>NC_071638.1:0-2400000 GCF_014839835.1 Dryobates pubescens | reverse complement strand
TCTTCTTTTTCTCTCCTGGCTTCCTCAGTTTTCCCTATGCTCAGCTGCTCCTAATGATTTTCCCAATGGAACAGCTGCGTTTGTGGGACTCTTTCATGCAGTGTTGCTGGCACTGCACATTCAGAAGCAGACAGTCTCCCTTTGACAAATTCCAAAGTAATGTCATTTTTGTCCTCATAATGGGTTAAAGCAAACATAGAAGATACATGGAAGATACATAGAATAAACCAGGTTGGAAGAGACCTTCAAGATCATCGCATCCAACCTATCAACCAATCCAACCCACCTGATCAACTAACCCATGGCACCAAGCACCCCATCAAGTTTCCTCCTAAACACCTCCAATGACCTCCAACCAACATGTTAACCTGGGATGCTGTATTATCCCAAAGGTCTTGGCTTTTCAGCTGGGTCCCACATGCCCCCTGGTTTCACTCTTGGTTTTGCATAGTTTTCAACATTAGAGAAAGCAAGTCACACAGGTCCTGCAGAATCTTTATTTCCCCCTTCGAAGTTATAAACAATTGCAGCAACTGATGCTATTAGATCAGTGCTACTGTAACCCAAATTAGCGCCAGCCCTGTACGGTACACCAATTAGCAAAGACAAAAAGGGAAGCAATTACTAGGTATGCCATTATTCTGCCAATCTTTGCAATCTCTTTTATGGGGAATTCTACTTCAAAGCATCTTTTGTGTTTGTTACAAGATCACTTACATAAGCAACTAGCAGACGTGTCTAAAAATAAGTTATTTTGTTATGCCTTCGCGTCTGTGTCCTCAGCTACTCAGAGTGTCTTATTCCTATTGTCCCTGGCAGATCTTCAGACTGACACTGTACATCTGTCTTCTCTACATATGCTTTTAGCTTCTTGTTTTTGTTCATGTGTTGCTTAAATCTTTTTTTCTCATCCTTTGCGCTGTGTTTTTCCAGTCACTTGCATCACCATTTTTAACGGGTGAATGATGAAGAGAGTAGGACTGGACAGGTAGGAGGACCACAAAGTTTGGTTTCTGCCACCTCTTTTATTCCTGGTCCTGCCAATTTAAAAAGCAAATTAGGATTACTTTAGAGTAACTCAGACCTAGTTGCTGAATCTACAGAGTTTGTTCTTGCAGCCTGAGAATTTCATGCTGTAGAAACTATCCCTCTGGGTAAGCTACCTCCCACATTCCCAAGGGACTAGGATTCTAGCTTCATACTCCTACACAGAGAACTTGATTTTGCTTTCAGTTGCACAGGTCCCCTGATGTAAACAGTATTTTTTGGACACTACTGTATGCACTGATGCTACAGGAGAATAATCTCTGGTAATTCTCCTATTATGCAACTCTGTTTTTCTAAAGCATTAGCTGAATCTGGGACAAAACGCAGCACTAAAATAAAGGAAAACCATGGATTCTTCTGAATCAGATGTCTAGACTGCTGCCCACGGAGGACCTGTCAAAAAGCAAACTTTACCAATCTAGGTATGCCTATATGCACATTTTCAAGTGTCATCTTGTCTTCAAGAGCAATGCTTTGATATATTTCACCTGGAAACCAAACACTGAGAAAGAAGCCTGATAGAAAAAAAAAAACCAATTGCTAACAGAATGAGCTACTTCAAGTACTGCCTGTCCTTGCTTTCGATACTCAACCTTAATCTGAAAGCTTTTAAAGCAGTCAGGTTATCTGTTATACTGCACAGCTTAACATAATTGTCTTCAAAGTGCCTCTTCTGTAAATACGTGTCAGGCATCGTAAAGCACTCCCAAGGATTAGTCATGTCAGAGGTGTGAAATTCAATATTCATTGGTGTACTTGCAGGAGGTCACCACAAGAACAGTTATATCTACTTAGAGCTAACTGGCATTTATTGACATCGTTGCAAGAATAAGCAAGCTTGAGAAAACCCAGCCCTTTGGAAGAAGAAATTGCAATGGAACTGATGTTGTGAATAGCATTGCAGGACTCTGACTCAACAGATTGTTCACCTTCTACCGATGAAAGAAACAAAGATACACATGAACGTCTTTCTGTTGCAGATCAGCACCAGTTCCAATTTTCAACTGCACATCTAGCCTCCACCTGTCAGTTGCAGTGCTGTATCTTTGCCTAGTGCCATGTTTAAAACCTCTTAGTTGAATGTTAATGACAACTACTTGAATTAACAGGCAGAACAAACAAGATTAACTTTGATAGTTCTTCCCACTGCATCTTTACAGAGGGGTTCAGGAAGAATGTACAGGTGACAAACAAAGGCCATGAGGGCAAAAAACACGTGACCCAACTCGTAAATTTCTTTTGTAAAGCCTAGTATCCCAAATGTAGTCTAAGGTCTTGTTGGATCAGGTGATCTACAGGAAAAGAAGAGACTTCCTCTGACCTGAAATACAGTTAAGCTAAAGAAAGAAAGAAACAGTGGAGAGGAAGAAAGAAAAACACCAGGCAATTAATCCAGTGCACTTAGTAACATAGCCATAACATAATTTCAGTCTTAAATTCTTGACCAGGCTTGAAAACTTTCAAAAAACCTTTTGAATTGAGTCTTCCATTTACTTGGATCATTCTCCCAAATTAGTCCAGACAAAGGCTTTCAAATGAGTCTGAGATAGGTGAGAAAATTTCCCGAGGGAATGGCAGAGACGTTAAGGTGTTAATTCAGATAATGTGTGAAAACAAATCTAACAGAAGCTTTGATGCTTGCTTTGTTTGCAAAGTATTACTTTAGCACCGTGTTTATGCCTAGGAAGTCTGGAATGTTTGGTGACAATGAACTTTCCAAGCATATACTTTTCACAGTTGCTCTTCTCTTCGAGACTACGCATTTATTAATAGGACAGGCAAAGTTGAAAGTAAATGAAAATATCTACTGTTGTCAAGGCTAGTTAACAGATCTGTGTGAGAAATAGGTGGGAGCTCCCCCTTAAGTTAATTCAGCACTGAGTGATGATTATTTCCTTCAGAACTGCTGTTTTCCACCTCTGCTCCAAAGTGTGTAATGCTCTGAGACTCAGAAGTTCTATTCCTTAGCCTGCAGGTGATATGAGCAGTGACCGTGGTCAAATAGTCTCACTTTAATTGATATATATACACATATATATGTACATTTAATGGTTTGTCTTTGAAGGACAAAAATACTATATGAAAACAGGTGTTACTACTGCTAGCTAGATCATATATAACTAAGAAGAAAAGCAAAGTAAGAAAGAAATTCAGCACATTCATCTCTATCTGCTAAGAATAATTCATCAAAATCCCTTCTGTGATGTCCCAGGTAACTCAGAAAAAAAGCTAGGACGTACTCAAGCACGAGCAGCAGCCAAACCACCAATTTGTAGTTGTTTGTGGTGAGGTAACATATTTCCTAGCAAAGGAGAAAAATGGTCAGTGTAAACTTTGGAAGTGTATTAAGAGAAAGCTAGGAAAATTGTATCCCCTCCCCAACAAGAGTTATGGCAATTTAATTAGTATTTATGCACAAGTGACTTCAAATGCTAATGAAATTTCCCAGGAACATCAACTGTTTACACTCCAGATAATTTCCAGCTACTCTGATTCCACCTAGATCAATTCTGCAAGCTCATAAAAATATAACTATTGGATTGTAGCCTAATGCTGGAGAAGCATATGGATCATTAACTGCAATTCAGGCCTTGAAGGCTCTTTGCTGACTCTCCTGAATAAAAACAAAAGCTTTACTACCTCTCAAGAAGAACTGCTGTATTTTGTCTTGCAAATTTGGGAGATGGGGGGCAGTCACTCTTTGTTTAATGCTAGTATGTGCATAGAAGAGAGAGACCAAAGGAATTCACCCCTAGAGACTGGGCCTTTCCTTGCACAGTACGTTTTTCAGTAAAAGAAACTGGCAATAAAGCCATTATTTACCGGCTGGGTGCAGGATTTCATGCTCCGGATTTGCTGTGTACCTCTCTAACCCTGCTGGGGGAAAAAAAGATGCTTGGGCTGCTTTGTTTGGCTTTTCCTTTGTGACTTTCTTTGGGCTCTGCAGCCAGGTTCCCAGTGACTCCAGGAAATTTGGTAGGCATCTCTAAAATCTCTTCTAGCAATCAGCAGTCCCAGAGATTACTTTTAAGGAGGATTGGCTACGTATTTTATGATATTATGATTTTATTTTTTTGCCTTCCCCAGGGAATGCCAGAAAATAAGAGATGTCCTGCAGCTCAGGAAGTTGTGTTTGTCATTTTTATTTCCTGAGCAATCTCAGTACTTCAGCTGCCTTTTAAAATGTTGGCAGGCCATGAGTTTGAGCCACACTATTTTTTAAGAGCATTATGCTCCCAAGGCATGAATAGCTTACAAAAATGACTAAAGTCTTTCCAAATTATTTAAGAAAAGGGTGCAATAAAACTGTCTCACATTCTGAAAATGTCTTCCCCCTGCCTCTGGGAAGGAAGCTGTCAACTGAGTTTAGTGCTGCTGCAGTGTCCACGCAGAGAACCTCAAGGTACTTCGTTGCTGATGGATTATCACACTGCCTGTTTTATGGCAACATTGTTCTTGATGATCTGCAGGAAGCAAGCAATGGACAGTCTGAGAGCAGGATGTGGGCCTGAGTCTCTGCCCTGCTGCCAGCTTAGCTATACACTTTTGCATTTGCCAGAGCTTTATCCTTCTTTCCCTTGTGAGATCGGGGGACTGATATGCTACAGCTGAGGAGCGTGGGGAAACACGGCAGTTGCTTTTTTCATTTTCTCCTTTTTCTGTGCCTCTCTAGATACAGAGAATAAGAACAGACTGAATAAAAGAAAGAGACACAGCAGGTCTAGGTGCTCAGATCTTCAACATTTCTGAATACCTGCAGGAGAAATTTCTCCCACTAATCAATGCCTCCACTACCTCCAAGGCTGCCATGAAACCCTTCAATCTATGGCAGAAGCTTTGACTATAGGCTTAGACTCTGACCTGTTAAAAATTAATACCAAAAATTAATAACAAATGATGACTGCACCACAGACTGAAGAAATGATGTGATAAGTAAAATGACAATCATGATGGATCTCTTTCCTGATTATTGCCAATTACATTAAAGAGAAAACCAAGCCATTTTATTATTTTTTTTTTTTACTGACTAACATTCCATCATCCAAGGAAATCTGTACTTGAGTAATGTTATCTTTCCAGATTAATTCATTTATTGATCTTACTATTATTTATAAAGGCACTCACACATACTTGGAAAGTTATTTGAGTCAGATGAAAAATCAATTTCAGTCAACCTGCTTTCCAAATCAAAGAAAAAGTCATAATAGAAGCAATCTAAAGCAGAGGCTTTGCTGGCAGTTTTGTTGTGAGTGATATGGTGCCATAACTACTATTTTATACTTCATTAGCATGCAGTTAAGGATGCATGGTAGACAAGTGTCTCTTGTTGGAGTTAGCTGTAGACTAGACTAGACTAGACTAGAATAGAATAGAATAGAATAGGATAGAATTAACCAGGCTGGAAGAGACCTTTGAGATCATCGAGTCCAACCTATCATCCAACACTATCTAATCAACTAAACCATGGCACCAAGCACCTCATACAGTCTCTTCCTATACACCTCCAGTGATGGTGACTCCACCACCTCCCTGGGCAGCACATTCCAATGGCCAGTAACTCTTTCCATGAAGAACTTCTCCCTAACCTCCAGCCTAAACCTCCCCTGGTGCAGCTTGAGACTGTGTCCTCTTGTTCTGGTGTTGGTTGCCTGGGAGAAGAGACCAACCCTTTCATTTAGTTTGTCAGCTTTTGTGAAAGCATAATAGATTAGGACTCTTTCAAACTCTGGTGCTCACTCCTTTAAAAAAACCCTAAGATCTCAGCTTTCATGGTGCATAGCAACACCATCTTCTATAGGTGTTATGATTGTATGGTGGTTATTAATATTTAATAGGTGGAATGATTAATAAAAATATTAATAACTTTATTAATACCCAAAAGTCCCAGGGAAAACATTGATAAAACCTACTTACTGGTTCAAAACATCCAGTTGTGGAACATATACCACACCACCAGGAACATGTAACAATTTAAACAATATTAGCAAAAATCCAGAGACAAAAAACAGTAATTTAAACTGTAAAGAAAAAAAGAGAAGACCCTTGGCAACTGTTTTAGTGTATAAATTTATTGGCCAGAAATATATGCATATTATCTATTAAATATCAAACTTGGTTTTCCCGAGCCAATTTGATTGAGGTTCACTTGCCCGGCTGATGATAGGTTGATTACACATGGTAGAAGATGCCCAGAGAAGGGCCACGAGGATGAGCAGAGGGCTGGAGCACCTCTCCTATGAGGACAGAATGAAAGAGTTGGGGCTGTTCAGTCTGGAGAAAAGAAGGCTCTGAGGTGACCTCATTGTGGCCTTCCAGTATCTGAAGGGGGCTCCAAGAAGGCTGGAGAGGGACTTCTCAGGATCTCAGGTAGTGATAGAACTAGGGGGAATGGAATGAAGCTGGAGGTGGGGAGATTCAGGCTGGAGGTGAGGAGGAAGTTCTTCCCCATGAGAGTGGTGAAGCCCTGGAATGGGTTGTCCAGGGAGGTGGTTGGGGCCCCATCCCTGGAGGTGTTTAAGCCCAGGCTGGATGAGGCTCTGGCCAGCCTGATCTAGTGTGGGGTGTCCCTGCCCATGGTGGGGGAGTTGGAACTAGGTGATCCTTGTGGTCCCTTCCAACCCTGACTGATTCTATGATTCTGTAAGACTGATATACAGTAGAATAACAGTCTAGAACAATCAGAACTTGGAATACAGAGAAACAAACTAGGATCTCCCTATACTTGTAAAACCAAACAGCAATGCTGCCTCGGGTGGCGTAGATGGACCACTCGAGTTCACAATGGAGCTAACCAATAAGTAACAAGCTATAAACCATGGGAATAACCAGGTAAAGTAGTGTAATTTACTTGCGAACCGTTGAGCTGCTAACTACCAAAACCTTTGCTGAACAAAGAGGTGCTTGCGTTGGTAGTTATAGTCCAAAGGGCAGTATCTACAAATTCAGAGGAAACGAGAGGGCAGGCTGCTGCAGTGGAGGCCCAACTCGAGCACGATGCTGCTAAAACAAAAGAAGCTAATTGCTCTGAAGAAAGGAGCAAATATGGTGCTTGTCTCTGCCTTGAATCCCGGTAATGAATGAGGGGAGAGAGATAAGAGAGTGACGAGCATGCGAGCTATGAGTGTGAAGAGCAATGAGTATAGGAGCTCTTGCCCTATCAATTCCCTTTCTGCAAACGGAGCGGCCCAATGGCACAGCAGCCATTGACATCCCACCAATCAATTCACAATGTCTATGTGGTGAGTAACCTGCACACGCCTTCTCTCATGGCGTCTGACATGTGCAGTCGCCTCTCTGAAACGTGAGGCCTGGGGATCGGGTTCAGCTTCCAACCCCCTCCAGGTAGCCTTAACGGCACCTGCCCATTAGGCTCCTTGACCTCAATCCCGACCCTGTAACAGAGAGGGAGGAGAAAGGGGCAGTGACTCAAAACAGATTTAGCTGTCTTCCTAATGCCTCTTCCAGGACAGCAACATGCCGAAGTTCTGCCTGCAAGGGTGGGGACAGAACTCTAGAGCTCTGTAGGGCAACAGGCCTTTAACAGATGCTTATCAAAATCAAATTTTGTGGGCTACTCACTGCAAATCACTTTAGTCTGGTACGTTCTGCTGCATAATCCACTGGCCGCGGTACCCCGCGGCACGCGTGGGGATTTAAACAAAACCAAAATGGCATAGAACATGTGGAAGCTGCAGGAACAGTTTCACTTTCTGTTGCCTTCTGCAGCTTTTTGCTGTGGCACATACTGGGCTTACCTCCAAAGGCTTTCTAGCTGAAAGCTTTGTGGAAAAGAGGTTGCTGCCGAGGCTTGCAGGGCTTGTTGGCTTTGTGGCTTTGCCTGTTTTGGAGAGGTTCTTCAGGTGCAATCTTCACAGCGGTCCTTGTTGCTTCTTCCAATAAAACAAAACTGTCCCAGGGTCTTAGCTCCTCTGGGGTTCATCTCTCAGCCTGGCAAGACATGTCTGTCCGCTGCTCCTGGACATGTCCGTCTGCTCCTGGACACGTCTGTCTGCTCCTGGGCTTTACAATGCTTACAGCTTACAGTGCTCAGCAAGGACAGGAAAGATAGGAGCTTACTTGTAGTTGTAATCTCTGCCTGGGTAAAGTTACACCTGTGTCTCTAAGGAGAAGGCATCCTCACTAGAACATTTGCTGGCTAGGACTGGCTTGGGACATCTGTTCATGTTCAAGTGGCTCAGCAGAGTCACGCTTGCTGTGTTGGTTTGAGTGGAGGCAAGAAAATATGTAAACACCTTTTGTATAATAGAGAGTGAGAGGCTGGTGAGTTAAGGTTTTCAGGATGAGAAGAGCCTCAAATCTGTACAGTGCCTTCCTGGAACTGATGCCAATATGTAGGTGGCTGCTGCTATGTTTTGAGGGGCAAATGAACCTTTGATCACTGAGGCATTTTTAGAAACCTCTGATCTAAATCTCAATGAGCATAATGTGTCTCCTATAAATATACACTATACTGGATGGCTTAAGGTGCAGAGGAGTGATCTCTGGGTCTAATGCAGAGTCAGGGGCAGAGCTGTGGGCACCCTGGTGGCTTAGCTAGAAGCAGTGAACTAGGTCTTTTGGTGTATTTTGCTTCAGGTTTTCTGTTTGTCAGATTTCTTTGACTCTTTGCTGGATTAGTAAGCCTGTATTTCAGTGGTTTTAATTTCAGCAAAATCAACATTTCTTGACTCCATATTAAAGCACCTACTGGAGTGTATGAATTGAACCAAAATGTAAAAATTACTGTTAATTTGACTCTTGGCTAAAAGGAAAGTGATTTTAATGTCTAGGTCCACTTGTTCCAGCTGGTAGTGCACAGCACATCATAACTTTTCAAAATACTATTTACCCAACAACTTCACAATGCATGTCCAAACTGGAGAAACTCAATATTAGTTTTTCCTAGAAAATGACATAAGATTCTTTAAAGCATGGTGTCCAAGAAAGCTTAATTAGAATAGAATAGAATAGAATAGAATAGAATAGAATAGAATAGACCAGGTTGGAAGAGACCTTCGAGATCATCATGTCCAACCTATCATCCAGCACCACCTAATCAACTAAACCATGGAACCAAGCATCCTGTCAAGCCTCGCCCTGAACACCCCCAGCGACGGCGACCCCACCACCTCCTTGGGCAGCCCATTCCAATGGGCAATCACTCTCTCTGTGTAAAACTTCCTCCTAACCTCCAGCCTAAACCTCCCCTGACGCAGCCTGAGACTGTGCTCTCTTGTTCTGGTACTGGTTGCCTGGGAGAAGAGACCAACCTCTGCCTGTCTACAACCCCCCTTCAGGTAGTTGTAGAGAGCAATAAGGTCACCCCTGAGTCTCCTCCTCTCCAGTCTAAGCAACCCCAGCTCCCTCAATCTCTCCTCACAGGGCTGTGCTCCAAGCCCCTCACCAACTTTGTTGCCCTTTTCTGGACACGCTCCAGCAAGTCAACCTCCCTCCTAAACTGAGGGGCCCAGAACTGGACACAGTAAATTATAGTAAGTAAATTATAGGAAGTGTCAAAAGCATTTATCTTGTTCTGTGATAATATTCTGTGATAATCAGAATATTTTTCTGAAGTTATTGTCTTCTCACTAAAGAATCTTCTTGCAAGCTTTTTGTGTTCTGTCTGAATGTGAACCTGTGTGATTGTGACAGTTGTCCTTTTGGGAAACATGTCCCTTTGGGAGAGCAAGAAGCTGAACAAAACTACACCAATGCACATTAACAGAATTATGACAAAATGTTGAAATAAACGTTCATAACTTTGCATTTTGTTTTATTCTCCTCTGGGATTCTAGATGCTTCCAAGTTTCCCTCAAAACTGAAAACTGGAGAGGGAATCCACATGGATCTATTTTTGGTGTACCAAAATGGTTCCCTTAACTGTGAGAGTGAACTCTCGGTTCTGAAGTCAGAGGATATTTCCCACTGATATGGATTAGGCTAGAATTTAACTTCTTCAAGTAAAAGCACATTTAAGGACTATCCTTTTGTAAAGTATTTGTATTCTATGTTGGTAGGCTTGGCTATCACAGTTTACAGCCTGATTACTCCAGAACTGCAGGGGGTGCAGTGTTTGCACTTGACAAAGTTGGTATCAACAACAATGTTTTGCCATTTGCCTGTTAGTTTTTCTAGATCACTTCCTTGACCTTGTTCACAATGTGGCTGCTCAAGCTAAGGCAGGTGCTGTGTTGTGCAGAGGAGCACAAGATGCATGGAGTGGGAATAACTTCAGTAATCATTGCCACTGAAAGCTCTTTCTTGAATTAAAAACAGCCTTCAGTTTCACATGAATCTAGAGAGCCATCTGGGGCTTGGATCTCCATCTTATGTGGAATAATTACCAGCTCTCACCAACAATCTGATTTTCTGTTTTGTCAGTTTTAGGATACAAGACTCAAAGTGACTTATAACATTTAATTCCTGAGCAATTTTCTCGTGTATTTGAGTAATAATGCCTCATAATTGCATCATTATGCTCACAGAATTTACTTTAGGGGAATAAAAGGGAATTTCTGCCTAATCCAGTTTCTCCTGACTCTTGTGGCCTATTCATAACACCAGGTGTACCCATTTGAGATAAACTGCTCTTCTCCCATCCTTAAAAAAAATGAATCCTGCCCCATTTGCAGGCACAGCTGCTGAACTGCTACAATTTACAGCTGGCATGCAGGTAAATTTGTCAGGACTTAATTTTCCCCACAGCACGGTAACTTCTGACACTGGGCTGGCTATTTCTTGAGAAGGTGAAGTCTCCAAAATGATTGGACCAAACTACTGAGAGTTGGAGGGGAAGAACAGTGGTTAAGCAATATGAGAGCTGTCTGATGCAAAGATCACAGCTACTTCATTTTCTAAACTATACCCTATCTTTCTAGAAGTAGATTGTCATCTTTGTGTTCCCTGATGAATTGTAATGAGGTGCCTGAATCTGTGTGTGCAGCTACACTCAGATTAATACGCTCTGAAGGGAACAAGGATGGATGTTCATGATCAGCAAGGGAAAGCTTCACATGGAGACAGCATCTGTAGCTGTCTCAGTCACACTGCTAACGCAGAGGACATGGTGGGCTGATTTTATTGTAAGTAGTTGTCTATCTGCCTATGTAGAAGCAAAATCACATAGTGCCAGATTTCATCTACACCATTCTTGGTGTGGTTTGGAACCCTTCGTGGTGGGTTGAAGGGCCGACCCTTCCTTGCCTCCTACCAGGGCAGAAAAGATGAGACTCAGACAAAGGGATTGCAGAAGTGGTATAAAGTTTAAATGGAAAAGCAGTGAATGTTTTACAGAGAACCACAAGCACAGTGACAAAAGGAGATCCCAAAGCATACCCAGAAACATCCCAACACTTCCCTCTCCCCACCTGAGGATACACCCAAAACACCCAGGGCTCTTTCTTCCCCGCCCCTCCCCCCACCCCCCCACTCTTAGGCTAATCTCAGCTGGCCAGATCTGAGACTGCCCTTCCCCCTTCTCCTCCAGGCATTAGGCCTGGCTAGGCCCCAAAAGGCCCAGATAGGGACCATCTCCATAGGAGCGGTGAGGGAAGAAAGAGGAAGTGTAGAACCTTGCTGGTGGTTCTGCAGGGAGCAGGGCATTATGGGATGAAATACTCAGCTTCTGCGTCCACCCACTGGGCTGGACCCTTGAGACACTGCAGGTGTAGGAGGCACCCAGTCTGAACCACCACACACTTAAATGCTGCAACTATGCCTAGGTCAAAACTGAGGCACAGGTATACTCCTTCTTTTGTTGCCTGTTCCTGGGCCAGAAGTTGGCCAGGTCTTCTCAGGCAGCCACTATGTGCCATAATGTCCCTGCAAGCATAATCTTACTACATGCATCTATGAAAACACTCCCTCACTCTGATAACACAGACATCCACTCTTCAGTATTTAATCATCAATGAAACACTTCACTTCTGTTTACCCAGGCAGCAGAAATAGTTGTTTTCTCCTCGGGTTAATATGCAGCAAAGGGCTCTTTGTTTCACGTTCTGGGATGTCCCTTTTCATTGCAGCACAAAAATAGGTAACTTCCTATTCTCTGGATTCATTTTTTTAAGCAGAGCACCTCATTCTTGCTGTTGATCACTGTTTCTTTTGGACTATTTTAGGTGCTGTTTTATTTTTCATACTGCTTGTCTGTTTCCTTCTCTTCTTCTAAGGCCTGCTAAGCTGTTCATTTTCTTGCCACTTTGACGTTTGGCAGGGTCCATGGGAGCACACCCCAAACAAGTGGCTTTGCTTACTGCAATGACAGCACAAAGCTTTCCTCCCCACTCACTGGGGAGAAGGTAGATTTAGACTAGACATAAGGAAGAATTTTTTTTTACAATGAAGGTGATGAAACACTTGAACACCTGCCCAGGGATGTGGTAGAAGCCCCATCCCTGGAAACATTCAAGGTTGGGCTGGGGCTAGTTAAAGTGGTTCCTGCTCACTGAAGGGGGACTGGGCTGGGTAGCTTTTAGGAGTCCCTTCCAATTCAGACCATTCTATGATTCTACACTGCTGTGCTGCCAGCACAGGTCTTACCTGCAGCAATGTGTATTTCCATACGAGTGAGGAATCTCAGGGGGTATCAGACCCAGCTCCCCTCACACCTGTCCTCCAGCTAGTAGATACAACAGACAAACCCAAGATTTGGGCTCTAGGAAGTAATTTGTAGTACTACAAAAATGATTGTAAATATTGAATAGCTCTCCCTGGACTTGCCAATTTGACAGCAGCCCACCTCCTCTGAAAACAGCGGCTCTCCTCACTCAAATGTCCCAATACCACATACCATTTAATGTCAGGAAAACAAACCTTTTGAATAGCTTTATTTACATAAGACCATAAAATAAGAAAAAGTAGAGGAACCTGTGAGACCTCTGGAAGAACAGTGGCATGGAGCCAGATGGCACTTCCTGAGGAATAGACTAGACTAGACTAGACTAGAATAGACCAGGTTGGAAGAGACCTTCAAGATCATTGCGTCCAACCCATAAACTAATCCAACCCACCTAAACAACTAACTCATGGCACCAAGCACCCCATCAAGTCTCCTCCTGAACACCTCCAAGGATGGTGACTCCACCACCTCCCCGAGCAGCCCATTCCAATGGGCAATCACTCTTTCTGTATAGAACTTCTTCCTCACATCCAACTTAAACCTCCCCTGGTGCAGCCTAAGACTGTGTCCTCTTGTTCTGGTACTGGCTGCCTGGGAGAAGAGACCAACATCTGCCTGACTACAACCTCCCTTCAGGTAGTTGTAGAGTGATAAGGTCACCCCTGAGTCTCCTTCTCTCCAGGCTAAGCAACCCCAGCTCCCTCAGCCTCTCCTCATAGGGCTTGTGTTCCAAACCCCTCACCAACTTCGTTGCGCTTCTCTGAACTCGTTCCAGCAAGTCAACATGGGTTGTCAGGAAAGGCATCTTAGCATCCTCCCCAGCAGTAGCAATACGATATGGACCTCCACATTACACAGTAGGGTTGTTTTCATTGCTTCACCATTAACATGGGAACTAGACCTGTGTGTGAACTCTTTCTGCTTTGCTACTCCCTTCTACATCTTGAGATTTCCAGATGATACATTATAGATGGACTGCCTTAGTGATACTGTGATACCTTTGCCTGCAGATGGTGAATGGTGTTCTCTCAGCTGCCCTGAGAGTTCAGGATTTCATGCCATCCAGTTAAGCCTGTTACTTTTCCACAGCTTTATGAAGTTTCCATATTTATTTAGGAAGAATTTCCATATGACTGATGTTCATGTATATTCATTAATGTATGTAGAATATAAAAGAATCTGAAAATGATTTTTGGAAGCATCCGCTGTTAAACAGAGTCTATTGTTTTGTTTTGGTTGGTTTTTCCCCCAATATCAACAGAATACTCTAAGTATGATTCACGAGTTAGAGGATAGTTTTGGTGGGAAAGAGCAGAAGTGAAAATAAGACTGTGGAGTTTTGTTCTCTTTTTGACAATATTTCTACAAAAAAATAAGTCAGATATTGAAATTATATGAAGATATTCCTTTGCTTTGGAGTCTTCAATGGACTAGTTCACTGTGGAAAGCAAAAGCATTTTTAACTCAGACTTATTGAGAGACAGTAAATGAACGATGATGAGGCTCAGTACCTGTAGATCTTAGGTTCTGCTCCTGTTAATCTTTGGTGGAACTACTTCATTAAGAAAAGAGAGACACACACACACACCCTCTTCTTCCAGAGGCAACACACTTTGCTTCTCCTTCCTTCTAAGAGGCAGTGAGTGAGTATCCTAAGAACATGGCTGGTAGATGCAGGAAGGAGCTGCCACCTCTGCAGCCTCAAGCTGTGTTTGAAACTGTGTTTGTTTTGTATCTAGAATTGGATAGAAAAGAATAAAAGGAAAGAGAAAAACCCCAAGCCCCAGTGCTTGCTCAGCTGCCCCTGGGCACTTTAGTTACACCGCTGATGAACTTTTAACACTTGTGTTGCTAAAGAGGGAGCAGGGTGTGTAGGAGTGGGGTGAATACTGTGCACTTAATCTATCAGCATTCTCATCTATTCAGAAACCATGACTGAACGACCCTTAGGAATGTGTATGTGCTACAGAATAGCTGCTTGCTTAAGGAGACGCTTGTAAATACAGGATTTAATTTAACTTAATCGCCTGCTTTATGTTCCTAGGAAATGTCTTTCTGATTAAACACCTAGAAATGACAGCTGGGGCAGTGTACTTAATTCTCCTGGAAGAAATGCTGGTTGTTTACATACAACAAGCGAGACTTTCAGTTTTACAGTTGTAACTTCTAATGGAAGCATCAAAAAGGACACTGCATGGAGGAAATACTTGTGGTTTTCCTTTCCTACTGCTTACCATGAAAGAAAACTCTGAAGCTGTGGTTGAAAGATTGTTTTGGTCTACATTTTATTTTGTGCATAGTTCTCCTCAAAGGGAATCAAAGTACGAATCTTAAGCCTGCACATAGACCCAGCTGCCCTTCTGAGCATACAAAGCCAAAAATAAACTTGGAAGTATTCCTTTTAAATGAATGGAAGCTTCATAGCCTATTGCTATATTTGCTTTAGACAATAAAGGCCAGCTCTCCCACACTTTGCTATTTGCTTTTATTATGGCAGCATCACAAAACTTTAAGCAGAGTCCTGGAAGGTCACATAGACAAAACAAGAGAGCAGGTGAAGGGTGGATTTTATATGTCTGTGGCAGAAAGAAAATTTGCTCACTTTAGGTAGGAGCCTGTAAAGAATGAGAAAATTAACTTTGCTTGCCCTAGTCCCAGTACACCGCCTTTATCAAGCCATTATTATTAGCAGCCATTTAAGGTATATGTCCTGCAAGTTTATACAGTGTATTTCCAGGAGAAACAATGCCCTACATTATTTGCACCAGGTGTTCTCAAGTCAGTATAAAATGACAAGCCTCTTTGGATGTGGAAGTATGGATTTAATGGTCCCTTCAGGGTCTCAGACTGAGGATGTTTTGAAAGTTGGTTTGAGTAGGAAGAGAAGTGGTTTCCTGGCTGGTTCGCTCAGTTCTAAACATGAATGGAAGTTAATTCCTTGTAAGACTGAATAAAAGGGGAAGCTTAAAGTAGCGAATTTCCTCTACTTTTTCTCTGAAGAGGAATAGTGTGCAGCTGAATTTCAGGTAAGAGCAGTTGTTCCTTATTAAAAGCTGTGAAGACTCATTCTGAAACTCATTATTATTACTTTTTAAATGGCTTTTGGACTGTGTCCTCCATAAAAATTGTATTTACCCCCACTTTATTCTTCCTGACCATCTTGAATTCTGTGGTGTGAGATGGAAAAAAATAAACAAATTGAACCTCCAACTTCTCTGTGTATACTCAGTGAAAACCACCTAGAACACTTTGCATATTTATCTGGAAAATCTTAACATTCTTTGGTTTTGTTAAGGAATTAACCCTCCTCTAGTTAAGATAGGCTGCCTGCAACAAGTTTAGTAGAATAGGTCCCCTTGTAGCTACTTCAACCTTGTCATCAAGCAACATCTAGATCCTTTCAGGTGTTGGTGCCTTCTTAAAAAGAAAAGCAGCAATAATGACAGCCTTGTGTTAGACCAAAACAAAGGCAAGCAATGCTGTTTCGATTCTTCTTCTATCTAGTACTGAAACCAAGTACCTGGACCAAGGCAGAAAGGGAAAGCTCCAGGAGAACTGAATCCCAGAAGAGCCTTTAGCCTGGTGATAGAGCATGTGCAAGAGAGGCAGAGAGGCCCCTCTAGCCCTCTCTGAGCCAAGGGAAAGCTCCAGACCATGAACTGGGCATGAGAGGAGAGAGGCCCCTCGCCCTCTCCAAGTCAAGAGCTGCTTGAACTATAGTTACAGCATCTGGGAAGATAATGGACAGAGGAGCAAGCCATTAGTATCTGTTTAACAAGATTTGTTTGGGTAGGGTGCTATGAAACACAGGGGATTTGGTGTAAGTTCTGCAAACTGACTTCTTTGTCCTGTCTCCCAGAGCACCTAAATTTAGCCTCTGAAATACATAGTTGGGAACAAACATAAATACTGATGGCTGCTGTTTGCAGTGTTTATGTGTGAAGGTCTCACTGTCTTTTGTGTTCAGTGTCACTCTGTACCATTAAACAGAGGCCACCTTTTAGGTATTTGAGTACCAGATCTGAGCTATGAATGTAACTGTTCTAAATTTTTAGTGACTAAGGGAAAATGCTGTGTGAAATCATCAGTATGTTTAGCAGGAGTACTTAGAAAATGTTGACTTCCTGACTAGACAGAGGAAACTATTTTGAAGATTGCTAACATATATTAAACCTTTAATAAACCTATACAAGCTGATGAAGAACAGAGCTCTGTTTTAGATTTGTGCCCTTATATGCTTAGCTTTGTCCTTCAGGAACAGAGAGAGCAAAGCCCATTTTCAGTGTCTAGCCCTCTTGCATTGTGACTTTGTAAGAGCTACTGGAAATAAAATGGAGCCTGGCTGTCTGGATCCCCTGAGGAACGAAGCTCAGAGCGATACAGGGAGCTGAAAAGGTTTGCTGGATACCAGGGAAGCTAAGTGCCATGTATAGGAGAGAAGCAGATAGAAGATGCATGTTTATGGAAAGTGAATGATTAAGATTGTAGCACAGGCATGGAAAATGATGAACAGGACAAGTATGTGAAGATTAAATATAGAAACGAGATTAATGTACTGTATACTGGCTGCAGATGATGTGATCTGCTCTGGGCATTGTTCTCTGCTCATCCCCACAGTATCTAGGCACACAAGTGGCAGGTGAGGTACTGTGCCTTTGTGCTGCAGCTTGTTTCTCCATTACACAAAGGTAATTATTTCCACTCTTGGAGTGGTGCTGAAGAGGATTGACTGTAAAGTGATTTGAAGATGTACTAACATTCAGAGGTCCTCTAAAGTTTAGGCTTTAATTTTGAAGTCGCAGAAACTTTTAATGCATTTTTACAGCAACAAAACTGCCTAATTTCACTAAATCTAGTCTATGATAAATTATTTTTTGTGTTCCTAATATGTAAGGTTGGTTAAACTGGTTAGAACAGCATAATAACAATGATTTCAATTGCACCTAATTCCACAGTGAAGCTTAAAAAAAACGCTGGTTGGGAATGGGCTTGCTTTGTTTCCAGGGGGGCTTTCTGTATGATTCCAGGATAACCTGTTTATTCAACTGGTAAGCAGTGCTATCTTTCAACCTGAATTTTGCTGTGAGGTGTACACAGTGAAATAAAATGATTCTAAATTAAATAGAAAATCATGATGTCCTGCTACAGTCTGGGGCTTCTCTCAATAGGCTTTTGTGGTGGGTTGGAAGGCAGATCCTCCCTTGCCTCCCACCGGGGCAGAAAAATGAGGCTCGGACAAACGGATTGCAGAAGTGTTGGAAAGTTTAAATGGAAAAGCAGTGAGTGGTTTACAGAAGCTACAAGCACAGGGACAAAAGAGATCCTAAAGCACACCCAGAAACCTCCCAGAACTCCCCTTCTCCCCACCTGAGGGTACACCTGAGGCTGAGGGAGCTGGGGTTGTTTAGCCTGGAGAAGAGGAGGCTCAGGGGTGACCTCATTGCCCTCTACAACTACCTGAAGGGTGGTTGTAGCCGGGAAGGGGTTGATCTCCTCTCCCAGGCAACCAGCACTAGAATAAGAGGACACAGTCTCAAGCTGTGCCAGGGGAAGTTTAGGCTGGAGCTGAGGAGAAAGTTCTTCACTGAGCGAGTCGTTCGTCATTGGAATGTGCTGCCTAGGGAGGTGGTGGAGTCACCGTCCCTGGAGGTGTTCAAGGGGAGATTGGATGTGGCACTTGGTGCCATGGTCTAGTCATGAGGTCTGTGGTGACAGGTTGCACTTGATCCTTGGGGTCTCTTCCAACCTTAGTGATACTGTGATACCCAAAACCCTCAGGGCTCTTTCTTCCCCCCTTCCACTGTTAGGCTAATCTCAGCTGGCAAGATCTGAGATTGCCCTTCCCCCTTCTCCTCTTGGCATTAGGCCTAGCCAGACCTAAGAGGCCTTGAGATAACTCCCCTTCCATTACCAGATAGGGAGCGTCTCCCACAGGAGCAGCAAGGCAAGAAAGAGGAAGTGAGAGACCTTGCTGATAGATTTATAGGGAGCAGGATATTATGGATATGAAATATGCAGCTTCCTGTGCCCACCCACTATGCTGGACACCTGGGGCACCAGAGGAGTATCTTGTGTGGTAGCAGCAGGAGGCACCCAGCCTAAACTGCCACAGTTTTGTGATGGACTAATGAGAACATTACAGTTTAATCCACGTGTTATTGCAGAATTCACACACCAACACCAAATGTTGCATACATATGGTTTCATGGTCAGCAGCTTTGACTAAACAGCCATTAACCCTCATCAAACCTGCTCTTTCCAACAAACCCTATATTGTTGCTTTAAACTCTCCTTTCCTTGGAGGTAACCATCAAAACCATTTTGGTTAGCTCTAAGCAAAACTGCAACTGTTTTCCTAAAGATCCCATAGTCAATTGTGGCAATGCCAGCGACGAGCAGTGTGAGCAATCTGGCAGTGCAGGCCTAGAGCCTGACATGGTGCTAGGCCATGCTCAGCATAAGTGCAGAGCCAGCTAGCAGTGCACCAAACAGTGCTGTGCCTGCAGCATGTAACTAAAGCAGGACACTGGTAGCTATAAACACAGCAAGTTATCTTGGGACAACAGGACATGCACCTGCGTCAACAAACCTCACGTGTCATCAGTAGTTGGGCCAATAATCTATAACAGTGTGATGTGTGGTCACTCACAGGGAACCAATGAGTCCATGCCAACAAGGCACTCCGAGTTTATATAAGTTGTACAAGTTCCCTTGCTAGGCACTTCTGCCTTTCCTATCCCTTCTTATATGCTTTACTTTACTGTGCTATACTCACACCATAGGCCTGCACCATAGGCCTGCAATACTGGAACAATAAAGGATCAATACTTGATCATATTGGTCAGCTATATTGACTCCAATCTCCGTCATCACCAAAGTCATTACAACAAAAATAGTTTTCTAGGTGTGTTCAGCAAGGAAAGGAATCTACCAGCTATGAATGAGGACTGTCAGACAACTTGAGCTCATTTGAATTCCAAATAACTTTGAAATCTCAAAAAGTATACTATGTGACCAGTTGGAAGTGTGGTCGTTCAGCATAAAATCAAAGCCTCAGAGGAGCTTGTTAAAATTTACTTGACAATTTGCCTTGAGAACTATTATGTGTAAGGCACTTTGATATGCTCAGCATACAAGTTAAGTGGTGGTCATACATCTTGGAGCACTAATTAAATTTGGTATTAATTAGTAGTATTAATGATTAAATGTGTCCAGTGAAAGAGTATGATGGAGGGTTATGATCCCATTGCTTAAAAGGAATTCAGAAGTCTTTGTGGTGCTTGGAATTTAGTGGATGTCAATCCTATCTACAGGAACTGATTGATGCTAGCCAAGCACTGAAGAATGGGTGGAAAGGAAAATTGGTTTACAGCATGATTTAGATATTTTTCTATTGTGTCATAATACTGTAAATGGGCCTTCATAAAATATGGTCCAGGAAAGCAATTTTTCAGGAGTCCAAACAATATTATGTTTTACTAGAAAGAAAATTGCACAGCTGGCGTTCCTGTCAGAAAAGATTTCTCTACAGCACATGGCCCATTCGTGTATCAGATCTCATAATTAATCTCAGCTTTATTGACATTTTCACAGCATCACAGTATCACAGTATCACCGAGTTTGGAAGAGACCTCAAAGATCATCAAGTCCAACCTGTCACCACAGACCTCATGACTAGACCATGGCACCAAGTGCCACATCCAATCCCCTCTTGAACACCTCCAGGGACGGTGACTCCACCACCTCCCTGGGCAGCACATTCCAATGACGAACGACTCGCTCAGTGAAGAACTTTCTCCTCAGCTCCAGCCTAAACTTCCCCTGGCACAGCTTGAGACTGTGTCCTCTTGTTCTGGTGCTGGTTGCCTGGAAGAACAGACCAACCCCCACCTGGCTACAACCTCCATTCAGGTAGTTGTAGAGAGCAATGAAGTCTCCCCTGAGCCTCCTCTTCTCCAGGCTAAACAATCCCAGCTCCCTCAGCCTCTCCTCACAGGGCTGTGCTCAAGGCCTCTCCCCAGCCTTGTTGCTCTTCTCTGGACACCTTCAAGTGTCTTGATGTCCTTCTTAAACTGAGGGGACCAGAACTGGACACAGGACTCAAGGTGTGGCCTAAACAGCGCAGAGTCCAGGGACACAATGACTTCCCTGCTCCTGCTGGCCACACTATTCTTGATGCAGGCCAGGATGCCATTGGCCCTCTTGGCCGCCTGGGCACACTGCTGGCTCATGTTTAGGCAGCTGTCAATCAGCACCCCTAGGTCCCTCTCTGTTTGGCAAGATGCTGCCATTGGGGAAGAAGATGGGAGTTGGCATCAATGAATCCACTAAATCAAGAGCAGTTCTACTACCTGGTTTTTATTAACCTCACCCATATTTGGGTTTAACCTGGCCAAGGTTAAATACACTAGAAGTATATTCTGATAAAGCAAAAGGTTGTCTTTGATGAAGTTGTAAACCAGATCAAAAACAAAATAATGAAGTGAATCACTAAGATTTTCTTCATCTCTAAGAGGTACTTATAGCTAGCTTTGTATTTCTGGTTTTCTTCTAAACAAATGTTACATCAAAGTAACTGAATGGGACTGCATGGAGAAAGTCTTCCTTTTAAAAGAAAGCTACTTCATTGTGTTTATCTTCACCTATCAGAGCCTGTGAAAGTGCAGTGACTGCAAATGAAGCTGTCTAAAGCTTATGACCTTAACAATATATAAGACACTCTTTTCCTAGTCTTGCTTCCTTTTCTACTTGGAAGCCTCCCAGGTTGTGTGTTTACCAGCCTCTCCTTTCCCAGGTAGTAAGATGTAGATTTCATCATTCTTTCAGTTGGAATTGAACTCTGAAAATTCTTGCTTGATGTTGTCCCATACTGCAATCACTTATGTGGTCGTTTGACACTGCGCCTTTAAGGACAAACAGTGCTGAGACACTGGCTAAATGTTTTCGGTACTAGAACCAAAACATTCTGATATTCTAAACGAATTTCATTGGTTGATAAACAAAAATGCAGCTTTAGATTGTGAAGCAGTTGGAATTTTTTTTTCCTCAGTTCAGTTTAGTTTGGGAGTTGGGGGAGTGTGGGTTTCAGCCTGTTCTCCCTGCCTGCTTCTTCTGCGAACTGCTGGAGTTGGCCTTCAGATAAGCAAACACTAATCCTGCATGGGCTTTTGAAGCTTGCTAACAACTCTTTTCCTTAGTAACTTGCCTTTCTCTCTCTCTCTAACCCCTTTTTGGGGAAAAGGGGAGGTAGGGGGGGAGAGAGGGGGTTCCAAGGAGGGGATCCCTCCCTCGGGGAGGGATTTTTGTTGTGTTATTTCTCTTTGCTGTGTATTTCTGAGTATATATTGTAAATACCTGTATATATATTGTGTTATATATAACCTGCTTTCCATATATGCTTGTAAATATATAGCTTGCTCTTTCGACTGGGCTAGTTGTGGTTTCTTACTCTGTGGAGGAGGGAGAGCTAAGCCCTCTCTCAACCTACCACAACTTATAAGAGAAATAGCAGGAATATGATGGTGCCGATAGTGTCTGTTCTAATATAATGCTGCTTTTTACCAGAGACCAAGTGATGCCAATAAAAGCAAATGTCAGAATTAGACACAGTATCACACAGTATCACAGTATAACTAAGGTTGGAAAAGGCCCCAAGGATCATCGAGTCCAACCTGTCTCCACAGACCTCATAACTAGACCATGGCACCAAGTGCCACTTCCAATCTCCTCTTGAACACCTCCAGGGATGGTGACTCCACCACCTCCTTGGGCAGCACATTCCAATGGCGAATGACTCGCTCAGCGAAAGTGAGACACGGCACATAGTTCAAACTGCTTTGCACCCTTGTCCCTCTGGCTGCTCACATGAGGATTTCCTGGGTTGCCAGCCCTGACAGGCTCTTCTCCCAGTTGCACCTCCTTCCTGGGTGTGAAGGAGACAAAGGTGATCATCCTCATGGGCTCTATGGGCTTCAAATGGGGTTGAAGTCTGTGCACCACACTTTTGATTATTAACATTGAGTTAGCAATAAGGTGTGCAGTGGAGAGGTATTAGTATGTCTGAAATTTCTTTCACTTTCCCTGGCCCAAAAAATGCCCTTAATTAAGCTGGAATGGCAACTTCAACTGTATGAAGCTGCTAGAGTGCCTCAAAGAGATTTGTCATTTCCAACTTATCTGATCTCCCCTGTGTTTTTGTTTAGCTACTAGGACTAGAAGTCAGGAAAAGCCTTGAATCTCCCTGCTTGTTAATGGAAGATGCTTTCTGGTCACTATATTTAACTTCACTGGACCAACTCTGTAGTAAGGGAAGGGTAAAGGATTTCTTTCGATGCCTATGAAGACGCTTAAACCCCCCCAAAAGTAACACAGAAAACACAAGCATAGTTCAGTTGTTAGCATGTGACACTACTCAAGTGCTTGAAGCTAGCTGAAATATCCAAACACTAGGGTGGATTATTAGGCAACACCTGCTAAAATATGTTGGGATTAATGCTAATGTAAAAATGCTTTATTGTTGCAAGAACTATCTTTCTAGACCTAGTGCTAGGTCTTCTAAGGTTCCTTAGAAATTTTACTGTACACTTAGATTTTAATTTCCTGCAGGTTTTGGAGTTGTTTTGTTTTGTTTTTAAGACAGAATGAGCAACAATTCTGAAGTGATTTGTATTTCAGATGGCTGCTTCTCACTTCAGCATTTCCAGTTTATAGCCTTTCAGACACTGCTGTTCTTCTAAGATTTCTTAAACCAATTAAATCATAAACCCACTATAATTTCAGCATGCAAATTCCTGTTAAAGAGAAAGGACTGGTCTACTTCACTCTTCAGGTTATGAGGCAAATGAAGCTCCTTTCACTTAATTTAAGTGGACCTTAAATTAATCTGTCCTGCAGAGGTATGGTCAGGGACAAAAGCTTTTGGGGTTACTGGTCAATGGTAGGCTGAACATGAGCCTGCAGTGTGCCCAGGCAGCCAGGAGGGCCAATGGCATCCTGGCCTGCATCAAGAACAGTGTGGCCAGCAGGAGCAGGGAGGTCATTCTGCCCCTGTACACTGCACTGGTTAGGCTGCACCTCGAGTCCTGTGTCCAGTTCTGGGCCCCTCAGTTTAGGAAGGAGGTTGACTTGCTGGAAGGTGTCCAGAGAAGGGCAACAAAGTTGGTGAGGGGCTTGGAACACAGCCCTGTGAGGAGAGGCTGAGGGAGCTGGGGTTGCTTAGCCTGGAGAAGAGGAGACTCAGGGGTGACCTTATTGCTCTCTACAACTACCTGAAGGGAGGTTGTGGACAGGTAGAGGTTGGTCTCTTCTCCCAGGCAACCAGCACCAGAACAAGAGGACACAGTCTCAGGCTGCGCCAGGGGAGGTTTAGGCTGGATGTTAGGAAGAAATTCTACAGAGAGAGAGATTGCCCATTGGAATGGGCTGCCTGGGGAGGTGGTGGAGTCACCATCACTGGAGGTTTTTAGGAGGAGACTTGATAGGGTGCTTGGTTGCATGGTTTAGATGCTTAGGTGGGTTGGATAATAGGTTGGACACGAAGGTCCATGATCTTGAAGGTCTCTTCCAACCTGGTCTTTTCTCCCTTCCCTTCCCTTCCCTTCCCTTCCCTTCCCTTCCCTTCCCTTCCCTTCCCTTCCCTTCCCTTCCCTTCCCTTCCCTTCCCTTCCCTTCCCTTCCCTTCCCTTCCCTTCCCTTCCCTTCCCTTCCCTTCCCTTCCCTTCCCTTCCCTTCCCTCTCTGAACCGCTCCTCTCCTCTCCTCTCCTTGAATCTCCTCGAATCTCCTCGAATCTCCTCTCCTCAAATCTCCTCTCCTCTCCGCATGAGAACAGAAATCACACAGCCAGTTGTGTCTCTTCAAATCTTTCATTTCTGCTACTGCAGAAACTACTTTTCCTGTTACTTAGACTGGCTTATATTTAGCCTGGGCAATGTTTCACAAACCCATTGCTATGGCAAATGATACTATTGCTCAGGTGTCTTTAATAATGCTGCTCCTTGTAACCTTGTCATTTGCGGTATCCTTGCTCTCCGCAGAGAACTTCGTTTGGGGAGTTCTGCAAGTCATGAGGAATTACTTTTCTGTGATGATTGAGTTACTGAAGCCAGCTCTGCTTACAAGTTAACAAGTTCAGCTTTGAGAAAAAAATCAACATAGCATTCTCTGCTCCAAGTAGGGCATTTCTAATCAAAAATCACAGGAGCTTTCATGGTAAAAACCTTTTGTGATGCCAGGACTTCTATTTATTATCTTCCACAAAGATTCTTTTCCAAAGGAGTATAACCTTTTGATAACTGTATTCATTTAACTCTGAAATGTGGTTTGCCACTGGGTTATTTTGCCATTTATTATGTTTACTCAAGACAAATGAAACTTGCACTTTGACTCAAATTCTACTGGGGTGAGGAGGGAAAAAATTACTAAGAGTCTTGTTACGGTCTTTAGAGTATGTTGCTCTCAGCTGACCTTTTCCAGGGACTAATTTTGTTTTTCCTTTTCCTTCCTGTGTGTAGACTTTACCTCTAAAAGATTAAGTCAGATATCAAATGCCATGTTACCAATTCAGGGGGAAAAAAAACCTTAGGCATTAATATAGGAAGCAAATTCTTATGTTATGTAACAGACACCTTATACCAGGCAGGTTGTATCTGAAGCTGTGATACTAAGGTGACACTCAGCTTTTTGCTGCTTATCTTCTAGTTATGTCTATTAAAATCACTCTTTTATAAAGCAAATGAGGCTTTTAATGGATATTTGAGGACATGTGTATCTGTTATAAGGAATGTGATTTGTGTGTTGGAATATGAGACAGGTTGGACTCGATGATCCTTGGGGTCTCTTCCAACCTTAGTTATACTGTGATACTGTGATACTGTAATAAGACATACACCAAAATATACTGTGTTCTCACATGGTAACAGAATATTTTGGTCCTGGTGTTGCATGATACATGCAAATTGCCAGTATAGACTGGCTCACTTAAGCAACATCATTCTTCAGAAATTAAATAACTATAGTATTTATATACTGGGTATTTCTCTGAAGTGTTTATCTCATACTGCTGAATATGGATCAAAGCTGATATTCTAGACAAATGGCCTGAGCTCACCTAAAAGCATAGAATCATAGAATCAATAAGGTTGGAAAACACCTCAAAGATCATTAAGTCCAACCTATCACCCAACACCTCATGACTACTAAACCATGGCACCAAGTGCCACATCCAATCCCTTCTTGAACACCTCCAGGGATGGCGACTCCACCACCTCCCTGGGCAGCACATTCCAATGAAGAACAACTCTCTCCATGAAGAACTTTCTCCTCACCTCCAGCCTAAACCTCCCCTGGCACAGCTTGAGACTGTGTCCTCTTGGTCTGGCATTAGTTGCTTGAGAGAAGAGACCAACCCCCTCCTGGCTACAACCTCCCTTCAGGTAGTTGTAGAGGGCAATGAGGTCTCCCCTGAGCCTCCTCTTCTCCAGGCTAAACAACCCCAGCTCCCTCAGCCTCTCCTCACAGGGCTGTGCTCAAGGCCTCTCCCCAGCCTTGTTGCCCTTCTCTGGACACGCTCAAGTGTCTCAATGTCCTTCCTAAACTGAGGGGCCCAGAACTGGACACAGGACTCAAGGTGTGGCCTAACCAATGCAGAGTCCAGGGGCACAATGACTTCCCTGCTCCTGCTGGCCACACTATTCCTAATACAGGCCAGGATGCCATTGGCCTTCTTGGCCACCTGGGCACACTGCTGGCTCATGTTTAGGCAGCTGTCAGTCAGCACCGCCAGGTCCCTTTCTGCCTGGCCGCTCTCCAGCTACTCTGACCCCAGCTTGTAGCACTGCATGGAGGTGTTGTGACCAAAGTGCAGCACCTGGCACTTGGTAACTTTTTCAGTCTAATTTTGTTAATAATGTTCCATCTCTTCTCCATTTCTATGTGACTGTTGCACAATAATCAACTTTATAATGAAAGCCATTTTAGTCCATGTGTTAAAAATCAAAGCAGTTGGACCATTTAATTTCAAAGTCCAGAGTTCAAGAAAGTGAATCAATACCATTAAAAAGTAAAATAAACATCCCCTTTCCCTGCCCACAAGTGTAAAGGTTTTTATAACAGTTCATTAAATACTGTGTGGTGCCATACATACATTTTCTACAAGATCTCAGTGTAAATAGCTCCACTGAAACATGGAAAAGTCAATTTTTAATTAAATATGTATTTTTTCAGAAAGGTGAAATACAGTCTAAAGCCTGGATAGCAGTGGCAGTGGCATAGTGTCCTAAGAAGCTATTTGGTTCTGTATGATAATTGATAATGTTAGACACACACAAATAAGAAGTGTGTGAGGAGAGGCTGAGGGAGCTGGGGTTGCTTAGCCTGGAGAAGAGGAGGCTCAAGGGAGACCTTATTGCTGTCTCCACCTGAAGGGAGGTTGGAGACAGGCAGGGGCTGGTCTCTTCTCCCAGGCAACCAGTACCAGAACAAGAGGACACAGTCTCAAGCTGCACCAGGGGAGGTTTAGGCTGGAGGTTAGGAAGAAGTTCTCCACAGAGAGAGTGATTGCCCATTGGAATGGGCTGCCTGGGGAGGTGGTGGAGTCACCATCACTGGAGGTGTTCAGGAGGAGGCTGGATGGAGTGCTTGGTGCCATGGGTTAGTTGTTTAGGTGGTGTTGGATGATAGGTTGGATGTGATGATCTCGAGGGTCTCTTCCAACCTGGTTTATTCTACTCTATTCTATTAATGCTTAGCACAGAATTCATCTTGCATCATCTATTTCCAGGAGCATCTTCTCTCCTCCAGGAAATACCCAGTCGTGAATATTTTTGGACACGGTGCTTGGCATATTTGTCTCTACCTGAAGCATCTCTCTCTTCTTTTCTATGACTTATTGTCTCTTGACAAAGTGATTGACTTTCTTGCCCTGCTAGTAACTGAATCTTTAGGAGTGGATTGTGTTGCATTTAATGGAGGGAAGAGTTAAGGTTGTAAATCACTGCTAATAAAATGCTTTGATGGCAAGCAGGAGCTGAATACATTCTGCAGTTTGTACAAGCAGTTGTGTTGTATGAGAGGCTTGTAAACAGCAGTATTTCTGCCCACATGTATATTGTATCATCAAGGGCTTGCCTGCAAAATGACTTAGGGGATTCATAACCTACAAATTTGCCAGTTTAATATACTGGAGGAAATATCTCATTTTCTGTTATCTGGTCATTGCTTCAGTGTACAATTACTGTATGTAATTACACACTGGACATGAGGAGGAAGTTCTTCACCTCATGGTGAAGAACTCTCATGAGTGCTGAAGCCCTGGAATGGGTTGTCCAGGGTGGTGGTTGGGGTGCCATCACCCAGGCTGGATGAGGCTCTGGCCAGCCTGATCTAGTGTGAGGTGTCCCTGCCTATGGCAGGGGTGTTGGAACTAGATGATCCTTGTGGTCCCTTCCAACCCTGACTGATACTATGATACTATGATATGTAACTACTCTAAACTTCTTCTCTAGTGAGTGTGAGGGGAAAAAATTGTGAATGAAACCATTTAAATGATGCCCGGCATGTTGATAAGAGATGTGAAGCCCTTCTGTATCAGTAAATACAAGAGGTAGGCTTTCATCAACTTTTCCTTTTGTTCTCATTAGTGTGGCATCTCTTTTAGTATATATATAAGTAAAAGAATTACCATGCATGAGGAAAAGTACTGTGCATAAGGAGGGTACCTGTTGGGCTTACATGATAATTGAGCTTGGTTTTTCACCTTAAGCTCAAACACAGAACTTTAAGTGCATAGGGGCTATATGCAGTAGATTTTAGGAATGATGCCTATGATTTCTACTTCAAGTAAGAATTAATGTACTGAAGTGGTACTGTGATACTGTGAAGTAAATACTCTCCATCCTCAGACCAAACAGTGAATGGGCCAAGAATAAAGAAAAACATAGATCCACTGAAGCATAGCCAACACAATTTTTTAATTAAATGCATGTTTTTGAGAAAGCTGAAATACAATCTAAAGCATGTATTGCAGTGCCAGCTGCATAGTGTCCCACTGGAGGACATGGGATACTACATGGGGAAGGCTATCAGCAACAAGGCAAGGTAATACAGGCACTTTCAAAATGCTGTGTTCTCCAGCTGACAGCATGTTAGAAATGCCCATCCCCAGGTGGAATCCAGCCTCTAAAAATTACAGTAGTGGATATTTGCCAGGAATGGAATGGAATGGAATGGAATGGAATGGAATGGAATGGAATAGAATAGAATAGAATAGAATAGAATAGACCAGGTTGGAAGAGACCTTCAAGATCATCATGTCCAACCTATCATCCAACACCACCTAATCAACTAAACCATGCAACCAAACACCCCATCCAGTCTCCTCCTAAACACCTCCAGTGATGGTGACTCCACCACCTCCCCAGGCTGTCCGTTCCAATGGGCAATCACTCTCTCTGTGTAGAATTTCTTCCTAGCCTCCAGCCTAAATTTCCCCTGGCACAGCATGAGACTGTGTCCTCTTGTTCTGGTGCTGGTTGCCTGGGAGAAGAGACGAGCCCCCACCTGGCTCAGCCTCCCTTCAGGGAGTTGTAGAGAGCAATAAGGTCACCCCTGAGCCTCCTCGTAGATAAGAAAACCAACAGTGAATACCCAAGTATAATATTACTCTGACTACAGTAAATTGCTGCTACACTTTGATTTTGTGACTCATTAATGTTGATAAAGTTATTTCAATACCTCCAGGATTATTTACAGTCTGCTTCCTGACAAAAAAAAGTAACTGACAAGCTTCTTCCCATTTGACTCTCTGGTAGCTGTTTCATATGTGCTTTTGAGAGCAAGCTGGAAGGGTTTTCAGCTAGGAAGAAACTTTGTGGTGTAATGCATTTAAGGTTTGGGATTTTGTCTCTCAGAGAGGGACCTGGGGGTGCTGGTTGATGGTAGGCTGAACATGAGCCTGCAGTGTGCCCAGGCAGCTAAGAGGGCCAATGGCATCCTGGCCTGCATGAGGAATAGTGTGGCCAGCAGGAGCAGGGAGGTCATTCTGCCCCTGTACACTGCACTGGTTAGGCCACACCTCGAGTCCTGTGTCCAGTTCTGGGCCCCTCAGTTTAGGAAGGAGGTTGACTTGCTGGAACAAGTCCAGAGAAGGGCAACAAAGTTGGTGAGGGGTTTGGAACACAAGCCCTATGAGGAGAGACTGAGGGAGCTGGGTTTGCTTAGCCTGGAGAAGAGGAGACTCAGGGGAGACCTTATTACTGTCTACAACTACCTGAAGGGAGGTTGTAGACAGGCAGAGGTTGGTTTCTTTTCCCAGGCAGCCAGCACCAGAACAAGAGGACACAGTCTCAAGCTGCACTAGGGGAGGTTTAGGCTGGAGGTTAGGAAGAAATTCTACACAGAGAGAGTGATTGCCCATTGGAATGGGCTGCCTGGGGAGGTGGTGGAGTCACCATCACTGGAGGTGTTCAGGAGGAGACTTGATGGGGTGCTTGGTTGCATGGTTTATTTGATTAGGTGGTGTTGGATGATAGGTTGGACATGATGATCTTGAAGGTCTCTTCCAACCTGGTCTGTTCTATTCTATTCTATTCTATTCTACTCATTTCCAGTGCAATAACAGCACCTCCACCTGCTGCTTTAGTATGTTTGCATAGAGAAGTGCTTCACATTTTGGTTCCTAGGAATTTCAGTTCTCAACCCGGCCCTAACACTGTGCTTTCAGAAAGCTGGCCCTTCATAGTCTCAAAACACTATTTTGCCATAACAGCTGACTCTATTTTTTTACTGGCAATGTTTAACTTGTTTTACCTGACCGGGAGGCACAATGTGGAGCAATGTTGTGGTTTAAAAGGATGAAAAATTCATGCTTTTCATTAATTCATGAAGCTCTTGAATAATTCATTGCAGATAAGCCCTTTAAACTCCCATTTAAGTTGTTAATAATGATGAGTAGCTCATTTCCCAGACCTGTCACTTGTGTTCAGTGTAAAGTTACAGTAGGAAAAGCTTGGTAAGAAGTCATGTTTCATCTGTAGAATAATTACAAAATATTTGTTCTCCTGATCTTTTGTTCTCTTTTCACACATTGCAGACTGTGCTAGCCCTTTAAGAATTCACCATCACGCATGGTTGTGTAACTGGAAAGTAGCATTTAACTGAATAATATTCAGTAGTATATTAAATGTCTTCCCCACACTCTTGCTGTTTTCTTTAAATAAGCTCTTCTAAAATAACGTGAGCACAAACATCCTACTCGGGGAAATACAGATTGATTCAGGTTTCTTTCTGCAGAGATCAGAAATAAGAACCTAGTATGTCTCAAGAAAAAAAATCTTGTTCAGCTGGAGACTTCCCTGCTGGAGGAATGAGGAGTACAATATGTCCCTCAAGCAGAGAGAGCTGCAGGGTTTCAAGGAACTTGGTGGTGCCTCCTCCCTAGTATTTCTAGCTAAGCAGGGAATAAATGGAAAATTGTACACCCCAGCTTCAGTCAGAGAGAACCAAGCAGAGGGTTTTAGCACACAGAGCATATCTGGTTGGAAGGGACCTCAAGGATCATCCAGTCCAACTCTGCGCCCAGCACTGGAGGGTTAGCACTAAACAATGTCCCTAAGCATCAGGTCCACACTCTGCTTGAACACACCCAGGGATGGTGACTCCACCACTGCCCCAGGAAGACCATTCCAATGTTTGAGAACCCTCTCTGTGAAGAAATATTCCCTAACATCCAGCCTCAATCTCCCCTGGTGCAGCTTGTAACTACTTCCTCTAGTCCTGTTACTTGCCATCGAGAAGATGCTGTGATTGCCCATTGGAATGGGCTGCCTGGGGAGGTGGTGGAGTCGCCATCACTGGAGATGTTCAGGAGAAGACTTGACGGGGTGCTTGGTGCCATGGGTTAGTTGTTTGGGCGGTGTTGGATTGGTTGATGGGTTGGACGCGATGATCTTGAAGGTCTCTTCCAACCTGGTTTATTCTATGTATTCTATGTATATGTATTCTGTGCGCTCCTTGCACCAACCTTCCTTCTGGGAGTTGTAGAGAGCCATGAGGTAGAGAGCCTGTTGTAGAGAGCCTCATCCTCCTCTTCTCTGGATTGAACAACCCCAGCTCCCTTAGACACTCCTTGTAGGCCATGTGCTCCAGACACTTCGCAGGCCTTGCTGCCCTTCTCTGTATATGCACTAGCATCTCAATGTCCTTCCTGTAGTGAGTAGCCCAGAACTGAACATAGTACTTGAGGTGTGGTCTCCCCAGTGCTGAGTACAGGGGGATATCACCTCCCTGTTCCTGCTGGCCACAATGTTTTCAATACAAGCCTTGATGCCCTTTGCTTTCTTGGCCACCTGGGCACACTGCAGATGAGTTCTCATGTTCAGCTGACTGTCGATCAGTACCCCTAAGTCCCTCTCCAAGTTCAAATTTACAGCCACACATTGCCAAGTCTGTAGCTTACCATGGGGTTGCTGTGACTGAAGTGGAAGATCTGGCACTTGGCCTTGTTGATCTTCGTACAATTTGCCTCAGCTTATTGGTCTAACCTGTTCAGATCTTGCTGTAAAGCTTCCCTACCCTCTAGCAGATTAGCACAGCCACTCAGCTTGGTGTCATCTGCAAACTCACTGAAGGTGCACTCAATCCCCTCATCCAGATGATTAATCAACATATTAAATAGGACAGGCCCCACTACTGAACTCTGGGGGACACCACTAGTGACTGCTCACCATCCATTCCATTCACCACTGCACTTTGGTCAGCCAGCCAGATTAATTTTATCAGGTGCAGAGGGCACTCATCCAAGACTTGTGCCATAAGTTTCTGAATGAGGATGCTGTGGGAGAGTGTCAAAGGCTTTACTAAAGTCCAGCAAATAATAACATTGTTTTAAAGGCTGATTAATAGGGTTTTTTTAATCATCCTGAAGCGTGTTGCAAGCTTTTTAATTGTGCTTTCCAAAATACCATGGTGAGATGTCCATGTTGATAGTCACTGAAAAGCTGGAGGAAGAGAAGTGTTCATTCATATCTCTGCTTCATAGCCTAGTGCTTGTGTTCATTATCACTATCAGGATGTTTAAAAAAACCCTTGTATTTTCAGTTTCCCGGGGTGGAGTGCCCTAATAACCAATAAATCTCATCACAGTATCACAGTATCACAGTATCACTAAGGTTGGAAGAGACCTCAAAGATCATCAAGTCCAACCTGTCTCAACAGACCTCACAACTAGACCATGGCACCAAGTGCCACATCCAATCTCCCCTTGAACACCTCCAGGGATGGGGACTCCACCACCTCCCTGGGCAGCACATTCCAATGACGAACGACTCGCTCAGTGAAGAACTTTCTCCTCACCTCAAGTCTAAACCTCCCCTGGCACAGCTGGAGACTGTGTCCCCTTGTTCTGGTGCTGGTTGCCTGGGAGAAGAGACCAACCCCTTCCTGGCTACAACCACCTTTCAGGTAGTTGTAGAGGGCAATGAGGTCATCCCTGATCCTTCTCCTCTCCAGGCTAAACAACCCCAGCTCCCTCAGCCTCTCCTCACAGGGCTGTGCTCAAGGCCTCTCCCCAGCCTTGTTGCCCTTCCCACGTTCAAGTGTCTCAATGTCCTTCTTAAACTGAGGGGCCCAGAACTAGACACAGGACTCAAGGTGTGGCCTAACCAATGCAGAGTCCAGGGGCACAATGACCTCCCTGCTCCTGCTGGCCACACTATTCCTAATGCAGGCCAGGATGCCATTGACCCTCTTGGCCAACTTTGTTTAAAGTTAAATCTCTTGCTGATCTTGTTACCTGATATCCACAGGAAAAACTGGAGTGAAAGAGACCTTGTGAGATCTTTACTCCAAATTCCTATTCCAAAGAAGGTCAGCACTACTTGGGGCTTTCTCCAGTCAGTTCTCAAAAGTCTGCAAGAGGAGAGACTACACAGCCAAAATTTGTTATGAATAATTATGTTAATTTGGGCAGGGACTGTCATTTGAGTGTCATCTACAGGTAACTGACTTAATTCTTTGGCTAGATTTATCATAATGCAGTGAGGATGATACTAACAGGTGTATTTCACCAGTGCTGCAAAATGAGTGTCAGACAAATGAGTGCTGCAAAATGAGTGTCATGAGTGCCCAGGGTGGTGGTGGAGTCACCGTCCCTGGAGGTGTTCAAGAGGGGATTGGATGTGGCACTTGGTGCCGTGGTCTAGTCATGAGGTCTGTGGAGACAGGTTGGACTCGATGATCTTTGAGGTCTCTGCCAACCTTGGTGATACTGTGAGACTGTAAATGTGGGTTGTATTTGGCAGGCTGCAGATAAATAGTAGCAGGTAAAGGAAATGGAACGAGGCTCTGGTATTTTACAAGGTTAAGTTGCTTTCAGGAGATCTCTGGGTGGCTTGAGCACAGGAAGAGAGGCACGTAAGTAATAGAGGTGCACAGATATAGTAGTAGATGGTCTCATTGGCTGTGGATTCATACTGCAAATTCAATATAGTGCTTAAATAGTTGACTCAGGATTGCACTCTTTACACACACACACACAAAGAAGAAAAAAGTAATCCTATTATCCTATTCAGTGAACAGTCAACTGTAACCATGAGCCCAGCTCCTGGGACCTAGTTTGCTGCTGCCACTTATCTACTGATTAAATCTATGCCTTTGGGACTGGCCAATTTTTTATGTGCTTCACTGTTCTTGTTCTTTCAAATGTGCTGCATGGCTAACCAAGGATTTACAGTATGAATGCAGCATGCTTACTAGGTAAAAAAGGTTATGTAAATGAACTTTGCCACACAGTTTTTTCAGCTTTACATTATCAGGTCTGTTTTATTTCTGCTTTAAGTGCCTTTCCATGAGAAGCAAACACTGTTTCCAGAATCATTTAACCTCCTGCGGGCTCATGTTTCATAATCCCTTGCCCCTCACAAACCTCTATGACATTTAAAAGTTGAGAGATTTCTCTTTAATAGCTAACACTATTACAGTTTGACTTTTAGAGTGGTAAAATTAGACTTCTCACTCCATTCTCCTTCCACCACCCTCGTGCCAAATCATTTCCCTCAGTTCACAATTGAATGTCATCGTGATCATTTGTGCTTGCACATGCCAGCAATTATTCTATATATTCTTAAACACTTTTGTCAAAGTAAGCAAGGTATAGGAATAGTTGAATGCAATCAGATTCATTTAATCTAATTTAACACCCTCCTTTCTGCTGCTGCAGAGAATAATGATTAATTGAATCCTGCTTGACAGTGGTTTACTAGTTTGATGAAATTGCTCAGACTGTGAGTTTAGAGCCCAAACTTGTGATTTGTTTCTGATGGTGACAAGCTCTGAAAGGGTTTCTTCCTCTAGACAAACCAACAGATGTTTTCCTCCTACCTGCTGTAGGTGCCAATTCAATTTTGGAACGCTTCCCTGCGCAGTGAGATTTTTGGTCCATGCTGTCTTTATGCCCAAAATTGCACTGGGTCAAAACATTAACTCTGTTATCCAGCCCTTGGGTCCCCAGGGGTCTAACTGGCTCTGTAGGAAAGGGGAGAGCCAAGCCAGTTCTGTATGTGAAGAATGGAATGGAATGGAATGGAATGGAATGGGATAGGATAGGATAGGATAGGATAGGATAGGATAGGATAGGATAGGATAGGATAGGATAGGATAGGATAGGATAGGATAGGATAGGATAGGATAGGATAGGATAGGATAGAATGGAATGGAATAGAATAGACCAGGTTGGAAGAGACCTTCAAGATCATCGCATCCAACCTATTATCCAGCACTACCTAATCAACTAAACCATGCAACCAAGCACCCTATCAAGTCTCCTCCTAAACACCTCCAATAATGGTGACTCCACCACCTCCCTGGGCAGCACATTCCAATGGGCAATCACTCTTGCTATGAAGAACTTCTTCCTAACACCCAGCCTAAACTTCCCCTGGCGCAGCTTGAGACTGTGTCCCCTTGTTCTGGTGCTCGTTGCCTGGGAGAAGAGACCAACCTCTGCCTGTCCACAACCTCCCGTCAGTCAGTTGTAGAGAGCAAAGGGTCAGCCTGCTGTCAAATGGCACCCTTGTAATTGTTTTCAACCCTCTCATCTGTGCTGCTCTGCACAGAGCTTGAGAAAGTACTTCTGGGAGAAGAAAACGTGCTGGGCTTGGGTGAGTGTCCTCCATCAGATTCACTTTACTGCCCACTACTTCTCATTTTTCAGCAGTGATGCAGGAGGTCCCCAAATGAGTAAGAAGGACTCTGCTGCATTTTGCAAAGATGTTCCCTACTCAGGGTCACATATGGCAGATGTGATTCTAAACATGTACACTGTAGAGAAAAGAGGCAGAGGGAGAAGAAGTTACAAGTGAATTGACTGGACTCTGCCAGACCACTTGACCTTATTAAATAATTAGATAGTGTCATCAGTGTATCAGGGGTGATTTAATGTGTCACCTTTGCTTCTATGTTTTACTCTTGCACAAGAGTCATCACAAGACAATTTATGGCCACATAGTAGAAAACAAGTTTGATTGGAGTTTGCCATATAATAGTATGGCAGAAAACAGATGGAGCAGAATGAATGGTTTGGTTATTCATAAACCAAATGACCCCTGAAAGACAGCAGTAAAAAGCACTAAAAGACATTCTAAAATAATATGAGGCTTCAGGAAATGTGATATACCATCCTCAGCAGTCATGACGTGCTGGTTTATGTGCTGCTTGGGTGAATTTTAGCATGGGGCTGAAAGGCATTGTCCCACAGAGACTTGTTCACCACTGCTTGAGGACAGAGTATTATGTGATCTCACCTCAGAGAAGAGAATTGGAGGACTTGTTCTCTCCACTGTCCAAAGGTTCACCAGTGTCACAAGATAGCTCAGGGGAAGGATGATCCAAACCACCCATATTTTGTTTGCACTCTGTCTTTTTTCCTTATGTTGCTCCTTTGATCTTCTTGGCACACCAACTCCCAGTTGTACTCCAAGTACCTCTTAGGAGGATAAGCCATTTCAAAGAACTTCTTGAAAGAAACAACCTTGTGCAGTCAAGCTGAGGCTAGTCCTTGTCTGCTTTTTCAGAATAGAAGACTCCTGTAACACTTTCTGAGAAATAATGTTAAGTATTACCTACCTAACAACTTAAATGACAGTTACAACACAGTATCACTAAGGGCTGTGCTCAAGGCCTCTCCCCAGCCTCATTGCCCTTCTCTGGACACGTTCAAGTGTCTCGATGTCCTTCCTAAACTGAGGGGCCCAGAACTGGACACAGGACTCAAGGTGTGGCCTATCCAGTGCAGAGTCCAGGGGCACAATGACCTCCCTGCTCCTGCTGGCCACACCATTCCTAATGCAGGCCAGGATGCCATTGGCCCTCTTGGCCACCTGGGCACACTGCTGGCTCATGTTTAGGCAGCTGTCAGTCAGCACCCCCAGGTCCCTCTCTGTTTGGCAGCTCTCCAGCCACTCTGACCCCAGCCTGTAGCTCTGCATGGGGTTGTTGTTACCAAAGTACAGCACCCAGCACTTGGATTTGTTGAATGCCATCCCATTGGACTCCGCCCATCTGTCCAGTCGGTCAAGGTCCCTCTGGAGATCCCTTCTGCCCTCTAACTGGCCAACATCTGCTCCCAATTTGGTTTCATCTGCAAATTTGCTGATATATATATATGCAAGTCTTAGAAGTAGATGCTATGTACTCATACATCAAATTGAAGCCACTTTGTTCCCCATGATTCCCTACATTTTTTGTTTATGTAGGTCTCTGTCTGTTAAGGGTTTTACAGAAAGGCTGAAAAATGTAAATCAAATACAACCAGATCAGGTAGTTAATGGAGGATGCTCAGAGTATCTCTTAGGGAAGGTGAACCTCTTATTCATCTGTGAAGACTGCAGCTAAAACCGAGAAAAATGTCAAGAACAAACATCATTTGTTCTAGGATTCATCTGTATGGAAATGTTGGCTTTAGGTTATGAGCCAATTCCAAAATGAATGATTGTGTGGGTATTAAATGAGCACGCTCCTCCTGAGAAAAAAATATTATGAAGCAGGGGATGGGAGTGAACAGGCTCACTTTACTTTCTGTTTAAAGGTAATATAGACATCTACATCAGAATACAGGCGCTCACAATTTGATCTTCTACTATGGGAAAGTGGTCTGTTGGTCTCTAGCTCTACCTGTATCGTTATTTAAAACTATAGGCATAAAAAAACATAGATATCAGTTTGGTATCCCACCTTGCTGGTGTCTGTGGGAAGACTTTGCTCTTCAGGAAGGGAAAGGCAAGAAAAATAGTTCATAGAATAGAATAGAATAGAATAGACCAGGTTGGAAGAGACCTTCAAGATCATCGTGTCCAACCTATCAACCAAGCCAACCCACCTAAACAACTAAACCATGGCACCAAGCACCCCATCAAGTCTCCTCCTGAACACCTCCAATGATGGTGACTCCCCAGGCAGCCCATTCCAATGGGCAATCACTCTCTCTGTGTAGAACTTCTTCCTAACATCCAGCCTAAACCTCCCCTGGCACAGCCTGAAACTGTGCCCTCTTGTTCTGGTGCTAGCTGCCTGGGAGAAGAGACCAAGCCCCACCTGTCTACAACCTCCCTTACGGTAATTGTAGAGATCAATAAGGTCACCCCTGAGTCTCCTCTTCTCCAGGCTAAGCAACCCCAGCTCCCTCAGCCTCTCCTCATAGGGCCTGTGTTCCAAACCCCTCACCAACTTCGTTGCCCTTCTCTGGAACACAGGTATATCCAAGTCTTTTCTAGGAGGAAATCAGAGGACATGTTCCAGGGTGTTTTGAACATCTGTGTGCATACTTACTGGCAGTGTTAAACTCTCTCAAATCCTGGAGTTGGGCTTGTTTCTGTAACTAACAGCCCCTGTGGAATCTTTCCTTTCCCTACTAAGCTCTTAGAAAGATGGCATTAGTCTGTAAATAATAAATAGCAATTTGACCATCCATTCTGAAAGCATTTTTTCTATGTAAGGGACTTCAGTAGTACTTGTGAAAATAAGAAAATACAACATAAACTGGGATTCAGAGTTTCATCCATGTTTTCAAACACAGCATGAGATTGTAGTCCCAGTTATGCTGCTGTAAGACAAGTGTAAGTAATGAAGTTTCCTTTCCCCTATATATTAGTGTGAAGCTTGGATTTTAAATCTTCCTGCTCCATCAATACATACATTAACAGGGAAATCAAGTTCTTTGGAAAGAACTTGCATCAATGTTAGGAACTGGCTGGAGAGCCATGCTCAGAGAGTGGTGGTGAATGGTGCCACATCCAGCTGGTGGCCAGTCACCAGTGGTGTGCCCCAGGGATCAGTGCTGGGCCCCATCCTGTTCAACATCTTTGTTGATGATCTGGATGAGGGGATTGAGTCCATCATCACTAAATTTGCAGATGACACCAAGCTGGGAGCAGGAGTTGGTCAGTTAGAGGGTGGAAGGGATCTCCAGAGGGATCTTGATGGGCTGGACAGATGGGCAGAGTCCAACAGGATGGCATTCAACAAGTCCAAGCGCCAGGTGCTGCACTTTGGTCACAACAACCCCGTGCAGAGCTACAGGCTGGGGTCAGAGTGGCTGGAGAGCTCCCAGACAGAGAGGGACCTGGGGGTGCTGATTGACAGCCGCCTAAACAGGAGCCAGCAGTGTGCCCAGGTGGCCAAGAAGGCCAATGGCATCCTGGCTTGTATCAAGAAGCAGGGAAGTCATTGTGCCCCTGTACTTAGCACTGGTTAGGCCACACCTTGAGTCCTCTGTCCAGTTCTGGGCCCCTCAATTTAAGAAGGACATTGAGACTCTTGAATGTGTCCAGAGAAGGGCAACAAGGCTGGGGAGAGGCCTTGAGCACAGCCCTGTGAGGAGAGGCTGAGGGAGCTGGGGTTGTTTAGCCTGGAGAAGAGGAGGCTCAGGGGAGACCTTATTGCTGTCTACAACTACCTGAAAGGAGGTTGTAGACAGGGGGGGGTTGGTCTCTTCTCCCAGGCAACCAGCACCAGAACAAGAAGACACAGTCTCAAGCTGTGCCAGAGGACGTTTAGGCTGGAGGTGAGGAGAAAGTTCTTCGCAGAGAGAGTTGTTAGCCATTGGAATGGGCTGCCCAGAGAGGTGTTCAAGAGGGGATTGGACGTGTCACTTGGTGCCATGGTTTAGCAGTCCTGAGGTCTTGGGTGACAGGTTGGACTTGATGATCTTTGAGGTCTTTTCCAACCTTATTGATTCTATGATTCTATGTATTCATGCTGCTACTCCTTTTGTACCTTATGTTGCACGTAAAAATAACTCCCTTTTTTTTTGTTTGTTTTATTTAAAGCACTGGGGAAAACCAAGATGGCATAAAACCAAACCAACCCACCCCCTGTGCAGCTACTCATGAAACATTTCTGGGGCCTTGTAACTGAAAGAGGTACTCTTACCTTTTCAGTGAAATTACCTTAGCTGAAACTACGTTGAATTTCTTTTTCATGTAAAATTACTTTAAACTTGATAAACAAGACCACTCAGGCAGAGAAGAAATCCTTGCTCTTCACTAGTGTCTCTTTTCACAGGCACTTCTACTGTACTAACACATCCCATAAAATGTGGCATTCATTTCATTCAACACAGTTATGTGTGGATAAAATTTAACTGGGGCTGTTGTCATATTCATTTTAAATTCAGTGGTAGGAAACTCAGTTTAATGGTGGTTGAGTGAAATAAGAACATATACTCTCTGTACACATTAACCACCCTATCATTAGATTTATTAAAAACACCAAATTAGGCACTCATCTAGGGCACTGGAGAAGCAGAAATTGCATTGCTTTTGTTAATAGCTCTGAGCATGCAAATTAACAGTCAATTGTAAATGGCTTCGCAGAAAGCAAGTTGGTTTAGAAAATAAATAAAACCCCCAGCATTTAGGGAGTAAAGAAGTCTATCTTCTCTTTATATAAAACAAATTATTCTGACACTTAATGAGGAAAATTTCAAATCACCCAATCTAAAACTGGAAATGCTACTACTCCTTGGTCTCAAGTGATTGCTTATTGAAATGAACGGGTGTCATTAGTTCATATAGTATGGGAAAGATTTCCCTAGCATTTGTTATTGTCTTTTCAGTGCTGCCTGTTAATAAGATTTGGCAGAATGAGCAAATAATCTTCAGCTTTAATTAAATTGTTCAACTGTTTTCTGTTAGAATCCTATCCAACAGTACTAGTTAGTCTGCAAACTAGTGGAAAAAGCTTGTGTCACTAATGTTTGGGTGCTAGATTTCTTGCCTGATGCTAGATTTCTGTCCTCTTTGTTGGTGTGCCTGATGATGTACTTAAATGCTCAGCTCGTGCTTAAATTCATCTGTGCCCCATCTCAATGAGTGGCTAAGAACGTAGAAGTGAAGCTCCTTGGCTTGGCTGGTAGCTGAAGGCTCCCTGCTCTTTGCTGGGCCAGTGTGGGTGGCAGAAGTGTTGGAGTAGGCTTAGATCTTCTAGAAAGTGAAGACATCATCTATGTGGTCAGAAAATTACATTCAGAGACATAAGAAACCTCTGCCTATTGTGGCTTGTTTCAGTACCTCTGCAGGCTTCTGTATCTCAAGGTGGTAGAAATCCCCATCTCATCAAAACAGAGATGTCATCTGCAATGTGTATATAACAAACGAATGCTCCTTCAAAACTGGTAAATCCCACAGTCTCCATCTTCCTCCCTCTGCACCTGATGCCATCCATGGAGAAGTAACCAGAAAGATTTTTACTGACTTCAGGGACTTGTCTGTTTCTAGAGGGCCATAATTTATGTCTGAGGACAAAACTGTAGTTAAATTGGCCTTTATAGAAATGTATTCTATAGTAGCAGAGGTTGGACATAAGCTTGCATTATGAAGGGAAGGGTGGCAAAGTAATGAAGTCTAATAAATTGTGTGGCTTGCACAGCTCAGCTGTGTGCTGTTCCTTGGCACTGGTCATACAGGGACCCAGCGCTTTCACTATTTCTTCACTCCTAGCTGTATTTCATGCTTGCAGCACCTCAGTCTAAAAAATCCTGCAGTATCTCAGCTGTGAAAGTCCTAAAAAAATGCTGCTTTTTGCAGTCTTGGCAAGATTCTGTGTTCATTTCAGAGTAGTCCTTTCCAGAAATCAGTAAAAGATGGCAGCCCATTTTGAAAGATCTCTCTCATTATTTGCAGTCCCTGACTTTGTGGCTACAGCTTGCTGCATGGTTATTAATAAATGGATTGGATGGTTACAGTATTCATTTCATATGCAAATGCACCTGAGGTATACACCACATTTTCAGAGTGCTTGTATCCCCTGTGTTTCTGATGCATAAGAGAGCTAACAGCATCACATATATTTCCCTAGTGGTTCCATGAAAACCTTGCAAGGACAAGGCACCAGGTTCTGCACCAGACCCAGGTTCCCATGGAAGCTGTGTAATGGAGATTTCTGTACCATTCTCCTGTGAGGGGATGCATGATTTGCTGCACAATCTATCTGTGTTTCACTCTGAAGGGCCTAGAAGCACTTGAACTGGGAAAGAAACTTCAAGGTCAGGACTTACAGAAAGCTCTTTCAGACTCTTGTGCACAGGTGCTGGGCAGAGGACAAGGATGCGAATGTTGTGTTTATCCCTGTGAGGGAACAGAAAGAGCAAAGCCCTTGCCTCTGGTGAACCCTTACCCCTTCTGTCTGAGCTTTGGGAAATTCATTCCTCAACATCCCCTGCAGAATGCCTGTCCCTGTGCCCCTGCTGAGTCCTGTAGGATGCCTCTCAGTAGGATCTGAGGAGGCGTCTACAGAACCAAGCAAGGTCTCCTTCACTGGAGCAGCTCACTTCAGCCTGCAGAGGAGGGAAACATCACAATAATGGAGTCAATCTCTCTTTCTTTCCCCCCCCCCCCCACCAAACTGCATGTCTTAGTTTAGATTGCAACCATAATCATGAAAGAGAATTTTCTGATCATCAGCTCCAAACATTAACCCAGAACTGCCAGATCACCATCAAACCATGTTCCTCAGCACTGCAGCTCCATGTCTTTTAAATCCCTCCAACTGAACCAAAAAGGTCAAGCTATGAAGTGGGCTTATTCAAATGACCTCTTCAGAGACTCAGAAGTGATCTGCCTATAAACAACTAATAAAAGTCCATACAGAGGCTTTCCCTAGAAACTGCTATTAACAGTAAATATTTGGATTCCTAAATCTTTTGTATGGTAGGACAAGTATAAGACCTTCATGATAACTTCAGTTTGGTATTTTTCCTGGCTGGCAAAGCCTCCTTTAATAGGCCTGGGCATGAGGACCAGAGACTGCCTTTAGATCCAAGTATCAGTTTCAGCCTATTAAAGTCTGCAGAAAGCTTTGTGTGTAAATGAAATGTCAAGTTGGGTCCTATGCTGTTCTGAACACCTGGTCATTAGATAAGCAAAACACCTCCTGATGTTGAGGCAGCACCAGTTTTAATTCTTCAGCCCTTTCTAAAAATGCTGGAGAAAATAGCAAAATCAGTGCTGTGATTCCTTGAGGGTATTTGGCCTTGCAGCCTGCCCTGCAGCCCTGTGTGTGTCCACTCACCATCAGCTGTCCCTCTGAAGCTCCTCTCTGTCTAGAGGGGAACAGTGCTCTGTCCCTCTACATGTAAACACCTAATGAATACTTGAGGCCCAGAGAACAAAGAGACACAAAGTCTTTGTGCAGGAACACATTCCCTTTCTGCTCCAAACAAGATCAAAGTGACCTCAAGTCAGGGTTTCTTGCCTCTCCAACAGCACAGCCTGTAAAAATAAGTGAAAAAGCAGTACTTGGATAAATATATTTCAGCCCTGTACTGACAGCAGGGTAGCAGAGCAAGATAAATGCAAACCTTTCATATAAATTTGGTATTGCACTGTGCTGCACAGTAGTGTTGAAAAGGGTTTGTCATGGTTTGATTAATGTACCTCTTTCTTACACAGTAAATTGCTGCAGAAGTTTGTATTACTAAGGCAAGTTTATATACATAAGACAACTTAGAAAAGTGTCTGTGTTGCTGCTCAAATAAAATACATTCAATCAATATTATCAGAGCTGATAAGAAAACCAATCCTTTGATCCATTATTTACCTTTTGCAACATGGTGTTATCATTACTGGAGAAAACATTCTAGAGCAGCATATGATAGGGCTCAGGAAGCACTCTCAAAGCCAGAAACTCTTGGATTAATGAGTAAAGAAGAGGGGAGGGGGAGGAGGGGGTCACAGTGGGCTTCATTAGCTGTTTGGAATGTCATGCATTATAACAGTTTCCTTTTTTTTGCCTTAAGAAACAGAATGAATTCAAAAGATATTTTGAACATGGATTTGTGAAATTGTTGACTTGCATTTCTAAAACTTTGCTAAACCATTCTGCACTGCATTGCTCTTAAGTTAATGTCTGATTTCCCCAGCACCATTGTTTTCAGACCTTAACAATGTCGTTATGCTCCCCACTTAGAATCACTGGCCATGCTGAGTCCGAATAGAATAGAATAGAATAGAATAGAATAGAATAGAATAGAATAGAATAGAATAGAATAGAATAGACCAGGTTGGAAGAGACCTTCAAGATCATCACATCCAACCCATCAACCAATCCAACACCACCTAAACAACTAACCCATGGCACCAACCACCCTATCAAGTCTCCTCCTGAACACCTCCAGTGATGGTGACTCCACCACCTCCCCAGGCAGCCCATTCCAATGGGCAATCACTCTCTCTGTATAGAACTTCTTCCTAACATCCAATGAAATTGCATGGACTTCAATGAGATTGCCCTGCCACTGAGCAGAACTTCCACACAGCATGGTTCTATAACAAATAACTCTGTGGGTTTAAAGCCTTCAACTTTAAGCCTTTGTATAAAGCGTTGGTCTGCTCGATGCAAAATGCTTCTCTGGATTTATTAGGATGCAAAAGCATGCACAGAATTACAAGTTTGACAGGGCTGTTATACATACCTGAATGTGGAAACAGGGTTCAGGATGCTGCTTTGTGTGAAGCCATGTAAGGAGAGCTATCTGTATAGCAGGCATGTCTGACCTGACAGGCATTCTTTCCAGAGATAGAACTCTGGATCCAAAGGGAAAGCTTGAAGTCACTTTGAACGAAGACTAGTTAAAACAGATGAGCTTCAAGTCAAAATCTGGGTATATGCTTAACGCCACTTGAAACTCAGATCAGCTATGAGAAACTTGTGAAACAGCTGGGCAGGTCGTACTGTTGAAACCTTGAAGTACTGCAGTTTCTTTGCTACTATTGCACATACATGTGGACAAATTACTGTCCTCCAAGTACCACAAATACCTCTAAAGAGGGGTTCACAGTATCATAGTGTCATAGTATCAGTCAGGGTTGGAGGGGACCACAAGGATCATCTAGTTCCAACCCCCCTGCCATGGGCAGGGACACCCCACACTGGATCAGGCTGGCCAGAGCCTCATCCAGCCTGGGCTTAAACACCTCCAGGGATGGGGCCTCAACCACCTCCCTGGACAACCCATTCCAGGGCTTCACCACTCTCATGGGGAAGAACTTCCTCCTCACATGCAGCCTGAATCTCCCCACCTCCAGCTTCATTCAATTCCCCCTAGTCGTATCACTACCTGAGATCCTGAGAAGTCCCTCCCCAGCCTTCTTGTAGGCCCCTTCAGATACTGGAAGGCCACAATTAGGTCACCTCGGAGCCTTCTCTTCTCCAGACTGAACAGCCCCAACTCCTTCAGTCTGTCCTCATAGGAGAGGTGCTCCAGGCCTCTGATCATCCTCATGGCCCTTCTCTGGACACCTTCCAGCACCTCCAGATCCCTCTTGTAATAGGGGCTCCAGCACTGGACACAGAACTCCAGGTGGGGTCTCAGCAGAGCTGAGCAGAGGTGGAGAATCACCTCCCTTGCCCTGCTGGCCACACTTCTCTTGCTGCAGCCCAGGATCTGATTGGCTTTCCGGGCTGCAAGTGCACACTGAGAGCTCCTGTTGAGCTTCTCCTCCACCAGCACCCCCAAGTCTCTCTCCTCAGGGCTGCTTTCCAGCCAGTCCCTGCCCAGCCTGGATTTGTGCCTGGGATTGCCTCGACCCAGATGCAGGACCCTGCCCTTGGTCTTGTTGAAGCTCCTGAGGTTGGCTTGTGCCCACCTCTCCAGCCTGTCCAGGTGCCTCTGGATGGCATCCCTTCCCTCCAGCTGTCTGCTGCCCCACACAGCTTGGTGTCATCAGCAAACTTGCTGAGGGTGCACTCAATGCCACTGCCCATGGCACCCACAAAGATGTTGAACAAGATGGGTCCCAGTTCATTTTCTTTCTCTGTATGTGGGGAAACTAAACACCTTAAAACAACAGCAAGTAGCATCCCTTTGTTTTATGAAACCTTTCAGAGAAAACATGACAGGTCAATATAAATTAAATGTGCAAAATCCAAATGCAACTTCTAACAGGCTGAATAAGCTTTTCAGATCAATCTGCACCAAAATAAACCTTTTTTTCTTTTTCCTTTTCTATCTGCCTTATGTTCTTTCAGTATTATTATTTGTGGCCTAAATTCTGTTGTAAAGAACACATAAAGGGCCCCCGAAGCTAGTTTGGGATGGGTGAGCTTACAGCATCTGACTCTATTTCGTCTCACCATATTGAATTTCTGGTAAGTGTCTTCAAAATAAGTATTATTTTTTTCCTGAAAGTCTATCCATTCTCAATTGTATGTGCTGAGAACATGGCAAAAGAACTGTTAGAAAGCCATGCACAGTGTGAAGGCTGCAAAAGAACGTTTAGAAAGCCATGTGCTGTGTGCTGTCAATATTTGTCATATGCCAGGCTGACCTTTTGAATGATAATCTTTGTATTTGTGGCGTGAAAAGAGATTGATTTTTGTTGCTTTATTCTAATTACACTACAATGTGGCAGTACTGCATGCTTCTGAAGGGTATTCAGGAACCAAAATGTCAATAAAAAACAACTTCCCATCTGCTCCCAATTTAATCTGAATGAGTTTGTGATTTTGTAGGAGGAAGGAGGTTATTTCTGCCACTGGCGGTTGAAAGGTAGCAATCAGTTAATCAAACTGCATTCATTGCTCTAATTATTGCATCTTGAATATTTTTATTATGAATCTTACTCACCCACAATGTAGTTTTGGTATGTTTTATTATCCTGGGCAGATCTATGCTTTGCAAAACCTTTGGCTTCAGGAACAACTTTTTTGGTGAAATTCAGGGCCAGATGCACCAATGCACGCTGACAACACTACACCACTCTAGATATGCAAATTGCCTGGAAACAAACAACTTGTAAATGATATTGCACTCTGACAGCTCAGTTGATTTGAGCACCTTCCTGAGCCTGGGATTCTGATCTCAGAGAAGAAAATTATCCCCTTTTTTTTCTAGTTAAGCAAACAGAGTTTCAGGTGTAGCCAGGGAGTCGAGAGATGCAGAAGTCTCCCACATTGATCCCATCTGGGTGTACGGCATCAAAAACTCCAGCCAAAAGACAAGGTATTTTGTCAGCTTCTCTCCTTAGCAGACAAAACTATCTACAATTACTTATTCAGAAATCTAGCTTAAAAAACAAGCCAAACACAAAACAAAACCAACCAGCAATCTAAACCAAAAAAAAAGCAGGGAGTTTTGTTTGGTTTACACTCAAATGGAAATAATTCGTTCCTTGAACGTGTCCAGAGAAGGGCAATGTGCCTTGAGCACAAGCCCTATGAGGAGAGACTGAGGGAACTGGGATTGTTTAGCCTGGAGAAGAGGAGGCTCAGGGGAGACCTTATTGCTCTCTACAACTACCTGAAGGGAGGTTGTAGCCAGGAGGGGGTTGGTCTTTTCTCTCAAGCAACCAGCACCAGAACAAGAGGACACAGTCTCAAGCTGTGCCAGGGGAAGTATAGGCTGGCAGTGAGGAGGAAGTTCTTCACTGAGAGAGTTGTTAGCCATTGGAATGTGCTGCCCAGGGAGGTGGTGGAGTCACCGTCCCTGGGGGTGTTCAAGAGGGGATTGGACGTGGCACTTGGTGCCATGGTCTAGTCATGAGGTCTGTGGTGACAGGTTGGACTTGATGATCTTTGAGGTCTCTTCCAACCTTGGTGATACTGTGATACTGTTCTTGCTCTAGGAGGGCTAGTCCTTTACTACTCCTGGTTTCAGCACAGGTTCTAACTTACACCGCAGAAAGTGAAAGACTTTTTGAAATTTAAATTAGCATCACTATTTCTCAGAAAGGCTTCTTTTTTTGTGCATGTCTTCACATTATTAAAGCAGGTAACAGGTTATTGATCTGGGCAGAGCTGTAGTGGATAGAGAAGATTAAAAAAAAGGCTGGCATTTTACGTTGCTCATCCTCAGTTCTGTTCCGTATCAAAGCAGCGCAGCCACAAGATTTGCTGCTCACAAATACACGTTGCTATTTATTGCACACTTTGCCAGTTAAAAGGAGCAGACCATATTTCTTGTTGCCTTCTGCTTAATAGTGTTTCCATCTACCTAATCCTACAAACCTGCCTGAGCTCAAATAGCGTCTGCTGTAAAACCGTGTTTATTGAAAGCACCCCAAGATACTCTGGGGTAAGCAGACTGAGAGTGGCCTCAGAGACAGCAGGGATTGACCACAAATCCAGTACAGAGGGATTAAAAGTAATGCTTCTAAAAGGTGGTGTTTTTTTTTGAAATGTAGATACAGACCTGTGAAGTCCTCCTGCTTGTGATGTCTGTAGGCTGATTTGAAATAGGTGCCAAGAAGGCACAGGACAACTTGGTCCTCAAAGTAAATTATCTTATAAAATTGGACAGAAGTAGGAGGAAAAAGCATGTCCTGCACCTTGCTTTGCCTGTAGTCGTGCATATGGTTCCCACTCTTTCCTGATGGTTTTAAAGAGGTTACCATAGAATATTTAAGCTCCTCTCTGATATTTCTATTGCTTAAAAGGTTGACCTTGAAGCAAAGCATGAATATTGTCTTTGTCCCCTTCTTAAGTCTTTGCATCAGCCTTGCAACCTTGCCATTCTGATGTTTCATTTATTAAGCTTTTAAAGCTAACATATTGGGAATACTCTTGTTTTGTGCAGACTTGGTAATGCAGAGGGGCTGTAAACTGAGACCAGCCAGGCTCAGGCAGTTTTATAGTCTGAGTATTGCCAGAGAGAGGTAAATCAGCTGGAGCTCATCAGTGAACACATTCCACCATTCTGCCTTCTGAGCTGTTGACAGTGCAGTGACAAATATTGGTTAAAACAGTTTATAATTAGTTGGTCTTCCTTCACCTATAGGCCTCTGCTGGAGAATTCTGCCTCTCCAGGAGAAAAGTTTTGCTCTGAAGGCCTGAAATTGCAGTTGCTTTTTAATGAAACTGAAGTGGGAGGATTTGTGTTGGGGAGAGAGCAATTACAGCAATTAATTATTTGGAAAGAGCGGTTCCTCCCTCCTGCATTTCCTCCTCTAGCTGATTCACAGTTCATCATCTGTTCATCATCTTTTTTTAATAAAGCACTACTCATAAGTCATTGTTATCTTCCTCCCCCTGCCCACAAACAAATGAGAGCTTCTGATTCAGCATATTTCTTAGCAGAAGCATAATTGAGTGCCATGCAAACAGCCCTGCACTAAGTAGTTTCAACTAGTCAGGCCTTCAAAGGATTTGCTTTGAGGATTTGCTTCGAGGATTTGCTTCAAGGGAGAGCTGAACTCTCCCTTTTCCCTTGAGATGCAGGTTCCAGTGGTCATTGTGGGCCATCTTATTGGGATGCTCAAGCTTCAGCTGGTTGGTTAGCTTATCTAAGATAATATAGTTTATACATGGATTAAGAGGAGCTAGATCTCTGGGACAGTAAGCACAGCATCACAAGCACTAACTAACTTGAAAGATGAGCTTGGCTCAGCTCCTATCATTCTGATGGGTTTGAAGAATATTCTGCACCATTTGATTGCTTGAGGTATTACTGGAACATCTTCCTTGCTTCCCTAAAAGCAAAAGTCTGTAGCCTGGAAGAGAATACACCCAACCTTGGTTTAAGTGGCCTTAAACTGATGTGTGAGCTTTGTTTAGGAAAGTCATCTCCTAAATAGTTAATCATGATGAAATTGGTAACATCTGCAGCTTTTCCATCCCCATTTCAACAGAGATGCTGTGGAGGTATTTTTAAAGGAATGTTCTGTATGAGCTAACCTGTGTCTTAAGTCTCATTTTCTTTATCTTTCACCTGCAGCAATTAATCCTTGGTAAATGACAGTGGCTTTTAACGGAAGATGTTTTTTTCCAGTGCAGCCCTTGCAATGTCCCTATTATAGTCAGCATTAGAAATTAAATTACTTGGAAAGTGATCTTTTCCTCTACTTCAGAAGCAAACCGTGAGCTATGCTTAGAACCAGTAAAATAAGCACTTGTATTAAGGAAAGTGAAATATCTTGTACTAACTTATTTCTTCAGATAGAAACAAAAAGCTAGCCATTAGGGAGCTTAGCATTTTAAAATTTCACATATCTTCAACTACTTGTGTCTAATGTCCTTGGCCAATTCAAGTGTTGAGTTATATAAGAAGAAACAACAACAAAAAAATCATTATTAAGTCTGCTAGACAAAGACTGAAAAAAAAGCTAATTGTTGAAATTATTTTTAAGAGAAGGATGTTATATTCCATGCTTCAAGTTGCAAAGCAGATGGCAGATTTTTTTCTTTTCTAAACAAGTGCTGAAAAGTGTCCACAGGAGGCCCACGAGGGGGATCAGAGGGCTGGAAAACCTCTCCTATGAAGACAGATTGAGAGAGTTGGGGCTATTCAGTATGGAGAGGGGAAGGCTCCAAGGAGACCTTATTGTGGCCTTCCAGTATCTGAAGGGGGCCTACAAGAAAGCTGTTGAGGGGCTTTTTAGGGTGTCAGGTAGTGATAGGACTGGGGGGAATGGAGCAAAACCAGAAATGGGTAGATTCAGGTTGGATGTTAGGAAGAAATTCTTCACCATGAGGGTGGTGAGAGACTGGAACAGGTTCCCCGGGGAAGTGGTAGGAGCCCCATCCCTGGAGGTTTTTAAAGCCAGGCTGGAAGTGGCTCTGAGAGACCTGATGTAGTGTGAGGTGTCCTTGCCCATGGCATGGGGGTTGGAACTAGATGATCCTTGAGGTCCCTTCCAACCCTAACAATTCTATGATTGTAAGTAAGTAAACCAAAACATTAAATAATACTCCAGTGACAAAATTCATAGACTGATCTATGAAGGAACTCATAATTGCTGAGACTTAAAATAATCCGAGGTTTCAATGTCAAAATAAAGTGATTTCTTTGTTAGATGTGTTAGATTCAGAAAACCCAAGATGTTCAGAGTTCTATGCCTTTTTTTTGCATGCAAGTACTATCTTAATAAAAAAATTAAAAGTCAAGAAGAGATTTAGAGTTTTATCAATAGGTTAAAAAACGTTAGCAGACACTTTCTGGATTTGCAGAAACATGCAAATAGATGAGACAACACAGTCTTCTCAAGGCTGATCTTCAGTTCTGGTAGGATTTAACTGCTTGTAAAGTTCAGGGTATGTGTATTTTTATGCCCTCCCTCCCCACCACGGGCAAGAAATGAAAACTCAAACAAATGGATTGCAAAAGTGGTGGGAAGTTTAAATGGAAAGCAGTGAATGCTTACAGAGAGCCAGAAGCGCAGTGACAAAAGAGATCCCAAAGCTCACCCAGAAATATCCCATCCCCACCTGGGGGTACACCCATAACCCCCAGGGCTCCTTCTTCCCTCCCCCCCCCCCAACTCCACTGCTAGGCTAATCTCAGCTGGCCAGATTTTGTGGGCCTAGCTAGGCCCAAAAGGCTGGGGTACATTCCCTCCCACCCCAACCCCCAGTTACTGGGTGACAGTGAGGGAAGAAAAGAGGGAGTGCCAGGACCCCTGCTGAGATCTTATAGGGGAGCAGGGTATTATGGGATGAAACACTTGGCTTCCTGTGTCCACTCACTGGGCTGAACTCCTTCTGGACACAGGAAGCATCCCTCATATGAACACAGCAGAGGGCACCCAGCCCAAACTGCTACATGCCACCCCTTATTTCATACCATAATTCCTGCACCCAAACATATCATCAAATCAGAAATCTTCTGATGACACTTCTAGTGAAGTCCATATCTTCATCTGGGTGTCCACCCAAACAGTGTCTCATTCAGGCTCAAGTGTCAATCCATTCCAGTTCTTCTTCTTTCATCTAATGGAACCTCCCTGCGATGCAGAATTCATTCTTCTGCAGTGCAAGTTCCTCATGGATCCGTTGGACATCCTGGTCACCTGGAAGAACCTCACAACTTCTGAACCATCTATATTTACTCAGCAGCATATTTCCACCCCTGGGGCAAGCAAGTCAGAACAATCAGGCTCTAACTGCTTTTCCACTCCAGGGAAAATAGCTCACTGAGCCTCTCACAACCCTGCACAGACCTATCCCAAGCCCAATGCTGACCGCTTCCAGCCACGGCCCGAGGTTATACAGATGCATGTCAGAGGTACACAGCTCCCCCACTGGGCGTTCATGTACCGAGGCGTGACAGCATCCGGCTACACAACCCTCCCCCAGAAGAGGGAGCAGCTGCACCACAACCTACTGAGAAGAAGGGAGGAGGAGCCAGCTGCTAGGTGCATCTGGGTGCACAAGGGGTGGCATTAAGCAGCCTAGCTAGGCCCAAGGCCATGGGGGGGTGGGCAGTCTCAGATCTGGCCAGCTGAGACTAGCCTAGCAGTGGGGGGGGGGGAAGAAAGAAAGAGCCCTGGGGGGGGTTATGGGTGTACCCCCAGATGGGGATGGGATATTTCTGGGTGTGCTTTGGGATCTCTTTTGTCACTGCGCTTCTGGCTCTCTAAACATTCACTGCTTTCCATTTAAACTTTCCACCACTTTTGCAATCCGTTTGGTTGAGTCTCATTTTTTGCCTGTGGTGGGGAGGGCTCTGCCTCAACCCATCACAGTATTAGACTTAGTTTGATACACTATCAGAGTTAACATTGAGCAGGTTTCTGACATGGTCTGAAAAGAACGCACAGTGGGGTGTGTTTTGTTGTGGCAATGCAGATAGGAAACATCCCTTTATCATACATTTAAACTGAATTTCTACCACACTTCAACAAATCCATTGTCTCCATCTCACACAAACGCTCCAGAGAACAGGCAACTGAGTACCATTTCTCTCCCAGCTGATAGTCAATAGCCCTGCTGCTGTAACATTAATAGGTTTAAAGCCTGCTAATGATTTCTGTCTCTGATTCTTGTTGTCCTGTGAAAGATATGGGAGAGAGATGTTTCATTTCATATATGTGACCCCTTCAATCAAGGCCCTTTCTTGTTTGTTTCATTTTGTTTTCATTTCTTTTCTTTTTAAATGTCTTTGTTGGCTTTTTTTGCTTTTTTTGTGTTGTTGGGATTTCTGGTTGGTTGGTTATTTTTTTGACCCTTCCCCTGATTTCTAGTGTTCGTTGTTGCAGGTTATCTGAATCTGGGAGGCTTGAAGACCCTTTGGTTTTAAGCTTCCCTTTATACCTACCCGAGGTTAGGTCACAAATACTAGGAGGGAGGCAAGGGGTTCTGTGCTGCTCTGTTGTTTGATGTTGAAGTGCCAGACCCAGTCAAGGGCATGGTGATGCCAAACCTCCTCAGTGGCAAGTCACAAGTAGAAGAGCTGTCCCATTCTTCAGCTATCTGTTGTGGCTCCAAATTTTCAAGGGCTCCTTCAGTTAGTGGAAACTAGAGGCTAAAGGCAGGGTTGGAGAGGAGCAGTCAGACACGGGCTACCACCTTGTCCTGCACAGAGATCTCCCAGGTGAATCTTCTCCAGTAAATGTGCTTCAAGATAATTGCTTGGAGGCAAAAGCTGATTTTACTACAGCTCCTGGCCCTAGCTGGGGCTGTCAGACAAGCTAGTCAAGCAATTTCTGGGCAGCAGTACATAGAGAGTTTAGTAATAATGGAGATAGCTGGACCTCCTCTCATGTATTATTTTGAATTCAAATGAGTGTGTCTCAGTGACTGACAGTGTACATCAAATCGTAAGCAATTATCCTGTTGAAAAGAGTAAGTCTCCTTTCTCCACCCATCCAAATGAGGTCCTGGAAACCTCCTCTGACCTGGAAGATCCCATTTTGGACAGTCCATCTCTGGTGATAACTGCCAGTCATGCTTGTGACTACTGACAAGGCTGTAGAGCTATCTGTGTTTAAAATGAATAGACCCTTGATAGCTCTTTTGGTGATATCCATGCTGATGGCAGTGCTGGAAGCTGCAGCAAAATCCACTGCTGCTCTTGCTCTTCTCCACACACTTCCAATGTCATTTTTCAATGCAAGTGCAACCTACGTGCTATGTAAAAGTCTGCCTTGGTTGAGTTCAATTGCAAGGACAACAAAACGATGAGGTAATAAATATCAACCTGAAACTTCTTCTCCCCTGTGGGCCGAAGATGTTCCTCCTTCAGGTTGCTCAACCTAAAGCTAGCTACTCTACTTCCATGTAACTATTTCCACTCCCTTCATGTACAGATGCAATATCAGCTTAGGTTTCCACAAAGACATAGAACCTACCACACAAATACCAACCTTTCACCCAGGCAACATGGGCTAGCAATGAATGGCACCTTACAGCAGCTGGAGGGTCTGTTTTGACTAATTTACTCTCTAAAACCAGCAAACACACCCAGGCCAAACACACCAGATTTCTTACCAGAAGATTGGGCCAAACCATAAAATTTTGTCAGTTCATAAAAATGCAATTAGACATGCTTAGTTGTCTTCCAAAGTGCATTAACACAGTGAGCTCCAAGTCCTTCTCCTCCCAGTAAAAGGTTTGAGGATTCTACATTTGCCTCTTCTTATGTCATTGTTCATCTGCAGATCAGCCTAGGTCAGTAATACATAGAATAGAATACATAGAATAAACCAGGTTGGAAGAGACCTTCAAGATCATCACATCCAACCCATCAACCAATCCAACACCACCCAAACAACTAACCCACGGCACCAAGAACCCCATCAAGTCTTCTGAAAACCTCCAGTGATGGCGACTCCACCACCTCCCCAGGCAGCCCATTCCAATGTGCAATCACTCTTTCTGTATAGAACTTTTTCCTAACATCCAGCCTGAACCTCCCCTGGTGCAGCCTGAGACTGTGTCCTCTTGTTCTGGTACTGGCCGCCTGGGAGAAGAGACCAACATCCGTCTGCCTACAACCTCCCTTCAGGTAGTTGTAGAGAGTAATAACGTCACCCCTGAGTCTCCTCTTCTCCAGGCTAAGCAACCCCAGCTCCCTCAGCCTCTCCTCGAAGGGCTTATGTTCCAAACCCCTCACCAACTTTGTTGCTCTTCTCTGGACTCGTTCCAGCAAGTCAACCTCCTTCCTAAACTGAGGGGCCCAGAACTGGACACAGTACTCGAGGTGCGGCCTAACCAGTGCAGTGTACAGGGGCAGAATGACCTCCCTGCTCCTGCTGGCCACACTGTTCCTGATGCAGGCCAGGATGCCATTGGCCCTCTTAGCTGCCTGGGCACACTGCAGGCTCATGTTCAGTCTACCGTCAACCAGCACCCCCAGGTCCCTCTCTGCCTGACTGCTCTCCAGCCACTCTGACCCCAGCCTGTAGCACTGCCTGGGGTTGCTGTGGCCAATGTGCAGAACCTGGCACTTGGATGTGTTCAATCTCATGGCCTTGGACTCTGCCCATCTGTCCAGGTCCCTCTGCAGAGCCTCTCCACCCTCCAGCAGATCAACTCCTGCCCCCAGCTTGGTGTCGTCAGCAAATTTACTGATGATGGACTCAATGTCCTCGTCCAGATCATCAAGCTGAACAAGAATGATAAAATCTTGCCAGGAGAACCTGAATTCATGATTGTTTGTTTACTTATTTACTTATTGATTGCTTCTTCCAGTGATCTCTGTGGCTGCTTGTCAAATATGTTTTTATGTTGTTGGAAAAATAATTGTGAAGATAATCCAAGAAAGATAATCCTTGAGCCTCTTTATCTTCTCCATATAAGCTGCTAGCCATATCCTTTCTGAAAGCACTGCCAGAAACAATGTGCCTCCCATTTCTGTACTGAGCATACTGTGTAACACTGCTGGAATGCCCAGTTTGTCCCAAGACACCAGTTCTCACCAAAAAAAAGGCTGGACCTTGCTTGGTGAGTGGTTTTGTTGCACACACAGCAGGGTAGGATATTCTTTGTCTCAACTTCTGTCTCCAGTACAGCTCTATAGATTTATAAAGTCTTATAAAAGCAGGCTTAGAAGTATTTAATGTCTGAGTTTGTCCCTAATTACATTTTCTATTCCCTGCAGAAACAGATACTTTCTTGTGTTGACTTTCCCATGCTGCTGTTTTATTCCCAGTAGCTTTCACAGAAATAGTCTTCCTAGAGCAGTATTAAGTAGTAGTGATTATCTGATAGTGTAATGTTGTATTTTGGGAATATCAACTCCCACAGTCTCATGAAAAGATGATGGGATGATGGGCCTCATTATTCTAGGGAACGTGTGAAGTAAGGAGTGACAGGTATTGCAGAGATGAGGAGAGCAGCCTCGCTGCTGTGACTGCACTGGCACACACATCCAAAGGACTGGAGGTGCAGATGTGTTGCTTCTTTTAGGAGGACATCTGAGGTCTGTTGAAAATACTGATGTTTCATTCACTTGTACTGGAACAGTTCAACTGCAATGTGATAGTTAATACTAAAATTATGTGATAATTAATAGCTATAATTACCATATTATCACTGTGGTCACAGTTGTGTGATGTGCAGAAAGCTTTGGCTTCTTCCTTTGCCCCAGCACCCCACCCATGCAGTGATTTTTCAAAGTGCTGTGGGAAGTCTGGGTGCAAACCTAGTTGCTGGGTGCAAACCTAGTTGCTAATGCGTAAGCAGCATCAGGTAGCAGAAATCTGCTCAGCTACCTGGAAAAATCAATTTATTTCAGTGGGTTAATTAGTCTGCTTTTCTAAATAGAGAACAGAAGAGAGGTTTAGGTGCCCAATTAGAGCTATGTAATGCTATTTGAAGTGCACTAGGCTGTGGCTCTGGAAAGACTCACGTCTCCCATAGCTCTTGCCTGGTACCTGCTAGCCCTTTACAGACTTCTCAGATATCCTGGGGCATCTAAAATGGCGCAGGGCACATCTATTTTTGCACTTGAATCACCCCCTAAGAGTTCTAAGGAGTTAATTGTGTGAGCTGGAATTTAAATCTGAAGTCCTAATTATACTGCATAGTCATTTAGCATTCAAAGTTGGTTTTCCTTCTGCTCTGTGTCAGGAGAGGAGAAGAAGGGTTGGCGTTCACCTACTTCTCCTATTATTATTATTCAGCACTCCGTGGTTGCAGCCCTCCAACCTAGTTTCTAAAGGCATCATTTTCTTCAGGATGAAAACACAAGGCAAAAATAGGAAATACTGCATGCTGTGTTGTAGGGGCTTATGTTGGTAGCACAAAAGTTCCTGCATGTGTGAAAGACGCTGTCATTGCTACTTTTAGCTTGTTCCTGGTGAAGCCAGGCTTCTCAGATTTTTCTAAGAGTCTCCAGATGGGATGCTCGTGGAATATTAGGAAAAGGTTGCATTTCCCTCCCCCTTTTGTTCTCTTTTTTCCTTAGCCTAACAGGACTGAAAAGAGTAGGCAGACTTTATTCAAAATAGGGACTGCAGGAGCTGGGGCTGTTTAGTATGAAAAACAGGAGGCTGAGGGGAGACCTCATGGCTCTCTACAACTCCCTGAAAAGACCTTGTGGAGAGGATGGTGCTGGTCTCTTCTCACAGGTAGTGATAGAACAAGAGGGAATGGCCTCAAGCAGTGACTGGGTAGGTTTAGACTGGACACTAGGAAGAATTTTTTTCACATCAAGAGTGGTCAGGCATTGGAATGGTCTGCCCAGGGAGGTGGTCCAGAGAAGGGCAATGAGGCTGAGGAGAGGCCTCGAGCACAAACCCTATGAGGAGAGGCTGAGGGAGCTGGGGTTTTTAAGCCTGGAGAAGAGGAGGCTCAGGGGAGACCTTATGGCTTTCTACAAATACCTGAAGGGAGGTTGTAGCCAGGTGGGGGTTGGTCTCTTCTCCCAGGCAACCAGCACTTGAACAAGAGGACACAGTCTCAAGCTGTGCCAGGGGAAGTTTAGGCTCAAGGTGAGGAGAAAGTCCTTCATTGAGAGAGAGAGTTGTTAGCCATTGGAATGTGCTGCCCAGGGAGGTGGTGGAGTTGCCATCGCTGGAGGTGTTCAAGAGGGGATTGGATGTGGCACTTGGTGCCATGGTCTAGTCATGAGGACTGTGGAGACAGGTTGGACTTAATGATCCTTGAGGTCTCTTCCAACCTTGGTGATTCTGTGATTGAGTCACCAACACTGGATGTGTTTAAAGGTCTTTTAGATGTGGTGCTTGGGGGATATGGTTTAGGGGTGAACTATGTAGAGGAAGGTTATCAGTTGGACTTGATGATCCCAAGGGTCTTTTCCAACCTGAATGTTCTGTGATCCTGTGATTCTGTGAATTAAAACATAACAAGATCTGGTAGTTAGAACAGAGAGACATGCTTTTTGTTTTTAAAAGGAAAGAAAACTGTTAAAAATTCTTTAGCAAAAATCATAAGCAATTGAGCCCATTAGAAGGCTTTGGGTTGACTTCAGTCTCTTGAGCTAAAGCTTGATATTGGACAGCACACTTTGACAAAAGTACCCTGTGTTTAATGTGTATAAACAAACAACCTCCCCTGCTGTGACTTGGCAGTCATGGTGGCTGTTTGTGCACAGGTAACATGAGGGAACATTTGCACCAGATTTCTCATCTCTCTGATCCTCTGCAGCCTTTTCTCTCAAATCCCCAAAGGGGCCTGTTTATGCTCCAGTATTTTTTATGGCTCTCTGGCTGTTTAATTTCAAATATAAGTCCTTTAAAATACTTAATTATCATTTTACATGTGTATTCTTCCAGCACATACCAAAACACACAATGGTGAAACAAAATTTTAGGAGTTTACTTGATAAAAATGTTAAAACCAAGGCATTTTAACACTTTCAGAAGCTGTGTTTTTCCAAATTATTTTGTTCAGGTCTGCTCCTTGCTAAAATAAGCCTTGATATTCATGAGTGGATACAGGATCACAGGATGTCAGGGGTTGGAAGAGACCTCCAGAGATCATCGAGTCCAATCCCCCTGCCAGAGCAGGAGCAGAGAATCCAGCACAGGTCACACAAGAGTGCATCCAGATGGGTCTTGAAAGTCTCCAGAGAAGGAGACTCCACAACCTCTCTGGGCAGTTTGTTCCAGTGCTCTGTGACCCTCACAGTGAAGAATTTCCTCCTCATGTTGAAGTAGAATCTGTGTCCTAATACTTCCTGCTGAAAATTGTTTCTCTTGGAAGATATCTTACAAGACTTGCTTGTACTAAGGGAGTTGGCCAGTTAGAGGGCAGAAGGGCTCTGCAGAGGGACCTCGAATGACTGGACAGATGGGCAGAGTCCAACAGGATGGCATTCAACAAGTCCAAGTGCCAGGTGCTGCACTGTGGCCACAGCAACCCCATGCAGAGCTACAGGCTGGGGTCAGAGTGGCTGAGAGCTGCCAAACAGAGAGGGACCTGGGGGTGCTGATGGACAGCCACCTAAACATGAGCCAGCAGTGTGCCCAGGTGACCAAGAAGGCCAATGGCATCCTGGCCTGTATTAGGAATAGTGTGGCCAGCAGGAGCAGGGAAGTCATTGTGCCCCTGGACTCTGCATTGGTTAGGCCACACCTTGAGTCCTGTGTCCAGTTCTGGGCCCCTCAGTTTAAGAAGGACATCGAGACACTTGAAGGTGTCCAGAGAAGGGCAACAAGGCTGGGGAGAGACCTTGAGCACAGCCCTTTGAGGAGAGGCTGAGGGAGCTGGGGTTGCTTAGCCTGGAGAAGAGGAGGCTCAGGGGAGACATTACTGCTTTCTACAACTACCTGAAGGGAGGTTGTAGCCAGGAAGGGGTTGGTCTCTTCTACCTGGCAACCAGCACGAGAACAAGAGGACACAGTCTCAAGCTGCACCAGGGGAGGTTTAGGCTGGAGATGAAGAGAAAGTTCTTCACAGAGAGAGTTGTTAACCATTGAAATGTGCTGCCAGGGAGGTGGTGGAGTCACCATCCCTGGAGGTGATCAAGAGGGGATTGGATGTGGCACTTGGTGCCATGGTCTAGTCATGAGGTGTTGGGTGACAGGTTGGACTTGATGATCTTTGAGGTCTCTTCCAGCCTTGGTGGTATGGTGATGCTGTAATTTCTTTTTCTATGAAATAGGGCAATACACAAGGCAAAACCAAAAATCACTTCTCAACAATATTGAACATTTGATTAAAATAATACAAATGTTGAGTATTTTGCTTGTAAAAATATGACCTTTTTTCCCCCCACACCCACTCCTTATACATGAAATAAAAGCCACAATTTGAAAAAATAAATAAATGAAAAGCTATCAGAGCACCTTAAACATTGTAATTCCAGATAACCTGTGGCATTCCATCCTGCTCCTAGGACTGAAATGACTGTATGAATTGACTCAGGAGTGTAAGTGAAACATCTGAATGAAGGTAAGCTGTATCTAGTTTCACCCCAAGCTTACTGAGCAAGTGAAAGTGCAATGAAATTTGGATGCATTTCTGGACAAACAAAGCAGTTTCCATTTATGTCAGTGGCCCCCAGACCACTGCCTTCTACCATATGGACTTCTTTTGGCATGTTTATTTGCTTTGTCAGGTATGAGTACAGAAATATGGGCCAAAAGGATCAAAACCAACCATGTGGCTGCAAGTAACAGGGAGAGGAAATAGCAGAAGTAGTTATAATCCTCCCTGTTGTAATTGTCTCTTTCTACTTCATCAATCTGAAATTTAGATACAAAAGGTTGGCCATCAAATCTGCAATATGGCACTAGAACCTAAATGAACTCAAGGACCATGCCTCCACGTCCCAGTTGAGGCCAGGGACAAGAGGAGTCCCTCAGGAATCAGTCGTGGGACCAGGCTTGTTCAACATCTTTGTGGGTGCCATGGACAGTGGCATTGAGTGCACCCTCAGCAAGTTTGCTGATGACACCAAGCTGTGTGGGGCAGCAGACACACTGGAGGGAAGAGATGCCATCCAGAGGGACCTGGACAGGCTGGAGAGGTGGCCACAAGCCAGCCTCAGGAGGTTCAACAAGACCAAGTGCAGGCTCCTGCAGCTGGGTCGAGGCAATCCCAGGCACAAATCCAGGCTGGGCAGGGTCTGGCTGGAAAACAGCCCTGAGGAGAGAGACTTGGGGGTGCTGGTGGAGGAGAAGCTCAACAGGAGCTCTCAGTGTGCACTTGCAGCCCGGAAAGCCAATCAGATCCTGGGCTGCAGCAAGAGAAGTGTGGCCAGCAGGGCAAGGGAGGGGATTCTCCCCCTCTGCTCAGCTCTGGGGAGACCCCACCTGCAGTACTGCCTCCAGTTCTGGAGCCCCTATTACAAGAGGGATATGGAGGTGCTGGAGGGTGTCCAGAGAAGGGCCACAAGGATGAGCAGAGGGCTGGAGCACCTCTCCTGTGAGGACAGACTGAAGGAGTTGGGGCTGTTCAGTCTGCAGAAGAGAAGGCTCCAAGGTGACCTCATTGTGGCCTTCCAGTATCTGAAGGGGGCTCCAAGAAGGCTGGGGAGGGACTTCTCAGGATCTCAGTTAGTGCTAGGACTAGGGGGAATGGAATGAAGCTGGAGGTGGGGAGGAAGCTCTTCCCCATGAGAGTGGTGAAGCCCTGGAATGGGTTGTCCAGGGAGGTGGCTGAGGCCCCATCCCTGGAGGTGTTTAAGCCCAGGCTGGATGAGGCTCTGGCCAGGCTGATGTAGTGTGGGGTGTCCCTGCCCATGGCAGGGGGGTTGGAACTAGATGATCCTTGTGGTCCCTTCCAACCCTGACTGATACTGTGATTTTAAATCAGAACTACAGTTATCACTAAAGGTGTGAGTATATCATGAGCCCATACAAAGTGGTTTAATTTTGCTTTCTATTGCTTTCCTAATAATGTGAAATACTCAATTTACTTTTCATTATTGCTGAGCAGTCATATTTCTAGGTGTTCTCTGATGTCTCTGTGATCCCTTTCCAGCATGCAAACAGTCTACTACCGTTCAGGCAAAATCCAGACTGCAGCCCTTTGCTGGTGGCAAAGTAGATTTTATTGGATTTAGATCTCTCAAAGAGAACTGGTAATTCTCCAAAGGCAGCTACCAACAACAACTTTTTTACTACCCTTCCTTTGACACTCATTTCAAATTGAAATATGCTTTTTCCTTCCAAGAGTACAAACTTATGAAGAACAGGCTGAGGTAGCTGGGGTGGTTCTGTCTGGAGAGGAGAAGACTTTAGGGGGACCTTACAATTGCCTTCCAATACCTGAAGGTATCCTACAGGAAGGCTGGAAAGGGTCTTTTCATAAGGGTGTCCAGCAATAGGAGAGAGGGGATGGTTTTAAGCTTAGGGTTTAGGCTGGATCTTAGGGAAAAAGTTCTTCAGTATGAAGATGGTGAGACTCTGGAATAGGCTGCCCAGGGAGGTTGCAGATGCCTCCTCCCTGGGTGTAATGGGTTGGGGCAGACCCCCCGCCCCATCACGGGCAGAAATAACGACTCAAACAGATTGCAAAAGCGATGGGAAGTTTAAATAGAAAGGAAAGAAAAAACCAAAACCAATAAAAAACAACAATGAAAGTTTTACAGAGAACCACAAGCACAGTGACAAAAGAGAGAGAGATCCCAGAACATACCCAAGAACATCCCATCCCCACCTGGGGGTACACCCAACCCCCCCCCAGGGCTCTTTCCTCCCCACTGCAACCCAGCCTTGGGCCTGAGCAGGCCCAAGGGAGGCAGCTCAGCCATTGTACCTAGGCAGCAGCAGGGGACGAAAGAGGAAGTGAAGACCCCGCATGGCCTTTTTATAGGGGAGCAGGGCATTATGGGAATGGAATACCTGGTCCCTGTGACCACCCCCCTGGGCTGGGCCCACCCCTTGGGACCTCCCAGGTGCGGTCTGTGCAGTGGCATCCAGGCCAGCACCCAGCCTGAACCACCACACTGTGGGTGTTCAAGGCCAGGCTGGATGAGGCCTTGAGCAGGTGAGTCCAGCTGAGAGGTGTCCCTGCCCACAGCAGGGAGGTTGGAGTAGGTAATCTCTAAGGACCCTTCCAACCTAAGCTGTTCTGTGATTCCCAGAATAACAATAGGGGCTGAAGACCTAACTAGATGGTAGGAGACAGAAGAAAATGGTAAGGTGTGGTGACTAAGACACTGAAAAAGGTATTAGAATATGCTTTGGGTTAATTAGGACATAACAAAATGTAGCATTGATCTAGCACTGCTAGATTTTTCAAAGCTGTGATGACATCAAAATCTGGAATCAAAGACATGGGCTTCTGACATGAAGAATTGATTTTGCTTGCAGTCCATTATGTTTAAACACTGCTAATGACTACCATGTAAAACAGTACAGTTACTGACTGCCATTGCCTATATCCTTTCCCAACTACCCTAACTGCAATGAAATAATATGTGTCTTTAGTTGCTAGGCATTACCTCCACTAAGTATAGTGCAAACTTTCAATACTGAAGTAATATTTGCTGCTTCATCAAGATAAATTGGAAAAGTCTAGGGCATCCCATAGAAAGAGATAATTTGCTCAAATGAGAATAAAAGGTATGACTTCAAGTCATGGGTATAATCAGTTTCAATAAGACACTAGAAAATTCATGGAGCTTATTGATTTTGTTCATTAATACATCCTTCTTCTCTTCTTCCCCCTCCTGCCACCTTCATTCCCATCACACTCCCACACACCCCCTGATATTCCATGTAGAATAGAATTAACCAGGTTGGAAGAGACCTTTGAGATTAACAAATGATTCTTCTTCCCTAGACGAAAAGGAAAAGTAATTTTACTGTTATTCCTCGCTGCTGTTGATTTGTTGTTATCCCTTTGCAGTAGCATGCTGTGAAGCTGTCAGCTCAGCCAGCAGAGCTTTCCAATCTTCGTAGTAAAAATGAAACTTCTAAGTATAGTAAGTAAAGGTGAGTCCAATCTGTGCAAGAGGTTGGCATCTTGCTCTCTTTCTGGGCTTGCTTTGATGGGACCCAAGATTTTAATTCAGGTTTGTCTCTATTTCTAGTCTTCCAGGTGTTTTCTAGTCATGACCTTATGCTCCTTCCACCCTCCTCTCTCCCCTGCAGGACAGCTGGTGTAGGGCAGAATGTAGCCACTCTCCAGGTGTTCACCATGCAGGAGATGATCTCCATCCAGGGGAGACCTGTAATGGGTTGGGGCAGGTCCCCTCCCCACCACAGGCAGAAATAACGACTCAGGCAAACGGATTGCAAAAAGTGATGGAAAGTTTAAATAGGAAAACAATGACAAACAACAATGAAAGTTTTACAGAGACCCACAAGCACCATGACAAAGAGAGAGATCCCAGAACATACCCAAGAACATCCCATCCCCACCTGGGGGTACACCCAAACCCCCCCCAGGGCTCTTTCTCCCCTCCGCCAACCCAGCCTTGGGCCTGAGCAGGCCCAAGGGAGGCAGCTCACGCCATGTTACCTAGGCAGCAGCAGGGGACGAAAGAGGAAGTGAAGACCCCGCATGGCCTTTTTATAGGGGAGGAGGGCATTATGGGAATGGAATACCTGGTCCCTGTGACCACCCCCTGGGCTGGGCCCACCCCTTGGGACCTCCCAGGTGTGGCCTGCGCAGTGGCATCTGGGCCAGCACCCAGCCTAAACCACCACAAGACCTCATTGCTCTCTACAACTACCTGAAAGGTGGTTGTAGCCAGGAGGGGGTTGGTCTCTTCTCCCAGGCAACCAGCACCAGAACAAGGGGACACAGTCTCAGGCTGCGCCAGGGTAGGTTTAGCCTCAAGGTGAGGAGAAAGTTCTTCACCGAGCGAGTCGTTCACCATTGGAATGTGCTGCCCAGGGAGGTGGTGGAGTCACCGTCCCTGGAGGTGTTCAAGAGAGGATCAGATGTGGCACTTGGTGCCATGGTCTAGTCATGAGGTCTGTGGTGACAGGTTGGACTCAATCTTTGAGGTCTCTTCCAACCTTAATGATACTGTGATCCCCTTTTGGGTCAGATTCTAATATGACTTGAAAGATTGTGATACAATACCAATGATTTCCACACCTCTTCCATGCCTAGCCTCAAGGTTGTCAGGGGCTTGGAAGACACATGCTGAAATGCTTTGTTTCTTTGAAGTAAAAGCACTTTGGAGACTATCCTATAGTTCAAGATCACATCCTTTGTATACAGGAAGAACCCATCAGATGAGCCATTGATGGGAGTGGGGGGACATACATTCATCAACACCCTACCCCCACATAAACATTCCTGGGAAAAGCAGGCGAGTCAGACTTTTTTTTTTTTTTTTTTTTTACAATGGACAAATAGCATCCTAAAAATCCTAAAAAACAAACAAAAAAAATCCTAAAAAACAAATAAAAAAAAATCCTAAAAAACAAATAGCAGGGAGGTCATTCTGCCCCTGTACACTGCACTGGTTAGGCCGCACCTTGAGTACTGTGTCCAGTTCTGGGCCCCTCAGTTTAGGAAGGAGGTTGACTTGCTGGAGCGTGTCCAGAAAAGGGCAACAAGGTTGGTGAGGGGTTTGGAGCACAAGCCCTATGAGGAGAGATTGAGGGAGCTGGGGTTGCTTAGTCTGGAGAAGAGGAGACTCAGGGGTGACCTTATTGCTCTCTACAACTACCTGAAGGGGGGTTGTAGACAGGCAGAGGTTGGTCTCTTCTCCCAGGCAAGCAGTACCAGAACAAGAGGACACAGTCTCAGGCTGCGTCAGGGGAGGTTTAGGCTGGAGGTTAGGAGGAAGTTTTACACAGAGAGAGTGATTGCCCATTGGAATGGGCTGCCTGAGGAGGTGGTGGGGTCGCCGACGCTGGGGGTGTTCAGGGCGAGGCTTGACAGGATGCTTGGTTGTATGGTTTAGTTGATTGGGTGGTGTCGGATGATAGGTTGGACATGATGATCTCGAAGGTCTCTTCCAACCTGGTTAATTCTATTCTATTCTATTCTAATTTTCCAAGGCTGTGAGGGCACCTTCTGTCTGTGCTAACCAAAGTGACTGATGCCAAGGAGAGGCCTTACCTGAGACCTGTTTTAGACCAGTTTGTAAGGCCATGCTACTCAGCCACATATGCTGTCCTTCTCTGACAGATACAAACTTTGTTCTTCACTGGCATGTATGTACTTTGTCTAGCACCTGCTTGTTGAGGATTGGCTTAAGGAAAAAGGGCATGAGTCCCAGGAACATCTGTGCAATCTAGGCCTTGAAGGATCTTCTGTTGAAGACAGAATGAAGTAGGAGTTGTGGAAAAGTACTGATCGCCTGGTATGTCAAGATCAAGCCATCCTTGAGAAGAAACAAACAAGATAAGGAAGAAGTGAGATCTGGGTAGAAGAGGACCTAGACTGAGTAGGAAAAAACAGAGTTGTGAAATAAACAAATGTAACTTTTTAGAGATAAACCAATAGTATGCATCACAGTATAACTAAGGTTGGAAGAGACCCCAAGGATCATCAAGTCCAACCTGTCTCCACAAGACCTCACGACTAGACCATGGCACCAAGTGCCACGTCCAATCCCCTCTTGAACACCTCCAGGGACGGTGACTCCACCACTTCCCTGGGCAGCACATTCCAATGACGAATGACTCGCTCAGTGAAGAACTTTCTCCTCACCTTGAGTCTAAACCTCCCCTGGCGCAGCTTGAGACTGTGTCCTCTTGTTCTGGTGCTGGTTGCCTGGGAGCTAAATTAGAATAGAATTAACTATGCATAAGATAAGACTATAAATAATGAAGTGTGGAACACTGAAGTTGGATGATTTCTATCACTCATATTGAGTCTTGTCATCCCTGTCTCCCTTCTTGTCACCTGCTTCATGTGTTTCCCTGGAGTGATCAAATGGTTTACAATGATACTCCCAATTGGAAAATAAAACGTGTGTTAATGTATGGCTTCCCTGATTTTTGGAGCATATGGCTGGGTGAAGAAGCCATCTGAAATGCTTTCATTGTCACTTGCAGCAGACCCACTCGAAGGAAGCAGTACCTAATGAAACTCATGAAGGACAATTCCCACAGAAGGGCCCAGCAATAAGTGCCCGGTGCTGCCTGTGTGAGCCTGCAGGCCTGTTTCCAAAGAAACAGGGAAGCTTTCAAAGTTGCCATTGTGCTACTTGAGCACCTCACACAATGCATGCTCTTCAAGGCTTTTGAATCCTGTTGCATACACCTGCCACTACCAGGCATCCAACACAACAAGTACTCTAGGGCAGCAAATACAGATGATGAAGTTAAGTGAATCCAGACTCCAGGACTGAAATAGGGGAAGGTGAAAAAGGACTTTATTTTTGCATGCCATGGAACCAGCTGCCTTTTCATTTCACCAATGCTTGGCAGTATAAAATGCTAGTGCAAACAGTGTGCTGCATCACCCACGAGGGTCAATTCTTTGTGTTAGAGAGTTTCTTTCAGGCACTATTTCAGTATCACTAAGGTTGGAAGAGACCTCAAAGATCATCGAGTCCAACCTGTCACCACAGACCTCATGACTAGAGTAGGGAGGCCACTACTGCCCACTGCAGGCTTGAACTCACTATTTCTTGAGGCTGAGGCTGATCCTGCTCTGTTTATTCATTAAATTCATATTTTCAAGAATGCCTATTAATAATAATAAAAACCAGGTTGGAAGAGACCTTCAAGAGCGTGTCCAACCCTCAACCAATCCAACACCACCTAAACAACTAACCCATGGCACCAAGCACCCCATCAAGTCTCCTCCTGAACACCTCCAATGATGGCGACTCTACCACCTCCCCGGGCAGTGCATCCCAATGAGCAATCACGCTCTGTATAGAACTTCTTCCTAACATCCAACCTAAACCACCCCTGACACAGCCTGAGACTGTGTCCTCTTGTTCTGGTACTGGCTTCCTGGGAAAAGAGACCAACCCTGGTCTTCTTCCCTGGTATGGGAATCACTAACTACACTAGGAGCAGCAATGGCCTAATGGCACAGTTAAATAAGAATCACAGAATCAGCAAGGTTGGAAGAGACCTCAAAGATCATGAAGTCCAACCTGTCACCACAGACCTCATGACTAAACCATGGCGTCAAGTGCCACATCCAATCCCCTCTTGAACACCTCCAGGGATGGTGACTCCACCACCCCCCTGGGCAGCACATTCCAATGGCTAACAACTCTCTCTATGAAGAACTTCCTCCTCACCTCCAGCCTAAACTTCCCCTGGCACAGCTTGAGGCTGTGTCCTTTTGTTCTGGAGCTGGTTGCCACAATTATACTTCCTTTCTCTTCCTATAGCTTCTCTGTACAATCAAAGTATTTTAAAGCTGGTGAAGCACACAACAACACAGATACTTATACACAGAGCCTACCACAATGGGAAACTAGAAGAAAGCACCACCAGCCTTTGCAGACTTTGGGCAGCCAGTCACTGATCAAAAGCTTACATACTGTTTCTGTTTATGCATTAAGCCACAGAAGAGTTCCCTTTTATTGCCTATTATAGTTGCTTGGTAGTTGTTTTTTCTTGCATCAACAAGTTTTAAAACATCTGGGATGTAAAAGCAAGCAGAAGAAACAAGGAACCAGGAACTTTGGGGTCAAAAAGTGGTCAAAACTGATTCACCATAAAGAAGAAAAACTGTTCATGTAAGCAGGCTGATAGTGTGCATGGCCCCTGGAAAGCTCAATTAAAGGACACTCCAGGGTGACCCCTAAAGCCCACTGAAGACCCTCACAGAAGACCTTAATAGATTCAGAGTGCATGTGTAATAAAAACACCAACATTATCATGAGTTATAGGAAACAGAATGAATATTTATAACCATTCTGGGAATTCTAATACATGCACATGTAACAGAGGAATATAAGCCTTGCCTGGTGTGGCATACAGTGTATACTGGGAAGAGCTATCCCTGTGCATCCAGTGTGGTAATAAGACAATGCCTGCCTTCTAGAACTTCAAGTCATAGAGGGCCTTCTTTTATATGGCCAGAATTTATGGTGTCACTGTGAAAGATGCTGCATGTATTAGGATATAAGCACTGATTATTTAGGCTAGACAGTCATAGTATCAGGCAGGGTTGGAAGGGACCACAAGGATCATCTAGTTCCAACCCCCCTGCCATGGGCAGGGACACCCCACACTAGATCAGCCTGGCCAGAGCCTCATCCAGCCTGAGCTTAAACACCTCCAGGGATGGGGCCTCAACCACCTCCCTGGACAACCCATTCCAGGGCTTCACCACTCTCATGGGGAAGAACTTCCTCCCCACCTCCAGCCTGAATCTCCCCACCTCCAGCTTCATTCCATTCCCCCTAGTCCTATCACTCCCTGAGATCCTGAGCAGTCCCTCCCCAGCCTTCTTGTAGCCCCCTTCAGATACTGGAAGGCCACAATGAGGTCACCTTGGAGCCTTCTCTTCTCCAGACTGAACAGCCCCAACTCCCTCAGTCTGTCCTCACAGGAGAGGTGCTCCAGCCCTCTGCTCATCCTCCTGGCCCTTCTCTGGACACCCTCCAGCACCTCCAGATCCTTCTTGTAATAGGGGCTCCAGAACTGGAGGCAGTACTGCAGGTGGGGTCTCCCCAGAGCTGAGCAGAGGGGGAGAATCCCCTCCCTTGCCCTGCTGGCCACACTTCTCTTGCTGCAGCCCAGGATCTGATTGGCTTTCTGGGCTGCAAGTGCACACTGAGAGCTCCTGTTGAGCTTCTCCTCCACCAGCACCCCCAAGTCTCTCTCCTCAGGGCTGCTTTGCAGCCAGGCACTGCCCAGCCTGGATTTGTGCCTGGGATTGCCTCCACCCAGATGCAGGACCCTGCCCTTGGTCTTGTTGAACCTCCTGAGGTTGGCTTGTGCCCACCTCTCCAGCCTGTCCAGGTCCCTCTGGATGGCATGCCTTCCCTCCAGCTGTCTGCTGCCCCACACAGCTTGGTGTCATCAGCAAACTTGCTGAGGGTGCTCTCAATGCCACTGCCCATGGCACCCACAAAGGTGTTGAACAAGCCTGGTCCCAGAACTGATCCCTGAGGGACTCTGCTTGTCCCTGGCCTCCACTGGGACATGGAGCCATTGACAGCCACTCTTTGGGTGCAGCCATCAAGCCAGTTCTGTATCCATCTAGTGGTCACCCATCAAACTCATGTGTCACCAGCCTGGAGACCAGGATGTGGTGCAGGATGGTGTCGAAGGCTTTGCTCAGGTCCAGGTAAGCAACATCAGTTGCTCGCCCCTCAGCTATTAATGTTGTTTCCCCCTTTCTATTTTAACTCTGATGTAGTGGTATTCCAGGCAAAGATGTAGATAATGGGAAGCAATGACTAGCAGTACAGTATAGCTTCTGTAGAGTGGACATAGGTCCAAAGCAAACACAGAGGTTGAACATAGGCAAACTTTAATAAGAAGTGAATGTCCCTGTCCATGCAGGCATTTCTCTTGGGGCACTACTGCTACTTTCTCAAAAGCATACTACATGTCTTGATCTGTCTGCAGTTTTCTTTGCATGTTACCATTTTAATTTCCTCTCTTATGAAACCTGTGGGATGGGTTTAAGTAGTCAAGAGCAATCCACTGCATAGCCAGAACAGCCTCTAAAATGCTTAGGCCTATTTGTTCTTCTCACAATTCAGAAACAGTTCTGTCTGTCCATCTTGTCTCTCCAGCATTCCCACTGCAACTTTTCTTTGACAGTCCTTTCCAATCCCTTCTTTGTCAACTCATCTCACTTAGAGAATGTCAGAGGCTGGTGACTCATTAGCTTTGACTGTTGTCCAGTGGCTTCTCAGAAGTGTATAAGTTATATGTAGATTCTACAAATTACTCTGGACCTGTTGCGGTCAGGAAGTGACCTCAAAAAGTCATCCAGTCCAACCCTCTCTGCAGCCAGCAGGGACATCCTCAACTAGATCAGATTGCCCAGAGCCCTGTTGAGCCTCACCTTGAATATCTCCAGGGATGGGGCCTCAGTCACCTCTCTGGGCAATCTGTTCCAGTGCTTCCCTCACCCTCATGGCAAAGAGCCTGTTCCCAACATCCCACCCAAATCTGCTCCTCTTCAGCCATCGCCCTCCATCCTGTCACCACAGGCCCCTGTAAAGACTCTCTCCCAGTCTCAGGCTGCACCAGGGGAGGTTTAGGCTGGAGGTTAGGAGGAACTTGTACACAGAAAGAGTGATTGGCCATTGGAATGGGCTGCCTGAGGAGGTGGTGGGGTTGCTGTCACTGGGGGTTTTCCAGGGCGAGGATGACAGGATGCTTGGTGCCATGGTTTAGTTGATTAGGTGGTGTTGGATGATAGGTTGGACACGATGATCTTGAAGGTCTCTTCCAACCTGGTTTATTCTATTCTATTCCCCACCACTGGAGGAGAAAGTTCTTCACTGAGCGAGTTGTTCGTCATTGGAATGTGCTGCCCAGGGAGGTGGTGGAGTCACCATCCCTGGAGGTGTTCAAGAGGGGATTGGACGTGGCCCTTGGTGCCATGGTCTAGTCATGAGGTCTGTGGTGACAGGTTGGACTCGGTGATTCTGTGACACTGTGATTCAGATTAGTTCTTTTGTCTGAAGAACCTGTGATTTTGTAGTTTCTATTCCTTGTTACTTAATGATTAAAGGGTCTTAATGCATGACTAGAATTTGTGCACAGCTCCTTTTAAATGGTTGTGAATTTCATTATTAAGGTCCTAAGATCCTTACTGAAGTCCTTTCCCACCCTCATACATCAGTGGGCTTTGTTTTACCTGGTAAATAAAAAGGGATATTTGTCTTCCTGTTCTTCTATTTCCAACATTTCTAGCAGAGGTAGGTTTGGTTTACACTGACCTTTGTAGGAAGCTGCCTGATTTGATTCTGATATGCTCAACAAATGACAGAATTCTGATTTTAGTTTCCTCATGCTGCCTCTCTATTAGAGAAATTTATTTTTCTAGGTGGTTAACATTTACTTTTCTAACAAAAATCATCAATGACTATCTTGCCCCCAAGGAATATTTGTATGGTTTTCCAGATACTTATGCATAAGCATCTTATAGTAACATGGTCACAGAAAAGGGCTTTATTTCCACTTTAAAAAGAAACTCACCAAAGAAACAAACAAAATAGTTCATATGGGCATCAGCTCGTGGCTTGGACAGCAGCAGTCTGTGCTGGGTTGGGAACTGGTTGCAAGGATGAGCCAGGAGAGTGGTGGTGAATGGTGCCACATCCAGCTGGAGGCCAGGCACTAGTGGTGTGCCCCAGGGATCACTACTGGGCCCCATCCTCTTCAATATCTTTATGGATAATCTGGATGAGGGCATTGAGTCCATCATCAGTAAATTTGCAGATGACACCAAGTTGGGAGCAGGTGTTGATCTGCTAGAGGATAGAAGGGCTCTGCAGAGGGACCTCAACTGACTGAACAGATGGGCACAGTCCAACAGGATGGCATTCAACAAGTCCAAGTGCCAGGTACTGCACTTTGGCCACAACAACCCCATGCAGAGCTACAGGCTGGGGTCAGAGTGGCTGAGAGCTGCCAAACAGAGAGGGACCTGGGGGTACTGATTGACAGCTGTCTAAACATGATCCAGCAGTGTGCCCAGGTGGCCAAGAGGGCCAATGGCATCCTGGCCTGCATTAGGAATAGTGTGGCCAGCAGGAGCAGGGAAGTCATTGTGCCCCTGGACTCTGCACTGGATAGGCCACACCTTGAGTCCTGTGTCCAGTTCTGGGCCCCTCAGTTTAGGAAGGACATTGAGACACTTGAACGTGTCCAGAGAAGGGCAACAAGGCTGGGGAGAGGCCTTGAGCACAGCCCTGTGAGGAGAGGCTGAGGGAGCTGGGATTGTTTAGCCTGGAGAAGAGGAGGCTCAGGGGAGACCTTGTTGCTGTCTACAACTACCTGAAAGGAGGTTGTAGATAGGGGTTGGTCTCCTCTCCCAAGCAACCAGCACCAGAACAAGAGGACACAGTCTCAAGCTGTGCCAGGGGAAGTTTAGGCTGGAGGTGAGGAGAAAGTTCTTTACAGAGAGAGCTGTTAGGCATTGGAATGTGCTGCCCAGGGAGGTGGTGGAGTCACTGTCCCTGGAGGTGGTCAAAAAGGGATTGGATGTGGCACTTGGTGCCATGGTTTAGTAGTCATGAGCTGTAGGGTGACAGGTTGGACTTGATGATCTCTGAGGTGTTTCCTAACCTTATTGATTCTATGATTCTATGAATGAGATAATGAGCCTCCATGAGCTGGTATATGATCTGGTATATTGCCTGCAGCAGTAAGTAGAGTGGTGTGAGCCACGTGAAAATGAGGGAAGACTTTGCAGTCCATCTCTGTCCCGTGGGTCTTTTTTGGTAACAAGGAAGAAGCTGTTTTCAAGTAAGCCCTGTATGCAACTGAAAAACTGGTGTAATTCTTCCTTTGACTTACTATGACTTACTTCTTTCATGAAATTAGCCTTCTATGAGCCCTGTCTTGTGAGTCCTCAGGGAACAACCTTGTTGTGATGGCAGGGGTGTGCAGTCATTATCCTTTTTCAGATGGCATTATAATTCTCATTCTGGTTGAAGACCCAGCTAGATATAGGCTTATAAAGTTGTGGAATTATTATCAAGACATACATTCCATAGCTCAGGGAGAGTAATTCTGGATCATAAAGCCTCCAGCAGTATTTAATCCAGCTGTATTAGACAAGAATGGGATTTGTTAGTATAAAACTAGCAATCGGCTTTTTTCTGGCCTCCAATTCAGTGCAGAAAAAAAAAGATGGGAATGCAGGTTTTGACTGAGGAGCCCTGGGGAATCTCACCATTGAGGCTTAAAATGCTATCCAGCTTTATCTCCATTCTCACTGCTGAAGGTTACCAGCCCTCTAGTGTAGCCTTCAAAGTAACCTGCACCTTCAGCTATGCAGTTTCTGGGCAGACTTCACTATTTTGTCTTAAGATAGCAGGCTTTTATCAGGAGCAACTCATTTATTTCTTCTAACTTTACCTTGCAGCAATTCCCACCAAGAGAGCTAGGCAGGCAGCTAGGACTACAACTAACAGCAAGATGTGACAGAGCTGATCTGTCTATGCCGTGTGTCATGCAGCTTCTTTTTGTCTTTCTCATACACACCCATAGTGTTTGACACCATGGGGGAAAAAAAGACAAGAAAAAGGATAGAAATGTAAAGCCAAGCTTAAGGGCTTTGTGAAAGTTTAAGTTCTACTTACAGACTTGACAATAATTCAGGAAACCCATTTGAGCTAAGAAAGTTCATGTATTCCCAGCTATGGTCTCTGCTAACCACTCAAACTGAGTCAAAAAAGGAAAAAGACAGTTGGTCTCCACATGGAGCAGAATTTGTTCCCTTCATGAAAGCAGGGTCAGCACTTACACAATCATCTCACACACAGCAAACACAAACACATCAGGTTATCTGCTATCGGATCATGAGATACAACCTGGAACCATTTCAATTCACTTGCTTTTGTTGTCTGACTGTAGTTTCTCTGAACAAAGACAGCTTGCAATAAATTACTCTTTGGGTTTCTAACTTCTTCCCAAAAATGCATGCAATAACTTTCTTCCTTCATCCTTCCCAGAAACAACTGCTGTGTATTTTGACGTACGAGAAGGAAACTGCGTCCCTCTGATTTTCAGTGAGACTCAGTCACTTGAATATCCAAGTCAGTTACAAAACAGGTTTTGACACCCTGATTTCTTAGTATCATAGTATCATAGCATCAGTCAGGGTTGGAAGGGACCACAAGGATCATCAAGTTCCAACCCCCCTGCCTTGGGCAGGGACACCCCACACTAGATCAGGCTGCCCAGAGCCTCATCCAGCCTGGGCTTAAAAATCTCCAGGGATGGGGCCTCAACCACCTCCCTGGACAACCCATTCCAGGGCTTCACCACTCTCATGGGGAAGAACTTCTTCCTCACCTCCAGCCTGAATCTCCCCACCTCCAGCTTCATTCCATTCCCCCTAGTCCTATCACTCCCTGAGATCCTGAGAAGTCCCTCCCCAGCCTTCTTGGAGCCCCCTTCAGATACTGGAAGGCCACAATGAGGTCACCTCGGAGCCTTCTCTTCTCCAGACTGAACAGCCCCAACTCCTTCAGTCTGTCCTCACAGGAGAGGTGCTCCAGCCCTCTGATCATCCTCCTGGCCCTTCTCTGGACACCTTCCAGCACCTCCATATCCCTCTTGTAATAGGGGCTCCAGAACTGGAGGCAGTACTCCAGGTGGGGTCTCAGCAGAGCTGAGCAGAGGGGGAGAATCCCCTCCCTTGCCCTGCTGGCCACACTTCTCTTGCTGCAGCCCAGGATCTGATTGGCTTTCCGGGCTGCAAGTGCACACTGAGAGCTCCTGTTGAGCTTCTCCTCCACCAGCACCCCCAAGTCTCTCTCCTCAGGGCTGCTTTCCAGCCAGGCACTGCCCAGCCTGGATTTGTGCCTGGGATTGCCTCGACCCAGATGCAGGACCCTGCCCTTGGTCTTGTTGAACCTCCTGAGGTTGGCTTGTGCCCACCTCTCCAGCCTGTCCAGGTGCCTCTGGATGGATCCCTTCCCTCCAGCCTGCACCACACAGCTTGGTGTCATCAGCAAACTTGCTGAGGGTGCTCTCAATGCCACTGTCCCTGGCACCCACAGAGATGTTGAACAAGCCTGGTCCCAGGACTGATCCCTGAGGGACTCCACTTGTCCCTGGCCTCCACTAGGACATGGACCCATAGACAGCCAATCTTTGGGTGCAGCCATCAAGCCAGTTCTGTATCCATCTAGTGGTCCACCCATCAAACTCATGTGTCACCAGCTTGGAGACCAGGATGTGGTGCGGGACAGCGTCAAAGGCTTTGCTCAGGTCCAAGTAAATGACATTAGTTGCTGCCCCTCAGCTATTAATTTCATCACCTGTTCATAAAAGGCCAGCTATGCTTATGGAAGTGGTTAGCCTGAAACACTTCATTCTTCAGCACTGTAATGCTTCAATACCTGCTGAAGTAATTGTAATCCTGGTGTAAATGTTCATAATGATATTTGAATACATTTTTGAAGTGTAAAAGCATAGCTGAATAAATTTCCAGAGCTTCATCCAAAATTCAGTCATTTCAGTCATTTTTGGATGTTTGGGGTGGTACACAGTTGAACAATATTGGCTGTCAGGCCTGTATGGTACATTTGGTACAAGCTCTCCCTCTCCACAAAATTAATATTTGTAACTTCAGAATCCCAGTTCCTTATAAAGTATATCAGGAAAGCCTGGCGGGAAGTTAAAGTGAACAAATCTGTACCTGTGTACAGCACAGTTCTTAGGCTGAGGTCAATAAAGTTAGGTGTCAAGAGTTCCTGTATGGAAAAAGATAGGCATGTTGAAGCAAAGTAACCCACTTGATTTTTAATGCTGATGACAGAGTAATTGCAAAGCAGATTTTATGACAGACTTTTCAGAAACACAGTTATGTAACTTTAGTGCAGGTTTCCTTCTCTTCCAACCCATTTGTTGAACCATCTGTTTAAATTTAATAGCTAACCCTCTGTTAGTTCAGGGCTCAATGCACACAGCCAGAAATAAGGTTAAACAACGTAGTCACAAGTTTAAAACCCCTTTGAGACTACGCCTTCCTTTTAAAACTCCGTTTTCCTGGTGCAGAGTGAGTTTTCTGTTCATGCTCAGTACCAAGATTCACACTTCTGAAAAATGCCAGAAGTCTGTAATACCCAGATTGTGATGTGACATAATTAAGAAGGTAAAAATCTTCAGATTGCAGCTGTTAATATTTTTTTCCCCCAGAACTGGAGAGGAAATGTTTGTTACCTTAGAAGTTATAGGATTTTATGATGGCTTAAGATGGTTGCCATCACTTGGTGATGTTACCTAGTGACAAGAGAAAACAGAAAAAAACCCACAGTAACCAAATTCAGAGAGCTCTTGACCCTGTATTTTCTTAAATGTCATTAGGTCTTTTAAGGGAGTAGTAAAAGTAAAGGGCTGTAAGTCCTCACAACAATAAAGAAGAAATAAAGAGAAATTAAACTCTTCTTCACCCTTGGCCTCTGAAAATTCCTTTTCTGGTTGCAACACACTTGTGCTCCTTTTGTTGGGGTCCATGCTGAACAGGTAAAGTACAGCCTCTGTATATGGTGTCACTATGATGTATCTATGACTTACTAGATGACAAATACAAAGCAACTGTGTGATGCAAGCTGGCAGATGAGCAAGGTTTCCTTGTTCTCCACTCTCCATGGCTACTCTTAGCACATCTTCAACATGTTGTCTAGAAGACAAGAAATCAAATTTGTTCCTAAATTATTGCAAAGGAACAACACAAAACAAAGAGGTTTAAGTACTAGGATTAAGTACTAGTAACAACTTGCCTGACCTTTATTCCTCCTTTTCATCATGTATTATTAAAAGCTTTTAACAATTGCACACAGTACTGACTGCATCTGCCAACTGTTTACATAAATAGCATGCCTGGGAATAATATACTACAAGCTTTCTTTAAAAGCCTTGCAAATGGCTATGTAGCAGAAGGAAGAGTTATTATTAAGCAGCTCTTGAGACCCTTCCAGAAGCCATGCTTTGCATACTAGTTTAGTCCCAGCACTGGAGGGAACCTTCTACAAAGCTCTCATGCAGTATCATCTCTAGACACTCTTGCAGGTTGCTGCTTCTCAGAAGCGTTCAGCTACCGGTCTTACTTGAAGCAATACATCTAGGCTAAGGGTCATTTGTGACTTTGAAATATCTTTGCTTCATAGCTAGTATCCAGCAGCATATGAGATAAATATGAACAATCTCTTTTTGTACTTCACCTTCACTCCACCATTCAGCAGCTCCGAGTGGCACAGAATGTGTCCGGGCTGTGCTAAGCTGAATGTTCGGCGGTCCCCTTTTTCCATCCTAAAAGAAGTGCCTAATAGGTAGCTGAGAGGAACTCAGTTGGTAACTGAGGAGATAAAGAGTGTTTCCAAATGACTGTAAAATGTCCTGTTGAATGCCAGTGAAAATCACCCTAATTCTTGAAGGAGCTGATTTGAGCATGGAGTTAGTATTGCAGCATTTATATTGAATTCAGCGTTGAAGTCCTTTTTTATGGAGTTCTCTATTTCTAAAAGAACTCTTTGTGTTTTGATATGTTGTATCTGCTTTTCATTTATGGCATGACCCTAAAGCTGCTGTGCAAGGAGGGAAGGCTTTAAAGCGCATTGGCACAGCGAAGGAACACTCATTTAAGAGCTGAGAACATTGTACTCTGTTGAAACAGCGTTGGAATGGTTTGACTCAAATAGTGAACAATGCACAGCACTAACAACCCTTCCTTGGGACAGTGCCTTTGGGAAGCTGGCCCCAGATCACAAAGTTGCAGCACTCTGTGACAACAGGCAGAAACAGCTGAAGAGACTAATAAACAGAAAAAAAGATCGTGGACTTACTGAGACCACCTATATATGAGGAAAAACTGGTAATGCAGGTGCAAGGGTAGACAGGGAGCTGAGGACTGCTGCATTGAGAAGGTCTGCCTCAGAGGAGCAGGGCAAAGAACATCTGCATTGACTATTTACAGAACATTGGTAGGGATGACTCTTCTGGTGGCCACAAACAGCTAGAAAACAGTGTATGCACAGGATAAACATCACCTGGCTCGTTAGGAACTACTTTTGATGGTACCTTACCCCACACACCACCTTTGTGGTCCCTCTGCAGAGGGACCTCGAACAACTGGACAGATGGGCAAACAGGACGGCATTCAACAAGTCCAAGTGCCAGGTGCTGCACTTTGGCCACAGCAACCCCATGCAGAGCTACAGGCTGGGGTCAGAGTGGTTGGAGAGCTGCCAAACAGAGAGGGACCTGGGGGTGCTGATTGACAGCTGCCTAAACATGATCCAGCAGTGTGCCCAGGTGGCCAAGAGGGCCAATGGCATCCTGGCCTGCATTAGGGGTAGTGTGGCCAGCAGAAGCAGGGAAGTCATTGTGCCCCTGGACTCTGCACTGGATAGGCCACACCTTGAGTCCTGTGTCCAGTTGTGGGCCCCTCAGTTTAAGAAGGACATCGAGACACTTGAACATGTCCAGAGAAGGGCAACAAGGCTGGGGAGAGGCCTTGAGCACAGCCCTGTGAGGAGAGGCTGAGGGAGCTGGGGTTGTTTAGCCTGGAGAAGAGGAGGCTCAGGGGTGACCTCATTGCCCTCTACAAGTACCTGAAAGGTGGTTGTAGCCAGGAAGGGGTTGGTCTCTTCTCCCAAGCAACCAGCACCAGAACAAGAGGACATAGTCTCAAGCTGCACCAGGGAAGGTTTAGGCTTGAGGTGAGGAGAAAGTTCTTCACCGAGCAAGTTGTTCGTCATTGGAATGTGCTGCCCAGGGAGGTGGTGGAGTCACCATCCCTGGAGGTGTTCAAGAGGGGACTGGATGTGGCACTTGGTGCCATGGTCTAGGTTGGACTTGATGATCCTCGAGGTCTCTTCCAACCTTGGTGATAATGTGAGACTGTGTATTTTAAAAACTAAAGCTGTAACACTCAAGTCAGCCAAGAGTGCCAGTGGATCACATAGTTATACTCCTGGCTACTTTTAAACCAACAGCACATATTTACGGAGTTGGTTCAAGAGAGATGGACAAGAGAGTGTGATTTGTGTTAAATGCCTAAATGAAGTTGAGGTTTCCTGTGGTTATTATGGGATAAATTCTGCAGAGGGACTCTTTGACAGCGGTTTTCCAGTTGCTTCCCACATACTTGAAACAGTGTCTTTAAAAAGTAGAGTTGGTATGTCAGCCCCCATAAGGTAAAACTCCTCCTTGCTTGTCATCTTACTGGGTTTCTTCCCTGCCTTGCAAGGAAACCAAACAACTGTGGGAAGCAGCAAGCACCAGCACCCTGGCTCCCAGCTGCTGCAGCTCGCTCTGTAGGAGGAAGAGCCACCAATGTACAAATCCACCACAGGACATTTTCATTTCAGTTTATCATAACAGAAGCTGAAAACAGCCTCAGCTAAGGTGCTATTGAGGAGCAGATCAAGCTAGCCCAGTTTTAAGAGGGACAGCATCTTCCAACAGAGTGAGATGGTTGATGAAGGCAATGTCAGCTGCTGATCTACTGTGTAGGGCCTCAGAGTGCCTGAGAGCCTCTCAGAGCCTGGTATCCTTTCTGCATGGATTTTAGCTGCTCATTCTTTCCCTCATCCTGAGGAGGGCAATCAAAGGGCCCATTAAAAGAGCTTTATTGATTTAATAGGTTAGTGCTGTGGCCAAGTGCTGTGCTTTCCCCGCTGGGGATAGGTGACGGCTAATGGGAACAGAGCCTCAAGGTTGCACAGCTGCATGGCGTTGAAAGGCAGCCCTGAGTGCAAGATAAAGGCACTGATGGTTCCCACAGTGATGTCAACTGGAGAAAATGAATTGTGCATTTAGGAACTGGCAGTCAAGAAAGAGATAAATTATAGGAAACTAAATTAACTTGTCAGAATAATGACAGTGTAGCAACAGGAGAAGCATTCACCATCTCTTTGTGTGTGTATCTCCTGAAAAGTTTTATTTGTGAGAGGGAATTTAAAAGAATGCTTTATAGTGGAAAGGTCCAACTCAAATTTATGAGATCTTACAATGTGACCTGTGAGTTTAATCTGTCAGACTTATGCTTATTTACTGTAAATGGGAAAAGAGAGTGAAAGGGATATCATATCTCACCAATATCTGAGAAGAGAGAAATACAGGCAGGAAGCAACTTCACTGTAGGGAGCAAGGATGAAACACACAAAAATGTCTAAGTGATTGGGACATTACACTTAGTACAGTAGACTGGGACCCAGCATGTTTCATTCAGTCCTGGCCTCTGCTGTATATTTCTCCTTTATTTGTGGTCATTTATACTGACTCCCTTGGAAGGTCACACCTAGGTGGGCATTTGGCTGCCCTGAAATCAGTTCCTAACAGAATGTAAATTTGGTGTCTCCTTTCTGTGGGCCTCACTTCTCATGAAATCAAAGATTGTGTCTTCACTTTTGGGTGCCACAGTATAAGAAAGACATTGAGGTCCTGGAGGGTGTCCAGACAAGAGCAGAAAGACTGATGAGGATTTTGGAGGGCATGTTGTATGAGGAGCAGCTGCGGGAACTGGAGTTGTTTAGTCTGGAGAAGAGAAGGCTAAGGGGAGATCTTACTGCTCTATCATCTAACAGAAAGGAGGTTGTGGTATCACAGTATCACCAAGGTTGGAAGAGACCTCAAAGATCATCAAGTCCAACCTGTCACCACAGACCTCATGACTAGACCATGGCACCAAGTGCCACATCCAATCCCCTCTTGAACACCTCCAGGGATGGTGACTCCACCACCTCCCTGGGCAGCACATTCCAATGACGAACGACTCGCTCGGTGAAGAACTTTCTCCTCACCTCGAGTCTAAACTTTCCCTGGCACAGGTAGTTGTAGACAGCAACAAGGTCTCCCCTGAGCCTCCTCTTCTCCAGGCTAAACAACCCCAGCTCCCTCAGCCTCTCCTCACAGGGCTGTGCTCAAGGCCTCTCCCCAGCCTTGTTGCCCTTCTCTGGACACGTTCCAGTGTCTCGATGTCCTTCCTAAACTGAGAGGCCCAGAACTGGACACAGGACTCAAGGTGTGGCCTAACCAGTGCAGAGTCCAGGGACACAATGACTTCCCTGCTCCTGCTGGCCACACTATTCTTGATGCAGGCCAGGATGCCATTGGCCTTCTTGGCCACCTGGGCACACTGCTGGCTCATGTTTAGGCAGCTGTCAATCAGCACCCTCAGGTCCCTCTCTGTTTGGCAGCTCTCCAGCCACTCTGACCCCAGCCTGTAGCTCTGCATGGGGTTGTTGTGGCCAAAGTGCAGCGCCTGGCACTTGGACTTGTTGAATGCCATCCCGTTGGACTCTGTCCATCTGTCCAGTTGTTCGAGGTCCCTCTGCAGAGCCTTTCTACCCTCTAACTGACCAACATCTGCTCCGAACTTGGTGTCATCTGCAAACTTGCTGATGACTGTCTCAATCCTCTCATCCAGACCATCAATGAAGATACGAAGAGGATGAGGCCCAGAACTGATTCCTGGTTGGATGTGGTGCTTGATGATGTAGTTCAGTGGGTGTGGTAGTTGAGTTACAGTTGGTCTCAATGATCATATAGGGCTTTGTCAACCTTAATGATTTTATGATAGGATAGACCCTACATCCACTTAAGTTCAAACCCTTTGGGGCAGGAGCTCTCCCATGTGCTGTTTTCCTGGCAGAACTGAGCTCAGGGTCCTCTGCAGCCAGCCAGGACCTCTTACCACTGTATAAAGATGCTTCTTTTCATATAGTTGGTTAACATCCAACCCTATACAACACTGAAGATATTGTCAAGCCATTGGACATTGTTAAGAAATTTGAATGACTGGAAATGGCCTTAGAATACACCAGGGGAGGTTTAGAAAAAATTTCTTCACTGAAATAGTGAATAGGCTTCAGAACAGGCTGCCCAGGGAGGTGGTGGAGTCATCATCCCTAGAGGTGCTCAAAAAACGTGTAGACATGGCACTTTGGGATATGGTTTAATGGTCATGGTGTTGTTAGGTCAATGGTTGGGCTTTTCCAAATGAAACTATTCTATAGGCAGTTTCATTCTACAGCCTTAATGTATCTTTTCTTCTTGCCACCCTCTTGTGGCATTGGAATTGCCCTATTGAGAAAAGATTTTATCATTCAACTTTCTGACATAATTGAAAGTCCAATTCAACTCTTGCTAACACTGCACTTCTGTCAGCACCTTTAGCATTTCAAGTATTTGTATCCATTTCAATTCCAAGAAGAAATCCTAAGTGAATTTTCATAGGACTGTTCAGAGCAATTGAATTTGCTACATGTGCTGGATTGATTCCTGCTATCTTTACACTTCCATATCAAATGAGCAGGGTTATAGGTGCTTTAAACTTTTTAGTATCTACTGTTCCATCATACATCTGTTGTTTAGACAAAACGTAGCTACTTTACAGAAGGAACTATTTTACAGGCTAGCTGGAAGGTTGTCAGAAGTGGAACTGGCCACCGGTAACATGGTGATAACTTATACCAGCTGAATGATCTTAATGACCTTAAGAATCATGAATCTGAAAAGGAAGATCAGATGAAGTGCAATCATTCTTATAACAATATTGCACATGAGGAAAATGGAAGTGCCCAGCTCGGCTAAGGGCCCTTGAGCACATTGTCTTGAAAATCCTAAACCATGCAGAGGCAGCAGGTTTAGCATTAAAACCATGCTGATACCAGGCTGAGTCCTTTAAAAACTTACTGCTTAGGGCAATTGTGAGGGGAGGAAGGTTTCAATAAAAAAGGTGAAGGGTAACACAGGCTGTAGAATTAGCAATGAGAAACACTGTTGTCAAGGAAAATGTATAGCCAGCAGCAAAGAAAGGAGGACAAGGAATATCATGAACAGTGTGGCCAGCAGGAGCAGGGAGGTCATCCTGCCCCTGTACACAGCACTGGTTAGGCTGCACCTTGAGTCCTGTGTCCAGTTCTGGGCCCCTCAGTTTAGGAAGGAGGTTGACTTGCTGGAATGTGTCCAGAGGAGGGCAACAAAGTTGGTGAGGGGTTTGGAACACAGCCCTGTGAGGAGAGGCTGAGGGAGCTGGGGTTGCTTAGCCTGGAGAAGAGGAGACTCAGGGGTGACCTTATTGCTCTCTACAACTACCTGAAGGGAGGTTGTAGACAGGCAGAGGTTGGTCTCTTCTCCTGGGCAACCAGCACCAGAACAAGAGGACACAGTCTCAAGCTGCACCAGGCTTTTAGGCTGGAGGTTAGGAAGAAATTCTACACAGAGAGAGTGATTGGCCATTGGAATGGGCTGCCTGGGGAGGTGGTGGAGTCACCATTACTGGAGGTGTTCAGGAGGAGACTTGATGGGGTGCTTGGTGCCATGGGTTAGTTGATTAGATGGTGTTAGATGATGGGATGGACATAATGATCTCGAAGGTCTCTTCCAACCTGGTTGATTCTATTTGACTGTAATTTCTCCTTGATGTGGCTGTTATGTACCTAACCTGTCCAGCAGCTCTACTGCTTTCCATGACCAAGTCACAGACAGCACCCTTTCTCAACCCCTGAACACAAACTGCACCTGCAAGGGAATGTGGTACCCACAGGTGCCCCTGGTGTTCTCAACACCTCCTGTGGAAAGTCATCTGAATAGTCTAAAGAGAAACACAGCTGTCCTGTAACTACTGCATCTTCTGATCACTAAGTGTCCTCATCCACCTTGTCTACTTGAGATGTAATTGTATGTAAGCCCTGAAATGCTAGTGTCAGTGTGTATTTTGAAACCAGACTCACAGGTCTGGAATACCTTCTGTAACTTTGTAGGCTTCCTGAGAACAAGCAAATTGTATAGCCAGGAAGCATTCTTGCAGATTTGACACAACTGCTACTGCCTTCATCTGAATACCCCAAAACTGAACACGAGTGACAAAGCAGGTCTAACAGAGAGCAGAGATTTGCAGGGAAATCCACGTCTAACCAGTGCCAAGGGGCTATTAGTTTTTAAGCCTTTCATTGTCAAGGTCTCATACAAGGAGAATCTTTTTCCCATTCTTCTGGGAATATCTCTGGGATAGCACCAAGTTTGGAGAAATGGAATGAAAAGATACATCCTTGCATCTATCTCCATCTGACTTTCTAGTTTCACAATTATTTAAAAATCAAAGAATGGCTTAGGTTGGAAGGGGCCCCAGATTTCCTCTACTCAAACCCCCCTGCCATGGGCAGGGTTGCCTTTCAACTAGATTTGGTTTCCCAAGGCCTCATCCAATCTAGCTTTGAACACCTTGGTGATACTGTGATACCTTCATCCACTTGGGGCAACATATTCTGGAGCCTCACCACCCTCATACTCAAGAATTTCTTGCTAAAATCTCCTCTCCCTCAGCTTAAAACCATTCCTAGCTGTGCTGCTAGACACCTTTATAAGAAGTCCCTCTCCAGCTTTCCTGTAAGCTTCCTTCAGGTATTGGAAGGCAGCTATAAGGTCCCCCCCAGAGCATTTTCTCTGGGATGAGCAACCCCAGCTTTCTCTGCCTAGCCCCATAACAGAGGTGCTGCAGCCCTTGGATCATCCTTGTGGTCCTCCTTTGGACTCACTCCAACAAGTTCTATATCCTTTATGATGGGGACACTAGACCTGGGCATGGTATTCAAGGTGGGGTATCACAAGAGCAGAGCAAAGGGGAAGAATCACCTCTGTTCCCCTGGTGACAAAACTTACATCCAGATATGTTAGCAGCAGCAACTTATTTTGTGACACTAATTTCTAGATTGTCTTTTTAAGATGAAGAACAATGTAAAATAACTAATTACAGGCTGCAGGTGCAGTGAATTCAGGGCAGTAATGTAGAACAGCAGAGATAAATGGAACAGTCTTAAAATAAGATCATAAAATATAATAATAAGTTTTCAGTGTGTGATCATAAAATAGGAACAAAACTATCATGCAAATGACATTAGTGTATTTGAACAGTTACTAAGAGTATCTAAGTGGAGGAGTAAAGAACATTTTAAACATCACTAGCTCCTAGGAAGGCTGAAGCTACTATGATCTGCTTTCTTTGGGAATTCCTTTCAATATTAATTGTTTAATAAAAGGAAAAGTACTATAATAGCAGTCCTGAATAAAGAAGCTAAGCCAACCATCAGAGATCTGTTGCAATATAAGGGGCTCAAACATTCTGGAATTATATCTTACAAAGTAATGCAAGGTTTTGAAAAAACAGTTATGCAAGCTCCTGAACTGGTGGGAGAAAAGCCAGATCACAGAATCAGTAAGGTTGGAAACGACCTCAGAGATCATCAAGTCCAACCTGTCACCCAACACCTCATGACTTCTAAACCATGGCACCAAGTGCCACGTCCAATCCCCTCTTGAACACCTCCAGGGATGGTGACTCCACCACCTCCCTGGGCAGCACATTCCAATGGCCAATGACTCTCTCTGTGAAGAACTTTCTCCTCACCTCAAGGCTAAACCTCCCCTGGTGCAGCTTGAGACTGTGTCCTCTTGTTCTGGAGCTGGTTGCCTGGGAGAAGAGACCAACCGCCTCCTGGCTACAACCACCTTTCAGGTACTTGTAGACAGCAATAAGGTCTCCCCTGAGCCTCCTCTTCTCCAAGCTAAACATCCCCAGCTCCCTCAGCCTCTCCCCATAGGGCTTGTGCTCAAGGCCTCTCCCCAGCCTTGTTGCCCTTCTCTGGACACATTCAAGAGTCTCAATGTCCTTCTTAAATTGAGGGGCCCAGAACTGGACACAGGACTCAAGGTGTGGCCTAACCAATGCAGAGTCCAGGGGCACAATGACTTCCCTGCCTCTGCTGGCCACACCATTCCTGATACAGGCCAGGATGCCATTGGCCTTCTTGGCCACCTGGGCTCCCTGCTGGCTCATGTTCAGGTGGCTGTCAACAGTACCCCCAGGTCCCTCTCTGCCTGGCTGCTCTCCAGCCACTCTGACCCCAGCCTGTAGCTCTGCATGGGGTTGTTGTGGCCAAAGTGCAGCACCTGGCACTTGGACTTGTTGAATGCCATCCTGTTGGACTCTGCCCATCTATCCAGCCTGCTTGTATTCAAATGTCAGGATCCCCAGGAATGTTGTTGTCAGTTCATTAGCTACTCACCTTCCACCAGGGCCTTTGTTTTTAACTAAGTAAGGATAGTTGTTCATTTTCTCCAAAACCAAAACTGGGGTATTCAGGCTCTCACACACAACATCTGTAGGAGGAGAGAAAAATGTGGATGATGCCTAACCATCTCTCATTTGCTATACCTGTTTATGGTTGTGTTTTAATATAGATAGACTATAGGCACAGAAATACATGGTGGGATGTAATTTATTACAAGATTATCTCTTTTGTAGGACCAGAGCTTCTGTGAGTCATTGTATATGAATTTAAAGGAAAGCAAGTTGTGAAGAATAGTTCTTAATGGTGGTGGTTTGAGTCATAACTGGGACTTAAGAGCTCAGATGGGGGCCAGGCTGAAATCCCTCCCCCATTCCCACCTGCTCTTTCCCAATAGAGAGGAAAAGAAAGAAAAGGAGCAAATCCACCAAGAAGTAATTTGGGTTTGGGTTGGAAGTAGAGAGGTAAGGAATTTTCTTTAAACAGTGTGTATACACACACACACATATATATAAATATGTAATAATAACAGGGAGGGTTCACAAGGGTAAGGAACAAGGATGGATGGGGAAAAAGAAAAATGAAATACAAACCCAGTCCTTTGCAAAGGTGTGGGTGCAGCAGGGAGGCCCTCGTGGCAGAGAAGCAGAGGAAACATCCAGGCAAAAGGCAGGGGCCAAGAGAGCTAATGGCTGCAGTATCCTCCTTTTTATAGCCTTGCTGGGCAGGGAGGGGGAGTGGAACAGACTAATTTAGTTTCCCAGGGGGAAACCCCCCTGCAGGGAGGGCAATGCTCTCACAAGCCCTTCCCCCCCTGCTTCCAGGATGGGGGTTAACCCATCACATTAATCTCCTGGGTTTTTTCCACCCTTGTTTAAGATAGGCCAGAAAATGAAAACCTACTTAATGATGAAAAAGACACTGCACCTGTTGTAAAGGCCATCCTACCTCTTGCTTACAAAAAGTCCAAATCCAGTCTTGCATAAAAGCAAATCATTATTGCTGATTTTTTTTTCCTGCTAAGAAAATGCATTATTCTTTTAACAAATTCTGCAGAAGAGTCAGGATTTGCTCTTCTTCAGGATAACTAATTGTTAGAATGAGAACAGCTTGTGCATTACTAATTGATCACCTAACACATAACATTGTTCTGTAAGGAAGCCACAAATGCAAACATTTTAAGGGATTATCACCAAAAAAAATGAATAAAATCAAGGTAAGTTTTCTTTCACAGAAGAGATTTCTATGCTTGGGAGCAACAGAAACAATGAATTATTAAAGATAGTATCTGCAAAGGAAAGAGTGAGGTTGAGTGTGCAGCAGGGACACAAAAGGCCTGTAATCTCATCACCCAGAAGCCACATCTCAGCACGTTGTCAGCATGTTACTACTTCTCTGAGCATAAGAGGATGTTCTGCACAGCACATGCATGCTTTGGGCTCCTTGGGAGCCACACGTGCAGGCTACTCTGGGTTGCTTCACCTGCTTTTACAAAACAAGCACTAGAAACTCTGCCAAGCTGAGACACTACTTAATGTAGTCTAGCATTTTATTCTTGGAAAAATACTTTTTATTTCAGGACTCTGGTAGGCTGACACTAACCATTATTGCTTGCTGTGGAAGAGTGATATTCTGGCCTTCAGAGCAATATAAAGGGCAGCATACGGCCTTGTCTTCTGGGCTCTTTCTAACTGAGCTGTGCAGGGGGAAGTTTAGGCTGGATCTTAGAAAGTTCTTCACAGAAAGATTGCCCATTGGAACAGGCTGCCCAGGGAGGTGGTGGGGTCGACATCCTTTGAGGTGTTTAAGAAGAGACTGGATGAGGCACTTGGTGCTGTGGTCTAGTTGATTAGATAGGGATGATCAGTTGGACTTGATGTTCGTGGAGGTCTCTTCCAACCTGATTGATTCTTAATGGGACAGAGATTGGAGTCAATACAGCTGACCAATATGATCGAGTATTGATCCTTTATTGTTCCAGTACTGCAGGCCCATGGTGTGAGCACAGCACAGTAAAGCAAAGCATGGAAGAAGAAGAGATAGGAAAGGCAGAAGTGCGTAGCAAGGGAACTTCTACAACTTATATGAACTCGCAGTGCCTTGTTGGCATGGACTCACTGGTTCCCTATGAGTGACCACACATCACACTGTTATAGATCATTGGTCCAACTACTGATGACAGGCGAGGTTTGTTGATGCAAGTGCATGTCCTGTTGTCCCAAGATAACTTGCTGTGTTTATAGCTACCAGTGCCTTGTTTTAGTTACATGCTGCAGGCACAGCACTGTTTGGTGCACTGCTATCTGGCTCTGTACTTATGCTGAGCATGGCCTAGCACCATGTCAGGCTCTAGGCCTGCACTGCCAGGTTGCTCACACTGCTCGTCGCTGGCATTGCCACAGATTCTGTGGAAAGTACCCACAATAAAATGTTTACATCAGTGAAAGCAAGGAGCAGAATATCACAGAATCATAGATTTGTTAGGGTTGGAAACAACCTCAGGGATCATTCAGTTCAGACCCTCCTGCCATGGGCAAGGACACCTCATACTAGTTCAGGTTGCCCAGAGCCACACATAACACCAGCAAAAAGATGGCATTGCTTTTCTTTTCCCAAGAGTTTCTTTCTCACCAAATGAACCCATGCTTTTGCTCCCCTCCAAGCAGCTAAAGACAGTATTTCCTTAGAAGAGGACAAGTTAGGAATGTCACTGTGGCGGTTGTGTTGGGGTTTTCTTATTAAACCAATGCAAACACGTATTTATCCTAACTACACACCTCTCCTTTGAACACTGGTGAGGAATGAGATTCCACAATCCTTTAGCTGCCTGAAAAAAAAAGGTAGTGTACAGCTGCCTAACAAAGCACAGCTTTAATAACATAAACACAGCTAACTACAGAGTTTGTTTGGGAGCAGATGCTGCAGCTGCAAGATAATTTTCCACAGCTTGGCATTAGGGTGTTAAATTATTATTGAAAGGCTGAAAAGGGTTGGTAAAGTACTGCAGGCTGAGAGAACCATATGAAATACAAGTTTTTAATTAATATTTAGCATGATAGGAACAGCATGTTAAGTTCTGTCTGGCACATCCATAGCACACCGAGGTAATATGTAAAATCATTGAACTGTCACCAGTCTGCAGTGCAGCAAGGGCCTCTCTTTTGTCTTTCATTCATAAATCCATACAGTCCTTTACAGTGCCAGCATACTGCAGCATCTAGGACAGCTGCTTGACTTATTTCAAAGACATTTAGCAGTAACCAGGCTTAAAATATTTTTCACACAAAATAACAGAATGCATCTGTTTGGAAAAGGCCTCCAAGATCACCCAGTCCAACCTCTGACCCAGTACTGAAGGGTCAACACTAAACCATCTCCCTATGCACCAGGTCCAAACGCAGTGACTCCACCACTGCCCTGGGCAGACAATGCCAATGTTCGAGAACCCTCGCTGTGAAGAAACATATCCTAGCATCCAGCCTGAACCTCCCTTGGTGCAGCTTGAAACCATTTCCTCTGGTCCTGTTGCTTGATACCAAGAAGAGGCTGTGAGGTCTCCCCTTGGCCTCCACTTCTCCAAACTGAACAACTCCAGTTCCTTCAAATGCTTCTTGTAGACCATGTGCTCCAGGCCCCTCATGAGCCTCATTGCCCTTCACTGGACACACTCCAGCACCTCAATATTCTTCCTGTGAGTGGCCCAGAATTGAACACATCACTTGAGATGTGGCCTCACCATTTCTGAGTACAGGGGGATGATCACCTCCTTGTCCCTGCTGGCCACAGTGTTTCTAATCCAAGCCAGGATGCCATTGGCTTTCCTGGCCACCTGGACACTGATGGCTTATATTCAGTCAACTATCAACCAATACCCCCAGGTCCCTGTCCAAGTTGCAGCTTTCCAGCCACCATGAGGTTGTTGTGACCTAGGTGCATGACCTGGCACTTGGCCTTGTTGATATTGTTGACAGGCCCAGTACTGAACCCTGCAAGACCCCATTAGCAGATGGGCGCCAGCCAGGTTTAGCTCCATTCACCACTACTCTTTGGGCCCGGCCAGACAGGCAGTTTTTTACCCAGCACACTTATCCAAGCCATGTGCCAGGAGTTTCTGAAGGAGAATGCTGCAGAAGACAGTGCCAGAGGCTTTACTAAAGTCCAGGTACACAATGTCCACTGCCCATTTCTCATCCACTGGGCAGATCACCTTATTGTAGAAGCAGACCAGACAGGATGTGCCTTTTATGAACCCATGCTGACTGGGCCTGATTGCCTCGTTGTCATGTATGTGCTGCATGATGGCACTCAGGATGACCAGCTTCCACAGCCTTCCCGGGCACCAAGGTCAGACTGACAGGCCTGCAGTTCCCTGGATCATCCTTTCAGCCCTTCCTGGAGACTGGCATCACATTTACTGTCCTGCTGTCAACTGGGACCTCCCCAGTTAGCCTAGACCGTTAACAAATAATGGTTGAGTGGCTTGGTGAGATCCTGGCCTGCATCAGGAACAGTGTGGCCAGCAGGAGCAGGGAGGTCATTCTGCCCCTGTACACTGCACTGGTTAGGCCACACCTTGAGTCCTGTGTCCGGTTCTGGGGCCCTCAGTTTAGGAAGGAGGTTGAGATGCTGGAAGGTGTCCAGAGAAGGGCAACAAAGCTGGGAAGGGGTTTGGAGCACAGCCCTGTGAGGAGAGGCTGAGGGAGCTGGGGTTGCTTAGCCTGGAGAAGAGGAGACTCAGGGGAAAACTTATTACTGTCTACAGTTACCTGAAGGGGGATTGTAGCCAGGTGGGGGTTGGGCTCTTCTCCCGGGCAACCAGCACCAGAACAAGAGGACACAGTCTCAAGCTGCATCAGGGGAGGTTTAGGCTGGATGTTAGGAAGAAGTTTTTCACAGAAAGAGTGATTGCCCATTGGAATGGGCTGCCTGGGGAGGTGGTGGAGTCACCATCACTGGAGGTGTTCAAAAAGAGACTGGATGGGGCACTTGGTTGCATGGTTTAGTTGATTAGATGGTGTTGGATGATAGGTTGGACTCAATGATCTCGAAGGTTTTTTCCAACCTGGTTAGTTCTGTTCTGTTCTGTTCTGCCAGATCCTTAAGTGCCCTTGGATTGATCCCATCCAGTCCCATTGGCTTGTGCATATCTAAGTGGCACAAGAGGTCACTGATCATTTCCTCCTGAACTCTGGGGCTGGTTTCTGCTCCCTATCCCTGTCTTCCAGTTCCAGCGTCTGAACCCTTAAGGAGTAAGTGGTGTCATTGACAAGTACTGAGACAAAGTGGTCATTTGAAAAACAGTCACCTGTTAACCCTCAAAAGGAAAAAAATAATAAATCCCAGTTTCTTATGAAATGGAAATTGGTTCAGCAAACTGATGGTTTGTGTCAGTGGCACCTGATCTAGCATCTCAGGTTTTCCTCTGCCCTTGACTTTTCCTGATGCACTCATGAGCTATGAATACTAAACTGCTGAGGACATCATTTGCTCCATGCTGAGGTAAGGAGTCCTGTGCAGAACATCTTTACATTGAACCATTTACCTTGCAGCAAAATAACCTGACACAACAGGACACAACTTGGACAGTAGCTTTTAACCAAGGCAGCAGTAAGATCTAGGCGTTTTCAAATCCCTGAAGCAAAGTTCATGAGATCAGATGTGTGAACTTTGGATCTGATTTGTCATGAGCTACACCTGCTTTTTGCTACTTCTTCCAATTTAAAAAAGATCTTATTTTGCAGGCAAGTGAAACAAGGTTCATACTTGTAAAAGAAAACTTCTAGGCCCTGCTGGCTAGCCTGGGTCCTGGGTTTTGCAATGTTGACAGTTCCCCTCAGCTAACTCTGTGCATCAGCCACAAGAGAAAAGAAACTTTACCATACATATCTCACCCAGAACTGAACACAAAACTTATGACAAGCAGGGGTTACCTTTTCCATTCAGTACAACTGGCTGTGACTCTCCCTCTCAGTGACTATGGTTAATGAGTGCCATTAGTGTTTGTAAGTACCAAGAGAAGTCTGTGCCTTGCAAGCCTTCTGCAGTTCCAGTATATTAGTGACAGAATAACCAATATCCCTTTAACACTACTTTCCCTTAATTCCTTTTTCTGACCTAATATGGATTTTTCTGTACAATGGATGCTTTGCAAGGGAATATACATAAATAGAGAATAAAGTAGCATGTGGATAGAAAATCAAACTTGGCTCAAGAAGCATGAGCTCTGCTTCCTGGGGCTGAGTCTGTCTGCTGAACAGCTTGATAAACAGCTTCCTCTCACCAGGTGCCCATTTTTCTGTCCATAAAATGGAGACATTTATACGTTCCTCCTGTGCAAAGTGTTCCAAGATAATGCTGCAGGGACAGTAGGCTACACTTACATGTCCCAGACCTTGCTGTCTATTAGATAATGTATATGATCATTTTGGTGCAATAACAACCCTATTTACATTAATAATATTCATTACCCCCCCAGCTTTCCACATTTTTTTTCTGTTTCACTACTTTATATTTGCAATCACAATGATTTTGTTGAGGGACTGGGAGATAATTCCCCATGAGCAGCTTCACATATGTAATGAACATTTTTCATTGTCTTTGAATAATACCCTAAAGGAAAGCCAGAGAAGTCTCCTGCTTATGCCTTGTAAAACTGAACAGAGTTGGAGAGGTCAAAACCTGTGAAATGGCCATCAGCAAGGCAGTACTGCTCAGGAGCTTTTGCATGATGGATTTGTATCTCATTTATGCCCACTGTACCAGTGAGTTGAAAAGATTGGATGGCACATAACTTCCTGAAAGAGTGGCTGAACTTGGCATTCCTTCATTTTACCATGAACCCCAGTTAAAACAGATGGGAAGCCAAGAATTAAGACGATTTGTTCCAATCAATACCTAGAAAATTACCTCTGGCTTGGTGTACACAAGATCTACAAACTGCTTCACCTTGTTGTCATCATGATTAATGCTTTCTCTCCCTGCATGCATTCCTTGAGTCGGTTGCTGTCAGCAGAGGAAGACTTGTTACTTATCCCCGTAAATCAACTGTTGTCTTTGCAGAGGAACAGCAGTTTGTAACAGTCCCCTCTCTGACCAGTTCAGCACAGTGAAGTAATTTGGACACACTGCATTGTATCAGCCCAGTGGGATAACTGGAAGCAATAGCTGCAGTGTCGCCAGACCCTGGAGATCATGTTTTCTTCGAGCTCAGCAGCTCAAGTCTCTTATCACCAGAGAATCAAGAAGAGCATGACATGAGGGGTCACCGCCTAGAATCAAGTGAGCTACTAGTGTTGTAACTAATTAACACTCAAGGAACCTGTGAGCTGAGTTACACATTTTCACTCATTTTGTTCCGTTTTCAGAGCTTAGAAATTTGCACAGAATTTCAATGAGTAACTTTGCAGTTCATAAATCAAAAAAGCCACTCCCCATCTAGAGCTCTTGACAAATGATAATTGCAATTTAACTGAAGTGTTCAATGCCATTTGATGGGAAGTTTTGGACCATTTTTCATTTCCTTACACAAGTGACAAAAATAACTTTCCCTTTCTGGGTTTCAATATTTTTTTTTTCTTTCTTTTTTTAAATTTTTTTTTTCTTTTCTTCCTGCTTCTCTTATTTTGTACATTTATGAAATCTACAAGATGAAGGGAAAGGAGGGAGAAAGGAACAAACGTACAGTCTTACTTTACTATTCTTGTCAAAAGCATGCAGTCAAGCATTCATTTTTTGTATAGTCAATAAAAAAAATCATAGAAAAATTATACATCTCAAACTTGATAATGTTCTGTGAGAGACTAAAGTTTGTCTCTCCTGATGAGACTCAACAAAGGTAAAATCACCTTTGCTGCTTGCCCAGACCATAGCTGATGTGTATGGGGCAGAGCCTCTGGAACGACTCTTGGGAAGGTGCATAGATAAGGATTGCTCAGACTGCAGCTGTCCTGGAAATGGGCAGAGGCCAACAGACCTAAAAGCTGTACAAAAGATACATAGAATAAACCAGGTTGGAAGAGACCTTCAAGATGATCGCGTCCAACCCATCAACCAATCCAACACCAAACAACTAACCCATGGCACCAAGCACCCCATCAAGTCTCCTCCTGAACACCTCCAGCGATGGTGACTCCACCACCTCCCCAGGCAGCCCATTCCAATGGGCAGTCACTCTATCTGTGTAGAACTTCCTCCTCACCTCCAGCCTAAACCTCCCCTGGCGCAGCCTGAGACTGTGTCCTCTTGTTCTGGTACTGGCTGTCTGGGAGAAGAGACCAACCCCCACCTGTCTACAACCTCCCTTCAGGTAGTTGTAGAGAGCAATAAGGTCACCCCTGAGCCTCCTCTTCTCCAAGCTAAGCAACCCCAGCTCCCTCAGCCTCTCCTCACAGGGCTGTGCTCCAAACCCCTCACCAACTTTGTTGCCCTTCTCTGGACACGCTCCAGCAAGTCAACCTCCTTCCTAAACTGAGGGGCCCAAAACTGGACACAGAACTCAAGGTGTGGCCTAACCAGTGAAGCATACAGGGGCAGAATGACCTCCCTGCTCCTGCTGGCCACACTGTTCCTGATGCAGGCCAGGATGCCATTGGCCCTCCTGGCTGCCTGGGCACACTGCAGGCTCATGTTCAGCCTACCATCAACCAGCACCCCCAGGTCTCTCTCTGCCTGGCTGCTCTCCAGCCACTCTGACCCCAGCCTGTAGCTCTGCATGGGGTTGCTGTGGCCAATGTGCAGAACCTGGCACTTGGATGTGTTCAATCTCATGCCCTTTGACTCTGCCCATCTGTCCAGCCTGTCGAGGTCCCTCTGCAGAGCCTCTCTACCCTCCAGCAGATCAACTCCTGCCCCCAGCTTGGTGTCATCAGCAAATTTACTGATGATGGACTCAATGCCCTGATCTGAGCAACTACTGGCTCAGATGAAGAAAAACACAGGAGAAGGACAATGCCACTGAGAAGGAAAACACAGAAGGAAAAGCCTGGGGCAATGCTGCTCTGAAGAAAAACAGAGAGAATACCAGGAGAGAAAAATGACAGAGACATCACCATGGAGCCTGGAAGAAGCAGACCAAGAGGAACCCTCTCTCCGTGTGCTAAGCTCTGCCTGCTGCAGCTCATGGAGCTGAGGAGGCTGCCCAGAGGACCATATCTCCTCTACATCCAAAGCTGCAGCACCTTTCCTCCACAGACTCACACAGTCTTGGGGGATGAGGGGTGTGGTAATATAATTCTTTTCCTCTTCTCTCTCCCTCTTCTCTCTCTTCCTCTCTATTCTCTCTCTCTCTCCTTCTGATCCATCCACTTTATTTGTGTAATAAGTAGTCTAGCTGTTGATATTTTGGCCTCGTTTGTGCCTCTAATTTCATGACGTGGGAATACTCCAAAGAACTGAGGCTCTTTCCCTCTCTGGACCCAGACAAGTTCTGAGACCATGAACCACAGAATTTAACAACAACAACAACAACAAAAAGGAGAAAAAGCAGAAAACTCAAACTGAAGTCAATGGCAGAAATTGTTTTGCAACTAAATATCCTCTTTTGTCTTCTGCATCCTGCAAGTCAGGTCTTTTCATTCACTCTTCCTTGCTGACCACAAGCTTTCTGTGGCTTGTTAGGCTGCAGCAAACTCCATGACACCACAATGATCAGAGAATTTTAGGGATTGGAAGGGACCTCAAAAGATCATCTAGTCCAACCCCACTGCCAGAGCAGGATGACCTAGAGTAGGTCCAAGCAGATTTTGAAGGTCTCCAGAGAAGGAGGCTCTACAACCTCTCTGAACAGCAACACTACCCGCAGGGATCCCTCTCCCATCTGATGTTGCCTCTGTGACTTGCTCTTCTCACTTCTCTCCTGGTGATTGCTCTTCCTTTTTAGCCTGGAGAAGAGGAGACTCAGGGGTGGCCTTATTGCGCTTTACAACTACCTGAAGGGAGGTTGTAGACAGATGGAGGTTGGTCTCTTCTCCCAGGCAGCCAGTGCCAGAACAAGAGGACACAGTCTCAGGCTGCACCAGGGAAGGTTTAGGTTGGATGTTGGGAAAAAGTTCTATACAGAGAGAGTGATTGCCCATTGGAATGGGCTGCCTGGGGAGGTGGTGGAGTCACCATCATTGGAGGTGTTCAGGAGGAGACTTGATGGGGTGCTTGGTGCCATGAGTTAGTTGTTTAGGTGGGTTGGATTGGTTGATGGGTTGGATGCGATGATCTTGAAGGTCTCTTCCAACCTGGTTTATTCTATATATTCTATGTATTCCTGATGGTGTGGCTGTGCATGACTGATGGCTCTCAGAGGAGAGGTGATGAGGACGCACGGATCAAGTAGTTTCTTGAATACCACAGCAAGGAAAACCAATGCTTTAGGAAAACAGAACATAAAGTCTAGAACATCATGTACATGGCAAAGGGACACAAGAGGATGATAGGAAGGAAGTGAAAATGCAAATGTGAGCAGCTAAGGTCGTATTCTGATTTAGTTTATTTCATTCCCTGCCTTTTTTTTTTTTTAACATGTTATTTTGGTGAGGAAACTTTGCTAAATGTTGTAGATGTGTTTCATTCTGCTGAGAGGCATGACAGCTTATAAATGCTTCCCTTTCCTTGTCCACGTATTTCTCTTTCATATTTCAATTTTTTTCAGTAGTTATTCAAAGTAAAGGACATTGGAGAGTCTTGAGACATAAGCAGAAAGATGGATTTAATGTCGAAGAAAAGACACTTTTCTATTGGAAAGAGCAGGGAAATAAAGCATGTTCTCATGTCTCTGAAATTCTCTGACAAGATTAGGAAGGTGTTTTCATGATTTGTCACCTCATTTATAGAATCATAGAATCATAGAATCAACAAGGCTGGAAAAGATCATCAAGTCCAACCTGTCAGCCAACACCTCATGACTAATTAAACCATGGCTCCAAGTGCCACATCCAATCCCCTCTTGAATACCTCCAGGGATGGTGACTCCACCACCTCACCAGGCAGCACATTCCAACAGCCATCAACTCTCTCTGAGAAGAACTTTCTCCCCACCTCCAGCCTAAACTTCCCTGGCACAGCTTGAGACTGTGTCCTCTTGTTCTGGTGCTGGTTGCGTGGGAGAACCCCTACCTGGCTACAACCTCCCTTCAGGTACTTGTAGACAGCAAGAAGGTCTCCCCTGAGCCTCCTCTTCTCCAGGCTAAGCAACCCCAGCTCCCTCAGCCTCTCCTCACAGGGCTGTGCTCCAGACCCCTCCCCAGCTTTGTCTGACTTAAAGCCATGAGAGTTGATAGATGTCTGAATTGTCGTTCACGTGCTCTGAGTCAGGGCCCCAAGACTCAGTCTCATTTGTACCAACATTGTACAGTGCTTAATTAAATGGAGACACTCAAATAAGCACTGAGCCACTTGCAAGATCCCAGGACAGCAATAAGGGTCTTACTACCAGAAAGGAGTAATGGTGTCAGTACCAGCTTTCTCAAATGAACTATTTAACAGTTAACCCAGTTCTGGGAGATGTTTTGTCCCTCAAAGTTCTAGGTGTTCACATACTATATATGTGTAATTCTCAAGGCTTTTTCTTTTTAACAAGCAGTTGTGTCTATCAAAAAAGGGTTTATGGAAGTAAAGAAATGCTTTATTCAGTCTCTATCATCTAAAATGTTTCATGCCAGTTTTCCTCTGCTGGATAAGGTCCTCAAGCCTAATATGAAAGAAAATAACAAGAGGACACAGTCTCAAGCTGTGCCAGAGGAAGTTTAGGCTGGAGGTGAGGAGAAAGTTCTTCACTGAGAGAGCTGTTCATCATTGGAATCTGCTGCCCAGGGAGGTGGTGGAGTCACAGTCCCTGGAGGTGTTCAAGAGGAGATTGGATGTGGCACTTGGTGCCATGGTCTAGTCATGGGGTTTGTGGTGTCAGGTTGGACTCGATGATCCTCGAGGTCTCTTCCAGCCTTGGTGATACTGTGAGACTGTGAAAATTATCTCACAAAACCAAGTGAAAATAATTGCAGTGAGTCCTAAATATGTACTATATCTTTTTTGGTAAGGGTCTTACAGGCCTTGACTTTCCTAAGTATTCAGTCAGGCTTTGATCAAAATCATGTTCTCGAAACTTGTGACCAGTACAGACAGTATGAACCACTCCAATACTGACAAAATGTAGACTTGGCTCTCTGATTTTGAGCTGGCTTCATTTCTGCCTGACCAACCTGATCTCCTTCCATGATCAGGGGACTGCCTGGTGGATGTGAGGCAGGATGTGGATGTAGTCTACCTGGACTTCAGCAAGGCCTTTGACATCGTCCCCCACAGCAAACTCCTGGCCAAGCTGTCAGCCCCTGGCTTTGACAGGAGCACTCTGAGCTGGGTTAGGAACTGGCTGGAGGCTGATCCCAGAGAGTGGTGGTGAATGGTGCCACAGCCAGCTTGTGGCCAGGCACCAGTGGTGTGCCCTAGGGATCAGTGCTGGGCCCCATCCTGTTCAATATCTTTATTGATGATCTGGATGTGGGAATTGAGTCCATCATCAGTAAGTCTGCAGATGACACCAAGCTGGGGGCAGGTGTTTGTGGGGGATTGTGTCCCCTGGACTGAATGATTGAAGATGAGAAACTGCAAGGAGAGATGAAATGGGAGCCACCTGCGGTGGCTTAACAAGTAACTCCGATAGCTGAGATAAGAGCCAGCTGCGCTACCCTAATAAGCATCACCAGCCAGTAAGAAGAGAAGGTCATTAACCAGTCCCCTGCAGCCACACCAAAAGGAGAGCTACCAATGAGAGCTGCATGAGGGCAGTCATTAGTCTTGTGGGCTTGCTGCCATGGGCAGGGGCTCTTGACCTGGGCTCTCTCTATACTCTGCTTGAATTCCACCCTCGTCGCTGCGGTGCTGCCCTGAACCCTGCAGTGACAGGTGTTGATTTGTTAGAGGGTAGGAGAGCTCTGCAGAAGGACCTTGACAGGCTGGACAGATGGGCAGAGTCCAAGGGCATGAGACTGAACACATCCAAGTGCCAGGTTCTGCACATCGGCCACAACAACCCCAGGCAGTGCTACAGGCTGGGGTCAGAGTGGCTGGAGAGCAGCCAGGCAGAGAGGGACCTGGGGGTACTGGTTGATGGTAGGCTGAACATGAGCCTGCAGTGTGCCCAGGCAGCCAGGAGGGTCAATGGCATCTTGGCCTGTATCAGGAACAGTGTGGCCAGCAGGAGCAGGGAGGTCATTCTGCCCTGTACACAGCACTAGTTAGGCCACACCTTGAGTCCTGTGTCCAGTTCTGGGCCCCTCTGTTTAGGAAGGATGTTGAGATGTTGGAATGTGTCCAGAGAAGGGCAACAAAGCTGGGGAGGGTTTTGGAGCACAGCCCTGTGAGGAGAGGCTGAGGGAGCTGGGGTTGCTTAGCCTGGAGAAGAGGAGGCTCAGGGGACACCTTATTGCTCTCTACAACTACCTGAAGGGAGGTTGTAGCCAGGTGGGGGTTGGTCTCTTCTCCCAGGCAACCAGCACCAGAACAAGAGGATACAGTCTCAAGCTGCACAAAGGAAGGTTCAGGCTGGATGTTAGGAAGAAGTTCTTCACAGAAAGAGTGATTGGCCATTGGAATGGGCTGCCTGGTGAGGTGGTGGAGTCACCATCACTGGAGGTGTTTAGGAAGAGTCTGGATGGGGTGCTTGGTGCCATGGTTTAGTTGATTAGTTGCTGTGGGGTGACAGGTTGGACTCGATGATCTCAAAGGTCTTTTCCTACGTGGTTAATTCTATTCTATTCTAAAAGAAGCTGAAGCTGCCACAGAAAGTTCCAGAATGGGGTCCTGGCATGTGCCAGGAACCAGGGAGCCCTGCCATTCAGTGGGAGTCCAGGGCACACTGCACGCAAGCATGGTCACCTGTCTTAGCTAAACCTTTACAAGTATACCTCCCTGCAAACTCATTTGTGGGACGATCTCATACAGTAATAGTTACTGAGTCTGTGAGGTCTTCTTGAAAAACATCTGTAGTCTTCACTGTCATTAGAGAAACTTCATTCTTACTCATCTCAAGCACAGTATGTCCCCTTTCTGCTAGTTTCTTTGCCATTCCTTCATGGGCATTATTTTTTCATGATAACAAATTCCACTTTTTCTACTGGAAAGTGTGCTCAGGATGCGTAGATCTTTGTTACCTCTTACATGAGACTGCTTTCCTGTTTGCATATTAACAATGGTGCTGAGAAATAAGGCCAACTCCAAATGAAGCTATTTCAAATTTATATGCAACACAATTTTCATTTCACCAATAGTATGTGGTGTCACTTAGCAAGCTGTGTTGGTGAGTAAGAAGTCTGCATCAACAGCCTTGCTGATAACTCACTCTGACTCCCCCTACACATCCCTGCCACCTCCCCAGGAACTCTGAATCAATATAATGCCTTAATTACCTCTTGACTGCAAACAGGAGTTTTGAAAGGAGCTTTGGGCTAGCCAACATTCTCTTGATTTGTTTTCCAGTTATTGTAAGTGACAGAGCTTGAGAAGCAAGTACACTTCACTGCTAAGCTTCCTGTAGGGGGGTGGGGGGAGGTCTTGTGATTTAAGTTCAGTCTGTCGAGCAGAAATGTAAGCAGGAAGCCACAAAATGTTACACACTAAGAGAAAAAGCACAGAGACAATTTACAACTGTGAAGCATAAGTGGATTGAATAGGGACTTATGAGTGCAACAATACTCAGAGAAATTACTTTGGGAAAAGTCATGGTCTGACTGAAGAGTTCTGCTGTTCAGACTCATTCAGAGTCCTGTCCTCATTTAGACTGAAGCTCTGTGTCATTTTTGCATGGCTTTAAATCTATCCTTTTTACTGCACATATGGCTCAAGAAATATAGTCCATGTTCTAATGTGGATGCATTTATACTGAGAAAAACTGGTGAGCATACCTAAATAGTGTCAGGAGAAACTCATTGATTTTCCTCCTGTGCCTTTACATACCTGAATGTTTGCACGTGCGTGTACTATGGATAGTTTATAAACTGTGATAACTGAAGTGACACAAAAGCTCAGATGGAATCTAATGCAAACAATAAGGCTGTGAGAGAAAGGTACAGTTTTTAATCACAGTTTCAGCACAGATTCTGAGCCTCATACCCATTATTCTTAATTATAGACAGGTCTTCATGCATAGCTGAAGGCACTTGTGAGGCACTCCAAGCAGTGCGGTCAAAATCCTGCAGATTTCATGCAATGTGAGTCAGCAGAGGGAAAAACAGCTCACACTTGTCCTCAAACAGAAGAGCTAAGTCATCTACATGTCAAAACTGACTACATGATATTTCCACTCAACTGGGTAGAGTTATTCACGTTGCTGTGGCTAGACATAGCCACAAGTATCTGCTAGAACTGGAGTATGAGTCTCGGCAAATTGATAGCATGGGTGAGTGAAGGGATTGTATATGGGTGTGTAAATGGGCAGGGGAGAGGCAGGGAGACAGTCATCCTGAACACACTTGCTTTGGAAGGTATTGGAAAGTAATTAACTGCAGACATTCCAATGTATTTAACTCTCCTAAAGTGCTCAAACTCGGATGTTCTACACAATCATCTCCATTGGAACAGGATCAGATGTTCAGCTTATGCAGGTCAGTAATTCCTTCTGCTGGGTTTAATCTGTGTGTGAGCTATTTGACTTAATTATCTACTAACTAATTATCGAATAATTAGCTGCCTCCTGTGGTGCCAAAGGAGAGCATCAAATGTGTCATCCCAAGCCTCTAACACATTTGTGATACTATAGGGATGCCTGGGACATTGGCATGGCAGATGTGATATGGGACCTGTAGGAGACCTGTGCTCATCTGATGCTGAGGGCATTTCAAGGACACTGAAAGCTTACATTGCACAAGTAAATTAAACCTTCTGAGGTGAATAATTTCAGTGTTAGACTGAATGAGAGGGACCAGTCTCCCATTCTTTTAGCACCACCTTGAAAACAAGTTCTGAATGTGAACCTGCTTTGTACAGAGTGAACTGGTATTACTGAATCCGACCAGGCAGATGTATCTCAATCTGTCTTGAATTTAAACACCAACTTCTACTAGATCATTAAAAACACAAAACAAAACCCCACAACACCCAAACAAACAAAAAATCCTAAACCAAACAAATTAAAGAAACCACACCACAAACCAAACCCAAACCCCTCAGGTATTCTTGAATGCAAACAAAGCTGGAGAGTGAAACCTTCATCCTGTTGAACATATTAAATGCAATTGTGGAGAGTAAGTACAATTACCAGCTTTTATTTTTTATATCTATTGCTTAAACCCTGTATCTGCAGGCCTCTCAATCTCATTTCTAACCAATAACCCAAATTGCCAGGTGCTGCACTTTGGCCACAGCAACCCCATACAGAGCTACAGGCTGGGGTCAGAGTGGCTGGAGAGCTGCCAAACAGAGAGGGACCTGGGGGTGCTGATTGACAGCCACCTAAACATGATCCAGCAGTGTGCCCAGGTGGCCAAGAAGGCCAATGGCATCCTGGCCTGCATTAGGAATAGTGTGGCCAGCAGGAGTAGGGAAGTCATTGTGCCCCTGGACTCTGCATTGGTTAGGCCACACCTTGAGTCCTGTGTCCAGTTCTGGTCCCCTCAGTTTAAGAAGGACATCAAGACACTTGAATGTGTCCAGAGAAGGGCAACAAGGCTGGGGAGAGGCCTTGAGCACAGCCCTGTGAGGAGAGGCTGAGGGAGCTGGGGTTGTTTAGCCTGGAGAAGAGGAGGCTCAGGGGAGACCTTAATGCTGTCTACAACTACCTGAAAGGAGCTTGTAGCTGGAGGGGGTTGATCTCTTCTCCCAGGCAACCAGCACCAGAAGAAGAGGACACAGTCTCAAGCTGCACCAGGGGAAGTTTAGACTCAAGGTGAGGAGAAAGTTCTTCACTGAGAGAGTCATTTGCCATTGGAATGTGCTGCCCAGGGAGGTGGTGGAGTCACCATCCCTGGAGGTGTTAAAGAGGGGACTGGATGTGGCACTTGGTGCCATGGTTTAGTAGTTCTGAGGTCTGTGGTGACAGGTTGGAATTGATGATCTCTGAGGTCTTTTCCAACCTTACTGATTCTATCATTCTATGATTCTATGAAATGAGGTGCCTTGGTTCAGGATTAATTCCAATGTAACAGAGTAGCTGAGGCATCTAATTGCACATACCAAGAGGCTGAATTGAACATTATTTGCCAGGGATTCACAAGTTATTTCAGAATTGAACTCACAGGCTTTGTAAACAGTAAACAAGTCTCACCATAGCTCAGTGCTTTCATAGGTTAGCATTGTTATTCTTAACTGTGATGATGTGACTCTTTAAAGTCAGGAATGGAAAGTGTTGAAGTCTATTTTTTCAAACTGCATCTAAATGAAGTCAGTCAGCTGCACCAGGGGAAGTTTAGGCTGGAGGTGAGGAGAAAGTTCTTCATGGAGAGAGTCATTCGTCATTGGAATGTGCTGCCCAGGGAGGTGGTGGAGTCACCGTCCCTGGAGGTGTTCAAGAGGGGATTGGACGTGGCACTTGGTGCCATGGTCTAGTCATGAGGTCTGTGGTGACATGTTGGACTCAATGATCGTTGAGGTCTCCTCCAACCTTGGTGATACTGTGACACTGTGATTGTTGAATATAACTGCAAAACCAGCTTTTTTATTCTTCTGAGTAGACAATTTCAGTTAGCTGTGTATGCTACGGGAAGAAATATTCTCCAGCTGTAAGATGTCTGCAGGGGTCATGTCCTGTCCAAAGCCTGGGAAGAGCAATTAGTGTGAGATTATCCCTAACATGGTTCTAGCTCCCTTGAGGTCTGTTTATCCTCTTTTTGGTTGTTTTGGATTTTGGGGCTTCAAGAACTATAAAGAAGCTTTTTGAGCAGGAATGAGCATCAGCCTTAGCCAGAGCTGCCTTTTCCACCCTCAGAGCTGTGCTGCTCCTCTGTTGCTATTTTATGGGGGCAGCAACAACACAGCAGTGAGCAACCTAAAGAACATCAAGAAGGACTGCAAGGCACTGGGAACAGCAGTGAAGAATCCAGGAGCAGGGACGGGCTTCTCATCAATCCTCATGGATAAAGGGAAGGGGTTTGAAAGGGGCTGACAGAACAGAGAAAATTCATGAATGGTTGAGGGAGGGGTGTCACGGGCAGGGCTTTGGCTATCTAAGGCATGAAACTTACTTTCGGGAATATGGTCTTCTGGGGGCTGATGTGGTCCATCTTTCAGGTAAGGGGAAGAACATCTTTGGACACAAGCTTTCCAATCTAGTGAGGAGGGCTTTAAACTAGAGTTGTTGGGGGAAGGGGTGACCAATACAAGCAAAGCAACTGATGCTAATAAGCACACTGGGCCTGAAGTTGGACTGTGGGCTGTGAAGAGAGTACCTAAAGAGCAGGATAAGGGAACCCCAGTCAGTAAACCAGCTTCAGTGGAGCCTCAGCTTAAATGTCTCTACACTGACAGACACAGCATGGGGGGCAAGCAAGAGGAGCTACAGACGTGCAGTGTTTGCAGGGCTGTGATGTCATTGTCATTACTGAGTCATGGTGGGATGGCTCCCATGACTGCAGTGTGAGACTGAATGGGTACAAACTCTTCAGGAAAGACAGGCAGAGAAGGAGGGGAGCAGGTGTGGCCCTCTACATCAGAGACCAAGTGCATGGAACTCCAGCGGGGGACAGAAGAAGTAAGAGAGAGCTTATGGGTGAGAGTAAAAGGGACTGCAAGGCACAGTGACATCATAGTGGGGGGGTCTGATACAGGTCACCTGACCAAGAAGACCGAGTGGATGAGGCCCTCTCTAAACAGATAGGGGCAGCTACACAAACCCTGGTCACACTGGTATCTATTGGAAGGACAACACAGAAGGGCACAAGCAATCTGAGAATTTCCTGGAATTCATGGATGATAACTTTCCCCTCCAGGTAGTAAAGGAACCCCCAAGAAAAGATGCTCTTCTGGATCTTGTCCTCATCAATAAAAAAAGGCTGGCAAGTGATGTGAAACACAAGGGCAGTCTTGGATGTATCAGCCATAAAATGCTAGAGCTTAAGATCCTTGAGGCATCAAAGAGGGTGTGAAGCAAGCTCACTGCTCTGGATTTCAAGAGAGGGAAACTTCATTTTCTTCAGAGATCTGCTTGGCACAGTGCCATGGGATAAAGCCCTGGAGGCAAGAAGGGCCCAAGAAACCTGGTCAATATTCAAGAACCATCTCCTCCAAGCCCAGGAGCAGTGCATTCCAAGAAGGATGAATGCAGGCAAAAGTTTCAGGTGGCCAGCATGGATGAACAAGGTGCTCCTGGATTTATCTGGGAAAGAACAGAGAGTCTATAAGCAATGGAAGCAAGAACAAGCCACAGGGGAAGACTGTGAAGAAGTTGTCCAAGTAGCCAGGGATCAGGTTAGGAAAGCAAAAGCACAGAGAGAATTAAACTTGGCTAGGGACATAAAAAGGGAATAAGAAGAATTTCTTTTGGTACATCAGGGACAAAAAGGGGGATGGGGAAGATGTGGAGCCTCTCCAGAAGGAAAAAGGAGACCCAGTCACAACAGGTATGGAGAAGGCTGAAGCACTCAGCAGCTACTATGCCTCAGTGTTCACCAGCAAGGGCTCTGGGTGCACCACCCAAGTTTCAGAAAGCACAGGTGGGGAGTGGGAAAAGGAAGATCCACCCACTGTAAGTGAAGAGCAGATTGGAGACCATCTGAAGAACCTGAAGGCACACAAGTCCAGGGGGTCTGAGAAGACCTACCCATGTGTCATGAGGGAATTGGCAGATGAAGTTGCCAAACCACTGTCCACCGCATTCAAAATGTGATGGCAATCTGGCAAAGTCCCTGCTGACTGGGAAAGGGGAAACAGAACTCCCATATTCAAAAAGGGATGAAGGAAGACCCCAGAAACTCTAGGCCAGTAAGCCTCACTTCTGTGCCTGGCAAGATCATGGAGCAAATCATCCTGAAGGCCTTGCTAAGGCATATGGAAAATGAAGGGCAAATCATGCCTGACAATTGATAGTTTTCTATGATGGAGTTCTAGTATCAGTAGGTAAGGGAAGAACAACTGATGTTATCTGCCTGGACTTGTGTAAAGCGTTTGACGCTGTCCCACATGAAATCCTGGTCACCAAATTGGAACATTATGGATTTGAGGAGTGGACCACTGGCTGGATAAGGAATTGGCTGGATGGCCATACTCAGAAAGTTGCAGTCAATGGCACAATGTCCAAATGGAGACCAGTGACAAGTGGCATCCTTCAGGGCTCAACAGTGGGAGCACTGCTGTTTAACGTCTTTGTCAGTGATATGGACAATGGTATTCAGTGCATACTTGGCAAGTTTGCAGATGACCCCGAGCTTTCTGGTCCAGTTGACATGCTGGAGGAAAGAGATGCCATCCAGAGGGACCTGGAGAGGCTTGAGAAGTGGTCTCATGCCAACCTTTTGAAGTTCAACAAGGCCAAGTGTAAGGTCCTACACCTGGGTTGCAGCAATCCCAAACACCAATATAGGCTGGGCAAGGAGGGGCTTGAGAGCAGGGTCAAGAAGGATTTGGGGTGTCAGCTCATGAAAAACTTAACATGAGCCAGCACTGTTTGTTTGCAGCCCAGAAGGCCAACCATGTCCTAAGCTGCATCAAAAGAAATGTGACCAGCAGGATGAGGGAGGTGTTCTCCCCCTCTGCTCTCATGAGACCCCCACCTGGAGTACTCCATTGCACTCAGTATAAGAGTGGACATGGAGCTGCTGGAGCAGGTCCAGAAGAGGGCCACTGAGATGATCAGAGGAGTGGAGCACCTCCCCTACAGGGGCAGGGTGTGAGAATCAGGGCTGTACGGACTGGAGAAAAGAAGGCTTCAGAAAATCCTTACAGCAACCTTCCAGTAGATAAAAGAGGACTATAAGAAAGCAGGAAGGGATTTCTCACAAGGGCTTCTAGTGATAGGACAAGAGGGAATGGATTAAAGCTTGACAAGCATAGATTTAGGCTAGAGATTATGAAGAAATTCTTTACAGTGAGGGGGGTGAGACACTGGAACAGGTTGCCCAAGGATGTTGTGGATGCCTCCTCCCTGGAGGTGTTCAGGGCCAGGTTGGAAGAGGCCTTGAGATAGCTGGTCTAGTGGAAGGTGTTCCTGCCCATGGCGGAGGGGTTGGAACCAGATGATGTTCAAGGTGCCTTACAACCTAAACCGTTCTATGAGTCTATGCAGTGAGATGTAAGGGGGCAGCAGGCTGCCCATGTTAAAGCTGCAGCACCTGGGGGTGCAAAGCAAGGCACTCAGCTGTCTACAGAGTGGGCATTCTCTGGGCCCCAACTCACAGGGCATCTGGCACTCTGTTTAGAGATATTATTGACATAGCAGGCTTGCAAACTGCAAATACTCCCAGCCATGCTACACGTCCCTCCCATCTGTTCCCATAGCTGCCAAACCTTGGATGCAGCACAGTGAAAAGCCTTTTGCTGCCTTTTTCTGCACCATTAACTCAGCAGGCTGCACCTAGAGGGTGTGAGTCATCACAAAGGGTATTTTGGCATCAGCTCTGAAGTTACAATCCTGCAGACAATGTATTTCTAAACCAAATATGTGTGCTGCTACCTCTGAGACCTGTTGATCCTCCTTTTCCATTAGGAGTGCTTGTGGCAAAGGTGTCTGTATATGCCATTACAGCTCTCACTTGAATGCTCCTTCAAGGAGCTTTCCCCAACCATGTAGACAGAGGGAAATTAAGGTTTCCAAGTAGAAATAGCCAGTATGCTTCAGGCTTTCCAGTTTTGAACTAGCAAGCCGTGGCAGTCCACAGCCATCTTGTTCTTCCTTCCCTCATTCCCATTCTTCTCTGGCTTTTCTTCCTATGCATTGGTCTTGCTAGAAACAAGATCACCACAGATTTCTTGAGCTCTCTGTAGGTTTAAAGCAGTTCAGAAATGTGATCTGTTGAGAGCACTCTTGCCTCTTACCTGGACACAGCCTGAAACTCATATGGTAACACCTCCATAGGACTGAGTTGATTTGTGCCCAGGTGCTTAAATTACACTGTCCTTGTAATAGAGAAGCCCCAGGGTCATACTGGGATCCAGTGGACATGCAAGCACTGGCCCAATGGAATTGAAATTCAGGCACAATATATCCACGTGCTCTGGATAGATGTTCCATATTGTTAAACTCCCAGTCTCCTCTGAGAATATATTTAGAGCAGCAAACAGGGACATGCCACCAAATAAATCACTAATTGCATACCCAACTCTCCTGCTTCCTTTCACAGAATCACAGAATCACCAAGGTTGGAAGAGGCCTCAAAGATCATCAAGTCCAACCCGTCACCAAAGACCTCATGACTAAGCCATTGGACCAAGTGCCACATCCAATCCCCTCTTGAACACCTCCAGGAACTGTGACTCCACCACCTCCCTGGCCAGCACATTCCAATGGCTAACAATTCTCTGTGAAGAACTTTCTCCTCACCTTGAGTCTAAACTTCCCCTGGTGCAGCTTGAGACTGTGTCCTCTTGTTCTGGTGCTGCTTGCCTGGGAGAAGAGACCAACCCCCTCCTGGCTACAAGCTCCTTTCAGGTAGTTGTAGACAGCATTAAGGTCACCCCTGAGCCTCCTCTTCTCCAGGCTAAACAATGCCAGCTCCCTCAGCCTCCCCTCACAGGGCTGTGCTCAAGGCACAAACAAAAATAAAAGGGAGGGTCACAGCTGAATTTCCCTCTTTCATCAAAGGAAAGGCCACATTACAGCAAGCAGCATCTTCTTAAGAGTAGCTGCACTAACGGTGGGCAGGCTAAAGCCTTCCTTTTATCCATCAGCATAAGGAAGGGTGGTTACATAAATGGTGTATGGTGACTCATCCAATTTATAAACAGGTACAATACTTGCCACCTTTTCATTGCTTCTTCTGTAGACAATTCCTACTACTGTTCTTCCTCTTTATATGTAGATTTCAATGTTTGGTAGCCCAGATAAGCGAAACTATTTATCAAAAGAAAAACTGGCCTAATGATGGGTTTATCAGCAGCACATGACCCCTTCTCTGTTCTTACCACCATCCACATCCATTTATTGTATCTGCTGGCAAATGTCCTTTGCATTTAGGTTGTGTAATCCAGCAGGAGCAGGGAGGTCATTCTGCCCCTGTACACTGCACTGGTTAGGCCACACCTTGAGTCCTGTGTCCAGTTCTGGGCCCCTCAGTTTAGGAAGGAGGTTGACTTGCTGGAACGAGTCCAGAGAAGGGCAACAAAGCTGGGGAGAGGCCTTGAGCACAGCCCTGTGAGGAGAGGCTGAGGGAGCTGGGGTTGCTTAGCCTGGAGAGGAGGAGACTCAGGGGAGACCTTATTGCTCTCTACAACTCCCTGAAGGGAGATTGTAAACAGGCAGAGGTTTGTCTCTTCTCCCAGGCAGCCAGTACCAGAACAAGAGGCCACAGTCTCAGGCTGCACCAGGGGAGGCTTAGTCTGGAGGTTAGGAAGAAGTTCTACACAGAGAGAGTGATTGCCCATTGGAATGGGCTGCCTGGGGAGGTGGTGGAGTCGCCATCATTGGAGGTGTTCAGGAGGAGACTTGATAGGGTGCTCGGTGCCATGGTTTAGTTGATTAGGTGGTGTTGTATTAGTTGATAGGTTGGACATGATGATCTTGAAGGTCTCTTCCAACCTGGTCTGGTCTATTCTATTCTATTCCATTCCATTCCATTCCATTCCATTCCATTCCATTCCATTCCATTCTATCTTCTCTGCTCACCTCTGCTGTGTCTCCACTTTCTCCCATGATCCTGCATATCTGCACTGTAAGATTCTGACCATCCTGCCTCAAAAATCTGTGCAATGTAAGACAATGCTAGCTGCCATGTCAAATTCCTCAGGGAGAAAGAAGTGCTGTATTGTAATGGAATCACAGAATAGATTCAGTGGGAAATGACCTTTAAGATCATTGTGTCCAACCCTTGTCTAACTCTACAGGGTCAGGTGCCAGTCAGTTGACATCTTTTCAGAAACAGCACACTAAAGAGTTTGATTTTTTTCAGTGCCCCTCAGTTTAGGAAGGACATTGAGACACTTGAATGTGTCCAGAGAAGGGCAACAAGGCTGGGGAGAGGCCTTGAGCACAGCCCTGTGAGGAGAGGCTGAGGGAGCTGGGGTTGTTTAGCCTGGAGAAGAGGAGGCTCAGGGGAGACCTCATTGCTCTCTACAACTACCTGAAAGGTGGTTGTAGCCAGGAAGGGGTTGGTCTCTTCTCCCAGGCAACCAGCACCAGAACAAGGGGACACAGTCTCAAGCTGTGCCAGGGGAGGTTTAGGCTGGAGGTGAGGAGAAAGTTCTTCACAGAGTCATTCGCCATTGGAATGTGCTGCCCAGGGAGGTGGTGGAGTCACCATCCCTGGAGGTGTTCAAGAGGGGATTGGATGTGGCACTTGGTCCAATGGCTTAGTCATGAGGTCTTTGGTGACAGGTTGGACTCAATGATCCTCGAGGTCTCTTCCAACCTTAGTTATACTGTGAGACTGCGATACTGTGATACACTTTGCTCCAGCCAGTACTTTAATTTGGAAGCTGGCAGGACGCAGGATGGTTTCAAATAACAGCAGCAACTATTCAACTCAACCCATGACATCTGCTTGGGTGGTCAGATGTTTCATACCCAAAGACGCCCAATGTGAAACAAATTTATCAGTATCTGATAATCATATGATAGGAGAATGAATGATCTGTGTAAAGCTATACTGTGACAAATTCGAATGGGATATTAAAATGTTGTCATTACACTTCTGTAATTACAGAGGTATAGGATAGGATTGGTCTCTTCTCTCTAGCAACCAGCACCAGAACAAGGGGACACAGTCTCAAGCTGTGCCAGGGGAGGTTTAGAGTCGAGGTGAGGAGAAAGTTCTTCATGGAGAGAGTCATTTGCCATTGGAACGTGCTGCCCAGGGAGGTGGTGGAGTCACCATCCCTGGAGGTGTTCAAGAGGGGATTGGACATGGTGCTTGGTGCCATGGTCTAGTCATGAGGTCTGTGGAGACAGGTTGGACTCGATGATCCTTGGGGTCTCTTCCAACCTTAGTTATACTGTGATACTGTGATAGGCTAGGCTAGGCTAGGCTAGGCTAGGCTAGGCTAGGATAGGATAGGATAAACCAGTTTGGAAGGGACCTTCAAGATCACTGCATCCAACCTATTACCAAACACCATCTAATCAACTAAACCATGGCACCAAGCACCCCATCCAGTCTCCTCCTAAACACTCCCAGTGATGGTGACTCCACCACCTCCCTGGGCAGCCCATTCCAATGGACAATGACTGTAATAAAGTGTGGTACAGGGGAAGGGAGTACATGCCTCTCGCCAGCCTACTGACAGAACTGATTCCTGCCTCCCCTGATGCAGAGCTGCCTAGGTTCTTATGTGTTCAGACAAGCATACTCAGCAAACATAACCCTTTGTATTCCCCCCTCCATGGGCACCCTCATTCTACTGGAAGATTACATGCCTCTTCCTCTTCCTTTACCACTTTTTTCCTTTTTCTTTTTAGTTTTTTTTCCTTTCTCTTCCTCTTTTATTTTTCTTTCTCTTTTTGTCATTTCCATACTGTGTTCATGTTTGTGACTGTGTGAACAGACTGTGTCCAGCCTATTATGTGTGTGCACCACATCATTACATATGACAGCAGTATAATTATACTGCTACAGCAGAAAACATTGGCTGTGTAGACAAGGCCATAATAGCAGCCTGAGTGCTGTGAGTTAACCCACTTACTCTCCTCCACAACCATGTTTGGGCTATTTCCTGAAAGAAGAAGTTGTCTCTCAGCAGTCACATTCACCTTTTCCCAAAGGCAAACAATGAACTTACCACAGAATCACACAATGTGAGCAGTTGGAAGGGACCAACCACCGAGCCCAATCCCTCTCCAAAGCCAGATCACCTACAGCAGGCTGCATGGGAACACATCCAGGCAGGTTGTGAAAGTCTAGAGAGAAGGAGGCTTCACAGCCTCTCTGGGCAGCCTGTTTCAGTGCTCCATCACCCTCACCATAAAGAAGTGTGTCCCATGTTGAGATAGAACCTCCTGTTCTCTGGCTTGTACCCATTGTTCCTTGTCCTATCACTAGGCACCACCAAAAAGGACTATCACCTTCATCTTGACACCCACCCCTCAGATATTTATCTTATGTTATCTAAATAATTAATCATGAATCAGGAATTAACCAGCATAACCAAAAATAATTGCAGCACTGTTCAGACAGTAATGAAACAAGTTGCTCATCTCACAGAACCATAAAATTCATTGAGTTGGAAGGGACCTTTCAAGGACATCTAGGCCAACCATCCTGCAGTAAGCAGGGACATCCCCAATTAGATCAGGTTGCTCAGTGCCCCATCAAGCCTCATCTTGATTGTTTCCAAGAATGGGGCCTCTACCACCTTCATGGGCAGCCTGTGTTCCAGTGTTCCACAACCTTCACAGTAAAACTTCTTCCTCACATCCAATCTGTATCTACCCTTGTCTAGTTTAAAGGCATTGCCCCTTGCCCTAGTGCTGCATGGCCTTGTAAAAGTCCCTCCTCAGCTTTCTTGTACTTGTTCAGGTACTGGAAGGTGGTTGGAAGGTGGAGCCTTCTCTTCCCCAGGCTGAACAACCTCAACTTTCCCAGCCTGTCTTTGTAGAAGATGTGCTGCAGCCCTCTGATCACTTTTGTGGCCCTCCTCTGAACCCTCTCCATCAGGCCCATGTCCTTCTGGTGTTGATGGCCCCAGAGCTGAACACAATACTCAGATGAGGTAACACCAGAGCAGAGTGGCAGAATCACTTCTCTTGACCTGCTGGCCGTGCTTCTTTTGATGCAGCCTGGTATCTGAGTTGCTTTCTGGACTGCAAGTGCACATTGTTGGCTCATGTCCAGCTTTTTGTCCATAATTACACCCAATCCTTTTCTGCAGGGCTGCTCTCTGTCACATCATCCCCAAGCCTGTATTGATAATGGGGATTGTCCCGACCCAGGTGCAGGAGCTTACATTTGTCTTTGTTGAACCTCACAAGGTTCACCTGGGACCACTTCTTCAGCTTGTCCAGATACCTCTGGATGACATCCTGCCCCTCTGGCATATCAACTGCAGCATTCAGTTTGGCGTCATTGTGTTGAGTTTGGCTGAGCTGGAGTTAATTCTCCCCAGAGCATCGTTGTAGTGCTGTGTTTTGCAGCGCTGTAGCTGGGTGTTGATAACACAGCAGTGTTTTGGCTACTGCTGAATGAGCACCCAGGCTGTGCTTTTCCAACATTCCCTCTCCCCAAGAGTACACTGAGAGGTGGGCAAAATCTTGGGAGGGGACACAGCCAGGCCAGCTGACCCAAACTGACCAAAGGGCTGTTCCATGCCATATGGTGTATAAGCTAAGTGGAAGAAGGAAATGTGGGGACATTTGTTGATGGCATCTGTCCTCCAGAGCAACTGCTACACGTATGGAAGCCCTGCTTCCCAGGAGGGACCAAAACATCACCTGGCTTGATTGGAAGTAGAAAATAGCATCTTTGTTTTGTTTCTGTATGTGGCCTAAAATTGCTTTTGTCTTATTCCAGGCCTCTTGTGACATTTCCCCCTCACCCCTGTCCACCCAAGAAGGGGAGCGATAGAGTGGCTTGGTGGGCATTTGGCCCCCAGCCAGGGCCAAACCACCACAGTTGTCTACAAACTTGATGAGGGTGCACTGGATTCCACTTTCTAGATCACAGAGGACATGAGCTGTGATTTGGTTTTATTCTGGTTAAACCCTGGGGGGTTTCTAGAACCACATCTGAGCTACATTGTCCTCTAGAAGACTGCAGGTATTGAGTTGTAAATGTTCGTGTTTTTATGGGCCCACTCTTAACTGGGTCTACTTCTATATAGCCATTGGAATGTGCTGCCCAGGGAGGTGGTGGAGTCACCATCCCTGGAGGTGTTCAAGAGGGGATTGGACATGGCACTGGGTGCCATGGTTTAGTAGTCATGAGGTCTGTGGTGACAGGTTGGACTTGATGATCTCTGAGGTCTCTTCCAATCTTATTGCTTCTATGATTCCTGCCATTGAAGAGTTAACAGTTCTTCAGTAGCAGCAGTCCCAGCCCCTCTGACTCCCCTTGGGAGTTAACAGCTCTTGTTAACATCTGACAGGCTATTGCTGCAGCACTCTATTATCTTACTTAAGAGATGATTTTATGGCTATATTTAGTTTAATTGAAGAATGTCTTAGAAAATGACTAATGACAAGTTTCATTATCAATATACCAGTTCCTCTACAGATAACATTTTAAAAAGAAGGGAGAAAGAAAAAACCAAAACAGTTAATTGGAACCAGAAATTACTTCTGGCAGTTAAAATTGTTTAGAATGTTGTTGATCTGTAGCTTGTGTCTAGTCACTGAATTATATGATCCATGACTAGATCCTTTTCTCTAAGTAATTTTGAAACTAATGGTCAAAACCATAATTCTTTTGGGTAAGCATTTATTTACTTCAATAATCCCTCTCAAAATATATTAATTCCCTAGGGATGCAACTTTTTTACAATGTCTGACTTCTGGATAAAAATGCTTTACTGTGCCCTGGGCCTGTGAGAAGAAGTGTACTCTTCAGAGTAGTTCAAGTTGAAAAGGACTTCAGGAGGTCTCTGGCCAGCCTTCTGCTCAGAGTCAGCTCTGAAATCTTGGGCCATAGAATGGGGGCTTGGACTAGATCTTCACAGTTCCCTTCCTGTCCCTACCAACTTGTGCTTCTGTGTGATTCTGTGCTGGCTTCACAGCACAAAGTGTCAGGTAGAGATGAATCTAACTTGTGGGCTGGAAGCTGAATTAATGTGGTGCCTTACTCAGGTTCATTAGCTTGGCTGAAGAGGAGTATCTGGCTCTGTAGCTTCTGACTGAAAGCTAGCTTAGGCACCTCAGCCCAGAGCAGCAGTCTCATTTTCTACTGCCAGCACCTGTGAAGAATGAACTCCCAGGAGGTTCTGGTGGAGACACTGCTTGGCACACCTGCCTCTCCAGTGTCTCCTTCCAGTATACTTAACACTAGGTAAAAATATGTTCTTGGATCTATGAAGCAATGTGCATTTGGCTGGGAAAGGCTGGTACTGAGAAAGGCTCATCTTCGTAGATTTGGACACTTTTTGTGGCTGCTGTGGATGGCTATCTGCAAGCCTCTTGGGCCAGCTTGATACACTGAAATTGCTGCTTTCAGCTTTTTTGTTTTCCCTGAGATGAGGGTAATTCTGCATTTTTTAGGCTTTCTGAACAACCCACACTGGTTCCTTCTTGTAGTGGCCAGGGTTTAGTTCATGAATCTCATTTATCTTAGGAAAGCTGCATTAGCTGCGGCAGGGTTTATGCTGCAGAGCCAGTTACAAAGTCCTCCTGTTGTTAATTCATTTACATATCTCATGAATACAGTTTCTGACCCGGCAGGCACTGTGCTATTCTCATTCCATGTATGGAGGCAGTTTTTGTCCCTGCTGATCTTCCTGAAATGAAAGCACAATGAAAGCTGTTTGGACACTTGGCGATTTGAAAGCCTGCTGGCTTAAGGCTCACACTGTGAAAATGTCACATATCCTAATCCTTGAATCGCTGGCATCCGCAGCATCGCAGCACAGAAAAGGAAGCGCCACTGCTTGAAGCCTGGCTCAGGTAAGTGATGAATTGTCATTAGCAGCCCCATTGTTGGTGGAGCTGTGATGCTTCCCTGTCCCGGCAGCCTTATTCAGCTTAGCATTTCAATCCTCCTTAATGTAATTTCACAGGTACCAACTACCTCCTGTTTCAGATTGGCTGAACAATTAACACACCCAGTCTAGCACACAGAAGTCTGTTAATGCATTTGTACTCGTCTGTGTTTAGCTTTGAAGGCTGTTGCTTCCATCTCTGCATTTAGGAAGAGCTTTTGTGCTCAAATGCTTGTCTATTTTCTTTAAACCTCTGCTTGTGCTAGTGTTTTCATAGAACTAACTAACTAACTAACTAACTAACTAACTAACTAACTAACTAACTAACTAACATCAACCAAAACAAACTTCCCTTTGGCCCTGTGGTATAGCATATTGGTTTACCCCCACATTCTAAGCAAACCCCCCCTAAACGGCTCTTCAAGTAGTGTTAGAGCTGGTGTTTTCCTACTATAATCTGGGAAATGCTCTGTTAAGAATATTTATCACTATTTAACAACTGTTCTGTCTTTCCCAAAATGGGCCATCTGAAGCCAGAAAGTAGTTTCCATTTGCAGTGTACTGTGTCTGGGTCATAGTTTGGCTTCCCCACTGAGGGCGGGCGTACCGCTAAGTCACACATATCTGCCAGTACGTACGGGTACGATGTACATTAAAACCTAACCATAAGCCTGAGCTTGTTCTCACAATGTAAGACAAAGTCACCTCTTTGAAACCTTGAAGCACATTAGACAAGTGTTGAGTGGTTCACCCCATGCCTACTCCCTGGCTCACTCTTTTGTGGAATGGGCAACCCTTTGCTGACACCGAGCTGGCCACCTGCCCACTTCACTTTAAAGGGGTACTGGGTACCTGGCTCAAGCAGAATGTCTCACCTTGAGTACTGTGTACAGCTCTGGGCCCATCACTTCAGAAAAGAAATTGAGATACTGGACCAGGTCCAGAGGAGAGTGACCAGACTGGTGAGGGGGCTGGAGAAAAAGTCATAAAGGAAAGGCTGAGGGAGCTGGGACTGTTCAGCCTGGAGAAGAGGAGACTTAAAGGGGACCTTATCACTCTCTACAACTACCTAAAAGGAAGTTGTAGTCAGGTGTGGGTCAGGCTTTTCTCCCAGGCAACTAATGACAGGACAAGAGGGCATGGTACAAAGCTGCACCAGGGGAGGTTTAGGTTAGGTATTAGGAAGCACTTCCTCACAGCAAGGCTGATTAGGTTCTGGAATGGACTGCCCAGGGAGGTGGTGGAGTTGCCATCACTGGAGGTCTTTAAGACAAGATTGGATGTGGCCCTTGGTGGCATGGTTTAGCTGATGTGGTGGTGTTAGGTCATAGGCTGGACTTGATGATCTCAGAGGTCTTTTCTAGCCTCAATAGTTCTTTGATTCTGTGACTCACAGGGTTACATGTGGTGTGCTGTCCAGAAATACATGTGGCAACAAATCTCAGGTGGAACTTGGATTGGAGCTGCTGTTGAGCTGTGACCTTGGGGGTCAGGGGCATCTCTGCCAGCTGCTTCCTCTGAGGAGCAAGTGAGCTCTGAATGTGCACTTCTAGCCCGAGTCACAGCGGATGTGTAACAGTGACCCCATCTGCAGGAGAGCCAGGCTCAAATAGAGGTTTGGATGTAACAAGAGCACTGTCGTGTCACCGTTCTAATGAAGATCCCTGAAGCACCAGCTTGTTCCCTTGGTGTTAGGGGATGGCAAGGCAACTGAAAAGCTTATTTCACTGTGCTTCACTGGTCTCTGTTCATCTTCCCTAATACCCCTGAAGATACTGCTTCAGATGACTCCCAGGTGTAGCTTTAACAGAATTACTGAGTATGGTCACAAAAGCTTTGATTGTCAGGGTGTTTCCAGCTTCTCACTGCATTTTAATGAATTTCAAAAGCTAATACTGCTTGGGGGGAATAAAAAAAAGCCCCCCCCCAAAAAAAAAGCCCAGAATTTGTGTGCAAATATTAATGTGCTTTGTGAACCTTAAGCTTTTCACTGGTTGTCAGTGAAACATGTGGCTTCAGTATCGAGCAAAACTTCCAAGATTTAGCTTACACAAAGGTATACTTTGTACATCACCTATTTACTGAAGGCTTCCTGTATCCTAGAATAGAGCTGGGCTTGATTTGCATCTCTGTAGAAGCTATTTGAATCAGCTGCCTTTAAAAATCTTGATAGAATGCTTATCTAGATACATAAATATGAATGTGAGCCCTGAATTCAGGCATAAATGACTGCCTGTCCCTGGAGTTTTCATCTGTGTGTTGTCAGCTAGACAAATTACCTGTGGATTTGTTTTGTGATAGTAAAACAAACCAAGGCAGGCAATGGTGAAGATCATAATGTAGATGTTAATGGTCTAAATTCACTCTTCCTAAAGAAGTAGATAAATTCAACAGATATAGGATATTCTCTTTCTCCTTGTGATGATCAAATCCTACCTGTGCATCACAGGAGTTGTCTGTGAACTTTTTGTCTCCCAGAAAGTACCCACAGGATAAGACTACTCACAATTAAACCCCAATTCCCACTCTCACCATCCCTGGGCTCACAAAGCAGGGAATGTTGTGCGTGAGTGGGTGCAGGAAATGTGGAGGATGAGCTGTCAGAGAATTCAGTATGAGTGAGCTGCTTCCATGTCCCTGAATTTTGCCTGTCCACAAAGCAGCTTTATAGAAGCTGGTGGCATTATGCCAAACTTTGGCAATTGGCAGTGACCCTCAGGGGAACAGGAGCAAGTAGAGCACAATCAGAGAATAGGATAGGATAGGATAGGATAGGATAGGATAGGATAGGATAGGATAGAATAGAATAGAATAGACCAGGTTGGAAGAGACCTTCAAGATCATCATGTCCAACCTATCATCCAACAGCATCTACTACCATCAACTAACCCATGGCACCAAACACCCTATCAAGTCTTCTCCTGACCACCTCCAATTATGGTGAGTCCACCACCTCCCCGGGCAGCCCATTCCAATGGGCAATCACTCTGTCTGTGTAAAACTTCCTCCTAGCCTCCAGCCTAAACTTCCCCTGGCACAGCTTGAGACTGTGTCCTCTTGTTCTGGTGCTGGTTGCCTGGGAGAAGAGACCAACCCCCTCCTGGCTACAACCTCCCTTCAGGTAGTGGTAGAGAGCAATGAGGTCACCCCTGAGCCTCCTCTTCTCCAGGCTAAGCAACCCCAGCTCCCTCAGCCTCTCCTCACAGGGCTGTGTTCCAAACCCCTCACCAACTTTGTTGCTCTTCTCTGGACACCTTCCAGCAAGTCAACCTCCTTCCTAAACAGAGGGGCCCAGAACTGGACACAGGACTCAAGGTGTGGCCTAACCAGTGCAGTGTACAGAGGCATAATGACCTCCCTGCTCCTGCTGGCCACACTGTTCCTGATGCAGGCCAGGATGCCATTGGCCCTCTTGGCTGCCTAGGCACACTGCAGCAAGCATAGCAGTTTATATTTCATATTTCCAACCCATGCCATGCAGTCAAAGATTGTATTATAATGTATATGAGTCTTCTGGGGAACCTGTGCTGGTGCAGCCTCTCCCTCCTCTAAGGAACAAGTGGGAACATCTGTAACTGTCCACATGAAACCCTGTCCTCATGAGAGGATGAGAGCAGGAACACAAATGAGAAGCCTTCTCAACGGGCAGCAGGCTTTTCACATCACTACCAGTGACAAAATCTACTCTGTGTACATTTGAAGCAACCAATGCAAACTGTTAGATGAAACCACGCTAAGCAAAGGCAAAGGGGGATAATTTTAAAGTCATATGAACTGGCCTATAAATGTCTGTATCTTCAGCAAGGCTTTTATGTCAACACAAAATGCCATAAAGTGTAGCAGTGTTTGTTTGTTTCACTCTGCAAAGGCCAATGCTCAAGGCAAGACAAATGACAGATGAGTAGATCCTTGTAGCCAAATATTTGCCCAAAGAAAATCAATCTTTTTTTTCTTTTCTTCACCTCTTTCTTTCTTTCTTCCCCTTTGTCTGCAATAGTTTATTTCAAAGGTAAGCAGAAGCCTGAAGTAATGTCCCTTATTTCCTGTGCCCCTGCTCAGACAGTGTAATACCTGCTGCGGTAGGTCAGGTCCGTAACTGTTCTAGAAAGCCTCGTTGATTTATGTGGCCAATAACGTGGTTGATAATAATGACTCCCCAGACACTACTTTTGTACCATTATCAAAAGGTGAGTCATGGAAACCATCCTGCCCCTGACCTCCCTTCAGAGGGTGTTTCATCCCTGGAAGGAGCACTTCTTATCCCTTCAACACTTCCATCTGCTCTTTCATGTAAAGCGGATCCAAGTGCAGATGTCTCTATGCCAAGCAGAGTGCTGGAGGCTGCATTTAGCTATCTGTGTTCTAAAGGGGAAGACGATTCAGGAAGTCTTTTTTTCCGCTCATTTTAGTGCTGCCCAATCCCCTAACCCCTTTACAGAAAGCAAAACATAATTTGTTTCAGGCTGAGCTCTGTTACATGTGCAGTGGATGTTGGAAAGGTGTCTGTGTTACATGTGCAGTGGATGTTTGAAAGGTGGCTGGCTGTGGGAAGGATGTCGCTAGCATGCTCAGCCATGTCACCATGGTTAGTGGAGTCCCAGCATGAGCAGCAGCCAAGGCAAGATAAGCCAGGAGACTATGGCACTCAAAAAAGCAGACTCACTAGATTTGACAAGTTCAAAGGGAAATGCATCAGTATTTGCACTTTTACTGCCTGTACAGTACTGACAAAAAGATGAGCCAAGCCCTCGGGATTAAAGCAACTGTTACAGAATTACAGAATGATATGGGTTGGAAGGGACCTCTGGACATCATCTAGTCCAACCCTGCTGCCAGATCAGGTTCACCTAGAACAGGTTGCACAGGATAGCGTCCAGGTAGGCTTTGAATGAATCCAGAGACAGAGACACCACCACTTCTCTGGGCAGCCTGTTCCAGTGTTCCAATATGCTCAGTGCAAAGTTCCTCCTCGTGTTTAGATAGAATTTCCTACATTCAAGTTTGTGTCCATTACCTCTTGTCCAGTCACTGGGCACCACTGAAAACAGACTGGCCCCATCCTCCTGACACCCACCATCTAATTATCTATAGCACTGATACAATCCCCCCTCAGTCTTCTACTCTCCAGGCTAAAAAAGCCTTTCTTCATAAGAGAGATGTTCTAGTTCTCTAATCATCTTTGTATCCCTTTGTTCCACCCTCTTCCTTCTTTAGCCGGGGAGCCCAGAACTGGACACAGTACTCCAGATGTGGTCACACCAGGGCAGAGTAGAGGGGAAGGAGAACCTCCCTCAGCCCTCTTGCCACAATCTTTCTGATGTCACAAGGGCACATCACTGGCTGATGGTCATCCTGCTGTCCAGCAGGACTCCCAGGTCTTTTTCCACAGATCTGCTGTCCTGCAGACCAGCTCCCAAGTTCTACCAATACGTGGGGTTATTCCTCCCTAGGAATAATTGCTACAGTTAATAGAATGGGGGGAGATCAAGCAAACAAAATCATCTCTAGCTTTGTGTAATTTCTGTGGCTCTTGGAAAGGTATGCTTTGTTTCCCTTCATATAAAAGGTGTTCAGTCCTGTCTCACACACTAACCTTGCAGGCACTATATTTATGACCTCTCATTGTTCTCTCATTCTAAGTTTCTTGTGGAAAGAAGGGCAAGGGCAGAGCTGTGCTTGCCAAATGCAGGCTAATTCAAGATATTAACAGTACATCCAACCCATTTATAATGAAATGGTTTAATATTAATGCCATCATTAGTGGTGTAATTCTCCAAAAAGAGAAAAGAGAGTTGAGAAGAAAGTTCCAGGGTTTGGAAGGTAATATTATAAGCAGCAACAACCTTTTGAAGCTGTTGAAATTTTGTTAGAAAGATGCCCAAAATGAAAAATCACCTGTAGTATCTGTGTATCTGGATGAGCTGAACATGGGCAGCAAATCAACCTCAGAGGAAATCACATCTGTTGCCACCTCTTTGGAATTATCTGGACACTTTGTGTGCTCCTTTGCACATCAATTTAGCCATGTTGGAGTACTAATTAACCCTCAGCAAGATGCCTCTTCCAGAAATGGGAGGGGAGGGGAGGGGAGGGGAGGGGAGGGAAGGGAAGGGAAGGGAAGGGAAGGGAAGGGAAGGGAAGGGAAGGGAAGGGAAGGGAAGGGAAGGGAAGGGAAGGGAAGGGAAGGGAAGGGAAGGGAAGGGAAGGGAAGGGAAGGGAAGGGAAGGGAAGGGAAGGGAAGGGAAGGGAAGGGAAGGGAAGGGAAGGGAAGGTTAGAGGAGAGGTTGGGAGAGGAGAGGTTGGGTGAGGTTGGGAGAGGTTCGGAGACGAGAGGTTCGGAGAGGTTTGGAGAGGTTCGGAGAGGAGAGGTTCGGAGAGGAGAGGTTCGGAGAGGAGAGGAGAGGAGAGGTTCAGAGAGGAGAGGTTCGGAGAGGAGAGGTTCAGAGAGGAGAGGTTCGGAGAGGAGAGGTTCGGAGAGGAGAGGAGAGGAGAGGTTCGGAGAGGTTCGGAGAGGAGAGGAGAGAGCACCCTCTCTGGTTTCCCTGTTGGGGAAGCCCTGAATGCTAGGAAGAGTCAACTGAAACAGATACTCTGCATGCAGTTCTGGATATTATTTCTTGCTGTCACACCCAAATACTCAGTATCTTGGAGGAAGGAGAATGAAAGTTTCACACAATACATACTGAAAAAAATGTTCAAAACTTGTCCCATGTTGAAGTGATGATGAGAGGAAAGATGTCTCAAACAGCAAAGGAAAATCAGTTCAATACCGAGTGTTTCTAAGCTGAACACATCAGTTAAGACCTCGCCTGCAGAGAAGCAAGCTGTATTTCTGTGACTCTGTTGAATTCAGGTTATGCAATGCCTTTTTTTAGCGTGGATGCCAGGCTCATGTTGGGAATTGGATTCTGGGCTTGCCACTTTGGAATTATTTTTATATTTCTCATGCTGTGATTTGCAGGAAAGCTTCCCTCCCTCCCAGACCTCTACCCCACACTTTCTTTCCTCACCTCTATTCCTGTTTGAGAAAGAAACATTCCTGAATTTGAGGCAGACTTGCCCTTCATGTGTGTCAGGGTGTGAAGAGACTTCCGTAACAGCAAACAAAAAGGGCTGCATAAACTATCACTACGGTAGGCAGAGATCACTTCCTCTCACTGCTAAACCACATACAGCTCTGTGGGAAGAAGGAGTAGCAAAGCACAGCAGAAAAAGCAGCACCGTGGAACAGATTAGGACCAAGGTATGAGCTGTGCCTGACTGAAAACATAGCAGCAGTGTTGATATATTTACCTATCTGCAGACATTAAAGCCCTGCTGAGTTTGGGGGGGGTTGCAAGGAATTATGTTTGCTTTAACAGTGCTCTGTCCCATATTAAAATAATCTTTCTCAGGATCATTGGTAATTGCCCTCATCTGTTTTGGTTTAGTAATTATTTATTACTGCAGGAAGGGAGGAGGTTTGATTCTTACTTTTTTTTTTTTCAACTTGGTATACTCCACTGGAAGACACTGTCTGTACTCCAGGAAGCCAAAGACAACCTTTCTTTTGGAGTCAAGTCACTTCACCCTAGGTCTGACAGGATAAGAAAACTGGGATGCTGCATTATGATGTTCAATTAATAAATTATCACAGCTCTTCAAATTCCTGCTTGCAACCATGTTCATGATCTTTTTAATCCATCTGAACTCATCAGTGAAATTAGCCTGAAGAAACTAAGCACTCACATTCATTTGCTTAAAAGACCAGGAATTGCCATGGTACCTGGCTGGTGTGCAGTCATTGAAATCCCAGCATTTTATTTGCTCTGGACTATAGAGCCAGAGGCTTACACTTGTCTTCACAGGTTTTGTGCTAGTGTAACTATTATAGCTCCTTGTGACTGTAATAGTTATATGGGTGTAGTCATACTGACACTAACCTTCAGGGTTTGTCAATACTTTGTCCTTTACCCTTTACCCTTGGGGGGGGTGGAAATCTATATGTTCAGGGAGTCTGTATTTCATGTATCACTTTGTAGTGAAAGCAGGTGCAATGTGTGTAAACACGTGGACAAGCCATTCAAATGGGAGCAGAAGTAATGCTTTTGGCAGAATCAGAATCATTTTGGTTGGAAAAGACCTTTAAGGTCATCAAGACCAATGAATAACTTGACCAAGTCTGCTGCTAAACCACGTCCCTCAGCACCAACAGTCTGTGTCTTTTAAATACCTCCAGGGATACAGATTCAGCTACCTCCCTGGGGAACCTGTTCCAGGGCTTGAGAACCCTTTCAGTGAAGAAGTTTCTTCTAATATCAAACCGAAACTTCCTCTGGTGCAACTTGAGGTCATTTCCTTTTGTTCTTTCCCTTGTTACCACCACCTCGTTTCATCTTCCTTTCAGGTAATTGCAAGTCTCCCCTCAGCCTCCTTTCCTCCAGACTAAACAACCTCAGTTCCCTCAACCACTCCTCATAAAACCTGTTTTAGAGTAGAAGCTTTATTGTTACAGCATCACTAGTCCCTTGGTGAAAAGACCCTACAGGTCTTTGCAAAGCAGAGGAATGTGGCTCTGCCCATGCTCCAGAGCAGGGAAGCTTGGTGGGGGGTGAGCAGATGGGTGCTGGAGGAAGCAGCAAGTCTGGGCAGCAGATCAGGTCTCCCAAGCCCCACTCTGATGCTCCACACAATTTCTCACAATTAGAGCTTTGTGAATCCTGTTTCTTTGGGAGTTTTTCTTACACTTTTGGTGAGCTTTAAGCCTCTGAAAGTGCAGACTGGTTAGTATCCAGTCTGATCTTTAACCTCACACATATTGGCTATCAGGCAGGTGTGCTTAAGCTCACGCATACCTGTAACACCGGCACAGCAATTTCTGGAGCTTTTTCAACCTACTAATAAGTCTTCCTGGCAGCTGGGGATTTATCTGTTTTCCATGCCTTTGCTTCAGAGGAAGGTGATTTCTGTGGCCATTAGTTTTTATGAGGGCTAATTGTCCTTAGACCGATGAATCCCACAGAACTCCCTTTTCACCTAAGTGGTACCACATGAGCCATGTCTACACATAATGTGCACTGTGGCTGAGGAGGAATCACTAGCCAGTCCTGCACAGCAAAGCCAACTTTATCCCTAGCTTTATTCTTTCAGCAGCTTTGACAGAGCCTATCCTACTTTGCAGCTGATAGTCCAGAAACACTTCTGAGAGGTTTTAGAAAGCATCCCAAATACTTCCCTCTGCAGGTAGCACCATCATCTCAACTTCTGCAACAGAGCCTCTGAAGACTGGTCACCTTCTTGAAAGGCTTTAGCCTCTCTATAAGTAATTTTATTAATAATGCATCATTTAATTTTTCTACTACTGACTTAAATTTTTTAATGCTGCATTAATGTGTGAGGTGCGAGATGAAAGCTGCTCTGAGGAAATTCAGCGTCACTCACTGCTCATTGTCTGTCTTTCCCTGATGCCTCCATTTTGTATTGCTGATCATAAATAATGCTGACAAAAAAGTATTTTGACCCAATTTTGTCATCCCCAACAGTGACAGCTACCATTGTCAGAAATGGCACCAGCTGTACCGATGACCAGAGGACAGGGAACCTCTGGCCGAGCCTCTTTGTCCTAAGCTGTGTGTTTGGGCATAGCATAGAGTTGGGACCTAGCCCAGCCTTGATCTGCAGAACACCTTGCTCTTCCTAGGACATCTGTTGCAGGGATGCTCAGCCTCACCCAGCTGCCTGAGCACTTAATGCTTTTCACTGTATCTATGCTGTTAAATGAATTGAGATTCAATTCCATCTACCACAGCTGCAGCACACTTACAGGCGCAGCACTTTGAAATGGTTTGTCACAGCACAGACACAGCACTTTGAAATGGTTTGTATACCACAGTTTGAGAGTCCCTAACACAAAGCAGGACGAAACCAGAGGTGAAAGCTTCTTCAGAGACTATATTGATTCTTGGGTTTATTTTGCAATAGGGGCTGGTAGCTAATGAAAGCAGTAAAAAAGATCTTCTGCAGACAGTGCTGTTGAGGAGTCTGCTAAATTGATAGCTGTGCAGACCAAACCCTCTCATTCATGGGAGAGTGACATCATACACTCACTCAGACAGACAGTATGAGCTTTAACTTGTCTTGCTGCAGTCTTCACCCAAGGGCCATTATTTGCTGGGATAGAAGTATTTCACATGCATCCTAAATACAGTCCTGAGTAATTTTGCTATTTGAGAGGCCTAGAGAATGAGTTTGCTCTTTCCCTTAGAACAATCCTTTGTTTGAATTTAAGACATGTGCCTGAATTTCTTTTCTGTGGTATCCATGTGATAATCTCTCAGCCTCCTGTATAAGGAACATAATCTGTCAACCTCATCCTTTTACACTCTTCTGCCAAATAAATTTTAAAGAACAGATTTCTAGCCTGTATTCTGTCAATACTTGAGAACACAGTGCTTGCCTTTGTAAGAACTGATACTTTATTATATGCCTTCTAATCTGAATAGCAGAAGTGAGGTGGACTCTTAAAGATGTTTGGAGCACTTTTACTGAAACCAGCAGTCTGAGAGTGCAAACTATGCTGTAATAAAAAGCTATACAAGGTGCACCTGGCCACTGTGGTGCACTACCAGTGCTGTCAGTGCTGATGTACAAAAGGGGTTCCAATGTGCCACAAATCATCCAGTTACATGGATATAAACTCAGTAACAGATAGAGTGGAGGAAAAGAAGATTATCAGGAATAGCCACCATGGATTCATGAAAAGGAAATAACATTGGCCCATCTGTTAGCCTTCTCTGATGGTGTGACCAGCTGGGTAGATGAGGGGAGATCAGTGGGTGTTGTCTACCTCAGCTTCATCAAGGCTTTTGACACTGTTTCCCGTAACATCCCCATAAGTAAGCTTAGAAGGTGTGGTCTAGATGAGTGGACAGTGAGGTGGATTGAGAACTGGCTGAATAGCAGAGCTCAGAAAGTTGTATTCATCACTGAGGGGTCTCATGGCTAGCCAGCCTTTCAGCCTGAGCTGAAGGAGAACGCCAGTTCACTGCATGGCTTGTGGTCAATACAATTTACCAGATAGCATTGTACCAAATGCAGTGCTGAGCTCTAGGTAGTTCCAGGTATAACAGCACAGTAAAAGGCAGGGTTTGTGCTTTGAAGGATGGGACAAGGTTCTTTAAAATAACAATGCCTGCTGATAGAGTGCTCTTTACTACTTGTAAACACAGTCAGATCTCAATTGTAAAGCAGTGTTCCTTGGGCTTTGAGGGACTGAGTCGCTCATGAATATACTGTTCTTGTACTGAATTCAGGCAAGTTCCCCACCCTATAGATTAAATTTATAAGTTGAGAACATTAATAAATCCAAACCCAGATGCAAGTGAATTTACAAAATGCTGCATGATTCCAATGAAACTAAGGAAGGTTACACTGATCCCTTCCCCAAGCTGTAACGTGGCTTTGTGCTTATAAACTTCAGCCCAGTTTTGCTGGAAATTCTACGATCTTTGTTCACCCTGGGAACTAATTCAATTTTCAGACAGATAACGTAATACCTAGCTAGACAGTGTGTGGGTGGGGAGATGGAAATGTGGCAATGGCATAGGTTTCCATATCTGCTTGAATTAATATTTTAGAAAACAAGAACATTAATAACAGCTGAAAAACTAACTTCAAAAGCAGTTTGGTTCGGTGCAGCTTGGCTCAAAGGCCTGCATCCCAAAGCTTATGGGAATTTCTATCTTTGATGCCACTGCCTGGAAACCAGAAGTGAATACTCAGAGTGCATCCACAGAGGGACTAGCTTTTTGACACCCTCCCATACTCACTCACTCTTCCTCAACAGATGAAACTTACAGAAGAGAGATTACATGGCTTTGCTCAGTTTATTGCTGATAGATGACGAAACACCACTGTCAAAGATGGTGAGAAAAGACCCAAATATGTTACTAAGCATATAAAAAGTACAGAAGTAAGGAAGCAAAGCTGTGGCAATCCTGTCAGGTTGGTACTGGTAATGGAAAGCTCCAGGCAGGTGTGCTTCCAGCTTGCACCTTACCTCTCACAGTGGCTTTGTTAAATTGCTCTTTCCTGATATTTAACAATCAACCCTAGATAGGACTGTATGTTTCCTCCTCTCTCTGACTATTTGTGAGCATAAGTGGAGCAGTGGTGCCACTGTGCTTGCCTCTGTTGTGTCAAATCATAGGGTTCATGACCTGAAGAGCTGGGTCACTTTGCTTCCTGCTGGTGCAGGGCAGCGGCAGAGGACTGAGAGCCATGTAACCCCTAGACAGCTGGCACGGATATGGCATGTCTGTAGTGGTCACAATGACTGATGCTTGACATAGCTGCACAGAGTTCAGCCTGTGAAAAGGGCTTTGGTAATGCCTATTCACCTACTAATTAGATGTAAACTTGCCACATAAGTGCATGCTCTTCACAGGACATCTTCATTTCTTTAGTTGGTAGAGCATAAATCACTGACATGTTAAAAATCAGCCAATGTGAATTATGTAAAATCCTTTATCACAGTCTCACAGTCTCACAGTATAACTAAGGTTGGAAGAGACCTCGAGGATCATCAAGTCCAACCTGTCACCACAGACCTCATGACTAGACCATGGCACCAAGTGCCACATCCAATCCCCTCTTGAACACCTCCAGGGACGGCGACTCCACCACCTCCCTGGGCAGCACATTCCAGTGACGAATGACTCGCTCAGTGAAGAACTTTCTCCTCACCTCGAGTCTAAACTTCCCCTGGCACAGCTTGAGACTGTGTCCCCTTGTTCTTTATGCAGTGAACTATTCTCAAAATTACATTCATTGTCTTTAGGGCAGGTTTTCTACTGCCCTGATGACTTGACTAAATAGACAAAAGTAGTAGTTGCGGTAATAAGGCATCATTCGTGTTGCAAGAGCTGAACAAGAGCTCCGTAATGTTCTAAATGACTAAATGTTGACTTGCAGAAAAGCCAGTAGTTGTTATGGTCATTACAAAACAAGCTGGTTGGGGTTTGGAGGAGCACCCAAAGAGTGGTGGTGAACAGAGTTAAACTTGGCTGGTGCCCAGTCACTAGTGGTGTCCCCCACGGTTCAGTACTGGGACCTGTCCTCTTTAATATCTTTATCAATGATCTGGATGAGGGGATTGAGTACACCTGCCATAAGTTTGCAGCTGACACCAAGCTGGGAGTCTGTGTCCATCTGCTAGAGGGAGCTAGGATTGTTTAGCCTGGAGAAGAGGAGGCTCAGGGGAGACCTCATTGCTCTCTACAACTACCTGAAGGGTGGTTGTAGCCAGGAGGGAGTTGGCCTCTTCTCTCAGGCAACCAGCACCAGAACAAGAGGACACAGTCTTGAGCTGTGCCAGGGGAGGTTTAGGTGGAGGTGAGGAGAAAGTTCTTCACTGAGAGAGTCATTTGCCACTGGAATGTGCTGCCCAGGGAGGTGGTGGAGTCACTGTCCCTGGAGGGGTTCAAGAGGGGATTGGACATGGCACTTGGTGCCATGGTTTAGTCATGAGGTCTGTGGTGACAGGTTGGACTTGATGGTATTTGAGGTCTCTTCCAACCTTGGTGATACTGTGATTCTGTGATACTGTGATCTGGACAAGCTAGACCAATGTGCCAAGGCTAACTGTATGAAGTTCAACAAGGCCAAATGCCAGATCCTCCACCTCAGTCACAACTGCATGGTAACCTACAGACTTGGAGGTGTGTGGTTGAAAAGCTGTAGCTTTGTGTAATGGGTTGGGGGCAGACCCCCCTCCCCACCACAGGCAGAAATAACGACTCAGACAAACTGATTGCAAAAGTAGTGGAGAGTTTAAATAGAGAACAGCGAGTGTGCACAAAAGGAAACATGGTGACAAGAAAGGAACCAAAGTAAACCCAGAAAGATCCCATCCCCACCTGAGGGTGCATCCAAAACCCCCAGGGCTCATTCTTCCCCCTCCCTCTGCTGGGCCAGTCTCAGCTGGCCAGGCCTGAGACTGCCCATCCCCCTGTGGCCTTGGGCCCAATCAGGCCCATGGCCGGGAGATCTCTCCCCCAGTTACCAAGTCTCGGAGAGGGAAGGAAAGAGGAAGTGCCAGACCCCACCGCAAAATTTATAGTGGTGCAAGGGATTATGGTAGAAATACCTAACTTCCTGAGTCCACCCACTGGGATGGACTTCTGGACACAGGAAACACCCCTGTAGCAGAGGGCACCCAGCCCAAACTACGACAGGAGCCACCCCTTATTTCATACCATAATCCCTGCACCCAAACACATCATCAGATCAGAAAACTTCTGATGACATGTCCGGCGGAATCCATGTCTTCATCTGGGCGTCCACTCAAACAGTCTCTCATTCAGGCTCAAGCATCAGTCCATTCCAGTTGTTCTTCCTCATGTGATGGAACCTCCCAGCGACGCAGTCCTTCTCCTGCAGCGTGAATTCCTTGTGGACTCCTTGGGACATCCTGGTCACCTGGAAATACCTCACAACTTCTCAGCTAAGCCTTTACTCTCCTATTCAGCGGCAAATTCTCCACCCCTGGGGCAGGCCAGTCGGAACAATCCGGCTCCACGACTGCCTTTTTCAATCCATCCAGGGTGCCGCAGCCAACCGCTTTCACGCGGACCAAAGCTACACGGATGCATGTCAGAGGCACTCCGCACCCCCCGGCTGGGCGCTCGCGTACCGAGGCAGGACAGCATCCGGCTGCACAACCTCCACCCCCGGCAGAGGGAGGAGCTGCGCCACAGCCCGCTGAAGAAGCAGGGAGGCGGAGCCAGGTGCTCGGCGCCGTTTTCGGAACATGTCCGAAAACACCAGGGAAAGATTTACAGCTGCCGCCGCCGCCTGAACGCAGGCCGGCTCGGGCGGTGCCGCCGCCGCCGCTTGAACGCGGCCCGGCCCGGCCCCCGCCGTCTCTGTCGCCGCGATGCAGAGTCCGAGTCACCTCCAGCAGTCGCTTGCCCGCTCGCCGCGGGTGTCCGCTCCCCGCAGCGGCCGCGGGCCGACCACGCTCTGCTTGCCGCTGCCCCTCCTCCGCTCCCCGCCGCTCCGCAGAGAATGAGGAGAAGGCAGGTCTTGCCTTCTTAGGCTACTCGAGCATTCTTAAGCTACCCTGGGCAGAAAGTCACAAAAAAAACCACCCCTCGCTGTTCCCAAGCAACAGGAGGGACTTCCATGCCATCAGCTACGCACCAGGTGTCCTTCTGCAGTCCACAGGAGTTCACACAGTCGCCCCGACAACAAAACCTGAGCCCCAACTTTCCAAACCCAAACCGACGCTTTGAGAGGGACCTGGGGGTATTGGTTGATAGTGGACTGCATATGAGTCAGCAGTGTGCCCAGGCAGTGAAGAAAGCCAAGGGTATCCTGGCTTGGATTAGAAACACTGTGGTCAGCAGGGACAGGCAGGTGATCGTCCCCCTGTACCCAGCAGTGGTGAGGGCACACCTTGAGTGTTGTGTTTAGTTCTGGGCCCCTCACTACAGGAAGGACATTGAAGTGTTGAAGAGTGTTCAGAGAAGGGCAATGAGGCTGGTGAAGGGCCTGGAGCACATAGCCTACAAAGAGGGTCTGAGGAAGCTGGGGTTGTTCAGCCCAGAGAAGAGGAGGCTGAGGGGAGACCTCATCCCTCTCTACAACTCTCTGAAGGGACAGCCTCTTCTCCTTGATGACAAATGACAGCATTAGAGGAAATGGTTTCAAGCTGCACCAGGGAAGGTTCAGGCTGGATAATAGGATATATTTCTTCACTGAAAGGTTTATCAAACATTGGAATGGTCTGCCCAGGGCAGTGGTGGAGTCACTATCCCTGGGGGTGTTCAAGTGGTGTGTGGACCTGGTACACAGGGATGCGGTTTAGTGTTGACCCTTCAGTACTAGGTTGAAGGTTGGACTGGCTGATCTCTGAGGTCTCCTCCAAGCAGATATATAATGTGATTCTGTGATGTTATCAAATTCTTCCCACAGTTCCCATGTAAAGTACATTAAAACTATTGCAACCTGATTGAAAGAAAATCATAGAATCATGGAACCACAGAACTGTTCTGGTTGGAAAAGGCCTCGAAGATCTTTGAGTCCAAACATCAACCTAACACCATGACCATTAAACCATGTCCCAAAGTACCATGTCTACACATTTTTTTAACACCTCCAGGGATGGTGACTCCACCACCTTCCTGGGCAGCTTGTTCCAATGCCTGGCCAATGCTTCACTAAACATTGTTTTCCCAACATCCAATCTAAACTTCCCTTGGAGCACTTTCAAGCCATTTCCTATTGTTCTACCACTTGATACTAAGGAGAAGAGACTGACACCTGTTGCTGTGGGGTTCGGCACAGCACCCACAGCAACGGCGATGGAATTCAAGCAGGGGGGTAGGGAGCGCCCAGGTCAGGAGCTCCTGCCCATGGCAGCAAGCCCACAAGACTGACTGCCTTCATGCAGCTTGCATTCATTGCTCTCCTCTTGGTGTGGCTCCAGGGAATTGGTTAACTCCGCCTTCTTACTGGCTGCCAATACTTATTAGGGTAGCGCAGCTGGCTCCTATCTTATTAGAGTTACTTGTTAAGCTACCACAGGTGGTTCTTTCCTCATCTCTCCCAGCAGTTTCTCATCTTTTATCACCCAGTCCGGGGGACACAGTCCCCCACAGACACCCACCTCACTACAGTCTTGTTTCAGGTACATAGAATAAACCAGGTTGGAAGAGACCTTCAAGATCATCTCGTCCAACCCATCAACCAATCCAACACCACCTAAACAACTAAACCATGGCACCAAGCACCCCATCAAGTCTCCTCCTGAACACCTCCAGTGATGGTGACTCCACCACCTCCCCAGGCAGCCCATTCCAATGGGCAATCACTCTCTCTGTGTAGAACTTCTTCCTAACATCCAGCCTAAACCTCCCTTGGCACAGCCTGAGACTGTGTCCTCTTGTTCTGGTACTGGCTGCCTGGGAGAAGAGACCAACATCCATCTGTCTACAACCTCCCTTCAGGTAGCTGTAGAGAGCAATAAGGTTACCCCTGAGTCTCCTCTTCTCCAGTCTGAACAACACCAGTTCCCTCAGAAGACTTTTTCCCCAGACCCTTCACCAACTTTGTTGCCCTTCTCTGGATATGTTCCATAGGCACCAACCATCTCCTCTTGGAATATGGGGGCCTCATTGTGTTCCCCAACCGTATCTTCCTGCTCAGGGGGCTCAACTGGTCTTACTTCTAAAGAACAAGGGAAAGAAGGTACTGAGTACCTCAGCCTTTCCCTCATTCTTGACCACTATGTTCCCCTCTGAATCCAGCAAAGGACAGAGATTCTCCTTAGTCCTCCTTTTGTTGCTAATATATGTCTAGAGGCATTTCTTCACAACAGCCTGTAGCTTCTCTTCATTACTAAAGAAAGCAAAGCTGTCCTTCAGAGGTTGTTTTAAGCTTCAAGAAATGAAAATTTACTTCCATGTTTTCCTTCACTGCAATATCATGTACAATGTACCTCAGTGCCAGGCAAGATTATGGAACAGGTCATCTTGAGGGCAATCACACAGCACTTACAGGATGGCCAAGGGATCAGGCCCAGCCAGCATGGGTTTAGGAAGGGCAGGTCCTGCCTGACCAACCTGATCTCCTTCTATGCTCAGGTGACTGCCTGGTGGATGTGGGGCAGGCTGTGGATGTAGTCTACCTGGACCTCAGCAAGGCCTTTGACACCATCCCCCACAGCAAACTCCTGGCCAAGCTGTCAGCCCATGGCTTGAATGGGAGCACACTGCGATGGGTTAGGAACTGGCTGGAGGCTGAGCCCAGAGAGTGGTGGTGAATGGTGCCACATCCAGCTGGCAGCCAGGCACCAGTGGTGTGCCCCAGGGATCAGTGCTGGGCCCCATGCTCTTTAACATCTTTATTGATGATCTGGATGAGGGCATTGAGTCCATCATCAGTAAATTTGCTGATGACACCAAGCTGGGGGCAGGAGTTGATCTGCTGGAGGGTGGAGAGGCTCTGCAGAGGGACCTCGACAGGCTGGGCAGATGGGCAGAGTCAAAGGGCATGAGATTGAACACATCCAAGTGCCAGGTTCTGCACATTGGCCACAGCAACCCCATGCAGAGCTACAGGCTGGGGTCAGAGGGGCTGAGAGCAGCCAGGCAGAGAGGGACCTGGGGGTACTGGTCGATGGTAGGCTGAACATGAGCCTGCAGTGTGCCCAGGCAGCCAGGAGGGCCAATGGCATCCTGGCCTGCATCAGGAACAGTGTGGCCAGCAGGAGCAGGGAGGTCATTCTGCCCCTGGACTCAGCACTGGTTAGGCCACACCTCAAGTCCTGTGTCCAGTTCTGGGCCCCTCAGTTTAGGAAGGTGGTGTCCAGAGAAGGGCAACAAGGCTGGGGAGAGGCCTTGAGCACAGCCCTGTGAGGAGAGGCTGAGGGAGCTGGGGTTGCTTAGTCTGGAGAGAAGGAGACTCAGGGGAGACCTTCTTGCTCTCTACAACTACCTGAAGGGAGGTTGTAGACAGGCAGAGGTTGGTCTCTTCTCCCAGGCAACCAGTACCAGAACAAGAGGACACAGTCTCAGGCTGTGCCAGGGGAGGTTCAGGCTGGAGGTTAGGAGGAAGTTTTACACAGAGAGAGTGATTGCCCATTGGAATGGGCTGCCTGGGGAGGTGGTGGAGTCACCATCACTGGAGGTATTCAGGAGGAGACTTGATGGGGTGCTTGGTGCCGTGGGTTAGTTGATTAGATGGTGTTGGATGATAGGTTGGACACAATGATCTTGAAGGTCTTTTCCAACCTGGTTTATTCTATTCTATTCTATTTGGCTTTCAGTGTTCATAGGGAACCATACTGCAAGCACAGCAAACACTATTTTCCTTCCTTACAAAAAACTTGCTACTTTTTGGGGGCCTTTTATTTTTTTTAACAAGATGTAAAGGAAGTGAAAAACTACTTTGAACTCCTTCATTCCCTCTCTTTGGGAAAGCTGACCTCAACTTCAGGAAAGACCACGAACTAAGTTCCCTGCAGAGCTGAGGAGACCATAAAGATTAAGCTGGGCACAGAGTAGAATATAGGTAATTTTCCTGGAGAACCAAGAGGGGGGAAGCCAGGCAAAGGACTGTAATTAGGCCCTAGCTCCGGAGCCACCCAGTACCATCTTGAAGAAAAAAAACACTGACCAAGCATTTTCCTTATTCTTTCTTAGTATTCTCATGGGATGCCTTGACTAAGACAACTTCGGTATGGTTTCAGACTAATAGCAAAAATAATATGTGGTCTGCACTGCAAAATGGGTTTGTGTCTGAGTCTATAGCTCAGGTTAAACGAGGGTTAGTCATGCTTGAAAATCATTTCAGATTCAAGTGTGAGAGTGAAATGAAAAAGTCATTTTTGAAGCAATGCTCTATGCAGATTCTGTAACAGTTGGTCTCATTTTGATATTGATTAATCCTTTTCAAAAGCATCTTTTGTTTGCATGGAAAGAACAAAGGCATCCAGAAAAGGAGCCAGTTAAGAAACAGCTTCTGCACAAGGGCTTCTTTCACAGCAGCAATTTGCCTGAAGCCCTGAAGCTTCAAAAGAGCACGCACAGCTACTCTGGCCTCACTTCCAGAGGGCTGTGTGCTCTGTCCTTTCCCCTTTCCAATGAAGCAGTGGGGCACATCCAGCACACACAAGAGTTAATTGCCAGAGTCGGCCCTGGGAAGTTGCTAAGCAACGTTGCTGGGCCCCGGCTTCAGTGCAGACACTTCTGCTGTCACATGATGCCTGTGGTCCAGCACCCTCCCTGCACAGTGAAGTGGGGAAGTGCTCTGAAAACATCACAGTCTCACAGTCTCACAGTATAACTAAGGTTGGAAGAGACCCCAAGGATCATCAAGTCCAACCTGTCTCGACAGACCTCATGACTAGACCATGGCACCAAGTGCCACGTCCAATCTCCCCTTGAACAGCTCCAGGGATGGTGACTCCACCACCTCCCTGGGCAGCACATCCCAATGACGAACGACTCGCTCGGTGAAGAACTTTCTCCTCACCTCGAGCCTAAACTTCCCCTGGCACAGCCTGAGACTGTGTCCCCTTGTTCTGGTGCTGGTTGCCTGGGAGAAGAGACCAACCCCTTCCTGTCTACAACCACCTTACAGGTAGTTGTAGAGGGCAATGAGGTCACCCCTGAGCCTCCTCTTCTCCAGGCTAAGCAATCCCAGCTCCCTCAGCCTCTCCTCACAGGGCTGTGCTCAAGGCCTCTCCCCAGCCTTGTTGCCCTTCTCTGGACACCTTCAAGTGTCTCAATGTCCTTCTTAAACTGAGGGGCCCAGAACTGGACACAGGACTCCAGGTGTGGCCTAACCAATGCAGAGTCCAGGGGCACAATGACTTCCCTGCTCCTGCTGGCCACGCTATTCCTAATGCAGGCCAGGATGCCATTGGCCCTCTTGGCCACCTGGGCACACTGCTGGCTCATGTTTAGACAGCTGTCAATCAGTAACCCCAGGTCCCTCTCTGTTTGGCAGCTCTCCAGCCACTCTGACCCCAGCCTGTAGCTCTGCATGGGGTTGCTGTGGCCAAAGTGCAGCACCCGGCACTTGGACTTGTTGAATGCCATCCTGTTGGCCTCTGCCCATCTGTCCAGTCAGTTGAGGTACCTCTGCAAACATAACTCACTCCCTCAGGTTCTGTTGTCTCATTAAGCTCACCTAATGAAAGCAATGACTTTGTAATTTTGCTCTGGTTGTTTAAAAATTATTCCACACATAAAGTTTGTCTGCACACTAAACCAAATTTGTTCAGCTAATACACATTCATTTTCAATGTTCAAGTCTATCACTCTGACTTCAGATGTGCTGATTGGCTTTTATGGGTTTAAAGTATTACTGTAATAAGTGAAATCAGTATTGATATCATGCAGCTCTGAAATGGGAGAAGCATCTCTCCCGTCACTGAAGGAAGTCTGCTTTGCAGAATGGAGCCTGTGATTTGCCAATAAATTACCACATCTTTTTCAGACTGTTATCCCAATCAAAAACAAGGCTATCAGGGAACTTGGAAACTGTGGGTAAATCAAAAAGTATTGAAATCATTACAAATGCAGGACTGTGTGCTTGGTCACCTCAGCCTGACTAAAGATCAAGAATTCTGGGCTACATCATCTGCTCTTAATAGAGGCACAGCACTAGTCCATGTTACCCTCTGTGTGGGAGGTTAAAACCCTGAATACCCTGGAGACAGCAGCAAAACTCCTAAACAGTGATATTTGTATTGTTGTATCAATTCTCAGAACAAATCATTCTGGGTCTGCAGTTTTATGGGTTGATGTCCTGCAGTGAGTTTGAAGCCTGACCGAAAACAACGGCATTTAGCAGGTTTGCTTTCTGTGCGGAGTCTGGAGTCAAGCAAAGGAAAACTCACACAGCAGATTCTCTCTCTCACCAAGGTGCTCATATTGTCCTCCTTTGTTGACCTGACTGTACTTACAAAACTTGTAGAAAGTTTGGTCAAGTTTGTCTACACAAAATGTGTGAATAAAGAAGTTTCTGTTCCTTAAACAAGTTTAGAATCTTAGTAACCACAAGGAATCCACTTTCATATAAAGTTCTCTCTTAGTATCATAGTATCAGTCGGGGTTGGAAGGGACCACAAGGATCATCTAGTTCCAACTCCCCTGCCATGGGCAGGGACACCCCACACTAGATCAGGCAGCCCAGAGCCTCATCCAGCCTGGGCTTAAACACCTCCAGGGACAGGGCCCCAACCACCTCCCTGGACAACCCATTCCAGGGCTTCACCACTCTCATGGGGAAGAACTTCCTCCTCACCTCCAGCCTGAATCTCCCCACCTCCAGCTTCATTCCATTCCCCCAAGTTCCCTGTTGTCCCAGTTTCAACTGAGATGGAGCTAATTTTCCTCAGAGTAGCTGGTACAGTGGTGTGTTTTGGATTTAGTGTGAGAATAATGCTGATAACATTGCAGGTGTTTTAGTTGTTTCTAAGTAGCACTTACCATAGCTAAGGATTCTTCAGTTTCCCATGCTCTCCAGTGAGCAGGTGCACAAGAAGCTGGGAAGGGACGCAGCCCCCTGGCTGCCGCCCCCAACTAGCCAAGGGGATGTTCCATATCATAAAGCATCATGCTCAGTATATAGAATACATAGAATACATAGAATAAACCAGGTTGGAAGAGACCTTCAAGATCATCGCATCCAACCCATCAACCAATCCAACACCACCCAAACATCTAACCCATGGCACCAAGCACCCCATCAAGTCTCCTCCTGAAAACCTCCAGTGATGGCGACTCCACCACCTCCCCAGGAAGCCCATTCCAATGGGCAATCACTCTTTCTGTGTAGAAGTTTTTCCTAACATCCAGCCTGAACCTCCCCTGGTGCAGCCTGAGACTGTGTCCTCTTGTTCTGGTACTGGCCGCCTGGGAGAAGAGACCAACATCCGTCTGTCTACAACCTCCCTTCAGGTAGTTATAGAGAGTAATAAGGTCACCCCTGAGTCTCCTCTTCTCCAGTCTAAGCAACCCCAGCTCCCTCAGCCTCTCCTCGTAGGGCTTATGTTCCAAACCCCTCACCAACTTTGTTGTTCTTCTCTGGACTCATTCCAGCAAGTCAACCTCCTTCCTAAACTGAGGGGCCCAGAACTGGACACAGGACTCGAGGTGCGGCCTAACCAGTGCAATATAAAGTGGAAGGGATTTGGCCAGGGAGGGGCAGATCACTGCTGAGGCATTGGTGGGTGGGTGGTGAGCATTGTGCATCACTTGTCTTTCTTGGGGATTCTCTCTCTGCCTTTTTTATTATGATGTTTGTATTACATTATTTTTCATAGAATCAATAAGGTTGGAAGAGACCTCAAAGATCATCAAGTCCAACCTGTCACCCTACAGCTCATGGCTACTAAACCATGGCACCAAGTCCACATCCAGTCCCCTCTTGAACACCTCCAGGGACGGTGACTCCACCACCTCCCTGGGCAGCACATTCCAATGGCGAATGACTCTCTCCATGAAGAACTTTCTCCTCACTTCAAGCCTAAACTTCCCCTGGCACAGCTTGAGACTGTGTCCTCTTGTTCTGGTGCTGGTTGCCTGGAAGAAGAGACCAACCCCTTCCTGGCTGCAACCTCCTTTCAGGTAGTTGTAGACAGCAGAGTTTTAAGTGTCCTTCACAGGCTAAGATGATCAGTGCTGCTGGAATACTGGATATAAATTTCCCATAAATATGAACAAAAAGTCATTGTAACAGGGGGAAGATGTTAAACATATGTGTAAAAGAATAAGTAAATAAAGAGGAAGAAAATGGTTGATGAGAGAGATTAAATACTTTTAAAAGTGGGCTCATTGTTATAACACAATGATCACAGGTCAAAGTGTTCAAGTCAGCATCTTCTCTGGTTCTAGGTAGTTCTGTACAAATAGACAACCTCAAGTCTATTCCACAAAATTTAAGTCATATTGATTTCAGTTTCCTCATTCTTTGAAGGGTGGCTGTCATCTGCCTCTGTGTGTGTTTACTTAGTGAGACCTAACCTGCTGTTAAAAGTGTGGCAAAAGTAGCTTAAAAGAAATAATCTTTTAAGTCCATTTAAATTGAACCACAGCTATCTTGTGCAGATGCACTTAAATCAGTGTATAGCTGCCATACGAAATTCCACCCTTTGAATCAGGCTAAACCAATAAAAGCCAGTTGTAAATTAATTTAACTGTGCCTATATCACAGTATCACCAAGGTTGGAAGAGACCTCAAAGATCATCAAGGCCAACCTGTCACCACAGACCTCATGACCAAGGGCCACATCCAATCCCCTCTTGAACACCTCCAGGGATGGTGACTCCACCACCTCCCTGGGCAGCACATTCCAATGACAAATGACTCTCTCAGTGAAGAACTTTATCCTCACCTCCAGCCTAAATTTCCCCTGGCACAGCTGGAGACTGTGTCCTCTTGTTCTGGTGCTGGTTGCTTGAGAGAAGAGACCAACCCCCTCCTGGCTACAACCTCCCTTCAGGTAGTTGTAGACAGCAATGAGGTCTCCCCTGAGCCTCCTCTTCTTCAGGCTAAGCAACCCCAGCTCCCTCAGCCTCTCCTCATAGGGCTGTGCTCAAGGCCTCTCACCAGCACTTCACATTTAATGAAACTGATTTAAAGAAACAATCCCACTGAAACCACTGACTCTTTCTTTTGCAGCCAAAGCCATGTGGACTTATGTGGCAGTAGAACTTTTCTGGCACACATACTGAATAGCCAGCATAGCTCTGCAGATGCACTGTTGAACTTCAGCCTGAATTCTCGGTCTTGCTATGGATTTGGCTAATAAATGTTCCTGCATGAAGCCATGTTTCTCCCTCAGTGAGATTTAACCCATGCATTTGTCTTCCTAAAGAAACTGGGATTTCCCTTTTTATTTGTTCCAGAGTAGTCTGATTAATTTAATCCAAACAGGATTTCACTCTATGGTTTTGACCTTTCAGAAGTAGCATAGGTTCCTCATACCCACAGTTATGTTCTCAATATACCAGTCTAGCTTTTCAGTTTGATTTATAAACACACAAACAAAGAAAATTTTACATTCCATCAGAAGAAATGGCCAAATGTCTCCTAGCCAGGATGTTCTGGTAGGATTTATATTCTCTCTAGGAAGCTGATGCTTCCATGAATTTATGTCTTCGGGTGACAGCAGTCTTCACGTTGGTCCTGATTAAATATTACTTCTAGGATTGTGGCTCTAACCATTTGTACTTCTGGAAACTGCATTGGGTTAGGAACTGGCTGGAGGACCGAGCCCAGAGAGTGGTGGTAAATGGTGCCACATCCAGCTGGCATCCAGGCACCAGTGGTTTGTCCCAGGGATCAGTGCTGGGCCCCATCCTCTTTAATAGAATAGAATACATAGAATACATAGAATAAACCAGGTTGGAAGAGACCTTCAAGATCACCGCGTCCAACCCATCAACCAGTCCAACACCAACCAAGCAACTAACCCACGGCACCAAGCACCCCATCAAGTCTCCTCCTGAAAACCTCCAGTGATGGCGACTCCACCACCTCCCCAGGCAGCCCATTCCAATGGGCAATCACTCTCTCTGTATAGAACTTTTTCCTAACATCCAGCCTGAACCTCCCCTGGCGCAGCCTGAGACTGTGTCCTCTTGTTCTGGTACTGGCTGCCTGGGAGAAGAGACCAACATCCGTCTGTCTACAACCTCCCTTCAGGTAGTTGTAGAGAGCAATAAGGTCACCCCTGAGTCTCCTCCTCTCCAGGCTAAGCAACCCCAGCTCCCTCAGTCTCTCCTCGTAGGGCTTATGTTCCAAACCCCTCCCCAGCTTTGTTGCTCTTCTCTGGACTCGTTCCAGCAAGTCAACCTCCCTCCTAAACTGAGGGGCCCAGAACTGGACACAGGACTCGAGGTGTGGCCTAACCAGTGCAGTGTACAGGGGCAGAATGACATCTTCATTGATGATCTGGATGAAGGCATTGAGTCCATCAGCAGTAAATTTGCTGACGACACCAAGCTGGGGGCAGGAGTTGATCTGCTGGAGGGTGGAGAGGCTCTGCAGAGGGACCTGGACAGGCTGGACAGATGGGCAGAGTCCAAGGGCAGGAGATTGAACACATCCAAGTGCCAGGTGCTGCACATTGGCCACAGCAACCCCATGCAGAGCTACAGGCTGGGGTCAGAGTGGGTGGAGAGCAGCCAGGCAGAGAGGGACCTGTGGGTGCTCGTTGATGGTAGGATGAACATGAGCCTGCAGTGTGCTCAGGCGGCCAAGAGGGCCAATGGCATCCTGGCCTACATCAGGAACAGTGTGGCCAGCAGGAGCAGGGAGGTCATTCTGCCCCTGTACACTGCACTGGTTAGGCCACACCTTGAGGTCTGTGTCCAGTTCTGGGCCTCTCAGTTTAGGAAGGAGGTTGACTTGCTGGAACGAGTCCAGAGAAGGGCAACAAAGTTGATGAGGGGTTTGGAACACAGCCCTGTGAGGAGAGACTGAGGGAGCTGGGGTTGCTTAGCCTGGAGAGGAGGAGACTCAGGGGAGACCTTATTGCTGTCTACAACTACCTGAAGGGAGGTTGTAGCCAGGTGGGGGCTGGTCTCTTCTCCCAGGCAGCCAGTACCAGAACAAGAGGACACAGTCTCAGGCTGCACCAGGGGAGGTTCAGGCTGGATGTTAGGAAGAAGTTCTATACAGAGAGAGTGATTGCCAATTGGAATGGGCTGCCTGGGGAGGTGGTGGAGTTACCATCATTGGAGGTGTTCAGGAGGAGACTTGATGGGGTGCTTGGTGCCATGGGTTAGTTGTTTAGGTGGTGTTGGATTGGTTGATGGGTTGGACGTGATGATCTTGAAGGTCTCTTCCAACCTGGTTATTATTATTATTATTATTATTATTATTATTATTATTATTATTATTATTATTATTATTATTATTATTATTATTTCTTCATCCTCATGCATAGAGTTTATCCTTTAGTGCACTAAGTTCTGTTTGCCTATCCTGAATTAATGTTTTTGATGTATGTGAATCATTTTAATGAATACCTTCAAAATGCAACAAGAAAGGAAAAGTTCAAACTTTAGCATCACCAATTCCTAATGTCTTATCTGAAAATCACAAATTGGCATTCATGAGAGACAGACAAAAAAATCAAATGGATGCCTATGATGTTGCCTAGACTAATATTTAGTTATTTACTTACTTCTTTATTTATTTCCCTGAAATAGGCCAGTGCATAGATTCTTAGAATGGTTTAGGTTGGAAGGGAGAGGCTGAGGCAGCTGGGATTGCTTAGCCTGGAGAAGAGGAGGCTCAGGGAAGAACTTACTGCTCTCTACAACTTCCTGAAGGGTGGTTGTAGCCAGGAAGGGGTTGGTCTCTTCTCCCAGGCAACCAGCACCAGAACAAGAGGACACAGTCTCAAGCTGTGCCAGGAGAAGTTTAGGCTGGAGGTGAGGAGAAAGTTCTTCACTGAGCGAGTCGTTCGTCATTGGAATGTGCTGCCCAGGGAGGTGGTGGAGTCACCATCCCTGGAGGTGTTCAAGAGGGGGTTGGACGTGGCACTTGGTGCCATGGTCTGGTCATGAGGTGTGTGGTGACAGGTTGGACTCAATGATCTCTGAGGTCTCTTCCAACCTTGGGGATTCTGTGATTCTGTGATCTATTTCCAACCCCTCCACCATGGTTAGGGACACCTTCCACTAGAGCAGGTTGCTCAAGGCCTCTTCCAACCTGACCTTAAACATCTCAAGGGAGGGGACATCCACAACCTCCTTGGGCAACCTGTTCCAACATTTCACCACCCTTACTGTAAAGAATTTCTTCCTAATATCCAGTCTCAACCTTCCCTCATCAAGCTCCAATCCATTTCCTCTTGTTCTGTCATTCCAAGCCCTCGTAAAAAGTCTCTCCCCAGCTCTTCTGTAGGCCCCCGTCAGGTACTGGAAGGCTGCTAGAAAGTCTACCCAGAGCCTTCTTTTCTCCATCTGAACAGCACCAACTCTGGCAGCCTGTCCCTGCAGGGGAGGTTCTCCAGACCTCTGGTCATCCTCATGGCCCTCCTCTGGACCTGCTCCAGCAGATCCATGTCCACTATTACTGCTCCCTGCAGACTTTACCTCTCTAGCATCTGTAGACAATTACAGCTACAGGAATGCCACTGTTAGTGTTGTGCTCATCAGTATCACATATCCTGTACACCAGTCAGAAATTCAATAGGACCATGGGGACACTAAGCTAAGGAAAAATTACCAGTGCTGTGACCTTTCACATCCACTTGATCTGGAGTAATTTATACATCTAATAACAGCTAATTTTGAAGATACTCATTGTTTTATAACTGTACTACAGGGCAATACTAGACTTGTTATTTTGCAGTGCCAAATCCTAATGAATTGCTTCTGTAGTATATAATGTATTATTTGTCTGTGGTGTTCTCTTCTTTGTTGTTCTGACTTGGAGTTTCCTGTAAGCACTCTAAAGGGAACTTCAGTGAAAACACAAGTCTGGAAAGGAGAAAACAGATGCAAAGCACAAGCCACAGCATCAACTTGTGCTAAAGACATGCCAAGTGCAAATCTGTCTGCCAACCAGTGCCCTCTCAGGGCTATCATTCACAGCATAGTGTGAGCATAACACTAACACAAGGATTCCAATGCTTTGAGACTTCTGGAGAACTGTTTCAGATTTGCAGTGAGTACTTTCTTAAAACCTGCTATAGTACAATTAACTTCAGTAAAATATCCAAAAGGAAGTACTGAAGGACTAATCAAAGATGTACAGTTACTGACTCACCATCTGTCATTACCAAATACAGACATTTTCAAACCAATTTCTTGTTTGTTGTCATCAATATTGAGATTCAGACCACTATGATCTTTGGAGAAACCCTCCTGATTTTGAGCTGTTGTTACCAGTCTCTGGCACTGGTTAGGCCACACCTTGAGTCCTGTGTCCAGCTCTGGGCCCTTCAGTTTAGGAAAGAGGTTGACTTGCTGGAATGTGTCCAGAGAAGGGCAACAAAGTTGGTGAGGGGTTTGGAACACAGCCCTGTGAGGAGAGGCTGAGGGAGCTGGGGTTGCTTAGCCTGGAGAAGAGGAGACTCAGGGGTGACCTTATTGCTCTCTACAACTACCTGAAGGGAGGTTGTAGCCAGGTGGGGGCTGGGCTCTTCTCCCAGGTAGCCAGCACCAGAACAAGAGGACACAGTCTCAAGTTGCACCAGGGGAGGTTCAGACTGGATGTTAGGAAGAAATTCTACACAGAGAGAGTGATTGCCCATTGGAATGGGCTGCCCGGGGAGGTGGTGGAGTTACCATCATTGGAGGTGTTCAGGAGGAGACTTGATGGGGTGCTTGGTGCCATGGGTTAGTTGATTAGGTGGTGTTGGATGATAGGTTGGACACGATCTTGAAGGTCTCTTCAAAATAGCTTGGTATCCTGCCTTCATCTCCTCTTCCCCGTGTTTCTAATCCTAGATCTTCCTTCTTCACCAAGACAGGACACAGTCACCTGTCCTTATCTCAGACTTGCCCAGTTCCTGCTGCCACCTCTTCCTTCAGTCTCATGCCCTCTGGAGTCTCTGAATATGGTTTAATTCTCAATTCTTGGTCCATGAAGCAATAGTAAATGATCTAAGAAATAATTTCATTTAGAGACAAAGTATGTTTTCAATTCAGATGATGACCTGCAAGGGATTCAGATCACTGAGAGGACTCACAGAAGACTTAGGAACTCCTACTCTAGAATGCATTTCCGAGGTTAGTTCAACTATAAACTTTTTCTTGCCACATAAGCAACTTTCAAATATGTAGAAAGTTTTTATAATCTGCTGGGTTGGCAAAATCTTCTGTGAATTCCTTAGCTGTGCACTTTGGCTTGACTTCATCTTTCATCCCAACCATCAATTCTATTTCTGTTCCCCTAGCCCATCTATTTTTACACAAGGACTCTGCGCATTACATTCTGAGCTGTGCTGTTCATCTTCCCTTCATTCAAACATGCACTTTCCAGAGCATTCTCTCCACAAAAAACTTGTCTCCCATACCCTGTTTCCAAGCTAGCAGCCTCTCTTCTCAGTTCATTCTTACTCCAATGCTATTGTCTTTAGTATCTACCTGGCACTCATCCCACTGCTTCCAGGCACACACATCTTCTCTTTGCTGCCTTCTATTTCTTTGACAAGCATTCTTTAACTCGATATTGTCAAATAAAGCTGTCTCCTTCTATAGGTTCTCTTGCAGAATTGGAGCTTTGCTTGCCCTGTTCCAGCACCAGCTTTTGTCGCAGCATCACAGTATCACCACAGTATCACTAAGGTTGGAAGAGACCTCAGAGATCATCGAGTCCAACCTGTCTCCACAGACCTCATGACTAGACCATGGCACCAAGTGCCACATCCAGTCTCCTTGAACACCACCAGGGACGGTGACTCCACCACCTCCCTGGGCAGCACATTCCAATGAGGAACAACTCGCTCAGTGAAGAACTTTCTCCTCACCTCGAGTCTAAACCTCCCCTGGCACAGCTTGAGACTGTGTCCCCTTGTTCTGGTGCTGGTTGCCTGGGACAAGAGACCAACCCCCACCTGGCTACAACCACCTTTCAGGTAGTTGTGGAGGGCAATGAGGTCCCCCCTGAGCCTCCTCTTCTCCAGGCTAAACAACCCCAGCTCCCTCAGCCTCTCCTCACAGGGCTGTGCTCAAGGCCTCTCCCCAGCCTTGTTGCCCTTCTCTGGACACCTTCAAGTGTCTCAATGTCCTTCTTAAACTGAAGGGCCCAGAACTGGACACAGGACTCAAGGTGTGACCTAACCAATGCAGAGTCCAGGGCCACAATGACTTCCCTGCTCCTGCTGGCCACACTATTCCTAATGCAGGCCAGGATGCCATTGGCCCTCTTGGCCACCTGGGCACACTGCTGGCTCATGTTTAGGCAGCTGTCAATCAGCACCCCCAGGTCCCTCTCTGTTTGGCAGCTCTGCCATGCTGCATGCTAATGACGCTACTCCAGCAGCAGCAAAGCATCTCCTGGTGACAGCAGTGTAAAGGCATACACTTTTCTCTTCTTTTTTTGAAACTGGAGATAAGGTTTATCTCATTCTCTTTGGAGCACTGGTATTCTAGCCTGTTTGGGGAAGCCTTTTTATACAAAATCAGAACAAGAAATTAAATAGTTTGGGTTGTTGGTTTTCCCTTTTTGCATGTTTCCAAATGCTGTGTGTTTCCCAGGATCTCAGAACTATGCAATCAGACAATTTCAAAGCCTGTCAAAGTGCAGACAGTAGAAGGCCAGACAATAAATCACAGACACAACACATTAGAGTGAATATTACAGTTATAAAATAAAAGGAGATGTGCACAACAGGGAAAGGAGTGAATCAAGGACAGAAGAGGAAACAGAGGGGTGAAATTCCTTCAGCTGTCTCAGTGGTTCCAGAACAATTGTATCTGGTCGCATGCTCCAAGGGATTTTGAATTGGTCTCATTGCTCTCTAGGGTGAAAAGCTTCTCTTTCAGTGCTGCACTTCAAGTGCTGCTCTTCAGGACAGCCAAACATCCTTTTTTTTCTGTTCTGGATTCAGGCTCATTTCTCTGTTTTCTGCCAATCCATGCACAGGCAAGGTCTTTGCAGCTGCTAAAACTCAAAGCTGTTGTGGTCTCCTGCAATACATTTCAGCAAATAAACATAGGAACATGCATTGATTGCTTTTTTTCAGAAGTCTATTAAACACCACTGTGAGCACAGAATGGTAGGGGTTGGAAAGGACCTCTGAAGATCATGTAGTCCAACCACCCTGCTACAGCAGGAACACCTAGAGTAAGCTCCATGAGAACACTGTTCCTTCAGCTGCCTGACAGCTGGACAGTCCTGGGCCATACTTACCAGTGCCCTGTTTTCATTATTACTCTCAGGCATTAGACACAAAAGGCCTTTGACAGCTTCAAACTCCACAGTGTGCCTGATAAAGCTGATATTTATATTTTTTTCTGTGAAGCTCTCTGCAAGTCATAGAAAGTCTTTATTACAACATGCACTTTGCCACTGGGACCCTTTCAAAGAGTGACCTGCTTCCATAAAGAGCTCCAGGCTGGTGCAGCTGCTCATTAGCAAAGTGTTGCAGGGTATATTGGGACTGGTGACGGTCCAGGAGTACCTGATCTAGTTTCTTAATTTTAATTATCACTACAGCAATAAAAGCAGCAATTCAGAACACTGTTTAGCAAGGGGGAAAGGAGAATACATTTTCCCCATTACCTATAACAATTTGCATTTCTTCAAAAGGATAGACAGGTTGCTAACCAGAATCACACAGGAGAGCTCTACAAATGCTATTCTTTTCTATTCAGTAAGATGGAATAGAATAGAATAGAATAGAATAGAATAGAATAGAGCAGAGTAGAGTAGAATAGAGTAGAGTAGAATAGAATAGAGTAGAGTAGAATAGAATAGAATAGAATAGAATAGAATAGAATAGACCAGGTTGGAAGAGACCTTTGAGATCAAGTCCAACCTGTCATCCAACACCATCTAATCAACTAAACCATGGCACCAAGCACCCCATCAAGTCTCTTCTTAAACACCTCCAGTGATGGTGACTCCACCACCTCCCCAGGCAGCCCATTCCAATGGGCAATCACTCTCTCTATGAAGAACTTCTTCCTAACCTCCAGCCTAAACCTCCCCTGGTGCAGCTTGAGACTGTGTCCTCTTGATCTGGTGCTGGTTGCCTGGGAGAAGAGACCAACCCCCACCAGGCTACAACCTCCCTTCAGGTAGCTGTAAAGAGCAATAAGGTCTCCCCTGAGCCTCCTCTTCTCCAGGCAGTTGGGAGGGTATATGCAGAGAAGCAACAGAAGATATAGATATTTATGTAGAATGATCATTTTTGTATTTAAAACTCTTTTTGCAGCAGCTCAGGGACAGATGACACTCCCTATTCACCTCACTGAGGGAACTTAGAGTTTAAATAGGGCTTCTCTAGGTAGTTAAAATTTCTTGGCCGTTTATTACCTTGGTCCTTAATTACATTCGTTTCCCTGTGGAGATTCCTCTGAGAGAAATTATCCATTACACGGCTGCTGGGAGATTTCCAACAATTCACATGTTTCCCAATTAATTTCAGACCCAAATATTGACTCATTTTGGGACTGAAGTGATAATAGGACTGAATTTCTGGTTTGGAGAATTGGATATATGTGCTATTGGGTATTACTCAGTATATTGTTCTGGGCTCCTCAGTTTAGGAAGGAGGTTGACTTGCTGGAGCGTGTCCAGAGGAGGGTAAAAAGTTGGTGAGGGGCTTGGAACACAGCCCTGTGAGGAGAGGCTGAGGGAGCTGGGGTTGCTTAGCCTGGAGAAGAGGAGACTCAGGGGTGACCTTATTGCTCTCTACAACTACCTGAAGGGAGGTTGTAGACAGGCAGAGGTTGGTCTCTTTTCCCAGGCAACCAGCACCAGAACAAGAGGACACAGTCTCAGGCTGCACCAGGGAAGGTTTAGGCTGGAGGTTAGGAGGAAGTTTTACACAGAGAGAGTGATTGCCCACTGGAATGGGCTGCCCGGGGAGGTGGTGGAGTCACCATCACTGGAGGTGTTCAGGAGGAGACTTGATGGGGTGCTTGGTTGCATGGTTTAGTTGGTTGAGTGGTGTTGGATGATAGGTTGGACACGATGATCTTGAAGGTCTCTTCCAACCTGTTTTATTCCATTCTATTCTATTCTATTCTATTCTATTCTATTCTATTCTATTCTATTCTATTCTATTCCATTCCATTCCATTCCATTCCATTCCATTCCATTCCATTCCATTCCATTCTATGTACTAGCAATTTATGCCCCATCGGATGACTCTGTAATATCTGCTCTCTAGCTGAACTTCCAAAGGTTTTGCTTCAGAAAAAAATTAAGGTGAATAATGTGATGATGGCTTAATGCCTCAGAAGATAATGAAAGTGTCAGAAACGCTTTACCTCATGATGCCAGAAGCTAGTGAGAATGTAAGATCTGAGTGCTTGAATTAAGCCCAGGAGGAAACCCCAAAGTTAGTAGGTAGTGGAAGATAAGCTTCCTTTTCCCCATGTAAGCCTACACACTACAGTGCCTGGTTTGCATGCAGCAGTACAAATAAGTTGTCAAAGTCTGTCAAACATTTAACAAACAGAAGTTGCATTGGATGCAGAACTCAAAAGCATTTTCAGGCTCACTGCAAGGACCCATTCTCTCTCTGTATAAGTCTCTAATCAGTCATCTACCAGCAGTGTTGAAAAGGGATGCCTGTTTAAAGTTAAAACATAGCACGGCATCCCTGCTTGAGTCAGGGAGCGTAACAGCATTAGGGTTTTCCTCAATGTCAGTCCAAAACCAATTCCTAAACTGTCCAAGTACCTTACATGAAAAAAGCTTTAATGAGTGGAGTGTTGATCCCTGTGACAATGCCCTCCATGCTTTCCTTACGTTCAAACTGCTAACACACTGCCCTCTCATACCGTGACAAAAGATTCTGTGCTGCACTACCATAGCTCCTGGAAGTTTTTGAGTAAGTAGCCACACCAGTGTGCTCAAACCCAGCAGGGCTTTTGTGTTCTCAGATTCTATACACTTCATTTGGGACTGCAAAAAACAAATGAAAAAAAATAAAAATCAAAGGAGATTAAAGTAAGACAAAGCTCTAAATGGGTAGAAATCACAGTACTTCATAGCTCAGCAACCTGTATTACAGTTATTTGCTTTCAGCCTCCCCATCAATGGACCTCTCAGGTTTTTCACACATCACATGGTGCCGTTTTTCAAGAGCACCTTTCTTCTGTAGTTCAAACACGTGGACTCACAAGTGTCTGTGGGCTCAGAGAAACCAGGTAGGATGGCACAGAGGGGGTTTCTGCAGGCATTGCACTTCAAAAGCAAAGTCAGTGCTTTCCTGCAGGGAAACCATTTATTTGGTGTACTTGGGTGCTGAGATAACATTGTACCACCTGCAAACAAATTATCTGTATTGACTCAGGCAGTTAGGCATGCCCACTGTGTCATCAACTCCCTGCCACAGCTTCAGGAGCCAAAGAAACCTTGTGTAACTCCTAGCACCATTTAAATGCATCCTTTGTGCCCTAAGGAGCCTGTGGAATTTGAGCCTCCTTTTACTCCCTTCCTGGACCATTTCATATTGAAGCATGCAGCACACTTGCAAAATCTAATCCAGGAGATAGTAAAGCACGTGCTTAGAGCAGAAACGGTGTTTTTACATACAAGTGGGGTAGGCAACTGTAACAACTAGAAGAAGCTTGGTGTGAAAAACAAAACAAACCAAAACCAAAGTACAGTCATGAGCTGAGCTGACTGCCCATGGCAAGGGGGTTGGAACTAGATGATTCTCAATGTCCCTTCCAATCCTGACAATTCTGTGTGACTCTGCTGCGGATATTGAAATACCATGCTGCTGTCATGCCAGCTTCAAAATCAAAGTGCTGGCTGGAGCAAAGTATTGTGGGGCTTGAAGTTCAGATAGTAACAGGAGAGGCTTCCTGTTCCAGTTGCTGGTTTCTGTTTCTGGGTTTGGGGTGCTGGTTTTCCTTCTGCTGGCTTGGAGTGGGACAGGAGTGGTGGGTGGGTTAGTTCCCCAGCTTCTGCATTTTCACAGTCTCACAGTATCACCAAGGTTGGAAGAGACCCCGAGGATCACTAAGTCCAACCTGTCACCACAGACCTCACAACTAGACCATGGCACCAAGTGCCACGTCCAATCCCCTCTTGAACACCTCCAGGGACGGTGACTCCACCACCTCCCTGGGCAGCACATTCCAATGACGAACGACTCTCTCGGTGAAGAATTTTCTCCTCACCTCAAGACTAAACCTCCCCTGGTGCAGCTTGAGACTGTGTCCTCTTGTTCTGGTGCTGGTTGCCTGGGAGAAGAGACCAACCCCTTCCTGGCTACAACCACCTTTTGTGGCACTTTTCCTGCAAACAGCCTCAGATAATTGTGCCTTGCATTATCTCATTTTTCTCATTAAAGCTCTTCACCTCAGCCCAGAGATTTTTGTGTCACATTCCCTTCTGTGTTGTGGGAAAGCAGGATGTTAACCCATTACAAGCACAGATACTGTTATTATGTTGTTGTTGTTGTTTCCATCAAAGATGCACTTTGGAGCAACTTTGATTTAAAGCTGAACATCCATGGAGAGACATGGTTTACTCTGCCTAGGGTATTTCCTTGGAAAAATCTGATCTCTCTTCTTGCTTGTCTTTTGCCTAGATCTTGAAAAAGAATTGCCTTAATACTGTCTTAACACAGTGTGTTCCTTAACATAGTTTCTTTTTTTACTACAGGCTAAGTGCCTTTTTTTTTTTTTAAAAAGGAGACTTTGAAAAAAGTTCCAATCAGTTCCTGAGGTTCAGCAGTCGATGCTTGTTTAGAAGAATAGCCTACCAAAGGAGTGGGAGGAGCACAGTTTCGGAGGTTGCTTTTCTCTGTCCTCTCAGGAACACTTAAAATTGCAGAATAACTTCTTTCTAATTTCTCCAGCACCACAGAATCACAGAATCACAGAAACATTCAGGTTGGAAAAGACCCTCAGGATCACCAAGCCCAACACAGAATCCTGCTCTACAAGCTTCACCCCTAAACCATATCCCCAAGCACCACATCCAAACCACCTTTAAACACATCCAGGATTGGTGACTCAACCACCTCCCTGGGCATCACATTCCAATCCCTGACCACTCTTGCTGGGAAATTTTTTTCCTAATGTCCAGTCTAACATGTTTGATCTAACATTGCTGCTTCTCTTCAGCTGGCTACAAAGCTCTTGCACTTGGTCCATGGTCAGTCTTCTCCCTTTGATGTAATTCTTCCACAGTATTGCTGTTCGTGAGGCCTTTCCACTTCTTCTAGCTGGGCAATTGTATCTTTTTATACATAGAATAAACCAGGTTGGAAGAGACCTTCAAGATCATCACGTCCAACCCATCAACCAATCCAACACCACCCAAACAACTAACCCATGGCACCAAGCACCCCATGAAGTCTCCTCCTGAACACCTCCAGTGATGGTGACTCCACCACCTCCCCAGGCAGCCCATTCCAATGGGCAACCACTGTCTCTGTGTAGAACTTCTTCCTAACATCCAACCTAAACCTCCCCTGGCACAGCCTGAGACTGTGCCTGGAAAGAGGGAAAAGCCACTTTCAGTCACCTGAGTTTGCATCAGATCGTTACCTACTCACCCTTTTGGGGTTCTAAGGGAGAATTCCTGGTGCTGAGTGCAAAATGATAAGGTACAGAAAACGCCACAAAATCAAAAGAAACAAAGGGAAGCCTTGAAATAATCTGCTGCACTGCATGTTCAGCATGCATTCCGTTTAGCAGCTGAATTCCTTGCCCCAGGAAACCGGGGGTGTCACCAGTTTACACAGCTTAAAGAGGACATTTGACAGGTTCATCTAAGAGAAATACAATCAAAGGTTGTTAACTACAAAGGATGCCCCTGAGCCACACACAATTAGAAGCTGGAAGAATATTGCAGAAAAATGGCATACCATGTTTGTTCCAATATTTGTGCTCCCCCAGAGACAAGAAGTTTCGGTTGCTGTTGGAGACTAGGTCCTGGCAGACACGGACCTTTGGTCTGACTCAAGCCAGGTGGTTTTACATTCCTGAGGAAGTAACCATCATGCTACCCTCTTTATTTTTGGTATGCATTCTTCTCTGGAATGGAAGGTCAGAGGCCAAAGTGGAACATAAAGAATGAAGAAGTTCTTCTGTAAAGTGTTGTGCTTTTCTTAGAAAAAATTCCAGATACTGGATGTGCTTGGCTTCTTTGAACACATTTCATCTTGCCTTTATTCCCCCTTCAATCTAAACTTAACTATCTGAAGAGTCCTGAATTTCTATTAAACTAATGTCAAGTGCCTAGCTAAAGAATCTGTATTTGGAGCAAGGTCACTGCAGGGTCCCTTTGCAGCCAGTGAAGAACGCTAGACACCTGCAGTGGGTGATTCATGGCTTAGGTGGGCAGGAACTAACTATGTAGGAAGCCCAACACAACCTTGCTCCAATTTTAAGCACATCAGCTCAGCGTCTAACTTGTTAAGGCCTCGAGTTAGGTAGAAACAGAACGTACTATCCTTGTACCTTGTGCCCTTTTAGAGATTTATTATTTGCATGTGCCATGAAAACTCATCAGCTCTTTCTAACATACAGCAACCATGCCACAGCTGTTGTGACACAAACATGAAATCAATATTGACAATGAAAATAAAATGGTCAGATGCTTGGGATCCTCCCCTTCCAGACAGTTTTCCTATACAAAGCAGATTATTAGGATAGCACAGAACAATCTGTTCCTGGTTAGGAACAGATGTTGGTCAGTTAGAGGGTAGAAAGACTCTGCAGAGGGACCTCGACTGACTGGACAGATGGGCAGAGTCCAACAGGATGGCATTTAACAAGTCCAAGTGCCAGGTGCTGCACTTTGGCCACAGCAACCCCATGCAGAGCTACAGGCTGGGGTCAGAGTGGCTGAGAGCTGCCAAACAGAGAGGGACCTGGGGGTACTGACTGACACCACCTAAACATGAGCCAGCAGTGTGCCCAGGTGGCCAAGAGGGCCAATGGCATCCTGGCCTGTATTAGGAATAGTGTGGCCAGCAGAAGCAGGGAGGTCATTGTGCCCCTAGACTCTGCATTGGTTAGGCCACACCTGGAGTCCTGTGTCCAGTCCTGGGCCCCTCAGTTTAAGAAGGACATTGAGACACTTGAAGGTGTCCAGAGAAGGGCAACAAGGCTGGGGAGAGGCCTTGAGCACAGCCCTGTGAGGAGAGGCTGAGGGAGCTGGGGTTGTTTAGCCTGGAGAAGAGGAGGATCAGGGGAAACCTCATTGCCCTCTACAGCTACCTGAAAGGTGGTTGTAGTCAGGAAGGGGTTGGTCTCTTCTCCCAGGCAACCAGCACCAGAACAAGGGGACACAGTCTCAAGCTGTGCCAGGGGAGGTTTAGACTCAAAGTGAGGAGAAAGTTCTTCACAGAGTCATTCGCCATTGGAATATGCTGCCCAGGGAGGTGGTGGAGTCACCATCCCTGGAGGTGTTCAAGAGGGGATTGGATGTGGCACTTGGTGCCATGGTCTAGTCATGAGGTCTGTGGAGACAGGTTGGACTCAATGATCCTTGGGATCTCTTCCAACCTTAGTTATACTGTGATACTGTGTAACAGCCAGAAGAGAGTACTTCAAATCATCATTTCTGAGCAGCCAACAAACACAGGTCCTGCTATAATATGTGGCTAATCATTCTTCATTTTTTAAGTGCAGAAAGAGAGAGCCATGAGGATTTTGTTTGCCATACTATTGTTATGTCTGTTGGAATTCTTTTCTGATTTAGTAATCGAGCTAATTTTGTACACAATAAAGTGTTGTCATAATAACGTAGCTTTCCATTTTTCTGGGGAAGAGAAGGCAGATGCATAACTGAGGTTTCCTGTGAGCCATCTAATGGAATATGATTCTTTAAAATGAAACATGATTCTTAAAAATGAGCACTTAACAGTTCTTACTTGTAATGCACATGGAGAAACAACACAGTAATTGTTGATTTCCTTCTGGAAGCATTCAAGAGTTTGCAGTATTGCTTCTGCCACACACAGCAGAACTTTCAAAACCATTCTTACAAATTTTAGAATAGAATAGAATAGAATAGAATAGAATAGAATAGAATAGAATAGAATAGAATAGAATAGACCAGGTTGGAAGAGACCTTCAAGATCATCGAGTCCAACTTATCATCCAACACCACCTAAACAACTAAACCATGGCAGCAAGCACCCCATCAAGTCTCCTCCTGAACACCTCCAGTGATGGTGACTCCACCACCTCCCCAGGCAGCCCATTCCAATGGGCAATCACTCTCTCTGTGTAGAACTTCCTCCTAACCTCCAGCCTAAACCTCCCCTGGCGCACCTTGAGACTGTGTCCTCTTGTTCTGGTACTGGCTGCCTGGGAGAAGAGACCAACTCCCACCTGGCTACAACCTCCCTTCAGGTAGTTGTAGAGAGCAATAAGGTCACCCCTGAGCCTCCTCTTCTCCAGGCTAAGCAACCCCAGCTCCCTCAGCCTCTCCTCACAGGGCTGTGTTCCAAACCCCTCCCCAGCTTTGTTGCCCTTCTCTGGACTCGTTCCAGCAAGTCAACCTCCTTCCTAAACTGAGGGGCCCAGAACTGGACACAGGACTCGAGATGTGGCCTAATCAGTGCAGTGTACAGGGGCAGAAGGACTTCCTTGCTCCTGCTGGCCACACTGTTCCTGATGCAGGCCAGGATGCCATTGGCCCTCCTGGCTGCCTGGGCATACTGCAGGCTCATGTTCAGCCTACCATCAACCAGCACCCCCAGGTCCCTCTCTACCTGGCTGCTCTCCAGCCACTCTGACCCCAGCCTGTAGCTCTGCATGGGGTTGCTGTGGCCAATGTGCAGAACCTGGCACTTGGATGTGTTCAATCTCCTGCCCTTGGACTCTGCCCATCTGTCCAGCCTGTCCAGGTCCCTCTGCAGAGCCTCTCCACCCTCCAGCAGATCAACTTCTGCCCCCAGCTTGGTGTCATCTGCAAATTTCCTGATGATGGACTCAATGCCCTCATCCAGATCATCAATAAAGATGTTAAAGAGCACAGGGCCCAGCACTGATCCCTGGGGGACTCCACTACTGACTGGATGCCAGCTGGATGTGGCACCATTCTATTTACTTTTCTTCTCAAGAATTTCATTAGATCAGCAAGACCACTAATTGAGTCCTCAGTTCTGGCAATATCCACACAGAAAGCATGAGAGCTAGATGCTGCTTTTCGTGATCATGCCAGTTCAGTTTTGATTTTAGGTAGGGATGATTCATATACCTTTGTACAGTGTTTTCAGAGATGGTTCATCCAAAAGGAATTGTTCTCAGTGGTGCTTTCATGTACTTTGTGTCTGTGTAGCAGTTTGGGCTGGGTGCCCTCTGTGGTGTTCATATGAGGGGTACTTCCTGTGTCCGAAAGTCCAGCTCACTGGGTGGACACAGGAACCTAAGTATTTCATCCCATAATTCCCTGCACCACTATAAGATCCTGGTGGGGAATCTGGCACTTTCTCTTTCTTCCCTCACTGCCACCTGGTAACTTGGGGGAGGTTTCTCCCAAGGCCAGAGGGATGGGCAGTCTCAGAGCTGGCCAGCTGAGACTAGCCTAGCAGTGGAGTAGAGGGGAGAGGGAAGAAGGAGCCCTGGGGGTCTTGGGTGTACCCTCAGGTGGGGATGATATATTTCTGGGTCTGCTTTGGGATCTCTTTTGTCACTGCTTCTGGCTCTCTGTAAACATTCACTGCTTTCCATTTAAACTTTCCATCACGTTTGCAATCCGTTTGTCTGAGTCATTATTTTCACCCATGGTGGGGAGGGGGTCTGCCTCAACCCATCACAGTCTGGAACTTTCAAGTACTCTCATCTTGCATATGAGCAGACTCCTTTTCAAGTATCCTCAGATTTTACATAGAGGCTCATCTGTTTTTTCATTGATACTGGCCTCTTGAGCTTGACACAAAGCACTAACTGGAATGGGTCTTCATATAAATACTACACTATAACAAGTGTCTGGGGAGATCACGTCAGGACCCTCTTCAGTCCCTCCAAAATAAATTCTTTTAATGTGCAGCAGTGAGTTTTCATCTTAGAAGTAACCTGTCATGAAATAGGGCACAGCTTCAGTTTAACAATGGACCCCAAAACAAGATTAGTAGATCTCAAAGTTGACTGTTCGTTACATAAGTTGATATATATCAGTGCAGTAATATAGAGCTACCTGAACTGGGTACTTGTGCTTCATTTTGCAGTTCATTTGGAGACAGATGAGGCATGTCTGTATGGTATTATGAGTTATAGATCAAACTTGTCAACAGAAAAATCCTTTCCCAGAAAGCCACAAAACCCAGGAGCAGTTCTAGTTGCCCCAGGCCTGTTTGTGGATCTCCCTTTCCAGCAGCCAGTTCTCAGTCATGCACTAAGCATAATGCTGGGGCAGAAAGGATTGAACAGCCATTTTATCCAGTAAATCACCAAGGGAGCTCAGGGAGCAAGAAATGTTTGGCCAGCTGTGAGTATGGCCAGGATGATGATGATACCCTAAACAATAATCATAAGGCACTGGAACCACGGTGTTCTGTCTCATGCTGAAAACAGCAGCTCTATCATTTTCCAGCCTTTCCACATTTTCTCAGCAGCTTGGTGTTCTCCAAAGGTCTTTTATTCCAGTGCCGACTCGGCTTTACCCAGCTTCAGTTGGAAGGCCTAACGGCAGCTCAGCCATGGCCTGGGAGAAGTGCCAGCTCTTCTTAGCATGCCTGACAAGGCAAGAGAAACACCAAGAGAAACACATGTTCTTGTACAGCTCCCGGAAGGAAGAACTCATCAGCAAAGACTAATCATAAATCACAAAAACAGAGCTGCCAAAGACCTCAGGGTGTCATTTAGTTTATCGCTTTGCCTAAAGAAGACTCAACTAGATCTACCTCATTCAAAACAAACAGCAGTACAGCCTGTTAGAATACACTTCCAGTGATGGTTTCAAGGGAATAGCCTGCCTCCCCACATTATGGAAGCTTTCTTTGGACTCTCTAACCACTGCAGATACAGATTGAAACCCAATGTGGTGAACTGAGCACCAACAAACTGCTGCCTCTTTCAGCATTTTCCTTAAAATACTCTTTCTACAATGGCTGACAAATGTCCATGCAGGTCAGTGAGAGGAAATGGCAGGTTTAGTGTGAACTAACTCTCACATTTTAGAATGATCAAAATTAGGGGGTTTAACAGAATTTGGAAAGGCTGTTGAAAACTCTTTCAGAGCCTAGAGATTCTGAAGCTCCAACCTTTCCCACCCTCTTCTCTTCATTAGGAGCCTAAGTGCTCTGTTTCAATGACATAGAGGAACTTCCCATGGGAAAGTAACCAGCCTTTGCTGCAGTAAGGGAATGTAAAGGCATTTTCCTGCCTATTTAGGTAAGATGCCACCACCCTTTTAACACTCAATAAGTAAGAAAGCTTCCACAAAGCGTAAAGCTGAAAAAAATGGAATCAAAGTCGATCCATGGTGTGATATTAATTAAATGTACCAGTTACCTGCTGCTTCTTGGAAAAGGGCTGCTGCTGTACTGAAATGTGCCTCGAGGCAAGATCTGTTCGCTGGTGAGGTGTGGTTGCTGTGTAAGTGAGTTGTTGCGTAAAGTGTGAGATGCTGCCTAACAGAGCAGGGTCTGCTTTCTTGCAACGACTTTTCAGCACACTTTCTCTGAGCAACACTGTAGATGATGTGGTTCAGCTCATCATTATTCACTAATGATCATAGTATCAGTCGGGGTTGGAAGGGACCACAAGGATCATCTAGTTCCAACCCCCTGCCATGGGCAGGGACACCCCACACTAGATCAGGCTGGCCAGAGCCTCATCCAGCCTGGGCTTAAACACCTCCAGGGACAGCACCCCAACCACCTCCCTGGACAACCCATTCCAGGGCTTCACCACTCTCATGGGGAAGAACTTCCTCCTCACCTCCAGCCTGAATCTCCCCACCTCCAGCTTCATTCCATTTCCCCTAGTCCTATCACTCCCTGAGATCCTGAGCAGTCCCTCCCCAGCCTTCTTGTAGGCCCCCTTCAGATACTGGAAGGCCACAATGAGGTCACCTCGGAGCCTTCTCTTCTCCAGACTGAACAGCCCCAACTCCTTCAGTCTGTCCTCACAGGAGAGGTGTTCCAGTCCTCTGCTCATCCTCCTGGCCCTTCTCTGGACACCTTCCAGCACCTCCAGATCCCTCTTGTAATAGGAGCTCCAGAGCTGGATGATGACATAATGATGACAAAGAGAACAAAAGTTTTCTTAACAATGAGCTAAGCATGTTCTAATTTAAATGTAGTTATATAGAATCTGTGCTGCCAGCAACAATCTAAGATGATGATGATGATGATGATGATGATGATTATTGTTGTTGTTGTTGTTGTTGTTATGTGGAGTTCTTGGATTCAGAATCCAAAGACCATTACCTTACCAAACTGTTTGCTTGTCATTGAAAATGAACGATAAAGAAACTTAAAGGTAAAAATTCAGCTACATCTCCTTTCCTCCATTTTTTTCCTCATGATGTTCCCTTATCTTTCATTTTCTCAGAGATATTTGGATCACTTTTGAGCACATAAATATTTTTAAAGGAAAGCACACCCATTTCATTTGCATGACAGCAGAGAAATAGCTGTCGTCTTCACATGTTTCCATGTAATTTCTCTAGGGTTTTTTTTTCCCCTCCCTTTGTGTCTTTCTTCTTGGAAAATTTATTGCAAATCAATACTCAAAATCTCCAAAGGAACATAGCATTCTGAAGAGGGGGAAAAAAATAAATAGAATTTATTATGATAAATGTCCTCTAAAGAGACTTCTTTTTATGAGAATATAAACACAGAACCTTTCATCAGCATTTTGAAACTCGGAACCTCCTATGCCTCCTAGCCTGTCATTATTTATAAAAACAATGAAGCCTTACTTATGTCATGGCTACACACTCCTGTTTTCATTTGCTGGAGGTACAAGCAGTGCTTAAACTCTGGGGTCTTTGGGGAAAAAAAGTGCTGTTTTGTTCGGTTCAGTGCCTACCACAGCCTGACCTGGATCTGTGGCTTGCACTCAAAGACAACATACACATAGCAAATGACAATGAGAAAGCTACTCAGTTCACTTGAGACTGAAGACTCCCACTCTATTCTGCACCAGCATCTGAGCAGTTACCATCATGCTCATGGAGACAGAGGTGATCTTGGCCTAGAAGCTTAACTCATGGCAAATGATGAAATAACAATCCTTCTTTCCAGGAAGGACTGTCTTGTAGAAAGGCTTCACAGAGGATCTTAAAAGGGTTGATTAAGTTTCTGATCTTTTCTACAGAATCCTTGCAAAACTTGAGAAAAGTCACAGTATCACAGCATCACCAAGGTTGGAAGAGACCTCAAGGATCATTGAGTCCAACCTGTCACCACAGACCTCACGACTAGACCATGGCACCAAGTGCCACATCCAATCCCCTCTTGAACACCTCCAGGGACGGTGACTCCACCACCTCCCTGGGCAGCACATTCCAATGATGAATGACTCGCTCAGTGAAGAACTTTCTCCTCACTTCAAGCCTAAACTTTCCCTGGCACAGCTTGAGACTGTGTCCTCTTGTTCTGGTGCTGGTTGCCTGGGAGAAGAGACCAACCCCTTCCTGGCTACAACCACCTTTCAGGCAGTTGTAGAGGGCAATGAGGTCACCTCTGAGCCTCCTCTTCTCCAGGCTAAACAATCCCAGCTCCCTCAGCCTCTCCTCACAGGACTGTGCTCAAGGCCTCTCCCCAGCCTTGTTGCCCTTCTCTGGACACCTTCAAGTCTCTCAATGTCCTTCCTAAAGTGAGGGGACCAGAATTGGACACAGGACTCAAGGTGTGGCCTAACCAATGCAGAGTCCAGGGCCACAATGACTTCCCTGCTCCTGCTGGCCACACTATTCCTAATGCAGGCCAGGAGGCCATTGGCCTTCTTGGCCACCTGGGCACACTGCTGGCTCATGTTTAGGCAGCTGCCAATCAGCACCCCCAGGTCCCTCTCTGTTTGGCAGCTCTCAGCCACTCTGACCCCAGCCTGTAGCTCTGCATGGGGTTGCTGTGGCCAAAGTGCAGCACCTGTCACTTGGACTTGTTGAATGCCATCCTGTTGGACTCTGCCCATCTGTCCAGCCTGTCCAGGTCCCTCTGCAGAGCCCTTCCACCCTCTAACTGACCAACATCTGCTTCCAGCTTGGTGTCATCTGCAAATTTGCTGATGACTGTCTCAATCCCCTCATCCAGACCATCAGTGAAGATATTGAAGAGGATGGGGCCCAACACTAATCATTCACTTTGTTTTTGTCTCAACACTAAGCTCCAAAGAAACAGATCACAGAATCACAGAATGTCAGGGGCTGAAAGGGACCTCAAGAGATCAGCCAGTCCAATCCCCCTGCCAGAGCAGGATCACTTACACCAGGTCACACAGGAACTCATCCAGGCGGGTCTTGAATATCTCCAGAGAGGGAGACTTCACAACCCCCCTGGGCACCTTGTTCCAGTGTTCTGTCACCCTCATAGTGAAATAATTTTTCTCATGTTTCCATGGAACTTCTTATGCCTCAGCTACCACCCATTGCCCTTGTCCTGTCATTAGGCATCATTGTGCAGAGCCTGGCTCCATCCTCTTGGCACTCACCCTTTACACATTTATAAACTTTAATGAGGTCACGCCTTAGTGTTCTCTTCTCCAAGCTAAAGAGCCCCAGCTCCCTTAGTCTCTCCTCATAAGGAAGATGTTCCACTCCCTTAATCATTTTCATGGCTCTGCACTGGACTCTCTCAAGCAGTTCCCTGTCCTTCTTGAACTGAAGGGCCCAGAACTGGACATAATATTCAAGATGCAGCCTCACCAGGGCAGAGCAGAGAGGGAGAAGAATCTCTCTTGACCTACTGACCACATCCCTTCTAGTAAACCCCAGGATCCCATTGGCCTTCTTGGCCACAAGAGCACATTGCTGGCTCGTGGTCGACCTTCCATACATGAGGACCCCCAGGTCCTTTTGCCTTTTACTTCTCTCCAGATTTTGGTGCTTTCTTCCTTGTGACAGTTTAGGCTGTGCCTTTAAGTTAGGAGCTACAGCTGGTGTAAAAAGGAAAACAAAAGAGTGATAATTCTAAACGCATTTCATTGGTAGATGAGTGGGATGTAGTTTTACACTCTTACATTCTGCTCTCACTCACTCCACCTCTTTCTGCTGGAATGCATGCATGCTACCCTTGGACAGAGACTACTTACCAGCAAACTTGAGATAAGCAACACTAACTTCTTAACACTTTGAGCTAGCTGAAATTTCCCCTAACATTTCTCCTTTTCTCTTTTCTTCTAATTAACAGAGGAAAATGGGATGGGCCAGGCTGGGGGGAAGCAAGGTGGAATCCTCCTCCCAAGGAGGATTTCTGTGTTACTTCCTTTTTGTAAATTCTTGTACAATATTGTAACTGCTGTATATTTTGTATATATCCCTTGCATTCCATTATTGCTTGTAAAATACAGCTGCGTTTGCTTCTCTGACTGAGCTCCGCCGAGTGTTTGTGCATGTCAGTGGGTTAAACCATCACACTGCAACATTCCTGTACTCTGATTTTTTAAGCTCTTGCATTATGAGTGATTCTAAATAGAATAAATAGAATAAACCAGGTTGGAAGAGACCTTCAAGATCATCGCGTCCAACCCATCAACCAATCCAACACCACCTAAACAACTAACCCATGGTGGCACCAAGCACCCCATCAAGTCTCCTCCTGAACACCTCCAATGATGGTGACTCCATCACCTCCCCAGGCAGCCCATTCCAATGGGCAATCACTCTCTCTGTATAGAACTTTTTCCTAACATCCAACCTGAACATCCCCTGGCACAGCCTGAGACTGTGTCCTCTTGTTCTGGTACTGGCTGCCTGGGAGAAGAGACCAACATCCGCCTGTCTACAACCTCCCTTCAGGTAGTTGTCGAGAGTAATAAGGTCACCCCTGAGTCTCAAGCATTCAACCCGACAATGGGGAGATTATCCTTGTCTGCCCAGAGTCCAGACCGACAGGAGTCTGATATCACTGTACTGCAGTAGAAGTAATGGAAACATTAGCTGTCGTTCAACAATCAGTTACATAATTTGATGTTCGATACACACTCAGTGCCTTACAAACAGATGAAAGTGAGGCACATTTCTAAGCACATAAAGATCTTAGCAAACCATGACATCCAGCTTATCAATTTCCCTAATGGTTTATTTACCAAAAAATGCATTTGTTCAACAGTCACAATTCTTCACTGACTTGGCTGGTAGCTTAAAAATGGGGAAAATACTGAAAATATAACCATGCTGCAATTCACTGTTTTCAAACAAGACTTTCCAATCCTCGCCTTCACAATCGTTGTAAAGTTGTCAATATTTATTTTTAGGGGGGAAAACAAAAAAAAAAAAAAAAGGATTCAAGAATGAAAGATAACACTTTGGTTCTGGTCAGCCAAAATAGTCAGTAATTCCAAATTATTTCTTCTATAATATGTGTTGCTAAAAAAAACACAACCCAACTCATCCAATTTAGCCCAGTAAAAATGTAAGGCAGCAGACACTCAGATGGTCTGGCTTGAAACAGGCAATTAGCAGAGAAGCTGGCATATGTTGTTGGTTGGACTGGTTAGCTGGCTGGATGTTCTTGGGTATTTTTATAAGCCAAACTATTCAGAAACTTCCTCTACAAATTTCCAGAGCTTCATTGCCATGAACAGAAGAGCAAATGTCAAGATCAGAGTCAACGTTCTCAAATAAACAGCAGAACGTATAAGAAGCTGTGCTATTGTTCATGTTTACAATTCAGTGGGGGGGGGGGTAAAACTTCTTTTTTTAATATCAAGGATAAATTGGCTTCTTGTTTAATATCATGTCATGTTCCTTACAAAAGACAATGTGGTCATAAATGTGAGACTGGGGGGGTTTCTCCTATGCTTGCATTATTTAGTATTTCTCTTTCTGAGTCACTAATCATGTTCAACTGTGCCCAGCACATGAAGTCATACTGACATTCAATCAGAATTGAAAGGCTTCACTTTGATCAAGCCATTCCTTCTGTTTCCAAACATGGCCCTCTACATTTTAATGGGCTCACACTGATCATCAGGGCAGAAGACAATGCTAGCCAGTGGAAACAACAGAAATGTTAAGCAGGAGGAGACAGCATGGCCAGAGAGATGGTTCTTTTTGGTGTCTAGTTTCCTAGGCAAGGACAAATATTCTGTTGGCTGTGTCTGAGTGTCCTCTTCTATGCTCTGACAATAATACACCAAAGATACTCTCTCAGCATAAATCACCCAGTTTCTGCCAGAGGCTGAGGTACTGCACACATATATCTTATATAAATGAAATCATGTTATTATAATCATATTATTTTGTCTCTGTAAGTGAAAGGAAAGTTCAGTTCATTCAGACTGAAGCAGAGTGGCTGGAGAGCAGTCAGGCTGAGAGGGACCTGGGGGTGCTGGTTGACGGTAGACTGAACATGAGCCTGCAGTGTGCCCAGGCAGCTAAGAGGGCCAATGGCATCCTGGTCTGCATCAGGAACAGTGTGGCCAGCAGGAGCAGGGAGGTCATTCTGCCCCTGTACACTGCACTGGTTAGGCTGCACCTCGAGTACTGTGTCCAGTTCTGGGCCCCTCAGTTTAGGAAGGAGGTTGACTTGCTGGAGAGAGTCCAGAGAAGGGCAACAAAGTTGGTGAGGGGTTTGGAACATAAGCCCTACGAGGAGAGGCTGAGAGAGCTGGAGTTGCTTAGCCTGGAGAAGAGGAGACTCAGGGGTGACCTTATTACTCTCTACAACTACCTGAAGGGAGGTTGTAGACAGACGGATGTTGGTCTCTTCTCCCAGGCGGCCAGTACCAGAACAAGAGGACACAGTCTCAGGCTGCGCCAGGGGAGGTTCAGGCTAGATGTTAGGAAGAAGTTCTATACAGAAAGAGTGATTGCCCATTGGAATGGGCTGCCCGGGGAGGTGGTGGAGTCACCATCACTGGAGGTTTTCAGGAGAAGACTTGATGGGGTGCTTGGTGCCGTGGGTTAGTTGTTTGGGTGGTGTTGGATTGGTTGATGGGTTGGACGTGATGATCTTGAAGGTCTCTTCCAACCTGGTTTATTCTATGTATTCTATGTATCACCAACCTAGTTTAATTTCTTTCTTCTCTCTAATCAGTGTTACATGGAAGAATGAAAATGGAAAGTTGTTTTAAACACTGCATGTTCACCTTCCAGTCTCAACAAAACCCGTATCTCTCTCTTTTCTCTTTGATGACTTCCACTGAGGTTTATGTTTGCCTACCAATGCACAGAGCATTTGTTTTTTCATACTGCAGTAAGCTGACATTTTGGCAAAATATTTCTTTTCTTATGAAGGAAGGAATTGGACACCTTAGCAGGCTTTTGTCATAGAGAGTTCAGATGAGCTACAAACCCAAATTTATCATAAATAATATGTACATTCTTCACAGGAAGAAAGCCCAATAACAGCCATGGCTTTTTCTTGAATTCACATCTCAGTTTTTATTGTGATGCCAGTTTAAGCTGCTGCAAGAATAAAAAGAATGAGATCAGTCTTGCCTGCAGATGAAGTACATGGTGCAAGTTCCTCCTAAAAATAAACCACCAGACTCACTGAACTATGAACGCGACTGACAGAAGTAATGGTTTTGTAGAGCCTGTGGGTCTCCCCGCTGATTCTACATTAGTAATTGTATCTTGCCAAACTCAAATATTATTTCAATTGGTGCTGCTCTGAAACAGCTTTACATGTACAGCTACTATTTAAAAAGAAAGATAATTAACCTTAAAAATGCATTTTGTGATACATGATACACACTTTCTTCTGTCTGGTGCTGTGGAAATATGGCCAAGAGACATAAGGACATCATTTAGGGGAGACAGAGGGAGGGGAAATCCCTTTAATTTGTAGCTCTACTTTTGTGCATTGCCATAAATAATTTCAAGTATCATTTAACATAACTTATCATTTAGTTTTCTGCCGGTTTATACAGTGCTATGATGCTAATTAACATATAGGGCAGCCTATTGTGGCATGTACAATGTTGTACACTTTGAAAGCCAGTACATGTGAGCTGAGCCGCCAGCAGCATGAGTATTGCCTGTAGAACAAAAGCCTGGTGCTCATGCTTCCTGTAGCCAGCATGCAATAGCTGGGAATGAATGGAAACTCCTTTTCCATCACACAAATTATCCGTGCAAAGCTTTGATGACCTCATATTTTTGAATACAATAGAATAGAATAGAATAGAATAGACCAGTCCGGGTTAGAAGACACCTTTGAGATCATTGTGTCCAACCCACCATCCAACACCACCTAATTAACTAAACCATGGCACCAGGCACCCCATCCAGTATCTTCCTAAATGCCTCCAGTGACAGCAATTCCACCACCTCCCCAGGCAGCCCATTCCAACGGCAAATCACTCTCTCTATGAAGAATTTCTTCCTAACATCCAGCCAAAACCTCCCCTGCGTCAGCTTGAGACTGTGTCCTCTTGTTCTGGTGCTGGTTGCCTGGGAGAAGAGACCAACCCCCACCTGGCTACAACCTCCCTTCAGGTAGTTGTAGACAGCAATAAGGTCACCCCTGAGCCTCGTCTTCTCCAGGCTAAGCAACCCCAGCTCCCTCAGTCTCTCCTCACAGGGCTGTGCTCAGGACCTCTCCCCAGCTTTGTTGCCCTTCTCTGGACACCTTCCAGCAAGTCAACCTCCTTCCTAAACTGAGGGGCCCAGAACTGGACACAGGACTCAAGGTGTGGCCTAACCAGTGCAGTGTACAGGGGCACAATGACTTCCCTGCTCCTGCTGGCCACACTGTTCCTGATAGAGGCCAGGATGCCATTGGCCTTCTTGGCCACCTGGGCACACTGCTGGCTCATGTTCAGCTTACTATCATCCGGTACCCCCAGGTCCCTCTCTGCCTGGCTGCTCTCCAGCCACTCTGGCCCCAGCCTGTAGCACTGCATGGGGTTGTCGTGGCCAATGTGCAGAACGCAGCACTTAGATGTGTTCAATCTCATGCCCTTGGACTCTGCCCATCTGCCCAGCCTGTCAAGGTCACTCTGGAGGCCAGAGTTTCTGAAAATCAGACTCTTCAAGCACTATTATTCTGCACCTATTAAAACCAATATTCTCATGGATTTCAGTGGAAGGAGCGCAGTCCTTTGGATTTGAAAGTCCTTTCTCAAAGCACTGGCTGAGAACACTTGATCTGTGTTGTGCTTTATCACTTAGACACATAGATCTAGACATTAAAGCAAACAGACAAATCTGGATTCTTGATTACTTCCCTCTGAGATTATTTGTTTACAGTTCATCAATCATGAAGTATCTAAAGATTAGATAGTGTTGGGTGAGAGGTTGGACTTGATGATCTCGAAGGTCTTTTCCAACCTGGTCTATTCTATTCTATTCTATTCTATTCTATTCTATTCTATTCTATTCTATTCTATTCTATTCTATTCTATTCTATTCTATTCTAAACTGACCAAAAAATCAAGGGTAGGACTTCTTTGTCAAAGGAGCGAAGGGAAAATTTAGAGATGGAGAGAAACCAAGGAGCCTTCTTCTAAGCTTATTTATGTTGGTATAAGTCATGAATAACTTTGCTGAAAGCAGAGAGCTAAACTGGTAGCAAAGGTGAAGGAGGGTCCTAGAGCAGAGAAAGCTAGCTAACTAGGTGGGGATCTTTGCACTCCCTCACTTTAATGGTACTCTTCTATATGAAATTGTCTGTGGCAACGCCAGCGACGAGCAGTGTGAGCCTAGTGCAGGCCTAGAGCCTGACATGGTGCTAGGCCATGCTCTGCATAAGTGCAGAGCCAGCTAGTGGTGTACCAAACAGTGCTGTCTTGCAGCACTGTAACTAAAACAAGGCACTGGTAGCTATAAACACAGCAAGTTATCTTGGGACAACAGGACATGCACCTGCATCAACAAACCTCGCCTGTCTTCAGTAGTTGGACCAATAATCTATAACAGTGTGATGTGTGGTCACTCATAGGGAACCAATGAGTCCATGCCGAAGAGGCACTCTGAGTTTATATAAGTTGTAACAATTCCCTTGCTACGCACTTCTGCCTGTCCTATCTCTTCTCCTTCCATGCTTTACTTTGCTGTGCTATACTCACACCACAGGCCTGCACCATAGGCCTGCAATACTGGAACAATAAAGGATCAATACCCGATCATATTGGTCAGCCGTATTGATTCCAATAATCTCCGCTGCCGAAAATTGTCCTGTGACTTACATGGCTTCAAATGTTGTTCACTGCCTGGCCCTGTCACAGGCAATGCCACCAAGACAGTGAGAAAGGTTCTAAGTTTATGCCAGCTTTATGCATTTACAAGTGACTTTCGTGGAAGATTAACCAGACCCTATGGGCAGACTCAAATCAATAGCCTATTGTTGTATTACCTTAACACCTATTTCTGCTGTGGAAGTCTAGTAAGTATATACAGGCTTCCAAAAGAATCAATATCTACTGGACAGCAAATATAAGTTGCTTTGAAATGCTGGTCATAAAGCTGAACATGTTTGGTCTTATTTCTGTAACTTAGGGACCAAGAGACCTTATGACCAAGAGCCCTTTTTTCCTTTGTGCACCTGCTCAGCCTCACAGGCCTTTGTTCCTTTTCAGAAAAGGTTAACAATGTCCATACTGATGGATCATCAAGTCCAACCTATCACCCTACACCTCATGACTTACAAACCATGGCTTCAAGGGCCATGCCCAATCCCCTATCGAACAACTCCAGGCACAGTGACTCAACCACCTCCCTGGGAAGCACATTCCAGTGGCCAATAACTCTTTCTGTGAAGAATTTCTCCTCAAGTCTAAACTTCCCCTGGTGCAGTTTTAGATTGTGTCCTCTTGTTCTGGTGCTGCTTGCCTGGGAGAAGAGACCAACCCCCTCCTGGCTACAACCTCCCTTCAGGTAGTTGTAAAGAGCTGCATGTTAGAGAGATTGGGGTTGAGCACATAACATACTGGAGAAAATAAGCAGTCAGGGACTTGGGTGTCACCATCATGGTGTTTGTAGAAATGTGTTGACATGCTCTGTGTCTTTTCATTCAGACAGTCTTCTTCCTTTTGAGGCATAATGGGCCACAGCAAGCAAGCTCATTTTGAGTTAGATATGCTGGGAAAGGGGGAAGCAGTTGAAAAAAAATAGGAGAGGATGCAATTTCACTATTTCTTAAATCAGTATCACCATTCGGATTGCATGGCTGTCAGACAAGGTGGTACTAGGTGTCTAGTCAAGGGGAAGTTTCTCTGCACACTGAAGTTCTCACACAATACTCAGATGTTTCATTCACAAACTGTGATTGAACAGTTTTCTGAGAAAGCACATTAACTGTAGTGCTCCTCCCTTCTTTCTCACTTTCACACAGAGCTAAGTAAAAGCTGCCTGCTAGAAGACAGAATAAACCCTTAATAGCAACTGGAAACATTAGGAAGATAGAGATGCATATATACACAAAATCCAGGGGAAGTGACTATCTTTAACAAATATTTCCCAGAATATTTGCAATTCCAATGTTACATTGTTATGTATTCAAATGTGTGAGTGTTAGAGAGAGACCTCACATGAAAATGACTGGAAAGTAACAATTTTTATTGCAAGACATGTTCAAGGTAATCAAAGAGCATACACAATGAAAAGCAAATGAGGTTTCTGAAACTCTTCCTGCTTTTAGGGACTCTCATGTGGCCTCTGCCACACAAGTAAGCAAACCTGTTTGTTTTATAAATAGTAGGACAAATCCTTACATCCTCCCCATTGCCCTCATGCCCCCCTAACGCAATAGGTGATGATAAGTTGATCTAGCAGCTGCTTTAGCAGCCTAACTGCAAGGAGTTGTGATCTCTCTTCAGCTGCATCCAGTGTAGAGGGCAAACTAGAGGAAGGTGGAGGGCTGGTCATAGACAGAACATATTTTTCTGGTTTGAGCTGGGCAAGGGGCAAAATCAGGTGCAGCCAGCTGCATGTGAAAGAGCATCATGTCTGGGCTGCTCTTGAAATGTCAGGGGGAAGTTGAAGTATGGTGAGGGGCAATAAAGTCCACCTGGCATGTTAAAACATGATTCTTTTCCTTTACAAAACATAAGACGCTCTCACATTTCAACTGTAATGCCCAATTACATGTGAAATATGTTAGAAATAGCGCCAGAAAGCAGGACTTTATACCTCAGTAGTGATATAGATGCAAATTGATCACCCTAGACAGAGTGCCTGGGAGCCACTTTAATGGCTAGCATTTCTCACTGTTCTCCAGCATGTCTGTTTTCTAACTATTTTTGACTTCGTAACATCAAGGAAGTTGGTGGTGACTCATGCAATCTGAGCTCTGCCCCCTCCTGCCTCTCCTATCATTTCCCTGGGTGATCCTGAACAAGTTACTTCATTAATTTTAATTGGATGCTGTCATGAGAAAAGGCTTGTAGGGCTGGGCTGCAAGCCTGTAGTCATTCGATCCTCGTTCAGTTAAGTTCCTATTAATTCTAGAGGGAATGTCCTCTGCGTCAGGACTGCAACACCGACCATAATTGCATGTGCTCAAGGGGCTGCAACACTTGGGTAGAACTTCTGGTCACATGAAAGCTGATCAGAATCTGCTATTAGTACCTACCTTATGGGGAGCAGCTGAGGGAACTGGGCTTGTTTAGGCTGGAGAAGTCGAGGCTGAGGGGAGGCCTTCTTGCCCTCTACAGCTGCCTGAAGCGAGGTTGCAGCAAAGTGTGAGTTGGTCTCCCTTCCCTAGTAACAAACAATGGAACAAGAGGAAATGTCCTCTGGTTGCACCAGGGGGTGTTCAGATTGCATATTAGAAGAAATTCCTTGACTGAAAGGGTTCTTAAACACTGGCATAGGCTCCCCAGGGAGGTGGTTGAATCCCCATCCCTGGAGGTGTGCAAAGACACAGATAGGTGGTGCTGAGGGACATGGTCTTCAGCAGAGGAGACCAGAGACAATTTAAATGAATCTTAAGAATATTCCTCACAAATGGAATATAGAAATACTAGATTAGAATATGAGTGTGCCTGATTTACATAGCTTTGTAGAGCAAATATTGCTATTATAATTAAAGCAGTGACAGCTACTGATTAAACAGTATTCTTTTAAATGCAGGAGTACTATAAAAATATGTGAAGAGTCAGGAGAAAAATTGGAGCTGTGTAAAATAAAGACAAAAATTAAAACTATTATGTTCTACCTGGATTCACTGCAGTTTCTCTCACATTCGTGTCTGGTCTTTAGGAGCCTGGGCCAAGCTCTTGCCCTTGCAGCTTGGGTGCAGGTGATGTATTTGTGAATGCTTACCTTCAGAATACTGATAAATAGCTCTGAAAATATTTGTGACTTCTTTTATTTACTGATTTGCACATTCTTCTTTGAAAGTGCTTTTGCCCCAAAAAAGTGTCCAGAATCCCAGTGGGTGTTGGCTGCCTTGAAAGGGCTTTCATATGACAGTCAACACAACAATACTCAGAATCTCTGATATGTAAATGCCACCATGAGTAAGAGGCAACCACAGTTACTGTCACCATGGTTGGCATTAAAGATCTGCAGCCCTCTAATTCTGCACAAACTTTACAGAGGAGCCCTGAGATCCTTATAATGAAGTAGATTCCATTTCCTCCCCTGCAGTTCCATGTGTGCTCCATGTTGAACTGCTTCTCCTCTTCCTTCTGTGATTCTCTATCTCATCTTTTTTTTTTTTTCTGCAACCTCTTCTTACTTGCTTCTCTTCTGACACTCTGAAGCACCATGTCTTTCCAGCCTCTGTTCTCCACTTGCCCCCAAACCTGGCACTTCTCCCTCTGAGCCTCTTCCCTACTACATAATGCCCCGATGTCCATATTGCTCTCCCTGTTTATGCCCAGTGAATAACTCAGCACAATGAACATGGTTCAATGAGTTAGGCAGCCTCAATGCTGACTGATATGCTGCCTGGCAGAATATAGTTAATACTGTGACAAGGAAAAAGAAGCATTTTAATCAAGACCAACTCTCCCCCCCAAAAAAGCAGCATGCAGAACAGTCTTCTATTTTTATGGAAGTTATGAAAACACAAGCTTAATATTATGACAAGCAGGACTAGGGAAGTGATTGTCACACTGTGCTCAGCACTGTTGAGACCACACTTGGAATACTGGTTTCAGTTTTGGGCCTTTCACTACAAGAAAAACACTGAGGTGCTAGAGTAGGTCCAGGGAAGGGCAACGAAGGGTCTGGAGAACAGGTCTTATGAGGAGTGGCTGAGGGAACCAAGCTTGTTTAGTGTGGAGAAAAGGAGGCTGAGGGGAGACCTTTTCATTCTCTACAGCTACTGTAAAGGAGGTTGTAGTGTGGGGGGTGTCAGTCTCTTGTCCCTAGTAAGGAGTGATAGGACAAGAGGAAAAGTCCTCAGGTTGCACCAGGGGAGGTTTAGATTGCATATTAGAAGACACTTCTTGACTGAAAGGGTTCTTAAACACAGGAATAGGCTCCCCAGGGAGGTGGTTGAATCTCCATCCTTGGAGGAGTTTTTGAAAGACACAGAGACGTGGTGTTGAGCAACATGGTTTAGCATCACTGGTAGGGTTGGCTCGCGGTTGGACTCGAAGATCTTAAAGGTCTCTTACAATAAGAACAATCCTGTGATTCTGTGAGCAAATGGCTGGTAATTGCTACTTGCAGGCAGTGATATTGTCTAATAAAAAAAATTGTCAGAAGTCACAGCACACCATAGCTGTGCAGCCATCAATTAGTGAAACTGCAACATCTCATTATGATTGTGGTGAACAGAAAAGGACCTTTGTTTTAGAAATCTCACTTACAACCCCTTCCTCTAGGAAGACCCACAGAGGATTTTTTATCCAGCTCAGACAGAATTGGACCAGTTTCAACCAATGCTTCCAGAAAGAGCAGGAATTTCTAATGTAGTGCAGCCACCCCTGCTTACTTTCTCCCTCAGTTTGCCTATCAGCCTATTAGTCAAAATGTTGTCTTTTACGTTCTGTAAGTGAGATGTGATGTGTTAATGCATGTATGCCGCTCCAAAAAAACATGTGATTTTTTTCCCCTCAATTAAGCAGTGGCTCCGGAATGCATGGTTAAAGGACTGAAACACAAAGCCACCTATTTCTGCTTCTTTCCCTGACAAAAAACCTGGCTGGTATAAATAAGCAAGAAGGGAAGAAGCAGCATGAAGCAAGCAAATTTGTATTGAAGTTGCACTTCAAAGTGAAGATAAAATTTTGTAATACATCTGTGACCCAGATCCTCAAGGATATGTAGCTGTTTGATGCTTAAATAATTTCAAGGATAGGGGCACAGATTATTTGAAGGACACCTAAATATCTGTCCTCCAAACTGCCTGTGGTTGGTGTGTGTCCATTTTTGCAAAGGTTTGAAAAGGAAAAAATACCAAAGAACATGGCAGAGAAATGACAACACAGTGTGAGCTCATCAGCATTTCTAGGAAAGGCTTGGACCCTGCTGAAAGCAGGGATGCACTTTGGTACACTGCTCTTACACATATCTCTCTGAATGGTTACAGTAGATTAATCAAAGGAAGGAGGATCCTGCAGTAGTGAGGGAGGTGCATGCCATCACAGGGAAGGTGACCAGCCCAATTTCCACTTCAGGCAGAAGAAGAATTTTACAGTAGTTAAAAATTTCCTTTTCCAGCCCATCAGTGAGACATTGCATTGGTTTTAGCTGGCTAGCCCCACTAAAAGGGGTAGGGGATGGGGGAGGGCAGACTACTCCCCCTGCAGTGGCACAGTGAAAGCCAGGAGGGCAGACTATTGTTATTCAACACCATACTGATGTCATGATGCTCACAGCAAAAGGAAAGGGCTGGCTGGGGCCAAAAGGGGGTTATGGAATTTAGAGTGTATTCTAATGTTTGTAAAGTTTCCTGTTCCAGGTTTTTGTGGCTTTTTTCCTACTTCCAGGCAGGAGTGCTTTCGGCTTTATGGCCTTGGTTCACAGGTGTGTACAGTTTGCACTTTTTCTGCTACTCTTCTGCTACACAAACCACTATTTTCCTTTTGTGTTATCTTGCTATCTGGTATCCCTGCAGTAAATCTTCCCTATCTCAACTCCACCTCTCAGGTTCTTTTCCTCCTTGCCCACAGGACAAATATCCTAAAGAGGAGAATGGAATACTCTCTGGATGAAATCACTTATTAGCACACATGGGATTTTGGCTATGAGCCATGCCCATTAACCCTGAAGGCACACTTACCCTATGCAAATCCTAGCCCATGGATGGCAACCTAAAACCTGTGTGCCTGGAATACTGTGCAAGAGGAATCTATTTACATGATGGTTTTATAGGTTAATTTCTCTGTGTGTCTCTCTGAATGGGCAGAGTCCATGGAGATTGAATATAAAGGAAAACAAAAGCAATTCTGCAAAGTATTGTGGTGGTTTGAGCCTTAACTGGGACTTAAGAGCTCAGATGGGGGCAAGGCTGAGAATCCCTCCCCTGCTCCCCCCTCCTCATTCCCAGTAGAGAGGAAAAGAAAGGGAAGGAGCAAATCCACCAAGAAATAATTCGGAGTCGGCTTGGAAGTAGAGAGGTAAAGAATTTCTCTTTAAACTATATATATGTGTGTGTGTGTGTGTAACAATAACAGGTAGGGTTCACAAGGATAAGGAACAAGGATGGATGGGGAAAAAATATGAAATACAAAACCAGTCCTTTGCAGAGAATAGAATAGAATAGAATAGAATAAACCAGGTTGGAAGAGACCTTCGAGATCATCATGTCCAACCTATCATCCAACACTACCCAATCAACTAAACCATACAACCAAGCATCCTGTCAAGCCTCGCCCTGAACACCCCCAGCGACGGCGACCCCACCACCTCCTCAGGCAGCCCATTCCAGTGTGCAATCACTCTCTCTGTGTAAAACTTCCTCCTAACCTCCAGCCTAAACCTCCCCTGACGCAGCGGTGTGGAAGTAGCAGGGAGGACCACGTGGTGGAGAAGCAGCAAGGCAGCAGCAGCTCTCTTTCGTCCCCACAAGGCAGAAGGAAGAGAGCAACGGCTGCAGTGTCCTCCTTTTTATACCCTTGCTGGACAGGAAGGGGGATTGGAACAGACTAAGTCAGTTTCCCAAGGGGAAAACACCCTCCAGGGAGGGCAAAAACTCTCATAAGCCCTTCCCCTGCTTCCAGGATGGGCGTAACCCATCAGAAGTATCTAGGTTCATCTTATATTAAACTCTTTCACACAGCTTTTGCAGTTCATTACCGTACAGTAGAAAAATCCCTTAGCTGGCATGGCATATTTTGAACTGTATATTTTTCATTTAAATACTTTCCCTTCTTATTCCCCGTTTTTTGTGTGTGTGTGTTTTTTAATTCTGCGACTACTAACTCCAAGAACTATTTCCAGTGAAGTGCTAACACATAAACAATGTAAATCTCTATTACAGGACAAAGAGTAGGGAGATCCAACAGCCTGGCCTCTTCTGCTCAGCCTCTTCTGTTTTGACAATTTCAATGTTTTAGATTCTCTTTGTAATAAAAAGGATTAATAGGATGTGCCTACAAAGAGATTACGTGAATGAATTGCACAGGAGATTAGGGGAATATCTCATTTTGGGCACCCATCAAAATAAAACCTTTTCTGACTCAAAGAAAAGAAACAAGCAAACAAACAACCGACAAAAACCCCCCAAACACAGCAGCTTTCCTTTTCTCCTTCATTGGACCAGATCATTGAATGTCCTAGAGTTGTAACACAACTGAAAGAGACCCAAAGCTAACCTACATTCCCAACAAAACTCTAAACAGTCTGCCCTGCAAAGGTCACTTACACCAGCTAAGAAATATGAACATGGCTCAGTCCCATTTGTCTTGTGCATACCACTCTCCAAAATCCACAAAGTGAGCACGGAGGGAGGCAGTTAGCTCTTGAAGAACCCCTGCTGGTTTAGAGCAAGCAAAATACAACAATACAAATTCCATCTCATCTGGAGAACCTTAAAATACCTTACAAACAATATGTTCCACAGCACATTTGGGAAATCAGACAGTTTTGTGTTTATGATATGGACAGCTAAATTAAGAAGTGTTCCACTTGTCAATGGTAAGCAGAGAATCAAAGGCCTGGAAGAAACCCCCCTGATTCCCAAGAATCTTCTGCTGCAACTGCAAGAAAATCCAGCCTATTTGCTATCCTTCCAGCTTTGGTTTAGCACTTCCCAGCAAACTATAGTTATCACACATCTCTGTAGCTCTTTCCATGTCAAGGACCCTTTAAAAATTCCTGAAAGATACAATTCTGCAATAGCAGTCCTTAAGTGTAGCTGTATTTGGAATGAAATGTAGCCACTCTTCAATAATCTGGCTCTGTGTAATAATCTTTGACAGAAAGTGAACACTGACAAAATAGGCCTTGTGGAAAATAAATGAGCTGATACACACTGTACAATAATTTAAACCATAAATTGTGGAGGATATAAAACTTCTCCCTTTTCTCTTCACAATTCCAATCTGGTTTGCATAACTTTACTTCCATTGCAATTGTTCTTCCATCACTTTTTTTCTCCTACTAAGGATTCCACATCCAAGTCCAAATACTCCATCTAGCTGCATCTTTTTCTTTTCTTGGTAACTGGAGGGCTTGGCTGGACACTGTGCTCACACAGACCTACTTGGGTTTTGTCAAGCCTAATCTTCTTTCTTTCCACTTCCTCTTTCCTCCCTCCATCATTACAAAGTTATCCAGTCCCATCCAGCTCTGACTCTTTCAGAACTGATCACTTCTCTGCTGTGCTCAGAATGATTCAAAAGGGTGTGCAGTCTTTGAAAAAATGGCACCCTTACAGTAAACCAATAAAGATATCTGTGCTTCCAATGACAGACAGGGATGCTCCTCCAGCTCTCCAACCTCTGCTTTAAAAGTCCATTGTAACACAATCTAAAAGCACAGATCCATTAACCTTTTGGGAATGACAGAACTTGTACATTTTCTCCTAGGCCATCAGTAGGAAGTGAAAGAGCAAAAAAGTATCCAAAAGATAGAAGAAAGAGGTTAGGGATGGCTTCACTTAACTATTGAAGGATAATCCACCCATCGTGTAACATTTCTGTGACAGGTGTTAATGGACTTAAAATGTCAGGTGTTGTCTACACAAAGTAGTAACCAATGCTTTTTATTTGCTTACACAAAAATAGTTACCCTCCTGTCTTTCCCTTCTAACAGCAGCTGGCTGGGGTGCCTCTGAGTGGGAGAGAGGTGGTGCAGTCTGACTTGCTTAGCAACCAAATGGAGGAGAGAGCATCCTGAATTCATGGTAGGCTGCTCTGTGGGAGGAGGAGTGAATGTCCTTCCTTCCTTGATAACAGGATTGATACCAACCCCACACATTTGTGTGTGTTCTGAGGTGGATTTATTGGTACAAGCTCTCACCACGAGCTAACACGGCACTGTGCATTGTTGTGAGCCACTGTTTCCCTAGATGTGAACTTGAAAGGGTGCATTTGGTGTACTAGTACCTCTGTGTACACAAATCACTCAGATGTCCTTGTGCTACTGGAATTAACTATTGAGTTACCTTTATTATTTTCTTTTTAGAAACCCCATCTAATAAAAACAATATCAAAATGTCTATGCTGTAGCTAGTCCTTTCCAAAGTCATGGCCCCAGCAATGTTTGCATGAGTATATGCCAGCGTTCTTTGTTGTCATCCACTTTTTAAGTGCCAGCTTCTTCCTGCCAATGAAATACAGATATAGATAAATACAGATATAAATGCAGCCTGGACAGCTAAAGCCTGTCCCTGACTCATTTCCTTGACATCCAGTTCTGAAAACCATCTTTGGCAATCTTTCAGGACCATGTGGTAGCCAGGGTCATGTCCAAACCACCTGAGTTTGGATGTCTCTGTTTGCAGTCAGCACTTTGATTGCTAATTCGTTACAGATGTCAACACTTCTCATCTGGAAGGATCTAATACCTTGGGTGTTCCTTGCTAGCATGCAAAGCCCTCACAAAAAATCCATGCAAGTTTCTCCTAGATAGTATTTAAAGATGAGTTATAAAGCATGACTGAAACAATACTTGAAAACACTCTCTTTTCCAAATACTGTGTGGAAACAGTGTGCATTTCATATCATAATAGTCCAATGAAAACAATTTAAAGTTCCAGGAAAGGTGAATTAGCCATTTAAAAAATGAACCTTATAGTGCCCTGTGCTGTACTTGTGTGCTCATAACGCACTATGAAGCCTTCCTGACGTGACCTAGGGCACCAGCTATGCGTATGTTAACGGTTACAGTGAGAGCGAAAGCGCGTGGAATTCCAAGGACGGAACAATGCAGCCTTGTTGGCTTTGGCAGAGCACAAGCTTTAGTGAGGAAAACCTGAGAAAATTGGGGTCAGGCCTGCAAAGGCCTACACATATGATTATCTTTATGTGTAACTCATGCGTGCAGATTGTTCCAGCATCTGGCCTCTGACACGACTGCTTCAGCACAGGGTTCTGAACTGCAAAGCCTAGAGAGTGGTTTTGTCCTTCCTGAAGCCAGTGGGACTTTCAGCACAAAGCAGGTTAGTGATGTGAGACAGAAGAGCTGGCCCACACCTGGCTAAAACAACAAACCATTGTTACAGTCAGGCCTGACTGCAGTCTGACTGCAAAGAAGTAAAATAAATTACTATGGGATGCAAAAGATAAATAATGATAAGGTCTATATAATTCATTGGCTTGCTAATGGGAAAATAGAGCAGAGGCATAAGCAGTTCTCTCTCTCTTTTCTTCTTCTGTCGCTTCCGCTTGCAACTTTTCTCTCTCTCTCCTGTAGCCTTGCCAGGGGTATCTCTGTTTTGACTACTGTGTGAGGCAATGGGGAGGAGGGATGGAGTGGGAGACAAGATGAACAAGTCCCCTGGATCCATCCAGGGGGATCTGAGGAGTTCCTGTGTTGTTTATAAATTGCAAATCTCTCTCTATATATAATTGTACATACATTGTATATTTTGTACATACTCACTGCATTTCATATTTCTAGATTGCAGTTTGCTTGTAAATACAGCTTCATTTGCTGCCATCCCAAACTGAGCCAAGTCTGGCAATTTTATTTTGGGGGTAATTTTCTCCAAATTAGTAGGGAGGTAGTTTCAACCCACCACTGTTTAAACATTAAACAGTGATTTCCTCCACTTCAGAGAGAAAAGATAATTGTTGAATAGTGGCTCTGCATTATTTTTCATTAGTATATAATTTACTGTGGTATCATCCCGAGGCCAAAAGGAGGTTCCCATTTGAGGCTTCTTCATACCACAATTACACAAGCTTGTGGGTAAGAACTAAGGGGCACACAAACAGTTGTGTGTGTCTACTGCAGACCACAATACAGGAATAGGATGTCAGTGACAGATTCTATAGACAGCTGGAAGTAGCCTCAAGATCACATGCCCTAGTGCTTGTGGGTGGCTTCAATCATCCTGATATTTGTTGGAAAGGCCACACAGCAAGGCACACATGAAGGTTCTTGCAGTGTACTGATGATAACTTCCCAATGCAGGTAGTGGAAGAGCCAACAAGAAGAGATGTGCTGCTGGAGCTTGTATTAACAAACAGAGAAGTTTGGGTCAGGGACATGAAGGTTGTGGGCAGCCTTGGTGGCAGTGATCACATTGTGGTAGAGTTCAGTATCATACAAGTATCAACACCTTAATCAGAGCAATGAACAGGGTGTACCCTTAGCAAGTTTGCTGACAATATGAAACTGGGAGGAGTGGCTGATATTCCAGAAGATTGTGCTGCCATTCATCAGATGGGAGAGTTGAGCAAAGGGGAACTTAACGAAGTTCAACAAGGATAACTGTAGAGTCCTGCATCTGGGGAGGAATAACACCATGGACCAGTATTGACTGGGAGCTGACCTGCTGGAAAGCATCTCCATAGAGAAGGTCCTTGGAGTCCTGGTGGCTAGTAAGTTATTCATTGGAGAGTAAGTTGGACAGTAAAGTACCCTTGTGAACAAAAAGGCCAATGGTATCCTGGGGTGCAGTAAGACTGTGACCAGCAGGTTGACTGATGTTCTCCACTTGCCCCAATACCCCTACTACTCTGCCCTAGTGAAACCACATATGAGTATTGTGCCCAGTTCAGGACTCCCCAGTTCAAGAAGGACAGTAGAACACTAAAGAGAGTCCAATGGAGGGCTACAAGGATGATTAAGGGACTGGAACATCTCTCATATCAGGAAAGGCTGAGAGACCTCAGTCTGTTTAGTCTGGAGAAGAGAAGGCTGAGAAGGGGCCAGTCTCTTTTCAGTGGTGCCCTCTGATAGGACAAGGGGCAATGGACGCTAAGTGGCACACAGGATGTTCCATGTGGAAAAATATCTTTACTGTGAGGGTGATGGAGCCCCAGAGCAAGCTGCCCAGAGAGGTTTTCAAGTCTCCTTCTCTAGAGACTTTCAAAACCTGACTGGATATGTCCCTGTGTGGCCTGCCCTAGGTGGGCTTTGGCAGGTGGGTTGGACTTGATGATCTCCAGAGGTCCCTTCCAAGCCCTAACATTCTATGATTCTGTGATCACAGCTTGGATTCTAACCATCTTGTGTATTTTCATACAGAGCTTTAAATTTGAAACCTTGAAGTAGTATAGGCTTAATCAGGAACACTGCCATACTCAGCAAACCTGGTCCTAATACCACTTCCAGCATTGGTTTAGACAAGAGTGATAGAGGAATCACTTGCTTGTCCTCTGTTCAGTGTCACTCTCCATACCAAAATATGTAATTGAGGTTTACACAGTGATAGAAACACACGAGTTTAAACAGCTTTGGTATACATGATACAGGAGTGCTGGAGCAGGAAGACTTGTAGCTATTAAAAAAGAATGGGAAACATCTACCTAAAAGACAAGATTGGTTTTATTTGATGTTTACTGCAAAAGAGCCATGCAACACCCAGTGGATTATTCTGAGGCTGTTTAGACACAAGTGTTTGGTTGCTGCACCTGCCATCAGCATGGAATGCAGAATCAATGATTGGGATTTCATTTTCATTTCTTGTCCTAATTTGCACTTTCTATTACTATTTGTTGTGTTTCACGCCTGTGGGTTTGAGATCTGACCAAAACCCAGTTGAAAGCTCAAACCACTGGAAGTCCAGCATTTCTTTCTCTCCCCCCAAAACAGTCAAACACCTTCCCTACTGCTCTTTCCCCTCACATATATAGCCTCTTGAAAATATCTGCTCCTCAGGAAGTAAGCATGAGTAATACAGAATTCTATCTTACTTAAAACTTACTTAAGAGACTTATCTTACTTGAGACTCTATCCATAGCTTTTTCTGTGGTCACTTAAGACAACGAAATGGATGTCCCTGCCCATGGCAGGGGGATTGGAACTAGATGATCCTTGTGGTCTCTTCCAACCCTGACTGATACTATGATACTACTATGATGAGGGTTCAGCATGTCACTCCAACAGATAGAGATTCCCAGAAAGAAAAGAGTGGCTGACGCTTGAGTACTTCGCAAAAGCATCTTCTGAATCTTTGTGCCCACGTGGGAAGAGCTTCCTTGGTACCATCTGCTTAAAAAGGAAAAATAGGGGATAGAACAGCTTATTGTTCTTTCAGGGTTTAGTGAAATAGAGGAGCAATCCGCAGTACTACAGAACTGGTGGCCCACCATTCCTATGCTCTGTAATTACTTTCTGAAAAACTAACAGCAGCCCACCTAGTCATAAGTTTTATTTGGTGCCTGTAACAGAATTAGTCCCAATGGGACAGTCTAGCCTAGTTTTACACAGCTGTGTAATGAGACATCCTACTATTAGAAACTGGCACAAGCTGACAGGGGACCTTCATTTCTGTTAGAAATTGTTCAGCTCCACAGTTTTTAAACAACTGACTGAATTTGCTGTTGTGAAGAATGTCATATTTTTGCCTGGTCAGAGAAGTAGACCCGAAATAACTCTTCCCATGTGCAACACCTGAGCGGGAAACACGCTTCACCGGCTCAAATATTCCAAAACATAGTTTCACACAAGACTATGAATTAAAACACATCAGGGAGAGAGATTAGGTTTAAGAAATGATGCTTTACTTCCTCCGGATAGTAATTACGGGGAAGCAGTTTAGAACATCCCGATTATGTTATCAAGCAGCCTAATTTAAACACAGCTCCATCCCCAAACAGTAAATAATGTACATGTGGTAAGCATGAGTCATCACTCTTGCAACACTGTTTGTGGAGCTCCCTGCTTTGCATGATTTACGCATTAAATGAAAATGGAAAGTAGTTTTTATAGTAATTTGAATTCATATGAGAGAGATCCTTTACAGACATTGGTTTAGAGCGGTCTCCTCTGAGGTGATGACTACCTGTTGGGCTACGGAGATGAGGCACAAAAGCAGGGAAGGACAGATGAGAAAGCTTTAGCCAGTTTTAGAAAACTGAGTCTGTAAATCAGTGTACATCTTCCTCTCTCAGAGATGTTCCAGTCTTTGTCTTAGAGGGGCAGGTTCTGCTGTTGCAGCAGCAAGGGCAGTGTACTGGCTGTGCAAATCTGCTTCACCCCTCCCTGAAGAGCCGTAAGGACTCATGTTGCCCTGCTAGCGCATGTGTGTGTGCACAGCAGTGTGACTGGAGTCACATTAAAAAAACTAATAATAATAAAGGGCTTTGAGTGCTGTAAGCCATGCTCCTAGTCCAGTGCCTAAACTCCTGCTAAATGGACAGACTCCATTTAGCCTTGGCTATTTTAATTCATAGTGAAACGCAGGACTCCAATCTCTCATGCTGTTACTAAGCAGAGGCTGGGGCTTGCCAGCAGCACTACCAAGCTGGTGATTGCGTCACGCTGCTCCTAGGAGATGCTGTGCCAATGCCTTCATACACCCTCATAGCACGCTCCCATTGTGGTGTGCTCCAGGGCCCATGGCTGCTTGCTGGCACCCGTACAGGCACAGGCAGTCAGCTTTCACTACAGCTGCCGTGGCCTTGCTCCGGCTGCCCAGGTTCAAAGGACAAGAGCTGCTATCTCCGACAACTGACGACTCCCATATTTTATTTATTGCTCTCTTTAAATCTCATTGTCCAACGGAATCTGAAGCAGACAGGCAAAACAGCTGAGGGTCTGCGTTCCCCCTGTAACCCCGGGTGGGCAAGCCACAACAGAAGCCTTGGGAGAACGTGGTGCCCGGGTTTGATCCCTCTGATTAGTTCCTCGGAGAGGATTGCTACTTAGCGGGCTGCTGAATGCTCCCAGAATAATTTAAAACCACCGAATCAGTATTTATTAATGTAATGCTCTTAAAATTGAAAGTACACTTAATCCCCGCTGCCCTCTGAACGGGGAGAGGGGGCACGGGAAGGAACGTGACAGTGGAGCGTGGGGCAGCCTCGGGTCGCTGTCCGCCGGGTGCCGGCGGTGAGGAGCCAACGCTTCGCTGCTGCCCGCCCAGGGTGGGAAGAGCTCGGCGCGGGGAAAGCCGCCGCACTCCTCGCCTCCTGCCCCTCCTGAGAGGGGCCGAGCCGCCCGCTCGCTAGGGACAAAGACCAACTTCACTGAGGGACCCGCCCCGCGGGCACTGGAGAGCGGCGCCGCGCTCCGGCCGCACCTCACCTGCTCATCTCTCCAGCTCCCTCCGTGTGCCTCTCTTCCCACTCAGCGCACTCCCGCCCGCAGCAGGGCGGGGGGCGGCGAGCCGCAGAGGCGGCCTGGCTCTCCGGCGGGGCGCCTGGTGCCGGCAGCCAGAGCGGCGCGGTTCTCCTCAGTGAGCCCCGCAGGAGGAAGAGGAAGCTATGGGACGCACCCGTTAGGTTTTACCTCCGCCAGTGATGCCTCTACCCCCTACCCCCGGAGGACGCCGACGGGCTTTCCTGAGGAGAGCGGCCACCTCCTGGCAGCGCTGCCCTTCTCCACCCGTGGCAGGGCTCCGTGCAGCGATATCCCGAGACGAGTGGAGCAGCCCGCTCCGTGCCCCGCGGTAGGAAAGGACCGCCGGGTGGCACCGGGGAAGTTTGCATGCGGGACAGCTGAGCTGGAGTGGGGAGAGGCAGCGCGGCCGCGCCTTGCGCTTCAGCTGTTGTCGATGAGAGACGCGTAGGAGTAGGAAGGCACCTGGAAAGCCGGTCCCAGGTGGAGGGAGAGCAGCTGGTTGGAGCGGGGGCGGGAGGAAGAAAGGAAAAGGTGGAGAAGCAGGTGGGGATTAGAGGGGATGGGAGAGCTGTAGAGTAGGGAAGTGCAGGTGGCAGCTCTTTCTGAGCACCAGGGCCTTCTTTCCCGGTTTGGGGAGTGAAGCACCTTGCTTTGTTGCTGGAGGTCGGTGGTGCCGCCTTTGCTGTCGCCCCTCTGCTACTGCTCCCGACCCCGGGTCGTCGGTGAGTTTTCACTCTGGGACTTCGCCGTACAACTGTTAGGAAAAGTGGCTGTTGTGCCCCGAAAGCGACTGAGCGCAAGGTGAGGGGTTCATTCGTATGGAGGTTTGGGAGAGCGGGGTGTCGCGGATCGTGAGTTGGCTCCTGGGCGCTACCTAAGAGATCTGCGGGAACCGCTCCCCGGCGCAGCGGCCGGGATTGGAGAAGCGGAGCTGGCCCGGCCCGTGTTGGGCTGGACGGCCACCGCTGCCTTTCCCCGGCGCAGCAAGCCGGCAGCTCGCGTTTGGGAAACTTTGTGTGCCTCCCAGTGTGGAAGGACGCTAAGGCGGTAGGTAAACAGCGCTACTGAGGGACCTGGTGGAGATGACTGTCGTGTTTGTTTGCCCATTATTGAGGCTGCTGGCAGTGGGTTGATTATGTGTATTTCGGGTTTGAATCAATATTTATTTGCAGGACTCAGGTATTAATCACTCCTGTCTTGAAAAGCTCATTAGTGGTGACTTGTTTCCATGACAACAGGACCCCTCTGAGTCTTCGGGGTTATCTGTTAGTCCGATTTCCTTTTTTTGTTGTTTGTTTGTTTGTTTTCATGAAGAGTATTCGTACTAGAATCATGTTTTATCACTGAGGAGAAAAAACCAAGCAAATAAAACCTGTGCAATCATGTTGCCGGCATTCAGTCTTCTAGTGCTCAGTTACTTCTTCAGCCTTAATTAATGGTATCTGGATAGGGTTAAGCAAGTGTGTGAGCTATGTTGCAATTTCTTAGTACTTGTTTTACTGCCTTATGTCTTTTAGCTACAAAGCTGAGCCTAAGATGCGTTTTGTCTTGTCGCTTGTTCGAAGTACTCTTTATATCTGTTAGTACTGAAAAGTGTGATGTGATCTTTGTGTATCATTTAGTAGTGCATACCTCTTTGAGAGTCGTGGTATTGCAGTCTCTGTGGTTGTGCTGCTACAGCAGAGCTGGTTTTCAGTAGTGTAACTTTGTCACCTTCTTGTGGTGTGACCTTGATGGGTCTCTTGTATCCCACCCTATCTCAACAGAAGAAAATGTTGCCCACTTGTACCTGTGAGGTGCTCTGAGCTAATGAAACAAAATACTTCTAAAATGGAGTACTTTTAAAACTGTACTTATTCTTCACTGTTATGAGAAGTAAACATACCTTATACATCTCTTTCCCTTAATGATGCAAGTGAAAATCTTCCTTGTTAACTCTATTTAACTTAGCACAGTCATGTTAGCTCTTAAAATGTTGTGTACTGCTGTCACCCATCTGAAATCAGTCATCCTAATCCCATTTATGCTAGCTGCTAGTCACTCCTTTTCTGGGTTAACTTCATCAGAGTCAGGTAAAAAGGAGAATTTTTAGCATTCTTAATTTTTTTCTTTTCTCCTATGCCAAAGAGCGTCCATTCAGCGAGGAGACACAGTGAGCAGGCAGGCACTTTAACCTTACTTGTAGGTCGGGTTAAACCCCCTGAAACTATTCTACCAATTTTCATTGTTTGGCAAGAAATGTAGTGTGCAATGTTCTGTTGAGAAGCATGGGGAGTGCGTAAGGGGTGTTTCAGGAGATACAGTTCTACACCAAAACACCGCTGAGCGCCGTTCAGTTGAGACTGCTTTAGATGACAGGAGTAGCAAGTTACAGCAGTGGGAAAACTTCATAAGAAGTGTGTGTTTTATTTCTTTCTTGAAATGATTCTTTTTCATAAATAAACTGCTATAAAATAACTTTGTCTTTTATACTGCTAGGAAGAGTCTATCCCCAGGCCATCTCAGTTCAGCGAAGTGCTAAACCATGCCTCATTCCCAATGCATTAGTGGTTTCTAGTATCAGTAGGCAAATCGCTCTTCAAGCTTTTACTTAAATGCTCTAAAGAATCAAGGCTTTGTGACCTTGACTTTCATATTCTTTTTTTCTTACGGCTTAGTAGCAAGTCATCCATCTACAATGTTCCTAGGGAATTGAGAACCTTCTGGCCATTACCAGTGAAGTAATTTTATGACAGTCCCATGAAGAGAAAGAAAGAAAAAAATGATACCTTAGTCAGCATCTTCTCTCCTTTGTATGTCATTGACTTGAATTTCTGTACTGAACTATTACATTTTAACTACCTGGTACTTCACAGTCACTACAGGTAAAGTGATGTAGTTTTTGTGCTGTGCTTTATGCCTTCTGCAAAGCTCAGTCTTTTTTTTACTGGTGCTATGAAGAACAACAGGTTATTCCCATTCAGGTCTCAGACACTGGCTGTCATGAGAGGAAGGGGGCAAAAAAATCATCATTTTATTTTGAAGCCTGATAACAAGGCAGCAAGAAAAAGAATCCCTAAGTAGCCTGTACGACTTTCATGGTTATTTTTCAGAACACTAGTCACTTAAGATTGTAAGAAGACACCTAAATATATGAGCTGTTAGAGAAAGTGTTCTGTTTCAGGGAGTGGAAAAAAGTACCTGAACCTGAAAGCTCAGTCTAATAGGTATGGATGATATTGGTTTATATTGTTATTTACTCACCATTACACCCAAGTAACATGGGTATAAATGTACACTGGATTTCCTAAACAAAAATACTTCTGACTGTGCTGCTCTTGTGCAATATGTAGCCTGACTAAGCTGCATATTGATGAAACTTTGCTGATGTGGAAATAATATTGTCTGTTTCTCAAGTGTTGGAAGTCCCTCAACTGGTTTGTCAGATAAGATACTGGACCAGTATTTAGTGGAGCTGGTGAAACTCCTTTCTTTCTCAATGATCTACTCTGGACAGGTCGCCTTGCTATTTCTATTTCCTCTTTTCCCTAGCAATCTTCCCCCTGTTTGTCATTCAGGCTTGCTTATTTGGTGTGTAGAATCTTCAGTGTAGAGCCTTGTAAAGTGCATATATTGTGTCTGGAGCAGCAAAATGTTATTGCCCTACAATAACAAGAAAAGATAGCAAACAGTTTTTTCCTGTGTTGGTCACCATGGTCTTTGCATGGTCACTAGTTACTGCCTGAGAGGCAGTAAGATGCAATGGAGCAATTACTTCTAGTTACAGTTCCTTAAAATTTGTTTTGCTAAACATATTTGAAGAAAACAGCTTTCAGAGAAGAAGTTCACAGATCTATCCTCCAGGGACTAGAGCCTAAATAATGGCTCATTCCTGGAGACGTATGTTGGCTGTCAGGTTGAAAGTACTCATTTTCTGGAGGTAAAAATAAGGCAGTCATGAATTTAAGAGATGCATATTGGTGGCAAGGGGCTTGTAGAGGGCAGGAACCAGCACTGCAGAGCCAAAAATGGAATCTTGATTTTAATTACTTTTGTTTCTTTTCCTTTGCCATTTCTCTTCTAAGGAGTGAGAATGGCAGCTGAGCCTCCAAGTACGTTGTTTGAGCTTATAAAGCACAGTTTCATTTGACAGGAGTGAGTAATGATGTTAGTAAGATATGAGAGCTGTTTCTATATTATTCCAGTTGGGAGCTTAAATATATTCTTCATAAACTATTGTAAAATATTTATACTTCAAAATATGATGTGCTTGGTTTAGCTATGGGTTGGGTTTGTTTGCTTGGTCTTGCTTTTCAGAATCACTATGCTAATCAATACTGGTGCTTTCAGATCGAAGCAGGGTTATTTTCTATGGAAGGTTTACAGATGAAACCCCAATTTTCAAAGCCTTCACTTTTCTGTTGTAATGGTAGATTTACTTCCATCTTTCATGAGAACTCACCTGAAAAAAAATCAAGAAAAGAGAGATATTTTTGTCTGCCTGTGGAAAGTAAAGTAATACTCTTTGGGTTTGGTCATTTTAGTCTTTAAAGGTGAAAAGTAGAGAAGCTCCTTTCTGATCCTTCATGTACTGGCTAAATGAACTAAATATACAGTGGCTTCAAAATTGCTTAGGATTTTAAGGCCCACATTCAAAATAACCCAAAGAAATCTGATTTATTGTTGTTGTGGTGGTGTGTGTTTAAAATTTATTTAGGAGGCAGCCATCTTCCAGGTCTCTAAAATGCCTATTGCTGCATGGCTAAAAGTTCACATACACAGACTCTAGGTACTCTGGAAGTTTTGGACCTGGTTGTGTTTTCTTACTTCCAAAAGAGAATAAAAGGACATCTGCTCAAATTGCTTCCACATTCAAGCTAACTTTCAAATCTTTTTATTGTGCAAACTAATAACAGAGTTCAGTAGTTGTAGAGCTCGGCTAATGATCAATTTGTACATCACTGCAGCATAGACTACAGGAAGTCTGAATAGCCAAGTGAGTCTTACTTCTCACAGAGTCCCACTGAACGTGGTGTGGTGTCCTGCATGAGGGAATAGAGTATGTGGAAGTTTTTATAAGGATTTAAAAGTTTGGGAAGAAATATGGCACTCTGAAGTCAGGCATTACCAAAGAGTTAGCCAGGTACTGATGAATTGGGTTGTAATAGTTAGTGGTGTTAGTAGTCACCAGAAGTCCAGTAAGAGCAGAAACAAAATCTCAGAGTAGATCAAACTCAAGAGCGAGCAGACTGCTTTACTGCTTCAGAAACATGGAACAAAAGGATTAGTTACAAAGGCCAGAAAAACAAAGACAGAGCTGTTTGTTGGCCTCTATAGATCCTGCACATTAACTCTGCCTAAGCCTTTGCCTGGGTTGTAAAGAGTTCATCCACCGGTGCTGGGAAACATCAGTGGTGTAATTCTGATTCCAAGAACCTGACTGGTGTTTAGAGATAGAGGCAGGCAGCATGTGGCAAATGGTTTATCTGCCGTCATGGAGCTTTGCTCTGGTACCTGGTTAATATCCAGTAGACTTCAGAAGCCTCTACTCTTGGGAGACTCCTTGAAAAACTAATAACAGCATAGTGCAGCCTTTAGAACAGTTCAGATTGAAAGCACTGTAGGACAAATTGTGGGTGGGTTTGTTGGTTGTTTTGCTTTTCTTTCTGGTAACTGGAAGAATACAGGCCAATTCATCTGCTAGCGGCTTGTCGGACAAGAGGGTAGGTTTGTGCTTTGATGCCCCAGATGCCCACAGTGTGGCTCACCAAAACATACAGAAGGAGCAGCTCACCCCCAAAAAACTGGTGCAGATCAGGAAAAATACATAGCGTGTTCCCCACTTACACCTCCATGCCTCCTGTCACTGTATGATGACACTGAGTTCAGGTGGCATCTCAGCTCTTCAGTGCTGTTCCTGAACTGCCCAGTTTGGTGGCATCTGCAGGCTTACTGAGGTGCACTCAATCTCCTCATCCTGATTGCTGGTGAATGTATTAAAGAGAATTTGTGGTCTTCTCTGAAGATATGGCAGGCAGAAACCTCACAAATGGATTTGCAGGAGCCCCAGCAGCAGCCTGTATGCTTCTCCTTTTGGGTCTCGATTTGCAGGCTAACCTTTTCATGCTAGTGAAGTTTAGCAGGCCCATCCAATTTTGTCACTCTATGCCAGGATGTCTGATCTTGCAGACAGGGAGTCTGTTCTTGCTCTATTTGGAGTCAAGGGCAGAATTCTCACTGATTTCCATAGGAACAAGATGTGTTCCTAAACATACTTCAGCAGCTAGAAAGAAACTTCCTAATAAAGAACCAGACTGTAGCATTACACAAAACATCAGGCATTGTTCTAGGCTTCAAAGCTCTACACAGTGACATGCTCACAGACCCAAGGCTGAAAACAACAATCTTAGGGCATTCCTGGCAGGATTGTGGAGGGCTACCAGTTCTGATTCTGCCCTGAGAAACAACTGAGGCTTGATCACGTTACCAATAAAATCCCATTTATTCTAATGGACACTATTCAGGTCCCTTAGATTCTCTCAGGAATGGAATTCTAGAAGCAGTGATGTATGGCCTAATGGCTGTTAGAGAAAGGATTTAATATGCCAAGCAGAGAAGGCAGTGGCATTTCAGTTTACCTGAAGAAGTAAAAGACACTTTCCCATAGTTATATGAAAACTGTTGGAAATGACCAAGGAAGTCTTTGGACTATGATTCTGATACACTGAGTTGTTTTAGTCAAACCAGATCCTAACTACAATTATTTTTTTTCCTTCCTTTGGTTGTTTCTTCTCCCCATCCTCACCCCTCATCTTATTCTTACTGGCATTCTCGGTTCCACTTAGAGGAACCTTTGCAGTTACAGGTTTTTTTTCTGTAAGAGCAGATGAAATGAGGTATCCCTTGCCTGTTGGAGCTGGGGGGGTTCCAAAATGTAACTCATGGATATCTGCAGTTCTTGGCTTGCTTTCCAAAAGCCATGTATTCCGTTATTTTTGCCACCAGAAAGCCACTGTTCTGTCCTCATTTGTCCAGGAGCGCAGCAGTGGTGGTAAGGCGGTCGCTTGAGCTGCATAGATGGTGCTTTGCTGTTCGTGTTGCAGTCCCAAACATGAGCTTTCCAGGGCTGTTGTTTCACACAGTTGTCAGTTTGTGGTGGTTGCAATACCAGTTTCTCTGATTACTAGGTGAAGCGTGGTTGTCTTCCGTCTCAAGTGCCGGGTTCTGCACACTGGCTGCAACAACCCCATGCAGTGCCACAGGCTGGGGTCAGAGTGGCTGGAGAGCAGCCAGGCAGAGAGGGACCTGGGGGTGCTGGTTGATGGTAGGCTGAACATGAGCCTGCAGTGTGCCCAGACAGCCAGGAGCCAATGGCATCCTGGCCTGCATCAGGAACAGTGTGGCCAGCAGGAGCAGGGAGGTCATTCTGCCCCTGTACACTGCACTGGTTAGGCCACACCTTGAGTCCTGTGTCCAGTTCTGGACCCTTCAGTTTAGAATAGAATAGAATAGAATAAACCAGGTTGGAAGAGACCTTCAAGATCACCGCGTCCAACCCATCAACCAATCCAACACCACCCAAACAACTAACCCACGGCACCAAGCACCCCATCAAGTCTCCTCCTGAAAACCTCCAGTGATGGCAACTCCACCACCTCCCCAGGCAGCCCATTCCAATGGGTAATCACTCTTTCTGTATAGAACTTTTTCCTGACATCTAGCCTGAACCTCCCCTGGCTCAGCCTGAGACTGTGTCCTCTTGTTCTGGTACTGGCTGCCTGGGAGAAGAGACCAACATCTGTCTGTCTACAACCTCCCTTCAGGTAGGAAGGAGTTTGACTTGATGGAGCAAGTCCAGAGAAGGGCAACAAAGTTGCTGAGGGGTTTGGAACACAAGGCCCTATGAGGAGAGACTGAGGGAGCTGGGGTTGCTTAGCCTGGAGAAGAGGAGACTCAGGGGTGACCTTATTGCTCTCTACAACTACCTGAAGGGAGGTTTTAGCCAGGTGGGGATTGGTCTCTTCTCCCAGGCAACCAGCACCAGAACAAGAGGACACAGTCTCAGGCTGTGCCAGGGGAGGTTTAGGCTGGAGGTTAGGAGGAAGTTCTACACAGAGAGAGTGATTGCCCATTGGAGTGGGCTGCCCGGGGAGGTGGTGGAGGTGTTCAGGAGGAGACTTGATGGGGTGCTTGGTGCCATGGGTTAGTTGTTTAGGTGGTGTTGGATTGGTTGATGGGTTGGACACGATGATCTTGAAGGTCTCTTCCAACCTGGTCTATTCTATTCTATTCTCAAAGTGGTTTGTTTTTGTGGTGAACACTTCGGCTCTTTTCCCCTGTAGTATCCTCAGAGCATCAGCATTTGTTAAATTCTTACTCGCCTCCTCCCCTGCCCAACAATTTTTACACTTGTTAACAACAACAACAAAAAGCAGCCAAGCAAAGTTTTCCCATTATGTTGCTTCCCAGGTAATTAATATTTTAACATTCAAAACCACAGACAAAATTCTGCAGAGGGTAAACTTTTCCGAGGAATTTGTGTCTGCATCAAACACTCAATCACTAAGAAATTCCCAAGCTGGTTGAGGCACTCAGACTACTACCCACTGCTGGTGAAGAAGCTGTAATACATAGCCCAAAGGCGACTAAAAGAGACTTTGGGGCCCTAGGATGGTTAATGAGGTAATCTGGGGCACAGGTTCATTTCCACCCTCCTTCTAGTGATGGGCAGAGACACTGGAAGGAACAGACAAATCAACTCCATTAATACATGGCTCTGTGGCTGGGGTGTGGTGGGTTGAAATTATGTCCAGAATAAAATTGCCAGACCAGCTCAGATGAAAGCAAATGAAGCTATATTTACAAGCAACACTACAATCTAGAACTATGGAATGCAATGAATATGTACAAAATATACAATAGTTACATGTATTTACAATCTATAAACAACACAAGGGCTCCCCTGGACAAAACCAGGGGGCTACCAACAGCTTCCAGCTCTTGACTCCCTTCCTGCCCCCCCTACAAGGGAAAAGAGAGAGAGGAGCAGGAGTAGATTGTTAATGCTTAGCCACAACAAGAACACAGCCCAGGTCAGCAGCAGCCAAGCAAAGGCACCAGCCAGTATCTGCTAGAGTGAAGAAGCTGAAAGAGAGTTAGTTTACACAACCAATGCTGTCAGTTACCAGAGCACTGGGATTATTTAGACCTTATCATTCGTCTCCCTTTTACATCCAATGGTAATTTATTTGCATTCCACCACTTTTCTGCTCAATCTGTGGAAGATTTCCTAGGCATCAGCCTAAAACTGCCACATGGGGTCAATATCAGAGTTTTGAGTTCTTTCACAGTGGCTTAGCCTACCTGGCAGCTTGCAGGCTGGCACCAGATGGGAGCAACCTTTTGCAAAGGAAAAGGAGGGTCTTTGCCCAGGAACTAGCAGGACTCATTGATAAGGCTTTAAACTAGATGTGAAGGGGGAGGGGGAAGCAATAAGTCTTGCCTATGATAACAAGAGGATTTACTCACTGGAGGCTCTACTGAGGCAGTAGAAGCCAGCAAGGAAACTCATGAAACACCTCAAGGGAATGAAGGGGATCTCCTTTAATTGTGATGCAGCCAACAGCCCAGCTGAAGTGCCTCCAGGTGAACACACACAGCATGGGCAACAAACAGGAGGCAGAAGCTAATGTGTAGCTAGAAAACTGTGACCTGATAGCCATTACTAAGACTTGGTGGGATGAATCCTATGACTGAAGCGTGGCTATTGATGGCCCTTCTGAACAGCCTGCAGCCAGGTGAGGAAGGAAGGGCAGAGGCATTGCCTTTCATGTCAGGAAATGGATAGAATGTGAAGAGCTGTCTCTGAAGAACTGCCATGAGCAGATGAAAGGTTATGGACAAGATTGAGAGACAAAGGCAACAAAAGGAACCTTGTGGTTGCCATCTACTGCAGGCCACCTGATCAAGGGAAGCCCACTGATGAAGTCTTCCTACTTCAGCAAGATAAGACTTCATGCTTGCAGGCTCTCATCCTCCTGGGGGGACCCAACATTTGCTGGAAAAATAGCACAGCAAGGTGCAGGCAATCAAGGAGACCCTGGAATGCATGGATGATAGTTTCTTGAGCCAGGTAATAGACAGCCCTACCCAAGGGAATGCAATACTGGACCTGGTGGTCACAAATGCAAGTGAAGAACTCATCAGTGATGTCAAGATTAGGGGCAGCCTGGGCTGCAGTGATCATGCACAGGTGGAGTTTGCAGTCCTAAGGGATATGGGACAGGCAAAGAGTATAGTCAGGACTCTAAATTTTAGGAAGGCAAACTTCCAGCTCCTTAGGGAGTTAGCCAGTAGGACCCCAGGGGAAAGGATGCTCAGGGACAGGGGAGCAGAGCTGGCAGATACTGACATTATCCTTAGAGTCCAAGATTTCTCAGTCCCCAGCTGTATGAAATCAGGCAGGCAAGGTGAGAGACTGGTGTGACTGAATAACCTGCTGGTGAAAATCAAGAGGAAGAGGGAACTGCACAGACAGTGGAAGCAGGGACAGGTAACCTGAGAGGAATGTAGGAACAGCACCCAGTTGTGTAGGAATGAGGGCAGGAAGGCCAAGTCATGGCTGGAGCTGAACCTCGCAAGGGGTGCAAAGAATAACAAGGAGGACTTCTACAGGTACATTAACCAGAAAAGAAAAGTTAGTGCACATGCTCTGCTGAGTGGGAATGGAGAGCTAGTGTCAGCAGATGAGGGGTAGGCTGATATACTCAGTAACATTTTTGCCTCAGTCTTCACTGTCAAACTTACTCCATCCCCCTTCCAAGTTGATGGACCACTGAGTGCAGACCCACAGAGTAGATCAAGGGAAGATCAAGTTTAGGACCACCTGATGAACCTGAACATACATAAATCTATGAGAGCTAATGAGATGCATCCCAGAGCTCTGAAGGAATTGGCTGATAAGCTGCAAAGCCACTCTCCATGATCTGTGAGAAGTCCTGGCAGTCAGCTGAAGTCCCTGGGGGCTGCAAGAAGGGAAACACTGCACCCATTTTAAAAAAGAGGACTGGAAATTACCAACCTGTCAGCCCCACCTTGTGCCTGGGAAGATGATAGAACACATCCTCCTAGAAGCTGTACTAAAGCACACAGAGAACAGGGAGATGATTCAAGATAGCCAGCATGGCTTCACAAAGAGCAGGTCCTGCCTGACCGACCTTTCTGTGGCTTTCTCTGATGGTGTAACTACATCAGTGGACAAGGGAAGACCAACACATGTTATCCCTCTGGACTTCTGTAAAGCCTTTGCCACAGTCACAGTATCACCAAGGTTGGAAGAGACCTCGAGGATCATCGAGTCCAACCTGTCTCCACAGATCTCACGACTAGACCATGGCACCAAGTGCCACATCTAATCCCCTCTTGAACACCTCCAGGGACGGTGACTCCACCACCTCCCTGGGCAGCACATTCCAATGACGAACGACTCGCTTGGTGAAGAACTTTCTCCTCACCTCAAGTCTAAACCTCCCCTGGCACAGCTTGAGACTGTGTCCCCTTGTTCTGATGCTGGTTGCCTGGGAGAAGAGACCAACCCCTTCCTGGCTACAACCACCTTTCAGGTAGTTGTAGAGGGCAATGAGGTCTCCCCTGAGCCTCCTCTTCTCCAGGCTAAACAATCCCAGCTCCCTCAGCCTCTCCTCACAGGGCTGTGCTCAAGGCCTCTCCCCAGCCTTGTTGCCCTTCTCTGGACACCTTCAAGTGTCTCGATGTCCTTCTTAAACTGAGGGCCCCAGAACTGGACACAGGATTCAAGGTGTGGCCTAACCAATGCAAAATTACTTCCCTGCTCTTGCTGGCCACACTATTCCTAATGCAGCCCAGGATGCCATTGGCCCTCTTGGCCACCTGGGCACACTGCTGGCTCATGTTTAGGCGGCTGTCAATCAGCACCCCCAGGTCCTTCTCTGTTTGGCAGCTCTCAGCCACTCTGACCCCAGCCTGTAGCTCTGCATGGGGTTGCTGTGGCCAAAGTGCAGCACCTGGCACTTGGACTTGTTGAATGCCATCCTGTTGGACTCTGCCCATCTGTCCAGTCGGTCGAGGTCCCTCTGCAGAGCCTTTCTACCCTCTAACTGACCAACATCTGCTCCTAACTTGGTGTCATCTGCAAACTTGCTGATGACTGACTCAGCCCCCTCATCCAGATCATCAATGAAGATGTTAAAGAGGATGGGGCCCAGTACTGATCCCTGGGGGACACCACTGGTGCCTGGCTGCCAGCTGGATGTGGCACCATTCACCACCACTCTCTGGGCTCAGCCTCCAGCCAGTTCCTAACCCAGCTGAGAGTGCTGCTGTCCAAGCCACGAGCTGACAGCGTAGATGGCTGACGGTCCCCCACAACATCCTTCTCTCTAAACTGAAGAGATACAGATTTGATGGGTGCATTGTTCAGTAGATAAGGAATTGGTTGGATGATCACATACAAAGGGTAGTGATTAATGGCTTGATGGAGCCGGGTCACAAGTGGTGTCTCTCAGGGGTCTGTACTGGGACCAGTGCTGTTCAATATCTTTGTCAATGATACAGGCATCAAGATTGAGTGTAGCCTCAGCAGGTTTGCTGATGGGACCAAACTGAGTGGTGTGGCTGACAAGACTGAAGGACACAATGCCATGCAGAGTGACCTGAACAGGCTAGAGATGTGGGCTGAGGAGAGGTTCACTAAGGCAAAGTGCAAGGTCCTGCACCTAGGTTGATGTAATCCTTGGTAGCAATACAAGATGATTTGAGTGAGACAGCGTGGCTTCACCAAGGGCAGGTCCTGCCTGACCAAACTGGTGGCCTTCTGTGATGGAGTGACTACATCAGTGGACAAGGGTAGAACAATGGATGTCATCTCTCAGGAGTTCTGTAAAGGCTTTGACTGCCGAAGGTAGAGAGTTAGGGATTGTTGGGTGGATTGTTTGGTGGTTAAGGAACTGGTTGGCAGATCACAGTCAGAGGGTTATGGTCAACAGCTCATTGTCCATACAAAGATCAGTGACAAGTGGTGTTCTTTAGGGGCCCAACCAGGGATCAGTGCTGTTTAGCATCTTCATCAATGGCATAGACAATGGGATCAAATGCACCCTCAGCAGGTTTGCAGATGGCACCAAGCTGAGTAGTGCAGCTGACATGACAGGGATGGGGTGCCATCCAGAGGGACCTGGACAAGCTGGAGAAGTGAGCCTATATGAACCTCATGAGGTTCAATAAGATCCTGCACCTGTGATGGGGCAATCCTAGATATTGCTAACAGGCTGGGGGTGATTGAATTGAGAGCAGCTCTGTGGAAAAGGACTTGGGGGTACTGGTGGATGAGAAGCTGGGCATGAGCCAGCAATGTGCACTCACGGCCCTGGAAGGCAAATGATGTCCTGGTCTGCATCAAAAGAATGTGACCAGCAGGTCAAGGTCATCCTGCTGCTGCTGTGAGACCTCACCTGGAGTACTGTGTCCAGTTGTTGAGTCCTCAGCACCAGAAGAACATGAGCATGTCAGAGTGGGTCCAGAAAAGGGTCATAAAAATAATCAAAGGGCTGGTGCACCTCTCCTACAGAGCTGGAGTTTTGCAGCCTGGAGAAGAGAAGGCTCTGGGGAGGCCTTACTGCAACCTTTCAGTACTTAAAGGAGTACAAGGAAAATGGGACAGTCTCTCCAACAGGCCCTGTTGTGACAGGACAAGAGGTGATGGTTTTAAACCAGAAGAGGGGAGATTTAGACTAGATATAGGAAGAAGTTTTGTACAGCCAGGGTGATGAAACACTGGCCCAAGAGAGGGGGTAGATGCTCCACTCCTGGAAAGTTTACCAGGTCAGGTTGGACAGGGCTCTGGGCAACCTAATCTAGTTAAAGATGCCTGTGCTTACTGCAGAAATATGGGACTAGATGACCTTTAAAGGTCCCTTCCAGACAAACTGTTCCAGGATTCTAAGTCAGTGGGTGACTCCTTTCAGTACCAAAAGCGCTTTTGTGAGGCAAATTCAATATAATCCCGTTTGCTATCTTGTTTTTATTGTGCTGCCTCCTAAGAGTCACTTACTGTGATCCTGTTGTAGAGCACTGTGACATGGCAGCATTTGCTTGAAGAAGGTATTGCTGAATTTCCCTTTTCAGAAATGGTATTGGCAGGGGTTTAGAAATCTGAACTCTAGCCAGAAAATAAACCCTCACTGATGCCAACTATGCAAGGAGATGCTATACACACGAGGTGCAGACTGTTAATTATTGCTTTGTTTTGCAGTCTGTCTTGTCTGTGTTTGGTCAAATCTGTGAATTGGTATGTGAAATGACTCAGTAGCTGTATAACAGGCTGCAGAGAGAGGACTCTAGTGCAGGGCCATTAGCTAGCACAAGGGTTACTACAACATGCCCTGTCCTTTAGAACCTGCAAGGACCAATGGCAGATGGAAAGTGTCTCTTGCTAACTTGTCCTTTGTGACAGCTGCCAAGCTGCTCCATTGCTAGAGGAGCAGCAGGGTGTGCAAATCAATATGTGGTCAGCATCTTTACTGCAAAGGTCAAATTCGGTCACTTTTACCTTCTTCCCATTTCTGTTGCCTTCTTTTTCACCCATGGTGAGCTTCACTGTTGATCCCTTGACCTAGTGTCAAGGTGCTCCCTTGACACTCTTAGAGGTTTTACATAAGAAATATAATTTTAAAGTAAACCCAAGGTTTAGATAAGAAACCAGCTCACATCATACATTGCTTATGGAAATTGCTTTTTAGGAGCTTCACATGTAAAAGTATATAAGGTGAAAGGTGTGGTTAGGCCACACCTTGAGTCCTGTGTCCAGTTCTGGGCCCCTCAGTTTAGGAAGGACATTGAGACACTTGAAAGTGTCCAGAGAAGGGCAACAAGGCTGGGGAGAGGCCTTGAGCACAGCCCTGTGAGGAGAGGCTGAGGGAGCTGGGATTGTTTAGCCTGGAGAAGAGGAGGCTCAGGGGAGACCTTATTGCCCTCTACAACTACCTGAAGGGAGGTTGTAGCCAGGAGGGAGTTGGTCTCTTCTCCCAGGCAACCAGCACCAGAACAAGAGGCCACAGTCTCAAGCTGCACCAGGGGAAGTTTAGACTGGAGGTGAGGAGAAAGTTCTTTGCAGAAAGAGTTGTTAGCCATTGGAATGTGCTGCCTAGGGAGGTGGTGGGGTCCCCATCCCTGGAGGTGTTCAAGAGAGGATTGGATGTGGCACTGGGTGCCATGGTTTAGTTAGTCATGAGGTGCTGGGTGACAGGTTGGACTTGATGACCTCTGAGGTCTTTTCCAACCTGACTGATTCTATGAAAAGCCCATCTTGCAACATGCAAACAGCTCACCTCTATTTTAGAGTAAAAGAGAACAGCTGAAACTGTATTGAACAGGGTTCCATTTATTTTTTGGTTGTTTTTTTTTTTAATATGAAATAAGTTTTTGATACCTGTATCCTACTTTTATAAATCCTTGGGCAAATTCCTATTTATTTGAATGTGCTTGAGGGAAAGCTATTGTCAAAGTAAACCCTTGCAGAGTCTGCTCTGCAGGAATCAGGATGCAGTCCTGGCCAGTAATCAAACTATAACAATGTGAAATTTATGAGGATGGGAATTGTCTATAATAACACTTCTTTTGCCTTTCTAGTCTTTATCATTAGCTTCCCACACTTCTGGGTCATTCTCAGCAGAGAGCTATTCAGTCCATTAATTGTCTTTGATAGACAGCCTTTATATTCTTTCTCACAGTGAGGTGTTTGTAGCAGGGAATGTTCAATTCATCATTAGTCCTTGAGGCCCTAAACCCAAGTCTAAAGCTTGTTTTTGTTTTATTTTTTCTAAAAGAGAGATTACTCTGTGTCCATGTGCCCTCACACAGGCATGCATGCAGAGCTCATTAAATAAATCTGTGTTACCTGTCCTTGTTCTGTTGTTCCCTGATCTCTCGGTGATAATATGAGGCGTGCAACAAGATCAATGCCTAGGGCAAATTTTGGTCCAGAGTGTGTAAGGCTAATAACTATTTTCCAACTCCATCAAGCTTCTCCTTAAATATTCTGAGTTTGGAGTGCAGTGGAAGATTTGCAGTATCACAGTATAACTAAGGTTGGAAGAGCCCCCAAGGATCATCAAGTCCAACCAGTCTCGACAGACCTCACGACTAGACCATGGCACCAAGTGCCACGTCCAATCCTCTCTTGAACACCTCCAGGGACGGTGACTCCACCAAAAAAATGCCATTGGCCCTCCTGGCTGAAGACACTGCTGCCTGCGCACTGCAGGCGTGAACCCACAACTCTGAGATTAAGGGTCTCATGCTCTATCTACTGAGCTGACTGTGCTCAAGGCTCAGTAGTGTGACCATGAGTCCAAATGAGAACAAGTAAGAACAAAATTCATTACATTACCTATTGAGCATAAGTAGCATTGTTCTAAACTTGCTGCAGTGGTGGAAATGAAATATGGAATAAACATGGTCACAAGGCTTCAGTTTTAAACATTTAGGAGATTAATTTCCACTTTTATTCTTGTCTTACATATGCAATTTAATCCTATAGTCATAATGGTTATTATGGTCCGATCTTAAAACATCAAGCAAGAGACTGAACATGACAGGCATGCTGTTCAGAAGTACCTCCTCTGTCTCACAGTATGCCCTGGTCAAGGCTCTTGGTACTGGGTGCGCTTTGAAGAATGATAAGAGAGGAGCAGAATCTGTTTGCCTTACTGTCTGCTTTGATGATTGCTTTTCCTAAAGCTGGCATTGTTTTTGCAGCCTCGTGCACAGTAGTTCTATCACGACAACTGAAAGCCCTGTGTGAAATGAATGCCACTGAAACTGTAGCACTGGCACTCATCGTGATCAAAGCTGAGGTTTCTCTCCCTTTAATTGCTTGCTTATTTTTTGATAATTCACTGCTGTTGTTGCTTTTCCCTTTCTGTCAGCTTTGTCAGTCATGCATCCTTCCTTAGATGTGATGAGGAATGGAACTCTGTTGTTTAATTTAGTTGATAAAGCCAGGACTGACTCTTCTGTGGTGTACCAGTAACATGGGCAGCCCCTGTACTCTGCATTGGTTAGGCTGCACCTTGAGTACTGTGTCCAGTTCTGGGCCCCTCAGTTTAAGAAGGACATTGAGACACTTGAAGGTGTCCAGAGAAGGGCAACAAGGCTGGGGAGAGGCCTTGAGCACAGCCCTGTGAGGAGAGGCTGAGGGAGCTGGGGTTGTTTAGCCTGGAGAAGAGGAGGCTCAGGGAGCACCTCATTGCCCTCTACAACTACCTGAAAGGTGGTTGTAGCCAGGAAGGGGTTGGTCTCTTCTCCCAGGCAACCAGCACCAGAACAAGGGGACACAGTCTCAAGCTGTGCCAGGGGAGGTTTAGACTCAAAGTGAGGAGAAAGTTCTTCACAGAGTCATTCGCCATTGGAATATGCTGCCCAGGGAGGTGGTGGAGTCACCATCCCTGGAGGTGTTCAAGAGGGGATTGGATGTGGCACTTGGTGCCATGGTCTAGTCATGAGGTCTGTGGAGACAGGTTGGACTTGATGATCTTTGAGGTCTCTTCCAACCTTAGTGATACTGTGATACTGTAATGGAGCTTGGGTGTCCAGCAGCTGCCAAAAAACACACCAAATTTGCCAGGCTTTTATCCAACCTGGTCTAGTCTATTCTATTCTAATACTTGCTACACTTTCTTCCTCTTTGTGTCTTGCATGAGACATAGCACTAGGTGCAGTAGCAGAGGTTTTGTTTCACGAAATACTGGGCAGATCCAGGAAAATCCTTCTGTTTCATAAGCCTAAGCCCTGTTTCCCTTGGTTTTTTTCTGTTCTTCCTTTCTGCCTGGTATGAAGTAAATGTTCTGGTATTTTAATTGCCAGCATCAAGCCCAAACAGATGTTTGTTCCATTTCAACATGAATGTGTTTTCTAATCTTTATTTTTTTTCCAGTTCAGCTGCCATAACAACAAAAACCATCAGGCAGTTATGGAGGCTTACTGAAAAACTTGCATCTGGCACCGAGTGGCCCCTCAAAACAGCATGGGCTTTCCTAGGAATTTGGGCTGCTGAGCACATGATGCTTCCAGTTGGTTTCCAGAGTTGTCATCATTGCAAGTCCCCTTTCCTGGAAGAGAAGTCCTGTCTTGTTGTGTGAGAGCATTTTCCTTCATTGAAAAGCCAGATGTCCACAGAGTTTGGAGACTTTAAGAAACTGCTAAAAGAACTCCAAAGCTTTTTTATTTTCCCATTCCTTTTTTTTTTTTTAAAGGTAGCAAATCACCTGTTTTGGTTTTTTTTTCTTGAAAACCAAGCTAAGATGTGGTCCTCAAGGGACTTGGTATCTTCAAGTCTTAAGCCTGTTCTGGCTATTCTATTAATCATAGAATCACAAACATATTTAATCTAATTTCAGAAAGCACTGTGAATATGAAATATGACAGTATTTTTTCGTGGATCCCTGTTGGGTCATATGTTGGAGTTACCTCACATGCTGTGTCTGTATGGATGCTGAATGCAGTTCATCAGTCAGTATGATGGTTTTGTTGGGTAGGGGAAAGGATGAATTTCACCTTAATTAAATTGCCTTGCTACTAATAGTAGCAAAGCAGATCCAATGAAGCAAGCCATGTGTTATATGGCCTGCTACTGCTAACAAATGTCATGATAGAAGAAACCCAAATGTAATTATAGAACAAATAGCCTATTTTGAAGCACTGAGTGATGATGGATGCAACTAAAATTCATCAGGATTGTGTACTCTCTGTCCTTCCTTTCCCTGTGAAAGGGATCCAGACTTTCCAGAAGGTGCCCCTGTAGTCAGCACTGGTTAGGCCACACCTTGAGTACTGTGTCCAGTTCTGGGCCTCTCAGTTTAAGAAGGACATTGAGACACTTGAACGTGTCCAGAGAAGGGCAACAGGGCTGGGGAGAGGCCTTGAGCACAGCCCTGTGAGGAGAGGCTGAGGGAGCTGGGGCTGTTTAGCCTGGAGAAGAGGAGGCTCAGGGGTGACCTCACTGCTGTCTACAACTACCTGAAGGGAGGTTGTAGCCAGGAGGGGGTTGGCCTCTTCTCCCAGGCAAGCAGCACCAGAACAAGAGGACATAGTCTCAGGCTGTGCCAGGGGAGGTTTAGGCTTGAGGTGAGGAGAAAGTTCTTTACAGAAAGAGTTGTTGGCCATGGGAATGTGCTGCCCAGGGAGGTGGTGGCATCACCGTCCCTGGAGGTGTTCAAGAGGGGATTGGATGTGGCACTTGGTGCCATGGCCTAGTCATGAGATCTGAGGTGGCAGGTTGGACTTGATGATCTTTGAGGTCTCTTCCAACCTTGGTGATGCTGTGATACTGTGACTAAGCAGAAATGTCAATGATTTGACATAGATAAACAAGCAAGCACTTAACCAATACTGAATCTGACTCTGTTGCAAGAGTGAAGAAACTCTGAAAATGTTATTACACCAGTATTTAGCATCACATCTGCCACATTAGATGGCTGAAATAATGTCTGAAGAACATATTTAAGACAAAAGTAGTAAAGTACAACTTAAAAATGAAACAAAACCAATGCCTTCTGCAGGGTCTGTTCCAGTGGTGTACTCTCTGGTTTTTGGCAAAGGCAGAGGTCACCAGGACACCAGCACTTTACCATTTTTCACTATATAAAGCACAATAAAATGTAAAGAACAAGCAAACCCCTCAAAACACAGGTGATCAGCAGGACACAAGTAAGGCATAAATATTAAATTCCTACCCAAACCCCTCTTTCCTGTCTCAGGACAGCAAAGCTGCTTTCCTTGACACAGCTTAAGGGCTGCCTGAGTTCTATATAGGCCAAAAACTATTCAGTGTGCAGGCTGACCACTTAAAAAGAGTCTGGTGGAGCTTTGGCCTGCTCCAAGACCATTGTAGGGTGCAGAGCAATTTTAAGTTGATTATCTAGACAATAGTTGTCTGTAGACAGTAATAATTGCATCAGTACAGTGGCTTTGTCCTTTAATAGGACATCTTTCACAGAATCACCAAGGTTGGAGGAGTCCTAAAAGATCAGGTCCAACCTGTCACCACAGACGTCATGACTAGACCATGGCACCAAGTGCCACATCCAATCCCCTCTTGAACACCTCCAGGGATGGGGACTCCACCACCTCCCTGGGCAGCACATTCCAATGATGAACGACTCGCTCGGTGAAGAACTTTCTCCTCACTTCCAGCCTAAACTTCCTCTGGTGCAGCTTGAGACTGTGTTCTCTTGTTCTGGTGCTGGTTGCCTGGGAGAAGAGACCAACCCCCTCCTTGCTACAACCACCCTTCAGGTAGCTGTAGACAGCAATAAGGTCTCCCCTGAGCCCCCTCTTCTCCAGGCTAAACAACCCCAGCTCCCTCAGCCTCTCCCCAGCCTCATTGCCCTTCTCTGGACACGTTCAAGCGTCTCAATGTGCGTCTGAGGGGCCCAGAACGGGACACTTTCAAGAGTAAAAGTTTGTTTGAAGAACTCTCTTGTGTGTTTTGACTCCATTATATTCTCTGGGCTTAAGGAATCCAAAGCTGGGTCAGCTCTGCAGTGAGGCACAGGGAATGGTAAATTAGGAGTATCAGGGGATGAAGTTTTTATTGCTGTAGTCGAATGTTAGAACTTGAAGCTGTGGTGGTTTGTATTTGCCCAGAAGCAGACTTTCAGATAGCCTGGAGAATGACATCTAAGATCAAGAAGTTTCAGAAAGCTGTGATCTTTGTGTCCATCAAAAGGTAATTGGAAGTCTGTACTTGTTTTTTGTGTAGGCATTCTGCAGAAATGGGGGTCAGACCCAAGGGCTTTGGCGTGGCTCTTTTGGAATGGGCAGCGACGGAGAAAACAGATAGAAGAGTGGATGTTTAGGGTCAGGTTAAGCATCAGTCTGCTGTGTCCCAGATGCTAGCTGGACTAGGTATCCTGTCATGTAAGTACGTTTCCTCAGACATACCATCTCAGCTTCTGGCCACCTGCATCACAGGTACTTTCTCCATCAGAGGCCATAGTTTTGTGTTTAATAGCTGTTGGTGGATGCTTTCATCCATATAATGTGTTTAATTGTTTTTAAAATATAACTAAGCTAAGTAAAAAACAAACACACACAAACAAAAAACCCCAACGTTTTTTCCCCTCCACATCCAACTGCATGCTGTGTGGAGAAAAACACCTTGTTTGTTTGTTTTGGGACTGCTGTCTGATAACTCTTTGTTGTATTATGAGAGGTGATGCTTGATTGCTGCCTATTCAGTTTTAGCAGTGCCACTTACAGATTTTTATTGACTTTGCTGAGATTCCTTCCTAGCTGAATCTTTCTAGTCTGTTTAAATGATTGCATGTAGAAAAGAATTCTTTATTTCCTACTATTCTCATTCCCTCCTGCTCCCTTTCCAGCTCTAGAGATGTAGTAGACCATGAACTAGTACTGTGCTATAATGATCTTCTTTCAAAGTAACCTGAATTTCTCATGCTTACTCAGACTGCTTTGAAAATGGGGTATATGTCCACAAGAATGGGCTTCTTGTGCAAGGCAGTCTCAAGCTGTGTCTGACCACTGATTACAAAATAAGAAGAACAATCTTTAAGGCAGTCAGATCTTCCCCTATAAATCGTTTTACCTGATGTCTTCAGCATCACCGGGTGTTTGAGGTTTTTTTTCCTCTCCCTGTGGCTTTATTTTGATGAAGGTACAGGTAAACACGGTGTCTTTGGGAAAGGAAATTGCAGTTACCAGTGTTGCAAAATAATGTGTTTCATTGTGCAGTCATGGGGAGTAATTCAGTAATTAAGGGGACTGCTATCTAGCTAGTCTTCACATGAGTTTATCTGATGGAGACACAAAAATCATTGAACATCAATAGCAGTTCAGATGAGATACTGAAGAAAGTGGAGGGGATTTTTGCAGCAGCCCTTTTTGTTTTTTTGTGGCATCTTTGTGGTCACCTGAGCATCTTGAGATGTCCCTATTTCCAATTGCAGTATTAATGGTAGTGTTATTTTTATAGGATTTGCCTTCTTGCTTAGATTTACTTCGTAAATCCTAGTTCTTTCCAGAGCTGTTTGGGCCCTCTAGTCATGGTCTTTTGCTGTTTGGTTTAGATTAAGTCATCAACTTTGTCAACATTAAAATTGTACACAATCAAAATACCTATGATTTTCCTTTAATTACCTTATTTGCTGGGAAAATAATCTACATAATACATAATTCTACATAATACATAATTCCTTTAACAAGTACCATAAAGGAATTCTGGCTTTCTAACAGCTTTAGACGTAACACTGGGCATCCTAAGCTATATGACATATTTGTATTCATTTGTCCCTCCAGATTTGATCATAGACTAGCTTTGCTTGGAAAAGACCTTTAAGATCATTCAGTCCAGCCATTAACTTTGCCTTTGCCAAGTGTGGTTATTGTTTTTTCACTGCTAATGTGTAAGTTCTACCTTCTTTTATATTGCAGGTGCATTCTGTCTTTGCTTTAAGTGTTATTCTCACCAGCATATGGCAAAAGACTCATTGTGTAATCTGTGTTTTAAGGTACAGACTGCAGAGTGCTTGAAGCTTTTGAGCTCTTTTCTCTCCATTCCTGTGTCACATTAACATTGTCCTTGAACCCTTCATTAGCAGTTTTATACACACAGGAATGGTGTGTCTAGTGAGAAACATGGTTAAACTCAAGGGTGAGTAATCCCTTCTCCACCATTTAGCTCTGTGATGTACTTTTCTCAGTTCATTTACTTAAACATTTTATTCTGTGTTCCCTCACTGTGAAAGTCAAGTGCTGTTGAACCTTAATTTAAGTTCTTTCCATAAGTGTTGTTTTTTAAAGTTTTGATACCATAATTTGGTTAACCGGCAACTTTTGTATGCTGTATTCAAACGAAACAGCCCATTTGATTTCAGGCTGATAGTCTTGCTTATCTTCTTCTAAGACCTTGTACCTCTTAAAAAAGCCTTCTCTTAAACAGAATGCTTTTCAACTAATTATGTTATTGACATGGTTCTCATGTGTGTTATGCAAGCTTTGGTTCTTTACACTCTGACATAACTGACATAATTCCTTTGTAGTCACTGCATCTGTTCTTCACATGCCAAGAAGTTCTCTTGGCTATCAGATCCCTGTAGGCCCATGGGCAACATTCTGCATCAGATTTTATTTGGTTGTGTGACCGTTTGAGGCTGTGCCTTTAAGCAGCAGACAGTACTGGGACACTGGCTAAATGTTTTCGGTACTAGAACAAAAACATTCTGATATTCTAAACGAATTTCATTGGTGGATGGACAAATGCAACTTTAAATTGTAGGGCAGTTGGAATTTTTTCTGAGTGTGGTTTGGGAGTTTGGGTTTCAGCCTGTTCTCCCTGCCTGCTTCTCCGTGAACTAGCTGGAGCTGGCCTTGAGATAAGCAAAAACTAATCCTGCATGGGCTTTTGAAGCTTACTAACAACTCTTTTCCTTAATAGCTTACCTTTCTTTCTCTCTAACCCCTTTTTGGGAAAAAAGGGAGGTTGGGGGGGGAGAGAGGGGGTTACAGGGAGGGAATCCCTCCCCGGGGAGGGATTTTTGTTGTGTTATTTCTCTTTGCTGTATATTTCTGTGTATATATTGTAAATACCTGTATATATTGTGTTATATATAACCTGCTTTCCATATATGCTTGTAAATATAGTCTGCTTTCTCCGACTGAGTTAGCTGTGGTTTCTCACTCTGTGGGGGAGAGAGAGCTAGGCCCTCTCTCAACCTACCACAGGTTGTAAGAGTTTGGGTTCTCTGCAGTTTGTGTGGTGGTTGTCCTCTTTTTGTATACTTGGATTTGCTGCACGTGACACATTCTCATTTCCTTAAGAAATTTCAAGTCTCATCTTCCAGTGGTCTTTCTCTGCTGATGCTGTGTGCTGCAGCTACAGTCTGCTCTCTCGTCGGTGCAGTATTACTCGTTTCTCTTTAAGGATGTTCCGTAGCTGACCCTCTCAGTTGGATTTGACTGCAAGACGATCAACTGTTGTCAGAAACAAGGTTTCTTAAAACTATCTTGCACTTAGCAGATGCTTACTGCTAATAGATAGGATGTGGTTCATTCAACTGGGTGTATTCATGCACAATGGATTTCTCTCCACCTGCATCAATCAGTAGAGTCAATAGCACATTCCTTATCTTCATCATGGAGATGTTCATCTTGATTTGCATGCAGAAAGTGCTTTGTTCTCCACTGAACTGAGTACAGATACACATCTATATGCTGCAGAAAGATAGATGTCAGGAATGTCTAAATATCTGCTTAGGAACCCTTGACTTACCCCTCTTGCCCCTAGAAGCATTGAGTAGACAAAAGATTTCTTGTCCCAGTGCAATTTTGTTGTATTTTGGTTGGGTTTTCTTCCTGGAATACCATTCTGTGCTTCGTTTTAGAAGAATGGGGCACAGCAGTCTTTTCTGCAAGAGCTGGGCCCTTTGCAAGGTTGTCTCTAGAGAAGCAAGGGCAGTCATCACAGATGGTCAGCCCATCATCATGGGTCAGTAGGCAATCTCTAGATAATGTAAGCTTGCCCAGACGACTTGTTCCAAACATCCTTGTCATCTTAATAAATATTCAGTCCGTCCTTTTGATGAAGCTGATCTCAGTCAAGCAAAGCAAACTGAGACAACAAAGGTCCAGTGCACAGCAAAAAATCAAGACTTTTGCATTCACTACTGCCTGGCAATAGCAAAGCTGACATTTCAAATAAGGCCCTTCACAGGTATGTGCAACATTGTTTACCTAGTTAATCTAGTAAGTAAATTAATGTTTTGTTTATTGATCTTAAGTGTGTTAGATTCGGTAGCTTGTTCTCATGGTTGTTAACATTTAAACCCTTGGGAGATTGGGAAGAAGGGATTTTGTGCTGATGACAATCACAAAGTTTCCTCCTGCATGGCACCAGTTAAGTAGACAGCAGCAGAGCCATTTGGATCCAAGATACTGGGTAACAAAACTGACTGCTTTCAAGTGCTGAAGGAATTGTTCTTTTCAGGTAGCTTGTAAAGTAACGTAAAACATTGCTTAGTGATGGAGTTTTACATGATAATTACTGTGGAAATTAAAAAGTACTACTCTGCCTGTTGTTGTCACTTCAGTCCTTCGTTAGCTGCATTGATTCTTAAAGGCCTTGGAGCAGGCATCAACTTTTCCTTCTGCCTAACTGGTTTTGCTTTCGAGTATATTTAGAGCGGGAAACTCTTTTAAGCATTTCAGTCTTCAAAAATACCTCGCCCATACCTGGTGCTCCAGTAATCAGTGTTTTTACTAAGGACAATTTCCTACACATTTGAAGGAAATGTGCTGTTATCACACTAAGATCGATACTTGTTCAGTTGGCCTCTAGCCTGTGTTTATACCAAACTCGCTTCATACGTGCAGCATCCTCTTAATTTCTGTGCCTTGTTGCTAAGAAGCTTTCTTATTCTTTTGCACATCTTCTCTTCTTTTTTTTGTTAGTATCCTATCTCATGTTAGTTTCTTGCTTCTTTTTATGTAGTGCACTAGGTTTCAATATAGTTAATGTCATGTATCATATCTCATATCTGTATCATATATGATATATAATAATATATATCAAACCTTTCATACTAGTTTATCATACTATATATATATAGAATCTACCATATTATATATTCTCTACATCATTGTGTCGGTAGCATGCACATCACATTGTACATATCATATAATTGTATATCATATCACATCGTTTTCAATCATTTTAGCACCAAGAACTCAAGACAAATGTTAAAGCAGGAGAGCCTGAAATGCCATTCTCATTGCATTGCAAAATACATGTAACAGTGAACTTCTAGAGGCAAATTTTCTGTAATTTAATTTAAACCAGGACTGTTTCAAAATCTTTGGCATCTGGCTTTTTTTCCCCTCCCACGTTTTGCTTAAGTGAAGTGTTCTGACTTACTCCAATATAGAATCCTTCATGGTGACCAAAAGGACTAGGGTAGCGATGACTGCAAAATCCAAAGGATGAAAGTCAAGCTGCTACACACAGATGGAGGGTGGTTTTGTTCAGGCAGTATGAATATACTTGTCACATTATAAATTGTATTTAAAACAAGCTTTAGTCTGGCTTTTAGTTATAATGATGGGTGACAGAAATAAGTGTGGGGGTTTTTGTTTTGTTGTTGTTGCTGGTTTTTTTGCTGTTGGTTTTGTTTGTGGGTTTTTTAGCTTGTTTTTGGTGTTTGGGTTCCCCCCCCCCCCCCTTAAGATACCACAAATCTTTCCAGAATGTTTTTCATTTTTCAAATTGAAATAGGAAGTAAGGTGGATAAAAGAGTAGCAGGCTTAATTAGGTGCCACGTTGTGGTGTTGACAAGTTGATAGAACCATTATAGTGAGAATGCTTTTGCTTTAGTGCCCGTTATGTAACTGCTTGTAATAAAAAGCAAATTACTTTTAGACTTCTCACGTTGTGTTCTCTCTCTTAAATACACAAACATTCACACACATTTCCCCTTGTCTGCCTCTGCTCAGGCTTTGCCAGAAACTTCTTTGCATGCTGGAAGACCTGTCTTTGTAATCAGATGTGCCGTAGGAGGCCACAATGTTCAAGGATTCTGTGTTTTCTTGTACTGTGCCTGTCCCTGCTGCCCCCTATCCTGGCTTTCTGTCATTTCCTTGGAAATACTGCTTTCCTGCTGGCTAGTAGTTTGTTAATCTAGTTGAGAAAAGATAGATAATCAGGGTGTCCTTCCCTTACTAGAAGACTAAAGTGGAAGTTTTCAGTGGTGTTGCAAGTGGTACTGATGTCTGCTCTATGTGAGTAGTTCCAGAGTCATGCTGATACACTTGAATGCCAGGAAGGCTGAGCTCAGTTGACTTCTTTGACTCCTCTACCTATAAGACAAATAGAACCTAAATCCTTGGCTCAGGTTAACTGACAGCACTTTCAAGCCCAGATTTGCTTTGAAACCTTATATATGTACTTCTATGGAAGATCTGCCTTTTTATGCTTTCAGAAACCATTTTGATTGCTCATTTCCCACAGAAAATTTGGAAATGCCTGTAGGTAGCAGTGCAGAGTGATATCCCCACAGGTCTCTGCCGAAGTGCTTCTATTTATATGTCTTGTACTGCGAGCATTTAGCAGTCGGCTCCTCAGTTCGGATGGGTATGGATTGCTATCACACATGTGACTGCTTTGGCTTTCCTCATTGCTTGTTGGGTTGTAAACATTAATTGTCATCTTTGTCTTCATTTCTAGCCAGTATTCCTTTCTGCTTGCTTTAACAATCGCCTCTGGATTTTGTTAGGGTTTGCTTTAGCTACTTGAAGAGCTCCCATGTTCTGCTAGATACACAAATAAGCCTACTCATTCATATGCATCAGCAGCTCTTTAGATGTGTGCTTTTTGCCACCCTTGCCTTTTAATTATCCAATGATTGTGCCCTGTAAGGGAGCAAGTGGTGATGTTTAAGATCTGGTTGCTACCTCTTGACATCTCTGAAGATAGTCCCCTCTTCAGATGAACTGTGGTCTCATCTCTGATCGTATTTTGCAGTAGTCTTCATTTGAGGAGCCCCTTTTGTGACACTGGAAAGCAGTTACAGTGCAGATGCCTAGCCTGATTATGAACCTTTCTTTGAAGGATTAAGTGGAACTTAAAGCCCACAGTGCTTCAGTTTCAAGCTGCAAGTCTGATTAACTGAGAAGAGTGTGTGATTTTACTTAAACTCTTTCATAATCAGTGCTGCACTTCCAGGTGAGTTTCCTTCTCAGAATGAGAGGTTTTGTAAGTTACCATGGCCTTCCCTGTTCCTGTGAGTTACTTTGAGAAAGATGAATTGCGTGACTTGCTTTGGAAATCCATCTCTAGAATCGCCTGCAGAAGCTTCTGTGCATATAGCCTATGAGTAGGATGAAATTTCAGTTTTACCTTGTCTGTTTATGCTTTCAGTATACAACTGAGGTGAAAGCAGTAGTGGGGAGATTAAAAAAAGAAAAAGACTCAAAAGCATCCTGCAGGAGTGAATGGCTCTTGGATGGAAGTACAGTGGGATAAGACCATGACCTGACTGACATGGTATTCACAGCTTGCATTGGACTGGAAGGGACCCTCAAAGGTTATCTTATCCACACCCCCTGCAGTGAGTAGGGACTTCTCCAGCTCGATCAGGCTGTCCTGGGCCACATGGTGTCTGGTCTTGAATCTGTCTAGGGAAGGGGCCTGAACTGCATCCCTGGGCAACATGTTCCAATGTGTAGCAGTTTGGGCTGGGTGCCCTGTGCTATGGGGGGTGCTTCCTGTGTCCAGAAGTCCAGCCTAGTGGGTGGACACAGGAAACTAGGTATTTCATGCCACAATTCTCTGCGCAGCTATAAGATCCAGCACAGGGGCTGGCACTTCCTCTTTCTTCCCTCTCTGCCATCCGCTAACTTGGGGGAGATGTCTCCCAGCCTGGGCCTGGCTAGGCCCAAGGCCAGGGGGATGGGCAGTCTCAGATCTGGCCAGCTGAGACTAGCCTAGCAGTGGAGTCGGGACGGGGGGTGGGGAAGAACCTGGGGGTCTTGGGTGTACCCTCAGGTGGGGATGGGATGTTTCTGGGTGTGCTTTGGGATCTCCTCTTCTCCAGGCTAAACAACCCCAGCTCCCTCAGCCTCTCCTCACAGGGCTGTGCTCAAGGCCTCTCCCCAGCCTTGTTGCCCTTCTCTGGACACCTTCAAGTGTCTCGATGCCCTTCCTAAACTAAGGGGCCTAGAACTGGACACAGGACTCAAGGTGTGGCCTAACCAATGCAGAGTCCAGGGGCAAAATGACTTCCCTGCTCCTGCTGGCCACACTATTCCTAATGCAGGCCAGGATGCCATTGGCCTTCTTGGCCACCTGGGCACACTGCTGGCTCATGTTTAGGCGGGTGTCAATCAGCACCCCCAGGTCCCTCTCTGTTTGGCAGCTCTCCAGCCAATCTGACCCCAGCCTGTAGCTCTGCATGGGGTTGTTGTGGCCAAAGTGCAGCACCTGGCACTTGGACTTGTTGAATGCCATCCTGTTTGACTCTGCCCATCTGTCCAGTTGGTCGAGGTCCACTGATGTAGTCACACCATGATGGAAAGCCACTCAGTTGGTCAGGCAGGACTTGCCCTTGAGGAAGCTATGATGTCTGTGTTGAATCGGCTCTCTGACTGGGGTAGTATTTTTAATTGATAGGGTTTCTTATCTGCTGTGATGTACCTTTCCAGAGAAAACTCAGTTTTTAATGTAAGTATACATCAGTGTAATCTAAAACATTTAGAAACCATTTCCTTATTTCTTAAAATTAATTTTCATTTCATTTTCTAAGTGCATCTTTGAAGCAAGCATTATGATCCAAGCCTTATTACATGATAATTTCAGCTTCCTAATCAAGGACTCTGAGTTTCTCCCTTACTTCTCACATGACAAATGATTTGCTCCAAAGAGAATACTGAAAAGATTGAAAATGTCATTGGAAGGTGGGATGCAAAAGGACATAAAAAATTACAAGTGATAGAGCAAAGGAAGATTGGCCCTTCTTTAATGCAAGAGAATGGTAAACTGTTCTAGTAAAGCTTACTATTTATTTATAACTAATTAAGAGAAGTCATCGAGCCAAAAGATAGCCATGCTGCTAAGGACTCCTGAGGAGAGCATACCCTTATTTCATTGTTGCTATAAATCTATAAGAATAGAATAGAATTAACCAGGCTGGAAAAGACCTTTGAGATCATCAAGCCCAACTTATCATCCAACACCATCTAATCAACTAAAACTTGGCACCAAGTGCCTCATCCAGTCTCTTCTTAAACACCTCCAGTGATGGTGACTCCACCACCTCCCTGGGCAGCACATTCCAATGGCCAATCTCTCTTTCTGGGAAAAACTTCTTCCTAACATCCAGCCTAAACCTCCCCTGGTGCAGCTTGAGACTGTGTCCCCTTGTTCTGGTGCTGGATGCCTGGGAGAAGAGACCAACCCCCACCTGGCTACCACCTCCCTTCAGGTAGTTGGAGAGAGCAGTAAGGTCTCCCTTGAGCCTCCTCTTCTCCAGGCTAAGCAACCCCAGCTCCCTCAGCCTCTCCTCACAGGGCTTGTGCTCCAAACCCCTCACCAACTTTGTTGCCCTTCTCTGGACACCTTCCAGCAAGTCAACCTCCTTCCTAAACTGAGGGCCCCAGAACTGGACACAGGACTCGAGGTGTGGCCTAACCAGTGCTGAGTACAGGGGCAGAATGACCTCCCTGCTCCTGCTGGCCACACTGTTCCTGATCCAGGCGAGGATGCCATTGGCCTTCTTGGCCACTTCACTTATGATAATCACATAAGAAGCTTTCAGGATTAAATTTTTTATTCTTCAAAATAATGTAAGCCTGTAATGAAAAGGATATAAAAACTTTACCTCTAAGGCAAACTCATGTCTGCTTTCAAATGTCTAGCAGTCTGGTCTGCAGAGGGAAAACTCCATTTGATCTATGACTGATATTGACAGCCACAGAAATTGTAGAAACCTCACTGTAGCCTCTTCTAACCTACTCAGATGCCTCTAAAATCTACTGTTAAGAATCAAAACTAACATTTTGTATTCTGATATTGAATCTCTTGACATTGACCTCAGTGTAATGAAGGTGGCATTAGAATTGGATTTCGGAGTTGGTGGCCATATGGAAAAATGAAAGCACATTGTATGAGGAATGAAATGTCATTAAATAAGGTTAAGGAGAAATGTTTTTTGCCTTCTCAAGGAAGAAGAAACCTCACAACTGTTAAATCAACCCAAGATGTTTCATTTGACCCAGGACACTGTATGTTTCTCTTGCTCTAAAAAATAGATAGAAATGAAACTCTCTTCAGGGTGTTTCTAGAAAAAAAGAATCCTTTTTTTCCCCTGTTATTCTCAAATGTCTGCAACATTTGAGAATGTCATGTTTCATGTCTAGAATATGAAACATTTCATGTCTAGAATATGAAACATTTCATATCTAGAATATGAAACATTTCTTGTTTTAAAAACTAGTCATTTTTTAGATGACCTCATAAATTGTTATTGTTATAAAACAAGATGCCTGCAATATAATCAAAATGTTCTATTTTGTTTTGTACAATCAACAAGGAAGCTGGCTCTTGGCTTTTTTCTTCAGATGAAGAACTTCTTTGTGGCACTGAGTAGAATAGAATAAACCAGGTTGGAAAAGACCTCTGAGATCGAGTCCAACCTATCACCCAACACCATCTAATCAACTAAACCATGGCACCAAGTGCCCCATCCAGTCTCTTCCTAAACACCTCCAGTGATGGTGACCCCACCACCTCTCTGGGCAGCACATTCCAAAGGCAAAACACTCTTTCTATGAAGAACTTCTTCCTAACTTGTATAAAGTCTCTTCAGTTAAGCTACATGTGAAAGAAGTATAGACAACTGACTTAAAAGAACAGAGCTAACTTAATTGTGTAGGATATAGCCATCTGATGTTGCTATCACCATGGCCAGTAAGTAGCAAACTAGGATGATTAAGGTAAAGCTGTATCAGTTGTAGGAAGGTGCAATACTACCTGGAAGGGGAAAAAAATCCAACAAACCAAATAAAAACCCAAAGCATGTTGCAGTGATTAGTCTAACATTTTACTTCTGCTATGTTTACATGTCATGAATATGCATTTTAAGATGAGGCAGCAAGGTTACCAGTGTCTCAGTGCAAAGAAGAGGCAAAATTAAACTTCAGGATTCATGCCCACTGAATAAGGTTTTATTCTGGTTTTTGAAAACTCTGTAAACTGTAGTTGTGTGAAGTGGGGGTAAATTTGATGAGAGAGAAATCACCTTGTGTCCTAGCCAAGCCCTTAGAAATAAGGGGGGCTAGGGGGAGCTGGATTTATTTCTTAATAGGGGTGCCGATTAGGATGGGTTGCTTTAGAGCCAACACAAGACACAGTCAGGGGCCAGTTTTGCTGCAGGTTCATCTGCCTTCAAAGGGGAGCAGTCTGTGCGCTAATAACACAACTGTTTCCCATCATTATAGGTCCAACCCCAGATGCAGGAGCAGCCCTGTTTGCTGTAGTTCTGGTTGCATTGCAGCAGTCAGATGCACAAATAACGTGGTTTATTGACACTTGCAAGATATATACAGATGCTTCACGATTGCTGGAGATAGGAACTGAGGAGATCTCTAACTGCCTCCTCCTGGAACAGAGGGAAACTATGCTGCTCCCTGGCTCCATCTGCTAGCTCTGCAGGCCAGCTGTCCGGAAGACATTCTGTCCTGCTAGTAAAAATTGAGGCAAAGAGAGTGTTAAGTACCTCTGCCTTTTCCTCATCTTTTGTTACAACATTCCCCTCTGTGTCCACCAAGGAGTGGAGGTTGTCCTTGCCCTCCTCTTGCTATTAATATATTCATAGAAGGATTTTTTTGATGTCCTTCACAGCAGAGGCCAGTCTAAGCTCCAAATGTGCTTTTGCCTCCCTAATTTTCTTCCTACAAGTCCTATCAACATCCTTAAACATTCTGTGGGCTGCCTCCCCTTTCTTCCAAAGATGGTACACCCTCTTTTTTCTCCTTAGTTCTATTAGAAGTTCATTGCCCATCCAGGCTGGCCGTCTGCCCCCAGGCTCATCTTCCGGCACATTGGCACAGCCTGTGCCTGTGCCTTCAACAGTTCTTCCTTGAAGCAGGTCCAGCTCTCCTGGACCCTTTGTTTTTAAGGGCTGTTTCCCAAAGAACCTTCTAATTTAGTTCCTTGAGTAACCTGAAGTCTGCCCTCTGGAAGTCCAGAGTGGAGGTCTTCTTGCTGCCCCTCTTAGCTTGGCTGAGTATTGAAAATTCAATTCTCTTGTGGTCGCTGGCCCCTGAACAGCCTCCGACCACCATATCACAGTATCACAGTATAACCAAGGTTGGAAGAGACCCCAAGGATCATCAAGTCCAACCTGTCCCAACAGACCTCACAACTAGACCATGGCACCAAGTGCCATGTCCAATCTCCCCTTGAACACCTCCAGGGACGGTGACTCCACCACCTCCCTGAGCAGCACATTCCAATGACGAACGACTCGCTCAGTGAAGAACTTTCTCCTCACCTTGAGTCTAAACCTCCCCTGGCACAGCTTGAGACTGTGTCCCCTTGTTCTGGTGCTGGTTGCCTGGGAGAAGAGGCCAACCCCTTCCTGTCTACAACCACCCTTCAGGTAGTTGTAGAGGGCAATGAGGTCTCCCCTGATCCTTCTCTTCTCCAGGCTAAACAACCCCAGCTCCCTCAGCCTCTCCTCACAGGGCTGTGCTCAAGGCCTCTCCCCAGCCTTGTTGCCCTTCTCTGGACATGTTCAAGTGTCTCGATGTCCTTCTTAAACTGAGGGGCCCAGAACTGGACACAGTACTCAAGGTGTGACCTAGCCAATGCAGAGTCCAGGGGCACAATGACCTCCCTGCTCCTGCTGGCCACACTATTCCTAATGCAGGCCAGGAGGCCATTGGCCCTCTTGGCCACCTGGGCACACTGCTGGCTCATGTTTAGGCGGCTGTCAATCATCACCCCCAGGTCCCTCTCTGTTTGGCAGCTCTCCAGCCACTCTGACCCCAGCCTGTAGCTCTGCATGGGGTTGCCGTGGCCAAAGTGCAGCCCCTGGCACTTGGATTTGTTGAATGCCATCCTGTTGGACTCTGCCCATCTGTCCAGTCGGTCAAGGTCCCTCTGCAGAGCCTTTCTACCCTCTAACTGACTAACATCCGTTCCCAACTTGGTGTCATCTGCAAACTTGCTGATGACTGACTCAACCCCCTCATCCATATCATCAATGAAGATGTTAAAGAGGATGGGGCCACCAGCCCTTTCCTGTTGGTGAAGAGGAGGTCAAGCAGAGCCTTACCCCGGTAGGCTCACGCAGCACCTGGGATAAGAAGCTGTCCTCCATGCACTCTAAGAACTTCCTAGACTGCCTCCTCTCTGCTGTGTTGAGATCCCAGCAGATGTCAGGCAGGTTGAAGTCATCCATGAGAACAAGGTCAGATGATCTTGAGACAGCCTGAAGCTGCCTATAGAATGCTTCATCAACATCTTCTTCCTGTCTGGGTGGTCTATAACAGACTCCAACCAGGATGTCTGCCCTGCTGGTCTTCCCTCTAATTCTCACCCACAAGCACTCAACCTGATGGTCCCTGATCTCCAGCTCAATAGCATCTAGTGCCTCCCTGATGTACAGGGCCACCCCTCCACCCCTTCTTCCTTGCCTGTCTCTCCTGAAGAGCCTGTAGCCATCAATTGCTGCGCTCCAGTCATGTGAGTCGTCCCACCACGTCTCTGTGATGGCAACTACATCATAACTTTCCTGCTGCAGCAAGGCTTCCAGCTCCTCTTGTTTGTTATCCAAGCTTCGTGCATTAGTGTACATGCACTTCAGCCAGGCTGCCGGTTTCACCCCTGGCTCTAGCTTATCACCCCCAGACTCCTGCCTGGGGGGACTGGTTTCAGCCCCTTCCCCCTTTGAATCTAGTTTAAAGCCCTATTAATGAGCCCTGCCAATTCCCTTCCTAGAATCTTTTTCCCTTTGGGGGATAGGCCATTCTCATATACTGTGGCCTTTCAAAGAGAACATCCTTTCTAGGTAGATGAGAATTTGACAAAGCCCTAGGGAGGCACAGGCAGGTTTTGTCTTCTCTGCCCTCCTTAGGAGGGATATTAAAACATAAGGATTCAGGGGCCAAGGGGGTTGAGCAAGATAAGGGTTAGCTTTTGAGAGAGAAAATAGGACAATGAGGAGAATACAGACAAGTAGGTGACTTTTGCTCAAATACCACAAACCAAAGTATTATGTTTAATAGTGTAAAAGACAATTGATTACTAAGGAAGCTGAGGAATGGACTGCCAACTTTGATTTTTGGCTTAAAATGGTTCATACATCAATGAACTTACAGGTAAGAGGGAGTTAAAGGAGGACTTTAGAGGCAGCTGGAAAGCAGATAAAATTCAAGAACAAGAAGGGCTTTTCAGAAATCATCTGGTCTTTTTTATTCCTACCATTTTGGCTGGAGGGACCAAATCATTTAGCAGCTGGAAGAGTTAGAAGATGGGAAAGAACAGAATAAGGTTACACAGGAAGGGAGAAATCACTTCTGCATCTGTGTCCTATTTCCTTCCTTGAAAGACCCTATTTTCCATTATACTGTCATTCAGTTTCTATCTCATCATCTCTTTGCCTCTTAAGGTATTAGCCATCTTTCCCACAGAGGTTGCCAGAGATGTCTGTGTGAGTTTTCGTTCCAGGTAAAATATGGAAGGCAGATTTGAATCCTTTTTTTTCCCTATATCAGACCTCCTTATTTGGTTGAAGGCTGGAATCAAGAGTTGGAGCCTGGAGTTGAAGTGGGTAAATCCTGCATATATAAAAGCCCCTCTGTCTTTTGTAGACTCCATTAGCTTCAGTTCAGCTACATTAGAGTTCTAGAGATTTCATAATTTGACGTATTTGGGATGTAATTGATGTCCCCAGACAGAACTGATTGCCTGGGGTATATGACTTCATCCATACTGATAAATATAGATTACATAGCAGCAAAGGCCTTATGCTTAGTGGAAAGAAAATCACTGCAGAATGAGCATCTGTGATGGCTTCCAAAAGGATTATACTTTGAATAGACAAGAGGGTCAAAGCCTGTGATACTGTAGATGTGATGCTTGGGAACAGACTTTGAAAATCCTTTAGGATGCTGTGATTAAAATAATGCTCTGCTTGTAAGATCTGCAGGCATATTGTTCCTTTCCCCTCCCTGCCTTAGATGCTCTAGCACCAGCTTTTCTTTACCTTGGTCATGTTTTACGACTGGGTATTATGATAAGTTTTCTGTGTTCCCCACTCAAGCAAAATAGCAAAACCTCTCTGGATAATGAAGTTGTCACTTAACAAATGTAACTTACAAAATTACCCCAAAGACTGGGTCGTTGGGACTGAGCTGTGAGAAACTGATCCCTGTGCCAGGAAGTCTCTACATAGACTTTGATGTGGTGTTGTTGCTGAGGAAATGCAGTTATTTAGCCAGAATTTCTAGAAACAAAGCATTTCATTTTAAAAATATTATTGTGGTTCAAAACTGCATTCTTTCTTTGCTGCTGTAACGTGGCCAAGCTGTGTCCTGTTTCTCACTCTCTCTCTCAATGGGGAGGTTAAGATAGCTAAGCTTGTGTTCTGCAAGGGTGGTTGAAAATGATATTGCTATCCTCGTATCACTTCATCACAATCCCTCAATGAATTGAGGCGTGTATTTAATTATACACACCTTAAATAATTCTCTTTCAAGTCCTTTGAGTCAGAGACTTTGTAGCAGTACCTTAAAGATACAATGGCTGGCATCTCATTCCCAGCAGAAATTCGTAAGTTCAACTTATGTGTAAGTTCAACTTCTAAGTTAAACACATCCAAGTGCCAGGTTCCACACATTGGCCACAGCAGCCCCATGCAGGGCTACAGGCTGGTGTCACAGTGGCTGGAGAGTGGCCAAGCAAAAGGGGACCTGGGGGTACTGGTCGATGGTAGGCTGAACATGAGCCTGCAGTGTGCCCAGGCGGCCAAGAGGGCCAATGGCATCCTGGCCTGCATCAGGAACAGTGTGGCCAGCAGGAGCAGGGAGGTCATTCTGCCCCTGTACACTGCACTGGTTAGGCCACACCTTGAGTCCTGTGTCCAGTTCTGGGCCCCTCAGTTTAGGAAGGAGGTTGACTTGCTGGAATGAGTCCAGAGAAGGGCAACAAAGTTGGTGAGGGGTTTGGAGCACAGCCCTATGAGGAGAGGCTGAGGGAGCTGGGGTTGCTTAGCCTGGAGAAGAGGAGACTCAGGGGTGACCTTATTGCTGTCTACAACTACCTGAAGGGAGGTTTTATCCAGGTGGGGATTGGTCTCTTCTCCCAGGCGGCCAGTGCCAGAACAAGAGGACACAGTCCCAGGCTGCGCCAGGGGAGGTTTAGGCTGGAGGTTAGGAAGAAGTTCTATACAGAGAGTGATTGCCCATTGGAATGGGATGCCCAGGGAGGTGGTGGGGTCGCCATCATTGGAGGTGTTCAGGAGGAGACTTGATAGGGTGCTTGGTGCCATGGGTTAGTTGATTAGGTGGTGTTGGATGATAGGTTGGACTGGATCTTGAAGGTCTCTTCCAACCTGGTTTATTCTATTCTATTCTGGCTGACACTTTCCAGCATTGCTAGCACAGGGTGAATTGCTGATGCTTATGATGATCAGAGTTCAACATTGACATTCACTATATGAAGTCCAGCAGAATTGCCTGGCTCTGCTCACTCTTGTCTGTAAACTTCACAAAAATAACTTCAACGTAAAGCCAGATTATATTCTTACAAGCAATGGGTCTGCTGGGTTCTTGCTTGGTTGGTTTTGGGGGGGAAGGAGGTGGGGTGGGTGTTTTGGGGTTTTGATTGGTTTGACTTGGTTTATCAATTGGATGAGGGGCTTGGGGGTTTGGTTTTGTTTTGGGGTTTTTGTTGGTTGATTGGGTTTGTTGGTTTGGTTTTGTTTCCCAACCTTCAGTTTTCACAGGAGCATGGCAGTGTTTGCTGTTCAAGGCATTAGACCTAGAAATGGGATATACCGTTCTCAAATCATAGAATCATTTTGACCATAGAATCATTATTTTGAATCATAGAATCATTGTGATCATTTTGAGTCCTTTAAGATCATCCAGCCCAACTTTACCCTGTCTGTTGTTAAATCATTTGCCACCACACCTCTGCATCTTATAAATGCCTCAGAGAGAGGAATTTGGCTGCCTTTGAGGGAGCCTGTTCCAGTGTTTGAGAACCCTTTCAGTCAAGAAGCTTCTAACAGCCAACCTAAACATCCCTTGGTACATCTTGGGCGGAGTTGGATTGGTTGATGGGTTGGACGCGATGATCTTGAAGGTCTCTTCCAACCTGGTTTATTCTATGTATTCTATGTATTCTATCTTGACACCTTTTCTTCTCCTCCTATCACTTGTTACTACAGAGAGGAGACCAACTTCCACCTTGTTCCAAGCTCCTTTCAGGTAGTTGCAGAGACCCAGAAGGTCTCTCTTCAGCCTCCTCTGGACAGAACAATCCCAGTTTCCTCAGCCCCTCTTGAGCAGACCTGTTCTCCAGACCTTTTGCCACTTTCCTTGCCCTTCTCTGGACCCACTGCAGCACCTCAATGCCTGTCTTGTAGTGAGGGCCCAAAACTGAACGCAATACTCAAGATGTGGCCTCACCAATTCTGAGTACTGGGGGACAATCACTTTCCTGGTCCTGCTGGCCACACTGATACAGGCCAGGATGCTGTTGGCTGCCTTGGCCACCTGAGCACACTGTTGGCTCAAGTTCAGCTAGCTGTTGATCAGCAACCCCCAGGTCTTTCTCTGCTCAGTATCTTTCCAGCCACACTGCCTGAGCGTTGCATGGGGTTGCTGTAACCCAAGTGCAGGACTTGGCCTTGATGAATCTCATACATTTGGCCTTAGCCCATCAATCCAGCCTGTCCAGGTCCCTCTGCAGAGCCTTCCTACCCTTCAAGCAGATCAACACTTCCTCCCAACTTAGTGTGATCTGCAAATCTGATGTATTCTTCCTTTGTGACTGTTACTGCTCTGTGCATCAGCCTCCTTTCTTTAAAATAGAAATAGTACCACCTCTCCACTTGTCTTTTTTCATTTGTTTAGACTTGAAAGTATCTGGATGAATAAATGGACTGCCTGACTGCAGTATTATCTGCTCTGTTCCCTATATGGTGAATGCTGTACTTTCTGCCTTACATATGAACTATTTGGACTTTGCACATTCTGTTGATGATGTTCTATATACTGGTCTGCAAGGTCAATAGGACATGAATTATGTCACTGTCATCACAGAATGGCTTGTGTTGTAAGGGATCTTAAGGAATATCTAGTTCCAACCCCCCTGCCATGGGTAGGGACACCTCCCACTAGACCAGGCTGCTCAAAATCTGGCCTTAAACGCTTCAGCAATGAGGCCTCCACAACTTCTCTGGGCAACCCATTACAGTGTCTCACCACTCTCATGCTAAAGAACTTCTTCCTAATGTCTAATCTAATTCTCTCCTGCTTTTGTTTAAAACCACTGCTGCTGTCAGAAAAAAAAAACAGTCAGGAAGTTCTGTGAGCTGGAGCTGTTGGGTACTAGAACTGTAGGACAAGTAGTGCTTTGTTACTGTGGGTGTGAGCATCTGATATAAAAAGCTGATCCTGTAGGCTTCAAAGCAAAACTCCCCCTGACCACAGTGAAACCAGTTCTTTACCATCAAATGTAATTTTGAGTTAGCTATGGAACTAGTGAAAACCCTATGGTGAAGTTACCTTGCACAAGATGCAAAACCAAATGTTCTTTTCTATGTGGAGGGAATGTACATAGTGTAACCCAACTGAGCTGAATGTTAGTATGTGACTGGATCATGCCTTTTTTTTCCTGGCTGTGTGCTTTCCATCTGCAGGTTGGAACATGCTTACTGTTCCTGCATGCTGAGGTACACTGGCTTAGAATGACTCTGGAACTAGAACCATATCACTGATTTACAGAAAGATGGGGGTGTGTGTTCATATATATATATTTTGTAAGGAATCCTTTGCCTCCCACCATATAGCACAATTGCCACTTGCTCTGTGGTCACGAGCCTGTGTTCAGAGTCACTTACTGTTGACTGGGGTGCAGGACAGTTGTTCTATAGTCTCTAGTATATGGGTGTGAACTCATCAGCTTCCTACCAGACTTGCATGTGTACCAGGCAAAGGCAAAGGGTGTTTCAGCTGTAGTTGACAGCAAACCTTTTTGTGGTAGTGACATTCTTTTTTCCATGCAGCTGAATCCAGTGGCACTTATCTCCATGGCTGAGTCCAAGATACTTGTCAGGCTTGATAATGATGCTTAGTGCACTTGCATTTCTTGAGGCATTTAATTGCTGTCTTCAAGCTTCAGTGTTTAAAAATGTCAAACTGACCCCTATCAATATTGGAAATTTTCACCAATTAAACTGTTCTAGTGACTATGCATAGAGAGGTGTTTGTGTATGTTTAGGCTTGAGGTGAGGAGAAAGTTCTTCACAGAGACAGGCCTCTTCTCCCAGGCAAGCAGCACCAGAACAAGAGGACATAGTCTCAGGCTGTGCCAGGGGAGGTTTAGGCTTGAGGTGAGGAGAAAGTTCTTTACAGAAAGAGTTGTTGGCCATGGGAATGTGCTGCCCAGGGAGGTGGTGGCATCACCGTCCCTGGAGGTGTTCAAGAGGGGACTGGACGTGGCACTTGGTGCCATGGTCTAGTAGTCATGATGTCTTGGGTGACAGGTTGGACTTGATGATGTTTGAGGTCTTTTCCAACCTTGTTGATTTCATGAATCTGTAGGCCTGTATCAGGTGTGAGCTGAGCTTTGCTCCTTCCCTGCCTATACAGGGCAGGCTCAAAAAGAGCAAGTGCAGTGTTCTGTACCTGGGCTGGAACAGTCCTGGCTATCAATACAGATTGGGAGTGAGGTGATAGAAAGCAGCCCTGCAGAAAAGGGTATGGGGGTGCTAATGGACAAGAAGCTGGACATGAGCAGTGTGAGCTTGCAGCCCGGAAGGCCAATGGCATCCTGGGTTGCATCAAAAGATGTGTGGCCAGCAGATGGAGAGAGGTGGTTCTGCTGCTTTACTCTGAGACCTCACCTGGAGTACTCTGTCCAGGTGTGGAGCCCTCAATACAGGAAGGACATGGACCTGATGGATTGGGTTCAGAGGGAGGGTCACAAAAGTGATCAGGGTGCTGGAATACCTCTGCTACAAAGACAGGCTGAGGGAGCTGGGGTTATTCAGCCTGGAGAAGAGAAGGCTCTGGGGAGACCTAATAGCAACATTGCAGTACCTGAAGGGGGTCTACAAAAAGGATGGAGAGAAACTGTCTACAAATGTCTGTATTGATAGGATAAGGGTCAATGGCTTCAAACTAGAGCAGAGCAGATTAAGCTTGGATGTTAGGAGCAAGTTCTTTACCATGAGGGTAGTGGAACACTGGAACAGGTTGCCCAGGGAGGTGGCTGGGGCCCCATCTGTGGAGATATTCAAGGCTCGACAGGGCTCTGGGCAATCTGATCTAGGTGAGGATGCTTCTGCTGACTGCAGAGGCCATTGGACTAGATGACCTTTGGAGGTCCTTCCCACCCAGACCATTCTATCATTCTATGATGATTCTTTCAGAGTTTCCTGCCTGCATCTCTTCCATACAGATTGTTCTCCATGCATTGCTGTAATGGCAGAAATATCAATGGCAAGTGTTTCAAGTGGCAGCCATTCCTTAGGTATATGGTGTATGGAGCAAAGCACAGTGCTGCTATCAGTAGATCATGGCTAGATTTCACAGGTACTATTATAGTACCTGGAACACTAAGGAGTGTGTTCTGTAGGTATGATGTATGCCTGCCCACTGAGCATAGCAAGATTATTAAACAAAGGAAGCCACTTCTCAGTGAATTATGGTTTCAGTCTGCAGTTGATGCTTCTGGTGTGTTTCTGTTTTTTTCCTCAACTCCTCTGGGCTCAACAGGGAGGAAGTGCTCAATGCTTGATCCATGTGAGATTTCTGTATAATTCTATGTGAGTCTTTTCAAACAGCTTCTCTCACACCAATCTCTGTGCACAGGAAAAAAAATGCTTTAGAAGCCCCAGGCTAGAAATAAACACTTTTTCCTTCCTGTAAAACAAAGAATGTGAAGCAAAGGCTGGGACCTGTGGTGCCACCACCAGCAGCACAGCCTTGTTTTACCTGGGTTTTTTTCAGTTCCAAAAAGGCATGCTGAATAAATAAATAAGGAAAGGCAGGTTGTTGAAAGCCACTTTTCTGTTGCTCTGCATGCCTTTTCTCCTTCTGCTTGGCAACTTCCACACCTGCTGCTCTGACTACTAAAATTGTCCTTTCTTTAGTCCTGCAAGTGTTGCTGCCTAAGGGGAGGAGACAAAGGATTCGCAAGCATTTTCCATGGTTCTGCTGCCATGTCATCTTCAAAACTAAGTTCTTGTGAAAAGTGGTGTTCTTGGGGCTCCATAATCCGTGGTTTTGTAAATGAATGGCTGTGAGCTGGGACGATTGCAGTAGCACAGGCACATACTGCTCTTAAACCCAGCTTTGCAATGTATGGAAGTGTAGAGCAGTGAAAAGCAGCACTCTCTGCTGCAGCGTGAGGCTGGTGTGTTCAACAGGAATGAGGCAAAAGAACGGGCGAAGGGAAGTTATTCCTGTCTTCTACCATACAGTTTTTCTTGCCAACAGTTGTTGGTTCAGAGCTCCCCCACAGTTTCCTTTTTCCTTGGCAAGTGCAGGGAGAGCTACTTCTGTTCTAGTCTGCTTTAAGAACAGCCTTCATTTGTGATGTTACTGAGAAACATTTCAGTATGTGCGGTGTGCATATACCGCCGCAGATGTTTTTAGGAAGGAGGCCAATTCTTTCTCACTTGACTCTGATGGGTGTTCTTCATCATCATGTCATAAAGAAGCTGGTGGCTCATGGTTTAGAAAAGTGCACCCTTTGCTGGGTTAAAAATTGGCTGGGTGGCTAAGCCCAAAGTGAATGGAATTAAATCCAGTTGGCAGCCAGTCACTAGTGGTGCTCCCCAGGGCTCAGTTCTCTTAACTATCTTTACTAAGTGATGTGGGTGGGGGTATTGAGGGCACCCTGAGGAACCTTGCAAATGCCACCAAACTGGGCAGAATTGTTGATGATCTTGAATGTAGGAAAGCTCTGCAAAGGGACCTGGACAGGTTGGATTGGTGGGCTGAGGTCAGTTCTGTGAGGTTTATTTAACGAGGCCAAGTACTGGGTCCAGCCATCTGAGTGGGAGTCGGCTTGTGTTCAGGTGGCCAAGGCAGCCAATGGTATCCTAACTATATCAGGAAGAGTGTGACCAGCAGCCCCAGGGAAGTGGCTATGCCCTTGTATTCAGGGCGGGTGAGGCCACACCTTTAGTACAGTGTTCAGTTTTGGGACCTCACTACAAGAAAGACATTGAGGCACTGGAGCAGGGCCAGAAAAGGGAAGGTGGCAAAGGGGCTGGAGAACAGGTCTCCCAAAGAGCAGCTGAGGGAAGGGGGATTGTTTAGGCTGGAGGAGAGGAGGCTGAGGGCAGATCTGGCTCTCTATAGCTACCTGAAAGGAGGTTGGAGTGAGCTGGGAGTTAGTCTCTTCTCCCAGGTAACTAGTGATGGGATGAGAGCCTCAAGTTGCACCAGAGACAGTTCAGATTAGATATTAGGAAATGTTTCTTTACTGAATGGGTGGTCAAGCACTGGAACAGGCTGCCCAGGAAAGTGGTGGGCTTGGCAGTCTTGGGTTGCAGATGGACTTTGATCATCATAGAGATCTTTTCCAACCATAATTCTGATTCTATATCAACACCACACAACTCTAGAATAAAGACAGCTGAGGCTGGTTCTGGATGAACCAACTTAAATACTGGCACCAACCGACATTTATTCACAGGGTAGATGACCCAAGTCATAGGTCTGCACCAGGACAGCTGTGTGCTTTCAGTTCACATTTAGAACTGGCTTGTAGTGCATTTTAATTTTTCCCTTAGGAAAGTTGGAATAACACTGCCAAAATACTGCTGCTGCAGATACATCTGTGTCAGAGAAGCCACAGATTGTGTTGTCATAGAAAGAAGATCCTCATGAGTTAAAAAGGATTTTTTTTCCCCCTATTTTAACCACAACTGCCAGCTTCTTCCAGCACTGATACATTAATCAGGGGTTGAACCCTTCCTTGACTTAGCTAACTGTGCCAGCAAAATGATCTGGTTTTCCCATTGCAACATGTCCTGGTTTTCAAACGTGTTAAATAGCATAGTGACATTTTTGAGCATGGAACATCAGTTGTCATTTGAATACTTCCTAGCCAGAAAACTATTTTAGAGCCTTTTAGAGAGAGCTTAGCTCTAGCTCTGCAAGAGAGGACAGGCTTTAAGGTATTAACTGTGCAAAGATTTATGCCTAGTGTTTAGCTCCAGTGCAACTTAATCTCTACAGGGGTTTGGATGTTTAATTAGATTACAAAGGAAGAGGGCAATAAATTGTATTTCTAAAAGAAAACAGCCTTTCTAAAGTTGATGGAAAGAGGAAAAAAGTATTGATGAGAATTCTGAATTCAGCTGAATTTGACATGTTTAAATTATTCCTTTTTTTTTTTTTTCCCTGAGTCCCCTTTAACTTTTGCTTCACTTCCTCCTGATCTCTTTTCACTGTTGAGAAAATAATTTTTAAAACAACCTCAGAGTGACAGAAGGTTGGAGACCAATCTGGTTAGGCACAGGTAAGGGATAACAATGTTCCAAGAAATAAGGATTAAGTAAAATGTATATGCCAACAGACTTCACAGCAAGGCTTATTTGTCAGAAGAGGCCACTTTGGGAGGAAATGGTAGCAGAAGTGTTCCCATAGAGACAGTAGTTCTTAATTTCTCTCTCTATACATCTGACAACATAGACAAACCCAAAAATTTACTCACAGTTATTTGGCTTCACTAGATGAGCAGTTGAGGTATCGCTCTTCTTGCCCTCAAATGGATAACAAAAATGCTCTGGCCAATTTTACTGACATGTTTACAGACACGCGTGTTCTCAGGCTTTAGAGCTCTGCTGCTCTGTAGAGATGAACAGCATTTGGAAGATTTAGAAAGCATACCTGTTATAAAACCTCTAACTTTCCTAACTTCTTTTGCTTCTTAATAACATCTTCTAAATTCAATTGCCAAACTGCTTGCAACAAACGAGGAGGGGTTTGCGTTGTTAATGGAAGGCATGGACATCATTGCAATTGAAAGTGAAGTACGTTTGCTCTGGTTCCCTACTGCCAAGCAGCTCAACAACACAAAGCTAAAGTTTCCCTAGAGAAGAGTTCTGCATATGTTTAAAAGCTGAAATGATAACTTGATTAACAACAGAAATTTGTAATGGCTTTAAAATTAATCTTGTCCTGCTCTCAGAAGATTATGAAAGTGTGTGTGTGTCTCCTTATCGCTCCTGCCTCGTGGGAGACCAAGGGGATTCATCACTTCAGTCAATATTCAGTTGTTTCAGATTACTTGGTTCCATGAATAGACCATACCTGATTGTTTCATCAGACTCCATTTGTTTGTTAATTCTTCAGCTGAGAACTCCTTTCAGCTCACACAGCTGGCTACACAAAATCACTAATCTGCCTTGTTTGACTCAACCCAGGTATACATCTGGACTGGGTTTAGCTCATTAAAAGTAAGGGTTTTGGATGGCTAGGACAAATCTTTGTCAGCTGCCCACACTCGTAGTGATGCAGTACATGCAAATGCGAATACAGGAGTACTTCAGTCTCTTAACAGTGTGTTCAGAGTAGTAGGGAAGGCTGCAGCTCTTGGCTGCACAAGAAATTTTGCTTATGAGAAGTGAGAAAGTTGCTACTAACTTGTAACTGAAGTTATTTATCTGTCAGTGAATCACCACAACCGCAGCTGTTATTTTTACATAGCTGACTGTCTCCCCAAAGTAATTTAGGTATTTTTTGCCCCCAGATGAGAACAAACGTGTACAGTGAAGGCTTAGATGCAGGACAGACCACACTCTTCAATTTTTCTGACCTTCATCAGTAATAAATCCAGGAAATCAAACACTTACCCTGCCAAATGCAAATATAGAATGAATGGCCCTGAGAAATTGATTACCTACAATTTATTGGTACTACAACTGCATTATGGTAGTATCTTGAATATCATTAGCTTTGCTATGGAGAAAGTGAAGAATTTGGCTGTCTATAATAAAGATTCTGTGCTATCTTCAGGCAGTTTCTCATCAGTTACATGTTGTAATTAAAAGGTCTGAATGTACCACTGATTCTCTAAAATGATTTCTGATGTAATAAAGGAATCCTTTAACTTCTGCATGAGATTCTACTGCACAATGTACTTCATAGGTTAGGAACTGCTAAAATCCATTTCACACTTGCATGCATATAATGTGTGTCTTAGGAGGTAGGTGTAGGACAGGTGGCAATAGCTGACTAAATGTGCTGGTGAAAAGGGTAAAAGGCAGAAGATGAATGAGGGGCTTTGACAGTTGACAGTTTCAGCACATAGAGATTTCTTTTGCTTCTCTTATTAACAGCTATAGATTGCTTGAAGTTCACAAGGTCATCTTCAGGCTGTACTTACTGGCTTTATTTTTATGGGACTCATGCGCGTTGTCTCATCATCAGAAAATTTGCTGATGACACCAAGCTGGGGGCAGGAGTTGATCTGCTGGAGGGTGGAGAGGCTCTGCAGAGGGACCTGGACAGGCTGGACAGATGGGCAGAGGCCAAGGGCAGGAGATTGAACACATCCAAGTGCCAGGTTCTGCACATTGGCCACAGCAACCCCATGCAGAGCTACAGGCTGGGGTCAGAGTGGCTGGAGAGCAGCCAGGTAGAGAGGGACCTGGGGGTGCTGGTTGATGGTAGGCTGAACATGAGCCTGCAGTGTGCCCAGGCAGCCAAGAGGGCCAATGGCATCCTGGCCTGCATCAGGAACAGTGTGGCCAGCAGGAGCAGGGAGGTCATTCTCCCCCTGTACACTGCACTGGTTAGGCCGCACCTCGAGTCCTGTGTCCAGTTCTGGGCCCCTCAGTTTAGGAAGGAGGTTGACTTGCTGGAACGAGTCCAGAGAAGAGCAATGAAGTTGGTGAGGGGTTTGGAACACAGCCCTGTGAGGAGAGACTGAGGGAGCTGGGGTTGCTTAGCCTGGAGAAGAGGAAGCTCAGAGGAGACCTTATTGCTCTCTACAACTACCTGAAGGGAGGTTGTAGACAGGCGGATGTTGGTCTCTTCTCCCAGGCAGCCAGTACCAGAACAAGAGGACACAGTCTCAGGCTGCACCAGGGGAGGTTTAGGTTGGATGTTAGGAAGAAGTTCTATACAGAGAGAGTGATTGCCCATTGGAATGTGCTGCCCGGGGAGGTGGTGGAGTCACCATCGTTGGAGGTGTTCAGGAGGAGACTTGATAGGGTGCTTGGTGCCATGGGTTAGTTGTTTAGGTGGGTTGGATTGGTTGATGGGTTGGATGCAATGATCTTGAAGGTCTCTTCCAACCTGGTCTATTCTATTCTATTCTATTCTGTTCATAACAGTTTGGAGGCTAGCTGGGGGGAGTAGCAAATAGGGGAGGGGATTAGAATAAAACAAAGTAGTTAATATTATGGATTCTAAAATTAATAATGTAAGGGGGAAGAATTTCATGACCAGGCCAGCATGATCTAAACTTGCTCATCTTTAGCTGCAGTTGTGTAGACACACATGCTTAACTTCAAGCGTACCTGTAGTGAGACATCTGCAGGGAGAAGACACTGAATGATGTTAATGCTGTGCTAGAATCTGGAAGAGTTTCTACCAGCAGTTCCTTTTCGTAGATTCAATCTCTTCAAGACAACTGTCAACTGGAAACTAGTATCTGTTTTTCATAAGACATTTTCTTGGGATTATTGCAGTGTGAAAACACTCTTTTAATAGCATTAGGTTTTATTTCATGCCAGTTACATGGTTGCCTTTGTAATAAGGCTGTAATTTGGTTGTAATAGCATTCATTAACTTGGACTAAATGCATTTGCAAGCCTATTTTAATATGAAAAGTGAACAGAGCTGGACTAGAAGTTTGGTTTGGAGCAGAGTCTTCTCTTTTCCATGTGATTTTAAACATCTTTCTCAACCACTCTAACTGTCTTGGCTGCATTATTCACCCCCTTACTGCTGCTACAATGCAACCAGTATTGTGTGTTGTCTTCAGGTGACAAATAAGATGAGAGGAGGCTTTTTTTTCCTGCTGGTGACCCTCATTTCCAACAGTGTAGGATGTACAACAGAACTAATTACGTGTCTGAGGTTAGTGAGGGTCTTTTCCAGGAAGAGACTGGGGGATATGTGATGATGGAGATGAGAGCTTTTCTCAGTGTCCTGTAATCATAACTGTGGAAGATGATTGTGCCCAGGAGAATGGATGGGAGGTCCATCACTGTAGCTGCTGCTGTGGGATGATTTCCCAGGGCAAGGTCACTGGTGCTCACTAAGACTGGTGCTCACCTTCAGTTATGTCACAAGTGGTGATATGTTATCACCTCTATAGCTCTGTGTGTGTGGAGATGTACCAATCTTGGTAATACTGGTGATATACCTGTGTATCTCTTAATCAGCTCTGAGAATGAGCAGAAACTCTATGGATCTCTGCACTTTTGTAATACTGTATTTTAATTTACCTTAGAAAAGTTGGCAGCTAATAAGTTATTTATTAGGACCTTCTGGGCACTGGGAAAATAGAAACAACTGAAACAAAAAAAGGCACTGAAGTTACATGCACAACCTTGCCATAAAACCTGGAGCCAAATTTTAGAGGAGATATGAGAGGTATAGCCAATATGATTCCTAAGGAAAGATTGTAAGAAGTGGAAGTTACCAGCCTAAGAAAACTTGAAATAAGATATAGTAGCACTTTTGTATGTATTAGTGTATGTATTTGGACTCGATGATCCTCGAGGTCTCTTCCAACCTTAGTTATACTGTAAAGACTGATGCAAAGACAAGTCTAACCAATGCATCTGTAGGCAAATCATTCTGCAGCCCCACTGGGGATGGGATGGGCTTGAATCTAAGGAAAAGAGCTGCAGGGTAGACATAGGAAAACCTTCCTAACCATGAGGTTGAGGAAACACTGGATGGGAATTGCCTGAGAAGTCTGGAAAACCTCTTTGGTGGTGGAGGCTCTGTGAACTTCTGCTTAGAAGAGTTTAGATGTTCTTATTCCTGTGACAGAAAGATGAATTAAATGGTCTCTTTAATTGCCTTATTTTTGATTGGTCTATACAGAGAGCTAACCTGTGAGGCAGTGCTAATGTATTTAATAGATGCCCCTGCTACCTCCTTTTATTCTTTCTAATGACTTTAAAAAATGCAATGTTTTTCAAACATCTCTTCTAAGTACAGGTTTTCTTTTCCTCCAAAGTGGGTAAGGGGAAAATTTTTTCTATGTAAAAAGTCCTGCCACATGAAATGGTTATTTCTTTTGGCAGCTCTTCTTTTCAGTGATTCACTGATTCCCTTGAAGAAAAGACAGATAGATAGAACTATAAGGAGAACCAAAGCAATTCATGGAGCAGCAGAGTAAGAGCAAAGGTATCACAGTGTTTAAGTAAAACCTGGCATCGTAATCTGATGTATGTATCTGGTCCCTGCACCTAAATCCATGTTCAGGGGGAAGGTTAAAGGAAAGAGAGTTCAGTTTTTGTAGTGGTAGTGAGATTAGAAGTTACAGTGCAATGGAAGACTTTTTGTTGGCAGAAACAAAAAGCCACCCACCTGCTGTGTCACATTAATGTCTGTTCTCCTTGATCGTAATATTATACAGCACCTTTCCTTTGAATGTTGCTCTCTTTGAAGCAGTCACTGTTGCATCTTCTTCAAGGCAAATCAGTATTCACAGTATAACTAAGGTTGGAAGAGACCTTGAGGATCATCAAGTCCAACCTGTCTCCACAGACCTCATGACTAGACCATGGCACCAAGTGCCACATCCAGTCCCCTCTTGAACACTTCCAGGGACAGTGACTCTATTCCTAACGTGATCCTTATTCCATGGAAAAATAGCCAAGAACTTAAACAAGAGAGAGGGCCAATTATTCTGTTTCATGGCAGACATGTGGAAACAGAGTGGGGGAAAAAAATAGCATCTAAAATGGTGATTCCTCACCCATTTCTTTAGTCTACTTTATGATGTAGCTGCTGAGATTCTTGTGATTGCTAACAGAAGGGAGGAGGTGATGCGAGGCTGGAAATCTCAAAAGATACTGAAAAAGATGAGCGTTCTCCTTGCTCCAAGTGACCACAACAGAGCTTACAGTGGAGCATTAGACATGGAAATTGGTGCATTCGACCACCCTTCTAATTGAAGATTTACAGAACTAGAAAGAAAACCTTCTCTCTCAGCCTCCAGGCTCTCACAGTTTGTTTAAGAAAAAAAACCAAAACAAACCCAACCAACCACCAACAACAAAACACAAAACCCTCAAAGCCCAAAGAAACCACAACCAGATCTACTTTTTTTCTTTCCTTCAAATCACAGTATCAGTATCACAGTATCACCAAGGTTAGAAGAGACCTCGAGGATCATGGAGTCCAACCTGTCACCACAGACCTCATGACTAGACCATGGCACCAAGTGCCACATCCAGTCCCCTCTTGAACACCTCCAGGGACGGTGACTCCAGCACCTCCCCGGGCAGGGGAATGCTCATAACTGTTTTGTCAGCCTCGACTGCTAATAGTCAGAAAAAATTATTCTAGTCAGAAACAACATATTCAGCCAGATCCCTGCTAATTACCATGTTTCCATTGTCTCTCTCCTATTGCCTAGCTTTAGGAAATAATTTGTACAATCTAGATAATTTCTTTTAGCGTGCCACTTGTTCTTCTGCCCATCTCTTCCCCCTAGCTGACTGAGCTGTAACAGCTCAGCGATGTCCTCATGATACTGCACTGAATACAACTGCCTGACAACAGCAGGTAAAAAAGAGTCTTCATTGCCAAGTGGTGAATGGCTAGTTTTATCTCTGTCCTCCTAAAAATGGTTGTATTCAGTCTAATGATCACTGAAGCTATAAAATTGGAGCATATCCCTGTTGTCACAAAGGTGTAGATATGTGTAAATATACAGAGGTTCTGTCACTGTCCTGGACTTTGATGTGGGGCTCTAGCGTTCCTCTCTTGCTCCCATCTTCCCAGCTGGCACTTAATAAAATACAGGCCTCCCAAGACTTGGGTTTAAATGCCACTTTCATTGTTGCCAGTTCTGCTGGACATAATTGCATAAATTTTCCTCTCCCTGAAAATCTTCTCAATTTCTACCTACTCACTGATTTCAGAACCAGGCTGTCTTCAATTGCTGGCCAGACTGTACTTTTCAAAAAATAAGCCTCTAATTTCCAGGCTGACTTAGCCTTCCATAAGTGATAAACCTTTCTTGTTTTCTCATGATCCTCACTGCTGAGTCTAATTACATGCTGCTAGGTGAGATATTTTACAGAAATCTGCCCTATTGTTTCTAACTCGAAGCTGCCTTCATCAACAACACTGAGGGAAAGAAAATGTACTTTGCCATAAGCCCATAGTGAGATGCATGAGTTATATTACTACTCTTAACTATTCATTGGTTAGATTCTGCATTAACCATTCCAATAAATTCCCCTAGATCCACATCATGTGTACAAGCTGGTCATTCCCTGGACTGTCTGATTTGCTTCTGTGACCGTTTTAGGCTGTGCCTTTGAGAAAGGGACAGTTGCTGGAACACTCTGGCTGAATGCTTTGAAAAACAAAGATAAAGGACTTTCATTGGTAGATTGGTAGAATTTAACTTGTAATTTTAGTTCAGTTTGAATCTCAGTCAGTTCAGTCTGTCTTTTTTCACTCTGTCTGTTTCAGTCTCTCTGAGCAACAGCTGTGCTGGACGGAGTTGTTCTTGAATTAACTGAGCTAACCAGATAAGAAACCAATTCTTGCATATGCTTTGAGCTAACAGAATTTCCTCCTGAATAGTTACCTTTTCCCTCTCTAACCCTTTGTGGGACAAAAGGGAGGTAGGGGGTAGAGGAGGGGACCCTCCTGGCTGGAGGAGGGAAAGTTTTTTTCTGTATTACGGTCAGAGTGGCTGGAGAGCAGCCAGGCAGAGAGGGACCTGGGGGTGCTGGTTGATGGTAGGCTGAACATGAGCCTGCAGTGTGCCCAGGCAGCCAGGAGGGCCAATGGCATCCTGGGCTGCATCAGGAACAGTGTGGCCAGCAGGAGCAGGGAGGTCATTCTGCCCCTGTACACTGCACTGGTGAGGCCACACCTTGAGTCCTGTGTCCAGTTCTGGGCCCCTCAGTTTGGAAGGATGTTGACTTGCTGGAACAAGTCCAGAGAAGGGCAACGAAGTTGGTGAGGGGCTTGGAGCACAGCCCTGAGAGGAGAGGCTGAGGGAGCTGGGGTTGCTTAGCCTGGAGAGGAGGAGCCCCAGGGGTGACCTTATTGCTCTCTACAACTACCTGAAGGGAGGTTGTAGCCAGGTGGGATTTGGTCTCTTCTCCCAGGCAGCCAGCACCAGAACAAGAGTACACAGTCTCAGGCTGTGCCAGGGGAGGTTTAGTTTGGATGTTAGGAAGAAGTTCTACACAGAGAGAGTGATTGCCCATTGGAATGGGCTGCCCAGGGAGGTGGTGGAGTCACCATCACTGGAGGTGTTCTGGAGGAGACTTGATGGGGTGCTTGGTGCCATGGGTTATTTGATTTGGTGGTGTTGGATGATAGGTTGGACACGATGATCTTGAAGGTCTCTTCCATCCTGGTCTATTCTATTCTATTCTAAATATTGTATATTGTGTATATATCCATTTGCATTTCATCCTGCTTGTAAATACAGGTTATTCATACCTCTGCCTCTCCAACTGAGTTAGCCGTGGTTTCTTTGGGGGCGGGGAGGGGAGAACTGAACTTTCTCTCACCACCACAACTTCTCAAAATGTCCTTAGGTTTCTTCAGGCCCAGTGAAAGATGCCATCATTCCCCAACAAACTGAAAAAAACCCAAAATAACCCCCACACACACATCTCCTAGCCAGCTCGGAAATAACTGGATATGAATTACACAGAATTGCAGATGTCAAGTTGGGAACCTTGATATCAACTTATTAACCACATCCTAAATTATCTTGATGTAGAAATGTTTGATAGTCTCAGCTATACAAAACATCTGTCTCTTCACACAACAGAAGTGCTTATTGAACTCTTTTTAATTAACTGTTGCTAAAGCCAAGTTTTCCCTCTAGTAATGAATCACTATCAGAATTCCTGCAGCTTTTATTTAGGCAGGGGAAAAATAATCTGATTCCTCTTATTCACAGTATTGCCAAGGTTGGAAGAGACCTTGAGGATCATCGAGTCCAACCTGTCACCACAGACCTCATGACTAGACCATGGCACCAAGTGCCACGTCCAATCCCCTCTTGAACACCTCCAGGGATGGGGACTCCACCACCTCCCTGGGCAGCACATTCCAATGACGAACGACTCGCTCAGTGAAGAACTTTCTCCTGACCTCCAGTCTAAACCTCCCCTGGTGCAGCTTGAGACTGTGTCCCCTTGTTCTGGTGCTGGTTGCCTGGGAGAAAAGACCAACCCCTTCCTGGCTACAACCACCTTTCAGGTAGTTGTAGAGGGCAATGAGGTCACCCCTGGTCCTTCTCTTCTCCAGGCTAAACAACCCCAGCTCCCTCAGCCTCTCCTCACAGGGCTGTGCTCAAGGCCTCTCCCCAGCCTTGTTGCCCTTCTCTGGACACGTTCAAGTGTCTCGATGTCCTTCTTAAACTGAGGGGCCCAGAACTGGACACAGGACTCAAGGTGCAGCCTAATTGCTAATTCCTAGCAATATTTGCAATAACTTGTTCTTTAAGAATGTAGAAACAGACAGAACCTCTGCCTGATGTTCAGTAGTATTCCTTTACATGCACTTCTAGCTTGAAAGTCTGGTTGATGTTTTAATTGATATGATATTCCTTCTGAAAAAAAAAAAAAAAAGCCAACACCACAAATAAATAAACAAAACTAAACCACAGCAACAAACAACCAAACAAACCCCAACCCCCAAAAACAAAACAGTGGCTTTTTCTATAGGGAAATAGAGAAATATTCTTAATTAGCATTCATAGATTTCTGTCTTTCCCCCCCCCCCCCCCCCCCATGGTGTTGTGATTTCTAGTTGTCTTCCCATGGTTAGTTGATTACATGGTGTTGGATGATAGGTTGGACTTGATCTCAAAGGTCTCTTCCAACCTGGTCTATTCTATTCCATTCCATTCCCTTGGAAGAACTGAGTTCTTTCAACAGTACCAATAGAGTGGTTTGGATGTTGATGCTGCTTGCAGACAGCAGTATAAACTAGGATGATTTCTTTTCAAACATTTACAGTGGTTTGTAGAATTATGACTTGGTGGTTTTCATGTGCTGAGATGACCTCTTAAAGCTCTGCTTGTGCCAGACATGGGATTTTTTCTAGTGAGAAATCTTTGTCTCTTTGTCACTTTGTAGATAGCACTGCTCTAATCTCCTGTCCTCCATCTGCTACTTAAAGTTGAGATATTCATGGCAGTGATGATTTTTATGTCCTTCCCTTTTGTTACATACAAGTGCAAATGCCTTGGGATTTCAATCTGATTCAGGAGATTTTAGTGCACACCTGTTATAAACTACCCAGTGATTACATGATACACTACTCACTTCATAAGTATTTAGCATCCTCTTGCTCTTGAGCTGTCCACAGTGGTGTCATTTTTGACATAAATTGCCATTTTTCCTTTCTTTTTTTTCAAGCTGCTCTTCATAAACACCTGAGAACAACTTTGTTAAAGAACCTGATGGGGAGACCTTATTGCTCTCTACAACTGCCTGAAGGGAGATTGTACACAGGTGGGGCTGGTCTCTTCTCCCAGGCAACCAGCACCAGGACAAGCACCAGGGCAACAATGTTGATGAGGGGTTTGGAACACAGCCCTATGAGGAGAGGCTGAGGGAGCTGGGGTTGCTTAGCCTGGAGAAGAGGAGACTCAGGGGTGACCTTATTGCTCTCTACAACTCCCTGAAGGGAGGTTGTAGCCAGGAGAAGGTTGGTCTCTTCTCTCAGGCAACCAGAACAAGAGGACACAGTCTCAAGCTGTGCCAGGAGAGGTTTAGGCTGGAGGTTAGGAAGAAGTTCTACACAGAGAGAGTGATTGCCCATTGGAATGGGCTGCCTGGGGAGGTGATAGAGTCACCATCATTGGAGGTGTTCAGGAGGAGACTTGATGGGGTGCTTGGTGCCATGGTTTAGTTGATTAGATGGTGTTGGATGATAGGTTGGACACAATGATCTTGAAGGCCTCTTCCAACCTGGTTTATTCTATTCTGTTAGACTCACCCCAACAGCTTTCAGTATCACCACTTAGGCTTTTCATTTTGTAACCCAAGCTCCTAATGTTGTTGTACAAACTAATAAGTTACTTTTGTATTATTGCTCTTTACTGTCAGTGTGCAGCATTAACCTGTGTTAGCGTTGACAGCTGAATAGTGTACAGACAATCCTGCTGGTGATGATGGCTGGGTGCAAAATAGAGGCTGAAGAGTGGTGGTCAACGGTGCCAAGTCCAGCTGGAGAGCTGTAACTAGTGGAGTCCCCCAGGGATCAGTGCTGGGTCCAGTCCTGCTCAACACTGATGAGGGGACAGACAGAGTGTCTGCTCAGCAAGTTTGCTGATGATATCAAACTGGGAGGCTTGGCTGATTTGCCTGAAGTCTGTGCAGCCATTCAACAGACCTGGACAGACTGGAGAGCTGGGCAACAAGGATAAGTAGCATCCTGCATCTGGGAAAGAATAATAAACTGCACCAGTACAGGTTGGGAGGTGATCTGCTAGAGGGCAGCCCCATGGAGAAGGACCTGGGAGTCCTGGTGGATAACAAGATATCCATGGGTCAGCAATGTGCCCTCGTGGCCAAGAGGGCTGGTGTAATCCTGTGGTGCATTAAGAGGAATGTGTCCATCAGATCAAGGGAGGTTCTCCTCCCCCTCTACTCTGCCCTGGTGAGACCACACCTGGAATATTGCATCCAGTTTTGGGCTCCCCAGTTCAAGAGGGACAGGGATCTACTTGAGAAAGTCCAATGGAGAGCAACCAGGATGATTGAGGGACTGGAGCACTGCCCCATGAGGAGAGGCTGAGAGAGCTGGGGCTTTTCAGTCTGGAGAAGAGAAAACAGAGGGGATTTAATAAGTGTTTATAAATATCTGAGGGCTGGGTGTCAAGAGAGAGGGGACAGGCTCTGCTCAGTTGCACCCTGTGATAGGACAAGGGGTAATGGATATAAACTCCAGCACAGGAGGTTCCACCTCAACATGAGGAGGAACTCCTTCACTGTGAGGGTCACAGAGCACTGGAACAGGCTCCCTGGAAGGATTGTGGAGTCTCCTTCTCTGGAGACTTTCAAGACCCATCTGGATGTGTTCCTGTGCAACCTGTGCTAGATTTATGGTCCCGCTCCTGGAATGGGGTTGGACTCAATGATCTCTGGGAGTCCCTTCCAGCCCCTAACATCCTGTGGTGGTAACACTTGCATGATGACAGAGTCTCTGCTAGATCTGTAGATTGTGCAGCCGGTGATGTTGAATCAGTGTGGGTATAACATATATTTGGATCCAATCAGTTGTGGGACTGCTCTGTGACAAAACCAGCAGAGCCTGTTTCTGGTGCTTCCTCCCCAGGCTGCATCATGGCTCACCCCCGTCTTTAGGAAACCGAGAAATAATAATCCCATTCAATGCTCTAATTCTAACAAAAAGACACTTTGGGACAAGCTTCCAGCCCTCTTTCTGAACGACTGCACCCTCTAATGGGGTAAAACAGATTGACTTTCCATGCAGCCAATTCATTTTTGTATTGGTTATATCCTTCTAAGTCCTTACAGGCATAACACAAGAGCCCATTCTTGTGCCAGCAAAACAAGCAGAGTTCTGCTGAATGCAGGTTACAGGGGAGGTGTGAGTAGCCAATAAAAACTTTGTGATTCATCTCTGCTCTGGGTTAATGAAAAGTGTGGAAATAGCTGCCTACATTCATGGTGAGAAGAAAAAAGAATTTTAACAAACTCCTAGAAAGGAGAATTCATTCCACTTCTGAGTCCAGGGTTGGGTTGGGTTGGTTTGTTCCTTTGTTTTCGCTCGTTTGTCTTATTGTGTGAAGCTATCTGCTCATTTTACCAGAGCTCTGCGAGGAAGTAAGTTTGAACAGTGAAAGTGAGGTGAAACAGACACTTAACCATGATGTTGCATCTTCTCAAACAGGTAATTCTGTAATGGACCAATGAAAGCCAATGATGACAAGTTGTGGTCAACAGCCCTTGAATGTGCTGATGGTTCTGCTTTCATTACTCTTGTCAGCAGGTAACGTTTCTGTTTTGAATTTATCTTTCACTAATGTGTGCCACAGGGGAAAAATCACTTGCAAATACCAGCTTCCTACAAAACAAGCAAGATCAAACAGGTTGTTGGGTAATACATAAATAAAGCCTTGTTGTATTTAAGACCTGGAAGATGGAATTTGCCATGCAATTGAAAAATCAGTTTGAGAATGAATAGGTGGTGGGATACTGACATGGCAAAGCAGGCTGAAAACGTCAAAGAGACAAAGTTAATGTTTTTATATGCTAGCTTGTCAGGTCATTTTAAAGGGATAAAAAATTTGGGGGGGGGGGGCAAGCAAGCTCTACCCCACCAGTTTGCTAAATAACCATCTGCTGGAAGCAGAGCCACTCAGGTTCCAATTGTCTGCTTTGATGTGCACACAAAGACCATGTAAACATGTGAAGGATTGGACTTGGAACTTCTACTACTCTTGAGATGTATACATGTTAGGTACAATGTAAGTTGTTGTTTTATATATAGGCTCAGGGGAGACCTTATTGCTCTCTGCAACTATCTCAAAGGAGGTTGTAGCCAGGTGGGGGTTGGTCTCTTCTCCCAGGCAACCAGCACCAGAACAAGAGGACACAGTCTCAAGCTGCACCAGGGGACGTTTAGGCTCGAGGTGAGGAGGAAGTTCTTCACAGAAAGAGTAATTGGCCATTGGAATGTGCTGCCCAGGGAGGTGGTGCAGTCTCTGTCCCTGGAGGTGCTCAGAGAGGGATTGGACGTGGCACTTGAAGCCATGGTTTAGTTGTCATGAGGTGTTAGGTAATAGTTTGGACTTGATGATCTCTGAGGTCTTCTCCAACCTTGTTGATTCTGATTGATAGATAGATATAAAATATGTATGATGACATCCTGGTAGACCTTCCTGAACCTAAAGGACAAGGAAGTGGTTCCAGAGACATTTTTTTTCCTGATGCTGGGTAGATCTGCCCTAAATGTTTGCTACTAGCACACAGAAAGGATTTGTGCAGAAACCTGTCAGTTGTTAGGCTGAGAACTGGTTGTATGCTGCAGTGATTAGTTGTGTTTGTTCTTCAGGGGTTGGTGTTTTTTATGAGGGTAAGGGTTTCTGTGATTAGGAATGAGTATTTAAAAGAATCATTAAAAAGCTCTAGTCCCAGTAGATTTGAATGAGAGGAAATGGCCTGAGACAACACCAGGTGTCAAAACGACCATGGACTCTCCTTTCCTCCCTGTCTTAAAATATCAGCATGCTCCAGTAAGAGCTGCTGCTACTGTCTGTGTGATGCCTACATATTCCATGCTAGATCCTCCTCAATTAGTTCAAGTGCATTTTGTTGCCCCCAGTCTCATTGCTTGTTTATAGGTGTCCAAGGTGATTCTTGCTAATGATAGTTCATTATTTAGCTATGAGGGACATAGTAATTTTACTGGCAATGTTTAGTAAACTAGACTAGACTCTGCCTGATCTTAAATCACTGTTTTTCTGTAGAGTCCTTCCATGGCTGTATGGCACTGCATCTCTACTTGCATAATTACCCTCTTTGTACAGGCATGGGCTTCTTTGTTGTTTTCCAGGTTGGTGTCACTTCAGAGAGCCATTTCCCTGGTGCATGAATGCAGCCAATCAGTCAGTGAACGTACCTCAGTGATCAAAATCAGAAACCTTTAGCAGCTTCTTGTCTCTTCTGTTGATTTTTGTTAGGTTTTCATACCTTTACCACACTTTGTAGGGGACTTCTGCTAGAAACTTCTTGAGATTCCATATCTCCAGACTATATAATTACCCATCCCAGCTGAATGGCACCCTGCACTTGCACTGTGTGTACAAGCAGTAGCAGCCTGCCACTGTATGCACTTACTCCTTTTAACCCAGATGCAAAACCAGAATTAGGATTTATTTTTTTCTCTCTTAGAATTACTGCCTCTGAAGTAATAATGGTTTTATTTTTATAGCTTTTGCTACTTACATAATATTTCTGTTATCTGTTATTATCTCTGCTTCATCTTCTTGCTGCTCTTTGGCCACCAGTATTTTCTTACCTAGCATCCATTACTAGCATCTAGAGTACAAGCCTTATTAGAAATCATCACAACCCCTTCATGCCCGCTTAATCCTGCTCCTCAGATGATTTTACTACTGGTATCTGTGGGAGTGGGTTTAGTTCCTTCCTAATTCACAAGCATTTTACAGGATGAAAGTGGTGTGGGCATGAGGTTTCAATGGCATCCTGGCCTGCATCAGGAACAGTGTGGCCAGCAGGAGCAGGGAGGTCATTCTGCCCCTGTACACTGCACTGGTTAGGCCACACCTTGAGTCCTGTGTCCAGTTCTGGGCCCTCAGTTTAGGAAGGAGGTTGACTTGCTGAAACATGTCCAGAGAAGGGCAACAAAAATGGGGAGGGGTCTGGAGCACAGCCCTGTGAGGAGAGACTGAGGGAGCTGGGGTTGCTTAGCCTGGAGAAGAGGAGACTCAGGGGTGACCTTATTGCTCTCTACAACTACCTTAAGGGAGGTTGTGGACAGGCAGAGGTTGGTTTCTTCTCCCAGGCAACCAGCACCAGGACAAGAGGACACAGTCTCAAGGCTGCACCAGGGGAGGTTTAAGCTGGAGGTTAGGAGGAAGTTCTACAGAGAGAGAGTGATTGCCCATTGGAATGGGCTGCCTGGGGAGGTGGTAGAGTCACCATCATTGGAGGTGTTCAGGAGGAGACTTGATGGGGTGCTTGGTGCCATGGTTTAGTTGATTAGGTGGTGTTGGGTGATAAGTTGGACACGATGATCTTGAGGGTCTCTTCTAACCTGGTCTGGTCTGGGCTATTCAATTCAGTTCGATTCTAACGTGCTTTTAATTTCTCTTTACCTTTTCCTGAATTGCTGGTTACAAAAAAAAGTACAAACCAACAACTACATGTGTTGCAGACCCTCTTTAAATGTAAGAGTCTATGAAATTTAGTATTTTTCAGCCAGCATGAATGTAATTTATTTGTTTTCTGTCTAAGACAGGCCAGCTTCCATAAAGGAAAGTTACGGGCTTTATGCAGTGAGATAACAGGCCAGCAAAACAAAGGTACTCTCACTGGAATGCTATCAACAGCATTTTTAAACTGAGCTGAAATGAAGCTCTGATGGCAAGACTCCTTTTGAGGTCTGCAGATGTACAGACTTCTGCCTGCATCGTTGAAAACTGCACTTAACAATTTGGAGCATCACTTTCACTGGTGTGGTGGTTTGAGCCTTAAACTGGAGTGTAAGCACTCAAATGACAGCAAACGCACTCGGGGCCATGGTTTAGTTGATTAGATGGTGTTGGGTGATGGGTTGGACTTGATGATCACAGAATCACCAAGGTTGGAAGAGACCTCAAAGATCATCAAGTCCAACCTGTCACCACAGACCTCATGACTAGACCATGGCACCAAGTGCCACATCCAATCCCCTCTTGAACACCTCCAGGGACGGTGACTCCACCACCTCCCTGGGCAGCACATTCCAATGCCTAACAACTCTCTCTGTGAAGAACTTTCTCCTCACCTCCAGCCTAAACTTCCCCTGGTGCAGCTTGAGACTGTGTCCCCTTGTTCTGGTGCTGGTTGCCTGGGAGAAGAGACCAACCCCTTCCTGGCTACAGCCTCCCTTCAGGTAGTTGTAGAGAGCAATGAGGTTTCCCCTGAGCCTCCTCTTCTCCAGGCTAAGCAACCCCAGCTCCCTCAGTCTCCAGCCTGGTTAATTCTATTCTATGCAAACCAAGAATTCCTCCTGCTCTTCCCCTCCTACCCCCCTGCTCTTTCTCTGGTAAGGAGAAGGAACAGGAAAAAAAAAAAGGGGGGGGAGGGAAAAGGGAATGGAGGTGAATCTATATTGGGGGGAATAAAAAAAGAAAATCTGGAGTCAGTTTGGAAGTAGAAGCAGTAAATGTTTGCACCAACGTGTGTATATATACATACAGCAGTACTGGGGCGGGGTGGGGTGGGTGTTTACAAGGGTGAGGGAGAAGGATGAATAGGAAAATATACAAAACCAAGCCTGGATGGCCTTGTAGTTCCTTGAATGTAAGTGGATTTAGTCCTTTAGAGAGCGTGGGAGCAGCTAGGGAGAGGCCAGGCCTGACCAGGTAGAAGAATCAGGAAAGACTGCTGTAGCTGTTGTCCTTTTTTCTCCTGCCTTGCCTGCTCAAGAGAACAAAGGACAGCAGTGTCCTCCTTTTATAGGCTTGCTGGACAGGAACAGGGAGTGGAATAGACCACCTTTGACCCAGGGGACCCCTCCTTCTGGGAGGGGGAAACCAAGCTTCTGTCTGCTCACCTGGATCAGGTTTCTTTTATCCTGTGGGGAGGGGGACAGGGGGAAGCAAGGCTCTCTCAGCCCTACACCCAGGATGAGCGTAACCCAGCACAACTGGCTCCACAGGCAGAACAGAAGAGGATGAGTAAGCAAAAGTTCCCAGAGAAGCTGTTCTCAGAGTACTGTCTTCCTTGTGCCAGAAAAAGAGAGAAGCAGCAACTGTGCCAGTGGAGCAGAGGTTTGGTCAGGTATTGAGGTCATGGTTTAGAATGAGGATGAAGTTTGGCAGCTTGTGCTCTGTGATTAGGAAGGAGTTGAAGCAGGCAGAATGCTCTCAGAACAGGGAGAAATAACACTGAAAGGAAAGGCTTTTGTTCAGATTGGGCAGGCTATGGCTCCATTTAAAAACAGAATTACATTGGATTGAAAATACTAAAACCTCAGACTGGCTTTACTTCTGTGTTAACAAGCTAACAATGACATGCAAGTTTAGATTTGTGAACACCTGCTAGTTGTACTGCCCACACAGGGAGTGCAGAACAAAGGGAGCAACAGCACAGTCATGCCAGAAGGATACCCTTTCTGACCGCTAACTCTTAGATGCATTGTGCACATCTTGGGTTCATTTCTTGCACTAGAGCACTTTTATAAGATCAGAGGTGACAGCATGGCTTATATTAACAGGCAAAACTTGGCATTGCTTGCACGTTGCAGGCTTCTTTTTTCCTGTGAAGCAGGAAATGAATGTCCAGAGAGCAAAACTGTCACAAGTTCCCAAATGATTGGCATTGTGCTAACTAAAATAGCGTGAATCTTCCCGTGGACCCATATGGAAGGCTTCTAAAGATCAGCCAACCTCAAAGCCTTGGAGCTTTAAAGATTTAGTAGCTAAATTAAAACTTTAATTAGTATTACACAGATCTCTAGCTGTGAACACACAGGAGAGGAACAGTTTGATGTAGCTCAGAGTGCTGGTGAGCAAGTTCACCGTGAGCCAATAATGTGCCGTTTGGCCAAGAAGACCACTGGGCTTTCAGGGATGCATTAAGAAGAGGATGACCAGCAGGTCAAGGGAAGTTCTTCTGCCCCTCTGCTCTGTCCAAGTTAGGCCTCATCTGGAATATTGTGTCCAGTTCTGGGCAAGATCAAGAGAGATGGGGGACTACTGGAGTAGAGTACAACAGAGGGCCACAAGATTGATTAGGGGAACGGAGCATCTCTCTCACAAGGAGAGGCTGAGGGATTTTAGGGCTCTTTAGCCTGGAAAATGGAAGACTGATAACCAATACTTACCAATATTGATGTCTAATAAATGAAGGTCATGGGGATGGGGCTGCGATCTTTTCATTAGAATAGAATAGACCAGGTTGGAAGAGACCATCGAGATCATCGCGTCCAACCCATCAACCAATCCAGCCCACCTAAACAACTAACCCATGGCACCAAGCACCCCATCAAGTCTCCTCCTGAACACCTCCAGTGATGGCGACTCCACCACCTCCCCAGGCAGCCCATTCCAATGGGCAATCGCTCTCTCTGTGTAGAACTTCTTCCTAACATCGGTGCCCAGTGATAAGACAAGGGACAGTGGGCACAGACTAGAACACACTCAAACCTAAGGAGAAGCCTCTTTACTTTGAGGGTGACAGAGCACTGGATCAGGGTGCACAGAGAGGTTGTGGCGCTCTTCTCTGCAGACTTTGAGAACCCACCTCCATACGTTCCTGTGGCAACCTGTTCAGCAAGGGAGGTTGGACTAGACGATCTCCAGAGGTGTCTTCCAAGCCCTACCATGCATTGATTCTGTACACTGAACCTTTACTTTTTAAGGCAGATAAATCTTAGGATAAGCTGAACAGCCCCTAGAGTCAAGGCCACTTCTGTTTCTCATTGTGCATCCAAACAAGGAGGCTGGGGACAGAGCAGGAGCAGCAGACCCAAACTGGCCAAAGGGATATTCTGTATTCCATACAGCAGCATGCTCAGCAATTAAACTGAGGTGGGAGCTTATCCAAAAACTGCTTGGAGACCAGCTGGGCATCAGTCTGACAGTAGTGAGTGATTGCTCTACCATCACTTGTGGGTTGGCCTTTTTGTTTGGGGTGGGTTTTTTCTTATTTATTAAGAGGCATTTATCTCAACTCATGAATTTTCTCACTTTGACCTTCTGTTTCTGTCACCCATCCCACTGGGTGGGGGAGTGAGCAAGCAGCTATGTGGTGCTTAGCTGCCAAGCAGGGTTAACCCACCTCACACTGACTACAAAATTCATACTGCAATTAAATCATCATGGTGTGCACTTATTTGTGCATTTATTTTAATCACTGACACACATTTGGCTATTTAAGGATTTGCTTACATTTTATTACAGACATCACTCCTCCTCTGACCTGATGGTGTCTTCACTCTGTAGTCATCTGTTCTTCCCCCAGCTTCCATCCCCATAGAAGTTTGTGGTTTGTTTTCCTTTGCAAATGGGCAGAGGAGCTCTCTAAGGATCAGGGAGGGACACTTTCAGGTGTGCTGTTCAGTAAACCACTTTGCAGTGGTTTGCAGGAGCAAGCTAAGCTTAAGGGCCTATAGCCCTTTGGAGCATTCCCACAATGTAGTATCTCTCTAGGAGCACTGAGTAATTTCAGAAGTGTAGAAAGTGTAGAGAGCTTAAGAAACATAAAGAGCTACATGTAGTTCTTTTGCTGTGCAGTAAATGTATACACAAGACAGGTATAGCCTTGCAGAGCTGCTCTTCACCTGTGGTGGCTTAACACAGGTGCAATTCACCCAAACCAAGTTGTAGTAATAACACAAAACCTGACTTTTTTGCTATCCTGTTACTTGGAAAGCTTGTTCTAGCAATAAACATCTTCCATTGAAACACCCTAAACTTGAACCCACCCTCTCTGCTAGAGGCTTCAAAAATGACTGGCTTTCAAGTTGTTGTAATAATGCCACTTTTAAAAGGAAAAATAAGCTAATCTATCTGTAGCCATGAAAGGTGTGATACCCACATTTGGAAATAAATGAAGATGGCTCTGTGGGTAATGCACAATAAATGAAATTTGTGTTGCACTCCAAGGCTTTGCAGGTATCAGAAAAGAAAAATTTTGTTTCCTAGGAGCTGCTGATGTGATCAAAGTGCAGATATTTCAGTGAAGAAGAAATACCAAGATGGCTAAAAGGGAGAGCTGTCAAGCTGATCAGATCAGTTATATTTTCCTACAGCTGCAACTGAAGTAATTCATATGATAAGCCATCTAATTCTGATGAGAAGTGTAGGTTCAGTGAAAGGTACCCTTGAGCTGTATATGGGGAGAAAGAAATCCCCAACACATAGAATACATAGAATAAACCAGGTTGGAAGAGACCTTCAAGATCATCATGTCCAACCCATCAACCAATCCAACACCACCTAAACAACTAACCCATGGCACCAAGCACCCCATCAAGTCTCCTCCTGAACACCTCCAGTGATGGTGACTCCACCACCTCCCCAGGCAGCCCATTCCAATGGGCAATCACTCTCTCTGTGTAGAACTTCCTCCTAACCTCCAGCCTAAACCTCCCCTGGCACAGCCTTGAGACTGTGTCCTCTTGTTCTGGTGCTGGTTGCCTGGGAGAAGAGACCAACCTCTGCCTGTCTACAACCTCCCTTAAGGTAGTTGTAGAGAGCAATAAGGTCACCCCTGAGCCTCCTCTTCTCCAGGCTAAGCAACCCCAGCTCCCTCAGTCTCTCCTCACAGGGCTGTGTTCCAAACCCCTCACCAACTTTGTTGACCTTCTCTGGACTCGTTCCAGCAAGTCAACCTCCTTCCTAACCTGAGGGACCCAGAACTGGACACAGGACTCGAGGTATGGCCTCACCAGTGCAGTGTACAGGGGCAGAATGACCTCCAAGTGACACAAGTGCTTGGGACACAAGCAATCCCTAAAGAAGAAGGAAAAGACATTTTTCTTGACAGGGAGTTTATTGCACAGGTTTGGGTTTGGGGTTTTTATCATAGCTTATATGTATCTTCTTTTGAAGCATCTGAAGCTGGCTGTTTATCGTGGAAGGATTAGATGGGTACTGCCTATTGCCAATAAAAATACCTTGGATAAAGATCACTATTGAAAGTGCACTCTGATGACTGCCCCTTCACTTGTGTCCAACAATCAAGATTTACTTTCTGTCTGTTGACATTGAGCACGGACTTACCTTCTGCCCTAGTGATGATGACCACTGGAACTACACACACTGATGCATGTAATGCACCCTTGCAGGCTGATATCAAACATTTACAGAACACTTAAAGACCTCTGTAAGTGCCTGCCCATGTGCATCTAATGCCATTTGACTTGCCAAAGATTGTCCATGTGTGTACTGGACCTCTAAGAGACCTGTGTCCCTTTAACTGCAAGCTAGAGACCGGACAACAGCCTGGGGCAATCTTAGCTGGAAGAAATTAAGGACTAATGGAACTACACACACTGTAGTGCATGTAATTCACTCTTGCTAACTGATATGAAACATTTATGGAACATTTGGAGGCCTCTGTAAGTGCCTGCCTGTGTGCATCTAATGCCTTTTGACTTGTCCAAGATCATCCATGTGTGTACTGGACCTGTAAGAGAACTGTATCTCCTCCACTGAAGGCTGAAGACAAGGCAGAACAGCCTAGGGAGATCTCAGCTGGCACTGGAAAACTGTATTTAAGCAAATGAATCATGCTCCTGTTCTTACTGGAAATCAAATGAGAAGTTCTGTTTAGTTAGTTAATTTCTTCCATGCCAAATGTCTCTTCCATTATTTTCTTGATTTAACTTTTTCAAAGAATGAATAAATTATATATAGCTAAAACTAAAATTGTGATTGGGCAGAGCACAACCTTGGCAAGCTTCCTGTTGGTATAAAACTGAGAGCAGTGGCTGCTAGGCCATAGAGCTGTGCTGTTATCCAGACGTGGTTCTGGGCTGCAGGCTCTAGGCAGCCCTGTCCCTCAACAGGACAAGGGCCAATGGATGCAAACTGGGACACAGAAGGGTCCACAGAAACACAAGGAAAACATTCTCCCCTTTGAGGGTGGCAGAGCACTGAAACAGGCTGTCTAGAGAGGTTGTGGAGTCTCCATCTCTGGAAGGCATTCCAAACCTGCCTGGATGTGTTCCTGTGTGATTTAGTCTGAGTGATCCTGCTCTGGCAGGGAGATTGGATTAGATGATCTTCAGAGGTCTCTTCCAGCCCCTACCATCCTCTGCTTCTTTGGTACACTGTGGGCCAGCTGGCTGGGAACTTCTTTGTGGCTCCATTGGTAGGAGTCCTGGCAGTGCTCCAGGAAGGAGGTTGAGCCTTCCCCTCTACTCAGCACTGGTGAGGCCACATCTGGAGTACTGTGCCCATTTCTGAGCTTCCCCTTACAAGAGAGGGATTGAGCTGCCAGAGGGAGTTCAGCAAAGGGCTGCTGAATAATTAATGCAACTGGAGCAGCTCTCATGTGAGCAAAGGCTGAGGGAGCTGGGACTGTTCAGTCTCAAGACAATAGGCTCAGGGAGGCCTTATCAATGTATATAAATACCTGAATGGGGGATGTAAAGAAGATTGTGGTGCTCAGCAACAGGAGCAGAGGCAGTGGTCACAAACTAAAATGGAGACTGTTCCCTCTGAGCATGAAGAAAGGCTTTTTTGCATTGTGAGGGGGACTGAGCACTGCCACAGGTTGCCTGGAGAGGCTGTAAAGTCTCCCACTTTGGAGCCATTCAACAGCCATTTGGACATGTTTCTGGGCAACAAGCTCTAAGTGGCCCTGGCAGAGGAAAAGGGTTGGATCAGGTGGCTCTAGAAGTTAATTCCAACCACAATCGTTGAGGTTTTTTTTCAAAGCTTAATCAATCCTGGAAGGCTTTCATTAGTGCTGTTAACTAAGGGGAGGGGGAGGGGGAGGGGAGGAAGCGGGGTGAAGGGAAATCATAGACTCAACAAGGTTGGAGAAGACCTCAGAGATCATCAAGTCCAACCTACTACCTAATACCTAACACCTCATGACAATTAAACCATGGCTTCAAGTGCCATGTCCAGTCCCTTTCTGAGCACCTCCAGGGACGGAGACTCCACCACCTCCCTGGGCAGCACATTCCAATGGCCAGTTACTCTTTCTGTGAGGAACTTTCTCCTCACCTCCAGCCTAAACCTCCCCTGGTGCAGCTTGAGACTGTGTCCTCTTGTTCTGGTGCTGGTTGCCTGGGAGAAGAGACCAACCCTCCCCCTGTCTACAACCTCCTTTGAGTTAGTTGTAGAGAGCAATAAGGTCTCCCCTGAGCCTCCTCTTCTCCAGGCTAAACAACCCCAGCTCCCTCAGCCTCTCCTCACAGGGCTGTGCTCAAGGCCTCTCCCCAGCCTTGTTGCCCTTCTCTGGACACGTTCAAGTGTCTCGATGTCCTTCCTAAACTGAGGGGCCCAGAACTGGACACAGGACTCAAGGTGTGGCCTAACCAGTGCTGAGTACAGGGGTACAATGACTTCCCTGCTCCTGCTGGCCACACTATTCCTGATACAGGCCAGGATGCCATTGGCCTTTTTGGCCACCTGAGCACACTGCTGGCTCATGTTCAGCCTACTATCAACCACTACCCCCAGGTCCCTTTCCACCTGGCTGCTCTCCAACCACTCTGTCCCCAGCCTGTAGCACTGCATGGGGTTGCTGTGGCCAAAGTGCAGCACCTGGCATTTGGACTTATTAAATGCCATCATGTTGGACTCTGCCCACCTGTCCAGCCTGTCAAGGTCCCTCTGGAGAGCCCTTCTGCCCTCTAACAGATCAACACCTGCCCCCAACTTGGTGTCATCTGCAAACTTACTAATGGGGGACTCAATCCCCTCTTCCAGATAATCAATCAGTACTTGTTCAACTACATGCTTGTGTAATTGTATACTTTGTAGGTTTAACAGCACAATTTGAACCTGCAGCTTTGTTGCAAGAGTGACAGTAGGTTTTGAAACCCTAAGTCTAAAGGAAGCAAAACTCTTTACTGCTTATAACATTTCTCAGATTTGGAATACAGGATTTTCCCAGGCAGGGCAGGAGCAGATCTGTAATTAGTTTTCTCAGTATCTGTGTGCCTTTCCAAAGCATTCTTCTAGCACTTTCAGGTTCTGACTGAATGAATCTGCAACAAGAGATTTGTTGAAGTAACTATGACAGGGACATGTGTAACAGTATGAGGAAACTGATTTTCTCTTCAGTTAATACTCTGTATTTTGTTCTAGGGTCCCTTTATACATGTAAATAAGGAAGTAATCTCCTCTGTCACAATCCTTAAATGTGGCTACACCTACAGAGAGTGAGAGATTCTCAAAATTCATGTATCTTATGAAACTGAGAAACAAAAGTATTAGGTATGGACTTTCTTGAGCAACATGGAAAGAAATGAGGATTAGGTGGTAAGGTGCACAGATAAAATTATAGATCAACAGGGAGTATGTGCAGAGAAATACAATGTGGTTAGGCTAAATCCATGCAAGCCTATAACCTCTTGTACTGATAAACTGATAAAAGACTTATATACCAAGTTACAGGGGTTAATGCTGTCAGCCTAAAGTGATTATGTTTTTCTAAAGCCTGTAACCTTTGCAGCTCTGCACATCATCACTGTGCCTCTCTCTTCTCTCAGCAGATCTCCTTCTCTGGAGATCTTCAAAACCTGCCTGAATGTGATCCCGTGAGACTGGCACTAAGCAGTCCTGCTTTGCAGGCAGTTGGACTCCATAATCTCTGGAGATCCCTTCCAACCCCTGGTACTGGGCAGGTACTGGGGGCAGGAGTTGATCTGCTGGAGGGTAGAGAGGCTCTGCAGAGGGACCTGGACAGGCTGGACAGATGGGCAGAGTCCAAGGGCATGAGATTGAACACATCCAAGTGCCAGGTTCTGCACTTTGGCCACAACAACCCCATGCAGAGCTACAGGCTGGGGTCAGAGTGGCTGGAGAGCAGCCAGGCAGAGAGGGACCTGGGGGTGCTGGTCGATGGTAGGCTGAACATGAGCCTGCAGAGTGCCCAGGCACCTAAGAGGGCCAATGGCATCCTGGCCTGCATCAGGAACAGTGTGGCCAGCAGGAGCAGGGAGGTCATTCTGCCCCTGTACACTGCACTGGTGAGGCCACACCTCGAGTGCTGTGTCCAGTTCTGGGCCCCTCAGTTTAGGAAGGAGGTTGACTTGCTGGAACGTGTCCAGAGAAGGGCAACAAAGTTGGTGAGGGGTTTGGAACACAGCCCTGTGAGGAGAGGCTGAGGGAGCTGGGGTTGCTTAGCCTGGAGAAGAGGAGACTGAGGGGTGACCTTATTACTTTCTACAACTATCTGAAGGGAGGTTGTAGACAGACAGATATTGGTCTCTTCTCCCAGGCAGCCAGCACCAGAACAAGAGGACACAGTCTCAAACTGCACCAGGGGAGGTTCAGGCTAGATGTTAGGAAAAAGTTCTATACAGAGAGAGTGATTGCCCATTGGAATGGGCTGCCTGGGGAGGTGGTGGAGTCACCATCACTGGAGGTGTTCAGGAGGAGACTTGATGGGGTGCTTGGTCCCATGGGTTAGTTGTTTAGGTGGTGTTGGATTGGTTGATGTGTTGGACGCGATGATCTTGAAGGTCTCTTCCAACCTGGTTTATTCTATGTATTCTATATTCTATGTATACTCTGTGATTGTGCAATTTCACTGCTAAGAGTATTCAGACTCTTAAGTTCCAAATTTTGCTTCCTCTTTGGGGGATCTGTATGGTACATGTAAGCCACAAGGCTTGGCCATAATGTGAAACATAAATCACTTCTGATGTTGGCAGTATTTGGAACCAAGGATTGTCTCCTGTGAGACTTTCCATATCAACCAGGAAATCACATGTGGTTGCTTATGACCCTGCAGGAGGGGATCAATACCCTGTTCCTCTGCATGATTGATTAGCTCAGGGAAGCTTAATAGGATTGCACAGCTTCCAGTTCAGAGCTGTTTGCAACTAGTAGGCTTACAGCATGGGCAGAGAACTTGTCTGCCCATAGCATTACCATGTCAATATAACCACAGTGTGCCTGTCACCACACAGCAAGCAGCCTCAAGCCTGCATTCGAAGGATATGTATGGAGAACAATTTTGTTTTGTTTTGTTTTGCCTTCTTGCTTTTTTTTTTTCATCCAAGAAAAGTGCTGGTGAAAGCATTGTGATGTATTCCTGTAAAAGATTGCTCTTAGAAATGTAATAAGCACTTTACATGAGAATTTCATCGAGGTGAAGTGTAAGGACCCCCAGGAGCAGCTGCATTTCTGTTAGTTCTATCTATCTACAAAATCAATGTTGTTCAGGTATGCTACCACTGTACTGGAATTGCTACTTCTGGCAAAATAATCCTTAGCAAAGAATGACCTCTAGGGTGGAGAAAATGCTGCCTGTCAAGAGCACTGGCTGTGAGTCACGTGCCATCAAACTTTCAGTGCACTTTTCACCTGGAGTTCTTGGTTTCATGGAGTCCCCCCAGGAGAATGAAATGTGCATGTTGTTCAGTGTTTGTGGATGTTCATGTATGTAGAACAGCAGCATGAAAGCATTTCCCTCAATGGTTTTTCTTGTGCTTCTTGGCATGGAGGCCATTTCTTCTCTTCCCTTAAAAGAAATACTACTGCTACTACTACTACTCAGAAACACGGTAACAGTGTAAAAGCCAAAATGCAACAAGGGGCGAAATGCTGTAGTCTTCTAGCTCTGAACGTGCTGATGTTGAAAGTCCTGACAGATTACTGCTTTTCAGAAATGGAGCAACCATTGTTTAAGCTTAACCAATGAAAAATGATAGCTCATAACATACAAGTGACTCACCAAGCCAATATTGTTCTTTGTTTTGCAGTGTTGTCCGCACATTTTCGAGTCTGTGAGCCATATACAGACTACAAAGGTCGCTACCACTTTGGTTTTCATTGCCCTCGTCTTTCTGACAATAAATCTTACATCTTTTGCTGTCACCATAACAACACAGTGTTTAAATACTGCTGCAATGAGACAGAATTTCAGACTGTTATGCAGATGAACCTAACAGGGAACACAGATGGATATATGCATAAGTAAGTATATGAGTTTTAAAGTGCTCTTCACCAAACTGTTCCTGGTCTGATAACATCATCTGAGGTGTTACTTAATGATGGAAGCTATTAGAATAATTGCACACACAGGAAAACACGACTAGAAGGTGCTTTTTTCTGGTACAGAACTCCTAAAAGAAAGGCTATTTTAGTGTCTCGTTCTCTGCTTTGACATGGGCTATAAACACTGCTAGAAGAGGGGGTGTGTACAAGTTGCATAGAAGTTTAAAGTTACATGTGAAGGTTACAAAAGTCTCTCCCTTGACCCCAATCTGATCCAAACTGTCTTTAAATGTCTATCAGAAGTACAAAGCTTTCAGTAGAAGAGAGAGGGAGTTGACATTTTCCATGTCAGCATAAATGCACTGTTGTTTTAATCTCTGATGCTTTGAGTATGAATCTTCTGTAGTCACTGACCTTGGGGAACAGAATGTGTTAGCTCATATGCTGACATTGTGTGGTCTTCTTGGTTGTTACCTGGGACACTTCTGTGTACCTCTGGGGCTTATCCTCTAAGACAGAAAGCAGCAGCTTGTTTTTTTCTAAAGAGCCAGTAATAGCAACTAGATCTCTGTTACAGATTACCTACTTACTTAGGCTCTGTCTCCTCTTTAGTATTTGACGTTCTGGGCACGCTGATTTTGGTGCAGAGGGCAACAGTCATCCGATGCAAACTCACAAGGTTGAATTTTTGATCTGTCTGTTTTCCTCTGCCATTTTATTCTGGTATTCAGCCCCTCCAGGGCAGCAGAGGCAGCTTTAAGACAACTGGAGTTGCAGTATTTTGATTTTTGTTCACATCAGGGATTTCAGTGTTTTCCTCTGCAGTGCAAAAGTCATTAGTGAGTTGTTCATCCCCATGGAAGCAAGGCTGCTAGGAGACCATGGTGTTGGAATACTGATGTCAGCTCTTAACTGCAGAGTGTAGAGCTGTGTCCAGCAGCGTGAAGTCAGCAAGCTGTCATCTTCCTTAGCAAGCACTCCTCGTGCAGCTCTGCTTGGAGAAGTTTAAACCTTGCACAGGCGTAGGACTTGCATACTCTACAGATGTTCAAGTGATAATATCCCCTGCGATAAAGAACTCTGTGTACTGTATAAGACAGACAGAAATAGTCGCTACCTATGTAAGATACCTTTAAGTCATGTGGATCTATACTGTCTTGTTAGTGTATGTGCAGCTATGCCCTCGAGGTAGCATTTGCATACCTTGGCCTTGCAGAACATCTCAAGAACGTATCACCGAGCACTAGGAGACATTTCAAGTGAAACATGCCCATTAAAGGCCATCCATGTTCTCCAGCTTTTGTGCAGTCTGGACAATCTAGAAACTGGTAGCACCCTTGGGTTAACCTACTCTGCTAAACATATATGCCTCCACCCAACCCCATGGAATATACACCATGGTATGTCCCAGTGCTCCCATGCAATCTGCACTCCCACACAATATGCCCTGTGGTGAAAGTAGGATGTGCTCCCTCTGTTTACTGTGATGGCTGGTCTACCCCTGCAGCAATCAGATGCCTACCTGAGAAGAGGGGCTCTCAGAAATCTCAATGCAGAAGTGCTGAGAACATGGGAATTAGAACACAGGAGCTTTTTCTTAAACATAAGGGAAAACTTTATTTTGAGGGTGATGGAGCACTGGAACATGCTTCCCAGTGAGATCATGGAGTCTCCTTCTCTGGAGACTTTCAAAACCCCCTGGATGCATTCCAGTGCAATCTGATCTAGAGGTATTAGCAGGGGAGTCGACTAGATGCTCTCCAGAGGTCCCTTCCAACACTCAGCTGTTCTGTGATAGTCCCAGAGAGAGACAGAATGATACAGTTGTTCTCAAGGATGGATTACATCCCTGTTGCCACTTTCCCAGTTCTTTGTCTTTCATTGAGCAAATTTTCTTTACTTCTTCCCTTACTGTTCTGTAAGCCTTGCACCAAAACTGCTGAGCAGCTGAGTCTGCCTACCAGGCAGCTTCACCCCAGGGTTTGGGATGTTAGTGGCCATTTGTAGTTCAGCCAAGTAGAAAGCCAGTATCTTGGCATCTACTCCACATAGCCATGGCCAGAGCTTCCTAAGGCAAGGCTCCTCTTCCTTTCACCAGCAACCTGAAATGGACAGAACGATCAGCCATTGGCCGAAGCAGACAGGTACAATCTGATATGCCCTGGGATTCCTCAGCCCTCTGCATTCTCTGTTGGCCTGCCCTCCCACAATTTCTGTTGGCCTTTTTTCAAGCCTGAATTACCAAATTAATTAATTTCTGTTCATGTGCTGCACATAAACTCAAAAAAGTTCTCCTAAAAAATACAGCCTGGTTTTAACCTGCTTGTCACCTCTCTCCAAAGTGTAATGACTCACATGGGTGAGAACAGTAAGAGAAGAACCTGTCTTTTCATTTGTGTGTGGGGAATGTTAGAGAACTCTTAAGCAGGATTCTGTAGATGGAATAGGAGGAGCTGGAGGGTAAAAAGTATTTATTGTTCTCAGAGAGTCCAAGTCAAGGCTCCCTGAAGTCAGAGCAAATCTTGCAATTTACACAAGTGGGCTTCTAATCAAGGCTGTGTCATCTACAAAAGATGAAGAATGGTCTTAAAAGAATAGAATAGAATAGAATAGAATAGAATAGAATAGAATAGAATAGAATAGAATAGAATAGAATAGAATAGAATAGACCAGGTTGGAAGAGACCTTCAAGATCATCGTGTCCAACCTATCATCCAACACCACCTAATCAACTAAACCATGGAACCAAGCATCCTGTCAAGCCTCGCCCTGAACACCCTCAGCGACGGCAACCCCCACCTCCTCAGGCAGCCCATCCCAATGGGCAATCACTCTCTCTGTGTAAAACTTCTTCCTAACCTCCAGCCTAAACCTCCCCTGGCCTGAGACTGTGTCCTCTTGTTCTGCTGCTGGCTGCCTGGGAGAAGAGACCAACCTCTGCCTGTCTACAACCTCCCTTCAGGTAGTTGTAGAGAGCAATAAGGTCACCCCTGAGTCTCCTCTTCTCCAGGCTAAGCAACCCCAGCTTCCTCAGCCTCTCCTCACAGGGCTGTGTTCCAAACCCCTCACCAACTTTGTTGCCCTTCTCTGGACTCGTTCCAGCAAGTCAACCTCCTTCCTAAACTGAGGGGCCCAATGATCTACTAAGTGTTCTGATAGGTCCATGAATTGCCCTGTTCCAGAGTGAAGCTAAAAGGGTGCTGTCTCACCACTTTTACTAGAGCTTTAGCTTTTGTATTTGTGTGCCAGCAGCAGCAGAGGACTGAGCAATGTCTTTAGAAGTCATCTTCACTGTTAGATTGCTAAAGCTTGTGTTGAACCTAAACTGAAGCCTCCAAAATAACTGATGTGGAGGGGCAGGAGCACTAACCAGGGAAAGAGAGAGGAGATGGCACCACACCAAAATCATTTACTGAACATGACTCGCCCTGTGAGGGAACAAACCCCTTCTCATTTGAGTCTTGGTATATTTGGAATCTGTTCACAGTTTATTTTTTGATCTAAATGGAACCAGGAAAATCAGATTGCAAGATGAAACTTCTGGAATTAAATCTTGTGTTTGGCTTTTCAGTTTCCAATTAAGACATCTTAATTTTTAGAGACATTTTCATTTTTACTGTGATTAGTAGCCCTCAGCAAAACCAATCTTTTCTGCTATCTTAACAGGTGGAGAAACATCCAAGTATGGAATTTCCCTCAGTGTAGTAAACTTGCTAATTTAGATTGTGATTCTTTTTGCGAGGCCCCTTTGATAGTGCTGTTGTCTCACTGTCAATTAAAATAGAGCAGGCTTGCAGTTTTGTCTTTGTGAGAAACAGATGTTGTTCAGAAGGAGCAGATGGATAACTAACATACGGGAGGATTAATAAATGGTTGTTTTAGACTGGAAAACTTAAATTAGCTGCAATGTTCACTAGCCCAAAATTCTGAACATTTTGGGTGAAACCAGATGCCTAAAATGCGAATTTGAGTCACCGATAGCAAACGTTCCTGCCTCTCACAGCCTTGCCCAAACACAAACAGCTTGTGTTCTGCTGCTTCCCTTCTTCACAGTATCACAGTATCACAGTAACTAAGGTTGGAAGAGACCCCAAGGATCATCAAGTCCAACCTGTTCCAACAGACCTCACAACTAGACCATGGCACCAAGTGCCATGTCCAATCTCCCCTTGAACACCTCCAGGGACGGTGACTCCACCACCTCCCTGGGCAGCACATTCCAATGATGAACGACTCGCTTGGTGAAGAACTTTCTCCTCACCTCAAGTCTAAACCTCCCCTGGCACAGCTTGAGACTGTGTCCCCTTGTTCTGGTGCTGGTTGCCTGGGAGAAGAGACCAACCCCCTCCTGGCTACAACCACCTTTCAGGTAGTTGTAGAGGGCAATAAGGTCACCTCTGATCCTTCTCTTCTCCAGGCTAAACAACCCCAGCTCCCTCAGCCTCTCCTCACAGGGCTGTGCTCAAGGCCTCTCCCCAGCCTTGTTGCCCTTCTCTGGACACCTTCAAGTGTCTCAGTGTCCTTCCTAAACTGAGGGGCCCAGAACTGGACACAGGACTCAAGGTGTGGCCTAACCAATGCAGAGTCCAGGGGTACAATGACCTCCCTGCTCCTGCTGGCCACACTATTCCTAATACAGGCCAGGATGCCATTGGCCCTCTTGGCCACCTGGGCACACTGCTGGCTCATGTTTAGGCGGGTGTCAATCAGCACCCCCAGGTCCCTCTCTGTTTGGCAGCTCTCCAGCCACTCTGACCCCAGCCTGTAGCTCTGCATGGGGTTGCCGTGGCCAAAGTGCAGCACCCGGCACTTGGATTTGTTGAATGCCATCCTGTTGGACTCTGCCCATCTGTCCAGTCGGTCGAGGTCCCTCTGCAGAGCCTTTCTACCCTCTAACTGACTAACATCTGTTCTGAGCTTGGTGTCATCTGCAAACTTGCTGATGACTGACTCAACCCCCTCATCCAGATCATCAATGAAGATGTTAAAGAGGATGGGGCCCAGCACCGATCCCTGGGGTACGCCACTGGTGATCCTTGGGGTCTCTTACTGCAGACCAAACCCCCCTCACCTATTTGTAAAATGGATCCTGCTGGGGTCAGTGATGAAGAACAGCATTGGTCAGAATGGAGCTCTTCCTGAATTCTCTCCAGGCTTCACTTCCCTTTTATTTACATTAGCAGAAAATAGAACTATTTACCCTAAAAGAAATAAATCTACTGAGAGTCAAGAGTAGCATTGCTGAGAAGCCTGCATTAACTAGATCCTGGTATATTTTCAAGTGCCTGCACCACAAAGAATTGAATGCATTACAGAAGTCTGCCCACTGTTGTGTGAAGTTAGATGTGCATGTGTAGGCACTGAGTAGAAGCAAAGGCTCTTAAGGTAATGGTTTTCAGAAGCAGTATATTTTGTCTGCCTCCAGTGCTTTTGGAAGTGTACTCATGGCGGGGGGGGGCGGGTTTAACCTGCTCTAATCCTGAAGTTACACAGGAAGAGACCCATTAACAGCTCTAGCTCTGACCTGCCTCTTGTTATTTGCTATGGAACCTAGTTTAATCTGAGGACTTCAGGAGTCCAGGTTGGACTCGGTGATCTTTGAGGTCTCTTCCAACCTTGGTGATACTGTGATATCTGTGTGGTGGAAAACCAATCCCCTGAAGAGGAGAATCAGCCCTCTTAAGTGATGACAGCCAGCAACACAGAAATTAAAATGGTAGTCGTGAGGTCTACCGAGACAGGTTGGACTCGATGATCCCTGGGGTCTCTTCCAACCTTTGTGATACTGTGATACCATGATTTCTTTTTTATCCAGTTTCAAATTCTGATTATTAAAGTATAAAATCAAAGAGTCATACAGAAGTTTAAAGGGGAGTGAAAGTTAAAAGCAGAGACTTGAAATGTTTTAGACTCAGAAAGGCTTGGATCGTGGTTTAAAAATATCTTTCTGGCTTGCATCTATGTTTCTTCTCAACCTTTTTTATTCTCTCAGCACTTCAGTTTTGATCAATGTTCTGACAAAATACAGTTCCCTCAAAGTTGGTCTGAGTATCTGTAAGGGAGAGCACGGTTGAGTTACTCATATTGTGCTGTTCCTGTGAGTTTAGGTTTATGCAGAAGTGAGTTGCTCACCTATTTACTGTATTTTTTTCCTCCAAGACTGTCTTCTTCCTGACATATTTTTCTGGTATCCCTTCTGCTTGCCCTTGTTTTTACAGTCTCTGATACACACAGTTCCACATTAGCACATACAGCTAGATTAGCCTTCTTCACTCTATACCTGACAATCTCATTTCCTTCTCTGTTCTGGCCTCACCCTCCCCACACACAGTTTCCAGTCCAAACTGCATTTACACCTGACAGTCATTTTGCTTTTAATACTGCATTCCCAGCAGGGCTTTAGCAGTTCTTCCCCTTTATGAACTCCACATTCTTGACCTCTTACACTTTTTCCTCCCTTCCACCCTTCTCCCTCCACCCCATCCTTTCTTTTTGATGTCTTTACTCACCTGTCATAACTTTACAGCTCCATGCACTGTGTCAGCAGCTGACCATTTTCATGGCCTTTCCCTACATACACACGTAGTAATTACACCAACACACACATCTAGGTGTAGGACATTTCTTCCTTCCTGGGGAACGTGTTGTCTAATGTGATCTCGTCAGTGCTCCTCCTTCCTAAATTCATTACCAGCAAACTAAGGGATCTTTAGCAGTTGTTCTTGCAAGCCTGTTCTTCTGCTAGTGTGTTCTGTATCCAGCAATAATTAATTATTAATTCAGGGCAAATCTAAGCACATTTAACACCCCTCAAGACCTGGTTTATCTTGCATGTCAGCAGTGAGAACTTTCGCTAGCACAGACACTGTTCTGTCTCAATTGTTACAGCATATTCTCACTCGGTTAACCCTCACTCTCATAAATGCCCTGCCACTTTCAGTGGGGTGACTGTCTGGGAGTGAGAATTTGCAAAGCAAGACACACAGGCTACCAACCCTGTGCACATCAGTGCTCTCACTTGAAGGCATTGAAGCCGATTGCACATCAAGGGTACATGCTGATAAAAATACACAGAGGAGAGGGAGAAATGGAAATGTTTGTAAGATGGGGGGGGCTTCAGTTTCTAAACACCTCCCACGTCATGGATGTAGCACTGTTTACAATGAAATCATAAATAATTTATAAGGCCACATGCATTGGAGCAAAATCTTTGGTTTTATCTGCTTGTATATTATATTCATGTACTTAATGAAACAAGCTGCCATGATAAACTAACAATGAACGTTACTGATGCGTGAGGTAACTTTTCTTTCACCTTTCTGTCTCACAGCAACTACAGTGCACTGCTAGGAGTGTGGATCTATGGCTTTTTTGTGGTGATCTTGCTGGTACTGGACCTTTTATATTACTCTTCAATGAACTATGACATTTGCAAATTTTACCTGGCACGCTGGGGAATCCAGGGAAAGTGGATGACACAGGGACAGAGTCGATGGATTAACCCTCCTCAGGATCCAAGCCAGACACAGCCTCAGCCAGAGACACAGCCTCAAACTCAGCCTCAGCCTCAAACAGCCCAGACAGTACATACTTTAAAAGGAGATGCTTTAAGCCCACCCCTGATGTCTTTTCAGAGTACTTCTGCCTGGTAAGTAAAAGAAGCCCTATTACAATATTTTTTTTGACTATTGTTTTATAGTGGGAGCAATTGCCTGTATTTGGAAGTACCTCCAAATCCAGGCTGAACAGCACCATTTTAGAACATCATTCTTTATATTATGAGCTGCCTTACAGAATTACTTTTTAGGGGAGAATTGTTTTACTCTGGAATATATTTCATCATCTTTTAATACTGTTCTGAGACAAATAGATGCTGCCATTTTTCCATGCTAAATGCTTTGTGCTGCAACTAAAATATAACTATTTGTTCCACATTTCATTATAAAATGAATTTTAATCTGGTGTCAAAGACTCAACTGCTCTATGTGTTTGTTGGTCTGGGTTTAAGAGGTTGTAGAAATAGCAACACTGAAATAGCTTAGATGCAATATGTTGCAAATTCACATTATTTGTGGTATGAGAAACACAAATAACATAAAAACCAGGTTAGGTTTTTTATATGCACAGGCAAAAAAGCACAGCTTGATCTCATTTGTCAGTGTGACACAAGTAGGCTACTGTAAAGTTAGATGCTACCAAAACAAAACAACCCCCCCCAAAAAAAACACCCCAGACTAAATGGGAGATGGATACAGCAGGAGCAGGCAGAACATGCAAATCAGTAGAAGAAAGGAACACTGATAGCCATGGGACAAAGTTACATTTACTGATTTTGTACTGTTTTTACCAAAGAAATTGGAAGGAAAGGAAGAGACCTGAATAAAACAATGCTCTGAATAAGGTGTCAAGAGAGACAGGGCTGTTTTCCTTGGTGAGAGAGCATAAGGATTTGGAAGGGGGCAGAGAGGCTGTGGAATTACCTGTGTACTTTAGAAGTGTTCCAGAAAGCTGAATGCTGAGTTCTGGAAAAATTAAGTGATCTAAGAATGAGCAGGATGACAAAGATGATGGCATCTCTTGAAGCTGCAGAGTATGTAAAGTCATGACATTGATCTTGGCCTGAAAGCTCTAGGTAGCGCTGTGTTGCAGGTGGGATGATGACAGCAGTAGTCCTTTTATTTCATAACATTCCCTTGCATTTTAAGTGTAAATCTAGAGCAGATAGGGTTGCAGTTTGAAAAGGTAGTGATGGCTTGACCCACAGACAAGAACGAGTGACAAAGGAGGTCATTTGCCTGGTAGCTGATACTGTATGTACCCAGTGTCTTGTCTAAACGGAAGAGTCTAACAGAGCTACTTAAGATAGAGATTTGCTTGTGCTTAGTTGTAAGCACTCATATTTTCACTTCTATTTCATCTCCTCTCTTTTTTCCTTCTAAATCCTTCAGCTTTTTTGCACATTGAATTCCCAGTCTTCAGTCAGAATTGCCAAGCAGGTTAAGACCAACATTTGTCATACAATAATTGTATTCTAGCTTAATACATACACATGTGTATTTAAACAAACAGGTAGTGACCACATGAATACATATCTCTATCTGTACACACACACACACTGGTCACCTGATGATAATGTAATGGCACAGTGGAATAACCAAGCAAACTGCAGAAAACTCATCATTGGTTCATGGTCACTTTCCATCACTGACTTTTGTTGTTCTGTTTCTTGTCTGATTTTTCTCTTTTTAAGCGTTAAGCGGAGAATGTATGTTAGGATCAGGTGAGCATATCCCACATGCTCCATTTCCTGTGCCTGCAGGAGATGAGCATTGATAATTCACTCCAGCAACCCTCACCCCTTCCCCAGTGCTGTCTGTGCTCCCTTCTGACCCCAACAAGTTTTATTCTCTTTTCCCAATCCTCTCATTGCTCAATGGAATAAATAAGCAGATGTTTCCTTAGCAAACCTATATTTATCCCTTATGTTTTGGCATGTAAAACACTACAAGAGATCCCACATTTTCAAACTTATAATGTTTCAAACTCACAATCTCTTATCTAAGTGCACAGAGGATACATAAAATATACATGGATACATAAAAACTACACCAAGAAAATTAGGCACTGGTGATCACAGGCAAGGTGTTTAGCACATGAAGGATACTGCTGAGTAAACAGCTCCTTCAGAATATGATAGACTTGTGTCCTGCAGCCATTGCTAAGACAGTAGGGAGTAAGAGGAGGTTGTCTAGCTGTTTGTTTCTGTTAGCTAATCTGCAGGTTATACATATGAAAATATGGTCATTTGCCCATAGAGAAAATCAAGCATAGTGTGAGAGCCTGGTTCTGCTTCAGTCTGTATTTCGTGTATGCCCTCAGTACCATGATGAACTGGCAATCAAAGCAATAAATAATCCAGGTATGTCAGAGAGGAAAATCAAGCAAGTCATACTATATAGTGGGCAGAACCATCCCCAAGAAGTTTGACTGTTTTATTGTAGCAGATCTCTCTGGGATCCATGAGACCGCTACCTGGAGTACTCCATCCAGCTCTGGAGTTCCCAGCACAAGAAGGACGTTGATCTTGCTGGAAAAGGTCCAGAGGAGGGCCATAAAGATGATCAGAGGGCTGGAACAACTCTTCTGTGGGGACAGGTGGAGGGATTTGGGGCTGTTCAGCCTGGAGAATTCTCCAGAGAAACCTCATAGCAGTCTTCCAGTGCCTGAAAGGAGCCTACAAGAAAGCTGGAGAGAGACATTTTATAGTGATGGGAAAAGGGGCAATGGTTTTAAACTAAAGTAGGGTAGCTTTAGCTTAGACATTAGAAAGAAGTTCTTTACTATGAGGGTACTGAGACACTGGGATGGGTTGCCAAGACAAGTTGTTGTGAACACCTTATCCACCAGGCTGGATGAGGCTTTGAGCAACTTGGTCTAACAGGAGGTGACCCTGCCCATGGCAGTGGGGTTGGAACTAGATGATCTTTAAGGTCCCTTCCAACTCGAGCCGTTCTATAGTGCTGTCATTCTATGATGCTTTGTTATTTACATGAGACAAAGAGGACCATGTATAGCCATAATATTATTATAACTGAAGAAGTCTGGAATCCATTATCCACGCTGCTGGCTGCTCTGCAGGGAGCTTGCAGTGCTGTGCAAGGTCAGGAAGGAAAATTAGTAATCTCAGAAACGTCAACCCCAATTTTGAGTAATGTTGCTTCATCCTATAGCATATGGATTTTGTGGCCCAACTAATGCTGATTTCTTCTTCAGTATGGAAAACATCTGAGGGCTGGCCGAAGTCCTGTGTGGTCTGAAGGTCCTGGTGGATGTACGTTCTACAACTCAAACACCATCACAGACTGCGAGCGAATGAGCTTAAACGGTTGTGGCTGGCCTCTCAGTGGTTTGTCCAGGTCGTGGCTGAGGTGCATGAGCTGGGCCCTTCCCTGCTTACTGATCCATGTAAGAATCTGTGGTCTAGTTAGCCTGAGCAAGCTTTTAACAGCTGGAGATCAAATGCAACAAGCAGAGGGCAAATCATTACTGCTGCTCAACAAAGTACAAGCCAGGGAGCCAATACAATAAGATATTGTAAATTGAGGGGTTGAAAGCTTAACTGCTGGGAAAAAAAACCTTGTTCTCACACTCATGGGAATATTGTTAATTAATAGTGACTAGACAAGGGCAGAATAGCAAGGAAAATCACAGAAGAGGAAGCATGGACCAGAGCAGCCTGGCAGAGTTTCTCTAGATTCTCTAGATTCTCAGTGTGTTCCAGGTGTGAGAGTGTAACAGATGACCATGATCTCTCTGTCTTGCCCTGATGATATTAAGCTCCTTCCCCTCTCTGTCAAGGATTCAAATCAGAGGGAATACTGCCTTGAAGTCTAATTTTTGCCACTCTGTTCCCTGCCTTTCTGCCCAGCAGCATGCAGAGGCAGTGTGTGTGATCATGCACCTCTCGAGTTCTGCAAACCTGCAGGTTGTCCAGAATCAGGAAAAGCAGCAGTCCAGCAGGGCAAGCCATGCACTTGGAATGAGCTAGACAAAGCAAGCCTTGTTTACTTCCCCTTATCAAATGTTGCAGTCTGGTTGTGCTGCAAATTCCTCTGAGTCATGTCGTCTTTCAAACAAGAAATAGAACAGTTTTTAACCTGCTGCTGTTCACCTGCTGCATGACACCTCCTCAAATGACTTACCAAAGCACTCATAAGCAAAGAGAGAAAAAAAGCCTATCAAAATACTGGCACTTTAGAAGCCAGCAGGTGACTGAGCATGTCCACACCAACTGTGCAAAAAAACACAGGGCATAAATGCTTTGCTGGTCACTAAAAAGGCTGTGTGAAAGAATTGCCTTTGGTACCAAATTCTGAAATGGGATAGAGGCTACCACTGGAGCAAAACATCCACATTCAGTAGGTCCTGAGCTTAGGTAATTTCTAAGAGCTGTGCATTCAGCCTTAGCTGTGTCACCTACCTTGGCACATTGGCACTGAAGTGGGTCAGGTGAGCAGTGTCAGCGTGGCCATAGCCCATCAAAAGTACAGGGGGTTTCACAGAGGATGCCCTTGACACAAGATGTTTACAGTAATGAAACTAACAAAGTCTGTCTCTTTCCTTTTTAAGTGGACAACGATGATCTTGAAGGTCTCTTCCAACCTGGTCTGGTCTATTCTATTCTATTCTATTCTATTCTATTCCATTCCATTCCATTCCATTCCATTCCATTCCATTCCATTCCATTCCATTCCATTCCATTCCATTCTATTCTATTCTATTCTATTCTATTCTATTCCATTCCATTCCATTCCATTCCATTCTTTCTATTCTATTCTATTCTATTCTATTCCATTCCATTCCATTCCATTCTATTCCATTCCATTCCATTCCATTCCATGCTATTCTATTCTATTCTATTCTATTCTATTCTATTCTATTCTATAAAAAGTCAAAGGAAAACAAGGAAGGTCTGGAATTTACATTTGCAGAATCATTACACTAAACAGGAATAGGATGACACTGTGTTAAAGCTGCAAAATGTTGCATCTTACAGCAAAGCCTAGCTTTTCTTTACAGCCCCTGCCTGGATTCTTAGATGCTCAGACTAAATATAGCAAACCAGAGCACTAATATCAAAAGAAAAAAAAAGGAAAGAAAGGGAATTGAATACTCACAGAGTGCTTTTATGAAAGAGCTAAGAATTGACATCATCTGGAGAATCTCTCTTGTAACAGACGTGGGTGTTTCAAGTAACATCTACCTGTGTGCCTCCCTTCCCTTCAAAAGATATTGGCTGAGAACAGCAGATGTTGTTGAATATATCCTGTTGTAAATATTCCTGTCTGTTTGCTGGGAATTGCATCACTGCAAAAAGAGAAATGGTTTAAAAAAAAAACAAAAAAGGCACAGCTGAGGAAATGGCTTCTTGCTCCAGGAGGAGCCAGATGCTGAAACTCATTTTGCATTGCACATCCCTTCCCTGTCTGGCTTCCTGCTTGACATCAGAGCAGGACACCAACACCACCAGCAGACAGATGGCTTGGAAGCAAACATCTCAGAAATCTGCAGTGCTCCAAGTGTTGTTTACTTGCCACAGCGCTCACAATCATGCAGATAAATGGAAGATTTTGTCCTTATTTTTATCATCTGCATTTGAATAATTTCAAGATCCACAAGCTACTGAAAGCTTTCTTCCTTGTGTTCAGAAATTCACTAGTAGCATGTGAAGTTAAGTCAATATGCAATCTTTCCATCCACATCAATTACACACAGACAATCTTTGGGGTTTGATAGACATTCCATCTTTTGTTGGTACATGTGTAATACATATTCTGCATCTGATGCCTGATCCTCCTTTTCCTTTTGATCTGTAAATTAGAGACCCCTTATTGCATCATTCATTGCTCTACATTCTTGTTAACTGCAGATTCATTGGGTATGGGCTGATGGATATTCCCTATCTTAGGCGGTTTTCAGCCTTTCCATCAAATTGGGACATTCATCAGCTTCAGGAAAGTCTTTCAAATGGACTGTACAGTTGAAGTGATTTAACCTAAAAGCAGTAATGAATTGTCAGAACATAGCAGTTAGAACAAATAAATGAGGATTTGAAAAGTTATCTGAAGACTATTGCTAAATGAATTCTTCACACTGAGGAAGGAAAGCTAGCAAAAAGCCCTGGAAACCAGTTCTGAATGTCTTCCACAAGTAAGTTTTCTGCTGTGATTTAAGTAGGAATTTTTTTCTGCAGGGAGATCATTATCTAATCTCCATTATAACAACTTCAGAATAAGGCTGCTGAAGGAGCAGGCAGGAGCACAAAGTTAATCTGAAATCAGAGCAGTGCAGTTAACCTTTACAATTGCACGATGTAAGGTCACAACATCATAGGTGAGCACAAGCCAACCTCATGAGGTTCAACAAGACCAAGGGCAGGGTCCTGCATCTGGGTTGAGGCAACCTCAGGCACACATCCAGGCTGGGCAGTGCCTGGCTGGAAAGCAGCCCTGAGGAGAGAGACTTGGGGGTGCTGGGGGAGGAGAAGCTCAACAGGAGCTCTCAGTGTGCACTTGCAGCCTGGAAAGCCAATCAGAGCCTGGGCTGCAGCAAGAGAAGTGTGGCCAGCAGGTCAAGGGAGGTGATTCTCCCCCTCTACCCAGCTCTGCTGAGACCCCACCTGGAGTACTGCCTCCAGTTCTGGAGCCCCTGTTACAAGAGGGATCTGGAGGTGCTGGAAGGTGTCCAGAGAAGGGCCAGGAGAATGCTCAGAGGGCTGGAGCACCTCTCCTGTGAGGACAGACTGAAGGAGTTAGGGCTGTGCAGTCTGGAGAAGAGAAGGCTCCGAGGTGACCTCATTGTGGCCTTCCAGTATCTGAAAGGGGCTACAAGAAGGCTGGGGAGGGACTGCTCAGGATCTCAGGGAGTGATAGGACTAGGGGGAATCGAATGAAGCTGGAGGTGGGGAGATTCAGGCTGGATGTGAGGAGGAAGTTCTTCCCCATGAGAGTGGTGAAGCCCTGGAATGGGTTGTCCAGGGAGGTGGTTGAGGCCCCATCCCTGGAGGTGTTTAAGCCCAGGCTGGATGAGGCTCTGACCAGCCTGATCTAGTGTGGGGTGTCCCTGCCCATGGCAGGGGGGTTGGAACTAGATGATCCTTGTGGTCCCTTCCAACCCTGACTGATACTATGATAGCATCACATACAGGAATGAGTGTGACATCCCAGATTTCAGCAACCAGTTCCATCACCTCTGTCACAAGAGAAGTCACTTAACTTTAAAAGCCTTTGTATTTATTATAGTAATAACAAAACTCCTACCGCTTGCATCCTCTTAGATGCCAAATGCTCAATAGCAACTGTAATAGCAAAAGCACATTGTATACATTTTCTATATGCACTATGAAATAAAAGAGCAAGGTTATTCTAAAGCTTCTCACTTGGATTCTGAAGCATCAGAGAGAAACTCTGAAAGAGGCACGGCTGCTTCGCAAGGACAGCTGAGCACGAAAGCTGAGCTTCACCTCCACGCACATGCCTGGGGAGGTGGTGGAGTCGCCATCACTGGAGGTGTTCAGGAGGAGACTTGATGAGGTGCTTGGTGCCATGGGTTAGTTGTTTAGGTGGTGTTGGATTGGTTGATGGGTTGGACGTGATCATCTTGAAGGTCTCTTCCAACCTGGTTTATTCTATGTATTCTATGTATTCATGCAGCCTGGACATTTCTCTCAGTGGCACACCAAAGGTGTCCAGGCTGGCTAACACCACTTTTACATTTGCACTTAAGAAGCTAAGGCAGGTGTTCACAAGCACTCCTGCTTTAGATGTGTAAGTACAAATGTCACTGAAAATCAGCCTGGTTGTTGCCAACATGTTTTTAAGGGTACCTGGATCTAGAGTAGCAAAGACAAAGACTCATAGAATCAATAAAGTTGGAAAAGACCTCAAAGATCATCAAGTCCAACCTATCACCCAAGGCCTCATGACTAACTAAACCATGGCACCAAGTGCCACGTCCAATCCCTCTTGAACACCTCCAGGGACCTGGAGAGATCCCAGAGAGTGGTGGTGAATGGTGCCACAGCCAGCTGGCAGCCAGGCACCAGTGGTGTGCCCCAGGGATCAGTGCTGGGCCCCATGCTCTTTAACATCTTTATTGATGATCTGGATGAGGGCATTGAGTCCATCATCAGTAAATTTGCAGATGACACCAAGCTGGGGGCAGGAGTTGATCTGCTGGAGGGTAGAGAGGCTCTGCAGAGGGACCTCGACAGGCTGGACAGATGGGCAGAGTCCAAGGGCAGGAGATTGAACACATCCAAGTGCCAGGTTCTGCACATTGGCCACAGCAAGCCCAGGCAGAGCTACAGGCTGGGGTCAGAGTGGCTGAGAGCAGCCAGGCAGAGAGGGACCTGGGGGTGCTGGTTGATGGTAGACTGAACATGAGCCTGCAGTGTGCCCAGGCAGCCAGGAGGGCCAATGGCATCCTGGCCTGCATCAGGAACAGTGTGGCCAGCAGGAGCAGGGAGGTCGTTCTGCCCCCGTACTCAGCACTGAGACCTTGAGTCCTGTGTCCAGTTCTGGACTCCTCAGTTTAGGAAAGATTGTTACTTGCTGGAACATTTCCAGAGAAGGGCAACAAGGTTGATGAGGGGTTTGGAACACAGCTCTGTGAGGAGAGGCTGAGGGAGCTGGGGTTGCTTAGCCTGGAGAAGAGGAGACTCAGGGGAGACCTTATTGCTCTCTACAACTCCCTGAAGGGAGGTTGTAGCCAGGAGAAGGTTGGTCTCTTCTCTCAGGCAACCAGAACAAGAGGACACAGTCTCAAGCTGTGCCAGGGGAGGTTTAGACTGGATGTTAGGAAGAAATTCTTCACAGAGAGAGTGATTGCCCTTTGGAATGGGCTGCCCGGGGAGGTGGTGGAGTCACCATCACTGGAGGTGTTCAGGAGAAGACTTGATGGGGTGCTTGGTGCCATGGGTTAGTTGATTAGGTGGTGTTGGATGATAGGTTGGACACGATGATCTTGAAGGTCTCTTCCAACCCGGTCCTATTCTATTCTATTCTATTCTATTCTATTCTGGGATGGTGACTCCACCATCTCCCTGGGCAACCCATTCCAAAGGCTAACAGCTCTCAGTGAAGAACTTTCTCCTCACCTCCAGCCTAAACCTCTCCTGGTGCAGCTTGAGACTGTGTCCCCTTGCTCTGGTGCTGGTTGCCTGGGAGAAGAGACCAACCCCCTCCTGGCTACAACCAACTTTCAGGTAGTTGTAGAGAGCAATAAGGTCTCCCCTGAGCCTCCTCTTCTCCAGGCTAAACAACCCCAGCTCCCTCAGCCTCTCCTCACAGGGCTGTGCTCAAGGCCTCTCCCCAGCCTCATTGCCCTTCTCTGGACATGTTCAAGAGTCTCAATATTCTTCTTGAACTGAGGGGCCCAGAACTGGACAGAGGGCTCAAGGTGTGGCCTAACCAGTGCAGTGTACAGGGGCACAATGACCTCCCTGCTTCTGCTGGCCACACTATTCTTGATGCAGGTCAGGATGCCATTGGCCTTCTTGGCCACCTGGGCACACTGCTGGCTCATGTTCAGCTGGCTGTCAATCGGTACCCCTAAGTCCCTTCCAAGACTGTGAAGCATCAAGTAGCTCCCATACCTTGCACTGAAATGTGCAGTCACAGCCATTTTAAGCTTTAACTGGCAGGGATGAAAACTTTTTTTACCTTGGTAAAATTGAAGTAATTGCTTTTTGTTTTCTATAGACTAAATCAGGCAGATGGGCAAGGAAACAACTGCATCAGACAAAGGTAATGCAAGTGGCAGAAGAAATAAAAGGGGAGGTATTAAGGAACTGGAGTTAATAATCTAATTAATGATCAGGCAGATCTTCCTGTTGTAACAGGGGATTTCATGTAACTCAGAGTTCTGAACTGAAAGAAAGCTCTTCTGTGAGGAAAAAAAGGGGGGGGGAGAAAAAGGAAAGAAAATGATGGACAGCACCTGCAAAATAACAATCTAGGGATACTAAATGCTTTTAGCAGAAATCATAATGAAAAAGAAGGAGGAAAACTGTCTCTGCAGTAAAATCCCATTGCTTCCAGTGTCTTGTAAGAGTCGACTCCCAACGTGTATTTTGGATGTCAAATAACTGCCTAACTCAGGGAGCAGCAGGCAGGTAGTGGAGCAGAAGGTCATGTACAGAACAGTGAATTATTCTAAGCATTATTATTATTAACTGAGCAGCCAGATGTAATAAATAATCCTTCTGAAGATCTTTAGAGCCAGCTAAGGTTTCTGCATCAAGTGATGGCATACTGTGGAACAGCAAACAGCAATAAAATCACCAGAAGCTTATGTGGCAGTGACGAGTACGTGACCATAAATGGTAACAACATCAGGCAATTATTTGCAGTGAGAGCTGAGGTCAAGGTTCTACCACAGAGTTACTTTTATTGTCACTTCTCCCTGATTAGATCACAACAAAGACAACTGCAGCAAGCAATTAGAGCATTTCATCAGAAAAGTGATCAAACATGTTCGCATGACCTTGGTTTTATAATGATGTACCGCTGCACAGTTCCAAAAAAGGCCAGCAATTAGCCACAGCTGGTTTGCTCCTCACCAGCAAGATACCAGATAGATGGCTGTTTAAGTCTCACAAAGCAGAATAAATCAAGAGGGTGTTGGCATATGGGGAATATTGGAGTCATTTTACTGTTCATTTAGTCAGCAGAGAACACTGATGTCAGTCAGCAAACAATGTTCAAGAACTTTGTAAGTTATGGAGCAGTTAAATGAGCAGCACTGTCACAAATAGATGTACAGAGATATCTACAGCCATCATTGTGAGGAAAACCTCTTCACTGCAGGGGAAAAATGATGACAACAACAACAACAACAAAACCAACAAAATAAAACATGCCTCTGAAAAAATGTTGAAATCCACTGTAAAAAAGTTTCTTGGATATTGGAATTGCTGAAGAGATAAAACCAGTTAAAGATGTTAAGTGACAGGACAAGTGTCACACACATAATTAAAAATGCTGCTAATGTTGTTTCTGTGCTAGGTGATAACCTGATACTAAAACAGTACAAGTGAGAAATACTACTTCAAGTATCAGAGAAATTAGTTTAATTAGCATGACACTATGTAACAGTGCAGAGCAGTAAAAAAGGGGTGAGTTGATGAGAAACTCCACATGAACCAGCGTCCTGGCTTAACACAGTCCACTCTCTCAACCCCCACTCCCTCCCCACACAGGCAGGAGGGAAATTAACACCCCAAAAATGGATTGAGATAAAGAGTTGAGCTAGAGAGTTTTGCTGGGAGTACTGCAATGCACAGTTACCTGAGGCTCTTTGCAGAAAGTGCAGCAGCAGCAGCAGCAGCAGCAGCAGCAGCAGCAGCAGCAGCAGCAGCAGCAGCAGCAGCAGCCGGTGATCAGCCCTGTGGTGGGTTAAGGCCCATTCTGAAAACAGGGGGGAGGGCTTGTGAGTGCTTTGCCCTCCCTGCAGGGCGTTTTCCCCCTGGGAAACTGAGTCTGTTCCACTCCCCCCTCCCTGCCCAGCTAGGGTATAAAAGGGAAGGCATTGGAGTCATTAGCTCTCCTTTTGGCTCCTGTCTCTCCTGGGTGAGAGCTACTGCAGCTGTCCTCCCGCTCCTCTGCCACGTGGTTGGGCCTGATTGGGCTCAAGTTGGGAACGGATGTTAGTCAGTTAGAAGGTAGAAAGGCTCTGCAGAGGGACCTTGACTGACTGGACAGATGGGCAGAGTCTAATGGCATGGCATTTAACAAGTCCAAGTGCTGGGTGCTGCACTTTGGCCATGGCAACCCCATGCAGAGCTACAGGCTGGGGTCAGAGTGGCTGGAGAGTTGCCAAACAGAGAGGGACCTGGGGGTGATGATTGACACCCACCTGAACATGAGTGTGCCCAGCAGTGTGCCCAGGTGGCCAAGAGGGCAAATGGCATCCTGGCCTGCATTAGGAATAGTGTGGCCAGCAGGAGCAGGGAGGTCATTGTGCCCCTGGACTCTGCACTGGTTAGGCCACACCTTGAGTCCTGTGTCCAGTTCTGGGCCCCTCAGTTTAAGAAGGACATCGAGACACTTGAACGTGTCCAGAGAAGGGAACAAGGCTGGGGAGAGGCCTTGAGCACAGCCCTGTGAGGAGAGGCTGAGGGAGCTGGGGTTGTTTAGCCTGGAGAAGAGAAGGATCAGAGGTGACCTCATTGCCCTCTACAGCTACCTGAAAGGTGGTTGTAGACAGGAAGGGGTTGGTCTCTTCTCCCAGGCAACCAGCACCAGAACAAGGGGACACAGTCTCAAGCTGTGCCAGGGGAGGTTTAGACTCGAGGTGAGGAGAAAGTTCTTCACTGAGCGAGTCGTTCGTCATTGGAATGTGCTGCCCAGGGAGGTGGTGGAGTCACCGTCCCTGGAGGTGTTCAAGGGGAGATTGGATGTGGCACTTGGTGCCATGGTCTAGTTGTGGGGTCTGTTGGGACAGGTTGGACTTGATGATCCTTGGGGTCTCTTCCAACCTTGGTTATACTGTGATACTGTGATCCTTCTCCCTGCTGCCTCTGTGCCTCTTCAGAGAGAGACTGTTTTTGTATTCTTCTTCTTTGTCCCCCTCCCATCCATCCTTCTTCCTTGCCCTTGAGAACCTTACCTGTTATTGTTATATATATATATTGTTTAAAGAAAGCTCTTTACCTCTCTACTGCCAAGCTGACTCCAAATTATTGTTTGGTGGATTTGCTCCTTTCCCTTTTTTTTTTCCCTCTCTGCTGGGAGGGAGGAGGAGGGAGCAGGGGAGAGATTCTCAGCCTTGCCCCCAGCTGAGCTCTTAATTCCCATTTAAGGCTTAAACCACCACACCCCCCAATCCCCAACCCACCAACAGTCCAAACCCAGAAACCAAAAGCAGCAACCAGAACAGGAAGCTGTAACTCATGTTAAAATCTGAACTTCAAGCCCCGTGATGCTTTGCTCCAGCCAGCACTTTCATTGTGAAGCTGACACGATGGCAATGCAGGGTGTTGAATATCAGCAGCAAATTCAACTCACCGCACGGCATTCTTCACCCCTTATCCTATACCATCTGCATCATGCCCAGCAGCAATTAACATCAAACAACACACATGATACATCAGTCACTGTCCGTTCTCACCCAGAATGCGATCACTTTGCAGTACACACACTGCAGGTGCTCTGGAGCTCCACCCTGTTCCAGCACAGTATAGTCTGGATCAGTGCATCGCAGGTCCAAATGCTGGGGCTGTGTTTCCACCCCTGGACAGTCAACTCCAGTGACTCCTTCCACCCCTCCAAGCAAAAGCAAACTGTGGCTTGCATTCCAGTGCTCTGCTTCCAGCATATCCAGGTGTTGGGATCCCCCTATCACACCAGAAATATGGATGGTTCGAACCCTGCGTAGTTTGATGCCATCGGAGTACACTGTGCACCTGTGCCTGCTAAAGCTTTGTACTCTTGTGGGTGCAAATTTCCCAGCCATCAGATCCACACAGTCAAATAAACCCTGTTGTCCTTTTCCTCCATCTGGTTGAAGGCAGGGCCCCTCTAATTCTGACTGGAATTACTTGCATCCTGTGAAGATGCTTTGGGAGTCCCTTCAAGAGGATCAGAAGCAATATCAGCTTGTCTGCTATTTTTTGGGTGATTTCCCACTGGAAACTGGGGCAGCGTTCTTTAGGGGAGAGTTTCTTTGCTATACCCAGACTCATGCAGCTGAGGGTTTTTTGTCCCACTTCCTCATCTCCTTCCCATGGTCATGCAATTAAAACCACAGGCTTACACCGTGGTGTATACTGCCCAGATTTTCTCCCTCCAACAGGGGCTTGCCTGCTCCTCATGGCTGAAACATGGGACCACACAGGTGGGGAATCAAACATGTTCTTTTGGATTTGCTTGACCTTCCAGGACAGGTCCTTCACAGGTGAATCACAGGCCTGGACAGGGGAAGAGAGACCTTCCTCATATTGCCAGAGACTGCTAGTTGTTTCATCCACCATTTGTCCTTGGCCATTCTTCCAAGGCCAGGGAGAAAGACTGACTGACCATCCCTGGCTCTAACTCCTGTTCCCCTGATCACCTCCATTCACCCTCCTCCTTTGCCAGAGGAGCTGCTTTCCCTGTGTGTTTCTTTCTCCATACAGGGGCAGCCAATACTGGCACAGGCTGGTTCTCTGCCGCCGCTGCCATGCCTCTTGGTCTGTTTGCAGGCCCAGAGACCATCTCTTGCCCCTGAGCACTCTGAACAGTGCTGAGAAGAGCTCAATAAGCATGGGCCAGGCCCCAACACACCACAGTGATTTCTGCCTCTCAGGAGCTTCTGGGCTAACAAGAGACATTTTCCAAATATTTCACCATCTTGTCAGGATTTTGCACTTGTTCAGGGGGGAAATTCCAAACCAATGGAGGGGACCACTGTTCTAGGCACTTGCCCATACTCTCCCACTCATAATTATCCAGTCCTGAGGCAGATCTCTGGGTGGTATTCTTGGGAGTGTCCTGTATTGCTCTGAACAACCCCTGGCATGCCAGTAACCAGCACAGGAATAGCACAGCTGTAACCCATTCCCTTAAAGTGACACTCAGCACCCCAGTGAGCACATAGAAGACCCCAGCACAACATCCCCACCCACCACAGAATCAACCAGATTAGAAGAGAACTCCAAGATCATCAAGTCCAACTGATCACCCAACCCTAACTCATCAACTAGACCATGGCACTGGGTGCCTCATCCAGTCTCTTCTTAAACACCTCCAGAGACATCGACTCCAGCACCTCCCTGTGCAGCCCGTTCCAATGGCCAGTCTCTCTTTCTGTGAAGAACTCCTTTCTAAGATCAAGCCTAAACTTCCCCCTGTGCAGCTTGAGACTCTGTCCTCTTGTTCTGGTGCTGGTTGCCTGGGAGAAGAGACCAACCCCCACCTGGCTGCAACCTCCCTTCAGGTAGGTGTAGACAGCAGTAAGCTCTCCCCTGAGCCTCCTCTTCTCCAGGCTAAACAAACCCAAGCTCTCTCAGCTGCTCCTCATGGGGCTTGTGCTCCAGACCCCTCACCAGCTTTGGGGCCTCCTCTGGACATACTCAAGCAACCCAACATCTTTCTTGAGTTGAGGAGCCCAGAACTGGACACAGGACACAAGTAGCTGTATTAAGTAGCTAATCATATCTCTCAAGCTGAATTCTGTATTACAGCAGTCCCCTGCAGTGGCTGAAGTGATGCTGCTCTGAGAGCTGACACATGCTACGCAGGCTGCCTTTTTCTGTTGGAGATCATTACTGCCATGTAGCATCATGTGGAAAAGTCACTGCAGTGTGCTTCATAAAAAAATTGCACTAGATTAATTAAGGAGTCATTAGCTATATTCTGTGTTGATTAGTGACATGGCTTGTAAATCAGTCACACAGACAAGGGAGGCAAGTTACTTTCTATTGCATTCCCTGTTTCCCATCTCTGAAGAGTGATGAGTCACAGGGAGCTGCTGAACCCCACACCTTTTATCCTTCTGCTTCTAACAGCTCGTCTCCAGCACTCTTTCACCTAAGCTCTGAAGAAATAGTGATTGAAAAGCAGCCAGTATTCACTGGCCAACAGCTGCACATCAAAAAAATCACACAGTGCTCTTTCCAGTTGTTTCATCCTCTACCATTAGGGAACACAGGGGACAAATGTGTGGCCTTTTTCCTCCCCACCTCTACCCATAAACGCCTGGTTAAGCAGCTGCTGCATAATAGCTGCTGATGCTAGTGAGACTGTGGGTGATTGTATAATCACACCAAAGAATGGAAAACTCTGGGCAAAATCTCATCTTGGCACCACCTGCCAAATTCTCATCTCTCATGTTCTGTGGGCACAGAAGCCTGGTGATGGTAGCAGAGCTGGAGAGGTGAAGGTTATTTTTGTGAGTAGCTGGCTTCTGAGTTTCTATATGGAAGTGCTGCAAGATTATAGCGGACACAGCTCAGCAGGCTTCTCTTGTTACAGTGTGTGCATGTGATAGCTATTGCTGAATTATTCATTCTGAATTATTATGATCTAATATTAAGGTGCACACCTGAAAACCACAGTCATCCCTGGGCAAGAAGCCTAAATGTCTGTCACAGAATCACGAGCACACGACAGATCCCCAGTACAAAACATGCACACACATGCAGACAAATGAGTAAGCAATGAAGAACATAGAACAGAGGATAGCCCACCAGCTGGCAGTCATAATTATTCAAAACAATATCCATACTTCATAAATTATCATTCAAACCAAGCCAGACCAAGTGAAATACTTCAGCCCGACGACACTAAAGCAGCACTGTTTTGTTTCCCTTTCCCCCTCTGTGAGTCAAGAAATGCTGCTCAGCAGGGTTGATGCACAGTCACTGACCCATGCACGAAGAGCCTGCTGCAGCCAGAGGACATTTTACGTGCCAGCAGACCAAGATCTAGATGCAACTGTGAGACAATTTAAAACTAATAAAGCAGTGGCAGCTCAGGGCTGGCAGCCGAGCGTGTGTGTGTGTGTGTGCACAGCCGGCAGCCCGGCCCACATCACCCCCACACAGAAACTGTTCCCCTGCCTCTTGCGCTCTGCTACAATTGTCCAGGGTCCTCGACCTCTCCTCTTGCCACATCTCAACACACCTCAATTTCTTCTATGTTTTTTCACATGGGAATGGCAGGGACAGAAGCAAGAAGAGACATTTCTACAGCCCTTCTCTGGAGCCCCTATTACAAGAGGCATATGGGCATGCTGGAAGGTGTCCAGAGAAGGGCCACAAGGATGAGCAGAGGGCTGGAGCACCTCTCCTGTGAGGACAGACTGAAGGAGTTGGGGCTGTTCAGTCTGCAGAAGAGAAAGCTCCGAGGTGACCTCATTGTGGCCTTCCAGTATCTGAAGGGGCCTACAAGAAGGCTGGGGAGGGACTGCTCAGGATCTCAGGGAGTGATAGGACTAGGGGGAATGGAATGAAGCTGGAGGTGGGGAGATTCAGGCTGGATTTGAAGAGGAAATTCTTCACCATAAGAGTAGTGAAGCCCTGGAATGGGTTGTCCAGGGAGGTGGTTGAGGCCTCATCCCTGGAGGTGTTTAAGCCCAGGCTGGATGAGGCTCTGGCCAGCCTGATGTAGTGTAGGGTGTCCTTGCCCATGGCAGGGGGGGGGTGGAACTGGATGATCCTTGTGGTCCCTTCCAACCCTGACTGATTCTATGATTCTGAAGTTGTCTTCCCTGTTGTGGGTGCTACCCTTCTGCTTCTAACTACAAATAAAGTTAATAATTACTGCTTAGATGGTTACATGCACAGCAACATACACTGGCTCTACGACAGGAAGCCAGAGTAACCAGGTTAAACTGCAGCATCTTCTCCTTTGTGAATTGTTGATAATTTTGTTGATGTTTAAAACCTCTCTTCATGACCTTTTGTGAAATAGCTTCAGAAATGTATTTTAACACAAATGGGTTTAGATTTCATACTGCTAGAAAAGCCACAAGAATCCAAAGGAGGGGGGAAATAAAACCATGCACGGAAAGAATAGTTAAAGGAAACAGACTGTTCCAGCCAACATGAAAACCTAGCTCTCCCCTAGCAATTACTACATTTGCTTTTGTTCCTTGAGTGCCATCTCAGAAGACTAAGCCTCTTACTACTGAAACAGGAAAGCAGATAGTAATCTTTCCAGTAAATGAAACAGTTATCTCAAGGAATACAGCGCTTTCCATATGCCACTAATAGCTATTTCATGTCCAGAGCTGGAAGATTTTCCAGGTGTGTGTTGTGTGAAGGTAAATAAAGCCCCAGTTTAGCTGGGAGTCAATGGACATCTCCAGGCTAAACCACAGGGTTCGGGGATCAAAATCCAAGTGACGAAACAGATTCCATCCTCCTAAATAGACTGGTCTGCAGTTGGAGCAAGCTCAGCCTCTGGAGAGGTTAAGGGAAGCAGCACACACATCTTGTTTTCATCCCTTCCAGAGGAAACAGCAGTTATTATAGGAGATTTTTAATGCCCAAGGGGTGGGGGGCAAGAAATGGAAGACAGAGGAGCAACTTTGCAAGCCAACAGCATCCTGGCCTGCATCAGGAATGGTGTGGCCAGCAGGAGCAGGGAAGTCATTGTGCCCTGTGCTCAGCACTGGTTAGGCCACACCTTGAGTCCTGTGTCCAGTTCTGGGCCCCTCAGTTTAAGAAGGACATTGAGACACTTGAAGGTGTCCAGAGAAGGCAATGAGGCTGGGGAGAGGCCTTGAGCACAGCCCTGTGAGGAGAGGCTGAGGGAGCTGGGGTTGTTTAGCCTGGAGAAGAGGAGGCTCAGGGGAGACCTTATTGCTCTCTACAACTACCTGAAGGGAGGTTGTAGCCAGGAGGGGGTTGGTCTCTTCTCCCAGGCAACCAGCACCAGAACAAGAGGACACAGTCTCAAGCTGTGCCAGGGGAGGTTTAGGCTGGAGGTGAGGAGAAAGTTCTTCACGGAGAGAGTCATTCACCATTGGAATGTGCTGCCCAGGGAGGTGATGGAGTCACCATCCCTGGAGGTGTTCAAGAGGGGACTGGACATGGCACTTGGTGCCATGGTTTAGTAGTCATGAGGTGTAGGGTGACAGGTTGGACTTGATGATCTTTGAGGTCATTTCCAACCTTGTTCTGTGATTTGAATGAAACACAGAGGCTCGGTGAGAGCTGAGGAGCAGTTCCAACATCCAGAAAGGCTCACCACTTCCCTTGCTGCTGGATGGTTGTTGGATATGGGCACAAAAACTGGCCATCTTCCTCTTCAGAGTCTCTTCTGCTCCTGCAGCACCTGCTTTACAGGAGAATGAAGGGCCTGGAGTATTTAGCAGTTGTCTACCTTGACTTCAGCAAGGCTTTCCACACTCTCTCCCACAGTATCCTCATAGGCAAGCTAAGCAAGCGTGGGTCAGATGAATGGACAGCGGAATGGATTGCAAGAGCTCAGGGGGTTATGGTCAGTGGCATAGAGTCTGGTTGGATGTCCATAACAAGTGGTACTCTCCAGAAGTCAGTGCTGGGTCCAGTCCTGTTCACTGTATTTATTGATGACCTGGATTAAGGTGTACCCACACAAGTTTGCCACTGACACAAAACTGGGAGGAGTGGCTGACACACCAGACGGCTGTGCTGCCATCCAGCGAGATCTGTGCAGTCTGGAGGAGGTGGGCAGAGAGTAGCCTAATGAAGTTCAAGAAGGGCAAGTGTAGGGTACTGAACCTAGGGAAGAATAACCCCACATGTAAGTACAGGTTAGAGCTGAAAACAGTTCTGTGGAAAAAGACCTGGGAGTCCTGGTGGACAGCAGGACAGCCATGCACCAGCAATGTGCCCTTGCAGCTAAGGCAAATGGCATATCAGGGTGCATCAAGAGGAGTGTAGCAAGCAGGATGAGGGAGGGTTTCCTCTCCCTCTACTCTGCCCTGGTGAGGCCTTCTCTGGCTCCCCAGTTCAAGAACAAGGAACTACCTGAGAGGTACAGCAAAGGGCTACAAAGATGATTAGGGGACTAGAACATCTGTCTTAAGAGGAAAGGCTGAGAGACTTGGGGCTTCCTAGTCTAGAGAAGACATAGGAGGGATCTTACCCTACAGGGTGGGTGTCAGGAGAATGGGGCCAGCCTTTGTTCAGTGGTGCCCAGTGACAGGAGAAGTTCCATCTAAACATGAGGACGGACTTCTTTAGTTTGAGCATAGAAACAGGCTCCCCAGAGAGGTAGTGGAATCTCCATCTCTGGACTCATTCAAAACCTGTCTGGATGCCATCCTGTGTCACCTGCTCTGGGTGACCCTGCTCTGTCCAGAGGCTTGGACTAGATGATCTCCAGGGGTCCCTTCAAACCCCAGCCATTATGGGAGTCCCATGTTACTAGGAACTGTGGCTGTCCCAGCTGGGATCTAGATCAAGCAATAGGTTAATCTGAGGTGTTTTATTGGTCATGGCATAGTAAAGAAATCACAAAAGAATTAAAGGGTGATTAGATTTAATAAAAGAATACACTCTGTGACCTCCCTTCTTTCTGAACCAGGCACTACTGACACCCCAGAGTTTCAGTTTTAGAACATCCCTTTGCAAAGTTTTTAGGTGTCAGGAGATTGTCCTTCCTGGCTCATGCAGTGTCCTAGCATGCTACATCCTAAATCACACAGTAAGTTTTACTGCTTGCTTTTTAAAGCTGGCTTTCAATCCATTGCAAATCTAAATTCCATTGGTTATTTCAAATTGCCAGATGGTGTTTTGAAAGGAGGCCTTTTGCTCACATCATGTGCCTGTGTTTTACACTGAAGGGTACACTCTTGTAAAGCCTCTCATACTTTTCACAGGGCTTTCTTGGGTCTTTGACCTTCCTGTGTAAGAGCTCAGTAACTGTGAATACTCAAGTGTCTTGGGTATGGCAAAGGCCCTTTGTGGGAACAGATTTTGAAAGTCCATAACATCAGCTTTTGAGAAACTGGGATGAGCTGAAATCAGAGATATTCAGACAAGTCAGTCCCTACCCATTGATGTAGAACATTCAAAGGTTCACAGATCTTTTAAAGAACCTTTACAGCAGTGCCAAGAAATGTCATTGCAAACACACACCAAACCAAACCAAACACACACCCAACCAACCAACCCACCCCTAAGTATCATGCCCTGCTCTGTAGAGTGCCTGTCTATTACTTCATCCACAGGAGCATGCAGCATCTCTTGGGGTCCTACAGTCTCAAGCCTCAGGGATGCACCTTTCCTGCCACTCAGCCAGTGGAAGTTTATGAGAGAGGATTAAAAACACCCACAATCTTTGGGGGTGCACCTGCACATGTAGGATGAGAAACTGTTTTCCTTTCCAGAAATAGCTGTATGTGGAGAAATACATAGAATACATAGAAAGACCTACATCAGAATACATGGAATAGACCAGGTTGGAAGAGACCTTCAAGATCATCGTGTCCAACGCATCAACCAATCAACCCAGCTAAACAACTAACCCATGGCAGCAAGCACCCCATCAAGTCTCCTCCTGAACACCTCCAGTGATGGCAACCCTACCACCTCCCCAGGCAGCCCATTCCAATGGGCAATCACTCTCTCTGTGTAGAACTTCTTCCTAACCTCCAGCCTAAACCTCCCCTGGCGCAGCCTGAGACTGTGTCCTCTTGTTCTGGTACTGGCTACCTGGGAGAAGAGATCAACCTCTGCCTGTCTACAACCTCCCTTCAGGTAGTTGTAGACAGCAATAAGGTCACCCCTGAGCCTCCTCTTCTCCAGGCTAAGCAACCCCAGCTCCCTCAGTCTCTCCTCTTAGGGCTTCTGTTCCAAGCCCCTCCCCAGCTTCGTTGCCCTATAGGGCTTAGCTTTTCCATCAAAATCTTTTAGTATGTTATAGATCTTAAACACTTTAATCAAATCTGCTCACAAATTACAACAAGGGAATAAGTTTCCTAACCAGAACATAGAGACTTCAGAACAGTTTCCAGTTACTATTACCGGGTAGCAAGTAGCACATAGTTGGATATATGTCCATAAACATATAAATAGGTAGGTAGATAGATCTGTGACACACATGATCCATTTGCATGTGGCAGTATGAGACTGAACATGATGGTGACAGAAATCTGTCCTAGCATTGCACATTCCCATTCCCTAAGTTAGGCATGAGACTTTGGGGCATCTGAATGGATTACCAATGCATTTCTTTTGAAGCCATTAATGGCAAAGGGGACTCCCCTCAGCATCTCTCACCTGACTTGGCACCTGTCCCAGGAGGAGGGGAGTAGCTCTGCAGAGGTGCCTATTGCTTTCTGTTGACAATAAAAGAGCCAGAGGTGACTCTGAAGTGAAGACATCTGACCACTTTAATGTCTGAAGCTAGGTGAGATGAAATCCTCTTACAGTATCTATTTCATTAAACTGCCCAACACAATCATCTCCTTTCCAAAGCACCATGCCTGCCCCAGACCTTAAAGAAGCAGGCAAAAAACAAAACCATCATGTTTCTAGGAATACTTCCTCATGGCCTTCCTGTGTCTACATACCTCAAGTCATTTTCCCCTGTTACAGAAAAGCAACTAATGCTGTTTGGTCATTCCTGTTCGCTGAAAGTGTGTGAAAATGAGCAGAGTCTCAAGTGGACACAAGTCTGAGTTCAATACGTGATACCCCTGTTCAGCCTGGCCTTGTGACTCATTGAGCTCTTGAAAGAAAAGAAATAAAGGCAGTTCAAGCTGTATACATAATGAAACTGGGAGTGTGTGTGTTTGTGAAGTATGCAGCTTGCCTTCAGGTGTGTCAGTTATTGAATGCTTGCCACACACTAGCCTACAGGAAAATTTGGCAATAATCAGCCAGATTAATTTCGGCCTCAAGTGGTGCACCTCATTTGGGCACCACAGTCGTGACTCAAGGGATTTCATAGATGTCTGGCAAAATACTAACTCCAGCTCAGTTTCAGCTTCATTTGTGATTAGCCAATACCATTTCTAAGATGCTTTGGGAGGCTCAGGGTGGTCTGGTTTGGGTATATATATTTGTTATCTTTTGAGCGGGGGTTTTTGTGTGTTGGTTGGTTTGGTTTGGGTGGTTGTTGTTGTCTGAAGTAGTATCATAGTCTCAGTCAAGATTGGAAGGGACCACAAGGATCATCTAGTTCCAACCCCCCTGCCCTGGGCAGGGACACCCCACACTAGATCAGGCTGGCCAGAGCCTCATCCAGCCTGGGCTTAAACACCTCCAGGGATGAGGCCTCAACCACCTCCCTGGACAACCCATTCCAGGGCTTCACCACTCTCATGGGGAAGAACTTCCTCCTCACCTCCAGCCTGAATCTCCCCACCTCCAGCTTCATTCCATTCCCCCTAGTCCTATCACTCCCTGAGATCCTGAGCAGTCCCTCCCCAGCCTTCCTGTAGGCCCCCTTCAGATACTGGAAGGCCACAATGAGGTCACCTCGGAGCTTTCTCTTCTCCAGACTAAGAGGATGTAGAAAGCATTTCATTTCAAGGCATTAAAAATAATTTTCAGTGATGGAAGACACATGCATCTTTTCAGTGATCATCTTTCCATTTGTGGCCTCAACCATATTCATCTTCTCTCTGATCGACACTGGTGTGTCAGAACTTTGAATGCTTCATATTTTCTGCTTAAGAAAAAAGAAAGAACCAAAAACCCCCACCCTCAGAGATTCTCCTGGATGTTTTGACTTTCCAGAGCTGTGTGCAGAAATATCCACCATTTCAGGAGCTAGCAAAAGAAAAGCACTGCTACTAACTGGGAAACAAACTTGCCTTTCAGAAGCACAGGATGACTTCAAGAAGCGTTATTCACAGTGAGAAGTATTTCTGTTAGCAACCCTACTGGTTTCACCTCACTGCTCTTGCTGAGAATTGTAAACTGTGGTCTTTAGTAAATAATTGAGAAAACTGAGTCCTGTGTGATTTCATTCCCCTCCCACCAAGCCCAGCTGATGGGATAAAAAGCATATTTAATTTGTACAGTTGTAGATATTCCAGCAAGAAACCTGTTGTCTCCCTAAGCATTAGTCTGTTAGCCAGGCAGCCGTATGAGTAACAAAAGTTAAGCCAACTGCTGTTGTAACACGTCCAGTTCTGGTGGAAGAGGTGGGGAAGGTAAATCCTTGCCTACAGCAGCTCTCCAGGTTCTCTCCAAATGCCAGGTCTCCTCCCACCTCTGCCCATGAGAGAGACCTGGGACCTAAGCAGATCTCAAGTTTCACTTACCAAAAAGGCAGACAGATCATTGGTAACAAAACCACACGCATGCCAAAACCAGCACTGGTGCAGGGCCCTGCCCTTCATTGCAGGGGAGAGCTGGGAAGCAATTTCTAACTGGTTCTAAATTGTTTCACAGCTCTCTTATAGCACTGCCCTAGACACAAATCAGACCCAGTGGACCCACCAGTGGACCCACCAAACATGCTCTAGACAAAGCATTCCTCTGACAACAAATTGTTTACTCTATTAGCAACAAGAAGTCATGGAATCAGATTTAAAAGTATTTTAAAGAGGCAGGCAAAGACCATTTATTGGTGTGAGTAACCTTACCTCAAGTGTAACCACACTCATAATGGGTCCTTGGCTGTCATTAATGAGCAGGTCTTAATACTGGGTTCACATTTAGCAGCAATAGATTATAGAGCCTCTAAGATGCTGTATGTCCCTCTGGTACCAAGAGTAGCCCTGCATCTCCCCCAGTTCACCAACCTTTCCTCTGCAGGACAGCAGTACAAGCAAGGACTCATCTGGCAGGTACACATCATCCATCAGCAGCTCCTTCTCCTATACAAGTGCCCAATCCAGCCTATCCCCTGGCAATGCACCTCGAGTCCTGTGTCCAGTTCTGGGCCCCTCAGTTTAGGAAGGAGGTTGACTTGCTGGAATGAGTCCAGAGAAGGGCAACGAAGTTGGTGAGGGGTTTGGAACACAGCCCTGTGAGGAGAGGGTGAGGGAACTGGGGTTGCTTAGCCTGGAGAAGACGAGGCTCAGGGGTGACCTTATTACTCTCTACAACTACCTGAAGGGAGGTTGTAGACAGACGGATGTTGGTCTCTTCTCCCAGGCAGCCAGCACCAGAACAAGAGGACACAGTCTCAGGCTGCGCCAGGGGAGGGTCAGACTAGATGTTAGGAAGAAGTTCTACACAGAGAGAGTGATTGCCCATTGGAATGGGCTGCCTGGGGAGGTGGTGGAGTCACCATCACTGGAGGTGTTCAGGAGGAGACTTGATGGGGTGCTTGGTGCCATGGGTTAGTTGTTTAAGTGGTGTTGGATTGGTTGAGGGGTTGGACACGATGATCTTGAAGGTCTCTTCCAACCTGGTTTATTCTATGTATTCTATGTAATGCAAGAAGTTCCCAAGCTTCCTGAAGCTCCTTTAAAGCCAGTGAGCAGCTCTCAGCATTGATGTGAAGCGCAGTTTGTTTTGCATCCCCCAGTCTTGACAGGAGTTGTACAAGTTTAATCCAGGCTAAAAGAGGTAAGATTCTTAGGAAACAGGGCAAGCAATTCAAAAGCCAAATTTGGCAATGCTCATGGCAAATTATTGAAAAGGGATTTCCATCCAAATGCAGAATTTATGCTCTTGTGGTTTGGTTTTTTCTAATAACCCTTTCTTGTGCATTGTAAGCAGTCACTGCTCCTCTTCAATATATTGCTCTAATGTCTAAGACAGCTGACAGAAATCACTTTTGAAAGGTACTAAACATCTATGTGATAATTGGTTTCCATAACATGGAAAGGCAGTTCTGCTCTGAAAGCACAATGGAAGTAGGGACATGCCCATTTCCCACCTCTGGTTCCCAAGTGGAAGGGTGGCAAACAGTCTGGCAGGTGGCATGCAGCCCCAATTCCATTGATTGGTATCTTCACTTCTGAGATGGAACCAGCCACACCTAATAATAATAATAATAAACCAGGTTGGAAGAGACCTTCAAGATCATCGTGTCCAACCCCTCAACCAATCCAACACCACCTAAACAACCAACCCATGGCACCAAGCACCCCATCAAGTCTCCTCCTGAACACCTCCACTGATGGTGACTCCACCACCTCCCCAGGCAGCCCATTCCAATGGGCAATCACTCTCTCTGTGTAGAACTTCTTCCTAACTTCCAGCCTAAACCTCCCCCGGCGCAGCCTGAGACTGTGTCCTCTTGTTCTGGTGCAGGTTGCCTGGGAGAAGAGACCAAGCTCCACCTGGCTACAACCTCCCTTCAGGTAGTTGTAGAAAGGAAGAAGGTCACTTCTGACTCTCCTGTTCTCCAGGCTAAGCAACCCCAGCTCCCTCAGTCTCTCCTCATAGGCCTTGTGTTCCAAACCCCTCACCAACTTTGTTGCCCTTCTCTGTCGTTCCAGCAAGTCAACCTCCTTCCTAAACTGAGGGGCCCAGAACTGGACTTATGTCTGACTTGTTCCTCATTCAGTGTGCCACCGTACTGCTGCTAACACATGGCAGCACAAGCAAATACATTGCTGCAAGCGCAATCCCAAGGAGACTCATTTAATCCAAATAGTTTATTGCCACCTGCAAAGCAGCACTAGAATCATGGCTTTCCCACCATCACTGAGGGAAAGCAGTCATTCTGATGCTTCAGTAGGACTGCTATGAACCTAGGATAATTTTTAGCCCACCCTGTTGGGAGGAAGTCCAACGGCGAGCAGGGTGAGGGAAAGCTGCAGCAATCAATGTGATTGATAAGCAAGCTTCGACTTTATTGTTCGAAAGCACGGCTTATAAAGCATCTCAGCTAAATATGCACAAATGTCATTATTCTATTGGCTATTAGTCCAGGGTTACATTATAATATCCAGCCTCCTTGCAGTTAGGTCTACCTGCAACTTCACAGGCTCCTTTCTCAGTAGTTCTTCGTTTCACGTATACTTTGTTTCACATGCTGTTATCTTGCAAGCAGCTGCAAGCACAGCCACAAGGCTATGGTGGCCTTGCTGCATCAGCACACTGGCTTACTGTGAGCAGGAAACAAGAAGATGGAGTCTGGCCTACAACTTTGTTCAGGCAGCTGTTCCATAGAACCATGTCCCTGCAATACAAACCATTCCACAACACCACCCCAACAAAAAATTTGGCTCCTGCTTTTCCTGGGCCCCTCAGTTTAGGAAGGAGGTTGACTTGCTGGAACGAGTCCAGAGAAGGGCAACAAAGTTGGTGAGGGGTTTGGAACACAGCCCTGTGAGGAGAGACTGAGGGAGCTGGGGTTGCTTAGCCTGGAGAAGAGGAGACTCAGGAGTGACCTTATTGCTCTCTACAACTACCTGAAGGGAGGTTGTAGACAGATGGATGTTGGTCTCTTCTCCCAGGCAGCCAGCACCAGAACAAGAGGACACAGTCTCAGACTGTGCCAGGGGAGGTTTAGGCTGGAGGTTAGGAAGAAGTTCTACACAGAGAGAGTGATTGCCCATTGGAATGGGCTGCCCAGGGAGGTGGTGGAGTCACCATCATTGGAGGTGTTCAGGAGGAGACTTAATGGGGTGCTTGGTGCCATGGGTTAGTTGTTTAGGTGGTGTTGGATTGGCTGATGGGTTGGACACGATGATGTTGAAGGTCTCTTCCAACCTGGTTTATTCTATTCTGTCCTATTGTGATAGCCCTGAGCATGTTGAAGCATGTAGCACACCCCAGCACTGTTTGGAGCATGTCACAGAAGACGTGTGAGCAGGCCTTGTCTGTCCAGAAGACAGCAGCTAAATGCACTTCTTCCACTCCGTGTTGCAACTGACCTGTCTTTTGTCTGCTGCTATTAAGTAAGGAAACAATTCACATCAGGCAGGTGCCAGGTCGTATTTCACAGCTAGACTAGAAGAGAATTAGTGCTACATCAAAGGGGATGCAATCCAGTAAAAGCTCATTTGGCCTGAGGGTGAGGGCCAAACTCCTTTAGGGCAAGATGGCAACATCCAATGCCGCTGCGTGGGGTTGAAGTATTCCTACCCAACTCACAACAGGATAACATTTGACTGTTCCAGGACTGAGCTAACCTGAAGCAAATTTTAGCTGCTGTTAAAAGCTTCCTCTGCAATGGGAAAACCTGAACCATTCAGTTACTTTGATGTTCTCCCAAAGGAAAAAAGAGAGGTGACAAGCCCCACCTACAAAGCGTGAGACTTTCTGCTTTCTTTCACAGTAACCAGGGAGCCAGACTGAGGTTACACTGCCAGTGCTCATTCTGGCATTTCATAACTTTTAAGAATTAAGACTTAGTAACCTGAGCAGCACTTCAGCATACATCCAGGATCTAATGTTAACTGCTGTGTATAACACAGCCGTAAGAGTGTACAGATGCCAAGATAGGAAAATTATTTCCTTACTCTTTGGCAGGCTCCACAAGCAGAGGGATTAGATTATGTTCTATTTCTTTCTAGTCTGTGATATATTTGGACAACTGAAAGGTTTTTTCATTTGGTGCTTGTCCTGCAATTCATTTCTCATCCTCTTCCTTTTAATCTTGTGAGGCTTTGTCAAAGCCTAGTGTATTGTGCTGTGTCCTCCTTTGTCCTTCCATTTATGGGAAAGAAGGATATTCCTATTGCCTATAATAGTCTATCCACCAAGGGCTCCTCAATGCAGAAAGCTGCTTCTAAGCCTGGTATCCATGCTCTGCCTACAAACAGAATGAGCAAATGTTTTTCTTCCATTCCCACCATGACCAGGTTTGAATGTATTACAGCAGGACCTCAACAGGCACACACCAGGATGCATTCCTGTATCGTCTGGTATAGGCGATCCTGCTCGGGAAGCAGGGTTGGACTAGATGACCTTTCAAGGCCCTGACATTCTGATTTTGTGATCAGCTTAGATTGCTGATACAGAGAGAGATCTGGTCATTTGCAAAGTTTGTTTGCTTTGTTACCTAAGGCCTGAGGGGCTGTGGTGATGCTGGCACTTGTATGTGAACACTACCTTAGTGAGCCGCCCCGAGCAGTGGATGTGGCAACTGTTTACTTCATTTGCCTGAAAATGACAACAGTCCCTAGAAAAAGGCTTGTCTGCAGAGGCTCTGAATCATTCCTTCATTAATAATGGATGTAATTTTTTCCAGCAAAACTTAGCCTATATGCAAAGTCACTGCTTCAGAAGAGGAGACAATCTTTTAGTCGGTTACTTCCTTGTCAGGCAGTGAAAATTGCTGCAGCTTGACTGGGTGCTGGTCACTGAGCAGCCAAGTAGAGCAGCAGTGGCAGCGTAGGGTGCTGCACAGGGACCAGCATTTGCTAGTAAGAGCAACGTGAGCCACCTCCAAAGCATGTTTCAGCTCTAAATACATTTAAAAGCTGTAGAAGTGACCAAAAGTGACAAACACAGGGTTTCTGTTGCCAAGCTCGTTGTGCTGGGAGGCTGGGCTGCAGTGCTTTGGCAAAGTGCACTTGGAAATTCACATTTGTCTGGCAGGAAAATGGAAGTATTTGCAGGGATTCCACTGTCAGAAAATTATTGAAGCAGTATCTCTCACTTTTATTGATCCAGCCATCAGTCAACCACACACCTCCCTTCTTACTAGAGCAAGATCACCATTTATTCTGGCACCTGTCCTGGCAGGGTTCAGCTTCAGGCAGAAGCTGTTGATTCAGCACCTGGCTCAGCCAGGAGCTCAGAAAAATGCAGGGTGAATACTTCATACTTGATGCAAGAGTCTTTCAGAGCTGAGTATGGTCTATGTGTTGCTGGCTCTGCTGTTCACATCCTCCCACTCACTCTCCTATAGCTTTATACACACATTAGGGGAACTGTCAGAGAATTGGAACTACTCACACAAGTGATATTTTACCTTCTGTGCTGCATATAAATATTCATAAACTTTCCTATAGTCTTTGGAGCTGTGAACTCTCATTTTATACCACTTTGGTGACAATTGATTTTACATTAGCCTCTGAAGGAGAATCTGCACAGGAGCAGCTCTGAGGTACAGAACAGGCTGATGGGTCTGACATTTAAAATGGTGTTCTGTCCTGGAGCACACAAATACCTGCTCTACCTCTTCAGCATTTCTTTTAAATGAAATAACTAAACAAACCTGCATCCTGTCAAACAACCCAGTGATTTAAATTATGCAGGCTGGAGATTAGGAAAACATTTCATCTGAGCTAAAAGAACACATAGGCCCCTACAGAAGAGTAGGAAGAACTGAAGGATGCCTGTGGCTCCAGGCCATGACAGGGCTCATGCTCTTTAGTTTCTCTCTCCCTAGGTATTTTTTAAATTGGTTACAGTCTCAGAGGACTCAGAGGCTGTTTGTAGATACAAACGGGCTGTTTTAAGCTTTGTCTGCCAGCAGACCTCACAAGAGGTAGGTTTGCATGGTTTGTTAGCATCTGTTTCTACCAAAACAGTGAGGGAACAAAACAACACAAAATAATGTTGGGGTTTGGGGTTTGGTTTTTTTGTACTTCTGACATGCCTAAGGCTGCCCAGGCTCTTCAGTTATTGGAAAGCAATTAACTGTCAGACCTTCCTTCACATAGGTTTCATTTGATTGACTTGTGGGCAAAGGCTTAAACTCGAAGCTAGTTCTGAGAGAAGTGCCTGTTTCTGCTCAGAGGTCCTCCCTGGCTTACAGCACTAGGAGAAATGCTGGTATTGAAATCAGGACAATACAGTTGAGCTACAGCTCAGGTGGATGCCCACCCAGCCTTGCACTTCAGAACACAGAACTAACCAGGTTGGAAAAGACCTTCGAGATCATCGAGTCCAACCTATCACCCAACACCATCTGATCAACTAAACCATGGCACCAAGTGCCTCATCCAGGCTCTTCTTAAACACCTCCAGTGATGGTGACTCCACCACCTCCCTGGGCAGCCCATTCCAATACCTAATAACTTTCTGAGAAGAATTTATTCCCAACATCCAGCCTAAACCTCCGCTGGCACAGCTTAAGACTGTGTCCTCTTGTTCTGGTGCTGGTTGCCTTGGAGAAGAGACCAACCCCCACCTGGATGCAATCTCCCTTCAAGTAATTGTAGACAGCAAGAAGCTCTCCCCTGAGCCTCCTCTCTTCTCCAGGCTAAGCAACCCCAGCTCCCTCAGCCTCTTCTCACAGGGCTGTGCTCCAAACCCCTCCCCAGCTTTGTTGCCCTTCCCTGGACACCTTCCAGCAACTCAACATCTTTCCTAAACTGAGGGGCCCAGAACTGGACACAGGACTCGAGGTGTGGCCTAACCAGTTTGATCTTGCTTCAGGACATAATAGACACACACATCCTTACACTAAAATTGGTTTACCAGCTGATGACTCCTAGGAAGATCCCAGCTTTGTTACAGCTCAATACTTCAGATATAAAACATTTCATCAGTGAAAAAAAGAACTCCTCCTGCACCCCTCTTCTGTCATTTCTACCCCATTCCTTGCTTCAGAGCACATTCGCCGCTGCAGTTTCAGCGGAGTTATGCTGCTGCAGAAATGGAGCCTCAAGCCTCATACCCTGAGCAGATGTGATGGGTAAAATGCTAGATAACCTTCAGCATGCTCATTCCCACAGACATTCTACTGCCTGGGCCAGATGTTCCTTCATATCTTATACATTAATGGAATGCAATCTGTATCACGTAGCGCAGGCTTGGGAATACACCATATGCAAAGAACTCTAGTGGGAGGAGTTAATTAAGTACTGTTACTACTAGGATACCAATGTGCACCTCCAACTGCTTGCCTTTGTGCCATGATGCTTGCCTGCTTGAGCAAATAGATGTGTTGCTGCAATGTGCAATGTGTTGCTGAAGGATGGCCAAGGGCTCAGGTCCAGCCAACATGGATTTAGGAAGGGCAGGTCCTGCCTCTCTAACCTGATCTCCTTCTATGATCAGGTGACTGCCTGGTGGACGTGGGGAGGCTGTGGATGTGGTCTACCTGGACTTCAGCAAGGCCTTTGACACCGTCCCCCACAGTAAACTGCTGGCTAAGCTGTCAGCTCGTGGTTTGGACAGCAGCACTCTGTGCTGGGTTAGGAACTGGCTGGAGTCTGAGCCCAGAGAGTGGTGGTGAATGGTGCCACATCCAGCTGGCAGCCAGGCACCAGTGGTGTCCCCCAGGGATCAGTGCTGGGCCCCATCTTCATTGATGATCTGGATGAGGGGGTTGAGTCAGTCATCAGCAAGTTTGCAGATGACACCAAGCTCGGAACACATGTTAGTCAGAGGGTAGAAAGGCTCTGCAGAGGGACCTTGACCGACTGGACAGATGGGCAGAGTCCAATGGGATGGCATTCAACAAGTGCCAGGTGCTGCACTTTGGCCACGGCAACCCCATGCAGAGCTACAGGCTGGGGTCAGAGTGGCTGAAGAGCTGCCAAACAGAGAGGGACCTGGGGGTGCTGATTGACAGCCACCTAAACATGAGCCAGCAGTGTGCCCAGGTGGCCAAGAGGGCCAATGGCATCCTGGCCTGCATTAGAAATAGTGTGGCCAGCAGGAACAGAGAAGTCATTGTGCCCCTGGACTCTGCATTGGTTAGGCCACACCTTGAGTCCTGTGTCCAGCTCTGGGCCCCTCAGTTTAGGAAGGACATTGAGACACTTGAAGGTGTCCAGAGAAGGGCAACAAGGCTGGGGAGAGGCCTTGAGCACAGCCCTGTGAGGAGAGGCTGAGGGAGCTGGGGTTGTTTAGCCTGGAGAAGAGAAGGCTCAGGGGTGACCTCATTGCCCTCCACAACTACCTGAAAGGTGGCTGTAGACAGGAAGGGGTTGGTCTCTTCTCCCAGGCAACCAGCACCAGAACAAGGGGACACAGTCTCAAGCTGTGCCAGGGGAGGTTTAGACTCAAAATGAGGAGAAAGTTCTTCACTGAGCGAGTCGTTCACCATTGGGATGTGCTGCCCAGGGAGGTGGTGGAGTCACCATCCCTGGAGGTGTTCAAGAGGGGATTGGACGTGGCACTTGGTGCCATGGTCTAGTCGTGAGGTCTGTTGGGACAGGTTGGACTCGATGATCCTTGGGGTCTCTTCCAACCTTGGTGATACTGTGATACTGTAATTTACTGTTGCAATTATTTGCAGCCTCAAGCCGCACTGAAGGAGATTCAGGTTGGATATTAGGAAAGGTTTCTTCACAGAAAAGGTTATCAGGCATCAGAATAGGCTGCCCAGGGAGGTGGTAGAATCACTATCCCTGGAGGTATTTCAAAGATGCGTGGACATGGTGCTTAAGACTCAGTTTAGTGGTAGAAGCTTAGCAGTAGTGATGGCTCAAAATGAGCCACTAGTGTGCACTTGCAGCCCAGAAAGCCAAGCACATCCTGGGCTGCATCAAGGGAAGCATAGCCAACAGGTCTCGGGAGGGGATTCTCCCTCTCTACTCAGCTCTGGTGAGACCTCACCTGGAGTACTGCTTCCAGTTCTAGAGCCCCTCTTTACAGGAAGGATCTGGAGGTGCTGGAAGGTGTCCAGAGAAGGGCCACGAGGATGAGCAGAGGGCTGGAGCTCCTCTTCTATGAGGACAGACTGAGGGAGTTGGGGCTGTTCAGTCTAGAGAAGAGAAAGCTCAAAGGAGACCTTATTGTGGCCTTCCAGTATCTGAAGGGGGCCTACAAGAAGGCTGGGGAGGGACTTTTTAGGGTGTTAAGTTGTGGTGGCTCTAGCGGGAATGAAAAAAAAAATGGAAATGGGTAGATTCAGATTGGATGTTAGGAAGAAGTTTTTCCCCATGAGGGTGGTGAGAGACTGGCACAGGTTGCCCAGGGAGGTGGTAGAAGCCCCATCCCTGGAAGTTTTTAAGGCCAGGCTGGATGTGGCTCTGAGCAACCTGCTGTAGTGTGAGGTGTCCCTGCCCATGGCAGGGGGGTTGGAACTGGATGATCATTGAGGTCCTTTCCAACCCTGACAATTCTATGATTGTGAGCTGTAGCTGAGCAGTAGCTGTAGCTGAGCCTCAACAGTTCTATGATTAGGAATGTTGGTTTACCTCAAAACTTACCCTAGTTGTGCTTTCAGCCAATTTACCTGCCCACTGCCATAGTTCATACATGGATGGATCACACATTCAGTTACACTCTGCACTAGGTGAGGGAGGGCATATTTAAAGCATTTGTTATGTTACTGCATGGCAAAACAAAACAAACCAAAGATAACTAGAACACTCCTGTGAAGAAAGCACATGAATGTAATATATAGAATAGAATACATAGAATAAACCAGGTTGGAAGAGACCTTCAAGATCATCGTGTCCAACCCATCAACCAATCCAACACCACCTAAACAACTAACCCATGGCACCAAGCACCCCATCAAGTCTCCTCCTGAAAACCTCCAATGATGGTGACTCCACCACCTCCCCGGGCAGCCCATTCCAATGAGCAATCACTCTCTCTGTATAGAACTTCTTCCTAACATCCAACCTAAACCTCCCCTGGCGCAGCCTGAGACTGTGTCCTCTTGTTCTGGTACTGACTGCCTGGGAGAAGAGACCAACATCCGTCTGTCTACAACCTCCCTTCAGGTAGTTGCAGACAGTAATAAGGTCACCTTTGAGTCTCCTCCTCTCCAGGCTAAGCAACCCCAGCTCCCTCAGCCTCTCCTCACAGGGTTGTGCTCCAAGCCCCTCATCAACTTTGTTGCCCTTCTCTGGACTCGTTCCAGCAAGTCAACCTCCTTCCTAAACTGAGGGGCCCAGAACTGGACACAGGACTCGAGGTGCAGCCTAACCAGTGCAGTGTACAGGGGCAGAATGACCTCCCTGCTCCTGCTGGCCACACTGTTCCTGATGCAGGCCAGGATGCCATTGGCCCTCCTGGCTGCCTGGGCACACTGCAGGCTCATGTTCAGCCTACCATCAACCAGTACCCCCAGGTCCCTCTCTGCCTGGCCGCTCTCCAGCCACTCTGACCTCAGCCTGTAGCACTGCATGGGGTTGTTGTGGCCAATGTGCAGAACCTGGCACTTGGATGTGTTCAATCTCCTGCCCTTGGACTCTGCCCATCTGCCCAGCCTGTCCAGGTCCCTCTGCAGAGCCTCTCTACTCTCCAGCAGATCAACTCCTGCCCCCAGCTTGGTGTCATCTGCAAATTTACTGATGATGGACTCAATGCCCTCATCCAGATCATCAATAAAGATGTTAAAGAGCAATGGGGCCCAGCACTGATCCCTGGGGCACACCACTGCTGCCAGCTGGATGTGGCACCATTCACCACCACTCTCTGGGCTCAGCCCTCCAGCCAGTTCCCAACCCAGCTCAGAGTGCTCCCATCCAAGCCATGGGCTGACAGCTTGGCCAGGAGTTTGCTGTGGGGGACAGTGTCAAAGGCCTTGCTGAGGTCCAGGTAGACTACATCCACAGCCTGCCCCACATCCACCAGGCAGTCACCTGAGCATAGAAGGAGATCAGGTTGGTCAGGCAGGACCTGCCCTTCCTAAACCCATGCTGGCTGGGCCTGATCCCTTGGCCATCCTCTAAGTGCTGTGTGATTGCACTCAAGATGACCTGTTCCATGATCTTGCCTGGCACTTAGGTCATTTACATCTGTGGAAAGAGAAGTGCTTTCTCTCATCATATGAAAACAATTAGGGTCAAAGTAAGCAGCCTGTACTTGGTCTGGTGGCTACCTTGGTAATGAGTGCAAGAGGAAGACACTGTGACATTTGACAAAGGCACACTTTAGTCATGTAAACAGCTCCAGTGAAATTGTCTACAGAAAAAAAAAAAAGAGTTGCTTCTAAATAAATGTATGGTTACAGAAGGAAGCCCTCTGCACTTTTGGATTAGAATACAAGCAGTGGAAATGAAAAGTGAAGCAGTTCCTTGCATTTCCTCTTACACCTTTTCAGGCAAGTGTGTAATCTTTTCACCTCGCAGGCAGTAGAAAACATAACAGTGTGGAACATGTAGACAGTAGGGGTGAAATCTGATTTTTATCATGTAGCCTATAGCCTTGCTCTCCCCAGCAGCTAAGGGGTGTTACAGAATTAACCAGGTTGGAAAAGACCTTGGAGATCATCAAGTCCAAACCATCACCCAACACCATCTAATCAACTAAACCATGGCACCAAGTGCCTCATCTGGTCTCTTTTTAAACACTTCCAGAGGCAGTAACTCCACCACCCCCCTGGGCAGCCCATTCCAATGGCCAATCTCTCTTTCTGGGAAGAATTTCTTCCTAACATCCGGCCTAAATCTCTCCATGACCTGTAAAAAACCCATCCCATCTCCCTCCTTGATAAGCTGCCAGGGTTCCCTCCTGATGGTGCTCACCCAGGTGTTGTCCCAGCACCTCAGGTACACACCCAAAGCTAGGGGCCAGGCAGCAATCCATGTTCTGTTCCCCTGGGATAACAGGTAAGAATATGCAACTTGCACACCTACTGCATGGTTAATATTGTGCAGAACCAGGACCAGTTTAATATGAGCAGGGAGAAATGGTTAGCCTCCTACTCTGATGATGTAGAAGAAAAAATAAAGAGGCACCAAACCATATCACACAAGCTTACACTGCACCCAATCAGCCAATGAGGGAAGCCAGAAGCCTCCTACCACCTTCATTGCTCACCTTTTTCCTTCCTCTTTCCTGCCTCCCCAAATGCAATCCACAATTGCAAAACAATGACAAGTTTTTCTTTGCAGGAAGTACTTCAGTGTTGTGTGCTGATGAACCATTATGGGAATGTCTGTGGTTTGTGTCTTCCAGAAAATTACATTGATGTGCCTCAAGATGGGAGAGGTGAGATCAGACTTCAAGGAGCAGCTTTCAACAATAACAACTAAATGACAAGTGATGAAAACCAATGAAAGAATGCAGGAAGGGGATTGAGCAAGTCACCTGAAGAGAAACACCATTCAGACAACTACTGTAGGCAACAGGTATAGAAAAAGTCTCTGGAAGAAAGTAGCCTGCAAGCAATATTTTCATTCTAGAGCGACAATATTCTCATATTTAAGGAAATGCTCAGTAGGAAGAAAATTTAAGTTGTTCTGGCAAACCCATACGCAAAGGTGGACAAAGATCACAAGACAAACCTTTGGTAGATAACTTTTCTTTGCCTCCCCATCCATCTATTGCCATTTGAGCCTAATCTAAGTGTCAGAATACTGAATGTGAGTTTTTCCAAAGCTCTCTGGTAAATGCTTTTGTCACAATAGGGTAGATGCTGGCAGTCCTCACCACTGTTAAACATACTGTCATATTACTGAATGACTGGAGCTCTTTCAGTGAGCCAGACTGCAGGGTTGTGATGTCTTTATCCCTAATACACATTTTAAGATCATTGGCAATGGTTCTGCTAAACCATCAAACATCTGGGCACGTCTTGGCTTCAGCCTCACGTTCTCTCCCGAAGAGGGTAGCTTTATTAAGAAGCAACACAGACACCCCATTCCACCCCTATACACCCTGAAGCTGAAAGATACAGGGCAAAAAATTACACACCCAACTATGTATTTTAAAAGCAATAATACCACTATCCCTCTGCATCACAAGGCAATAATCCAGTTTCCTCAGCCATCAGATGACTTCAGTTTATCCCTCACAAATGTAAGAATCCATCTGTAAAGCAGAAGGACAAAGTGTGTGAAGTGCTTGGTCACCAGACTGCAATAGCTTGACGTACCTTATGTTAAAATAAACTTAACCTGTGGAAAGCTATCAATTACAAGAGCAAATCTCAATTATTTAAGATCTATACATGGGGAACCTGGCAATGACAACTGAACAGAGGAATTCATCTAGACAGTGTAGCACAAAGGCACCATACACCAAATTACTCCTTCAGGCTCAATATTTTATCCTGCAAGTCCGAGTAACTGCACAATCTCTTGTGTTTTAATGTATGACCAACACATGGAGCACCTCACCAATGAGCAATCAAATTTGCCTTCTGTGGCTCTTCGATTTGAGTGCATTTTAACCTGCTGAACACAAAAAGGATAGGCTACCAAGTGAGCTATCTCTTGGCTACCGGAGTGCGCAAAGGCACACGGCTAAAGCCGCGAGGGAAGACGTAGTGCTGAGGGACCCAGCAAGGCTGGAGACCGCAGGAATGGCCAGTCTTCAAAGAAGGCCCAACCCAAGCAGGCCACCAACATACACATGCCTCTTTTCTTTGTGAGCCATCTAGCACAAAATGCAGAGTGTATCACCAAGGGAACGGCTGGTAAGACAGACTTCAAGTGCCACCCTGCAGGCACCAGATTCCATCCTGTCCCGGGCAGCCTGGCCCGTTCTCACTCTCCGCAGAAGCTCCTGCTTACACCCCTTGTCGTGCAGTGCAGCTTGTGGAGCCATAGCACAGCTGCCATAGTGTGACTGGGGTGTTTTACATTGTGAGAAATGCAGCACTTCAAAGGAAGATTGAGAGTCAGTATTTTTAAACCCTTGATTCACAACAAACCTAAGAGATTTTACTTTTCCAGACCCAGAATATTTGATCAGAACCATTCAAAGCACTTCGCCTGGGAACAAAAAGGACCTTCAACAAAGATAAGCTGTAGGTAGCTTGCAGATACTGGCAAACAGTGCAGGCTGCTCTCTCCTTGGCAATGAGAGCTTCAACGGGAAAAGGGTTGGCACTGCTGATTCTAGGAGATGTAAGCTGGCACTGTAGTGTCAACTTGCAAGAAAAGCAATGGAAACCAAGTAGGTGGAAGCAGTGCCCTCCATACCTCTGTTAATATCATATCTTCTCCACACCACCACATAGGCTCCAAGATCCATTGCCCCTGCAGACGCCCAGCAAAGTACATCCCTACAGCAAGCAGTCTTACCTTGGCGCTTTGCAGTAACCCTTCGCTCCTTTCACCTTCTACTAGCATCCACTGTCATTGTGAGATGATGACTGCCACAGAGAGCTTTGAGGAAAGCTTATGTTCATGAAGGGATTTTTATTAGATACTGGTTTGTGTGACTTACTGTATTTTGTAAGGGTTTTTTTTTTTCCCTTTGGGAACTGTGCGTTATTAATGAGCAGTTTTATGCTTTACTTCTAGTACATGTATACCTTGTAACTGATGTGCTTTTTGTTGCCTCCTTTCCTTTCCTTCTCTGTACAAAGCCAGACAATAAGTTACTCGCTGGCAGAGATTCTGATTTTGCCTATCAATTAATTTATGGATAAATCCATGTGGTAGATGAACAGTTGTTCATCAGTTGTGTCGTCGCAGCCATCTGATAGCTTCTCTAGTTTAGCAGGAATATAAGATCCTGAGTAAGACTAATGCTTGTTGGGCCTTAAACTACATGGAAATAATGCACCACATGTGTTTCCCTCTCACCATCACTGTCACCTCTTCTGCCTCAGTGTTTGGGACATTGTAGAAGAGCACTGTCTAGACAAACAGTCACCTGAACATCTCAACCATCTATGTAGCTGTGCTCTGACGTTCCTCTGCATTTAACCTGATCAAATTATGGTGAACCAGATAAACCGCAATGAATTCTTCAGCTACTTCTGCAGAGAGGCTGGTTCAAATGCAAGCATTCTCTGCAAGAGAAGACTTGGACTAAACCAGACACGTGTTCCTCTGTGTCCATCCCAATATGATTGGAGAAATAAAGGATCTAAAACTTAACACTTAGAGAAGTGTGCAATTCCATTATGCTCCCTCTTTAACAATGGCAGTTGTCTGTCTCAACAGCTAACAATGACCTTCGGGCTCCAGTAGTCTCCTTCCTTGTCCATTTTCTCTCTTTGGTTTTGCTTGAGAGCTGTATCCAGCTTCTTAATAATTGCTATGTACAAAGTAGAAAATAAAAAGAAGTTATAAAGCTTGTGCAGGACTTAGTGTTATACTTAAACATCTTTCGTGCCTAGCTATCGATCTTACAAAACCAGAATGAAAATTATCTGGCCTCTTAACGTATACTTCAGCATATTGTAGCAGCTATTTTAGATAACTGTTTTTAATAGTTTTATTATGGCTGTGATTTCTATTACAAGGACTGTCCACTTGAAGCAATGTCAAAGTGATTTTTGAAGTCAGTCCTATTTTGCTGCCAGTGACGGTGTATGAAAAGTCATGCTAGGAAAACAAAAGCCTCGCTCACGCACCAGGAAGAAGCATCTTTTCCTCAGCCTTGTACAAGACAAGGCATTTCTTCTAGTCCTCCTTTTACATAAATAGTAAATCACTAAGATGATAATATATACAGTAAAATAGTCTATTTTACTAGCAGAAAAAGGTTAGGCTGTTTAAGAAACTAGAAATTCTGGGGTTGCAGCGAGTTCTCACTCTTCAGTACATTGACAATACCACTGTTTACACAACACTTCTGTTTGAAATCAATAGGTGCCAGTGTCCAGTGATTTGCTAACCTAGGGTTTGATCGAATCCTGTCCTATTTTTTGCAGCATTCTCCAACTTAGGAATCATGTTGTCTTTCTGAAGTGATGGCCAAGCAAACCAAAAACGTGTTTTACACTGCTGTTGCACTGCTCATCTTTGTATACAGTAGTTTTTATAAAGATGTCCTTAGGTTTTAATAAATGAGTGTACTGTAACATAATCTCTGTAATAAAACTTGCTTTAGTGTTTCAAAGGCTGCCTGGAATGACTGCAGAGATTTGAGTTTCCAGTTCTTTGGGTTGGTTGGTTTGTTTTTCACAGCGGCTTCGAACTTCGTGGTTTCCCTTCCATCTTCAGTAAATCCCCAGACAGCAATGCTCTCTAGTTTATACAAGGTGAAATGAAGAGAGTGTTTAAAGCCAAAAGTGATGCTTGGAGTAAAGGAAGGGATTGGATTTGGAGGGGGTTGGAGGCAGGCAAAACCACCCAACCCAGACCACAAAAAATGGCTAAGACCATAACATAAATAAATGCATGGTCCGTTTAGCCTGTGTCACAGTTCCAGCAGTTGCTAAATACATGTAAGAGAGAAGTGTGGGATACAGAGACTGCTCAGAAATAAACATCTTTTCCCCCATTAAAGACTAGATGAGAGGGCCAAACATCCAACTGACCAGAAACAAACAACATTTCAGTTTCCACACTCAAAGTATTCTGTCCCACATGAACATTCTGGTAGGTCCACCTACCCCTCTGAGGCCAGGGCACATAAAGGCTAACTTGCTCTGTACAAAAAGGCAGGACCAACAATTCACAAAGGCAAGACATTTTACTTCATTTCCCCCACGCCAGGCTGAAGGCTTTAGACAGTTTTCCCAGAAAGGTTTAGACTCTTTAAATGCACTGTGCTCTCTCTCAGGTCCCTTTGTAGCCTATCATTTGGGAGGCATCATTGCCAATGTTCCAAAACCATTAAGCACGCAGAGCTGAAATTCCAGCTTTCAGACTAGTAAAAGGGAACATTTGACAACTGGAGTAAACACACGCACACAAACCCCCCCACGAAACCAAAGAGCAGTTACTGTTTCCTGTTGGCAGCTTTGCTTAAAGCTTCTCCTCCACACACGCCCACTCCTCACTTCATTTCAGTAACATACTTGGTCCTAACGCAGCACATGGGCAGGAGGGAGAGTCCCCAGTGGGGGGCTCCTCACCTCTTGCTACAGGTTGCTTCCCTAAGCAGGAGCAGTTCTTCCTGGTCTCTGCCCTGTGACTGTCAAGCATCACTTTCTCCGTTGTTGTCATGTCCAACACTTCTCGACTGCCTTGGCTCATCCTGAATCTTCAATGTCAAAGTGAAATGCTGGCATCCACAGACACAGGATGTACCTTTTCACGTGAGAAATTGGTCTTTCACCATCAGATCACTAACCCCAGATTAGACACTGCAGGAATATGCCTACACAGTCAAAAATACAGATTTTTTTAATTACTATTATTATTCAAATGTAATAAATTAATCAATCCCTCACAGTGTCAGTTACCTCAGGTAACATAGCTCATTCCTGGAGTTGCTATCACTGCATACATGAGGCATTAAGGCAATGCTTGGCTTTTTCACTACTGTAAGAAACTACAGTTACATCTGACTGTGCTAAGACTTCTGGAGACACAGCAGAAAGAGGGCAAAAGACAGCTTAAAAAACACAGGTATGCAAAAATACAAATACCCACAACCCATTCCTCATCTCAAAATGCACTTGCAGTTATGAACACAGCCACATTTACAAGAGGAGTGAGAAGAGAAACAGTAAGTTGATGCATTGGGTGTGTTGTGGCTCCTTTACCAAGTGCCAACACTTTTTACAGCGTGTTTCTAGTGATTGAGTAAGAATTATATTCAACACACTGTGCTCAGCAGGAGCAGCTTTAATATACCAAGGGAGCAAATCAAGTATCTCTGGTATTTCCTCATACAGTGCTAAAACTCCCATGGTGACTCACCAACTGCCATTACCAAGCTGTTATCACCAAATCATAACCAAACAGGAGCATCACAGCCAGTTCCTTTAAACTGAGTGTTTGTCCTTACAGGAAAGCAGAGACCACACCGATCTGCTGCTTGTTCTCCTTGCCCTTCTGAATGTGTGAAACAAAACCTCAGGCAGGCAAATAACCATTTGGCTATTTACTTCCAAGAAAACAAAATCCTGTCCCTCTCACCCCAGTTATTATCAACAGGTGATGTGAATGGAGAATGGAGACTGAGAAGGGCAAGGAATGCAAGTCTATTAGGTATGTGTGGGCATTTGTGTGTAAGCACATAATGGCTTCAACTTCCCAATCAGAATTTGAACTCGAACACCTGAACTGTACAGAGCCTCAAGCTCTGCCCAGACTTCGATTCAGCATTTCATCCTTAAGTGTGATCCATCACCAGCGTTTGTTTGTAAGGATGATGAGGAACCAGTAGGATTTTGTAAAGAAGATGAAATGGCATCTGAAGAGAGGGAAACTCTTCAGGCTCTTGTCACTACGCTCTCCTCAGCTAGCCTTTGCACATTGGTTTTATACCTTTCCTACAAAATCCAAAGTAGGAACAAAGCATCATGTTGACAACTTGAGTCCTGTGTCCAGTTCTGGGCCCCTCAGTTTAAGAAGGACATTGAAATACTTGAACATGTGCAGAGGAGGGCAATGAGGCTGGGGAGAGGCCTGGAGCACAAGCCCTATGAGGAGGGGGAGCTGGGGTTCTTTAGCCTGGAGAAGAGGAGGCTCAGGGGAGACCTTCTTGCTCTCTACAACTACCTGAAGGGAGGCTGTAGCCAGGTGGGGGTTGGTCTCTTCTCCCAGGCAACCAGCACCAGAACAAGAGGACACAGTCTCAAACTGCACCAGGAGAAGTTTAGGCTGGAGGTGAGGAGAAAGTTCTTCACAGAAAGAGTGATTGGCCATTGGGATGTGCTGCCCAGGGAGGTGGTGGAGTCACCGTCCCTGGAGGTGCTCAAAAAGGCACTTGGAGCCATGGTTTAGTTAGTCACGAGGTGTCAGGTATTAGGTAACAAACTGGGCTTGATCTCTGAGGTCTCTTCGAACCTGGTTGATTCTATGATGCCTGTACTTTGCTGCTGCAACCCTGCTGTACAGGGTGGAATCCTTGAGGATTAATCTTTTCTGAAGAGCATGCTCTCCCAAATTACCAGTGGGAGCACAGTCCACACTTCCCCAGTAACCTGCGCTCATCAGGCAAACTAAGGCAACTGAGGTGGGTTGAAGTAAACCCCCAAAACAAAATTTGCCAGACCAGCTCAGATGGAAAGCAAATGAAGCTATATTTACAAGCACACTACAATCTAGAAATAGGGACTGCAATGAGTATGTACCAAATATACAATATGTATATATATTTACAATTTATAAACACCACGAGAACCCCCTGGACACAACCAGGGCGTTACCAACAGCTTCCCCCTCTTCCCCACCTTCTGTACACAGGACAAGAGAAAGCTAAGAGGAGATGGTAGCTGATGACACCAAGTAGATCACACCAAGTTGGGAGCAGATGTCAGTTAGAGGGCAGAAGGGCTCTGCAGAGGGACCTCGACCAACTGGACAGATGGGCAGAGTCCAACAGGATGGTGTAATGGGTTGGGGCAGATCCCCTCCCCACCACAGGCAGAAATAACGACTCAGACAAACGGATTGCAAAAGTGATGAAAGTTTAAATAGAAAGCAGTGAATGTTACAGAAAACCCAAAGCGCAGTGACAAAGAAAGATCCCATCCCCACCTGAGGGTGCATCCAAAACCCCCAGGGCTCCTTCTTCCCCCTCCCTCTGCTGGGCTAGTCTCAGCTGGCCAGGCCTGAGACTGCCCATCCCCCTGAGGCCTTGGGCCCAATCAGGCCCATGGCCGGGAGATCTCTCCCCCAGTTACCAAGTCTCGGAGAGGGAAGGAAAGAGGAAGTGCCAGACCCCACCGCAAAATTTATAGTGGTGCAAGGGATTATGGTAGAAATACCTAACTTCCTGAGTCCACCCACTGGGATGGACTTCTGGACACAGGAAACACCCCTGTAGCAGAGGGCACCCAGCCCAAACTACGACAGATGGCATTCAACAAGTCCAAGTGCCAGGTGCTGCACTTTGGCCACAGCAACCCCATGCAGAGCTACAGGCTGGGGTCAGAGTGGCTGAGAGCTGCCAAACAGAGAGGGACCTGGGGGTGCTGATTGACAGCCACCTAAACATGAGCCAGCAGTGTGCCCAGGTGGCCAAGAGGGCCAATGGCATCCTGGCCTGCATTAGGAATAGTGTGGCCAGCAGGAGCAGGGAAGTCATTGTGCCCCTGGACTCTGCATTGGTTAGGCCACACCTTGAGTCCTGTGTCCAGTTCTGGGTCCCTCAGTTTAAGAAGGACATTGAGACACTTGAATGTGTCCAGAAAAGGGCAACAAGGCTGGGGAGAGGCCTTGAGCACAGCCCTGTGAGGAGAGGCTGAGGGAGCTGGGGTTGCTTAGCCTGGAGAAGAGGAGGCTCAGGGGAGACCTTATTGCTCTCTACAACTACCTGAAAGGTGGCTGTGGCCAGGAGGGGGTTGGTCTCTTCTCCCAGGCAACCAACACCAGAACAAGAGGACACAGTCTCAAGCAGCACCAGGGGAAGTTTAGGCTGGAGGTGAGGAGAAAGTTCTTCACTGAGCGAGTCGTTCGTCATTGGAATGTGCTGCCCAGGGAGGTGGTGGAGTCACCGTCCCTGGAGGTGTTCAAGAGGGGATTGGATGTGGCACTTGGTGCCATGGTCTAGTCATGGGGTCTGTGGTGACAGGGTGGACTCGATGATCCTTGGGGTCTCTTCCAACCTTGGTTATACTGTGATACTGTTTATACAACTAACTTTATGCTAGTTACCAGCCCAGTGGGACTATTTGGACCTTGCCATTATTTTTCTTCTGCATCCAATGGTAATTTAATTACATTCTACCACTTTCTGCTCACACAGCAATAAACTCTCCAGTATGAGCTGTGTGCCTGCATGCTTACCTCTGCTGTTGTACCAAGCCTGCCTTTTTGTTGTGTTGTTGTTGGGGGGGTGGGTGGTGGGGGGGGATGTTGTTAGTTTGGGGTTGTTGGGGTTTTTTGTTTAGTTGGTTTGGGTTGGGTTTTGGTTGGTTGGTTTGTTTTTAAGCTAGGTAATATGAGCACAGCATTTCTCAGCCATCACTCTGCATCCTTATCACTCACAGTGCTGTCCCACTAGAACCATCTATTCCTCTCACTGCTGTGTCTTTCACAATCCAACACAAGCAGCACAAAAGTCATGGCAGGCTGAGAATAAAGAGTCTGCATGGGTCAGGAAGGTTTTTGCTGAGAGTCTCAGGCCACATTCTGAGCCACGAGGGGCGACAGCACTTGAACACAAATAGCTGCTTTGCCACTGTGAGAACTACTGTGACAATTTGGTTTAAATCCTTAGCTTTGACAACAAACAAACAGGAAAGCTTAATCCAGGTAGTATTTGAGGATACTTTGCTATCTGCCAGAAAAGCTCCAGTTGTAAGTTAAGGCACTCTCCCAAATTACTGGGCTGCAATTCATTTTGGTTTTACCTGCTGTACAGTTAACTGATGAAAAATGCCTGGTTTTCAGGTGGGACTACTGAGAACAGCTAAAACATTTCACATTTGAAAAGCTACAGTGCAATTGACCTTGAAATTTTGCTCTCCAGCATAGGATCTACAAGCTCCTTTTGCCAATATTTGCTGGCCTGAGAATCAAGTATATTAATTGCTGCTATCAAGAACAGTGCAACACCAAATTGTTCACTGCCAAGCCAGCTTTCCCTGGCATCCCCAGATTTGATTAGACTTCATCTTGCAAAAGCACTGCTTGGGTAGATGGTAGCAGAGTGGGAAGTACCACCTCTGGTGAGTGAGTGATGGCTGGGATTTGCTGTATAAACTCCATTATCATGGAAAGCACACAGCACACCTTCCTCTTTCCCTGAATGAACACATTCCAAGCAGCCACCAGGAAAAGCCAGTCAGACATTTATCTAGAACCCCTCCCTGTGCTCCACCTGCTATAATTATGCAGATATAACAGCTCAAAGACATTTCACAGCCTCTCTCTTTTCTCTTCCTTAACCACAGGGATGTTTGTTGAAGCACCTTGTCTCCAGCTAATGAAACTGGAAAGCCCCAAAGCCCAGGGGAAAAAAATTAAAAATTAAGATTAAAAAAACCCCAAAACTTTCTACAATAAAAAAATCACAGAATCAATAAGGTTGGAAAAGACCTCAAAGGTCATCAAGTCCAACCTGTCACCCAACACCTCATGACTACTAAATCATGGCACCAAGTGCCACATCCAATCTCCTCTTGAACACCTCCAGGGATGGTGACTCTACCACCTCCCCAGGCAGCCCATTCCAATGGGCAATCACCCTCTCTGTGTAGAACTTCCTCCTAACCTCCAGCCTAAACCTCCCCTGGTGCAGCCTGAGACTGTGTCCTCTTGTTCTGGCGCTGGTTGACTGGGAGAAGAGACCAACCCCTTCCTGGCTACAACCTCCCTTCAGGTAGTTGTAGACAGCAGTGAGGTCTCCCCTGAGCCTCCTCTTCTCCAGGCTAAACAACCCCAGCTCCCTCAGCCTCTCCTCACAGGGCTGTGCTCAAGGCCTCTCCCCAGCCTTGTTACCCTTCTCTGGACACCTTCAAGTGTCTCAATGTCCTTCCTAAACTGAGGGGCCCAGAACTGGAGACAGTACTCAAGATGTGGCCTAACCAATGCAGAGTCCAGGGGCACAATGACCTCCCTGCTCCTGCTGGCCACACTGTTCCTAATGCAGGCCAGGATGCCATTGGCCTTCTTGGCCACCTGGGCACACTGCTGGCTCATGTTCAGCTTACTATCGACCAGCACCCCCAGGTCCCTCTCTGTTTGGCAGCTCTCAGCCACTCTGACCCCAGCCTGTAGCTCTGCATGGGGTTGCTGTGGCCAAAGTGCAGCACCTGGCACTTGGAGGTGTTGAATGCCATCCTGTTGGACTCTGCCCAGCCTGTCAAGGTCCCTCTCAAAAGCCCTTCTGCCCTCTAACCAACCAACATATGCTTCCAGATTGGTGTCATCTGCAAATAAACATTTCCACAATAAAAAAAAATTTAAAAATCCAACATTTCTACAATAAAATATTTTGAAATAAAAATGAAACCAATTTAAAAAGCAGCCCAAAGTCTTCAAATGCCTAATTAAAAAAGATTTTTAAAAAAATAAATAAATTATTTAAAAAAAATAAATTTTAAACATCCAACCACCAAAGCCAGCCCAGTGCCCTGCCTCTCAGATTGTAAGTTTTGTCATTCTAGCCATACATGAATCAAAAGCACTGCTTAGGTCCACAGATAAATTTTTCCTAAGTTTTGGAGCTGTAGGCAAACAGCACAGGAGGCATCTTCTGTAGAATAGAATAGAATAGAATAGACCAGACCAGACCAGGTTGGAAGAGACTTTCAACATCATCGAGTCCAACCTATCATCCAACACCACCTAATCAACTAACCCATGGCACCAAGCACCCCAGCAAGTCTCCTCCTGAACACCTCTAATGATGGTGACTCCACCACCTCCCTGGGCAGCCCATTCCAATGGGCAATCACTCTCTCTGTGGAGAACTTCTTCCTAACCTCCAGCCTAAACCTCCCCTGGTGCAGCCTCAGACTGTGTCCCCTTGTTCTGGTGCTGGGTGCCTGGGAGAAGAGACCAACCTCTGCCTGTCTACAACCTCCCTTCAGGTAGTTGTAGAGAGCAATAAGGTCTGCCCTGAGCCTCCTCTTCTGCAGGCTAAGCAACCCCAGCTCCCTCAGCCTCTCCTCACAGGGCTGTGTTCCAAACCCCTCCCCAGTTTTGTTGCCCTTCTCTGGACACACTCCATTGCTCCATTTCATCTCTTTTCCAGCACTGCCCATATGCAACATGCTGCCACTCTAAGCATAGCAGCCAGTGATTTCTCCACACCCCTGAAGGTGCTCCCATTTTCCTCACCCTCCCCAGAACCCAGCTGTGCCTCCTAGCAGAGAGCAAGCAAGCACCCAGCTGCAAGGACTGACCACTTCACCTTCTAAAATATCCCTCCTAGTCTGCACATGAATACTTCCCAGCACATTATCAACCAAAGGCTTCAGCTGGGGGCCTGCTCCTTTTTCTCAGGTGTTTCAGCCTCACAGCAATGGAAGAGGTACCACAGACAACCAGAAGGGCTCAAAACTGGAGCAGAATTCAGCACTGAAATAAAATAGGAATACATGGACTACTTGAACACTGCATGTTCATCTTGTAACCCTTCCTCTCATTTTCCAGTGCTCTGACAACAGAAGCTCAGGCCATGCTATCACAGGGGAGAATCACCAATATTTACTCTTTTATTTTCACCCCTCTGCACTCCTCTTCCAGCACTCTTTTGCAGGGACACATTCTTGCTGGTAGGAATGGCACATTTGGCAAATCCAGGTTTCTATTTCACTTCCTGAGAGTTAAATGAAACACGTTTGGGCTGGACCATGGTCTCAACATCCCTCTCTGGATAGTGCAAAATACACATTCTACCCTGCCATCCTTGCAGCTCAAAACTTGAAGGCACTGGGGGTTCAGACCTCTTAGATGAGATCCCATCACGGGGTCCATTTGGGGGTCCAGCATGCTCTGGGCCAAGCCTGATTCCAAAACAAGTCTGTTCAAGCTGAAAAACTCCTGCAGCCTGGTGCTACAGGCAGGTTCCTACACTGCCTGGGGCCACTTCCCAGGGCTTGATGCAGAATCACAGAAACATTCAGCTTGGAAAAGACCCTCAGGATCACCAAGTCCAACCAAGAACCCTACTCTGCAAGGTTCACCCCTAAACTATATCCCCAAGGACCACATACAAACTACCTTTAAACACATCCAGGGCTGGTAACTCAACCACCTCCCAGGGCAGCACATTCCAATCCCTGACCACTCTTGCTGGGGGAAAAAAAAGTGTTCCTAATGGCCAGTCTAAACCTACCCTGTTGCAGCTTGAGGCCATTCCCTCTTGTGCTATCACTAATTACATGTGACCAGCACCAGCCTTTCTACAATGTCCCTTCAGGTAGTTGCAGACAGTGATGAGGTCTCCCCTCAGCCTCTTCTTTTTCAAACTAAACAGCCCCAGCTCCTTCTTACTGCTGTTCTCTCCTCCAGAGCCCAACTCCTGAAACACTGCCAGTGCCTTTGCCAAGTCTCCCCTCAGCACAGGTGCTTCTCCAGCCTTGTCACAGCTCCCATGCCTCGCTCTGTTGCACACAGCAAGATATTTCCCTCCATCCTATAAGCATCCATGCACACTGAGGAAGTGGTTGCCAAAACTAAATCCACCTTTAAGTTCATGCTTTGCATTTGTAATTTAAACCCAGATTCTGCTGCCTAGATGCTAGCTAGTTTGTAACCCAGGGCTAGGCTTTGGACTTGTTGCTGCTCAGGCTCCACTGAGATGAATTGAGGAGACAAATCTTGGTGAGCTGGCAACTAGCAAACAAACTTTAAAGCATAGTGGAATGAAAATAGTGGGGTCTGAAGGAAGGCCAGGCTGCCTGCCTGCTAAATGTGAACTGAAATCCTGCTAAAGCAGGGAGACTCCAACCTCCTCCTGTTGTCAGCACAGCTGTTTGCACGTATCCAAGTAGCAGCTGCATACCTTGGCCAGGCTCCTTTTCTACTGCAACATCAAGCATCCAGAGGCTGCTTCAGATCAAAAAAGGTAGCTGCTCACTCAGTGTGTGCAAGCACATACCAAGGATCTCTGGAATCACAGAGTGATGTGGCCCAAACCCTGAAAGCTTCAGGCTGCTTGGCTGAAGTCTGCCAGACTTTGGCTCACATTCTCTGTGCCATCTCCCACCTCAAGCTATCACCTTGGCCATCCCCTCCAAGACTGTATAAGTTATATCAATAATTCCTCTAGAACTGCCATAGGGAAATGAGCATTATAAATGGCTTCTCACTGAAATACACACAGTGAGTGGAGGAATTCAGAGGAAAATACAAAGTTGTATGGCATGAGTGGGGCTTCTGTCCAGTTCTGGGCCCCTCAGTTTAGGAAGGAGGTTGACTTGCTGGAAGGTGTCCAGAGAAGGGCAACAAAGTTGGTGAGGGGTTTGGAACACAGCCCTGTGAGGAGAGGCTGAGGGAGCTGGGGTTGCTTAGCCTGGAGAAGAGGAGACTCAGGGGTGACCTTATTGCTCTCTACAACTACCTGAAGGGAGGTTGTAGACAGGCAGAGGTTGGTCTCTTCTCCCAGGCAGCCAGCACCAGAACAAGAGGACACAGTCTCAGGCTGCGCCAGGGAGGTTTAGGCTGAAGGTTAGGAGGAAGTTTTACACAGAGAGAGCGATTGCCCATTGGAATGGCCTGCCCAGGGAGGTGGTGGAGTCACCATCACTGGAGGTGTTCAGGAGGAGACTACATGGGGTGCTTGGTGCCATGGGTGAGTTGATTAGGTGGTGTTGGATGATAGGTTGGATGTGATGATCTTGATGGTCTCTTCCAACCTGTTCTATTGTATTCTATTCTAAAAAGGTGAAGCTTTTGCCAAAGCAGCTTCAGGGTTTGCCATTTCTGGCAAGCAACCAGGTTCCTCAGCCAAAACACTTAGCCTGGATCACCCAAAGCCATTGGCTTCAGCAGAACTACCCATGGGTTTCCATGTGGTGTCTGACTCCAAGGTACAAGAGCAGGATGTGGCAGACATGCACAAATCTTTGGTGGGCTACACTAGTCTACAAAGAGCTGCATAGGCTCTGAAGGATATAGGGCATTCACAGGAGAGGGTATGAAGCAAAAAGTTGAGCTACTTGTTGCCATAGGTCATATCAGAGGGAGGAAACTGAGAACATCTTGCAGAACATTGCATATTCTTCTTTTCAGGCCTTCTTGGGTGTATATAAGAGGTTTCTTCTGATGCCTTGATGTAGAAAATAGCAAATTCAAGGCCTCAGTCAGAGCCTTATGAATGATGTTGTGGCTAACATACTCCCCATGCCTGCCTTGAAAAAGAAAGGAACACAGTAAAGAAGGTGGCAACTAACTCTACAGCAACCCTCAGTAGCAAAAAGCTTGGTTTTACTAAACCAATCTGAAGTCTTGCTTTAATGCAAACATACTTAGCAGAGCAGGGCATCTCGGAAGCATCTCTATTAAAAGAAAGAACAGAGCAATAATAATCACACTCCACAGGAAGGAGTCCTTGCTTTCTGGCAACTAACAAACCCCAGGAAAGAATAAAATCGATGGTCAAAGTCTTTTCCTTCCACATTTGCTCCAAATGGAAATGCACAAATGAGATAAATGCCTACAGCGAATCTGAGGCCAAACGGTTATGGGCTTGCCCTACTGCAGGAACTTATCAACATCCTCCTCCCCAGGGAGCTCAATTTCTTACAATGGTGACAAATGAGCAATAGGGAAGTCTTCTTTCTTCACTGAAAATTCAGTACAGACCTTGCATTCCCTGTGTTTTTGGGACCTGGCAGCAAGTTCAAGGCCCAAGTGCTCTCCAGCTAGGACAGCCGGAGTGCGGGTCAGGGACCCACCCCTCTGAAGCCACACCTGGACACCACAGGGACACCCATGACAGCGTGGCCAGGTGCAAGAGAGCTGCTGTGCAATAACCTCGGTGCTCTCCACAGGAAGGAGGGAAGAAGATGAGAGAAAAGGTCTCTGGCTTCCACAGAGGTGACCAAAAAGAGCTGTAGTTAGCAGCTGTCATAGCAGTCCTGCTGTGGAGCTCTAGAATAGCTAAGGGCTCTCCAGTTATTATAAACTGTCAAGCAGGGGAACTTTTCCTTCCCTGGCAGCCCTGGGAGGCACAACTCCAGCAGAAAGCAGTGATGTGCATCCTCAGTCAGCATCAAGGACTGAAAGAATTCACTGAAACCTAATTGCAGTATTTCTCATCAAAACACTCAGCTCAACAGGAGATAGGATATCATAAGGGCTGTGGAACTTTGTTTGATTGGGTTTTGCTTGTTTGTTTTTTCCAATGAACTGTAGGAAATGCAATCTACATAATTGGTTACCCCTGGATGTTTGCCTAAGAATACTGCTTATGTCACTTGTAAAATAACCTCTCTGAATCTGCCCAGCAGTGTGTCATGGGTTGAGTTGAATCTGCTGCTGCTATTCAATACCGTGCTGCCCTCATGCCAGCTTCAAAATGAAAGCGCTGGCTGGAGCAAAAGATCACAGGGCTTGAAGTTCAGATTGCAACATGAGTTACGGCTTCCTGCTCCAGCTGCTGCCTCAGGCTTTTGGGTTGGGGGTGCTGGTCCTTTTCACAGTGAGGGCTGTGGGTTGGGGAGTGGAAGGAGGTGGCTGGCTTCTGCTGCTGCTTTTGCATCTTGCTGTGCTTTCCTGCACACAGGCTCAGGTAACTGCATTGCATCATTTCCAGGAAACACTTTACCTCAATCCAAAGGGTTTTTTCTGTGTTACTTTCCCTCCCATCTGTGCAGGGGGAGAGGGGCTTGTGGGAGTGGGCTGTGTTAACCCAGCACACTATTTTCTGAGAACTCAATGTGTCTTTGCTGTGGTGGTTTGGCCCCAGCTGGGGGCTGGATGCCCACCAAAGCCTCTGTATCTTCTTAGATGGACAGAGGAGAGAAAAATATGACACCCCATGGGTCAAGATAAGAGCAGTTTAGTAGGGCAAAAGCAAAGGGCACACACAGAAGCAAGGGAAAACAAATATATTCTCTACTTCCCATCAGCAGACAATGTCTGTCCACTTCCCAGGATGCAGGGCTTCAACGTATGTAGCAGTTGCTCTGCAAGACAAATGCCAGTAGTGAGTGCTCCCACCCCTCCTTCTCTCTCTTAGCTTTTATATCCAAGCTGACATCATATGGCATGGAATACCCCTTCAGTCAGTTTGGGTCAGTTGGCCCTGCCACATCCCCTCCCAAGATCTTGGCCACCCCTCAGCCTGCTGCTGGGGTGGTGGTGGGGGAAATGTTGGAAAAGCAATTAATCACAGAATGTTAGTGGTTAGAAGGGATCTCAATAGATCATATAGCCCAACTCTTCTCCTAGAGCAGGTCACACAGGAAGGCATCCAGGCAGGTTTTGAACATCTCCAGTGAAGGAGACTCCACAAGTTCTCTGGGCAGCCTTTTCTAATACTCTGTCCACCCTCACAGTGAAAGTTTTTCTTTACACTTACACAGAACCTCTTATACGCCAGCTTGCACCCCTTGCCCCTTGTCCTGTCATTGCACATCACTGAGGAGACTCTGGCTCTGTGCTCCCAACACTTGCCCTTCACACATTCAGAAACATTAACCAGGTCACCTCTCAGCCTCTTCTAAGCTGAGGAGACCCAGCTCCCTCAGCCTTCCCTTGCAAGGGAGATGTTCCACTCCCTTAATCATCTTTGTGGCTTAGTGTGGCACTCTTTCAAGAAGTTCCCTGTGATTCTTGAACTGAGGGTCCCAGAACTGGACACAATATTCCAAATGCAACTTCACCAGGGAAGAGTAGAAGGGAAGGAGAACCTCTCTTGACCTACTAACCACACTCCTTCCAATACACTTCAAGATACCATTGGCCTTCTTGGCCACAAGGGCACATTGCTTCTATCCACCAGGACACCCAGGTCCCTCCCCTCTGTGCTGCTCTCCAACAGATCAATCCCCAACCTATACTGGTCCCTGGGGTTGTTCTGTTTCAGATGCAAGACTCTACACTTGCCCTTGCTGTGTTTCATTAAATGTCTCCCCAGCCTGCCTAGGCCCTGCTGAATGGTAGCACAGCCTCCAGGTGTGTCAGCCACTCCTCCCAGTTTTGTGGCATCAGCAAACTTGCTGACAGTGCCCCCTGTTCCCTCACCCAGGTCTTTGGTGAATATGTTGAATAGTACTGGTCCCCCGAAGGACTCCACTAGATACAAGCCTGCAACTAGATTCTGTTCCACTGACCACAGCTCTCTCGAAATTCTTCCCTTCAACCAGTTCTCAGGCCACCTCACTACTGATCATCCAGACCATGCTTCACCAGTTTAGCTGCAAGGACACCGTGAGTGACTGCGTCAGATGCTTTACTGAAATCAAGCCAAACCACATCCACTGCACTAACATCACCTATCCCCCTGATCATGTCCTCATAAAAGGCTAGCAGGATGGTCAAACATGACTTCCCCCTGGGAAAAACTTACTGACTGCTCCTAATGAGCCTCTCCTTGATATGCCTTCAGATGGCACCAAGGATAAGTTGTTCCATCACCTTCCCAGGACCCCTTCCTGCCCTTTTTGAAGACTGGAGTGGTGGATGTGGGGCAGGCTGTGGATGTGGTCTACCTGGACCTCAGCAAGGCCTTTGACACTGTTCCCCATAGCAAACTCCTGGCCAAGCTGTCAGCCCATGGCTTGGATGGGAGCACACTGCAATGGGTTAGGAACTGGCTGGAGGCTGAGCCCAGAGAGTGGTGGTGAATGGTGCCACATCCAGCTGGCAGCCAGGCACCAGTGGTGAGCCCCAAGGATCAGTGCTGGGCCCCATGCTCTTTAACATCTTCATTGATGATCTGGATGAGGGCATTGAGTCCATCATCAGTAAATTTGCAGATGACACCAAGCATGGGGCAGGAGTTGATCTGCTGGAGGGTGGAGAGGCTCTGCAGAGGGACCTGGACAGGCTGGACAGATGGGCAGAGTCCAAGGGCAGGAGATTGAACACATCCAAGTGCCGGGTTCTACACATTGGTCACAGCAACCCCATGCAGTGCTACAGGCTGGGGTCAGAGTGCTGGAGAGCAGCCAGGCAGAGAGGGACCTGGGGGTGCTGGTTGATAGTAGGCTGAACATGAGCCTGCAGTGTGCCCAGGCAGCCAGAAGGGCCAATGGCATCCTGGCCTGCATCAGGAACAGTGTGGCCAGCAGGAGCAGGGAGGTCATTCTGCCCCTGTATACTGCACTGGTTAGGCCATACCTCGAGTCCTGTGTCCAGTTCTGGGCTCCTCAGTTTAGGAAGGAGGTTGACTTGATGGAGTGTGTCCAGAGAAGGGCAACAAAACTGGGGAGGGGTTTGGAACACAGCCCTGTGAGGAGAGGCTGAGGGAGCTGGGGTTGCTTAGCCTGGAGGAGGCTCAGGGGTGACCTTATTGCTCCCTACAACTACCTGAAGGGAGGTTGTAGACAGACGGATGTTGGTCTCTTCTCCCTGGCAGCCAGCACCAGAACAAGAGGACACAGTCTCAGGCTGCACCAAGGGAGGTTTAGGCTGGAGGTTAGGAAGAAGTTCTACACAGAGAGAGTGATTGCCCATTGGAATGGGCTGCCCGGGGAGGTGGTGGAGTCACCATCATTGGAGGTGTTCAGGAGGAGACTTGATGGGGTGCTTGGTGCCATGGGTTAGTTGACTAGGTGGTGTTGGATGATAGGTTGGACACGATGATCTCGAAGGTCTTTTCCAACCTGGTTTATTCTATTCTATTCTATTTGCTGAGTGTGGCAGCACTGGTCAGCCCTAGCCAAACACTGGTGTGTTATCAATACCCTTCCAGCTACTACTACAAAACAGAGCACTACAAAAAGATGCTATGGGAAGGACTAACTCCATCTCGGCCAAGCCCACTGCCATCATGAATGTGGCAGACAGATTTCTATGGCCCCAGTGTCAGATCATGACTAGAAGTTGTGAGGGTGTGGGGGTTTTTGGATGGTTGGTTGTTTTTTTTCTGCCAGAAGCAACCTGAACCTTTAGGGCTAGTCAATTAATCTCTCAGCATCTCAGGTCCTGAACAAAACACGCATGTGTTGAGGATGGTGTTGCAAGGGAACATTCTGGAAGCCTTTCAAACATTTTCAGCAGCTGTGGTGAAGGTGGGAGAGATGCAGACAGTCCACACAGATTTTGCAGGCAGGCACTGGTTTAAAATAAAGTTTGCACTAAAATTTGAGTTTGTTTGTCCAGGCCTCACTTCCACACCCTAGGGATACCAAATCCACCCCTTGCACCACATCATGAAGTTGCAAAAGAGGCCATTGCACCATCTCTGTCAATGGTGTGCCTCTTTCAAGTGCCAGCTTCCTTTCCACGCACAAACCCCCCAAGGCCAGCTGTGTCATTCACTTTTCAGTGCAGCAGCCATCAGTAATTGCAGACATAACTCACAGGCCACACGTGGCTGCAGCGGTACCTGGCATTCTCTGCATGCACTGCAGCTAGAGCCTGGCATTTGAAGCTGACAGGTGAAAACTGCCTTTTCCAGACAACTGGAATTGCTGAAGCAACCTCCTCTGCAATGAGCTTTTTTGGAAGTCAGCTGAAATGTAGAAGCCAGACTAAGAGGAGATAGAAACTTTCAGGACCAAAGCAACGTGGGGAGGCTTTCAAGTTTAGGTTTAGGGGTTTCCTTAGGTTTTTACATTGGTGTCTTTTAATCACTCCAGTGATGGTGGGGTCTGTCTGGCATTATTGATCAAAAGCAAAACAGTGGGGAAAATTACTCCAAGGTCTTGTGGGCTAAGGGGGATTGGGAATGTGTGGCAGTCTCAGCACCATGGTACATTCACATGCCCATTGTGATAGTTTCAATCATACTTGAGCAAGTCTTCACTCTTCCCACCCAGAGCTCCATTAGCACTGGGCATGGTGCTAGCTTCAATACCAGGGGGCAGTGGTGTGAAATGTCCAAAGGAAGCATTGCTGTTTCTAGCTTGCAGCCAGAGTATAACAGGGGAGATCATCTGCCCACAAGCACTCCACAGAATTCAGCACAAGCTGTACATCCAGCACTTCAATGAAAGCAGCCATCCACGAGGCAAAGGCTTGCACGTCTCTTTCTCCCTCTTGCCTCCAAACCTGCATTTGCCAAAACCAACAGAGCACAAAGGTAGCTTGTGGATGACTGAGAGTTTGATTTCTGGTCAAATTTGCTAGAACAACCCCAAAAAGGAGGCAAGGTAATCTCCTGAAGGCAGAGCACCAGGCAAACACCACAGAGCAGAAGAATCAAGCCTTTCTCCTCCTTACTGCCTTTGTGGCCTGACACACCTATGTGTACCTGCTACAACACCTGGAAGCAACAGACTTCACTCCAAGTCCAAGATGAAAGTTTGGTTTCCACTCCCCACTCTATTTCTCCTATTTTCAGTCTACCTCCAAACCAAAACTGACTCATTTCTGACACTTACATTTTTGTGCATCCACTCAGCAGTTAACTCACGTACCCCAGAGAGGGCCTTGGCTGGCCTCCAGGTCCAAACAGTAAAAGATGCACATTTCAGGAAACTGCAGCACACAACAGGCACATTAGCACAGTGGTGCCCCACAAGCACCAAGCTGTGCATGTGCCCCAGGATCCTTGGTTTTGGCCTTACCACTAATGACTTTCCAGTAAATTTGCTATAGATAAACACCTAAGAAGTCACAGCTACCACTGATAGCCCAGAAAAGGGATGGGAAAGATTCAGGTGACACACTTCAGCAGCTCACCAGAAATAAGCCCAGAGTGCATCACACTAAGGACTCTTGTAAAGGGAAGTCTGAATGAAGACAGAAAGATCATTTTGTGATATTCAGTGTGAATCTACAAAATGAGCTTTATGGATATGCCTTTGCAATAGAAAATAATCACCCATTCCAGCTGTGTTCACATCCTTTTTTGCCTTCCAGGGTTAATCTGCTGAAAAGCTTTTAGCTGAGATTAATGTATATCCAGCTGGCTCTGGACTTTCCTTTTTTTTATTGTAATCCAAAAATTAACATACACCACCCCCCACCCCCAGATAAACAGCTCATTATTGGCAAGAAGATATCAGCCAGGGAAAGACCCCAGCATTTAAGTTCAGACAATTCCCCAAATATTGCTTTCGTTTTGGAAGACTCAAATGAATTCATTTAGTTATCCTGAAGTGAAAACCACGCTCTGCTAGCTGATAACATTGCTTAGAGCAGGAGGAGATTAAACAGATTAGTAGCTGGAAGCTTAAATTTGCCAGCCACCCTCATGGTATGGTTAGCAATGACATCAGCAGGGTAGGTGATGACATCAATGGTTTCACCTCCTATCAGCAAGCCCTTTAGAACCTTCTACAGAAAAACAGGCTCTTCACTTGGGTCTGCTGTATCACTGGGCTGGTGCTTAACAACAGCTTTCCACCTCACCAAACCTTCTAAAACTCCCAGGTGACTGAGAACCATCACACCACATGCTTTGCCTTCATCCCTGCCACCTCGTGTACCTCATCCCTGAGGATGCCTTCACTCTAGCTTCCTCCCAAGGGGCTGTAATAGTGGGGCATGTTGGTGTGGCAGAGCACACTCTGTGCCCTCCTTGCTCTTTATTGAGCAAGTGTTTACCCTTCAAATAGCATAAGGATCCCTCAGAATGCTTGGCATCTCACCCTGCCCTTATGTCTCTGTACCACCCCACAAGAGACTCCAGACAAGGATGCCTTAGTATATGTGCTTATTGCTGTCTACAACTACCTGAAGGGAGGTTGTAGCCAGGAGAGAAAGTTGGTCTCTTCTCCCAGGCAACCAGCACCAGAACAAGAGGACACAGTCTCAAGCTGTGCCAGGGGAAGTTTAAGCTTGAAGTGAGGGGAAAGTTCTTCACTGAGAGAGTCATTCGCCCTTGGGATGTGCTGCCCAGGGAGGTGGTGGAGTCACCGTCCCTGGAGGTGTTCAAGAGGGGACTGGACGTGGCACTTGGTGCCATGGTCTAGTAGTCATGAGGTGTTGGGTGACAGGTTGGACTTGATGATCTTTGAGGTCTTCTCCAACCTTGTTGATTCTATGATTCTATGTGAATTAACTCATCAGTTTGCCAAAGCAAGCCAAGCCCTAGGTTAGATATATTTCACCCTACAAGCAACTGAGGTGCCAAGATCAAACTGTGAGTTATTGCTCACAGCCCCAGAGATGTTGTTTGAGCTGCCCTGTCCCAAACTGTTCACAGCATGGGTTTGGTGTGCCATTAACAGGGCATGTCCCTGGTGGCATCATGCCAGACCTTCTACTCTGCAGGAGAAAAATAGGGAAAAGGCCAAGCACAACTGGTGTCAAAGTTTCATGTGCAAGGTCTCCCAGGCATCTGGAAGGGACATGGTGGATCTGGGAATGCCAATATGCTGCCCACTGCCAAAACAGCCTACCCACTTCCAGTGCATAGACTAGACACACCATCACAGTGGTCCTGGCCAGGGAGCCCAACATATAAGGAAAAGCAACAAGCAACCACCCCTCTGCCAGCATAACCCCCAAAAGCCAAGAACCTTGACAGCCTGGGCATAAAGCCAGTTATGGTGGGCTTGCTCACTTCTGCACTGGCTGAGTTTGGCACTGAGTCCACTAGGCATGGTTTATATCGCAAATAACAGACCAAAAGGAAAAGTGAGATTCAGGTGGCAGGCCTTTCTGTGAGTATCACAGAAAAGAAGCCCCACCATGAGTGTCAAGGAGCAAGACACAGCTGTTTTCTATGTCTTGAGCTGTGCTGGAGGAATGGACCTCTCTAGAAGATTAAATAAAGATTAAAATGGGGATGAGAGGGAAAGCCTAACTAGACTGGCAAGACATTCTTCAACAAACAGAAGCATGTAAATGCACATATGAAACAAAAAAAAAAGTTAAGGACAAATATACTTAAACAGAGCAGGGAGAAAAAAACCCCACAAACCAAGAGAGTGCCAACAAACATGCTCAGATCTGGTCTTCACATGTCTTTCCAGGCCTTCCTGGATTCCTTGATACACTGCCAAACACAACCTAGGTATATTTAGCTTATTAGTACTGGCATATAATCATTAATTTACCTACTTGCCATAAGGTTGATGGTTTCTGTGGGTTTTCAGTGCAGCATAACTATCACTGCATAATACACAGTTAGGTGTTGGTAAACCCTTCTTTACCAAGCAGGAATACATTTCTTTTAAAAGCAGAGTTCCTGTCCCAGGAACAACTTTTTGAGTGAAAATAATCACAGCCTCGACATACACCCAGGATTAAAAAGTGTTTCTCTTTTTGAGACTGAGGAACCCATTGCTAACTCCATAGAAATAGAACAGAATAGAATTAACCAGGTTGGAAAAGACCTTTGAGATCATCGAGTTCAACCTATCACCCAACAGCATTTAATCAACTAACCCATGGCACCAAGCACCCCATCCAGTCTCTTCCTAAACACCTCCAGGGATGGTGACTCCACCACCTCCCTGGGCAGCACATTCCAATGGCCAATCACTCTGTGAAGAACTTCTTCCTAATATCCAGCCTAAACCTCCCCCGATGCAGCTTGAGACTGTGTTTTGATGCTGCTTGCCTGGGAGAAGACACCAACCCCCACCTGTCTACAGCCTCCCTTCAGGTAGTTGTAGACAGCAATAAGGTGTCCCCTGAGCCTCCTCTTCTCCAGGCTAAGCAACCCCAGCTCCCTCAGCCTCTCTTCATAGGGCTGTGCTCCAGATCCCTCCCCCAGCAACTCAACATCAACAGAATCAAGAATAACTTTCCAGAGGAGCACCAAAGAAAAGGAGAGAGAAGTAGGTAAACCTTGTGCTGTGGTGGGAGGTTGAATGAAGGTGTCTAGGTTTAGCTCATATCTGGGGCTAAACTCTAACAGTTCCTCTATCATTTGATGACTACTCACCCTCCCCACCCCCCAGCAGAAAAAGAAAGTCAGGAAAAGGAGAGAAGACCCAGAGGCTGAAATGAAAACTGATTGGATGAGATAGCCAAACTGGTACCAGCATCAATACAAGATACATAAAGTGATACTCAACCCAGCAAAGGTGCAGCAGTGACAATATCCAGGAAGGCAGTCCTGAAGAGCAGGAGAGGGAAGATGAGGAGGAACTCTAAGAGAAAACTCCCCTTCCCATAGCAAGCCTCCTCCTTTACACATGGTCTGGATTTACACCTGTGAACTAACTCAAATCACTTCTGCTGGCTGACTCAGGACTCCTAATGGCCCACAGCTGGCCTCATCCTGGGATTCTGACCCAGCAAAACCAGGACAGAAGGCCACAGAAAGCTGTTAGCCTGCTCAGGTGGTATGGATTAAGTGCACTGACAAACAGCAACTCCACAACAAGGGGGTCTGTGTGGAGGAGGGTACCCACAGGGGGTGGCCAAACCCAGACATTATTTCACTGACACTTTTTCAGTGGAAAATGTCACATCAGTTCTACTACAAGGGGAAGAAAACAGAGGAAAACAGTCTCATGAAAATTAAGCTGGACCTTATTCTAGCACAGATATTTCAGACAGGTGTATTCCAAACTGGATTTAGAAAAACAAACCAAAACCAACACACCCCACCCCACCCCCCCTCTTCAGGCTGTATGCACTGAATTAGATTTTCTTCTAAAGCTTAAAACAGAAACAAAATGAACTCTGGCACAGAGCCTCTTAAGCTGGAGTGAGGAGGGGGAGCACCCCATAGAGCTCTACTTTTCTGGCAGAGTAAAACAATCTCTTCTCTGAGGAGCACTACTAGCAGATATTTATCTTCAAATGCTGCTCAAGTCCTTTCCTGTGTCAATCCACAGAAAATGCCTAGCTCTCACAGCTAAAAGGAAGTTTAATTAGAGTAGACCAGAACAGAACAGAACAGAACAGAATAGAATAGAATAGAATAGAATAGAATAGAATAGAATAGAATAGAATAGAATAAACCAGGTTGGAAGAGACCTTCAAGATCATCATGTCCAACCTACCGTCCAACACCACCTAATCAACTAAACTATGCAACCAAGCATCCTGTCAAGCCTCGCCTTGAGTACCCCCAGCGACAGTGACTCCACCACCTCCCCGGGCAGCCCATTCCAATGGGCAATCACTCTCTCTGTGTAAAACTTCCTCCTAACCTTCAGCCTAAACCTCCCCTGGCGCAGCCTCAGACTGTGTCCTCTTGTTCTGGTACTGGTTGCCTGGGAGAAGAGACCAACCTCTGCCTCACTACAACCCCCCTTCAGGTAGTTGTAGAGAGCAATAAGGTCACCCCTGAGTCTCCTCTTCTCCAGGCTAAGCAACCCCAGCTCCCTCAGCCTCTCCTCACAGGGCTGTGCTCCAAACCCCTCACCAACTTCGTTGCCCTTCTCTGGACTCGTTCCAGCAAGTCAACCTCCTTCCTAAGCTGAGGGGCCCAGAACTGGACACAGCACTCAAGGTGTGGCCTAACCAGTGCAGAGTACAGGGGCAGAACGACCTCCCTGCTCCTGCTGGCCATACTGTTCCTGATGCAGGCCAGGATGCCATTGGCCCTCTTGACTGCCTGGGCACACTGCAGGCTCATGTTCAGCCTACCATCAACCAGCACCCCCAGGTCCCTCTCAGCCTGACTCCTCTCCAGCCACTCTGACCCCAGCCTGTAGCACTGCATGGGGTTGCTGTGGCCAATGTGCAGAACCCAGCACTTGGATGTGTTCAATCTCATGCCCTTGGACTCTGCCCATCTGTCCAGCCTGTCCAGGTCCCTCTGCAGAGCCTCTCCACCCTCCAGCAGATCAACTCCTGCCCCCAGCTTGGTGTCATCTGCAAATTCACTGATGATGGACTCAATGCCCTCATCCAGATCATCAGTAAAGATGTTAAAGAGCATGGGGCCCAGCACTGATCCCTGGGGCACACCACTGGTGCCTGGCTGCCAGCTGGCTGTGGCACCATTCACCACCACTCTCTGGGCTCAGCCTCCAGCCAGTTCCTAACCCATCTCAGTGTGCTCCCATCCAAGCCATGAGCTGACAGCTTGGCCAGGAGTTTGCTATGGGGAACAGTGTCAAAGGCCTTGCTGAAGTCCAGGTAGACTACATCCACAGTGTGGTGGTTTGAAAGGAAAGGCTCTGCTTTCCCTCCCCCACTGAGAAAGAGACCATGGCTAAACCCAGTCGGAGAAATGAGATTATATTTTACAAGGAAACAGATTAGATGCAACACAACAAATACAGGGCCTTTACAATATATACAGGAATATACAGCAAATGAACTCAACCAGAAACCAGACCCCCCACAGAGGGGGCTTCCCCCTGTGCCCCCTTCAACCCCCTACCTCCCTTCTCCCCCAAAGAGGTAGAAGAAGAGACGAGGACGGTTAACAGGGCAGGAAAAGAATAAGGGCCTTGCACAGGGAGTTAGTATCTTATCTTAGTTGGCCAGAATCCCAGAAGCAGATCCAGCCGAAAGGGACAGCGAAGGAAGGAAGACTGAGAGAAAGTTCCCAGCTCCCCCGGGTCCAATCTGACCTCCCACAATCCTTGGCCAATGAAATTCGTTTAGAATACCAAAATATTTTACAAACATTTAGCCAGTATGCCCCTTTCTTAAAGGCACAGCGTCAAACGGCCACACACAGCCTGCCCCACATCCACCAGGCAGTCACCTGATCATAGAAGGAGATCAGGTTGGTCAGGCAGGACCTGCCCTTCCTAAAGCCATGCTGGCTGGGCCTGATCCCTTGGCCATCCTGTAAGTGCTGTGTGATGGCACTCAAGATGACCTGTTCAATAATCTTGCCTGGCACTGAGGTCAGGCTGACAGGTCTATAATTGGTGCTGAAGAAGTTCATGCTCCCAGGTTGAGGGGTCCTCCATCACACAGTCAGCCTTAAATGTTATACAAATTTGTGTTTCTTATTTATTTCATTTTAAATAGTGAGGGGAAGATTTTCATACATTAGCTTCCTAAGGAAATTCTTCAGGATGATCAAGACCAACTGAGTGCTGACAAAGAATGGGAAACTCAAACATCGTAGAATCTGTGGAATTCATTCTTCTAAGGTGTAAAAACAATTATCAGAGAGCCCTTAGAGCATTAATTGTTTTGGTTAAGTTTTGGGGACTGGTGGAGTTTCCCTGGAGCGTCACTGTGAGAGCTCAAGCCTCCCTGCACACAAACCAGCCTCCTTCAAGCAGCTCTTCAAAAATGCTGCATGTAGAAGGCAACACATCCCCAGATGTGCCAAGGCACAGCACCTCATTGGCAAATGGACTGCTAAGTGCATTACAGCTAAGCTGGAACAGAAATGGCTCAGACTGTACCATAAATGCCAGATTAAAAAACTCCAGAGTGCAAGACCTTGAGAGTGGGAGACCACCTTCAAGCAAACAACATCAACAGAGCTAAAATCAGTAATGCCATGATATGAGGTCATCGAAAAGAGGCTCAGGTTGTAGTGCTCTTCCTAGCACAGTGCTGCAATACTGCTTCTGCCTCCTCCGTTCCTGCTTGTTAATAGTTGCTGCTGCTTTTGCCTGAGAATACAGTAACTCAGCCACAGGCTGGAGACATGAAGCCATAAATCTGCCAGGTTTAGTATGGACTGAATCATCAACTGCTCCCAAATCCCTTGAGGGCCTTCTGCAGCCTCTTCCAAAGTGCTGTAAAATTTTTTCTCAGGAAGTATCACAAGGTGATGCTGTCTTCATCTTTTAGAATAGAATGGAATGGAATGGAATGGAATGGAATGGAATGGAATGGAATGGAATGGAATGGAATAGAATAGAATAGAATAGAATAGAATAGAATAGAATAGAATAGAATAGAATAGAATAGAATAGAATAGACCAGGTTGGAAGAGACCTTCAAGATCATCATGTCCAACCCATCAACCAATCCAACACCACCTAAACAACTAACCCATGGCACCAAGCACCCCAGCAAGTCTCCTCCTGAACACCTCCAGTGATGGTGACTCCACCACCTCCCCAGGCAGCCCATTCCAATGGGCAATCACTCTCTCTGTGTAGAACTTCTTCCTAACATCCAACCTAAACCTCCTGCTTCCAGAGAGCTGTGGGGTTTCCATTTCAGTATTGCCCCCTGCAAATGGCCTACTCCCTGCCACATCTTCTACCAACTTTATCTTGGCAGGTTTACTGCAAGCAGTCTTGTTCTCTTAAACTATATAAAATGTTACTGAAGAAACAGTCAGGGTCCTCTGAGTTCAAACTACACACTGATTGATCATTTTTCTTTGCATATGAAAATCAATCTCCTTCTATGATCAGGTGACTGCCTGGTGGATGCAGGGCAGCCTGTGGATGTAGTCTACCTGGACCTCAGCAAGGCCTTTGACACCGTCCCCCACAGCAAACTCCTGGCCAAGCTGTCAGCCCATGGCTTGGATGGGAGCACACTGCGATGGGTTAGGAACTGGCTGGAGGGCCGAGCCCAGAGAGTGGTGGTGAATGGTGCCACAGCCAGCTGGCAGCCAGGCACCAGTGGTGTGCCCCAGGGATCAGTGCTGGGCCCCATGCTCTTTAACATCTTTATTGATGATCTGGATGAGGGCATTGAGTCCATCATCAGTAAATTTGCAGATGACACCAAGCTGGGGGCAGGAGTTGATCTGCTGGAGGGTGGAGAGGCTCTGCAGAGGGACCTGGACAGGCTGGACAGATGGGCAGAGTCCAAGGGCAGGAGATTGAACACATCCAAGTGCCAGGCTCTGCACATTGGCCACAGCAACCCCATGTAGTGCTACAGGCTGGGGTCAGAGTGGCTGGAGAGCAGCCAGGCAGAGAGGGACCTGGGGGTGCTGGTTGATGGTAGGCTGAACATGAGCCTGCAGTGTGCCCAGGCAGCCAAGAGGGCCAATGGCATCCTGGCCTGCATCAAGAACAGTGTGGCCAGCAGGAGCAGGGAGGTCATTCTGCCCCTGTACACTGCACTGGTTAGGCTGCACCTCGAGTCCTGTGTCCAGTTCTGGGCCCCTCAGCTTAGGAAGGAGGTTGACTTGCTGGAATGAGTCCAGAAAAGGGCAATAAGGTTGGTGAGGGGCTTGGAGCACAGCCCTGTGAGGAGAGGCTGAGGGAGCTGGGGTTGCTTAGCCTGGAGAAGAGGAGACTCAGGGGTGACCTTATTGCTCTCTACAACTACCTGAAGGGGGGTTGTAGTGAGGCAGAGGTTGGTCTCTTCTCCCAGGCAACCAGTTCCAGAACAAGAGGACACAGTCTCAGGCTGCACCAGGGGAGGTTTAGGCTGGAGGTTAGGAGGAAGTTTTACACAGAGAGTGATTGCCCACTGGAATGGGCTGCCTGGGGAGGTGGTGGGGTCGCCGTCGCTGGGGGTGTTCAGGGCAAGGCTTGACAGGATGCTTGGTGCCATGGGTTAGTTGATTAGGTGGTGTTGGATGATAGTTTGGACACGATGATCTTGAAGGTCTCTTCCAACCTGGTCTATTCTATTCTATTCTATTCTATTCTATTCTATTCTATTCTATTCTATAGCCAGCTCCTCTGAAAATGATGTTCCAGTGTCAAGCCATAGCTGGAAAACCCAGTCACTGCAATCTCAGACTGCTGGGTGTAGACCTCTTCCAAGAACACTCAGCCTCACAGCAACACACACCCTTCATGTAAGGCTTCAGCAACTTTACAGGTCAACATAAACCCCCAAAAATTCAATGTGTACTGCAATAAATACTTTCCTTGTCTTCAGGGGAAGCTCTATGTAACAGACTTTCTGCTTTTTGCCTTTTTTTCTTTCTTCCTTTTTTTTTCCTTAATGACAGCATCTGTTTATTTTATTGGGCTGTTTTCCAGCAGCACACAGAGCCTTCTGCCCTGCTTCTATTTGGGGCTGATTTGGTGCTCACTTTCACAGCAAAACCAACAAATCATGAAAATAAGGTGCTGGCAAACAAGCAAATAATGGAGACTCTGTGTGTATGCAAAACTGGCACTGTGCAGCACAGCTGACTCCCCCTCAGTCTGTAGCATTGGCCATGCCAGTGTGATGGCTGAGTCCCAGCTGGCTGTGCACAGTCTAAAGCAGCACCACAGAACATGGGGGAAGAGTTGAAGCCATGCAGTGCCTCTTGCTTTCCTTTGCCAATAAACAAGACTGGACAGGTCTAGTGCTGGCATCTCAGCTGGGAAGCAGCATTCATCCTCTGATTCCCATCACCCATGTCCTCTGAGGGTTCAGCAGTGGCATGGAAGCACACTGAAATCACATCAGTGGGAAGCAGTACACCAGACCACCAGGACTTTCAAAACAGGTACCTTGCACTCTGCTGCTGCTCTGCAACCTCTGCGTGACCTCAGGGATTCCATTATCTATGGAGTCACAACCATTACTTTCCATACCAGATTGCTCATAGTAGCTTTCTGCTCCTGGCAGAAACCAGGAAATTCTCTTTCTATCCTCTTCATCTTTCCTTTACTTCCTTTTATATACATTTTTTTTCCTTTCATCCTCCCCTTTATCCCCAAATAGCTAGTCATAAGAATGAGAGGAAATAATTAATGGAGAATAAATCTGATGAAGAGTGACTGAAGGGGCTGGGGCTGTTTAGTTTAGAAAAGAGGAGACTGAGGGGAGACCTTATTGCTGTCTGCAACTACCTGAAAGCAGGTTGTGGAGATGCTGGAGCTGGTTTCCTCTCACAGGTAATTAGTGATAGAACAGAGGGAATGGCCTCAAGTTATGACTGGGTAGGTTTAGACTGGTCATTTGGAAAAAAAATTCCCAGCAAGAGTGGTCAGGCTTTGGAATGTGCTGCCCAGGAGGGGGTTGAGTCATCAACCCTGGGTATGTTTAAAGATGGTTTGGCTGTGGTGCCTGGGGATATGGTTTAGGGGTGAACCTTGCAGAGTATGGTTCTCAGTTGGACTTGGTGATCCTGAGGGACTTTTCCAACCTGAATGTTTCTGTGAGTCTGTGAAATTGCTTTAAATTGCAGGTTTAGACTGGATGTTAGGAAAAATTTCTCTCCTGGAAGAGTGGTCAGTCATTAGACTGGGCTGCCCAGAGAGGTAGTGGAAGCACCATCCCTGGAGGTGTTCAAAAAATGTGTAGGCATGGAACTTTGGGACATGGTTTAGTGGGCATGGTGGTGGTGGGTTGACAGTTGGACTTAATCTTAGAGGTCTTTTCCAGCCTTAATGGCTCTATGAATGCCTTTTCTCAATTGCAGAACTGCAGCAGTATTCACAAACCTTTACAGACTACGTGATGTGTATAAAGAAACTTTAGGTGTCTGGCTTTGTACATAGAATCATAGAATCAATAAGGTTGGAAAAGACCTCAAAGATCATCAAGTCCAACCTGCCACCCAACACCTCATTACTACTAAACCATGGCACCAAGTGCCACATCCAATCCCTTTTTTAACACCTCCAGGGATGGTGACTCCACCACCCCCCTGGGTAGCATATTACAATGCCCAACAACTCTCCCTGTGAAGAACTTTCTCCTCACCTCAAGCCTAGACTTCCCCTCTTGTTCTGGTGCTGATTGCCTGGGAGAAGAGACCAACTCCCTCCTGGCTACAACCTCCCTTCAGGTAGTTGTAGATGGCAGTAAGGTCTCCCCTGAGCCTCCTCTTCTCCAGGCTAAGCAACCCCAGCTCCCTCAGCCTCTCCTCATAGGGCTGTGCTCCAAACTCCTCACCAGCCTTGTTGGCCTTCTCTGGACACATTCAAGAGTCTCATGACTTTCTGAATAATCCCAAGTGGCTCAGAAGAAAGCCCCTGGGCTGTGTGTACTGGGCTAGGTGAGTGTAGCCAACCTGGGAGGACAAAGGCTTTTCCCAGGCATGGGCTAGCAGCTATGGGGTAGGCTTGGCTCTTCCTTGTGCACTGGCCATAAGTGAGGCGACTAACCCAAGGCTCTGCCAGCACTGTTCTCTGGGAGTCTGAGACAGGCTCTATTTAGATTCTGCTTATCTGCTGTATGAGATGCATTTCAGTCCAGGGAGTTTGCTTTATTAACACCCATTGTGCTGTATTTGCCTCCTTTTTGCTTTGTTTGCTTGCATTTTCCTTTTGATAAGATGGTGGAGAGCTGGAAGTAAGAAAGGCAATGTTTTAGTTGTTTATTTTATGCTTGCTTTCTTTTCCTTTATAAATGAAATGCTGTTTGGAGGTGACCTGGTGTTTTCCAAGTGATTGCATCTGCATAAAGATGTAAATATGTGCAGAAATGTGTTAAGCTTTGAGTTGCATTTAATTAATTGCCCTGCAGCTAGTATTAACATATATTACTATGGCAGTCTGTGATCTGAGAGTTTATTAATGCTCCAGGCAATCTGGGCTTGCACGGTGGATGGGATGGAAGGGCAGGGGTATGGTTTACCTGTAGCATTTACTTTGTGCAAGCTTGATGGAGTCTGATTGCATTACAGTGGAAACAGAAGAAAGCAAATAGGCTGCAGCAAGGGCATGCAACTCCCTAGTGCTGGTGGAGGACAAATGCAATCTTTTGGGGTGTTTTAGAACATACAGCTGATCTGTATTGTGTCCTTAGTGTTATTTCAGGGCAATGGTAAGTCATTTATTACCCTCTCAGAGCTCCATCTGTGATCAGAAGGGATGCTTAGCTTATTTCTTTTTTTATCTGTCATTAGAAGCAGACAAAAAACTTCACTGCCTTCCCAGGAAGATCATGGTCCCACTGCCCAGTATTTTACCACCAGCAACTGATGCTGTTGCAAGGTGACTCTCCGTAAGCTATGACCAGTCATGGAGATCAGGAGACATCCCTGAAGGCTGGAAGAAGGCTGATGTCACCCCCATCTAAAGAAGGGTTCCAAGGAGAACCCAAGTAAATACAGACCCATTAGCCTCACTTCAACCCCTGAAAAGGTTATGGAACAAATCCTCCCGGGGACTGTCACAAGTCAGCTGAAGCATGTAATTGGGAAAAGCCAGCATGGATTCACCAGGGGCAAACCATGCCTGAAAAACCTGATTGCCTTCTTTGACAAAGCAACTTGCTCAGTCAGTGCAGGGTGAGCAGGTGACATTGTCCACCTGGACTTCTCCAAGGCTTTTAACACTGTCCTCCCACAACCTCCTCCTAGAGAAACTGACACATTACGCTCTAGGCAAGTGGTCTGTGTGGGGTAAAGTTAACAGGAGGAGAGGAGAGGAGAGGAGAGGAGACTCGAGGAGAGGAGAGGAGACTCGAGGAGAGGGAGACTCGAGGGAGACTCGAGGGAGAGGGAGAGGGAGAGGGAGAGGGAGAGGGAGAGGGAGAGGAGAGGAGAGGAGAGGAGAGGAGAGGAGAGGAGAGGAGAGGAGAGGAGAGGAGAGGAGAGGAGAGGAGAGGAGAGGAGAGGAGAGGAGAGGAGAGGAGAGAAGAGGAGAGGAGAGGAGAGGAGAGGAGAGGAGAGGAGAGGAGAGGAGAGGAGAGGAGAGGAGAGGAGAGGAGAGGAGACCTTCAAGATCATTGCATCCAACCTATCATCCAACACCACCTAATCAACTAACCCATGGCACCAAGCACCCCATCAAGTCTCCTCCTGAACACCTCCAATGATGGTGACTCCACCACCTCCCCCGGCAGCCCATTCCAATGGGCAATCACTCTCTGTATAGAACTTCTTCCTAACATCCAACCTAAACCTCCCCTGGTGCAGCCTGAGACTGTCCTCTTGTTCTGGTTCTGGCTGCCTGGGAGATAAGACCAACCTCTGCCTGTCTACAACCTCCCTTCAGGTAGTTGTAGATAGCAAGAAGGTCACCCCTGAGCCTCCTCTTCTCCAGGCTAAGCAACCCCAGCTCCCTCAGCCTCTCCTCACAGGGCTGTGTTCCAAACCCCACACCAACTTTATTGCTCTTGAATCATTATTGCAGCGAAGAGAGACAGCTGCATAGCTGAAATACTTGTGAGAAAGGGCAAGCTATCCATCACCTTTCTCAAAGGCACAAAAGTGTGGAAGAAGTCACCTAAAACCTAAGCCTTGCATGGACTTTGAAGACAAAAATGTCACCAAAGACCAAGCACCAGTGAGTAAATTTCTCCAAGGCTTCCCATAACAGCTCTTGGACCACCTCAAATAAATACATCTGGAGAGTTTCTGACTTGGCCTTGCTGCACACCACTGCTTCCTGAGTGTCACCTGCAGCTATCACGATCATCAGCATTTCCCCAACATGTTTTATCAACCAACATTACAAGAGATTTCCACCACCACCACTGTTAGGAGACAAAGGGGCAGGGGTAGGAGGGAGAAGCTCACAGCAGGCACTTCAAAGGACAATTTCTGCATTTAAATGAGCTCAGTAAAACAAAGTCCTTTGAGCACCATGCACACTAAGTGTTACCTGAACAGATCCAAAGGGAGAGGACCATGACACTCTGTCAACCAGGAAAAAACCCAAAGATAATAAATTAGTCCATTTACAAATGCTAAGCCACTGCCCGATAAAAAGCTCCAACCCACTCCTTAGAATAGAATAGAATAGAATAGAATAGAATAGAATAGAATAGAATAGAATAAACCAGGTTGGAAGAGACCTTCAAGATCATCGTGTCCAACCTATCATCCAACACCACCTAATCAACTAAACCATGCAACCAAGCATCCTGTCAAGCCTCGCCCTGAACACCCCCAGCGACGGCAACCCCACCACCTCCTCAGGCAGCCCATTCCAATGGGCAATCACTCTCTCTGTGTAAAACTTCCTCCTAACCTCCAGCCTAAACCTCCTCTGATGCAGCCTGAGACTGTGTCCTCTTGTTCTGGTACTGGTTGCCTGGGAGAAGAGACCAACCTCTGCCTCACTACAGCCCCCCTTCAGGTAGTTGTAGAGAGCAATAAGGTCACCCCTGAGTCTCCTCTTCTCCAGGCTAAGCAACCCCAGCTCCCTCAGCCTCTCCTCACAGGGCTGTGCTCCAAGCCCCTCACCAGCTTTGTTGCCCTTCTCTGGACACGCTCCAGCAAGTCAACCTCCTTCCTAAACTGAGGAGCCCAGAACTGGACACAGTACTCGAGGTGCAGCCTAACCAGTGCAGTGTACAGGGGCAGAATGACCTCCCTGCTCCTGCTGGCCACACTGTTCCCTTAGAACACACTGCAAAAAGGCACAAGTATCTCTCCATTAAACCTTCTCCCTGGACTCCACCATCCTTTTGAGTGACTCGTGTCAGCAGGCTGATGCTTCGCAGTGACTCACAGCCTCATGCCAAGACCATCACTCACTGACAGCTGCCTGCAAGGCCGACACTGAGAGCAGAGTGCTCACTGCCTGCTCTGCCTTCCTCACCGAGTAGCACAGCGAGGGCTCACCACAGACCCTTCTGACTGAGGTCAATTGCCATTAGGCAGGGAGGAAAAAGATCCTACCTAGCTAGGAATTGTGATGGTCTGGGGGTTAAAAGGAAAATATGGTCTATTTCAAATGGTAAGAAAATCCAGGTGTTCAGAATCATAGAACTGGCAGGGTTGGAAGGGACTCGTACAGATCATCTAGTCAAATTGCCCCGACTACAGCAGAATCCCCCAGAGTACATCACACAGAAACACAGCCAGGTAGGTTTCAAACACCTACAGAGATAGAGACCCCACAGCCTCTTTGGTCAGCCTGCTCCAGTGCTCTGCCTCTTCCCAAGGGAAGAATTTTTTCCTTATGTGTATGTAGAACCTTTTGTGTTTCAGTTTATGCCCATTGCCCTTTACCCTGTCACTAGACACCACTGGAAAGTGTCTGGCTCTGTCCTGCTGACACTTGCCCTTTAGATATTGATGGGCATTAGTGAAAACCTCCCACAGTCTCCTCCAGGCTAAACAGATGTTCCAGCCTCCTCATCATTCTAGTGGCTCTCTGATGAGCTCTTCCATTAGTCCCCCAACCTTCTTGAACTGGGGAGCCCAGACCTGGATGCAACATTCCAGATGAGGCCTCACCAGGGCAGACTAGAGGTGGAGAGAACCTCCCTTAACCTGCTGGCCACACTCTTCTTAAGGCACCCAAGGATGCCTATTGGCCTTACTCACATATTCACCTGGAAAGGGTTTGTTGCTCTGTGGCATGGAATTAGACCTCACTGGATGGGGGCTAGGGGGTGTGGAAAGGAGAAAGGTTCTTTACAGCTAATAGAGGGGATGGGAATCAGCAGTGCAAGACCTAACCTTTACCTAGTTGCAGACATAAAAAGGAGGGGGGAAAATGTTGCCTGTGTATCTCCAACTCTCATCACACTGGCTTGAAAGCTGAAAGAAATCAGCAGGACACTTCAAGGCACCACAGACTGAAGAGGTGAACCAGGGATTTAAGGAATACACACCTTGATATGGACTCCCCAGGGATCACATATGTACCCCATGCAGTACCTATGTACCCAAAGCCTTCTGTCTGCCTTGGGTAAATCTGCCACACAAAGGGGGAAAATACATTAACAGCATAATAGCAATATAATGTGGAGCACAACTTATTGCTGTGAATAAGTAAGGACAAGATGAATTAACAATTAGGTTAGCAGAGAACGGATGAGGCTCGAAATCACACCAGCAAAAATTGCTTTTCGTAGCAAAAAGGGGTTTCTCTCATGCAAACAAGTACTGGCAGACAGCCTGTGGCACTCCACAGCCAAACAAAAGAGATAAATCTAGCTGGTCAGGGGATCCCACGTAAAAGTAATTACTTCTAACCTGACAATGCTCAGTTATTTTGATCTCCTTCACTTCCTGGGTGCTTCAGTTCACAATTGGGGTTTGGGGGTTTCTTAAACATCTGCCCATGATTATGAGAGCTGAAAACCTCTTTTAAGTAAATGAAAAATTAATTTCTCAAGTAGTCCCTTGCCTCTAGAGGATGAGACTTCAAAAGGAGGGGTGGGAGAGAGAAAAAACAACCTACTACTGAATGGATTAAATCTCATGATCAAAATTTCAGGAGTTCTCAGTAGATTTGTGCCTTTATGCCTTTCAGGAGATTTGAGAAAACACAGCATTAATTCCTACAATATTAACAGTATCACAGGACAGTCTCACAGGATCACCAAGTATCACAGGATCATCAAGTCCAACCTGTCACCACAGACCTCATGACTAAACCATGGCACTTGGTGTGCCAGGTCCAATCTCCTCATGAACACCTCCAGGGATGGTGACTCCACCACCTCCCTGGGCAGTACATCCCAATGACAAACAACTCACTCAGTGAAGAACTTTCTCCTCACCTCCAGCCTAAACCTCCCCTGGCACAGCTTGAGACTGTGTCCTCTTGCTCTGGTGCTGGTTGCTAGAGAGAAGAGACCAACCCCCTCCTGGCTACAACCACCTTTCAGGTAGTTGCAGAGGGCAATGAGGTCTCCCCTGAGCCTCCTCTTCTCCAGGCTAAACAATCCCAGCTCCCTCAGCCTCTCCTCACAGGGCTGTGCTCAAGGCCTCTCCCCAGCCTTGTTGCCCTTCTCTGGACACCTTCAAGTGTCTCGATGTCCTTCTTAAACTGAGGGGCCCAGAACTGGACACAGGACTCAAGGTGTGGCCTAACCAATGCAGAGTCCAGGGGCACAATGACCTCCCTGCTCCTGCTGGCCACACTATTCCTGATACAGGCCAGGATGCCGTTGGCCTTCTTGGCCACCTGGGCACACTGCTGGCTCATGTTTAGGCAGCTGTCAATCAGCACCCCCAGGTCCCTCTCTGTTTGGCAGCTCTCCAGCCACTCTGACCCCAGCCTGTAGCTCTGCATGGGGTTGCTGTGGCCAAATTGCAGCACCTGGCACTTGGATTTGTTGAATGCCATCCTGTTGGACTCTGCCCATCTGTGCAGTCGGTCAAGGTCCCTCTGCAGAGCCTTTCTACCCTCTAACAGATCAACATCTGCTCCCATCTTGGTGTCATCTGCAAACTTGCTGATGACTGACTCAATCCCCTCATCCAGACCATCAATGAAGATATTAACAGTATCACCAATACTTTGCAATGAGAAGTTTAGGAATACCCCAGCATGCACAACAACATGCCCAAGCACTGCAGTGCCTCTGAAATGTAGAGAAGTGTCCTCTTGTCCTTCTTGCTGTGCCATCTGAAAGGGTGGAAAGAGGAGCACAAATAGGAAGGAGAAATTGGAATTTTTTTAAAGGGAAAAAAAAAAGAAACAACCAGCAAAATAACAATAAAAGACAGTTCATCAAGCCTGGCCATGAAGAGCCCTTTAAGCTCTTCAAAATCATTGTCATGTCAAACACCATAGTGTGCTCAGGGTTTCTATGCTTCAGTTAGTTGCTGAATCAAACGTGAGGGGGACTGTGCTCTCCACATGTTGCTCTCTGCCAAAGTAGAATAGAATAGAATAGAATAGAATAGAATAGAATAGAATAGAATAGAATAGAATAGAATAGAATAGACCAGGTTGGAAGAGACCTTCAAGATCATCGTGTCCAACTTATCAACCAATCCAACACCACCTAAACAACTAACCCATGCAATCAAGCACCCCATGAAGTCTCCTCCTGAACACCTCCAATGATGGTGACTCCACCACCTCCCCAGGCAGCCCATTCCAATGGGCAATCACTCTCTGTGTAGAACTTCTTCCTAACATCCAACCTAAACCTCCCCTGGTGCAGCCTGAGACTGTGTCCTCTTGTTCTGGTGCTGGGTGCCTGGGACAAGAGACCAACCTCTGCCTGTCAACAACCTCCCTTCAGGTAGTTGTAGAGAGCAATAAGGTCACCCCTGAGTCTCCTTTTCTCCAGGCTAAGCAACCCCAGCTCCCTCAGCCTCTCCTCACAGGGCTGTGCTCCAAACCCCTCACCAACTTTGTTGCCCTTCTCTGGACACATTCCAGCAAAGTCAACCTCCTTCCTGAACTGAGGGGCCCAGAACTGGACACAGGACTAGAGATGCAGCCTAACCAGTGCAGTGTACAGGGGCAGAATGACCTCCCTGCTCCTGCTGGCCACACTGTTCCTGATGCAGGCCAGGATGCCATTGGCCCTCCTGGCTGCCTGGGCACACTGCTGGCTCATGTTCAGCCTACCATCGACCAGCACCCCCAGGTCCCTCTCTACCTGGCTGCTCTCCAGCCACTCTGACCCCAGCCTGTAGCTCTGCATGGGGTTGCTGTGGCCAATGTGCAGAACCTGGCACTTGGATGTGTTCAATCTCCTGCCCTTGGACTCTGCCCATCTGTCCAGCCTGTCCAGGTCCCTCTGCAGAGCCTCTCTACCCTCCAGCAGATCAACTCCTGCCCCCAGCTTGGTGTCATCTGCAAATTTACTGATGATGGACTTAAGTACCAGAGGACAGAACAGTCAATGCCAGTGTGAGCACTGGTTTGTAGAAATGAGCTAAGGCTCACCCAGAAACCCATGACCCAGTAAAGAAAAGGTCTTGAAAAGGCTTCTGAGAGATGGCCATCCAAAAAAGCACTGAGTTAAGCAGGGTTTATGTGCCTCCCAACTCTTTTTATTCTCTCCATGCAAGCTCTTCCTACAAAATGGGTCTATCTGCAGAATCAGTGTGGAGGAACTGGAATCTCCACAGCTTTGTCCTCTTTTTTTTCCACAAGGAACACATCCAAGCTTTTTTTGCTAACTTCTGAGTTAAAAGAAACTAAAGACTGCAGGCTTCAGACTTCCAGAGATACTGAAAGGGGGAAAAGGTCACAGAGTTCCCCAGTCTTCCCTGGGATTTGTTTCTGAGAGCTGAGGGTTTGCATATTTGTGTGCCTGTTCTGCACTAGAGCACACCAGATGGTAAAGAGCCAAGTGCAAGAGGAATGCTCCGCAGACAGTGCCAGATGGATGCCAGACAAACCTCTCCTTTTACTGTCCAACACAACTGTTAAGCTTTTGCATCCCGATTAAACTTCCAAGACATCCAACATGAGTAATTTACTAGCTAGAGAGATGTGTCTTGCCAGTGCCAATTCAGACCTCAAGTTTACTTATTCTTCTCACATAGCACAACTGGCAGAAATAAAAGAGCAAGATCAAAAGGAAAAGAAGCTAGATGAGAAAAGATGAAATATGAAATAATGTGGGTAATGGACAAGCTGCAGTTCATGATCAAAGGAATTATTCTAGCCCCAACTATATTTATTTATGAAGAAGTATATCACTGTTTAGAAGGAAATACCTTCCCTCATTTCTGAAAGGAAGAATTTGCTATTTGGCCTCACGTCACACAATGAAGTGCAGCTCTGTTTGGGGAGCTGAAAGAAAATCGTGACAGAACACCTCAAATTTTATTCACCTTAATCTTCACAAAGGAGGGCTCTCCTGGGATCTCACAGCTTTCCCATCCATTTTGTGTTTAATTCTCAAAACCAAATCATAATCAAAACCTAGAGCTTTAACCTAGAGTCAAAACAGGAAAGTACCAAAATGAGGTCTTGTGATCATTATCAGCTCAAAGCAAAGGGTCCTCAGCAGCCAGCTGGTTGTCCCCAACTTACATTGCATGCCTGACATATCTGCTGTGCCTTCATGAGCACACAGCGAGCAGCAATGCCAGCATCTCCACTCCACTTCAAAACTTCAGCTCCCTAAATGAAACATAGCACTGCTTGGCCACTTCTGACCCCACCCCCCACCTCAGCTCTGCTATGGGCATGCTGACCTGTGAGGCAGCAAAATTCCCATCTCCATCTCCCAAGCCAGGGAAGCAGCATTTTGATGCTACCTATCCCATGGGTCTTCTTAGTCATCTGCATTAGGCAGCCAAGAGGGCCAATGGCATCCTGGCCTGCATCAGGAACAGTGTGGCCAGCAGGAGCAGGGAGGTCATTCTGCCCCTGTACACTGGACTGCTCAGGCCACACCTTGAGTCCTGTGTACAGTTCTGGGCCCCTCAGTTTAGGAAGGAGGTTGACTTACTGGAAAGAGTCCAGAGAAGGGCAACAAAGTTGGTGAGGGGTTTGGAACACAGCCCTGTGAGGAGAGGCTGAGGGAGCTGGGGTTGCTTAGCCTGGAGAAGAGGAGACTCAGGGGTGACCTTATTGCTCTCTACAACTACCTGAAGGGGGGTTGTAGTGAGGCAGAGGTTGGTCTCTTCTCTCAAGCAACCAGCACCAGAACAAGAGGACACAGTCTCAGTCTGCACCAGAGGAGGTTTAGGCTGGAGGTTAGGAAGAAGTTCTACATAGAGAGAGTGATTGCCCATTGGAATGTGCTGCCTGGGGAGGTGGTGGAGTCACCATCACTGGAGGTGTTCAGGAGGAGACTTCATGGGGTGCTTGGTGCCATGGGTTAGTTGTTTAGGTGGTGTTGGATGATAGTTAGGACACGATGATCGTGAAGGTCTCTCCCAACCCGGTCTATTCTATTCTATTCTATTCTATTCTATTCTATTCTATTCTATCCTGTTCTATTCTATTCTATTCATTATGCTGTAGGCAAGAGACTCAAAGGGGCTGATGACTAAGTGGTGGAAGTGAGTGAAAAGAAATGCTTTTCCACCCATGCCAACCAGCCTTAAATCCTGAAAAGGGAAAGTACCCAAGGCTCTCACACACCAACATTAGATGGCTGCTGACAGGGCTGCTACTGATGCACATGTAAGCAAATGAGGTCTCATCACTGGAGCTACTGCTGGTCCCACAGCACCTGAATGAATTTTGGGGATCTAGGAGGAATAAAAGTCTTTGCTGCCCAAAGAAATAAAAACCAATAAAGACTGATATTTCACAGGTCTGACAAGGGCAAATCAAACCAAGTATCTAGACACAGCAATCTAGAAGCACTCACTTCAGCTTTAAGTCTCAATCAGCATTCAATTCCCACCTTATTTATTAGGGGTGATACAGTGCACCCCTTTGGCCACAGAACACTTGAAGAACTAATAGCATTGGAGTGAAATCTAGGCTGTGGCAAACTAAGAGGGAGTCCTGATGTGCTAAAGACCAAGAAGCAGAAGAGCTTCTGTGCCACATCCCAGATGTAGACAAATTGGGGGTTTCCCCCTCTCCCCTGTCCCATGCCAGAAATTGATCCAGACCCAGTTCCTCACTTCAGGAGAGGTTAGTGCCAGTAGCAGCACCAGCACTACCTTCTTCAGCATGCACATTTCTTGTACTCTGACCTTTTACATCAGAGTCAGAAACACATGACAGTGTTTTTCACTGAAATGGATTGTTTCACAGCATGTCTGTGCGTGGAGACTTTGCCCTGAGAAGAGATCCAGCTTGACATTCGCAATAAATCACAGTATCACACAGTATCACAGTAACTAAGGTTGGAAGAGACCCCAAGGATCATCAAGTCCAACCTGTTCCAACAGACCTCACAACTAGATCATAGCACCAAGTGCCACGTCCAATCTCCCCTTGAACACCTCCAGGGACGGCGACTCCACCACCTCCCTGGGCAGCACATTCCAATGACGAATGACTCGCTCAGTGAAGAACTTTTTCCTCACCTCGAGTCTAAACCTCCCCTGACACAACTTGAGACTGTGTCCCCTTGTTCTGGTGCTGGTTGCCTGGGAGAAGAGACCAACCCCCACCTGGCTACAACCACCCTTCAGGTAGTTGTAGAGGGCAATGAGGTCGCCTCTGATCCTTCTCTTCTCCAGGCTAAACAATCCCAGCTCCCTCAGCCTCTCCTCATAGGGCTTGTGCTCAAGGCCTCTCCCCAGCCTTGTTGCCCTTCTCTGGACACGTTCAAGTGTCTCGATGTCCTTCCTAAACTGAGGGGCCCAGAACTGGACACAGTACTCAAGGTGTGGCCTAACCAATGCAGAGTCCAGGGGCACAATGACTTCCCTGCTCCTGCTGGCCACACTATTCCTAATACAGGCCAGGATGCCATTGGCCTTCTTGGCCACCTGGGCACACTGCTGGCTCATGTTTAGGCGGCTGTCAATCAGCACCCCCAGGTCCCTCTCTGTTTGGCAGCTCTCCAGCCACTCTGACCCCAGCCTGTAGCTCTGCATGGGGTTGCCGTGGCCAAAGTGCAGCACCTGGCACTTAGACTTATTAAATGCCATCCCATTGGACTCTGCCCATCTGTCCAGTCGGTCAAGGTCCCTCTGCAGAGCCTTTCTACCCTCTAACTGACTAACATCTGTTCCCAACTTGGTGTCATCTGCAAACTTGCTGATGACTGACTCAACCCCCTCATCCAGATCATCAATGAAGATGTTAAAGAGGATGGGGCCCAGCACTGATCCCTGGGGGACACCACTGGTGACTGGCCGCCAGCCGGATGTGGCACCATTCACCACCACTCTCTGGGCTCGGCCCTCCAGCCAGTTCCTAACCCAGCACAGAGTGTTGTGGTCCAAACCACGAGCTGACAGCTTAGCCAGCAGTTTACTGTGGGGGACGGTGTCAAAGGCCTTGCTGAAGTCCAGATAGACTACATCCACAGGCCTCCCCACATCCACCAGACGGGTCACCTGATTATAGAAGGAGATCAGGTTGGAGAGGCAGGACCTGCCCTTCCTAAATCCATGTTGGCTGGACCTGAGCCCTTGGCCATCCTTCAGGTGCGCAGTTATTGCCGCCAGGATAATCTGCTCCATCACTTTCCCTGGCACTGAGGTCAGGCTGACTGGTCTGTAGTTTCCAGGTTCCTCCATCCGTCCCTTCTTGTGGATGGGGACCACATTGTCCAGTTTCCAGTCACCTGGGACCTCTCCAGTGAGCCAGGACTGGAGGAAAATGATGGAGAACGGCTTGGCCAGCTCATCTGCCAGCTCTCTCAGCACCCTAGGATGGATCCCATCCGGTCCCACGGACTTGTGAGTGTCCAAGTGGCTCAGCAGGTCCCGGACTAATTCCTCATGGATTTCTGGGGCATTACACTGCTCCCCGACCCTATTACCCAGCTCAGGAGGCCACTCATCCTGGACTCCTACCTTGCTGTTAAACATTGAGGCAAAGAAGGCGTTCAGGACCTCAGCCTTTCCCTCATCTTTGGTCACCATGTTCCCCTCCAGGTCCAGTAAGGAGTGGAGGTTCTTCTTGCCCTTCTTTTTAGCATTGATATATTTGTAAAATTGCTTTTTATTATCTTTCACAGAGGTGGCCAGCTTCAGTTCCAACTGGGCCTTTGCCTCTCTAATTTTATTCCTACATAGTCTAACCACTTCCTTAAACATACCTCGAGAAGCCTTCCCCTCCTTCCAAAGGTGATACAGCCTCTTTTTTTCCCTTAAATCCTTCAGGAGCTGCTTGCTCCTCCAGGCCGGTCGCCTTCCCCGCCGGCTCATCTTTCGGCACATGGGAACCGCCAGTTCCTGTGCCTTCAAGAGCTCCTGTTTGAAGTAGGTCCAACCCTCCTGGACCCCTCGGTTCATGAGGGTTGGTACCCAGGGAACTTTACAAATAAGTTTCTTAAAGAGGCTGAAGTTTGCCCTCCGGAAGTCCAAGGTGAAGGAAATCATAGGTACACCGCTAAGCTGAGTATTAAAAGGTGTTCCCATGGGAAGGGGCCAGTTCTGCAAGACCTGGGTGTCTCAGTCCCCTTTTGTGGAGACTAGGGAGGGTATAAAACCACGAAGGTAATGGCAATGTTGGAAGCTCCCCAACAATTCGAGGCCTTCAGGACTTTAAAGGCATCACTAGATCCATGGTGGTGACTATCTCTTAGCTTTTGTTATTTCACAGCATCACAGTATCACAGTATAACTAAGGTTGGAAGAGACCCCAAGGATCATCAAGTCCAACCTGTCCCAACAGACCCCACAACTAGACCATGGCACCAAGTGCCACGTCCAATCTCCCCTTGAACACCTCTAGGGACGGTGACTCCACCACCTCCCTGGGCAGCACATTCCAATGATGAACGACTCGCTCAGTGAAGAACTTTCTCTTCACCTCGAGTCTAAACCTCCCCTGGCACAACTTGAGACTGTGTCCCCTTGTTCTGGTGCTGGTTGCCTGGGAGAAGAGACCAACCCCCTCCTGGCTACAACCACCTGTCAGGCAGTTGTAGATGGCAATGAGGTCACCCCTGATCCTTCTCTTCTCCAGGCTAAACAACCCCAGCTCCCTCAGCCTCTCCTCACAGGGCTGTGCTCAAGGCCTCTCCCCAGCCTTGTTGCCCTTCTCTGGACACGTTCAAGTGTCTCAATGTCCTTCTTAAACTGAGGGGCCCAGAACTGGACACAGTTTCTTACATTTCCTCTTTTTCTGTAGTTCTAACTTTCCCCCCTGCACACATAAGCAGATTAAAACTCAAGTTCTTTGCTCAACCAACCACTTGGTTCCTTCTTGGTTTCATTCAGGGGATCCATAAAAGAACCTTCTCTTCTGCAGAAGCAAATTGAGACACCGGTTTCATACTTCTATGTCTTACCAACAACTCAACATGCAGAATACTTAGTTCACTCAAAAGAGAAGGTTGCAAGGGTTTGGATCCTATTTTGACTTCCAGTCTCATCTTTGGAATGCACAAAATGTCCTTGTAGAAGGGAAATTTCCAAGCAATTTAGTGTTGGTTTCAGTGCAGTTGTTTCTGAATAGAAGGTGAACATTAGTAAGCACATTAAAAGGAACATGCCAGCATCACTGGAATTAATTCCTCCATGCCTGCTGACAATGGCTGACACATCCTTGTGAATATCTGGACTTTTCAAAGCTTCACTTTCTGAAAGACAAAAGCTCCTTAGACAATCTCTCCTGCACTACCACATCAAACAGTTCGTTTCATCTCTTTGCCTTCCTTCTCATCTGTTTAAATAGAATAGAATAGAATTAACCAGGTTGAAAAAGACCTTTGAGATCAAGTCCAACCTATCACCTAACACCATCTAATCAACTAAACCATGGCACCAAGTGCCTCATCCAAGCTCTTTTTAAACACCTGCAGTGATGGTGACTCCAACCGCTCTGAAGCATCTTTCTCACCCACTTATTTTTTGGGGTTGCACTTGATTTCAGGGAGTTCTTATCTCTTGTGATGGGATAATGCCCATCCTGGAAGCTGGGGGGGGAGGGCTTGTGAGAACATTGCCCTCCCTGCAGGGGGTTTTCCCCCTGGGAAACTATATTAATCTGTTCCACTCCCCCTCCCTGCCCAGCAAGGCTATAAAATGGAGGATACTGCAGCCATTAGCTCTCTTGCCCCCCTGCCTTTGCTTGGACAATGACTTCTGGTGGGTCCCTGCTTCTCTTCCACATGGTCAGGCCTGATCCTTCTCCCTGCTACCTCCACACCTCTTCAAAGAGACTGGTTTTGTACTCTTATGTTCTCTCCCATCCATCTTTATTCCTTACCCTTGTGAACCCTACCTGTCATTGTTACATATATATATATATAAAAAAGAAAATTCTTTACTTCTCTACTTCCAAGCTGACTCCAAATTATTTCTTGGTGTATTTGCTCCTTCCTTTTCTTTTTCCTCTCCATTGGGAAAGAGGAGGGGGGAGCGGGGGAGGGATTCTCAGTCTTGGCCCCATCTGAGAAAGAGAAAGAGAAAGAGGAAAAGGAAAGGGAAAAGGAAAAGGGAAAGAGAAAGAGAAAGAGAAAGAGAAAGAGGAAAAGGAAAAGGAAAAGAAAAAGGAAAGGGAAAAGGAAAAGGAAAAGAGAAAGAGAAAGAGGAAAAGGAAAAGGAAAAGGAAAAGAAAAAGGAAAGGGAAAAGGAAAAGGGAAAGAGAAAGAGAAAGAGGAAAAGGAAAAGGAAAAGGAAAAGGAAAAGGAAAAGGAAAAGGAAAAGGAAAAGGAAAAGGAAAAGGAAAAGGAAAAGGAAAAGGAAAAGGAAAAGGAAAAGGAAAAGGAAAAGGAAAAAAATGAAAAGGAAAATAAAAAAAAAGAAAAAGGAAAAAGAAAAGGAAAAAGAAAAAATAGAAAAGAAAAAAAAGAAAAATTAAAGGGAAAGGGAAAAGGAAAAGGAAATGAGAAAAAGAAAAAGCAACCCAGCACCCCCAGAAAACCTTTACAACTGACAAAAACTAAGCTACAGAGTTTCAGCCCAGAGCAGCAGCACCTTTGACCTGTGCACCAGGCTCTGAGTGCCCCAAGATGTATGCCCCTCTGATCTGCCACCTTTTTCCTTAGCTTGGAGTCTGGCAGCATTATGAAACTGATTAATTATAAATGTTGTATCTACTTACCTTCACTAAGAGCTCAGAAATACAAGACTAAAATCCTTGTGGTAACACTGAAGTCATCAGAACCTCCTGCACCAAAGGAGTCCGGCTCCGACTAATAATTCACCTGCCCACAGAAGGAACAATATTCACTTTACAGAGTGAGTTTGAGGCTGATTTGTATGGCCTGGGATGTCCAAAGAAGTAGTCATGAAATACTGTCATGAAATCCCGTTCTGGGCCCCTCAGTTTAGGAAGGAGGTTGACTTGCTGGAACGAGTCCAGGGAAGAGCAACAAAGTTGATGAGGGGTTTGGAACACAGCCCTGTGAGGAGAGGCTGAGGGAGCTGGGGTTGCTTAGCCTGGAGAAGAGGAGACTCAGGGGTGACCTTATTGCTGTCTGCAACTACCTGAAGGGAGGTTGTAGACAGACGGATGTTGGTCTCTTCTCCCAGGCAGCCAGCACCAGAACAAGAGGACACAGTCTCAGGCTGCACCAGGGGAGGTTCAGCCTGGATGTTAGGAAGAAGTTCTCCACAGAGAGAGTGACTGCCCATTGGAATGGGCTGCCTGGGGAGGTGGTGGAGTCACCATCACTGGAGGTGTTCAGGAGAAGACTTGATGGGGTGCTTGGTGCCATGGGTTAGTTGTTTAGGTGGTGTTGGATTGGTTGATGGGTTGGATGTGATGATCTTGAAGGTCTCTTCCAACCTGGTTTATTCTATGTATTCTGTGTATTCTACTGAAATGTAAGGCATAGTCTGGCAGGCTATTTTGAGGCAACTAAATTAGCAAGCTGAAGCATTAAAGCTAAAGCTAGAGCACTGCAGGGCTGAGCAGAAAGAAACACAATAATGTCACCATTTCAAAAAGTTACTAAATATTTGCTCATCTAAGTAAAATTGTACTTTTGTAACCTCTCCATTTAGAGAAGAGTTTGGAAAAATGCTCAGGCACACACTCTGACAGCTGAATCACCTCCACTGGCTGTGCACCCCGCTTGCCTTCTCTGTGTTATTCACTACCACAGAGACATGGTGATGGAACATTAATTTAATGTACATGTATTAAACGTGCTCACAGTGTTTGCAGTGCTGGACTAGAACTATGGCACCAGCCCTCCAGATTCAGCTGGCTTTGTGGAAAAGCCCACAGCATACAGTTATAGGATAGGATAGGATAGGATAGGATAGGATAGAATAGAATAGAATAGAATAGAATAGAATAGAATAGAATAGAATAGACCAGGTTGGAAGATACCTTCAAGATCATCGTGTCCAACCTATCAACCAATCCAACACCACCTAATCAACTAAACCATGGCACCAAGCACCCCATCAAGTCTCCTCCTGAACACCTCCAGTGATGGTGACTCCACCACCTCCCAGGGCAGCCCATTCCAATGGGCAATCACTCTCTCTGTGGAGAACTTCTTCCTAACATCCAGCCTAAACCTCCCTTGGTGCAGCCTGAGACTGTGTCCTCTAGTTCTGTCTGGCTGGGAGAAGAGACCAACCTCCGCCTGTCTACAACCTGACTTCAGGTAGTTGTAGAGAGCAATAAGGTCACCCCTGAGTCTCCCCTTCTCCAGGCTAAGCAACCCCAGCTCCCTCAGCCTCTCCTCACAGGGCTGTGTTCCAAACCCCTCACCAACTTCATTGCCCTTCTCTGGACACATTCCAGCAAGTCAACCTCCTTCCTAAACTGAGGAGCCCAGAACTGGACACAGTCCAGTTATTTTGCTAAGCTGGCTGTGGAACACAGTCACCTCTTAACTCCTCAATTTTAACTGTTCATGAAGAATTAATTGCTTCTGTTCTGGGTTTCAGCAACAGCTTGAGAAGCCTTTATCCTTTCTCAGGCCCTTGTTTTGAATTTGTGTCCATGGAAAGCTTCTGTACAGATCAATACAACTCTCCTTTGGGAAATCATAAAATTTGCTGAGTGTTCCCATGACTGGTATTATTCTGAGAGCAGAGGGACTCTGAACCTTTGCAGTTACCTTTTAGATGTTTGGATCAACCTCAGCCTGGGTCTGCAGTGCTATCTGTTCCACATCATGAGTAAAAGCATCCTCTTTTGGCCATTATTTAGAAGGATCTTTTTTTCAGAAACCCATCACAGCTGGATGTGTTCCACAACTGCTACCAGAAAAAGAAAAGAAGAACAATAATAAACCCCCACCACATAACAACAACAAATACAGCCACTGTGCTAGCTGACATGGCAGGAAAAGAGCTTGTTGCTTTAAAATCTGGGAGATGAATTAAGCAGAGCCCAAGCCTTAACCCACAGAACTCAACCTGAATTTTCAACAGGTCTTTGGACCCAGGCCTTGACATACTCATGACAAAGAAGGATTACCTGCTGTGATGCAGTCACAGCTGCACTGGCATCCCAAGATGGGGGCTCAGCCCCTTCCCAGGAGGAATTTATTTCAGTTGTAAAGGAGAAAATTGTACCTGAGATAATCTGATTAACCCAGCAGATAAACATCATGGGTTGCTTGATTCAGTTGTAAGAAGATCAGAAGATGGAAACTGGGGGGGAAAAAATAGGTTAACAACATTAACCCACATTTTGAAGTGTTAATCTCAGTGCCAGGCAAGATCATGGAACAGGTCATCTTGAGTGCAGTCACACAGCACCTGAAGGATAGCCAAGGGATCAGGCCCAGCCAGCATGGATTTAGGAAGGGCAGGTCCTGCCTGACCAACCTGATCTCCTTCTATGATCAGGTGACTGCCTGGTGGATGTGGGGCAGGCTGTGGATGTGGTCTACCAGGACTTCAGCAAGGCCTTTGACACCGTCCCCCACAGCAAACTGCTGGCCAAGCTGTCAGCTCATGGCTTGGACAGCAGCACTCTGAGCTGGGTTAGGAACTGGCTGGAGGCTGAGCCCAGAGAGTGGTGGTGAATGGTGCCACATCCAGCTGGCAGCCAGGCACCAATGGTGTGCCCCAGGGATCAGTGCTGGGCCCCAGCTTGTTCAATACCTTTATTGATGACCTGGACAAGGGGATTGAGTCCATCATCAGTAAATTTGCAGGTGACAACAATCTGGGGACAGGTGTTGATCTGCTGGAGGGTAGAAGGGCTCTGCAGAGGGACCTGGACAGGCTGGACAGATGGGCAGAGTCCAAGGGCAGGAGATTGAACACATCCAAGTGCCAGGTTCTGCACATTGGCCACAGCAACCCCATGCAGAGCTACAGGCTGGGGTCAGAGTGGCCGGAGAACAGCCAGGCAGAGAGGGACGTGGGGGTGCTGGTTGATGGTAGGCTGAACATGAGCCTGCAGTGTGCCCAGGTGGCCAAGAAGGCCAATGACATCCTGGCCTGCATCATGAACTGTGTCTAGCAGGAACAGGGAGGTCATTCTGCCCCTGTACACTGCACTGGTTAGGCCACACCTTGAGGCCTGTGTCCAGTTCTGGGCCCCTCAGTTTAGGAAGGAGGTTGACTTGCTGGAACCAGAGAAGGGCAACGAAGTTGGTGAGGGGTTTGGAGCACAGCCCTGTGAGAAGAGACTGAGGGAGCTGGGGTTGCTGAGCCTGGAGAGGAGGAGGCTCAGGGGAGACCTTATTGCTGTCTACAACTACCTGAACGGAGGTTGTAGACAGGCAGAGGTTGGTCTCTTCTCCCAGGCAGCCAGCACCAAAACAAGAGGACACAGTCTCAGGCTGTGCCAGGGGAGGTTTAGGCTGGAGGTTAGGAGGAAGTTCTACACAGAGAGAGTGATTGCCCATTGGAATGGGCTGCCTGGGGAGGTGGTGGAGTTGCCATCATTGGAGGTGTTCAGGAGGAGACTTGATAGGGTGTTTGGTGCCATGGGTTAGTTGATTAGGTGGTGTTGGATGATAGGTTGGACACCATGATCTTGAAGGTCTCTTCGAACCTGGTTTATTCTATTCTATTTGGTAAATTTTGAGACCACTTACACGTTTTTCTGCACTGCCGCATGCCTGCCCAGGCATTTGAACGTACCACGGGATATAAGCACCCAAGAGCTATCACAGTATCACAGTATCACCAAGGTTGAAAGAGACCTCGGGGATCATCGAGTCCAACCTGTCACCACAGACCTCATGACTAGACCACGGCACCAAGTGCCACATCCAATCCCCTCTTGAACATCTCCAGGGATGGTGACTCCACCACCTCCCTGGGCAGCACATTCCAATGGCAAATTACTCTTTTTGTGAAGAACTTTCTCCTCACCTCCAGCCTAAACCTCCCTTGGCACAGCTTGAGACTGTGTCCCCTTGTTCTGGTGCTGGTTGACTGGGAGAAGAGACCAACCCCTTCCTGGGCACAACCACCTTTCAGGTAGTTGTAGAGGGCAATGAGGTCACCCCTGAGCCTCCTCTTCTCCAGGCTAAACAATCCCAGCTCTCTCAGCCTCTCCTCATAGGGCTTGTGTTCAAGGCCTCTATGCTGAGCTATCAGTACTCTGAACATTGCTAATTCCCCCCTTTTGCCCCAAAAGGGTGCCATTCAGCTACTGAAATAGCCTGCATAATTTTAGGTCCAATCAGATGCCTCACTTAGTTTCCATCTGCCATCCTTCCAGAAAGAGATGCCTCTCTTAAATCCTGTCATCTTAGTTGTATCTGCCATCACGAGCCAAACAATTAATAGAGATATCACAAGTGGCACCAGGACCCTAGTTCTAGGCAATCAAATCACATATTAAGTGCTCTACCCAAATAATTACTTGGGTGATTTGTGGCAGAACTAATACTTTGACCACAGCACTTTTCTTCCACTTTAACCTACTGACCATTGAGGGATCACTGTCTGCATGAATGCACTTCAGGATGCTGTGGGGTTATTTTTGTGGAACAGGCAGCAGGAGCCCCGTTCAAGCTCGGGGAGAACAAAGGCCACTGAGACATTACTCTTCCCAGGTAAGTTTATATAAATATTCAGTGACTAAATTCCAAAATCTAGAGGGTATTCTCTCACAAATAATAAGCAGTTGATGTGAATGCAAATAGGTGAAACAACACAACTTGTTTTAACTGAAGATGGTTGGGGAAATTCACAATAAGCCTTTCCAAGGTGGTATTTAATAGCAATAATAATAAATCAGGTTGGAAGAGACCTTCAAGATCATCGCATCCAACCCCTTAACCAATCCAACCCACCTAATCAACTAACCCATGGCACCAAGCATCCTGTCAAGCCTCGCCCTGAACACCCTCAGTGACGGCGAATCCACCACCTCCCCAGGCAGCCCATTCCAATGGGCAATCACTCTCTCTGTGTAGAACTTCTTCCTAACCTCCAGTCTAAACCTCCCCTGGCACAGACTGAGACTGTGTCCTCTTGTTCTGGTACTGGTTGCCTGGGAGAAGAGACCAACCTCCACCTGGCTACAACCTCCCTTCAGGTAGTTGTAGAGAGCAATAAGGTCACCCCTGAGTCTCCTCCTCTCCAGGCTAAGCAACCCCAGCTCCCTCAGCCTCTCCTCACAGGGCTGTGTTCCAAACCCCTCACCAACTTTGTTGCTCTTCTCTGGACTCGTTCCAGCAAGTCAACCTCCTTCCTAAAATGAGGGGCCCAGAACTGGACACAGGACTCAAGGTGTGGCCTAACCAGTGCAGTGTACAGGGGCAGAATGACCTCCCTGCTCCTGCTGGCCACACTGTTCCTGATGCAGGCCAGGATGCCATTGGCCCTCCTGGCTGCCTGGGCACACTGCAGGCTCATGTTCAGCCTACCATCAACCAGCACCCCCAGGTCCCTCTCTACCTGGCTGCTCTCCAGCCACTCTGACCCCAGCCTGTAGCACTGCATGGGGTTGCTGTGGCCAATGTGCAGAACCTGGCGCTTGGATGTGTTCAGTCTCCTGCTCTTGGACTCTGCCCATCTGTCCAGCCTGTCTAGGTCCCTCTGCAGAGCCTCTCCACCCTCCAGCAGATCAACTCCTGCCCCCAGCTTGGTGTCATCTGCAAATTTACTGATGATGGACTCAATGCCCTCATCCAGATCATCAATGAAGATATTAAAGAGCATGGGGCCCAGCACTGATCCCTGGGGCACACCACTGGTGCCTGGCTGCCAGCTGGATGTGGCACCATTCACCACCACTCTCTGGGCTCGGCCCTCCAACCAGTTCCTAACCCATCGCAGTGTGCTCCCATTCAAGCCAGGGGCTGACAGCCTGGCCAGGAGTTTGCTGTGCGGGAGGGTGTCAAAGGCCTTGCTGAGGTCCATGCAGACCACATCCACAGCCTGCCCCACATCCACCAGGCAGGTCACATATTAGAGCTCAGTTATCGTTATTTAGCATGCTTTACTTGCCTTCTGGTCTTGCAATGATCATAACCAGATTGAATTTCCCCAGGCACATTCATGACACTAATATATGCAGTGAGGTGTGGATGTCTTATTTTTACAGGTTTTGAGCACCATCTTGTTGCAAGGACTATAACAAATCAGAACTTTTGTTGCCTGGATGGATTGATCTCGAGAAGTTTCTTGTAAGTCTTACAGCTTTCAGATAAAATGGCAAAGCTGTTCTGGTTGTTCAGAAACAGTCTCATCAGACTATAGGAAGGAAAGCAAAACAGTGGCACAAAGGGTGCAACAATACTCAGCTAGGAAAACAGCAAGTCAGAGTTTTCTGCAGCATGAGAAAGAGAAATATAAGATCCTTCCAAGGACATTTCTAGTTCCAGAAGTCAGAAAGGGTGTTCTCCATCTAATCTTTGTATCCACTCCTTGAAAGCTTCTTGCAGAGTTTGTCTGCTTTCAAACACCACTGCAATGACAGAACCCAAATACTAGAGATTCCATATCATAGAATCATAGAATGGCTTGGGTGGGAAGGGACCTTAAAGGTCATCTAGTTCTAACTCCCCTGCTATGGGCAGGGACATCTTCCACTAGACCAAGTTGCTCAAAGCCTCATTCAGCCTGATCTGAAACACTTCCAGGGATGAGGCACCCACAACTTCTTGGAGCAACCCATTCTCATCTCACCACCTAAATTTACCCTGCTTCAGTTTAAAACCATTTTTCCTTGTCCTGTCACCACATGCACTTATAAAACATCCCTCTTCAGCTTTCCAGTAGGCCCTCTTCAGGTACTGGAAGATTGTTACAAGGTGCCCCTGGAGCCTTCTCCAGGCTGAACTGACCCAGCTCCCTCAGCCTGTCCTCAGACGAGGGTTGTTCCAACCTTCTGACCATCTTTGTGGCCCTCCTCTGGAGCCTCTCCAACAGATCCACTTCCTTCTTGTGTTGGGGGCTCCAGAGATGGACACAGTACTCCAAGTGGGGTCTCACAAGAGCAGAGTAGAATGCAAGACCTTTGCCATCACCCTCCCCAAACCCCCAAAAAGCTCTTAAGTGGTTTCACCTAACTAATACAGCTAACTTTTCAAAACCACTAGAGAGCTAAATGTGGTTTATCCAGTAATTATTCAGAAGGGTTAGATGAGGTTGAGGATTAATTTTAGCCAAGTAACATGAGATGGCTGGGTGCTGTAGGAGCACTGTGTTCTCATGAAGGGACAGAATTACTTCAATAGTTTCTCTCCATTTATAATTCCTACAATTATATTATGTCATAAGGAAAATAACCTCCAGGATGTTTGAGTCAATGACAGTTCTGTTCAACCACAGCTTTCTCAGGCCAGTTTTATCATGTAAAATATGTTCCAGACATATTTTTTCCTGTTCTTCTCCAGCCTCAGACAGAAAAGTTCACCAACACACAAGCCCAATTCAGCTCTAGCAACAGAAATGAGACTGGGATCTTTATTCACAAACAAACAGTATGCTATTTAGTCCAAAATTAATCTGTTGGAGGTTTGAGCACTGACACTCAAGGATTATTATGCAGCTAAGTACCACTTCATGGACGGTTCTGTTCCCCACAACTGCAGTCAGCATCACCAGCTCCAGAAAGGGAGGCTGAGGCCAAGCATCTAAACAGCACTAAAACATGCCCCTGCAGAGCCCTTGTCAGAAGATCTGTCAGGACTGAAGCATGTTTCCCAGAACAGGCAAGAAACTGAGGACAGTACCTTTACAGCTCCAAAATAAGAACAACCTTCAGGCATTGTCTAGTGGGCAAGCAACACCAAGTGTTTGATGGAAGTCCATGAATGACCTTCCTCAGCTGTGTTGCTTAAGCCTTCAGGGAAAACTGTGCCTTGTGAATGGCCACAAAAGATTTTTTCCTTGCTTTCAGTATGGGTGAATGCCAACAGGATGGAGCCAGACTCTTCTTAGTAATGGCCAGTAGTAGGGCAATGGACACAAACTGGAACACAGGAAGGGCAAGAATTTTTCCCTTTGAGGATAGCAGAGCACTGGAACAGGCTGCCCAGAGAGTCTGTGGGGTCTCCATGTCTTGAGGCATTCCAAACTTGCTTGTATTTATTGCTGTCTGATTTACTCCATGATCCTGCTCTAGCAGGGCTGTTGGCCTAGGCAATCTTAGAATAGAATACATAGAATAAACCAGGTTGGAAGAGACCTTCAAGATCATCGTGTCCAACCCATCAACCAATCCAACACCACCCAAACAACTAACCCACGGCACCAAGCACCCCATCAAGTCTCCTCCTGAACACCTCCAGTGATGGTGACTCCACCACCTCCCCAGGCAGCCCATCCCAATGGGCAATCACTCTTTCTGTATAGAACTTTTTCCTAACATCCAGCCTGAACCTCCCCTGGCACAGCCTGGGACTGTGTCCTCTTGTCCTGGTACTGGCTGCCTGGGAGATCTTCAGAGGTCCTTTCCAACTCCCACCATTCTGTGATTCTGTGTACCTTAACTATTCAGGAGTTAAAGTGGGACTAGTCAGCTCTACACACTCCAGCCTATACTGCAGCACAGGCTGTTGTTGCAACCTGCCTCCAGCACCCGAGACAGTTCCAGCTGCAATGTAAATAGGTGTCGAGTAATGGCTGCTGTGATGATGGTCAGCACCTCAGAAGAAACAAAATGCAACAGAGCTATGAGAAAGGGCTCTGGGTCTCAGGGTCTCAGCCACCTGCTGTGAGATGGAGTAAACCTGCACCTTCATGCAGTGCTCTCAGGTAAAATCTGATGCCTTCTCTAAACGCCATGTCTTAGACTCGCATGATTTCAAGGGAATCTTGAAATTCACTTGGGGCAATAAATAAATCAAAAGAGTAGCTAATATTTTCCCCTACAAAAAATTAGCACAATATAAATTCTCAAAAGCTCAGGAAAGTCTTACATTTTTAATCTCCCAGTTTTCAAACATTTTCTAGGTGCTTAAAGAATAGAATAGAATAGAATAGAATAGAATAGAATAGAATAGAATAGAATAGAATAGAATAAACCAGGTTGGAAGAGACCTTCAAGATCATCATGTCCAACCTATCATCCAACACCACCCAATCAACTAACCCATGGCACCAAGCATCCTGTCAAGCCTCGCCCTGAACACCCTCAGTGACGGCGACTCCACCACCTCCCCAGGCAGCACATTCCAATGGGCAATCACTCTCTGTGTAAAACTTCCTCCTAACCTCCAGCCTAAACCTCCCCTGGCACAGCCTGAGACTGTGTCCTCTTGTTCTGGTACTGGTTGCCTGGGAGAAGATACCAACCTCTGCCTGGCTACAACCTCCCTTCAGGTAGTTGTAGAGATCAATAAGGTCACCCCTGAGTCTCCTCCTCTCCAGGCTAAGCAACCCCAGCTCCCTCAGCCTCTCCTCACAGGGCTGTGTTCCAAACCCCTCACCAACTTTGTTGCCCTTCTCTGGACTCGTTCCAGCAAGTCAACCTCCTTCCTAAACTGAGGGGCCCAGAACTGGACACAGGACTCAAGGTGCAGCCTAACCAGTGCAGTGTACAGGGGCAGAATGACCTCCCTGCTCCTGCTGGCCACACTGTACCCCCAGGTCCCTCTCAGCCTGGCTGCTCTCCAGCCACTCTGACCCCAGCCTGTAGCTCTGCATGGGGTTGCTGTGGCCAATGTGCAGAACCTGGCACTTGGATGTGTTCAATCTCCTGCCCTTGGACTCTGCCCATCTGTCCAGCCTGTCCAGGTCCCTCTGCAGAGCCTCTCTGCCCTCCAGCAGATCAACTCCTGCCCCCAGCTTGGTGTCGTCAGGAAATTTACTGATGATTGACTCAATGCCCTCATCCAGATCACCAATGAAGATGTTAAAGAGCTGAAAACCCTTTTCTGCTCCATGTTTAGATATGCAGCAGTTATCTAGAAACACACTGAACAGACCAGCTGGGATTTTTTTTCTGTGTAAAGCTATAGATTACCACAAGGTTACATGGAGCATGAAAATGGTGTATCAGGGTCCCACCAGCAGGAACCAAAAGAACATGGCATGTACAAGTGGCAATTAGTTACAGGGACTTTTGCTGCTATTTCTACAGTGTTGTACCATCATAGATGAGAGTGAAACATGTGGTGATGGCAGGAATGGGGAGGGAAACTTATTGTGGCCTTCCAGTATCTGAAGGGGGCCTACAAGAAAGCTGGGTATGGACTTTTTAGGTAGTGACAGGACTAGGAGGAATGGAACAGAAATAGAAATGGGTAAATTCAGATTGGATATTAGGAAGAAGTTCTTCACCACAAGGGTGGTGAGACACTGGAACAGGTTGCTCAGGGAGATTGTAGAAGCCCCATCCCTGGAGGTTTTTGAGGCCAGGCTGGTTGTGGCTCTGAGCAGCATGATCTGTCCATGGCAGAGGGGGTTTGGAACTGGATGATCCTTGAGGTTCCTTCCAACCCTAACAATCTATGATTCAAGGTAACTTCTCCTGCAAAATGGCATCTAGGTTAAGAACAGAACTTAGAGAAACTCTTTTTTTCAATAACAGGGAGATAAAGGCAGCCAGAAGATAACCCATGCTAGGGGAAAGGAGGAAAGATGGGATTCTTGTGCAGCATCAACATCTGTATCTACACTGTTTTGACAGTTAATGAAGAGAAGTCAATGGACACTTCACTTCTGCCAAGGATATGACCATTCCACATCTTCAAGCTCCTTAAATAAAGTCTGCAATATTTCCCTGAAATTTTCCAACAGGATATAGCCATTCAGAACTAGGGGCAAAACAAAACAGCATTACTCAACTGCAGCTCAAAATAAGGCAGATGTTCCTTGAAGGATTTTCCACCTCTTTTTAAAGTTGCTATGCAAGATCTAATCACACTGGGTAGCTGTGGCAATAAGCACAACATTCATCACTGAAGTTTTCATCAGTTAAAATCCGTTCCCACCAGTACAAGCACAGATGGCTCCTAAAAGCACCTTCTTCTACATCAAACTGTCCTATCCATCTTCATCACATGCTTTAGAGGCACCTCACAGAATACTTATAGTATCTAGGTGGCTTTGTGCTGGATGATTTTAAAGCATAGGCTGTCACTTGATCAGCTGCAGGACTACAGCAAGTCTGATTCAAGGGGTGATGGCAATGAGATTTTCTGAGTCATGTCTCTAAAAGCTATTTGTACTTCCTGTAAATAAATTCACCAACAATATTTACTTTGTCAGTGTATGATTTGCTCACTTAGGCTTCCAAATAGGAAATGCTATTATTTTTTATGAAATGCCTTTAAAAATTGTGGTTATGATGCACTGAGTTTATCACCTTGCAAAATTCTACACAGTGCTACTGCCACTTTCTCCTCAAGACATAGAATGGCTTCGTTTGGAAAGGACCTGAGAGAGTCATTCTGCCCCTGTATTCTGCACTGGATAGGCCACACCTCGAGTACTGTGTCCAGTTCTGGGCCCCTCAGTTTAGGAAGGAGGCTGACTTGCTGGAAGGTGTCCAGAGAAGGGCAACAAAGCTGGGGAGGGGTTTGGAACACAAGCCTTATGAGGAGAGGCTGAGTGAGCTGGGGTTGCTTAGCCTGGAGAAGAGAAGACTCAGGGGTAACCTTATTGCTCTCTACAACTACCTGAAGGGAGGTTGTAGACAGGCAGAGGTTAGTCTCTTCTCCCAGGTAACCAGCACCAGAACAAGAGGACAGAGTCTCAGGCTGTGCCAGGGGAGGTTTAGGCTGGAGGTTAGGAAGAAGTTCTACACAGAGAGAGTGATTGCCCATTGGAATGGGCTGCCTGAGGAGGTGGTGGAGGAGGTGGTGCTCAGGAGGAGACTTGATAGGGTGCTTGGTTGCATGGTTTAGTTGATTAGGTGTTGGATGGTGTTGGATGATAGGTTGGACACGATGATCTTGAAGGTCTCTTCCACTCTGGTATATTCTATTCTATTTTCTACTCCAACCTCCCTGCCATGGACAGGGATACCTCTCAACTAGACTCACCTGCTCAAGACCTCATCCAACCTGGCCTTAAACACAGCCTCTCTGGGCAGCCTATTCCAGAGTCCCACCACCCTCATACTGAAGAATTTCCTCCTGAGATCCAGGCTGAATCTACTCTCCCCTCAGTTTAAAACCATCCCCCTTGTCCTGTCACTAGACACCTTATGAAAAGTCTCTCTCCAGTCTTCCTGTACGATCCCTTCAGGTATTAGAAGGCAGGTCTAAGGTCCCCCCAGGGTCATTTCTTCTCTAGGCTGCCCATGTTCTTAGCTCATGATTCATCAGGACATCAAGGCAGAGATGCAACATACCAGTGGGCTCGTGACAGATCCATAGACATTTCCATGGATGCTATCACACAAGTCATCCATGACTGTGACATTTGTGCTGCTGTTAAGCAGGCAAAGAGAATTAAGCCCTTGTGGTATGGTGACAGATGGTCCAAGTACAGGTATGGTGAAGCCTGGCAGATTGACTACATCACTCTACCACGTTCTCGTTCTGGTAAGCAATACGTGCTTACTATGGTAGAGGCGAACACTGGATGGCTGGAAACTTACGCAGTCCCACATGCAACTGCACGCAACACCATTCTTGGTCTGGAGAGACAGATCCTGTGGAGACACGGAACTCCAGAGAGGACTGAATCAGACAACGGAACTCATTTCAAGAACAACCTTGTAAAGAGCTGGGCAAAAGAGCACGGTATTGAGTGGATTTTCCATATTCCTTACTATGCACCAGCTGCAGGGAAGATTGAACGCTACAACGGTTTGTTGAAGACCACTCTCAAAGCCATGGGAGGTGGATCTTTGAAAAACTGGGAGAAACATTTAGCACAAGCAACCTGGCTGGTGAACAGTAGAGGTTCAGTGAACCGAGCTGGACCTGCACATTCTGATCTGCTACGGAGAGTAGAAGGTGATAGGGTTCCTGTTGTTAGAGAAAAGAATCTGTTAGGTAAAACTGTTTGGGTATTTTCGCCCTCAGGAGAGGCTAAACCTGTCCGAGGGGTGGTTTCAGCAGAAGGTCCTGGTCACACTTATTGGGTAATGCAGGAGAATGGTGAAATTCAGTGTATTCCACAAAGAAATCTAACTTTAGCTGAGAGAATTTAACTTCAGACTGTTGTCCAGATACAACATCATGCCCAAAAGAAGAATCCATGAGGAGTCTATGGTGCACAAATCCTGAGAGCCCTGAGTCAACTCAGTGCCCTTGATTCCATTTCTTCACTTTGTCAATGGAGAGACAAACTCTTTTCTGCTTTCTATTTTCTTGTTTCCTGGTTTTCTTGGACTTCTGAATCATCTGCATTTGAGAACAGCCAGAATGGACTATGAACTTTACTTACAAATTGTAGATATTGCTATAGATTAGATGGACAGTGCTAACAGCCAATGAAATTGTTTAGGAGGGGTGGATTATCACAGTCTCACAGTATAACTAAGGTTGGAAGAGACCCCAAGGATCACCAAGTCCAACCTGTCTCGACAGACCTCATGACTAGACCATGGCACCGAGTGCCACATCCAATCCCCTCTTGAACACCTCCAGGGACGGTGACTCCACCACCTCCCTGGGCAGCACATTCCAATGACGAATGACTCGCTTGGTGAAGAACTTTCTCCTCACCTCGAGTCTAAACCTCCCCTGGCACAGCTTGTCCCCTTGTTCCGATGCTGGTTGCCTGGGAGAAGAGACCAAGCCCTTCCTGGCTACAACCACCCTTCAGGTAGTTGTAGAGGGCAATAAGGTCTCCCCTGAGCCTCCTCTTCTCCAGGCTAAACAACCCCAGCTCCCTCAGCCTCTCCTCACAGGGCTGTGCTCAAGGCCTCTCCCCAGCCTTGTTGCCTTTCTCTGCACACCTTCAAGTGTCTTGATGTCCTTCTTAAACTGAAGGGCCCAGAACTGGACACAGGACTCAAGGTGTGGCCTAACCAATGCAGAGTCCAGGGGCACAATGACCTCCCTGCTCCTGCTGGCCACACTATTCCTAATGCAGGCCAGGATGTCATTGGCCCTCTTGGCCACCTGGGCACACTGCTGGGTCATGTTTAGGCGGCTGTCAATCAGCACCCCCAGGTCCCTCTCTGGCAGCTCTCCATCCACTCTGACCCCAGCCTGTAGCTCTGCATGGGGTTGCTGTGGCCAAAGTGCAGCACCTGGCACTTGGACTTGTTGAATGCCATCCTGTTGGACTCTGCCCACCTGTCCAGTCGGTCGAGTTCTCTCTGCAGAGACTTTCTACCCTCTAACTGACCAACATCTGCTCCTAGCTTGGTGTCATCTGCAAACCCTCATCCAGATCATCAATGAAGATGTTAAAGAGGATGGGGCCCAGCACTGATCCCTGGGGGACGCCACTGGTGACTGGCCACCAGCTGGATGTGGCACCATTCACCACCACTCTCTGGGCTCAGCCTCCAGCCAGTTCCTAACCCAGCACAGAGTGTTGCTGTCCAAGCCACGAGCTGACAGCTTATACAGCAGTTTACTGTGGGGGACGGTGTCAAGGGCCTTGTTGAAGTCCAGGTAGACCACATCCACAGGCCTCCCCATGTCCACCAGATGGGTCACCTGATTATAGAAGGAGATCAGGTTGGAGAGGCAGGACCTGCCCTTCCTAAATCCATGTTGGCTGGACCTGAGCCCTTGGCCATCCTTCAGGTGCAGTTATTGCCCCCAGGATAATCTGCTCCATCACTTTCCCTGGCACTGAGGTCAGGCTGCCAGGCCTGGAGTTTCCAGGTTCCTCCATCCGTCCCTTCTTGTGGATGGGGACCACCTTGGCCAGTTTCAGTCATCTGGGACCTCTCCAGTGAGCCAGGACTGGAGGAAAATGATGGAGAGCGGCTTGGCAGCTCATCTGCCAGCTCTCTCAGCACCCTAGGATGGATCCCATCCGGTCCCATGGACTTGTGAGTGTCCAAGTGGCTCAGCAGGTCCCGAACTAATTCCTCATGGATTACCAGGGCATCACACTGCTCTCTGACCCCATCACCCAGCTCAGGAGGCCACTCGTCCCGAACTCCTGCCTTGCTGTTAAACATCGAGGCAAAGAAGGTGTTCAGGACCTCAGCCTTTTCCTCGTCTTCAGTCACCGTGTTCCCCTCCAGGCCCAGTAAGGAGTGCAGGTTCTTCTTGTGACAGGTTAGGCTCTGCCTTTAAAAAAATTCTGAGCAAATCTACAGTTGGGTGTAAAAAGGAAACCAAAGATTAATTCTACATTCATTTCATTGGTCAGATGTGAGATGTACCATACCAGTATCTCTCACATTCCTTTCTGTCAGTTTCACTCCATCTCTCTCTGCTGCCATGTGTGCTTTGCAAGGGGACTTTGAGATAGGCAATACTAACTTCTTAACAATGCTTTGAGCTAACTGAAATTCTCCTAATGCTTTTCTCTTTTTATCTTTCCTTCTAATTAACCAGAGGAAAAAGGGAGGGGAGGAGATGGGGGGAGGCGAGGCAGAATCCTCCTCCCAAGGAGGATTTCTGGGTTGGGTTGGGTTTTTCTTGTGCAAATACTGTATATTTTTTATATATTCATTGCATTCCATTATTGCTTGTACAATACAGCTCCATTCGCTTCCCTGACTGGCCTCAGCTGAGCTTTTGTAATGTGGCTGGGTTAAACCACCACACCAACACCAGCTCCCTCAGCCTATCCTCATACCAGATGTGTTCCAGCCCTTGGATCATTTGTGGCCCTTATCTGGGCCCACTCCAGCAGCTCTGTGTCCTTCTTATGATGGACAGGAATTGGATGAATTTTTTGAGGTGGGGTCTCACAAGAGCAGAATGAAGGGCAAGAATCACTTCACTTGACCTACTGGCCAGACTCCTTTTCATAGAATCATAGAATCAGTAAGGTTGGAAAATACCTCAGAGGTCATCAAGTCCAACTGATCACCCAAAACATCATGACTAACTTAACCACGGTGCCAAGTGCCACATCCAATCCTCTCTTGAACACCTCCAGCGATGGTGACTCCACCACCTCCCTGGGCAGCACATTCCAATGGCCAATCTCTCTTTCTGTGAAGAACTTCTTCCTAACATCCAGCCTAAACTTCCCCTGGTGCAACTTGAGACTGTGTTCTCTTGTTCTGGTGCTGGTTGCCTGGGAGAAGAGACCAACATCCGTCTGTCTACAACCTCCCTTCAGGTAGTTGTAGAGAGCAATAAGGTAACCCCTGAGTCTCCTCTTCTCCAGGCTAAGCAACCCCAGCTCCCTCAGCCTCTCCTCACAGGGAAGTGTTCCAAACCCCTCCCCAGCTTTGTTGCCCTTCTCTGGACTCGTTCCAGCAAGTCAACCTCCTTCCTAAACTGAGGGGCCCAGAACTGGACACAGGACTCAAGGTGTGGCCTAACCAGTGCTGAGTACAAGGGCAGAATGACCTCCCTGCTCCTGCTGGCCACACTGTTCCTGATGCAGGCCAGGATGCCATTGACCCTCTTGGCTGCCTGGGCACACTGCAGGCTCATGTTCAGCCTACCATCCACCAGCATCCCCAGGTCCTTCTCTGCCTGGCTGCTCTCCAGCCACTCTGACCCCAGCTTGTAGCACTGCATGGGGTTGCTGTGGCCAATGTGTAGAACCTGGCACTTGGATGTGTTCAATCTCCTGCCCTTGGACTCTGCCCATCTGCCCAGCCTGTCGAGGTCCCTCTGCAGAGCCTCTCTACCCTCCAGCAGATCAGCTCCTGAAGCTGATAAAGTCCATGAAGATGCCCATGAGTGTGCCCCACTTGTGCCTGTAAAACTACAAGTCAATTAAGTGTACAGTTAAGTATGAGGCCACACCACCACATTACCCACTGGGAATGCCAGCAAGTGGAACAGGCTGCCCAGGGGGTTGTGGAGTCTCCCCCTCTGGAGATATTCAAGACCCACCTAGATGTGTTCCTGTGTGACCTGGTATAGGCGACCCTGCTCTGGCAGGGGGGTGGGACTGGAAGATCTTTCGAGGTCCCTTCCAGCCGCTAATACTCTGTGGGTGAAACACTCAGTTAAATACTTAACAGATTCAGTCATTTTACCAGTGCTATCCTAGAAACGGCCATCAAACATTTAGAAACATCTTCCTTATGCAAAGGAACCTGAGGTCAGATACACAAAGACCTCTGCTATGATTTAGCACACTCTTTGTTTCCTGTTTTCAACTCACTACCCAGGACAGAATCCTTAAGTCATTTGGTATTATTTCTCCTCCCAGAGAGCTTTCCAAATGGCTGAGTAGCATTTATGGGAGAAATATTTTGGGAACCACTCCATTGCCTGGATATTTGCTGGCCATTATTTTTTAGTATAAACACTAGTCCTTTCTACATACCTAGGAATAAAAGAATGAGAAAGATAAGGAAATAGCTTCAAATGTAGCAGGTCAGGATGACATCTTGATTTGATTTCAAGTAATAACTGCAATGGATTAGTAACAACAGCATGAACGTAAGAGTCGTAGAAATGAATGTGATGGTTGTGGGACAATGTGAACTACCAGTGGAGAGTGAGGGTATATTGTGGAAAAAAATACTGTTTTAAGAAGAATTTGGTTCATATGTTATTTTACACTTATTGGGTTGGGAGAAAGTAAGGGGCAGAAACCCCCAAACCCCACCAACAAATAAACAACACCCCTCCCCCCCCCCCAATAAAACCCCAGAAACAAACCAACAACCCAAACAAACCAACCCCAAAGAAAACAAAACCCAAACACTGATCTCAATCCTTCCTTGTTTTTATTCTCCCCTGCTGAGCTCAAAAACTGTCTCCTTAGTAGGAACATTAATTTCATCCAAAGGGATGCTGTGTTTTAAATAAGGATGATTTAAAAAACCAAAGCCTCAGCTGAGCTTTATGAAGTCAGACAAGATATTAATTAAAGATTACATTCTGCTAGCAATCCATCATGCTGCCTGCAAGGTGATTTTGAACTGAATTATTAGACTTAGGGAACACATATTTCTAACCAGTTCACAGTGCCATTTTTCAGCTGAACTGAAGAGAAACATCCCAGCCGTAGTGGGAATTAAAATCACTTTAAAAGTCATGACTTTGGGAGTATCAGTGTTTCAGCTCCTTCACTGCAAAATGGGACCAACTGCAGGCTGTTCAAGACAGCACCTAAAAAATAAAGCAGAAGAATGACACAACATAAAATGATGTAAAGAAAAAGGGGGGGAAAAGGGGAAAAGAGGACAAAAAGGGGGGGGGGGGGGGGAAGAAGGGAAAAAAAGAGTCAGAATGTGTAACTTGGCTCAGTTCAGCCAACCTGGGAACTGGCAGCAGAAAGCAGATCTCCTGGCCTTAATTTTGAAAATACCTGTCTCTAGCCCTACCTTTTCCAAATGAGAACTGACAGAAAAACAGCTGTTTGGTTTCTTCTTCCTCCTAAGGAAAATCTCACTGTAAACAAGATGATAAAGCAAAGCAGGATCTCATCAGGACTGAGACCACATAGTATCATAGTTTCAGTCAGGGTTGGAAGGGACCACAAGGATCATCTAGTTCCAACCCCCCTGCCATGGGCAGGGACACCCCACACTAGATCAGGCTGCCCAGAGCCTCATCCAGCCTGGGCTTAAACACCTCCGGGGGAGGGCCTCAACCACCTCCCTGGACAACCCATTCCAGGGCTTCACCACTCTCATGGGGAAGAACTTCCTCCTCACCTCCAGCCTGAATCTCCCCACCTCCAGCTTCATTCCATTCCCCCTAGTCCTATCACTCCCTGAGATCCTGAGCAGTCCCTCCCCAGCCTTCTTGTAGCCCCCTTCAGATACTGGAAGGCCACAATGAGGTCACCTCGGAGCCTTCTCTTCTCCAGACTGAACAGCCCCAACTCCTTCAGTCTGTCCTCACAGGAGAGGTGCTCCAGCCCTCTGATCATCTTTGTGGCCTTTCTCTGGACACCTTCCAGCACATCCATTGTGATATCACTTCTAAAACTCATTCTCCCCTATACACACTTATAATTAGAACTCATAAATATATCAGTTAGTTTGGACCCACAGGGCCTAAACAAGCAGCAGCAACAAGAATGAATTTCCATCATTAACACCAGAAGACAACACAACAGTCATGAGTGGAGGGAATGCCCTGTCTTACCATCCAGCCTATAGACTTTAAAATACCATGCTGATGACAGACTTCAACCAAAAGAAACAAGAGAAGTTAAATTCTCCAGGTATTGAATGGTGTCTCCTGGCTGCCAGGTAGCCACTGCTTACTTTCAGCTTACTAGACTCAGGCATCCAACCGCTTGAGAAAACCAAAGGAAACAAAGTGTGTCCAGCAGATGACTGAAGGAAACGTGCATGTTGCCAATTTTAACTCATTTCTTTGCACCTTCCAGCACCTCCAGATCCCTCTTGTAATAGGGGCTCCAGAACTGGACTCCAGGTGGGCAGGGCTATCAGTCTTGGTGCTCCAAGAGCTCATCTAGGACTCAAATGAAGATATTTCCTTCACAGTCCTTGATCCTGTCTCAAGGGCTTGCATTGCCCAGCATGTGGTAATTGGATGAAATAATCCCCAGGGAAGCAGGAAAGGTGTGTCTGAGTGTGGGTGGCAGGGAACGATTTAGGTTCAGTAGCAGCCAATGCAGCTGGGCTTGAAATGCCATGCTAATCTTCACAGAAAAGCTAAAACAAAACCCAAAAGCTTTGATGAGAAAATAAGTGTACATTTTGAAAAACAAACAAACCAACCAACCCAACCCACATAAAGGATGTCCAGTCAGTTTAAAGCAATATGGTTTTGATGAGCTTAGAGACACCCTGCATCCTAAACCAGTAAGAAGCCCAGCCCAGTGACAGCAAAAGCCCTTCATTCCTGTGATGTTCCAGCAGAATTACACAATCACTGCCGTTATGATCTCACTCGAACAAAGCTACATCTGCCAGCTATGACACAATGAATCATGAGTCTGGAACAAATCAAGGTGCAGTCTGACTATTTGCAGTGAAACTCTATTATCATACAGAGACCTTCACACAGATTACCCCCTACTATAGCTCCTGCAACCAGCCTATATAGCCACACTGCTTCAGTGTCCAGATGTTTTCAGATGCTTCTGGTCCCTTCACCAGAGCCTGTTTTTCCCACGATGACCTCATAGTCAAAAGAGTGAGTATTAATGAAACAGTCTGTAGTTAAGTAGAGGGGAAAAGGCATTAATAAAATAGTCTGTAGTTAAGTAGAGGGGGAAAGGCATTAATAAAATAGTCTGTAGTTAAGTAGAGGGGAAAAGGCAGGTAGGTGGCATCTATTCATCCTGTAAGGTGCAGCACTGTACAGAGTGATCCAAGCTCACTTTAAAGGAGTAAGTAAGCAAGCCCTCTGCCTACCTGGTGCATAGCACAGAGTAATTCCCCTGCTGGCAGCAGAATCAGAACCAATCTGCTTTGAGATCCCCTTTACTTCATTCAGGCTTGGAGGTAATAAACTGCCCTAGCCGTCCATGGTCTGAGTTAACTGCAGGTTAAACTCAGTGGTCTTAGGGTGGTTGTGGGTTTTGTTTGTTTGTGTTGTGGGGTTTGGGGTTTTTTGCTTTTAGTGTGAACAATGATGGATGACCAGTTGGGCAGGTGATCAGATAATCCACTGAGTTGGTGGAAACAAGAGGCTGATGATGTCCACCAGTGTTGAGGGGGAATTTCCTTGCTGTTTACAAGCAGTGGGAGATGTTTTCTCCCAGCTCAGCATCAGCTGGAGCTTTTTGACCTTGTTCTCAATTAAAGCTTGTCATCTCTAGGTTATATCACACAGGACACTTGCCCCAACACTTCATTACGCAAAACCCTCTGTACTTTCAAAAGCAAAAGTTAGCTGGCAATATTTCTTGAGTGTTAATGTTAATTAAAATATCATCTTTAACCTAAACCTGCATTTTTCCTTTCAGATCTGTGCTAAGGGCTCATGGGCGACCTTTTGCTCCTTCTCGTCTGCAGTGGGCTAGGTACTCTCCAGGGTTTGCCCTTTCATAGCCTCAGTGACACAGACTGAAGCAGGCACTCATTCCACATGGAAGAGAACATTGGCAGGTTGGATCACACTTCCTCTATCACACCCCCACAAAATCTCTGTTCTGAGCTGAACTACTGAAGTTTTCTTTTTTTCTTACAGAAAATCTGTGACATTGTTTTCCAAGCAGCTGTAAAAGCTCTGTGTTCCTTCGGAGGGCTCAAAGCATATTCAGTCAGCCCTGGCATACTTTAATCAGTATATCCATGGAAGAAGAATGTCCTATTTAGACTAAAAAAATGGCCATAACCTGCAGACACAGCTCAGAAAAAAATAAGAGTAGTGTTGAAACAATTGTTACAGGATAGCATTTTGGCTAAGGTTATAAAATGCTGGTGCCACAACTCAAAGTATTCTCTCATCCCTGGCTGTACCATTAAGGATGAGAAATGAAGAAGAAAATCTAACAAAAGCTGCTGGTTTAGAAGGCTGAGATGTACAGAAACTGCTAAAAACTCTAGTCCCTTATCCTCTCCTGTTGAAGGAGCAAAACATTGAACTTGTAGTGACCTGTGGTGTTCTGGTGGGGGAAAAGGAAATAATAAGAAAAGAAAAGGTCTAGAAATAAACTCTGGACTGGGTCAGGCTGACAAGGAGCTTCAGTAACATATCATATTCTGGAGACCAGCTAATCTCTGCTGGTAAACCTGAGAAGGCTGATTAAGTAGTTTTGGTGAACAGTGATGAAGTGGGTTCACTGCTGCCCAGCTCAGAGGTCTTTCCTAGCATTTGGATGTTTTCTACCTTTTTCTAGCTATTCTGATTTTAGATCTGATGTCTCTACCTCAGTGAAGCCAAGGGTTTCTTCATGTTTTAGTCATTTCTGCTCCACCTAAACCAAAGCCACTCAGCACAGTCCCTGAGCCAAGAACCTTTTTCCTCCTTCAGCTCTATCCAGCTCTATCTTACTTCAAAAATTGGTTTCATCAATATTTGTCATAGCAGATATCATTTGGATCATGCAAAGAATAACAGATCCTGTATGTTACAGTGGCCTTCAGTGTGCCATGACAAATTATCAGAGGATACAATGCAATACAATACAATACAATACAAACCTCTAACTGTTTTTCCTTCTGATTTTCTCTTCTTGTCCTACACAGGTCTTTTAACTTGCCCAAGCTCATTTATCACTCCTTTGATCTTCAAATCAACAAACCACCAAACTTTGGTTCTGTCCCAGTTCAACCAGGGATATATATATACTGCATTACTGTTTTGCTTCCATCCTGTAGGCCTCAGTCCCTTCAGAATGTGTTAGACAAGCAATAAGGGCTTAATGTTTTTCCTTATTAATGACAGAGCACTGATAAAAGATAATAACTAGTAAAATAAATGCAGGGCAAAAATTCTTCCTCTTTTAATCAATACTAGGAGTGATGATGCCTGACTCTCCTTACTAAAAGGCTTTCCCTGAGAGTGAGCATAGGGCACAGGAGTGCAAGCTTCTGGATTGCTTTTTGGCTGTGACAATAATGGTGTCCTTTAGCATAAGTCCTAACATTACTTTGTGATTTGAAGTTTGGAAGAATTGCTTTACTGAGGAAGCACTGAGATTCCATGATATCACACATAGCTTGAAGGATGTCCAGTATTTGGCCTTGCTAATGCCCCTGCCACTCTAGCAAAACATTTTCATGATCTTGGCTAATAACACATCTTTTGATACAAATAACTTAAGACACATTGTATATAGAGAGAGGGTTTGACATCTACGTTCCCTAAGCCTGTTATTTACTCTTGGCTTACTCTGTTACAGGCTTGCAAAGGAGAATCCAGCTTTCCTGCTTGTGTTTATTCTTGAAAGCACAGTATTGTGTAGTTTCATGGGGAGCTGGGAGAACCTAACTAGGAAGACAGGCATGGAGGAAGCAGGAAGTGTCTCCAGCATCATTAAGGCTATCACTGCCAGGCAATGGTATAAACACTTTTGTAGCTGACCAAGATCTATCTCAGCAATAGTTTTTCCTCCACTATGCTTACAGGAAGATAACTTCAAAATCTTGGGTTTCTGACAGCAGGATACCTTCTAATTTTCACCCAGAGTACATGTGTAGCTAACAAACACCCATTGCTTTTCCCATTACTCCTCTGTTAGTGCAAGCAGTACTCCTCTACTACTGCAAACAGCTCTTATCCATCCTGCTGCCTGTTACTCCACCATCCACAGACAGATAAATACTCCAAACTTTGTGCCAGCAGCAAATTCCATTAATGCATTCTCACTTTTCCTGCCTATATCACTAAGCAATTGGATAAACAGATGAAAGTAATTACAAAAGCAACAAATGGAGTTAAATTAGCACATTTTCTTTCAAAACATCTTGTCCCCTCCTCACTCCTGTTTCCTTCAGGACAACATCACATCAACATACCCAGACCGCTTCCCCCCTTGCATCTGTGCACCAACCTTTAAGGCTCATTTGTATCCTGGTGGTTCCTCCTAGCAGTGAAATTACACAACACTGCTGAGTGTTATACAAGTGTTTTGAGCATCCACTGACTCCACTGCACAATCTTGCTGATAAATTGTAGTGGCTCTGGGAAGAAACGCATCTTTGGCACTGCAAGGCATCCTTTATAAACTTCAAACCTTTCCTTAGAGAGAAGCAATTGTTTGTGTCTGCATGCATTCCCTCCTTAGGCCAAGAAATCAGAGACTTTTCCAAGTGTCACTGATTACATACACATACATCAGTCCAAGATTTATTCATCACACTATACCTATAGTTTCGGGAATGTCATCAACTAGCTACCTAGCAACTGAAAATCACAGGGCCAGATAATTTGTGCTGATCAGACACACAATCAGTTGATTAGCTCCAATTCATCTGGAGTTTTATTTCTTAATTTTTCAGCCACCTGTTCCCAGGAAGACTTCAACACTCCTCACATTCCTCAACAAGAAATAGCTCAGCTCATACCACTGAAATGTGCATAAATCTCTCTCTCTCAGGAGTGAAGATCTGTTCTGCTCATTACATATACAGGAGGAAGAGAAAAATATGAAAATCCATGCAGGAGTATCCTTGGGCACATAAAAGCTTCTTGAAGGACATGCAATATCCAGTGAACTCTGCAGCAGCACACGCCATGCCTGTGCACAGCAAGTACAAATGCTCATCACCATACTGTTTTCATCAATCGTTTTTCATCCTCTGCACTTGACCAGGCAGAAAAAGCCAAAGCACTGTATTTATAATTTTACCAAAAGGCTTTTCCCCATGCTTTGCATTCAGAAACAAAAACCCATTTAATTCTCTTTGTACTTTCCTTATTGCTGCCTCTTTTTCCAGTGGAAATAATACCTAATTTCTGCAGGCAAAGTTTCAGAGCTACAGCAGAAAAATGAAAATGGACAAAGAAGCCAGAGAAGCATTAGAAGGTTGGCATTCTTGATCCTCTTCTCCAAACACTTGAAAAGGAGTGTGATCAGTTCACAGTCTCACAGTATCACCAAGGTTGGAAGAGACCTCAAAGATCATCAAGTCCAACCTATCACCGCAGACCTCATGACTAGACCATGGCACCAAGTGCCACATCCAATCCCCTCTTGAACACCTCCAGGGACGGTGACTCCACCACCTCCCTGGGCAGCACATTCCAATGACGAACAACTCACTCAGTGAAGAACTTTCTCCTCACCTCAAGTCTAAACCTCCCCTGCTGCAGCTTGAGACTGTGTCCCCTTGTTCTGGTGCTGGTTGCCTGGGAGAAGAGACCAACCCCCACCTGGCTACAACCACCTTTCAGGTAGTTGTAGAGGGCAATGAGGTCACCCCTGAGCCTCCTCTTCTCCAGGCTAAGCAACCCCAGCTCCCTCAGCCTCTCCTCATAGGGCTGTGCTCAAGGCCTCTCCCCAACCTGGTGCCCTTCTCTGGACACCTTCAAACTACCAAGAATAAAATAGTCCCAAACTCCTACCATTACAGTTCCAAATTTTGCATGACTCCCTCTCTAACACATTATGGTCCTACAGCAAAAGGAGATCATATAGGAGAAGTTCATTTCTTTGGGTCATATCTATACAAGTTTCTTAAAATCATTACACTGGAAGAGATTAAAGTTGTGTCAGTCACACATGCAGCAAGTTTTAAACACTAAGTCATAGAGAAAGCAGCAATGGTTTACAGAGTTGCAGAATTGATTAGGTTAGAAGAGACCTTTAAAGTCGTTGCGTCCAACTCTAAACCTGACACTTCCAAGCTACCACTAAACCACATCTCTCAGCACCACATCTGTACATCCCTTTTAAATACCTCCAGGGGTGGTGACTCAACCCAATCACTCCCCTGGACAGCCTGTTCCAGTGCTCCACAAACCTTTCTTCTAATGTCCAGTTTGAACCTCCCCTGGTGCAACACATATTCATAGGTCATCAGGGAGAAATGCTCTCAAATGCAGCCTTGTATGGAGAATGTAGGGCACAGCTAGCCCTGGAATTGCACAATTAGCTGGGATACAGTTGCTTATCTATGAGGTCTGGTTTGCAGCTCCTCAACTCACAGTGATGAAGAGCCACTTACAGAGACTCCCACTGAGCTCAGTATTGCCTTTTGGAAACAGGTCACCTGACTGAGGAAGCAGAGATGTTTCATTGCACTGAATTCATTCAGGACTCAGAGAATGCATCTGTCAACCTTGATCAGCCTCTGCTGATAATCTGCAGACTGCAACAGAGCCAGGACAATCTCCAAGCTCAACCTTGGTACAGCACTGCCTTAGCATTAAATCACTTCATGCTGCATGAGGCTTGAGTGTCTTGATTAAACAGATACAAGGCTGCCACCATGGGTAAAACCAAGACAGTTTCCTCTTACCACATTCTGGAAGGCAGGCTTTGCCAACAGAGCCCCAGTAGTGAAAGTATCTAAGGTGCCTTAAGCCTCCTGATAATTTTTCTCAGGATTGTGCCTCACTTGTCAGTGCCAACTGTTTGCTGTCTTTGTAACAGCAGCCCTGTGCTAACACCTAGCTTTCCATGGCACCCAGCATGGAAGCACCAAGACCCCCCAACTTTCCACCTACTGCCAGAGAAGTCAAAAGGTGGCTGCAGACTGCAAGAAGAAACACCAAAAAAAGAGTAGATAAAAATAGACCTTACTGCCAACATTGCCCTTGCCTTGTAAGGAACCAGTGCTCAAAGCTCCTGCTTCTTGCAGTCAACAAACATTGGTCTTGAAATTTATATGGGAAAATGGAGGGACATTTATTTAATTCTCTGAGTGGCAGCAGAAGGGCTAAATAATGCCCTTCAAAAAGCAGGGGTATCAAGGGAACATAAGGGTATGAAGGCCATACTCATACAAAATATAAATGCTTACAAACCTATATACAAATCTTTCATATCATTTCAGTCATGGGGAATTCAGAGTTTGGCAGAAGCTGGGATCTGGAAGCCACTGTTCCTCACAGACAGGAAATGCCACTAACTGCCTGGCTGCATCCTGCTTCATGATCCTCTCTCTACATTACAAATAACAGCCCTCAATCATTTTCTTCTGTTACCTGAAACAGCAGTCTGATGTTCACAGCATAGCTCCACAGAGCATCTTGTTTTCAGCTGTGTGTACCTATAGATGAAGATAAAAATAGCTCAGGAGAGCAGAGCGAAGGAATGTTTCACTGAAACTTGTTGGCCTTATTAACATGACTCAAGCTACAATTTTCTGCAGAGCAAAAGCTCAGGCACCTAAATACACACCAAAATACCACCTACAGGTGAAGACCACCAGCTGCAGGCTGTTAATAGACTCTTGGAGGTATATACAGCTGGAAAGAGAGGATTTTCTCCTGCTAGCTCAGGGACAAAAAGGATGCGTTAAGGAGAGCGTGGGCAGCCATTTGAGGGAAATCATCCTCCCCCTCTATGCTCCCCTGGTGAGGCCACACCTGGAGTATTGTGCCCAGTTCTCAGCTGCCCAGTTCAAGCGGGACAGGGAACTACTGGAGAGTCCAACAGTGTGCCACAAAGGTGATTGAGAGACTGGAGCACTTCAACACAAGGAGAAAACTTTGTTACAGTGAGGGTGACAGCACTGGAACAGGCTGCCCAGAGAGGTCCTGGAGTCTCCTTCTCTGAAGGCTTTCAAAACCCACCTGGATGTGTTCCTGTGTGGCCTGCAGTGATTCTCTGATTCCATGAAAAGTGTCTGTGATTTGGCACTGAAAGAAATTATGCACAAAAACGTACACTAAGAAGTCCCAGCTCTGTTGAGTTCCTGTATGAAGAAATCATGGTACTCCAATTCTCCCAAATACCCCCTCAAGCTGTGCAACAGCACGGCGATGGAAGCTGGTCTCGGGCAATAGGCACCAGCCCCATGTGTCCAGTGGCTTTTGCAAATGGGAGACTGAGCCAGGATGTCACAGAAACTTCTCACACCTAAAACTCCTGCTTACAGTGCTGGCTGGAAGGACACCTCTAATGCCACAAGTCCCCTCCAGACACCAAGAGAAGCTTGTCAGGGGCACAGTTCCTCTTGGGACCCTTCTCAGCTTCAGCTCTTCAAAGTGCCCAAGCAAAGCTGTGAAAGAAGCAGGCAGTTCCTAAGGCTGTGACAGCATGAAATTGAACATTGCTGTTCATTAAGTGCTTTCAGGTGTCTGGGGGCATCACCCAGCCAAGGCTGCATTCTCTCTAAGACAGAAGCACTATCAGCACCCCAGGCAAACTCCTGCCCCTTTGTACTTCCATTAGAAAGGAAGTTAAGAAAAAGATACAGAAATGCAGATATTTTCTGACTTCCTGCAAACCAAATGCAAGAGGATGTCTCAAAGAATGTTTTGGAAGAGAATTCCTGTGGTACTGTGGGAGGACTTGCAGCAGGATGACTGCTACCTTATATTTCATTTTAGGACAAAAAAAGCTATATGTTAAACTGTAGGCATTCATGTTCTCAGGTAATATATTGACATTTCTACAATATATTTAAATTAAAATGGTAATAAATGTGTTTGGCTTGTTTGTCCTGAATGATATCTGAATGTGTGCTGGCAGGAAGAGCGTGCCTATGTTAATTAGCGTTAATTTGCATGAGATGAAAGCAGCAGTTGCTTAGCAGCCGTGAGATACAGGTTAGAATCTTATCAGTCTGATTTTTAATTCACACAGATTAACTAATAGTTGTGTGTGTGTCACCAAGACACTGCCTGAAAGTATAACAACTCCATCTGCATGCGGAGGTACACCAGCTCACTTTGGGGTTGCAAACAAACACACATCTGGTGAGGAAACACGGCTCCACACCCTGACAGCAGCTAGAGCTCAATAAAGGGAGCTAACACAGAATCATAGAATCAATAAGGTTGGAAGAGACCTCAAAGATCATCGAGTCCAACCTGTCACCACAGACCTCATGACTCCTAAACCATGGCACCAAGTGCCACATCCAATCTCCTCTTGAACTCCTCCAGGGATGGTGACTCCACCACCTCCCTGGGCAGCACATTCCAACGGGTAACAACTCTTTCTGTGAAGAACTTTCTCCTCACCTCCAGCCTAAACTTCCCCTGGTGCACCTTGAGACTGTATCCTCTTGTTCTGGTGCTGGTTGCCTGGAAGAAGAGACCAACCCCCTCCTGACTACAACCTGCCTTCAAGTAGTTGTAGAGGGCAATGAGGTCAGCCCTGAGCCTCCTCTTCTCCAGACTAAGCAACCCCAGCTCCCTCAGCCTCTCCTCTCAGGGCTGTGCTCAAGGCCTCTCCCCAGCCTTGTTGCCCTTCTCTGGACACCTTCAAGTGTCTCAATGTCCTTCCTAAACTGAGGGGCCCAGAGCTGGACACAGGACTCAAGGTGTGGCCTAACCAATGCAGAGTCCAGGGGCACAATGACTTCCCTGTTCCTGCTGGCCACACTATTCCTAATGCAGGCCAGGATGCCATTGGCCTTCTTGGTTACCTGGGCACACTGCTGGCTCATGTTTAGGTGGCTGTCAATCAGCACCCCCAGGTCCCTCTCTGTTTGGCAGCTCTCAGCCACTCTGACCCCAGCCTGTAGCTCTGCATGGGGTTGCTGTGGCCAAAGTGCAGCACTTGGCACTTGGACTTGTTGAATGCCATCCCGTTGGACTCTGCCTGTCCAGGTTCCTCTGCAGAGCCTTTCTACCCTCTAACAGATCAACACCTGTTCCCAACTTGGTGTCATCTGCAAATTTACTGATGATGGACTCAATCCCGTTGTCCAGATCATCAACAAAGATATTGAACAGGATGGGGCCCAGCACTGATCCCTGTGGCACCATTCACCACCACTCTCTGGGCTCAGCCTCCAGCCAGTTCCTAACCCAGCACAGAGTGCTGCTGTCCAAGCCATGGGCTGACAGCTTGGCCAGCAGTTTGCTGTGGGGGACAGTGTCAAAGACCTTGCTGAGGTCCAGGTAGACCACATCCACAGCCTGCCCCACATCCACCAGACAGTAACCTGATCATAGAAGGAGATCAGGTTGGAGAGGCAGGACCTGCCCTTCCTAAATCCATGTTGGCTGGACCTGAGCCCTTGGCCATCCTTCAGGTGCGCAGTTATTGCCTCCAGGATAATCTGCTCCATCACTTTCCCTGGCACTGAGGTCAGGCTGCCAGGCCTGGAGTTTCCAGGTTCCTCCATCCGACCCTTCTTGTGGATGGGGACCACCTTGGCCAGTTTCAGTCATCTGGGACCTCTCCAGTGAGCCAGGACTGGAGGAAAATGATGGAGAGCGGCTTGTCAGCTCATCTGCTAGCTCTCTCAGCACCCTAGGATGGATCCCATCCGGTCCCATGGACTTGTGAGTGTCCAAGTGGCTCAGCAGGTCCTGAACTAATTCCTCATGAATTTCAGGGGTACTACACTACTCCCTGACCCCATCTACCAGTGCCGGAGGCCACTTGTCCTGAACTCCTCCTGCCGTACTGTTGAAAATTGAGGCAAAGAAGGTATTTAGAACCTCAGCCTTTTCCTCATCTCTAGTTACATTACCCTCCAGGTCCAACAAGGAGTGGAGGTTCTTGGCTCTCTTTTTAACATTAATATATTTATAAAAATGCTTTTTATTATCCTTCACAGCAATGCCCAGTTTAAGTTCCAGCTGGGCTTTGGCCTCTCTAATTTTTCTCCTACATGATCTAACAACCTTCCTTAATCATATCACGAGTTGCCTTCCTTTCCAAAGGCAATACAGCCTCTTTTTTCCCCCCAAAATATACCTCTATAAGCAAAAATACCTCTACAAGCACTGATGCTTTTCCTTCTGAAGCCAACAGAAATGCTGAAATGAGTACCCAGAGCTATTGCAAACATTACAGAAAACCAGTTTCCCAGGTATGTTTCCCTTCACTAAAGGGCTGCTGAAACAGCATGACTGAAATAGTGTTAGATCCTATAGGTCTGAGTGGTGTGAGATGTGTTGTCTCCCACACAGACACCTGTACAGTGTCTGGAAGAGATTATCACCTTTTTTTTTAGGAAACTTGCAGGCCTGGCTGCCCAAGTTTAGACTAAACTAGACTAGACCAGACCAGACCAGACCAGACCAGACCAGGTTGGAAGAGACCTTCAAGATCATCATGTCCAACCTATCATCCAACACCACCTAATCAACTAAACCATGGCACCAAGCACCCTATCAAGTCTCCTCCTGAACACTTCCAGTGATGGTGACTCCACCACCTCCCTGGGCAGCACATTCCAATGGGCAATCACTCTCTCTGTGTAGAACTTCTTCCTAACATCCAGCCTAAACCTCCCCTGGTGCAGCCTGAGGCTGTGTCCTCTTGTTCTGATGCTGGTTGCCTGGGAGAAGAGACCAACATCCGCCTGGCTTCAACCTCCCTTCAGGGAGTTGTAGAGAGCAATAAGGTCACCCCTGAGCCTCCTCTTCTCCAGGCTAAGCAACCCCAGCTCCCTCAGTCTCTCCTCATAGGGCTTATGTTCCAAACCCCTCACCAACTTCGTTGCCCTTCTCTGGACATGCTCCAGCAAGTCAACCTGTTCCTAAACTGAGGGGGCCAGAAATGGACACAGTACTGAAGGAACGATGCATCAGTGCTAAGGATGCCAAGACTGTTAATTACAGACAAACTGCTGGGATGGCACAAACTGCCCCAGCCCAGCACAATTAGACAACGTTTTCCACCATCGCTCCCTTTTGTGCCCTTCGCTGATTCCTAGTTTTGTTTTTATTATTTCAAGCTGCACATTGGAATGTCTCTGTTTGTAAATGTATCTCTCTATCCCATCAGGTTGAAACCTGAGTACTGCGGGGAGCAAAATAGCTGTGGTGCCGAGAAAGGAGTCTGTGTCCCCTTACTCACTCCGTTAATTTTGCTTTGGGTTTTTCTTTCTTAGACACACAAAAAAATGTCATTTAAAAAGAAACATACAGGTCTGAGGCCCATCCCAATATCTTCCAAAATAGCAACCCTACACCTGACCACCACAGTCTGTTTTCTGTCTAGCCTCACCCCATATCAAAGGTTTTTGTCAGCACAAGTGTGATTAGCACTACTGGATAATGGTTGTAATCTGATGGCCACTCACTTTGCTTGTAAAGATCATAGTATCATAGTATCAGTCAGGGTTGGAAGGGACCACAAGGATCATCTAGTTCCAACCCCCCTGCCATGGGCAGGGACACCCCACACTAGATCAGGCTGGCCACAGCCTCATCCAGCCTGGGCTTAAACACCTCCAGGGACAGGGCCCCAACCACCTCCCTGGACAACCCATTCCAGGGCTTCACCACTCTCATGGGGAAGAACTTCCTCCTCACCTCCAGCCTGAATCTCCCCACCTCCAGCTTCATTCCATTCCCCCTAGTCCTATCATTCCCTGAGATCCTGAGCAGTCCCTCCCCAGCCTTCTTGTAGCCCCCTGCAGATACTGGAAGGCCACCTCAGAGCCTTCTCTTCTCCAGACTGAACAGCCCCAACTCCTTCAGTCTGTCCTCACAGGAGAGGTGCTCCAGCCCTCTGCTCATCCTCGTGGCCTTTCTCTGGACATGTTGCAGCACATCCATTGTGATATCACTTCTAAAACTCATTCTCCCCTATACACACTTATAATTAGGTCACCAACCTGGTCTATTCTATTCTATTCTATTCTATTCTATTCTATTCCATTCCATTCCATTCCATTCCATTCCATTCCATTCTATAAGGTTAGAACTCATAAATATATCAGGTAACTCACTTTCTTCAGTTAGTTTGGACCCACAGGGTCTAAACAACCAGCAGCAACAAGAATGAATTTCCATCATTAACACCAGAAGACAACACAACAGTCATGAATGGAGGGAATGCCCTGTCTTACCATCCAGCCTATAGACTTTAAAATACCATGCAGATGACAGACTTCAACCAAAAGAAACAAGAGAAGTTAAATTCTCCAGGTATTGAATGGTGTCTCCTGGCTGCCAGGTAGCCACTGCTTACTTTCAGCTTACTAGACTCAGGCATCCAACTGCTTGAGAAAACCAAAGGAAACAAAGTGTGTCCAGCAGATGACTGAAGGAAATGTGCATGTTGTGAATTTTAACTCATTTCTTTGCAAGTGGCTTTAAAGGCATTTCACACTTTGCTCAAGCATTCAGAGGATGCACACATTTTTCAGTCATTATCCCACACCCTTTCAAACCATAAGAACAGCTGCAGCGTGTCATAACCACTCTTTAAGTTAAATAGACACCAAGAAACAAAGGGTAGTTCAGAGCACGACAGCACATTGCAAATGAGATTCTAAACTGGCAACTGGCAATTAACAATTCATAGAACACATTTCAATATACCATCAGATTGACCTGAATGATTCACAGGGACCTGGAAGCATGTTAACTGCAATGTTTTCTCATCTGATTTGAAATACCAACTTTTCTTTTTTCCTTCCACTGATTTAGGCCCCATCCTTTAAAAAGGATTATCAAGTGATGACCTTATTGCTCTCTACAACTACCTGAAGGGAGGTTGTAGACAGGCAGAGGATGGTCTCTTCTCCCAGGCAACCAGCACCAGAACAAGGGGACACAGTCTCAGGCTGTGCCAGGGGAGGTTTAGGCTGGAGGTTCGGAAGAAGTTCTTCTCAGAAAGAGAGATTGGCCATTGGAATGTGCTGCCCAGGGAGGTGGTGGAGTCACCATCACTGGAGGGGTTTAGGAAGAGACTGGATGGGGTGCTTGGTGCCATGGTTTAGTTGATTAGGTGGTGTTGGATGATAGGTTGGACACGATGATCTTGAAGGTCTCTTCCAACCTGGTTTATTCTATTCTATTCTATTCTATTCTATTCTATTCTATTCTATTCTATTCTATTCTAAATACCATGTAAGGGCATGAACCCAGGTGGATGCAAGTCAAGGTTTCCCCTTTCTAAAGATTTCTGGCCACAGTAGTTCTTTCTGCTGGCAAAAATGTCCTCCTTTAGCAGATCATTTACCAACAGCCTAGCAGGGAACTAACTATGCCTAGGGCAGAAAATTATGATTTATTTTTTTTTGCTTTCCATAAAGTTAAAAGGAAACATTAAATCCAGGTAATTCCTTTTAAAAGTATTAAGCTCACAATGACCTCTGATTTAGTGTCTCAGGTAGATTCTCCCTGTATGGAATTTAAATTCGCTTTCATTTAAAAATTGCTGTAAATATTTTCCATATTTCCTCAAGCTAAAACTTTCCTGCTTTAGTGACAGCCTTCTTTCCAGAGCATGAAAGAAATACCAGGATATATGCTCCTGCTCCTTCTCCCTCATTATCTCTTGGTAGTGTGATGGTTAAGCAACTCCAAGACATTTTAAAAGCTGCACTACCCACAGGCATCTGGGGTGAAGGAAGCTTTTAAACTGGGTCAGAGCCTTTTAAAAGACATTATCTCAAATCATTGAAGGGCTGGCCAAAGCATGCTTTAGGACAGCATTTTAACACTTCCACTCTTGCCATAGTGCATTTTTACTTTTAACTCTGACATTTTAAATCAGGCAGGGACAGAGTTTTAGATGGCACAAACCCAAGCATGGTCTGAGTGGCCAGGCATAGATTTGTATGAGAGATCTTAGTATTAGGACCACAGACTGCAGAGGCAAAGGAAACTAAAAGAGTCATCATACAACTCTGAGGGGTAAGGAAACAAACTGATTCCTCTGGGAAAGTGGTTGAGTACGTGTCCAGAGAAGGGCAACAAAGCTGGGGAGGGGTTTGGAGCACAGCCCTGTGAGGAGAGGCTGAGGGAGCTGGGGTTGCTTAGCCTGCAGAAGAGGAGGCTCAGGGGAGACCTTATTGCTGTCTACAACTACCTGAAGGAAGGTTGTAGCCAGGTGGGGGTTGGTCTCATCTCCCAGGCAACCAGCACCAGAACAAGAGGACACAGTCTCAAGCTGTGCCAGGGGAAGTTTAGGCTGGAGGTTAGGAAGAAGTTCTCCTCAGAAAGAGAGCTTGGCCATTGGAATGTGCTGCCCAGGGAGGTGGTGGAGTCACCATCACTGGAGGGGTTTAGGAAGAGACTGGATGGGGTGCTTGGTGCCATGGGTTAGTTGATTAGATGGTGTTGGGTGATAGGTTGGACTTGATGACCTCGAAGGTCTTTTCCACACTGGTTAATTCTATTCTATTCTATTCTATTCTATTCTATTCTATTCTATTCTATTCTATTCTATTCTATTCTACTCTACTCTACTCTACTCTACTCTATTCTATGCAGCAGACTCAACAGCATCCAAAGCAATGCAAGTGACAACAAAGGGCTGTCCACCATCAGTACCCCAGGTAAACCTGGCCACAGAGAGCAGAACAGGGTAAAACAAAAAGAATTCAAAAGGAAAAGATCAGATCTGAGGAAAACACAGTAACATCTAAAGCAATTTTTTTTTCTTATGAGATGCATCATGAGCAGCAGGCAACTCATTATATTTGTTTTAAAAGTATAAAAGCATAAAGCAGCATATTTCTGCTAGCCTTCACTCAACTGAGCAATCCTTATGCCAGTGAAATTCATTATTCTTTTCAGAGCACAAGATATTTCTTACAGGAAAGCCAGAATGAAAGCTCCAGGAATTTTCAACCACTATATGCAGACACAGACTATTTGCCCTGGCATTTAAAAAAAGAACAAAACAAAAATACAGTGAGATTAATGAGAAAATGCTTCTTTGCAACAGACAACACAATCAGAGGAGAAGGAAGGAGGAAACCACCAATACTTCCCAGCTGCATTACAAGGTGAAAAAATACCTGCCAGCAGAACGCTGCACTGTGACAGTCAAAGCAGTAATTATCTATCTTCCAGGCAAAAAAAAAACCCATGAAAATAATCCATTTGCCCTAAGGAATGAAGCAAACATAGCAAGAGATGATAATGCTAAGGTGAGGATTACCAAGAAGGCAGAGCAGCCTGCAGAGAGTGCTCATAGCTTGTCTCTAACTGCAAGCTAAAGAACGCTGGCTAGCCCCCAAGCTCTGCCATGTCCGTAAGAGCTGCTCATTGTGAATGCTAACTGACAGAAATTTTGGACAAAGGGGCAGCAGAGGTTCACAGAAGCAGAAACTTTCTCTGTATTAGATGCATTTCAGCAAGGAAAATTATATGAGTCAACACCTAATGTAGTATTTAATATATCATTTGAACTGTATAAATATAAGAGGCTGTTGGCGTTCGAGGATGACGGTGGCGAATGAAAGCACAAATTACTCGCAGCAGAATGCTGCTAATTTGCACATCATTAATCTTCCTGCCCCATAATTCAAACACATAATAACAGTAGTCTCTCCTGTGTTTCAGCAGCAGCTGAACAATGCTGCTGTACTCTCACATTATGCATTCAATTCCCTCGGAGGCAGGGCTGATAATACCAACCATTATTGAAATTGCTTATCTTTGCCTCCTTGGAGTTCTTATAGAGCTGTGTCTGGTATTAGCCATCCAGATGAATACTCTGTGCCGTCCTTAAAGGAGGGTTGTGGGGGTTTGGGGTTTTTTTTTTCAAATGAAAAGCTTGAGACAAGATAATTCCCTTCATTCCAAAAATATGGGCTTGTGAATGGGAAATGTATTTGTCTCTGTTGAGCAGCTTTCTGTGTTAGGGTAGCAGCTTGAACAGGGCAGTAAATGCCTCTTCGTGTATTGTTCTTGCTATCAGTAGAACAACTATGATGGGAGAGCTAAACAATTTCCAAAGCTTTGCCTCATCACATCTTGTGGAGTTTTCAGGGCTGAGCAGCCGGTGCACGTACTCCCTGCTTGGTGCTACAAAGCATGTTCCCACCTCAGGAAGGTTTTACACCTGTTGATGGAGCAAAGCCAAGCTGTGTAGATCCTGAATGTGATATTTGGGATGTGGAGCCTGGGGTGGGCTAGGTAGGAGTGAGAGTGCCATTAGGAAGGCTGAGATGGACCAAAAGAGGGATGAGTGGAAAGTAATGGCAGAGGTGAGGGCTGGAAGTCCCAGGCTCACTGTTTACCAGTGGGCACAGTATCACAGTATCACTAAGGTTGGAAGAGACCTTGAGGATTGAGTCCAACCTGTCTCCACAGACCTCATGACTAGACCATGGCACCAAGTGCCACATCCAATCCCCGCTTGAACACCTCCAGGGATGGGGACTCCACCACCTCCCTGGGCAGCACATTCCAATGGCGAATGACTCTCTCAGTGAAGAACTTTCTCCTCACTTCGAGTCTAAACCTCCCCTGCTGCAGCTGGAGACTGTGTCCCCTTGTTCTGGTGCTGGTTGCCTGGGAGAAGAGACCAAGCCCTTCCTGGCTACAACCACCTTTCAGGTAGTTGTAGAGGGCAATGAGGTCACCCCTGAGCCTCCTCTTCTCCAGGCTAAACAATCCCAACAAACAAACCGGATCCCTCACTGGTTTTGCTTCACAGAGAGAGTAACAACCCACAGATGTTACCTTTCATTACTACTGCATCATTATCCCTGGAGATCTCTGTGGTGGACCCACAGCTCTGCCCTGAGGCTGCACAAAGGAAACAGATTCATTGTCTTTTCCATAACTTCAGATAATACACACATATGTACTAATAAGAATATCATGAAAGTCATAGAAGCAGGCAGCAGCTGGGATGTGTAAAACTGAAGGCATAGAGATCTGAATTCATCTTTCTTACACATACACACAAAGTGGCAGCCTTTAAAGATCTGATCACATGCAGGTTTTCCACAGGGAGCCTCTGAGGATCTCCATATGCAGGACATCTTGCATGGACAGCCCTCTTGCTTCTGCTGCTACTGTCCCCAGCTCTTTTTGCTCCCCACTGGTCACAGTTTCTTCTGAAAACAGAGCAATTAGCTTTCATATAGGGTCTCCAGGGCATTATTGGCAATGATCATTTTAAATAGCCTCTAGCTGGTGAACAAATACAAAAATCAATATATGCACAGAACAGCCTCTGACTCCAGCTGTGCTCAGCCTAGTGCAAAACCAGAGAGCAGCGTGTCAGATGAGCACACCTAGTGATCACCTGTGACAAGCTGGCTTTACATGGCCAAGTAACAGAGAGCAACAGACCTGGGAAAGGAATGGTTGCTTGTTGTTTATTACTATTACATCATCATCATCATCATCATCATCATCATAAATAAACAACCAGGTTGGAAGAGACCTTCAAGATCATCGCATCCAACCCCTCAACCAATCCAACCCACCTAAACAACTAACCCATGGCACCAAGCACCCCAACAAGTCTCCTCCTGAACACCTCCAATGATGATGACTCCACCACCTCCCCAGGCAGCCCATTCCAACGGGCAATCACTCTCTCTGTGAAGAACTTCTTCCTAACATCCACCCTAAACCTCCCCTGGTGCAGCCTGAGACTGTGTCCTCTTGTTCTGGTGCTGGTTGCTTGTGAGAAGAGACCATCATCTGCCTGTCTACAACCTCCCTTCAGGTAGTTGTAGAGAGCAATAAGGTCACCCCTGAGTCTCCCCTTCTCCAGGCTAAGCAACCCCAGCTCCCTCAGCCTCTCCTCATAGGGCTTATGCTCAAGGCCTCTCCCCAGCCTCATTGCCCTTCTCTGGGCACGCTGAAGCAGTTTCTGATTCTGTGGGTAAAATTTAAATAGGAAAGTCTCAGGATGAAAGAAAAAAAATCTATTGCCACAGTTCCAAACTAAACCATGACAAGAAAGGCAACATCTCTTGAGACAGTCATCAAAGGACACTCCTCACCCTTCAGCACAGGTTTCAGATACATGGTCTCTTCTCTGTGCCTCAGGTGACCACAGACTCCATGTGAAGGCAGCTGAGGGAAAGAAGAGTTAGATGCCACTCTAACCACTGAAGCCAAGAGACTCTTGCATTCCTAACTTGTTAAACATCACTGCATCTTTTCAAACCTCTGTAACCAAACACACTCCCCTGGTTCCAATATTTCACTACTTTCACTGAGAACCTTTTCAGAGGGGAAAAACAATGAATCACACTAATTGTATTTATACAATACCTATTTTATGTATTTACACATACATAGATACAAACTATAGGCATGCATGGATGTATGAACAAATATATAACCATGTTTGGTCACACATAAAGTGCATGCCATGGACTGGGTGCCCCAGCCTCTAGATGAGGAACATGGTCATCTGAATGACTGTCAGGACTCACTGAACAAACTGCCACAATGGTCAGAGAGCCTGAGATTTCTACCAGTCATTACTGGTGTGGAGCTTGAGAATTTAGGGGGAGAAAGACCCCCCTCCCCATACCTACCCTCTGATGTGTGGGGCTCCCAGTTTAGAGTTCCTGAGATTGCAGTGACATGTTGCAGTATTCAGAAACATCATGCCTCCTTCCAAGCCATTTCTATGCACAATTGGATCAGGATCAGAAGCTAAACCAAGATATTATCTCTGCAGCATGTTCATAAATACTTAATTCTATAAGATAGCAGATTCATAAAGCACTCCAAAGGATTGTCCCTGTTAAGACATCATTGTGGAATTAGTAGTTTCTCTGGATTACAACTGAGTGCATGCCAGCAAGTTAGAGGAATTCCCATATCACAGTATCACCAAGGTTGGAAGAGACCTCAAAGATCATCCAGTCCAACCTGTCACCACAGACCTCACGACTAGACCATGGCACCAAGTGCCATGTCCAATCCCCTCTTGAACACCTCCAGGGACAGTGACTCCACCACCTCCCTGGGCAGCACATTCCAGTGACGAACGACTCTCTCAGTGAAGAACTTTCTCCTCACCTCCAGCCTAAACCTCCCCTGGCACAGCTTGAGACTGTGTCCAGAAACCTAAGATGGCTAACTGCAAGTTCAGCTTCGAACTGTTCTGTGGCTGGGTTATCTACATATTGGCTGGCTTGTCCAAAACAGCTTCTCTGCAGACAATTTATATTTAATTTGGAATTTAACTGTCAGCTCAGCTCTAAGTAGGTTCTTTTTTTCACTAGCACACTCATCATAGCAACACTGAGGCCTTCCACCAAGTGACGCTATAGGTGTTGCGGTGTTACATGGCAGCTGAGTCAGGACTATGAAATCCAGCCCTATTCATTCTTGAAGAAATGAAGCAGGAAAATAGTGATCTAAGGGAAAGGTCCAATTGCCCACAAATGACTGAGCTCAGTTTGGCAGTAGTGCCTGCCAGCAAATTCAAAGTTTGCCTACCACCCAAGAAACAAATCTATCCTGGAAACTGACACTGGCCCTGAAAAATCTCTATTCCCACGAGAGCAGACTCAAGAGTCCCCGAACTGGCAATGCAGTGTCAGGAAGATAACATGTCCTCTGTGAAGGTTTTCAGTGATGCTGGCAGTTCATGGCAGCACACAAGCGTGCTCGCTAAACTGCCTTACCCCGGGTAGCACCAGGGACCCGGAGATGAAGCTTAAGCTTGTACAACCAGGAGAGCCCCCTAAACATACACAGCCCTCCACTTGTAGTAAGCTGCCTCTTTCAAGTAACTGTCTTTTGTTGTTTGCACCCTCTTTTTGCAATAGCTTCAGGGCAGTCCTCTTGCTGAAGTTATGACTTTCGCTCCTTCACCCCCAGTTTCAACTCCTGTATATGGAAGCTGATTGGTTTTGCAATTCCCAGGGCTCAGCACAAACTGTTATCTTCACTTCAACTGCTCTCAACTGTAGCACAACGGTATTCCTCATGAGCGGTATTCTGCTACAGTGGCTCAGAAAAAGGGCCCTAAACCAAACACTTCCCTCTAGGAAGGTACCCACTAAAGTTTTGTTTATCTAGAGGCTGGGGTTTTTTGCTCTTATTTCACTACAAGGAGATTCCATAGAATCATGGAATGGTCTGAGTTGGAAGGGACCCACTTGGATGCATTCCTGTGTAATCTGGGATAGGTGATCCTGCTCTGGCAGGAGGGCATAGGAGTGAAGCGTTTGAGGCATCTAAAGTTATGCTTTAGCACATGTTCCTTCTTAAATATAGTCAAAAGGGAATCCTTCTAGAGATGGATAGAGAGCATTATTGATAGCACTGCAGGGATAGTAGGAAACCATCATTTGATAACTACCAGAAACACCTTTCACTCTTACTCAAGTGATACGGGGTTTGAAGGCACCTCTTGAGGTCATCTAGTCCAAGCTCCTTGCCAGAGAAGGCTCACCTAGAGCAGGCTGCACAGGACTGTGTCCAGGCAAATTTTGAATGACTCTAGAGATGAAGACTCCACCACCACCTCTCTGGGCAGCCTATTCCAGTGCTCTACCATCCTCAAAGTAAATAAATTTCTCCTCATGTTTAGATGGAACTTTGCATGTTCAAGTTTGTGCCCATTAATTACCTCTTGTCCTGTCACTGGGCATCACTGAAATAAAGAGCAAGCCCATCCTCCTGACACCCACCATTTAAGCATGGATAAGATCCCCTGTCAGTCTTCTCTCTTCCAGGGTAAAAAGCCCCAAGTTCCTCAGCATTTCTTCATAAGTTCTTGTCCTCTAATCAACTTCATAACCCTTTGCTGTATTGTCTCAATCAGCTCCTTGACCTTCTTGAACTGGGGAGCCCAAAAAGGAACACAGCACTCCAGATAAGGTCTCACCAGCACAGAACAGAGGAAAGGAGAACCTCCCTTGACTGATTGTTATACTCTTCTTGATGCCATTATCCTTGGCCACCAGGGCACATCGCTGGCTCATAGTTGTCTTGTTGTCCACCAGGACTCCCAGGTCTTTTTCCACAGAGCTGCTTTCCACACACCCTCTATACACAGTGTCTGACACTACAGACCCAGCGAAAGAGAGGTTATCTGACCTGTTTCTCTGTGCACTCATCAAGACTCCAGAGGTGGTGGATGTCTCCCACACTGTGTAGCAGGAAAACTCCCATCCTGCCCAGATAAACCCCCCAGGCTCTGTGGAGTGTGCTTTATGTGCAGATGCATAGCAGCTCTGTCCAGGAGGGGTTGCTTATGTACTGAAATGTCTTCATGTTCACTGTGCTCCTGGGATATGCCAATAGCTTTCTAGTAGATGCCTTCAGTCCAGCCGAGCCTCAGGATGCATCTGAGCCTCACAGCCACTTGCTGCTAATCAAGCCAAACACCATCCTGTATGCTTAAGGTGAAGACTTCTGGGAAAGACAAAGATAAAATAAATGTAAAGATCAACCAAGGAGAAAACCAGAACCATTTCAGAGGTGGAGAGAGTTGCAGGCATTTTACACCAGGTGTTCAGAGCAGCAAGAGCTGCTCCTCAGTGTAGGTGGGATGTTGTGAAGCAGTGGGCTGGTCCTGGCATCTTCCCTACCAGCAGATCAAACAATGTTAACCACATACCTTCATGAACATATGCCTGGTCAGAAGTGAGCCTGCTCACACAAGGAAGATGATGATGGCTGCTCAGGGAGGCAGGTGGTTAGGAAACAGGGGCAGGAGGGCTCCCAAATGCCACCATTAATTAGTTCCCGAGTCAGGAAGCCACAGCAGTCCATCCCAGTCAAACTCAAATAAGGATTTGGGCAGCACAGAGCCTGAGTGACATGTTAACCATATTCACACCTCTCCAGCACCTCTCTTCTTTCCACATCCCCACCCACAGCTGGGCCCACAGGGACCTCCCTCACAGTAGCATCTTCCCAGTCACTGTGTTCCCTGAAGGAGCGATGGCTGGCCCCAAGCAGGGGCTGTGAGAGCATGCTTGCTTGAAGAGCCCACCTCCAACTGTACCTGCTTGCACAGGGCACTCCCCACCATCACTTCCCAGCAGTGAATGAGGATCACCTCATCCAGAAACACGAACTTTCCTTGCTGTGAAATCAATGTAGCATGCAAAGCACCTTCCTTTTTCGTTTTTTAAATCCTCTGCAGGGGGCAGCAAGCCAAAGCAATCAGTGAAACACATCCTCACAGAAAGATAAACATGAAATCAAACTCACTGAAATCACAGAAAGAATAAACTGGGAGAGGAGCATACCTCCACCTGTTAGTTAATTTTCCAGTACACTAAGTCAGGCTATTTGCTGATGGATTTTGCTGTGTTTGATTCAGTTAACAAGCAGCCCCCTTCTTCAGGACGGACTGGCCTGCCACAGCCACTTCCCCAAAGATAATGTGAGCAGAATTTCCATACACCAACTGCTTTAGCTCCTCAATAGACAACTAATTCTTAAACCACTAATACTGGATTTGCTTCTGTGCTTGGATGAGAGGAAATCCAAGATAGTGGAAAGTAATAAGGAAAGATCCATGTTCAGGCTCAAATACCCTTAGCTGCATGCAAATATGACTAAGCATGCAAAAAGGCTGCTGCTGAAAAGTCACCACAAAGGTCTGCAGTTAATCATAAATAGCTTATGAGCAAAATTGAAGTGAATATTTCACACTGCTAGCAGGATTGCAAAGGAGCATGTCTTGATTGGACTGGCTCCAGGCCAGGATTTTCTAGAGCCACCAAGATGATAATGATTTTGTTGCAGAGCAAGGGTGTGAGCAGGAGGTGGGATCGCTTCCAACCTGCACCTCCAAAGCTCTCCCTGCAGCACGTCAGCACTCAAGTACCCACACTCATCTCACCCTTCCTTCCATTTGCATCCCACGAGTGGAGTCTGTTACTCTCACAAGCACTCAGCAAGACTCCTGCTTGGCCTGGGAGATGCTCTGGAAGGCATTCAGGCAACATCCCATGAATGGCAGACTACATGTTTCGCAAACGATGGTCTGAAATGCTCTAATTCGACTCAGCTCCCATGGGATTCACAGCTCAGTCACTGGTGGGTGTCTTGAAGAAAACCATCCATGGGACCCAGAATGCACAAGTTTTGGACAGTGTCAATGCTTCTTCTGGGCAGGGGGGAGAGAAGGGAAGGTATTGCCTGCCCCAGCACACACTCCTTTTCCTCCTCCTCACCTGAGAGATTTTCTTCTCTTCTGCCTCCAGTGCTGTGTGGTCATTTCCCCGTGCAAAGCTGCCCGTTATGTGCTGGAAACATTTCAAATCCAATTTCTGCAGGAATAAACTCAGCAGGAGCAAGGAAGTGAGAAGTTAGAGAGCAGAGCACTTTCCAGCATGCTCAGTAAAGTGGCTTGTGATGGATTTTTACATTCTCAGTTACTGGTCCATCAAACAATTTCTTCAGAAGCACTGGTTGCTCACCATCCTTTCCCCAAATGACATCATCATGAGCACATTGTGTAAGCTCCAGCTTTGCTGGTAGGGCCCCAGCAAAGGCTCAGGTCTGAGAACACCTTTCTCAGGCTATGCACCAGAAGAAGCAGCACAAGATTAGGACCTTAGTAGCTAGTATAAGCTGATATGAAATCAAACTGTACCCAACCTGCTGGTCACTAAACCCATTCCTCTAAGGGACCCAAACTTCAAAGTTCTTCGGCACACAGCTTGTTTCTGCTGGGTCAAGGTTTGGGCAGATTTCTTGCCTGTGGCCTCCTGCAGTCATGATCTCTTTTGAAAGTAAGACGTGAAGAAGTGTGACTCTGCTGAGAAAATTCAAAACTTCCTTATGAACCTTCCAGCTTTCCCCTTCCCAGAGAAGTCCCTTCCTCTTTCAGACTACCTGTGCCCTTTTACCTTCCTTCCTCTGTGATGTCTTGAACTTCTAAGTCCACTCACCTCTCTTTCCTGCCTTGACTCATATCTATCATGGGGCTTTTGCTATACCTCACATGTTACAGCCTCACAGACACGACTTCCCTTCACCCACAGAGCTGTAGACTCCAGGCAGGATTCCCTCACCCTAGAATCCCTGAGAGACAGCAATATCTGTGGCAAAGAGGAACAGACAATGACAGTACCCTCACCCCACTGGGTGCACCAGCAGACCACTGGTAATAATGACAAAGGAGAGTCAGGCTGAGCTAGAGCAAAGTGGCAAAACACAATTAATAACAAAGTCATAATAAAAGCAAGCCAGATGGCAACAGCATCATCCACCAGCAAGCAGGATTTGTGGGGAGGGAACCTGCTGTCATCTGTGCCTTGAAAAACACAAAGGCTTGTAGGAATTGTGTACAGTGAGGATGCCAGTGCACCTCCTTCTTCCCTAGCCCTTGTCCACAGGTCTTACCTTGCACCTACAAATAACAGCATCTGACACAATGCTGACCACCACTTTGGGCACAGTGGTGACTGAACTAGCATTCTGCAGAGGCTAAACCTTGAGATGTAGGGCTCACACTGAAGAACTCAGTAATACTGCTGACATTTGCCCTCTGAGTTTGGCACAGATGAGTTCACAAAAGACACACCTTGGTAAAGAGATTTCACGTGCAAGATGTTGCACAAGGGAATGAAATGTGAAACATGCCTAGGGATTCACAGCTATAGATATGGCTCTTGTCTTTACAAAGTACCATTTTAAAGACATTACCACCCCCTGGACCACATTACCACATACAACCCCAGTCTGCAGTACCTCGAGCTCCTCAGATATCACCTCTGAACACCATCCTGCAACATGGTCTTTGGGATGCTCAGCATGCAAGTAGTTTGCCAATAGTTTTACATCGTCAGCCCTTCATCAGAGCTAGAAAAGCACTGCAAGAGCAACTCACTTAAATGTAAAAGCCTTGACCTGCTTGCTGAGCATACCAGATCAGTCCAGGTGACAGCAACCTCAGCTAAGCATTTTTGCCTGGGTTACTCTGTGATATTTCCAAGAAATCGTTGCAGAGATGAGAAAAATATGCAGTGCCATAGAGAGAGAGATCTGAAGGAGCTAATCCTTGCTAACCCTTTGTAATGGGTTGGGGCAGATCCCCTCCCCACCACAGGCAGAAATAACGACTCAGGCAAACGGATTGCAAAGGTGATGAAAGTTTAAATAGAAAGCGGTGAATGTTACAGAAAACCCAAAGCGCAGTGACAAAGAAAGATCCCATCCCCACCTGAGGGTGCATGCAAAACCCCCAGGGCTCCTTCTTCCCCCTCCCTCTGCTGGGGGAGAGACCCTTCACAATATGATTATGGTTACTGTGATCCAGATGTAGTTTAACATCCCTGTTGGGGTATGCTTAGCTCTTATTGTTAAGATTAAACAATACTTCATTGTACTGAATCTGGCTGGTCATAGCTGGAACCATCCTAAGAGGCTGTTCCACGTAGACACCAAAATTGTGTAGGGATGTTTTGTTTTCTCCCAATAAACTCTGAGAATTTCATGTTTCTCCCATTTCAAAACAAAGGGAGGCCCTGCAGAGGGACCTCAACAGGCTGGACAGATGGGCAGAGTCCAAGGGCAGGAGATTGAACACATCCAAGTGCCAGGTTCTGCACATTGGCCACAACAACCCCAGGCAGTGCTACAGGCTGGGGTCAGAGTGGCTGGAGAGCAGCCAGGTGGAAAGGGACCTGGGGGTGCTGGTTGATGGTAGGCTGAACATGAGCCTGCAGTGTGCCCAGGCAGCCAGGAGGGCCAATGGCATCCTGGCCTGCATCAGGAACAGTGTGGCCAGCAGGAGCAGGGAGGTCATTCTGCCCCTTTACACTGCACTGGTTAGGCCACACCTCGAGTCCTGTGTCCAGTTCTGGGCCCCTCAGTTTAGGAAGGAGGTTGACTTGCTGGAACGAGTCCAGAGAAGGGCAACAAACTTGATGAGGGGCTTGGAGCACAGCCCTGTGAGGAGAGGCTGAGGGAGCTGGGGTTGCTTAGCCTGGAGAAGAGGAGACTCAGGGGTGACCTTATTGCCCTCTACAACTACCTGAAGGGGGGTTGTAGTGAGGCAGAGGTTGGTCTCTTCTCCCAGGCAACCAGCACCAGAACAAGAGGACACAGTCTCAGGCTGCACCAGGGGAGGTTTAGGCTGGAGGTTAGGAGGAAGTTTTACACAGAGAGAGTGATTGCCCATTGGAATGGGCTGCCTGGGGAGGTGGTGGGGTCGCCTTCGCTGGGGGTGTTCAGGATGAGGCTTGACAGGATGCTTGGTGCCATGGTTTAGTTGATTAGGTGGTGTTGGATGATAGGTTGGACATGATGACCTGGAAGGTCTCTTCCAACCTGGTTTATTCTATTCTATCCTATTCTATTCTATTCTATTCTATTCTGAATTAGTTCAAAAAGTATATTAGAAAGAGAATGCAATGGTAAATTTGTACCAAGTGGAAAGGGGCTGCAGCTTTAGAATATAGAATAGAATAGAATATGAATCAAGCCCATGAATTTCAGCCTGTTTTTTTCAAGCCATACTCTCAAGCCTCCTTCCCCCACCTCCGCTCAGAGGAACAAGCAGGGATACAATTTCTAACACCTTTTTTTTATTATTATTTAAGAAACTTTTGGCATAGCAGATGACATCAAATGTGTTAGCTGCCTACGTTTGCAGAGATGCCCAATGAACTTCAGTACCATGCTCGGAGCCGAATTAAATTGTCTGCGACAAGCAAGCAAACTTTTCTAGGCAATCTGTTATTTGACACACTCCAACCAGTAAAGCCTGCTGTGCCATCTGCTCTGTATAAAGTGCACAGTACATGTTTTACATGTTCTAAACTTAGCAGTGAGCCACAGTCAACATTTCTAGAGTGGGGATCCCCAATAAGAAATGATATCAACAGCTCTTGCCCTTTGGGCTTCCTGTTCAAGATCTTAGAAAATCCCTATCACAGTCTCACAGTATCACCAAGGTTGGAAGAGACCTCAAAGATCATCGAGTCCAACCTGTCACCACAGACCCCATGACTAGACCATATCACTACATACTTCATTGCCCTTCCAGACAGACTCAGTGTCAGGAAGAAAAACTAAATGAAAAAAAGTGTCTTCTCAAAGTATGTCTTGCTGGTGAACTCAGGAGTAACTTTAAGGACTGTCCAGTTCTGGGCCCCTCAGTTTATGAAGGACATTGAGACACTTGAAGGTGTCCAGAGAAGGGCAACAAGGCTGGGGAGAGGCCTTGAGCACAGCCCTGTGAGGAGAGGCTGAGGGAGCTGGGGTTGTTTAGCCTGGAGAAGAGGAGGCTCAGGGGAGACCTCATTGCCCTCTACAACTACCTGAAAGGTGGTTGTAGCCAGGAAGGGGTTGGTCTCTTCTCCCAGGCAACCAGCACCAGAACAAGAGGACACAGTCTCAAGCTGTGCCAGGGGAGGTTTAGACTCGAGGTGAGGAGAAAGTTCTTCACTGAGAGAGTCATTCACCATTGGAATGTGCTGCCCAGGGAGGTGGTGGAGTCACCATCCCTGGAGGTGTTCAAGAGGAGATTGGATGTGGCACTTGGTGCCATGGTCTAGTCATGAGGTCTGTGGAGACAGGTTGGACTTAATGATCTCTGAGGTCTCTTCCAACCTTAGTTATACTGTGAGACTGTGACTAAGACAGCACCAGGGTCAAACCTGGGGCTTTTCGAGTTCCCTAACACTACTATAGGATAGAAGCTTTACACACAGAAATTACAGGCTTTAATTTCTCTTACCTAAGGTATGTTATTTGGAAGAGTCTTGGTGTGAGAGCTGTATTTCTCTTCTCTATGCTGTAATTGTCCCCAAAACGGCCTCCAAGCTCTGCCTTAGATGCCCAGCTTTCTGTCACTCTGTGCTATTGAGAAAGGCCATCGCTGTGACAGAAGTATGTGCACAAAACCTGCAGAGTGCATGTAGAGCAAACCTGAAGTCTACCTAATTCTACTTGCCTCCTGTAAACCTCAGCCATCCCGCATTCACTCCGCTGCACTCAACAGCTCAGCAGCAGGTGCATTCCCACCCCTACCAACTGGCATCCAGAAACCCCACTCCAGTCCACAAAAGCATCCCAGTGCACAACAACTGCATCAGAGGAGTCTGATCTGCTGGAGTTCTCAAACACCCAGAAATTTTCAGAACCTCCCTGTTCAACATTTTCCTGCCAAAGGACACATCCAGGGAAGCTACCTGCAGAGATGGAGACACCCATGTCCTGTCTGCCTTGCGTCCCAGGGTAAAACGAGAACAGCAGATCATCTCATTACTGTGATCTGCACATACTTCTGCACCCCCAACGTACTGGGTCACTCAAAACAGCACTTTATCTTCTTTTTTCCCCCCTTTTTTATGTTGAAGGAAGGAGAAAGGAATTCTTCTTGCATACTGCTGAGAAACGTTTTAAACTTTTACACACAGTATCCAGCTGGTGTCTCCAGATTTTTTCACAGCTTTTTTGCATTGCAAATGTAACTTCTCTAGAAGATTCTCAGTGACAGCCCAACAGCTCTGAGCACAGAGAAGGAGGAGCTGGCACTGCAGAAGGGCAGCTGTTTGGCCACCTGGGCCAGCATCACAAAGGGGGCACAAGAGGGAGGAAAATTGAGGCTGGGAGAACAAGGAGTCAGGATGCCAAAGTACTGATTTATGCAGGGGAAAGAATGCATGGAAAAGACAGATGCTAGGAGGATTCTGTAAATTGAGGCTGACTCATATTTTTGTGTCATTTTAGTTGCTGTGGCTGTAGAGTAACCTGACAAAATGCATAGATCTGATGCCACTAAAGCTTCTTTATAGTATTATGACAGTATCAGAACACAATGTGGTCTAAACTGCCTAAACTATCTCCTATTTCATAACAGAACTGCATCCTTCAGATGCATTCAGGGTCATATCATATGCTTCCAATAGCCTTTCTTGCAAACCCATCCACAACCAGAACTGCTTTGAAACTTGTGGCTTTTTTTCACTCCTATACATTTTATTTTTCCTGGCTTTTGGTTCCTAAAACTCTGGTTAATGTTTACAGGCTTTCAAATATGTTATGTTATGTTCTCTCACCTAGGGTTGAGCTGTCATGGTCTGACAGGTGGTCCTGAGAGACATCCAAGCCCAGGAACAACCCAGACCCTGCACATTACACCAAAAGCAGGCCCTGCAGTTTATGTCCCGAAGACGTAGGCTGCCCTTGCATGAAAGTGATAACTGAATGTGGTGCCTCACAGTTTTCATTAAAATCAAATGCTTCTCCCATGGGAAAAGTGTGTTATAGACAGAAAAAAAAATAAAGGCAGAAAGCAGAATGAAGTGCAGAAAAGGTGGAAAGAGATGGGGAAAGTACCATATTTGCATTACACCATTGGTGTTTCAGCCTATAGATACCAACTTTCCATTGGGGTTGTGCCCACAGCAGGAAGAGTCTGCCTCCATTAGCCAAAAGAAACACAACCACACAGCTGCCTTGGAGCTCCTATGGCATGAGAACAAGCCCAGCACAGGCTGCAGCTCTCCACAGGAAATCAAGCCCTAAATGGGCACCCAGAATACAAGTGCAGGGGACCCCATGAACACCTGCACTGCTGTTCCCCAGCATTTCATGACCACAAGCTTTTAGAACCCAAAAGTAGCTGCTAGTTCCCATCCAAACATCCAGCCACTGTTCTACAGACAAAATTAATCTGGTTTTGACCAAGCCATTCCCTTTCCATAGAATCATTCCGGCTAGAAAAGACCTTCAGGATAGTTGACTCCAACCGCTAGCCCTACTCTCCCACGTCTGCCACAAAATCATATCCCCAGGCACCACATCTACACAGCTTTAAAACACCTCCAGGAATGATGACTCAACCACCTCCCCCTAGGCAGCCTGTTCCAATGCCTGACAACCCTTTCAGTGAATGTCCAGCCCAAACCTTCCCTGGCACAGCTTGAGGCCATTCCTTCTTGTGCTATCACTATTTACCTGGGAGAAGAGACCAACACCCACCCCTCTTCAACCTCCCTTCAGATAGTTGTAGAGAGCAAGGTGGTCTCCTCCTCAGCCTCCTTTTCTTCAGGACTAAACAACTCCAGTTCCCTCAGCCACTTCTCATGACACTTGTTCTCTAGGCCCTTCACCAGCCTAGTTGCTGCTCTCTGGACATGCTCCAGCACCTCAACATCTTCCTTGTACTAAGGTGCCCCAAACTGAACACAACACTCAAGGTGTGGCCTCACCAATGAAGAGGGATACTCACCTCCCTGTTCCTGCTGGCCACACTGTTCTTGATGCAGGCCAGGCCAGGATGCCATTCTTGTTCCTCTAACATTTATCTGTATCTCATGTTATTCTATTGACTTTATGGCAGTATTTGTGAAATTCAGTGAATACAGCCTGAGAAAGGACATCTGTGGGTAAGTCCTTAAAAATTGTAATTCCTGCCAGTAGCCAGAGCAGACTGGCTCAGGGAATTCCAGTTGTAATGGAACGGCCTGGAGGGGAAAGGCTTAGAAATCTGGAGGCTCCAAAGGGAAAAGCCAACAGCAAAGGTGCCCTGATGTGCTTTGTCCAAATCAAAATGCCAAAGAAGACGCTTTGTTGTGAGGTTTTTTTCATTTCCAGAGCCTACAACTGACTGATGGAGACACCAGAAGCACAGGCACATTCCAGTCTACACTACCCCCCACTTGATTTCATTCATTCTAGTCTCTAAACTCACTTCTCCCTAGCTGACTCTGTGTCCTGGCTCACCTTGTCACCACCCTAGACAACTTCGAGTAGCACAGGGAGCCCATCCATCCCCACAGCAAGTAGAAGGGCTCATGTACACTATCTAGTTTGCTCAAAAGTAACACTTTCAAACCATTGTTTGTTAAGGTATTAGTTGACAGCAACAACAAACCCAAATAAATTTCATTTGATTTAAAAAAATATCCATTAATTTTATTCTGTGGGGAAACTTCAGAAGCCTGAAACAGGAAGAACAGCAAGATCTGGTCACACAGAGTGAAAACCACCCATGCCCTTTGGTCTTATGGAGAGGAAGAATTTGAATCAGCTATTTTCGTGGTTTGAAAGCCTAATTGCCAAAGAGACTTTTGGAAGGTACTGAGAGGCTATTTCCCTGCAAGAAGCAACAGAAAAGAATCCATAGAAAAAGAAGAAAAGGGGGAAAGGAATAAGGAAAGAAAAGGATAGTCACCCAGAATAGCCTCCAACTCATAGGTGCTGCTCCCACCTGTCACGTGCATTTGGGGGCTGCCAGCATTTTCCATCTGACGTCTACCTGTCCAGTTCCCAACGAGGCACAGCAGCAGAGTTCCAGCTTTGCTGGAGGTCTGTATCCACACATGGTCATAAAGAAAACAGCAATGTAATCCCAGAAGAGGTAGCTCCGGAGAAGTGGGGTTTGACAGCACTGACAGATTCCCTGTTTGCTTTCCCAGGCTTCACAGCCGGTACCTGTGCCAGTCCTTTGATCCCATTAACAAAACCTCTGTGCATCTGCCACTTGCCTGGAAGTGATTGTGGTAACTCTGCCCCTTCCACCCACACTTCTCTCCACACAGGTCCTTGCCATTCCACCTCTGGAAAGACAGCTTTCTAGTCAAAAGGCTGTGTCGTTTGGAAAGACAGGAGAAGAGAAAGATGATAGGAAGCAGGAGTTAGAAACATTCCAGCCCTGTTCCACATCCCAGCTGTTGCCTGTAGACTCTGCACCATGTATTTTTGAGACAAAGAAAACAACAGAAGCAGCAGTAGGACTCTTCTCTGCCTCAGAAATTCTTGTACCATGTGCTGGTTATTTAAAAGATAAACAGACTGCATGTTCTTTCTTGGAAACAGAGCATGGCACACTCAGACAATGACTTGGAAAACTGAACAGTCACCACAGTTAAACTTGCATATCTGGCTACACAGCACTGTAGAGTAGAGTAGAGTAGAGTAGAGTAGAGTAGAGTAGAGTAGAGTAGAGTAGAATAGAAGAGTAGAGTAGTGTAGAGTAGAGTAGAGTAGAGTAGACCAGACCAGACCAGACCAGACCAGGTTGGAAGAGACCTTCAAGATCATCGCCTCCAACCTATCATCCAACACCATCAAATAGAATAGAATAGACCAGGTTGGAAGAGACCTTCAAGATCATCGTGTCCAACCTATCATCCAACACCACCTAATCAACTAAACCATGGCACCAAGCACCCCATCAAGTCTCCTCCTGAACGCCTCCAGTGATGGTGACTCCACCACCTCCCCAGGCAGCCCATTCCAATGGGCAATCACTCTCTCTGTGTAGAACTTCCTCCTAACCTCGAGTCTAAACCTCCCCTGGCACAGCTTGAGACTGTGTCCTCTTGTTCTGGTGCTGGTTGCCTGGGAGAAGAGACCAACCTCTGCCTGTCTACAACCTCCCTTCAGGTAGTTGTAGAGAGCAATAAGGTCTCCCCTGAGCCTCCTCCTCTCCAGGCTAAGCAACCCCAGCTCCCTCAGCCTCTCCTCATAGGAGAGACCCTAACCCTAGCACCTCAACAGTCCACCATGCTCTTCCATCACAAACACCTTACTACCTAGGTCCTACACATGCAAATGGTAAAATTAATTGCATCAACCACAGGATCACATAGAGAGAGGTTAGTTTGATCACAGTATTATAACTGGCCAGCTTAGAGCAGCTTTGTTTTTCATTATGTTATATTTATAAGAGAGGAAAAAAAAAGAGAAACTGCAAGGGGAAAGCAACACCTGAAACCAGCCATGTAGATGTCTTTTTTACCCCAGCATCTAACTGTCAGAATATTCTTTTCACCTTTTTACTATGGAAAGTATGCCAAGGCCCTGACTCCACCTCAGCTGCAAATAGTGCACTCGCATATTGTTCACCAATTTCTGGTGTGATGGATTAGGAAAATCCTGCAGTAGCACATTGTGGGACTCAAACCCAGGCTCCTGAAGTGTCCAGAGGCATGAAGCATGTTAGAAACTGGCTGGCCATATTAAAAAAATAGATACAAATGTAAAACTTTCATTTTAGGGCTTGATGTATTTTTTATTTCAGCACATTAGCTGCCACTTTTTCCCCCTGTGTGTTTCCAGAAGAATGACTTTGCCATAACAGGTTTAGGCAAGCTGGTGCTGGGAAAGGAACAGGATACTTTCATTTATTCTATAGCCAAAACTAGCCTTTCCCTGCCAGGACTCTGCAGAAGGACAAGCAGTGGATTTACTTATGCCAGAGGAGTGGACCACAAAACTCACAGGAAGCAGAGAAAAATTCAGCTGTTTCCTTCAGCAGTAATAGCCATCTGACCAGGGCAGCACCACCTAATCCCCACCCACTGAATTTTTCATAGCCTCTAGGTTATGCCTAAAGTCACACACTGGGACTGACTTTTCAGAAAGACCAGCAGCAGGGAAGAGATTTAGGTGGATGTCCTTGGTGCAAAAGGACATGCTTCCATTGGATTGCCACCAAATGCCTTCCCACTCCCTCGCCCTTGCTCTCCACAAGGCACATCCTGGTTTTATTGTATTTGAGTCCTGTGTCCAGTTCTGGGCCCCTCAGTTTAGGAAGGACATTGAGACACTTGAACGTGCTCAGAGAAGGGCAACAAGGCTGGGGAGAGGCCTTGAGCACAGCCCTGTGAGGAGAGGCTGAGGGAGCTGGGGTTGCTTAGCCTGGAGAAGAGGAGGCTCAGGGGAGACCTCATTGCTCTCTACAACTACCTGAAAGGAGGCTGTAGCCAGGAAGGGGCTGTAAGAGTCTAAACTCCTGGTGTGACTCAACAAAGATAAAATCACTTGCTGCTTGCCCAGACAGTACCAATCCTGGATGCAAATCACCTTGCAATTGCATCGTGATAACACTGGCTGCAGCTGGCCTATAACAATGGCCCAAGGACCCAGCCATCACGCCTTCAGGACAAGATCATTTCCAGCTATCAGATACCCCCAGGAAGGGAGGGTGTCAAGACAATGGACTCACCACCTGTTTCCTGATGTGTAATGGGTGTGTGGGCAGGTTAGATGGAGAAGGGGAAGGTGGAGGCTGTCGCCCCCTCCATCTAGACCCCTGCCTAAACACACAGGAATGCACAGAAAGATTTCCTGGGGAACGATACCTGGATATTTACCTAAGGAGGATTTCCTGGCTCCTGAATTCCTGAGGGACAATGCTTGGACACAAACCTAAGGACTGAAAACTGTATAAAAGACTTGACCACTACTGGCTCAGGAGGAAGAAAACCGCAGAGGAAGAAAAACGCTGAAGGAGGACCATGCTGCTGAGAAGGAAGGAAGCAGACTGAACCCTCTCTCCGTGTCCTAAGTCCCGCTTGCTGCCACTCATGGAGCTGACCCGCGCTGCCCAGTGGACCTCATCTCTTCTCCAGCCAAAGCCTCAGCACCCTTTCTCTACAGACCCAGGCTGCCCAGTGGACCACATCTCTTCTCCAGCCAAAGCCTCAGCACCCTTTCTCTACAAACCCAGCACCTTCTGCAGCACCTTTCCTCCACAGACTCAAACTGCTTTGGGGGGGGGGGGAGGAGGGGAGGGGTGTGGTAATATAACTCCTTTCCTCTTCTCTCTCTCTTCTTTCTCTCCCTCTCTATCTTCTCCCTCTCCCCTTCTTATTTCCATTTTCTCTATGTAATAAATAGTCTAGCTGTTGATATTTTGGCCTCGTTTGTGCCTATTAATTTCACAACACGGGAATAATAAGAAGAACTCAGTCTCCTTCCCTCTCTGGACTGAAACAGGGGTTGGTCTCTTCTCCCAGGCAACCAGCACCAGAACAAGAGAACACAGTCTCAAGCTGTGCCAGGGGAGGTTTAGACTCGAGGTGAGGAAAAAGTTCTTCACTGAGCGAGTCGTTCGTCATTGGAATGTGCTGCCCAGGGAGGTGGTGGAGTCACTGTCCCTGGAGGTGTTCAAGAGGGGATTGGATGTGGCACTTGGTGCCATGGTCTAGTCATGAAGTCTGGTGACAGGCTGGACTCGATGATCTTTGAGGTCTCTTCCAACCTTGGTGATACTGTGACACTGTGATATCTACTCGGTGATGCTTTATTCCACAATCTGTAATAGCAACAGAGATTTGTGAAGCAAGAACAAACTTCCCAGGTCTCTCAGTCAATCATTGGAAGCCCACTAAGGAATAAAGCAAGATACCTACAGAGACTTGCACATGACAAACCACACATTCTTCACTTACATGATTCCAAACAGCACATACAAGCAGCATCTGCTAGTCAAGCAAGCTGACCATCTTCCAGCTCACTGGCACCACATGCTGGATTTTCTTCCATAAAAGCATATAGAGGTAATTATTGATGCCAAAAGATTGAGGCTCAGGGCAGTTCACAGAACTCCATCCTCCAGCAGCTGCTTAGTATCACCATTTTCAAAGGCAGAGCTGGAAGGCTTCTCAGCATTGCTGTCTAAGGATCTTTCTTAGGCTGTGTGATCCAGATGTCGACACAACAAATCCTCATCTGTAAATGCCACTCCCCACATGAGGAGAGCTTTGGTTTCCCATTAACATGTAGATGGAAGATCAGACTGGAGACCAAATGTTGAAGTCACTGATGACAGAAAGTTAAATCATAGAATCACAGAATGGTAGGGGTTGGAAGGGACCTTTGGAGATCATCTAGTACAATCCACCTGCCAAAGCAGGATCGCTTAGGGCAGGCTAAATAGGAACACATCCAGGCAGGTTTTGAAAAACCACCAGTGAAGTATAATCCAAAGCTTCTCTGGGCAGCCTGTTCCAGTGCTCCATCACCCTGACAGTAAAGAACTTTTTCTTTATGCTGAGGTAGAACTTCTTGTGTTTCAGTTTGTGCCTCTTACCCCTTCACAGTATCACTAAGGTTGGAAGAGACCTCGAGGATCATCGAGTCCAACCTGTCTCTACAGACCTCATGACTAGACCATGGCACCAAGGGCCACATCCAATCCCCTCTTGAACACCTCCAGGGATGGTGACTCCACCACCTCCCTGGGCAGCACATTCCAATGACAAATAACTCTCTCAGTGAAGAACTTTCTCCTCACCTCCAGCCTAAACTTCCCCTGGCACAGCTTGAGACTGTGTCCTCTTGTTCTGCTGCTGGTTGCCTGGGAGAAGAGACCAACACCTTCCTGGCTACAACCTCCCTTCAGGTAGTTGTAGAGGGCAAGAAGGTCTCCCCTGAGCCTCCTCTTCTCCAGGCTAAACAACCCCAGCTTCCTCAGCCTCTCCTCACAGGGCTGTGCTCAAGGCCCCTCCCCAGCCTTGTTGCCCTTCTCTGGACACCTTCAAGTGTCTCAATGTCCTTCTTAAACTGAGGGGCCCAGAACTGGACACAGGACTCAAGGTGCAGCCTATCACAGGGCACCACTGAAAAAAGACTAGCACCTTCTTCTTTGGTACCCAACCTTCATATTTGTAAACACTAATACAATCCCCTCTCAGTTGTCCAGGTCTCTCAGCCTTTCTTCATACAAGAGATGTTCTACTGCCATTATCATCCTTATAGGCTTATGTTGGCCAATCTCTAGTGTTTTCCTGTCCCTCTTTGAACTGGGGAGCCCAAAACTGGACATAATACTCCAGACTTGGTCTCACCAGAGCAGAAGGAGAGAAGAACTTCTCACAGCCTGCTAGACACACTCCTCTTAATGCACCCCAGGATACTACTAGCCTTTATGGCCACAAGGGCACATTGCTGTCCCATGGACACCAGGACTCCAAGGTCGTCCTTCACAGAGCTGCGCTCCAGCAGGTCAACCCCTAACCCACACTGGTGCATGGTGTTATGCCTTCCCAGGTACAGGACTCAAAAAAAAAAGGCAAAATAATATCAAAACATCTCTTTTAAAAGTTACATCTCAAGCTTTATACAAGACAAACATGACAGAGTTTTCAGGTCAAGTGGAGGTTTTGAAGGAATTCTGATTTAAACCCCTGTGAAAGACCAAGAGTGACAGCTTACATAAACTGCAGCTAGCCTCACTGCATCCAGAGGGAGTTGCTGGGATGCCTGGGACAGTTGTTAGACAAATTCAGCAAGAAGTCTTAGAGGCCTTTGAGAGTCCCCACAGCACAAGCATGCTGTCAGAAGTGACAGAAGCTGAGAGTTTCACTACTACTGCCCATGATGGCCTCTACTACCAGCTGCAGAAGTCAGGATCTAGCTACCTCTTACCAGAGAGAAAGCATAGCAGTGTTAGTTACTCCTACAACATGCTTGACACAGGAATCACCATTCTTATCAGACAGACATTACACTAGGGATGAACAGGCTGAAGCTGGCCATAGTTTGGCATTAGCTTAGCAAGGAAATAACAGCAATTTCCCATAGCTATGCAGGAGATTCCTCTATTACTGCACAGTCTCACATCAGCATCGTTATTCTGGATCCCTTTTCCATAGCTGAGCAGGCAAATTGTGAAACTTTTAACAAACAACTGATGAGCTCAGGTTTCATTTCAGTTATCCATTCATTTGATGACCAGTCCAAACACACTTGCCTGACAACAGCTGGCCACCTGTGCAAAATAGGTTTTGAACTTGACCTTCAAGCATGTCCACAATCTTCCCAAAGACGCTGTGGAGGGTCCTTCACCTCTCTAGTTTCCAGTGTGAATCAGAAGCTGGGAAGGAGAGTGGTTGCAAAAGCAGCTTCCAACTTAATTTCCAGAAGCAAATAATCCACAAGGCAGATGAAAAAAGCATTGTACTTCACTGCAGCATTAGGGAGGCTCAGAGAGAACAAAAGACAGAGCTGGAGCAAGAGCTCCAGCCAGAGAATTACACAGTACACTGTGTAACTCAGCTGGTGTGTGTAAAACTTCACATGGCTACATACTTGTATATAGCATGTAATACAGCAAGTGTCAAACAAGTTTGTGCACACAAACAGAGCTGGAAACTGAAAAGTCAGATCATGATTTAAAAAATATATATATAAAACTCAAAATAAGAGGGAGAAATAAAATAAACCCCGGCCCAAGATCTCTGCCTTGCTCTTCATGTTCCTTTGGTCTTGTATTTGGAGTACAAGCAATAGAGAATCCGCATGGTAGACTTCAGGTCTCCCTTCACAACATCTGTAAGACCCAGAAGAAACAACAAAACCAGATAGGAAGCATGAGCAATCACTGGAACAGAAAGACACTGCAACTGCCAAAGACAATCTTCCACCTCCTTCCCCAGTTATAACGTGAACTTAGACAGTCTAACCAGAAGCAACACAGGAACTACAGAGTAGTAAATGATGCACTTATTAAATTAAGGCAAAGGCGGGGGAAGGGATGCTTGCTGGAAGCCTGGATAAATAACACCTGGCAAGAAATAATTATTCACTAGCAGGGAACAGATTAGATAATTTAATAGGTCTATTACAGATTTACTTTGTAATGGTTCTTCTGTGGCAGGAATCATGTTGGTAATTACTCAGTTGTATCATTTCTTTAATTCTTTTTGTGGTGGTTGCTGCAATGTTTCCAGCACATTATGCTGCTCTTGGATGCTTTTCATTTCTTTGGGTTGGGGTTGTTTTTTTTTCCATTTAGGTTTTAGCTTCTGTGCTCTTGGCTAAACAAACTGCCCTTGTATTTCATAACTGCAATAAGAGAGGCTAACTGATTTAGAAGGTTTACTGTTGTCCTTACAGGGCTGTAAATCACTGCAAGAAAGACTACCAATTAAGTACTAGTAAATTAGATCCTTGAACTGTCTAAATAGTGCAGCTGTATAAAGTACCCCTAAATCATACTAAATTCAATCACTATCTGAGGATTATCCTGGTGAACCTAAAGGACCTGTGGATGCTGGCACCAATACTTCCTACACTGATCAGCTCTGTGTCTGAGGCAGTGCAGAATAGCCAGAAGAAAGGAAAGACAGAATGGTTTTAACTCCTTTCTTACAAAAGGTGGATCTCAGCACAGAGTATTCTTTTCAAAGGGAGCATAAATTAGCTTTCCAAAATTCTAGCTCTGTGTAGTATGGCAAAACCCCACAGTTCATGCATGCCCATTGTGTCAACATCATCAAAGCCTCAGCAGAAAAAGAAAACAAAGAAAAACCAAAGTCCTAAACTGTATCCTTGCCTCTCTTATGGTGCCATGGGTTATGGACTAAACACATGCAAGAGAGAGGAACATGAATGTACATTGACTCGGCAAGGGGAGCAGTCGCTTGGGTGTAGGAGATCAACGTTCAGCTCTCAGGTCTGAACTAGGCAGAAGAGCAACTTAAAAACTCTGTGTTTTACATTCAGGAGACCGACCCACCAACTCTTCTGGGTTACAGTGCTTCTGCATTTCAGAACACATTCTGCAAGATGTCTCCCCACACTAAATAACCTTGGGCTTAATGTGTTAAAACTGTTTAGGAGATAGGAGAACAGCCTTCCTTCCCGTTCAGCTGCTGCAAGTTCTCTTGGAGTCGCCACTGTTTGAAATCTTTAACAAATACCAACTACTTGTAAAGCTTAAGTTTATTGTAATGTTGCTAAGATTAGAGCAATACAACATTTGCAGTATAGAAACCTTGCTGAAAATAATTCTCAGCTTTATCACTATTCATTCTCACTGAGCTGCTGTAAGACAACTGTATTATTAACTGTGTCACTGTCACACTGCAGAACCTACTTGGATTACTCCACCATTTGCTAAGCCAGGATGTCAGCAATTCTATTCCAGACAAGTTTCATGTCATGACTCACCTTCAGAGTTCACAGGGAAGTCCAGAAGACCTCCATCTGCCAGCAAGTCCAGTGCAAGGTTAACATTGTGAAGCTGTTGATGAGAGAGAGATTGACTAATACAGCAGGATATATTTTTCACCCAACAGTACAGTGGCCTGAAGATTTTGCAAAGTATTTCTCTAGTGGCTGAAGATACTCATTCATATAATATATACTCATATTCATCTGCTCAGTCTTGATGGAGTGCTTTTCAGGATTTAGAATAGAATAGAATAGAATAGAATAGAATAGAATAGAATAGAATAGAATAGAATAGAATAGAATAGAATAGACCAGGTTGGAAGAGACCTTCAAGATCATCGTGTCCAACCCATCAACCAATCCAACACCACCTAAACAACTAACCCATGGCACCAAGCACACCATCAAGTCTCCTCCTGAACACCTCCAGTGATGGTGACTCCACCACCTCCCCGGGCAGCCCATTCCAATGGGCAATCACTCTCTCTGTATAGAACTTCTTCCTAACATCCAACCTAAACCTCCCCTGGCACAGCCTGAGACTGTGTCCTCTTGTTCTGGTGCTGGCTGCCTGGGAGAAGAGACCAACCTCTGCCTTTCTACAACCTCCCTTCAGGTAGTTGTAGACAGCAATAAGGTCACCCCTGAGTCTCCTCTTCTCCAGGCTACAAATTATCATTTAAAATTGGATGCAAAAAATCCATCTCCCAACAACACCTAACCCATGAGGTGAGCAGAAGAATCCATATATTTTAAACCAGACTTTGCATGTGAACACCTTGTGGTAATAGATGTTTCCACAGGGAAAACAGGCTGGACTCATAACTGGATCTAATAGATGCAAGGAATTTATTTCCATATTTGCTCACCACGTTTGGAACACATTAAAAAACCCCAAACAAACCAAAGTACAAACAGGAAAAGAATTGCAAAGATCAGAAATCTTCCAATCAGCTCTACTTGTGAGCTAGAATTTCATGCTTTAACACACAAAAATGTTTGTAGACAGTAACAGAAGTGATAATACCTTAAACATTCGCAGAATGGCTTGGGTTGGAAGGGACCTTAAAGATCATGTTCATCCTCTTTAACATCGTCATTGATGATCTGGATGAGGGGGTTGAGTCAGTCATCAGCAAGTTTGCAGATGACACCAAGTTAGGAGCAGATGTTGGTCAGTCAGAGGGTGGAAAGGCTCTGCAGAGGGACCTCGACCGACTGGACAGATGGGCAGAGCCCAACAGGATGGCATTCAACAAGTCCAAGTGCCAGGTGCTGCACTTTGGCCACAGCAACCCCATGCAGAGCTACAGGCTGGGGTCAGAGTGGCTGAGAGCAGCCAAACAGAGAGGGACCTGGGGGTGCTGATTGACAGCCACCTGAACATGAGCCAGCAGTGTGCCCAGGCGGCCAAGAAGGCCAACGGCATCCTGGCCTGCATTAGGAATAGTGTGGCCAGCAGGAGCAGGGAGGTCATTGTGCCCCTGGACTCTGCATTGGTTAGGCCACACCTTGAGTCCTGTGTCCAGTTCTGGGCCCCTCAGTTTAGGAAGGACATTGAGACAATTGAAGGTGTCCAGAGAAAGGCAACAAGGCTGGGGAGAGGCCTTGAGCACAGCCCTGTGAGGAGAGGCTGAGGGAGCTGGGGTTGTTTAGCCTGGAGAAGAGGAGGCTCAGGGGTGACCTCATTGCCCTCTACAACTACCTGACAGGTGGTTGTAGCCAGGAAGGGGTTGGTCTTTTCTCCCAGGCAACCAGCACCAGAACAAGAGGACACAGTCTCAAGCTGTGCCAAGGGAAGTTTAGACTCGAAGTGAGGAGAAAGTTCTTCACCGAGCGAGTCGTTCGTCATTGGAATGTGCTGCCCAGGGAGGTGGTGGAGTCACCGTCCCTGGAGGTGTTCAAGAGGGGATTGGATGTGGCACTTGGTGCCATGGTCTAGTCGTAAGGTCTGTCGAGACAGGTTGGACTCTATGATCCTTGGGGTCTCTTCCAACCTTAGTGATGCTGTGATACTGTGATCATCTAGCTCCAACTCTGCCAGCATTGGCAGGAACAGCTTCCACTAGACCAGACCGCTCAAGGCCTCATCCAACCTGGTCTTAAGCACCTCCAGGGAGGGCGCATCCTTGGGCAACCTGTTCCAGTGTCTCACCATCCTCACCATAAAGAATTTCTTCCTGATATCTAGTCTAAATCTGCCCTCCTAAAGCTTAAATCCACTCCCTCTTGTCCTACAAGCCCTTGTAAAAAGTCCCTGCCTGGCTTTCTTGTAGGCCCCCTCCCAGTAGTGGAAGAGCACTAGAAGGTCTCCCAGGAGCCTTTTCCCCCCAGGCTATATTACTCCTGATAAATTAAGCACACATGTATGAATGAAGGCTGAAGGGTTGGGGTTTTCTTCTGATTTTTCCTCACTGTTTCTCTCTACATTCCCCACATCAAAGCAATACCACAGAAATATGCTGTAGTTATAAATTACTTGAGGGTGGTGGAGCAATGGAACAGGCTGCCAGAGAGGTTGCAGTCTCCACCTCTGGAGGCATCCCAAACCCACCTGAATGAATTCCTGGATGATTTACTCTAGGTGATCCCGCTCTAGCAGGGGAGTGGAACTAGGTGATCTATGATTCTATGATCTTTAGAGGTCCCTTTCAATGACACTCTTCTGTGATGTCATTATTAGCTTCTAACAGCTGAAGGGTAGTGGTTTGCTTGGCTAGCAATTAGCAATCTCCCTTCCTCTAATGAAGTTACTAGGTCTAGACAAACTTCAGATTGTCTCTTCGTGCATTCCTTTGGCTACTGAGCACTTTATGCTTTCAGAGGTACATCAGAACTGCTGCCATGCTATCCCCTGTGATTCTTCTGACAATAAGCACAGGAATCCTCCATAGGTAAGCTAAGGAAAAGCTGTGTGTTCCAAAGTAATGCAACAGGTTTATGTTTTACCTAGTCCTCTGGTTTATGATTAACTGAGACTGGCAGTTTGGATTCAGGCTTGTTTGCTTCCTTTGGCAGTCAGGAGACCTTAAGCTCATACAAATCTACCAAGGACCCTCCATACTTTTCATCTCCTGTCTGCACAAAGTTCACCTCTAATTTCAGCCTGATCTATTTGGTGACTACATTCCTTGTCTCAAAGTACATGTCTTTCTAAACATGAGTGCCCACAGTGGGGCTTTCTTTACAGTTACTTGTCAACCCATCCATATGCAGTGCTGTCACCTGGAGCTGGTGGGTGGGTCACATCCCAAACTTCTGCTCCTGCTTTACTCACCCCCCGTGCTCCTCTAACGCAGACTCCTGCCCTCGCTATTTCTTCCTCCTATTTCCACTTCAGTGTCACTGTTTCCATCCCAACTTCCTCTCCTTGTGATTCATTAAGTCTGTGCACCACTCTGACACACCAGGTTTCAGCATCAATGAAAGTTGATGCAACACACTGATCCTAACAGCACCCTTTTTACAACACAAATAATAACGTCTCAGATCTCTCAGATTGCATTCTTATGCTGTATTATACCAATTAATGTCTAAAGTGACAAGGAGTTAGAAAGCACAGGGGAACTGGAAGACATATTTTATGTACAAATGACAGTCAAACTATGGTGACTCAGAATTTTAAGTTGTACTGTCATCCCACTTTTCATCTTGAGATGAGTATCACAGGAGAAACAAATGGTAAATACCACTTTGGCAAACTCCTCAACAGTAAGTCCAGCACTTGGAAGTAACCTTGCTAAAATGAAATTACTAGGATGCAGGGAACTGCACTGAGCCAGGGTCCAAACCCATTATAATAATAAACCAGGTTGGAAGAGACCTTCAAGATCATCGTGTCCAACACCTCAACCAATCCAACCCACCTAAACAACTAACCCATGGCATCAAGCACACCATCAAGTCTCCTCCTGAACACCTCCAATGATGGTGACTCCACCACCTCCCCAGGCAGCCCATTCCAATGGGCAGTCACTCTCTCTGTGTAGAACTTCCTCCTAACCTCCAGCCTAAACCTCCCCTGGCGCAGCCTGAGACTGTGTCCTCTTGTTCTGGTACTGACTGCCTGGGAGAAGAGACCAACCTCTGCCTGTCTACAACTTCCCTTCAGGTAGAGAGCAATAAGGTCACCCCTGAGTCTCCTCTTCTCCAGGCTAAGCAACCCCAGCTCCCTCAGCCTCTCTTCACAGGGCTGTGTTCCAAGCCCCTCACCAACTTCGTTGCCCTTCTCTGGACACCTTCCAGCAAGTCAACCTCCTTCCTAAACTGAGGGGCCCAGAACTGGACACAGGACTCAAGGTGTGGCCTAACCAGTGCTGAGTACAGGGACAGACCTCCCTGCTCCTGCTGGCCACACTGTTCTTGATGCAGGCCAGGATGCTATTGGCCCTCCTGGCTGCCTGGGCACACTGCAGGCTCATGTTCAGCCTACCATCGACCAGCACCCCCAGGTCCCTCTCTGCCTGGCCACTCACCAGCCACTCTGACCCCAGCCTGTAGCTCTGCATGGGGTTGCTGTGGCCAGTGTGCAGAACCTGGCACTTGGATGTGTTCAATCTCCTGCCCTTGGACTCTGCCCATCTGTCCAGCCTGTCGGGGGAGTGGTGTGGCTCAGTTGGTAGCACATAAGACCTTTAATGGGGAAGGTCATGAGTTCAAGCCTGCAGTGGGCACTAGTGTCCTCCCTACTCTAGTCATGAGGTCTGTGGTGACAGGTTGGACTCGATGATCTTTGAGGTCTCTTCCAACCTTAGTGATACTGAATACTGAATACTGTCCAGGTCCCTCTGCAGAGCCTCTCCACCCTCCAGCAGATCAACTCCTGCCCCCAGCTCGGTGTCATCTGCAAATTTACTGATGATGGACTCAATGTCCTCATCCAGATCATCAATAAAGATTTCAAAGAGCATGGGGCCCAGCACTGATCCCTGGGGCACACCACTGGTGCCTGGCTGCCAGCTGGCTGTGGCACCATTCACCACCACTCTCTGGGCTCAGCCTCCAGCCAGTTCCTAACCCATCGCAGTGTGCTCCCATCCAAGCCAGGGGCTGACAGCTTGGCCAGGAGTTTGCTGTGGGGGACAGTGTCAAAGGCCTTGCTGAGATCCAGGCAGACTACATCCACAGCCTCCCCACATCCACCAGGCAGTCACCTGAGCATAGAAGGAGATCAGGTTGGTCAGGCAGGACCTGCCCTTCCTAAACCCATGCTGGCTGGGCCTGAGCCCTTGGCCATCCTGTAAGTGCTGTGTGATTCTTCTCTGAGGCCAGTGACCAGCATGTGCAAGGTAAGCAGTGGAAAGTCTGAGCCCTGATTTGTACCTGAACTGTAGGGGTAATAATTTCTTTAAGAGATCTGTGAGCCTTGAACAGGGCTGGTGCAAAAAAGAGAAAGGTTGTCTATGAAATTTTAAATTAGAAAAAAAAAACCCCAACCACTTTCTCTGAATAAAGGCAATGGAAATATTGAACATTCATTTCCAAGGCAATGGACCAGAGCAAACAAATTTAAAACTGAGGGGAGAAGGAGAAAGGCAAGAAAAACAATTTATAGGAAATGCTTTGATTTTGTTGGATTCAACCCTTCAAAATATATTTCCTTTGTTCCTAGATTGAAGGGGGGGTGGGGGGGAGGAATCTGAATGCTCCTCATACCTTAAAGAGTCATCAACTGACAGCAGAGAATTTTGGACAAGATTTGAACCTACATCTCAGACAATTGTGATTTTAGTAGTTTGGGTGGATGAAAAGCTCCACAAGAGCATTTAGTAATTAGCATGGCATCTGAGAGAACTTTCATTACAAAGAAATGTTGTCCAGGGAGATTAGCTGCAGTGAGGCTGGGAATGAAATGAAAGCTTCACCTGTACGGAAGCGAGGGAAGGAAGGAAGGGGGGGGGGGGGGGAAGGAAGGAAGGGGGGGGGGGGGAAAGGAAGGAAGAGGGGGGGAAAGGAAGGAAGAGGGGGGGAAAGGAAGGAAGAGGGGGGGAAAGGAAGGAAGAGGGGGGGAAAGGAAGGAAGAGGGGGGGAAAGGAAGGAAGAGGGGGGGAAAGGAAGGAAGAGGGGGGGAAAGGAAGGACGAGGGGGGGAAAGGACGGAAGAGGGGGGGAAAGGAAGGAAGAGGGGGGGAAGGAAGGGGAGGGGGGGAAAGGAAGGAAGGGGGGGGGACAGGAAGGAAGGGGGGGGAAAGGAAGGAAGGGGGGGGAAAGGAAGGAAGGGGGGGGGAAGGAAGGAAGGGGGGGAAGGAAGGAAGGGGGGGAAGGAAGGAAGGGGGGGGGGTGGAAGGAAGGGGGGGAAAGGAAGGAAGGGGGAGGAAAGGAAGGAAGGGGAGGGAAAGGAAGGAAGGGGGGGAAAGGAAGGAAGGGGGAAAAGAAGGGGGAAAAGAAGGGGGAAAAGAAGGGGGAAAAGAAGGGGGAAAAGAAGGGGGAAAAGAAGGGGGAAAAGAAGGGGGAAAAGAAGGGGGGAAAGAAGGGGGAAAAGAAGGGGGAAAAGAAGGGGGAAAAGAAGGGGGAAAAGAAGGGGGAAAAGAAGGGGGGAAAGAAGGGGGGAAAGAAGGGGGAAAAGAAGGGGGAAAAGAAGGGGGAAAAGAAGGGGGAAAAGAAGGGGGAAAAGAAGGGGGAAAAGAAGGGGGAAAAGAAGGGGGAAAAGAAGGGGGAAAAGAAGGGGGAACAAGCACCAAACAAAAACCTGCCACTTTTTACCTTCAACAATCTGAAGGTGAAATGTAGCTACAGCTGCAGCTGACCCAAATGAAAAAACCCTACCCATGCCAGCGAGAATTTGAAAACAGATAAAGTATTTCAACATCTTAGATCTGTGGAGGAGGCATTTACACAGGCAGCCCAGCATGCACTACCTCTGGGCTGATGCTACCTTTTGCTTTTAAAGAACAGATGAAATCTGCCTGGCAGAGGCTGAAAAAAAAGGAGCCAAGTAAGTCTGGATGTGTAGATTACAGCCTGAGGGAAGGAAAAGATGTAAATTCTCAAGAGCCTCCTGAGCACAGAAGGAGTTTTCCAAACGTTCTGGTCACGTCTTGATGGAGGTATATTTTTAGGACAGCATAAGGAAACCTATAGGGATCCAGTTCTGCTGTGTAAGGGGTGTCATCCACTTAGAAATATGGTTTGCAGGACAGCCTTGTAAGAGATTGCATACCAATTCCTCATCACACAGAGCCTCTATATTTCACTAGAAGGCTTCAGAGGCATGTATCTGTCAAATAAATGCAAGCAATAATAGCTTGCCTCCCCTGAGATAACACATTTGAAGAAGACACCAACCTGTTCCAGGATATTTTAACATCAAGTACCTGCATTTGTACTGTCCCAAACCACTACCCTGTAAATCCTGTGCACACACATGGCTGACTTCATACACAGCAGCAGTTAAAGCAAGAGGCAGAGCTCTTCACTGGCATATGGAAGACGTTTGAAGCCTCAAGCCCAAAGTAATTAAATAACAACCTACCATCTCCACAGTGCTGGCTGGAGTCAGGAAGAAATCCCTTAAATTCAAAAAGTAACCCTCCAGTTGTCCAATTAACAGAAGTAAGATAACACCATCTGCAAACTAGAGGAAGAACAATCTGTGTATTATTTATGACGTTGGCTTTCAGTGAGGCACTCCAAGAAACGCCATTCTCCTGACAAAAGAACTTCAGTGGCACTCTGGCAAGCAGACAGCCCAATGACTCAAGCCCCTCAAACTTTTTTGACAGTGAACTCTGTATTTAATTACACAGGACTCCCAAGTTCATGTTAGTGAAAATATGACCTTGTAAAAGGACAGCTATTAAAGCACACAGTTGCAGATGTGAAGAAACTTCAGGCGACCACGAGCAGCAAACACATGCCTATGAATAAAAAAGAATTGTGCCTGATGCCTGAGATTTATGACAAAACACTTGCAAAACTTCCTTTCTCTCAGCTGCCAACTGGTAAAACCTAGAAGAGCACTGGAGCACAGCTCTGCTTTTCATCCTCCCAGCATAAATCACAGGGACTGTCACTGCACAGAGGTTTTGAATGCCTGGAGCAAAGCAAGAACAGTGGGCTGATTTCTGCATGAGGGTTTGCAGAAGCATGGACTAAAATGGCACAAGGGACATCCCCAAGCTCATTGCCCACCACTCATTCACCCTTGGGAGAGGTGTGGGAAGGATGTTGCAGTTCCCTGGCTCCATGCAAGCAGCTGTCCACCCTCCCCATAGACACTGGCAGTGGAGGAGGATGATAGAGGAGTGGCTGGTGCCTCTCTTCACTGATGCCCAGGGAGGTGATCTTGAGGTGCCTAATGAGAGCTTCTTGTGCAATTTCATGAGCATTAAAGGAGCTCAGCATCCAGAGGATTTTGGAACTTTGAAATATAATGAAAATTAGACCTTCCCACCATGAAGCAAATCTAGAATTAAAAATCTCTAAGCACCAGCAGTCAACTTGGCTTTTGGTTGAATTGTCAGAGCATCTTTATTTCTATCCCAGTGGAATGAGCATCCAAAGGAGGTGGGCAGACTCTGAAAATTACTTCCTGTAGCATTATGAGGGCAGCATTCAACACAAAGTCAGAGACTAAAGTCTGATACCTGTTGCATGAAGTGAAGGGTAAATGAAGGAAGAGATTAATCCCTTTACATTCCAGCCAGGTCTCAAAGATCAGAGCACTAGGGGCAGCTGGAATTATCTCTTAATAGGGATGCCAATGAAGATGTGTGGCTGCAGGTCTGACACCACACACACTAACAGCCTAGTTTTGCAGTAGGACAAGCATAATTACCTGGGGTAAAATGCACACTCAGTTGTAGGTGAGGCTGCAAATCCTACCAAAAGGTGTCTTTTCTTGGATGGGCAGGGAGGAAAAAGCCCCTCAAGCTGCCCCTATGGCTTTGATGTTGAATTCTCATCTATAAATTGGGTCCAAAAGGGCTAACATTTATACTTCAGTTTTCTATTATTATGTGAAGTGTGGGAGTTGCACAGATATTCCTTGATGGGCCTTTCAGCCTTGATGTCTTCTGCTAGGAACAGTTAACTGTGGCCAGGAATAGTTAACTGCTACAATAAGCAGGAGAAAGGGAAAACCAGGACCATACTTGGCCCCAATCCACATTTCTCCTCAACGTCATCACACCATGGACCCCTGGAACTTCACCCAGCCTCAGTGCCTGTTCTGGCAGGAAACAGCAAAGCTCATCACAATTGTCTGTTTCCAACAATCTGAAGCTAGAAATAATGGTTGCTGTGCCACGTTTCAAATGGCTACAACCGAAAGGAGGAATCCTGACGGTGAAGTGAAACGCTCAAGTGGCTGACAAAGCATGGTGAACGTGCGGCTTAGAGCAGGGTACCTGAGATTCGAGGTCTTTCAGATTTAATCCTAATTTTCCAATGTGCTGGTTGACAAACTGCAAAAATACCTAAAGAAAACAGAAGAGGAGGAGAGGGTGGAAGAAAAATATCCATTTATTTTTTATTTTCGCCAGTGCAGTCACAAATTGCTTTGCTTCACAAATTTTGGTGTGTGTTAGAAAAGTAAATTACCTTTTTTACAGCATCCAGTTTATCTGGAGCACGGCTAAATAATTCATCGAAGGCATCGTCCTCTGTATCAAAACAACATTGATTAGTATTTGGAAGGACTGTCAGATCAGAGTTGCCCCAGAAGGATGAAGCTGCTCATACCTTACAAACCAAGGAGGAAAAAAGGCACAGGGAGATGGGGGGAAAATTCTGATTTTCTATTTATCAGAGGACAGAGCGAGAAGCTTCCCTTCAGCCTGGCTACATCAGAGAAAACAATTTACTTCGTTCACCTCAGAAATTTTTGCCTGCAGAGGCTCTCAAGAGTCATGCTGCCACCAGAATGAGCAATGGCTGAGTTTCACATCTCCCCAGTCTGCCTCTTCTCAGTTATGCTTTTTAACCTTGAACCTCTGAGCTAAAAGATTGTGTCCTGGGTTGAGCCTCCGGCTCAGGACAGAGCGCAGGATTTACCCCAGAGGAGTTAACAGTAACACTTGTACACAACTGGAAGTTAAATAGAAGTCATATTTACAAAAGTAAACAAAGTACAAAAGATATTGAGGGAAAAGGATGCATACAACCAGGCAGGCCTCGTGAGGCAGCAAACAACAGCTTCCTGCCAGCCAGCCTCCCTCCCACACAGCCAGAAGAGAACGCAGCAGCTAAGAGCCAAAATGCCCAGAGCCAAGAGAGACCTGGCCAGAAGGTCTGCTCTTCATATAGGGATAACACAGGAAGAGGAATGGAATAACATCACACAGTATCTGATGCCTCCCTCTGGGGACTTCCCACCCCCACGGGGGAGTTCCATCTCTCCGGCATAACAGTTAATCCTTAACCTACAACGTATGGTAATCAGAGAAGAAGAGCTCTACATTGTACTGCTCTCCCCCAACAGAAGTGTCAGCTACATCAAATTCACAGGAAACCAGTCCCCCTCCCATACAAAGATCCACAAAGTGTATTTGGGTTTGGCAACACTGTCCTTCCTCTGAAAATTCACAGACCTCAACAGCAACTGGTGCCGCCAGCCAGCTTAAAGGCAGGCACCCAGCCAGGGCCAGAGAGCTAGCATGAGTGTAGAGATTGCCAAGGAGATGAGATTGACTCTGCAAATGCCCACCCTCGCCTTCGTTTTCAGAATCCTGGAATTATTGAGGCTGAAAAAGATCTCTGAGATCATCAAGTCCAGCCTATGACCCAAAACCATGACACTGGCTAAACCATGCCACCAAGTGCCACATCCAACCTTGTCTTAAAGACCTCCAGTGATGGCAATTCCACCACCTCCCTGGGCAGTCCATCCCAGAGCCTAATCAGCATTTCTGTGGAGAGGCTGAGGGAGCTGGGGTTGCTTAGCCTGGAGAAGAGGAGACTCAGGGGTGACCTTATTGCTCTCTACAACTACCTGAAGGGAGGTTGTAGACAGGCAGATGTTGGTCTCTTCTCCCAGGCAACCAGTACCAGAACAAGAGGACACAGTCTCAAGTTGCGCCAGGGGAGGTTTAGGCTGGAGGTTAGGAAGAAGTTCTATACAGAGAGAGTGATTGCCCATTGGAATGGGCTGCCTGGGGAGGTGGTGGAGTCACCGTCACTGGAAGTGTTTAGGAGGAGACCTGATGGGGTGCTTGGTGCCATGGGTTAGTTGTTTAGGTGGGTTGGATGCTATGATCTTGAAGGTCTCTTCCAACCTGGTTTATTCTATTCTAGTCTAGTCTAGTCTAGTCTAGTCCCTAACCTAAACCTCCCCAGCACAGATCGTACCACGCCCTCTTGTCCTGTCACTGGTTGCCTGTGAGAAGAGCCTGACCCCCACCTGACTACAACTTCCTTTTAGGTCTCCTCTTCTTCAGGCTGACCAACCCCAGCCCCCTCAGCCTTTCCTCATACGACTTTCCCTCCAGCCCCCTCATCAGCCCGGTCACTCTCAGCACAGGATTAGTGAGAGCAGACCACTTCACCTCACTATCCCAGCCACAAGACTGCTCTGATTCAAGAATGAACAATGAAACACACTTAACAATCAAGGGCACTCTGGCAGCACAACTAAATAGGGAACTGATTTTTATAGTGCAGGAAAGCAAAAGGTAGCTTTGCTTGTGGAAGATTCCTCTCGGAAGGCTCCACTGTGAAAGGGTTTTCACTGGTTACTCCATTCTCCCCATCAAGGGACTGCCACAGGAGCAATGTCAAGGAAAAGGTGATTCTATCAAATAAATCACTGAGGAGCAATCTGAAACCCATGACAGTCTCACATCCTAGAGTACCCTCTTCTGGAGGTGGACATGTTTCACACCCTACAAACACCAAGGGTAAGAACTCTGGGGACACTGTTTATACCGAGCTGACATCCATAACTGAGTACCAACAGGCTTCAAAACGCTCATTTGCAAACTGTGGAAAGGAAAATGCCTTGAAACTGGCATCAACAAAAAGCTCAGTTCTCAAGCCATTATGCTCACAAATAGTTCCAAGAGTGAAAGAGGTCAAGGTGTAAACCCAAGACAGATTTATTTCAGTTAGCAAAGATCTTCAAAGATCGAGTGCAACCGTTATCTAACTCTGCCACGTCTGGCACCAAACCACATCCCTCAGCACCTCATCTCTGCATCGTTTAAACACCTCCAGGGAGGGGATTCAACCACCACTCTAGGAGTCTTTTTCAGTCTTTGAGAATCTTTTCAAGGAAGAATTTTCTTCTAGTAGCCTACCTAAACCTCCCCTTTTACTGGGCCCCTCAGTTTGGGAAGGAGGTTGACTTGCTGGAGAGTGTCCAGAGAAGAGCAACAAAGTTGGTGAGGGGTTTGGAACACAGCCCTGTGAGGAGAGGCTGAGGGAGCTGGGGTTGCTTAGCCTGGAGAAAAGGAGACTCAGGGGTGACCTTATTGCTCTCTACAACTACCTGAAGGGAGGTTGTAGCCAGGTGGGGGTTGGTCTCTTCTCCCAGGCAGCCAGCACCAGAACAAGAGGACACAGTCTCAGGCTGCACCAGGGGGAGTTTTAGGCTGGAGGTTAGGAGGAAATTCTACACAGAGAGAGTGACTGGCCATTGGAATGGGCTGCCTGGGGAGGTGGTGGAGTCACCATCATTGGAGGTGTTCAGGAGGAGACTTGATAGGGCGCTTGGTGCCATGGTTTGGTTGATTAGGTGGTGTTGGATGATAGGTTGGACGCGATGATCTTGAAGGTCTCTTCCAACCTGGTCTATTCTATTCTAGTCTATTCTACTCTACTCTACTCTACTACTTGAGGCCATTTGCCCCTCTCAGGTTTTCTCTGTTGGTTCATCAACCCAATGCTTCATTTCTCGTTTCACCTCCCATCTGCTGCCCGCAATCCATAGACAAAGTCACCACCGCATTTCCAAGCCCTATTGTGCCGATATGAACAGACATCAGCAGAGTACACTTGGAGAAAAACAGCGAGAGAAATGCATGAATCTCCATTACCTCTAGTGGGAGCCCACAGATTTTATCAGGAGGTAGAAATGGGTTAGAGTATGGGGTATAATAGCGAAACACTGAACGTGGCAAAGGCAGTACTTACCTGACTGAGCTCCTAAATTCTTTCTAAAAGTGCAATAAAAAGCAAGAATTAGAAAAAGCATTCAGTAGAACTAATCTTATTCATAAGCAAGGCTTATCTGGGGCCCCAGCTCTCTCGTAACGCAGGAGACAAGGCACAAAGCACCATTAACTGTGGGCCAGAGTAACTTTTCAGGAGAGATTTTTAAGTGCTGTGTATATCTGCATAAGCTCCCAGAATTGTCTATATGAGAGTTTAACTGCCCCACAGACCAAGGAGCATTTCTTTTATAAGCACAGTTCACAACATCCTCTTCCAATAAGCTGCTCATGATATTAGAGTTTGAAGACACTCTAGCATATAAAAGATGAGAGTAGGAAAATTACTTTCTAGTTTCTGAAATGATGTCCATATTTTGTCAGTATGTAAATGGCATCCTACTACTTACCTCCTTTATAATCATGGCAGTATATCACAAACTCAGCAAGGTCAAACCTTGCTTTCACAGTAAAATGAGAGCAGAACTGCCTCACGACTCTTTGTTGTGACACAAGAGAAATTAAAGTAGTTTTAAAAGCACTGTGACTTTGGAAAGTTTCCAGGTGAGTCCGGGAAAGGCACATTTCCAGCACTCAGTTTTTAATATTATATTTGCCATTGCACTCCACAGCAATGACAAACAATCAGCCCCTGAAACAGCCATACATATCATTACAAGAAAGAATAAATTATATATGCATATAACAAGTCAAGAAGGGCATTATCCCATCATCACAGGATGTTAGGGGTTGGAAGAGACCTCCACGGAGATCAAGGAGTCCAACCCCCCTCCCAGAGCAGGACCATAGAATCTAGCACAGGTCACACAGGAATGCATCCAGATGGGTCTTGAAAGTCTCCAGAGAAGGAGACTCCACAACCTCTCTGGGCAGCCTGTTCCAGTGCTCTGTGAAACTCACAGTGAAGGAGTTCTTCCTCATGTTGAGGTGGAACCTCCTGTGCTGGAGTTTATATCCATTGCCCCTTGTCCTATCACAGGGTTCAACTGAGCAGAGCCTGTCCCCTCTCTCCAGCCCCCAGATATTTACATACATTTATTAAATCCCCTCTCAGTCTTTTCTTCTCCAGACTAAAAAGCCTCAGGTCTCTAAGCCTCTCCTCATAGGGCAGTACTCCAGTCCCTTAATCATCCTGGTAGCTCTCCTTTGGACTCTCTTGAGTAGATCCCTGTCCCTCTTGAACTGGGGAGCCCAAAACTGAATGCAATATTCCAGGTGAGGTCTCACCAGGGCAGAGTAGAGGGAGAGGAGAACCTCCCTTGATCTGCTGGACACACTCCTCAATGCACCCCAGGATCCCATTGGCCCTCTTGCCCACAAGGGCACGTTGCTGACCCATGGATATCTTGTTATCCACCAGGACTCCCAGGTTCCTTCTCCATGGGGCTGCTCTCTAGCAGATCACCTCCCCACCTGTACTGATGCAGTTTGTTATTCCTTCCCAGATCTGCACCTATCATTAGGTTACTCTTTGAAAAGGGGGAAAAAACCACCAAAACAAAACAAAGAAACCAACAGCCAGTTGTCATGCATATGCATGCCTGAGCTTTATGTTTTTTGTCATCATCATGATCCCAGCTACTTTTTCTCAGGCAGAAAACACCCACAGTATTTCCTTTCTGATTGACAGTGTAAACCCCAGCTATAACCCCTCTTACTTGTTTTCTGTGATGCATTCCACCGCATTTGCTGTCTTCAATCCTCTGGAGGTGTTCTGTTGAAAACACAGGAAGTATTTTTGGTTCTGTTACCCAAAAAAACCCACAATAAAATAAATCTCCAAGCATTAATAAGATTTGCATTGCTTATTTGTTGCCTTAATATGAATACCAAAGGGCATTTTTTCAGCAAGTCCTCTACAATTAGCACAGGTGCTCTGAGATGCTGCTGCTCGCTTCTGCTTTCTTCACTTTCCAGCCAGAAGTTACAAACTTCCCCCATCAGAGGAAGTCAAATGAAAAAGCAGAGAGTCCCTTCAGCTGGTGAAGTTCAGAGGCTGGCATGTTCACCTGGAGACCTGATGAGACAGCATCAGGCTTCTCTGGGCAGGCAACAATTTCCTTGCACACCTCAGTGCATTAAGAAGCCTTCAGCTTTACAGCACTGGAGATGGTCACCTCTGCTTATAACCACCTGTTGTAGTTTGAGCTGGGTGCCCCCCTGGTGCATTCACTTCCTGTGTCCAGAAGTCCAGCCCAGAGGGATGGACACAGGAAATTGTGTATTCCCTACCATAATTCTTTGCACCACTATAAGATCCAGTGCGGGGTCTGGCACTTCCTCTTTCCTTCCCTCTCCGAGACTTGGTAACTGGGGGAGAGATCTCCCGGCCATGGGCCTGATTGGGCCCAAGGCCACAGGGGGATGGGCAGTCTCAGGCCTGGCCAGCTGAGACTAGCCCAGCAGAGGGAGGGGGAAGAAGGAGCCCTGGGGGTTTTGGATGCACCCTCAGGTGGGGATGGGATCTTTCTTTGTCACTGCGCTTTGGGTTTTCTGTAACATTCACTGCTTTCTATTTAAACTTTCATCACCTTTGCAATCCGTTTGTCTGAGTCGTTATTTCTGCCTGTGGTGGGGAGGGGACCTGCCCCAACCCATTACACCACCTCACACCATGGTCTGCCACCCATGATGAACCTCCCTGCAGAGGGCTTAGGTTTTTTGGGCCACTTAGATATAGATTAACAATTCTTACTATTTCTGGAGCGCTTTGGGGCGTGGTGGTGTTGGCTTAACCTTTGCACTCCACCTTAAAGCGCTTTTCCAGCTGAAACGATTCTATAGTATGCCACAAAACATCAAAAAGCCTCCTAGTGCTTCAACCCAGCTTGCAGTCCAAAGAAACAGCAGAGCCTGGGTACGCCTGCTGCTTTATTCAGGCACCTGCCAAGCATATCTCGCCAAAGAAAAGTCCTCAGTGTTTGCCACTGTCATCTTTCAGGCAGCAAAAAATGGCAAGTCCTTCCTGAAGTCACATTTTGCAAGAAGACCAGGCCTCCTCTGGTCTCCCTTGGGCTGCCTGAACATTTCCCCCTTCCTGCCTTTGACCCTTTCTCCAAGCTATGCCTTCATGGGTTTTCCTCACCTTTCACCTAATGATTACCATTCCCATGAGGGGCATTGATTTCTCCTACAGGGATTCAGTTCACTACCCCAGCCCCATCATATCCTTTGCATCTCTTCTTTCTCAGGGTTAACAGCTTTAGCCAATGCTGCGGTTTCATAGATAATGCCTCCAAGTTCTGTGCAGCCCAGGCACTCACAAGCCACATGGACTAGACACTAGAATGAGGGCTGCTTACTTCAGGTCTGGGTTGTCACTGACCATAGGCAACAAGGCACAGCATGGACTTCCATTACAGTATCACAGCATAACTAAGGTTGGAAGAGACCTCGAGGATCATCGAGTCCAACCTGTCTCCACAGACTTCATGACTAGACCATGGCACCAAGTGCCACATCCAATCCCCTCTTGAACCCCTCCAGGGATGGTGACTCCACCACCTCCCTGGGCAGCACATTCCAATGACGAACGACTCTCTCCATGAAGAACTTTCTCCTCACCTCCAGCCTAAACCTCCCCTGGTGCAGCTTGAGACTGTGTCCTCTTGTTCTGGTGCTGGTTGCCTGGGAGAAGAGACCAACCCCTTCCTGGCTACAACCACCTTGCAGGTAGTTGTAGAGGGCAATGAGGTCACCCCTGAGCCTCCTCTTCTCCAGGCTAAACAACCCCAGCTCCCTCAGCCTCTCCTCACAGGGCTGTGCTCAAGGCCTCTCCCCAGCCTTGTTGCCCTTCTCTGGACACCTTCAAGTGTCTCGATGTCCTTCCTAAACTGAGGGGCCCAGAACTGGACACAGGACTCAAGGTGTGGCCTAACCAATGCAGAGTCCAGGGGCACAATGACTTCCCTGCTCCTGCTGGCCACACTATTCCTAATGCAGGCCAGGATGCCATTGGCCTTCTTGGCCACCTGGGCACACTGCTGGCTCATGTTTAGGCAGCTGTCAGTCAGTACCCCCAGGTCCCTCTCTGTTTGGCAGCTCATTAGGTACCAGAGAAACCACTCCTGAAGTTCTCAGGTGGGACAGAGCCACAATGGCTACCATTGCAGAACCAAAGCCAAGCTGTCTCTCCATGGCACTTTTAAACCTCCTAATGTGACACACATAGCTCAAGGGCATGCCTTGTTTCAGTTCCAGTTATGATCCTCCAAGTTAGCTCATGCCATACAGACCACATGCTGGACTCCCAACACCACCGAATTGCAAACCCTCTGTTAAAACTGTAAACACAGCAGTGCTAACCTTTGCAATATATCCCAAACCGAGACATTTGATGTCGTCCTGAAGTACCGGAGCAAAACCAAAGAGGAAGAAAGCACACAGATCTTGGCTCAAAGAGAAAACCACCAAAATGGGACCCCAAAGGAAGAGAGGTAAGAAATCCCTCCCCCTAAAGAAATAAATCCCCAGAAGGTTTCTATTTTAATACACTCAGGCAGTAGAAAAGAATAGAATAGAGTAGAGTACAGTAGAGTAAAGTAGAGTAGAGTAGAATAGAATAGACCAGACCAGGTTGGAAGAGACCTTCAAGATCGTCGTATCCAACCTATCAACCAATCCAACACCACCTAAACAACTAACCCATGGCACCAAGCACCCCATCAAGTCTCCTCCTGAACACCTCCAGTGATGGTGACTCTACCACCTCCCCAGGCAGCCCATTCCAATGGGCAATCACTCTCTCTGTATAGAACTTCTTCCTAACCTCCAGTCTAAACCTCCCCTGGTGCAGCCTGAGACTGTGTCCTCTTGTTCTGGTGCTGGCTGCCTGGGAGAAGAGACCAACCTCTGCCTGTCTACAACCTCCCTTCAGGTAGTTGTAGAGAGCAATAAGGTCACCCCTGAGTCTCCTCTTCTCCAGGCTAAGCAACCTCAGCTCCCTCAGCCTCTCCTCATAGGGCTTGTGTTCCAAACCCCTCACCAACTTTGTTGCCCTTCTCTGGACTCACTCCAGCAAGTCAATATCCTTGCTGGAACGAGTCCAGAGAAGGGCAACAAAGTTGGCAAAAAAGCAGAACGTCTCTTTGCTTCTTTGCAAAGGTCAACAGCTGTTTCCAGTTTGGACTGTTCCTTTTTTTTTCTGATGAAGAAAACCCAGCAGAGTTTTTCTACCCTTTTAAAGACACAAGATCTGAACTATGCACAAGCAGCAGTCAAGTCCAGCAAACTCAGAAATGAAACGTCACAGTTCACAGGTAATCCAAGCATCTCTTTCACAGCTGAGCACACATTGCTCCCTAATTCTAAGCACAAATAACAAATACTGAAATTATAGTTACCTCAATGGTGATTGTTTCCACTTGAACACCTGAAGGTATGGGCAGGTTGGGTTCAAAGTGCTTTGCTATTGCAACCAGAAGATGCAATGTGCTCAGCAGGTCCTTTGTCAAGATAGCTGTGCCATGTGAAAAGAGAAAACAACCTTTGATGTGCAAAGCAAGTAAACCTTACTCTGACAACATGAACTCTCCCTATGCAGAGGAGAACCTGGAAGTCATGCAGGGCCGTAACAGAGGTGGGACATCTGATTGGGGTTTCTATATGTCCACAGTTCAGCAATGCCACACTTTGCAAGTCCTTTCTATGAGACACAGATGCTAAGAACTGTTAAGTGGTGCACAAGACACACATTTACACAGTGCAGCTTGCACAACCCAGTCAGGATCAGATATTCCCATCTCACTTCTGATTCAAGCCTGAAAACAGGCTGCTCAGTTACATTTCTGGCACCTTTTTGCCTCATAGCAGCCTTACAGCAGAGGAGGCCCCCCGACAGATAGTTTCCTCCACTGTCACTTTCTGCACCTACATTCCACACTCCATTTCAGCTGGCTTTCTTCTAGTTGCAAAGACTTCGCCACAGCTTCCAGAATCACAGAGAGTTTCTGTCGCTGCTTTGTTTCTGTTAACGCGATCTCATCAACATCCAGCTTGAGAGACCCTAGGTTTTCTGTTGACAGAAAGAAGATGGAGGTGTTTGAGCACCACCAGAGGAGAAAAATTAAAACCAAATCAGAAACACAACATGGCAGCAAAGCACAAAGTCTTGCTTTAAACATTCGATACCGCTTAACAGCTTCCACATGCCCATACACCCTGAGCGCTCTGAAAGCCTCAGTAAAAGCAGTGAAGCTCTGCAAAAGGGAAAGGACTCAAGACATCCCCTGCAGCATCATCCCCCAACCCTAGCAATCCATGTCCCTCCTTTTTCTGGTGTAAGCTACAGGAACCCAACAAGAGAATCTTTTCTGTGGGTACAAAGCTCAAATAAACTCACACATACAGAATAAATCCCGGCTCATTTCTTAGGCAAGTAAGCCACAAAAATAAGCCAATCCTGTTCACAGTGCTGCCTTCAACCTTGGTGAAAAAGATACCATCTGGAAGGCATCCCCAAAGAAAGTGGAAAAAAAAAAGACAAAATAAGGAGGGACAGGAGAGATGGAGAAATAAAACTAGATCAATAGGCTTGTCCATGAGGTAACATCTTTATACAAGCACTTCATAGTGCAGAGAGCCTCCTAGATGTTCATCAGTTCCAGTCTAGTGCTTTAGAGGCCTGTAATATCACACTTCAGAGTTCACCTTTCTATTATGTTAACCATCAGGCAAAAAGACTTTCTTAGAAGAATCTTATAAAAACCCTAGTAGCTCATCAGGCATTTGTTCAGAATGACAGCTGTCACAGATGGCTCACAGCTTTCTCTTCTAGCAGGAAGCAAGACAGCTCACAGCTACCGTGATCCAGGAGGGTTTATTCTATCATCTGGAAGCTCCTCCATGATGTGTTTGTGAGATACACTCAAAGCAGCAGCTTACCCAGAAGATGATGAAGTACAATTCCATCATACAGATCTTCTTCCAAACTTTTAACTACTATGTGCTCCTCTTTCAGAGTTGTGTTGATCCAGTCAATCAACAACTGCAGAGAAAACAAAGCGGCCACTAATTATATTCTCCCTGTAATTACACTTGATCCTGTTCCCACAGTATAGCACTCAGTGCTCTGCTGCATTTCACCTACTCTTCAGTCCCTTATCTCACACCTTGGGTTGTTCTCTGCCTCCACTTCCCTCCTTGTGCTCTTTGGTTGCTGTTTGAAAGGGAAATGAAGTACTAGTTCTCCCGAGCTGTGAAGTGAAATAGATGCCTCATGTAATATGTCTCTGACTTTTGTAGGAATAGTTATACATGCAGAGAGACTCTGTGCCCATTGCCATAAAGAAAAAGGCTTCAGAGTAGACTTCCAAACCCCTGCTTTTGTTAACCATCACAGAGTTCACACAAATTCAGTGGTCAAACAGAATCCTGTAAGAATGTATTGGTTGTTTCTCACAGGACTCCATGTTACCAGCCCTCCTCCCCCTCCTCTCCTAGTTTTGCTCTCATTTTCGTTCTGCAATTCCCTACTAATCTGTCCCAAATACCTTTCCTGGGAGGAAAGCAAAAGAAACCAGCACAGCACTCTGTTTGTGTTGCTTTCTGATGTGGCAGCCGCCCTTTCCAATATCCTTCCTGCCTTTGCAAAGGGAAATTGCTCAGGAAGCCAAAGCCTGGCTACAGCTGGAAATGAACCACATTCCCAGTGACATCCCTTGGCCCTGCAGTCGTTTTCTTGACCACTGTGCTCCTACACAGGTGACCAAATTTGCTCCTCATCACTTTCCCAAGCATGTGTTTCACCCACATATGATGATGATAGAAACAGAAGATGAACTGCTGAAACAGAACTGGAAAGCAGTAGCCCCAGCTGGCTGCTACAAAGAGCCTTTAAAAGAGGGATGAGTATTGCTTGCATTGCTACAAGTGGAGGTTCTTGTGTGGATAATATCCTTCTCACTTGCTGTAAATGGGAAAAATTAATAGCAGGTCCCTAGAAGTTGCCCAACAGCAGCAAAAATGTAAAAAGAAATTTGGGGAAGAAAAAATAATAATAATAAAAAGAGAAATCTCTGAGCTGCTCAAAACCACCCCAAGAAACAAGATTGCCTGGAACCAGCACCTGCCCAAACTAAGAATCTGTCAAGGTGTTTGTAATATACTTCCTCAGCTAAGAAGTAAAACAGTTTCTGGGGCAGAAAGCTGTGCTCCTCAGCTAGTGCTTGGAAGTCAAGATCTGGCAGTGCCTGAGATGTGTGAGTGATAAAGCAGTAGCCCAGACCTAATGGTGCCAGCAGGTGAGGGTGGAAAAGCCAAGAATTCTGCTGAGCACAGATGTAGAAGACCCCTTGTTTGCTGTCTGGGCTCTAAACAGCCCCAGCCTGCAGCTCACACAACTCTGCATCCTGTCCTGTGGTCGGGGCCCTGCTCAGCTGCACAGCAGGGCACTGTGTCTGAAAATGAGGAGAGAGGGAAAGGAGAAAATTAATACTTCAAGATGTTTGCTATGGGCCTCTAAATGTAACCATTTTCTATTCTCACATGCAACTGATGCTTTAATAAGTACAGCAATACATTTCAGATTCCTTGGTTTCCCAAAGTCACCTGAAAATGAAAGAGCAGTGGAACAGATTCTTTCTCCCAAGCAAGCTTCTTTGTTTTCCTTCCTTTTCCCTTGATAATACCTCCCTGACCCCTCCTCCACCCCAGCCCCTTCTCTAGAGGAACTATGACGTCTTTAGGTTAATGGGCACACAGGGGACCCTTGGAACCCAATTTCCACCTCCTCATGATCTGAAGAAATTAGATGGCAAACAACATTGTTTGAAGAGATTGACAGGAGTTGGAGTAAGCACTGAACCTGACAGAAACCTTCATAAACTAAGAAAAGCTCTTCACTTTTGACAGTCTGCAAAGAATAAATTCAGTGTCTCTGCAGACAGCATAATTGCTTTTTGCAGCACCACCACCTCCCAGATTTTCTCCTTTGTATCAAAACACTGTGAAAGCCTGGCCAAAAAAAATTAAACCTCTGTGCTCCAGTGTGCATGGAAAGTAAAGGAAATGCAATACAGAAATGCCACATAATGCACACACCAGCACAGAGCCTAAAATGGCTTTTATTCTATTTACAGCAACTTTACCCTCTCCATAATGCAAGAAGTGCTGGTCTCTTCTTGCATGCCACTTTTCTTCCTGGAATGTCACCCTTCTAGGCTTTCCCTGGCCCAGGCCAGCAGGGAAATGCAGTGAGTGAGCACACAGGGGAGGCTTTCAAAATTACTTGGACATAAAACCACAAAATAGCATTCTTCCTTCAAAGTTACCTCAAGCAGACAATTACAATGAAGTAGCAACTGGGTACTTCTGGTGTGGCTCATCCATATGTCCCAAGTTAGGAGAGGTCTCACGTAAGAAGAAACTCAATTTTTAACTCTACACTTCATTTTACACACAGCAGTGACCACTCTTGGGTGGTGCAGGCATTTGAAGCTCAGTCCTGTATGGCTCCAGCCACCCTGGCACTGTGCTTGAGCAAAAGCTCTTGCTTGCTTGTGTGGAGCCCAAGTACCAAAAGCAGAGTTTGTCCTGATCTGTAGAGTGGAGGACTGGAGCCAAAGAGTTGGGCGATTTGCAGGGCTGAGCATTACTCAACAAGTTAAAGCAACTTGAGGTGAGGCTTAAGCAATATAGTAAAAGAAGCAGTACCAGCTTTAATTCTTCCAATTTGGGGTTTTTGCTTGAGGTTGGTTTTATGAATTTCTTCTTCTCACCTATGAAAGGAAGCAAACAAGATACATTACAAATATTAGGTGTGACTAATGCACGCTTGCTGTGAAATCTGCTATCATTTTACTATTACTCAGTATCACCCATTCCCACGTGCAGAAACACTTCTTTTCTTCATATAATTGCTTCCTTATGGGTGAGAAAATGGTATAACAGAGGACCAAGACTGCTGTTCAAATTAGCTGATTGGAATTACATTGAAGCAGAAGATCTGGATGGATAATTAATGAGACAGGCAAACATACTTGTATGACATTTGAATTTCAGTTAAAGAACCAGCTAGAATTTGTGTTGCTTCGTGACCTGTCTCTAGAGAGCCAGCAGCCAAATTGCACTCCCAAAGCTTCCTCACTGCTGGTACAATCGTGGGACCACTGCAGAAGAGTACACAATTATATACAGAGCACATTTGCTGCTTGGTTCTTCAGGTCATTCTTTGGACCTTTTTCTGTCCTGACTCGTACAGTCCATACCTTGAGCGATGACATTCTCAGCTAGCAATTCATGAAGTTCAGGAGGCTGTATAAATGCATTTAAGAAGTCTGGGTCCATTGTCTGTTCTCACTCCTGGTAAACTGCTGAAAAACAAAATAATAAACATATATATATGGAAAAGGAACATGAGCAAAGGCATGTAAAGACCAAAACCATGAAGAACACAAAGCAAAGCAAATGGACTGGGTTTTTTTCAGCTACTATTTCATGAGGGATGGATTGCTCATCAAAAAGAAATCTGAACAGTTATTTAAATGTACCTAAACAAAAAAAAAGACAAAAAGAACTTTCCTTTGTTTTCTGTTAATTGCCAAAACATAGGGAAAAGCCCTGAAGTATTAAAACTTGCCTTGAATCCATCTCATTCTGTTTTATCTGGATTAGACCTGCCTGGAGGATGTGGGGCAGGCTGTGGATGTAGTCTACCTGGACCTTAGCAAGGCCTTTGACACCGTCCCCCACAGCAAACTCCTGGCCAAGCTGTCAGCCCATGGCTTGGATGGGAGCACACTGCAATGGGTTAGGAACTGGCTGGAGGCTGAGCCCAGAGAGTGGTGGTGAATGGTGCCACAGCCAGATGGCAGCCAGGCACCAGTGGTGTGCCCCAGGGATCAGTGCTGGGCCCCATGCTCTTTAACATCTTTATTGATGATCTGGGTGAGGGCATTGAGTCCATCATCAGTAAATTTGCAGATGACACCAAGCTGGGGGCAGGAGTTGATCTGCTGGAGGACAGAGAGGCTCTGCAGAGGGACCTGGACAGGCTGGACAGATGGGCAGAGTCCAAGGGCAGGAGATTGAACACATCCAAGTGCCAGGTTCTGCACATTGGCCACAACAACCCCATGCAGAGCTACAGGCTGGGGTCAGAGTGGCTGAGAGCAGCCAGGTAGAGAGGGACCTGGGGGTGCTGGTGGAGTGTAGGCTGAACATGAGCCTGCAGTGTGCCCAGGCAGCCAAGAGGGCCAATGGCATCCTGGCCTGCATCAGGAACAGTGTGGCCAGCAGGAGCAGGGAGGTCATTCTGCCCCTGTACACTGCACTGGTTAGGCCACACCTTGAGTCCTGTGTCCAGTTCTGGGCCCCTCAGTTTAGGAAGGAGGTTGACTTGCTGGAGTGTGTCCAGAGAAGGGCAACAAAGTTGGTGAAGGGTTTGGAACACAGCCCTGTGAGGAGAGGCTGAGGGAGCTGGGGTTGCTTAGCCTGGAGAGGAGGAGGCTCAGGGGTGACCTTATTGCTCTCTACAACTACCTGAAGGGAGGTTGTAGACAGGCAGAGGTTGGTCTCTTCTCCCAGGCAGCCAGCACCAGAACAAGAGGACACAGTCTCAAGCTGCTCCAAGGGAGGTTTAGGCTGGAGGTTAGGAGGAAGTTCTCCACAGAGAGAGTGATTGCCCATTGGAATGGGCTGCCTGGGGAGGTGGTGGAGTCACCATCACTGGAGGTGTTCAGGAGGAGACTTGATGGGGTGCTTGGTGCCATGGGTTAGTTGATTAGGTGGTGATGGATTGGTTGAGGGGTTGGACACGATGATCTTGAAGGTCTCTTCCAACCTGGTTTATTATTATTATTATTATATGGAGTAAAACCCTATTTCAAGTGACACAGCTTCAGTTTCCAAGGTATCAATAGATTGCTGCTAGACTTGTGACCAATACTTAAGCAGCATTAAATCAAATTAAATTACTGAGATGTATTTATACATCTAAGCTGTGCCCTTTATTAGGCCAGCTCATACAGCTGTTGGGAAACAAAGGCTTATACTGGGGTTGCCAACACCATCTTCATGTTAGATTAAACTGAATGGCAGATGTGACTGTTTCATTTTAAACACATATTGGAGAATGACTTCCTTTCCCAATCCAGATGTCCTCAAGTGAAAGCAGAATGACAGTACACAATCTACCTCATCAAAACCCCCAAAAGTATGGGTGAAGTTTTCCAGCAGAGCTAAGAGGCTGTGTTAGAGGACAACAGATATTAGAGAAAGGAATGGGGTTGTCAGACCTCAGTGGAGAGGCTACATAGCCATAGAATAGTCTGGGTTGGAAGGGACCTCCAAAGGTATCACTTTGAGAATAGAATAGAGCAATAAGGTCACCCCTGAGTCTCCTCTTCTCCAGGCTAAGCAACCCCAGCTCCCTCAGTCTCTCCTCATAGGGCTTCTGTTCCAAACTCCTCACCAACTTTGTTGCCCTTCTCTGGACACCTTCCAGCAAGTCAACCTCCTTCCTAAACTGAGGGGCCCAGAACTGGACACAGAACTCAAGGTGTGGCCTAATCAGTGCAGCATACAGGGGCAGAATGACCTCCCTGCTCCTGGCCATACTGTTCCTGATGCAGGCCAGGATGCCATTGGCCCTCCTGGCTGCCTGGGCACACTGCAGGCTCATGTTCAGCCTACCATCAACCAGCACCCCCAGGTCCCTCTCTGTCTGGCTGCTCTCCAGCCACTCTGACCCCAGCCTGTGGCACTGCATGGGGTTGTTGTGGCCAATGTGCAGAACCTGGCACTTGAGATGGAAGACAACCACGCTTCACCTGGTAATCAGAGAAACTGGTATTGCAACCACCACAAACTGAAAACTGTGTGAAGCAACAGCCCTGGAAAGCTCATGTTTGGGACTGCAACATGAACAGCAAAGCACCATCTATGCAGCTCAAGCACAGTACATTAGAGGTTGGAAGGGACCTCCAGAAATCATCAGGTCCAACCCCCCTGCCAAAGCAGGATCACCCAGGGTAGTTGTGCACCACCAAAATGAGACTGGGCCCCTCCACTTGACACCCACCCCTCAGAGATCTATGCACACTGATGAGATCCCCCTCTGTGTTCTCAAGACTAATCAGTGCCAGGGCTCTTAGTCTCTCTTGATAAGGCAACTGCTCAAGTCCCCTAATCATCCTCATGACTCTTTGCTGGATTCTCTCCAGGAGGTCCCTGTCTCTCTTGAACTGGGGAGCCCAAAACTGGACACAGTATTCCAGGTGTGGTCTCACCAGGGCAAAGCAGATGGGGGAGAACCACCTCCCTGGACCCGCTGGTCATCTGGTCCAACACCCTCTGCAGTAAGCAGGGGCATACTCCACTAGATCAGGTTGCCCAGAGCCCTGTTGAGCCTCCCTTGAGTATCTCCAGGGATGGGACCTCAATCACCTCCACAGGCAACCTGTTCCAGTGTTCCACCACCCTCATGGTAAAGAGCTTGTCCCTGACATCCAATCTAAATCCAATTTGAAACCATTGCCCCTCATCCTATGCTTTTGTAAGCAGCCTCTCTTCATCCTTCTTGTAGGCCCCCTTCAGGTACTGGAAGGCTGTTATAAGATCTCCCTGGAGCTTCTTCTCCAGGCTGAACAACCCCAACTCCCCCAGCCTGAAGTGCCCCAACCCCCTGACCATTTGTGGGGCCCTCTTCTGGCCTCCATCAAATCCATGTCTGTACCCTCAGCTGAAGTTCCTCTCTATCATCAGCAGCTACCTACAACTAAGAGGCTGGCAACGATACCTTCCCACTCTAAGAATCTGTGACTCACATCACAGTGCAAGTGGAGAGAAGGCTGACTTTTTTAGCCATGGCTATGGCAAAGTAAGGCTGTGCCATGCTGCCTACACAGACAACACAACAGACAGAGCCGTGCTTTACAAGCAGCTTACACGGTAGGAAATGTTCAGGTTTAAATGCTCATTTGTTGAAAGTCTTAATGTTTGCATAAGAAATTTCAGTCACATCCCCAAGAAAACAAAAAAGGATCCCTTAGCTTGGCAAAGGCTAAAACTCAATAGAAAGCTATAGATAGTACAATCTGAACAGCCTATTTTACCATGGTTGGTTGGAATTTACCCCCCAACAAACATCTGCCAGACCAGCTCAGCTGAAAGGAAATGAAGCTATACTTACTAGCAAAGCTACAATCTAAACTACAAAGCACAATGAACATCCACAAAAGGTACAATATTTGCAGTTTATAAAGAGCACAACCAGGGGGTTACCAATGTCTTCCCCCTCCCTGCTCCCTTCCCTCCCCCTGCACATGAGACAAAAGAAAGAGCAGAGATTTAGTACTTAACCACAACAAAGAACACAGCCAAGGTCAGCAGAAGCACCAGTCAGTGTCTGCCAGAGTGAGGAAGCCAAGTTAGTGTACAAAACTAACTCTGGTAGATATCCCCTGTACTCTGCACTGGTTAGGCCACACCTTGAGTCCTGTGTCCAGTTCTGGGCCCCTCAGTTTAAGAAGGACATCGAGACACTTGAAGGTGTCCAGAGAAGGGCAACAAGGCTGGGGAGAGGCCTTGAGCACAGCCCTGTGAGGAGAGGCTGAGGGAGCTGGGGTTGTTTAGCCTGGAGAAGAGGAGGCTCAGAGGCGACCTCATTGCCCTCTACAACTACCTGAAGGGTGGTTGTAGCCAGGAAGGGGTTGGTCTCTTCTCCCAGGCAACCAGCACCAGAACAAGGGAACGCAGTCTCAAGCTGTGCCAGGGGAGGTTTAGACTCGAAGTGAGGAAAAAGTTCTTCACTGAGCGAGTCGTTCATCATTGGAATGTGCTGCCCAGGGAGGTGGTGGAGTTACTGTCCCTGAAGGTGTTCAAGGGGAGATTGGACGTGGCACTTGGTGCCATGGTCTAGCCATGAGGTCTGTGGTGACAGGTTGGACTTGATGATCCTCAAGGTCTCTTCCAACCTTAGTTGTGATACTGTGATCAGTCCAATGGGATTCTTTAGACCCTATCATTTTCCCTTCTGCATCCAATGGTAATTTATTTACATTCTATCACTTTCTGTTCAAGATCTGTGGAAAGTTTTCTAGGCACAGCCTAAAACTAGCACATTTACTAACTGTATTACAGAATCTTTTAGGTTGAAAAATGCCTTTAAGACCACCAAGCCCAAGTGCAAACACTACCAAGTCCTCCATTAAACCATGTCCCTAAATACCACATCTATCACAGTATCACTAAGGTTGGAAGAGACCTCGAGGATCGAATCCAACCTGTCACCACAGACCTCATGACTAGACCATGGCACCAAGTGCCACATCCAATCCCCTCTTGAACACCTCCAGGGATGGTGACTCCACCACCTCCCTGGGCAGCACATTCCAATGACGAACGACTCGCTCAGTGAAGAACTTTCTCCTCACCTCCAACCTAAACCTCCCCTGGCACAGCTTGAGACTGTGTCCCCTTGTTCTGGTGCTGGTTGCCTGGGAGAAGAGACCAACCCCTTCCTGTCTACAATCACCTTGCAGGTAGTTGTAGAGGGCAATGAGGCCACCCCTGAGCTGCCTCTTCTCCAGGCTTTTATATCCCCAGGAATAGCAGCAACCACCCACCCAGGGGAACATCACTTGGAGATTGCAGAGATCAGCCTCTGGAGCCAAACCATCCCTGTGGCAGCTCAGCAGAGTGGCAAGGCTTGGTGTGCTGGATTGGAAGGCCAGCAGAGCAACCCCTTCATCGAGCTGGCTGCTCGAGAGAGGTGGTGAAGTGGGGGTGGAACTGCAGCCTCAGCAGACTGTTTAAATGTCCTCAGGAACCAATCAAGGTCAAACAAGATGGGGTGGGTGAGTCATCTGGGCATGTGGTGGAAGTATGCCAGTTAGTCACATCGGTGGGGAGGGATATGGTTGCAAGCCAGGCAAAAGCTGCTGACACAAGAAATGTGGTGACCCAGACAGTGGTCCCAGGTAAACTGGTCAGTGTCCAGGCCCCTGGCTGTGGGGAGCACCACAGCCTTTCCCTTGCAGTGACAGACTGCACAGACAATGCCTGCCTGAGAGCAGGTCAATGACCTGATCGACCTGCTGGCTGAGCTGCAAGAGGCAGTTGAAAGGCTGAGGACTCTAAAGGAGTGTGAGAGGGAGATAGGCTGGTGGAGCCAAACTCTACCTGCCTTGAAACACTCTCAACCAGAGCAGAGAGCTAAGGATGCAGAGAGCTCTCAATCCTCTCTCCAGCTTGCTGCACAGGCTGACTTACAAGACAGGGAACAGTGGTGACAAATTCCTGCCAGGTGTGGTAGGCATCACCTCAGAACCTACCCCACCTCCACAGGTGCTCTTGCAAACTGATCCACTGCTCTGCAGGGGGAGTCAAATACCAGTGAGGATAAAGAGTCACCTAACTCAGTGAAGCTGCCAATACTAAGTCAGACTAAGCCTCAAAACTGCCCCAGTAAAGAGAAAAAGACATGTTCTTGTCATAGAGAACCTTTGAAGGGGACAGATGGCCCTGCCAGCAGACCAGACTTAATTCTTAGGGAGGTCTGCTGCCATCCCAGGACAAAGGCCAAGGATGTAAAAAGAAAACTTCCCAACCTGCTTCAGTCTTTGGATTACTGCCCAGTGCTAATTTTTCAAATAGGTAGCAATGAACTCAAACCAAGACATTCACAGGCAATGAAGAGAGACTTTAGGGCTCTGGGATAGCTGGATAGGGGATTGGGAGCACAAGCAGTGTTCACTATCCCACCAATTGCAGGGTGTGATAAGGGCTTTGGCAAAAAGAGCCATCAGATGGATTCTTGCCTTTGAGCCTGATGTCACCAGCAGAACTTTGGTTTCCTTGACCACGGGTTGGTCTATAAGACCCCAGGTCTGATAGCAACAGATGGAGCTGACCTGTCTCAAAGTGGGAAAATGATCCTGGGACAAGAATTAGCAGAGCTTAAAAAAGAGCTTTAAAATTGGATTGGAAAGGACATGGGGATGCGAAGGGAGAGAGGGAAGAAATCAGGCTTGCCTGCAACACACAGAGCATCACCTCACTGGGGGCACCTGAGGCAGTAGAAGCCAACAAAGAAACTCCCATGAAATCACAGTATCATCACCAAGGTTGGAAGAGACCTCGAGGATCATCGAGTCCAACCTGTCACCACAGACCTCATGACTAGACCATGGCACCAAGTGCCACGTCCAATCCCCTCTTGAACACCTCCAGGGATGGTGACTCCACCACCTCCCTGGCAGCACATTCCAATGACGAATGACTCGCTCAGTGAAGAACTTTCTCCTCACCTCCAGCCTAAACTTCCCCTGGTGCAGCTTGAGACTGTGTCCTCTTGTTCTAGTGCTGGCTGCCTGGGAGAAGAGACCAACCCCTTCCTGGCTACAACCACCTTGCAGGTAGTTGTAGAGGGCAATGAGGTCACCCCTGAGCCTCCTCTTCTCCAGGCTAAGCAACCCCAGCTCCCTCAGCCTCTCCTCACAGGGCTGTGCTCAAGGCCCCTCCCCAGCCTTGTTGCCCTTCTCTGGACACCTTCAAGTGTCTCGATGTCCTTCTTAAACTGAGGGGCCCAGAACTGGACACAGGACTCAAGGTGTGGCCTAACCAGTGCAGAGTCCAGGGGCACAATGACTTCCCTGCTCCTGCTGGCCACACTATTCCTAATGCAGGCCAGGATGCCATTGGCCCTCTTGGCCATCTGGGCACACTGCAAATAGCTCAAGGGAATCCAGGGGAGCTCTGCTAAGAAAATGATGCAGATAACTGCCCAGCTGAAGTGCCCCCACATGAACACATGCAGCATGGGCAACAAACAGGACCAGTTAGAAGCTACTGTATGGCTAGAAAACCATGATCTGAACATTTTGCCAGGCCAAGAGATTTGGTATAAAAATAGCAATTAGATGCTTTTGCACTTCAGTCTGGTAAAACAAGAGGAAAAGGTCATGCAGAACTGGTTTCATTATGGTGGCTGCAAAACTGAACACTGTCTCTTAAAAGGTGCTTGTTAAAAATAGGATAGGAGAAACTGAGTCATTCAGCACTCAAAGGATAACTGAACTATTGAAGATAAAGCTTCCCAGATGACATTAACAGAGAGAAAAGTCAGTTAACACAGAGCAACCCAAGGACAACTCAGTTTTGAACTAAGGTTTCTGATAGCTGTTATGGCTCACAAAGTCCTGCTCATGTCTTCTGCAATTGTCCATGTAAACCACAACTCACACCAGCTCAGCTTTTCTGCAACACTCACCTTATGTCAATAGTTCAAGTAAGAGAGACACATCAAAGCCACGTGTGCTGCCTGCCTCAGCCCTGGTGTTTGTTTGGTGAAGGAACCTAAGCACCACAAGGCAGTCCAAACTTTGGAATTCTGTAAGAAAAGGCCTGAAATGCAGAGTTTGCAGTAGCACAAGTTCATATTCTAAGGCCTCAGTCCTGTGCGCCCTACTCAGAGTGTTGAAATCGCTATAGCGTGTAAGGCACCTTGCCTGCTATCCAATCCCTTACAGTACCCGAAAGCAGAACCTTAGGAGAGACAAAAACAAACAAACAAGTAATCCAGAACAGAGCAAGCAAGTTTAGATACTTCTCTAAAACACTTCCAAGAGCCTGCACCTCAGCCTTCCTAAATTGAAACCGGCATCCTGCTAATTAGAAGCTGTCAACACATTCACTTTCCAAGAACTTCTCCTTTGCCCCTTGAATATGTGCAACCCCCACCACTCAACAGGGAAGAGATGAAGAGCATGGCATCCCCCTGCATGAAGCACCACCTCCTGTTGCTGCTCAGACCTGCAAACAGCACCTTCTCCTGAGGTATCCCCACTATGCACAATGCAAAGGACAGCAGTTGATTCATAGAATAGAATAAACCAGGTTGGAAGAGACCTTCAAGATCATCGCATCCACCCCTCACCCCAATCCAACCCACCTAAACAACTAACCCATGGCACCAAGCACCCCATCAAGTCTCCTCCTGAACACCTCCAGTGATGGCGACTCCACCACCTCCCCAGGCAGCCCATTCCAATGGGCAATCACTCTCTCTGTGTAAAACTTCCTCCTAACCTCCAGCCTAAACCTCCCTTGGAGCAGCCTGAGACTGTGTCCTCTTGTTCTGGTGCTGGCTGCCTGGGAGAAGAGACCAACCTCTGCCTGTCTACAACCTCCCTTCAGGTAGTTGTAGACAGCAATAAGGTCACCCCTGAGTCTCCTCTTCTCCAGGCTAAGCAACCCCAGCTCCCTCAGCCTCTCCTCACAGGGCTGTGTTCCAAACCCCTCCCCAGCCTTGTTGCCCTTCTCTGGACTCGTTCCAGCAAGTCAACCTCCTTCCTAAACTGAGGGGCCCAGAACTGGACACAGGACTCAAGGTGTGGCCTAACCAGTGCAGTGTACAGGGGCAGAATGACCTCCCTGCTCCTGCTGGCCACATTGTTCCTCATGCAGGCCAGGATGCCATTGGCCCTCCTGGCTGCCTGGGCACACTGCAGGCTCATGTTCAGCCTACCATCGACCAGCACCCCCAGGTCCCTCTCTGCCTGGCCGCTCTCCAGCCACTCTGACCCCAGCCTGTAGCTCTGCATGGGGTTGCTGTGGCCATGGTTTAGTTGATTGGGTAGTGTTGGATGATAGGTTGGACACAATGATCTCAAAGGTCTCTTCCAACCTGGTTTATTCTATTCTATTCTATTCAATGTGCAGTCTCATGCCCTTGGACTCTGCCCATCTTTCCAGCCTGTCCAGGTCCCTCTGCAGAGCCTCTCTACCCTCCAGCAGATCAACTCCCACCCCCAGCTTGGTGTCATCCCTAAATTTACTGCTGATGGACTCAATGCCCTCATCCAGATCACACTATTCACATCACTGTTACTACTGTGTGACTATCCTACATCCTCAACAGTCATCTCTCTCCAAAACTGAAGAAACACAACTTACATCTCACTTGTCCTTCCTGGGGAAACCACTCTGCTGCTTTCTGAACTCTCTCCCAGTGCTATCATAGTTTTCTTAAGTGCTGGGAAGCAGGCCTGCAGGAAGGCGCGCTGCAGCCTCTCATCATTTGCTGTGCTGTTCCCCGTTCCTAAGATAATTTGCTGTTTTAGATCACCGTTTAGCACCAAGTCAACAGTTTAACAGACCTATTACATCCCCAAGATCTTATTCCTAAATAGCAGTGCTCTGCTAAGAGCCCATCGGGAGAGCTGGAGTCGGTCGTCCCCCACCCCCCTCCTTGTTCACTTCACATTTACTCAACTTGATTTCCCACCCCTCAGTACCTGGAGGTGCAGCTCCTTGGCTTTTAATAGACTCCTTGCTTATTACTAGTAATCAGTATTCACAAGCAGGTTTTCATGTGACAAGTTCAATATTTGTGAGGCTTGACACTAGACAACAGCATTTCAAAGGACAACACACTGCAGGAACAACAAAGGGGAAGACAGCTGGGCTGGGACTCAGCCGTGGGGTTAGGTGTTTAAAGAGAAACAGGAAGCTATGAAAAATTTGGTTCCTGCATGCAAGCTTCCATGTTAGCCTCATTCAGCCTCTGCAGCCCACCTTCCAAATCTGCTGTTCAGAGCTGTGACTCACAGGCTGTTTTTCCCAGCTTCCATGCTCCTGCATGTATTATTTACCAGTGACTGGAGAAGTGATCGTTGCAGGAAACAGCAGCTTGAATGCCTTTCACAATGGCATTGCTAAATAAGACTGAGGGTTCATTACTGGCTATTCAAATGAAATGGTATCATTCCATCCTTCATTCTCTGTTACTGAGACAAGGTCACAAACAGTACAGGATTGCCTTTTGCCAACTCAAGTAATGTTTTATTTCTCCTCTGTCACCTGCTGAGCAGCCAACAAGCGAGTGTGTCTTAGGTCACGAGCTAGAGTATCGCAGCATTGCAACGCCACAACTACCTATAAAACAGCTCATTCTCTATGTGGGTCAGAGCAGCTCGCTTTTCCTCCATGAGCCTTCACACATTCTGGTTCCCACATAGCCCCAGTGTAAAGCACTCATGAGCTGCCAGAGGTTTCTGGTATTTCACCTGCTGTAGAATACACACAAGGCACTTACCAACCATACCAAACTGTTGCAGATGTTTGATTGTCTGTTTGAAAAGAAACCCCCTGCTCCTGCCTAGGAAGGCATTGCCCTAGCAAAAGCTGTCAAGTGAATCTCACAAAGGAGGAGAGAAAGCCTCATTAGAAATGCCAAGATGAACAGCAATACTTCTGCCTTCAGAAAGCCAGAAAGAAACAAAAGTCCTTTAAAAAATACACGCTGTGTGCCCAGTTTCAAACTTACTTTTACTTCCTTGTTTAGCACCAGACTTTTCGAGAGCTGTGTTTGTTCATAAGCATCAGAAGAGATGTCATCCTAGCATGAACAGTCCCTGTGACACAGAAAGCCTTGCAGTTTAAAAAAGAAAGAAAGAAAAAATGGAAGGGGGAAAAAAAATGAATCTCTGAGGAGCCCAAAGAGCTCCTGCCCCAGACTTACAATTCCCTCCTGCAGTACTTCTCCAGCAGCTCACCCAAGATCTTCTCACAGCAGGTATGATGAAATCTACAGGGAGAGGAGACTGACTCTGCAGGCTGTGTCCCCTGCACCCAAGCTGCAGCCTGCCATGCGGGCTGGTGCCAAGCACCCAGAGTATGGCAGAGGGAAGCTGTGCCACGCGCGGCTGCCTGCTCTCAAAACCGAAACCACGGCCGCGTCCGGAGCTTCATTGTCTCTCTGCCTGCTCCCTGCTGGAGACTAAAATAAACAGAACGACAAACACAGGAAACATGCAGCTCCACAACTCCTGAAACACATGCTTGCCCTTCCACGGCACTGCATGGCAGAGCTGGTTGCTAGTATGCACCTGGGGCAACACAGTGCAGTTTTTCTTTGCATGTAACAGCCAACAGATGCAATCGTCATGCTCCATTACACCTCTGTCATGATCATTGGAGCGTTCTCTAAAGCTGATCAGCACTACTCTTAGTATCATAGTAGTATCATAGTATCAGTCAGGGCTGGAAGGGACCACAAGGATCATCTAGTTCCAAGCCCCCTGCCATGGGCAGGGACACCCCACACTAGATCAGGCTGCCCACAGCCTCAGCCAGCCTGGGCTTAAACACCTCCAGGGATGGGGCCTCAACCACCTCCCTGGACAACCCATTCCAGGGCTTCACCACTCTCATGGGGAAGAACTTCCTTCTCACCTCCAGCCTGAATCTCCCCACCTCCAGCTTCATTCCATTCCCCCTAGTCCTATCACTCCCTGAGATCCTGAGCAGTCCCTCCCCAGCCTTCTTGTAGCCCCCTTCAGATCCTGGAAGGCCACAATGAGGTCACCTCGGAGCCTTCTCTTCTCCAGACTGAACAGCCCCAACTCCTTCAGTCTGTCCTCACAGGAGAGGTGCTCCAGCCCTCTGCTCATCCTCGTGGCCCTTCTCTGGACACCTTCCAGCACCTCCAGATCCCTCTTGTAACAGGGGCTCCAGAACTGGAGGCAGTACTCCAGGTGGGGTCTCAGCAGAGCTGAGCAGAGGGGGAGAATCACCTCCCTTGACCTGCTGGCCACACTTTAGCTTGGAGGAGACCAAGGGGTGACCTCATCCATGTTTATAAATGTGTAAAGGGTGAGTGCCAAGAGGATGGAGCCAGGCTCTTCCAGGTGATGCCTAATGACAGGACAAGGGGCAATGGATGGAAGTTGAAGCACAGGAAGTTCCACTGAAACATGAGGAAAACCTTTTTCCCTGTGGGGGTGACAGAACACTGGAGCAGGCTGCCCAGGGGGGTTGTGGAGTCTCCCTCTCTGGAGATATTCAAAACCTGTCTGGATGCGTTCCTGTGTGATCTACTCTAGGTGATGCTGCTCTGGCAGGGGGTTGGACTGGATGATCATTCTAGGGCCCTTACAGCCCCTAACATTCTGTGGTTCTGTAGAACAGCACTAGCAAAATCTGTCAGAGGTGCACTGATTTCATGCTTGTGTGCATACCTTCCTGCCAGAGTCTTTGTGCATTCCCAAAGCACATCTCATGCACAACCCCCCGTGGCCCTCACATAAAAATAGCCACTGAAAAACAATTCAAGGAATCAACAGCACTCCCATCAATAACATGTTCTGATAATGCATCTTCCTGCTTCTCCACACAGCCTTGCTTTACTGGAGAGCCACTGGATGCTCTCTCCGTATCAGAGCACAGGGAAGCACGTAGGCATCCAAAGAGCAGAGGTCAAGAGGATGGGGCTGGGCTCTTTTCAGTGGTGCTCAGTGATAAAAGGAGGAGCAACAGATGCAAACTTGAACACAGGAGGTTTTGTTTAAACATAAGGAAAAACTTCCTCACATAAAGGGTGCTAGAGCACTGAAAGAGGCTACAGAGAGAAAATGCAGATCCTCCTTCTCTGAAGAATTTCAAAGCTTGCCTGGACACATTCCTGTGCAACATGATTTTAGGAGAACCTGCACAAACAGGTAGGTTGGACTCGATGAGCTCTGGAGGTGCCTTCCAACCCCTACCATTACAGTATCACAGCATAACTAAGGTTGGAAGAGACCTCAAAGATCATCAAGTCCAACCTGTCACCACAGACCTCATGACTAGACCATGGCACCAAGTGCCACGTCCAATCCCCTCTTGAACACCTCCAGGGATGGGGACTCCACCACCTCCCTGGGCAGCACATTCCAATGATGAATGACTCGCTCGGTGAAGAACTTTCTCCTCACCTCCAGCCTAAACCTCCCCTGGTGCAGCTTGAGACTGTGTCCTCTTGTTCTAGTGCTGGCTGCCTGGGAGGAGAGACCAACCCCTTCCTGGCTACAACCACCTTGCAGGTAGTTGTAGTGGGCAATGAGGTCACCCCTGAGCCTCCTCTTCTCCAGGCTGAACAACCCCAGCTCCCTCAGCCTCTCCTCACAGGGCTGTGCTCAAGGCCTCTCCCCAGCCTTGTTGCCCTTCTCTGGACACCTTCAAGTGTCTCGATGTCCTTCTTAAACTGAGGGGCCCAGAACTGGACACAGGACTCAAGGTGTGGCCTAACCAATGCAGAGTCCAGGGGCACAATGACCTCCCTGCTCCTGCTGGCCACACCATTCCTAATGCAGGCCAGGATGCCATTGGCCTTCTTGGCCACCTGGGCACACTGCTGGCTCACGTTTGGGCAGCTGTCAATCAGCACCCCCAGGTGCCTCTCTGTTTGGCAGCTCTCCAGCCACTCTGACCCCTAAGACATTCTATGATTCCATGGGATTTCAATATCACTCTGGATTTACTTGGGCTTCCAGCTTCCCAAGTCCTCTGAAGACACACAGGGGACTAGCTTTGGCATACAAGGCTTCCCTCCTGTGTGTCTGTGGAGGAACTGGGCCCTAAGTCTTCCAACATTGTCAGAGAGTGTAATTCAGTTTATTTTTGTGGAAGGAAAAAATCAAACAACTTGACCAGGTCCAGTAGCTGAGTAGTACAAAAAAAGAAGTGGATGATGAAATCACTCATTGGTGCCTGCTCACACAGCCCTATCACCTGTACTGAGCACCAGAGATCAGAGATCACTGCTTCGCTCATCATCTACCTAGGACCCTTGATGAAGAAGAGAGCTGAAGCTCACCTTTCAGGAGTTCTTCCCATGGACCTACAAAACAAAGAAGAAGAAAAAAGCAAAAGGCAGAAAGCCAAGTGACTGATATTTATTTCTTTATTTCCTGGAATAAATAGCACAACTGTCACAGACCATGCATAACACTCGTGCTGGCATTTTTAGCAAACATAGCATTGCATTTTGACTTGCTCACAGTACACAACTCTTGTCACAAAGGCCATGACAAGTCCAGAATTTTATCTGTAAGGCTGGTTTTAAGTAGTTAGAAATCCAGAGTAAACACTGTTAAAAAAGAGTAGAAAAAAACCTCTTTAAAAAAATCCATTAATACTGAAAGCACTGGGCTGGGAGGAAGAGGGGTTAAAAGTCCCAGGAGGCTTAAACTGATCTCCAAAAATCTGCCACTGTTGGGTTTTCATCTTCAGAAACAGGATGCAGCTGAGGAGTAGCTGTGCTGCTTCTGTGCTAATAAGGCTCACTGTAAGTCAGTATGTCGAGCAGATGCATCTAAAAGGCAAGTGCTGTGGACTGGAAAAGACAGATGTTCCTTAAGTACTGACAAATGTGGAAGCTGTAATGCTGCAGAGCATTCAGCTCTCCAGATGAACTCAAGAGCATTCAGATCCATCCCACTGACTCCCTGGGAACAGATCTAAAACTCCAGTATCACAAAGAGGTCTTGAATAAAAATGTTCACATTGACTTATCTTTTTGAGAGGAAAAAGTACCACACATGGGCAGCAGAAAGGAGAGAAGAGCAGGAGTTTAAGGCAGCTTTACCCACATTGCTCTTCCTGGAAACTGGATTGATCAGGATGAAGCTCCAGTTCAGTTAAACCCACCCTACTGTGAATCTGGTTAACAATAAGTGTAGTACCTACAGGAAGAGAGACCTGGCTAGACAGCAGGGCAACAAGGAATGCAAAACGTGTTTTCCCTCTGCAACATTTATCCACAGACCTCTGCCCAAGTGATTTCTAACACAGTCCTCACTGACCCAGGGAGAGTTTTCCATTCTCCAGACTTCCTCTCTTACCTCCAGGGACTGGGATTCCAGCCTGTGCCCATCTAACCAGTTCCTGACTGACCTGATTGAAGCTCTATGATTAACAGGTGACAGTGGCTCTAGCAAATAAATTTCTCCTAGTCAGGAGATGAATTAAAAAGTGGACATCAAAAAGATTAGCTGCTGATCCCATTGCAAGGTATATTCTGTGTAAGCAGTGTATGGAAATAACACTGAGTAGCATATGATTAACACAAAACCTGAAGCTTTTGCCATCAGCCTCAGACAGTGCTTGTAATTCCCCTCATCCCCACTCCCCCAACAGCACACAGAAACCCTTATTTCTAACAGAAAAGGGTCACCTTCCAAATAAATGTCAGTGCTGACTTTCTATTGATAACAATTAAGATGGGAAAATCATCAAATACCAGTTGCAACCGAGGAGTATGTAAAAGAAAGTGAACTGTAGGACTGAAGACTCTCCAGCCACGAGGAAGGTCTGATGTTTTCCCTGCTCAGTGGGATAGGGGTTAGTGGTATATTTCCTTTATCAAAAGAACATGTTGATCATCACAAACAACAGAACCAGCAATATCTTTGGGTAAAAGTGTGACATACCTACATATTTTTCAAGTGACCTAGAGAATACACTTGTATTACTTCCAGTGGGAATGTCAGGCAAACAGCTATAGAGAGACCACAGCTGTAGAGAGAATGCATAAGTATAGCATAAGGCACAATGGGAGCATGCAGAGGGAGTTCATTGTGATTTCTGCCTCAGGAGGTTGGAAGAATGAAGACCTCAGCAGCTTCCAGGATCATTCAACATTCTTGTACTTTGTGAACAGGTTGTATAGAACCCTGAGAGTAGACTTCAGATCCAAGTTGACAACATCTGTGGAAGTAAAGGAGAAATTCTTAATTTGCTTTTTATTCTCCTTTGTTTGTCTTCAAAGGAGGAAAAGTCCCCACGTGTCTGCACCTGTGAGATCAGCAACAAAGATCTCCAGAGCTCTGATCTCCCCAAGCCAAGCTTCTTAAATGTCCCATATGATGTACTCCAAACCAGCTTCATGATAACACAGCCACAGCTAACTTCAATGGAAAAAAGAGAAAGAAAAAGAAGAAGAAGAAAGGTAATTCCCCTCCTCATCTTCAATTGGTTACAGAGAAAGTCTGCCTTCGTCTGAGACCTGGGATAAAGACTTGGGGAAACGCTTCCACTGACCTGACTGGCCAGAGAAGCAGGAAACAGCCACACACATCATATGAGATGCTGAATCTCACACATTCACAAGTCTGCAATGTTACAGCCTACAAATAAACAAAGCCTGAATTCTCCTAGCAGAGTCAAAGGTTTCTATTACCTCATAACCCTTCTTACCCTCCTAGGCCAGGGAACAGGTCTGAAATAGTTCTCAACAACAAAACCCCAACAGTTTTCTGCCAGCGCCTCCCAACCTATCACTATACTAAAATGCCAGGAAATACCACAGACATGTCATCCAGAAGCTATGGGGGGGAGCATAGCACAGAGAAGGCTGAAGAGGTAAAACAGCTGAAAATGATGTTGTAAGAAAGGAGGAGGAAGAGGAAGCACAAAGACCATAGTAAATAATATACATGGAATTAGAAGTAAGGAAGGGCAGATAATTAAATCATTCAAAGAACTAGGGAGACATCAAACAGTTACCAGATGAAGTACAATGAATGTGACAGCCAAGGTAAACATCTGCTGCCTGTTTGGAAGAATCATTGCTAGGACCTCTCCACCCTTCTTTCCCACCCCATACTGGATAGCATGCTAACCCCCACACTTTACCTGTTATTTTCAATAACCTCTCCAGCTTTCCTTTCTATCCCTTTTCCTGTATAATTTTACACATTTCACTTAGCATTTGCTGTTGTTCCTCCTGCCCCAAAGACAGGAAACATCCTAACTCCCTGAAAAAAACCAGCTCTCTGCCCTGGGTAACTGAAACACAAGCTGCTGATCTTTCCAGGCATCATAGAAAGTTGCTTCCAACCATAGCATTCCCAGTTAAGGTAACATCCAGAATCAGCATTAGTTTCTCTTCAAAGACCCAGTTTCTCTTCTAAGACCCAGTACATTTTAAATCCCCAGATGCATTTAAAACATAAATTCAGCCATGGGAAACAAGACTTTGCAACAGCCATACATTTCTTTACCTCAGTTTTTACTACCTGGAAAGAACGTCTACCAGACAGCTGGCCTGCAGAACTGGCAGAGGGAGCCAGGGAGCTGCATGGTTTCCCTTTGTTCCATGAGCAAGTGATAGGAGCTCTCCTCAGCAGCTTGGACCCCCACAAGTCCATGGGACCAGATGGGATCCATCCTAGGGTGCTGAGAGAGCTGGCAGATGAGCTGGCCAAACCACTCTCCATTATTTTTCATCAGTCCTGGCTCACTGGAGAGATCCCAGCTGACTGGAAGCTGGCCAACGTGGTACCCATCCACAAGAAGGGCCGGTTGGATGAGCCAGGGAATTCCAGGCCTGTCAGCCTGACCTCAGTACCAGGAAAGATTATGGAGCAGGTCATCCTGAGTGCAATCACACAACACTTAGAGGATGGCCAAGGGATCAGGCCCAGCCAGCATGGGTTTAGGAAGGGCAGGTCCTGCCTGACCAACCTGATCTCCTTCTATGATCAGGTGACCCGCCTGGTGGATGTGGGGAGGCCTGTGGATGTAGTCTACCTGGACCTCAGCAAGGCCTTTGACACCGTTCCCCATAGCAAGCTCCTGGCCAAGCTGTCAGCCCATGGCTTGGATGGGAGCACACTGCGATGGGTTAGGAACTGGCTGGAGGGCCGAGCCCAGAGAGTGGTGGTGAATGGTGCCACATCCAGCTGGCAGCCAGGCACCAGTGGTGTGCCCCAGGGATCAGTGCTGGGCCCCATGCTCTTTAACATCTTTATTGATGATCTGGACGAGGGCATCGAGTCCATCATCAGTAAATTTGCTGACGACACCAAGCTGGGCGCAGGAGTTGATCTGCTGGAGGGTAGAGAGGCTCTGCAGAGGGACCTCGACAGGCTGGGCAGTTGGGCAGAGTCCAACGGCATGAGATTTAACACATCCAAGTGCCGGGTTCTGCACATTGGCCACAGCAACCCCATGCAGTGCTACAGGCTGGGGTCAGAGTGGCTGGAGAGCAGTCAGGCTGAGAGGGACCTGGGGGTGCTGGTCGACGGTAGACTGAACATGAGCCTGCAGTGTGCCCAGGCAGCTAAGAGGGCCAATGGCATCCTGGCCTGCATCAGGAACAGTGTGGCCAGCAGGAGCAGGGAGGTCATTCTGCCCCTGTACACTGCACTGGTTAGGCCGCACCTCGAGTACTGTGTCCAGTTCTGGGCCCCTCAGTTTAGGAAGGAGGTTGACTTGCTGGAACGAGTCCAGAGAAGGGCAACGAAGTTGGTGAGGGGTTTGGAACATAAGCCCTACGAGGAGAGGCTGAGGGAGCTGGGGTTGCTTAGCCTGGAGAAGAGGAGACTCAGGGGTGACCTTATTACTCTCTACAACTACCTGAAGGGAGGTTGTAGACAGACAGATGTTGGTCTCTTCTCCCAGGCAAGCAGTACCAGAACAAGAGGACACAGTCTCAGGCTGCGCCAGGGGAGGTTCAGGCTGGATGTTAGAAAAAAGTTCTATACAGAAAGAGTGATTGCACATTGGAATGGGCTGCCTGGGGAGGTGGTGGAGTCGCCATCACTGGAGGTTTTTAGGAGAAGACTTGACAGGGTGCTTGGTGCTGTGGGTTAGTTGCTTGGGTGGTGTTGGATTGGTGATGGGTTGGACACGATGATCTTGAAGGTCTCTTCCAACCTGGTTTATTCTATGTATTCTATGTATTCTATGTATTCTATAGCTGGGAAATCAAGGCAAACACCTGGAGAAGAGACAACTGCCAGCACATTTGACCCATGATGCTGTTTGGATAAACAATTAAATGCCAAAAACCTGGCCCAGACACTTAGGTTTGTAGTGGCCAGAGATTTGTAGTGTGTGCTTGCCCCATTCCACTAGGAGAGGATAGGATAGGATAGGATAGGATAGGATAGGATAGGATAGGATAGGATAGGATAGGATAGGATAGGATAGGATAGACCAGGTTGGAAGAGACCTTCAAGATCATCGCATCCAACCCATCAACCAATCCAACACCACCTAATCAACTAAACCATGGCACCAAGCACCCCATCAAGTCTCCTCCTGAACACCTCCAATGATTAGTTTTCTTTTCCTCAGGCTTGGAATGCTTCCAGAGAGGGAGAGTCCACAACCTCTCTGGGCAGCCTGTTCCAGTGGTTTGCCATCCTCAAAGGCAAGAATTTTCTCCTTATGCTTACGTGGAACCTCCTGTGTTCCTCTTTGTGCCCTGCCACTGGACACCACTGGGCTCCATCAACCTGACACTCCCCCTTTAGACACTGCTAAGCATTATTGAGATCCCTCATCAGCCTCCTCTTCTCCAGGCTAAACAGCTCCAGCTCTCTCAGCCTTTCCTCATAAGGCAGGTGTTCCATAGGAGTCCCCCACTCCAAAACCAGCAATAGACCCTGTTCTTCCACGTGGCAGTGTACTGGTATAAAAATATAGGGTCAGAAGAAACTGCTGTGGTCACACAGTCTGACCTCATGTACAATACAGTCCTTAGAGAGCTTTACCTTGGAAATCCTGCATTAAGCATGAGCCAACCAGTGGCTGAATTAAAACATATGGTTAACATTGCATGGTTTGGGGTTGGGTTTTTCACCTTGTAAATCCTCCAGTAGTGGAGATTCCACATCCATCCCAGAATGACAGAATCACAGTAAACATCTGGTTGGAAGAGATCTCCAAGATCATCCAGTCCAACCTTCAGCCCAGCACTTTGGGTCAACACTAAACCACGTCCCTAAGTGCCAGGTCCACATGCTGCTTAAACACTTCCAGGGATGCTGACTCCACCACTGCCCTGGGCAGACCATTCCAATGTCTAAGAACCCTTTCTGTGATAAAGTATCTCCTCACATCTTAAGCCTGAGCCTCCCCTGGAGCAGCCTGAAACCATTTCCTCTACTCCTGTCGCTTGCCACCCAGGAGAAAAGGCTGCCTCCTCCTCGCTCCAACCTCCACTCAGGCAGCTGTAGAGAGTGAGGAAGTATCCCCTCAGCCTCCTCTTCTCCAGACTCTCTAACTTCTATTTATAATTACATTTTCAATCAATAAATACACTTAAGCATATTCTGCTGCCTACCAAATGTACACACCTTATCCAGAGCAAATAAAAGATCTGCTCCACTGGTGCTAGTGTAAGGATTACCTCATGGGAAGGAAATCTACTCTTTTAGATCAGCCAATTAAGCAATGAAAATAAAATACAACCACAAAAAACAAGGACAAGCTTTCAACTGGAGAAGTCTTCTCCTAGTTTTTTTGAAAGTCTTTCTCTCCCAGAACAGGTTTATGCAGCTTCCCCAGTCTGGTACTGCACCCTCCTCCACTGTTCTACTCCAAAAACTGCCGCTCCTGACTGGGCACTTGCATTTCACCAGGTTCCTTGTCCTCCTCTTGCATCCACTGACTCAGCTCCAGCACTCAGAACACTTAGTTACTTTCCCAAGTTAGTCTTGTTTCACTGAGTTCCTCAGAAGGACTTTTCACCCCCAGATTCAAAAGAACAGCACTGACAGGATACACATGCATTTAATATTGGCTTCTGCCCTTTTCCCCTCACCATAACTACCTCCACTACTTTTTAATCTATTTATTATCACCACTTTGTCTCATTTTAAGTCAGACTGAACATTTCTTGGGGGCTCCTTTTCCTTTTCCTTCATTCTGCAGAAGCCTCTAACATATGTAGCTTGTAACATCAGGAATAAAAGTTGCTCATTTAGCAGTCATGAAGTTTGAATTCCTCTTTTTATTCCTAGCAGCGTGTCCATACCTTCAGGGCGAGCTTTGGGCTTCTTCAGTCCTCCATCTTGCATCAGCTCAAAAGCAAAGGAAACATTATGGACCTGAAAGAGGCAAAGTGTTAGAGAGGCATTAAGAACCCTCCAGCCAGATTTTATCACTGCTTTATTCTCTCTGCACTTGACACAGAGAATGATCATTCTGTTTAAATCAATATTAAACGTGAAGGTGTTTAAGTGCGGCAGAAAGTACATATCAGGGACTAAGGCACCGAAGTTTGCATCTTTGTAGGGCAAATATTCACTTTCTGATACAAAGGAAGTAATTTAAGATTTCCCAATTTAAAATGTAGAAATGTGAGTAGGTACCACATGAACCAAGAAACTCTATTAAGCACTGATCTCAGTCTCTATGGCAGAGGCAGAGTTCCCAGTAGCAACTACAACAGAGTTGCATTTGTTGAGTTCTTCCTGCCTGTACCCAAGATCAGAATTTCACACGACATGGCAAGAGATCATTTGCCATCCAGACCACAAGGGACTTAACAGAAGTGAGATAACTGAGCAGAGATGAGAAAATATACATGGGTCTGTAAGAAATAAGATCACTAAATGGAATTGTTTTCCAACAACATTAGTCTTTCATACATTATCCTCAGCTGCATATCAGACAACATCACAACATTAAGGAGCCAGGCTGCATGACCTTGTCCTGCTCCCTTAGCCTCTCAGTGCTCTGGCTTCCTCTACTTGAAAAGAGAGATAAAAGTCAAACTGAGTTTCTCTAATGAAGCAAATGCTTCAGACAATGCTTGATGGTGCTAGTTCCCAGACTTCCTCATGCAGCAGATCTGTAAAACAAGCTAAGTACCACTGTACAGAAGAAGCTTCCTGAATAAGCCACCAAGGATCACACAAGAACATAAAGCCAAAGGAAAGAAAATGAACCAAAAGGAAAAATGCAAGAACCTGGGTGTCCTTTAATCTCTGCTTTGAGAAGCAAACCTCACGGTGTAAAGAGATCTGCACAGCATCTTTCTCATCCATGCTCACTAAATTTTGAGCAAGGCAATTTGCATTATAAAATCTGTGCATTTTTGTTACTGCAAATGACAGTTCTGGAGACACATAGCAAGGGGAAGAGATTTAATTAAAGCTACTCATCTAGAAAATCAGAATTACACACACAAAGCTCCCCTGTCGGCGCTCGCTGCGCAGGACACTGCTAAGCTCTGTTTACTTGCCACAGCTCATCCTCATCCATTGTGACAAAGCCAATCATTGTAAAGACACAACTATTTATTCTTAGACTAGAATAGAATAGAATAGAATAAACCAGGTTGGAAGAGACCTTCAAGATCATTGCATCCAAGCTACCATCCAACACCTAATCAACTAATCCATGGCACCAAGCACCCCATCAAGTCTCCTCCTAAACACCTCCAGTGATGGTGACTCCACCACCTCCCCAGGCAGCCCATTCCAATGGGCAATCACTCTCTCTGTATAGAACTTCTTCCTAACCTCCAGCCTAAACCTCCCCTGGTGCAGCCTGAGACTGTGTCCTCTTGTTCTGGTGCTGGCTGCCTGGGAGAAGAGACCAACCTCTGCCTGTCTACAACCTCCCTTCAGGTAGTTGTAGAGAGCAATAAGGTCACCCCTGAGTCTCCTCTTCTCCAGGCTAAGCAACCCCAGCTCCCTCAGCCTCTCCTCACAGGGCTGTGTTCCAAGCCCCTCACCAACTTTGTTGCCCTTCTCTGGACACATTCCAGCAGGTCAACATCTCTCTTAAACTGAGGAGCCCAGAACTGGACACAGGACTCGAGGAGCGGCCTAACCAGTGCAGTGTACAGGGGCAGAATGACCTCCCTGCTCCTGCTGGCCACACTGTTCCTGATGCAGGCCAGGATGCCATTGGCCCTCCTGGCTGCCTGGGCACACTGCAGGCTCATGTTCAGCCTACCATCTACCAGAACCCCCAGGTCCCTCTCCAGCCACTCTGACCCCAGCCTGTAGCTCTGCCTGGGGTTGTTGTGGCCAGTGTGCAGAACCTGGCACTTGGATGTGTTCAATCTCCTGCCCTTGGACTCTGCCCATCTGTCCAGCCTGTCCAGGTCCCTCTGCAGAGCCTCTCTACCCTCCAGCAGATCAACTCCTGCCCCCAGCTTGGTGTCATCTGCAAATTTACTGATGATGGACTCAATGCCCTCATCCAGATCATCAATAAAGATGTTAAAGAGGATGGGGCCCAGCACTGATCCCTGGGGCACACCACTGGTGCCTGGCTGCCAGCTGGCTGTGGCACCATTCACCACCACTCTCTGGGCTCAGCCCTCCAGCCAGTTCCTAACCCAGCTCACTGTGCTCCCATCCAGGCCATGGGCTGACAGCTTGGCCAGGAGTTTGCTGTGGGGAATGTGTCAAAGGCCTTGCTGAGGTCCAGGCAAACTACATCCACAGCCTGCCCCACATCCACCAGGCAGTCACCTGCTCATAGAAGGAGATCAGGTTGGTCAGGCAGGACCTGCCCTTCCCAAACCCATGCTGGCTGGGCCTGATCCCTTGGCCATCCTGTAAGTGCTGTGTGACTGCACTCAAGATGACTGTTCCATGATCTTGCCTGGCACTGAGGTCAGGCTGACAGGTCTGGAATTCCCTGGCTCATCCAACCGGCCCTTCTTGTGGATGGGCACCACGTTGGCAGCTTCCAGTCTCCTGGGACCTCTCCAGTGAGCCAGGACTGTTGAAAAATGATGGAGAACAGCTTGGCAGCTCATCTGCCAGCTCTCTCAGCACCCTAGGATGGATCCCATCCGGTCCCATGGACTTGTGGGGATCCAAGCATCTGAGGAGATCTTTTCCCCAAACCCCCAGAGTCCACCTCTCCTTCTTTGATTTACAAATCCCCTTCCCTCAAGGCAGAGTCTCCACATAAAAACTAGCACAACATTTATGAATTTGCCCCATTAACAACAAAATCCTACGTGACCAGATGCCACCACTCAGCAGCCTCCATTTCCACAAGAGTGAAAATTCAAGATATTAGGATAAAAAAGCATGAGAAAGCTCCAAAAGAGAGCTTCCATAAGACAGAATAGATAATAATTTTCCCATTATTCTGTCAAGTTCCTCTGCAGTATTTAACATTCAGAAAGAACTCATTCCTATCCTGTTCATAAACTCCACGCCTAAAGAAGCTTAATTTCCTGCCTTCAGGGAGCCCCTTCAAGCTTACAAACAGCAGCTAGTCACCTCCTGAGGAAGCCAACAAACCCTGTGGAACCTTCAGAACCAGCAGACTCAGCACAGCAGCCTGAGTCAGTAATGGTGTTTGTTTGGAGCTGCTCAATCCTCTTGCTATGATCCACCCAGGCAAAGCTGGGTTATCTTAATGAAGATGAAGTCCCATTCCTCAGACAGGATGTACCTTTGCTGAGGGGTGCTTGACAGTAACAATCTGCACAGAAGTCATGATGAAAACCTCACCATTTTAAATAGTCCTGCCTCACAAAGCATTTCATCTTTCAACTTTTGCCAGGCTTTCCACCACTGATCTATCCATCTCCTGCTCCAGCTCAGCCAGCTCAAGACTTGCATCCTCTCTACTGCAAAGCCTGGCAGAATATAAAGCAGGGGCATCACTCCAGCACAACCAAGCCCAGAGTATTCTGATACCAGGCACCAAATATGCACAGGTGTGTGTGCACATCCAGGAACAACTGCAGAAAGAGGCAAACTTCTGCTTACAACAAAAAACTGTGTTCCTCTCATTGTCAACACTAGGAAGGACACAGGACAATGGAACAAGTGTGGGACTTGGACACTTATTTAATGTCTTTCTATCTCTAATACCCTGATTTTAAGTTAGACAATCTAAGGCTGCAAAGAATCTGCTCTTCTTTCTCCTCAAACCTCATGCCTCTCAGTCTGAGGCACTGCTAGGCAGCAAGTTATTCACTCCTTAGCAAGCAGAAGGAAAGAGCCAAAAAAGATAAGCTAGCACATTCTTTCAAAAGTTAAAGTCAGCAACACTGGCAATGATTCTGCCAGAAACTGGACACACCACTAGCTGTCTGTGCTCACAAACTGACTTCAGACAGGCAATTTTTTGCATGCTCTTCCCCAGCAGGATCAGGGCATCCATTTGGCTTCAGATCAGCTATAGTTTGTAACTCCAGATCAGCCAACATCTATGGCCCAGGTACTTCTGCTGCAGTATCTCATTTATTTATCAAGTGCTTGTATTTATTTGCTTTGTTGGTAGGAACATTAAACAAACTATAGGAAAAGAACTAATGGGTGTTAGGTAACTGATACTAATGAGGTGAGGGGGCAGTTTTTAGGGATGGTATTCTGTGACCTTGGGAAGAAGCTCTATCTCCATGTCACTACCAGTGTATAGGATGCAGCTAAAGCAGCGCTTCCCATCTCTCACTTTTTGTCTTTCTTGCATATTTACAAAGCACACACTGTGCAAAGCCAGACAGCAGCTCTGATGTCCAGCACTATAAAGCATCCCTTCAGGCAGTACCACAACATAATAAACCACTTTGATTGTGCATCACTTTATTGACAACCTTGATGAAGACATAGAGTGTGTCATCAGTAAGTTTGCAGCTGACACCAAGTTAGGTGGAGTGTTGATCTGCATGATGGTAGGGAGGCTCTACAGAGGGACTTGGATAGATTGGATCAATGAGCCAATGTTAATGGGATGTGTTTCAACAAGGCCAAATGCCAGGTCCTGCATTTGGGTCACAACAACCCCAAGCAATGCTACAGGCTTGGGGAAGTGTGGCTGGAAATCTGTCTGGCAGAAAGGGACCTGGGGGTTCTAATCGACAAGCAACTGAATAGTAGCCAGCAGTGTGGCCAGGTGGCCAAGAAAGCCAATGGCATCTTGGCTTGGATCAGAAATGCTGTGTCAGCAGGAGCAGGGAGGTGATTGTCCCCTTGTCCTCATTGTCCTCACTCAGCTCTGGTGAGGCCACACCTTGAGTATTGTGTCCACTTTGGGGCACCTCAATACAAGAGAGACGTGGAGGTGCTGGAGCCAGTGCAGAGGAGGGCAACAAAGCTGAGGAAGGACCTGGAGAATAACTCTTATGAAGACTGGCTGAAGGAGCTGGGGCTGTTTAGTCTGAAAAAGAGGAGGCTGAGGGGAGACCTCATTGCCCTTTACAACTACCTGAAAGGACATAGTAGAGAGGCTGGTGCTGATCTCCTCTCACAGGTGATTAGTGATAGCACAAGAGGGAATGGCCTCGAGCTGTACCAGGGTAGGTTTAGACTGGATGTTAGGAAAAAACATTCACAGGAAGAGTGATCAGGCATTGGAATGTGCTGCCCAGGGAGGTGTGAGTCACCAACCCTGGAGGTGTTTAAAGATCGCTTGAATGTAGTGCTTGGGGATGTGGTTTAGGGGTTGGCTTTGTAGAGTAGGGTTATCAGCTGGACTTGGTGATCCTAAGGGTCTTTTCTGACCTGAATGTTTCTGTGATTCTGTGAAGCATACAGTACAAACCACCTATTTATTAGTTCCAGATATTTGTGAACTTTAAGTCTCATATGATGCTGCTAACCAAATATTTTTCTTCCTTAACTGTGGTAAATTTACCCATCCATTTCACAAGTAACTTTAGTCACATTAACTATCAGGTGTCACAGCCAGTGCATCTTTGCTAAAGCTAAATATCCTGAAGAGAAGAACATACCAGGTTCTGATTTACTGGGCACAAAGAGAAAGAGCACCCTGTACACTGCACTGGTTAGGCCACACCTCGAGTACTGTGTCCAGTTCTGGGCCCCTCAGTTTAGGAAGGAGGTTGACTTGCTGGAACGAGTCCAGAGAAGGACAACGAAGCTGGTGAGGGGTTTGGGACACAAGCTCTATGAGGAGAGGCTGAGGGAGCTGGGGTTGCTTAGCCTGGAGAAGAGGAGGCTCAGGGGTGACCTTACTGCTCTCTACAACTACCTGAAGGGAGGTTGTAGACAGGCAGAGGTTGGTCTCTTCTCCCAGGCAGCCAGCACCAGAACAAGAGGACACAGTCTCAAGCTGCACCAGGGGAGGTTTAGACTGGAGGTTAGGAAGTTCTACACAGAGAGAGTGATTGCCCATTGGAATGTGCTGCCTGGGGAGGAGTCACCATCACTGGAGGTGTTCAGGACCATGCTTGGTTGCATGGTTTAGTTTATTAGGTGGTGTTGGATGATAGGTTGGACACGATGATCTTGAAGGTCTCTTCCTACCTGGTTTATTCTATTCCTTTCTATTCTATTCTATTCTATTCTATTCTATTCTATTCTATTCTAATTGGAAAACATGTGATAACACAGCAAAAAAGAATATAGGGTTTCTACCCACCTTTTGATCAAAACTTTCAGGTGTTAAGTAGAAGTTGTGAAGTGGAACAAAATAGTCTTCAAGGAGACCCATGAGCAAAACCAAGTAAACACCATCTGCAAACTAAACAGAAATACTGCTGACATGCCTGGGTGAAAGCATCTGTCTTCAAATAAGCATTCACAAACAAGCAGAACAAAGAATGCTTGGCCCAAATTATGTACCTTGATTTCTACCAGTGCTTCTTGCTAGTACAGAAGGGTAAGATGGTTCAGGAGTCAAAGACTGTTTGACAGCAGTGTCAAAAAGTATTTAGGGCTTTGCATCATCTGTTCCTTGGATTCACCTAAACCATTGCATCCATCAGTGAATCAGTCTTTTCTTAAGAGCCTGCTGATATAACTGCTTTAATATCAGTTCTCTAAGAAAAGAAGAAAAACACAGGACACAAAGCTTTCTCCCTACATCTGGAAGCATTATTTCCCCTGCTCTCATTTCCCAAGCAGAACAAGGCAGCCCATCAGTTACTGCTATAGCATTAACCCATGCAAGATCATAAGCCAATGACTAAATTGCCTACAGACAGTAAATAGTCCTAAGCAGAAGACATTAAGAGCAATTCACCTGTAAGTTATTTACAATTTGTGCTCTGTAGTTGTACAGATTATTTGGTCTGAACAGGTGAGGGCTGAAAGCAAAATCTTTATCTCCAGCCAGTTATCTATTTACTAGGATACTGAATACTCTGGGCTGAGGTTAGACTGGGTCTCTGTGTTCTTGCCTTTCCTCGTGTTCATTTTGTTTGCTTGAGGAAACTTATCACCTTTGCCACAGTATTTATCAACACTTTTTTGATGGGAAAAAAACCCACAACAACCAACAGGAACAAACAAGCCAAGAGACCAAAAAAGAGAAACCCACTTCCTGGGGAATATGCTTGCACATTGCATACTCCCAGTTTCACTACTACAGTACCTGGTCATTTCAGTCAACATTCCTTTTAAGCTGTGAGTGTTGGACATTCAAATCTCTGCCCTTAATCAGAACCTGAAATTAAGTCACCCCTCTCACAAGTAGGAAGTTTAACTTCACAAATGAAGTATTTTGTTTCAAGTCAGAATAGATTGCTGACCCTTTCACTAAATACTAAATCATATCCTAAATGCTTTCAGCAATACCCTTCAGTATTGCTTGCAGATAGGACAACTGCTCCTGGCTCAGGGGGGTAATGTTGTGATCCTCATATGGCCTATGTGATATCCTTTAACCCTTTAGAAAATACATTGTTGGGGACTTCCAAGGCATTAAGCAACAATTCCTTACAACACATCAGATTTAGCCACCCATTTACTTCAGCAAATCTATAAAATAGCAGTGAATGAGTGGTATTAAACTAACAGCAGCTTGGGTTCAAATCAATTACCCATATTCCTGATTTAATTCTCTAGAGGTTGTGCTTATTTTATAAGTGGGTGAGTAAGATAACCATTTCTCCACAGTTCAGCAAACTCTGGGAATACTATCTGCTTCTGCTTAGCCAAGCCCATCCCTGAAATCTGCTTCATTTTACCTGTAAAGTGAGAACAACCCCGCTGACACTGAAATTCACACTCACTTAAGGTTTCTAAGCATATTCAGTACCCAGCTGTGCACTAGAAAGAGGGAACTCCACAGAGGAGACAGTGGTTGTTGACAGTCACCTCCACTAGCTTTAAACAAACTAACCTGGATGCTACTGGCAGTCAAGCCACTACAGTATAGGAGTTCCAAGTCATTAATCCACACTGCTGAAAAGCAAGCATAGTGCATGTGCTCACAAGACAGCAAGGTAAAGAGGAGGATATGAAGGCCTTTGCTGCAGCAGCAAAATTGTTTCCAGTCCCACTCTGATGTGATCAAAGCTCTCACTGGTATCTCTACAATGAGCTGCATGCTGCAGTCTGCACTCCTCCCAAGAACTGCAGACAGCTCACACCAGTTCACCATGAATCACCACAGCTAGAAAAAACACAACCCATTATCCAGCCATAACTGCACCAGCTGCTTTGCAGCACTCCTTTCATCCAAGAGACAGGCTGCCCTGAAATCCACCCATGTTCTACAGGCATTACTAGGACCCAAGAATCTCACATTATAATACAGATTTCTACAGCCTTTAATAGGACCCAAGAATTTCACCTTACAACAACATGAAGTAAGGAAGGAACAAAGAAAGGAAGCATAAGTGAATGTCATTGCTACTTCAAAGACAGAGGCCTTAACCCATAAATTAATGTGCCCAAAGATAAACAATTCCATCACAAGGTTTTATGAAGTGAGGGCCTAGATTTGTAATTCACAGTCAAACATGACATACAAAACCCCCAAAGCCTCCTACCTGGGTTTCTAACTCTGTTACTTCCAAATTCAGTTTATTCAAGTGCTTGTTCACAAAGGTGATCAGAGACTGTAAAAGGGAACAGCAGAATCAGCGATGTTAGACAGGATAGTCAGTGTGGGTGTGACAGGGTTAACATCAAATGTTAAGATTTTCTAATGAACCTGCACGTGTGCTGTTTGTTCTTGTGGAACCAAGCACACAAACCCGAAAACCATGTAGCTGAAGTCATTTCATTGCAGCATGTGCCAGAAGTCACCAGATGGTGCTATAACACGCAGCTTACTAGCACATAAAGCCGACTTCAGCGCCACAGGTAAAAGCTGTGATGACATTGGTTCTTTTGTAGGTCCTTTACGAAGACGAAGCAAGCAGTAGGTGCGCTGATTGTCCACACTACTCTCTTCAGGTTCCTAGGGAAGATGCACTGCCTGGCAGCAAGGCATCTACAGCACTGTGCTGAGACTCCCAAGAGAAGATGCCAACACCGCCCTGCAGGCGCCTCGGTTCCTGGGTGATGTGCGCATAGCAATTAGCAAATTACAGTCAGGATACAAACCGAGTCTGGCATTTCTGTCTCCCCACAGAGCAGACACATGAGATCCTGTTGCTATGAGCCAGACACATGCTAATATGTCAAAGCACAGAGACCTGCCAACCTGCTTACGACAGCTTCAAAAGGGACAGTGTTAACACTTCAATTGCATGGACAGAGTTATCTTCATTCTTTATCAGCTTTCGAAACACTCTTCTAGAAGATGCTTCAGCCTGGCAAGAAAAAGTCTTCCAGAAACTTCAAAGCATTATTTTAAATGCATACATCCTCTGTTTCACACAAAGAGAAGGGGCAAATTACAGCACTGATCTTCACATACCACTGCTCTAATAACGAGCTTAACAGCCATGGTGGAACTCGCTGATGGAGCAGTGTGGAGTCTCTTCTTTATGTGCTCTCTAGAGCTAAAAAGCTGTCAGAAATCAACAGCTACTTCACTCCTCCACTATGGCTAGCACAAAGAGCAATGTCAAGAATATGTTTGCAGATGTGCTTTGCAATGATGCACAGCCTTGGAGGAGAGACCAGAGGACCATATGAATTAGTGTTAACTAGAAGAGCTCTGTGACAAAAGCAGCTCTTCTGTAAGAGCTTTACATAAACACAAGCCAGTGTACTCAGGTGGCCAAGAAGGACAGTGGCATCCTGGCTGGGATAACAAATCACATGAACAGCAGGATTAGGAACGCCCACACCTTGAGTACTGTGTTCAGTTTGGGGTCCCTCAGTACAAGAAAGACACTGAGGTCCTGGAGCAAGTGCAGAGAAGGGCAGCAAAGCTGGTAAAGTGTCTGGAGAAAAAGTCTTGTGAGGAGCAGCTGAGGGAACTGGCGATGTTCTGATAGATAGATAGAGTGAGGGAGAGGAGATTCGAGGAGAGGAGATTCGAGGAGAGGAGATTCGAGGAGAGGAGATTCGAGGAGAGGAGATTCGAGGAGAGGAGAGGAGAGGAGAGGAGAGGAGAGGAGAGGAGAGGAGAGGAGAGGAGAGGAGAGGAGAGGAGAGGAGAGGAGATTCGAGGAGAGGAGATTCGAGGAGAGGAGATTCGAGGAGAGGAGATTCGAGGAGAGGAGAGGAGAGGAGATTCGAGGAGAGGAGAGGAGATTCGAGGAGAGGAGAGGAGATTCGAGGAGAGGAGAGGAGAGGAGAGGAGAGGAGAGGAGAGGAGAGGAGAGGAGAGGAGAGGAGAGGAGAGGAGAGGAGAGGAGAGGAGAGGAGAGGAGAGGAGAGGAGAGGAGAGGAGAGGAGAGGAGAGGAGAGGAGAGGAGAGGGCTGAGGGGAGACCTTGCTCTCTACAACTTCCTCAAAGGAAGTTGTAGCCAGGTGGGGGTTGGTCTTTTCTCCCTAATATCAAGTGATAGAATGAGAGAAAATGGCCTCAAGTTGCACCAAGGGAGGTTTAGGTTGGATTATTAGGAAAAAAGTGTTTACTGAAAGAGTGGTGAGGCACTGGAACAGGCTGCCCAGGGAGGCTGTGGAGTCACCACCGCTGGAGGTGTTCAGAAAATGTGTAGACGTGGCACATTGCAACACGGCTTAGTAGGCATGGTGGTGTTGGGTGGATGGTTGGATGTGATGATCTTAAAGGTCTTTTCCAAGTGAAACAATTCTATGATATTTAGCAAACCTGTTTACAGGTGAATCACATTTCAGGGCACTGTGGAAAACATCTTCCAGTTGTGGAAAATCATCTTTAGTACAGGAATGAGCTGAAAACCAAGCAGCGAGTGTCTCTTAGGGAGAATGAGGCTGAAGACACGCACAACCCTGGCGGCCAGAGCCTAGCAAAGGGGTCACTACCACCAGATGCTCAAATACTGCCAGAGTAGTTTTTTATAGCCTGCATCATTTTTATTGCCTCTAGCAGCACTACCTAGAAAAGCCCTGGCCAATAAACCTGAGTAATGAGACAAGCCTGACCGAAGATAATGAGTCCAGGTATCATCCAGCTTTGAAACAAGCAATCTTTGGGGGATAAACACCATTTTCACTATTTCAGAATCCTCTTTTGGATCCTTTTGGATAGCTCTCCAAAGCATAAGGGGGGGGAAAAAAAAGGTAACATAGCAAATAAAACCTGAATTATAATTTTTTACCTTTTTGACTATGCTGAGTTTGTCTGGAGCGTGATCGAAAAGAGTGTCAAAGGCATCGCGCTCTGGTTTGGGGGGGAAGCAAAAGCAACATAAAATCAATATGCCTCCAACAGCTGAGTATGAGAAGCAGCTTATGCTGCCAAAGCTTAAAGGTTGTTCTCAGAAAGCCACACAACAAGCTAGAAGTTATCATCTTAATTTGGTGTCTGTCTAAATGCCAGAGTGAACTGCCCTGGGAAACCTAGAGGTAACTGGAAATAAATACATCATTCATTGATTTCCTTCTTATGCCATGCGTGACAGGTACACAACACAGGCAGGTGGAAGAAAAATGGAAATGAAAGATAAATCCTAACTTAAGTAATGAGCTGGTTTAAAAATAAAGGGCATAGAAAGTGCTGGAATCTGAGAGTTTTTCCAGGTTTGAGTTATTTCCACTTACAGAGCATATTTTTATAGTTCAATGGGCAAACATGTTTACTGTCCAAATGTCTTTGGTATCTGATGTTACTTAGCACCTTCTTCTCCAAGTATCATTAATCACTAATATAGATGCTCTGCAAAAGGAGGAATGGTAGGGTGCACACATTTTAACTGGGGAACAGAGAAGCTAAACGATTTGTTCTTCATCACAGACAGTCCCTTAGAGGACCCCACACCTCTTTGGTGAGAAGTGACTCCATGTCACTAACAAAACTGAATGCAAAGAGAGAAGGCTCTCAGCTGCAACAAATCTTTCTTTAGAAGGTCTGTGATTGGTAAGATCCAAAACCTAGTCAACACAGAAGAGACAAGATGCTTCATGCTGAAGAATTAGAGAGGGTTGACTGGTCCTGGAAAGTGGGCAGATAGGCAGAGCTTTCTTAGGTCTGTATCACAGACATTAACTTCAGTAATTTCCATGGATTTGCTTCCACAGAACTGAAAGGGTCACCTTATGAAGCAGGTGTTATTCTTGTGGCTGGGGCTTACAAACATTTTCACTTACAAGCCACTAACAACAGCACTAGGAAATACTGCCCTGTGTTGTGGTTTTGCTATTTCTTACATTGTAATTAAAACAAATCAATGGCAAGCAGTCTACAGAGCAGAAGTAGCACACCGGAGGATCGGGTTCCTCTCATTGTGCTACACAGCTCTGCAGAGTAGCAAAATCTGCCCCTGCAGTGCATTCCCCCCTCACAGAAGTGCTCAATCCATTGTCTTCATCAGCTGATGGAAACCAGACAAGATGCCTTTGCCTGGCATAACAAGAAATTTCACAGACAGCTGGTTTACTTACCGAATCTTCCCATCATCATCCTGCAAGTGAGAAGATGCAAAAATATCGCATTAGTTCATGAACAAGACAAGACCCTGAGCTTCACAGGCCTTGTCCTACAAGATGCTGAGGGCTAACCACTCCCACCAAGTCAGGAGGCTGAGCTGATAGATCAGACCCAACATGCTGCAGAATGTCCCCAGCAGACCACCAGTGATGTCAGGGAGACACATTTGAAATGAATGGTTATGTACTTACATTGCACACGTAAGTATGATGTCTCATCCACAACGATTTTAATGATGAAGAGTGAATGAACAAATGGCCTTCTGTGTACAGTTTCCATATACACAGTCATAGAGTGGTCTGGGTTGGAAGGGACCTCCAAAGGTCATCCAGTCCAACCCCCACTGCAGTAAGCAGGAGCATCCTCAACTAGATCAGGTTGCCCAGAGCCTTCTTGAGCCTCACCTTGAATATCTTCAGGGATGGGGCCTCAACCACCTCCCTGGGCAACCTGTTCCAGTGTTCCACTACCCTCATTGTAAAGAACTTGTTCCTAACATCCAATCCAAATCTACTCTTCTCTAGTTTGAAGCCATTGCCCCTCATCCTGTCACTGCAAGCCTTTATAAGCAGCCTCTCTCCATCCTTCTTGCAAGCCCCCTTCAGGTACTGGAAGGCTGCCATTAGGTCTCCCTGGAGACTCCTCTTCTCCAGGCTGAACAATCCCAGTTCCCTCAGCCTGTCTTTGTAGCAGAGGTGCTCCCATCCCCTGATCATTTTCGAGGCCTTCCTCTGGACCATCATGTCCATGTCCTTCCTATACTGAGGGCTCCAGAGCTGGACACAATACTCCAGGTGAGGTCTCACCAGAGCAAAGTGCAGAATCACCTCTCCAGATCTGCTGGGCAGCACATCTTTCGATGCAGCCTAGGATGTGATTTGCCTTCTGGGCTGCAAGCTCACACTGTCTGTTCATGTCCAGCTTCTCATCCATCAGCACCCCCAAGTCCTTTTCCACAGGGCTGCGTTCTATCACCTCATCCCTCAGTCTGTATTGATAGTGAGCATTGTTCTGGCCCAGCTGCAGAACCTTGTGCTTGCTTTTCTTGAACCTCATGAGGTACACCTGGATCCACTTCTCCACCTTGTCCAGGTTCCTCTGGATGACATCCTGTCCCTCTGGTGTATCAACAGCACCACTCAGCTTAGTGTCATTTGCTAACTTAATGATGGTGTCCTTGATCCCACTATCTATAGCATTAGACAGTACAGGTCCCATCAGATACTACACAGCTCAGCAAGGACATCTAGCTATCTATCCATCCATCTGTCTGTCCATCTGCCTCAATGTAATCTGTTTTCTCTCAAGAAAGAAAACACACATCCTACCTGGATATTATGTATATAAAACTGCCACAAATGAATTACACACACAGCTAGTGACATCACCAGACATACACAGATGTTTATCAGCTGAGAATCAGGCTCTGGTTTGCACAGAGGAATCTGAAAATGTTCAATGAATGTTGAACTCTGCTACTCGTTTTCTGTAGCTGCACAAACATTAAACAGTGAATTTCTTAACAGAGTGCAGTATTAACTAATTCAATGGAATGTGTGTATGAACACACACACACAAATCTGGAAACAGGGCTCTTGCTAACAAATGCCTAAACCCCACTCCACAGATTACACCTTACAAACCACATGTGAAGGAGAGGACAAGCACAGTGCAAGAGCATAGGAGTGAGGGGAGGAATTTTGGCCCACAAACCTCAGGCAGAGCTCTCATCCTACAAAACCCACTAGGAGATCTTTAATGCCTGTGCAGAGATGTGGTGATCTCATTTGTGAGCGTTTCCATCTGAAAGATCACCCCCACTGAGCTAGCCACATGGTACTTCATTTATCTTCAGAGTCATGAAAAGCTGGGCCAACTTTACAGGGAGTCAATGCACTGATAAATTGGAGGAGGGCTCAGGTAAGCCCCTCATAGATGAGTTGCAAAGGAAAATCTCAGATTTATTTGCAGCCAAAGTGCATGTCTAGCCTTCTCATTATAAAAAGGCCTGTAAACACATAAAGCAGAGTGACCTGTTACAAAATCCAGAGAGGAAAGAGGCTCATTTATTTATTTTTGCAGAGCTCTAGCCCTGAGGCACTATAAAAAACAAGTGATAATCTCTCCTTACAATTTTAACAAGGAAAAGTATTTCAAAGCTGCATGTTTCATAGCATAGCATAGCATAGCATAGCATAGCATAGCATAGAATAGAATAGAATAGAATAGACCAGGTTGGAAGAGACCTTCAAGATCATTGTGTCCAACCACATCATCCAGCACCACCTAATCAACTAAACCATGGCACCAAGCACCCCATCAAGTCTCCTCCTGAACACCTCCAGTGATGGTGACTCCACCACCTCCCCAGGCAGCCCATTCCAATGGGCAATCACTCTCTCTGTGTAAAACTTCCTCCTAACCTCCAGCCTAAACCTCTCCTGGCGCAGCCTGAGACTGTGTCCTCCTGTGCTGGTGCTAGTTGCCTGGGAGAAGAGACCAACCTCTGCCTGTCTACAACCTCCCTTCAGAGAGCAATAAGGTCACCCCTGAGCCTCCTCTTCTCCAGGCTAAGCAACCCCAGCTCCCTCAGCCTCTCCTCACAGGGCTGTGTTCCAAGCCCCTCACCAACTTTGCTGCCCTGCTCTGGACACATTCCAGCAAGTCAACCTCCTTCCTAAACTGAGGAGCCCAGAACTGGACACAGGACTCAAGGTGTGGCCTAACCAGTGCAGTGTACAGGGGCAGAATGACCTCCCTGCTCCTGCTGGCCACACTGTTCCTGATGCAGGCCAGGATGCCATTGGCCCTCCTGGCTGCCTGGGCACACTGCAGGCTCATGTTCAGCCTACCATCGACCAGCACCCCCAGGTCCCTCTCTGCCTGGCCACTCTCCAGCCACTCTGACCCCAGCCTGTAGCTCTGCATGGGGTTGCTGTGGCCAATGTGCAGAACCTGGCACTTGGATGTGTTCAATCTCCTGCCCTTGGACTCTGCCCATCTGCCCAGCCTGTCCAGGTCCCTCTGCAGAGCCTCTCTACCCTCCAGCAGATCAACTTCCTGCCCCCAGCTCGGTGTCATCTGCAAATTTACTGCTGATGGACTCAATGCCCTCATCCAGATCATCAATAAAGATTTTAAAGAGCATGGGGCCCAGCACTGATCCCTGGGGCACACCACTGGTGCCTGGCTGCCAGCTGGCTGTGGCACCATTCACCACCACTCTCTGGGCTCAGCCTCCAGCCAGTTCCTAACCCAACACAGTGTGCTGCCATCCAAGCCATGGGCTGACAGCTTGGCTGACAGCTTGGCTGACAGCTTCTTTCCCCCAAATACCTGCATTGTCCCTTCACCTGACAGGCAACAGCACTAGGTAGAAATTAGTTTCTCCTCCAGAAGGAAAGGGACCCAAATAACCCAAGAAAGGCCCACAAAGATCACTTCCAATGAACAGCTAAAAGCTTCTGCAACTCCAGACCGCCCAGACCACAATTTTCCCTCTCACAACACATTCCCAGAGATCAAGTTATTTCTATATGTTTCTATTCACTGCCACATTAAGGGATTCTGTTAAATTTAGCAGGGGCTGGGGGAAGATTAAAGTCTCTCCTCTTTGTAAGCTGCCTCACATCATGCACCACAGACATATTCACAAGCTGAAGTGTTTTGTGCTTACTCTGTTGTAGTCGTCAGCTCCTCCGTAATGTGCGTGGTCTGAAGGAGGCCTTCGCGCTTCTGCAAAGGAAGATGGAGTTAGAAACTGAGATGGCATTGGTGAAGGAGAAGCTCCTTAGGGGCTCTCTAGCATTCAGCATCTTTCAGAACCCCAGAGGAGAAAACTGGATAAAGCTTGCTCACTAAGTTTTGTAGCGTTAGAGGTGAAGCAGCTGACACAGGAGGGCTCGCTCCCATCACCGTGGCATTTATCAGGCTGGCGGCCAAATGGATGTTTGTAATATGGATATGTGTGTGCATATATAGATGGGGAGAGAGAGAGAGAGAGAGATTTGTAGCCAACAAACCCACTAACAATTCTGCTCCTCAGGCCAGAGCCAACATCACACTGGAAGCCAAATCAGAGAGAGTTTGTCATCCCCATCTTAAATTCCCCAAGGGCACCCATTCATCTCATGGGGTCAACCAACAATTTCACACAATTGGCAGCCTGTCTCTCTGGAGAGATCTGGAGCTGAACTAACATGAATGGCTGCCCCAGACCAGGGCTCTGGTGTGCCAGCAAAGCTTTTTTGGCATGAGGGCAGCTCTCCTGGAGCTCTCCTAGCGCCTACGGAGGCCACCAGTCCGAGGAACACATCCACCAAGGAAATGTAGGGAGCATAAAACACCCAGCCAGTGAGGTCACAAAAAATAGTGTTTTCCTGTTAACAGATTTCCTCTGCTTGGCATCATTTTCTGCATGAATAAGGAGTCCCTTACCAAACAGAGATAGCAGGCAGTGAGATTCAGCCTGAAAACAGCTTTATAACAGCTTTCTCAGGTCTTTGAAGACACAGCCTCCTGACACAGGTAGGATCAACTGTCCCTGAGCCTCTCTACAACTTTGGAGACATAGCATGTGCCTCTCAGAGGCAGGAAGAGTTTTCACCTGAGTCAAAACCTTTCTTAACATCTCTATGGGTGCCTTCCCAAACTATGGGATGTGACTATAACTGAATGGCAGGATTTCTGTGCTTCCTGATGTATGCTTAAAACGCTGACACAAGTTGCTCAAAGCTCAGCAGCCATCTAGGAATCGGATCTGTCAGAATGATTTATGGCAGGGTGAATAAAGCTGCTAGCTCAGATCAGCAGGGAAACCACACCTGTCAGGCACAAGCTCCATGCCTATAGGACACTGCAATAATTTTTCACTAGCTGAACCCCAAACAAGAGCTTCTTAGGGAGAACAGATTTGAAGAGAAAGACATCCTTCCCCAGAAGCAATGCAGGAAATAAAAACTGAAATCTAGATACCAGTAAGAAGAAGAACTGCCCTTCCCCTGCCCTACTCAACAAATGAAGGCAGCATTGCTTTCTCAAGCCACCACCCAGGGAACCTGGCTGAAAGCACAGTAGGAGCCAGCCTCCCAGTGCTGTGCTCTTACAGCTCCATGCCTGAGCTGGGCCCTGTGCTGGATGCTGCCAGCTGGCCACGTCTTCACAGCCTCTCACTTCCCTGCCATGCATACAACTCATCCTGCTCCCACGAGGGAGCCATGGGAATAGTACCAGAAGGTTTAGGGAAACAAGCCAGGATGACAGCATGGATGGAAAAATGAAGCAGCATCTGACAGGACAAAGTTTTCTTGCATACAAAGCAATGTTGTCTTTATTCCACCCCACCACATCTCTACTTTAATTAACACAGGTTGTGGACCTTCCAAGCATCAGGTACTCAAAGGAGAAGATCCTATGAACCTTGAACAAAAACTCAGTAAGTGGTGACTGGTGTGTAATGTCCCCAAATGCCTGACTTCCCCAGAAGTGGAAACAGCAGCATTTCTGCTAAGCCCCTTCCAAGGCAGCTGAGCACGCTGCTCACACAGCAGGCTCAGATCCCCTGGCCTTGTTATCCAAAAGCAAATGTCATTCCTTGATAAAACTTTGAATCCTTACACCACTGCCACCAGACTCGTTTGTTCTTCACCGTGCCTTGCCTCTGACCTTTCAGTCTGCAACTCAAACTGCAAGGGAATTATTGTGAAAATACCTCAGATCTCCCAGCAGTACCAAGGTGGTACAGGCTGCAATTAAAAGCATTAGGATGAGGAAAGCTAAGTGCAAAAGATGGCAGTTCCTGAGCCCTGTAAGAATAACTAGCACAGTGAGCCTTAAAAACAATTGTCATGCTGGTTTACACTTGGTTTGGTTTGCCCCAGGTAGGGCATTTCTTTGTCCTGCAAGTTTACATTTCACATGCTCTTTAACATCTTTATTGATGATCTGGATGAGGGCATTGAGTCCATCATCAGTAAATTTGCTGATGACAACAAGCTGGGGGCAGGAGTTAATCTGCTGGAGGGTGGAGAGGCTCTGCAGAGGGACCTGGACAGGCTGGACAGATGGGCAGAGTCCAAGGGCAGTAGACTGAACACATCCAAGTGCCAGGTTCTGCACATTGGCCACAACAACCCCATGCAGAGCTACAGGCTGGGGTCAGAGTGGCTGGAGAGCGGCCAGGCAGAGAGGGACCTGGGGGTGCTGGTCGATGGTAGGCTGAACATGAGCCTGCAGTGTGCCCAGGCAGACAAGAGGGCCAATGGCATCCTGGCCTGCATCAGGAACAGTGTGGCCAGCACGAGCAGGGAGGTCATTCTGCCCCTGTACACTGCACTGGTTAGGCTGCACCTCGAGTCCTGTGTCCAGTTCTGGGCCCCTCAGTTTAGGAAGGAGGTTGACTTGCTGGAACGAGTCCAGAGAAGAGCAACAAAGTTGGTGAGGGGCTTGGAACACAGCCCTGTGAGGAGAGACTGAGGGAGCTGGGGTTGCTTAGCCTGGAGGAGACTCAGGGGTGACCTTATTGCTCTCTACAACTACCTGAAGGGAGGTTGCAGACAGGCAGAGGTTGGTCTCTTCTCTGAGGCAACCAGCACCAGAACAAGAGGACACAGTCTCAGGCTGTGCCAGGGGAGGTTTAGGCTGGAGGTTAGGAAGAAGTTCTACACAGACAGAGTGATTGCCCATTGGAATGGGCTGCCTGGGGAGGTGGTGCAGTCGACATCACTGGAGGTGTTCAGGAGGAGACTTGATGGGGTGCTTGGTGCCATGGGTTAGTTGTTTAGGTGGTGTTGGATTGGTTGATGGGTGGATGCGATGATCTTGAAGGTCTCTTCCAACCTGGTCTGGTCTATTCTATTCATGCCCTTGGACTCTGCCCATCTGTCCAGCCTGTCGAGATCCCTCTGCAGAGCCTCTCTACCCTCCAGCAGATCAACTCCTGCCCCCAGCTTGGTGTCATCAGCAAATTTACTGATGATGGACTCAATGCCCTCATCCAGATCATCAATAAAGATGATAAAGAGCATGGGGCCCAGCACTGATCCCTGGGGCACACCACTGGTGCCTGGCTGCCAGCTGGCTGTGGCACCATTCACCACCACTCTCTGGGCTCAGCCCTCCAGCCAGTTCCTAACCCATCGCAGTGTGCTTCCATTCCAAGCCATGGGCTGACAGCTTGGCCAGGAGTTTGCTGTGGGGGATGGTGTCAAAGGCCTTGCTGAGGTCCAGGCAGACTACATCCACAGCCTGCCCCACATCCACCAGGCAGTCACCTGATCATAGAAGGAGATCAGGTTGGTCAGGCAGGACCTGCCCTTCCTAAATCCATGCTGGCTGGGCCTGATCCCTTGGCCATCCTGTAAGTGCTGAATGATCTTCTTAATAATGGGAACAATATTAATTTCATTACCTCTCTTCTGTGTGTCATTAGTGCAACAAAGGCTAAATAAAATCCCTTTAAAGGGATCTGTGTTACACCACCAGTGGTATTTTGGGACTGATTATGGATGCTGAACTACAAAAATTCAATCACCAAACTACAAAGCAAAAGTTGTTGTTCCAGCAGAAACATTACTCAGTTTATTCTGTGCCTTGCTTTCCATTTAAATAAACTCTTCAGAGCTGCAAGCTTCTTCTAGCAGTGGGACAGCAGGGTCAAACTAAGACCTCTTGCGTGGGGCCAGCTGAGCCAGGCTCACAGACAGACACTGCCATTACCATGTCCAGGACTCCAGGCTTTAGCTCTCACAGCCTTTCAAGCTTAAATTATTGGGGACACAGGAGCTCTTCCTTTCCCTTTCTTTCCCTAGTTTCTGTCAGCCTTCACCTCATTCTGCCTTCACCTCAGCCTTATCTAGTCTCCACATGCAGTGACTCTGGTGAACCAGATGCTGTCAGTAGGTATCTTCTCTATCCCTTCATCAGGCAAAGATGTGAAAACATTTTCTTCACAGCCTTCCATCTCTGCTAGAGGTGAAGGGTCCTGAAGCTTGAAACAAGCACAAGGAAAGGGAGGCTTTATCTCTTTGCCTAAAGTTTTTTCCCAATTTACCAGTTACAGAAGACACTTTGCTGTGCTGGACAGGAGGAAATTTCTAGCATCAGGGGGCCAGAGGACTGTTGACTGTCTTATGTTTACATTTTCCTCCTTACCTTTCCAAGACATTCAAAAGGAATTAAACAAAACCCAAGCAGTCTCCTATCGCCCTTCATGTTGCTTTATACCTAACCCATCATTATTTAAATGAATCAAATACAGAAGCCTAAAAGCAGTTCAAAATCACCTCTTAAAGATTATACATCCATTTACTGTGAGCCAACAGTTGTTCCTTTACATCATACCCTGTATCTCCAGAGCACTCAGGCAGGGAGCCTGGAAAATGCCATTATTTAAATGTAAAACATAATGAGGCTTGCTTTATCAACCACTGTGCAATCTCATCTTCTGAGGAGATCCACATTGCCAAAACAGAGTCTGAGATCACTTCATCTTCTTTGTGCTTTAAAAGAAACCCACTGCAGCCTGACAGCTCTAAGAGTAAATGACACAAACAGAAAGCACTTCCACAACCCGCTGCCAGCAGCTGAGCTGGCCTTGCAACAATGGCACTGAGCACCACAGCAGTCACGGCATGATCAGTGCTGGCTGGAAGAGCTGTGGCTGGTGTTTCAACAGCTGCTGAGAAAAGCTGGGTTTGCATGCTACAGACTGTACTGCCACAGGGTTTCATCTGGGATAGAAGGAGAGATAAAAGGCAAGAGCACATCTGCTCCAACTGTCTTTGCAGAGCGAAAGGAAGCGGTCAACACCAAGCACAGAAAGGAATTAGTATAGCATAGCATAGCATAGCATAGCATAGCATAGCATAGCATAGCATAGCATAGCATAGAATAGAATAGAATAGAATAGAATAGACCAGGGTGGAAGAGACCTTCAAGATCATCACATCCACCCTATCATCCAACGCCACCTAATCAACTAACCCATGGCACCAAGCACCCCAGCAAGTCTCCTCCTGAGCACCTCCAGTGATGGTGACACCACCACCTCCCCAGGCAGCCCATTCCAATGGGCAATCACTCTCTCTGTGTAAAACCTCCTCCTAACCTCCAGCCTAAACCTCTCCTGGTGCAGCCTGAGACTGTGTCCTCTTGTTCTGGTGCTGGCTGCCTGGGAGAAGAGACCAACCTCCACCTGTCTACAACCTCCCTTCAGGTAGTTGTAGAGAGCAATAAGGTCTCCCCTGAGTCTCCTCCTCTCCAGGCTAAGCAACCCCAGCTCCCTCAGTCTCTCCTCACAGGGCTGTGCTCCAAGCCCCTCACCAATTTCGTTGCCCTTCTCTGGACACACTCCAGCAAGTCAACCTCCTTCCTAAACTGAGGGGCCCAGAACTGGACACAGGACTCAAGGTGCAGCCTAGCCAGTGCAGTGTACAGGGGCAGAATGACCTCCCTGCTCCTGCTGGCCACTCTGTTCCTGATGCAGGCCAGGATGCCATTGGCCCTCCTGGCTGCCTGGGCACACTGCAGCCTCATGTTCAGCCTACCATCAACCAGCACCCCCAGGGTCCCTCTCTGCCTGGCAGCTCTCAGCCACTCTGACCCCAGCCTGTAGCTCTGCATGGGGTTGCTGTGGCCAATGTGCAGAACCCGGCACTTGGCTACAGCAGTGTCTAGGGCAGGAGGTTCCTCAGGTCAGACGTCTTCTCCATATCTAAGGGAAGCTAACTAAAACACAATTCTGTGAAAGAAATGATGGAAGTCCATTAGCATGCCAAGGAAAACAACATGTCTAAGTCTATACAATCAGCCACTGAAGAAAAACAACATCATTAACAGTCTCCCCCGACTAGGGAGATTCTACATGCTGACACTCTTTCCTGTGCTGCTTGTGTTTTAATGTCTTCCCTGCAAAAAAAGGCATGGCAAAAACTAATTCCTAAAGTTCAAGAGATTAGAGATACAACTCTCTCTTCCACAACATCCCACCACGTTTTCAGCTGGGTACTACAATAGGAAACGGTGGTCCCAAACATAAGGGCAATGAAGTTTGTGAGGGGTTTGGAACACAAGCCCTATGAGGAGAGGCTGAGGGATCTGGGGTTGCTTAGCCTGGAGAGGAGGAGACTCAGGGCAGACCTTATTGCTCTCTACAACTACCTGAAGGGAGGTTGTAGGCAGGCAGAGGTTGGTCTCTTCTCCCAGGCAGCCAGCACCAGAAGAAGAGGACACAGTCTCAGGCTGCACCAGGGGAGGTTTAGGCTGGAGGTTAGGAGGAAGTTCTACACAGAGAGAGTGATTGCCCATTGGAATGGGCTGCCTGGGGAGGTGGTGGAGTCACCATCACTGGAGGTGTTCAGGAGGAGACTTGGTGGGGTGCTTGGTGCCGTGGGTTAGTTGTTTAGGTGGGTTGGACTCGATGATAGGTTGGACACGATGATCTTGAAGGTCTCTTCCAACCTGGTTTATTCTATTCTGTTCCATATTACAGATACGATGTTCTTGGGACTCACACTGAAGCACACCAATAAATGCATTCCTGGGACTTGGATTAATGAAGCAGCTTGGACAAGAGTTTTCTAAATGACAAGAGACTGAAGTGCAATGGGTGGAAGCAGCCCAGTACTGCAAGATCCGAACACCAGACCGATTATGCCGATCAGTCTCTCTTATGAGCTCATACTCACCCGCACAACTACCACTTGCACTGACACATGTTCAGGCAGTCGAATGGGAGCCCGGAAATGCATTGCCAACGCTACCAGAAGGTGAAGAATGGAAATAAGATTTTTGCCATGGATTGCTGCAAGAAAGAAGGAAAAAGAAGCAATTGAAAAACTACTCAGGCCCTGTCTTAAACAAACATCTCTGGGAAAAAGGCAGCAGAAAGACAATGCAAAATGCCTTTGGTGAACACCAAGGCCTGCAGTATAATTTTACAGGCAGCAAAGCCTAGAACCAAGCCTCTCCTTAAGTTACATGCCTAACTTAAGAGTCCAAGCAGTTAGGCTCCCTCTCTAACCTATGAAGACAAGCAGACTCAATGGCTTGCCTTCCACTGTACTGGAGAGTATCCTTTGATGCTCACTGTGGTGGTCTGAAGAATTAGATCACCCTCCAGAACTGAATGGCTAACACATTGTTCCTATCTGTAGAGATTCAAATTCAGAAAGTGAACAAAAACTTCCTAATAAAAGCATATCCTTAAAGGAACAAATAGCTTCAATTATCCCTTGTACAGCCATGCACATCTTAAAGACCACAGAAGAAGAGAGCAGTTACAATCCATATGTGGATGTGGTGATGCTCTACACAAGTAATGACACCAAGCTGGGTGGCTGTGTTGATCTGCTAGAGGGTAGGGAGGATTTGCAGCAGGACCTGGACAGGTTAGATCAATGTGCCAAGGTCAATTGCATGAAGTTTAACAAGGCCAAGTGCTAGGTCCTACACCTGACTCACAACAATCCCATGGTAAGCTACAGACCTGGGGATGTGTGGTTGGAAAGCTGCATCTCAGGAGAGGGACCTGGGGGTTCTGGTTCATAGTTGACTGAACATGAGTCAGCAGGGACAGAGAGGTGATAATCCTCCTATACTCAGAAATGCTGAGGCCACACCTTGAGCATTGTGTTCAGTTCTGGGCCACTCACTACAGGAAGGACATCAAGGTTCTGGAGTGTGTCCAGAGAGGAGCAATGAGGCTGGTGAAGGGCCTGGAGCACATGGCCTGTGTGGAGGGGCTGAGGAAGCTGGGGGTGTTCAGTCTGGAGAAGGCTGAAGGGAGACCTCATTACTCCCTACAACTCTCTGACAGGAGGTTGGAGAATGGGGAGGGCAGCCTCTTCTCCCTGGTGGCAAGCACTAGGACCAGAGGAAATGGTTTCAAGCTGCACCAGGGGAGATTCAGGCTTGATGCTAGGAAATATTTCTTCACAGAGAGGATTCTCAAACATTGGAATGGTCTGCCCAGGGCAGTGTCAGTGTCACTGACCCGGGAGATGTTCAAGCAACGTGTGGACCTGGCACGTAGGGACATGGTTTAGTGTTGACCCTTCAGTGCTAGGTCAAAGGTTGGACTGGATGATCTTTCAGATCTTTCCAACCAGATGTCTTCTGTGATTCTGTGATGTTAAAAAACTCCTTGCAACAGAAAGAATATGCTTAACCTATTGATTGCCATGTCCCCCTTGCCCATGAGGCTGAGTCAGACAGCATAACAGAGTCCTTACAGTCAACATTCCACTTGATTGTCCAGCCGTGGGGTCGGAGTAAATCATGGACAGCTTCCAGGACTGTCTGCAGCTTCTGTTTCTGCCCAATTTCAGACTGTGTCACTTCTGCCACGTTCAGCTTACGGTCAGCCAGTTTTTCTGTGTTTGAGGAAAAGAACAAAAGAACAGGCAGCATTAGACTGAACAAAGGCTTGAATGGGAATAATGAGCACAGAGCACTGGGCAGAGCTGGACTCTGCTAGAAAGTTTCCAAGAGAATAATTTTCCTTAGGATGCAAAATGGCTGAAAGCAAGCCTTTAATCCAAGTGTGTCAGGTCCAAAACCTGTGACAGAAAACTAATGAGGTCTGGCAGAATATGCTTAGCAATCCAGACTCAAAATATGGAACAACTTTCAGACAGGCATCAATTTAGTGCTAATACTTATTGTACTTTCCATTGTCTTTCACTGTTGCATATTGGCACAACACAGCCACAGGGTTTAATGGACTGCACAGGTTTAATAGAGTTTTCTTGCAACAAGTTCTGCCAGGTGCTGCACATTGGCCACAGCAACCCCAGGCAGTGCTACAGGCTGGGGTCAGAGTGGCTGGAGACCACAGCAACCCCAGGCAGTGCTACAGGCTGGGGTCAGAGTGGCTGGAGAGCAGCCAGGCAGAGAGGGACCTGGGGGTGCTGGTTGATGGTAGGCTGAACATGAGCCTGCAGTGTGCCCAGGCAGCCAAGAGGGCCAATGGCATCCTGGCCTGCATCAGGAACAGTGTGGCCAGCAGGAGCAGGGAGGTCATTCTGCCCCTGTACACTGCACTGGTTAGGCCACACCTTGAGTCCTGTGTCCAGTTCTGGGCCCCTCAGTTTAGGAAGGAGGTTGACTTGCTGGAAGGTGTCCAGAGAAGGGCAACAGAGTTGGTGAGGGGCTTGGAACACAAGGAAAGACTAAGGGAGCTGGGGTTGCTTAGCCTGGAGAAGAGGAGACTCAGGGGTGACCTTATTGCTGTCTACAACTACCTGAAGGGAGGTTGTAGACAGGCAGAGGTTGGTCTCTTCTCCCAGGCAGCCAGCACCAGAACAAGAGGACACAGTCTCAGACTGTGCCAGAGGAGTTTTAGGCTGGACGTTAGGAGGAAGTTTTACACAGAGAGAGTGATTGCCCATTGGAATGTGCTGCCCAGGGAGGTGGTGGAGTCACCATCACTGGAGGTGTTTAGGAGGAGACTTGATGGGGTGCTTGGTGCCATGGATTAGTTGATTAGGTGGCATTGGATGATAGGTTGGATGTGATGATCTTGAAGGTCTCTTCCAACCTGGTTTATTCTATTCTATTCTATTCTATTCCATTCCATTCCATTCCATTCCATTCCATTCCATTCCATTCCATTCCATTCCATTCCATTCCATTCCATTCCATGTTAATTCAGGACAAAAAAGGGGGAATATTGTGTTACTTGAGCTTGGGAATCTTTACTGCAGGTTAGCTGAACATATGAATTTAAGACAAAGTAAATATTGTCTTCTCAAACCATCACGTCAAAGACTCCTGTTGCCCCTAGATTTGCACTGGCTCAATGGAACTCACAGAAACCCATCATTTGGTACAATTTTGTCATGTTCTTATGGCTCTGTCAGATCATGGTCAATTACTTCTAAAAATGAACTAACACAGGAAATTTTGCAAAATGCTGATATTGGCTTTGAATTCTATTCCTGCAATGTAACTATCTGTTGACAAGGTCATAGACAAGTCACTCTGCAATTCCTTTGCATTGTGGCCCTGCCAGAGACACTGGAGATGAATTTCTCTCCAAAAAAATGTTAAAAAAAAAAGAAGAAAGAGGCCTGAGGAAATTGGGGTAGAGTCCTCCAGACCCCAGAGCAAAGGGAACAGTTGATCTCTTTTCTCCCTCCACACTTGGGCAAAAAACAGTCAAGCTCACTCTCCTACTAGGACTAAGAAGACAGGCATCCTGGCCTGCATTAGGAATAGTGTGGCCAGCAGGAGCAGGGAAGTCATTGTGCCCCTGGACTCTGCATTGGTTAGGCCACACCTTGAGTACTGTGTCCAGTTCTGGGCCCCTCAGTTTAGGAAGGACATTGAGATACTTGAATGTGTCCAGAGAAGGGCAACGAGGCTGGGGAGAGGCCTTGAGCACAGCCCTGTGAGGAGAGGCTGAGGGAGCTGGGGTTGTTTAGCCTGGAGAAGAGAAGGATCAGGGGTGACCTCATTGCTGTCTACAACTACCTGAAAGGTGGTTGTAGCCAGGAAGGGGTTGGTCTCTTCTCCCAGGCAACCAGCACCAGAACAAGGGGACACAGTCTCAAGCTGTGCCAGGGGAGTTTTAGGCTGGAGGTGAGGAGAAAGTTCTTCACTGAGAGAGTTGTTTGTCACTGGAATGTGCTGCCCAGGGAGGTGGTGGAGTCACCATCCCTGGAGGTGTTCAAGAGGGGACTGGATGTGGCACTTGGTGCCATGGTCTAGGCATGAGGTCTGTGGTGACAGGTTGGACTCGATGAACTTTGAGGTCTCTTCCAACCTTAGTGATACTGTGATACCGTGACTGGTTGAACATAATCCAGGTAGATATTGTAATTCCAGTCTTTAAACCAAAACCCCATACTGCATCAAAACTGTTGTGACAGTTTAGGCTGGGCCCTTAAGGAAAGGACAGCTGCAGAATTCTCTAGCTGAATGTTTGGGTGCAAAAAGGAAAACAGAGATTAATTCTAAACGAATTTCATTGGTCAGATGTGAGATGTACCACAGCAAATCTCTCTCACATTCTCTTCTCTCACTCACCCCAGCTTCAGTCTGTCTTTCATTTCTTGGCCAGAGTGCATGCTGCTTACCCTGGGCTGAAACTGATAAGAAAAACTAACTTCTTAACAAAGCTTTGTCCTAACAAATTTCCTTAATATCCTTTTCTCTCTCTTTCTCCTTTATCATCTAATTAACTGGACAGAAAGGGAAGGGGGAGAGAGGTTGGGGGGAGCCCAAGGTGGAATCCCCCTGCAAGGAGGCTTTCTGTATTGTGTTCTTCCCTGTGAATTCTTGTCCAGTATTTGTCAATACTGTGTATTTGGTATATATTCATTGCATTTCATTGTTGTTTGTAAAATACAGCTGCACTTGCTTCTCCCACTGAGTTTAGCTGTGCTTTATGCTGGTGGGTGGCTTAAACCATCAAACCACTACAACTGTTTTCACAAAATGGGCTGGCCTTCAACCCCAAAGATTCTTTCAGAAACATTTCAGAGTTGCCAATAACTTACTATGCCAGCAATGGAAATATTTCTGCTCTCATGCTCAAGATTCTTTTGGCCATTGTGCCTAGCTGAAGACACATACATCCATTTAAGACAAAAAGAAAAAGAAGTGACAGAAATCCAGAAGCACTTTAATCACTGAAACAGAACAGACTCACAAATACTTTGAACAGTTTGACTGCTTCTGTCCATGTACAGTGGGAAATTTTTACCCATATCTGAATAATATGCATGGGAAAAATGTTCTTTAGCCAAGATGTCTCTGAGTCTTCTTTAAACTGACTGCCAAAGCATGCCAATAGTATTTTCAATTATTTTAGACTGTTTTACAAATATAAAAGGAGATTAATGTTTTGGTCACTGTTATGGCTCCTATCTGTCCTCAGCCCAGGTTAGCTGCCAGGCAGGAAGTGCAGATTTACTTCGTTTCTTAACACCACGTGTACCAAGCCACTCCAGTCTCTCTTTGTGGCACTACTTGCACCTTGGTAAAACTAACTGAATAAGGAGCTTCACCACTTAGCCTGCAGAAGAGGAGACTCAGGGCAGACCTTATTGCTCTCTACAACTACCTGAAGGGAGGTTGTAGACAGGCAGAGGTTGGTCTCTTCTCCCAGGCAACCGGCACCAAAACAAGAGGACACAGTCTCAGGCTGCGCCAGGGGAGGTTTAGGCTGGAGGTTAGGAAGAAGTTCTACACAGAGAGAGTGATTGCCCATTGGAATGGGCTGCCTGGGGAGGTGGTGGAGTCACCATCACTGGAGGTGTTCAGGAGGAGACTTGATGGGGTGCTTGGTGCCATGGGTTAGTTGATTAGGTGGTGCTTGACTGGTTGATGGGTTGGACGTGATGATCTTGAAGGTCTCTTCCAACCTGGTCTAGTCTGTTCTGTTCTGTTCTGTTCTATTCTATTCTATTCTATTTGCTAATTCCTTACTCCAAACTGCTTTAAAACAAACCCACTGACAAGCTGTTTGTCTTTCACCATTTTCGTGTGTGGCTGCCTACCAAGACAGTTCTTCCTGAAACGTCTCTCACACACAAGGAGTGATAACTACTACCTCCAGTTTAATGTCCCTACCTTGTTGGCCATTCCTTCAGGCCCCAGAAAAGACAACATGCACAACAAGTCAATCCTTAATTCTGATGCCTGAAGTATCAGGAACACCACCACAGGCATAGCATTCTTTGCCTCTTGCATGAAGATGGATAGATTCAGCACAATCAGTCTTGCTCTTGCTGAAGAAACCAAGGCACCACTGAAGAACGACATCAGACTGGGGCTGAGCTGTGATAGATTTAGGTTGGGGAAGAATCTTTTGTTCTCCAGTCAGAGGCCCAATAGGAAGAAAATGAGGAAAAATCAATCCATTTGAGGTCTCAGGCTGCAGGGTGCACATGCCCACCTTTCCTAAGGCCAGCTGAGCTGCGTATGTATGGATTAATGGATTCGTAACTAAGCACTCTCTAAATGCATGCAGGTCTGAGGGTGGAACTGTGGCCTTCACAGAGAGCATAAGAAAGCAGTGATACCCACAACAAACAGCTACTGTGAAGTGCACCACCACCTGCTGAAGCAGTAGTGTCTATATGCTATGAAATACAACTGCATTCAAATACTCCCCAGCTAAAATGAATCCTATGCTTCTGCTCCCCACCATGCCTAGAGGGTGCCCACTGCAGTTTGACCAAGCAGTGGTAAAAGTACTCTTCTTTTACTCCTTGAGCTTTCTTTGAGGAGTTTTAATTGCACACAAAGTTAATTGCTGTAACCAAAATGCTGCAGACCTGCTATTTTAAGGGCATACAAAAAGAACTCGGTAAGCAGCATCAGTGGAGTTAGCACCACTAAATCCTCTAGCCCTGCTCTGACATGTACATCCCACATCCCAGCTCACTCCTCGAAACATGTCAGAAGTAAACTGAGAGCAGCCTGACTCTCTGCCCTCAAGAAACTGTGCCTACGGCATGAGATTGAACACATCCAAGTGCCAGGCTCTGCACATTGGCCACAGCAACCCCAGGCAGAGCTACAGGCTGGGGTCAGAGTGGCTGGAGAGCAGCCAGGTAGAGAGGGACCTGGGGGGTACTGGTTGATGGTAGGCTGAACATGAGCCTGCAGTGTGCCCAGGCAGCCAAGAGAGCCAATGGCATCCTGGCCTGCATCAGGAGCAGCGTGGCCAGCAGGAGCAGGGAGGTCATTCTGCCCCTGTACGCTGCACTGGTTAGGCCACACCTTGAGTCCTGTGTCCAGTTCTGGGCCCCTCAGTTTAGGAAGGAGGTTGACTTGCTGGAACGAGTCCAGAGAAGGGCAACAAAGTTGGTGAGGGGCTTAGAACACAAACCCTATGAGGAGAGACTGAGGGAGCTGGGGTTGCTTAGCCTGGAGAGGAGGAGACTCAGGGGTGACCTTATTGCTCTCTACAACTACCTGAAGGGAGGTTGTAGTGAGGCAGAGGTTGGTCTCTTCTCCAAGGCAACCAGTACTAGAACAAGAGGACACAGTCTCAGGCTGCGTCAAGGGAGGTTTAGGCTGGAGGTTAGGAGGAAGTTTTACACAGAGAGAGTGATTGCCCATTGGAATGGGCTGCCCAGGGAGGTGGTGGGGTCACCACCGCTGAGGGTGTTCAGGGCGAGGCTTGACAGGATGCTTGGTTGCATGGTTTAGTTGCATGGTGTTGGATGATAGGTTGGACATGATGATCTTGAAGGTCTCTTCCAACCTGGTTTATTCTATTCTATTCTATTCTATTCTATTCTATTCTATTCTATTCTATTCTATTCTATTTACAAAGCCACTTGAAGCTTCAAGTCTCTTTGTTTGCTAAAAGCACTCCATAAATCACTGCATCATCCTAAGGTTTTCTCCACTGAACACACACATTGCAAAGATGTAAGGGGGTAGCAAAATGTCAGTTGCTTAACTGAGTGTATCCTTTAATGAATCATTCACACAGAAGTGCACATCATGAGTATGTGACTGCTGCTATGCATTCTCCTTTTCCTTCTCCCCTAAACACCATTCTGTCAGGACTTTAGAAAAGAGCTCTCAGGCCAAAAGCTCTCAGAAGCAAACAACACAGACAAAATTTTTGACCAAAAGGCTTCTGCTGTAAGCTTCATCTTTTTTTCTGCCACATATTTCAGCAGTCTAGACTATACTTAGTCCATGAAACAGATATGTAGGAATCATCTAGATTTCCTCCCCTTTTAGCAGACAGCCTGAGAAGAACAGATGGAGAATCTGACACTGTAGCTGTCGGTGAAACAATTTGCATCCTTAGTGAGATGGTGGCTTACTGCACAGCTCTGCTGCTGTCTGCAGCTTTGGAAGAGATCAGCTTTGGGCCCCTTCCCTTGCATGAACTCACCTAGCAGCTTTTGCAGCACCTGCCCATCATAAAGGTCTTCTTCAAGTTGTTTGACAATGATTCTTTCCTCTACCAGCACATCATTAATCCAGTCAATTAGAACCTGGAAAAAGAAGGCAAATGTCTAAAACCAACTGGTATAAACCAACTGGTATGTGTTCCTTCCAATCAAGGCAGTGATAAGGAGCAGAGAACAGAGCAAGAGTACCTATATTTATGCATTTCCAAGTTACAGAGAAGTAACAAAGACATGCTTTTGCTCTGTTGTCTTTAGTTCAGGTCTCGCAGCATTGCAGTTAGAATTACCTCCATTTTTCCTCATTAAAATGTTTCCTTATTGCAACAATTCCAAAGCAAGTAGCCAGCAGCAGCTCTGCAACATTAATCTTTGCCAATATCCGTGTTCTCCAGGTCCCAAAGCTCAAGTCTTACCTGGTTTATGTGAAGAGCAGACCTGCCAAAAGATGACAACACATGTGCCCACGCTCCCACCATGTTGTCTGCCCTGAAGAGGTGTGAGTGGTGCGCCAGAAAAAAGAGGTTCAAAGAGTGAGATGCTCCTGCTAACAGAGGCTGAACAGACTCACTGGCTAGATTTCTGCCCTTACCAACAGGACGAGGCATTTTATCTCAAGCTACTGCAGCATACAGAAGTTTGCCATTAACATTTTGGTGAAAGTGGCCAGATAAGCATTCTACACATACATATTCATCTCTGTATGCTGACTACTGTAACTAGTGAGATCACTCCATCACCTGCAATGAACATAAAGAACCTTCCAAAAAGAAAAGGAACTGAGTTAAGTTTTCCAGGTGCCAAAGACAATAATTTCCAAGCAGTTACAGGAAGAAGCAGCCTTGACCACTGGAAGTTGGCAGTAGTGCTTTCCTCCAGCTTGTCATTTGAAAAACTGAATTACTTTCTCAAAAGCAATACAATTCTGTGAGGGGAAGCAACGGCAAATCCTGCTCAATTTCTGTCTCCACAAGAGGCAAGAGTATTGCCAATGGCAGACATGCCAAATCCAGCAATCAGAGTGACCCAAAGCAGTAAGCCTTGTTCAAAAACTCAACACACACACAAAAAAATCATATAAAATTGTGGATTCTTTACATGCACTTCTGATTAGTGAGACTTGGACAGACTGGAGAGCTGGGCAGAGAGGAACCTCATGAGGTTCAACAAGGATAAGTGCAGAGTCCTTCATCTGGGAGGGAATAATAAGCTGCACCAGTACAAGTGGGGAGGTGATCTGCTAGAGAGCAGCCCCATGGAGAAGGACCTGGGAGTCCTGGTGGATAACAAGATATCCATGGGTCAGCTATCACAGTATCACAGTATCACCAAGGTTGGAAGAGACCTCAAAGATCATCAAGTTCATCCTGTCACCACAGACCTCATGACTAGGAGACATGACAACGTGTCCCTGTGTGCAAGAGGGCCAATGGTATCCTGGAGTGCATTAAGAGGAGTGTGATGAGCAGGTTGAGGGAGGTTCTCCTCCCCCTCTACTCTGCCCTGGTGAGACCTCACCAGGAATGTTGCATCCAATTTTAGGCTCCCCAGCTCAAGAGGGAGAGGGATCTACTCTCCCTATTGGAGGGAGTCCAACAGAGAGCTACCAGGATGATTAAGGGACTGGAGCACTGCCCTATGAGGAGAGGCTGAGAGCCTCTGGAGAAGACTGAGAGGGGATTTAGTAAATGTTTATAAATATCTGAGGGCTGGGTGTCAAGAGGGAGGGGACAGCCTCTGCTCAGTTGCACCCTGTGATAGGACAAGGGGCAATAGATATGAACTCCAGCACAGGAGGTTCCACCTCAACCCGAGGAGGAACTCCTTCACTGTGAGTTTCACAGAGCACTGGAACAGGCTCCCCAGAGAGGCTGTGGAGTCTCCTCTGGAGACTTTCAAGAGCCACCTGAATGCATTCCTGTGTGACCTGTGCTAGATTCTATGGTCCTGCCCTGGGAGGGGTTGGAATTGATGATCTCCAGAGGTCCCTTCCAACCCCTAACATCCTGTGATTAGATCCCACACTTCTGCCTTCTCTCAGCAGTGATGACAGATTAAGAAAGGTTTTTTTGGGTTAATACACAAGACACTGGGAAACAACAGCAAATAAACAATAGACAGACAGAACTGCACTGGGAAACACCCACCTTTGCTATCATAGCAAGCATGTGAACATATTGGTCACAAGGGCATTGAAGTAACTCATCCTGGTTACTGCAGTTCATTGAATTTACCAATCTCAAGCAAGTCTCACTAGTGTCCATAAAGAAGTTTATAATCCAAACATGAAGTATTAATCCTTCTAGTACTTTGAAGTATTAATCCTTCTAGTACTTTCAAAGCATGCTGAAAATGTGCAGGGCTGAAACTCAGCTCTAACAAAAAGTGTAAGAGGCAAATCTTAGCTGCTTGACTTTAGAAGGCAGCTGATGGAAGTCAACCAATGGAAAGCAAGGATGAGCATCAGCGCCCACTTATGTAAATCACTTCTGCCCTCTAAGCTGCCCAGGGGGGTGAAAAGCTTTCCTGAGAAGTTCACTAGTCAGTACCAGCAGTTTGTATCAAAAGTGGTCTTCTCTAGAGCAGGTAAAGTGGAAGTGACATTGCAAGGCAGAACTTGATACACGAGGATGTGCTCTGCACCAGTACTACTGACCCGCTGCTCTGCTGGGAATGCAGGGATCTTATCCATCACCCAGGCCATTCCCTCTATGATATGGCCTCTGCTGGGCAGTTGCAGCTGCCACCACTGCTCTAACACGTGCTGCCAACTTCTGCCACATTCTCACACCCACCTAACACCGTTCGTTAGGCAGGAGCGCCACCCAGCTTCTCCGTCTCCTTCCCCTGCTTCATGGGCCCCTCCTGCAACACCTTCGTGGTTTGCACTGAAAATGAATTGACAATTGCACTTTGTCTTGAGCAGCCCAGCTTGGTGCCATATTGGCTAGCCTGTGGCACCTGGGGTCCTAATTGAATAGGGGGTATTGCAGCACTATGCCCTCGAAGGTACAGTCATCAAATTCAAACACATGCTTTAAGTTAGTTTTGCACTTGTCATTTGGCAAACATTGGGCAAAGAATAACGTTTTTCATCATTCCTGGCTCACTGGAGAGATCCCAGATGAGTAAGCTGGCCAACGTGGTGCCCATCCACAAGAAGGGCCGGTTGGATGAGCCAGGGAATTCCAGGCCTGTCAGCCTGACCTCAGTGCCAGGCAAGATCATGGAACAGGTCATCTTGAGTGCAATCACACAGCACTTAGAGGATGGCCAAGGGATCAGGCTCAGCCAGCATGGGTTTAGGAAGAGCAGGTCCTGCCTGACCAACCTGATGCAGGGAGGCCTGTGGATGTAGTCTACCTGGACCTCAGCAAGGCCTTTGACACTGTCCCCCACAGCAAACTCCTGGCCAAGCTGTCAGCCCATGGCTTGGATGGGAGCACACTGCATTGGGTTAGGAACTGGCTGGAGGCTGAGCCCAGAGAGTGGTGGTGAATGGTGCCACAGCCAGCTGGCAGCCAGGCACCAGTGGTGTGCCCCAGGGATCAGTGTTGGGCCCCATGCTCTTTAACATCTTTATTGATGATCTGGATGAGGGCATTGAGTCCATCATCAGTAAATTTGCAGATGACACCAAGCTGGGGGCAGGAGTTGATCTGCTGGAGGGTAGAGAGGCTCTGCAGAGGGACCTGGACAGGCTGGACAGATGGGCAGAGTCCAAGGGCAGGAGATTGAACACATCCAAGTGCCAGGTTCTGCACATTGGCCACAGCAACCCCATGCAGTGCTACAGGCTGGGAGAGCAGCCAGGCAGAGAGGGACCTGGGGGTGCTGGTTGACGGTAGACTGAACATGAGCCTGCAGTGTGCCCAGGCAGCCAGGAGGGCCAATGGCATCCTGGCCTGCATCAGGAACAGTGTGGCCAGCAGGAGCAGGGAGGTCATTCTGCCCCTGTACACTGCACTGGTTAGGCCACACCTCGAGTCCTGTGTCCAGTTCTGGGCCCCTCAGTTTAGGAAGGAGGTTGACTTGCTGGAACGAGTCCAGAGAAGGGCAACAAAGTTGGTGAGGGGTTTGGAGCACAGCCCTGTGAGGAGAGGCTGAGGGAGCTGGGGTTGCTTAGCCTGGAGAAGAGGAGACTCAGGGGTGACCTTATTGCGCTCTACAACTACCTGAAGGGAGGTTGTAGACAGGCAGAGGTTGGTCTCTTCTCCCAGGCAGCCAGCACCAGAACAAGAGGACACAGTCTCAGGCTGCGCCATGGGAGGTACAGGCTAGATGTTAGGAAAACGTTCTATACACAGAAAGAGTGATTGCACATTGGAATGGGCTGCATGGGGAGGTGGTGGAGTCACCATCATTGGAGGTGTTCAGGAGGAGACTTGATGGGGTGCTTGGTGCCATGGGTTAGTTGTTTGGGTGGTGTTGGATTGGTTGATGGGTTGGACACGATGATCTTGAAGGTCTCTTCCAACCTGGTTTATTCTATGTATTCTATGTATTCTAAGTCATATATTTCAGATACCAGGAGGAGATGCTTTTGTGACTAATTATTTCTACATATATATATATATATGAATAAAACTCATCTCTCACTCCCTGACCTGAATTTTCAGCTTTAGTGATGGTGCTGCTCAGCCATCTACCACACTGTGCTTGGTTACACAACAGAGCAAATGAAGTGAGGAGAAGAAAGGCTGCTGGCTGCAGATGGAACTTAATTGAACTCATCCTAATGTCAAATTATGGCCAACTGTTTTTAGAGTACCATTGGTGGTGATAACAAACAATGCTTTGAGGCATCATTCTGGGTCCTGACAAATTTCATATGTACAAGAGGATTTAAAGTGGTTATTGCAGCACCCAAACTAAGCAGCCTTCCACGACAGGCTGCACTGTGTCTTTCCCTGAACAAGAGTGAGGAATTAGGCTTTTCACTGGGATTTTTCATTTGATTTTTAATTGCAGATATTTTAGGTTTGGTGGGGGTTTTTTTCCTGTGGGTGTCTCTGTGTTACCACAACACTACACAACCTGTGTCTCCAGTGCATCTCCAGAGTTACAATGGCTCTGTCCAAATCGCTTCCAAACACTCACACAAGCTCTTCCTGGTCAATGCACTATGCTTGTAATTTCTATGGTGTGAGGCTAGCAGAAACTAAAGCAGCATTTTGTGGAGACAAAGAGAGATTAAATCAGGGTCAGTATCAGGTATCTCTGCTGCTGCTTTGCACTGAGAACCATTTACCCAACTGCATGTGAGTACAGAACAGAAACACTCAAAATCAATGATGGCAAACCATTGGCAAGTCTGACCGGTGTCGAAAGAGATTTGGGTTGGCAGGAGTGAAACCAAGTGATACTGCCAAATTTCAAAAGGCATGAGGCTCTGTTGCTGCTATTGACTCATTCCTCTCTAAGGGGAGAAGAGAAAGAACCACTTTGAACTAAAAAACCTCCATCTATTAATCTCCTCAGTCACCAGTCAGTGGAGATCTTGCATTGAAATTCTGTGGAACAAGCACTCTCTTCTGCTGGCTGCTCTGTATAGCACTTACAACAGCTAATTCTCACCCATCCCTGGGGTTCTTGGAAAATGTCATTAACCACAGAAAACAAGGAATAAATTGTTCAATTTTTGGCACTACCAAACCCTGGTTTTGCCAACACAGCTCCAAGCCTCACAGATTCACCCCAACATAATGACAAATATTTCCCTAGCTGAATCTCTGTAAAAGCTCTCAATTGCTGAGAAGTATCCAAATGATTAGCAACTCTCTAAATGACATCACTTTCAAGTAGGCACTCCACAGGACACATCTTTCCTTTGAGGATGATCTCAAAGAAATAATCCCCAGCTACATGCTCTTCCCTGCACCAGCCTCTCCAGTGCAGCTGGCATTAAGTTTCTCTCTTCATGCAAGTGCAAACTGAAGCAGTGAACTGAAGTCTGATCCTGCAGCATGCTGTAAGCACTCACACGTGTTCTCGAGTGCTGCTCCAGCCTCGGTTTTCTTTCCCCCTGAAGGCTTTCAAACTTCTAAACTGGGAAATATAATCTTGATTGAACGTGGCATCCAGGGAAGACTCACCAACTCATACCAAATTCAACAGCAAAATTGACAGTTCAAAAGTGATTCCAATCTCAGGATCCAGTTTCCTGCACCACAGAGCGGTTCTGGCTTTTTCACTGCAACGACTCTGCTTCAGTTGAATTGCTCCTGCTAACACTGCTGCTCCAACAGCAAGGAAACCACAGTCCATGCTGCAGGAGTGGTGCAAGGCCACTGTAGCTTTTGAGAGAACTAATGGATTTGGATACTAACAAAGAAAGAATGTGCAAATTCACTGCATTTAAAACTCTAATGTACACCCGGTGAATTAGAGCAACAAATGTAAGCACAGCTCCTCGCTAAACTTGGTTTGATGTGGGTTTGTAATCCCAAACCTGTTATTGCAGAGTTAATAACAGCTCACTGGGCTTGTTTTAAAGAGGCACCAGACAGCAGCTTGTTGAGGCATTCTGTGAAGCTGTATGTGTGCAGCCAGGTTGCACAGCATTTCCTGAAATGAATGTGCCACAGCTCAATATCCTATCTGGAGCCAGGACACACTACCCAAATTCTTCCCATCCACCCTGCTACAGATGTAGCTTTATTTCTAACAAAAACAGCTTTAAAAAATAACAAAGAGGAAGAGTACTGAGAAGCACAACACAAGCATGTTTGCTGGAAAGAGATCACATTTGTTGAGAGTTGTCATCCCTTCTCTTCCTCTTCCAGATTTCACCATGTTAACCTTAACAACTTACTGCATAGAACAGGTTCTCCAAGACACTAGTCCCTCAAGATCAAATCCTGCCAGAAACTATGAGCACTGCTGAGGCAGAAGCCACACTTCACAGCAGCACAGCCAGGAACATTGTTAGCAACACCTTGGGAGGGGTCTTCAGTGACAATCAGATTCAGGACAGTCCAACCCCTGCCACAGAACACAGGTAAACTGAGGACTTGGTAAAAAAATCAGCAGAATACAGGGCAAGAAGAATCCCAGTTCCAATTTTCCTATAATATCAGAGGCCTCCCCATTTTCACCTATCATGCCATGGCTCATTTCAGTCCTACTCTTTCTTCCCCTGAAATCCCACTAATGTTTTCCACAGCTCCTTCCCTGTTTTGATGAACAGAAGGAATGCAGGTTATATGTGCAGTGACTGCAGGTAGATTCAAGCTGAGCACTGATCCTCACCGTGATAATCACAAGAATATAAATGAACAATGGAACTTTACTCCAGAACTACCAAGACAGCTCTGACTTCTAGGATTTGCTTGCTTCTCTCAGTGTTGCTTTCAGCCTTACCTTGTTGATCTTTGTTTTCATTTTCACACATATTTCAGTAACAAATGATTCCTCAGCAGTGTTCTCAGTAGCTATCTTGTAACGACTCCATCTCACTAGTTAAAGATTTGAAGGATGTAACAGTGATTTCCTACCTTGATCAGTTCCTTGAACTTGGGGTCTTCTTTTGAGTTAGGATCAATCATAGTGCGTTCCTCATTCTCCTCTGTCCAAGTAAAATGGGAAACTTTAGTGAGAGCCACTTTAAATGCACACTGCTGAAATACTCCTAATCATGAACTGGCCCATCAGCTGATCAAGAAATGACAATGTATAGTCATCAACAAGGAACTATCTGATGATCAAAGTCTTAGGCATATTTGGACACACACAGGAAGACAATGGAGCCTTAACTTCCCTAAAAGAAGAATAGTTTCCACTGACCATCCCCAGCTCAGACCCTGCCACTGCAGAACACCTCAGGAAAATCACTGCCCTCTGTACCCTGTGAGGCATGTTAGTATCAACATGCCAAAAAGTGCTATAAACTACCTTCCTCCCTCTCCCCCACTTGTATTTCATTTCTGTTTGAAAATATCTGTCCCACATTACACCATCTTCAAGAGTACAGCAAGCTGATGGCACTACACTCGGTGCAGCTGCTGAGACTCGGGCTGACAGCTTGTGCCTCCACTCCCTGGTTCCCTGAAGTCTGACCATGCATGCAGCCCTGAGTCCATTAATTCCTTAAGCTGTGGTTGAGCTGGAGAATGAAAATTACTCCAACCTGTATTTATGCATGGGGGGAAAATACAAACTAGACCTCTCAGATGCAAAGTCTTCTATTTCCTCTTTAGCTAGGAGATGAAAAGACATGGAGAGCATTTGTCAATAGCCAGCAGGACAGCCACAATAAGCATGAATAAGATTAATTTTCAGAAGGGATGATTTGCTACAGAAGAGTTGGTAGCAAAATCAACTTAAGCTCAGTAAGGCTAACAACCTGACAGCCTTGGGGAGAACGACCCTCACATGTGTACCTGGTACCGTAGGTACGGACACCGGTGTTCAGGAAGCAGCTGGAGCAAGCCTCACATTCCAAATTCTGGTGCTTGCTTCCAGGTAGCCTCTGTCTCTCCCTGTACCCTTCATTTTAGCTCCTTTAGTAGCCAAGTGGTAGCTGTGATCTTGGTTAGATTTGCTCCTTTCATTGGAGAGCAAACCTTGGCTACTGCAGAACAGGAACACAAGGATGGGTGGCAGCTAACAGCGACGTGAGGAAATTCCTTTCCACTGAAAATTGTTCATAAACCCCACGGATTTATCCTCAGTTGCATCTCGACAGGCCTTACAGAATCCTATTTTCCTACTGATTTCTCAGTTCTTTCCAGCATGGCAACAAAGGAGGGGTTTTGGTGTGACTGTTGGTCAGGCTATTGCCACACTGCATGGAGGACTCTACCATCTAACTGCTTACCTTAGACTTCCTCTGGACATTTGGGTTCACAGTCTCACAGTATAACTAAGGTTGGAAGAGACCCCAAGGATCATCAAGTCCAACCTGTCCCAACAGACCTCACAATTAGACCATGGCACCAAGTGCCACGTCCAATCCCCCCTTGAACACCTCCAGGGACGGTGACTCCACCACCTCCCTGGGCAGCACATTCCAATGACGAACGACTCGCTCAGTGAAGAACTTTCTCCCCACCTCCAGTCTAAACCTCCCCTGGCACAGCCTAAGACTGTGTCCCCTTGTTCTGGTGCTGGTTGCCTGGGAGAAGAGACCAACCCCTTCCTGGCTACAACCACCTTTCAGGTAGTTGTAGAGGGCAATGAGGTCACCCCTGAGCCTCCTCTTCTCCAGGCTAAACAACCCCAGCTCCCTCAGCCTCTCCTCACAGGGCTGTGCTCAAGGCCTCTCCCCAGCCTTATTGCCCTTCTCTGGACACCTTCAAGTGTCTCGATGTCCTTCCTAAATTGAGGGGCCCAGAACTGGACACAGGACTCAAGGTGTGGCCTAACCAATGCAGAGTCCAGGGGCACAATGACCTCCTTGCTCCTGCTGGCCACACTATTCCTAATGCAGGCCAGGATGCCATTGGCCCTCTTGGCCACCTGGGCACGCTGCTGGCTCATGTTTAGGCAGCTGTCAGTCAGTACCCCCAGGTCCCTCTCTGTTTGGCAGCTCTCAGCCACTCTGACCCCAGCCTGTAGCTCTGCATGGGGTTGCTATGGCCAAAGTGCAGCACCTGGCACTTGGACTTGTTGAATGCCATCCTGTTGGCCTCTGCCCATCTGTCCAGTCGGTCAAGGTCCCTCTGCAGAGCCTTTCTACCCTCTGACTGACCAACATCTGTTCCCAACTTGGTGTCATCTGCACACTTGCTGATGACTGACTCAACCCCCTCATCCAGATCATCAATGAAGATGTTAAAGAGGATGGGGCCCAGCACTGATCCCTGGGGGATCAGCGCTGTCCAGGCTCCCTAATCTTCATAACAAAACCCAAGCCTCTGCTGTCTGAACAAACTTCCACAAACCTACAAAATACATGAATTTCTATGCTGCTCTTAACTCTTTTCCTTTACTTCCTCATTACTGCCTAGGATGAGTCAGGCAATCTAGTCAGAAGGAAGTGACACCCACTACACACCCAAAATGCTGCTAACTGAAACCCTGAACAAGATTCGACCCATAATTGTAAACACTTCTCCACAGAGCACTGCTTAAGGCTCACTGATGGCCTTCAGGAGTGGTCCTACATCTTCTAAGCTCACACATACTTTTATTGGTACCCAGAAGAGCTCACCTGGGGACACTCCTGATCCATCCACACACACAGAGAGCAAACACCACTTTGCCCACATCTCAAAACTTTGGATTTCACACTGCTTTTCTCCTTAGGAAATCGAAATGACTAATGCTTTTTCTTCTTTTAATCTGCTCTTTTCTTTTGTATTTCCATGGCAGTTTGCTTCAGCTAATTTTGTAGAGCAAGAGAGACATGTCCAGGACAAATAAAAGTGGTTTAATTCCATCAAGTTTTAAACACTTTTTGCTATTAAATTACACAGTTGTTCTTGTAGGGACCTGGGGCAAGGGGGAACAGAGAGAACAGGAATTCAAGTATCTACCTCCTTTCTATATAGCACTGTTTGTTTTACATACTTCTAATCACATTTAATTCCTAGTTACAGCAGCCTAAATACTCATCACCTGTTCATTCACTATCAGGTTCTGTTTTGCTGTTATTTTCACTTGCAAAGCCACAGCAATAACTCAACAAGGAACATGACAGAATCCCAGAAGCCTTTGGGTGGAAAAGACCTTCAAGATCATCAGGTCCAACCAGTATTTAACTCTACCAAGTATGGTGCTAAACCATGATCTTGAAGGTCTCTTCCAACCTGGTTTATTCTATTTGATGATTTGATGATGATCTTCCTCTGCACCCTATCTCTGTGTCTTTTAAACACCTCCAGGCACAGTGATTCACCTCTCTGGTGAGTTTATTCCAGTGCTTGAGAACCTTTTCAGTCATGAATTTTCTTCTAATACCCAATCTAAATGTCCCCTGGTCCAACCTGAGGTCATTTCCTCAGAAGAGAAGAGGAGACAAACACCCACCCCCTCCAGCCTCCTCTCATGGCTGTAGAGAGTGAGAAGGTCTCCCCCCAGCCTCCTCTTCTCCAGATGGAACAACCCCAGTTCCCTCAGCTACTCCTCAGAAGTCCTCCAGGCCCTCCACCAGCTTCATTGTCCTTCTCTGGCCAAGTTCCCACACCTCAAGGTCTTTCTTGTAGTGAGTGCCCCAAAACTGATCCCAGTACTCAAGGTAGGGCCTCACCAGTGCTGAGTACAGGGGCATGATCACTTCCCTAGTTCTGCTGTTCACACTATTCTGGATACAGGCCAGGATGCTGTTGACCTTCTTGGCCATTTCAGTACATGCTGGCTGTCAGTCAGCACCCCCAGGCCTTTCTCTACTGGGCAGCTTTTCGGCCACTATTCAGCAAACCTGCACTGCAGTGAATGGGGAACCTGTAGCAGTTGAACCTGTGGCAGTGAACCTGTAGCACTGCAGTACATGCATTGAGGAAAGGCAGTCTAAGGGTTCCATGAGAACCACAACACAGATTTGTGCCACAGGCTTTCTGTGAGTTGGCCCTTTTGCACTTCACTTCCCTATGACAAGCAGAGTCCCTCAGGGATCAGTCCTGGGACCAGGCTTGTTCAACATCTTTGTGGGTGCCATGGACAGTGGCATTGAGAGCACCCTCAGCAAGTTTGCTGATGACACCAAGCTGTGTGGTGCAGCACACTGGAGGGAAGGGATCCATCCAGAGAGACCTGGACAGGCTGGAGAGGTGGGCACAAGCCAACCTCAGGAGGTTCAACAAGACCAAGTGCAGTGTCCTGCATCTGGGTCGAGGCAATCCCAGGCACAAATCCAGGCTGGGCAGGGACTGGCTGGAAAGCAGCCCTGAGGAGAGAGACTTGGGGGTGCTGGTGGAGGAGAAGCTCAACAGGAGCTCTCAGTGTGCACTTGCAGCCCGGAAAACCAATCAGATCCTGGGCTGCATCAAGAGAAGTGTGGCCAGCAGGGCAAGGGAGGTGATTCTCCCCCTCTGCTCAGCTCTGCTGAGACCCCACCTGCAGTACTGCCTCCAGTTCTGGAGCCCCTATTACAAGAGGGATCTGGAGGTGCTGGAAGGTGTCCAGAGAAGGGCCAGGAGGATGAGCAGAGGGCTGGAGCACCTCTCCTGTGAGGACAGACTGAAGGAGTTGGGGCTGTTCAGTGTGGAGAAGAGAAGGCTCCGAGATGACCTCATTGTGGCCTTCCAGTATCTGAAGGGCGCTACAAGAAGGCTGGGGAGGGACTGCTCAGGATCTCAGGTAGTGATAGGACTAGGGGGAATGGAATGAAGCTGGAGGTGGGGAGATTCAGGCTGGAGGTGAGGAGATTCAGGCTGGAGGTGAGGAGGAAGTTCTTCCCCATGAGAGTGGTGAAGCCCTGGAATGGGTTGTCCAGGGAGGTGGCTGAGGCTCCATCCCTGGAGGTGTTTAAGACCAGGCTGGATGAGGCTCTGGCCAGCCTGACCTAGTGTGGGGGGTCCCTGCCCATGGAAGGGGGTTGGAACTAGATGATCCTTGTGTCCCTTCCAAGCCTGACTGATTCTAGGATACTATCGATACACAGAGATGACAACACTTCCCTATCAAAGAAGGATGTCTGAGATGCACTTGGCCAGTGGGTTAATGGAACTGAAGTAAATCTTTTGTGGACAGATTCAGCAGTATTTTCCATCTATTTCTTTGAAAGCTTCAACTTCCTATCTCCTTTCAGGATGATCACAGATCATAGATGAACTCAAGCTCTCAAGTCAGGTTTCCCATAACCTGTCTAGGTTAAGTATCTGCACAGCTGACGCTGTTCTTTAAATGCCATTTTTGTCCCTTCTGATTTGTAGCCTGTGTGTGACATGCAACAGCTCTCAATTCTCATGCCAAATTCTCTCAGTTTCAACTGAGCACTCTATGATCAGCAGCAAAGCAAAGGATATGGGGGGTCACAGTGGCCACCTTCATTAAGAATCACTTAGTTGAAGTCTGCAGCACAAATACATTACCTAATAGTGTGTCTTCTGGATGGATGTCCACGGTGCTTGGGTTCATTGGTGCATTGATAGCATTTTTACCCTCTTCTTGGAGGTCACTCACTGAATAGGGGGGGAAAAAAAGAAAGACTGTAATAAATGCAAAGTTTGCAGATACATAGGGGTTTGTATTCAGAAAATGAGGAAACATCTGGTAGGTCCATTTCAAAACAGGCCCACAGTTTATGGAAGTAAGAACCACAGCCACAATGGAAAAGAAAATCAAAGTAACACCTTTGTATAGCTTCTTATCAAACTGGGCTAACAACTTGCTGAAAACATTGCCAAAAACCCCCACAATTCTGTGGTAAGAGCAGCATCAGAGTGCCTGTTGTGTGCAGGATGGCCCAGACCTGGAGCAGACAGCACACTGTACAAACAAACTCCTTTTCGGGTAGCACGCCCACCACCTCTTCCAGCTGCACAACACCAGGAACTGCAACCTGCTGCTGGTCTTACAGCAAGCCTCAGAGAATCACAGGGAGCCATACCACAGACAGATGAAAATGTGTTTAATTCTAGCATTGCCAACAGCTAGAAACAGAGTTTGATGAGGAGAACACCAATCTGGCATTTGTGATTTCATGCTCCTCTCTTAAATCTAGAGCTCTCCTTTGGGAAAGCACCCTTCATCAATAAAATGGCTATTAAAATACTTCTTGATATCCTGCCACAGGAACTGAACTTGAGGCCAAGTACTGCCCCTCAGTTTAAGAAGGACATTGAAACACTTGAAGGTGTCCAGAGAAGGGCAACAAGGCTGGGGAGAGGCCTTGAGCACAGCCCTGTGAGGAGAGGCTGAGGGAGCTGGGATTGTTTAGCCTGGAGAAGAGGAGGATCAGGGGTGACCTCATTGCCCTCTACAACTACCTGCAAGGTGGTTGTAGCCAGGAAGGGGTTGGTCTTTTCTCCCAGGCAACCAGCACCAGAACAAGAGGACACAGTCTCAAGCTGTCCCAGGGGAGGTTTAGACTCAAGGTGAGGAAAAAGTTCTTCACCGAGCGAGTCATTCGTCATTGGGATGTGCTGCCCAGGGAGGTGGTGGAGTCACCGTCCCTGGAGGTGTTCAAGGGGAGATTGGACGTGGCACTTGGTGCCATGGTCTAGTTGTGAGGTCTGTTGGGACAGGTTGGACTTGATGATCCTTGGGGTCTCTTCCAACCTTAGTTATACTGTGATACTGTGATGCTGTGATACTGAACAGTTCTTTAGTAACTTCACAGAGCTTGACAGGGAGAAAAGCTGTCGCAATGCCATAATGCTTTAACATTCTCCAAGGCCACATCTCCCCTTAAACTCAGCTACTGATTATCTACTGTAAGCCAGGCTATGGAAATAAGAGCATCTGAAATAGGAGATACAAAGACACTACCACAGCCCCATCTATTCAGTGACAATTCTGTGCTGGCATGGTCTGAGCTGGCTTTTGGCAGCATTTGTGGTGTTCCAGTGTCCCTTGGGAGCGGTCCAAGTGCCATGGTCTTTTCAGGGAAAACCAAGGACTTCCAAATAAAGAAGGTCTGCTAGACAAACTTTTCTGGGGCAAGAAAAGGAGGAACAGTTAATAAATAGTCACAGTATCCCAACAAGCACTTCCTTCAAGAGCAGTCACTGTTCCCCTTTCCCACTGGAAAAATCAAACCACAGGCTAATTGTTTGCACACAGTCTGCAAAGGTTACAAAACCCTGCCTCAGGTATTGGCTTTTTTCTTGCTTGATTGAAGGGGAAGGCACAGAGATCCTACTGCTCCAGAGGAGGACAGGGACACTATAATGCCCATTCCTTCTCTCATGGCTACCTGAAAGGGGTACTTAAAACAAGTTACCACATGTTTTTAACTGCAGTCCCCAAACATGAGTTAATTCTTGTTCTTGGCATGACATTGAACCTGACTAAAATCCTCACTTGTTAATTGCTATTCTTATGTTCTCCAAGCAACAAACACCAGGCTCATACTTTGAGACCTTATGGTTCACAAACCACACTAGGAGCAGCTGGTTAGAGAAAACATGGCACAAAGCCTGGGGAAAGGGGGGGGGGGGGGGGGCCTGCCAGCAGTAAGCATGGCTTGCTTGTTTTGTGTATGCTCCACAAAGGGAGAGAACAGCATCCTCAACTGCAAACAGAATACAGTGCTCCTACACTGTGATGCCCACAGGCATACAGCCACCAGAAGGGACAAGAAGAATTATGTGGAAATTGGATCTTTAAAATCCTGCTAGCACTATAAATGTTCACACTCAACTTAAATCAAACTTCTTTTAGCTGTACCAGCCTTGTTTCTAGGTGTAGCTCTCTTTTCATTCTCACAGCACTGCTGTAATTCTGGAAACTCCAAGCATTCCATGAGGTCAAGGCATTGCTGTTCTTAACAGAAGACAGCCACCCAGCTTCTCTGGGCAGGGAATATATAGCACTGCCTTCAGTGTGTGCTATGGAAGCAAAATCATGCCTACATTTCAAGCCAGAATACTTTTAAAGCAGTTGTATCACCAACAGTTGAATTAAGGTGATACACTTGCCTTTATTTTTAAAGATAGAAACGCTCTCCACTCTTCCTAACACAAATACCTTAGTTTTGAGCAATCTGCTGAACTGAAAGAAAGCATTAATACAAATCTGTGCATGAAGCCCCCAAGCCTCACAGCATGAAGAGCCACACAAAAACCCTTACAATTTGCCCCCAGATCCAGTGGGGCTGGGCCAGATACCACAGGAGCAGAGAGTCATGAGCTACAGCTACCAGCAAAGCAGGGTTATGGCAGCACAACCAAAATGCAGCTGCCCAAGGAAAGCCCTGCTTACAGACAGCCAATACACCAGACCCTAGGCAGCCAGCTTAGAAAGAGATTCTTGCTACAAACATGTTTCCTACCTCCTTTTTTGCGCCTCTTACACAGCAGCCCTGCCATGCCAGCCCCGGCAGCCCACACAGCTCACAGACTGTCTGGATGATGAAGGGGCAGCGGCGACTGCATAAGGGGTTGCCACCTAGGGACTGCCAAACCTATGTTAATTCAGGCATGGTGACTCAGGAGGAGGTACTAAGATAGCCTCCCAGCTGCTAGGTGGAGGGGGAGGGAGGACACAGCACTTGGCCACGGACTCCCCGTCAGTAATCCCTCCCTATCCCTGCTGCTTCTGTAGGCAGCCAAGTGCCTCCCTTGTCCTGCTGCTGGCCACCTAAGAGCAGGTACCACAAAGACAGTGTTTTCTCTGCAAGGAGCTTCCTGAGAAAGTCATCTGCACCCTCTGACCAAAGCGCAGCTGGGTTCCACACCTCGACAGCACGCCCCAGGAGCACACAGGCTCACACAGCAGCAGCCAGCATGCAGAGAAGCAATTGCCCTCAGGGACGTAAATTTGCCGGGGTATTTGCAGCTCCTGCTGCCCTCCAGGACCCTTTCATGTTGCATTGGAAATCTGCTGAGGACTTTTTCCCTGCTTGCTACTCTGCAGTAGTCACTTATCACTACAGAGCAAACAGAATCAGGAAAAGGAAACCCAGCCACAATGCAGAACATATGAAAAAAAACAACCAACCACCACCAAACCACAAAAGCAGAGAACCCTCCCAGGAGCAAGTGGAGAGGACAGGCCAAAGAGCCAGCACGGAGCACCACGTCGGAGAAAAAAGTGAGCGGTGCTCAAATGCAAATTTACAACAAAGCACAGCTTTTAGCCATGCTCTCCCAGCCCCAAAGGGACTGTAAAAATGGATGGCTGTTGTGGATTGTCAGGTATCAGCCTCCTCGACTTTGTGTGGGCAAAAGAAGCTTTGCTGTAAGGTTTATAACGGATCCTTACACCACATGAGCCAGTCATGCAAGACAGCATTTCACCAGTCGAGCAGAGCTGTGCTTGTGCAACAGATCATCAGTCACAGCAGGTCCCACACAGGGTATTACTGCTCCTGGCCTGCTCTCCCTCAATCTGCCCATTCACAGAAGGTACTCCTCTCTTCATTTTCCCTTACCCATAGGAAACATCTTCCTCTGTTGTGCTGGCATTGTCCTTTGCTCTCTAAGGTCTGTGTAAAGTACCTTTCTCCAAAGCCTGATCATTGAATTTCATAGATTGGTCAGAGGAAACCTGCAGCAGGGGAAGACAGGATGGGGCAGGAAATTGAGTACAGGCTGGAGTAGTATCACTTAGTCCAGGCTGATCTCCATCAGAAGCTTTCCTGTATCTCTTGCCCCAGGCTGTTTTGTTTGCTCCTGCTGGCACTCCATGCCATGCCAGGGCAAAGATCTCCCTCATACAAGCAGCACCAACATCCAGGGCATGCTCTCCTGCCTACCAAAAAATGTCTGCCCCCACCTTTTCCCACGACCCAGACTGTGCTGAATGGTTACAGCCTGAATGGAAAACTAGCTGATGGTCTAAAGGATTCAGCTGTGAATTTACACCAGACTAGTCAGGAGTCACTACAGGCACAGAAAGATACCTTGGAAAGGTATCTGGCAGAATTAGCTATGATTTCTGATAGATACCTGCTAAAGCCTCCCTCCTTTCTAGCTGAAGATCTACTGTCTGAGCAGATCCTGAACTAATAGGCAGCACTAGTCACAGAATCACATAACATTAGGGGTTAGAAGGGAACTCAAAAAATCACCCAGCCCAACCCCCCCCTGCCAAAGCAGGATCACCTAAAATAGGTCACACTGGAACACATCCAGTAGCGTTTTGAATGCCTCCAGAGAAGACTCCACAACCTCTCTGGGCAGCCCGTTCCAGCATTCTGTCACCCTCACAGTGAAAGGTTTTCCTTACATTCACATGGAACCTCCTATGCTCCAGCTTGCACTCCTTGCTCCTTGTCCTCTGAACCACTTCGAGACCCCTTTGGCCAGCAGCAGCAAATTCTAAATGAACCAAAGGCTGGGCAAGTGGCCAAGGTATTCAGGCAAAACCTGAGTATTTCTCTCAACCAGAAATTTAAATTCATGAGAAAAAGTGACTTCTCTGACAGGCCCCAGGAAAGCAGCTCTCTGATGCTTGAACAGCCTTCTGGCAGCATCAGCAATCAACATCATTTAGTTGCCCTGGAAGCTGTGCTGGCCTTTCAAACACACCAATATAAGGAATGGACTGTGTACACACAGGCTGTACAGCCCTACATCTCTAAGACAGGGAGTCTGTCTTGCTGCGTGAGAGAAAACTGCACAGAACAGAGGCAATTAGCTGCAGAAGGTTGGAAGTGCTACCAGGGCTGTCAAGTATTTCTCACAAGTCAGGAAATGGCTTTTAAAGTCATCAGGAGCACTGTAAAAAGAAGAGATGCCCCTGCTTTATCTCTTTTAGAAGAAAGAGCAAGCTGACATCAGCAGTTTGATCCTTTCTGCCTTCACTCTTCACAGTTTGAGTGTCATTTTCAAACATGGCAACAACAGCACAGTTCACCTCTGAAGTCTTTACTATTCACTGTCTTATTAGAAGATGGACTGCAAGCCTCTGCCTCTTACAAAAACAGATGGCAAATGCTACTTAATTTTAGCTCTAGTGGATTCTGCCTGCAAGGCTGAGTGCCACACGTCAGAAAGCAGCAGCTGCTGTGACACTAATCAGGGGGTTCTGGGTACGGTGCATTCCTTTGCGTTCAACAAGCGCCAAGCTGGCTACTCAGCATCACCCAACCACTATTTCTACATGATGGTGCTTTATCTTGTGATTAAAACCTAACTTTGGAAGCTACTAGACTGCTTTGTTACCTTTGGCTCCATTACAGATGACTTGCTTAAGTGACTTTGTCATCCTCTTCGGTGGGAGCAGCACAGAGACGGGAAACGTGCGAGGCCCACGTAACTTCAATGGCACAGGAAGCTCTCTTCCTGCTTCCAATGTCAGACTGCTTCCCAAGTTTCCTTGCTCTTCCCAAAGACAAAACCATGACTAGCTGCACTTTTTCAGACAGTGACTCACCTGCCTGTAATTCATATCCCAAGAGTTCAGATAATCACAGGGGGAAAAACTTAAAACCAGAAAGTCCGTATTCAAGAATATTTCTGCTCAGTCTCACAGTATCACCAAGGTTGGAAGAGACCTCGAGGATCATCCAGTCCAACCTGTCTCCACAGACCTCATGACTAGACCATGGCACCAAGTGCCATGTCCAATCCCCTCTTGAACACCTCCAGGGATGGTGACTCCACCACCTCCCTGGGCAGCACATTCCAATGACGAACGACTCGCTCGGTGAAGAACTTTCTCCTCACCTCGAGTCTAAACCTCCCCTGGCACAGCTTGAGACTGTGTCCTCTTGTTCTGGTGCTGGTTGCTAGAGAGAAAAGACCAACCCCTTCTTGTCTACAATCACCCTTCAGGTAGTTGTAGAGGGCAATGAGGTCTCCCCTGAGCCTCCTCTTCTCCAGGCTAAACAACCCCAGCTCCCTCAGCCTCTCCTCACAGGGCTGTGCTCAAGGCCTCTCCCCAGCCTTGTTGCCCTTCTCTGGACACCTTCAAGTGTCTCAATGTCCTTCCTAAACTGAGGGGCCCAGAACTGGACACAGGACTCAAGGTGTGGCCTAACCAATGCAGAGTACAGGGGCACTCCCTTCAGCCCATAGAATGGTAGAATTGTTCTGGCTTGAAAAGACCTCAAAGATCATCGAGTCCAGCCCTCAACCCAAGACCACCATGGCCACCAAATCATGTCCCAAAGTGCCATGTCCACATGTTTCTGCAACATCTCCAGGCATGGTGACTCCACCACCTCACTGGGCAGCCTGCCCCAACACCTGACCACTCCTGAAGGAAAGAGACCGGTGACACAACCTTCATTCACTCACACCTCAGGTGAGGTGTGGCCAGGACAAATCCCCCTGATGATGCAGCCAGGCTTTGTATAAAAGATCAAATGGCTGCTGCAGCTCCCCCTTTCCTCAGGGGGTGTCAAACCAGAAGGCAACAAGTCCCTGGTGGGAAAGACCCTGCAGTTTCTATCTCCTAACCTGCTGCTCTGCCTATCACAGTATCACCAAGGTTGGAGGAGACCGCAAAGATCGAGTCCAACCTGTCACCACAGACCTCATGACTAGACCATGGCACCAAGTGCCACGTCCAGTCTCCTCTTGAACACCTCCAGGGACGGTGACTCCACCACCTCCCTGGGCAGCACATTCCAATGACAAACGACTCTCTCAGTGAAGAACTTTCTCCTCACCTCCAGCCTAAACTTCCCCTGGTGCAGCTTGAGACTGTGTCCTCTTGTTCTGCTGCTGGTTGCCTGGGAGAAGAGACCAACTCCCTCCTGTCTACAACCTCCCTTCAGGTAGTTGTAGAGAGCAATGAGGTCACCCCTGAGCCTCCTCTTCTCCAGGCCATGGATATAGGCAGACCAAGACATGCAGACTTTTCACCTGACACCTACAACTCTTTCACACACAGAATTGGTTTCAAAACTGCAAGCCTTCAAGGAACACTGAACAAAAAAACCTTCACAAAACCCTGGCATTTTCCAAGAAAAACTGTTGCATTGAAAGGCTTCAAAACGAGCCCCAAACCCACTGCAGGCTGATATGGTGGCACTCTGCCTGTGCAGACAAACCACACACACAACTCATAGCTCTGCTACTGCCTTAGTAACTGCTGAACATTTACAAAGGGCTCCAAGATCTTTTGATAGAGACTCCAGGAGAAAGACAGAGCCTCCTATAATTATAATAGAGAATTAATAATCCCAGGCAGATCCAAGCCTTGATCAAATCCACATAAAGGCATTGTATCAACAGACTGCATTTAAAGCAGAACTGTGATGAGAAAGGCAATTATTCACACGTCTCAGTAGGCAGACAAGGCACTCACAACAGCCATGGACCACACAACAGCCAGCAAAGCAAGACCAACTAACCATGCTGTTACACTGCTGGAACAATTGAACAGAACAGATAGATCCTTGCTCTGGTATTAATCTGGCAATGATAGCAACCAGCACAGCCAGAGCCAACCCACAGCTGCCTGGCCATAAACAGACAGTGATAAAAGCCAAGATGAGCCCACAGTACCAACACAGAGCCATCATATCAGCAGGAGGCTGGCCAACTTAGTCAAGAGGGCTTTAAACTGAAGGACACAGGGGATGAGGTCCAAAGTGGCAATGCTTATGCTGTTGCATTCAAGTGAGGAATAAGCCAGGCAAACCACAGCTGCAACAAATGCTGCTTAGCTGCCTTCCACAATGAGAGTCAGAGGGCAAACCACCTCGAGGCTGGGCATGACTGTGGCAGTTCTTCCTGCTCCCTTCCAGAGCTGCTTGTCTTTCCTAAAGAGCTTGTATCTATCCATTCCCACCCTCCAGTCACAGGAGCCATCCCACCACATCTCAGTGATGCCCGATGTCATAGCCCTGTAGGCATACTGGGTTCAGTTTTGGGGCCCTCACTACAAGAAAGACATTGAGATGCAGGATCAGGTCCAGAGAAAGGCAACAAATGTGGTGAAGGGTCTGGAGAACAGGTCTGGGGAGAAGTGGCTGAGGGAACAGGGGACTGAGGGGAGACATAATCACTCTCTACAACTCTGTGAGAGGAGGCTGGAGCAAGGCAGTGGCTGGTCTCTTCTCCCTGGGAACAAGTGAGAGGATGAGAGAAAATGGCCTCAAGTTGCACGAGGGGAGGTTTGGTTTGGCACCAAGCACCAACAAGAATTCTTTAACCAAAACCAGCTCCAGAAAATAGAATCAACTCACTGCTTAAGGTACCCATGTTTGATGCATACAGCCAAAGCAAATCAAGGGAGAGACAGCAGGAGCTGTCAGAAGCAGAGCTAACAGCATCACCCTGGAATAGAGATACTTAGTTCATTCACACAATTCTTGTCTTCTGCACCATGAAGAAATCTGGGAGAAGTAAGTACTTCAGTTTACTGCCTCCTACAAGCTCTGATCCCACACACAAACCTCACTGTGCAAGCTTTGCCAGGCAGAACACATCACATCAAAAAAGTCACTACTGAGGCCTGTGGTAGCATGTTTTACAACTGAACTGGTTTCCAACCCTCCCCCAACTTCTTTCCACCTCCTTCTCATGGTTTGACACTTTGCATGTATTTTAATGGAAGCCCCTTAGGTAACTGCCTAAGCAGTTTTGCCTCAGCTCACTGCTTTCCCATTCCTTTCCTCCCCACTGCCACTTTCCAAAGGTATAATAATAATAATAATAAACCAGGTTGGAAGAGACCTTCAAGATCATCGTGTCCAACCCATCAACCAATCCAACACCACCTAAACAACTAACCCATGGCACCAAGCACCCCATCAAGTCTCCTCCTGAACACCTTCAATGATGGTGACTCTACCACCTCCCCAGGCAGCCCATTCCAATGGGCAATCACTCTCTCTGTGTAGAACTTCTTCCTAACATCCAACCTAAACCTCCCCTGGCGCAGTCTGAGTCTGTGTCCTCTTGTTCTGGTGCTGGTTGCCTGGGAGAAGAGACCAACCTCAGCCTGTCTGCAACCTCCCTTCAGGTAGTTGTAGAGAGCGATAAGGTCACCCCTGAGTCTCCTCCTCTCCAGGCTAAGCAACCCCAGCTCCCTCAGCCTCTCCTCATAGGGCTGTGTTCCAAGCCTCTCACCAACTTTGTTGCCCTTCTCTGGACTCGTTCCAGCAAGTCAACCTCCTTCCTAAACTGAGGGGCCCAGAACTGGACACAGGACTCGAGGTGTGGCCTAACCAGTGCAGTGTACAGGGGCAGAATGACCTCCCTGCTCCTGCTGGCCACACTGTTCCTGATGCAGGCCAGGATGCCATTGGCCCTCCTGGCTGCCTGGGCACACTGCAGGCTCATGTTCAGTCTACTGTTGACCAGCACCCCCAGGTCCCTCTCTGCCTGGCTGCTCTCCAGCCACTCTGACCCCAGCCTGTAGCACTGCATGGGGTTGCTGTGGCCAATGTGCAGAACCTGGCACTTGGATGTGTTCAATCTCATGCCCTTGGACTCTGCCCATCTGTATGAAAAGGTTAACAACCACCACCAAAAGCAGTCTGCTGTGCAAATACAAAAACATTTGATGTTGCCTGGTCTTCTTAACATGTCAAGAGCAGTACAGAGTAATAAACTCACTTCTGAAGGCAGCGACGGCAGGTGAGCACAAGACGCAGCAGAAAGCCTCCGTCCTCTCCAGGCACAGCTCCAACGTTCAACAAACCAACTTCACACGAATGCAAACGAAGCTACAGCTATGACTTGCAACTCAAAAAAAGCAACATTTTGCTTGTGCAACATGATTCTACAGGAAGAATAAGCTGAGATAAATGAGGCTGCAAACCACAAGATGTGCACGTGCCTAATTGCTGGAGCTGCCCAAACGTCACCCAGAAAGACAAGGAAAACCCTGGAAAGCAAACCCTGTTGGCAACACACATGGTAGGGTTTGCTGGTTTTCAGGTAACTTGCTAGCTTTCAGCTCAACAGAGCACAGGACCAGTGGAGGGATAGGCAGCACTCCAGACTAGAAGCTTGAACCTGAACACTCAACACACAGTTCTCAGAGTACCATATATTGAGGCTGCTCGTGCCTAGCTCTACCTTTCCGGAGTCCTACCTGCATCCAAGACACTAAAGCAGTGCACTGAAATGTCTCCTTGTACATGTAGATGCTGCAAAATATAAAGAAGTTCTCTCAATGGTTTCCAGAGAAGTAATGTGTGAAAAAATATTTCAGTTGCTGCTTTGAGCACCAGAGGAACATGCCGAGGGAAGCACTTCAGTGATAAGCACTGCACTACGGACCTCACAATAAAAGAAAGGCTGGAACTCAGAGCCCACAGCCAGACAAAAGCCAGTCCATGAGGGAAAGATGCAGGGAAGACAGCAGCTGCCATAAAAGCATTCAGATACTCAACACTGACAGGTTTAAGTAAGGAATCAAGGGGTTGGAGCACCTCTGCTACAAGGACAGGCTGAGAGAGCTGGGATTGTTCAGCTTTGGAGAAGAGGAGGCTCTGGGGAGACCTAATAGCAGCCTTCCAGTACTGAAGGGGACTACAAGAAGGATGGGGAGAGACTGTTTACAAAGGCCTGCAGTGATAGGACAAGGAGCAATGACTTCAAACTAGAGAAAAGAAGATTTAGATTGGATGTTAGGAGCAAGTTCTTTACTATGAGGGTAGTGAAACACTGGAACAGGTTGCTCAGGGAGGTGGTTGAGGCCCCATCCCTGGAAATATGCAAGGTGAGGCTTGATGAGGCAGTCTGGTCTAGCTGGGGATGTCCCTGCTGACTATGGGGAGGTTGGATTGGATGACCTTTGGAGGTCCCTTCTGGCCCAGACCATTCTATGATTCTATGAAACAGACACCACCATGTCTTAATAGAGCTGCTGAAGATCACACAGAAAGAGCAGAGCTCAGGCATCTGATTGCCATACCAGTCCAGTCTCCCAAACACAGCCCTCAAGGGACAACAGAATGCCATCTTTCAACAATAGCCAGCCCAAGAATCAAATGAAAACAATTCCAAAGGACAAGAAAATGTCACATTTCATGAGGTATCAAAAACCCTGCAGCTGTTATCATTTGTTTACTTACCCAGCACACAGAAGTTTGACATGATTTGCAATTCTAGCTTTCTGTGGTCTCTTTTAAAGCCTTTGCACTGATAATGCCAGGACCTATGAGATACACAAGGTGGTGTTTCACTGGGGCTAGACATCTTAAAGACTTTCAAACTCAGCTACTGATCAGTCCTAAAGTGGCTTTCTAACTACATGTCCTCTCTGACTCACCCTCACCCAAAGAAGCTGGCAGAGCAGCAGCCCAGTGAAATCCAATCTCTCCTCCTCACTAAACGATTAGACAAGCAAGAAAACCAACCAACCAACCCACAAACCCAGCAAAAATGTTGTATGCTTACCACTACCTCAGTGCAAATCCAATAAAATACCTTCATTGATGGTCTGGATGAGGGCATTGAGTCAGTCATCAGCAAGTTTGCAGATGACACCAAGCTGGGAGCAGATGTTGGTCAGTTAGAGGGCAGAAGGGCTCTGCAGAGGGACCTCAACTGACTGGACAGATGGGCAGAGTCCAACAGGATGGCATTCAACAAATCCAAGTGCCAGGTGCTGCACTTTGGGCACAGCAACCCCATGCAGAGCTACAGGCTGGGGTCAGAGTGGCTGAAGAGTTCCCAAACAGAGAGGGACCTGGGGGTGCTGATTGACAGCCACCTAAACATGAGCCAGCAGTGTGCCCAGGTGGCCAAGAAGACCAAGGGAATCCTGGCCTGCATTAGGAATAGTGTGGCCAGCAGGAGCAGGGAGGTCATTGTGCTCCCGGACTCTGCACTGGTTAGGCCACACCTTGAGTCCTGTGTCCAGTTCTGGGCCCCTCAGTTTAGGAAGGACATCGAGACACTTGAAGGTGTCCAGAGAAGGGCAACAAGGCTGGGGAGAGGCCTTGAGCACAGCCCTGTGAGGAGAGGCTGAGGGAGCTGGGGTTGTTTAGCCTGGAGAAGAGGAGGCTCAGGGGAGACCTCATTGCTCTCTACAACTGCCTGAAAGGTGGTTGTAGACAGGTAGGGGTTGGTCTCTTCTCCCAGGCAACCAGCACCAGAACAAGAGGACACAGTCTCAAGCTGCACCAGGGGAAGTTTAGGCTGGAGGTGAGGAGAAAGTTCTTCACCGAGCGAGTCGTTCGTCATTGGAATGTGCTGCCCAGGGAGGTGGTGGAGTCACCATCCCTGGAGGTGTTCAAGAGGGGATTGGATGTGGCACTTGGTGCCATGGTCTAGTCATGAGGTCTGTGGTGACAGGTTGGACTCGATGATCTTTGAGGTCTCTTCCAACCTTGGTGATACTGTGACACTGTGAAAATTACCTCGATGAGAAGCACAGTTGCACTGCATCATTAACTCACAGACTTCCTGCTGTTTAAGAAATGTTCTTTCTTTAGTTGTTGAAGGGTCCAAGCTGCCAAGGGAAGCTGGAAGGCTGGAAGGGACCTCAGGAGGTCTCTAGCTAATCTCATCCTCAGAACAGGGTCAGCTCTAAGATCAGACCAGTTAGCTTATAGCTTTATTGTGTCACATCTTCAAACCTTCAGAACAGAGGCTGCACAAACTGTTTGCATCCTGTCCCACTGCATCAACAGTCCCCAGCACAACAAAGTGCATCCCATTATGCAGACTGAATTTCATTTCAGTTTGTATCTGCTGTCTTTCTGCTCTGCTATGCACAACAGTGAAGAACTTGGCTCCATCTTCTCACCAGTCTCCTGCTGTTTATTCAAGATGTCCATGAAGCAGTCTCTTCCAGAGACTGAAGAAGTTCAGCTCCCTCAGCGTTCATTGCAGAGACCAGGCCTACTGCTGAAGGTACCCCAGTTTAGTCATGCCTTTCCTGTATTGGGGAACTGGACTTAGTGTATCAGATGGGATCTAAGTACTGAGTAGAGTGGGATAATGACTTTGCTCACTCTGCTGGCTGTGCTTCTGTTAATACAGTCCTGGGTATGGTTGGTTTTCTTCCCAGCAATGGCAGACTCCTGGCCCATGGTCACCTTGCTTCCCACCAAGGGCCCCCTGGGCCTTTCCAGCAGTGCTGCCCAGCAGGAAGGCAATCTCCAGCCCATAGCATTGCAAGAGGCTCTTCTTTCTGAAGTGCAGGACTTTCTACTTGTTCACACTGGATTTCAGAATGTTCCTATCTGCTCATTTCTCCTGCCTTCTGTATATCTCCCTGAACAGCCCTGCCCTCAAGTGTATCAGCTGGTCACCCAGGTTAGTGGCATCTGCAAACTGTATGAACAGGCACTTCATCACCTCATCCAGGTCATTGATGAATAGGATAGGATAGGATAGGATAGGATAGGATAGGATAGGATAGGATAGGATAGGATAGGATAGACCAGGTTGGAAGAGACCTTCAAGATGGTGTCCAACCTATCATCCAACACCAACTCATCAACTAACCCATGGCACCAAGCACCCCATCAAGTCTCCTCCTGAACACCTCCAGTGATGGTGACTCCACCACCTCCCCAGGCAGCCCATTCCAATGGGCAATCACTCTCTCTGTGTAAAACTTCTACCCTCCAGCCTAAACCTCCCCTGGCACAGCTTTAGTCTGTGTACTCTTGTTCTGGTGCTGGTTGCCTGGGAGAAGAGACCAACCCCCACCTGGCTACAACCTCCCTTCAGGTAGTTGTAGAGAGCAATAAGGTCACCCCTGAGTCTCCTCCTCTCCAGGCTAAGCAACCCCAGCTCCCTCAGCCTCTCCTCACAGGGCTGTGTTCCAAACCCCTCCCCAGTTTTGTTGCCCTTCTCTGGACTCGTTCCAGCAAGTCAACCTCCTTCCTAAACTGAGGGGCCCAGAACTGGACACAGGACTCAAGGTGTGGCCTAACCAGTGCAGTGTACAGGGGCAGAATGACCTCCCTGCTCCTGCTGGCCACACTGTTCCTGATGCAGGCCAGGATGCCATTGGCCCTACTGGCTGCCTGGGCACACTGCAGGCTCATGTTCAGCCTGCCATCAACCAGCACCCCCAGGTCCCTCTCTGCCTGGCTGCTCTCCAGCCACTCTGACCCCAGCCTGTAGCACTGCATGGGGTTGCTGTGGCCAATGTGCAGAACCTGGCACTTGGATGTGTTCAATCTCCTGCCCTTGGACTCTGCCCATCTGTCCAGCCTGTCCAGGTCCCTCTGCAGAGCCTCTCCACCCTCCAGCAGATCAACTCCTGCCCCCAGCTTGGTGTCATCTGCAAATTTACTGATGATGGACTCATCCAGGTCATTGATGAATAGAATAGAAAGGAATAGCCCAGGTTGGAAGAGACCTTCAAGATGGTGTACAACCTATCATCCAACACCACCTAATCAACTAACCCATGGCACCAAGCACCCTATCAAGTCTCCTCCTGAACACCTCCAGGGATGGCAACTCCACCACCACCCTGGGCAGCCTGTTCCAACACCTCACTACTCTTCCAAATAAAGACATTTTCCCTAGTATCCAATCTAAACCTTCCCTGGCACAATCTGCACCCATTTCCTCTAGTGCTATCACTAGTTATTTGGGAGAAGACACTAGCACCAGCCTCACTACAACCTCCTTTCAGGTAGTTGTAGAGAGCAGTAAGATCTACCCCTAGCTTTCTCTTCTCCAGACTAAACAACCCCAGTTCCCTCAGCCACTCTTCATGCAACATGCCCTACAAACTCCTCACCAGCTTCACTGCTCTTCTCTGGACACACTCTGGAACCTCAATGTCTTTCTTATACTGTGGTGCCCAGAACTGAACACAGCACTCAAGCTGTGGCCTCAGCAGGGCCAAGTACAGGGACACAATCACTGCCCTACTCCTGCTGGACACACAGGTTTTGGTACAGGCCAGGAAGCCATTGGCCCTCTTGGCCACCTTAGCATACAGTATCACAGCATCACAGCATCACAGTATAACCAAGGTTGGAAGAGACCTCAAAGATCATCAAGTCCAACCTGTCTCTACAGACCTTCACGACTAGACCATGGCACCAAGTGCCACATCCAATCCCCTCTTGAACACCTCCAGGGACGGTGACTCCACCACCTCCCTGGGCAGCACATTCCAATGACGAATGACTCACTCAGTGAAGAACTTTCTCCTCACCTCGAGTCTAAACCTCCCCTGGCACAGCTTGAGACTGTGTCCTCTTGTTCTGGTGCTGGTTGCTAGAGAGAAGAGACCAACCCCTTCCTGGCTATAACCACCTTTCAGGTAGTTGTAGAGAGCAATGAGGTCTCCCCTGAGCCTCCTCTTCTCCAGGCTAAACAACCCCAGCTCCCTCAGCCTCTCCTCACAGGGCTGTGCTCAAGGCCTCTCCCCAGCCTTGTTGCCCTTCTCTGGACACCTTCAAGTGTCTCAATGTCCTTCTTAAACTGAGGGGCCCAGAACTGGACACAGGACTCAAGGTGTGGCCTAACCAATGCAGAGTCCAGGGGCACAATGACCTCCCTGCTCCTGCTGGCCACACTATTCCTAATGCAGGCCAGGATGCCATTGGCCCTCTTGGCCACCTGGGCACACTGCTGGCTCATGTTTAGGTGGCTGTCAATCAGTACCCCCAGGTCCCTCTCTGTTTGGCAGCTCTCAGCCACTCTGACCCCAGCCTGTAGCTCTGCATGGGGTTGCTGTGGCCAAAGTGCAGCATCTGGCACTTGGACTTGTTAAATGCCATCCTGTTGGACTCTGCCCATCTGTCCAGTCGGTCGAGGTCCCTCTGCAGAGCCTTTCCACCCTCTGACTGACCAACATCTGTTCCTAACTTGGTGTCATCTGCAAGCTTGCTGATGACTGACTCAACCCCCTCATCCAGATCATCAATGAAGATGTTAAAGAGCATGGGGCCCAGCACTGATCCCTGGGGGACGCCACTGGTGCCTGGCTTCCAGCTGGCTGTGGCACCATTCACCACCACTGCTGCCTCATGTTCAGCCAGCTGTCTACCAGCTGCCCCAGGTCCTTTTCCACCAGGCTGCTTTCTATCCACTCCTCCCCAGGCCTGTAAGTGTTGTTTGGGGTTGTTGTGACCAGAGTGCAGGACCCAGCACTTAGTCTTGCTAAACCTCATTCCATTGGCCTCAGCTCATTGATCTAACCTGCCCAGATCTCTCTGCACTGTCTTCCTAGCCTCCAGCAGATCAGCACACATGCTCAGCTTAGTGTTGTCTGCAGAGCTGCTGAGGGTGCACTCAGTCCTCCCATTCAAATCATTGAGAAAGATATTAAACAGAACTGGCCCCAGAGAGCCAAGGTCCCTGGCAGACCAAATTCAGTACAGATTCAAGATGTATCTATAGTGATAGCACTCTTGCAGCCTGCCTTATTTTCCCGTGAAACCAATTCACTGCAACAATATTGGGAGCCACGGAGAAGGCAGCCAAGGATAGGCCCCCAAGGGCAAATTTTACAGCTCCAATCCTAAGCAGAAAATACAAGCTTGGATGCCCTCAGACTTGGTCCTCTTCTACCATTTCTGAAGAAAATCTCCTCAATTCTGCAAAGCCTCTAAATCCATCTGCTGGGCTAGGAAAGTCAGAGAACAAGCCACACTACTCTGGTTTAAAATGACAGGAGTGTCTGCATCTGTTTAATAACACACACACATACATCTGCCAAGCAGGCACAGTGGAAAGACACTTTCTGAGGATTACACATTCTTCTAGTTACACACAGTAAAAAGCCACCATGCCTCTATACAGACCTCAGAATAGCTCTCCTCCACATCCAGCTCTCGCAGCCTCCTTCCTTACTCCAGATAAATTGTGTATGCAACCATTTCAGCTAATTCAGAACCAGCAGTAAGGCCATGGCAGCTACAATGGAAAATGCACTACTCCTTTTTTCAGGGGATTTCATTAGGGTTCAGCCACACACTGAAAGAAGTACTAAAGAAGAAGCTGGAAGTCCAGAAACCAGAACAGCCTGCATGTTTTATAGCCAAAATGCAGCATACAGCGAAAAGAGATGGCTTAAGAGTTTAGGTCTGGCCACCAGAAGGGCCTTGGGGACTATTGTGAAGCCTTTTTAACCTTGGGATGTAATCACTGAGAGGCAAAAATGAATTCCCAAAGAGGCTGTTGCTCGCTGCTAGCAAAGTCAAAATCAGAATCCCACCCCCACAGTCTCTCCTCCAGCCTAAGGGCTCTGGAGAAGGGTCTGCAGTGGGTGCATGGAAAAGAACCATGTGTGCAGGACTTGTAATTAGAAGTTTCACTGTGCAGATATCTGTTCCTCCAAGAGGAGGAACAGAGGTTTAAGCAGTGACTGCTCTCAGGCAGTACACGCTGCCAGGTGTGCGTGTTATCTCCACATCTGTTTTTCAGAGCAAGACTTAATCAGATTCCAATTACAGAACCCCAGAACTATGCATGTTAGCCACAATATTTTTCCAGCTAAACCAGACTTACAGCACAGAAGTCATGGATTTGGGGTTGCAGCTTTCTACTTAGTCAACAGAAGAGTACAAATTAGCAAATTTACTCCTGAACAGAACAGACTTCACCCTGGAGGAATCACTTGGCCGTGACCAACTAGTTGTGCAACACAGAGGTTCCTGTTCCCACTTCTCCTCTGAGTTCAGCTCAGGCCCAGAGAAAAATGGGAGTCACTGCCACCCACACTAGAATCATAGAAGAATCATAGAATCAATAAGGTTGGAAAAGACCTCAGAGATCATCAAGTCCAACCTATTACCTAACACCTCATGACTAACTAAACCATGGCCTCAAGTGCCACATCCAATCCTTTTTTGAACACCTCCAGGGATGATGACTCCACCACCTCCCTGGGCAGCACATTCCAATGGCCATTAACTCTTTCTGTGAAGAACTTTTTCCTCACCTCAAGCCTAAACTTCTCCTGGCCCAGCTTGAGGCTGTGTCCTCTTGTTCTGGTGCTGGTTGCCTGGGAGAAGAGACCAACCCCCATCTGGCTACAACCTCCTTTCAGGTAGTTGTAGACAGCAATAAGGTCTCCCCTGAGCCTCTTCTTCTCTAGGCTAAGCAACCCCAGCTCCCTCAGCCTCTCCTCACAGGGCTGTGCTCCAAACCCCTCCCCAGCTTTGTTGCCCTTCTCTGGACACCTTCCAGCAACTCAACATCTTTCCTAAACTGAGGGGACACAGGACACAGGACACAGGACTCAAGGTGTGGCCTAACCAGTACTGAGTACAGGGGCAGAATGACCTCCCTTGTATAGGATAGAATGGAAGCACTAGCACTGTTGGTGTGGATCACCTGAAGACAGCGAGTCCCGTGGTGGTGGGGATGGCATGCACCACCCCTGCACAGCCTGTCCTGCAGCAGAGGTCCCAGGAGCCAGTGCTGCTCCTCCTGATGGCACCTGGAAGAACCCCCTGAAAAGCAGAGGCTTTCCCATTTCTCACCCTTCACCTCCCTCCCTTCCACTTCCCTCCGCCCCACCACAACAAATACCACAATTCTCTCCACCCCTCAGCCCAGAGTGAGAAGCACCCACACAGCACATGACAACAGCCAGAGGCAGGTGCACCACAGCCACCAGGATGGGTCATAAAGCAAGGACCAGTCCATGCAGACCCCAGGCAAAACCTGCTGCAGGTCCACATGCTCTGCAAGTCAAACAACTCTGACAGCTTCATCAGCTGATTTTGCTGTGCCCTGAGGAAAAAAAACGAGCTTCATCAGTGATAACTCACATATATAACACATCTCACAGAGCAGGCAGGAGACATACAAGGGAAAGCATAAGCAATGACCAAAGGCACCGTGCAGAAGAGGTCAGTCAGAGGGTTGTGCAGAGTAGGGCATGTGGGCAACTTGACAGCTGACCAGAACAGAGTCCTTGCCATCAGTCACATCCAGCTAATAGTACTGGCTGCATCCCATTCTGGAGCCACCTGCTTTGACCTTCAGGCAGCTGGCTTCTGCAATAAAAATACCCAGATCCCATTAGGTCAAAGAACCTGAAAGGTTGCTGTCATGGGTGGTATAATGAGCAGAAGTCAGCATGTTGGGCGAGATTTATACTTTTACATCAGCACAAAGAGAAGCCTTCATTCTTTCTTGGTGGCCTTAATATCTCCTAAAATGATGGTGAGGGGGTTTGAGAGCTGGCCCTTTGCCTGCTGCTGCAGTGCAGACTTATGCCCACATGCATAAGAACATGGACTGAGAGGTGGTTGTAGCCAGGTGGGGGTTAGTCTCTTCTCCCAGGCCACAAGCAAGAGAACAAGAGGACAGAGTCTCAAGCTGCACAGGGGGAAGTTTAGGCTTGATTTAAGAAAGAAGTTCTTCACAGAAAGAGAGATTGCCCATTGGAACAGGCTGCCCAGGGAGGTGGTGGGGTCGACATCCCTGAAGGTGTTTAAGAAGAGACTGGATGAGGCACTTAGTGCCATGGTCTAGTTGATCAGTTAGGGCTGGGTGATGAGTTGGACTTGATGATCTTGGAGGTCTCTTCTGACCTAGTTGATTCTGTGAAAATGCTGAAAAGGGAACAAGACTCCAGGGCTGAGAAGGCAGGCACAGAGCCTCCTGGATTAACAGTGTGAGCAAGGGTGGCAAGGATCACAAACAGGCCCAGGACTGGGGCCAATTCCCTTTAATGTCTTTAGCAAGGGCCTGGACAAGAGGATTGAGTGCACCTGCAGTAAGTGTGCAGATGACACTAAGCTAGGAGGAAGTGCTGGTATGCTTGAAGGTAGGAAAGCTCTACAGAGGGACCTAGACAGGCTGGATCAATGAACTGCAGTCAGCTGTATGCGATTCAACAAAGCCAAGTGCCAAGTCCTGCACCTGGGTCACGACAACCCCATGCAACACTCAAGGCTTAGGGAAGAGTGGCTGGAAAGCTGCCTGGCAGAGAAAGAGCTAGGGGTGTTGACCAACACCTGGCTGAACATAAGCCTCTGTGTGCTCAAGTGTGTGGCCAAGAAGACAAACAACATCCCAGCTTGTATCAGGAATAGTGTGACCAGCAGGGCCAGGGACGCGATCATGCCCCTGGACTCAGCACTGGTGAAACCACACCTTGAGTACAGGGATTAATTTTGGGGCTCTCACTCCTGGAAAGACATTGAGCTACTGGAGTGGGTCCAGAGAAGGGCAATGAAGCTGAAGGGTCTGGAGAACAGAGTTTATGAGGAGTGGCTGAGGGAACTGGGGTTGTTTACTCTGGAGAAAAGGAGGATGAGGGGAGACCTTCTCACCCTCTACAACTAAGAGGAGGTTGGACTGAAGTGAGAGTTGGTCTCTTCTCCCTACAAGAAGAGGAAATGGCCTCGTGTTGCACTGGGAAAGGTTTAGATTGGATATTAGAAGACACTCCTTGACAGAAAGGGTTCTCAAAAATTGGAATAGACCCTCCAGAGTGGTGGTTAAATACCCACCCCTGGAGGTGTTTAAAAGACAAAGAGATGTGGTGCTGAGGGACATGGTTTTAGAACTAGGCTTGGTAGAGCTACATAGTGGTTGGACTTGAAGGTCTTTTCCAGCTGAAACTGCTCTGTGGTTCTGTGAAGTTATGGGTGAAGCATAAAACTCCTTAAGGTACATGTCAGTGTCTCGGTCACACGGCCCTGTCACCTCCATCACGTCCCAGGAGCTCTGACACAGACAACCCCCTCAGGTGCATGCTTTCAGGCTAAGATTTCTGATGGTGCCAAAGAAATTTGCACACTTGACTTCCTTTGAAAACTAACAGTAATTGGGCCTCCAGATCTCTCAGAGCATCAGCAGCACTTGTATGCATAAGACACACACACCAAGTCTCCTTCCCAGCTGTAACTGTTGAAGCACCTCTTCCTGCAGCTAGTAGTCTCTGCCTTGCACTGGCCTTGCCATAGACCACATAACCCTGAATCCCTCAGCAACACGTTGTTCTGACATGCTTTCACAACAGAAGCAGCTTGCCAGCTCATCTCCAAAATCTCCCAACATCAAAGTATGATCCAAAGCTCAAAGCAGTCCATTAGAGCGCTCCACCAGCTTCATGTTTTCAGCTCAGCTGGCCTGTAACTGTTCTTGAAGTATATAAAAAGACATTTGGCACTGTTGTGCCTAAATACATTACTACATCCATGCTCCTACATTGCTGACATGCAAATCAGTGAGATGCATTTGTATTAATAAAGAAATCTAACTGCCACAACTCTTAAAAGCCCAAGCACTGTGTGGTAGTTTTCATTCACTTCCAACTGAGCTGGTCTGGCAAATTTAATGGGGGGGAGGGTGGGGGGTGGAATTTCAACCCACCACACACTGAAGTCAAGATTAAAGCGTTTACAATAACACATCATAGAGCACAGCCTGATCTGTCTGCACAGACCCACCAGTGGGACCTTCACATCACCTAGCAGAGAGCACCTGCACAGCCTTTGCCTGAAGGCGTGCCTTCGCAGCTCTTTCCATTCCTATCAGCTCCACATGCAGCCCTCTGCACATGAAAGTCTCACAGGGCTCACCCACACACTCCTCCAACAGAAACAGCCAGATGCCTGCTTCTGGGAGTATCATAGTATCAGTCAGGGTTGGAAGGGACCACAAGAATCATCTAGTTCCAACCCCCTGCCATGGGCAGGGACACCTCACACTAGATCAGGCTGGCCACAGCCTCATCCAGCCTGGTCTCAAACACCTCCAGGGACAGCGCCCCAACCACAGTCTCACAGTATCACCAAGGTTGGAAGAGACCTCAAAGATCATCGAGTCCAGCCTGTCACCACAGACCTCATGACTAGACCATGGCACCAAGTGCCACATCCAATCCCCTCTTGAACACCTCCAGGGATGGTGACTCCACCACCTCCCTGGACAACCCATTCCAGGGCTTCACCACTCTCATGGGGAAGAACTTCCTCCTCACCTCCAGCCTGAATCTCCCCACCTCCAGCTTCATTCCATTCCCCCTAGTCCTATCACTACCTGAGATCCTGAGAAGTCCCTCCCCAGACTTCTTGTAGGCCCCTTCAGATACTGGAAGGCCACAATGAGGTCACCTGGGAGCCTTCTCTTCTCCAGGCTGAACAGCCCCAGCTCCCTCAGTCTGTCCTCACAGGAGAGGTGCTCCAGCCCTCTGCTCATCCTCCTGGCCCTTCTCTGGACCCCTTCCAGCACCTCCAGATCCCTCTTGTCATAGGGGCTCCAGAACTGGAGGCAGTACTCCAGGTGGGGTCTCCCCAGAGCTGAGCAGAGGGGGAGAATCCCCTCCCTTGCCCTGCTGGCCACACTTCTCTTGCTGCAGCCCAGGATCTGATTGGCTTTCCATGCTGCAAGTCTCTCCCAAGCTATTAGCATTAATAAAGCATTTAGGAAAAATGCAAACAGGTATCACTGAACAATTGCTTTTAAGCAAGGGTAGACTTCAATGAGAAAAGGAAGTCCCTTTCCAAATCCTTGCATTAGCATTTGTAAGAAAAATGAGGATGAATAATACCACCAACAGGTAATAATAATACCACCAACCCTCCAAGTGAATGAAGAGTGAATCAAGGAGTCCTTACAGCTTTGCATGGTTTTAGGATCTATTTAACAGGCATCTTTCAGCATCATTTTAAAGCTAAGTATCTCTGCTGGCATTCTTAAGCAGCCACCAGGCAATAGCTGCAGCAAAGGTGCAGCATGCAGAGACAGAGAGGTTTGGGGGTTTTGCAGTTTGTTTACACAGACACCCCCCTGGAGATCAAATAACATAGCATTAACAAGAGATTTTAACTATTCTGAGTATATCATATTGAAATGAAAGCTGAGAACCATTTTCTACCCAATTCTCCTACCTCACTGCACCCAAGGGGATGCCTTACAGACTTGAGATGTACTCACCAATACAGAAGCAAGGAAGCAGAGTTGGTTTTAAAGGACTTTTCCCTTCAGAGAGGAATGACCTGCACAAGCAGCCCCATCAGTTTCAAAGGAATGATACAGAAACTGTTTCCTCCAATTTAATTCTGCTGTTGATCTTATTTCCCCATGTTCTCCCCTCCAGAAAGCCAAAGTGGATCAAGCACCACGAGCAGTCCCACTTGAACAACTCATAGGTGGGTTTTAGCATATGTAGAGCTGTGGGAAGTGGGCAGATTATGCAGCACCTTTGCCTAAGGATCAGGGCACCCGAGATGACTCAGGAGATACAGTTTCCTTCCAGGGCTTTGTCACTGCCTTGCCAGATGACTTTGAACAAGTCACTTCACTTCCCCACCCTCCACCTCTTCTCCCTGAAGAAGAGAGGCACCTACTGCCATCTTCCTCTGGGATTAAGACCTTGCCATCTACTGATGAGCATCTCCCGAGCTATTTGCCGAGGTGGTGTGCCCGCAGACAAATGCAACAGCAAACTTTTCACAGGCATGCCATCTCACTGTGACACTGAGCCACAGGCCCCAAGAACAATGCTTCAACCTCCCTTGATATGCATAAAACCTTCACGTTATTCAGCTGCTGTTGCAGTAATTCCACCCCCTGCAGCACTGTCATCTCCTTCCTTCTTTCCCCCTCCTGTTGAACACACCAGGAATAATAGATGACTCTTCTCTGGCCCAGTTTCCTCAGCCCTGTGCCCAACCTCAATCATGTCACCGAGAAACAACACTAGGCAATTAAGTCTGTTGTATTCCCTTCACTGACTCCTCCATATAGGCTGTATAAATACCCACACGTACACAAGACACAACAGCCAACACCCGCTGCTCAGATCTGTTATACAGTGTGGGATGAGGAAAAGAAAACAAAGCTTAGCAAGCAGGCTTGGAGCAAAGATTACAGAAAAGCCCCTTCCCTTCACTTCAGTACAAAGGCATCACTCTCACCAATAGGAATGGGGAGAGGTTTATTAATCTGGCACTATGTGAAACTACCTTTTGCAGGGTCTCAGAAGAAGCTAGGGGACAGTACCCTGCTATAGGCCCTGACAGCATGCCAAGAGCTTCCTGAGGGATTCAAAGCAGATTTTGGAGCTCCTGAACATTATGAATCACATTACAGATACAGCACATCTTGAAAATCCAAGGTAGAGCGAGACAGAGCCATACCACAGTAACATCAGGCAAACTTGGATTCTTGCAGAGTTCCACATACCCTAATGAAGGGCAGGGTGGGAAGTAAAAATCAAGTGGTCACAAGGATCACTAGAACTAACACATCCCACTTTTTGAAGGATGTGTGTCATGACTGGCTGTAAGTGCACATCTTCATGCAGTGTTCTACCCACAGACAGGTCCTTTCTCCAGCTGTGTCCCTCCCACATAAGCCCTCCAGCAGCCCATAAGGGTTGGGCTCATCTGCAAGTTTTCCTGCTGCAGGACTTCACTAAGGTCTTTCTGTAGTCATCTGTGACCTATTCTTCACACAATCCACAGCCATTTAATAACCCCTAAGACCAGCAGTTGCCTCTCAGGGGCATTTTTAGCCAAACTATGGGTTAAAAGTATTCCTGGAAAGGAAGAGGAAGGGAGGAGCCAAACAGACAGCACGACACCCACCCTGTACTTCCATAGGAAACCGGGGTAAAAACGGCTTCCCCATACGAGCAGCAGTGGCTACTGCTTCTTTTTAGCCACATCTGCCTAATACATCAGTTCAGCCATAACAATTCTGAAACATTAATACAAGGTGCAACAGCATAAAGCACACGTTTGAGGTAGGAATTCAAAGGCTTCTTCAAAGAGTTTAAGCGAACTATAGAATTGGACTTAAAACGCTGACAAATTTGGCCTGAGGTCTTAAACCTCTCTCACATTCCAGCACTTACAAAGCACTGTGTCACACCACCACGTTAAAGCAAGAGCAGCAGCAAAGCCATTGACATGCCACAGTAAATACTTTGGATGCTGCCACAATGACTATCACCAGTGTAGCTAGGAACCTTATCTAACCTCCTGTAAAAAAGCAAGGGTATGAGCTCACAGTGTCTGCCCTGAGAAGCCTGTCACACCTTCCTCTCCCAATACAGCCCTTCTAAAAATAGATTGCAGTCTGTTATGAAGCAGTTAGCCCCAAAAAATAATGACATCGAGTTGTTTCTGGGTTGCCAGACATACCTTGTAGTTATTTACTGCATGGCTGCCACTCATGATTAAACAAAGAAAATGGCTTGGGTAACAAAGGCCAACTTCTTCAGCATCTCTATAAGGATCATCAAGCTGTGTGGCTCAGAAGCTGTGCACAGAGACACACAAAAGAAAGGATAAATATAACTGGATTATAGCTCTTGCCATGACTGGGTTAAAGGTCATTAGATGAATCCAGCTGAGATAGCGACAGCAAGCCCACATTCATGATGCAAAAGACAGGCTGTGAAAGCAAGAAGTATGTATAAAGAACATGCCAGCTTGCTTGCTAGCAGAGGCAGAGTATGCAAGAATGGTTTGTTGTTGTGGCAAATCAGCAGACAACATTCACATTTGCTGCTGTGAAGTAGTTGGTGGAGAAGGCAGTATTTACTCAGGGAAGATCACTCTGACCTCTGCTGGGCCCCTCAGAGAAACCCAGCAGAAACCACCTGAAGGGAGGGAGAGAATCCCCCATGGGCAGAAGGATTCCTAAGAAGTTGATTGCATGGCTCTTGGGTGGTTTTATCAACTCATTCAATGAACACCACTCAGAGGAGCTTCCAATTTCTTCCTGCTTCACACTCATATACAAAGGTTTAGTTTCTATCCCTGAAATTTGTTCCTGCAGCTGCCCAGCTCCTACCACAAGTCATGGAGCAGTCTATCTCCCCACCCCGACACCTCATCACTGCTTAGCCCTTTGCCTCCTCCAGTTTCACAGCCATGGTCTGGACAGCCTACATTTGAGAGCTAACTCACAAAGAAACTGCAAGATAGAAAAAGGCAATAAGCAGTTTCTCCTTACAACAAAGGGCCAAAGCCACCTGCAGCATCACAGCGTGTCACATCCAAGGGGTGGTTCCACAGGCCTGCAGATAGCCTTTCCTCTCTTCACACACTCAGACTGGGAGAAATACTCATAAATACTCTTTAACATCTTCATTGATGATCTGGATGAGGGGATTGAGTCAGCAGCAAATTTGCAGATGACATCAAGTTAGGAGCAGATGTTGGTCAGTTAGAGGGCAGAAGGGCTCTGCAGAGGGACCTCGACCAACTGGACAGATGGGCAGAGGCCAACAGGATGGCATTTAACAAGTCCAAGTGCCAGGTGCTGCACTTTGGCCACAACAACCCCATGCAGAGCTACAGGCTGGGGTCAGAGTGGCTGGAGAGATGCTGGGGGTGCTGATTGACAGCCGCCTAAACATGAGCCAGCAGTGTGCCAATAGCATCCTGGCCTGCATTAGGAATAGTGCGGCCAGCAGGAGCAGGGAAGTCATTGTGCCCTGTACTCTGCATTGGTTAGGCCACATCTTGAGTCCTGTGTCCAGTTCTGGGCCCCTCAATTTAGGAAGGACATTGAGACACTTGAATGTGTCCAGAGAAGGGCAACAAGGCTGGGGAGAGGCCTTGAGCACAGCCCTGTGAGGAGAGGCTGAGGGAGCTGGGGTTGTTTAGCCTGGAGAAGAGGAGGCTCAGGGGAGACCTCATTGCCCTCTACAACTACCTGAAGGGTGGTTGTAGCCAGGAAGGGGTTGGTCTCTTCTCCCAGGCAACCAGCACCAGAACAAGGGGACACAGTCTCAAGCTGTGCCAGGGGATGTTTAGACTGGAGGTGAGGAGAAAGTTCTTCACCGAGAGAGTCATTCGTCATTGGAATGTGCTGCCCAGGGAGGTGGTGGAGTCACCGTTCCTGGAGGTGTTCAAGAGGGGACTGGACGTGGCACTTGGTGCCATGGTCTAGGCATGGGGTTTGTGGTGTCAGGTTGGACTCGATGATCCTCGAGGTCTCTTCCAACCTTGGCGATACTGTGATAAAGCTGCACCACATGCTTCAGTTTCCTCCCCATCACACTGACAGAAGCATGATGGTTGTGCTTCATATGACCACAGTAACAGTTCCCCACTAAGTACTGAGGGTAGTAACCAAAACAGGCCCTTCCATTGCCAAGAGGAGCTGCGGCCAGCAGAGCAGGCAAAGGAGTGGGAAAACTCAGCCAAGCGAGCGGGCGGCCCCTGATGAAAGTGGTTACCTCAAAAACATCACCTAGCAATGCCCAAATCTCTCATCTGAGAGAGACACTGTCAACCTGTGGAAGCCTAGAGGCCACCTTTGAATGAAATACACTCTTTCACAGTTTTTCTCCACCATCTTCCTTCAGAAGCAAATGAGATCACAAGGCAGACATGGCCATTTCTGCTGCTCCCCAGCAGAGCCAGTGGGAAAACTTGGATTAAAAATAAAGGGAATGCTAGTAAGCCACACCAAAACAGCCAGATGAAAAGTAAGCTGAAGTGTGACTTATGCCCCTGCCACACCTATCAGGCACTAGAACAAAATCAACACCAGTTTTAATCAGCCAGATAGTCAAAATTGTGTTAAACCTCTAAGGCAAGGACGATCAGATTTCCTGCTAGCAGATGGCAGCAGTCTGGGGGTGATGCAGGGGAAGTTTCTCCACAAAGCCAGTATCTGGTGAGTCAGGGGAGCAGAGGAGGACAGAGTGCATCATCCTCAGAGGAGACAATGCTCAACAGAACAGCACACCATGAATACAGAGCTAAACTTTCTTTATCAAATCTAGCAGCAAGATGCTGTCTTCCTATCTACAAAGCGGGGGGAAGAAAAAAACAGTCGTGCTGCTTCAGGGTAAACAGTGCTATCTCCTCACAGCCTCTGGTGTGAGCAGACTGCCTTGCATGCATACCCATGTGAGAAGGCTGCTCCAGGGATGGAGTGCCCAGGCAGGTCCAGCCAGGAATGGGTGCATGGTGATGGCTGAGCCACGCTGATATGGGTGCCAGTCCACTGCGCTTAGAGTGAAGAAGCTTCTCCAGTCACCCCACACTGAAGAGGGAGGCTGATAGCTCCCTGCCTGGCTGGCACTGGCAGTGACAACCCCAACGAACACACTCTGGCATACCCCAATGAAAGCATACCCATTTACACATAAACTTACCCACACAAGTGTATCTTGTGATCAGGGGCTAAGAGGTTTTGCTGAACATACCTGGCTACGAGAAACAGTCTGAGAGGAGTACCCATGTTACAAGCCTAGGGATGAAGTGGGCTCGGGGTCCCTCGTGCCTCCCTCAACTCCTAGGCTTGAAAAAATGATGCTCACAGTGTCCTCGGTCACCAGAACTTTATTTGACAGCAGAAAGTGGGTTCTGGGGTTCCCTTCCTAGCTGCGGGCAGGCGGACGTGGGAAAAGCAGAGCTGGGAAGCAGTAGTGCCAAGTGGCCAAGCCCGTTCCCGGCCCTAAGGAGATCCTAGATCAATGAATGGCCACCTCCCACCTGCTCCCAGACGCAGCTACCTCCCGGCAGCCCCGCCACCAGCCGACTCCCTCAAAGCTCGCCTAGGGCCCCGGGGATCCCGCGGGGCGCAGGAAGCGCGCTCCCGCCGGGCTGGGGCGGGCGAGGTCCCGTTCCTCGCCGGGTCCGCTGCGGGAGCAGAAAGCAGGCACATCGCCCTCCCTGCCGCCCCCTCCCCAGGCGGCGCGGGGCCTGGAGAACAAAGGAGGGGTTCTGCCCCGCAGACCGCCCCCAGCGCAGGCTTCCCGCGGCGGGACGGGACGGGACGGGACGGGACGAGACGTGGAAGCCGCTGCCAGGCACGGCGGCTGGGTGCACTTTCCTTCCTCCGCTCCGCGCAGGCGAACTCACCCTCCTTGGCTTTCTTCTTCCTCGCCAGCGTCCCGCCTAGCTTGCCTAGGAACGACTCGTCTTTCTTCATCCTGTGGGGCCGCAGCGTCGGGGATCGGACGGGCGCGGCAGACATCGGCTTTGTCGGAGGATGCCCTGCGGATGAAGCGGCCGGCGGAGCCGAACAAAGCCCGGGAGCTGCCGGATCGCCCGGGCCCGCCGGGAACCGAGGCAGGGGAGCCGGCAGGGAGCGGGAGGCAGCGGGGTGGGCAAGCCGGAGCCGCACGGAGGGCAGGGGACGGGCTGGGAGCCACTGCCGGCGGCCACAGCGCCCTGCCACGGCCTGGAAGTCTGCGGGAGGCGGGGGCGGGCCGCCACACAGAGCCGGCCCCGCGCCGAGGGGCCGCGGGGCGGTGGCCGCTCTGAGCCCGAGCCCTCGGGCGCCTCTGCGACCCTCCAGCGAAGGCTGGAGTTTCACCGGTAGAGAGCCGGTTGTGCTCAGATGGCCGGGAAGAGAGCCAGTCCGCAGCCGTGTGCGTGCAGTGGCAGCCTGGCAGGGCTCTGCGGCCCCATGCACCACAAGACGAGGCACCGGCCAGCCCCACGGGGTGGGGAGAGACTGCAAAGCCCCGCGTGGCGGCAGAGCCACGCCACAGGGCAAACTCGAAGGCAAACTCTTAGCCTGTGCCGTTTGACCCGGCTCCCCTTTGCAGTTTCTCGCAAAACTGTGTGAGGGCTTTGTGGAATACACAATAAAAACAGATCCTGAAGAGTTTATAGTGCTGGGCTTGGACACACCACAGAATGGCAGAGCTCGGAAGGGACCTGTGGAGGTTGTGTGGTCCAACCTACCCGCTGAAGCAGTTTCACCTCAATCAGGCTGCATGTATTTAACTTTAGTCCCCTGAAATAGTGCTATTGACTTCAACGAGACTAGTGAGTACCTAAAGTCATGCACAGCCTTTGGCCATGCTCTTACAAGCATCTCCCTGTCAGCAGCCCGTCCCCTAACAAAGAACCACATTGAATTAATGTGACTTGGCACAAGAACTTTTATACCAAGACAGATTTTCATGCTTGACCTGACACAGAGTAACACTACACACTGTATCCTGAGCATAAGTTTCCTGAGCATGTAGTTTCACGAGAGAATCAACCCAAAACAATCCCTTGTCATGAAGAGCTATTATTGCTCCTCACCTCCAGTTGCTTGTTGCTTTTCTTGTAGAATTTAGGCAACTAGTGGAAAAAAAAAACAACACAACCCAACAAACCAAAACCACCCTGCCCAGCTTTCCGGTGTTACTGAGCATGAAGTAACTCAAGTGCAAGTGGCAGCAGAAGGGAAGCGGAGGAAACACATGACTGTTGCTGTGAAGATCCTTTCAAATAGCAGTGCACACTTCCATGAACTTAAGATCATGATTTGCAGCCTGATCCTATGATGGAATGGTTTGTTTTTATGATTATTATTTTTTGGAGTAGCTATTAATACTTCATAGATGCAACTCTAAGTGCATTCAACAAGGAGCACTAACTTCTTTCTTCCCCTCCCCCCAAGATAACGCTCTCAGAGAAAGGTGCAGGACTGGACAGGCACATTTTAATACAGCTTTGCAATTATAAAGACATTCACAGCATCACACAAACATTCAGGTTGATTGGATGGGAGCACAGTGCCTTGGGTTAGGAACTGGCTGGAGGGCTGAGCCCAGAGAGTGGTGGTGAATGGTGCCACAGCCAGCTGGCAGCCAGGCATCAGTAGTGTGCCCCAGGGATCAGTGCTGGGCCCTGTGCTCTTTAACATCTTTATTGATGATCTGGATGAGAGCATTGAGTCCATCATCAGTAAATTTGCAGATGACACCAAGCTGGGGGCAGGAGTTGATCTGCTGGAGGGTTGAGAGGCACAACACTTAGAGGATGGCCGAGGGATCAGGCCCAGCCAGCATGGGTTTAGGAAGGGCAGGTCCTGCCTGACCAACCTGATCTCCTTCTATGATCAGGTGACTGCCTGGTGGATGTGGGGCAGGCTGTGGATGTAGTCTACCTGGACCTCAGCAAGGCCTTTGACACAGTTCCCCACAGCAAACTCCTGGCCAGGCTGTCAGCCCCTGGCTGGGACAGCAGCTCTCTGTGTTGGGTTAGGAACTGGCTGGAGGCTGAGCCCAGAGAGTGGTGGTGAATGGTGCCACAGCCAGCTGGCAGCCAGGCACCAGTGGTGAGCCCCAAGGATCAGTGCTGGGCCCCATGCTCTTTAACATCTTCATTGATGATCTGGATGAGGGCATTGAGTCCATCATCAGTAAATTTGCAGATGACACCAAGCTGGGGGCAGGAGTTGATCTGCTGGAGGGTGGAGAGGCTCTGCAGAGGGACCTGGACAGGCTGGGCAGATGGACAGAGTCCAAGGGCAGGAGATTGAACACATCCAAGTGCCAGGTTCTGCACATTGGCCACAACAACCCCATGCAGTGCTACAGGCTGGGGTCAGAGTGGCTGGAGAGCAGCCAGGTAGAGAGGGACCTGGGGGTGCTGGTTGACAGTAGGCTGAACATGAGCCTGCAGTGTGCCCAGGTGGCCAAGAGGGCCAATGGCATCCTGGCCTGCATCAGGAACAGTGTGGCCAGCAGGAGCAGGGAGGTCATTCTGCCCCTGTACACTGCACTGGTTAGGCCACACCTTGAGTCCTGTGTCTAGTTCTGGGCCCCTCAGTTTAGGAAGGAGGTTGACTTGCTGGAACAAGTCCAGAGAAGGGCAACAAAGTTGGTAAGGGGCTTGGAACACAGCCCTGTGAGGAGAGGCTGAGGGAGCTGGGGTTGCTTAGCCTGGAGAAGAGGAGACTCAGGGGTGACCTTATTGCTCTCCACAACTACCTGAAGGGAGGTTGGAGTCAGGTGGGGGTTGGTCTCTTCTCCCAGGCAGCCAGCACCAGAACAAGAGGACACAGTCTCAGGCTGCACCAGGGCACATTTAGGCTGGAGGTTAGGAAGAAGTTCTACACAGAGAGAGTGATTGCCCATTGGAATGGGCTGCCTGGGGAGGTGGTGGAGTCACCATCACTGGAGGTGTTCTGGAGGAGACTTGATAGGATGCTTGGTGCCATGGGTTAGTTGATTAGGTGGTGTTGGATGATAGGTTGGATGCAATGATCTTGAAGGTCTCTTCCAACCTGGTCTATTCTATTCTATTCTATTCTATTCTACCTCTGCAGAGATCGCCACCGGTACTGATAAAGGCACAGAGCAACAGCACACTCGTGCTGCCATGAGGCCAGTCGTTTTATTTGTAACGCTTGTGTTTTTAAAACCTAGTTATGCTCTTAATCCGATAGCAAACCTGATCCCTAGGTGCCATCAACCTCCTGATTTCCCCTTTCATCTTTCCCCCAAACTCTCTAGCAGCCTACTCCTCAGCAGCTAATACAGCAGATCTCCTAAATATAAAGAGCATCTTCAGTGTGTTGATGTAGGTGTAACAGCACCAAGAAATTACTCACTGTCTTCCAGCTGGTGATACAAGCATTAGCCCAAATCCTGACTCACTATTGCCACCTTCTCAATGGCTCTGAGGTGCTCCCAGCACAAGATGACTATAACCATTATCCCTAAAAGCCCTTCTCTGCTCCCCAGGCTTCCTTTAGCCCCTGGAAAGCGCTGTGAAGTAACAATGCAGCTGAAGAAGTTCTGTGCTTCAGTGGTACTCCCAAACTCGGCACCTTTCACACAGGAGGAAGAAGTCCACAAGCACACAGGCATTTTGGCCATACCATTTGGAGGCATTTATCTCCATCTTACTGTCCCTAATGGTGGGCATGGCTACAAAAGCAGTGCCATTATAAATGTTCAGTAGGTGAAGTGATATCTGAAACAGGTTAAGAATTTACCATGCTTTTGAAACACAATTATGGCTGCAGGACATCCTTGTGCCTTTTATCCTGTCACAGACAGACTGGCCAAACACACAACTCAGCCACAAAGAGAACTGCATCTGCTCTGTCCAGAGCTGTTCTACCAGAGACTGCTTAGCACTAGAGGGGACTAAGATCTCTTTCTTAGTGCAGTACAGGTAGGCAAACAGTAACCCAGAGCCAGCTGAGCAGTAGAGCAGCTTCTAGGGGGACTTGGATTTCTGTCTTAGTGCAGTACAGGTAGGGAAACAGTAACCCAGGTAAAGGCTCATGTAAGATTTTTCTCCCTTTAATTTTACTGTATAATTCCGTAGTGTGCAGGACAGTGTGGTCCAGCAGCAGAAGGCTGCTTCAGCCTCAGGCCACTCATCCCTGATTTCTCACAAAGACCACACTTCCCTCAAAATTATATGGGGACAGGCTGCTCCACAGAGTGCAGGCAGATGTTTACTGCTGCAGGCCTGCTCAACTCAGGAAGATTACTACACCTCCTAAAACGGCCAGCTTAGGGCTCTGTCATGTAATGTTGAAGTACAGAATAGAATAGAACAGAATAGAATAGACCAGACCAGGTTGGACGAGACCTTCAAGATCATCGCGTCCAACACATCAACCAATCCAACACCACCTAAACAACTAACCCATGGCACCAAGCACCCCATCAAGTCTCCTCCTGAACACCTCCAGTGATGGTGACTCCACCACCTCCCCAGGCAGCCCATTCCAATGGGCAATCACTCTGTGGAGAACTTCTTCCTAACCTCCAACCTAAACCTCCCCTGGTGCAGCTTGAGACTGTGTCCTCTTGTTCTGGTGCTGGTTGCCTGGGAGAAGAGACCAACCCCCACCTGTCTACAACCTCCCTTCAGGTAGTTGTAGAGAGCAATAAGGTCACCCTTGAGTCTCCTCCTCTCCAGGCTAAGCAACCCCAGCTCCCTCAGCCTCTCCTCACAGGGCTGTGTTCCAAACCCCTCACCAACTTCGTTGCCCTTCTCTGGACTCGTTCCAGCAAGTCAACCTCCTTCCTAAACTGAGGGGCCCAGAACTGGACACAGGACTCAAGGTGTGGCCTAACCAGTGCAGTGCACAGGGGCAGAATGACCTCCCTGCTCCTGCTGGCCACACTGTTCCTGATGCAGGCCAGGATGCCATTGGCCTTCTTGGCTACCTGGGCACACTGCAGGCTCATGTTCAGCCTACCATAAACCAGCAGCCCCAGGTCCTTCTCTGCCTGGCTGCTCTCCAGCCACTCTGACCCCAGCCTGTAGCACTGCATGGGGTTGCTGTGGCCAATGTGCAGAACCTGGCACTTGGATGTGTTCAATCTCCTGCCCTTTGACTCTGTCCATCTGCCCAGCCTGTCCAGGTCCCTCTGCAGAGCCTCTCCACCCTCCAGCAGATCAACTCCTGCCCCCAGCTTGGTGTCATCTGCAAATTTACTGATGATGGACTCAATGCCCTCATCCAGATCATCAATAAAGATGTTAAAGAGGATGGGGCCCAGCACTGATCCTTGGGGCACACCACTGGTGCCTGGCTGCCAGCTGGCTGTGGCACCATTCACCACAACTCTCTGGGCTCAGCCTCCAGCCAGTTCCTAACCCAGCTCAGAGAGCTGCTGTCCAAGCCATGGGCTGACAGCTTGGCCAGGAGTTTGCTGTGGGGGACAGTGTCAAAGGCCTTGCTGAGGTCCAGGAGACTACATCCACAGCCTGCCCCACATCCACCAGGCAGTCACCTGAGCATAGAAGGAGATCAGTTCAGGCAGGACCTACTACAGTTGAGCAGCACTTTACTAACAACATGCACAAAACAAGTTCTTAAGGCAACAGGATACATCTAATTTATCAAAAGGTTCAACTTTGAACTCCCAGGAGAAAATCCTAACAGTATTTTGGTATCTAAACATTCCCATTCTTTTTGTTTTTCCATGTCAAAGTGTAGATGGTGCTGGAGAAAAACTAGCAACAGTTGTTGACATTCTTAACATAGTGTCATGTTTTATCTCATAACAAGGAAAGAACATGGAGAAGGCTTTGTTAGATATGTATTTGCTACAGCAGCTGGGAGGTACACACACTGGGAACGGCTCTTTGAAATGAACCTGACTTCTGTCATTCACACAGAGTGTTTTGAACATCAGTGAACCTCTTGCTACAGTTTCACAGGAAGGGAAAGGTTTTTCATCCAATGGAGCTCTGCAAAACTAGGCAGAGCAGTTTCCAGCCTTTGTCTTTCAGAAAGTGAGTTATCAAATAAACAGACTTAGTCATGGTGTTACAGCACCAGCTACCAATGCTAAAGCAATGTGTTAAACTGGGGTCTCTTGAAAAAGTGTGGAGTCTCAGTGCTAACATGACTGGGAAAAGGAATTCAGTCTGGTTCCTTGAAGCTGGCCAAGCAGAGAGGGACCTGGGGGTACTGGTTGATGGTAGGCTGAACATGAGCCTGCAGTGTGCCCAGGCAGCCAGGAGGGCCAATGGCATCCTGGCCTGCATCAGGAACAGTGTAGCCAGCAGGAGCAGGGAGGTCATTCTGCCCCTGTACACTGCACTGGTTAGGCTGCACCTTGAGTCCTGTGTCCAACTCTGGGCCCCTCAGTTTAGGAAGGAGGTTGACTTGCTGGAGCGTGTCCAGAGAAGGGCAATGAAGTTGGTAAGGAGTTTGGAGCACAGCCCTGTGAGAAGAGACTGAGGGAGCTGGGGTTGCTTAGCCTGGAGAGGAGGAGACTCAGGGGAGACCTTCTTGCTCTCTACAACTACCTGAAGGGAGGTTGTAGCCAGATGGGGACTGGTCTCTTCTCCCAGGCAACTAGCACCAGAACAAGAGGACACAGTCTCAGGCTGCACCAGGGGAGGTTCAGACTGGAGGTTAGGAAGAAGTTCTACACAGAGAGAGTGATTGCCCATTGGGGAATGGGCTGCCCGGGGAGGTGGTGGAGTCACCATCACTGGAGGTGTTCAGGAGGAGACTTGATGGGGTGCTTGGTGCCATGGTTTAGTTGATTAGGTGGTGTTGGATGATAGGTTGGACATGATGATCTTGAAGGTCTCTTCCAACCTGGTCTATTCTATTCTATTCTACTCTATTCTATTCTACAGTCAAGTAGTGTGCCCGTAAGTCGGAACCTGTGCCTTTAGAAGACATCAGGAGTATAATTGCTTCTGTATTTCTGTTCTGCTCTCCCAGAATCTTCTTGGTGTCATGATTTTAAATTTTCCTACACTCCATAACAAAAAAAAATATTAGAAGTTTCTCTGCAGGGAAAATGGATTCTAGGTTCAGATTCCAGGTTCAGATTCCCGGTTCAGATCCTAGGTTCAGACTCTTCTAGGATGACAACTCAGGATTGACAGAAAGCGAAGGGGAAAAAAAGTAACCCTCTTCAAAGAGGAGTTGTTAGGACTAAAGCAGGGAATCAGCCCAACCTTAACACACTGGAATACATGCCAAGTGATAAAGCAGGAGGTCACTTGTAACCGGAATCCACAACTCAAGAAGTCAGTCAAGAGGCATGCCTGACACACAAGCAAGGCCGGCAGCTGCCACACCATCGCGTGGCTAGGCATTCCCTTTATGCAGCCGGTACAAAAAGATGCTTCCAAGACCCACATCAATGGCTTCACTGCCAGCACTGTAACACTCAAAACCATCTCAGAGCTGAGAGCTCTGAACCCATTTTTTGTGCTGGACAACCGACTTCAGTTTTCACAGTATGCAATTCAGGCTGTAGAAGCCATTTCAACATAATTTCCACTCCAGCCAGACTCACACTTGGTCACCCCAATACCTGTGAGACTTGTGGTTGGAGGAGTGAAGGCTATGCAGGCCAACGAGAACTAAAATCATGTGAACTGTATCCAAAAGCCAATCTTTGACACAAATCCCTACTATTTTAAGTAACAAATAATAACCAAAAGCTGTAAGCTAAGAGTAACTCAAATCCTACAAACACTCTTCCATCTTTGACAAGAATCAGAGTACAAGAAACCTTTAGAGCATAATTGTTTAATGTAGTTTCTGGTGGAATCTGAGAGGTAAATCACTCCAATGTGTATCCATAGTTCAAGGAAAAAAGTTAGACCACATCTTAGCTATTGGAGAGTCTTGATTCCAATGACAGAGCACAATTTCATATGCTGATGCAACACATTTGTGAGCTATAGAAATCTAATTCCTGCTCCAAACTGAACACCATCACATATCCTGAAAAGAAACAAAGAGATCATGTAAGTGATACATCAGGTACTGGTTAAATGAAAATAAGATCTCCCTAGCTCCAGATTTTCAGCCCTTGGAAAGTCACAATTAGAATTTCAGCTGCCCAGGTGGGGTTTTTGAATAAACACTTAGCCAATCTGTCAGCCACAGGGAGTCCTTACATCTGCAAAACAAAGCCCTTCATTTCCCAATTGCTATTACTCATTCACATTTCCCATGAGTGACAAGCAAGAAACACAATCCAGCTCCTGTGCAAAACATAGAGCATCTCACAGGCAAGTACTCAACAGTACTGAGACACAGTACTCACAGTACTCCCCTGAGCTTTATTGTGTACTCTTGTGTTTGCTGGATGTAAGATAATTGGTTACTAACAAATTAATTTATCTATGGTTAAACTTGGTTTCATTTTTTAAGCCAAGATACTGAACTCAGTATTAATCTAATCAGGAACAGTGTGGCCAGCAGGAGCAGGGAGGTCATTCTGCCCCTGTACACTGCACTAGTTAGGCCACACCTTGAGTCCTGTGTCCAGTTCTGGGCCCCTCAGTTTAGGAAGGAGGTTGACTTGCTGGAAGGTGTCCAGAGAAGGGCAACAAAGTCGGTGAGGGGTTTGGAACACAGCCCTGTGAGGAGAGACTGAGGGAGCTGGGGTTGCTTAGCCTGGAGAAAAGGAGACTCAGGGGAGACCTTATTGCTCTCTACAACTCCCTGAAGGGAGGTTGGAGCCAGGTGGGGGCTGGTCTCTTCTCCCAGGCAGCCAGCACCAGAACAAGAGGACACAGTCTCAGGCTGCACCAGGGGAGGTTTAGGCTGGAGGTTAGGAAGAAGTTCTATACAGAGAGAGTGATTGCCCATTGGAATGGGCTGCCTGGGGAGGTGGTGGAGTCGCCATCACTGGAGGTGTTCAGGAGGAGACTTGATGGGGTGCTTGGTGCCATGGGTTAGTTGTTTAGGTGGTGTTGGATTGGTTGATGGGTTGGATGCGATGATCTTGAAGGTCTCTTCCAACCTGGTCTATTCTATTCTATTCTATGCTATTCTATTCTATTCTATTCTATTCTATTCTATTCTATTCTATTCTATTCTATTCTATTCTATTCACTTGTTTTTGGAAGACTTTAGCAAAATCCCATAAGCTGTTTGAGGGCTCATTTCCCCTACAGAAATGAAACCTGCTACACAGCTATTCACACATTTCCACAACTGATCTGGAGTTCAGTGAACTTTGAAACTTGAGAAGGAAATTGTTAAAGCAAGAACTCCTGTGAAAGCATCGCAAAGAAAGCAAGCTGAAGGGAGAGCACCAAGAGATGAAAAAATCTGTTCATTTTGTTGGTTCTATGCCAGTTTAAAGGCAGCAATTCTCTCTGGCAAAGTCAGATAGAAGTGCAGTAATCTTTAAACCAGTCACTACTGGAGAAATGTCTGTGAGACACAAACCTGTCACCAGACTGTACTCCCAGGGGGAAACAGTAGTTAAGTTCTAATCTGGCAATGTTTCCAAGTCGGAGAACGATTCCAGTACCGTAAGACCATCGGATATACTCTGCCAGTTTCTGCAGGTGAGCTCTGGGACCATCACCTGAAAGCAAAAGAGCAGAAGATGAAGCCTGAAAGCAGACTGTAAGTGTAGTCAAGGGCTACCTGGATTTTCAGAGCTAGAATACAGTCTACTTAGGAGCACGTCCTGTAGGTTCTTTGTTTAGTTACTGCCCACAGCTCCCATAAATGCCAAGTACCTTGGACTCAAACCACAATCATTTTAGCTGGATTGCTGTCTTCAGTTCTCACTACAGGGTACCCACCTGCATGCATCTGGAAATGGGTATTAAAGACTTAAATATCTTTAGTAGGTCTCTACCAGTTTCAATCGATTCATCTACTTTTCAATTGTGCATGAAGTGTCTCACTCCTACCTGCAGGCCGCCTCTCTTCCACCAAGTGAGGCAGACATCACATATCAGTATGTCCCAAAGGTGTTTGAAATTATATTGGAAAGTCAGGCACAAGTACTCTCAAAGAAGTTTGGAATGGAAGAAGAAACCAAAAACCAAGAGTGACATCAGCTACCACACCCTCATACACACTGCAACGCCACCAGTCTTCACTGAGTCCATCCCAGTAAATGGCACAATCCCACTAAAAGATCATCTCCCAACCTCCCTTCAGAATGGTGTAAGATAACAGATGGTAGCTGCCAGACTGGACTCTCAACATTGCCAATTCACTGGATCTCTTTCCTCCAAGTTGTGCCAGCATTTATGGAGAGCTCACAAAAAATAACTGCCTGCCAACCTGTGCCAAATGCACGAGTTTGTAGCAGCAGCTTTCTGAGAGGAACCAAAATACATGCAGTAAACAAAGTGCTTCTGAGTAAAGACACAGAATAACTCTCCTTTCTGCTTTCACATACAGAGAGAAGCAGAGGTTTTGTTCTACTTCTACTGAGTCTTACCATAGTTAAGATTGCAGAGGTTTCCAGCATTAAGGAAGAAATGTGTTCGGAAAAGGTCTCCAAACCCTCCCTGACCTGGCCGGAAAGGGAGAGGAGTATAGAGATGCAAGCCACCAGCCCAGTAGGCTTCTCCTCCCAGATAATCACCTGTTGAGGCAAAATGTTGGAATCAAAACATTACTGTGGAATATATTAAAAGAAGCAGTTGTTCAAGGCACAAGAACACATCCTGAAGCTATTTGACATTGCACTTCTACCCTTTACAACTGTAGGCATTTGCTTCTAGCCCTCTCCAACCTCACCGGCCGTAGCACTCACACAGTTCTCTAAGCCTTCCAAGGGAAGAGCCCTTTCATTTCATCCCCTCACCAGACCAGCCTGAGGCAAGCACCTACCTGTGCTTTAGAGAATACCTTCTCAACAGCTCTGAAATACCTGCCTTACTTTTAAAAATGAGAACATTGATATAATCTAACAATTAGCTTTAAAACCTACTGAATCTATTGACAACGGCAAGGCAGCAGCAAAGGATTTAACCTTTGCTGATCAGATTGGCTGAACATATTCTGTATCAAACAGATGTAATGTGACTGTTGCTATGCCCAGCTTTTGGGAACTTACTGAGGTTGCTTCCTAATGAAAGTGACACACAGGAAGTATGCAATTCTGAACACAGGCTTGGTTTACAAACTGAGCTCATGGCTTAACTAAGAACTGCTGGGCTTTATTCCAACTAATACACAAAGACAGATCAAAGACCTATGTTTTCTCTGATTCAAAATGCAGAATAAGTGCAATTCTTTTTCAGCTACATAAAGCTTAAGGACAGAATCTGACTGTACTGTCAGAGGGATGAGATCTAAAAGCTTCATACCTTCACTCTGGGGCCCGATGCTGTACATACTGAACCCACGCACGCTTGTTGGTCCACCAAGGTAAAACCTAGTGAAGACAGGCAAATTGAATGTAATGCTGCTCTTGGACAGCTGTATTTGAAACCATCTGGCTGTACTAGTAACAAGGTTTTTCAGAGTTACAGGTAGCTTTGCAGCAGATTTCAGTAGTACAAGAAGGTACAAGGTACAAGCACAAGCAGTACAAGAAATTAGATGTACATCTAAAACTTGATGTATTTGGCCAAAAAGAATAAAATGGAAGTATTAAACACAAAAATCAGTTTTCCACCACTTACAGAGATCAAAACAGAAAGATCTCCAGCACTGAAAAATCAGAATACTGCCTGACTGTGTTTGCTGTAATTTGAAGTTAACACTTAGTATTTATTGTAAATAAATCTATGTCTAAATGGTTTCTACTAATGACCTTTGAACACAAGTGTTAGAGGGTAAAAACTGTCTAAATAGTCAACCTAGTTACAGCATGGCTTTACTTCTAGAAGCACTTGCAGCATTACCTATGCCTCACACAAAATTCTGCAGATGGTAAAGACCATTTTTCAAGCCCAGCTGGCAGAGCTACTACACTGGGCCCCTCCGGTTAGGAAAGAGGTTGAGCTGCTGGAAGGTGTCCAGAGAAGGGCAACAAAGCTGGGGAGGGGTCTGGAGCACAGCCCTGTGAGGAGAGGCTGAGGGAGCTGGGGTTGCTTAGCCTGCAGAAGAGGAGGCTCAGGAGAGACCTTCTTGCTCTCTACAACTACCTGAAGGGAGGCTGTAGCCAGGTGGGGCTTGGTCTCTTCTCCCAGGCAACCAGAACAAGAGGACTCAGTCTCAAGCTGTGCCAGGGGAGGTTTAGGCTGGATGTTAGGAAGAAGTTCTACACAGAGAGAGTGATTGCCTGTTGGAATGGGCTGCCTGGGGAGGTGGTGGAGTCACCATCACTGAAGGTATTTAGGAAGAGACTGGATGGGGTGCTTGGTGCCATGGATTAGTTGATTAGATGGTGTTGGGTGATAGGTTGGACTCAATGATCTCAAAGGTCTTTTCCAACCTGGTTAATTCTATTCTATTCTATAATAATACACTGCTAATTCTGGATTTATACCACCCCAATATGAGAATCTAAACCAGAAAGCATGGCTCTGACTACTGCATGCAGTTAAAGGTAAGCAGAAACATTCTGTTCTCCTCAGAACCACAGCTGCTACTGCTCCTTCTCTTCTAATGCAGAGTTTTCTTTATGTATTGTCTGGGTTGATTGAAAACAAAAAGGAGAATCATTGAGAGCAACTTGCCTGTCAGCTATACTGGATGGCTTGTCTCCAATAGGCACCAGGATTCCACCCCAAAGTGATGCTGAGAAAACCTTTGGGGGAAAAGAGAAGTTGTTTATGAACACACATTACTTGGTTTTGCTAAAATGAGCATCAGGAAAATGTTGTGGCTCAGTAACAGGCAGAGCTCCCATTCACCTGCAAGAAAATTACAGCTGATCTGCATGTGTGTGCCTGTCTGTGTGTGTGCCTGTGCCTGTCTGTCTCACATCATCTGTAGTAAGTATTTTCAGGAAACTCTTGACCACTGCTGCCCTCTTTCTTTCATGCAGTGCTACACTCACCTAGCTTCACAGTATCACTAAGGTTGGAGGAGACCTCAAGGATCATCGAGTCCAACCTGTCTCCACAGACCTCATGACTAGACCATGGCACCAAGTGCCACGTCCAATCCCCTCTTGAACACCTCCAGGGATGGTGACTCCACCACCTCCCTGGGCAAACTTCCATGAGGAAGTTTTAATTCTTGAAATAGGACAGGACTGCTGGCATAAATCAATCCTGGCAATTAAACCCACAGGAGGCTAAGCCCAACAAATAGCTACCAAAAATGTACAGTTCTTATTTGTCTGTAAATTAGCCACCGCCTGCAACTCACTATATTGGCATCAAATACACCTACAGCTTTGCTGATTTCCTACACAGCAATTCTTGGGAGCCAAATCACTGTAACAAACACCTTTCATCATTTTGCTTGCTGCCTGTGTACCAAGTAGAAGTGCTACTGCCAGTGAGATCTGAAGGGCAAACCTCCCTTGGCAGGGGAGGTTTAGGCTGGAGGTTAGGAGGAAGTTCTACACAGAGAGAGTGATTGCCCATTGGAATGGGCTGCCCGGGGAGGTGGTGGAGTCACCATCACTGGAGGTGTTCAGGAGGAGACTTGATGGGGTGCTTGGTGCCATGGGTTAGTTGATTAGGTGGTGTTGGATGATAGGTTGGACACAATGATCTTGAAGGTCTCTTCCAACCTGGTCTGGTCTGGTCTATTGTATTCTATTCTAATTCTATTCTATTCTACTCTATTCTATTGGTATGAATAACATCTCTAATTTTTACAGCACACTCTTGCTCCCTTCTGCACGGAGAGTCCCCAGAAGCCTCCCCTGCCGTTATCAGACGTGACCTCATCAGACGGTGCGCACTTGTCTGGCTGCACAACGCACTGCCTAGGCAAAAGCCAGCTGTACAAAAGTCTACACATCAACTATATGACACAAAATGATGCACACCATGTGATGAGACATGCTTCACTTTCACTCACAGTGTGGGCATATGAGCAGCCATGGGAAAGAGCAAAGCCCTCTTTGCATAGCCATGAAGCCACTAAATTACCTCGCAGGAGAACGCACTGCTTTTCTCAGCTGAAGGTCAGCTAAAATTTGCATGGTGAGGTGTACTCACCAGGCAATGCCTCTTTTTCTACCACATGCCAGGTGCAAATATGATACAATAAAAGTGGTTATAGCAAGCAGCTTTTATGTGTCCTTCTGGGTTAGCTTCACTGCTCTAATCCAAAAGTTTAATTGCACTGAGTCACCTCCAAGTCAAAAGCGTGAAGCAGCAGTCGCACAGATCCTTACAGCAGGAGTATCTACAGAGGCAGCTTTGAGTTTTTCAGTTGTACTGCTGATGTAATGCTAACATTCCTCCAGTACCCTACCTTTTCTCTGTTATTTTAGTACTTCTCCAAAAGCTGTCAAGAGACAGAGATCTTCTGATCTTTTTGGGTTTGCTTCAGGGATTTTATTGCTTTATCGTATACCGGGATGCGAAGGTTTGTAACTTCTGATTTGTAAATCATCACAGAGAAGTCCTTATTTCAGCTAGGAGACAAGAACTTACTGCACACCTCCATGTGGTAAAGAACTTCTTCCTAGCTCCAGACAGATTATTTAAGAGATGTTGATTTTTTTGCAGAAAAACTGTTTCCACGTAACACTAAGTCTGTGCTGTTGAAGCTGCCTGAAACTTAGTGTCTGTGTTCTTGTAAGAAGCTGGACTTGCTGTCCTCTGAAGGACATGAAGTTGGTATGCACAAGAACTGCTCTGCCAACCAAACCATTGGAGGTGTTTAGGAGGAGGCTTGATAGGGTGCTTGGTTGCATGGTTTAGTTGATTAGGTGGTGTTGGATGATAGGTTGGACTCGATGATCTTGAAAATCTCTTCCAACCTGGTCTATTCTATTCTATAATAAAGAGCATTTCACTTTCAGAAGACCAAATCAAGGTGTCTACACCATCCATCATCCACTTCCATAACATTTTCCTAAGTGAAAAAAGTCCTAAAGACACAGATCAATAACCTCCTTTGTTAACTCAGATCAATGAGTAAGATCTCTTTCACAACCGTACCGAATCCCAGAGCAGTTGCTTGTTCAGCTGAAATTCAAAATCCTCTTTCAGAAAGCTCACATCTCCACCCGTGTAGCCAGCCAGCTCCTGCAAAGACAGAAGTTTAGGGAAGTTGTAATGGGTATTACATGGCTTTTTACTCTAAGAGTTCATCAGGTCTACAGGAGCAGTGTTTCTGTACTGCTTTGCACAGAGGAGATGGGCTGAAGAGAGACAACTGAATTTGAAACCAATGGAGACACCATGCATGACCCTCAGAACAAGGAGCTGCACTTTTCCATATATGTAACCAAGGTATTGCTGTCTAAGCCATTTGGTAAATGATGGCAAAGTTGAATGGAGCTGGTAAATCCAGCAGCTAAAATGAGACCTCTTACTGCATTTACCTAGACCTGAGAAGATTTCATACATACTAAATCAGGGCTGAAGAAGCAGCCAGCCAGCTGCATTACACCAGTGCTAGTCAAAAATAACTCTCACTTATATCCACCTTTCTCACTTGGAAACAGAATAGTTCACTGCTGCTTACAGGAACACTAGCACTTCTAGTTCCAATGGCATCCCAAAGCACTCTGCTTCTAAAGCATTGCAGAAGAGAATGCTTCTAAAGTATCGACCCCTACAGCAGAAAGCCAGCTTTTCCTAAAGCTCTGTAAGTAACAGGAGTGAAAGCCATTTTCTGTCCCAAAATGATCCCTGTGTATGCTCTTGGCAGTTAGTTTTACCTACTCTTCAATTTTTTCATTGTAAGACTTACAAACTCCTTAAGCTAGCAACAGGACCACAGCCTGGTGGTCTTACCTTGCAGCGTGAGAAACCAAAGACTAATACCTACTTAAAGGGTAAATGCTGTCAGGGATTAACACAACTCAGCTAACAAATAATTGCACACTCATGGTGAGATAAAATGGCTCTGCTGTTTATCAGTGATGAAAATCTGCCACCATCAAAAAGGGGTCAGGATTTTATCTTTACTTTGCGAAAGGCACACGGTGTAAACACTGAGCATCACTGCCTCCTAGTTAACATGACAATGAAATTCTAACTTCAGTAAGTTTAAACACAAACATCAATTAGATAAATAAAGCCTTGCTCAAACACACTCAGAGGTAAGCCCCAATCCTAGTAGAGAGTGATTTAATACTAACCTGATTGATTTTGAGCAAAGCACCTCGTCTTGGCAAAATCGAAGAGTTGCGGGAATCGATAACCATTGCATGCTGGAAAGAATCAAACAGCCATGGTTAGGTTCTTCTATCTGCTGAATACCACAGAGAGACATCTATGTTCCTGCAAAAACTCTGTGTGCAGTGGTAGAGAGCCACAGCTCCAGCAAGGGCTGCTGTAGCTCCAGGGACCTGGGGGTAACCTACCTCCAGACTTTGAAAGCCACATCAAATATATACATACGCACACCCCCCTTGTAGCCAAGGTACACACAAGAAATCACCAATTTGCAACCTGCAAATGAAATCTTCTGCAATTTGTCATCTAGCAGTTAAAGATGGCAAGTGGACAAAAACTGGTAGGGGAAAAAACTATTCAGAAAGAGCACTGTGGTATTTGTAAATGCCTGAGGGCTGGGGGTCAAGAGGGAGGGGATAGGTTCTCAGTGGCACCCTGTGATAGGACAAGGGGCAATGGATACGAACTACAGCACAGGAGGTTCCACCTCAACATGAGGAAGAACCTTTTCACTGTGAGGGTCACAGAGCACTGAACAGGCTCCCCAGGGAGGCTGTGGAGTCTCCTTCTCTGAAGACTTTCAAGACCCCTTTGGATTCATTCCTGTGTGACCTGCAATAGATTCTATGGTCCTGCTCTGGCACAGGGGTTGGACTTCATGATCTCAAGAGGTCCCTTCCAACCTCTGACATCCCCTTTGATCCTGTGACTGCAGGATCAGAAAATCTGATCCTGTGTTGACTACAAAACAGTTCTGGAGAAAGAGATGGCAGGTGTCAGGGAGGGAGGCTCTGCAGAAAGAACACACCAGCCCAAGCAACAGTCAAAATGCAACAGTCAGCTGGGAAAGTGTTTTCTAGCTGGACCTCCTGCATGACGGTGGGAATGACAAAAGCAAAAGATGTCTGAAATAAATCTCACTACCTAGTAAAACAAAAGCTACCATTTGTAAGTATTAAATGACTCAAAATAAAGTGCTTTAAATAATGGTGAGGAAAAGAGCCTTACAGAGAGGGAAGATTTAAGAGAGTGTCCGCTTTCTTCTCGAACAGAAAAGGATGCTGTCCTAGCAAGGCAGCCAAGCTCTCTCCACACACCCTCCCACTTCAGCGTGTGGTTGGTCTTCCAGATTGGAAACTACAAATAAAGAATTGAGTAAGACATGGGGGAAAAACATATTACTAAAAAACCTGAAATAACCATTTCCCTGAGAAACCCTCCTCTACAGTTCATTTACACACCAGTCTATGCTTTTTATTTCTACCTCTTGGATGGGAGAGAAGCCCTTTTCCAGTTCAGAGTAATGCTAATTCTGCTACAGCCAAGAGAGTTTCATCACACAGGTGCACACTGCTTAATCCAACCCAAGTGAAAAAGTATCTTGAAGTGAACTGACACAGTGAGTAGACAACCAGTTGCTTCCCTGGTGTGACACCACAGAACATTACAAACTTGGGAAAGAAACCCCACATTGGTATTTTGCTATGGCCAAAGTAAGACTGAATTCTAACAAAGAGACTAAGGTATATTATCTGGGGGTGTTCAGGACAAGGCTTGACAGGATGCTTGGTTGCATGGTTTAGTTGATTAGGTGGTGTTGGATGAATAGGTTGGACACGATGATCTTGAAGGTCTCTTCCAACCTGGTCTATTCTATTCTATTCTATCCTATTCTATCCTATCCTATCCCTGTCATTTGAAAACTGTTGACTTCTTTCAAATGAGGACAAGTCAGCCCTGTGAACAAGTGTTGCAAGCAAAACAAAGCAAACGAAACTTTTGCAGGAGCCAGCTGCGAGCGGTACCAAACACAAACGAAGTTTGTGCTACACTTACATTAAACTCTGTGGAGATTCCTCTATCAGTCTCACGAAGAGAGCTCCAAGGAAACTGCCCAGTTACTTTATAGAGGTTAACTGAAAAACTGAAACACAGCAGTATTGGCAGGTTTGAAGGGAAACTATTTGAGTAGGTGGAGATTTAAATTATCACACAAAAGGGCAGAAACCAGCTCTCCTACGTTAGCAAACCATCACAGGAGCAAAAGGAATTCTCCGTGGAAGATCTTATTAATTGCTTTATATTGCTTCATTAAAGTAAGAAGTACTCAAAAAGGCAACCCCTACTTTCTTTCAAACTTGCCAGGCTGTGGTTTGAAGAAGGACAGGCCGTAGGAAGTCTCCTTTGTTCCGTAGGAAAACTGGAAGGTTACCTTTTCTGCACGCCCAAAGAGATTTGGGAATTTGAGCCCAAGTACCTACAGCAAATAAATCAAACAAACAATCAGCTTCATATTTTATAGAGTTTGCTGCCTTGCATCTTGGTCATATGCTGAAGACAAGCATACCCACCATGAGAATGAGAAACAAAGCCATTACAAATTGCTCTCAATATCACACTCAGTTACAGCGATCTCTTTGTGCTGGCGGCAAAGGCCATCACAATAGCACAGGTTACAGTTAATCACTCAGTGTTTATTGCTGACCAGTAGCTGCTGACTAAATCTGCATGCTCACTGTATCATCAGAATTGCTATTATTTCAAGCCAAATCTCTCAGCCAGTCACAAAGCCCAGGGAAATAAGTTTTTGGCATAACAAACAGCAACCAGCAGCTGCTCTGCAACTGCATACTTTCCAGCTGCCCATCACAAAAACTACCGGCCAGGCAGAGTTCATCAAAACCACAGCAAAAGCCAAGGGGAAACTACCAATCCAGAGCACCTCCCTACATCAGTTTTGAGTAGGAAGATACTTTCACCATCAGTGCTGTTGGCACTACCCCAAATCATAATTCTCCAGGAACTAGTTAAACACTTTTGCCAGCTTTGACACAATTCCTCACATCCCTTTGGTAGCTCTCAGCCCTTCTGCCAAAAGGATGCAGCAGGTTTCCTTCAAGCACAGCCACTGCAGGATTTTCTACTGTTGTGTGTTCTATTTTAAACCAAATCCTGACTGCCTTTGTCTAACACCTGTTGGAAGCACATCAGTCACCTGAACTCCATGATGACAGCTACTATGCAATTATCCAACTAACCAGAAAGGGCTATTAGCATAAAGTATTAGATCTATAGCTTTCAGGTTCATTTAAGCAACTGGAATACATGTCAAAGCTATCCAGCTCTTAAGGAAACAGTTTCTGCTGCCAACACCAGTGCGTACAACTCATATTATTCTATCATTCGAATGTTTTACTTCTCTGTAACAAATTAAAACCAAATAGAAGAGTACAAAGAGAAACCCAAGCAGCATTCAGAATTTTTGAAGGCACTACAACCAGCAAGTAGACTCCCCACTGCTTTCCTTCAGCCCACACCACTCTGGACACTGCCCTCGGCAGCAGAGCTGCCTATGCAGCTCTCAACCCACTGAGCTCCTCTTCTCCTTGCAAGTGCAAAGCACCAGTGCCCAAGTCATGCAGTATCTTATCTAGGTTAAAAATACCCCTAAGTAGAAAAGGATGAGTCCCTTGATCTGGCTTATCTACCAGCCCCAGGCACAGCTGCACTGGGCACATGAGAAAGCAGAACAGGTGCAGGAACCAGCACCTGAACACGATTTACTTGCACCAGCACTTCTGTTGAAAGGACACTACAAGTACAACAGCATGGCTGTTACTTTTGGTGTCAACTTGTACATATCTTTCACCCAATATTTTAATCTGATGGATCCTTAATTGAATCAACAAGTTCCACAGCTGGGTTCTGGAAAACCTTTCATTTTACAACACAGAACCAACTGGACTAAAATACTGGAAATCAAGGACAGCTTCTCCAGCAAATATGAAGCATTTTGACTGAGAAGAAAACACTTCAAATACATCTCACAGAAATCAAATGCCCAACTGCTTACTAGTCTCCCCAGCAGACAGTGTCCTAAGTATTACCAAGAAATAATTTAAGTTCATTTTAATACTTAAAAACAACAACAACATACTGGGTTGGAAGCTACAGCATACTTCTCTAGGTCAAAATAGGCTTTTGCTGAATGAAAGCCTGCCTAATAGAAAGACTCTTTTGAGACAAAGGTCTTACAAAGCCTTACTAAAGCTGGACCAAGAAAGTAATTGGGCTTGGATCAACAAATTCCTTGCTGGGTTTGAAACATGAAAGGGAGAGGGATATCAAAACAAATCCATAATTATTTGAAACAATCCATACCATACTGCCTTCATTGTTGCCAACCATAGTGTTATAGCTCCCAGTTAGTCTTCTCAGTTCCGTTACCTCGAAGGTCACATCTAAACCATTTGGAAGGGCATCATCTCCTACACAAACAAATGTATGTTAGCTCTACAGACCCCCACAAAAACCCCACAAACAGAAGATGACTTGTTTGAAAACCAGTTGATTTTAATTAGCAAAGTCCACATGGCAAAGCAAAAGGGCTTGAGAAAGAGACATCATTTGGGTATGAGTGCACAGTGTGCTTTGACCATAGGACGACTGACTTTAGGCATCACACATCTTAGTTATGAAACAGTGACACTGGCTTGTTAGCCACCCACTAGAACCAAAGATGGACATAAATCCTACATCACAACAAACACAAATTACAGTGGCCCAGACATGGCAAGAAGAACACTGTCACTATGGCAGAGATCCCAGAGGGTGCTCCCACTTCCCTCAGGGCTCTGGCTACAGCAGCTGTCCAAGGTACCTAATGCTGCTGGAAGGAAATGGGACAGCATTCCATCACCTGTGGGATTACACTGCATTTCCTTAGAATCAGTAAGGTTGGAAAAGACCTCAGAGATCATCAAGTCCAAGCTGTCACCCAACACCTCCTGACTACTAAACCATGGCACCAAGTGCCACATCCAATCCCCTCTTGAACACCTCCAGGGATGGTGACTCCACCACCTCCCTGGGCAGCACATCCCAATGACCAACAACTCTCTCAGTGAAGAACTTTCTCCTCACCTCCAGCCCAAACCTCCCCTGGTGCAGCTTGAGACTGTGTCCTCTTGTTCTGGTGCTGCTTGCCTGGGAGAAGAGACCAACCCCCACCTGGCCACAACCTCCCTTCAGGGAGTTGTAGAGAGCAAGAAGGTCTCCCCTGAGCCTCCTCTTCTCCAGGCTAAACAAAGGTGGTTTAGATGTGGTGCTCAGGGACAAGGCTTAGGGGTGAACCTCGCAGAGCAGGGTCAGTGGTTGGAATTGATGGTCCCAGAAACCTTTTCCAACCTGAATGACTCTGTGATTCTGCAATACGTGGCCAAGCTCCTTCTCAGTAACAATTTTTGTCTACTGAAAGGAACAGCAACAAGCCTGAAAAGCAACCACCAGCTCAGGAACATCAGGCGGGCCTCACTGTGAAACCTACACACATCCATCTGGCCCATGTGTAACATAAGCCAATTCTAACCAAAAGCACTAACACAATTCCTGCTCTTTCCTTCAGCATTCAGTCTCTCATGCTGTATCAGTTCTGTGAGGTGGAATACATGGAATTACAGGATACTTTTAAAAGCTTTTTCTCAAGTGCCCCTCTGAAACTTTGACTTAAGAGACTGCACTGTAATTACTTTAGTAGTGGAAATTCCCTCATTTTTTCAAGTTATTATTAGTATTTACATACTTTTTAGATAAGGACACATGCAAACACACCTTTCACATAACAATCACAGAATTACAAATCCTTTCAGTTGGAAGAGACCTTCCAGATCACCGAGTTCAACCATTATCTACCTCTACCACATCCGGGGCTAAATCATGTCCCTCAGCACCACATCTCTGCCCCTCTTAAAACACCTACAGGCACAAGGATTCAACCACCTCCCAGGGGAGCTTATTCCACTGTTTGAGAACCCTTTCAGTGAAGAATTTTCTTCTAATAGTAAATCTAAATCTACCCTGGTGCAACCTGGGCAATCACTTGTTACTAGGGAGAATGGCCAACTCACTTGAACCCCCTTTCAGGGAGTTGTAGAGAGCAAGGTCTCCCCTTGGCCTCTTTTTTTGACAGTCTACAGAACCCCAGTTCCTTCAGCTGCTCCTCAGAAGACCTGTTCTCCAGACCCTTTACCAGCTTTGCTGCTTCTCCCTGGCCCCACTAACACGTATAGATACATACATTTGTATGCATAGCACAGCACAAGCACATCTGAAACACATAAAGGTGTCTGCCAAACAGAGAGGGACCTGGGGGTGCTGATTGACAGCTGCCTAAACATGAGCCTGCAGTGTGCCCAGGTGGCCAAAAAGGCCAATGGCATCCTGGCTGCATCAAGAATAGTGTGGCCAGCAGGAGCAGGGAGGACATTGTGCCCCTGGACTCTGCATTGCTTAGGCCACACCTTGAGTCCTGTGTCCAGTTCTGGGCCCCTCAGTTTAAGAAGGACATTGAGACACTTGAAGGTGTCCAGAGAAGGGCAACAAGGCTGGGGAGAGGCCTTGAGCACAGCCCTGTGAGGAGAGGCTGAGGGAGCTGGGGTTGTTTAGCCTGGAGAAGAGGAGGCTCAGGGGAGACCTTCTTGCTCTCTACAAGTACCTGAAGGGTGGTTGTAGCCAGGAAGGGGTTGGTCTCTTCTCCCAGGCAACCAGCACCAGAACAAGAGGACACAGTCTCAAGCTGCACCAGGGGAAGTTTAGGCTGGAGGTGAGGAGAAAGTTCTTCACAGAGAGAGTTGCTGGCCATTGGAATGTGCTGCCCAGGGAGGTGGTGGAGTCACCGTCCCTGGAGGTGTTCAAGAGGGGATTGGATGTGGCACTTGGCGCCATGGTCTAGTCATGAGGTCTGTGGTGACAGGTTGGACTCGATGACCTTTGAGGTCTCTTCCAACTTGGTGATTCTGTGACATATGCATGTGTCTGTGTGCACCAGAGGAAAAAGCAAGGTGAGGACTGATGAGGCAATACCTACCCTGGCAGGTATCAATCAGCACATCCACCTGCCGAAAGATTCCAAGGCGAAGCAAATTTTCACGAGCTTCATGCGATTTTCTCATCACCTACAGGATGAGAGAAGTAGCTCAGCCATAGGATCATAGAACACCTTGGGCTGAAAGGGACCTCCAAAGCTCATCTAGACCATTGGAGCCTTCCTGTTTACCAAAACCAACCAGGATAAAGCAGTAAATGCAGTCAAGGCACAAAGCATTCACAGCTTTTGTATATAAAGACACACGACTGCACCTTCAAAACAGGTCACAATCACTCCAACACTTGATTATGTGAAGAAATCAATTAAGTTCTAGAGTATCCAGTTCAATTCCTACCTTTTGCTAGCTTGCTTCCTAATTCTTGCAACACTCAAAGCAATTATTCACCTAAGTTTCAGTAGTTAAATATGATTTCCCTATGTACAGAGCCCATGCTTTTGGCAGAAAGCCCAAGCACTCTGTTGAAATTCAGACCAATTTACAGGTCCAGTCAGCAGCCACACTGCAGAATTACTGCAACCCAGGAGTGCAAGGACACACAGCCAAACTCACACTTGGATCCATTGTGGAGGTGGACAGCAATTATAACCTGCTGAGATCTGATAATTTATCTTAGGCAAATTAAAAGTGTCTGTGGTGGTTTCAGCCTTAACTGGGAGTTAAGAGCTCAGCTGGGGGGCAAGGCTGAGAATCTCTCCCCTGCTTCCCCCCTCCTCCCTCCCAATAGAGGGACAAGAAAAGGAAAGAACAAATCCACCAAGCAATAATTTGGAGTTGGCTTGGGATTAGAGAGGGAAAGAGTTTTCTTCAAACAAAATAAATATATATGTAACAGTAACAGGTAAGGTTCACAAGGGCAAGGAAGAAGGATGGATGGGAGGGGGACAAAGAAGAAGAATACAAAACCAGTCTCTCTCAGAAGAGGCACAGAGGCAGCAGGGAGCAGGATCAGGCCCAGCTCTCTGGCAGAAGAGCAGGAGGGCAGCCACAGTAGCTCTCATCCAGGAGAGGCAGGAGCCAAAAGGAGGCCTAATGACTGCAATGTCCTGCTTTTTATACCCCAGCTGGGCAGGGAGGGGGGAGTGGAACAGACTCAGTTTCCCAGGGGGAAAATGCCCTGCAGGGAGGGCAAAGCACTCACAAGCCCTCCCCCGTTTTGTTTCTTTTCAGAATGGGCATTAACCCTCCAGAGTGTCTCACACACAGTTAGCAATTTACAAATGGGAAGACTAATGCTGCAAAAGTACCAGAGAAGAGTCTGACATCTCAGAACATCTTTGAACAAATGAAAAAATACAGTATCTGCCAGTATTTCATGTTTAAGCTTGGCTTCTGTATCAGAAGATCAGAATCATTGCAAAACTTGTCAAGCTGCCCCATATCTGAAGGGTCTAGCCCAAAGCAGGAAAAAGGGGGGAAAAAAAGTAATCTGAATTTTTACCCAGTATTCAGGATTCTGGGATTCACTTGCAGTACTTACATCAATGAGATTCTTAGCCTTGAAAACATCAGCAATTTCATACATGATAATGTCATCTTTGGTCCTTCCAAGTCCATCAAAGTGCACATGCTGAACCACCACCTAAGCAGAACAGAGGTTTAAACACAAACACTGAGTTTGCATCTAGTGATGGGTATCCAGGTCACCATGTACGAAAAAATACTGCTGCTCAAGTGAAAAACCCTGAACATTCCCAGGGTAAGCACAGCTCAACCACATTACAGCCAATCACAGCCGGGGCTGCATCAAGAGAAGCAAAGCCAGCAGGCTGAGGGAGGTGAATCTCCCCCTCTGCTCCACTCTGGGGAGACCCCACCTGGAGTACAGCATCCAGTTCTGCAGCTTCTATTACAGGAAGGATCTGGACGTGCTGGAGCATGTCCAGAGAAGGGCCAGGAGGATGATCAGAGGGCTGGAGCACCTCTCCTGTGAGGACAGACTGAAGGAGTTGGGGCTGTTCAGTCTGGAGAAGAGAAGGCTCCCAGGTGACCTCATTGTGGCCTTCCAGTATCTGAAGGGGGCTACAAGAAAGTTGATGAGGGGCTTTTTAGGGTGTCAGGTGATGATAGCACTAGGGGGAATGGAAAAAAAATAGAAATGGGCAGATTCAGATTGGATGTTACGAAGAAGTTCTTCACCATGAGGGTGGTGAGACACTGGAGCAGGTTGCCCAGGGAGGTGGTAGAAGCCTCATCCCTGGAGGTTTTTAAGGCCAGGCTGGATGTGAGCAACCTGATCTAGTGTGAGGGGCCCCTGTCCATGACAGAGGGGTTGGAACTAGATGATCCTTGAGGTCCCTTGCAACCCTGACAATTCTATGACTATCTAAAATGTTGGGAAGTTGTTCTCATAACATAGAAACTGAAGGGAAAAAAACCTCTAACAACAAAGCCAACGCTGGTCGTAGCAGAAGGGTTTTAACTGTTGTATGGACAAATAAACCACTGCAGAAATCACACTGAGGTATTAGGATATATAAGACAAAACAAGTGGTTACTTATATTTACCTGCTTCTTGTATCAGCTACATATAAGCAAAGAGCTGAAAGAAACACCAAGCAAACCTACAAGCCATGAATATTTAAACTCAGTGAACATTTGTAGAGTCATATAATCATTTGGCTTGGGAAAGACCTTTAAGATCAGCAAATCCAACCACTACCTAACTCTACCAAGTCTGGTGCTAAACCATGTCCCAAGTACCACATCCCTGTGTCTTTTAAACACCCCCAGTACTGTTTAAAAATACACTACCACTGGAGCAGTGTACTTGAAAATGCATATTAAGAGCATCAGCCTCTCAATGTTTTGTATCTTCTTTAAACCATTCAGATAATTTAAAATCATGTTACACAAGGATCTGAGATAACTTTGTCTTGGAAATCACAACACGCTCCAAGTTAGCTGGTGCAAGCAGACTGCAGCGATGGCAGCTCCCTGGCTTCTCCAGGCTTTTCCTTGTGTTGGAATTTCAGAGGTATGCATCAAGCCCCCACACCTGCAAATCACAGTCTCACAGTATCACCAAGGTTGGAAGAGACCTCAAAGGTCATCGAGTCCAACCTGTCACCACAGACCTCATGACTAGACCATGGCACCAAGTGCCACATCCAATCCCCTCTTGAACACCTCCAGGGACGGTGACTCCACCACCTCCCTGGGCAGCACATCCCAATGACGAACGACTCGCTCAGTGAAGAACTTTCTCCTCACTTCGAGTCTAAACCTCCCCTGGTGCAGCTTGAGACTGTGTCCTCTTGTTCTGGTGCTGGTTGCTTGAGAGAAGAGACCAACCCCTTCCTGGCTACAACCACCTTTCAGGTAGTTGTAGAGGGCAATGAGGTCTCCCCTGAGCCTCCTCTTCTCCAGGCTAAACAACCCCAGCTCCCTCAGCCTCTCCTCACAGGGCTGTGCTCAAGGCCTCTCCCCAGCCTTGTTGCCCTTCTCTGGACACCTTCAAGTGTCTCAATGTCCTTCTTAAACTGAGGGGTCCAGAACTGGACACAGGACTCAAGGTGTGGCCTAACCAGTGCAGAGCACAGGGCACAATGACTTCCCTACTCCTGCTGGCCACACTGTTCCTAATGCAGGCCAGGATGCCATTGGCCTTCTTGGCCACCTGGGCACACTGCTGGCTCATGTTTAGGTGGCTGTCAATCAGCACCCCCAGGTCCCTCTCTGTTTGGCAGCTCTCCAGCCACTCTGACCCCAGCCTGTAGCTCTGCATGCAGTTGCTGGGGCCAAAGTGCAAATATGCTTCCCATATTCCCATATAATAAAACACTGGAACAAGAGCAGCCCAGCATTACTGCAAATTGCTTGGAAAAAACCTTATCAGAATATATATATATATATAATGAACTAAATAAAAATGTTGTCAGCAGCCCACTAGTGAGGATGACTTTGAACAGAGTAAGAGAAAGGAAAATTTTAGTAACAGATTAACATAATGCATGGTATCTCACCCCTAGCTCACCCCTAGATACCCCATGGTATCTAGCCCCTAGCATGGCTCAACACACCATGGGCCAAGACAGACATGGTCTTATGTACTTAAGAAGGGAAAAAGCTACTGTCCCCTGCTGAAATTAGCATTTCTCTTTGTAATATAATTCACCTGGTGGGACTTCACCCAAACCTGGCTCATAGTGCACTCCAGGAGACTGGGAGCAAACCAAGCAACTGTCCTTAAGCAGTGCTGCAGAAGCAATAATCTTTTATGAGAAGAGAAGGGAAAGCAGCATCTGGAAAGAGGTCTTTTGGCTCAAAGTTGAATTTTAATAACAGCTTCTGTGGCAGGGAAAAAAAGAACAGGAACTAGACAACATCAGGTTACATTCACAGCACTAAAGGTAACTCTTTCACATCTCAAATCTTAGTTCAGAAAGTTTCCTTAAGAAAAGCAAGCAAGACATCTCTCTCAGTGAAAGAAATGAGGATGTAGCTCAGCTACTTACATCTTTGTTTTCAAGAATTTCCTGCTTGGCCTCAGGTTCAACCTCAACCAGTTCAGCCTCCTCTCCCAAGGCACCGAAGTCTGGCCCAGGCATTGGAAGGGGCTCCAAACTCTGCAACCACAAAACAGAAACACATGCATTTGTGATTCATGATGTCTGCAAAGGAAACAAATTACAGCTCTTGACACTGTGCTCATCAGCTCTTGAGGGGAAAAAAGCAAAAGAGGAGGACTGAAGTGAGGGGAATCACCAGCACATTTGGTACCTGCCTGCTTGCTGACAGTTTTAATGGCAATAGCTTTCCTGCTGAATGCTTTCTCAAAGAATAGCCTTCCTTGCAAGGCACCTTTCCTGTGTTAAACAGAATTCCACCTTCTTAAAACCCAAAATCTAAAAAAAATAAATATTAAAATAACAGGGTGTCAAAACTTAGTTTGAGAGGTGAGTGTAAAGGTTGAACAATTAAAAGAAGGGGGAAAGAAATAGTGTTTTCACAGCATGTTACTTTGCATGTAAACATGTAGTGTATGAACAGGTAGTGATAGGACTAGGGGGAATGGAATGAAGCTGGAGGTGGGGAGATTCAGGCTGGAGGTGAGGAGGAAGTTCTTCCCCATGAGAGTGGTGAAGCCCTGGAATGGGTTGTCCAGGGAGGTGGTTGGGGCCCTGTCCCTGGAGGTTTTTAAGCCCAGGCTGGATGAGGCTGTGGCCAGCCTGATCTAGTGTGGGGTGTCCCTGCCCATGGCGGGGGGGTTGGAACTAGATGATCCTTGTGGTCCCTTCCAACCCTGACTGATTCTAGGATACTATTTTAATATTTCTTTTAAAAGTAACCTTCCAAGTAGTGCTCAAGAACTTCAGGCCCTTCACTTCCACAGAAGTGAACATCTTAATACAAATGGTTTCTACCACAGCATAGTTTTACTGTACCTGAAAGAGTCCTAAACCAAGATTTATCAGAAGCTAACAGATTAATGCAGGAGTGAATAAAGGGTTACCTTCAAAAGCAGAGGTCAAGATTGGATAACTCAGTAAATCTACTTGTGGTCTTTAGACACAAATAATGCAGCAAATGCTGTCTATATTTAAGGATAGCTGTTTTGCTGCAGCAGTAAGTTGCTGTTAGAGATCAGAATCAGGTTAAACAAAGACAGCATCCTCTTTTACTCTCCATGATTTTCAGGCAAGCATAGAATCATAGAATCAACAAGGCTGGAAAAGACCTCAGAGATCGTCAAGTCCAGCCTATCACCATGAAACGCTCTGCCTTCACACAATACTGTCTACAAGCTTGTATTACAGATGAATGCATAACCGAGAACAGAAGGGGGAAAAAAGAAGAAAAAAGAAACAGAAATTAAATTAGTCATGGAAATTAGATACTTGGAATCTTAAAAGCCTCCTGCAGCTGTTCATTGGGTTAATTAAATGCTGTATAAAAGCCTGCTGGTTTCCAACAGGCTCACAGAATGGAAGTATCCTATCTGGGATCTTGTGGAATCACTCAGACCATTCTTAGCCCCCCCCCCCCCCCAGCAAGTCAATCACTCATTAACCAGACTTGAATTATCTACATCACAGTCTCATGGACCCCTATGCAGGCACCCCATGGCTGCTTTAATGGGAAAGCAGTTTCATCCAAACCCACATGGTATTCCACCAAATGGCTGTAACAATGCTCTGGGATTCCTCTGCTTTACAGCCAACAGCATCACCGACCTCTTCAGCACCACACAGATATTCTTACAGCTTAACTTTGTTAGAAGCTGTCTCACATGGTCCTTGCACTTCTTCATAAGCCTGCTCAAGTGCAGGCTGCTCATCTGGACTACCTCGAGAGAGGTTTCCCTATTCTCTCCTTGAGGCATAGAGAATTCATGGCCTTCCTAAAGTATTCCAGACCCTATGTACAGCTTTACTCTCAGAAATTCTTTTCTGATGGTTAAGATGCTATTTTTACCTGTCACCATTATAACCCCTCCTTCCGATCCTACCATAATAAACACTTCGATCTTCACCTTCCTCCTTTAAGCAATTTGGAGATTCAGTATCTTTTCACGAGGATCTCCAGGTGCTTCAGCCATGCGAGGCACATCTTTCAGCAACGCTGCTGTGTACCGTGGAAGTGCAAACCTAAACCCTCCACTTCTCACTGTGCCAGCTGCATCCCAGGGACACTCTCCCTTTGCTCTGAGCAGGGGCGATCTGATTTTTTTCCGCTTTCCTTTATGCAACCTGGCTCTTACGGTAATGTCAACCTCGACCGCCACCATGGAGGAAGTACAGATCTGTGAAGGGGAAGCAGTGCTCTTCGGTGCTTCATTATAGCGGCAGCTGAGACCGGCCCAGGCGCCTACGCCTGCACCTGCCACCAGCCGAGCCGCAGTCATGCCCGTGGCGAGACGGGGGTCGCCGGCCCGGCTGCCCAACACTCTGCATATAGCCTCGGGCTGCCACCGACAGGGCGTGCGCGGAGCCCATCGAGTGAGGCGGGGCACGGCACCGCATGGCAGAACGGCCCGCTGCTGATCTCGGTCCTGTCCCCGGTGAACGGCGCTATACCCGCCCGAAGAGCACGGCCGCTGCTCGTCCCCCTCCCCAGGCTTGCTGTGAAGGTCGCCGACCGGTCCCCCGGCGACCTTCGGGAGAGGCCCAGAGGTGAGCGCCGGGCGGGGCCTCTGAACCGCCCTTCGACGGGCTCTTTTCCCGCCGCCCCGCGGCGCGGCGCTTACCCGTGCGTGCACCGTGCCCATGGCGGCAAAGAGCGGCAGCAGGGAGTCGTGCGGGCTGAACAGCTGTAGTTAACTCAAGGCCGTAGCACGGAGGCAGCCATGACAAACAGCCCCACCCCGACTCCCATTGGCCGGCGGAACGGGAAGAGGCGGGGCGGAACTCGCAGGCTCCAGTTGCTCCAGCCCTGCAGAGGCGCATGCGCCGCAGGAGCCGGGGACGGGGCACGCGGGGGGACAAAAGACCGTCCCGACACCGGAGCCTTCTCACGCGTACCCTCTAGCAGCAGCGCGCTAAAGCCTAGGCGCTGCTGCCTGTTGGAACTGGGTGAGCAAAACCTAGCGCCTCTGGGCTCACAGGCAACAGGAAACTCCATGGTGTGCTGCACCCCATCTTAAACTGACATCAAACTTGCTGTTTTAAATTACTTGGTACAGTTGTTTGGCATGGGTACCCGCGCTGCGATAAACGACCGAATGTGCTCTAACAAAGGAAAGCCTGAGAAAGACATCGAGGCGTCCACAGAAGGGCAGCAATGTTGGAGAGCAGGTCTTCCGAGGAGTGCCTGAGGGAAGCGGGGTTGTTTAATCTGGAGAAGGAGGCTAAGGGGAGACCTCGCTCTCTGCACCTCTCTCGGAGGAGGCTGGAGTAGAGTGGAGGCCAGTGCCTTCTGCACAGAAAACTGAGAATGCTAGAGGGTGGTGTTCACAAAGCAGACTGAGGGTGTCCTGTAAAACTATTGGAGAAAAGAGAGAGTCCACGGCCAACATCCCTGTGGGGTGTTTCAAATTGCCAGAGGACACAGCCTTCTTTTATCTGAATTCCCAGCCACAAGTGACCCCGTTGGCTGAGGTACTCCGAAGGTACAGACCACCTACTAAGTTTCCCCTTTATATATATTACCCCCCTGTATCACACACTTCATGTTCATTAAAATTAGGCTTTACAGCTCCCAGGGCAGCCCATTAAGCCTGCACACTGTCCAAAAGTTCAGGTTCTGTACAGTTACTCTTCATTTCTGCTGTCATTGAAGGACACTTTGTTAGCTAAGGAAAGATATATGAGGAAGCATCAGAGATGAGGATGCAGAGACTTTGCTAGTCACAGGCAACAAGGATGTGGTGAAGTTCCTGAGATAAACCAAGCTGTCCCAGCTCTTTCCTGCTAATTTGCTACTTGCAAGGCTACCTTCTCCAGGTCCTCTCTTTGTTATATCAAGTTTCATATAGTAGCATCTTCATTTGTAAAGACATTTTATGTCTGTCTGATCACTTCACAGTATCACCAAGGGTGGAAGAGACCTCAAAGATCATCGAGTCCAACCTGTCACCACAGACCTCATGACTAGACTATGGCACCAAGTGCCACATCCAATCCCCTCTTGAACACCTCCAGGGATGGTGACTCCACCACCTCCCTGGGCAGCACATTCCAATGACAAATGACTCTCTCAGTGAAGAACTTTCTCCTCACCTCTAGCCTAAACTTCCCCTAGTGCAGCTTGAGGCTGTGTCCTCTTGTTCTGGTGCTGGTTGCTAGAGAGAAGTGACCTGACCCCTTCTCTCTAGTAACAAGTCATGGAATGAGAGGAAAAGCCCTCAAGTTGCACCAGAGGAGGTTCAGTTTGGATATTAATAAGAATGTCTTTACTGAAAGAATGGTCAGGCATTAGAACAGGCTACCCAGGGAAGTGGTGGAGTTGCCATCCCTGGAGGTGTTAAAAAATCTGCAGACATAGAATAGACCAGGTTGGAAGAGACCTTCAAGATCATTGTGTCCAATCCATCAACCAATCCAACACCACCCAAACAACTAACCCATGGCACCAAGCACCCCATCAAGTCTCCTCCTGAACACCTCCAGTGATGGTGACTCCACCACCTCCCCAGGCAGCCCATTCCAATGGGCAATCACTCTCTCTGTATAGAACTTCTTCCTGACATCCAACCTAAACCTCCCCTGGCGCAGCCTGAGACTGTGTCCTCTTGTTCTGGTCTTAGAGATCTTTTCCAACCTTTATGACTCTGATTCTTCCTCCGGAACCCAGTAACAACTTCATGTGGTTTTAACTCAGTTGTAAGCAGCAAGTAACAGATCACAAAGAACACAGGTTTTAAATTGAGGCGACTTCCAGGTGCAGCTGGAGCACGAGCAAGCACACCTCTCACACCACACAACCATGAAAGCTTTGGAACATGCAATGAAGTGAACACATCCTGATTTAACTTGCATTAGCTGAAATACAGTCAAGAAAGCTCAGAAGACTTGGTAACAGAAGAGAGTTGTCTTTTTATTTTAGAAAAGGGAAACTGAATTGAAGTTGTACACAACACTGGTGATTAACGTTGGTGTGAGTGCAGTTACTGGAACAGTACACAGAAAGGAAGCAAAACTTGGCATTCCTGCTGAAATTCTAACACACACTGGTAAAACTAACATTTTGCAGAGTATTATAAAATTCCAGAAAGGTTACATATAAACAAAGCCAATATAAAACAGATCTTGTGTCTTTTGGTTGTAGTTAAAGAGTAACATTTCCAACTTTCCTTTACAGATTTGAGGTTCTATACACAGATGAAATCAAGAGAGTAAAATAGCACCAGTCTTCTGTAGTATGGAAAGGAGAGCTTGAGACTTTCTCCCATGTCTTCCATTGTTCTAAAATCAATTTGAAAGCTGTAAAATTTAGCACTTCAAGCTTAGGGAAATCACAGCTGAGGACTACTCAATGGCCAGTCCAATTAAGCAATGCTACAGTTTGCTATTTGACAGATTGGTGGACACAAAAGTTTGCACTCCAAAGTCCTCTCTCCTGAGCATTATCATCTCATCACTGCTTCTCCTTGCACGAGACACTTCATAGGTGTCTTAGTCTCTTCCCTGAGCTGCACAGACAGAACTCACATTCTTGAATGAGCAGCTTTCAGATGTCACATGCCAGCCCCCAAACACATGCACACACTCGACTTCAAAGCCATCGTTTATTTACTTCTCCTAAGTATGTATCCATACTGTGTTGTCTTTATCAAAACCATGCAGAACCTTTGTAGTGAAAATAGTTTTTAAGAGCTCCTTGCTCAATACATGTGTGATCTGGCTAACTTTCAACCTATTGTTTGCACACAGCTCCCTGGATATTGATACTCCCACCAAGTCTTAATGTTTGCTGCTTCTACCAGTCAGCCTTGGAAAACTTCCTCTCTGAGACAGGAAGGGCCCCTTTTTGCTTCTTCTCTCCTTTAGTAAGAGGGAAGTGAAAGGAGGGAATAAAATCTCAAGGTGCATGGGGGTGTGTGTGAATACAAATAACTGAGAGCAACCAGGCAGCAATTAGAAGCTTACTTCACCACTTCCTATCTATTGATTTTTCTTTTGTTTACATGATATGTAAAGTTTAACACCACCTCAACTCAGTGGTTGCAACTAATCACAGTCACTATTTTACCTACTTTTCAATATTTAAGTATTAAGCCCTTATTAAATACAAAAAAAAACCCCAACCCTCTGAAATCACTGAAACTGTAGGGTGGTTACACTTCAGGAGAACAAATCCCATTTATTATGTCTTCCTCCCTGGAAGCGGCGGGAGAGCCCTGAAGGAGAGGCGCAACAAAGAGCCTGTACAACCACCTACAGTAATACTGCTTCTGTGCTATCTCCTGCATGCCACTTCTCCACAAACACAACACACCATGCTTAAACATAAGGCAAAGACACTGGAGGCCAATTACAAAAAACAGCTTTCCTGTGTTTCCCTTTAAGAAGTACAAGTCCAATTTCATGGAAGTGCTATAAAAGTCACCCGAAAACATAACGTTAAGGATTCTCTTCTTTTGGTTGTTAGCAACACTTGTCTAACAATCTCTAAAGAATTTACACTTTGTTTAAAATGTGTCTCCAGAGAGACACTCTTTACTACAAATATCCCTACCACTCATCAGCTGGTACAGGATTGTAGGCTGTTCCTTACCACAGCAGCCACTGCTTTCAGAATCCTTAAAACGGTAGAATTCCTGAGGCAGGTTTGTCAGAGAGCTGTAAACAAATCATCTCCCAAGACTTATTGGCAATAAGCAAAGTGATCTTTTAAGCCTTTAGAATGTAAATTTCCCTGCCAGATTGGAATTTTGAAAACCTTTGGAATCCAAATTAATACTCTGGAGCAGTATGGAAACTTGACTCGGAGGAAGAGTCAAAATCTACCTCCAACCCAGATTCCTCACAGCTTGGGAGAAAACTGGGATAGGAGTTTAAGTCAGAATGCTCCTGCATGCTGGCAGATGCACTTTTCAGAGGTGAGTGCATGAAGCATGAAGACTCCCAGAGCCAGGTTTCAAGGTCCACAGAAGAGTGAGGCACTTTGAGGTGGCAGTATGAAGAACGAAACTCCATAGTAGATGGGACAGTTTGATGCTTTCCCAGTGATGTGTAATTGTCTTTCCTGTTCAGAAAAGAAAAGTATTCTTAGTCTTTCAATGACATTTTTGTTACTGTTTATATGGAGATTCCCTGTCAGGCATCTAAGGAAGAACATTAGAGTAGAAGAGTCAATTGTAAATAAATTCAGTGAGTTAGGATATGGAACAACAGGAAAAGGATCTCAAAACAACTGTATCTAGAAGAGGGCCCTTCTGCCACTGCATGTCACTCTCAGCAGCAGGTATAAAAACAGTTACACTAAGTCATGCCATTCTGATAAGCTCAGAGGAGCCCCAAGTTTGTACATGGTTTAGTTGATTGGATGGTGTTGGGTGATAGGTTGGACTTGATGATCTCGAAGGTCTTTTCCAACCTGGTTAATTCTGTATTCCCTGCTAAACAGTATTGATTTCCCCCCAGCTATCTTCATGGAATTCCATTTGCTGGTTTACCAATCACAGCAATAACCAAACACTAAAAAGTCTTTGCAAGTGGAGTAGCTAATTATTACCAACCTGAAACAGCTGGAACAACTCTCCTGCACCTAAACCAGCACCTGAATCACCAGGTTCATCTTGACCAACTCAAGAAACGAGAAGCTGAATTTGTCACTATGAATACCTTTTTTTTGTCCCCCCTCCTCTTCTTTGAAGTTGTCTCCCCTCTCCTGCACTGCCCTGGGGACAAAAGCCAAACCAATCTGCAACACCCTCTCTCACACACAAAAATCCAACTTGTCATACACATACTTCAACACCAGCTCCTGCAGCGGAAGTTTAGGTGCACAAGATGATACCATCCACCAGGTTAAGCTTGCTAAAGGGATTTGCAAACTGTTAATAGCACAAATTCTCATGAGATTTAAGTTTGGCTCCAAAACACAAGCTAGACCTGATGACATAAGGGGGAAAGCATAAAAAAGTGGGGGGATTACATTCTGCAAGAGCAGCAGCAAGTCCTGGGCAGATGCTGAAACAGTACCAGCCCACAGAGTCACCTGTAGAATGCGACACGAGATTCTACACAAGGCCTTGGGACTTAGCTGCCTGTAGAGGGAATCCACTTCAGGAAGGCTTCAGAAAGCTTTGAAGTTTGACAGTGCAATCACTTCAGTGAGAGCTGGTCACTTTGATGCCATAAAAGCATTCAGCAAAACCCACATCAACTGCCAGGTTCTGGTTTATGGCCAGGAGCTTCTCTTTCCACAGGAAGAGAAACAACATTTCTGGCTCATCATAACTCAATCACCAAACCACCCCTCTAGAATTTAGGTCTGGGACAGTCTTGGGATGCTGTGTCTTCCAAATGCTCATTTCAGATGAAGAGTATCGCAATTGGCAAGGCTAGAATACCAGCAACATCAAGAAGCTGCTAAAGAAGGCTAAAAGCAAGAACATAACTATACCCACATTTATGGTGTGAAGGAGTCAGGAAACCTGCTTTCCATATATGCTTGTAAATATATAGCTTTGCTCTTCAACTGGGTTTAGCTGTGGTTTCTTACTGTGGAGGAGGGAGAGCTAAGCCCTCTCTCAACCTACCACACTCATTAACAAAATGAGAGGAAAATGAAGCTGGATGGCATGTGCTCTGAAATAATTGATGAGATGATGGCAGGATGGTAGCAAATAAACACCAAGAACTACATTTCTGCTCAGAGAGATGGCCTCAAAAGCTAAGCACTGTTGTACTAAAAAGCTTTAACTGATTTCAGGAAGAGAGAAGAAAAGCTATTTGCATACAGGAATTAAATACTTCTGAATAAAACTAAAAACTGTAAAATGCCAGCATCTTCACACCCTACTATTAAAAGGCACCATTTCCTATTTCCAGAGGGGGAAGGAAACCCAAGCTTCAACCTCATTAAGTCACCCATTAAAGCCAGAACCACTTCTAAAAGGATGGAACACGTGAATCGGCTCTTTCATGACACCAATCCAGAACCCAGCAAATCTTCTTAGAAGGAAGTAGGATCAAGCAGTTGTTCTCAGATATATCCAACCTGACTTTCTGATGAGTCTGTGTAAAGCACTGCCAGGGCAAAACCTGCACCTTTGCCGATTTTCCTTGTGTAATTTTGTTACTAAAACCAGGGATGCCAAAGCTCAAGAGCTCTGGGCTCAAATAAAATGGTATTTTACATTCTAATTCAGAAGGGTGCTGTACATAGACCATGGCAACATTTTTAACAGAAAGAACTGCTGCAGTGACACATCTCCAGTGCTACTTACTGTCTGTTGGAAGCTTTTATGAAGCATTTAAGAACTCTGGTCGACTCCTAATAGCTTTTTGGGTCAATTTCTATCCCAATTCTACTTCCTCCCCTGCAATTCCAGGAATTGAGGAAATCATCAGAATAATTTCACCTACTCTGCTGAAATCCTCCTTTATGCTTTTTCAGACCAAACATTAGGAGACTGCCTATTTCGAAGCATTTGGGCCTCAGAGAGTCTGTGTTTCTCTACTTAGAGCCCCACTAACACAGCTGAGCAACTGTGCGTTCCAGCAGCAAGTCCATATTTCAGCAGGAAAATCTAACCTGAATATTGGCCATGTTCATTTGGTAAAAGTTTGCAGGGCAAATACTACACTCCCCAGAAAAAAAAAAGAAAATAGTAATAGTATCCTTACACTCATACAGAGGTCAGCTGTCACCAATTTCTCCATACAAGCTGTGCAAAGTGCAACAGAAGTCAGCCTGGAAGGCTAAATCTCACACCAGCTTGGTAAGGGAAGCGTGATGAACCTAGTTACAACCAGATCAGAGGTTTTTCTCTTTCATAGAGCCAGAGGCTCCTAAAAATTTTCCACACACATCTTATGTTAATTCATTCCAACAATCTTAAGAGAGTGTCCTTCATAGTAATCTACTTTTAATCCTTCCCTGCCCAGGCTCCTAAGAATCTAGCCTTTCTCACGTTTCCCATGTGCACCCCATTCAGAACATCCAGAGCAACTTTTTCCTCCTCATTGCTCCAGCTACCATGGAGCAGAGAAAATCCAAGCTCTCTGCTCTCAATCCAATGCCTGCTCCATAACTCACCTTAAGAAGAATCAGTCTACCAACAAGGAACTCCACTACATAGAATACATACATAGAATAAACCAGGTTGGAAGAGACCTTCAAGATCATCATGTCCAACCCATCAACCAATCCAACACCACCTAAACAACTAACCCATGGCACCAAGCACCCCATCAAGTCTCCTCCTGAACACCTCCAGTGATGGTGACTCCACCACCTCCCCAGGCAGCCCATTCCAATGGGCAATCACTCTCTCTGTATAGAACTTCTTCCTAACATCCAGCCTGAACCTCCCCTGGCGCAGCCTGAGACTGTGTCCTCTTGTTCTGGTACTGGCTGCCTGGGAGAAGAGACCAACATCCACCTGTCTACAACCTCCCTTCAGGTAGCTGTAGAGAGCAATAAGGTCACCCCTGAGTCTCCTCTTCTCCAGCCTAAGCAACCCCAGCTCCCTCAGCCTCTCCTCACAGGGCTGTGTTCCAAACCCCTCACCAACTTTGTTGCTCTTTTCTGGACTCGTTCCAGCAAGTCAACCTCCTTCCTAAACTGAGGGGCCCAGAACTGGACACAGGACTTGAGGTGTGGCCTAACCAGTGCAGTGTACAGGGGCAGAATGACCTCCCTGCTCCTGCTGGCCACACTGTTCCTGATGCAGGCCAGGATGCCACTGGCCCTCTTAGCTGCCTGGGCACATCTACTATATGTACATCTACTATATGTAACAGTCATGAATCAGTTACAAAGAAGCAGCACCAGGAAATACACTTAAACCACTCTGAGGATCTGAGGAGCGAGAACTGTTTTGTATTACCTTGGAGAAAATTATTAAATCCTGGTTTAAGAAAGAAACTACTTAGTACTTGAAGCTCTGACAAAGAGAGAGGGACTTTAATACACTGCTGGCACACAGCAGCACACCAACTTACCTGGCTGTAGCAAACAGCTTGGTTTTAGCGTGGGAATAAACAGTACCAGCGATCTGACACAGCTGCTCTTGCATCCATCGAACATCAGCAGGCATGTCAGGGAACCAGTTTACTAGCCTGCAATCAAACCAAAACACACACCTTTTTGTCAGCAGAAGATTCAATCTGCATTATATTCTTACATACATGTCCAACATCCCCAAAAGTAACACTGCTTTCGTTCTCCCCATCCACCGAAGTCTCCATTTCCATCTCTTTCACTCGTTGCTTCCCTACAAACCAAGAAGGGCAGCACAGAGCACTGCATCTCTGATTCTGTACTGAGTGGCTGCCCCATATTTGCATTCCATGCCTTGTGACCAGTGTTTTGGAAGCCTGTGAAAACTCCCTGTCATTGCAACACCTTTCTGTATGGTGGAAACTTTCTGGTCAGGCTAAAGTTAGGTTGGAGAAAAACAAAGAAAAAAACCAGCACACTGGAAGAACAAAGAAAAGGCAGAAACAGAACAAGGTCAGGAATGTATTTTTTCTTTATGACACCCTTAACAGAAATCAGTTACACCTGAGGGGAAAAACCTCACATTAAAATGCTGTTGAAACTTGCTTCACCCCCATCCACCAAAAACATAGCACAGAAGTACCACATTAACAAAACATGGTGGAGTCCCCATCCCTGGAGTTGTTCAAGAGAGGATTGGACGTGGCACTGGGTGCCATGGTTTAGTTAGTCATGAGGTGTTGTGACAGGTTGGACTTGATGATCTCTGAGGTCTTTTCCAACCTGATTGATTCTATGATTGTACTGAAACTGTATGTGGCTCCATTTACAGAACACCTGATGCTTCAGTTATTTGCTGAAGATAAAGTAATGACATCTGCTGTCCAAGGACTGAATTCCTCTTAAATGCAAAGCTTTTGGTTCACAATGCATTCATTTAATGTAGTTTCTCCTCTGTAACACCTGAACACTTACAAAGTTAAGCCCTTTTTCAAAGACAACATTTTTCAGTCAACCAAACAAACCTGGTAAGAAAATTCATATGGTAAGTAAACACTGGGTTTCAATCCTGACTTCAGAAAGAAAGGAAAGCCCAAGAATGATCTGGACAGAGTTCAAATACCACTGCAGAATATAGTAGCAGGAACAAAGTACATGCTCCTGGCAAACACCATTGAGGGTGCCTCTTTCAAGCAACTAGAAGACAGCTACTAGTAATAAGAATAAATCTTCTTGATTTGTTCATTTATCGAGCCTTAGACTTAGGAGGCTTTAGGGCAATGCATTACATAGGTAGAAATAATAGTCTTTGGACAGATAGGCTAGAATTAACCAGGTTGGAAAAGACCTTTGAGATTATTAAGTCCAACCTATCATCCAACACCACCTAATCAACTAACCCATGGCACCAAGCACCCCATCAAGTCTCCTCCTGAACACCTCCAGTGATGGTGACTCCACCACCTCCCCAGGCAGCCCATTCCAATGGGCAATCACTCTCTCTGTGTAGAATTTCCTCCTAAGCTCCAGCCTAAACCTCCCCTGGCGCAGCCTGAGACTGTGTCCTCTTGTTCTGGTACTGGCTGCCTGGGAGAAGAGACCAACCCCTTCCTGGCTACAACCTCCCTTCAGGTAGTTGTAGAGAGCAATAAGGTCACCCCTGAGCCTCCTCTTCTCCAGGCTAAGCAACCCCAGCTCCCTCAGCCTCTCCTCATAGGACTGTGTTTCAAACCCCTCTCCAGCTATGTTGCCCTTCTCTGGACACGCTCCAGCAAGTCAACCTCCTTCCTAAACTGAGGGGCCCAGAACTGGACACAGGACTCGAGATGCAGCCTAACCAGTGCAGTGTACAGGGGCACAATGACCTCCCTGCTCCTGCTGGCCACACTGTTCCTGATACAGGCCAGGATGCTATTGGCCCTCTTGTCTGCCTGGGCACACTGCTGGCTCATGTTCAGCCTACTATCAACCAGCACCCCCAGGTCCCTCTCTGCCTGGCTGCTCTCCAGCCACTCTGACCCCAGCCTGTAGCACTGCATGGGATTGTTGTGGCCAATGTGTAGAACCTGGCACTTGGATGTGTTCAATCTCATGCCCTTGGACTCTGCCCATCTGTCCAGCCTGTCATGGTCCCTCTGCAGAGCTCTCCCACTCTCCAGCAGATCAACTCCTGCCCCCAGCTTGGTGTCATCTGCAAATTTACTGATGATGGACTCAATGCCCTCATCCAGATCATCAATAAAGATATGGAACAGGCTGGGGCCCAGCACTGATCCCTGGGGCACACCACTGGTGCCTGGCTGCCAGCTGGCTGTGGCACCATTCACCACCAATCTCTGGGCTCAGCCTCCAGCCAGTTCCTAACCCAGCACAGAGTGCTGCCATCCAAGCCAAGGGCTGACAGCTTGGCCAGCAGTTTGCTGTGGGGGATGGTATCAAAGGCCTTGCTGAAGTCCAGGTAGACTACATCCACATCCACAAGGTAGTCACCTGATCATAGAAGGAATCAAGATACCACTTGATTTCTAGAGTTCCAGAATGCCTGCAGCACTGAGCTCCCAATGAGTAAGTTCTCAAAAGTGTAATAACTGCAAAATGGTCCTTCAGAAGTTCCTTACCTTAGGGCCACAGAGTAAGCAGACTCCACTGGCAGTGTATATGGTAGCAGCAGATAGGATATCACCCGCATTGGGAACAGCTTAGAGAACTGAGCATAGAATCCATTCTGTTCTTTACAAGCTTCCTGCAGTGCTTAAGAATCATTGTTTAAAACATGTTACACTATTTGAAAGCAGTTTAAATAACTTGCTCAAGTTTGATAATCTTCAGTCAATGTTATGAAGTGTTACTGAATAAGGCTTAGGCAAAACCAAAGCAATGCAGCTCAAGAAACTCTCACCAGAAATCTCCTCTATGCTGTATTAAAATATGGGAAACAGCCTCAAAGAATTGAGAGCATTTACAGTTCAGCTCTTTGAAAAAATATTTTAGATAACATTCCTGTCTTGTTAAGAGCCTGACTGTCAGGAGTTCAAACTCTGCATATTCCAGTTGCATAGAGTGGTACAAAATGGCACACTTCAAAGTCTGTTCTCCTAGGTCACTGGGATCACAAGTTTCCTATTCTGAAAATACACATAAGCATCTATAAAAACCAAACCAGATCAAAGTTGAAGGTTAAAGAAACATTGAAGCATTTCTTCTATTAACAGCTCGTTTGAAAAACCAGGAAAGCCAGAAGTCTGCTTTAAAAATAAGATGGGGACAACCAGTGTCTGGATTGGAGTTCAACTCTAGCTGGAAATACACACTTAAAATACTGTGCACATACATAGTTCATCCACAACTAAATGAGGATTTGATTCGCAACTCTGCAGTGCTGGAAGTAGCTGCTTCCTCCTGCTGCCATCCTATTTCGGTAGCTAAATCCAAGCACATCTAATAAGCATTCAAAGAACTCTGAACTTTTAATTTCACAGGCAGTTAAAAGATTAAATAGAAAGCATCTTCTGCAAATTGTGAGAGTAAGCAAGCAGGGGGAAAATCACTCCTAGTTTGTCATTTGAAGCTACAGGAAACAGTCTGAAGAGTCTACCTTTGCGGAGTCTAGGAGGTAGACTCTCAAATATGCTCTTCTCCAAAGCCCACGGATTCTGCTTCAGCTGGTCATCAAGCACTTCCATTTTCAAAGTTTCTACTCTGTTATTTTCTGTCACTTTTTTCTTCATATGGTCAGTGTGCTGCACAGCCTCCTGAGGGTTTCTTTTTGTGAAGGACAGGTGGATGTAAATTGAGTCACTCAGAATACCTGGAAGAGACAGGAGCTTCCACTCACTCTCCACCCACGGGTCTTCAGAATACACAGGTTACAAACACTGTACAGGTGTCTGTCCAAAGGCCTATCCTGAAGGAGCAGGATCCATCCAATGTCAAATACACTTGCCTTTATAATCCCACAAATGTTTAATCATACTTCTGAACACTCTTTTGCAGCTTTAGGTCTTAGTTTAAACTTGGTTCTTAAAGGAAAAATGAACAATTAACTGAAACTGCACTGGGAACATACAGTCACTTATCAAAAGGTGTTTTCAAGCAATAAAGTAAGTGATTTACAAGAGAGGAGGGAAACAGATGTAATATTTAACTGAAAGAAAACACCTGAAACACCAGAAATTTGACTGGGCAGGTATCACATGAGTACTTCAAGGCACTGCTACAGCAGATGGGAGAAGGCAAGCAAGTAGGCTACAGTGTTTTTTTAAGGATATCTCCAAAGCACAGATCTAAATCAACATTGGTTGCCTTGCAAAACTGCTTCCAATTAAGAAATAGTACTGATAATTACCTTAGAAACAAGCACTTATCTAGCAGAGGACAACATGGAAAATACAAGAAGGGTATTTATATTCACTTTCCAGAAAACCATTATGAAGTTGTTTGTATGTGAGGACTAACAAGTTTGACCAGGATCCATACCTACATCCAACAGAACCTGTACCCCACCTACAACTATTCCTAAAAGACAAATGAGAAAAGAATCTATCAAATCAATTTAGCAGAAAACTTCTCTGAAGTGTTATAGATGGAAGGGAAAAATTAACTCCTACAGCTGAAATAACAAGAAAGGAGATGCATAATAAATGAGTTGGGAAAGGTTGCAATTATCATTGATTAAGCTTTAAGGAAGACAAACTTGTGACAGAACAAGAACAAAAGGGATCACAGGATCAGCAGTGTGATAAAGGAGGAGAATAGTGCAGTACACAGAGGACATAGGGAATAGACATCAAGGAAGAGCTGCAAGGAATGTCAGATACTGGTGTCGGCTGAAAGTCTGCATGCTCCCAGGTGCAGTACAGCACCAGAACCCACAGCCACAAATTATAGGCTTTTTGTACAGCCTGTGCTTTTAATCACCTGGTAAAAGGTATAAAGTAAGACTGTCATTAAATGTATCATACTACTACTAGAAGAACCAAGCTCTTAAGCAGAGCCATGAGTTCTTTAAGACAAGAAAGCTCTTCCAAAAAAACCCCAACTATGTAACATGTAGTCAGGAGTATAAGCAGTGAGCACACCAAGCTGTGACTGCATTACAATATTGAGGCCCATCTACAAGAGCACTTCACTTCCCATTCCTCTAATCCCACCCAGTAACAATTTGCTTCTGCAGCCAAAGACTACAGGGGCCAGGCATATTTACCACATAGTTAACTTGATGCTAAGCTCAAGTTCCTGTCTTTAAATTGTTTGTCTCAGTGTGCAAAACAGTAACATTTCTAAATAAGTTACCAGAATTCTAGGAGTAAAGCAACTTGAAATTCTTCCTAAAGTTATCTGGGATCCAACCACTGCAAGTTTATTACAAGTCTTCTTCTAAGGTCTTTTTGATACAGACTAAGGATTTCTGTGACTGAGTTTATGTTGTTAGCCAGCTCCCAGTTCTGGACTAAGGGTTTACACAGAAATTCACTTGGCTAATAGCAGAGAGGAGGTGATAAGAAGGTACAGGTTTCACAGGATGGAGAAACAATAGCTTATTCCTTTCCTTCACAATTAATACCAAAGAAACTAGGAATATAAACTAATAAGGAGGCTGAATGCAAGCCAGCAGTGTGATCAGGTGGCCAAGATGGCCAACAGCATCCTGGCCTGTATTAGGAATGTGTGGCCCACAGGACTTGGGAAGTGATTCTCCTGCTGGACTCAGTGCTCAAGAGGCCACACCTTCAGCATTAGGTTCAATTTTCAGCCCTCACTACTGGAAAGACATCGAGGTGCTGGAGTCCATCCAGAGAAGGGTAACAAAACTGGTGAAGGGTCTGGAGAACAGGGCTGGTGAGGAGGAACTAAGGGGAGTTGCTTAGTCTGGAGAAAAGGAGGCTGATGGGGCACCTTCTCACCCTCTGCAACTACCTGAAAGGAAGGTGGAACAAGGTGGGGGTCAGTCTCTTCTTCCTAGTAACAAGTGATGGGATGAGAAGAAATGGCCTCAAGTGGCAACAGGGAGGTTTAGATTGGATATTTTATTTCACAGAATCATAGAATTAACTAGCTTGGAAAAGACCTCCAAGATCATCAAGTCCAACCTACTACCTAACACCATCTAATCAACTAAACCATTACAAGAAAAGCCTTGACTGTCTCAAATGCTGGAATAGGCTCCCCAGGGGGGTGGCTGAATCCCCACACCTGGAGGTCTTCAGAAGACAAAGATATGTGGTGTTAAAGGACGTGGTGCAGCACCAGACTTGATAGAGTTAGATAATGGTTGAACTCAATGACCTTGAAGGTCTTTGCCAGCCTTTTATGACTCTATATGATTTCCCCAACATTAGAATTCTTTGGCACTCTCACTTAACAATACCTTACCACTGACTTCACAAACTCAAAAGTTCAATTTTTCCATGCCAGCACAACTTACCTGAGGTGAATAGTTAACATAACTTTTACCACAATCCCCTCAAAAAACGTCAAAGATGTAGCCCCTTGTTAACTATACACAACCCCCTCTTGCCTCTGTTGTAAAAACTAAACCAAACCAACCAACCCAGCCCAAACCTCAGGTTAACACCAGATCATCAATCATTATCCTCAGTTGTAACATACCATTCTCTTTCAAGAATTTAAGAGCATCTGAATATCCTTGCTCACAGATCTCTCCCAGTACCTGTAAAAGCACAGGGTAAATGAGTCAGACAAGTAAAAGGAGATTCAACTTAAAGCTCACCACTTGGCAGAATTAAAAGCCTCTTCTGTTTGTCCTCAATTCATTCAAGAAAACTTTACATGAACAACTTGTATCATTCAATATATTCAGGTTAATATGCCTACTGTGATGATGTATATGAACTTCTCTTTCAGCTATTACAGGTACACTTTTACCTATAAGGACAGCATTCTAACAGTTAGTAAGAATTTCCTCTTTTTGTTTCTTTAACTGGCATTTCAGCAGATGTAAGCAGCAATGAAATCAGGTGGCTTGGATTATGCTAAACCCCTTCCTTCTCTGTGTTTCCCACCTTCCAAAGCTTTGAAAAGTCAGCTGAGCAATTCTTAGATTCAATCTTCTATACAAAACCACCTTTCACCAGATGTCATGCCAGCTCGCCTGTGTAGTAGCCCTAGACAAAGAAAACCAAACCAGCCCAAAACCTGAATATGAAAGCCTACATAAGTAGAACATATGGCCCAAAAGATGACTGCCCCAAAAGCCCTCAATGTAAAAAAACAGTGTATCAGTAGCAGTCAGGAACATTACTTCTCCTCTCTATTACATCCCAAGCCAGTTGGCAAATTCTGGTTTCATTCTTTCAGCTTCCACAGCAGCAATTCACAGTATCACAGTATCACTAAGGTTGGAAGAGACCCCAAGGATCATCAAGTCCAACCTGTCTCCACAGACCTCATGACTAGACCATGGCACCAAGTGCCACGTCCAATCCCCTCTTCAACACCTCCAGGGACGGTGACTCCACCACCTCCCTGGGCAGCACATTCCAATGACAAATGACTCTCTCAGTGAAGAACTTTCTCCTCACCTCAAGTCTAAACCTCCCCTGGCACAGCTTGAGACTGTGTCCCCTTGTTCTGGTGCTGGTTGCCTGGGAGAAGAGACCAACCCCTTCCTGGCTACAACCACCTTTCAGGTAGTTGTAGAGGGCAATGAGGTCACCCCTAATCCTCTTCTCCAGGCTAAACAATCCCAGCTCCCTCAGCCTCTCCTCACAGGGCTGTGCTCAAGGCCTCTCCCCAGCCTTGTTACCCTTCTCTGGACATGTTCAAGTGTCTCAATGTCCTTCTTAAACTGAGTGGCCCAGAACTGGACACAGGACTCAAGGTGTGGCCTAACCAATGCAAATTCACAAGCACTTCCCCCATTACATCTGCAGTTAACTGAGCTCAGCAAAGTTTAAAGGCACCTTGGCTGCACCAAGTATTGAGAACTCTGGACAAAAGGATGAAGCTTCAGAAGTTCTGAAGCACTTGGTGAGCAGGTGAACATGGAAGGACCACAAACTGACAGTTATTAATGTACCAGTGTTGATTTTTATGATGGAATCCTGTGCTAATTGCCAAATAACCACTGAAAGCCAGTAGCAGGACACGCATTTTCAGTCAGAGAGAGCGCCAAAATAAGGAGAATTCAGACAAACTAGGGACAAATAGAAACAAATGTCAGCAGGATAGTTTGTGCAACTAGATGAAATGCTAAGAGTACTGTAGCTTTCTGCCAAAACAAGGCTTTCCTGTGGGAAAGTGTTCTAGGAACTGTGTAATGGCAGTGACTTACCTTGGGTTCTGGTGGAAAGAGCGCTTGCGTTAGCCGATAAAAGTTACCCAGGCTGAACTGAATGCTGGTGTTGGTCACATTCATTTCATGGAAGTTGGCAGAGTTACCCTTTGGGCAGATATCACACTCCCCAGCAAATGGTGAAACTGTGATGGTATTCTTAGATTCATAGTGAGGTAAGTTGTCACTGATTCCTCCATCCACATAGCGCTAGAAAAATTGCCAGAAATAAGAAGTCTCAAAGGCTGAAAGCTTCTGATGAGCAGACTTCCTGTGCAGCCTTCCTGCAACACAACAGCCTCAGCCTATGCTCTAAGGCTAAATAGCCTTTGTCCTCTAATGCCATTTAAAAACCATTCCCACCCATCATAATAATAAACCAGGTTGGAAGAGACCTTCAAGATCATTGCATCCAACCCATCAACCAATCCAACACCATCTAATCAACTAACCCACGGCACCAAGCACCCCATCAAGTCTCCTCCTGAACACCTCCAATGATGGTGACTCCACCACCTCCCCGGGCAGCCCATTCCAATGGGCTATCATTCCATAGATAGTCTAAGAGTAGTCTATTTGTAATGTTTCCTGTATGTTTAAAGTGGACTTGCTTAAAGATCATAGTCCCACACAGCATGCAGAGAAAGAGTAGCACACCTGACTCTTCTTCCTCAAAGGGCAGCACCAACCAAAGATCTCCCAGGGTAGTTCTTTAGAAATATGAAGAAAAGAATGGTTCTACACTTCAAAGCTCAAGTTCCATGATACTAAATGATTCAGTTAGGATAACAGTAACTTAAAATTACTTTTATTAATCACAATTTGATCTAAAGCAGTCAAAAACACTTGGACATGAAGAAACTCTGAGTAACTATGGGCAGTGCTTCAGCAACCTTGCCAATGATCATGGATTACCAATTATGCTTTGAATGCAAGTTTAGAAACTGTTTCAGATTATGCTTGTGTCTCCTTCAGGTTCACTTGCCCATTTTGTGCAATTTTACTGCCTCATCACCTCATACATCCCAGAACTGGAGAGTTCCATGGTGGGTACTAGTCTATGGTGCAGCAGCTGCTATGGCCAAATCCAGCTCCTCCAGTCAAGCACATTAGCCATCTTCCCAGTGGGACCAGTTGTAGCCACTTTGTTCTGACAGTTACCAAAGACCACTCTGCATTACGAGCTTTACTGGTTTAGAGGTTCCATTTTCCTTCTTCTTAACTAGCTAAGAGACATAACCTGTAGGTGCTTGTAAAATGTAAAGGTAACAGAGCAGCTGTCACCAGCAGCAACAATAGGCAGATGTTGGTCTCTTCTCCCAGGCAGCCAGTACCAGAACAAGAGGACACAGTCTCAGGCTGTGCCAGGGGAGGTTTAGGTTGGATGTTAGGAAGAAGTTGTATACAGAGAGTGATTGCTCATTGGAATGTGCTGCCCAGGGAGGTGGTGGAGTCACCATCATTGGAGGTGTTCAGGAGGAGACTTGATGGAGTGCTTGGTGCCATGGGTTAGTTGTTTAGGTGGTGTTGGATTGGTTGAGGGGTTGGACACCATGATCTTGAAGGTCTCTTCCAACCTGGTTTGTTCTATGTAATATGGATCACCAATTTCATCTGCTCTGACACTCACTCCTTGACTATTCTGAGAAACAAATTAGGAATTCTGAAGAGGACAGTTCAGAGTAATTAAAAAACATAAATCTAACATACTCCAGAGCAGCCTGTTCCTACCAGCCAGGCTTCTTGGACACTCTTTAGAGCCAGCAGCATGCAGCTACTGACAGCTTTCCTATGGGTGAATAACGCAGTCACCAAAGCACATGTGCAGTCACCAAGTCCTTTGTGGAAATACATAAAAGTTCTGGCAGAGAAGAAGCCACAGCATGCAGCCTTCTCATGGAATTATGAAAAGGTGGAAGTATACACCTGAGTCACTCTTCTACAGAGCTAATGGGTGGAATTGCTTGCAGTTTCTAGTGACCTGTTCTCCCTAGTAACTTTTTTTTTTTACACCAAAACCCTTTGCTGTGCTTGAAGACTGTAAAAAAACACCCAACAAAAAACACCCCCCACACAAAAGCCTCACAACTGGCAGTTAAGGGTATCTTTGAGTAGGTATATTTAAGTCTTTGTTTTAAAGTATACATGCATAAAGCACCAAGCCACCAAAGATGCTCACAAGTTTGCATACCTAATGCTCTGTGTTTGAAGCCTACACACCCAGCATGTGCAGCTGTGCCACTCTTACAAAGCTACATAAAAAACACTTCTTCAGCATTAAAATAATACAAAATAATAATTGGAAATATCTAAAGGAAACAATGATTCCTGCCTCCCCCTTCCCTCAAAACTGGATCAAATAAAGCATCACTTGTGCATTTTTGTAACCTGAACAGAGTCTTTTAAAATAACATTGCTGGCTGGTGAGGACTGAGTAGCCAGATTAGCCTGGATCCACCTAAACCTTGGAGTCAGTCCAACGACCTGTTTTCATAACACCTTTAATCTGGGAGAGTTTAAGGAGACACACAACGTTTAGCAGTACAGATAAAGACAAAATCCTATACAGCCCTAATCACTTTTGCTTGAATTTCAGCATGAAGAAGAAAATACATTTCATGGGCATCCTTGACCCTTTAGCACTTCCAGATTGCCTTGGGAACAACCTGTAATCAACCGCTGTTAAAGAGGTTCTAAGGTTGGGTGGGTTTTTTCCCTTTTGTAAGGAACACAGAGGCTGAGAGGAAAGCAAATTCAAGTTAATACAACACTGCAGCAAAAATACATGAATGTTACTGCCTTGCTTTGAAGCACAGACCTGTTACAAAACCTACACACGACGACACCAACTTTTCTGTAGCTGTTGCCCCTTTAACAGGGGATTTGTGAAAACCCAGCACAGCCATTGAGTGGTTTTGTAACCAGCAGTTCCTGTGAAGCAATAGAACAGACTAATACACTGACACTGACTCTAAAAAGCTACCTTTCTTATGCTGACTACAAGTGACAGAAGACATTGAAAAGCCTCATGTGTAATTAACTGAACATGGAACTTTAATCCCGTTTTAAGGCCGATCTACCTAAAGGAAGAACACAAAGACATACAGTAAACCATCTAACAAGGTATATATACTTTTTAAGCAAACAGGTATAAATGACCCTTCCTATAAACTTGTGTAGGTGAATAACTATCACATTTTACAATGAATACTTATCCTTGCTAGCTTAAAGAGGCCTCTTTTAATCACTGCATCAGCAAACAAGACATTTAAGAGTGCACGTGTGCATTTCACAGGGTAGAGATGAAATGTGTCTTCTTCCACACATGTAGTGTTCTCTTGCTCTTCAGAAAAGTTGGAAAATACAGCTAAGCACTAGAAGCTTTGATGAAGGCATTTACTTTAAAGCAGGATAACAACAAATACAAAGATGCCTGCTGCCTCTCAGTAATTTTGGAACAGCTAGAATTACTTTTAGATCATAACAGAGACTTACCACACCTCGAAATGATGGAGGAATTAGGCCACAATAAATAGGGACAAACGAACTACAGATTAAAGCCTGCAGAAACATGAGGCAGAGAAATTAAATAGTAACTGTCCTATTATCAAAAATCATCATTTCACTACATCTCTAACAAAAAAATGAGCAGTATCAAACGTTCTGTCAAGCACTATGAAGGTATTCCACATCTCTTTAGAACAGAGCCACACTCTATGAATATATATAGATAAAATAAATAATACAAAAATAAAATCAACCAAATGACTTCTAAATCAACCAAATGACATCTGTAAGACTCACTAAAAGACCATTTCAAGAGATGATCATTACCATGGTAACAGAAAGAAGTAATCTCCCCACTCCTATTTTCTCTCATTCCTGTTGACTCCTCTTAATGGATTTAAAAGCCCAAAGAGGGAAGCTCTAATACATAGAATAGAATAAACCAGGTTGGAAGAGACCTTCAAGATCATCGCGTCCAACCCATCAACCAATCCAACACCACCTAAACAACTAACCCATGGCACCAAGCACCCCATCAAGTCTCCTCCTGAACACCTCCAATGATGGCGACTCCACCACCTCCCCAGGCAGCCCATTCCAATGGGCAATCACTCTTTCTGTGTAGAACTTCTTCCTAACCTCCAACCTAAACCTCCCCTGGCACAGCCTGAGACTGTGTCCTCTTGTTCTGGTACTGGCTGCCTGGGAGAAGAGACCAACCTCAGCCTGTCCACAACCTCCCTTCAGGTAGTTGTAGAGAGCAATAAGGTCTCCCCTGAGTCTCCTCTTCTCCAGGCTAAGCAACCCCAGCTCCCTCAGCCTCTCCTCACAGGGCTGTGTTCCAAGCCCCTCACCAACTTTGTTGCCCTTCTCTGGACTCGTTCCAGCAAGTCAACCTCCTTCCTAAACTGAGGGGCCCAGAACTGGACACAGGACTCGAGGTGTGGCCTAACCAGCGCAGTGTACAGGGGCAGAATGACCTCCCTGCTCCTGCTGGCCACACTGTTCCTGATGCAGGCCAGGATGCCATTGGCCCTCTTGGCTGCCTGGGCACACTGCTGGCTCATGTTCAGCCTACCATTGACCAGCACCCCCAGGTCCCTCTCTGCCTGGCCGCTCTCCAGCCACTCTGACCCCAGCCTGTAGCACTGCATGGGGTTGTTGTGGCCAATGTGCAGAACCTGGCACTTGGATGTGTTCAATCTCCTGCCCTTGGACTCTGCCCATCTGCCCAGCCTGTCCAGGTCCCTCTGCAGAGCCTCTCTACCCTCCAGCAGATCAACTCCTGCCCCCAGCTTGGTGTCGTCAGCAAATTTACTGATGATGGACTCAATGCCCTCATCCAGATCATCAATTGATAAGGAAACAGGTTATGATCATTCACTCAAGTTACACACTGTGAGTAGCAGAAGTGAGTTAACTGGGAACCAAGTCTCAGCATTCTGGGGTCACGTGAAACTGGCTTTGTAAGTGATACTAAAAAAGTTTAAAAGCTATTCTTGACTGTCTCTTGACCACTGCTTTGAGAATAATGACCCTGAAATCTTATTCATGAAGGACACAGCTTGGTCAGGTACACTAGGCTTTAAAGGCATGTATCCATTTTACGGCTGATCTCTCACACCTATTAAGTAAAAGAGTTTGTAGATACAGTCACTGGGAAAGCAAGTAAGTCAATTTAGCATAAGGAAGCATGAATTCATCTCTAAAGTACTGTCAAAGTCACAATATCTTAAAACAGAAATCCAACCAATGCCATCACATGGATTTAAGCTTACAGAAGCTCTTAAAAGTTGCCAGAAATAGACATACCTGGACAACTTCTTCTTTGGAGTCGAAATTAGATATCAATGCATTTTTACCATCTGATACTCTGGTCAGTGAAACACACAGTCTGCCTGATGTCAGCTGGTGAGCGTTCTCGGGAAGGTTTCTCATCAGGCCATCTCTTATTATCTTTATCACATTAAATGAAGGATGAAGAGGGCCAAGATTTCGCTTCCTAGCTTCTTTAGCTAGTGCCAGAACATCTGCACAAGCTTGAGCTGAAAATAAAATGCATTTATTTCAATAACAGAAGATATGTCAAAAAAAACCTATAAACTTCCAGTCATAAAGCATGTCTAGAGCTCCGACTTGATAGCATGAGAATTCCAAAAGCTTTTACAGACAGCTGCTTTAAACAAGAGTTTAGGGGGGGAAAAGGTCACTTTAGGCATTCAAATACATAGAATACATAGAATACACCAGGTTGGAAGAGACCTTCAAGATCATCGTGTCCAACCCATCAACCAATCCAACACCACCTAAACAACTAACCCATGGCACCAAGCACCCCATCAAGTCTCCTCCTGAACACCTCCAATGATGGTGACTCCACCACCTCCCCAGGCAGCCCATTCCAATGGGCAATCACTCTTTCTGTATAGAACTTCTTCCTAACATCCAACCTAAACCTCCCCTGGTGCAGCCTGAGACTGTCCTTTTGTTCTGGTGCTGGTTGCCTGGGAGAAGAGACCAACCTCTGCCTGTCTACAACCTCCCTTCAGGTAGTTGTAGAGAGCAATAAGGTCACCCCTGAGTCTCCTCTTCTCCAGACTAAGCAACCCCAGCTCCCTCAGCCTCTCCTCACAGGGCTGTGTTCCAAGCCCCTCCCCAGCTTTGTTGCCCTTCTCTGGACTCGTTCCAGCAAGTCAACATCCTCCCTAAACTGAGTGGCCCAGAACTGGACACAGGACTCAAGCTGTGGCCTAACCAGTGCAGTACACAGGGGCAGATAGAAGTCCTGGCAAAAATTCAGCCACTAGGTTACTTACATATGACACTTAAGAAACAACAAGCAAAAAACCCAAGCAAATAAAAGAACAACAACAACACCACCACCCCCCAAGCCAAAGATGACTAACTTCCATAAACACATCTGCACAGACATTCCATATGCAACATCCATGAACACCTGGGGAGTATGATGCACAGATTTACAGCTCACAGGATGTCTGCCTAAGCAGAGCACCCGAGTTCATCACAGCTAGTAAGACTTGTTGGACTTCAAACAAGTTTAAGATATCAGGGCATCATTTATCCTTGTTTATACACAAACTCTACAAAGGCAACATCAAATGTGAGCTTATGGTTAGGAACACCAGGAGGGAAGGTTTTAAAACAGTGGGTAAGGAATGCAGAGGAGATCTGCAACGCCTCACGGAGGTAAAAATGCTTCTGGTTAGATAGAGACCTGTCTGTAACTATCTAAGACTTTTTTCACCAACCAAATCAGCAGGGAAGTAGATCCAACCACTACAGAAGACACAACTATTCATGAAAAGTGTTGAAATAATTTTGACAGTCACACACCTACTCACACTAAGAGCAGCACCTCATCAACCTGCAATGCTTGCTTTGCATTTTTAATGCCGTGTTTCTCCAGAGGATACTTTGAGGAAATTGCCTGATAAACTCTCAGCTTGGGAGAGGAGAGGGGGTGGGGAGGAAGGTCAAAGCAACAGGTTATTAACCTGTGTGATATGCTGCCAGATGATCCAAAAACTTCTTTCCGAACTGGCATGTTTCAAGTTACACAGAGTCCTTCTAAAGCAGGTAAGCTGCAGCTGAAGTGAAATGTTTCCATTGGAGGAAACCATTTTGTTTAAGCCCAATTTCAAAACATATTATCTTACCAAAATGTTATTTTTCCTCCTCAAATGAGCAGCATCTAAAACTGTCTTGTTCTCAACACAGTAAACCAAGAATCAGCGTTCAAAAGAGTAACTCTTAAAAACACCACCCAAAACCTGAGGTACAAAACATCGTTTTTACCACAGCCTTTGTTTTCGTTTCACACTCACAGCATGCAGCCTCAGGCCATGCATCTGCTGATAGCAGTAGCCTGACCCCACCTCAGAAGGCAACACTTTAGACATAGCTCACTGGTCATGGCCAAACATTTACATTAGCAAAGCAATTGAATTTTTGTGCAATTAAAAAGTGGCACAACACACATTCTAGCAAGTGAAGAAGGGATTTCCAAAACCCAAGGAGAGGTCAGTATCCACTTCCAGCAGTTCCATTCCTTATGCACTCAGATATAAGCCATCAACTCCCCACCCCCTTCTCTTTCTTTCTTCCTCATAATAAACTAATTTACCGACATTCAATCCTCTAAACTTTCTAAAGAGATAAATCAGGCACATTTCAGAAGTCTGAGACAGTGAACTACCAGAGCCCTGCCCTGCTATGCGTTATTTTCCCTTTTGCAAAGTCAGTACAGTTTTGAAAAGGTAGAGCGACCAATTTACTTGCTTGGGGCATTAGAAACAGTCCCAGAGCACTGGGTGTGTGAAGCAAGTAGAACAGAACAGAGTAGAACAGAACAGAGTAGAACAGAACAGAGTAGAACAGAACAGAGTAGAACAGAACAGAGTAGAACAGAACAGAGTAGAGTAGAACAGAACAGAGTAGAGTAGAACAGAACAGAGTAGAGTAGAACAGAACAGAGTAGAGTAGAACAGAACAGAGTAGAGTAGAACAGAACAGAGTAGAGTAGAACAGAACAGAGTAGAGTAGAACAGAACAGAGTAGAGTAGAACAGAACAGAGTAGAGTAGAACAGAACAGAGTAGAGTAGAACAGAACAGAGTAGAGTAGAACAAACCAGGTTGGAAGAGACCTTCAAAATACACACACTCACTTCTCTACCAAGTCTTTTCCCAGCTAGCTTCCTGTCAAATTTAAGCTCAAGCTATTACTTAAGTTTGAAGCCCAGTAAGATCTTCACTCACTTTTGGTGGAGATCTGCTTCCACAGGAAAAAAAACATACATCAAACCAGTGCCCTCTACTAACACTGTGATTTACTTCTCACTGTAAAAAAAGGTCAGGGAAATCTCAGCTCCCTTTGCACACCCCATTTAAGGGCTGTGAAACTGATGACCTGTAACAATTCAGATCTGAGTTCTTCCCGTTTCAGCTCCCTTTTGTAAAGCAATTACCCATCAAAATGAAATTTGATTCCACATATAAGAATTTCTACATTTGAGGTAGTCTTGGGGCAGGGGGAGGGAAGAAGACAAAATCAACTTTACAATTGCATCTACTGTTTCCTATTTTAGATACTTTTATTCTGCTTAGAAGCCCTTCTTGTGTGTTGCGTCTATCCAAGAATATGGAATCACAGAATCAGTAAGGTTGGAAGAGACCTCAGAGATCATCAAGTCCAACCTATTACCTAATACCTGACACCTCCTGACAACTAATATGGGATAGCAAAACAGAGAAAATGGGGAAAAAAAGCTGTTCACTATTCATTCAACTTATGACCACACCTGCAAAAGTAACACATACTGGGTACTAAAATGTATCACCCTAAGGGAAGCACATAATATGAACTAATGAAATTGACTGAATTTACTAGCTTATCATATAAGCTTCTTCAGAGATTACTTACAACCCTCTGCTTTCACATACAAAAAACTAACAGCACAAAAGATAAAGAACTAACATGGGAAGGTTGTCTTAGTTTGATGAAATTTCCACAGATGCATAGCTGGTTTTGAAGTGTCCTTCAACATCCCCAATTGCCTTTTAAAGTAAAACAAGAGGTTCCCAAAGAAATACACTTGCCCGTGAAATACAACACCTCAACACCTCGGGCAGTGATTGCACACACTAATTTTTGTACTTAAAAGCACTTCAAATATTTAAAGTGGCTTCCTTAAATCATTTCCAATGACTCATAACTTAAACTTTGCCACGTACTAAAAATAAGTAGTCATTGTGGAGAAATATGATTTGCTTGAAAAGCTGCTATTGGGCTTACAGCAGCTCAAGTGTGTTATGTTAGGACATTACAGCAAAATTAAATTATGAAGTTCAAGAGGCACAAGTTTACTGCTAAAGCTTTGAGGGCATTAAGCATACGTGATCAAGATCAGCGGCTAAGCAACAGGAACAAGCATTTCACAGCATTACTCTCTTACACACACAAAGAACTTCTGGTTTAGTCACTGAATTATTCCCTGAGAAATTTAAAATCAAAACCCAAACCCTCTCCAAATTCTAAGCAAGCACTCACCAGGTTTCCTTTTTCATCTATAATTAAGATGAAAGATGAATTTACCAAACCCAGTTCTAAACTCGTTAACAAAACCAATGAGTGTTCTGTCATGAACCAGACTTTAACAGGAAAACCATTTTCAGATTTCCAGGTATTTCATACAATTTTTTGACTGCAGTCATCATCCTAAGCAACTTGATATTTTACTTGTATCAAGCTTGTTGTAATGTCTTGCATGTCAAATTCACTAGATAAAGACACACTTGGGATCTCACAAACCCTTAACACATAGAAGGCATGTAGTAGTTTTCCTGATGCTAGAGTATCAGAGCTTACTACACAACAGAGAATTGGTTACAAACTAACATCCTTTATCCAGTGTAAATAAAACACAAGATTAACTCTATTACTTCAATCACAATTAAAATCAGGTATTTTAATCGACCCACTGTTTCTAATCATACACCCAAGCGACCTATGCCATATATGCTGTGCAAAGATTAAAGAGGAAAAGCATGTTAAAGCTAACCTAAGCCCTGACCTTAACTCTCTTAGCCTTACCCCAATAAAGCATTAGAGGAAGCAACTTAAAGCTAACTGAAACTTCATGTACGAAGGTAACAGAGGAGACGCAGCAAAGTGCAAGTATTTTCGTTTCAAACTGCCAACAAGGTTAGCCTGCTTTGAAGGCTTTTAGGACTCTGCTGACTGCCGCTCTCCCAACACTGCAATTCCTCGGCTTTGCACAGAGGCGAGAGCAGCTGTCATCGACCCGGTATTTGTGAATTCCGAGGCCAGGAGGCACAGAAACGGCTTAGGTGGACACGAGGTGGCCCGATTCCTGGAGCAGTATTGAAATACGCGTTAAAAGCAGATGAGGTTGCCTCAAGACCATTTGGTGAGCCAAAGAGGCGGGTAAATAGCCATCCAAGGCAAAGACATGCTAATTTCACCACCTGCCTCTTACCTCACTCTGATAGGGACGCACCGCTTTTGTGCGTTTTACTCAGAGGTGAGAGGTGCACAGGACGAGATGTAGGAGATAAACCCCAAACAAAAAGACACCAGCCTGGGATACATAGCCCTTCGGACTTCATTTCCTACAAAGCTTCATAGTCGCTTCTGGGGCTGGAAAACGAGCATGAACGAAGAGAGCCAGCTCCCCAGGGAAGAGCAAACCCAACCCCGCGCCACCCCGCCAGCCCCGCGGCTGTCCCCGCTACCCTGCAGCGCCGCCCGGCACACGCCCCCTCCTGGGCCACTGTCGCCCGCCGCCGCCACGGCAACAGCGGCCGGCCGGCCTGCCACACCTGCCCAGCCCCGCAGCCCCACTCAGCCTCGTCTCAGTCCCCTCGGCCTGCCGCCCAACTCCCCTCAGAACATCGGAATCCCCCATGCCGCCACCACCGCAGAAGGGCGGACCAGCTGACCCAGAGAGCCGCCTGCGACGAGCACGGCTCCGCAAAGAGCCCCGGCGGAGGCACCGTAGATGTGCCGGGCGTCGCGGATGACGTGTGGAGCGCGCTCCTGCAGGCAGGTGGCAGCGCCGATGTGGTAGACACCCAGGAAGCCGCAGCCGGCGAACGAGACGCTCCAGCCACGCTCGTGGTCCAGCATCGTCACCGGCAGACAGAAGGGCAGAACACAGATAGCGCAGCCCCCGCCGCAGCCGCCCGGCAACTGGAGCGCGAGCAGCGCCTCCCTCCTACCCGTTTGTACGGCGGCCGCGCCCCGCGCCACCGGCCTGCGCAGCAGCCAATCCCGTGCTCTCGCTCGGCCCGTCCCTGTGGCCTAAGGGCGCCTCAGCCAACCCAAGGACAGATTGCAGACGAAGCCCTTCCCCACCCCGGTCAGAGGGAGGGCGCGCGATAGGCGGTGGCGCTGCCCCCGCGGCGCCACGAGACCCCTCGCCTTGGGCGGCCTCGGGGGGTTCCCCAGCCTCTCCTGCCCCCGGCTCTGTCCCCAGGGGCGGCCGGCTTCTCCGTGACCCCGAGCGCGGGTCTTGCCCAGCGCACCGCAGCCGCGCGGTAGGGCGCAGGCCGGGTGAGGTAAGGCTCTGGCAGAAGGGCTGTGGTGACGCCCTCGGTCTTCGGATAAGAAAGCCAGCTCCAGGAGCTGCTCCCGCTCCTGCTCACGGAGGGCTGGCGGGACGCGGCACAGCCCCCGCACCGCAGCCAGCCTGCGAGCAGCGGGAGGAGGATCAGAACTGCTTCAGCTGGAGAAAACCTTTAGGATCATCAAGTCCAAACGCTGTCTTTACCAAGTGTGGCGCTAAACTGTCTCTCAGCACATCTCTGCCTTTTTTAAACACCTCCACAAATGGGGATTCAACCACCTCAGTCAAGATGCTAATTCTAATATCAAACCTAAACCTCCCTTGGTGGTGCTTGAGTCCATTTCCTCTTTTTCTATCGCTTGTTACTAGGGAGAAGAGACCAAGAGCCAACTCACTCCAGCCTCCTTCAAGTAGTTGTAGAGTGTGAGGTCTCCCCTCTGCCTCCTTTCCTCCAGACTAAACAACCCCAGTTCCCTTAGCTGCTTCTCACAAAACCTGCTCTCCAGACGCTTCACCGGTTTCATTGCCCTTCTGGACACACTCCAGGACCTCAGTGCCTTTCTTGTAGGGAGGGGGCAGAAACTGAACCTGGTACTCAATGTGTGGCCTCAGCAGTGCTGAGCACAGGGAGTAATTCCTGCATGAGTATCTAAGGCTCAAAGGACTATATCCTGCTAGTGCATACCAGCATCAATCTTTCATGACCTGCCATAAAGGAAACTGCTCAATAATGGTGCCATAAACTTGGAAAACAAGGAAATTCATTAGGGTATTACTAGCCTTATGAAGGGAAGATAATAGAACAGCAGAGAGGGACCTGGGGGTACTGATTGACAGCTGCCTAAACATGAGCCAGCAGTGTGCCCAGGTGGCCAAGAGGGCCAATGGCATCCTGGCCTGCATTAGGAATAGTGTGGCCAGCAGGAGCAGGGAGGTCATTGTGCCCCTGGACTCTGCATTGGTTAGGCCACACCTTGAGTCCTGTGTCCAGTTCTCAGTTTCAGAAGGACATTGAGACACTTGAAGGTGTCCAGAGAAGGGCAACAAGGCTGGGGAGAGGCCTTGAGCACAGCCCTGTGAGGAGAGGCTGAGGGAGCTGGGGTTGTTTAGCCTGGAGAAGAGGAGGCTCAGGGGAGACCTCATTGCCCTCTACAACTACCTGAAAGGTGGTTGTGGCCAGGAAGGGGTTGGTCTCTTCTCCCAGGCACCCAGCACCAGAACAAGGGGACACAGTCTCAAGCTGTGCCGGGGGAAGTTTAGGCTTGAGATGAGGAGAAAGTTCTTCACCAAGAGAGTCATTCGTCATTGGAATGTGCTGCTGTGGTGGGTTGAGAGGAAAGGCCCAGCTTCCCTTCCCCCACTAAGAAGAAATAACCACAGCCAACTCAGCTGGTGAAGCAAAAGGGAACAATGCTGTATTTACAAAGCAATGTCCGCAGGGAATTTATGTACACAAATATACAAAATTTACAATATATACAGAAATATACAGCAAAGAAACAAAGACAGGAACACAAACCCCCAGCAGAGGGTGCTTCCCCCTGTACCCCTTTCACCCCCCTACCTCCCTTCTTCCCCAAAGAGGGTTAGAAAGAGTGAAGGGGAGTTAATGCGGCAGAGGCCTAGGAATAGCAGGGTTAGTTCTTATCTGTTATTTGGCTAGAAGCCCAGCAGCAGTCAGCTGGAAGGGTGAGCAAAAGGAAGCGAACTGCCCAGAAGTTCCAGGCTGCACTGAATCTTAAAATCATATTCCCACCAGATCTACCAATGAAATTCGTTTAGAATACAGTATATTTACAAAAACATTTAGCCAGAGTGTCCCTTAAAGGCACAGCCTCAAACGGTCACAGCTGCCCAGGGAGGTGGTGGAGTCACCGTGCCTGGAGGTGTTCAAGAGGGGATTGGACGTGACACTTGGTGCCATGGTCTAGTCATGAGGTCTGTGGAGACAGGTTGGACTTGGTGATCCTCGAGGTCTCTTCCAACCTTAGTGAGACTGTGATACTGTGATTTTTTTCCTGAATATCTCAACCCATTAATTGCACAATGCTGTGTTCATGTTATACCAATATTTTACAGACAGAAGTACAAGTAAAGCAGCTAAATGCCATCTGAAGTCTAGAAAAATGTCATCTGACAGAGCTCCAATAGTGCTCTGATGACAGATCCATCACACCCAGCCATCAGACAATGATGGACTTTTGAAGTTTTCCTTAAGGCATCTTTAAGCACTTGAAGACTTCCAGAAAACCTGAAGGACACCAAGTGATTGACACAAAATGAGTAATATGATCATTTACAGTGGTCTTCACAGAAGTGCTTAATGCAGGGCTGAATTGTGATGTCCAACTTACCTGCAGACAGGCCCATTAGAATCTCAGAATTGTAGAATGGCTTAGGTTGGAAGGGACCTTAGAGATCATCTACTCCAACCTCCCTGTCATGGGCAGGGACACCTCTCAACTACACTTGCCTGCTCAAGGCCTCATCCAACCAGGCCTTGAAGGCAGGTCCTGCCTCTCCAACCTGATCTCCCTCTATGATCAGGTGACCTGTCTGGTGGACGTGGGGAGGCCTGTAGATGTAGTCTATCTGGACTTCAGCAAGGCCTTTGACACCGTCCCCCACAGCAAACTGCTGGCTAAGCTGTCAGCTCATGGCTTGGACAGCAGCACTCTGTGCTGGGTTAGGAACTGGCTGGAGGCTGAGCCCAGAGAGTGGTGGTGAATGGTGCCACAGCCAGCTGGCAGCCAGGCACCAGTGGCGTCCCCCAGGGATCAGTGCTGGGCCCCATCCTCTTTAACATCTTCATTGATGATATGGATGAGGGGGTTGAGTCAGTCATCAGCAAGTTTGCAGATGACACCAAGTTGGGAACAGATGTTGGTCAGTTAGAAGGTAGAAAGGCTCTGCAGAGGGACCTCAACTGACTGGACAGATGGGCAGAGTCCAACAGGATGGCATTCAACAAATCCAAGTGCCAGGTGCTGCACTTTGGCCACAGCAACCCCATGCAGAGCTACAGGCTGGGGTCAGAGTGGCTGAGAGCTGCCAAACAGAGAGGGACCTGGGGGTGCTGATTGACAGCCACCTGAACATGAGCCAGCAGTGTGCCCAGGTGGCCAAGAGGGCCAATGGCATCCTGGCCTGCATTAGGAATAGTGTGGCCAGCATGAGCAGGGAGGTCATTGTGCCCCTGGACTCTGCATTGGTTAGGCCACACCTTGAGTCCTGTGTCCAGTTCTGGGCCCCTCAGTTTAAGAAGGACATTGAGACTCTTGAAGGTGTCCAGAGAAGGGCAACAAGGCTGGGGAGAGGCCTTGAGCACAGCCCTGTGAGGAGAGGCTGAGGGAGCTGGGGTTGTTTAGCCTGGAGAAGAGAGGGATCAGGGGCGACATCATTGCCCTCTACAACTACCTGAAAGGTGGTTGTAGACAGGAAGGGGTTGGTCTCCCCGGCAGCCAGCACCAGAACAGGGGGCCACAGTCTCAAGCTGTGCCAGGGGAGGTTTAGATTCGAGGTGAGGAGAAAGTTCTTCACTGAGCGAGTCGTTTGTCATTGGGATGTGCTGCCCAGGGAGGTGGTGGAGTCACCATCCCTGGAGGTGTTCAAGGGGAGATTGGACGTGGCACTTGGTGCCATGGTCTAGTCATGAGGTCTGTGGTGACAGGTTGGACTTGATGATCCTTGGGGTCTCTTCCAACCTTAGTTATACTGTGAGACTGTGATACCTCCAGGGAGGGGCCATCCACAACCCCTGGGCAACCTATGCCAGTGTCCAATCACCCTTGTACTGAAGAACTTCTTCCTAAGATCTAGTCCAAATCTACTCTCCCTCATCTTAAAACCTCATCCCCTCTTGTCCTATTGGTAGACACCCTTATGAAAAGTCCCTCTCCAGCTTTCCTTCATGGTCCCTTCAGGTATTTGATGGCATCAATAAGAGAACCCCAGAGTCTTCTCCAGCCTGAACACCATCAGCTCTCTCAGCCTCATCTCACCCTTGTAGCCCTCCTCTGGACTCACTCCAACAGCTCTGTGTCCTTCTTATGATGAGGACACCAGAACTGGATGCAGTCTTCAAGGTGGGGGTCACACAAGAGCAGAGTAAAGGGGAAGAATCACCTTTTTGCCCTGCTGGCCACACTCCTCTTGATGCAGCCCAGGATACCATTTGCCTTCTGGGCTGCCTGAGTGCTCTGTGGCTCCTGTTGAGCTTCTCCTGAATCAATACAGCCAAGATTTTTTTTTTAGGGCTACTCTCAACCCACTCTGCACCCAGCCTGTATATTTGGGCTTGGGACTGGCCTGACCCAGATGCAGGATCTTGCACTCTGACTTGATGAACCTCATGGCCCACTTCTCAAGCCTGTCAAGATCCTTCCAGATGGCAGCCCCTCCCTCAAGCGAGTCCACTGCACCACGCAGCTCGGTGTCGTCGGCAAACTTGCTGAGGGTGCACTCAATGCCTCTGTCTCCATTTCACTGACAAAAATGTTAAACAGCACTGGACCCAGAACAGACCCCTGAGGAGTGTCACTTGTCACTGGTCTCCACTGATCACAACTGAGCCACTGATCACAACTCTCTGAGTGCAACCATCTAGCCATATCCTTACCTCCCGAGTGGCCCATATATCAACTCCATGTCTCTCCATCTTAGAGACAAGAATGTCTTGTAGGACAGTGTCACATGAGGACAGCACTGTGTGACATCTATTGCTCCATAATATGCCTACATGAAGAAGGTGCTATGTTGGTGTCAAGCACCCCTGTCAGCAGGGTATTTCCTCACTGCTACGTTGAGTATTTCTATGGAGTGCTGCATTGCAGGCCATTGCATTATGTGCCCTAAATGTTTGTCTGCTCAAGTTGTCTGGAAGCCTTACATGCATCTAAACACAATCCAGGCAGGGTTGAGCTGCTTTTCCCTAAAAGTTGTAAGAGGGACTGGTATTTGTATTATGACTCCTCTCCATCACCACAAATGCTGTAGTTTCCATTAGGTTCCTGATGTAATGCTAGTGGAGAATGAGTGGCTCAGAAGAGAATTTACAACAATTGGCTTGCACTGTGGGGAGCTCCCCAGAGGTGGACTATGAAAAAAACCCAGAGGACAGCATGTCTGAAATCCTCCAAGCTTTATTTGCCTCACTCTAGCATCCTCTCAGGAGAAAGGTGCTACAAATGCTTCCCAACCAGTATTGCATCAATTCCTTCAGATGGGGTTTCACTAGAGCCTCACACAGCTTTGCTAGAGAAGCCAAATCCCTGACTCTGATTACTTACAAATCTGATCATCTGCTAAATCCAGGTCCTTCCTCCTCTGAGTGTAGACCACTTTTTATATATATACCTTGCAATTCCCTAGGACACCATACCAAGTTTGTTCCCCTTCCTGCATTTGCCTCTATTTCAGTGCTTGTATTTGTTTCTTTGAGCTGCTCCCTAACAGATCTTGCAATTTCTTCACTACATCATCTCTAGCTTGGCAAACAGCTTCTCAAACAGAAATAAAAGTCAGCTGAGGTACATACAGACAGGATGGATTCCGTTTCCCTTCCCAGGAAAAGCAGCTGTCTCATGAAAAAGGTAGATTAGTTTAACAGACTCAACCTTTGGCCAATCACTGGCTATCTCATGTCCCTTTTATCTTCAGGCCTATAAAGATAATTGCCCTTCCTCCCCAAATCTGTCCTAATCCCTTCTTTTTCTTTCCATTTTTGTTTCTTCACATTTTTCAGCTCATTCACCTAATTCCAATTATAAGTTTAGCTGCCCTACAATAGTTGTTTAGGACAAAGATCCTGGAGCTACCTCTAAAATGTGAGAAAGCTGACACAACCTCAATCACAAGCACTGCAAACTAACCCTACCACAGCTCTCTAATAGGCACTTTCAAGATTGATCCATTATAGAATAGAATAGAATAGAATAGAATAGAATAAACCAGGTTGGAAGAGACCTTCAAGATCATCGTGTCCAACCTATCATCCAACACCACCTAATAAACTAAACCATGCAACCAAGCATCCTGTCAAGCCTCGTTCTGAACACCCCCAGCGACGGCGACCCCACCACCTCCTCGGGCAGCCCATTCCAGTGGGCAATCACTCTCTCTGTGTAAAACTTCCTCCTAGCCTCCAGCCTAAACCTCCCCTGTTGCAGCTTGAGACTGTGTCTTCTTGTTCTGGTGCTGGTTGCCTGGGAGAAGAGATCAACCTCTGCCTGTCTACAACCTCCCTTCAGGTAGTTGTAGAGAACAATAAGGTCACCCCTGAGTCTCCTCTTCTCCAGGCTAAGCATAGAATACATAGAATACATAGAATAAACCAGGTTGGAAGAGACCTTCAAGATCATCGCGTCCAACCCATCAACCAATCCAACACCACCTAAACAACTAACCCACGGCACCAAGCACCCCATCAAGTCTCCTCCTGAACACCTCCAGTGATGGTGACTCCACCACCTCCCCAGGCAGCCCATTCCAATGGGCAATCACTCTTTCTGTATAGAACTTTTTCCTAACATCCAGCCTGAACCTCCCCTGGCGCAGCCTGAGACTGTGTCCTCTTGTTCTGGTGCTGGCCGCCTGGGAGAAGAGACCAACATCCGTCTGTCTACAACCTCCCTTCAGGTAACTGTAGAGAGTAATAAGGTCAGCCCTGAGTCTCCTCTTCTCCAGGCTAAGCAACCCCAGCTCCCTCAGCCTCCCCTCACAGGGCTGTGTTCCAAGCCCCTCACCAACTTTGTTGCCCTTCTCTGGACTCGTTCCAGCAAGTCAACCTCCTTCCTAAACTGAGGGGCCCAGAACTGGACACAGGACTCGAGGTGTGGCCTAACCAGTGCTGTGTACAGGGGCAGAATGACCTCCCTGCTCCTGCTGGCCACACTGTTCCTGATGCAGGCCAGGATGCCATTGGCCCTACTGGCTGCCTGGGCACACTGCAGGCTCATGTTCAAGTATCACTACACATACTATGCTATGGTTTGTGTTGCAGACATATCCTAAATCCTTTACTGAATCCAGCACATAATAATTTCCCCATAACTCCAGGAATATGAAGTGAGGCCTGAAAAGCCACATAATGAGAATCCATAATCTACCAGGAAACCTGCATGCAGTTTACTTCTGTAAACAGACAACAACCCAACCCAATATCTGGCATGTAAGTTTAACAGGTGTGCCACCTATCCATCACTTAAGCACCAAAAGCTTCTCCCTTAATCCTTTTCATTTAGCTGTCATGTTAATTACAGTACAGGCGTGCCATTTACCTAAGATAAGATTAAGTCAGATCTCTTGTAAGAGGAGAGCGAAACTGATGGTGCCAGGTTAGCTGAAGGCATGTAGTTCATAGGATAAGGAAGCACCAAAGATGGAGCACCAACAGAAGGTGACAAGAGCACTGCTGGACAGGTGGCAAGTCATCAGGTCTGACATCTTGGCCAGCCTTGGAAAGCTGATGAGAAATTCTGTCATTGGAAGGAGCAGGGTATGAGCTCCTAGGGATGGTTTCTAAGCCCTCCTTGGAAGCAGCAAACTTACTCTATGACCTTTTTTACTTTCAGGCATTCATTAATCATCATTGACCTCTCAACTTTTAATAAAGCATTTTAGAGGAGATGTATATAGCATGATAGCCATTTTCATGAGAGAGGTGGATAAGGACACAGGAGTGAAATTGCCCCAGTATCCCTCAGCAAGGCCAGCTTCAAAGCTGAAGAAGCTTCATTTACTGAGAAACACAAAGCAGCAGCTGGTGCAATTTAGGTGCCTTTGGTGAATAAAGCAACCTTGTCTCATGACTGAAAGCCTTGTTCTGCCCTCCCTGAAAGAATTCAAAGAGCAAAATTAAGGGACTGCTTACACTCCCTTTGAGATTTCTTATATGGGATGCTGCAAGTTCACCTCTCATTTCAGTGTGTGCAGAGGGTAAAAAGCCTGAGCTGTGCTGTCCTGGTTATTCAGCTAACTCCTGTTTGTTGCCCTGAAGATGCTCATTTGTCATAGAAATTCTAATCAACAACAGACTGATTTTACTCCTTTTGTATGATCATCCTATGTGGGCAGATCATAATGAAAATCTTTCTGTATTGGTGGTCAGAAGACTGTTAAACAGCCTTCACTGTTTAAAGTGCAAGAACTACAGGACAGGAATGGAGTTGTGTTGAGTTACAGAGGTAAGCTGAGGACAAGCACTGATCATAACCTGGACAAGGAATCCCATTACCTTCCCTGTGCTAAGGCCCCAAGTGCACACTGCACTGCTTTCTTCCCTCACCTCTGCTGCTGGGCTGTATGCTGGGGAGTGGGTTTGGGGAAAGGATATTTACATTCTCCTAAGTTTTCACTGGTTTTAATACTTGCAGCACCAATTGAAATCCCCCCACCACACATGACACTGGCCTTCACAGGGCAACTACACTTGGCACAAGCACTGTTCTCATTCCATCATTGGCTTCCATTTCTGTTTAAAACAATGGCATCAGCCAGCAAAGACCCAGGCAGTTGGTAGGATTTTTCTCTCTTCACATGTCCTGTCACAGCCTACTAAGCTTGCCAAGGTCTCAAGTTAACTAATCTCAGGTTTCTTTGGCCAGAGTTGGAAAGTAGGTCATTCCAGTGAAAGCTCCTGACCTGCTTTTTACCTTGGGCCTTATCTAGTGCTTGAGCAAGATGTTGGGGTTTGGGCTAACAGTCTGGTGTCTGGCACACATCTAATACAATGCAGCTTCCAAGCTTCACAGCATAACCCTAATGAAGGCTTTGAACTAAGCCAAGAGGTCTGGTCTCTGAATTGTAGTTGCGGACTGTGGACTAACAGGATTTGGTTTGAGAAAGGGGAAGTCACCTGTGAAGATCTGCGTGAAAGGAGCAACACAAACTCTAAAACTAGAGAGATGGCAAACTCTGGAGTTTTCTTTAGGCTTCTGCCATAATCTTTTTAAAAGAAAAATAAATATCAAGCATTCATTTCACATACCTTTTGCTAGAAGGCCGTTCTGTAGAGGTAGACCCCTGTTTGCTCTTTAATATGGATGAAACACGGGGATAGTAGGGCTACCTTTGAAAAAATCTCTTTACACACCCCATTTCCAGTTGTATGCTCTTAGAAAACTGTGAACTTCATTTTGGAAGCTCCATCAGAAGCATTTGCTCTGGTTACTTCTGCTGGTGATGTGTAAACTTCTTTGTAACTATTGCTGAATCTTAAACTGCAGTTCTCAAATCTAGGGGCATCCCAGCTCCTACTGCTGCTACTACTGCCAACTCTTGCTTACTCCAAGTGACATGGGAGGAAGAAATGAGGTAACCCAAATTAAGAAAGGAAAATGCAAAATGTGTCAGCTACCAAAGGCCATCAAGTGCATTTGCTTGGCCAGCTTGTTTGTATATAGGTCTGTCTCAAACATAACGTGTTTGAAACCACAGCAGAGAAGAGTAAGGAGCACACGCTGTGTATCCTGCAGTCGGCATCACTGGGGCTAGTCAATCCACAGTGAGTATAATCCACTCACCAATAATCAAGAGCTATCCACCTTATGCTAAAGGAATGGAATGGAATGGAATGGAATGGAATGGAATGGAATGGAATGGAATGGAATGGAATGGAATAGAATAGGCCAGGTTGGAAAAGAACTTCAAGATCATTGTGTCCAACCCATCAACCAACACCACCTAATCAACTAAACCATGCAATCAAGCAGCCTATAAAGTCTCCTCCTGAACACCTCCAGGGATGGTGACTCCACCACCTCCCCGGGCAGCCCATTCCAATGGGCAATCACTCTCTCTGCATAGAACTTCTTCCTCACCTCCAGCCTAAACCTCCCCTGGTGCAGCTTGAGACTGTGTCCTCTTGTTCTGGTGCTGGTTGCCTGGGAGAAGAGACCAACCTCAGCCTGTCTGCAACCTCCCTTCAGGTAGTTGTAGAGAGCAATAAGGTCTCCCCTGAGTCTCCTCTTCTCCAGGCTAAGCAACCCCAGCTCCTCAGCCTCTCCTCACAGGGCTGTGTTCCAAACCTCTCACCAACTTTGTTGCCCTTCTCTGGACTCGTTCCAGCAAGTCAACCTCCTTCCTAAACTGAGAGGCCCAGAATGAAGAGAGTGACTGAGGCCTATGACCACAGTCTTACACTGTCAATTTATTTCTAGTTCTATAAACAGGAAAAATCACAGGATCACAGGATGCTAGGGGTCAGAAGGGACCTCTGGAGATCTTCGAGTCCAGCCCTGCTGCCAGAGCAGGAACAAAATCCTCCAGCATTTTGCATATTTCATATTGGAGGGTGGATGGAAACCAGTGCAACTGGTTCTGGTAGGAGAAGCAATGAACTTTCATATCTTGAATTCCTTGGTGTGATCTGTGGTTTTTGTTCTCAAAGTTAAGCAGATAAATCCTAAGGTCTTCTCAGGTCTGGTATCACAAACACTGCCCTTTACTCTTCATAATTTTGAAACTATTGCATGGAAAAAATAGCCTAATGCTATTTCACATGACCATGGTCTGGCTATTTCTTTTATTTTCACATTAATTTTTTTTTCATAACTTTGCATGTGGCAACAATTTATTGCAAAAGATCCCACACAGCTTTACATAGAAGGGCAACGAGGCTGGGGAGAGGCCTTGAGCACAAGCCCAATGAGGAGAGGCTGAGGGAGCTGGGGTTGTTTAGCCTGGAGAAGAGGAGGCTCAGGGGTGACCTTATTGCTCTCTACAACTACCTGAAAGGTGGTTGTAGCCAGGAAGGCGTTGGTCTCTTCTCCCAGGCAACCAGCACCAGAACAGGAGGACACAGTCTCAAGCTGCACCAGGGGAGGTTTGGGCTGGAGGTGAGGAGAAAGTTCTTCACTGAGAGAGTTGTTGGCCATTGGGATGTGCTGCCCAGGGAGGTGGTGGAGTCCCCATCCCTGGAGGTGTTCAAGAGGGGATTGGATGTGGCACTTGGTGCCATGGTCTAGTCATGAGGTCTGTGGTGACAAGTTGGACTCGATGATCTTTGATGTCTCTTCCAACCTTGGTGATACTGTGATACTGTCATACATACCCTGCAAATGAGACAGCGATGCCCATGCCCATTGCTAACTCCCAGCCTGGGGTTTTTTTAGTGTGTTGTTTTTTTCAGTGGTTGCTTTGGGAAAATTTGTTATTCTTTAAGACAGAAGACTAAATAAAAAGAGTGTGGGTAACAAACTGGGGAAGAAAACCAGAGAGCCACCAGAGGTAGGTTTTTCAAACCTGGCCTTCCAGAGTGTAGGTTCTTTTTCTGTTTGCAGTGGGGCTATTGTTTTCTCTCTTTAGCTGTGTCATTTCTACATGAACTATATCATTATTAACATCATGGATATTGCTGTATCTGGTAGCTGCTGAGTGGCAAATGATGTTGCATCTGAATAGAATAGAATAGAATAGAATAGAATAGAATAGAATAGAATAGAATAGACCAGGTTGGAAGAGACCTTCAAGATCATCACGTCCAACCCATCAACCAATCCAACGCACCTAAACAACTAACCCATGGCACCAAGCACCCCATCAAGTCTCCTCCTGAACACCTCCAGTGATGGTGACTCCACCACCTCCCCAGGCAGCCCATTCCAATGGGAAATCACTCTCTCTGTGTAGAACTTCCTCCTAACCTCCAGCCTAAACCTCCCCTGGCGCAGCCTGAGACTGTGTCCTCTTGTTCTGGTGCTGGCTGCCTGGGAGAAGAGACCAACCTCTGCCTCACTACAACCTCCCTTCAGGTAGTTATAGAGAGCAATAAGGTCACCCCTGAGTCTCCTCTTCTCCAGGCTAAGCAACCCCAGCTCCCTCAGCCTCTCCTCACAGGGCTGTGTTCCAAGCCCCTCACCAACTTTGTTGCCCTTCTCTGGACACGCTCCAGCAAGTCAACCTCCTTCCTAAACTGAGGGGCCCAGAACTGGACACAGGACTCAAGGTGTGGCCTAACCAGTGCAGTGTACAGGGGCAGAATGACCTCCCTGCTCCTGCTGGCCACACTGTTCCTGATGCAGGCCAGGATGCCATTCGCCCTCTTGGCTGCCTGGGCACACTGCAGGCTCATGTTCAGCCTACCATCAACCAGCACCCCCAGGTCCCTCTCTGTCTGGCTGCTCTCCAGCCACTCTGACCCCAGCCTGTAGCACTGCATGGGGTTGTTGTGGCCAATGTGCAGAACCTGGCACTTGGATGTGTTCAATCTCCTGCCCTTGGACTCTGCCCATCTGTCCAGCCTGTCCAGGTCCCTCTGCAGAGCCTCTCTACCCTCCAGCAGATCAACTCCTGCCCCCAGCTTGGTGTCATCTGCAAATTTACTGATGATGGAATCAATGCCCTCATCCAGATCATCAATAAAGATGTTAAAGAGCATGGGGCCCAGCACTGATCCTTGGGGCACAGGCCTAGTATCTGATCATAATGTCTAATAATTAGCACTTCACAACAGATGCTGATAGATTTCAGCAAAGCTTGGTCTTGACCGAAAAAACACTCCAATAAATCCTGTTTCGTGCTCTGAAGACTAGATATTTGTCTTCTCAATTATAAGAGCAATAGTATTTAAAGCATTATTCTAGAGATAAATGTGCACATAAGGAACTATTTCTCTGGCAGGTTATTCCCCAAGAGCTATGAAGCACTGTGAATTTCCTCTTGCAGCACAATGATCCATCAGCCAGGCAATACACATGATTATTTCACATTCACCTACTTAGAGAGGTTACCGTTCTGCAGAGAACTGGCGGACACAGACAGCTGTTTCTTCATTCACCACCCCAGAGAGTTGCTAACCCCTGAGAACAGTTTGGAATTAACATTTGTAATAAAATAGGAATCAGTAAGCATGCTTAGCATGCAGTAGCCCCTTCTTAACACTGGCAAACCTGATAAGAAATTCTAGAGAGGAGACTGCGGAGCTGAACATAGAGGTAATTGCTGTCAGCAGAGTGTGTGGGTGAGATACAAACATATGCACTCTGCATAAATAACAGCCCTTGTTAGAGCAGTGCTGCTTCTCCTGATTCTTTAAATATCAAGGATTTAAAATTCTTGGAATTGTTTTTTTTTTCCTTCCAGGGGGAGAAGGGGAGGAAATGATACCAAACAGTTGCACCTTGCAGATCACAGATGGTGAACCAAGCCACAGGCTGGATGACAGAGCCACGTAATGCCGACACAAAGGAGCAAGAGACATCACGAGTGCCACAGAAAGGTGCCCAAAGCTGTTCATGCAGCTTGGCTTGCAAAGAAAAAACTTCTAGGGAGCTTTTGGGCAACAATACCAACCTCAGCAGTCACCACCAGCCCTCTGCCACCCTTGGCTATGCTCACACTTCTTCCTGGAGGTTAGGAAGATGTTCTACACAGAGAGAGTGATTGCCCATTGGAATGGGCTGCCTGGGGAGGTGGTGGAGTCACCATCACTGGGGGTGTTCAGCAGGAGACTTGATGGGGTGTTTGGTGCCATGGGTTAGTTGTTTAGGTGGTGTTGGATGATAGGTTGGACATGATGATCTTGAAGGTCTCTTCCAACCTGGTCTATTCTATTCTATTCCATTCCATTCCATTCCATTCCATTCCATTCCATTCCATTCCATTCCATTCCATTCCATTCCTTTTCTTACACACAAGCATCCATACGCAGTGGACTGGCTGGAGGAGCTATGCTGCCAGAAGAAAACTTAGATTTTCTTCTGAGGTGTTTCTCAGCTGAAACCACTCTGCTGCTGAACCACTGATGCTATCACCATGAAGAAATGTCCTTGCTGCACACAACAGCAGGCAAGGGGAACTGCGAGACGAGGGGTGAGAGGGTAGGCAGCCTAGATGAGGGTGATGTACATGGTTTGCTGCACAGTGTTCAGGGACCTTTCTCTGTTGAAATCAGCTCTGTGGAAGATTTGAGGGACTTAATGAAAGTTATCCCTGTGTTTGAAGATGCTGGGCAACTGGCTGGTACCCATTATGGTCAGCCACACTAAATTAATTCTGTAGCCTCCCAAAAATGGGGAGGAAAGAAAGAGAGAGTTAAGGGAGACCTTTTCTGAAGACCCTGTTTGTGGAGCTCGAAGTTTGGAACAACTACTCCAGAACACAGCTAGAAAAGAGTGGCTGAAACCATCACAGCTGGATACAGCTTCATCTATGGGCCAACCAGCTGTGTTACAGGAATTCTCCTAAGTGACCTTCCTCAGCCAGGAGCTCTGTTTTAATCACTCAATTAGGAGGAGGACTTGGGGAAAGCTCTTCATCCTATATCTGGGCTTTAACAGAAATAGGCAACTTTTTCTCTATAGAGGAAGGATGTCATTTAAGGTCCAAGAGGACAGCATCTAAGCTGTGCATCTCACGTTGGCTTAAACATCCGTGCTCATCATCCTCCTGTGAGTTATTCTAGGCAACTAACTCTGCAAGGCTCTGGCTGCTATGAATCTCATCTTGAAGAATTCACCACTCTTCCCAAGTGTTGCACAGGAAATTTAGGCACAACCTTAATTCTAGGCTGTAGATTTTATCCCAGTGAATCATGTGTTTCCAGACAGCTAACAAAATGGCAAATACAACAATACCTAATTCCTTTTGTGGTCTAATTACCATTTAATTTTCATCTAGATGGCACTAGATACAAACTAATTGTCTATCAGGCAAATAAGCTATACAGCAGAAAACAAGAACTTGTTAAGCTCTCAAACTCCCAAGGAAGCCTAAAGAAGTTCACAATCAGCAAGAATATTGCAGAGGAGTTTCAGTGTCACTAGTTGTTTAAATGCCATTATAAATCAACAGCTTCCTATCAATTGTTATTAGGATTTAGAAAGAAATGCCAGGTCCAAAGCTTCAGCTGCTGCAAGACATTGCATTCATATTTCGAACCTGCTGCTTGGGTGCTGGGCCCCATGCTCTTTAACATCTTCATTGATGATCTGGATGAGGACATTCAGTCCATCATCAGTAAATTTGCTGATGACACCGAGCTGGGGGCAGGAGTTGATCTGCTGGAGGGTAGAGAGGCTCTGCAGAGGGACCTGGACAGGCTGGACAGATGGGCAGAGTCCAAGGGCAGGAGACTGAACACATCCAAGTGCCAGGTTCTGCACATTGGCCACAGCAACCCCATGCAGTGCTACAGGCTGGGGTCAGAGTGGCTGGAGAGCAGCCAGACAGAGAGGGACCTGGGGGTGCTGGTCGATGGTAGGCTGAACATGAGCCTGCAGTGTGCCCAGGCAGCCAGGAGGGCGAATGGCATCCTGGCCTGCATCAGGAACAGTGTGGCCAGCAGGAGCAGGGAGGTCATTCTGCCCCTGTACACTGCACTGGTTAGGCTGCACCTCGAGTCCTGTGTCCAGTTCTGGGCCCCTCAGTTTAGGAAGGAGGTTGACTTGCTGGAACGAGTCCAGAGAAGGGCAACAAAGTTGGTGAGGGGCTTGGAACACAGCCCTGTGAGGAGAGGCTGAGGGAGCTGGGGTTGATTAGCCTGGAGAGGAGGAGGCTCAGGGGTGACCTTATTGCTCTCTACAACTACCTGAAGGGAGGCTGTAGACAGGCAGAGGTTGGTCTCTTCTCCCAGGCAACCAGCACCAGAACAAGAGGACACAGTCTCAGGCTGCGCCAGGGGAGGTTTAGGCTGGAGGTTAGGAAGAAGTTCTACACAGAGAGAGTGATTGCCCATTGGAATGGGCTGCCTGGGGAGGTGGTGGAGTCACCATCATTGGAGGTGTTCAGGAGGAGACTTGATGGGGTGCTTGGTGCCATGGGTTAGTTGATTAGGTGGTGTTGGATGATAGGTTGGACACAATGATCTTGAAGGTCTCTTCTAACCTGGTCCTATTCTATTCTATTCTATTATAAATCAGTCAACTCCTCAGTTCCTCACTTTGACTTTGAGCGGTCCCACTTGCATCAGTGATATTTTTTACTGACAAAAGTGGTCTTTCTGGTGCAAAATGTTTATGAAGCATTAGGAATTTGACATCATAGGTTGAGTGAATTCACTGCAGAGGTGTTTTTATAGGCCAGTGCTGACTGGTGCAGAATTGTTTGTTGTTTCTGAAGAATAAATTTGCATGCCTCTTCTCGTCACACTTGTGCTGGTTTTCCACTCTGAGTCAGTCAGTCTGGTCAAATTCATACAGGGCTCCTTGTCTATAGCAGTGCAGATTTTATATCGAGATTCCCCTTCAATAAGCATGCTGTTCAGGATCTGCTATTAGAGAAACAAACTGATACAAAACTTTGACTACATTCCTGAAGCAGATTTCCCAAGCAAGCACCGTGTCGGCTCATGCACTGTTCTGATACCCTGATGAATTTGAAGGCCTGCAGCATCTGATCTTCATTTACACACTTGCTACAGTTGGATATGAAACTTTTCTTAGTATGCTTTTCCTCTTGGCCTGATATTCACACCTGATAAACCCTATTCTTGTAACTGCAAGAGAGAAACTGAGAAATGAGAACAGAATCAAGGTATCCTCTTGTAGCTGTTTTGCTCTCCATTTGTTATGATTTTACAGCTTAGTTCCTTGGAGAATTTTCAGTTATGGCTGCATTCTGACTTGGAATTTAAACCCAGATTACTTCTCCCCCTTCCCCCCCATATGAAAAGGAAAATAAATGGTTATTTGAAATAGTTCAGTGTGAAAATCCAAATGTTTTTCCTGAAGCAGACTCTTGGCTCTCTGTTACGTTCATATTTCATCCCTTTGCCCCTCGTCCTGCTCTTGATTTCTCTGTTCCTCTTCTGCTTCAATGTTCATACACTCCCCATTTTCCTTTCCTTCTCCTGACACTTCTCTGATCCTAGGCTTAGCCAATTGAATTAGTTAAATTCAGAAAGACAGAAGTGAATAGTTTGCTGGGTTAGAAAGCTGAACTGGCTTAGCAAGGAGCAGCTAATAACTACCTTTTTGGCAGGTGCCAGCCAGTGGATTGTCTCTGTTTGTAGCACAACTTCACCTCAAGATGAGGGTCAGTGCAGCAAAGCTGTGGGTGCTGAGGCACATTTGTAATCATCTCATCTTGTGACTTGTTGGCAGCCCTTGCTTCCTTGCCTTTGGTGTGCAAGCACAGTGCCAGCCAAAGCTGGCAGTCAGCTGCCTCCGACACAGAAAGAGACTAACCTTAACCTCCCCTGCCTGCTGCCATTCCCCAAACAAACAGGCCATGAAAACCAGATTGCTGCTGTATCTGCCTTCAGTTCTTTCAGAAGTCTAGTCTGCTGTAGTTTCTGCCTCTGCTGTGATGAAAGATTGACAAGAGTGGGTGTTTTTTGGTCTGTATCTCTCACCCCCAGTTCTGCTCTCTGTATAGCCCAGGCACATACAGATGCCCCCTGATTTACTTCCAATATTGGTACCCGTGCCTTCTGTGAAATCCTGCATGGGACCACACCATTTACATTTTTAACCATCTGAAGTTGTGTATGAAACAGTAATTCTCACCTTCTCATGCCTTAAGTTCCTGTCCATGTACTGGGAAGACACAAAATGCCTTTCTCCACTTCCTTTATTTGTACTGCTTTACTAATGTAGGCCACTGTGTCACACCACCACCCCATGCTCCCTGCCCCCCCCCCCCCCCCCCCCCCCTTCTTTCCCAGATGCTGAAAGTTGGCTTGCTGCAGGGAATTTGGCTGTGGAGTAATATGTCAGTTATGTTGTGAAACAACCAGACTCTGATCTTAGCTCGCAGCTGGTACGCTCAGAGGAACTCTTAACTTCAACTTTACTCACAGTCTGACTTGCCATGTGGAATGTATTATATTATAGGAGTAAATATAGTACTTGCCCTTTTCCTAACTACGTATTGACTTTGGTCAACTGAGGAAACAAGGTTTGTTTGCTTCAGTCAGTTTCCAAAGCAAAGAATAAAGTTTATTCTCACTGGAGTCAAGCTCTGAATAAGAAAATTCCCTATTTCTATCCACACCTCTTCCAGGTTCAGAGTAAGATGCTAAAGTTCTGACAGCTAGCAGATCAACCTTCTTTTTTGCCCCCTCTAAAAGGGTATAATATCTATCTCACTGCACAAGAGATGAGGCTGATACTGATTATTCCCAGGAAAAACAGCAAGGCCACAGGAAAGTCGTAAGGAGTGCAACATGTGCCAGGCAGAGGCAAGCTTTTCTTTCTTTGAACACACCAACAGGTTTTTTTCCCACCACAGCAAAAGCATCCCATCACTTCTGGATGTTACAAGGAAGATGGGGAGGAAATTATAGAGTAGCTCAGAAGAAACTCCACTGCATTTTTTTCTACCACCCAGGCATGCAGCAATATAACTGAAGATTAGCTGGGAGACTAGCAAGAAGAAAGAGTACAGGCAGTTGGGATAAACAATCCTGCCTTCAGATGACCTCTTTGAGTCTCATTTGTTAGCAAGTTCAACATAAGCACAAGTTCTGAGTATGTGGAAAATAAAAAGGCAACACACTTGGTAGCTTTCAGCTTTATCTTTCATCAAATTTGCCAAGAAGAGCTAGAAGCTGAGCATGATGTCATGGGAGCATTTCACAGTTCAGCTAGCTAACCATGCCTTCTGCACATAAACTTTCAGTGTATCATCAGAGTAAGCTGTCTTTCTGGCATCATTCAAGGCACATATATTGATATCTCTCCACTGAGAGAAGACTTCCATATGGCTTTGCCTACCTTTGTTGTACCACAAAAAAGAACATACATATCTCTCTACAGAACTTACAGCACAAGCACTGAAATACAATTTTAGGTCTTTTAGAGTACATAGAATAAACCAGGTTGGAAGAGACCTTCAAGATCATCGTGTCCAACCCATCAACCAATCCAACCCACCTAAACAACTAACCCATGGCACCAAGCACCCCATCAAGTCTCCTCCTGAACACCCTCAATGATGGTGACTCTACCACCTCCTCAGGCAGCCCATTCCAAGGGGCAATCACTCTCTCTGTATAGAACTTCTTCCTAACCTCCAGCCTAAACCTCCCCTGGCGCAGCCTGAGACTGTGTCCTCTTGTTCTGGTACTGGCTGCCTGGGAGAAGAGACCAACCTCTGCCTGTCTACAACCTCCTTTCAGGTAGTTGTAGAGAGCAATAAGCTCACCCCTGAGTCTCCTTCAGGCTAAGCAACCCCAGCTCCCTCAGCCTCTCCTCATAGGGTTTGTGTTCCAAGCCCTCACCAACTTCATTGCACCAACTTCATTTGCTGCATCATAACTGAGGTGTTATTCTAATACAAACTATCAGCATAAATGGTTTAACTATGTAGATATGTCTGTGGTGACAGGTTGGACTCAATGATCTTTGAGGTCTCTTCCAACCTTGGTGATACTGTGATACATACATGCTTGCAGACACACTTTCTCACCTCAGAGTCTGCTTACATTTTTCAGCCTTTTTATGTCATTGCCTTCTGGGCTGCAAATGCATTGTTGGCTCATGTCCAGCTTCTCATCTTCCAGTACCCCCAAGTCCTTTCCTACAGGGCTGCTCTCAATTTCATTTTAACTGAAGCAAAGGTTCCCCTTTCTGTTTGCTACCCAGATATGAGAGGTTATTTCTTAAAGACGTGCTTAACACCTGTAAGCTGTAAAATCAGAGACTTCTGGCACACTGGAGCAAGGCAGCTGGCCTAGGTACATGTCTGGCTGGTGAGGGACAAGGTGAAGGTCAGAGGGGAAAAAAAAATCAGTCTTGGGAACACTGCTTTGTAGACACTTGGCTCTGCCCTCTAGGCTTAGGAAGCCTGTTGCAACAAGGCAGAGTGACTCCTCTTGACACCAGGTAGCTGTACAAGTACCTGCTCAGGAGTCAACAGATGCTTTTTCTGGTGACTCACTACAGTAACTGCTGGAAGGGAAGGTGACAACAGCTGGGTTTACATTGCTAGGGCTACCATCTTCCTGGCACTAGGACTGCTATCACTTGTGCTTCTGCCTGACCTTGAATGCCCTTATCCCTTGCCCTTTTTCTTTGTAGGCAGCAGATTCCTTGCTCTGTTGCTGTAATGCTGGCAGCACTCCAGCCTTCCTCCAGCATGTGCTGCAGCTGTGTCCCCATTAATCTGTCCAAAAGACTTTTCAAAAGTAGAAACATTGATAAACATGGAACTTTCTCCTGCTGTCAGGTGCAAGCAATCTATTCTCTTCATAGAGAATATCCCCTAGCAATGGGTAAGCTGTGCAAGCCAGCCCTTGACATCAATAATCCAAGACCTGTCTGCACATGGAAAATTAAAAATCCAGGGGAAAAAAACCACAACAACAAACAAACAAACAAAAAACCCCACACCCAAACAACAACTTTTTCATGGATGCCTTCTTAAAGAGGCATTAAGAGGTGTATTGAACCTACAGCTAAAACTATTTTAATGTAGGTCACCAGGGATGGGTCACCTGAGGACAGTGATCATTCTATCATTCTTTCAAGGAGTATGTACCTCTCAGCTCTAGACCACAAAAGCCTTTCAAAAAGCAGCACTGATAAAACACATTCCTACAACTCCTAATCTTGTGAGTTGGCTGTGATGTCCCCTGCTGATGACATCACAGCCATCTGAGGGGATGCATCCATTCCCTTCCTTGTTATCACAGTATCACCAAGGTTGGAAGAGACCCCAAGGATCATCGAGTCCAACCTGTCACCACAGACCTCATGACTAGACCATGGCACCAAGTGCCACATCCAATCCCCTCTTGAACACCTCCAGGGATGGGGACTCCACCACCTCCCTGGGCAGCATATACCAATGATAAATGACTCTCTTGGTGAAGAACTTTCTCCTCACCTCCAGCCTAAACCTCCCCTGGTGCAGCTTGAGACTGTGTCCCCTTGTTCTGGTGCTGGTTGCCTCGGAGAAGACACCAACCCCTTCCTGGCTACAACCACCTTTCAGGTAGTTGTAGAGGGCAATGAGGTCTCCCCTGAGCCTCCTCTTCTCCAGGCTAAACAACCCCAGCTCCCTCAGCCTCTCCTCACAGGGCTGTGCTCAAGGCCTCTCCCCAGCCTTGTTGCCCTTCTCTGGACACCTTCAAGTGTCTCGATGTCCTCTTAAACTGAGGGGCCCAGAACTGGACACAGGACTCAAGGTTTGGCCTAACCAATGCAGAGTCCAGGGGCACAATGACCTCCCTGCTCCTGCTGGCCACACTATTCCTAATACAGGCCAGGATGCCATTGGCCTTCTTGGCCACCTGGGCACACTGCTGGCTCTTGTTTAGGCAGCTTCTACTGCTAGCTTTAGTGAAGCCAGGGCTTTAGTATCAGTCTTCTGCATAAACCAACACCATTCTTTCTTTTTTCCTTTCTGAGAAATCATATGAGACCACAGCTGCCCTCACACTTCACCAAGTCTCCTGACTGAAGCCATAGCATACTGCTTCCATACTCTGGTTTTCTTGTAAAGAAAACCCTGCTTCTGTGGAAATTCTATTTCACTCACTGATACTCTGCCAGCCAGAAAATCATTCAACACTATTAGACCTTTTATTTCCTCCTCCTAATAAAAACTCTGAATTTACAGAAGAATGCAGCTTATCCTCCATCACCATGGTCTATTTTGCAAGGTGAATGGGCAGCCACAGCAGCAGTCAAAAGTAACGACTGAGAAGCTGGCAGAGGAGCAAAAAGAGTGAACAGCTCAGGGGAAGGAGAAGAAAAAGAAGGCAATGGAGGAGTAACTGAGCAAAAGAAAGTGTGAGAGAATAGCAGTCTGAAATTGTTCTTTAATGTGTTAAATTTTTTGTGGGATCACTGCTGCCACTGCTTCACAACAGGAATTCTTGATTTCAATGCAAACAAAATAGCTGCTTTAATTGAGTTCAAGAGGCAGTCTTAAACCTATTGAAACATTTCATTCTTTGTTAAAACATGTTTGTGATGCCAAGCAAGGTTGATTAATTGGTAGTTTCCTGGAATGACAAAATTAGGTGAGAGCAAAGCCAAGTGCAAGAGAACTAGAAATGGGTTTAGCTTGTTGTGCAAGAGGCAATGCTCCCTTTCAGGTCAGATGTTCAAAATCTCGCAGGCTCAATGCCTGGCTAAATTCTGACAGCCCCATACAACACATGCCTGGCTAAATTGTGACAACCCCATACAATCCATGCCTGGCTAAATTCTGACAGCCCCATACAACACTTGCCTGCCTTTTGCCAATGCAGCACTACAAAGGAGAGTTTAAACAAGAGTTAAAAAGGTTAAGCCATGCAGTACCTAGAATTGGGGAGAAAAAACCTCCCTGTTACAGCTGAAGTGCCATTCTTTCCTCTGTTTATTTGCTTTCTCCTTGCATGTGTCATTTACTTAGGTATATGGTATCCTATTTAGACAAAGCCCACTTAAACCCCAGACTGCTTCACCCCTGTGAGCGATGGCAAGCAATGTAGTTTATGTTCAGTGTGTCCCTAGTGTTAAGACATCTGGCAGTCTTAGCCATAGCCCCCAGTTGGAAACCATCCCTTGACAGAGAAAGAAGCAGTTGCAGTGCCATCAGCCACTGCAGTTTCAGTCTGCCAATGCAGATTCCATTGTCTGGAACTAAACAGTTGGGCTGGGGTTTTTGGGGGGGGAGGGGTTGTGGTTTTTTGGTTTTGTTGTTGTTCTGGTTTTAAATTTCCTGGAGTTACACTCCTGTTAGGTGTGTTCTCTAGCACTGGCAATAGTGCCAGATGAAAGGCAAGGAGGGGATACTTCCTTATGATTTTTTACAGCTAAAGAAGTATTACTTTTGAAACATGGCAATTCTGACACTGGTAGTGATGATCACAGTGCAAACCAGAAGCAACAGAATCCCTGAAGGCCAGGGACATGCTATTCAACCTGGCCACAAGTTCATGCTGTACATCTGTGGCATCTTCATCTCCCTGCCACACCTTTCTGAAGATCACTGGTCCCACAGCAAAGCTGGTAAGAGCAGTGGTAGTATACATCATATGCTTCAATGCAAAGTCACATAGTCACTTAGTCACAATGCACAGTCACATGGTCAATGCAAAGTCACACAAGTTTAATTTGCTGACTATGCAAGAGTGACTGAGCTAGCCTGGATGGCCTAGTAAAGCAGCTCAGAGTGCTCACACACTTGGTGCACATTGCCATGGCAGGCCTCAGGCAGACTCTGGGGGTGCAGGGCCACCCATCCAAAGCATGGCATCTTCCCATGACTCACAAATGACACTAGATCAGGTGGGAGTGTTGCTCTGCTTGAGTGCAGGAAGGCTCTACAGAGGGATCTGCACAGGCTGCATGAATAGGCTGGGGCCAGTGCCCCACAAAGCCAAGTGCTGCATCCTGCACTTGGGTCACAACAACCCGAGGCAACACCACAGGCTTGGGGCTGAGTGGCTGGAAAGTTGCCTGGCAGAAGATGACCTGGGGGTGCTGGTTGACAGCTGGCTGAACATGAGCCAGCAGTGTGCTCAGGTGGCTAAGAAGGCCAACAGCATCCTGGTCTGTATCAGGAATAGTGTGGCCAGCAGGAGTAGGAAAGTGATTTTGCCCTTGTACTCAGCACTGCCGAGGCTGCACCTTGAATATTGTGATCAGTTTTGGGCCCCTGACTACAAGGACACTGAGGTGCTGGAATGGGTCCAGAGAAGGGCAACAAAGCTGGTGAAGGGTCTGGAGAACAGGTCTTATAAGGAGCAACTGAGGCAACTTGGATTGTTTAGTCTGGAGAAGAGGAGGCTGAGGGGAGACCTCATTGCTCTCTACAACTACCTGAAAGGAGGCTGAAGTGAGGTGGGGATTGGTCTCTTCTCCATAGTATCAGGTGAGAGAATGAGAAGTGGTGGCCTGAAACTGTGCCAGAGGAGGTTTAGGTTGGATATTAGGAAAAACTTCTTTACTGCAAGAGTGCTCAGGCATTGGCACAGGCTGCCCAGGGAAGTGGTGGAGTCACCATCCCTGGAGGTGTTCCAGAAATGTGTGGACATAGCACTTTGAGGCTTGGTTTAATGGCCATGGTTGGACTCAATGGTCTTAGAGGTCTTTTCCAACTAAAAAGAGTTTTATGGTTCTATGAAAATGATGGTTCTTTCTTCAGGTGAAGTTCACATTAGGAAAGAGTAAACAGTGATTAAAGTCAGTACTCCATTTCCAAACTAAATTTGACCAGAATAATGCAGGGTGCTTATTCTGCACAGCCTGCTTTGGAGAACCTCCACAAGCCAGCTACAATTCATGGTGTAAATGCCCAAGCAGTTTAGGAAGCAATGGTTTTTGAACATACAGCCCTGCATTATTAATAAGAAACTGAAGCTTGAAAATGGATTTAGGGCTATGTGTGAAAGACAGAGCAGACCTACCCAAAGAGCCACTAAAATGATAAGGGATTGGAACATCAGCCTTGTGAGGAAAGGCTGAGAGAGCTGGGGCTGTTTAGCCTGGGGAAGACGAGACTGAGGGGGGATCTCATTAGTGCTTATCAGTATCTAAAGAGCAAATGTCAGGAGGATGGAGCCAGACTCTTCCCAGTGGTGTCCAGTGACAGGACAAGGAGCAATGAACACAAACTGCAACACAGGAAGTTCCATGTAAACAGAAGGAAGAAATTCTTCTCTTTGAGGGTGGCAGAGCACTGGAACAGACTGCCCAGAGAGGTTAGGGACTCTCCATCTCTGGAGGCACCCCAGAGCTGCCCAGATATATTCCTGTCTGATTTACTCTAAGTGATCCTGTTCCAGCAGGGGGTTGGACTAGATGATCTTCAGAGGTCCCTTCCAACCCCCAACCCTGCATTCTGTGATTCTGTGAAAGAGCATTTCCTGCCCAAATGGCTGCAGCCTTCACGTGCCTTGGTACAAAGCAAAGCAGTTCAGAATGTCACCCTCACCTGATCCTCTGAGCAGAAAATACAAAGCTGTACTTTAGAAGGCTATAGCTCAGCAAAAGAAGAGTAAGCACCTGAACAGTTCCACTGTTAAAGTTTAGAGAGTGGCCCTGTGTGTTTTCCTTGTCTCAGTAACTGTTTCAAGAATGAAAGGTAGCTGTTGTAAAGCACAGGATGTTGGCACATCAGTGCAGGTTGCACACCACTACCTAACAGCACTGTGAACATTGCAGCTGCAACATGGAAAGTTAAGGCACTCTGGCTTTGTAGAAGACTTACAGAAAGAATTTCTTCAAAGCACACTAGCATGGGTATCTGGGATTGAGCAGCTCTCTTCATATTTTCCTGGGTTTCTGCTCCTGACAGATTCCTGTGTGCATAAGACCCTTGCAGTTGCTTTTAGAATCATAGAATCATAGTATCAGTCAGGGTTGGAAGGGACCACAAGGATCATCTAGTTCCAACCCCCCTGCCATGGGCAGGGACACCCCACACTAGATCAGGCTGCCCAGAGCTTCATCCAGCCTGGGCTTAAACACCTCCAGGGATGGGGCCCCAACCACCTCCCTGGACAACCCATTCCAGGGCTTCACCACTCTCATGGGGAAGAACTTCCTCCTCACATCCAGCCTGAATCTCCCCACCTCCAGCTTCATTCCATTCCCTCTAGTCCTATCACTCCCTGAGATCCTGAGCAGTCCCTCCCCAGCCTTCTTGGAGCCCCCTTCAGATACTGGAAGGCCACAATGAGGTCACCTCGGAGCCTTCTCTTCTCCAGACTGAACAGCCCCAACTCCTTCAGTCTGTCCTCACAGGAGAGGTGCTCCAGCCCTCTGCTCATCCTCGTGGCACTTCTCTGGACACCTTCCAGCACCTCCAGATCCCTCTTGTAACAGGGGCTCCAGAACTGGAGGCAGTACTCCAGGTGGGGTCTCCCCAGAGCTGAGCAGAGGGGGAGAATCCCCTCCCTTGCCCTGCTGGCCACACTTCTCTTGCTGCAGCCCAGGATCTGATTGGCTTTCCGGGCTGCAAGCACACACTGAAAGCTGCTCATCACTAGTTTTGTCATAGCATCAGCCATTTAGAATACATAGAATACATAGAATAAACCAGGTTGGAAGAGACCTTCAAGATCATCGTGGCCAACCCATCAACCAATCCAACACCACCCAAACATCTAACCCACGGCACCAAGTACCCCATCAAGTCTTCTCCTGAAAACCTCCAATGATGGTGACTCTACCACCTCCCTAGGCAGCTTCTCATCCCCCAGCACCCCCAAGTCTCTCTCCTCAGGGCTGCTTTCCAGCCAGCCACTGCCCAGCCTAGATTTGTGCCTGGGATTGCCTCGACCCAGCTGCAGGAGCCTGCCCTTGGTCTTGTTGAACCTCCTGAGGTTGGCTTGTGCCCACCTCTCCAGCCTGTCCAGGTCCCTCTGGATGGCATCCCTTCCCTCCAGCCTGCACCACACAGCTTGGTGTCATCAGCAAACCTGCTGAGGGTGCTCTCAATGCCACTGTCCATGGCACTCACAGAGATGTTGAACAAGCCTGGTCCCAGGACTGATCCCTGAGGGACTCTGCTTGTCCCTGGGCTCCACTGGGACATGGACCATTGACAGCCACTCTTTGGGTGCAGCCATCAAGCCAGTTCTGTATCCATCTAGTGGTCACCCATCACACCCATGTGTCACCAGCCTGGAGACCAGGCTGTGCTGCGGGGCAGTGTCGAAGGCTTTGCTCAGCTCCAGGCAAATGACATCAGTTGCTTGCCCCTCAGCTATTAACAGTTTCACCTGTTCATAGAAGGCTTGTCAGGAAGGATTTGCCCTTGCTGACTGTTCCAAATCACCTCTTCACTATTCTTGTCAGTAGTGCCTCCAGGAGGATCTGCTCCATGATCTTGCCGGGCACAATTGCAATTGCAGTAATTCTGTCTCCAAATCACCTCCATGATGAAAGTATTCCTCCTGTCACAGTCTTTGAGAACAGATATCACCAATTTAGTAGCTACTGGCTTGGAGTTAAATTGCCCAGGGGGCTTTTCTCTGCACTAACAGCAGTTGAAAGCCATTTATATTCATCTGCACATAGCTTTTTCAGGCCCACCTTCTGTCTTACTTCGCAGTGATTTCCCCTATGCACCCAAACCTTTGCTACCCATTTCAAAGTGGTGGCTGTAGCTGAATCGATCCTGAGCTCTAGCTGCTATTCAATACTTTGCTGAGTAGAGCATCTTAAATTATGTGTAGAACATCTTCAGTTGTGTTCTGAGCTGTATTTATTATGACTACTTAGTGTAATCCAAGACAGACAGTTTGAGGACCTCTCTACTGTGAGTTTAAGGAACTGAAGAATGAAGCAACAAAAACGTCATTAAAAAGCATTACCTGTTGGGCAGGTGTGTACCACTGTGTACTAAACTCTAGCCTGATCACAAGGGCATCACTGTGCCAGCCAGTGCCCCCAGCACTCTACCCAGTACCAGGGAAAAGAAGACTTCTGGAATGCAGTTCTGAAGTGTTCCCTCCTCCTGGCCCCAACACGGCAGCATTCACAGGAAGCCTGGGGTGATCCTTCCTTCTCACCCAGTGAGGCCACAGTCCAAGGAGATGGGTGATGGGAGTTTGAAGTCACAACTGTTTATTGCATCTTTGTTTGCACAGGCCCTCATTCAGTGGCTTCAAATGTAAACACAGGAAAGGCTTATCTGTGAGAAAAGGAGACTTATCTCTGAGGCTTAGCTTAGTTCAGATGGCATCTGAACACAGACAGACTCAGAATGGCCACAAGCCATGCAAGATACTGAACATCACCAGAATAGCTTGCAGTACTAGGTCAGAAACTCCCAAGCCTCTCAATGCAGAACTTACCAGGCAACAGCTTCTTTTTAGCAGCCTCTTTCCCCAGCAGATGTCTGTGCTGGGGCTTGATAGAAACAAACTGAATTGTCTCTAAACCCTATCTTATGCAAACAATATCAAATGCTTGGGCATCCTGTGGATCTGGTCACAGAGTTACTAAACTTGGAACAGAATCATGGTCTTGCAAAGCCATTGCTGATTTTCTGCACACCCCAGGGAGTACTGGAGTGGGAGCTTGTGGCAGAAAGAACGCCACACTGGACCTGTGGCAAACACTTGCACATTTAGCTCAGAAGAGGCTGTTACAGGGGAAGAACTTTTAAGTGAATCCACCATAAAGACCCCAAGATACCAAGAGAAAGACATTCACTACATTTTATAAGTCCAGGAAGAGGGGTTTAAGAACTTGAGTGAGGATGTCAAGTAAGCTAGAGAAAAACTGGGATTAGAAACTATGACATCTACTTCCCATCTCCATGTTTAAACTGCAGAACAAAACTCTCTCCTGGGCTACATCTGATTTGTATTGTTTCTCCCTTTAAAGACTAGGCCTACAGTTCTAATTCATATGATCAGTCCCAGAGAAACTAGTGAGAAGAGTCAGAATTGATCTTTTAAATTGCAGTCTTATGAGGTTGTTGGCTTTTTGGTTTTTCCCCAGCCTAGCACCTCTGCTTTCTTAGCACTCAATACCTAAATTATGACAATAAAGGTAATGAATAGCAGGTTACTATTTCCCAAAGGCTCTAAATTGTAGTTAGCAAACAGGTAAGCTTGCTATGGAAGGCATAATCCATGATGTAAGAAAAACATAATACAGAGCTATTTGCCAGCCTCATTAATGAGCCTGGTTAAGATAACTCACGTTACATATGGCACACTCCTGAAAGCTTGTGACCTCTGTCCTCATTCCAGGTTGGCATGGAGGCAGCCACAAAACAGAGAGCAACAACCAGCTGAAAATGTGGATTTATTGTCATTAATCATCACTCCTTCTGAGACAATGAAATGACAGGTCTGGATGTCAGTCAGGATTCGACTGCTGCACGACCAACGGCCTTGGCTAGAAAGGGATGAGCCAAAATGTGTACTCAGAAAGGGAAAATCTCCCACTCAAGGTATGCACATATACCCAAACTGGGGGTCAGGGCTCCTTAGACAATATCCCAGCCTAAGGGGAGAGGATCCAACTGCCAGGCTGCTTGCTGCACGAAGACCAACTCCACATGTCTCCATAGCAGGACTCTATTTATACCTGAACTCAAGGGTTCACTGTGGTCAGTTTCTAATTAGTTGGAGGGCTAAGTCCTCCAAATCACAGAAAAGCAAGGTGGGAGCTCCTGGGCCCAGGCTGGTCTTTGTCAGCTCCCAGCAAGTCTGTGTTTGTCAGGGCAGCTGTACCTGCCACACAGGTCCACCAACAGGAGATGACTGCACTCATTTGCAGAAGACATCTGAACTATTTGTGGGTGTTTTCATGATACAGCTGGTGATACATCCAGAATAATCATGGTACCACCACGTAGCAGCAGATACAGTACCACAGTCTATGACTGTTTGTCTGAAGAATCTTATAAGCAATAAGAATTAGGATCAGGATGGAGCTGGAGGTGGTATGGAACCAAAAGATCTCCTCATTTTGCAACAGGTAATGTGGACTTGGCAGCTGAAAGATGAACTGCTTCATTTCCAAGTACAGCAAGTGGCACTGCAAAAGCCTGCTCCTCCATCTGGAGTAATGCACAGTAGTGATGTGGTTTGGTAATCTCCATTACAGACACCTGTGTGCAATCATGCTGCCAAGAATTAATCCTGCTCTGCTCACAGAACCAGTAGTGGCACCTTTCACACAGGGAAGGTTCAGTCATGTGTGTGTAGTCACTCTTGGATACCTGAGGGTTGTTCTGCCCGTGCCTTACGCAAACCGTGCGGGCAACGCCATGAGCATTGCTCACGTCTCTTCCTGCTCCCTGTGGTGAGAACAGAGGAAGAGTCTCCCTTCCTGCATCACACAAGCCTTCAGGGAGTGCTCTTTGCACAAGGAGCAACAGGCAGGATCAGAAAGAAGACGTGTCCTGAAGAATACTTCGGGATATTCACACAGAGAAGCCTTAGCAAGGCACGTGGGAAGTCGAGTCTGTCATTTCTCAAGTGCTAATAGCTGTTCTGGCTGCACTCCATTTACACAAGCAGAAATGTTATTCAAACACTTGTAGGAGAAAACACCTCCCTCCCTTTCAGAGTTTATGCCTGCTACTGCATCAGTGTCTGGAATAATTGTGAGGAGGATTTACTTTGTCCTGTGTTCATCAAGTGACAAGAACGTGGTCCATACCTGCAACTTGTACTCTCTGCACTGTGAGATGTAGGAAGGACATTTTGATGCTTTGAGTAACTATCTGCCTCAAGACATCTGTCACCACACTTCCTTCCACTTTTCCAAGTTCTTTCCAACCACTATGCTTTCCCACTGCTGAGTATTCTTCTAGAATCTAGCTGCCATTTTCCCTCAGAGTAGTTGTACCAGCAGCAATGGGTAGATGTCTAGGATATTTACCCCACAGAGACTGTCATTCTGGACTGCCTGCAATCACATAAAAGGAGATAGACCCTCACAATTCCTCTTTCTCCATCACACACCCAGGGATCAAATGGCTGACTAGGAAAGGGTTCAGGAGACAAATTCAGTACTCAGACAACAAAACATCCAAAGCTTCCTCTGAAGATGGAAATGAAGCACTCTAGTTGCATGATAAATCATACAAGGTAACAAAGATGTTAAACAGCACTGGTCCCAGTACTGACCCCTCAGGGATGCCACTTGTCTGAGTGTCACCATCCAGCCAATTCCTTACCCAGCCAGTGCTCCACCCTTCAAGTCCATGCTTTTCCAATTTGGTGACCAGGGCATTCTTGCAAAGAGGCCATCTGCATGAGACATTTTGTCATTACTTAGTGCCTGACATAGAATTAAGCTAGTTCTTACCCCATGATTGCCCCAGGAGTTAAATATAAGCAGCAAGCATATATGTGAGAACCATATAAGCCAACTGCTTAGCATCCTAGATAAAGGTTTTTCTCATCACAGTTCCTGAGGTGTATGTTTTGAGGCTTAGGTGATATAACTCACAATATCAGACTCTCTGGGAATACCTTTGAGAATGAGTCTAACCCTGACAACCATCATGGGGATGTGCTCAGATGCAGACAGAACATGAAGCAGAAAACTTGACAGAGGAGTTGTCAGGACTGAGATAGAGTGACTATTTTCTTGATCATCACACCTAGCTTGACTCAACTCTGTTCTGAAGTATGAGCTGACTAGTTAAGTGCATATGTATGTGATACACACATACATGACCACACATGGTCAGTTGTGTCACTGGTGTCATTACTGCTCTCTAGCCCCACTCAAGGTTTGTACCCTTTAACACCCTTTGTTACTGACACATCACTGCAATGAAGCATTACAGCTCACAGCCATTTTAAGGATGTGAAGAGTCACATTCATGCTGTTGGGGCTCATGTAATTCCAATCACATGCTCCTGGATGTCTGTATTTTAAGGCCTAGTCAATATTTACAGTTTAGTATGGATCATATTATTATAAAAATCCATTCTGACCTTCCTGTAGGCCTCTCCTGTGGTCTTCCATTTCCCACTCCTCTCAGTTTCTGTGTCTCTTCTTTCTGGGACCTCCTGACTGCAACAGGCTCAGAGTCAAGCCATCATCCAATCTTGCAAGTAACCTGGCACCTTCATTTCAGCATCCAGATCCTTCCACCTCCCTCTGGCAACCATGTCCACATTCTAGACCACCTTTATGCTGCCTGTGATCATCCTATTTCTTCCCTGACATTCTAGCCTGTTCACTTCAGTAGCAGGGAGTGTTTCTTTTTCAAATGCTTTCCCCTCAGTTTCCCTAAATCCTTTTTCCTCACTGTTCCTCTTCCAGAAGGTCAATAGAAAGTTGCCTCACAACTGTGTGCATCCATTCATTTTTCAGCATTGATGCAATGAAACTTCTGCAATGAGTGTGTAGCAGAGACTGCTCTTCTGCACCTTTCTGAAATCATGTCTAGGATGGCATATTCATTACCTTCTGAGGTAAACAGTCTAGAACCATGACCAACATCTGTTGATGATTAAAGCAACTCTAGACAATCCTCAGAAGCCCAGCTGAGCAGCTCCTTTCTTTACTATGACCTTTCATTGCTATCTGCATTCTCACTGTAAAATTGATTGCACTGCTGTAGTAGTTCCCTTTAAAATATTTGCTTTCACATTCTAAGCCTGGACACCACATTTATATTGTCATAATTTCTAGGAGATGCAGATCATGTATCTGAGTGGGCTTACAAAAGTGCCTGAGAGTAGGCATTGCAAAGCATAGCACAGCCCCTAGTCCAATACCATTCTCAGCCTTTAAATCCACACACAGTTGCTCAGATGCACACAGAAGGCCAAGGTGCAGTCTGGAAGCAAGGAGGCCTCCCTGTGTTTGCTCTCTACAACTACTTGAAAGGAGGTTGTAGACAGGTGGGGGTTGGTCTCTTCTCCCATGCAACCAGCACCACAACAAGAGGACACAGTCTCAAGCTGCACCAGGGGAAGTTTAAGATCGAGGTGAGGCGAAAGCTCTTCACAGAAGGAGTTATTTGCCATTGGAATGTGCTGCCCAGGGAGGTGTCACCATCCCTGGAAGTGTTCAAAAGAGGATTGGACGTGGCACACGAAGCCATGGTTTAGTTGTCATGAGGTGTTGGGTGATATATTGGACTTGATGATCTCTGAGGTCTTTTCCAACCTTATTGATTCTGTGATTCTATGTCATTATACAAACCTGGCTACACCACAGCCTGACTTAATGCAGAGTCATTTCAGAATTGTGTTTTCATAGACACACATTCCCAGCTAACTGGACACTAGTCTCTTCTCCCAGGCAACCAGTACCAGAACAAGAGGACACAGTCTGGCTGGAGGTTAGGAGGAAGTTTTACACAGAGAGAGTGATTGCCCATTGGAATGGGCTGCCCGGGGAGGTGGTGGAGTCACCATCACTGGAGGTGTTCAGGAGGAGACTTGACAGGGTACTTGGTGCCATGGTTTAGTTGATTAGGTGGTGTTGGATGATAGGTTGGACGCAATGATCTTGAAGGTCTCTTCCAACCTGGTCTGTTCTATTCTATTCTATTCTGTTCTATTCTATTCTATTCTATTCTATTCTATTCTATTCTATTCTATTCTATTCTATTCTGAAGCTGTTTGGACAGCACAAAACTGATCTAAAACTATGCACTTTACGGTTCATTCAGGAACTCATACAGTCTTATGTGGTTTAAGGACTGTGACTTGAAGATTATCTATCCTGCTACCACTCTGCCTATGTTCAGATAAAAATGACCACACTTACACACTTTTAGAAGCATAATACAAATGAAATTGTTCTCACTGATTCTCAAGGACAGCTGTATTTGTGCCATTTCTACAGTAGCTTGCTTTACAAGAGATACATTCAGAGGCATTTAGAGGGGAAAATAACTCTCCCAGTGCCAAAGCAGCCACATCCTCTTAGGTTTCAATCTCTGTGATGCAACCAGAACAATGACAAAATCCCCTGTAAAACTGAGGTGGTCAAATCAGGTTCTTGGAAAAATCAACTCATTTCATAGAAGATATCTGCACAACCTTTATTATGCAGAGATAATGAAACCAGCATACCCAAAGGCATCTCAGTTGTCTGCCTTTCCTAACACTGAAAACAAATAGTTTCTATGAGAATATGGTGAGAGCCACATTAATTACTACCTCAAAACAGTTGCTTGCCTTCAGTGCCCTAATCTTAAAGTAACCATTTACATTATCCCCAAACTGTTCATCTTCAGCTTCAACAATGACACAAATAATGAACATAAGACGAAGCATCATTGAGAGCATCTCTGTATCTCAATATTAAATTGTACTTTCTCCTGTGAACACCACTATGATCAACTGCCTCTATCCCCCTGTCTCTATCCCCCTTTAAAATGCAGAGTTACTGAAGCAAGGGTGGCAAACTAACTCATCATACTTTACCTATGGAAGTGGCAAGAGCTGGCAATGGAAACAGGTGCCCTATGTCCCAGGCCAGCAGTGTGCCTATGGTGGAAAATGTTTACAAATTTGAATTAGCTTGGGCAGCCTGTGCCACCTCGGTAACTGAACCACAGCCTCATTGCCTGTAACTAACAAAGAGTCTTTGCATCCTTTTCACTGAAGCCCCTTCCCTAATGAAGTGTCCCTCAAAACCAGTGAAAACAAATTAATATGGTCCAGGACCTGACAAAGTCATGATCTAACTTGTGATCATATAAGAAGAAAGAACTAAAAGGTTCAAAGAAAGTTCAAGCCTAAAAGTCTGTAACAAGGCTGGGGAGAGGCCTTGAGCACAGCCCTGTGAGGAGAGGCTGAGGGAGCTGGGGTTGTTTAGCCTGGAGAAGAGGAGGCTCAGGGTGACCACATTGCCCTCTACAACTACCTGAAAGGTGGTTGTGGCCAGGAAGGGGTTGGTCTCTTCTCCCAGGCAACCAGCACCAGAACAAGACGACACAGTCTCAAGCTGCACCAGGGGAGGTTTAGGCTGGAGGTGAGGAGAAAGTTCTTCACCGAGCGAGTCGTTTGTCATTGGAATGTGCTGCCCAGGGAGGTGGTAGAGTCCCCATCTCTGGAGGTGTTCAAGAGGGGATTGGACATGGCACTTGGTGCCATGGTCTAGTCATGAGGTCTGTGGTGGCAGGTTGGACTCAATGACCTTTGAGGTCTCTTCCAAACTTAGTGATACTGTGATACTGTAAGAGACCCTAGAGACTACGCCACTGCTCAAAACAAATCCCTCACTTTCTGAGCTTGTGTAGTCAATTCAAGAAAAGCTGCACCTTTGACACAAAGTGAGCAAGAAACTTAACCCATGGATCGTAGGTTGTGGTGAGTTAGTGCCCATCCTGCAAACAAAAAACAGGGGGGAGGGCTTGCGAGTGCTTTGCCCTCCCTGCAGGGCGTTTTCCCCCTGGGAAACTGAGTCTGTTCCACTCCCCCCTCCCTGCCCAGCTGGGGTATAAAAAGCAGGACATTGCAGTCATTAGGCCTCTTTTTGGCTCCTGCCTCTCCTGGATGAGAGCTACTGTGGCTGCCCTCCTGCTCCTCTGCCACATGGTTGGGCCTGATCCTTCTCCCTGCTGCTTCTGTGCCTCTTCAGAGAGAGACTGGTTTTGTATTCTTCTTCTTTGTCCCCCTTCCTTGCATCCTTGTTCCTTGCCCTTGTGAACCTTACCTGTTATTGTTTAAAGAAAACTCTTTACCTCTCTACTCCCTAGGTGACTCCAAATTGTTGCTTGGTGGATTTGCTCCTTTCCTTTTCTTTTCCCTCTCTGTTGGGAGGGAGGAGCGGGGAGCAGGGGAGAGATTCTCAGCCTTGCCCCCATCTGAGCTCTTAACTCCCAGTTAAGGCTCAAACCACTGCATAGGAAGATGTTGACATGAGGTGTAACTTCTATATTTCACTGTATACAGGTTTGTTAGGAATTTCAGCTGGCGTGCTAGATTTGTGGGAATACCCCCCAGGGCCCAGACTTGCTCAGCTTTGTAATAGAGGAATGCCTGCTCATTAATGCAAAACTCAGGTTGATTAGTGATTGATTTGATGTTAAGGAGTTTGATTACTGATTTCAGTGACACCTATAAGGCCACACTGTGAACATATCCAATGAAAATTAGTGCAGACTGAGTTAGAATTTTTTTCCCCATATAGCTTAGTCCCAGCTACAAAAGTTAGTTACACTGCAAGTTTTTCCCAGAGTAAAGAAGGGCCCTTTTCTTGAATAGAAGTTGCTGTCAAAAACCCCAAATCATGGGAAGCTGGAATGGAGATAAAAACATGTAGGTACCTAAAGACATCTACAACCCACTGGGGAAATATTTACAGTGTTGACAGCTAAGTTATGCAATGTACCCTACACCGTCCTGTCTGCTGGAATTATCATTGCCCAGTCTGTGGTGGGGAGTTGCAAAACTGCAGTTCTTACCTTTAAAGAAAGCAAAGCCATCCTTCCACAACACTAACTGATTTACTGCTCATCTTCTTCGTACATGATCTTTGCTTTGACTCACCAAAAATATTGGTGCACCTCTTGCATTTTTCCTTGGAAGGGATACCACAACTTGCTGACTTTTTTTTCCCCCTGTTCCTGCCCTTGTTTCACATGTGATATATATGATGTGTCATCAAAGTGATCACATGTTTGGACCATTTAGGCTGGTGGTAAGGCCTTCTGGGAAGTGTAGTGCTAAGGATAAAGATGATATAGGGCTTCTATATGTACATATGATCCAAGTCTGCAGAACTTGAAGTGCTTTAAGGTATAATTGTAGGAGCACTCTGAATCTGTGATAAGTACTATATGGTAAAGACCTGTCTCAAAGCTGGCACACAGGGATTTGCACTGCTCCTGAATTTAACACTGAGTGGTCTTTTGCAGCCTGGGACACTGAACAACTGGCTCTTACAGGTACCAGTCATGAACACTTCAAAGAGTTATCCAAAGCCTTGCTTTCTGACTGTATTGATCGGTGTCACATCAAACAAATCATGATTTGCATCACTCTTCTCTCCTAGAATCTTGTGCCTGGGTAGTGAGAGGCAAGAGATTTAGCTGCCTTATGAGGGGGATTATGGTACTTAAACTATTTGGACAGGTGGAAATTAAAGCACAGGGAGACTGAATTAGTTAAGGCTACATAGAAATCCTAGGTGAAAAGGGATCAGATTCTTTACTATCTTGCCTATGAGGCCAGAGCACTCATGCCTTGTTACAGGTTAAAAACAAAACAACCAAAAAACAACAACGACAAAAGATTGTGAATGCCAACAAACAGTTTGATCATCTACCACATTCAGCAGGAGGATTAATTGCTGTGTTAGGATCACATGCTCAAACCTGACAGAGCTATGGCTTGTATTTGGGTTGAGTCTGGCGGCCAGTCACCAGTGGTGTCCCCCAGGGATCAGTGCTGGGCCCCATCCTCTTTAACATCTTCACTGATGATCTGGATGAGGGGGTTGAGTCAGTCATCAGCAAGTTTGCAGATGACACCAAGTTGGGAGAAGATGTTGATCTGTTAGAGGGTAGAAGGGCTCTGCAGAGGGACCTTGACCGACTGGACAGATGGGCAGAGTCCAACAGGATGGCATTCAACAAGTCCAAGTGCCAGGTGCTGCACTTTGGCCACAGCAACCCCAGGCAGAGCTACAGGCTGGGGTCAGAGTGGCTGAGAGCTGCCAAACAGAGAGGGACCTGGGGGTGCTGATTGACAGCCACCTGAACATGAGCCATCAGTGTACCCAGGTGGCCAAGAAGGCCAATGGCATCCTGGCCTGCATTAGGAATAGTGTGGCCAGCAGGAGCAGTGAGGTCATTGTGCCCCTGGACTCTGCATTGGTTAGGCCACACCTTGAGTCCTGTGTCCAGTTCTGGGCCCCTCAGTTTAAGAAGGACATTGAGACACTTGAAGGTGTCCAGAGAAGGGCAACAAGGCTGGGGAGAGGCCTTGAGCACAGCCCTGTGAGGAGAGGCTGAGGGAGCTGGGGTTGTTTAGCCTGGAGAAGAGGAGACTCAGGGGTGACCTCATTGCTCTCTACAACTACCTGAAGGGAGGTTGTAGCCAGGAAGGGGTTGGTCTCTTCTCTCAGGCAACCAGCACCAGAACAAGAGGACACAGTCTCAAGATGCACCAGGGGAAGTTTAGGCTGGAGGTGAGGAGAAAGTTCTTCACCGAGAGAGTCGTTCGCCCTTGGAATGTGCTGCCCAGGGAGGTGGTGGAGTCACCATTCCTGGAGGTGTTCAAGAGGGGATTGGATGTGGCACTTGGTGCCATGGTCTAGTCATGAGGTCTGTGGTGACAGGTTGGACTCGATGATCCTCGAGGTCTCTTCCAACCTTGGTGATACTGTGATACTGTGAGTCGGAAAAAACCATTCCTGAAGGTTCATGTGTCACTGAACAAATGTAAAGGGCTAACAGGCAGCAGTGTTTGATAAACACCAATCCACTGCACAGCTGTTTTCCAAGGTAATACAATATCACATTCTGTTAGCAACATAGCACCATATCAGCTTCATGTAATACTTATGGCAGCATTTACAGATTTCCTGTCTAAAACTAAACTGCAGTTGGCACCTCAACATGTGCAAACAGTCGAACACACTCCTCCAGCCTTGATGCAGGTTGCTGTTACAGTGGCTTGATAAAAAGGCAGACAAAACATTGTCAGAGTTATCTTTTTTTTTCCCATCAACTAGGCTTTGAAAGCTGCAACTCCATTTTCTGTGTGTGCAACAGTACACACACATCTTAAGGAAAGGACATTTGTTACTGTATCTTCAGCTGATAAGTAAGCACATCTGACAGCAAAGAGAAGGAGCCACCCTCTGACTCTTCAAAGGTATATGAATGCTTTTTGTAGTGACAGATCACAGAAACACAGACATACCAAGCCAGCATAGGAACAGTCTTGTTACCAGCACTGGAGGTGTTCAGGAGAAGAATTGATGGGGTGCTTGGTGCCATGGTTTAGTTGTTTAGGTGGTGTTGGATGACAGGTTGGACACGATGATCTTGAAGGTCTCTTCCAACCTGGTCTATTCTATTCTATTCTATTCTATTCTATTCTATTCTATTCTATTCTATTCTATTCTATTCTATTCTATTCTATTCTATTCTATTCTATTCCATAGTCAAATACCCCTTTCACAGATCTTAAAGTGACAACATTTCCCTAAGGTTTGCACCTCTTTCTTTTTCCAAGACCTTACTATTTTCCCAGGATTCTTCTTCACCTTACCCAGAAGGGATCCCAGTGATTTCTGTGGCGATGGTCTGTTTACATCATCGTTTCTTCCTGCTGCTTCATGGGGACACTAAGTAGCTATAGCTGGGATCAGTTACATTGGAGAATGGCCTAAGTATTATAGAAAAGGCTGGGACCGGGTTCAGAGAGAGATACTGTTTAAAATTTTCTTTTAAACAGGAAAAAAAATAATCTGCAGATCACTTTCTAGGCTGCAGGTTCCGATTCCTTCCACAGCTCTTCCCTACTTCAAGAGTAAATTAAACTCTCTAATATGATTCACCTATTGCTGCCTATTTTACTTCTAGTTGGCTTAAAAAAAAACCCCAAAGGCTCATTCTCAGGTCATTTGCTTATACCCTTGGGTGACTGAATGATGGTATAGCAGCCTCACCGTTGTTGCTGCAGACAGCCTGTTTGTGAATGAAGAGCTGCCTCTCAGCGCAGGGCACTGGCTGCAGCCTTCTCTTTACAGGAAATTCCCAAACAAACAGTTTTCAGGCATTTTGTCATTCAGTTGTCTTTGAACTCCCAGTGAAGCTGATGTGTCTCAGATATGCCACACCTGAGTAAGCACGGGGCATGGAGCAAACCCTCTATGCTTTAATATCCGAATAGAATAGAATAGAGTAGAATAGAACAGAATAGGAATAAAATAGAATAGGAATAGGATAGAATAGGGATAGGATAGGATAGGATAGGATAGGATAGGATAGGATAGGATAGGATAGGATAGGATAGGATAGGATAGGATAGGATAGAATAGAATAGAATAGACCAGACCAGGTTGGAAGAGACCTTCAAGATCATCACATCCAACCTATCATCCAACACTACCTAATCAACTAACCCATGGCACCAAGCACCCCATCAAGTCTCCTCCTGAACACCTCCAGTGATGGTGACTCCACCACCTCCCCAGGCAGCCCATTCCAATGGGCAATCACCCTCTCTGTGTAGAATTTCTTCCTAGCCTCCAGCCTAAACCTCCCCTGGTGCAGCTTGAGTCTGTGTCCTCTTGTTCTGGTGCTGGTTGCCTGGGGAAGACACCAACCTCCGCCTGTCTACAACCTCCCTTCAGGCAGCTGTAGAGAGCAATAAGGTCTCCCCTGAGTCTCCTCCTCTCCAGGCCAAGCATCCCCAGCTCCCTCAGCCTCTCCTCATAGGGCTTGTGCACATGCATACATCAGCTGTGCAATTTGTGCACTGCAGGTCCAATATCACTACATTAGGATTTACTTGGTCTGTAACACAGGGATGGTCTTCCCAAGAGCAGTTAATCCAGGGCACCTGGTTTCCCAGCCACATTGGGCTCCAATTGCTTTTTCACAGTATCACAGTATCACTAATGTTGGAAGAGACCTCAAAGATCATAATGTCCAATCTGTCACCACAGACCTCATGACTAGACCATGGCACCAAGTGCCACATCCAATCCCCTCTTGAACACCTCCAGGGACAGTGACTCCACCACCTCCCTGGGCAGCACATTCCAATGGTGAATGACTCTCTTGGTGAAGAACTTTCTCCTCACCTTGAACCTAAACTTCCCCTGGCACAGCTTGAGACTGTGTCCCCTTGTTCTAGTGCTTTCACTTGATGTATAGAGCAAAGACCATATCCATGCCTAAGGACTAAGTTAGGAATTTAAAAAGCTAAAGAAAAAACTTGTAATAGAAACTAGGATTCAAGGCTGGCTGTTTTCTTGTACTTATCACTAGTACAGTTTAACACTTTTCTTCATCAGAAAAGGCCAATACATTTTGCCTCAAAGGCCACTTGCAACTCTACTTCCCATAGAAAATCGCCATTTTGAATGATTTGTTAATCAAAGAAAGAAAGAAACCAGGCCATTTATAATACCACAGGAAAGAGCAGACCAGGCACCAGTGCTAGCATGCCAGTTGCTTCTGAATTTGCAATACTCTCTTAAAACAGCAACTGCCCAGCTGCTTGTGATGCTTCTCAATCCACATTTTATCAAGAGTTTATTTCAAATTGGAAAAGTCCTTGTAGTGACAACAGACAATTGTGATTTCAGTGTCTTGAAGAAGCTGACTCAACACTAAGTATCACAGGGACTTGAACCTCCGTCATCAGCTTCTAGGGCAATTCTTACTAGCCAAACACTGACACTGTGGGATGAAGTTTCCTCTCAGAGTTTTTGTTTGTTGGCAGGGGTGGGAGGTGTCAGGTTGTGAGGCTTTGGGGGTTTGTTTGGGTTTCATTTGTTAACCTCATACATACCAGCAAACCATTTCTATTCAATGTAACAATACCTTTGATGTTCTAGTGCCTGTGGTTTGTTATTAATATGATCAAAGCAAACTACAGTAAAAGCATTGATTTATACACGCTGGCAGATGAAACTATAAAGGATGAAAGCAGTTGCTGCCCTCAGCTGTTTGCACTGTTGCTTTTCCTACAGAGGGGACGGTTAGACAAGAAAATACAAACTCCAGCTAGTTGCTGTTCACAGTTCAGTAAACTCAACTGACATTAGCACTTTAAAATGTGTATTTTCCATGTCATCATAACCTTGTTCCTTGCTTTACTTCTTATGTGCTTATTCCATTTCTTTCAAATGCTCATCTGCTACAGACACTTTGTACCTGAAGCTTCCAAAGAACTTCTGTTTTTGCACAATCACAGGATCATACATAATTAAACACAAAATAAAGGAGCTGTTAAAAGGCTAATAAAAGTAAACCAAAACTCTTCACTGACCTTTCTGGAAGTAACAGAAATGCAAATTTCACTGAGCTGTGACTAGCTTTTCATTTGTGCTAGCCCAAACAGCCAAAAGAGTCTTCATTTCTGTAGCACTAACAGATTTTTAAAGGAGGTTAGGCATCAACAGACCTTAAATAACCTGAACAGCTGGGAGTACTGTTCAAGTTCTGCCCCAGGCCTCACCTGTGCTGTCAAGCGCCTGGAGCTGCTGTAGCAGTCACCGTGCTGGCAGGGCTGTGCTCTCACTAAGCAGACTCCATCCCACAGTGTTGGGATAGGGGTGGTTTCTGCTGCCTTATGACCACCAAACACAGTAAGTTACAGACTCACAGAATGGTAGGGGTTTGGAAGGAACCTCCAGTTCTCATCTAATCCAACCCCCCTGCTAGAGCATAATCACCTAGATCAGGTGGCACAGGAATGTGCACTGGTTAGGCTGCACCTCGAGTCCTGTGTCCAGTTCTGGGCCCCTCAGTTTAGGAAGGAGGTTGACTTGCTGGAGCGTGTCCAGAGAAGAGCAACAAAGTTGGTGAGGGGTTTGGAACACAGCCCTGTGAGGAGAGGCTGAGGGAGCTGGGGTTGCTTAGCCTGGAGAAGAGAAGACTCAGGGGTGACCTGATTGCTGTCTACAGTTACCTGAAGGGAGGTTGTAGACAGGCAGAGGTTGGTCTCTTCTCCCAGGCAGCCAGTACCAGAACAAGAGGACACAGTCTCAGGCTGCGCCAGGGGAGGTTTAGGCTGGAGGTTAGGAAGAAGTTCTATACAGAGAGAGTGATTGCCCATTGGAATGGGCTGCCTGGGGAGGTGGTGGAGTCACCATCATTGGAGGTGTTCAGGAGGAGACTTGATGGGGTGCTTGGTGCCATGGGTTAGTTGTTTAGGTAGTGTTGGATTGGTTGAGGGGTTGGACACGATGATCTTGAAGGTCTCTTCCAACCTGGTTTATTCTGTGTATTCTATGAAAGTCCCCACAAAAGGAGACTCCATAATCTCTCTGGGCAGTCTGTTTCAGTGTTCCAGGACCCTCACAGTAAAGAAGTTTCTCCTTATGTTTAAACCTCCTGTGTTCTAGTTTGTACCTGTTGCCCCTTGTCCTATCACTGGGCACTACTGAAAAGAGCCTGGCCCCATTCTCTTAACATTCATCTTTTAAATATTCATAAATATTGATTAGACCCCCTCTCAGTCTTCCCTTCTCCAGGCTAAAGATCCCCAGGTATCTCAGTCTGTTGTGGTAAAAGAGATGCTCCAGTCTCCTCAACATCTTTGTGGCCTTGCATTGAACTTTCTCCAACAGTTCCCTCTCCTTCTATGGGTCAGCTCTGACACCAGCCTGTGAAGTCCAGGGAGCAAGTCAGAATTGGTGGGGGATGTACTGTGTACCTGCATAGGGGGATGTACTCTGTACCTGGGTGCTCAGGCCTGAGTCCAACTGCAAGATATTTCATGCAGTAATGATACAGGTGATACAGAGGGGTGGCAAAAAGACAGGCATTCCTTAGTGGTGTCCAGTGACAAGCACAAAGGACAATGGATACAGGAGGTTCCACAGAAAGAGAAGGAAAAATAATTATTCCCTTTGAGGGTGGCAGAGCATTGGAACAAGCTGCCCAGAAAGGCTGTGGGGTCCCAATCTCTGGAGACATCACAAACCTGCCTGACACCTTCCTGTGTGATCCACTCTAGGTGATCCTGTGCTAGCAGGGGGCTGGACTAGATGATCTTCTGAGGTTCCTTCCAACCCCTACCATTCTGTGATTCTGCAATCCCAGATCATGAGAAGAGGGAACTAGAATGAAGATCTTATTGTGTAAAAAAGAAACCCAAGAATCCAGCCAACCAATAAACAACAACAAATCAAACCAGATATGGGTTTGCATGGAAAACTTTCATCACTGCAGGTTAGCGTTCACAAGCAACAGAGGAGTCCTGGAAAACTTTATTTGAATAAAGGGAGAGTCCACAGGGAATATCCCTGTGGGGTCTCTAAAACTGCCAGAGGACACAGCCTCCTTTTATTCTAACCTTCCATCTGCAAGTGACCCTCTTCCATTCCCCACTGGATGAGGTACTTGTAATGTAAAGCCTGCCTGGTCCACCTACTACAGGGTCCCCCCCTTACAGGTATTACTTCCTTGCATTATACATCACATGTTCATTAAAATTAGGCTTTACATCTCCCAGGTTGGAGAAGTTAACAGTCTAACAGTTATGAGCCTATTAAGCCTGTGCACTACTTTATAAAAGCTCAAAAGTTTAGGCTGTATCCAGTTACTCCTAGTTTATGCTGTCTTCAAAGGCAACCTTGTTGAATAGAATAGAATAGACTAGAGTAGAATAGAATAGAATAGAATAGACCAGGTTGGAAGAGACCTTCAAGATCATCATGTCCAACCTATTATCCAACACTACCTAATCAACTAACCCATGGCACCAAGCACCCCATCAAGTCTTCTCCTGAACACCTCCAGTGATGGTGACTCCACCACCTCCCCAGGCAGCCCATTCCAATGGGCAATCACTCTCTCTGTGTGGAACTTCTTCCTAACCTCCAGTCTAAACCTCTCCTGGTGCAGCCTGAGACTGTGTCCTCGTGTTCTGATGCTGGCTGCCTGGGAGAAGAGACCAACCTCTGCCTGTCTACAACCTCCCTTCAGGCAGTTGTAGAGAGCAATAAGGTCACCCCTGAGTCTCCTCTTCTCCAGGCTAAGCAACCCCAGCTCCCTCAGCCTCTCCTCACAGGGCTGTGTTCCAAACCCCTCACCAACTTCGTTGCCCTTCTCTGGACACCTTCCAGCAAGTCAACCTCCTTCCTAAACTGAGGGGCCCAGAACTGGACACAGTACTGAAGGAACGATGCATGAGGAGGCTTCAGTGCTAAGGATGCCAAGACTGTTAATTACAGACAAACTGCTGGGATGGCACAAACTGCCCCAGCCCAGCACAATTAGACAACGTTTTCCACCATCGCTCCCTTTTGTGCTCTTCGCTGATTCCTAGTTTTGTTTTTATTATTTCAAGCTGCACATTGGAATGTCTCTGTTTGTAAATGTATCTCTCTATCCCATCAGGTTGAAACCTGATGCGGGGAGCAAAATAGCTGTGGTGCTGAGAAAGGAGTCTGCGACCCCTTACTCACTCCGTTAATCTTCCGGTCGCCTCCATGCACTGTGCCGGGGCTCAGTGAAAGGCCGGGGACACGCAGATCCCCTTTCCTGCAGTCTCTTCCCTCCCCCAGGCTCTCTCTCTGCCCTCCTCGAGTCTGGGCCGCGGCTCTGCAGCAGCACCGCGCAGCCTTGCGGGCTGAGGCGGAAGCGGGGCTGGCAGGTGCCTTGCTGCGTCCCTCGCCGCGCCGTGCTGCGGGAGGCGGCCCGCACGGGAAGCAGAGGGCCTCCGCCAGAGCAGGGCAGCCGTCCCCTCCCCGGCCCGCCGTTACCGGGCGCCAGCGCCGCGCATGACATCAGCGCGCGCGGGCCCCGCGCTCCCGCCTCCTCCGTGCGTCGGGGCGTGCCGGGGGCAGGGGCTCGCCGCGCTCGCCAGCCCGCCCGCCTGCCGGAGCGTCCGCGCCACCGCCCCCACCGCCCCGGCGGCCGGCAGCATGGCGGAGAGCGAAGCCGAGACCCCCAGCACGCCCGGCGAGTTCGAGAGCAAGTACTTCGAGTACAATGGGGTGCGGCTGCCGCCCTTCTGCCGGGGAAAGATGGAGGAGATCGCTAATTTCCCGGTGAGGGACAGCGACGTCTGGATTGTCACCTACCCCAAATCAGGTAGGCGGGCGGAGCCCCCCCTCCCCCGCCCAGGCTGGGGCTGCCCCTGCGGCGGGTGGCGGGAGCGCCTTCTCTCCCCCGCTCGCAGGACAGTGGGCTCTGGGAGGGGCGGGTGGCGTCCCCCCGTCCGCCCCGGGCCCTTGGCGGGCTGTGCGCAGCGGCGGCGATCCCCCGCGGGAGGCCCGGGCGAGGCCTGCGCCCTGCCGCCACCCGCCCCTGCGGCCAGCGGCTGCGCTTCGGAGCGGCGCCCCCCTGAAGACCTTCGGAGTTGAGGGCACTGTCCGCCCTGGGCCCAGGCACCGGTGGGGCTTACCTGCCCGGGGCGTACCCACCGGGGCTAGGTAGAAATCGGCGCCAGGCGCTGCCGCTGGAGCTCCTCGCCTCGGGGATCCTGGTGCTTGCTGACAACTTCTGGGGGATAAAGGTGCTGCTCCTCCAGGCCAGGGAAACGTTGCTCAGCGTTACGTGTGGAGAAGCAGGAACACAGATAGCGTATGTGTGGATTTCTGATGTGACCTGCAGGTTTGCTGTCTGCTCCATCGCCCTCGGTTTAGTGCTCCCGAGGCATCCACCCAGATCGTCCTGTGAGAACATGTGCTCAAAGTACATCATCATCACCACACTGTCTTAATTACCAGAAATAGCTCTCGTTAGCAGTGGAAGTGTGAATTTCTCCAGTAAATGCGTCCTTTGGCTGTTTTATACTGCTAGGGTGTCTGTGTTTAGAATCATAGAATCGTTTTGGTTAGAAAAGACCTTTAAGATCATCGAGTCCAACCATTCTCTAACTGCCAAGCCTGATGCTAAACCTTGTCCCTCAGCACCACATCTCTGTATCTTTCAAACGCCTCTTGGGGTGGGGATTCAACCACCTCCCTGGGGAGCCTATTCCAGGGTTTGGGAACCCTTTCAGTCAATAATTTTCTAATGCTAGCCTGCCTAAACCTCCCCTGGTGCAACTTGAGGCCATTTGCTCTTGTCCTATCACCCGTTACTAGGGAGAAAAGACTGACACTACCTTGCTCCAACCTCTTTTCTGGTAGTTACAGAGAGTGACAAGGTCTCTCCCTCAGCCTTCTTCAAACTGAATGACCCTAGTTCCCTCAGCTGCTCCTTATAAGACCTGTTCTGCAGAAAACAGAGCATTTCTTGCTTCCTTATCCTCTCCATTTCCAAGCAAAAGTGTTTAACCAGATGTGGATATAGTGCAGCCCGCAAAGAGGCAGACAACATGGTAGCTTTGCAACCCACCTGATAAAACCAGATAGGCTCTTCCTTATTAAGTGCATCCTTGAGTGACTATTTTCATGACAATATGGTGATCTCTTTCTGGCCAATCCAAAGTCCACTGGCGATAGCAGATGTTAGCTCTGTAAATGCCCTTGTAAAATGATGTTTGAGTACAGGAGGTTCCTGACTTACTTCATTGTTTACTGTTTGAGGGGCTGACTTTTTTTTCCTGTTTCTTGGTGTGCCTCTTCGAATGTGTACATCTTCCTCAGAGCAGCATCTCTGCTGTTGGCATTTCTCAAGCAGTTTCAAATCTCTGTTTTTAATATTTCATCAGTAATGATGCTGTTAAAACTGGCTTGAGCTTGATAGAGGCAGGCATCAGATAAAGGGTAGCATGTAGGTAGATGGCCTTTAAAATGCTAGGCTTGGGAGCAGCTGCACCTTTATTGCTCTTTTAAACTGTCTTTAGGTTTCCCGTGTGCAGCAAGATCACTATTCAATATTTTTCAGTTTTTACTATTTCAGTTTTGCTGCTGTGAGTTTACAGTGTTCTTGTGTTCATATAGCAGCACAACTTCATATTGGCAGATGGTTAAATATCCTCAGCTAACCCCAATTTCCAGCAGCCAAGCACAGTTATAGCTAATATGTCGTTAGACAATAGCTTAGTTGTGATGGCTGTAGAGTTGGCCGTGGAAAGGCAGCTTGTATAGGAACATCACATTAAGCCTCTTGGCACCCTAGTTGAGGCCAATGATAGAGAGCTGTCTGCTTACAGAGGTTAGTGCTTGCTACAAGAATATTTACTACCATTCACTATGAAAGAAGGAAAAGATTGATAACTGGGATACCAAAACTGAAAGTGCAGCATTGTGTGGAGGAGCAGCTTTGGGATCAAAATGGGTGTCATAGTACTTTACTTGGCCAGGGAGGGGAATGCTTATGTCTTGAGGAATCTCATGTCTTTGTGTGGGAATAGGCTCTAGAACTCAATGATAGTGTTTGCAAGCTCCACCTCGAGGCAGCATAAAATGTGAGTCCCTTGGAACTTGTTTTGCTAGCTGATCCTATACAGCTTAGAGCCTGGTGCCTTATTGAGGGCTTCTGAATTAGTTATCTGGTCTGCTGACTGGGGACAGGCAACGTCCAACTGGAGACCGCTGACAAGCGGCATCCCTCTGGGGCCGGTAGTGGGACCGCTGCTGTTTGACATCTTTGTCAGCAGTATGAACAGTGGAACTCAATGTACCCTCAGCAGGTTTGCAGATCACACCAAACTGCGTGGTCCAGTTGACATGCTGGAGGAAAGGGATGCTATCCAGAGGGACTTGGTCAGGCTTGAGAGGCGGGCCCAAGCCAACTTCATGAAGTTCAGCAAGGCCAAATGCAAGGTCCTATTGCCTGGTCAGGGCAATTCCAGGCACAAATACATGCTTGGGTGAGGAGTGGCTTGAGAGCAAGTCTCAGGGAAAAGGCCTTGGGGGTATCAGTTGATGAAACACTCAACATGAGCCAGTAATGTACTCTTGCAGCCTGTGTGTGTACTCTTGCAGAAGTGTGACCAGCAGGATGAGGGAGGTGCTTCTCTCCCTCTGCTCTGCTCTCGTGAGACCCCACCTGGACCACTGCATCCAGTTCTGGTGCCTCCAGCATAAGAGGGACATTGAACTGCTGAAGTGGGTCCAGAGGAGAGAGAGCCACAAAGATGAGGGCTGGAGCACCATCCCTATGGGGATAGGCTCTGAGAGTTGGGGCTGTTCAGCCTCAGAAGAGATATCATCTGGGGGGGCCATATAGCGGCCTTCTAGTACCTGAAGAGTGGCTCCAAGAAAGACAGGAAGGGCCTTTTTACAAGGGCTTGTATTGATTGCATGAGAAGGAATGGATTGAAGCTTGAGGAGGGCAGATTTAGATTGGATATTAGGAAGAAATTCTTTACAGTGAGGGTGGTGAGACACTGGAGGAAGTTGCCCAGGGGGAGGTCATGTATGCCCTCTCCCTGAAGGTGTTCAAGGTCAGGTTGAATGAGTTCTTGAGCAACCTGGTCTAGTGGAAGGTGTCCCTGCCAGGTGGTTTGCAACTAGATACCTTTAAGGTCCCTTCCAACTCAAACAATTCTATGAATCTGTGAACCCCAGGCTCCTCTGCACTAGCCTAACAAACAAAATGTCACCTTCCTGTCTCGCTATCCTTGACCAAGTTTTTGCTGGGGCAAATCAGTATTTTCAATCAGTATTTTCATTGCTGTAGTCAAAAAAAAGTAGATTTACAAAACAGATTTCATGCATGATATGTAATTGTTTGGGGTGAAATACTTTAGCTTGTTTTGTTAGTCTGCAAGACATGATTTGGACCACTTGTCTGGGTTTTATTATGAAATGACATTGGAGCGAAATTTTGAGACTATTTTTGAGAGCAGAACCACTCAGTAACGTCAGATGGGTCCAGTGGAAAACTTCTTTGTTGATCTTAAAGAAATCTGTTTTGTTCAGTGCTTCACCAGCTCTCCGTCTGCTCACATTGCAAAGTACATAAACAGTTCTGTCTGCTAGATGTGCAAGAGGCCAGAGCTCTTACTGAGCCCTGTGCTACCATCCAACAGCAGAAAGCTCCATCAGCAGCTATTGACCATATGCTGATGGATCTGGCAAAGAACATACACAAGTGCTTTGTAGGGTCAGGACTGCTTCAGTGAAGTAGTATGTATGCCATCTTGGAGACAGGAGACTCTGTGAGACTAGATGCTACAGCTCTAAACGTGTGAAATGGAGATAGTTCTTGGATGTAGTTACAGACAATAGTAAATTGGGAGTGACCCAGGGAAAAGCTGGTCCAGTAATGGTAGAAAATTTAATGTATCAGTGGCCTTACTGGGAATAATGTAATAAGCCTAATGGAAAATGACTCTGCTTTAATGTGATTTCCACTGATGGATACCTGAATAATGCGACTCCTTATACCTTTAATTATTCTTAACACCTGCATCTAATCAATGGTAACAGCTTTTGGGAGCTGCTGGACTAGGAGAAGCTTGTGGCTGGAATCCAGAGAGTCATTTAGACATGTAATATGTGAGTGTGCATATATGATGCATAATTGAAAGCCAGGTGTGCTAGTGCTCTTGAAATGAAGTTTCATCTTCCATGTAATTTCTAGTGTAGAATAGCCAGGCTGGGATTGACAGTAGCTGCCAGTGTAAGATGGAATACCTTTCTGTATGGCATTAAATAATGGGAGCTTATGCAACAGATTGCTTTGCAGATAAGATAGAGGTGCAGTCTTCACAGGAAACCTGTGCCTCTGCCACAGCTTTTCTTGAACCCTCTCATGGCCTGTGGGCTTTTTGTACCCTATTTGAAAATTAAAATTCTTCTGCAGGGACTTAAACTACAGAATTAATGAACAGGCAGATTTACATAGAATACATAGAATAAACTAGGTTGGAAGAGACCTTCAAGATCATTGTGTCCAACCAATCCAACACCACCTAAACAACTAACCCATGGCACCAAGCACCCCATCAAGTCTCCTCCTGAACACCTCCAATGATGGCGACTCCACCACCTCCCCAGGCAGCCCATTCCAATGGGCAATCACTCTCTCTGTATAGAACTTCTTCCTAACCTCCAACCTAAACCTCCCCTGCACGGCCTGAGACTGTGTCCTCTTGTTCTGGTACTGGCTGCCTGGGAGAAGAGACCAACCTCTGCCTGTCTACAGCCTCCCTTCAGGTAGTTGTAGAGAGCAATAAGGTCACCTCTGAGTCTCCTCTTCTCCAGGCTAAGCAACCCCAGCTCCCTCAGCCTCTCCTCACAGGGCTGTGTTCCAAACCCCTCACCAACTTTGTTGCCCTTCTCTGGACTCGTTCCAGCAAGTCAACCTCCTTCCTAAACTGAGGGGCCCAGAACTGGACACAGGACTCAAGGTGTGGCCTAACCAGTGCAGTGTACAGGGGCAGAATGACCTCCCTGCTCCTGCTGGCCACACTGTTCCTGATGCAGGCCAGGATGCCATTGGCCCTCTTGGCTGCCCGGGCACACTGCAGGCTCATGTTCAGCCTACCATCAACCAGCACCCCCAGGTCCCTCTCTGCCTGGCTGCTCTCAGCCACTCTGACCCCAGCCTGTAGCTCTGCCTGGGGTTGCTGTGGCCAATGTGCAGAACCCGGCACTTGGATGTGTTAAATCTTTCACAGTGTTCCCTCAAGTCACAATGGCAAGAACTAGGGTAGATGTCTTTTAAGGCCAGTGATTTCAGCAGGATTAAATCAGGCCCTAAAGTGTAGTACTGAGTCCAGGTCCACTTCGTGTTTTCTTGCGTCCTGTGGTGCTAACCCCTGGCTGTACATCCCTTTTCTTTACTCATAGGTGGTGTGCAATAGCTCTCTTAATGTCACGGTTTATGTGTTCTGAATGAATGTGCATTTTGCATTCATGGGCTAAAGCCCACAGAGCAATGCCTTTTGCACACCTGGTCATTTGAGGAAATGAGTTATTCCCTGGGTGAGTGTTTTGCCAAATAATTTTCTGAAGTTCCCTGTGTGTGCAAAATGTCAGCTGTTGGGCAAGTACCAACCAGTCCAGCCAGTTCATCAGAACTCATGCATTTAGTGCTGGACAGCAAGGTCGGAAGAGCAAGTGCTGGATCTGGCCTTTACCTGCCTGGAGGTGTTCTGTGGGTTTTTTACAGATGGCATTTTGAATCTTCATTGCAGCACTGGATGTTTATAACTATACATTAGCCTGCAGTTAATATGATGGCTTTGGCTTAGTGAAGTGCCAACCCCAGATTTGCAAATAACCTCAGGGACAGCTTTCCTGTGTGTACAACCACTGAGTTCTCCTCTTCCAGATTCTTTAATCCTTACCTCTGGTGTTATATGAAGGTAGCCAAAGAAAGTTAAATTGAGTTGTCTGTTATTTTATTTGCTTAAAAGATTCTGCCTTTACAGAATGTGGTCATGTCCCTCATTGCAGCTGTTGGCAAAGTGCACTGCACACATTGTGGCTTCCTGTCTTTTCCTATCCTGCATGCTGCTCCCACTGCATGCATGCCACTGTTTTACCCTCCATTTAATCCCTGGTAATCTTTCAATGTCAGGGACACTCTGTGCCGCAGGGTTTTCTTCTGCAATGGGGAAACAGTTGTTTGATCCATTGGCCATTAAAGCAGTGACAATCACAGCTACCGGACTCTGAGCCAGATAGAGAGGGTGTAATGTAAATCCCACTTTTCTTGTTTGATTCTCCACTAAAATTAACAGCTTTCTGCTTGTCAACATCTAGAATATTCTTTGATCAGGCCCAGCACTCACAAGTTATTACACCTAAGGCAAAGGGAGGCTTGAATCATTGGGGATGTAGACACAGAGGTTTTCTTTGGCTGTGAAACTGAGCTCTTGTTTTGTCACCTTCACCTTCCAATCAATCTTAGCTGTCTGTGGCACCCTGTTATAAAAACATTTGGCAAAATGTCTTGATTTAAGAGATATACCACAATGAAATTGACCTGGATGACTGTGCTTTGTGTGAAATCTTGCTTTGTTTATGTTGTGCAACCCTATCCTTCATAGGTTCCTCTGACTATAAAATCTCTTGACAGAGGGGTTGTGTTTACCAGTCAGATTGGTTTCTGGTTATTTAAGGATTATTGTATTGCACAATAATACTCTTTATTATTCAATATAAAGACAATTACTGCTTGACTGAGATTACATAGCTGCACATGACCTATGCTTGCAGGGGGGTCTTCCTGTCTGTAGATGTCTAACCCATCAGCTAACATATCTGCAGTTACCTGCCATAGCAATCAGTAGGTAGGTGGCAGGTCTGCACAGAACTATGTCCATTTAATGTTATGTCAGTGTATCACTGTGCCTGTGTCCTCTTGTTACCTGCCTGTAAGCATACTCCACTTATGGCTTGGTAAGTTGTACTTTTTAAGTACTTTTTAGTAACTTGCTAGTGTGTGCTAGGCTTGCTGTCTAACTAGCTAATGTGTGCTAGTAGTCTCTGAAGGATGTGACAGACTGCCAAGCCCCAGCACAATGAATCCAGCTCTTACCACTCAGATATGCACAGGTCCAGCACTACTGACAGTCAGTCCTGATTTGCACAGTCACAAGTGAGGGGAGAATCAGACTGAAAGATTGCTGAAGGATGTGCCTAAGCTGTGGGAGTTTCCAGGCTGGGAGCTGTCAGGCAGTGACGTGAGGCAGCTGCGGTGAGTTGCAGAGGTATGGTGATGGCCTGTATTTATGGCTTCCCTGTGAGCACCAGCTCGCACAGGGATGTTTGTTTAGGTGGCTTGCCCTCATTTCCTATGTGTCATATGGAACTCCTCCCAGGAGTTTTGTTATTGTTTTGTAACCTACAGTTTTGCAGTTGCACAAGAGCTGGGTTCTGCTGCTATGCATTTGTAGTCCTGTTCTCTTTGCAGGATTTTCATGCCTTGAGCCTAATACATTTTCATTTAAAGAATGAACATGAGATTTCTAGCCCAAAGGCATGCCTTGAGAAATCATGAAGTTGGTTTGAAACATCAACTGATTTGGTTTTTTTTTGCACAAAATACATTTCAGATTCTTCTTTGATACCTAGTTTTTGGGGCAGTGTTAGGCACACTTAGAAGCACTTCTCTGTGGCATGGGAAAACTGTTAGTTTCATGAATGTGGCTAAGCAAGTAAGGAAATATCTTTACAATCAGAACATGGTATTAGCTTTTTCTCCTTTCCAGTAACATCACAGTAACTTGGTTTGTCTTACATAATTTATAAGGCTGTAATGCAATGTGAATGTGCACCTGTTCTCATACCAGCTGGCCAGAAAGAACAGACAGCTCGCACAAAGAGAGCAGCAAACTGCTTTGGGTGATGGAAATAGGTTTTGTGAGTTGTCCTTTCCCAAACCAACCTGTAGGGCCCATATTTGAATCTGATTTCATGCTCCTGGTGGTTGGAGTCATGTTCCTTCCACTGATGACACGAGTAAATACTCTGCTTAAACCAACTCCACTGAGGACCACTTAGGTGCAGAAAGCAACACCTGTAGACAAGTGGGTTTGGGATTTAGGGCCACTGGGTTCCTGTGCTTTGAAAGTCTTTTTAAAGTCTTTTGTTTTATTTATGTATGGCTCAAAATACCTTCTGGTATTGACTCAAATACTGCTGGGCAGAGAGATGATAAATAAAACCATGAAGTAGTAAGTAATTGAAGACAATGTTAAGTTTGCCTCTGACGCATTTGAATTGATTTTGGTGCCAGCAGAATTGAACAGGTCCTTATGTGCTTCAGCCAGGAGATAAAGCTGGAGGAGAAAAATGTGTTGTTAAGGAAAACTTGGTTTTGTTATCCACCTAATGCTGTTTCTTTCATGAGCCTTTTATCAGACCAGCGAAGAGGTGTTCCTAGAGACAACAAATGATTGCAGAGAGGAAGAAATCTCCATCTCCCTGATAGGTTTTGCTGGGTCTTTTGCAAACTAACATAATTGCTTCCCTGCTGTGAAGCAGTGCAACACTCAAGCAGCATGCTTTTTGAAAGCAGCCTGGGGAGGGTGGGGGGAAAGAAAATTTTACCCTGGGTAAAATATCTTTTCTGGACATGTGAACTCACTGTTGACTGGTCTAGATGATAAAGGCCTCAAAGACTGCAGAATTAGAAAATAATGTGAATCAGCCAAACCCAACAGCCATTCTCATCTGATAGTGAAAGTAGTAATGAAAGGAAACAAAATGCTTGAACATTGGACTGAATTAGATTAAGCATGCATCATTTTTCATTCTTCACAGTCTCACAGTATCACCAAGGTTGGAAGAGACCCCAAGGATCATCGAGTCCAACCTGTCACCACAGACCTCATGACTAGACCATGGCACCAAGTGCCACATCCAATCCCCTCTTGAACACCTCCAGGGATGGGGACTCCACCACCTCCCTGGGCAGCACATTCCAATGACGAACAACTAGCTCGGTGAAGAACTTTCTCCTCACTTCGAGTCTAAACTTCCCCTGGCACAGCTTGAGACTGTGTCCTCTTGCTCTGGTGCTGGTTGCCTGGGAGAAGAGACCAACCCCTTCCTGGCTACAACCACCTTTCAGGTAGTTGTAGAGGGCAATGAGGTCACCCCTGAGCCTCCTCTTCTCCAGGCTAAACAACCCCAGCTCCCTCAGCCTCTCCTCACAGGGCTGTGCTCAAGGCCTCTCCCCAGCCTTGTTGCCCTTCTCTGGACACCTTCAAGTGTCTCAATGTCCTTCTTAAACTGAGGGGCCCAGAACTGGACACAGGACTCAAGGTGTGGCCTAGCCAGTGCAGAGTCCAGGGGCACAATGACCTCCCTGCTCCTGCTGGCCACACTATTCCTAATACAGGTCAGGATGCCATTGGCCCTCTTGGCCACCTGGGCACACTGCTGGCTCATGTTTAGGCAGCTGTCAATCAGTACCCCCAGGTCCCTCTCTGTTTGGGAGCTCTCCAGCCACTCTGACCCCAGAGTGTTCAGCCAGTGTTCAAACACTGTCCCTTTCTTAAAGGCACAGCCTCAAACGGTCACAAAAGGAGTACAGTAGGAGATACAGCTGGATAAACAACTCAGGATGAGATTTTTGTCACTAAATGCCAACACCCATCTCTAATTTTAAAAAGGCCACTTGAAGGCCATCATCTTGTAAAAGGCTGCCAGTTCTAGATGATGTGTAATGACATTAGATCACCTGGGCTGGAGGCAGTGGTGCTGGATTAACCCTTCGCTGCATGAGTAATGCATTAATGTAAGGCAATGAGACAAACGTGAAGCAGGTGAGATGAGAAGGGTGTTCAGAGGACACACCCCTGACTATGCATGCAGGAGTCCAGATGTGGCAGTATGTTGGCTGCTTTCCAGCGTCCTGTTGATGCAAGGCAATCCCAACCCCCAGTTAACCATCCGCTTGCAAGCCTGTTTGCTGTTGAGCAGGGGTGCCACAGTAGCACAGAACAGCTGCAGGCATTGCTAGAATTGGATTACTCTGTGCATACATAGCTGAAGTGCACAATGATCAATGTCAGTGCTTCTGTTGAATCACCAGTACTTGCTTTCAGAAACAGTGTGTTCTTTTGAAGGAATTTGCTGAAATATTGAGAACCTCAGGATTCTGGTACTCTAGATTGGCTGATCCCCTTTTGTACTCCCAGTCACATCCATTTCTAGTTCTGAAGAGCAGCAGTAGAAGTAGCTATAGTTTGCCTAGAACTGCAGTTGAGCAGATAGAGGGAATGACAGCGTGCTAAATATGGGTGGGGGCATAGGTACCTTGCAAAAAATGCTTTTGCTTAGGGCAGCTTTAATTTGAAGGAGATGATGTGTGAGACTAAATGCTTTTCTCCCTGACCTTAGATAACCAAGAGCTGACTAAGCAGGCTGTGTAGTTTCATGCATCGTGTATAAATGATGCTTCTTGACATTTTGAAACAAAAATATGCTTCCCCCCCCCCCTTTTGCATTATCTGCAGTGGCTTCATGTTACACTGTTGGTGTGCTGCCTTCTTGCAATTTAACCACCTAACATATGCAAAGGCATGTTAATGTGTAGGCAGGTTTTACCTAACCATTTTCATGGAAGGGATTGAAACTGAGGCACAGAACTGTATTTTAGAATAGAATAGAATAAACCAGGTTGGAAGAGACCTTCAAGATCATCGTGTCCAACCTATCAACCAATCCAACACCACCTAACCAACTAAACCATGCAACCAAGCATCCTGTCAAGCCTTGCCCTGAACACCCCCAGCGACGGCGACCCCACCACCTCCCCAGGCAGCCCATTCCAATGGGCAATCACTCTCTCTGTGTAGATCTTCTTCCTAACCTCCAGCCTAAACCTCCCCTGGTGCAGCCTGAGGCTGTGTCCTCTTGTTCTGGTACTGGTTGCCTGGGAGAAGAGACTAACCTCTGCCTGACTACAACCACCTTTCAGGTAGTTGCAGACAGCAATAAGGTCACCCCTGAGTCTCCTCCTCTCCAGGCTCAGCAACCCCAGCTCCCTCAGTCTCTCCTCATAGGCCTTGTGTTCATTAGGCATTGCAGAAAGCATAGTGCAGCCCAGCTAGCAAGCTTTCAAACTGCTGGGACTGGGATGTGCAGAGTAGAAATGCAGGTAATTTAAAAGGCTCTCCTAAAGTTCCGTTTTCTCCTGAGGTGTTCTCTTGATAAACAGAAAAGCTTGTCAGGGAAGAGTGTTTCTCAGGTACAGTGCACTGAAGTAACTCAGATGCTGACAGGCTTCATTTTAATGAGAACTGGATAAACATAAATGAGTCACACATCTCTTCTGGCAGTATGACCTTGGAGGTGAGAAGGGTCAGTGGTCTTCCTCCAGGATGGAATGTGGATCTGCTGCAGCTGGAAAAAGGAAGGGTTGAAGTGCTGGGTACTGAAGAATAGAATAGAGTAGAATAGAATAGCATAGAATAGAATAGCATAGAATAGAATAGAATAGAATAGACCAGACCAGGTTGGAAGAGACCTTCAAGATCATCACGTCCAACCTATCAATCAATCCCACAACACCTAAACAACTAAACCATGGCACCAAGCACCCTATTAAGTCTCCTCCTGAACACCTCCCCAGGCAGCCCATTCCAATGGGCAATCACTCTCTCTGTGTAGAACTTCCTCCTAACCTCCAGCCTAAACCTCCCCTGGTGCAGCCTGAGACTGTGTCCTCTTGTTCTGGTGCTGGCTGCCTGGGAGAAGAGACCAACCCCCACCTGTCTCCAACCTCCCTTAGTTGTAGAGAGCAATAAGGTCAGCCCTGAGTCTCCTCCTCTCCAGGCTAAGCAACCCCAGCTCCCTCAGCCTCTCCTCACAGGGCTGTGTTCCAAATCCCTCACCAACTTTGTTGCCCTTCTCTGGACTCGTTCCAGCAAGTCAACCTCCTTCCTAAACTGAGGGGCCCAGAACTGGACACAGGACTCAAGGTGTGGCCTAACCAGTGCAGTGTACAGGGGCAGAATGACCTCCCTGCTCCTGCTGGCCACACTGTTCCTGATGCAGGCCAGGATGCCATTGGCCCTCTTGGCTGCCTGGGCACACTGCAGGCTCATGTTCAGCCTACCGTCAACCAGTACCCCCAGGTCCCTCTCTGCCTGGCTGCTCTCCAGCCACTCTGACCCCAGCCTGTAGCTCTGCCTGGGGTTGCTGTGGCCAATGTGCAGAACCTGGCACTTGGATGTGTTCAATCTCCTGCCCTTGGACTCTGCCCATCTGTCCAGCCTGTCCAGGTCCCTCTGCAGAGCCTCTCTACCCTCCAGCAGATCAACTCCTGCCCCCAGCTTGGTGTCATCTGCAAATTTCCTGATGATGGACTCAATGCCCTCATCCAGATCATCAATGAAGATGTTAAAGAGCATGGGGCCCAGCACTGATCCCTGGGGCACACCACTGGTGCCTGGCTGCCAGCTGGCTGTGGCACCATTCACCACCACTCTCTGGGCTCGGCCCTCCAGCCAGTTCCTAACCCATCGCAGTGTGCTCCCATCCAAGCCATGGGCTGACAGCTTGGCCAGGAGTTTGCTATGGGGGACGGTGTCAAAGGCCAGGACAGGTATTTTCTGAAGTACACTTATACCATATGGGGAGAAGAATATGTTCATGGCAAAGGGTACAATAACTACCTCAACACAAGTTTCTAATATGGATGCCCTGTTGTCTCCTGCTTTATGATCACACTTCAATCAGTGGAGCTCACTACGAGGCTCTGCGTTTGGCCACAGGCCATGCTGCAGCTCTGCAGGACAGAACACAATGTGAGAGAGTTGTCCTGGGAATCAGTAGTGCTAAAGGTAACTATGCATTTCCCTTCAAAATAATGGAGTCCTTGAGAGTGGCTTTATGAAAAGCAATGACTTGTCATTACAGCCAAGTTCTTTTCTGCATTGCTCTTCCTGGTACAGTGTTGTGTCACCTGTATGAAAATGAAGGGGAGTTAGACGCAGTGGGAGAACTTTCTGTTGGTGCTCAAGTGAGGTCCTACTGCAGTAATGTGTGATGCAATTTAGGTATGTTTTTCATATAGGCTTTAAAAGACTGGGAAAATAGGACTGCCAGAAGAAACAGGAGAGCTGGATACCACTGAGGTAAGGTTGGGGTAAGGGTGTGTACCTCTTATGTATGTGTGCTTCAAGAGAGGAGGTGAGATTGGAAAATGCATTAGTACATCTTTTGCTCATCATGGGGAGCATGTACCAGTGTTAGTTCATATGGCCAAAGTTTGCCAGACAGTTTTAGGATGTTTGAGATAGAATCTGCCCTGTAGCATACATTAGCCAATAAAAGTTCTCTTCTCCCCTGAATTACTGTCTTGTTGGCCAAGCCTTTGTTATGACTGCATGATTCTACGTGCTCACGCTATTGCCATGAAAGGCGTGGTGCCTTGGAATTGAGTCATGAGGATGCCCATCAAAGGGATGAGCCTGGGAACAAAGGTAACAGCTGAATGGACTGGGCTGACTTTAGGCCTGGTGAACCTCGAGTAAGCGTGGGAAAGGTGAAAAGGGATGTCATTGTGCCAGCTGGTAAGGGAGCATGCAGGCTTGCCTGTTACTGTCGCATTTCTGACACGTTACACTATACATTTGAAACTTTTTAGTTGGAGAGATGGGTGTTGTGCTGTCTTATACCATGAGAGCAGGTTTGATTAGTGAGCAGAAACTGAAAGAAATCATCTAAGGGTAGATATCCCCTTTCAAAAGTATCGGCGCTAGTGCAGCCTGTTAGTGTGCTTAACCTGCTGCTTGTTACTTCTCTTCACGTACCACCTGCAGAGTGTTTTGTGTGGATGCATTCTGGTTTGTCCCAGGCAGAATTTGTTAGGTGAATTGATGCCAAAAATAGAAACTTTAGCTAATTCAACTGGTGAAATGAATTGGAGTAACTTCCCACCAAGTGTTTCGCTGCTGATGACATCTGGTGCAGGCAGACGTGCTGAACATCGGTAATCACTGGCATGTTTTACCAGCCCAGGTAAAGCTTAAAGAGAAGAGTAAAACGCTTTTCCCTTGGAATATCTGATACCAAGAAATACCAGTTAGCAACCAATATCAACTGTCAAGTCTTACAGTGCCTATAGCAACATCTGGGACACCTAGATATGATGAAACCCTTGTTGTGGAGACAAGTATGACGACACAAATCATGGCTCACAAGTCAGAAGGCAAATAAAGACAAACTCGTGGCTTGTTCTTAATCCATAGATTCTGAGCAATCTGTGGACCAACTCACAGTTCTTAGAGCTGTTAATTCACTACTTAGTCTTTGCTGCAGTGCATGTAAGGATGTTGTGGCTTACTGAGAGGGATAGGGAAGAAAGACCCTGTCTTCAACAAGAGTCCTTGCTTTGTGGAAGTCTGTGTGCTAGGACAAATTGGGATAGCCACAGCTTAGATGCAGTGGTTAAGGAGTATGTGAACCTTGAGGTATTTTTCTTCTGGTTTTATAAATTCAGAAGCAGGCAATGTAGACAATGCAGATACCTGCTTCACCATGGCTGTGCTAGTAAACTAGTACGCTAGAGAGGCTGTCATCTACGCTGTTTCCTTGCTACCATCTTCCCTGACAGTTTTGCTCTCTCCGAGACAGTGTTGCTCCTCAGCATGGAGCGGGAGATAGCTGGGAGCCAGAGGCCGTTCCCAGAAAGCTCTTACAAGCCTGCCTTGTTTTGGAAACTTGACCTCTGTGGATCTGAGTTTGGCTGTCCCACAGGACAGGCCCTGGTGTGTTTTATTTACTGGTGTTGCTCCAGCTCAAGAGCGTCAGTAGGCCTTGTCCGCCGAGGTGCTTCTGTTGGTGCTCAGGCACGAAACGTCCTGCAGCCCCTGCCTTGCTGTATGGAAGTGGAAATGCCTCAGCAGTCAGTGCCTGGTCTGAGATGTGCTGTGGTCGATTCTGCACCCTATTGACTAGCTGGTGTGCTTATGTAAGGCAGAGTTGGAACTCAGGCCATTTTTTCCAAAGAGTGCTAATGCATGAGCTGAAAACAATGCTGCTTTGTAACCAGCTCATTACAGCAGTGCTTTAAGACACACAGCAGTAATAACTCTGTGGATAATACACATAGGTAAACAGCTCAGTGACAACTTTTTTACCAAATAGAAAGGACACTTTAGTACTAAAGAGAATCCAGTTTTCATGCTTTGCTGTCTATAGCCTCCAGTGAAACACATCTGAAGCATGACTCAGACATTAATGGACCCATGCCTGCATTCTCTGATACAAGTCTGGTGAAGGACAAAGCAGAACTTAGACTGCTGGGTTTGGTTTAAAGCCAGTAGTTGCAAGTGGGAAAAGAGACTGATTAATAAGTCTGAAAATCCAGGATTCTGCTTATTGAAGGCTACTGGAAATACTGTGATGTTGGCAGTATGACATCACAGTATCAGCCTTTATTCTGAATCCTGAGTCTCTCCTAGGAACAGAAGAATTGGGAAATAAGATATCACAGTCTATACATTTATTCTGATTATTAAAACCCTAACTAATAATGAAAATCCTCATTCTTAAGCCAGTTGGAATTTCAAGACATAGGAGAACGTGCTCACCTGCAGATATACACTGAAGCTGGTGAAAGCAGAAGGAGCTTGCAGGCAGTTAGAACATCTGTGTGGGGATTTGCTTTATAACAGTTGCTAGGCCAATCTGATAGCTTTAGGAGTGATAATTTTTAATGAACATCTACTAATGTCCTAAAACAACTGGAATGATAATGGGTGTGGTGCACTGTGTTGTCTGAAACTTGATCAAGCATTGGCAAATCAAACTAGGTGCAACTAACTGGGAGTGCGAGAAGAATACTAACAGTAGTATTTCTTTATTTCTCCATATAGTATCATAGTATCAGTCAGGGTTGGAAGGGACCACAAGGATCATCTAGCTCCAACCCCCCTGCCATGGGCAGGGACACCCCACACTAGATCAGGCTGCCCACAGCCTCATCCAGCCTGGGCTTAAACACCTCCAGGGACGGGGCCCCAACCACCTCCCTGGACAACCCATTCCAGGGCTTCACCACTCTCATGGGGAAGAACTTCCTCCTCACCTCCAGCCTGAATCTCCCCACCTCCAGCTTCATTCTATTCCCCCTAGTCCTATCACTACCTGAGATCCTGAGAAGTCCCTCCCCAGCCTTCTTGTAGGCCCTCTTCAGATACTGGAAGGCCACAATGAGGTCACCTGGGAGCCTTCTCTTCTCCAGACTGAACAGCCCCAACTCCTTCAGTCTGTCCTCACAGGAGAGGTGCTCCAGCCCTCTGCTCATCCTCGTGGCCCTTCTCTGGACACCTTCCAGCACCTCCAGATCCCTCTTGTAATAGGGGCTCCAGAACTGGAGGCAGTACTCCAGGTGGGGTCTCAGCAGAGCTGAGTAGAGGGGGAGAATCACCTCCCTTGCCCTGCTGGCCACACTTCTCTTGCTGCAGCCCAGGATCTGATTGGCTTTCCGGGCTGCAAGTGCACACTGAGAGCTCCTGTTGAGCTTCTCCTCCCCCAGCACCCCCAAGTCTCTCTCCTCAGGGCTGCTTTCCAGCCAGGCACTGCCCAGCCTGGATTTGTGCCTGGGATTGCCTCCACCCAGCTTCAGGACCCTGCCCTTGGTCTTGTTGAACCTCCTGAGGTTGGCTTGTGCCCACCTCTCCAGCCTGTCCAGGTCCCTCTGGATGGCATCCCTTCCCTCCAGCCTGCACCACACAGCTTGGTGTCATCAGCAAACCTGCTGAGGGTGCTCTCTATGCCACTGTCCATGGCACCCACAGAGATGTTGAACAAGCCTGGTCCCAGAACTGATCCCTGAGGGCCTCTGCTTGTCCCTGGCCTCCACTGGGACATGGACCATTGACATATAGTTTTCAAACAAGAGGTAAATATGAGAAACATTACCAAGGACTTATGCAGCCTTGAGCTGCAGGTTTGTCCTGTGTTAGCTGATATGGAAGGGAGAAAACTAAAATAAACTACATAAGAAACCATGTAGGGAAGCAAAATTTCACAGGAAATGTTACAGTTTTGTACTTGCTGTTTCAGTTTGAACAGATCTATGAGTTTTGCTGGCTGCATGGGAGTGTGCCAGTGGCCAGAAACTAATGAGAGGAACCAGAGAACAGCTGCAGTAAGGAATATTTCTCCCTCCTGCAGTGAGTTTATTTGACGTCAAGACATTTAATGCACAGAAGCAGAAAGGAGTAGCTGTGGTGTTTCAAGGGTTTGGCTGTCTTGCAGTGCTTTGTGCTTGCTGCTCACAGTATCACAGTATAACTAAGGTTGGAAGAGACCCCAAGGATCATCAAGTCCAACCTGTCCCAACAGACCTCACGACTAGACCATGGCACCAAGTGCCACATCCAATCTCCCCTTGAACACCTCCAGGGACAGTGACTCCACCACCTCCCTGGGCAGCACATTCCAATGGCGAATGACTCGCTCGGTGAAGAACTTTCTCCTCACCTTCAGCCTAAACTTCCCCTGGCACAGCCTAAGACTGTGTCCCCTTGTTCTGGTGCTGGTTGCCTGGGAGAAGAGACCAACCCCCTCCTGTCTACAATTACCTTTCAGGTAGCTGTAGAGGGCAATGAGGTCTCCCCTGAGCCTCCTCTTCTCCAGGCTAAACAATCCCAGCTCCCTCAGCCTCTCCTCACAGGGCTGTGCTCAAGGCCTCTCCCCAGCCTTGTTGCCCTTCTCTGGACACCTTCAAGTGTCTCAATGTCCTTCTTAAACTGAGGGGCCCAGAACTGGACACAGGACTCAAGGTGTGGCCTAACCAATGCAGAGTCCAGGGGCACAATGACTTCCCTGCTCCTGCTGGCCACACTATTCCTAATGCAGGTCAGGATGCCATTGGCCCTCTTGGCCACCTGGGCACACTGCTGGCTCATGTTTAGGCGTCTGTCAATCAGCACCCCCAGGTCCCTCTCTGTTTGGCAGCTCTCCAGCCACTCTGACCCCAGCCTGTAGCTCTGTATGGGGTTGCTGTGGCCAAAGTGCAGCACCTGGCACTTGGACTTGTTAAATGCCATGCCATTAGACTGCCCATCTGTCCAGTCAGTCGAGGTCCTTCTGCTGCAGCATAGATGATCATAGAATGGCTTAGGTTGGAAGGGACCTTAGAGATCATCTACTCCAACCTCCCTACCATGGGCAGGAATGCCTCTTGACTTGGCTGCTAAAGGCCTCATCTAGCCTGGCACTCAACACCTTCAGGGAGGAGGCATCCACAACATCCCTGGGCAGCCTATTGTGGTCTCACCACCTTCATACTGAAGAACTTCTTCCTAAGATCCAGTCTGAACCTGCTTTTCCTCAGCTTAAAACCATTCCCCTTTGTACTGTCAATAGACACCTGTAAGAAAAGTCCCCCTCAGTCTTCCTGTAGGATCCCTTCAGGTACTGGAAGGCAGCTATAAGGTTTCCCTGGAGTCTTCTCTTCTAAAATCTTAATCAGCAATCTAGCACTACAATCAAGCAGCTACACTTCCTGCTGTAGCAGAGGCAGTATGGCCATGAAGTGAGTTTGCTGTTGTTGCTAAGGTCTTGGCCATGAAAATGAGTACAAATGGTGAGTTCCCACTCATCACAGGGGCTGGTGTAGGCATGATAGGATTCTTAATGACTTCTGATTTCTGTGCATCATTAGGCATTGCAGAAAGCATAGTGCAGCCCAGCTAGCAAGCTTTCAAACTGCTGGGACTGGGATGTGCAGAGTAGAAATGCAGGTAATTTAAAAGGCTCTCCTAAAGTTCCGTTTTCTCCTGAGGTGTTCTCTTGATAAACTGAAAAGCTTGTCAGGGAAGAGTGTTTCTCAGGTACAGTGCACTGAAGTAACTCAGATGCTGACAGGCTGCATTTTAATGAGAACTGGATAAACATAAATGAGTCACACATCTCTTCTGGCAGTATGACCTTGGAGGTGAGAAGGGTCAGTGGTCTTCCTCCAGGATGGAATGTGGATCTGCTGCAGCTGGAAAAAGGAAGGGTTGAAGTGCTGGGTACTGAAGAATAGAATAGAGTAGAATAGAATAGAATAGAATAGAATAGAATAGAATAGAATAGAATAGAATAGAATAGAATAGAATAGAATAGACCAGGTTGGAAGAGACCTTCAAGATCATCGTGTCCAACCTATCAATCAATCCCACAACACCTAAACAACTAAACCATGGCACCAAGCACCCTATCAAGTCTCCTCCTGAACACCTCCCCAGGCAGCCCATTCCAGTGGGCAATCACTCTCTCTGTGTAGAACTTCTTCCTAACCTCCAGCCTAAACCTCCCCTGGTGCAGCCTGAGACTGTGTCCTCTTATTCTGGTGCTGGCTGCCTGGGAGAAGAGACCAACATCCGTCTGTCTACAACCTCCCTTCAGGTAGTTGTAGAGAGCAATAAGGTCAGCCCTGAGTCTCCTCTTCTCCAGGCTAAGCAACCCCAGCTCCCTCAGCCTCTCCTCACAGGGCTGTGCTCCAAACCCCTCACCAACTTTGTTGCCCTTCTCTGGACACACTCCAGCAAGTCAACCTCCTTCCTGTTGCATCTAGTGCTTCATGCCCAAAGGCTGACAGATTAATAATGTTTGTCAGTGACTGTTTATTCTTTCTGTACCATCCCAAGGGAAGCATGCACATACATGCACATGCATTCAGCAACACAAGGAGACAGTGATGGAAAACACCAGATAGGCACAAGACCCACTCATGGTCTCCAAGAAAAACCTTTTCTTCATATGTATACATGCTGCTGTTTCCACTTAGTGACCCAATCCTTTTATTTCACTTAAAAAGTAACCCCCAAGTGACAGTAAGTCATTGTTGGTAGCAAGACCAGAAGTCCAGGGAGTATAAAGATAAATTCTGGGGTTTCTTTTTCTTCATCTGTTTCTTCTCTTGAAGAAGTATCATGATTTTCCTTTCTATTAAGAACATTTCTGTGGGATGTGGATCTGACCAGGTTTTGTGAGGGACTAGGATTATCAGAGTTAATTCCCATAACTCCATTGAAGATCTCCATTTCAGCAAGTGGCTCTAGCTCCCACCCATAAAAGCACAGTGAAATGCAAGAAAAAACCCAGCATAAACCAGATACCCTGTGTGCTACCCAGCTCCCACCTGTTTTGCCTCCATTCCTGCAGGAAAGAGCCAACACCCAAGAACTGGGACCCAAAAGCAACCAGAACAGGAAGCCTCTCATGTTACAATCTGAACTTCAAGCCCCATAACACTTTGCTTCAGCCAGCACTTTCATTTTGAGGGTGGCATGAGGCAGGATGGTGTTCAGGACGAGGCTTGACAGGATGCTTGGTGCCATGGTTTAGTTGATTAGGTGGTGTTGGTTGATGGGTTGGACACGATGATCTTGAAGGGCTCTTCCAGCCTGGTCTATTCTATTCTATTCTATTCTATTCTATTCTATTCTATTCTATTCTATTCTATTCTATTCTATTCTATTCTATTCTATTGTAATAACAGCAGATTAAATCTCAACTATGACATCAACCTAAACCTCCCCTGGTGCAACTTGAGGTCCTTTCCTGTCATTCTGTCAGTTGTTATTGGGGAGAAGAGATCAGCACCACCTTGCTCCAGCCTCCTTTCAGGGAGTTGTGAGAAGACCTCCCCTCAGCCTCCTTTTCTCCAGTTCCCTCAGCCACCCCTCAAAAGACCTGTTCTCCAGACCAGCTTTGTTTCCCTTCTCTGGACATGCTCCAGAGCCTCCTTATCTTTCTTGTAGCTAGGGACCAAAAAGCAGACACATTACTCAAGGTGTGGCCTCATCAGTGCTGAGTCCAGGGGAACAGTCAGTGACCTTCTGCTGGTCACACTATTCTTGATGCAGGCCATGATGCTGTTGGTCTTCTTGGCCACCTGGGCACACTGTTGGCTCATACAGCTGCCTACTGATCAACGCCCCCCAGAGTCTTCCTCTGCTGCCTGTCTTTCCACCTACTCTTCCCCAAACCTGAAGCATTCATCAGATTGTTGTGACCCAGGTGCAGAACCTGGCACTTAGCCTTGTTGAATCTGATACAATTGGCCTCAGCACATTCATCCAGCCTGTTAAGGCTCCTCTGTAGAGCCTTCCTGCACTCAAGCACATCCACACTTCTGAACACCAAATCAGTTGGTTCACATGGCCAATTTTTATATTCCTTATATTTAGATGAGGAATTGAGGGCTACAGTAGAAGAGTCTCTTTCATCTCCCAGGGTGGCAAATTCCATGAGTTCTGCTACTTCCAGTCTTGGGTTGGTTCTCTCCTTGCATAGCTACACCACCCCATTTTCTTTTTGGCTTTCCCACAGGCTTGTGTTCCTAGGGACTGGAAAATCTTGCCCTTGGAGCTAGGTCTGGAATTTGGGCTGCCATGTGCCTGTTGCTAGGTTAACCCATCATTTCTCAACCAAAAGAACTTGGGTACCTGTAGTTTAGCTTGAGTTGGTTTTAACTCTGATAGAGAGGTGAGGAGGTTATTTGCTGCAGGAGATTCCTCTGCTCCTGACTGGTGAGTAAATTAAAATAGCTTGGAAAAAAAAACAGCAAGAGCCTTTACATTACCATCACCCACACAGACAACTGTCAAAGACTTAACACATCCTTGGAGTGAAGCTGTTAATTGTGTATTTCTAAGCCCAATCATGTATTTCATAAAAGAAAATTAACATACATACAGTCCTTCAATATCAGTCTTTGTGACTTTGAGTGAGCCCAGCCCTTATTCTCATTAAATATTTATTCTGGCATGAGACATTCTTGTTCTCCATAATTTATCTCTCTATCTCCAGTTTCTCCTGCAGAGAAAAATGCTGCTGCAGCAACCTTGTTCACAGTATCACAGGATCACTAAGGTTGGAAGAGACCCCAAGGATCATTGAGTCCAACCTGTCACCACAGACCTCATGACTAGACCATGGCACCAAGTGCCACATCCAATCCCCTCTTGAACACCTCCAGGGACGGTGACTCCACCACCTCCCTAGGCAGCACATTCCAATGGCAAACAACTCTCTCCTCACCTCGAGCCTAAACTTCCCCTGGCACAGCTTGAGACTGTATCCTCTTGTTCTGGTGCTGGTTGCTAGAGAGAAGAGACCAACCTCCTCCTGGCTACAACCACCTTTCAGGTAGTTGTAGAGAGCAATAAGGTCACCCCTGAGCCTTCTCTTCTCCAGGCTAAGCAACCCCAGCTCCCTCAGCCTCGTCAGAGTGGCTGGAGAGCAGTCAGGCTGAGAGGGACCTGGGGGTGCTGGTTGATGGTAGACTGAACATGAGCCTGCAGTGTGCCCAGGCAGCCAAGAGGGCGAATGGCATCCTGGCCTGCATCAGGAACAGTGTGGCCAGCAGGAGCAGGGAGGTCATTCTGCCCCTGTACACAGCACTGGTTAGGCCACACCTCGAGTCCTGTGTCCAGTTCTGGGCTCCTCAGTTTAGGAAGGAGGTTGACTTGCTGGAACGAGTCCAGAGAAGGGCAACAAAGTTGGTGAGGGGTTTGGAACACAGCCCTGTGAGGAGAGGCTGAGGGAGCTGGGGTTGCTTAGCCTGGAGAAGAGGAGACTGAGGGGTGACCTTATTACTCTCTACAAGTACCTGAAGGGAGGTTGTAGACAGACAGATGTTGGTCTCTTCTCCCAGGCAGCCAGCACCAGAACAAGAGGACACAGTCTCAGGCTGCGCCAGGGGAGGTTCAGGCTGGATGTTAGGAAGAAGTTCTACACAGAGAGAGTGATTGCCCATTGGAATGGGCTGCCTGGGGAGGTGGTGGAGTCACCATCATTGGAGGTGTTCAGGAGGAGACTTGATGGGGTGCTTGGTGCCATGGGTTAGTTGTTTAGGTGGTGTTGGATTGGCTGATGGGTTGGACGCAGTGATCTTGAAGGTCTCTTCCAACCTGGTTTATTCTATGTATTCTATGTATTCCTCACATAGGGCTTGTGCTCAAGGCCTCTCCCCAGCCTCGTTGCCCTTCTCTGGACACCTTCAAGTGTCTTGATGTCCTTCCTAAACTGAGTTCATGAAAGGAAAAGGAATAACTCTATGGGGATAAACAACACCAGGAGGACTCTCTACCTTTTTGTTACTCAGCTGTTCTCAGCATCTCCATCATGCTTCCAAATACAGAAGGGCCACGAGGTTAAGGCAGAAGTATGCTGAAACTTCAGGGAAGCATCATGTTGCACATCATCCTCCCACGAAGTCGATCTGATAAGGAGGTGGTGAGGGCCAGGGAGTGCAGTCCCCAGGGCCTTACCTAGCTCTGCTCAGACTTGTGGCCACCCACTAGACTTGGCTCAATTGCAGTGGTTCCATGGAGCACTGCAGCGATGGGAAATGTCATATTAATGTCAGTGTGTGTAGTTAGGAATTAACTAGTGAATGTTGCAGGTTACTTGCCATTTACAAGTTATTTTCAAGTTAGGACAGGAGCAAAAACCATGATCCCAGGATTTACAGCTGATCTTTCAAAGAGCATAGGATGTTGGAGTGGGCTTGGGCTATGTAAAGAGTTTGGGAACGGTCAGTTGTTCCTTTAGGCAACATGGGAGAGAAGAACTCATGATCTCATTTTATATAGTGCTCCCAACTCTTACATAATTGTTCTGTCTATTGCAGTAGCCAGAATGTCCTTTGCCCAGATGAATGTTGTCTAAACTGCAGGGTCCTTTTCTTGCTGGACTGCATTGATCTCCCCTCATTCCATCCCTCTCTCTTACTCAAAGCCCATGCCTTCCTAAGCCTTTGTCAAAGATCTCTTAGCTTTTGTTTGCCTTTTTTTAGGGATTCCTACATGTCTGAAGGTGATTTCAAAGCACTTCCCTGTTCACAGTTTATTGGGAATTCCTATTCATTTTCTTAAGTGCAGGCATTAAGGCTACAAGATCTAATGACTGCTTTGTAAATGTCCTCAGACTGGACAGAGGTACACATTTGAGGCTTCTAAAGCCTGTGACTAACTCACTGTGTATTGATGTGTTCAGTCCATAATGTGCAGGTTTAGAAGAGAGGACACTGGCAGTCTCCCAGAGGGGCCACCAGAGCACTTTGTGAACTTGGATGAGCTCTGCTTGCCTCTCTTTTTTTTTTCACTTCTACAATGGAAATCCTACAAGAAACTGCTGTATTGTGCACAGCTAACATTCAGTATCACAGTGTCATCAAGGTTGAAAGAGCCCTCAAAGATCATTGAGTCCAACCTGTCACCACAGACCTCGTGACTAGACCATGGCACCAAGTGCCACGTCCAATCCCCTCTTGAACCACCTCCAGGGACGGTGACTCCACCACCTCCCTGGGCAGCACATTCCAATGATGAACGACTCTCTCAGTGAAGAATGGGAGAATTGTTTTTAAGTGCTTTCCAGTTTGCAAGTGAACTGACTGGGGGAGAGAAACAAGTTATTACTGAAGAAAAATCTCAGATCTTTGACATGAAAGGAGATCTTCATGTGTTTAAAATAAAACTAAAGGATCAGGCAGACATATGGTGTTAAAACATCACAGAATGGTCTGGGTTGGAAGGGACCTCCAAGGGTCATCTAGTCCAACCTCCTCTGCAGTAAGCATGGGCATGCTCCAATAGATCAGGCTGCCCAGAGCCCTGTCCAGCCCCACTGTGAATATCTCCAGGGGTGGGGCCCAAACCACCTCCCTGGGCAACCTGTTCCACTCTTCCCCTACTCTTACGGTGCAGAACTTGTTCCTAACATCCAATCTATATCTAGTCTTCTTTAGTTTGAAGCCATTGCCCCTCATCCTTATTACTGCAGGCCCTTGAAAACAGCCTGTCTCCATCCTTCTTGTAGGCCCCCTTCAGGTTTTGGACTTAGCTGACAGTAGACTGTTAAGAACAAAGCTATCATTATTATTTCTATGTCTAGGACTCTCTTCCTGTGCTTCTTATGAGCAGGTGACTGCCTGGTGGATGTGGGGCAGGCTGTGGATGTAGTCTACCTGGACCTCAGCTACAGGCTGGGGTCAGAGTGGCTGGAGAGCAGCCAGGTGGAAAGGGACCTGGGGGTGCTGGTTGATGGTAGACTGAACATGAGCCTGCAGTGTGCCCAGGCAGCCAGGAGGGCCAATGGCATCCTGGCCTGCATCAGGAACAGTGTGGCCAGCAGGAGCAGGGAGGTCATTCTGCCCCTGTACACTGCACTGGTTAGGCCACACCTCGAGTACTGTGTCCAGTTCTGGGCCCCTCAGTTTAGGAAGGAGGCTGACTTGCTGGAGCGTGTCCAGAAAAGGGCAACAGAGTTGGTGAGGGGTTTGGAACACAGCCCTGTGAGGAGAGGCTGAGGGAGCTGGGGTTGCTTAGCCTGGAGAAGAGGAGACTCAGGGGTGACCTTATTGCTCTCTACAACTACCTGAAGGGAGGTTGTAGACAGGCAGAGGTTGGTCTCTTCTCCCAGGCAACCAGCACCAGAACAAGAGGACACAGTCTCAGGCTGCACCAGGGGAGGTTTAGGCTGGAGGTTAGGAGGAAGTTTTACACAGAGAGAGTGATTGCCCACTGGAATGGGCTGCCCGAGGAGGTGGTGGGGTCGCCGTCGCTGGGGGTGTTCAGGGCGAGGCTTGACAGGATGCTTGGTTGCATGGTTTAGTTGATTGGGTAGTGTTGGATGATAGTTTGGACACGATGATCTTGAAGGTCTCTTCCAACCTGGTCTATTCTATTCTATTCTATTCTATTCTATTCTATTCTATTCTATTCTATTTAGATAAGAACTGTAATACAAATCTGTTCTTTTTCATTGTTTGGTTTCTGCAGGCACAGGCTTGCTCCAGGAAGTGGTCTATCTAGTGAGTCAGGGAGCTGATCCTGATGAGATTGGACTAATGAATATAGATGAACAACTTCCAGTCCTAGAGTACCCACAGCCTGGTCTGGACATCATCAAGGTACAATTTATTGCAAAGAATGTCTTTCAGCATTTGGCTATCTTCCTCCTTGGTTTCATTTTTAATCACTTCATCCTGTGCCCTTGTCCTTGTTGTCACTGGACTTGCTCAGTTTGCTGAAATGATTGGGTGTATTATTAGGTTATTTTAATTACTGAGCTTTATTATACTCTGTTGAAGATTTGTGACATTTCTTCATGGCCTAAATATATTGGCAGTGGGTTTTCCAAATACAAGTTGCAGGCCTGCCTTGATTATGTAAACATAAGCTGACCAAATGAGGCAAATTAGCTTTGGTTCTTTCCCTGACTTTGCAGAAGAGGACCTACAAAGACAGAGACTGATGGATCTGTAGGCCCATTGCTCTGAATGTACACATCTGAACCCTTAGGAGACCCAGGATCTGTGGATCTACAGACTGCCTGTGTAATTTGAAGAGTCTGGAATATTCCACATGAAATGATTTCCACACTGTTAGGAATCACTTGGAGACTAGTGGCCTGGCATATCAGTGTGATCTTATCATTGCTGTAACTACTTTTGATCTAGATGTATCTTGGAATGATTAGGCAAAATGCTGGGCTCCATTCCATAACAGCTCCAGTGCTGGATACATTGAACTAGTTAAGACTGGCACAGACATAGGTAAGCTGCTTCTGGTCAATGACAACTGCAGCATCAGCCTACTTCAGTCCGAAAGTATTTAGGACTCTCTTTCATCTGGGTGACAGCTGGTCCAATGAGACCTCAGCACTACCTTGATGCAAATAATTGGTGGCAATAGCAAGAGGATGTGTTTAAGATTGCACATTTATACTGTGTGCCACCCACTTCATCCAGTGTGGAACTATGCAGTTTTGAACTAGGGGAAAATGATTTGTTTCACAAGAGAAGTCAGTCTCAAATTACAGAAGAATACTCTGTTAGAAAGATGTGCACCCACTCAGACCAACCTTTGGATTGTCTGGACCTAAGTCTGAGGATAAAATGAATCACCAGAGTAAAGTTCTGAAGTGAAGAAGTTAGGGGTAGGGTTCTTTTCAAGGAATTTTAGTGGAAGCATCACGGCAAACAAAGTTAGCTTGACACTAAGAATCTTCAGCTATCACACTCTTTTCCTGAGAAGGTCCTGCAAATGGAAGTACTTTGAAAATGAAAGGAGGAAATACAAAAATGAAGCAAAAAAGCCAGACAGCAACAAAACCCCAAGCACATTATTCAGCCTTTTGGTATCCAAAACCCAAATAGAACTCCCTGACCAAACTTCTCCCAGACCTTTATTCATTTAAGAGTGAATTTCTGAATGTGACTCACTGCAGTGAAGGCCTTCAAGTGTGGCAGTTCCACAAACTAATGCACACTAAGAGGTGTTTTTGTCTGGTTTGTTTTAGGAACTGACATCTCCTCGCCTCATAAAAAGCCACCTCCCATACAGGTTTTTGCCTTCAGACCTCCATAATGGCAATTCAAAGGTAACATTGACATCAAATCATAATGCTATTTGCTTAACTAGGTTGGCAAAACTTATTTAAGTGCTTTGGGCAATGGGGTGGGGAAAAAGCTTTCAATAACATGATTTTTTTCCCCCCCCTCTCTCCCCCACCTTGACACAGGTAATATACATGGCTCGCAACCCCAAAGACTTGGTGGTGTCTTACTACCAATTTCACCGCTCCCTAAGGACCATGAGCTACAGAGGAACCTTTCAGGAGTTCTGCAGAAGGTTTATGAATGACAAGTGTAAGGAGCTGTTCTCTGCACATTTATTTTCATCTCTGCATTCGTTCTGCAAGTACTGAAATGAACTGGATAAAGGTGCATTTGTTTTGCCTATACAGCAAGGAAGTTGCTCCAGACACTGCTCCAGACAAATTATGTCCGTGCCTTAGAAATACTACAGAGTTACCTGACCCCATGGGCTCAGCAGGGCTTCATTCAGGCATAATTCTGGCCTGCTTTTCTAAAGTCAGTTTGCAAAGTACCAGGTACCTTGTGAAAAGTGGTGAATACTCCCAGCATCACTTGATTTCAGTCATTCCTCACTGGAATCATAGAATTGTTTTGGTTGAAAAAGGCCTTTAAGATCATCAAGTCCAACCAGTATCTAACTCCACCAAGTACGGTGCTAAAGCGTGTCCCACAGCACCACATCTCTGTGTCTTCTAAACACCTCCAGGGATGGGGATTCAACCACCTCCCTGGCGAGCCTATTCCAGGGTTTGAGAGTCCTTTCAGCGAGGAAGTTTCTTCCAATAGCCAACCTAAACCTCCCCTGATGCAACTGGAGACCATTTCCTCTCATCCTATCGCTTGTTACTAGGGAGAAGAGACCAACACCCACCTTGCTCCAACCTCCTTTCAGGGAGTTGTAGAGAGCAGTGAGGTTTCCCTTCAGTCTTCTCTCTTCTCCAGCCTGAACAACCCTAGTTCCCTCAGCCACTTGGCAGGTTTTTTTTCCTGGTCATTCCTTTAATATTTCTATTCAGAGAAGTATGTCCAGCAGGTCTAGGGAGGTTCTTTTTGCCCTGTACTCTGCCCTGGTGAGACCACACCTGGAATAGCATGTCCAGTTTTGCACTCCCCGGTTCAAGAGAGATAGGGATGTGCCATAGTCCAGCACAAAGCTATGAATATGACTGGGGGACTTGAATATCTCTCCTATGAAGGCAGGCAGACAGAACTGGTGCTGTTCAGTCTTGAGAAGAGAAGGCTGAGAGGGGATCTTAAAAATGTCTATAATATCTGAAGGGTGAAGGTGCCAGTCTCTTTTCAGTGGTGCCCAGTAATAGGACAAGGCACAGCAGGTACCAGCTGGAACACAGAAGGTTCCACCTCAGCATGAGGAGAAACTTCTTTACAGTGAGGGTGCTGGAGCTCTGGAGCAGGCTGCCTGGGGAGGTTGTGGAGTCTCTGTCTCTGGAGCCTTTCAGAACCCAGCTGGATGCATTCCTGTGCGGCCTGCCCTAGCTGATGCTGCTTTGGCAGCGGGATTGCACTTGATGATCTCTGCAAGTCCCTTCCAACCCCTCACATTCTGTGGTTTGATCAAAAAAATCAAGGTTTGTCCCTTGCAAGATACCATAAAAGAAATCTGTAACTTCCAAGAGATTGATCTGCTCAGTAAGCTGAAGGGAGCCCCTTTAAGAAGGCAGTTGCACAGGGCTACTGTCTGAAAAATACCCCTCTATAATGAGGCTACAATAACCTGCTCTACAGCAGCTCATCACCTGCTCACCCAGTAACTCCTTTGAGCAAAGGCTGTTTCATGATGCACCTGCCCACTGTGTAGTGCCTAAGTAGCCCTGTTGCACTAGTTCATTAAACTTACAGGGAGGGCAAGCCCTGCATTTTCAGCTCACTGCCTGCCACTGGGCTTTTTGCCAGTGGGTTGCCACACTTTCTGGCTAGAAAGAGAAAACTATTTTGCTGTCTTCTATTTCTCTGTGATACCTTAATGTGATGCCAAGAATTCACCAGGTACCTTGTACTCTGAGAGCAGGATCTCCAGATGCAGTGCAGCAAGCTTCCATTCAACATGGAATTTGGGGCTGATGCTGAAAGAGCTGCACAATACTGAAGGGAAGAAAAAAGTAAAAGCTTGTCAGTGGAAGGTATTCAACAGACATTAAAATCCTTTGCTACTTTCTCCTGCAGGTTTGTGCAGGGGTGGATAAATGCTCTCCTCCTATTCCAGCCCATCTTCACCTTTTTCTTTTGCATTCCCTGAGAATGGGGTGTTTGTCAGTAGCCCACATGCAGAAAATTCTAGACATATGAAAGACACATTAGAAGGTCTCCTAAGAGATGAGAAAGGTTCTGTACTCTTCCATAAAAGCATCCCAGGAGTTATTTCTGTCTTCATATTGTAGCAGCTAGCTGCACAGCCTCCCCGAGTCAGTAAAGCATCACAGCATGTTCTGTGTCCAGAGCTGTGCAAATGGAAAGTTTTTGGAATGCAGGAAATTGAGCATTTAACTAAATGTGTGCATTTTGTGGAAGCAATGCAGCAGCAAAAAAAACCCTTCACAACAATTCAAAGTACTGCTGGAGGGAGAAGCACTGAGCCCAAGTGACAAGCAATGTGCTTTTCACCCCTCCATATACCTCACTATCTTGAAACAAATTCAGTGCATGTTTGCTGAACTGTTTGAATGCACACAGTTGGACAGGAATTAGTCTTGAATGTGCTAATTCTTTGGCATCAGCCTCTAAAGAATAGAATAGAATAGAATAGAATAGAATAGAATAGAATAGAATAGAATAGAATAGAATAGAATAGAATAGAATAGAATAGAATAGACCAGGTTGGAAGAGACCTTCAAGATCATCGTGTCCAACTCATCAGCCAATCCAACACCACCTAAACAACTAACCCATGGCACCAAGCACCCCATCAAGTCTCCTCCTGAACACCTCCAGTGATGGTGACTCCACCACCTCCCCAGGCAGCCCATTCCAATGGGCAATCACTCTCTCTGTGTAAAACTTCCTCCTAACCTCCAGCCTAAACCTCCCCTGGTGCAGCCTGAGACTGTGTCCTCTTGTTCTGGTGCTGGTTGCCTGGGAGAAGAGACCAACCTCTGCCTGTCTACAACCTCCCTTCAGGTAGTTGTAGAGAGCAATAAGGTCACCCCTGAGTCTCCTCTTCTCCAGGCTAAGCAACCTCAGCTCCCTCAGTCTCTCCTCACAGGGCTGTGTTCCAAACCCCTCACCAACTTTGTTGCTCTTCTCTGGACTCGTTCCAGCAAGTCAACCTCCTTCCTAAACTGAGGGGCCCAGAACTGGACACAGGACTCAAGGTGTGGCCTAACCAGTGCAGAGTACAGGGGCAGAATGACCTCCCTGCTCCTGCTGGCCACACTGTTCCTGATGCAGGCCAGGATGCCATTGGCCCTCTTGGCTGCCTAGGCACACTGCAGGCTCATGTTCAGCCTACCATCGACCAGCACCCCCAGGTCCCTCTCTGCCTGTCTGCTCTCCAGCCACTCTGACCCCAGCCTGTAGCTCTGCATGGGGTTGTTGTGGCCAATGTGCAGAACCTGGCACTTGGATGTGTTCAATCTCCTGCCCTTGGCCTCTGCCCATCTGTCCAGCCTGTCCAGGTCCCTCTGCAGAGCCTCTCCACCCTCCAGCAGATCAACTCCTGCCCCCAGCTTGGTGTCATCTGCAAATCTGGGGAGTTCCTTACATAGAACATAGGTAGACTTTGCCAGCAGAATCTTAATGAATTCTTGCCCAGTACTATTAATATCAGTTGGGAATGCTTTTTGCTTGACTGATAGCTTAGCTTTGTGCATGAATCTCTTTAGATGTGTATGGAATGGGAAGAACAAACCCACATCTTTTTCCAATACCTTTATAAAACCTGAAAATGAGTCAGTTGATTAAAATAATTTGCCTGTGAATTTTACCTCCTCATCCATTGAAAATGTTCCAGTTACCAAAATGGAGCAATTCTGTTTCAAAGGGAAAAGGTGGTTTCCAAATACTGCACTAAAAAGTGAAATATTTTTCCATAACTCCCATGCTGAAAAGACAAAATTGACCAAAAGCTATTGGGAAAGAATGTGAAAAACTGCTCACCATATTTGTTTAACTCAAGCCTTGATTATCTGGAATACTTTGGGGGAATTTATCAGTGGCATCAAAGAAATGCACAGAATGCCATTGCCCTTTGGGTTGTCTTCCTGGTAATGCTGGCAGCAAAAGCCGTTCTCTAGGTAGTGAACACCAGTGTCTGAACCTCTGCTGGACACAGAAATTGACTCAGATCAGTGCACTTTATCAGAGAATGAAAAACAAAGGAGGAAGGTTTGGGGGGAGGGTTAAAGCTTCCAATAGTCACTGCCTCAGCAATGCTGGGAGCATAAACACTCCCAGTATAGCACCTTAGCTTCCCTTCACGACCTGAAGCCCACGTGGCAGATATGGGGAACTAAGATAGGCATGCAGGAGGGAGGAGGCATAAGCTTTTCATCACTGGCAACCCTGAAGGCTGGGCCTGCTCACAACTTGGCAAGTGCACATCACTCTTAAGATTTCAGGAGTACCCCACACCTCATGGGCAGCTGTGTGTAGTCTGGGTTTGCTCTGTAATTGAGGTAACTGGTAACAATATAACTGTGTTGCTTTATAGGTAAGGTCCAAATTTCTGCCAGTCTGAAAGCCCCAGGACTCACACTGGAACTGTGTGACAAAATTAACATTTGCCTGCTGAGAACTTGCACTGACACAGGTTGTGAAAGTTACAATAATTGATAGGCTCAACTTCTTAAAGTGACCACTGCAACCAGTCTGTGAATGCTGGTGATAGGTGCACTAACTGCAAGGGGTCGAGCTTGAAGTTAATACATCCCAGGTAACGTCTGACAAAGCTGGAGACACAAGTCTTTGCAATAGCTTTAACAGACAATAAAAATGCTAGCAAAAGTTTCAACTATGTATTGAATGCACAGTTCTTACCAAAAAAGGCAGCCCTGTCTTGGTTGGAGGAAAAAGAGCAAAGAGCACAGTCCATGGACCAACCCTGTCTCTGCTAAATGCACAGTCTTTTCCTCCACAGAGGTGCTCCTCTCATGGCATTTTATATCCTAACCCCAGCTGTTCCTGTCTTCTAGTTTGACATTGAGCATGATTTGGGTGGAGAGTTGAGTAACATCATCATGTTATATTTAGCATGTTCTTAATCTGGCTCATTATCATACTAAGAGGTGTCAACTTTCACAGAATCACAGAATCACCAAGGTTGGAAGAGAGAGACCTCAAAGATCATCAAGTCCAAGCTGTCACCACAGCCCCCATGACTGGCACCGAGTGGCACCAAGTGCCAACTTTAATATTCAGTTTACAGTTAATTAGGCAAAGGTCTGCACTATAGTCACTGAAATCTGTTTAAAAGCTGCATGCTTTTATTGGTTTAGCCTTGCTTCATTAGTTTTAGGCAAAACAGGGTTGTCTTATCTTCAGAAGACCTCCTTCTTCAGCTTCTTGGCAGGCCACCTCAGTGGATTTCAGCCTAGACCTCCTCCTTCAGCTTCTTGGCAGGCCACCTCAGTGGATTTCAGCCTAGACCTCCTCCTTCAGCTTCTTGGCAGGCCACCTCAGTGGATTTCAGCCTTTCTCCCAAAGCACACTAAATGAACCTGCATTCCTGTCACATGGCAGGCTGAGCATTTATCCCACCCCTTGACTATGGTCACTCAACACCCAGTCCCAAATAGTGCTGGTACATCAATTTGGGGAGTATCCCTTACATTGTACTTCTCTTCCTCCTCACCTGTAATGTGCCAAACTAAACTTGTTTTCTGACATGTCTATTAGAAATTGCGTGGAAGCGTTCAGAAAATAGCAGTGGAAGAGAACAGGTCTTAGGTTGAAGGGGGCAGAAGATGTAATGATACATGGAATATTCTCTCATTTTGGGAATGACCATGAAGCATTTTCCTAGGTCTTTTTCCTCCATAAAGGGAGGACAATGGTTGCTAGCCATTCTTTGTCTGTAACAGAGGATGCTTTAAGGTGCTTCCCACAAAAGGGCTCGCTTCTACGTGAAGGAAGCTGCACAGTATGAAATGCCAACTGCAGGCTTTCACACGGGTTGGAGGCACTGGAAATTTGTCTTCTGTAAAGTTCTTTTTGTGTGATGTTTGTGTTGGTTCAATTTGTGTTCAGCAGTCAGGTGTTTGTTAATACTGAGCTCCAGGGAGTGTGTCATGAAATACAGCAGCACTTTCCGTTGCACGTTTTATACTTACGGTAAGTTAGTTCTGTTGAATATTCCAACATGAGGGAACACCTCTTCTTTTTCATGCTTGTTGTGCATGGCAGTGGGTCAAAACCAGACACTGTTCTCCTGGGGCTGTGAACTGCTCCAATGAATTTCTTTTTCTCCTTTTTCTTTTCTCTTTGAAAAGGACTTAATAACAAAAGTGTTACTTTTCCTCACGCCTATCATAATATCTTTGTAGTAGGATATGGTTCGTGGTTTGAACACGTGCAAGAGTTTTGGGAACACCACATGGATGCCAATGTACTTTTTCTCAAGTATGAAGATATGCATAAGGTAGGTTAGATGAAGCAAAAAGATGTTTTAATTACATTTTATGTTGTAGTGTTTAAAACTCATAATTACAACATTTGCTTCTTGTGTCAGTATCACAGTATCACACAGTATAACTAAGGTTGGAAGAGACCCCAAGGATCATCGAGTCCAACCTGTCTCCACAGACCTCATGACTACACCATGGCACCAAGTGCCACATCCAATCCCCTCTTGAACACCTCCAGGGACGGTGACTCCACCACCTCCCTGGGCAGCACATTCCAATGACGAACGACTCGCTCGGTGAAGAACTTTCTCCTCACCGCGAGTCTAAACCTCCCCTGGCACAGCTTGAGACTGTGTCCCCTTGTTCTGGTGCTGGTTGCCTGGGAGAAGAGACCAACCTCTTCCTGCCTACAACCACCTTTCAGGTAGTTGTAGAGGGCAATGAGGTCTCCCCTGATCCTTCTCTTCTCCAGGCTAAACAACCCCAGCTCCCTCAGCCTCTCCTCACAGGGCTGTGCTCAAGGCCTCTCCCCAGCCTTGTTGCCCTTCTCTGGACACCTTCAAGTGTCTCGATGTCCTTCTTAAACTGAGGGGCCCAGAACTGGACACAGGACTCAAGGTGTGACCTAACCAGTGCAGAGTCCAGGGGCACAGTGACCTCCCTGCTCCTGCTGGCCACACTATTCCTAATGCAGGCCAGGACGCCATTGGCCTTCTTGGCCACCTGGGCACACTGCTGGCTCATGTATTTGGACTCCCTAATGTCTGATAGCACTCAATAGCTTCTGTGGAGTTTCAGTCCTTCCATAAGCCTAGTAAGTTACTCAAGAATCTGCCTTGATCTGCAGGCACTAAACTGCTTGCAGAGAGGGCAGAGATGTGTAACTGCTCCGTGCTTGCTATGCTCAGCCCTGGGCATTCATTTAAAAGAAATATCTTGCTGTGTGCGGTGTATCAATGAGGAGAAAAAAATGTATCACCAGGATTTTGTCCTATATATTTGGCATCTATTCTGATTATTTGGCTGTTAATGTATTCTGTGACACAACACTGAAAACAGTTAGGGATGTTCATGCAGCATAAGGAAAACATAATTATTGTTAATTAGTATTAACTACTCACCAGTATGCTGGCTAAGAAACTCGCCTTGTTTTTAATCAGAAATTCAGTGGGAATACCACATAGGATGTTGGGTTTCATTTCTTGCTGCAGTAATGTACTTTTTAGAATCAATGAAAATACTTCAAGATGTTTATTTGACTGGAAAATGGATGCAGATGTAGGAAAACCCCAGTTCCTATCTCTAACCCTACAAACCCCAGGGCAGCCATCAAGAAAGCTGAGCAAATGATAATCTCAGCTTCACTGAACCTTTTGGTGGAACAGGAAGCTGCAGGAAGATGTAATACAATCAAAATCATTACAGCCCTTTAGTAAATATCATTCCAAAGCCATGGTTTCGAGTAGTGGTGTGTTCCTAGCTGTGCTCACTGATGGGGGTGGAAAGCTGGCTTTCTGCTCCCTGATAAAGGTTGCTGCTTTGCCCTCCTTACATTGGTCGCCTTCTCGTCCTCTCAGTTCTTACATTGAGGAACCCTGGAATTCTGGATGTACAGATGAATGACTGATTAGTCTCAGAGGCCACCTCCCTAGGTCCTTACTACACAAATTCAGTCCCAGAAGCAAACAGTGCAGGAGGAACTTTTTTTACCAAGATGAAAATCAATGCAGCTTTTAATTGCTCCAAACTACACTACTGCTCCAACATGGTCATTTAAGGGGGTGGTGCTGTCTACAGTGGAAAGCAACACGCTTTGCTGTCACTCATTCTGATATTTGAAGAGGTGAGCTGACATGATCACAGAACCTTTTCTGACAGAAAAGACCTTTAAGATCACTGAGCCATAGAATCATAGAATTATTTTGGTTGGAAAAAACCTCTAAGATCATTGAGTCTAACCATGGCCATTAAACCACATCCCCAGGTTCCATGGCCACATGTTTCAGGAATGCCTTCAGGGTGGTAACTTGCTCTGGTCAGCCTGTTCCAATGCCTGACCACTCTTTACATGGAGAATTGTTTTCCTAGTATTCAATCTAAACCTCCCTTGGCACAATATCAGGCCATTTCTTCTTGTCCTGTCACCTGATGCTAGGGAGAAGAGACTGATGCCCTCCTCACACCAACCTCCTTTCAGGTAGTTGTAGAGAGCAATGAAGTCTCCCCTCAGCCTCCTTTTTTCCAGACTAAACAATCCCAGTTTCCTCAGCTGCTCCTCATATTATTCTCCAAACCCTTTACCAACTTTGTTGCCCTTCTCTGGACCTACTCCAGCACCTGAGGGTCCTTCTTGTAGTGAGCAGCCCAAAAGTGAACACAGTATTTGGAGGGGCAGTCTCACCTGTGCCAAGTACATAGGCATGATCAATTCCCTCCTCCTGCTGGCCACACTATTCCTGATCCAGGCCAGGATGCTGTTGGCCTTCTCAGACACCTGAGCACACTGCTGGCTCATGTTCAGGCAGCTGTCAACCAACACCCCCAGATCCTTTTCTGCGAGGCAACTTGCCAGCCACTCTCCCCCAAACCTGTAGCATTGCCTGAGGTACTGACCCATGTGCAGGACATTTGGCTTTGCTAAACCTCATTCAATTGACATTGGCCCATTGATCCCAGCCTGTCCAGATCTCTCTGCAGAGCCTTCCTACCCTCAAGCAGATCAACACTCCCACCCAATTTAGTGTCATCTGCAAACTTACTGAGGGTGCACTCAATTCCCTCATCCAGATCATTGATAAAGATGCTAAAGTGAACTGGCCCCAATACTGAGCCCTGGGCAACACCACTAGTGACTGGCTGTCAGCTGGATTTGACTCTTTGGGCCTGGCTATCTAGCCATCTTTTAACTCAGCAAAGCATTCACCCATCCAAGCCATGAGCATCCAGTTTCTCCAGGAGGATGCTGTGGGAAACAGTGTCAAAGGCTTTGCTCAAGTCCAAGAAAATAACATCCTTTTACTCATCCACTAAATAACAGCCTTTTACTTATCCACTAAGTGGGCCACCTTGTTGTAGAAAGAGATGAGGGTCCTTAAGCAGGAGCTGCCCTTCAGAAACCCATGCTGGCTGGGCTTGATCATGGGGTTGCCCTGCATATGCTGCGTAATGGCACTCAAGATGGCCTGCTCTGTGCCCTTGCCCAGCACAGAGGTCAGACTGACAGGTTTGTAGTTGCCCAGTCTGCCTTTTGGCCCTTCTTGTAGATGGGTATCACATTTGCTAGTCTGCAGTCAGCTGGGACCTCCCCACCTAGGCAGGACTGCTGGTAAGTGATGGGAAGTGCCTTGGTGAGCCCGTCCACCAGCTCCCTCAGTACCCTCAGATGTCTGCTATCTGGCTCCATAGATTTGTGTATGTCTAAGTGGTGCAGCAGTTCACTAACCATCTCCTCTTGGGGGCTTCATTCTGCTCCCCATCCCTATCTACCGATCTGGTGCTAAACCCTGCCCTTCAGCACCACATCAGCATTTGTTAAACGCCTCTTGGGATGGGTCTCAGCCTCCTCCCTGGGGAGTGTGTGGTTTTGTTGTTCGAGAACCCTTTCAGTTAAGAAGTTTCTTCTGACAGCCAACCTCCCCTGGTGCAACTTGAGGCCATTTCCCCTCATCCCATCACTTGTTAGGAGGGAGAAGAGACCAACACCCACTTGGCTTCGGCCTCCTTTTGGCTAGTTGTAGATCTTGTTCTCTGCTGGCCTCTCTTCCCCTAGTTACTTGGAATGTGCTTATTTACACCACGTTGGAAGGTGGCAATATTTTAAGACTGGTGATTCTGCAGCTCCTGCATTTGTATTTGTCTCACTCCTCAAGACATAACTTCTTGTTTTTTACTATTTAAGCTCCTTTGAGAAGGGTCATTTAAAAGCAACTTTTTAAAATACTCTCTTACAGGACCTAGCAACAATGGTTGAGCAACTGGTGAGGTTCTTGGGAGTTTCTTATGACAAAGCACAGTTGGAATCCATGGTGGAACACTGTCATCAACTAATTGATCAGTGCTGTAATGCAGAAGCACTTCCTGTTGGCAGGGGTATGTTTAAAACCCACAGTAAAACTCTTGTTGTGGAAATTGCAAGAAAGAGCTAACAAATCAGTAAACCTCCATGATGTGTTCTGATGTTGGCAAGATACTGCTGTAAAAGTGGTGGGAGGTAACTGTTGGTACAATTTGGGGGGTGATTTGTCTTGAAATAATAATGTTGTGTAGAACTGACTAAAAAGGCTGGAAACATCCAAGGTATTAAACACACGAAATCACAGAATAGCAGGGGTTGGGAGGCACCTCTGGAGATCATCTAGTCCAACCCACCTGCCAGAGCAGGTTCACCTAGAGAACACATCCAGGCAGGTTTTGAAAGTCTCTGGAGAAAAAGACTCTACAACCTCTCTGGGCAGCCTGTTCCAGTGCCCCACCAGCCTCACCATAATGAAGCTTTGCCTTGTGTTCAAGTGAAACCTCCTGCCTTCCCATTTGTGCCTGTTGCCCCTTCTCCTATCACTGGGCACCACTGAAAAGAGCCCAGGACTATCCTCTTGACCTCCAACCTTAAGATTGCTTCTCAGTCTTCTCTTTTCCAGGCTCAAGAGCCTCAGGTCTCAGCATCTCCTCATGAGATGGATGTTCCAGTCCCCTCATCATCTTTGTGGCCCTTGGTTGGGCTTTTTGCAGTATTGCCCTGTCTCTCTTGACGTGGGGAGCCGCGAACTGGACACCATACTCCAGGTGTGGCCTCACCAGGGCAGAATAGAGAGGGAGGAGAACCTCCCTCCACCTGCTGGTTACATTCTTAATGCACCCCAGGATACCATTGGCCCTTCTCATGGTCACCTTACTGTCCACCAGGCCTCCCAGATCCTTCTCTGTGGAGCTGCTTTCCAGCAGGTCAGTCCCTAACCCAGGTACAGGACTTGCCCTTGTAGAACTTCATGAGGTTCAGCTCTGCCCAACTCTCAAGCCTATTTGTTGGATGGCAGCACAGCCTTCTGGTGTGTCAGCCACTTCTCACAGTTTTGTATCATCAGTGAACCTGCTGACAGTGCACTTTATTCCTTCACCTGGGGCATGAACATACTGACCATGCAAACCACTGTTAGTGTCTTTGGCTTACTTCAATTGATTAAGCTATTCAGATGCAGGAAAGACTGCACTGCTCCTTCAGGCCTTTGGCAAGTCAAGGTCCACTCAATTTCATGCAGTTTGTCTTGGCTTAAGCCCTTGTGTTTAAGCACACCAGATTGTCTAGAATAGCAGAAGGCATCAAATGCCAAGGAGCTGTGGTTTTCCTTAAGAGCTTTGTTTCATTGTCTCTCTCAGCTGTTATCTTCTAGGTGTTTATTCTGGTGAGGTCTTTCTCTGGGAACCTGAAGCACCCTTTAAGCTGCTGATACATCTGTCCTTTGACAATGTCAAGAAATAAGTCCTTTCTCAGTCTTCCTTCCAGTAAACATAATCTCAGTAACTCTCCCTCAAATGATTTTCTGCAGGCTGCTTTGTGGCACAACAGCTGGACGTTTTCTATGCCACTCTTACAAATGCTTTATCCAGACATAAAATGACTTTATCTACTGACTGAATCCAGTTTTAACTGGAACTTCCCCTTCTTTGTCCATCCACATTGGTACTTTTTGCTACAGCATTGTACCTGAAGCATGACCACAAAGTCTTTTTCAGAGGAACTCATTTGCAGGTTCTTGTCCCTTACTTGGGGAGCATGACCTGAACACCTTGTTCCTAGGTTCCTAGGAGCCCTTTCCATACTACCCCTCTCTCAGCTAACTTTCTCGTTATCTGCAGGTTTTATCAGCTGTAATGGTTAAAGTTCATTTCCAATCTGATAAAAAGATAAGCATATTGTCAGTCCTTCTTCCCTTCATGTGGGGTTAGCCAGTTCTTTATTCATTTATCATGCATTTGGTTGACATTACATCGTTCCATTAAAAAGCACTTTGCATTCAGCTGTACTCCAGCTGTAATCTTCCCAGCGCTCAGGTTTGTCTGAGACCAGCTTTGCCTTCCCATGAAAGCAGGTTGCCTGCTTTTCTGTAGTCCTTTTGCATCTTGCTTGGCAGAGCCTCAGGCCAGTTTTCCATTACTCAGCTCAGACTGTCATCAGAGGAAGTGACCAGACCACGTTTCCTGTTTCTGTGTTGGCACAAGTATTTCAGAATGCCATACTTGTTAGAAAGCCACCTGTTGCACCTCCTTGCTTGTACCTGTGACTTTGCACATCTGATGTGGAAAGGTCCTCAGTACATTCTACAGGGGCTATACACTCCAGTTTCTACAGCAGCACCTGCAAACACCATTCATATGGGCAGTCCTCTCTTTGATATGGCACCTCTTTTTGCCCTTGTTCACTTATTTTATGACTATTATGAGTCCTTGAAATAAATATCTCAGGTTTGCTGGCCTGAGGTAAAATTCCAGTGCACTGAAAGACCTAATATGTTCCCTAGCCTTTCTGGCAGAGTCTCCATTGAATGGCGTAGTTGCCTGCACTCAGTTAATCTTGCTTTCAACTCCTACCCTACCCTTCCCTTATTACTTCAAACTGAAAATTCATCATGTAGCACAACTTGTCACTTGAGTGGGAACAACAGACCAGCTCATCAGCAGTGGGATCTTACAGCCTGCTGTCTGATTAGCAACCTGCTTACCTGCTCTGAAGAAAAGATCAAACAATAATCAGCCTGGTAAGACATCCTGAGGGCCCAGGATGAAATGTTTCTGTCAGTGCAAGATTTCACAACCAACAGAGCTCTGTTTTCTCTTGACTTGCCTGTAACACAAACCCCTAGGTTTCTTCTTAACCTCCACCATCTGTGGAGCAGCCTCCCTGCTTACTGGCTTCGCGCAGCTCTAATCTCCACTTCCTGATCAATACAAGAAAGGTGAGGTTGTACTACAACAGAAAGCAGAGCAGACCTTCCACGGGCAGAAAGGTCAAAGACTGTCCCTGCTGGCCAGCTTGCCTCTGTCCAGACAGAGAGGGTGATGCCCACTTTTGCTGCATGCAGTGTTCCATAGATGGTGTTAGTGCGTGTTGTGCTGAAGTGGAGCCTGCAAACCCCAGCCCACTCAAGGGGCAGAGCCTCTCACTGAGACCATTGACAAACTGTTACATAGAAGCCTCCATGTTGTACTAGAGAAGGAAGCAAGCTACAGCAATTGATGTAATGTTTTGTCATTTGTTCACTGTGTGCTTTTGCTTAAAAATGTCCTTGTTTTGAATTTCTTTCGTTTGCTGTCTCTGGCTTTTAAACTATTTTGTTACTTCAGAATGCAGCTTCATTAGCAGCACTTTGGTCGTTCTCTGTTTGTTTCTGTGACACAGAGTGATGGCAGTAACGTGACAGCTTGTTGTAGTTTGGTTCAAGTATTTGATTTGTCATTAGTTACATTTACTTTATTATTTTGCTTTATTTTAGTTCTTCATTTTTTTTTTCTTTTAGCACATTGATCTTTACTCTGAAGATAACCTTGAGCTGCTGTGAAAGCAGAACAATGATTAGATATGTTACTTGTATTTGACTCTTATCACATCATAATTTACACAGTTGCATGATTCAAATCATACCAGGTGGGTGACTTTTTGACAAGCTATTGATTCATGTGGCAACCACAAAAAAAACCCTGTTACAAATAATCTACTGTGTGTGTCCTTGATAAAACTTGTCATTTGTCTATGAATGTTGTTAGGGAAGCTCAGGATTAAAAGGCTTATCTTTCCCAAGCAGAGAAAGAACGTGTTTTATTACTGTTGTTGAAAGAGAAATAGAGGCTTTTATGTTTCATTCTGTACTTTATGCAATTAGAGTTGCCAGAGCGAAATTGGAATCAGATGCTTGATTGCAAGTGTTTTCTCAGTTTTTCTTCTTTATACAGGAGAAACTTGGTGAAAACAAGAAATTATGCATTTTCAGTGAGTTTCAGGTTATTTTGGTCTTTGGATCCAGAACACTCATGCCTTCAGGAGTTACAGGACAATCCTGATGTCATAAAAGGGCCTTTGCTGCCTAAGCTATACCATCATGCTAACATGTAATTTGTAGATGTTTTGGACAGTTTTGATTTTGGATTCAATTACAGAGTTGCATCATAAAAGCAATGGTAATTAAATTAAATGGGTATTCTTCTTATGCATCAAATGCATAAGTGAGCTCTCTGCCTGTAGTTTTGTTCTTGCTGTTACGATTAAACTTCCTTATAGTACTAGCCCTTGAATTGCCCTTGAATTGTTCCAGTTGAACAAGCCTGGATTTTGACTATTTTTTATATCCAGTGTAAATGAGAAGAGAATTTGGCCTCTCAGTCTGGTTCCTTCCTGGGGGCTTATTCACCACCAATGTGAATTGAAACCCCATTAAATACATTTCCTGAAACAGTGGTTAAGGCTGTGGCAGCCTTTGACCGGTGGGTTAAACAGGTTATGTTACTTAGTTGAGTTCAGTAAAGCAGAATACTCCATACAAAGAGTAAGTCTCTGGTGTCCATATTCCATCTACCAAAAGCTTCTATTCATCATGTACAAAATTAAACTGTAAATGGCATAAAGCTGGGCATGGCACTTGTTCTCTTCTCTGGGCACCATCTAGGCACTCAGTTAACAAATAATACTCTCCCCATTGAGAAATGTAAATTCATCTGTTGAACTCAACTGTAAACATAAAATACTAGACATTAGTAGTGATAATGCTGCATCTCAATAATCAGAAGTCAATAATCAGTTTAGCATTCTGTATTCCATGGGCTTTTTGGGTAGTTCTCTAACCGCTGTGTGCTGAAGGCACAGGAATTTGGGGATGTAATTCTGAAATGTTAGCTGCTGCAGTTATTAAAACAGCCACAGTTTGCACTGAAAGGAGAAAGCCCCTTTTAAATGTATACCCAACCCAAACCCTGTATTCATGTCTAATTAAGGCTAGAGCAAAATATCTCTCAAAACCCTGTATGATACTCACCTGCTGCAGGTGACAGGGCGTGTGGGTTCATTTTAAGGCTTTGCACAGGTTGTAGCAAGGGAACTAGGTAAGGCAGTGAACAGCTTTAGGTCTGAGCTGAGCTTGCAATGAAAGCTAAAACTGATCAGCAGCTTGGTGCCCTTAGTGTTTAGATTGTAGATATTTGGTGTCCTGTTGTATCTGCTCTCTGACTTGCGTTCCTTCTCTCTGTTTCAGGGCGAGTTGGGCTATGGAAAGACATCTTCACCGTCTCAATGAACGAGAAATTCGATTTAGTTTATAAACAGAAGATGGGAAAATGTGATCTCACATTTGACTTCTATTTATAAAAACTGCATGCATATGATATCCAAATATAGCTGAAAGTGCTTTATGCATTCATTTATTACCTGCTGGACAAACTACTGTAGCTATTATGTGTAATGAGGTTTAAAGGAAGAAAAACAATCCAAGTAAACCATATCAGATAAAAGTATCTCTGACCCTAAACAGCTGTTTATCTTCTAGTGTTTTAATCATTTGTCCACATGCAAGAACTTCCTAGCCAATACTAGAATATTCAGCTGTTAGGGAATGTATTATATACATATAAGGTATGTACCATATATGCAATTAGAATGTACACCTTTTCAGCCCCCACACTGAGTATTTGATGTGTTTTATAAAAGCTTTTCACTAGAACCCAACGAAATGTCCATATACCAAATTAAAAGAAGAGAAAAATCCAGAGGGAAAGAAGTGAACAGGCCCAAACTGTATGCTAGGATGATCTCAGGGGTTAATCGTCACATTTATTTTTATAGCAGGTTCTCTCAAGTATAAATGAATCCCATTCCAAAATAGTACCTGATCAAAGTGGGGCTCACATTAGGTTCTGCACACCCTTATCAATATCATTGGAGTAGGTTCCATGCACTGGCATACTCTGCAGGACAGGCCTTCTTAGAAAATACAGCTGCGATTGTCACCGATCCCCAGACCCAGCCTTGCTTTCATGGATGACAGCACACAGCTGTCGTCCTGGTGGATGCAGCTCAGCGCTATGCTAGCTCAGCAAAAGCTTCTTGAACCCCTGATTCCCATTCAGGCCCTCAAAATGGGGCTTTGTTTAAAGCAAGGCATCTGGTGCAGGGTCTTGAGGAATCACTCTCTGACCCCTATCGGTATCTTGTGTAGATGTGAGTTTCACCCATTAAGTACAGTAAGAGAAGATAAGGTGCTGCATATCCTCTAGTTCCACTACAAAGTTAAGAGCACTTAGCAGTGGTTATGGTTCGTGCAGTGGTTACGGTTTGTGCTACTGGACCCCACCAGACCTAAGTGAAAGACTGATGGCAGTGCGAGAGGCCGCTGAGGACTCGGCAGCAGCGGAGCAGGACAGTTTCACAGTAGGCCACCGGGGGGGAGTATTGCACAACTCGTCACGCAGAATACAACGTGGTCATTGTTAGCCATGACTGCTCTGGATTATCATCAGGAGTGAAGTTTATTTTGCAATTTTTGAAGATACTTATTTATTTTCTTTGACAGGTGCACTGACAGCCTGAAGCAGGCTACTCTCACTATACAACTGCAGACTTGCTTTGTCATTCTGTTAGGTAACGACACGTACGTGTGTTTTAGGTTCTCAGCTGCAGGAGGCCCGTTTTTGCTGGTCAAATATTCAGGCTCACCAAAGCTGTGAGGAAGGACTAGCAGATTTTTAGTGTTTCAGTTCTGTTGGGAAACTAACTGTCAGTTCAGTAACTGGCAAGTGGTGTAGCATGATGTGGCTTGACAGCACTTTTCTTTGTATATTTGTGAGTGAAAATGCTTTCAGTGAAATTTTATTTCTATTTTTATATTTTTAGTACTGTATGACTATTAAGCACTACACATTATACTTCTGTGCTTGCTTGCTTATTGAATAAAAGATGTGTTCCAGGCCTTGTGGTTTGCTCATTTCCTAGATACATAGAATAGAATACATAGAATAAACCAGGTTGGAAGAGACCTTCAAGATCATCGCGTCCAACCCATCAACCAATCAAACACCGCCCAAACAACTAACCCACGGCACCAAGCACCCCATCAAGTCTCCTCCTGAAAACCTCCAGTTAGGCCAGGTATCACGGTATCACAGTCTCACAGTATCACCAAGGTTGGAAGAGACCCCAAGGATCATCAAGTCCAACCTGTCACCACAGACCTCATGCCTAGACCATGGCACCAAGTGCCACATCCAATCCCCTCTTGAACACCTCCAGGGACGGTGACTCCACCACCTCCCTGGGCAGCACATTCCAATGGTGAATGACTCTCTCAGTGAAGAACTTTCTCCTCACCTCCAGCCTAAACTTCCCCTGGTGCAGCTTGAGACTGTGTCCCCTTGCTCTGGTGCTGGTTGCTTGAGAGAAGAGACCAACCCCTTCCTGGCTACAACCACCTTCCAGGTAGTTGTAGACAGCAATGAGGTCACCCCTGAGCCTCCTCTTCTCCAGGCTAAACAACCCCAGCTCCCTCAGCCTCTCCTCACAGGGCTGTGCTCAAGGCCTCTCCCCAGCCTTGTTGCCCTTCTCTGGACACGTTCAAGTGTCTCGATGTCCTTCCTAAACTGAGGGGCCCAGAACTGGACACAGGACTCAAGGTGTGGCCTAACCAATGCAGAGTCCAGGGGCACAATGACTTCCCTGCTCCTGCTGGCCACACTATTCCTAATAAAGGCCAGGATGCCATTGGCCTTCTTGGCCACCTGGGCACACTGCTGGCTCATGTTTAGGTGGCTGTCAATCAGCACCCCCAGGTCCCTCTCTGTTTGGGAGCTCTCAGCCACTCTGACCCCAGCCTGTAGCTCTGCATGGGGTTGCTGTGGCCAAAGTGCAGCACCTGGCACTTGGACTTGTTGAATGCCATCCTGTTGGACTCTGCCCATCTGTCCAGTTGGTCGAGGTCCCTCTGGAGATCCCTTCTGCCCTCTAACTGACCAAAATCTCCTCCCAGCTTGGTGTCATCTCCAAATTTGCTGATGACTGATTCAACCCCCTCATCCAGATCATCAATGAAGATATTAAAGAGGGTGGGGCCCTGATCCCTTGGGGATGCCACTGATGCCTGGCTGCCAGCTGGATGTGGCACCATTCACCACCACTCTCTGGGCTCAGCCCTCCAGCCAGTTCCTAACCCACAGGTTTTTGTACAAACCACAGATCCTCTTCCCTACCCCACCTCCTAACTTAAGACAGAAGAGCCACAGAAAAGATGGCATCGACTCAGATGACCACCTGACCTGGTAAGTGGTCTCTGAGAGTGGCCTGTAACAAATATGTGTGTGAGAGAAATAAAGAGCAGAGGACTCAGCATGTTCTTCAATAACCCTGTAGCCTTCCACAGGGTTTCTCCCTCATGCTGGTATTGACAGCATCCTGTGGCAGAGAGTTCATCCAAATAGACACTGTATGAAAGAAGAGTGGTTTGCATAGAGCTTGCCAGCAGATAGTGCAGTGTGGTGCTCCGCGCTTCTTGCGGTACGACAGATGGCACACAGTCACCGCTCAATCCACACGAGGTGTTGCACGCCTTTATCTTGCACCGCCGAGATAACTCCGTGCTGGGAAGTCCTACTCCTCTCTCATGCAGGAGACCAAAACCAACAACCTACCACAAGCTGAAGAAGAGAGGAGCACAATTCCTTCTTGCTACACGGGAAGACAAAATCTCCCCATGGTTCCTGCTGGTCGGAGTCAGAAGAAAATTTCAATAGTACCCAAAACTACTTAAATAATTTAATCACAGTCTCACAGTCTCACCAAGGTTGGAAGAGACCTCGAGGATCATCGAGTCCAACCTGTCGCCACAGACCTCATGACTAGACCATGGCACCAAGTGCCACATCCAATCCCCTCTTGAACACCTCCAGGGACGGTGACTCCACCACCTCCCCGGGCAGCACATTCCAATGACGAACGACTCGCTCGGTGAAGAATTTTCTCCTGACCTCAAGTCTGAGGATGTATAAGCAATACCAACTGCCTACAAAGTTTCTTGTGTTATGGAAGACACCAAGGCATCCTACTCTTGTTGTCAGGAACAGCCTGTCTCCTTTGTTACAGCAGATGACTACGCCCCACGCCCCAAAGCCAAGAAACGTTCTAAGGCCACTTTTTTAACAGCCAGGTATACAAACATTGCACTGCCCAACTGAGAATCTGCAGAGGGACACCAGTGACCGGGGGGTGGAGGGGGAATAGCTAGTTAGGCCAAAATAATGCTTATCAAAGAGAGCAGTAGCCTCTGTGATAATCTGTTAAGCACCAGACTTGGTGATTAGATAATGGTTGGACTAGATAATCTGAAGGGCCTCTCCCAATTGAAACAATCCTATGATTCTATTCACAGTATCACAGTATCACCAAGGTTGGAAGAGATGTTCACGATCATCGAGTCCAACCTGTCACCACAGACCTCATGACTAGACCATGGCACCAAGTGCCACATCCAATCCCCTCTTGAACACCTCCAGGGACGGTGACTCCACCACCTCCCTGGGCAGCACATTCCAATGACAAACGACTCGCTCGGTGAAGAACTTTCTCCTCACCTCGAGTCTAAACCTCCCCTGGTGCAGCTTGAGACTGTGTCCTCTTGTTCTGGTGCTGGTTGCCTGGGAGAAGAGACCAACCCCTTCCTGGCTACAACCACCTTTCAGGTAGTTGTAGAGAGCAATGAGGTCACCCCTGAGCCTCCTCTTCTCCAGACTAAACAGCCCCAGCTCCCTCAGCCTCTCCTCACAGGGCTGTGCTCAAGGCCTCTCCCCAGCCTTGTTGCCCTTCTCTGGGCAAGTGTCTCAATGTCCTTCCTAAACTGAGGGGCCCAGAACTGTACTGAGGGGCCCAGAACTGTCCATTTCCATTTCTAACATTGATGCCACTGCCCTGAACTATCTGCATATAAATCACTCCTCTAAAAGACAGGAGAGGCACGGCAATTTCAGCAGGTAGACTGGAACAACCACCCTTTCTAGCTCTTAGGTTCAAACCATGTACAGGTGCATGTAAGATCCAGCGTCCTTCTGAAAGGAGCTAGCTGGTCATGGAATTTGAGAAAAGTTTATACAAAACCAGGGCAATTTCCAGTGCTTTAGGATGCCAGCATGTGGTGATTACACCTGGCAGTGGAGTCGCTACCATAAACTGATTTTACAAACAGTGAAGCTGCCTGCACCATTCAAAATAAAGCAAGGAGATGCCTCTGTGCTCCCTGCTAACAGAGGAAGCTCCGTGAGGCTCTTTTGGTGAGCCCTTGTGGTGAGCCCTTGTGGTGAGCCCTTTTGGTGAGCCCTTGTGGTGAGCCCTTGTGGTGAGCCTAGCTGTGCCTGTATGATTTTTCTGGGGTTTGACACTTCATCAATGGGTAAAATTGCAAAGCCACACAAAGCCTTTTGCTGGAGTCCTCACTGTGCACAGGTGACAGGCCCTGGCAATGCATGTTAGGATAGTTTCAGATGCAACCACCTCCAGCTGTCCAATCTACCTCTCTGCCAGCAATGGCCATCATGTAGGATAGGCAGCAGAAGCAAATGCGTGCTGGCTCCTCAACTACTGTAATTTACAGGCTGGCATATTAATTTACAATAATCTGGATGCTGGATTCAGAAGAGAGGCAGATTTGTGAACTGCAGCTGCAAAGTCGCGTCCTTGGGTACCGCCCTGGCATGCCCAAGCCCTTGTCACAGCTCTTCTGTGAGAGGTCTGCAACCAGGCAAAGGCAATTTCTACTTGGGAGCAGTCTGTTTCACATATGGACCGAGCCTCACCTGTGAAAGATGGTCCACGAAGGTGGAACTGTGTCCCTCAGCAAGAAGGAGACACAGACCCACACTGCCACATGGAGTGAAGGGATACTGTAGGAGTGAGTGCCGCAATGAGACACGCCGTGTGACAGCGTGCAAGATGCAGAAAGAACAGTACTGTAATGGCATCTGACTGCTCAGACTGATTCCAATCACAGTCACTAATATGCCAACTTGCTTGATATGTGTGGTACGAGCGATATTCAAAGTAACTGCCACACAGACGTTAAATCCACTGTCACCATCTCTGTCACACACTCAGCCTTTGCCAGCACTGAACATAAGATGACAATTTAATCCTTGCATGCAGATAACAGTAGCACAGCTGGTGTAACAGTGTGCTAAGACTTCAGCCCTCGCAGGCCTTACATCTGCTTTCTCAGCTTCGTGAGAGAGTCACCCATAAAATACGTGAGCGCTCTCGGAACGCGGCGCGCACGAGCCAGCCAGAACAACATAAAGCCCAAGGAAAATGTTTAGGCTTCAAGCTCCACTGGGAAGGCAGTGTTTCATTTTTGCCCACACACCACGCCATCAAACATTTGGGGCTTAATAAATTCATAAAGATTTAACAGGGGAAACAAAGATGACGATGAACAAGCCCCACTCAAAGCTTGCACTGCTCCACGTTTCAACTCTTCCCAGGTCGTTCAAGTACCACTCTGGTTTGCTTCTGCACATTAACTGCTTCTGGTACTGCAACTCCTCCAAAAAAAGGCAGTTTTCACCCTACTGAAACAGATAGTCCTGGAAATGTTGCGACAGATTTTCAGTTCTGGGGACTGGCACCGTGCCACAGTCAGACTCACAGAGAAAGACCCACTGTGGGTTACCAGTTCCATTCTTTAACCACACTGCTTCAGTCGTGCTTAGGATGATCTGGATGAGGGGGTTGAGTCAGTCATCAGCAAGTTTGCAGATGACACCAAGTTAGGAGCAGCTGTTGGTCAGTTAGAGGGCAGAAGGGCTCTGCAGAGGGACCTCGACTGACTGGACAGATGGGCAGAGTCCAACAGGATGGCATTCAACAAGTCCAAGTGCCAGGTGCTGCACTTTGGCCACAACAACCCCATGCAGAGCTACAGGCTGGGGTCAGAGTGGCTGAGAGCTGCCAAACAGAGAGGGACCTGGGGGTGCTGATTGACAGCTGCCTAAACATGAGCCAGCAGTGTGCCCAGGTGGCCAAGAAGGCCAAAGGCATCCTGGCCTGCATTAGGAATAGTGTGGCCAGCAGGAGCAGGGAGGTCATTGTGCCCCTGGACTCTGCATTGGTTAGGCCACACCTTGAGTCCTGTGTCCAGTTCTGGGCCCCTCAGTTTAAGAAGGACATTGAGACACTTGAACATGTCCAGAGAAGGGCAACAAGGCTGGGGAGAGGCCTTGAGCACAGCCCTGTGAGGAGAGGCTGAGGGAGCTGGGGTTGTTTAGCCTGGAGAAGAGGAGGCTCAGGGGAGACCTCATTGCTCTCTACAACTACCTGAAAGGTGGTTGTAGCCAGGAAGGGGTTGGTCTCTTTTCTCTAGCAACCAGTACCAGAACAAGAGGACACAGTCTCAAGCTGTGCCAGGGGAAGTTTAGGCTGGAAGTGAAGAGAAAGTTCTTCACTGAGCGAGTCGTTCGTCATTGGGATGTGCTGCCCAGGGAGGTGGTGGAGTCACCGTCCCTGGAGGTGTTCAAGAGGGGATTGGACGTGGCACTTGGTGCCATGGTCTAGTCATGAGGTCTGTGGTGACAGGTTGGACTCGATGATCTTTGAGGTCTCTTCCAACCTTAGTGATACTGTGAATACTGTGAACCCTTTTAACAGCTGGACCTCTTTTGACAAGTTCCATTGTTCCTTCAGTAAATCCCACTGAGATTAGAGCCCACAACTAGACCTGACTTTGGTTTTATTATTGAAGATCTGTGCAACCCTGTGTATTCTAAACAGGATGAAAGATGATAATGAACAAAAAAATACATTATGGCCCAATTCAGGCTGTGAACACTGGGTTTTAACCATGCAAGTATGGGTCAGTTGGTCACTTTTTTGTTCCCACTCAGTAATCTGAATCATTTTACAGGAAGTCTTTTAAATGAAAATCATATTTAAACTATTGCCTTGGTTTTTTTTCCTTCTAGCAATAACTGCAACACTACCTTACTGCCATTACATTCCTGCAATCCTACATGCCTTTCCTTAAGTTGTTGTCCCTAGAGTAAGCATACACAAGTATTTGTAGGATGCAAAGCTTTAACACACCCCTCAAGGCATTAGTCTACATCAAGAACTACCAAACTTGTTCATGGACTTTTGGAAATAGAAAGCATTCTTGGTTAACTGCTGATGCATGGCCAGTGTGTCTGGAGTGTGCAAGAGACTATTTTTTCCCAGACAATGGCTACAATTTAGTTTTCAGCAAATCTCATTCAATTTATCAAACAAACAAAACCAACCACACAAAAACCAAACCAACCAAAGCACACCACATCAAAAACACACCAAAGCTTATAGAAGGCCAGAGAATAAGGCTTGTTTCCTCATGTCCAACTGCAATGACTTATACAGTCCTTTTGGAATTAAAAGGACTTGAATCAAGATGAAAAACACCCTACCAATGCTTCATATGGGTCACCACACTGAAGAAGTCTGTATTTTATAGTGAGTCATAAAGAGCCCAATTTCTCCCTGAAATGCTCAATGAAATCATAAATCAAAAGCATTCATACACCAACTATGGGGAGGAGGTACTAACACCTGCTCAGCCGCTCCTCCTAGAATCCTTGGGGCTGGAAAAGACCTTTAAGATCATCGAGTCCAACCACTATCTGCGAGTCCGCTGCTTAACCATGTCTTGTAAGACCACATCATCTTTCAAACACCTCCAGGGATTCAACCACCTTCCTGGGGAGCCTATTCCAGGGTTTGAGAACCCTTTCAGTGAAGATGTTTCTTCTAGCAGCCAACCTAAACCTCCCCATGTGCAATCTGAGGCCACGACCACTCATCCTCTCACTTGTTACTGAGGAGAACAGACCAACACCCGCCTGGCTCCAACCTCCTTTCGGGGAGGTGTAGAGCAGTGACCTCTCCCCTTAGCCTCCTTTTCTGCAGACTGAACACTCCCTGCTCCCACAGCTGCACCTCGTCAGACCTGTGCTCCAGACCCTTCATCAGCTTCGTTGCCCTTCTCTGGAGATGCAGCCTCAGCGCTGCTGGGCCAGGGCGACAATCACTTCCCTGGCCCTGCTGGTCACGCTGTTCCTGATACTGGCCAACACGCTGCTGGCCACCTTGGCCACACGAGCAGCCTTCTAGGACACGTTTAGCTCAATACCTCCAGGTCTTTCTCTAGCGGCCGCTCAGTTCTGGGAGCAGCCACCGGGTACACTAAAGCTGCATCTGGGGCTGATCCCCGGTTCCCTACGTGACGCTCCGGGCCTCAGCCTCCTCCCGACGGCTGCAGGGGTCCCTGCACTGTCACTAGCCCCACCAGCCGGCAGCCAGGGTAGCTGTCGGCACAGCTCGGCAGCGCCCGATGCTTCGCCGCCCCCAGCGCGGCGGGGCCCAGCCCAGTCAGGGCCAGGCCTGGGCAAAGCAGGGAGCGGCTCGGCACGGCCCCGGCAGCGCAGCCGGTAGGCCTCCGCCTTGCTGTTGCCAGGGCAACGGCCTGGCTCTGCCAATCAGGCGCGCGGGGCCTCGTCACTGCGGCAACCGCGTCTGCGGCGCCAGCGGCCCCGGGGCTGCCCCGGGGCTGCGCCGGCCCCGGGCCTCCGGCAACGACAAGGGGCCAGGCACAGAGCTGAGACTGACCGGCCGAGAGCTTCCGGGGTCTTCCTTTTTTCACCTTTTTAAAGGTGGGAGTCATGTTTCCCTGTTTGCAGTCACCAGGGACTTTTCCAGTGTGAGGGCAGCTTCATCTGCCAGCTCCCTCATGACCCATGGGTGGCGCTTCTCGGGCCCCGCGGGCCGGTGCAGCTGCTCTTCACTTACAGCGGCCGGATCGTCCTTTTCTCACTCCCCACCTTTGTTTTCTGGAGCTTGGGTGGTGCAGCCAGAGCCCTTGCCAGTGAACAGGGAAAGTGATGGAGCAGATTATCCTGGAGGCAACCACTCTGCACCTGAAGGATGGCCAAGGGCTCAGGTCCAGCCAGCATGGATTTAGGGAGGGCAGGTCCTGCCTCTCCAACCTGATCTCCTTCTATGATCAGGTGACTGCCTGGTGGATGTGGGGCAGGCTGTGGATGTGGTCTACCTGGACCTCAGCAAGGCCTTTGACACCATCCCCCACAGCAAACTGCTGGCTAAGCTGTCAGCTCATGGCTTGGACAGCAGCACTCTGTGCTGGGTTAGGAACTGGCTGGAGGCTGAGCCCAGAGAGTGGTGGTGAATGGTGCCACAGCCAGCTGGCAGCCAGGCACCAGTGGTGTGCCCCAGGGATCAGTGCTGGGCCCCATCCTCTTTAACATCTTCATTGATGATCTGGATGAGGGGGTTGAGTCAGTCATCAGCGAGTTTGCAGATGATACCAAGTTGGGAGCAGATTTTGGTCAGTTAGAGAATTGAAAGGCTCTGCAGAGAGACCTCGACTGACTGGACAGATGGGCAGAGTCCAACAGGATGGCATTTAACAAATCCAAGTGCCAGGGGCTGCACTTTGGCCACAGCAACCCCATGCAGAGCTACAGGCTGGGGTCAGAGTGGCTGAGAGCTGCCAAACAGAGAGGGACCTGGGGGTGCTGATTGACAGCCACCTGAACATGAGCCAGCAGTGTGCCCAGGTCCCCAAGAGGGCCAATGGCATCCTGGCCTGCATCAGGAATAGTGTGGCCAGCAGGAGCAGGGAAGTCCTTGTGCCCCTGGACTCTGCATTGGTTAGGCCACACCTTGAGTCCTGTGTCCAGTTCTGGGCCCCTCAGTTTAAGAAGGACATTGAGACACTTGAAGGTGTCCAGAGAAGGGCAACAAGGCTGGGGAGAGGCCTTGAGCACAGCCCTGTGAGGAGAGGCTGAGGGAGCTGGGGTTGTTTAGCCTGGAGAAGAAGAGGCTCAGGGGAGACCTCATTGCTCTCTACAACTACCTGAAAGGTGGTTGTAGCCAGGAGGGGGCTGGTCTGTTCTCCCAGGCAACCAGCACCAGAGCAAGGGGACACAGTCTCAAGTTGTGCCAGGGAAAGTTCTTCACCGAGCGAGTTGTTTGTCACTGGAATGTGCTGCCCAGGGAGGTGGTGGAGTCACCATCCCTGGAGGTGTTCAAGAGGGGATTGGATGTGGCACTTGGCGCCATGGTCTAGTCATGAGGTCTGTGGTGACAGGTTGGACTCCATGATCTTTGAGGTCTCTTCCAACCTTGGTGATACCGTGATGCTGTAACACTGGAGCAAAGTAGGCATTGAGCACCTCAGCCTTTTCTGTATCCATCGTGACCAGGTCTTCACTTCCCTTCTGAAGAGCCCCCCACATCTTCCCTGGCCTCCTTTTTCTTCCTGATGTACCTGAAGAAATTCTTCTGATTCCCCTTTATGTCCCTAGCCAAGTTTAATTCTCTCTGTGCTTTTGCTTTCCTAGCCTCACCCCTGGCTACTTGGACAACCTCTTTGTAGTCTTCCCCTGTGGCCTGTTCTTGCTCCCATTGCTTATAGACTCTTTCTTTGCCCAGGTAAGTCCAGGAGCACCTTGTTCATCCATGCTGGCCACCTGACTCTTTTGACTGCCTTCTTCCTTTTTGTGATGCACTGCTCCTAGGCTTGGAGGAGATGGTCCTTGAATACTGACCAGGTTTCTTAGGCCCTTCTTGCCTCCAGGGCTTTATCCCATGGCACTGTGCCAAGCAGATCTCTGAAGAGGACAAAGTCTGCTCTCTTGAAGTCCTGAGCAGTGAGTTTGCTTAGCACTCTCTGTGGCATATTGGGGATCTTAAACTCTATCATTCCCTGGTCGCTGCGGTCCAGGCTGCCTCTTAAGTTTCACGTCACTCACCAGCCCCTCCATGCTGGTGAGGACAAGGTCCAGCAGAGCACCTTTTGTTGTATGAGTTCCTTTACCACTTGGAGGTGGAAATTGTCATCAGTGCTCTCCAGGAACCCCTTAAATTGCTGGTTCCCTACTGTGTTGTGCTTCCAACAGATACCTGGGTGGTTGAAATCTCCCATGAGGACCAGAGCTTGTGAATACAAAGCTGCTCCTCTGTATTCATAGAGGGCCTCATCCACTTGGTCAGGTGACCTGTAGCAGACCCCCACAATGATGCCATTTTCCCTTGCTTTCCCTTTAATCCTCACCCATAAACTCTCTGTCACCTCTTCTTCTATTCCTGGTGGAGCTCCATGGACTCCTGTTGGTCTTTGATGTAGAAGGCCACGCACCCTGCACTTCAAATGCTCTCTTCCCAGTCTGTGGTCCAATTCCAGGCCCAGAGGGACTCTTAGTGTCATTGGCTTTGATGTGGGATGGCTTGAGGACCCCTTTCCCCAGGCGGTTGATGCCTCCAGGTGGTTGAATCTTCATCCCTGAAGGTGTAAAAGAAGCAGAGATGTGGTGCTAAGGAAGATGCTTTAGCACCAGACATGGTAGAGGCAGATGATGGTTGGACTTAATGATCTTGGAGATCTTTTCCAGCTGAAACAATTCTATAAATCTGTAGCCCTGCCACACTCTCTCAGCCCACTGAGGCACAGCAAATGAGGCACTTTCATGAGAGCTTTAATCACTTCAATGAATCACTTCCATTTTCACAGCCTAAACCAAAGCAAAAGTGCTGTGCGGTTTGCTTGCACTGGACTGGCCTGAAGGTTGGGGTCAGGGACACTGCTAGCTGAGAGGCTCGCTGCAAGGGTGGGAGGAAAGGTGCTTTTGAACTTTGTGCTCTGCCAGGGTGAGGGATGCAGTTTTGAACTGAGGAGAAGAAAGCGTGGCTGTGGAAATCATCCACTCTTCCATTCAAAGCAAGTAAAGAAAGAAAAGAAACTGCCTGAGAAGGGAGGCCATCCTTAACTGCCCCTGGAAAAGAATCTGGGCTTTATCTATGTCATTCTGCAACTCTACCAGGAGTTCTTTCACATTTTCTCTGAGTACCTGAAGTGGAGAGGCTTTGTAGTTCAGGACCTTTATGGGCCAGTAGTCTTTCACTATAGCCCAACTTAAAGAAAGTCCTGATAATCAGAACTACCTGTTCTCAGTGGAGTGGAAATGTCTACATTTGCTGAAAAGCCATCAGCTGCTGTAGCAAGAAGGGTATCAGAGACTAAGAGTGGTGCCAGGTCCTTGCCTGATCAGCTGGGGCTGTGCTTACAGCTGTGCCACCTTGTTTGATAAACATGAGAACAAGTAACCATGCTCACCCACTTGAATAGCATTAAACCTTTTAAGGGGCAGGCCCTTGGAGGTGGTTTATCTGTGTGAAAGATGTATGTGGCAGAATCCAGAAAGCTCTGCCTTAGTGTGTCACACAGGACAGCTTACATGGAGGAGAGGCCTCAAGCACAAGCCCTATGGGGAGAGGCTGAGGGAGCTGGGATTGTTTAGCCTGGAGAAGAGAAGGATCAGGGGAGACCTCATTGCTGTCTACAACTACCTGAAGGGAGGTTGTAGCCAGGAGGGGGTTGGTTTCCTCTCAAGCAACCAGCACCAGAACAAGAGGACACAAGCTGTGCCAGGGGAAGTTTAGGCTGGAGGTGAGGAGAAAGTTCTTCACTGAGAGAGTCATTTGTCATTGGGATGTGCTGCCCAGGGAGGTGGTGGAGTCACCATCCCTGGAGGTGTTCAAGAGGGGATTGGATGTGGCACTTGGTGCCATGGTCTAGTCATGAGGTCTGTGGTGACAGGTTGGACTCGATGATCTTTGAGGTCTCTTCCAACCTTGGTGGTTCTGTGAGGAGAAGGCATGGTATCTAAGTGATTGTTCATTTTTTCTAGAGAGAGCTTTCATGCCTTCTGTTTGGTATTTTCCACCAAGCAGCTGCTGCTGGTGTGTTCCCTGGATTGTATGAGGTGAGGAGAAATCTGTGTTGGTTATCCAAGTAGTGCAAAAATCTAGTTCTAAGCTACTGGTATTTCTAGATTCAGGCTTTCCCTCTCAAGCCATGGAAAGAGAACTTCAGACTGAGAATACATTAATGAAGGATTTCATAACTGTAGATAGGGAGGTAAGCAAAGGAAGGCAATAAGACACTATGTTTACAGGGAACACTCTGTCATTTGTACTCCGGAGTTTTCCCCATGGCTAACTAACACTGGTGAAGATGCTGCATGCCTCAGAGGCAGGAAGCTCCAGGAAGAGCTGTGAGGTGGCAGGTAACACTGACTTCCCAGGAAGCCCTTGGGAAATGAGTCATTTGGATTTCAGCATGACATGCCCTGTGTACCAAGTGCAGGTGTCAAGGTGTTGGCAGTGGGGAGCTGCAGGGGCAGCCTCTGCCTTCTTGCTGGGTACAGCTGCTTCCATCTCGCTCCAACAGACCCACTGCAGGGCACAGGTGAGCACATCAGCTGTGATGCATTTGTAGAAGCATATTTATGAAAAGGTAATTTAAAAGACAACAAAACAACCCCCAGAGCACAGTGTGTGTTGAGAAAAAGTCATGGGAAAGAAAGAAGTGTGAGAAACTGTCCTGAAGCCACCATAGTCAGAGAAGAATGAGGAGAGGAGGCAGCCTCTGGAGGAAATCACAGTGAGGCGGGTGTTTCACTGCAGCTCACAGAGAGGGCCACACCAGAGCAGACATCCACACTGCAGCCCACAGAACACTGCACATCAAAGCAGGTGGCTATGCCCTGAAGGGAGATGCAGCCTATGCAGAGCTCATGCTGGAGCAGGCTCCTGGTAGGAGATGTGACCCAAGGAGTGGAGCCCATGCAGGACCAGTTTGTGAAGGACTGTAGCATGTGGGATGACTGGCACTGGAGCGGAAGGCTAAGAGGAAGCAGTGCCACAGAAGAGCTGTGACAGACTGACTGCAGCCTCCCTTCAACATTCCTCTGCACTGCTCTGAGGGAATGACTAGACTAGACTAGACTGGAATGGAATAGAATAGGATAGGATAGGATAGGATAGGATAGGATAGGATAGGATAGGATAGGATAGGATAGGATAGGATAGGATAGGATAGGATAGACCAGGTTGGAAGAGACCTTCAAGATCATTGCATCCAACCTATCAACCACCACCACTTAAACAACTAACCCATGGCACCAAGCACCCCATCAAGTCTCCTCCTGAACACCTCCAGTGATGGTGACTCCAACACCTCCCCAGGCAGCCCATTCCAATGGGCAATCTCTCTGTGGAGAACTTCCTCCTGACATCCAGCCTAAACCTCCCCTGAGACTGTGTCCTCTGAAGTGTCTGTGAATTTCCCGCTGGCTTGGACATGGTCCAGACAGCTGGCACAGCCTCTTTAGTATCAACTCCCCAGTACCTGAGATAGAACTTGGTGCTGCCTGAGGAGGTAATGGCAGAAGTGGCTTGCATTTGTTTGTTTCAAATGCACTTAGTGATGGTGTTTACATTATTTATATATTTATGTTTATACTTACATATTTGCTCATATTTATGATGGAGTAGATGTTGCAGCCAGAACTCATTCACTCAAGCTCTTGGACTCTGAGAAATGGACCCTCCCTGTTTACAGTTTCTAGGGAGCCAAATTTGCAGGGATGCCACTGCAATTGTATCAGCCAAATTGCTGTAGTCATGGTGATGCTTATCAATGTATCAGATGAAGAGGAACAGGTTGTTTCCCACCTGAATGGTGGAGAAAGAATGCTTGGAGGCTGATTTCTTTTAATGGATGGCTACAAAGCTTAGAGGATCTGCCAGGGGTACTGCTGGAGATGGGCTGTGCTTGTAAATTAAGTGTGCTTGTGACTTTCTCTTGGCAGTGAGATGAACTGGCATGGGATAGCCCATGTCCAGACTGTCAAATACTTCTCACCCTCTGTAACAGGATGGCTGCATCCAAACTGCCCATTGGCAATGGCTCCTACCCAAGCTAACTCCTGATATGTCTCTAAGAAGCTGCTTGGCTTGGATCAAAAGTATCACAGTATCACAGTATCACAAAGGTTGGAAGAGACCCCAAGGATCATCAAGTCCAACCTGTCTCAGTAGACCTCATGACTAGACCATGGCACCAAGTGCCACATCCAATCCCCTCTTGAACACCTCCAGGGACGGTGACTCCACCACCTCCCTGGGCAGCACATCCCAATGACGAACGACTCGCTCGGTGAAGAACTTTCTCCTCACCTCCAGCCTAAACTTCCCTTGGCACAGCTTGAGACTGTGTCCCCTTGTTCTGGTGCTGGTTGCCTGGGAGAAGAGACCAACCCCTTCCTGGATACAACCACCTTTCAGGTAGTTGTAGAGGGCAATGAGGTCACCCCTGAGCCTTCTCTTCTGCAGGCTAAAAAAAAGTGGACCAGAAACTATTTAAACAATTAGAGTATGTGGAGAATGAAGGTGCAGTGCCCAGGTTTCAGCGGCAGAGATGATTGGAATCAATACAGCTGACCAATATGATCGAGTATCGATCCTTTATTCCAGTATTGCAGCCTATGGCACAGGCCTGAGGTGTGAGTATAGCACAGTAAAGCATAGAAAGAGAAGGGACAGGAAAGGCAGAAGTGCCTAGCAAGGGAACTTCCACAACTTATATAAACTGGGAGTGCCTTGTTGGCATGGACTCATTGGTTCCCTGTGAGTGACCACACATCACACTGTTATAGATTATTGGCCCAACTACTGATGACACGTGAGGTTTGTTGATGCAGGTGCATGTCCTGTTGTCCCAAGATAACTTGCTGTGTTTATAGCTACCAGTGTCCTGTTTTAGTTACATGCTGCAGGCACAGCACTGTTTGGTACACTGCTAGCTGGCTCTGCACTTATGCTGAGCATGGCCTAGCACCATGTCAGGCTCTAGGCCTGCACTGCCAGGTTGCTCACACTGCTCGTCGCTGGCATTGCCACACCCAGGGACACTACCCAGCAACTGCTTAATTTGCTGCCTGTTACACCATGGGGATAATCTACTCAGGTCTACTTAGTTACACTTTGATAACATGAAGATAAGATCTCTTAAGGTGTCAGAAAGGTGTTGGGTGTTCCTTTACTTGATTTACATATACATACATACATAGAATAGAGCAGGTTGGAAGAGACCTTCAAGATCATCGTGTCCAACCCCTCAACCAATCCAACACCACCTAAACAACTAACCCATGGCACCAAGCACCCCATCAAGCCTCCTCCTGAACACCTCCAGTGATGGTGACTCCACCACCTCCCCAGGCAGCCCATTCCAATGGGCAATCACTCTCTCTGTATAGAACCTTTTCCTAACATCCAGCCTGAACCTCCCCTGGCACAGCCTGAGACTGTGTCCTCTTGTTCTGGTACTGGCTGCCTGGGAGAAGAGACCAACATCCGTCTGTCTACAACCTCCCTTCAGGTAGTTGTAGAGAGTAATAAGGTCACCCCTGAGTCTCCTCTTCTCCAGGCTAAGCAACCCCAGCTCCCTCAGCCTCTCCTCACAGGGCTGTGTTCCAAACCCCTCACCAACTTTGTTGCTCTTCTCTGGACTCGTTCCAGCAAGTCAACCTCCTTCCTAAACTGAGATCTCATTTGTTGTTTATTTGTTTCATTCATTCTGCCTGGCAGCCCAAAGCACCAAGCTAGGGAATGAAGCTTTTGAAGCTTTTAAACAGTGCTGGGTTAGTTTATTCATTTGTGGTGATTTGGGGAGGAGGGATGGCAGAAGGCCATTTCCACTTGTGTGAAACCCTGCACAGTGATGCAGTTTTGCTAGAGGACTGTTGCTCACTTGCTTGTGCAACGTCTGCTTTGTATTTACTGTTCACCACCCTTGACAGAACAGTGACTGAGTCTCCTTCTATGGCTTCTGCCATTTGTACATAGCACGCTGGATACGCTGAGGGCTACAGAACTCAAACCATTCCCTCTGCTAAGGTTTACTTTCTGTACTATGGTAATTGAATAGCAAAAGGAAGGGGGAACTGGTTGGTACACATCAGAGAGAGGAGGACATCTCTTGTACTCTGATTTTCACTCATTTGGAGGGGAAATAAGATTTTTTTATTGTGGATTACATTTACAATAGAGGAAACAAGGCCTTCTGGTTTTATTCCTTTGAAGTGTCTGATTGGGTTAACTATATAAGTATCAGTAGAATTACCTGGTGAAAACTGCCAATGTTTGGAAGATCTTTTGTGACTGATGAGTGTGAAATGGCATGGACAAGATTGGGTGATACCACCATCACCTGGACAGGCTGGGGGCTGATCTGCTGGAGAGCAGCTTTGTGGAAAAATACCTCTTAGTGCTGGTGTACCATAAGGCAACAATGTGCCCTCAAAGCCAAGGCCAGTGGCACCCTGGGATGCATTAAGAAGAGTATAGCCAGCAGGTTGAGGAGGTTCTTCTTCCCCTCTACTCTGCATCCAATTCTGGATTCCCCAGTTCAAGAAAGATAAGGTACTTCTGGAGAGAGTCCAGTGGAAAGTGACTGAGATGATGAAGGGGGTGGAACATCTACCTTATGAGGAGAGGCTGAGAGAGCTGGGGCTCTTTAGCCTGGAGAAGAGCAGACTGAGGGGGGGAATCTCATTAATGTTTACCAATACCTGAAGGGTGAGTATCAGGAAGATGGAGCCAGACTCTTCCCAGTGGTGTCCAGTGTGACAGGACAAGAGACAATGGACACAAACTGAAACACAGGAGGTTGCATGGGAACATAAGGAAAAAACTTGTTAATTTGAGGGTGGCAGAGCACTGGAACAGGCTGCCTGGGGAGGCTGTGGAGTCTCCATCTCTGAGGGCCTTCCAAATCTGCCTGGATGCATTCCTGTGTGGTTTAATCTAGGTGATCCTTCTCTAGCAGGTGGATTGGAATAGCTGATCTTCAGAGGTCCCTTCCAACTCCTCCCATGCTGTGATTTTGTGAACCACACTTACAAGACTGTTGTATTTGCTGTGCAATATTCTCTAACTGCTATTTTCCTATTTAGCTCTTCTGTTTATACTCACAACAGAGCTTGCCTCAGATTTCCTGGTGTGAAAAAATAATAATAGCTCTTCATAAACCAGAGTTAATTAGTGTAATGAGCTGGAGCCTGGTACAGGCATTTCTCTCCTGCATAAGCCTAAAAGGCTTAATCAATGTCTAATCAACTGCACTGCTTAATAAAGTAGCTGGCTTCCTTAATGAAAAGGTTGTGGGTTTAGTGATTTTTAGAGTCCTTTAATGTCCATAGCCTTCAAGATAATGGCCAAAAATGTTTTCAGGGAAGGCTCGGTGTGGTTTGGTGTGGGGAAACGGTCTAGCTGACCGTGGGCTAGAAAGGCAACTTGAGTTATGCTAATGAGGAAAATTAAGTACATGCTAAACATATATGACTTATGGTGCTCAGCTCTCCTCCCAAATCATGCTAAATGTCACCTAGAAGGCAGAATAGAAAATAGAATAGAATAAACCAGGTTGGAAGAGACCTTCAAGATCATTGCATCCAACCCATCAACCAATTCAACCCACCTGAACAACTAACCCACGGCACCAAGCACCCCATCAAGTCTCCTCCTGAACACCTCCAGTGATGGTGACTCCACCACCTCCCCAGGCAGCCCATTCCAATGTGCAATCACTCTCTCTGTATAGAACTTCCTCCTCACATCTAACCTAAACCGCCCCTGGCGCAGCCTGAGACTGTGTCCTCTTGTTCTGGTACTGGCTGCCTGGGAGAAGAGACCAACATCTGCCTGGCTACAACCTCCCTTCAGGTAGTTATAGAGAGCAATAAGGTCTCCCCTGAGCCTCCTCTTCTCCAGGCTAAGCAGCCCCAGCTCCCTCAGCCTCTCCTCACAGGGCTGTGTTCCAAACCCCTCATCAACTTCGTTGCCCTTCTCTGGACACCTTCCAGCAAGTCAACCTCCTTCCTAAACTGAGGGGCCCAGAACTGGACACAGGACTCAAGGTGTGGCCTAACCAGTGCAGTGTACAGGGGCAGAATGACCTCCCTGCTCCTGCTGGCCACACTGTTCCTGATGCAGGCCAGGATGCCATTGGCCCTCCTGGCTGCCTGGGCACACTGCAGGCTCATGTTCAGCCTACCATCAACCAGTACCCCCAGGTCCCTCTCTGCCTGGCTGCTCTCCAGCCACTCTGACCCCAACCTGTAGCTCTGCATGGGGTGGCTGTGGCCAATGTGCAGAACCCGGCACTTGGATGTGTTCAATCTCCTGCCCTTGGACTCTGCCCATCTGTCCAGCCTGTCCAGGTCCCTCTGCAGAGCCTCTCTACCCTCCAGCAGATCAACTCCTGCCCCCAGCTTGGTGTCATCTGCAAATTTCCTGATGATGGACTCAATGCCCTCATCCAGATCATCAATGAAGATGTTACAGAGCACAGGGCCCAGCACTGATCCTTGGGGCACACCACTAGTCTGGACCCAGGTATAAAATCCACAAGAGGGATATCTCTTTCATGAGCGTGCAGTGGGGCCCCTGCACCGGTGGGTGTGTGTGGGCACCAGTACCAACACCACTGCAGGGGGGCAGTGTGGCCAGCATCACCAGCAGCAGCTGCTGGGAGGGAAGGACAGAGATGAGGATGATGAATGGGCTGTGTTTCTTTTCATCCACCCATGACAGGGACACCTTTCTTGGTGAGAGTCACACCTTCAATACATGGCTTAACTTTCACTAGCCTTTCTGTTGAGCATCAGAGCTATCCCAAAGGTTTGCATCCCTGGCTTTGCTGGATGTTACCCAGGATTTATTAACCTGAGCTCATCTCAGTTACTGAATTTATCACTGGCAATCCCCAATCCCTTTTATGTGTTGCTTCAATCAATGAATCCATTTAATTGGTTCAAATTTCTGAACTTGTGTCAGGGCAAGTCCTCATTGGGGCACTTGGAAGGGAGGCAAACAGTAAGTCTCCTAAACATTTCCAAGAGTCCTGGGCTCCAAGCCAGGCAGACATTGGGATCTTACCCTTAACATGACATTCAAGTTAGCTTACCACTCTAGTCTCCTGCTTTAAACTGCATAGCCAAAAGTGCTGACACAGGAGATAGTATCTAGCACAACCACAGAAATAGTAGACTCCTTTCATCTAGTCACTGCTAGTCAGCAAGAACTATCTCAGTTCCTATTTTTATCAGCAAATTAGATCTTCTGTCAAGAAATTAATGTTTGTCTCTTGTTGCTGTTGCCAGCCACACTGCTGCTTTTTGTGCCTTGCCTGGTGTATTCCATAACTCTGTTTTAAACCCAGGGGAGACCATGGCCGGTGACAGCTACAGAAGACCTCAGTGTCTTGCACCTTTCCCCTCAAAATACTGCTTTTTTGCCAGGACCTCGTTCTATACAGAACTGAGCATTGTGTGGCACCAGGAGGCACTCAATTAAATCAGCCTCAGGTTTCTACTGAAGTCCAAGTCCTTAGTCCCTTCTGTCCTGTTTGATTAGGGGTCAGCGGTGCCTTTCAGTGCAGCACGTTGCAGTGGCTGAGGAGCTCTTGTGTTGTTTAGGGTTTGGGGCACAGTAACTACTTTGAGAGAAGTCATCTGTGATGGATAGATCCAACAGGTTTGCTGGATTCTGTGGACATTAACAAAATGATCTCCTTCTATTATCAGGTGACCCGTCTGGTGGATGTGGGGAGGCCTGTGGATGTGGTCTACCTGGACTTCAGCAAGGCCTTTGACACCGTCCCCCATAGCAAACTGCTGGCTAAGCTGTCAGCTCGTGGCTTGGACAGCAGCACTCTGAGCTGGGTTAGGAACTGGCTGGAGGCTGAGCCCAGAGAGTGGTGGTGAATGGTGCCACAGCCAGCTGGCAGCCAGGCACCAGTGGTGTGCCCCAGGGATCAGTGCTGGGCCCCATCCTCTTTAACATCTTCATTGATGATATGGATGAGGGGGTTGAGTCAGTCATCAGCAAGTTTGCAGATGACACCAAGTTGGGAGAAGATGTTGGTCAGTTAGAGGGTGGAAAGGCTCTGCAGAGGGACCTCGACCGACTGGACAGATGGGCAGAGTCCAACAGGATGGCATTCAAAAAGTCCAAGTGCCAGGTGCTGCACTTTGGCCACAGCAATCCCATGCAGAGCTACAGGCTGTGGTCAGAGTGGCTGGAGAGCTGCCAAACAGAGAGGGACCTGGGGGTGATGATTGACAGCTGGCTGAACATGAGCCAGCAGTGTGCCCAGGTGGCCAAGAGGGCCAATGGCATCCTGGCCTGCATTAGGAATAGTGTGGCCAGCAGGAGCAGGGAGGTCATTGTGCCCCTGGACTCTGCATTGGTTAGGCCACACCTTGAGTCCTGTGTCCAGTTCTGGGCCCCTCAGATCAGGAAGGACATTGAAACACTTGAAGGTGTCCAGAGAAGGGCAACAAGGCTGGGGAGAGGCCTTGAGCACAGCCCTGTGAGGAGAGGCTGAGGGAGCTGGGATTATTTAGCCTGGAGAAGAGGAGGCTCAGGGGAGACCTCATTGCCCTCTACAACTACCTGAAAGGTGGTTGTAGACAGGAAGGGGTTGGTCTCTTCTCCCAGGCAACCAGCACCAGAACAAGGGGACACAGTCTCAAGCTGTGCCAGGGGAGGTTTAGACTTGAAGTGAGGAAAAAGTTCTTCACCGAGCGAGTCGTTCGCCATTGGAATGTGCTGCCCAGGGAGGTGGTGGAGTCACCGTCCCAGGAGGTGTTCAAGAGGGGATTGGACGTGGCACTTGGTGCCATGGTCTAGTCGTGAGGTCTGTTGAGACAGGTTGGACTTGATGATCCTTGGGGTCTCTTCCAACCTTAGTGATACTGTGAGACTGTGAAAATCAATCTAGTTCTGGTGGAGAGAGGGTGGAAAAGGGAACCATGCCTCTTCTCAGCCAGCTCTGGTTCCTCCTGTTTGGATATGAAGAAACAGGGTCTTTATCTTCATCTCTTCTTTGAAGTCCATTAGAACTTGAGAGGGATGCCTTCTTTGGACCACTGCTCATTTCTGTTCTGAAGTCACTACAAGATCCCTCTTGCCAGTTATAACCCATTACTAGATTTGATACACATCTCATCCTCTGGGAACTCATTTGAAATGACTGTGCTCTTACCACAGAAAGCTCATCTTCTGGACCAGTAAGATTCATAGTTTGTTCCAGGGAATTCCAGGCCTGTCAGCCTGGCCTCAGTGCCAGGCAAGATTATGGAAGAGGTCATCTTGAGTGCCATCACACAGCACTTACAGGATGGCCAAGGGATCAGGCCCAGCCAGCATGGATTTAGGAAGGGCAGGTCCTGCCTGACCAACCTGATCTCCTTCTATGCTCAGGTGACTGCCTGGTGGATGTGGGGCAGGCTGTGGATGTAGTCTACCTGGATCTCAGCAAGGCCTTTGACACTGTCCCCCACAGCAAACTCCTGGCCAGGCTGTCAGCCCCTGGTTTGGATGGGAGCACTCTGAGCTGGGTTAGGAACTGGCTGGAGAGCCGAGCCCAGAGAGTGGTGGTGAATAGTGCCACATCCAGCTGGCAGCCAGGCACCAGTGGTGTGCCCCAGGGATCAGTGCTGGGCCCTGTGCTCTGTAACATCTTCATTGATGATCTGGATGAGGGCTTTGAGTCCATCATCAGTGAATTTGCAGATGACACCAAACTGGGGGCAGGAGTTGATCTGCTGGAGGGCAGAGGCTTTGCAGAGGGACCTGGACAGGCTGGACAGATGGACAGAGTCCAAGGGCAGGAGATTGAACACATCCAAGTGCCAGGCTCTGCACATTGGCCACAACAACCCCAGGCAGAGCTGCAGGCTGGGGTCAGAGTGGCTGGAGAGCAGCCAGGCAGAGAGGGACCTGGGGTGCTGGTTGATGGTAGGCTGAACATGAGCCTGCAGTGTGCCCAGGCAGCCAAGAGGGCCAATGGCATCCTGGCCTGCATCAGGAACAGTGTGGCCAGCAGGAGCAGGGAGGTCATTGTGCCCCTGTACACTGCACTGGTTAGGCCACACCTTGAGTCCTGTGTCCAGTTGTGGGCTCCTCAATTTAGGAAGGAGGTTGACTTGCTGGAGTGTGTCCAGAGAAGGGCAACGAAGTTGGTGAGGGGTTTGGAACACAGCCCTGTGAGGAGAGGCTGAGGGAGCTGGGGTTGCTTAGCCTGGAGAAGAGGAGACTCAGGGGTGACCTCATTGCTCTCTACAACTACCTGAAGGGAGGTTGTAGCCAGGCAGGGGTTGGTCTCTTCTCCCAGGCAACCAGCACCAGAACAAGAGGACACAGTCTCAGGCTGCACCAGGGGAGGTTTAGGCTGGAGGTTAGGAGGAAGTTTTACACCGAGAGAGTGATTGCCCATTGGAATGGGCTGCCTGGGGAGGTGGTGGGGTCGCCATCACTGGGGGTGTTCAGGATGAGGCTTGACAGGATGCTTGGTTGCATGGTTTAGTTGATGAGGTGGTATTGGATGATAGGTTGGATGTGATGATCTTGAAGGTCTCTTCCAACCTGGTCTATTCTATTCTATTCTATTCTATTCTATTCTACTCTACTCTACTCTACTCTACTCTATTCTATCAAGTCTGAATTTACAGTTAAACCCAATGTGGACATTCCTCTGGCAAGTGATTTTTAATGACTCTCATGTGAGCCTTCCTCTATCATGATTCTTGTCCTTTTGCCTCCTTTACTTGCCATGTAGTTTTTGGTTTATGGTCAGATTCAATGCAGGAGTGAGGTGTGACATCTCTGTTCATTTTTCTGCAGCTGTATCCAGCTGTGAACCTGAATGTTTTCTTTTGTTGGAATGGCTTAAAGTTGAAAAGAAATGTGGAAGGCATCTATGATTGCATGGTCTCATTGTAAGGAAGGGATGAAAATGAGGTAAAATTTGGCTCTCATAAACCTGCAGCAAAGCTGTAAATAACAAACCCCTCTGTTTTGCCACCTTTCTTTTGTAAATGAGGCATCTTCTGAAGGCAGTTGCATTTTATTTAAGAGCAGATTGTAAAGTTTGGAATAAACATAAATCCCACGAACCAGCCCTAGTGTTCAGATTTGTGTACATATCCTTTCATTCAGCTAGAAGGCAGTTACATTTCCCTAGCTGTAGCTGAAGTTGTCTTATTGTGAATCCAATCTTTTGGTCCTTTTTTAGTTCTTATTCAAGGCTAAAGAGAGGCAGAGGTGTTTTATGCAAGATAAGACATCCCTGTTCACTGTATTGCTCTGTCAAGTACTTCCACTCTCCGTTGCTTGTTGTGTTTATAAGGAGAAAGGGGCTGGCATGTCCTAAAATGCTTACCAGCCTCTGTAGAATGACAATGAATGTTGACCCCACTACTGCATGGCACCTCACAGTATCACAGTATCACAGTCTCACAGTATAACTAAGGTTGGAAGAGACCCCAAGGATCATCAAGTCCAACCTGTCACCACAGACCTCATGACTAGACCATGGCACCAAGTGCCACGTCCAATTTCCCCTTGAACACCTCCAGGGACGGTGACTCCACCACCTCCCTGGGCAGCACATTCCAATGACGAATGACTCGCTTGGTGAAGAACTTTCTCCTCACTTCGAGTCTAAACCTCCCCTGGCACAGCTTGAGACTGTGTCCCCTTGTTCTGGTGCTGGTTGCCTGGGAGAAGAGACCAACCCCTTCCTGTCTACAATCACCTTTCAGGTAGTTGTAGAGGGCAATGAGGTCACCCCTGATCCTTCTCTTCTCCAGGCTAAACAACCCCAGCTCCCTCAGCCTCTCCTCACAGGGCTGTGCTCAAGGCCTCTCCCCAGCCTTGTTGTCCTTCTCTGGACACCTTCAAGTGTCTCAATGTCCTTCCTAAACTGAGGGGCCCAGAACTGGACACAGTACCTCCACCCAAAGCTCAATAACTGACTAAAGTCTCTACATTTTACAAGGCAGAGATCCTCTCTGTAGTTTGAAGTGGGAGGGCTGCTGTCAGGAAATACATCTAGGAGTTGTAACTTCATTTGTTGTTTTATTAACTTTACAAACTTCAGTGTGTATTCCAACATGTATTCCACTTTTGCTGCGGTAGCAGAAAGAAGCCCCAGAATCTTTTCTTTGTTTAGTTATTTGTTGCTTTCAGATCAGTGCATTCACTTACATATTTCTAGACATGAACTCATTTCTACTGTTTTCTCAGAAAAAAATCTGCTTTTCTCACACTTAGGAGTGTGCTGCCTAATGTATTTTACAGCTATGCCTCTGAGCTCTGTCCCAGATCCCACAGTATTCTGCTGGGATATTGGGCAGATCTCACTTCAAAAGACAGCTAAAAAAGAAGATGAACTGACAAAAGCATTTCAGGTTTTTGATGTTGGTCAGACCCTGACAGTCACAAAGGCTGAATTCAGGAGAGAGATTGAAACCTTTCTCTTCCATCTGACAGAAGCCGAATTCAACACTGTGCTGGCAGAGGCGCACTGCAACATTGCTGTTTGTAATAATGTAGAGGCTGTTCCTATTTATGTCAAGCACAAAATGTCAATGGGAGCAGGTTCCAGACCAATAACCTTAAAGAAAAGATGCTGGATGTGGTCAAAACCATCTTCAAGTGAGTACCATCAAAAACCTGCAAAAGTAATGTGAGCTAAATTTAACAGTTGGTGGGAGAGTCACTGATGGCTGAGCCGCCTTCTCTTGTTCCCTTCCCTTGTTGCCAGTATCCCTGTGCTTCCCCAGCAGACACCAAAAGCTCTCACACACAGAGCAAAGGGTTTCCCACCATGGCATGAGATCTGCTGGTGACATCAGGCTCAAAGGCAAGAATTCATCTGATGGCTCTTTTTGCCAGAGCCCTCATCACACCCTGCAATTGGTGGGATAGCAAACACTGCTTGTGCTCCCAATCCCTTAACCGTCCGTCCCAAGTCCCTAAAGTCTCTCTTCATTGCCTGTGGGCTTCTTGGTTTGAGTTCATCTCTACCTATTTGAAAAATTAGCAATGGGCAGTAATCCAAAAACCGAGGCAGGGTGGGAAGTTTTCTTTTTACATCTTTGGCCCTTGTCCCAGGAAGGCAGCAGACTTTCCTAAGTCCCCCTGCAGAGCAGTGGATCAGTTTGCAAGAGCACCTGTGGAGGTGGGGTAGGTTCTGAGGTGATGCCTACCACACCTGGCAGGAATTTGTCACCACTGTTCCCTGTCTTGTAAGTCAGCCTGTGCAGCAAGCTGGAGAGAGGATTGAGAGCTCTCTGCATCCTTAGCTCTCTGCTCTGGTTGAAAGTGTTTCAAGGCAGGTAGAGTTTGCCTCCACCAGCCTATCTCCCTCTCACACTCCTTTAGAGTCCTCAGGCTTTCAACTGCCTCTTGCAGCTCAGCCAGCAGGTCGATCAGGTCATTGACCTGCTCTCAGGCAGGCATTGTCTGTGCAGTCTGTCACTGCAAGGGAAAGGCTGTGGTGCTCCCCACAGCCAGGGGCCTGGACACCGACCAGTTTACCTGGGACCACTGTCTGGGTCACCACATTTCTTGTGTCAGCAGCTTTTGCCTGACTTGCAACCAAGAAGGCCAAAGTTACAAGTCAGTGACTTCCCAAGTTTGTAAAGTAAATGTAATATTGTGATCAGGAATTCCTGCCTTTCAGTATCCCACAAAAGTGACCCAATTCTGATGATCTTATCAGCTGTGAATTCCTTCACACTTCACCATACAACTCAAAGAACAGAGAGGGAAACAGACTGTGTTACAGTGCAGTTCTCTTCTCTTGTCCTCTGTCTGAGGGTCCTAGAACTGGACACAGGACTCAAGGTGTGGCCTAACCAGTGCAGTGTACAGGGGCAGAATGACCTCCCTGCTCCTGCTGGCCACACTGATCCTGATGCAGGCCAGGATGCCATTGGCCCTCTTGGCTGCCTGGGCACACTGCAGGCTCATGTTCAGCCTACCATCAACGAGCACCACCAGGTCCCTCTCTGCCTGGCTGCTCTCAGCCACTCTGACCCCAGCCTGTAGCACTGCATGGGGTTGCTGTGGCCAAAGTGCAGAACCTGGCACTTGGATGAGTTAAATCTCCTGCTGTTGGATTCTGCCCATCTGTCCAGCCAGTGCAGGTAACTAAGTTTACATATACATATATATATAACTAGTAATTATATCCCTCTATAGATTTATATATCTATATAGAAAAATAATAATTCTAAATATTATATATATATACACACACACACACATATACATATATATACACATATATATATATATCAATTTTGTTTTTTTCATATGTCCTTTGTTCTTGTTTATCTAGGTAAACTGATCTGTAGCATTCCCATTTTAAACCTATCAGCCTGTAATGGGTTAAGCCCATTTCAGCTATGACTGGTGCTAAATTCTTTGTTAATACTAAACTAACATTAAGGACACACCTCAAACACCTTGAATAGTCTTTTGGAACAAGAGAAGGATGCATCACTGGGAATGAATATGTTTTCATCTAGAGATGTGAACTATCAGAGAGATAGAGTTGAGAAATCTTTATTTTACATGATTGTTAAGGTTGCAACTTCCTGGGGGAGGAATTTGCTCGAAATTAAATTACAGTATCACAGTCTCACAGTATAACTAAGGTTGGAAGAGACCTCGAGGATCATCAAGTGCAACCTGTCCCAACAGACCTCATGAATAGACCATGGCACCAAGTGCCACGTCCAATCTCCCCTTGAACACCTCCAGGGATGGTGACTCCACCCTGGGCAGCACATTCCAATGACGAACGACTCGCTCGGTGAAGAACTTTCTCCTCACTTCAAGTCTAAACCTCCCCTGGCACAGCTTGAGACTGTGTCCCCTTGTTCTGGTGCTGGTTGCCTGGGAGAAGAGACCAACCCCTTCCTGGCTACAACCACCTTTCAGGTAGTTGTAGAAGGCAATGAGGTCTCCCCTGAGCCTCCTCTTCTCCAGGCTAAACAACCCCAGCTCCCTCAGCCTCTCCTCACAGGGCTGTGCTCAAGGCCTCTCCCCAGCCTTGTTGCCCTTCTCTGGACACCTTCAAGTGTCTCGATGTCCTTCTTAAACTGAGGGGCCCAGAACTGCCCTGCTTAATTCTAAGACAAATTGCTGGGAGAAGCAGTAAAGCAGAATACACAAACTAAAACAAGACCCTAAGATAGGTTTGTTTTTGCCATTTGAGAAAAGAATGAACAATGCAAATGAAGTGTTTAACCCCAAATCTGATCTCACTTATCCTTGTGTATTGAAATACAGATTCCAATACTGGCACAGATACTGTGCTTACCTTGACTGCCTGTCAAAGATCATGGAAACTGCCAGAAGTCCTAGCACGCTCAGCAGGTACCATGTTATGCTGTCAAATAGCTCCTGAATTGCAGTCATGAATCAGTTGTGAGTTGTCTAGCTCTCAAGGCAGAATCTAGCTGCTAATGTGAGCTAGTGACATAGAAATAGGATAAGCTTTTTCCTCAAATTGCTTCTTGTGTGTGTATAATTTTAGGAAGGAGGTCGACTTGCTGGAACGAGTCCAGAGAAGGGCAACAAAGTTGGTGAGGAGTTTGGAACACAGCCCTGTGAGGAGAGGCTGAGGGAGCTGGGGTTGCTTAGCCTGGAGAAGAGGAGGCTCAGGGGAGACCTTATTGCTCTCTACAACTACCTGAAGGGAGGTTGCAGACAGGCAGAGGTTGGTCTCTTCTCCCAGGCAGACAGCACCAGAACAAGAGGACACAGTCTCAAGCTGCACCAGGGGAGGTTTAGGCTGGAGGTTAGGAGGAAGTTCTATACAGAGAGAGTGATTGCCCATTGGAATAGGCTGCCTGGGGAGGTGGTGGAGTCACCATCAGTGGAGGTGTTCAGGAGGAGACTTGATGGGGTGCTTGGTGCCATGGTTTAGGTGGGTTGGATTGGTTGATGGGTTGGACACGATGATCTTGAAGGTCTCTTCCAACCTCTCCTCTCCTCTCCTCTCCTCTCCTCTCCTCTCCTCTCCTCTCCTCTCCTCTCCTCTCCTCTCCTCTCCTCTCCTCTCCTCTCCTCTCCTCTCCTCTCCTCTCCTCTCCTCTCCTCTCCTCTCCTCTCCTCTCCTCTCCTCTCCTCTCCTCTCCTCTCCTCTCCTCTCCTCTCCTCTCCTCTCCTCTCCTCTCCTCTCCTCCCCTCCCCTCCCCTCCCCTCCCCTCCCCAAACCTTCCCAAACCTTCCCAAACCTTCCCTTCCCAAACCTTCCCTTCCCTTCCCTTCTCTCTCATTGCTGTAGTTGCCATAGGAATACTACCTGATTGCCAAAGGGAAAGGAATGGTCTCTCCTAAACTGCTGATCTGCTGCTGCAAAAATATGAACCCTTAAGACTAATCAATCTTTTCTGTAAAATAACAATGAAAGGTGCCTGTGAAAGAGGTTGTAACCGATTCACTTTACTAGAGATTTGAAAACATGCCACTCAGCTTGACGTGTCTTTAAGGGAAACACAGAAGCTAAGCCGAGGGACCCAGTTATGGGAAGCTCATAATGTTCCAGGATTCCATCCTGTAGGAGTAAATAACTCATCTTTGCCTCAAATGCAAGTAATTTCCCTGTAATGAAGTTGACAAGGCAACAGCTGTATAGAAGCTGGGATTAAGTTTGGATTCTTACCCTCAATGAAGTAAAATCACCCCCCACAAACCTGTACTCCCACAGTACCTTTCTCAGTGGAGCACTAAATATTTTTCATGTCACTCCCCCTCCATCCAGTGAAATATAAAGGGTGAGGTTTTGCAGGGGGATTTCCTTCAGTTTGCCCTGTAGGTTTGGCCTCAACAAAAATTCTGTAGCGCCAGTCCAACTTTTTTCCCAGTAAATGCAAAGCTAAGAGAATGCTCTGACAAAGAGAGAATGAGGGAATGGAATACTGAGGATACAGAAATGGGATCAGGGCTTTGAAAGGAAGCAGGAGGATGAAGAGGAGCAGGAAAAAAAAGGTGCCGTGGGTTAGTTGCTTGGGCGGTGTTGGATTGGTTGATGGGTTGGATGCGATGATCTTGAAGGTCTCTTCCAACCTGGTTTATTCTATGTATTCTATGTATTCTACAGGCAATTTGTGAGTGGGGAGCTGCTCAATCAGCAGCATCATAAACCCCTGACAGATAAAAAAAGGGAGAGACCTAAGCCACTTTCTCCCAGAGAGACAGAGGAGCTTAAGAGATTCTAATTAATTAGTGAAACCTAATGAAATAACAAACGCTGGATGTTTCCTGGAATAAAAGGTTAATCTTTTCTTTAGTACATGAAGTTTAACCAAAAAAAAAGGTGAAGCTTTTTGTGCAGTTGGACTTTCTTCCAGTGTTCATGGAGAATGTATAAGATGTTAGTCCTGATTTCCTTTTAAGCTCACTAAAATGTGGAAAGTAAGGGTCATGCTTAGTGGATCTTGTCTGTTGGCCATCTGGGTTTTCGGAGAACTGCTCCGGGCGTCTGCCAAGTACGAAAGCAAAACTCAAGGCAGGCCATCGGAGAGCTTGAGGTCATTTGGCCACTGGAGGGCAGCACAGGTGCTGGTTTCCAGGAGTTTTGCCAGGAGGCATCAGCAGAGCCGCTTGCTTTCCCTATTTAAAACTCAAAATGCCGCTGAAATGCTGGCAGAGCTTGTCTCCGAGGACTTAATCCCACAAATACAGATGTGAAGAAAACTGTACAAAGGTTTTCAGAAGGCTGAAGCCAGAAAAGGTTGTACAGGGAGTGGAATGTGGCACCTGCAGATCCCGCTAGTGAAAGTAAACTTGGCTGGCAGTTGCTTCTGAGAATTACCTGCTCTGGTGCTTGATGAAAATCAAAAGGATTAGGAAACAAAAGCTAAATGAAGATGATGTATTTTTCAAAAGAACTTTAACAATGACTGATGACCTGGATCTCAGAGTTGTGCTGGGGGAGAAAGGGAAGAAGAGATATACTTATTATTCTCTGAAGAACACTTGCCGGGCACAGAGGAGAGTAGAACACTGTCATTATGACTTGTGATGCTGGGACTCCTCCCTCGTTGGGACAGGATACTCTGTCATCCCAAGGGCAAGATCAGGCTGCTAACATCCCTTTGTGTAGCTTCTGGCACCAAACAAAAATGTCTTCCAAGAAAAACTATTTTACACTAACAGTCCTCACACTTCTGGTAGAAGAGCAGCTGGCATGTCTCTGTTCTGCTCAGGGATCCAGATTTGTGGTGGTTTTCTCCAAGAGCAGTGCAGAGCTATGAAGAGTAGCCACAACAAAAGCAGGATAGTGTAGCATAGCATAGCATAGCATAGCATAGAATAAACCAGGTTGGAAGAGACCTTCAAGATCATCGTGTCCAACCTATCAACTAATCCAACACCACCTAATCAACTAACCCATGGCACCAAGCACCTGAGCAAGTCTGCTCCTGAACACCTCCAATGATGGTGACTCCACCACCTCCTTGGGCAGGAACATTGGCCCTCCTGGCCGCCTGGGCACACTGCAGGCTCATGTTCAGCCTACCATCAACCAGCACCTCCAGGTCCCTCTCTGCCTGGCTGCTCTCCAGCCACTCTGACCCCAGCCTGTAGCACTGCCTGGGGTTGCTGTGGCCAATGTGCAGAGCCTGGCACTTGGATGTGTTCAATCTCCTGCCCTTGGACTCTGCCCATCTGCCCAGCCTGTCCAGGTCCCTCTGCAGAGCCTCTCTACCCTCCAGCAGATCAACTCCTGCCCCCAGCTTGGTGTCATCTGCAAATTTACTGATGATGGACTCAATGCCCTCATCCAGATCATCAATGAAGATGTTAAAGAGCATGGGGCCCAGCACTGATCCCTGGGGCACACCACTGGTGCCTGGCTGCCAGCTGGCTGTGGCACCATTCACCACCACTCTCTGGGCTCGGCCCTCCAGCCAGTTCCTAACCCAGTGCAGTGTGCTTCCATCCAAGCCATGGGCTGACAGCTTGGCCAGGAGTCTGCCATGGGGGACGGTGTCAAAGGCCTTGCTGAGGTCCAGGTAGACTACATCCACAGCCTGCCCTACCAGGCAGTCACCTGATCATAGAAGGAGGTCAAGCCACTTCCTTGCATTTGTAGATGTGCACAGTCCAAAACCAAAACTCTTGCATAGGTGCCCCTGTAGTGGTATTTCACCAGTATACATAGAATACACAGAATACATAGAATAAACCAGGTTGGAAGAGACCTTCAAGATCATCGCCTCCAACCCATCAACCAATCCAACACCACCTAATCAACTAACCCATGGCACCAAGCACCCCATCAAGTCTCCTCCTGAACACCTCCGATGATGGCGACTCCACCACCTCCCCAGGCAGCCCATTCCAATGGGCAATCACTGTGATGCATGTTTGGTTTATGCTCACTGATGCACTCTCGGTTTCTGTTAATCTAAACATTGTTACTGTATTTATTTTCAGCCACAGTCACCAAACAATGCCATTAAGTCAGCTTTAATTTCTGCTGACAGAGAAAGTATGTTGACCAGGGTAATAACCCAGGGTAATAACAGAAACATCATGCTCAAGTGTGAATTCATGTCAGATAAATAGATGTACTGACAGCAGTTTAGTAATGCATTTCAAAGGTTGTTGCCCTGCTGTTGTATCACGAAGATATGGTCATGCTGGTGTACTTAGGGCTTTTTGTTGCTGTTTTGTTTCTTTATGGTAAAGTACTAATACTTTAAAAGCCTCTATAGTCCATACTGCAAATCTCTTTTTAGCATCAGAAACCCAAGCACTCTTCTCTTTCAAGCAGTCTTGCAACAAATCTCTGGAGTAGGGCTGGCATTTTATTTCTTAGCTACTAGATGCTTGTGGCTCACGTAACAGAATAGGCTAATTGTGCATCATATCATCTCATTAAACTCTGTATCTCAAGCCAGGGGCTTTTTGGTTGTTTGGAGTGCATTTCTTTCCCTCCCTTCTGTGTGTGTGGGGTCTTGCTTGTGAGAGCAGGCTGTCTTAAACCAGGGCAGCAAGTTAACCTAGTGTTACATATCATGTCTAGTAGTAGATGTTATTTGCAAGGGCACAGAAGAGTGTTCCATGCCTTCTAGAGCGCTGTGTGACAGTCTGTTGGCTATAGCCTTCGTCACAGAGAAAGGAATACATTAAACATAACCTGATGTAAATTCCAAGGAAAATCCAGCCTCCTGCTGTGCTTGGCCTGTAATTTGGGAGGGGGAAATAAAATCTTCCTGATTTCACAGCTGTTATTGCACCTCAGGGCTGCAGCAGTATTTGCAACACATTTGCTTCCCTTCCACTCGGCAGGACATGTGAATATATCCTCACTCTAGTCTGAATAAAATATTAACATATCACAAGGCTGTTAGGACAGATTGCATCCAAGACAATCTCTTCTCATTGTAGAAAAGCCTATCAATCATAACTTGCTATGGTTATATTAATGCCAGAGCTTTTATTCGTTTGGTTACATGCAGCTGACTGCAGAGGAACATTTACATTTTCACGTTAAGTGTTTCCTATCACAAAAGAAACTGATGAAATAACTTCTTATTATAGAATTTCTAGATTGAGAATATCTCCCCAAGTCCTGATTGGAAGGGTATTTCATTTACAAGGTTCTCTGCTTTTTTTTGTATTTAACAAGGTTGTGAGCTATTGTGGATATTTTAGTACATTAACAGAAAACATCCTTAATTAAAGGCGAGGTTGCTGCTACAGATCTATACCAGGAACAATTCAGTTACAGATGTACTGCAAGATATTGGGGTCAGAGTGGCTGGAGAGATGCCAAACAGAGAGGGACCTGGGGGTGCTGATTGACAGCTGCCTAAACATGAGCCAGCAGTGTGCCCAGGTGGCCAAGAAGGCCAATGGCATCCTGGCCTGCATTAGGAATAGTGTGGCCAGCAGGAGCAGGGAGGTCATTGTGCCCCTGGACTCTGCATTGGTTAGGCCACACCTTGAGTCCTGTGTCCAGTTCTGGGCCCCTCAGTTTAGGAAGGACATCGAGACACTTGAAGGTGTCCAGAGAAGGGCAACAAGGCTGGGGAGAGGCCTTGAGCACAGCCCTGTGAGGAGAGGCTGAGGGAGCTGGGATTGTTTAGCCTGGAGAAGAGAAGTATCAGGGGTGACCTCATTGCCCTCTACAACTACCTGAAAGGTGGTTGTGGCCAGGAAGGGGTTGGTCTCTTCTCCCAGGCACCCAGCAGCAGAACAAGGGGACACAGTCTCAAGCTGTGCCAGGGCAGGTTTAGACTCGAGGTGAGGAGAAAGTTCTTCACTGAGCGAGTCGTTCGTCATTGGAATGTGCTGCCCAGAGAGGTGGTGGAGTCACCGTCCCTGGAGGTGTTCAAGAGGGGATTGGATGTGGCACTTGGTGCCATGGTCTAGTCGTGAGGTCTGTTGGGACAGGTTGGACTTGATGATCCTTGGGGTCTCTTCCAACCTTAGTTATACTGTGAGACTGTGATACTGTGATATGTGAATGTATGATGTACACAGACAATTATTCAGACGCACTGCAGAGTTCATATAGTCTTTTAAATATTGATCTCTAACAGGTCACAGTGATTATTCCTAACTTAAACCTTACTCTGCTTCTGTTTGGAGGCACATTGTCAGTCAAGGACTCATTTATGTTTGTAACTGTATTTGGGGTTTGAATTTTTACTTGCATGTTAAGGAAAAACCAACCAACAAAGAAAAACTGAACCACAAAACCCCAACAAACCTAAATCAACAACATCAACAACAAAAGACACACCACCACCACCCCCAAGTTGAAAGTAAAAAGTTCCTAATGTCCTCAGTAAAATACAAAACAGTTACTTTTTTCTGTAGGCAGAAAGGCACATTTAAAGCACCTACCACAGGTGCCTGGGTTTAGACAGTATAACTAGCATGATGTCCAAGCCCAAGAAAAGGGCAACAAGGCTGGGGAGAGGCCTTGAGCACAGCCCTGTGAGGAGAGGCTGAGGGAGCTGGGGTTGTTTAGCCTGGAGAAGAGGAGGCTCAGGGGTGACCTCATTGCCCTCTACAACTACCTGAAAGGTGGTTGTAGCCAGGAAGGGGTTGGTCTCTTCTCCCAGGCAACCAGCACCAGAACAAGAGGACACAGTCTCAAGCTGTGCCAGGGCAGGTTTAGACTCGAAGTGAGGAGAAAGTTCTTCACCGAGCAAGTCATTGGCCATTGGAATGTGCTGCCCAGGGAGGTGGTGGAGTCACCATCCCTGGAGGTGTTCAAGAGGGGATTGGACGTGGCACTTGGTGCCATGGTCTAGTCATGAGGTCTGTGGTGACAGGTTGGACTCGATGATCCTTGGGGTCTCTTCCAACCTTAGTTATACTGTGAGACTGTGATACTGTGAAAATCAGAACATTGCTCAGAGCATCTTCTAAGTCCAGGGGATGTCATAGGGGAAGCTTAAGTTCCTACTGTCCTGCACCTAGAAACCCTAGCCACACAATCAAATGATCCAGGGCTGTCCTTGCCTGCTCATATGACACCAAAGTTATATGTTACATTAGTTGGGAGTAAGCCTTACTGCCTTGGTAGTCATTCTGACTTGATCAATAAAGCATAACTAACCCATGAAAAGGTTTTGAATTGTTCAAATGCCAGGGCAAGAGTCTAGGTTTCATTTTGACTGCAGAAGTTCTTTCATAATTTCTAGTCAAAAAGAGTAAGATGCTACTCCTGAAGGCCAGTGTGGGGAAAAACAGGGTTAAAGGAAAGGGAAAACAAACCCAAACAACTGATTATGAAGGAAAAGTAACTGCAAATTGTAGACAAAGAGCACAACATGCAAGATCCACAGCACTGCCTCCTAAGAAAACAGCAGCCTGGGAAAGAGGGCCAAACGCTGAGTAGATCTGTGCCTGGGAATACAAAAGGAGTGCATGAAAGAGCTCTTCTTGACTGACTCAGTGAGTGCTCAGGGTAGAAGGGCAGCAATAGAGTTGGGATATTTGTGCACTTCTTTATGTACTATGAGTAACAAGATCTTTTCCATAGTCCTGAGCAGCTGTTGCTCTGGCTGTCATGCTGCTGTTGCCCTGGCTGCCATGCTGCTGTTGCCCTGGCTGCCATGCTGCTGTTGCCCTGGCTGCCATGCTGCTGTTGCCCTGGCTGCATGCTGCTGTCCTGGCACAGCAGATACCTGTTCAGTAAAGGGCAGCTTGCCTTCTAAGCACTCAGAATATCTTGTTAGCACCCAGATCAGCCTTCTTTTCCTTTACAGACTGCAGTGTCACTGACCTGAGTGCTAGGACTCCAAAAATAGGCACAGGATATGGTTCTCTCAGTAACACTTGCAAAAGGACACAGCACTGTAGAAAGGTGCCAGTTTATGAGACACAGTGGTCCTGAATGTTAAAAAACAGTGTTTGAGCTTACAGCTTTAATTGTTTTTTTTTAACAACAGCAAAAGGAGTCTCCTGAAGTGAGTCAGCCCCTCTCAGTAATCATTTTCTTAAGAAAGGAATCCAGCAAGTATGAAAAAGATATCTAAACCTCAGTTTGTCATACTACAAAGAGGTCTCTCTGCACATCCATTTTATGTGGAGGTCTTTCACTCTTAGCTGGCTGGCGGCACTAGAAATATTATACTAGCTAAATTCATAGTATTATAGTATCAGTCAGGGTTGGAAGGGACCACAAGGATCATCTAGTTCCAACCTCCCTGCCATGGGCAGGGAGACCCCACACTAGATCAGCCTGGCCACAGCCTCATCCAGCCTGGGCTTAAACACCTCCAGGGACAGTGCCCCAACCACCTCCCTGGACAACCCATTCCAGGGCTTCACCACTCTCATGGGGAAGAACTTCCTCCTCACCTCCAGCCTGAATCTCCCCACCTCCAGCTTCATTCCATTCCCCCTAGTCCTATCACTACCTGAGATCCTGAGCAGTCCCTCCCCAGCCTTCTTGGAGCCCCTTTCAGATACTGGAAGGCCACAATCAGGTCACCTCAGAGCCTTCTCTTCTCCAGACTGAACAGCCCCCAATGTTTCTCTTTAAAGGTTACTGAAGTACTGGGATTGATCCACATCTACAATGAGGCTGTTCATGCAAAGGAGAATATAGAGAGGACTGAAAAGTGGTTTGTTTTGTGTACTAGTTGAACAAATGTCAAAGCCTCTAGCAATTGTTAATGGGTTGTAAAGGGCTATCAATGCGAACACGCATCGGGGCCATCTCACTCCTCCTATTCTTATTCCCCCTCCCCCATTAATTTTTGATGTTATGTTTATGAGGATATGAAAATAGTCTAATTCTTTTCTATCTGGTTTGGGCCTATCTTTACCAGCTGGTAAATAGGAAATGTTCACTGTAGGAAGCCAATACTCTTCAGAGTGTAAACAGATGGAATCAATATAAAGTGACAAGTTAGACTGTGCTACTGAGAATACAGAGCCAAAACTAAGAGCATAACAGTTAGGATACTTATTTTGTTCCAATTCATTTGCTACTGAATAGCACTTCATATATGCACAGCTGTGTCCTTCCGTTTTTAACTTTCTTTCTTCTGGTCTGATGATGACAATTTCAAAGAAAAACTTTAATTAAAGATTTTACACAAAATGGCCCAAAGCAGAATATAGAGAAAATGAGCACTGATGTGTTTATAGCAAGAGGAGAATATTTTGCAGGCATTTTTTCCCCCCATTCTTTCTTTGTTTTTTAGCAAAACAAACAAAATCTGATGTACATCTCTCTAGGCATGTAATATGCCAGATTGACAGATCTTTGCAAATTGAAATCTTCCATTTGGCAATAAGGTATACAGCCATACCTCTAAAATCTTCCCCATCATCTGCTTTCTTCCCTTGGTGCCTCTTACAACTGGGCACTATTAAAGGCAGGGAATATAAGTATACGTCTCTGCATGAACGTGCTGGCCAAAGGGAGGGGGGCAGTTAGGCAGAGAAGCTGCTGCGGACTGCTATCAGAGTGTCTCAAGGTAGGGTGACTGAAGGTCTTCCTTTCCCTGTGCTGGGCAGCTTGCCTCCTGTGCATCTCCTCCACTCTTCAGAAGGGTGTTCTGGAGGCTGTGGATCTGATCTGTGGTCCCTGCAGGGATGGGTGGTAGGGTGGTAATCTTCCAAGCTGTCCTGTGTTGCAGGGCTTGCCTTCGAAGTACATCTGAGCTCTATTCCTTTTGCCAGAGAGAGTGCCAGGTGTTCTGGTATGGCTTGTTCTTTACTAATTTATGCATTTTTGACACATTTTCACAAGAATGGAAGAAGGCAGCATGTTTTACCACTTTGTCCCCAACTTATTCCTTGCAGCATATTTCTTAGTGCTGCCATTAAGATTTTGCTATTTTTGCTTTCTTGGCAAATAATAACCCCAGATTTCCCATATGTTGTTTATTAGGGTGACTGCATGGCTCTAATGAGGGGCCAGCAACCACAAGTTTTGCTTCTGATCCTCATGTCAAAGGCAACCAGCTTTTGTTTCCTACAGAAGAAACAGAGTCTGTCCCAGTCCCCTTCGTGCATATCCCTCTAGTCAAGCTACTGTGGTGCCTGCGTGCAGAACTTGGTGCAGAACTTTGCTCTCAGCCAGCCAGCTGCCTTCCCTGCAAAGAACAAATTTTCTCCCAGCTATGATGCTGATGGCCAATTTGTCTCAGGGATTCCCTAAAACCTCTTTCATACTCATTCAGCATCAGAAAGAAGATGTATCATAGAATCATCTTGTTTGGAAAAGATCATTGTGTCCCACCATTATCTGACTCTATCAAGTCTGGTGTTAAACCATGTCCCTCAGCACCACATCTCTGCCTCTTTCAAACACCTCTAGGGGTGGGGATTCAACCACCTCCCTGGGGAGCCTATTCCAGTCTTTGAGAACCCTTTCATTCAAGAAGTTTCCTATATTATCCAACCTAAACCTGCCTCGGTGCAACTTGAGGCCACTTCCTCTCATTGTATGCTATCATAGGTGAAATTCAGGAGTTAGTGGTAATGGAAATGCACGGAGGCTCCTTGGAGATCTCCTTCCTACCCTTACCAAATAACCTGAGCCACCAAACAAGTTCCAGAAAGGCTGGGAGAGGGAAGTAACTGATGCCTAACACAGGTGGCACCTTACAATCTATGGGGGACACAGATGTTGAAGAAAATGCCTTAATACACAAAGAATGACGACACTTGTGTGGGGAGCAGCTTGAACTTCAGTGCTCCGTGGCAGGAAATCATCTCAGGGTAAGCTGCTCGAGGGAGTGCCTGGCAATTCCTCCTGCTGCAATGCCTGTGGAGGATGTGTTTGCAGTGGCTACCCTTTGTGCTTCTGAAATATAAGAAAATATTTTAAATATTCATTGTCTTATTTTCTCCCAAGGGATCCCCAAGTGCTTTACATGCATAAACGCTGCTGAAATACGGCCTGCTGGGTTGGAGAGCAGCAGCCAGCTGGCATGTGTCAGTGACAGCAGAGCTGGTATGCAGCTTATCTAACCTGTAAGGACAAATGGTCGTATCAAGCTGGCAGAAAAATCTACCAGTGGTGCCAGGCACCACAGCATCCAAACCTGCGTTTCACTCATTAAGCAAAGCATTTCAGTTCAATCCGATCACAGGGAGAAATGAATCAAGATCACTATATTTTCTTCTCCATGAAAAGCTTGGAGTTGTAGTGGAAATGTTGTGCCAGCCATGGCAAGGAAGAGAAATCCATTCTGGTGAAGTCTAATTCTGTCTTTGAATTTTAATTTCCTTTGTAGTTTTATATCTATCACTCTAGGAAAAGACCTTTTCATGAATAAAAACTTCATCCTCTTCCACCTTTTTTTCGTCAGGCAGACTTGCCAAGGAGTAGTCAAATCTGCCTGATTCATAGCTAATTACTTTGGCAATCTTTTCTTACTTGAGTGGATGGTTATAGCCAGAAATAGGCTGATTCACCCTGCGTGAATGCTCTGCAGTGGGATTACTGGACTTGGAATCTCAACCCCTTGGGTGAAAACAAACAAACTATGAAATCTTGGCTCCCATAAATTACTGACTTCACCATGATCAGGATTCCCTCCATGGATGTTCCTCCTGCTTACTCCTGGTAGCACTGTGGAGCATACACAACTCAGCTGGATTTGATTCTGTCTCAGGCAGCAGGCGTTTGAATGAGTGAGTAAGGAGCAGTGGCAGAATCTTTATTCTTGCTGCTATTATGTGAGCCAGAAAGAACACAGCCTGACTCAATTCCCCAGTTGCATTTCCAGAAATAGTAGTTTAAAAGAGTGATATTTTTAAACACAAGGCTTTATCCTCATTAGCTGAACAATTGAACACAAAACAGTACTTTAATTGTCAGTTTTCAGTTGGGAAGTTTACTTTGAAGTCCAGGTTGCTAAGATCTTTAATAGACTCAGAGAAAAGAGTTGCAATTGCTGGAATGTTCGTATGTCAGTTTGTCCCATGTATATAATTTTCTTTCAACCCCTGAATCTTCTTGATTTGGGTTATTTCTGTGTCAAAGTGAAAAAAGGAATACTTCAGTATTTGCAGAGCAGATAATGCGCTGGCGTTCTGGAGTTCGTGGATGCTTACACAACGTATTCCTGCCTTGATCTTTGATACTTGGCTTTCAGCAAATCTCTTCTTCAGTCACTGAAGAAACATCATCCTCTGCCTGCTATTTGGAACACATGAATCATATCTGAAATTCATTGCTTTACCTTAAAGAGTTTTGAAGTTTACTGGTGCCGTTTGAAAGGGAAATTGCCTTAGACATTGAGTGCATGCAAAATACTCATTTCTCATGGAGCGTTATTGTAACGTTTTCCACCACGCCAGGGAAGGTTGTCCTGTATTATCAAAATAGGTATAAAATGGCATTTTGCATTATGTTAGCACAGCTTTCCAGTGCCTGCATTTTGTCAGCTGTGTCAGTGCTGGGTTTTTTATTCCTTGAGAACGTTCACTGTAATTTGCCGAGAATGTGAAAAACATCATTGGGTGCTGCAGATGTTTTGCCTACAGCCATGCAGAGGCACACACCACAGAAAATTCTTGAGATCACCTGTTTGGAGATGAAGGAGACAGAACTTGAGAAGTAAGTAAAGCAACAGCCATGATTTTTCTCTGAGGGAAATAATAGCAATAGATGATGAATCTTTTGTGATCTGAGCAACCTGCTGTAGTGTGAGGTGTCCCTGCCCATGGCAGGGGGGTTGGAACTAGATGATCCTTGAGGTCCCTGCCAACCCTCACAATTCTGTGATTCTGTGATTCTGAGTGACAGATGTCTGGGGGCTGCTTGCAGCAGGCTAATTTGGCAGGTTACCTTGTGTATGCAAGTTACAGCCTTCAACCTTGCTCTGACTAAATGGATGCAGTAGTGTGCAAGGATAAATACGTTGGCAATTGGTTATGAAGGGATGAGTCCTGCATCAGAACTCATCCCAATAGGTTTGATTCTCAGGGTGGGGTTTAAGATACTAGAGAGGTAATGTAGGACTCACTTTCTTTGAAGTCTCCCAGAGTAATGCTGAGGGTGGACTTTCTTGGCCTCAGACCAGGACAGAGTGGAGGAGTCTGAATGGAGGTTATGGTGCCTACTCAGCTCTGAAAGATGGGTAGAAGAGAGAGTGAGAACACCAGATGCTTTTCCAGAGTAAGAGGAGGAAAGGATACCCTTACTCTGCTTATAAGAGGTGTTAGGACATCTTTTGCCTTGACCCTTTCAGTTTCTTTGGCTGACATGGGATATACACAAGATCTCTTGAAATATTATTCAGCAGAACAGATGTAACAGGAGGGTATCAGTGAGAGGAGAAAGCAGAGAGCCATTGCCACTCACTGGAAAAAAGACCCTGATAACCAGGGGTAGAGTGAAATCTTGCCCGTCAAAAAGGCAGCAGCTCTAATCAGCTGTTTCATGCTTCTACTGAATTTCTGGAGGTAGTTTGTGTGACTGGTTTTTGACTATGGAGCAGAAGCACACTGTTGCTTTAAATTAAATGGTACCATGGCACATCTCTCTATTCTGTGTAGCTTGAGGTTGTGACCAGGGGAATGCTGTATCACGGGTACTGAGATCTGCTTCCCCTTTCCTTGTCATGGTTTTCATGTGAAGTGATACAGCAAAATAGAAGCTTAGAGGCTGCCTCCAAGCACTGTGAGGCCAGAAATCAAAGAGTGGCCTGATTCAGTGGCTCAGTCATCCAGGCCTGGCATTTGATTCACTGGGAGCTTCAGAACCTTTAAGGGCTGTGGTTTGCACAGCTACATGACAGAAAATCAGAAGTGTGATATGAACCTTGATTAATGTCCTACAGTGTTTGGAAACTGGACTGCTCTGCTCTTCTATATCAGAGCAATGTCTAAGTATTAACATTGGGAGTCTGTATGTGCTTTAGATATGATGGATCCAGCACCCCTGATAGTCTGTGACAGAAGCTGTAGTAGAGCTTGCTCTCACATAGAAGGGATGTGGGGATGTGAGGTAGATAGAGCTTTGACTGCAGTGGGGGTTGTGGGAATAAGAAAGCCCAAATGTGATGAGACAGGAGAGTACACATCCAAAGAGGATGTGGAATGCTTCCTTAATATCTGTGCCAATGTGTTGCCATGAAGTCGTGCTTACAAGGCACTTACAAGGCACTTCAAAGAAATCAAGTGATGACAATGCTTGCAAATTGGTGCCAATGACTTGCAGGAAGATCAGCTACAAACTGCCTCAAACTGATACGAATCTGATGCTACCTGCTCTGTCGCCAAAGGATGTTTAGTGTCCTGATTTTGAATGACTTTCTGTGGGTTTCTGAGTCTATGAAATTTGGCAGGAGCTACCACTGGAGATACTCTTTGCTGGAGAGAGACCTAAAAGTAAGTGAAGGGAATTCTGGTGATACTTCATCGCTTGAGGGCTTTTGTTTGGATTTTTTTCCCCCATTGTTAGCAATATCCAAGATTTTTATGTCCTTTTTTTTTTCAGTTCCCCTTGCCTGGCCACACTCTTTCACTCTGTGCATTCTTTTGGTGGTTGGGATACTGTCCAGAATTAGATATCAACAAAACCAATTAAATATTTTGGTACAGAGAATTATAGAACAGAAGCAATACTCTTGGCAATGTGAAATCCAAAATTATGCTGTATTGGACAATCAACCTTGTGTTTGGCAGTGCAGGCTGAAAGGGAGCAAATCCATACAAATTTTGCTGCGTCTCATAAGTACTGAATAATAAAAAGTGCTGTGTCCAGTTCTGGGCCCCTCAGATTAGGAAGGAGGTTGACTTGCTGGAACGAGTCCAGAGGAGGGCAACAAAGCTGGGGAGGGGCTTGGAACACAGCCCTGTGAGGAGAGGCTGAGGGAGCTGGGGTTGCTTAGCCTGGAGAAGAGGAGACTCAGGGGAGACCTTATTGCTGTCTACAACTACCTGAAGGGAGGTTGTAGACAGGCAGAGGTTGGTCTCTTCTCCCAGGCAGCCAGCACCAGAACAAGAGGACACAGTCTCAAGCTGTGCCAGGGGAGGTTTAGGCTGGAGGTTAGGAGGAAGTTCTACACAGAAAGAGTGATTGCCCATTGGAATGGGCTGCCCGGGGGGTGGTGGGGTCACCATCACTGGAGGTGTTCAGGAGGAGACTTGATGGGGTGCTTGGTGCCATGGGTTAGTTGATTAGGTGGTGTTGGATGATAGGTTGGATGCGATGATCTTGAAGGTCTCTTCCAACCTGGTCTATCCTATCCTATCCTATCCTATCCTATCCTATCCTATCCTATCCTATCCTATCCTATCCTATCCTATCCTATCCTATCCTATCCTGGTCTATTCTATCCTATGTTGCCTTTTATTTTTACAAGCTGATTACTTGTGGCAGGCAAAGACGACCTGGTCTGGGGGGGGGTACAGCGGCCACACCCAGGCTGCTGGTCCATCGGCACACTGACACCAATGTGGTGGATGGCAAATGGCGTTTATTGCTGGTTGTTATCAGCTTTTATAACCTTGGAGTTACAATGTCACATCCGTCTGCTTACATCATGGCCTGAGTACCATAGGCTACAGAAAACCTTATCTACACCTACAGCACGAAATCTTCCGGCCGCTTGTCCCTAGCTACCACATTTCCCCCCTCCTTATGCTTAACTAAATTAACAAAAAAGAAATGTAACAATCCTAAAAACTCTATTCCAGTGTTAAATCCTTCCAGTGTTAGTACCTTATCATAGTCGTAAAAAATATGTGTCCTAAATCTACCTAAAAATATAAAACACTCTGTACCTAAATAAAAAAGAGTCTACAAGAAAATAGAAAAAGTTGTAAAAATATAGTTTCACACAAGAAATATAAGGCACACCAGGCTAGTAGTGTTCAGTGCATAGCTAAAAATAGCTAAAAGTGCTAACCAGTGCTCTACTACAACAGTGCATAGCTGAGTATAGCTAAAAAGTGCTAACCAGTGCTTTTCTACAACTGGTGGGCTTCTACTAACATAATGTTGACCTTCTCCAAACGGCTCTTGACAAAAGACACGAGCCTCTTCAATATGCAAGGTCCGAAAATCAGTGCCAGCATGATCGTTACAATTGGTCCTGCAAGGGTAGATACCAGGGTGGTTAACCACGGAGAATGATTAAACCATGAGTCAAACCACCCTTGTTGGGCTTCCCTATCTTTCTTCCTCTTTTCTAAACCATCTCTGAGTTTGGACATGGAATCTCTGGCAACTCCAGTGTGATCTGCATACACACAGCACTCCTCTCCTAATGCAGCACACACTCCCCCTCGTTGTAAATACATGAGATCCAGTTCTCTGCGGTTCTGTAAAACTACCTCCGACATCGATCTCGAGGACTTCTCAAGGGCACTTATTGATTGTTCAATTCTAGCCAAATCTTCATCTACTGCCGCCCTAAGAGCATAAAATTCTTTACTTTGCTGTACCAGCGAGGTTACTCCAGTAGCTACTCCTGTTCCCCCTAAAGCCATTAACATTGCTATTGTTAGTGCCAGTGAGGTTACTCCAGTAGCTACTCCTGTTCCCCCTAAAGCCATTAACATTGCTATTGTTAGTGCCAGTGAGGTTACTCCAGTAGCTACTCCTGTTCCCCCTAAAGCCGTTAACATTGCTATTGTTAGTGTGGTAAAGGGCTCTCTTTTAGACAGGTGGTGGTCCGAAATGACCTGTACATCATAGATAGACTCTTCAGAGTAATAAAAAATTTTGGGGACTACTGCTACTTGTACACAAAATTCTGATTCCCAGGGATCAGTGCTGGGCCCCATCCTCTTTAACATCTTCATTGATGATCTGGATGAGGGGGTTGAGTCAGTCATCAGCAAGTTTGCAGATGACACCAAGTTGGGAACAGATGTTAGTCAGTTAGAGAGTAGAAAGGCTCTGCAGAGGGACCTCGACTGACTGGACAGATGGGCAGAGTCCAATGGGATGGCATTTAACAAGTGCCAGGTGCTGCACTTTGGCCACGGCAACCCCATGCAGAGCTACAGGCTGGGGTCAGAGTGGCTGGAGAGCTGCCAAACAGAGAGGGACCTGGGGGTGCTGATTGACACCCGCCTAAACATGAGCCAGCAGTGTGCCCAGGTGGCCAAGAAGGCCAATGGCATCCTGGCCTGTATTAGGAATAGTGTGGCCAGCAGGAACAGGGAGGTCATTGTGCCCCTGGACTCTGCATTGGTTAGGCCACATCTTGAGTACTGTGTCCAGTTCTGGGCCCCTCAGTTTAGGAAGGACATCGAGACACTTGAACGTGTCCAGAGAAGGGCAACAAGGCTGGGGAGAGGCCTTGAGCACAGCCCTGTGAGGAGAGGCTGAGGGAGCTGGGATTGTTTAGCCTGGAGAAGAGAAGGATCAGAGGTGACCTCATTGCCCTCTACAACTACCTGAAAGGTGGTTGTAGACAGGAGGGGGTTGGTCTCTTCTCCCAGGCAACCAGCACCAGAACAAGGGGACACAGTCTCAAGTTGTGCAAGGGGAGGTTTAGACTCGAGGTGAGGAGAAAGTTCTTCACTGAGCGAGTCGTTCGTCATTGGAATGGGCTGCCCAGGGAGGTGGTGGAGTCGCCGTCCCTGGAGGTGTTCAAGGGGAGATTGGATGTGGCACTTGGTGCCATGATCTAGTTGTGAGGTCTGTTGGAACAGGTTGGACTTGATGATCCTTGGGGTCTCTTCCAACCTTAGTTACTGTGATACTGTGATACTGTGATACTGAAGTTTCATCAAAATAATCTAAGGCTAAACAAGGTGTAACTCCCACAATGGAACAGACCCACTTAGTGTTTTCAGCTGGTAATAACCATTTTGCAGGTCTTCTGAGCTTATCAGAACCCCTTCCATCATTTATACACAGTTTTCTCTTCTCCTCAGGAACCTTACCTACACATACCCCTCTCCCTCTCACATGCGTTAACGTTATTCCTTGCCTCTCTATCTTCCATTTACATTGCGCCGGGTTGATATCGTCTGTGTACCGGACTGGTGTTGCTATTCCCACGGCTTCATACAAAGGTGGCCTTATCCCATAGCACAACCAACAATGTTCTGTAAGATTTGGATTTGATCCATTTAACACGAAATAACTAACCTGTATCAATTTCCACAAAGATTCCTCCCCAAAGCTCTCGTCCGAGGCTGAGGCAGTCGGATCTCTTACATGGTCTGGGGTGCTTATGGTTAGGCTTTTGGTGTTACTCTTAGATTCTACCTTCAAAACTTGGTTAGGACCTGCTGGCAAAGGATCATTTTCAATCGGTTCCTTCTTAATAGTAATCAATCCACCTCTGTCCTTCCCTGTTTCAACATACCGAAATCCCCAACTTCTCCCCACAAGCCAACTAGGGTTCTGAAATTGGATGACATTCAAGCTCCAAGTCTTACGATCCCGCACTATAGTGTGAACTCTTCCCTGTGCATCAAAAGCACGATGCTCCGGTTGTGGTCTGCATCCGACAGAACACTGAGTTACATGTAAGTAAGGGTCGAGGGGCTTTGTAATCCATGTGGGGGCAATTGTCTCACAACCCCATTATGCCCAAAAATAGTGACCTGGCTGATTATAACATGATTTTCCGGGGTTGGAGCTGGGACACATGTAAAACGATGGAGATTTGCTGTCACATGCTCCCTTTGCGTTAACTAGCTCACACAGTGTAACCAGACAGCTAGGACCCCCCACCGTTATTAAGGTTCTCACGACCGATCGATCCCCTCGAGACAGTGTCCATTTGAATGGTTGATGGGCCTGGTGACTGCGGTAATCTGATCCCGCCCGCCCTACAGCAATAGGTGCTAGGATCAAGATCACTCAAAGGTATCGCAACCCTCTTTTGCAAAGGTTACTCTGCTGTTGTCTGGGTTCTGCAAGTGTTGGTCTCCCAGGCTTGGATGGTGTATCTGGTGGCTCATTGGGCTCTCCTGACATGGGGCTATGCGGGTCACGGGGGTGTCCAGTGATCCAATCCTGCATGAGAGGCTGCATCGTCATCAGTTCCAGGGAATTCGACTCTTCGCAAGACGACCTTCACAGGGGTTCCCCTCCCTCTGTTGGTCCTTGAGAACTTGTATTCTCGACTTCTCGCGGGTCCTGGGGGCGTCCCCCCTGCGGCAGTGGACTTCTTCTGTGGAATCCAAGGGTTTTCCTGGGTTTCGGCACCAAATGTTGCCTTTTATTTTTACAAGCTGATTGCTTGTGGCAGGCAAAGACGACCTGGTCCGGGGGGGGTACAGCGGCCAGACCCAGGCTGCTGGTCCATCGGCACACTGACACCAATGTGGTGGATGGCAAATGGCGTTTATTGCTGGTTGTTATCAGCTTTTATAACCTTGGAGTTACAATGTCACATCCGTCTGCTTACATCATGGCCTGAGTACCATAGGCTACAGAAAACCTTATCTACACGTACAGCACGAAATCTTCCGGCCGCTTGTCCCTAGCTACCACAATCCTATCCTATCCTATCCTATCCTATCCTATCCTATCCTGGTCTATCCTATCCTATCCTATCCTATCCTATCCTATCCTATCCTGGTCTGTTCTATTCTATTCTATCGTATCCTATCCTATCCTATTTCATTTGGGGGGGTTTAAAGCTTTTTCATCAGAAGACAACTTCTGAGGAACAAATAATGGTACCAGGTAACCTCTGTATGAAACAAGAAAATATCAGCAATAATAATAATAATTTCTCTTCCTAGTGGGTTCTGTGGTAAGGGACAATCATGGTAGTAACTCGTAGCAAAAACTCCCTAAAAAAGTCAGTGTCAACCCAGACTGAGGAAGAACACAAGCAGGTAGCTGTCCAGGTATCTGGCTGTAGAGAGTGCTGGAGCCTGGCTCTTGAGATGCAGAGTAGTAGGGGTAACTCTTGCATAAGGTGTGAGCAGATTGACTACCTACTTAATCTGGTGGCCAGACTAAAGGATGAGGTTGCTAGTCTTAAAAGTGTAAGGGAATGTAGGGAAGAGATGAACATGAAGAGGAAAGAGATAAACCAGAGGGGGAAAGATATGAACATGAGTAAGCAGGCTCTGCAGGCTCCCACAGCAGAGGCTGGTTACCCAAAAAGCAGAGGGGAATGGACACAGGTTCCTCTCAAAAGACACAAGGTTAAACCTCCTTGCCTTCCCACACCTTCCCCGCTGCTCTTGACAAACAGGTATGGGGCACTGGAGATCGAGGGTGAGGTGGTCCTGTTACCAGAGGACACACCATCTGGGGTTCTCCCTGAGGCTAAAGAGCCTAAGGGTAAACAACCTAAGGTTAAACGGCCTAAGGCAAAACAGCCTAAGGTTAAACAACCCTCCCCTGGCATCAGGACCTGCTCCCTCAAAAAAAAGAGGAGGGTAATTGTTATTGGTGATTCACTTCTGAGGGGAATGGAGGGCCCCATTTGTCGGCCAGACCCATCTCATAGGGAACTCTGTTGTCTCCCTGGAGCCCAAATTAATGATGTTACCAGAAGGCTGCCCAGGCTGGTACAGCCTTCTGACTATTATCCTTTGCTACTTATGCAGATAGGGAATGATGATGTTGTAGTCAGAACTCCCAGGGCTATCAAAAATGATTTCAGGGCCCTGGGAGATCTGGTTGAGGGGTCAGGTGCTCAAATAATTTTTTCCTCAATACCCTTAGTTGCAGGAGGGAATACCACAAGGAACAGGACAGCAGCCATAATCAACAAGTGGCTTAGAAGCTGGTGCAGACAAAAGAATTTTGGGTTTTTTGATCTTGGTAAACTTTCTACTGCACCAGGCCACCTGGCAGCAGATGGAGCACATCTGTCCCAGAGAAGGGGAAAGGTCACAGTATATGAGAATGGCCTGTCCCCCAAAGGTAAAAAGATTCTGGGGAGGGAACTGGCAGCTCTCATCGACAGGGCTTTAAACTAGTTTCGAAGGGGGGAGGGGCTGAAACTAGTCCCCTCAGGCAAGAGTCTGGGGGCAGTAAGCTAGGGTCAGAGGCCAAACCAGCAGCCCAGCTGAGGTGCATGTACACTAATGCACGAAGCATGGTAAACAAACAAGAGGAGCTGGAAGCCTTGTTGCAGCAGGAAAGTTATGACGTAGTTGCCATCACGGAGACGTGGTGGGATAGCTCACATGACTGGAGTGCTGCAATTGATGGCTACAGGCTCTTCAGGAGAGATAGACAAGGAAGAAGGGGTGGAGGGGTGGCCCTGTACATCAGGGAGGCACTAGATGCCATTAAACTAGAGATTAGGGACGATCAGGTTGAATGCTTGTGGGCAAGAATTAGAGGGAAGACCGGTAGGGCAGACATCCTGGTTGGAGTCTGTTATAGACCACCCAACCAGGAGGATGATGTCGACGAAGCATTCTATAGACAGCTTAAGGCTGTCTCAAGATCTCCTGACCTTGTCCTTATGGGCGACTTCAACCTGCCTGACATCTGCTGGGATCTCAACACAGCAGAGAGGAGGCAGTCTAGGAGGTTCTTAGACTGCATGGAGGACAGCTTCTTATCCCAGGTGCTGTGTGAGCCTACCAGGGGCAAGGCTATGCTTGACCTCCTCTTCACCAACAGGGAAGGGCTGGTGGGTGATGTGGTGGTCGGAGGCTGTTCAGGGGCCAGCGACCACGAGAGAATTGAATTTTCGGTATTTGGTCAAACTAAGAGGGGCAGCAAGAAGACCTCCACTCTGGACTTCCGGAGGGCGGACTTCAGGTTGCTCAAGGAAATAATTCAGAGGGTTCCTTGGGAGAAAGCCCTTAAAAATAAAGGGGTCCAGGAGGGCTGGACCTGCTTCAAGAAAGAGCTGATGAAGGCTCAGGAGCAGGCTGTGCCAGTGTGCCGGAAGAGGAGCCGCCAGGGCAGACGGCCAGCCTGGTTGTGTAATGAACTTTTAATAGAACTAAGGTTAAAAAAGAGGGTGTACCATTCCATGGGTGAGGCAACCCATGGAATGTTTAAAGAGGTTGCTAGGGCATGTAGGAGGAAAATTAGGGAGGCAAAAGCACATTTGGAACTTAAACTGGCCTCTGATGTGAAGGACAACAAAAAGTCCTTCTATAAATATATTAATAGCAAGAGGAAGGGCAGGGACAACCTCCACTCCTTGGTTGACATGGAAGGAAATGTTGTAACACAGGATGAGGAAAAGGCAGAGGTACTTAACACCTTCTTTACCTCAGTTTTTACTAGCTGGAAAGAACGTCTACCAGACAGCTGGCCTGCAGAGCTGGCAGAGGGAGCCAGGGAGCTGCATGGTTTCCCTGTGTTCCATGAGCAAGTGATAGGAGCTCTCCTCAGCAGCTTGGACCCCCACAAGTCCATGGGACCAGATGGGATCCATCCTAGGGTGCTGAGAGAGCTGGCAGATGAGCTGGCCAAGCCACTCTCCATTATTTTTCATCAGTCCTGGCTCACTGGAGAGATCCCAGATGACTGGAAGCTGGCCAACGTGGTACCCATCCACAAGAAGGGCCGGTTGGATGAGCCAGGGAATTCCAGGCCTGTCAGCCTGACCTCAGTGCCAGGAAAGATTATGGAGCAGGTCATCCTGAGTGCAGTCACACAACACTTAGAGGATGGCCAAGGGATCAGGCCCAGCCAGCATGGGTTTGGGAAGGGCAGGTCCTGCCTGACCAACCTGATCTCCTTCTATGATCAGGTGACTGCCTGGTGTGGGGCAGGCTGTGGATGTAGTCTGCCTGGACCTCAGCAAGGCCTTTGACACCGTCCCCCATGGCAGACTCCTGGCCAAGCTGTCAGCCCATGGCTTGGATGGGAGCACACTGCGATGGGTTAGGAACTGGCTGGAGGGCCGAGCCCAGAGAGTGGTGGTGAATGGTGCCACATGCAGCTGGCAGCCAGTCACCAGTGGTGTGCCCCAGGGATCAGTACTGGGCCCCATGCTCTTTAACATCTTTATTGATGATCTGGACGAGGGCATCGAGTCCATCATCAGTAAATTTGCTGACGACACCAAGCTGGGCGCAGGAGTTGATCTGCTGGAGGGTAGAGAGGCTCTGCAGAGGGACCTGGACAGGCTGGGCAGATGGGCAGAGTCCAACGGCATGAGATTTAACACATCCAAGTGCCGGGTTCTGCACATTGGCCACAGCAACCCCATGCAGAGCTACAGGCTGGGGTCAGAGTGGCTGGAGAGCAGTCAGGCTGAGAGGGACCTGGGGGTGCTGGTCGACGGTAGACTGAACATGAGCCTGCAGTGTGCCCAGGCAGCCAGGAGGGCCAATGGCATCCTGGCCTGCATCAGGAACAGTGTGCCCAGCAGGAGCAGGGAGGTCATTCTGCCCCTGTACATTGCACTGGTTAGGCCGCACCTCGAGTCCTGTGTCCAGTTCTGGGCCCCTCAGTTTAGGAAGGAGGTTGACTTGCTGGAACGAGTCCAGAGAAGAGCAACAAAGTTGGTGAGGGGTTTGGAACATAAGCCCTACGAGGAGAGGCTGAGGGAGCTGGGGTTGCTTAGCCTGGAGAAGAGGAGACTCAGGGGTGACCTTATTACTCTCTACAACTACCTGAAGGGAGGTTGTAGACAGACGGATGTTGGTCTCTTCTCCCAGGCAAGCAGTACCAGAACAAGAGGACACAGTCTCAGGCTGCGCCAGGGGAGGTTCAGGCTGGATGTTAGAAAAAAGTTCTATACAGAGAGAGTGATTGCCCATTGGAATGGGCTGCCTGGGGAGGTGGTGGAGTCGCCATCACTGGAGGTTTTCAGAAGGAGACTTGATGGGGTGCTTGGTGCCATGGGTTAGTTGTTTGGGCGGTGTTGGATTGGTTGATGGGTTGGACGCGATGATCTTGAAGGTCTCTTCCAACCTGGTTTATTCTATGTATTCTATGTATTCTATTCTATGTATTCTAATGCAGAGATAAAATGTAACATTGGTTTTATTTCATTACTGATGGAGTATCACACACATTTCTTTGGAAGAAGCCTATTAAATTTGAGAATCCTTAAATATATCTAAATGATGCCTGAATTTCTATTATGGCTAAACCCTGGAGCAACTGAAAGTGTATTCTTCTCTCAAAGTACAAGTTCCTGTGTAATTAATGCTAATAATATGTTTAAGGAAGGAAACTAATATATATATATATATATTATATATAATAAAATGCATTTCTTTTGAAAGTGGGGTTAAAATCATAGGTCAAATTCCCTTCTGTGATGATAATTTTGCACTGATCTAGTTAAATCTCAAGGACAACATAAAACAGATGAGTGTGCTCTGCTCCTCTGTCTGTATGTTAATTAATGTACAAAAATTCTACACTCTCTAATCACCATGCCCTAAAAGCAAAGTGTCCACCTCAGTGGCTTGGGTCACGTTCCCTGAGTTTTGTCTGTACCAGAAGTGATTGGAGAGGCACGAACAACCCAAGAAACTTGAATCTAAATGTCCTCTGCTGTTTTAAATATATCCATGCATCCCTCTGAATTCCTGGTAGAATGGGCAAGCAGCAACTTTTTTTTTCTCACATGTTGAGAGCCTGGCTGAGTCACTTTACCACTCCAAAAATCTGCGCTGCAGACGGCAGTGATACTGGCTGAGGAAAATGGGAAAACGCAAAGCAAATGGCAAAAAGAAACGAACCAAAAATGTTCTCCAGATCATCATCAGCTACATTGCTTGACAAACCTCAAAAAAACCCTGGGCTTCTGAGGGGTTTTGTTTGTTTGCTTGCTTTAAGAGAGTAGGTAAGCAGGCAGGTGAAACGAAGAGTAGCAGTCTTTTTTCACTGTTATGAATTACCTGTCCTCCTTTCTTCCCAGTCAGCTCCCTCCTCGGGCTAAAATGCTGATTTAATCAGAAATAAATGTTCTGTTTTCCAGGTTCCTGGTGAGGCTTCTGTATATTTCTCCCTTTCTGGAGACATTCAAAACCTGCCTTGATGCATTCCCATGTGATCCTGCTCTGACAGGGAGGTTGGACTCGATCCTTTGAGGTCCCTTCCAACCCCTAACATTCTGAGAGTCTGTGATATCTGAAGAGCTTTAAAGCTGTGAGTCTGGGGACATTCTAGGGCCCTGGATGCTCAGCTAGCTGCTGGGCTATGTTTGAGATGATTGTCTGTCACATTTCTCTAGACAGTTCATCTTTTGTGGCATGGACCTGTGGCTATGACTTCAAGAGAAAAATGCATCTGATTTGATAGGACCTCTGCTTCTGCTGTTCTCCAGGCTTCTGTTTTTTCCCCCATAATGCTCTTATGGCTGTTCTGGAGCAGAGTCTCAAGTGTCTCAATTATCTTCAATGGACTTTGGACCAGTCTTGTAATTATTAAGATGGCTTTTTTTCTCTCAGGGTCCTGACATAAGGTACTGCCCACACATGTCTTTGGTGCAGGGGACACTGACTGTATAGTTAGGGGAAAAAGTAGTTTTTCAGAGATGTGCTTTGGATTCACAAACTCATAGCATTTCTTTCAGCCCAAATCTAGACAGAGCAATTATATTACCTCACCAAAAGGATATATAAAAAAATTCTGAAAAAAAAAAACAAACACCAAAGTCTAACAGTCTCTGCCAGGAAGAAATCAACTCTTTTTGGATGGGCCTCACAGATAATGATTTATTTGATTATCTGAAAAACATAACTCTCCTTAAATCCAGATCCCAGGGTTTAGGCTTTCATAGCTGGGCAATCTTGATCATTTAGGCCTAATGGTCAGGAAAGTTATTCAGGGTTCATAGCAGGACTTCCATTCACCAGTTTTGTGGGGAAAAACACTCATGATACACCCCCCCCCCCCCCTATTTTCTTAACATCCCCAAAATATGCTTGGTTCCATGGTTCAGTTGACTGGGTAGTGTTGGATGATAGGTTGGACATGATGATCTTGAAGGTCTCTTCCAACCTGGTTTCTATTCTATTCTATTCTATTCTATTCTATTCTATTCTATTCTATTCTATTCTATTCTATTCTATTCTATTCTATTCTATTCTATTCTACCTTGAATTCACAGAATCACAGAAACATTCAGGTTGGAAAAGACCCTCAGGATCACCAAGTCCAACCAAGAGCCCTACTCTACAAGGTTCACCCCTAAACCATATCCCAAATCACCACATCCAAACAGACCCTTAAACACCTCCAGGTTTGGTGACATAAACACCTCCCTGGGCAGCCCATTCCAATGCCTGACCACTCTTCCTGTGAAAATGTTTTTTCCTAGTGTCCAGTCTGAACCTACCCAGTTGCAGCTTGAGGCCGTTCCCTCTTGTTCTATCACTAATTACCTGTGAGAAGAGACCAGCCTCTCTACAATGACCTTTCAGGTAGTTGTAGACAGCAATGAGGTCTCCCCTCAGCCTCTTCTTTTTCAAACTGGACATCCCCAGCTCCTTCAGTCACTCTTCATAGGATTTATTCTCCAGGCCCTTCCTCAGCTTTTTTTGCCCTGCTCTGCACTCGCTCCAGCCAGGCAATGCAAACTTCCATTGCTAGATAAACGACAGAAAACACAGGAACCAAAGCCATCCAACTTCTTCCTGGATGTGTTAACTGGATTTAATTTAAAAATCAGAGAAAGGAGAGGACTGTAGCAGCAATGTTTAAATATTGAACTTAAAAGCTTTTTCTTAAAAGTCACATGCCCAAGATGAAGCTGTCCCTAGGCACCTCTAATGCACTCAGGTGGCAGTTATGCAGCAAATAACTCAAGGTTATTTTCTTTGGCAGCAATTTCAGAGCAAATCTCTGTGCAAAGAGTGTTTTATTTTCCCTGAACAATGGGCTGAATTCATAAGAAGTATAATGGGTGCATTTGTTTCTTTTGCAAGTTGCACAATTAGGAGGTATTGGTACGGGTGTAAAAATAGGAAGTATCAAAATAATGAACAGTTGTGCTTATAATTAGCATATTTTGATAGTTAGGAAGTGCACTGTCAGCTTTGATGTTCTGAAAATGACTAACTTAAAAATATAGCTTTAGTGGAAGTGTTGCTTAAGGAATAGATACTAAATTGAAAACTAAAGCCAGACTTTAAAATATATGAAGTAATGCTTAGCATCTTTGTGCTTAGAAACTTAGAACCATAGCATATCAGAGTATCACAGTATGACAGGATAACTATGGTTGGAAGAGACCCCAAGGATCATCAAGTCCAACCTGTCTCATGCTGTGGTATGTGAGAAAAGTTCAATTCTCCCCCCCCACACAAACCACAGCTAGCTCAGTCAGAGAAGCAAATGGAAAAGGCTGTGTTTTTACAAGCAGAATGACATGCAATCAATAGATACAAAATACACAGTATTTGCAGGAGATACAAAAAGATACAGGAAAGAAGGTGACACACAAACTCCCTCCGGAGGAGGGTTCCCCCCAAAACCCCTTTCCCCCCTTCTTCCCTTTTCCCAAAAAGGATTAAAGAGAGGAAATGGATATTAAGGGAAATTTTGTTAGTTCAAAGCAGATGTTAAGGGGGAAAAAAAGTTAAGTTTCTTATCTCATTAGTCCATGGTCAGCACCGCCAAGAACAGAAGAAAGCAAGCAGCTGCCCAGACTGACTTGAGACTAAAATCCCTACAGTTACATTCCTACTGATCTACCAATGAAATTCATTTAGAATTATCTTTGTTTTCCTTTTTACACCAAAACATTCAGCTACAGTATTCAGTAGCTGGCCTTTCCTTAAAGGCACAGCCTAAAACTGTCACACATGCTTTGTGTTGGAAGATGCTTTTAAAGGTCATCTGTTCCAACACTCCTGCAGTGACCAGGGATATCTTCATCTACATCAAGGTACTCAGAGCACTGTTCAGCCTGACTGAAATGTTTCCAGGGATGCAACTTCATGCTGCCTCACAGGGCAACAGGTTTCAGTGGTTCACCACTTTCATTGTAAAAACTTTCTTCCTTATATCTACTCAGAATCTGTTTTCTGCAGTGTGGACAAGAAGGCCAATGGCATCCTGGCCTGCATTAGGAACAGTGTGGCCAGCAGGAGCAGGGAAGTCATTGTGCCCCTGGACTCTGCATTGGTTAGGCCACACCTTGAGTCCTGTGTCCAGTTCTGGGCCCCTCAGTTTAGGAAGGACATTGAGACACTTGAACGTGTCCAGAGAAGGGCAACAAGGCTGGGGGGAGGCCTTGAGCACAGCCCTGTGAGGAGAGGCTGAGGGAGCTGGGGTTGTTTAGCCTGGAGAAGAGGAGGCTCAGGGGAGACCTTAGTGCTGTCTACAACTACCTGAAAGGTGATTGTAGCCAGGAGGGAGTTGGTCTCTTCTCTCAAGCAACCAGCACCAGAACAAGAGGACACAGTCTCAAGCTGCACCAGGGTAAGTTTAGGCTGGAGGTGAGGAGGAAGTTCTTCACTGAGAGAGTCATTCGTCATTGGAATGTGCTGCCCAGGGAGGTGGTGGAGTCACCATCCCTGGAGGTGTTCAAGAGGGCATTGGACGTGGCACTTGGTGCCATGGTCTAGTCATGAGGTCTGTGGTGACAGGTTGGACTCGATGATCTTTGAGGTCTCTTCCAACCTTGGTGATTCTGTGATTCTGTAATTTAAAATCATTACCCTAGTCCTGTTGCTACAGGCTCTGTTGAAAAGTCTGTCCCCACCTTATAAGCTCATTTATTTAATAGTTAGCCCAGCACTAATGTATTTGTCAGCCTTCAAGTTTTCAAGCAAAACTTGTGCAAAGATCTTCTGTTGTGGATCTGAGCAGTACATTGATGACACAAATCAATGAAGAATATCACAGTATCACAGTATAACTAAGGTTGGAAGAGACCCCAAGGATCATCAAGTCCAACCTGTCTCGACAGACCTCACAACTAGACCATGGCACCAAGTGCCACATCCAATCCCCTCTTGAACACCTCCAGGGACGGTGACTCCACCACCTCCCTGGGCAGCACATTCCAATGATGAACGACTCTCTCTGTGAAGAACTTTCTCTTCATCTCCAGCCTAACCTTCCCCTGGTGCAGCTTGAGACTGTGTCCTCTTGTTCTGAGTACCTTGATGTAGATGAAGATATCCCTGGTCACTGCAGGAGTGTTGGAACAGCCTCTTCCAACACAAAGCATGTGTGACAGTTTTAGGCTAGCAGTGAAATTAACATAGATGGGATCCACATGCTCTGGAGGACTGTGTGTCTCCAAGAACGGGGCTTTAGAAAGGGTCTGATTAGTGCCTCTTGAATGTATTGAATATATTTACATTGTTTTCAACTGGTTTTAATCCAGTCTTTCCATCTGGTCTGCAGGCAGGAAGCAGTGAACAAATTTACTCAGGGACAGAAGTTTTTACAGCTCCATGAAAGAGAGTTGTAGAAAGGTAGGGGTGGGTCTCTTCTCCCTGCTGACAAACGATAGGTCTAGAGGGAATGGCCTTAAGTTATACCAGAGGAGGTTAAGATGGATATTAGAGGAAACTTCTTGACTGAAAGGATTCTCAGCCACTGGAACAGTCTCCCCCAGGCAGGTGGTTGTGTCTCCACCCCTGAAGTGTTTAAAAGATGCAGAGATGTAGTGCTCAGGGACATAGTTCAGCATCAGGCTTGGTAGCATTAGAAAATGTTAGGATATGATGATCTTAAAGATCTTTTCTCACAGAAACAATATTATGGTTCTAAAAACAAGTACTGGGATACCTTTTTCAGATTATAATCTGTGAATTTGTTAGGCTGAATAAACAGGGAAGTCATTCAGTGACAGGAAGGGCAAGACAATAGAAAAGCTAATTTAAAATAGCTGAGGCTTGTTGCTCCTTCTAGAAAGTGAAAATCTATTATCATATCCAGAGAGCAAGAAGATGAGGAATGTAACTTAGAATTTCTGAACCACCCTGTGGTACTACTTGTTTTCCTCCCTTCCTCTATAGAAAAGAGTGGGAGAGACTGCTATCAGACCAGCCATCACAAACACCTTCCTTGGTCAACAAGTTTATGAAAGCAAACTAATCACTGTGTTGGTTAGGGCAAATAATTTGGTTTTCAAAGCATATTAATATAGATCAGTCAAGAAAGAGGCCACAGAATTTGTGTTGTTTTCATATGCCCAGATGAGGGCAATAGCAGGACTCCTGTTGATTTTTATCATGAAAACAAGCTCTGGCCCATTTTTAATGGCTGCTGCAAAGGCCAATTAAATCTCCTTCTGTTACACATGCAGGTTGTGTCCTGCCCCTTGCACAGTGGCCAAAGGTGTGCAAAGCACAATGGTGATCCTTGCCTGCTCGTGGGTATCCTGTCTAAGAAGCTGGAGTATCACAGTGTCACAGTATCACCAAGGTTGGAAGAGACCTCAAAGATCATCGAGTCCAACCTGTCACCACAGACCTCATGACTAGACCATGGCACCAAGTGCCACGTCCAATCTCCCCTTGAACACCTCCAGGGACGGTGACTCCACCACCTCCCTGGGCAGCACATTCCAATGACGAATGACTTGCTCGGTGAAGAACTTTCTCCTCACCTCCAGCCTAAACCTCCCCTGGCGCAGCTTGAGACTGTGTCCTCTTGTTCTGGTGCTGGTTGCCTGGGAGAAGAGACCAACCCCTTCCTGGCTACAACCACCTTTCAGGTAGTTGTAGAGAGCAATGAGGTCACCCCTGAGCCTCCTCTTCTCCAGGCTAAACAACCCCAGCTCCCTCAGCCTCTCCTCACAGGGCTGTGCTCAAGGCCTCCCCCCAGCCTTGTTGCCCTTCTCTGGACACGTTCTGGTGCTGGTTGCCTGGGAGAAGAGACCAAGCCCTTCCTGGCTACAATCCCCCTTCAGGTAGTTGTAGACAGCAATGAGGGCAAATGTGCAGCTTTCCAACCAGTTAATCAGTGTTGTACTTCTATTTGTTTGTTAAATGGGATTGACTTTCTAGCCTTGATGTGTGCAGTTACATAGTAAGCCATTTTGTTCAAAACAGCAGAAACTTCCCCAGAATAAGAGTAGGGGAAGGACTGTGACTGCTCATGCAACAGGAAATGGAGTCCCCCATGGGTTGCTGCAAACTGTCACCAAGGTAGGGTAAGGACTGAAGGCCTCCCTGTGCTGTAGCGAGGCCGTGGTGATTTGTTTTTGTGGCAAATGTGGTGGTGTGTGATTTTGTGGCAAATTGGGGTTGGTTGTTGGGTTTTGGTTTCTGTTAGATCAAAAACTGAGCTGTAAACAAGGGAGAGTTTCAAACACTCCTAAGATGTGCCAAAGGATCATTCCTGATGCTGAGATTGACTGTTGTTTTTCCTCAGATAGAACTGTCAATCCCCAAATAATCCAATCAGACAAATGTCTTTGAAGTGCTCCTTTTATTTTAAATGTATGCATGAAAAGTTTGTTCCAGGTGGAATCAAATCTCTCCATTTTATTTTATACCTCCTGTGCTTCACACATCAGAGTAGTCTACATATTCATCCTTTATTTCCATATTTCCAACTCACAGCTAACGAACTGAACCTCTTGAAAATTTCCATGAAACTAAATTCCCAGACAATCCTTACCCTATAGCAAGACACAAAGAGATGGCTTGGAGGGAAATAAGGATGCGTGGGGAATTGCTGGGTAAAAGAAGTGAACTCCTTCAGGAGTTGTGCATATACCTGTAGCTGACACGCATCAAAACCAGGTGCGTGGTGCCCATGGGCTGGGCAGGATTAGAATTCACTCTTTACCAATGGGAAACTGAGGCAAGACACAAGTCAGTGACTTCCCAAGTTTGTAAAGTAAATGTAATATTGTGATCAGGAATTCCTGCCTTTCCATATCCCACAAAAGTGACCCAATTCTGATGATCTTATCAGCTGTGAATTCCTTCACACTTCGCCATACAACCCAAAGAACAGAGAGGGAAACAGACTGCGTTAAAGTGCAGTTCTCTTCTCTTGTCCCACATGGAATTTGGCAAGTTGCTTAGTAAGTTTCCTTCTCTTTATGGCCTAGAATAGAATAGAATAGAATAAACCAGGTTGGAAGAGACCTTCGAGATCATCGTGTCCAACCTATCATCCAACACCACCTAATCAACTAAACCATGGCACCAAGCATCCTGTCAAGCCTCGCCCTGAACACCCCCAGCGACGGCGACCCCACCACCTCCCCAGGCAGCCCATTCCAATGGGCAATCACTCTCTGTGTAAAACTTCCTCCTAACCTCCAGCCTAAACCTCCCCTGGCACAGCTTGAGACTGTGTCCTCTTGTTCTGGTACTGGTTGCCTGGAATGCCTAAATGGCATCCTGGCCTGTATCGGGAACAGTGTGGCCAGCAGGGGCAGAGAAGTCATTGTGCCCTGTGCTCAGCACTGCTTAGGCCACACCTTGAGTCCTGTGTCCAGTTCTGGGCCCCTCAGTTTAGGAAAGATGTTGACTTGCTGGAACGTGTCCAGAGAAGGGCAACAAAGCTGTGGAGGGGTCTGGAGCACAGCCCTGTGAGGAGAGGCTGAGGGAGCTGGGGTTGCTTAGCCTGGAGAAAAGGAGGCTCAGGGGAGACCTTATTGCTCTCTACAACTACCTGAAAGGAGGTTGTAGCCAGGTGGGGCTTGGTCTCTTCTCCCAGGCAGCCAGCACCAGAACAAGAGGACACAGTCTCAAGCTGCACCAGGGGAGGTTTGGGCTGGAGGTTAGGAGATAGTTCTTCACAGAAAGAGCGATTGGCCATTGGAATGGTGTGGTGGTTTAGGCTGGGTGCTGGCCCGGATGCCACTGCACAGACTACACCTGGGAGGTCCCAAAAGGGTCCAGCCCACTGGGTGGCCATAGCAAACCAGGTATTTCAGCCACAATCCTCTGCTCCTCTATAAAACATCCACGCAGGGTCCCTACTTCCTCTTTTGTCCCCTGCTGCTGCCTAGGTAAAATGGCCTGAGCCGCCTCCCTTGGGCCTGCCCAGGACCAAGGCTGGGTTGAGGGGGGAGAAAGAGCCTGGGGGGATGTTTGGGTGTAGCCCCAGGTGGGGATGGGACGTTCTTGGGTATGTTCTGGGATCTCTCTCTCTTTTGTGGTTGTCTGTAAAACTTTCATTGTTGTTTTTATTGTTTTCCCATTTAAACTTTCCGTCACATTTGCAATCCGTTTGTCTGAGTTGTTATTTTTGCCTGTGGTGGGTGAAATTGGTCTCCCAAACCACGACAAATGTGCTGCCCAGGGAGGTGCTGGAGTCACCATCACTGGAGGTGTTTAGGAAGAGACTGGATGGAGTGCTTGGTGCCATGCTTTAGTTGATTAGATGGTGTTGGATGATAGGCTGGACTTGATGATCTCACAGAATCACAGACTCACTAAGGTTGGAAGAGACATCAAAGATCATTAAGTCCAACCTGTCACAAAGGTCTCTTCCAACCTGGTTAATTCTACTTCTATTCTATCCTATCCTATCCTATCCTATCCTATCCTATCCTATCCTATCCTATCCTATCCTATCCTATCCTATCCTATCCTATCCTATTCTAATGTTTTCATAAATTGCAAATGGAACTTGCCCCAGCAAACCTTGCCTCCTCCCCCTCAAAGGGTTAACCCAAAGATGGCTAGAAAATGAACAGAAAAAGGACTTTTGTTTTCCTAGCTTGTTAAAGTCAAAACCAGAACACAGATTCACATGAGCTGCTCTCATTTCCAGTAGGATGGAAAATTGGGGAAAGGAAAAAGAAAAAGAAACTATAGTCATGATTCAAGGGATGGTGTGGATTCTCTAGAGCTCAGTGTTAGAAGACAACCTGTTTAGCCTTTAAAGAAAGAGTTTAAGAGAAGACTACAGACTGAGGTCAGAGTGGCTGGAGAGCGGCCAGGCGGAGAGGGACCTGGGGGTACTGGTCAATAGTAGGCTGAACATGAGCCTTCAGTGTGCCCAGGCAGCCAGGAGGGCCAATGGCATCCTGGCCTGCATCAAGAACAGTGTGGCCAGCAGGAGCAGGGAGGTCATTCTGCCCCTGTACACTGCACTGGTTAAGCCAAACCTTGAGTCCTGTGTCCAGTTCTGGGCCCCTCAGTTTAGGAAGGAGGTTGACTTGCTGGAACGAGTCCAGAGAAGGGCAACAAAGTTGGTGAATGGTCCCTCTCTGCCTGGCTGCTCTCAGCCACTCTGACCCCAGCCTGTAGCTCTGCATGGGGTTGCTGTGGCCAATGTGCAGAACCTGGCACTTGGATGTGTTCAATCTCCTGCCCTTGGACTCTGCCCATCTGCCCAGCCTGTCCAGGTCCCTCTGCAGAGCCTCTCTACCCTCCAGCAGATCAACTCCTGCCCCCAGCTTGGTATATTACCAGAAATATCCTTGTGTGGATATATTAAAATTCATGTTTATGTAGATGGCCAAGAAAATGCACTCTGTGGAGGATTTGAATAACATTATGCAGACAATCTTGGGCAGAGGAAAGAGACCAGAGAAAAATTCAGTTTGAAGATAGAGAAAAAGTAATTCACTGCTTATTTGTTTCTCTTAATCTGTTACATATTTTGTTACTGAAGGTTTCATAAATTTTGTGGGTTTTTTTTTCAGTTTGCTACAAATGTGATTGAGAATATCTGAGAAATGGCTCTTTATCTCTAGGCTGTGGAATCATTACTGCGTTACACACTCCAATGTAGTGGATTATAAAGAATTTCTGATGAATTTTGGCATAAGTAGAATAGAATAGAATAAACCAGGTTGGAAGAGACCTTCAAGATCATCGTGTCCAACCTATCATCCAACACCACCCAACCAACTGAAGCATGCAACCAAGCATCCTGTCAAGCCTCGTCCTGAACACCCCCAGCGACAGCGACCCCACCACCTCCCCAGACAGCCCATTCCAATGGGCAATCACTCTCTCTGTGTAGAACTTCTTCCTAACCTCCAGCCCAAACCTCCCCTGGTGCAGCCTGAGACTGTGTCCTCTTGTTCTGGTGCTGGTTGCCTGGGAGAAGAGACCAACCCCTGCCTCACTACAACCCCCCTTCAGGTAGTTGTAGAGAGCAATAAGGTCACCCCTGAGTCTCCTCTCCTCCAGGCTAAGCAACCCCAGCTCCCTCAGCCTCTCCTCACAGGGCTGTGTTCCAAGCCCCTCACCAACTTTGTTGCCCTTCTCTGGACACATTCCAGCAAGTCAACCTCCTTCCTAAACTGAGTGGCCCAGAACTGGACACAGGACTCAAGGTGTGGCCTAACCAGTGCAGTGTACAGGGGCAGAATGACCTCCCTGCTCCTGCTGGCCACACTGTTCCTGATGCAGGCCAGGATGCCATTGGCCCTCCTGGCTGCCTGGGCACACTGCAGACTCATGTTCAGCCTACCATCAACCCGCACCCCCAGGTCCCTCTCTGCCTGGCTGCTCTCCAGCCACTCTGACCCCAGCCTGTAGCTCTGCATGGGGTTACTGTGGCCAATGTGCAGAACCTGGCACTTGGATGTGTTCAATCTCCTGCCCTTGGCTTCTGCCCATCTGTCCAGCCTGTTGAGGTCCCTCTGCAGAGCCTCTCTACCCTCCAGCAGATCAACTCCTGTAGAGACACAGTTAAAGGAAACAAAGTGCAGAAGATGAAGTTCAAGGGATGTGCTCAGAAAAGGAGTGGAAATGTGTCCAGTTCCATCAATAGAAGTATTGCTGTTCCCTCGATGAATTTGATTTGCATTTGTTAGGACACTGGTCACCTTTCATTCTCAGCAGATACAGCTACAAAAGGGAGGGAACCAAAGCAAATTTCCCTGCCTTGGGAAAGTCTACCAAATGTATGTGAAAGCTGCCTTTAACATCAAATGGTGGCACACTGCACAGGCCAGAAATGGAAATCACCATTACAAGCTGAGCAAAACCCCAGGTAAAGCATTCCTTACTGCAATGTGGAATCCTGTAGCTCAGTTTCCACCCAGTCTTCAATCATAGTGGACCTCATAGGTAATCACAGAACCACAGAACGCTAGGGGCTGGAAGGGACCTCATAGATCATCTAGTCCAATCCCCCTGCCAGAGCATCAGATCTCCAGAGAGGCAGACTCCCCAACCCACCTGGGCAGCCTGTTCCACTGTCACCAAAGTTTGTACCAAAGAACTTGCACTCCAAGGCAGTAACAAAATAGTGAACTTGGAAGGGCTGGGGAGGTCAAGGTGACAGTAAGATATTTGTTGCCAGCATGACAGTAGTTTTAAGCATAGCATCAACCTAACTTATGGAAGTGTTGGGAATGTCTTTGTAGCATCAGCTTAAAGAAGGATATTTAAGAGGGATCAGTTTTTAGTAATTAAGTCAGTTTGTGACTGTGTATAGGCAAGCCCTCTCAGATGTTCAGATCAGCATAAGAATACACACAAAATGCTTGAAATAGCAAGAACCAGACAGTCCCAGATGGAACAAGGAGGCATTCTTGAATGAAAGGTGATTGACACAGAGGATGTGGGCCATGGAGGAACTTAAAACAAAGTCATTGGCTTATGTTTGTTGTCTAGGGAAGGAAGAGTCATTGATAAGAACAAGATACTGTTGTTTTCCTCAAACACAGTAAAAGTGTGTTTTGGTAACGCATTGTTAGATGAATGGAGGCAGTGAAGACATTTAGCTCTGTACATGGATGAAAAAGATTTTGTTTGAGGTGTTATACAGTAGAAATCCACCAGATTTACCTGTGGTATGACTGTAGGGATCTAGGAGATGGGAGTTTAAGAAGTTACTCAAGATAGTGAGAGAGACCCTTCTAGTACACTTTAAAATCTCTTTCTGTATCCTGAAATGTAACTTAGTGTATACAGCAAAGTATTTTCCCCATCACACATGCACACATGATATTTGGACAGTATTGTATTTCATTAGTGTGAGGCTAACTGCTAATTTCTCTTTCATTTATTTTTGCTTAAAAAGAAGCATTTAAACTTCCCTTTGCTGAAGAAAGCCAGTAAAGACCTACCAATAATTAGCAGGCTAAAGAACATGGAATCATAGAACTGAATCATGGAATTGAATCATGGAATCCAGCATGGATTTAGGAAGGGCAGGTCCTGCCTGACCAACATGATCTCCTTCTATGCTCAGGTGACTGCCTGGTGGATGTGGGGCAGGCTGTGGATGTAGTCTACCTGGACCTCAGCAAGGCCTTTGACACTGTCCCCCACAGCAAACTCCTGGCCAAGCTGTCAGCCCATGGCTTGGATGGGAGCACACTGCGATGGGTTAGGAACTGGCTGGAGGCTGAGCCCAGAGAGTGGTGGTGGATGGTGCCACAGCCAGCTGGCAGCCAGGCACCAGTGGTGTGCCCCAGGGATCAGTGCTGGGCCCCATGCTCTTTAACATCTTCATTGATGATCTGGATGAGGGCATTGAGTCCATCATCAGGAAATTTGCAGATGACACCAAGCTGGGGGCAGGAGTTGATCTGCTGGAGGGTGGAGAGGCTCTGCAGAGGGACCTTGCCAGGATGGACAGATGGGCAGAGGCCAAGGCATGAGATTGAACACATCCAAGTGCCAGGTTCTACACATTGGCCACAGCAACCCCATGCAGAGCTACAGGCTGGGGTCAGAGTGGCTGGAGAGCAGCCAGGCAGAGAGGGACCTGGGGGTGCTGGTTGATGGTAGACTGAACATGAGCCTGCAGTGTGCCCAGGCAGCCAGGAGGGCCAATGGCATCCCAGCCTGCATCAGGAACAGTGTGGCCAGCAGGAGCAGGGAGGTCATTCTGCCCCTGTACACTGCACTGGTTTGGCCACACCTCGAGTCCTGTGTCCAGTTCTGGGCCCCTCAGTTTAGGAAGGAGGTTGACTTGCTGGAAGGTGTCCAGAGAAGAGCAACAAAGTTGGTGAGGGGCTTGGAACACAGCCCTGTGAGGAGAGGCTGAGGGAGCTGGGGTTGCTTAGCCTGGAGAGGAGGAGACTCAGGGGTGACCTTATTGCTCTCTACAACTACCTGAAGGGAGGTTGTAGTCAGGCAGAGGTTGGTCTCTTCTCCCAGGCAGCCAGCATCAGAACAAGAGGACACAGTCTCAGGCTGCACCAGGGGAGGTTTAGGTTGGCTGTTAGGAAGAAGTTCTACACAGAGAGAGTGATTGCCCATTGGAATGGGCTGCCTGGGGAGGTGGTGGTGTCACCATCACTGGAGGTGTTCAGGAGGAGACTTGATGGGGTGCTTGGTGCCATGGGTTAGTTGTTTAGGTGGGTTGGATTGGTTGATGGGTTGGACATGATGATCTTGAAAGTCTCTTCCAACCTGGTTTATTCTATGTATGTATTCTGTGTATGTAGTCTACCTAATTGTTAGGGTTGGAAGAGACCTCAAGGATCACCCAGTTCCAACCCCTCTGCCATGGGCAGGGACACCTCACACTACAGCAGGTTGCTCAGAGCCACATCCAGCCTGGCCTTAAAAATCTAAAGGGATGAGGCTTCCACCACCTCCCTGGGCAACCTGTGCCAGTGTGTCACAACCCTCATGGTGAAATTAGCTTCCAACATCTCTTTCATTTCTACGATGCAAAATGTAGAGCTTCATGGAAAGAATTGGGGAAGACTGAAAAAATAAACTAAAATCTGTCCTGGTCTAGAGAAGAGATCCCAGCTGTCCTGATGTCTGAATTATGATTGTGCTGACAAAAAGTCTTCCATTGGGTGGCAGGAATTGGTTTTGAACCCCTTTTGAATAGATGGCCTGATGTTAAGAGGGCCTAAATACCAGCAGTTCCCATTGCCTGCAGTCGGATCGGAAGAAGACAAACTCTTTTAAACTCACAGTACTTAGTACATTAATGATACTTTTTCCTCTCCCCATTTCACATGACCACGGCCTGACTACATAGAGGTTTGTAAGCTTGTGTAGTACTACCAAAGGCTGTTTTGAAACCATTGCTAGAAGTAAATGTAACTACCAAAACCAGAGGGCTTTTTTCCCATCTGGGGTACTGAAGTTATCAAGAAATAATCATACGAATTAAGGCTCCTCCTCCTTCCTAACACATGCTGTACCTAGCCTTGTACATGATTAACCCCTTAATTAATCCATCCAACTAATGGGGCCCCACCCATTCCACCACAGGATGCCTCAGCCATTCAGAGACCTTGGTTGTGGGGTGTTGCTTCATTCCTACTGTGATTTCAATTCACCTCTTGCCCTCTGATTCCCAGTTTCATCTCTTTCACTCACCTTTCTGCAAGGTGGAAGCTTGTACATGTAGAGTGGTTATAAAGAAATCACCAATCAAACACTGGTTTAAAAATAGATTTAAAGCCCAGATGAGCTAGTGGTAGCCTCTCTGGCTAGAGTAATTTTGAACTATCCATCAAGTCTGCAATGCAACAAAATGCAAGTCCTACCTCAGGTTTGGTTTAATCTGCTTATATGTAAAGATTTATCCAGTTAATAAAACCAGTCTTTAAGAGCTTTAGGTGGCTTTATTTCTCTGAAGCCAACAAAACTGTGGACTTCACTAAATCAGTTTTCTGAACAGCACTGATCTGCCAGAAAATGTAAGAGAAGGAGCAGAAGCAGAAGAAGAACTTTTCCTACAGTCTTTCCCACATGAGCATGCTGTGACAGAGTGTGGTCTGGATGGCACCAAGAGGGCATGTAGAGAAAAGGTAAGGGAGTGCTATTAATACTCTGGAACACTTTGACAGGTAGAAAAACAGAGCCAGGCATCAAAGGAAAAGAAAAGTTGATCACGACAACTTCTTTTCTGAATAAATTCCATGTGCAGGGTTTCCTGTTTGCATTTAAAGCAAGCTAGCAGCAGCAGCAGCTCTGTTTTATTTTGTGTGCTCCAGTCTTGCTTGTTAGATACACAGCATTAAAAACATATGTGTTAGACCTCCAGATTCCTTTAGGCTAAAACAAAATGAGAATGCACTGAAGCTTGATGGCTAAGGTGTTTCATATTGTGAATTGCTAGCTCGCTCTGCCAGATCAAACTAAGTCATGACTTGCACCGAATAATGACTGGTTATCATTGCCTGACAATTATTCTCTGACCTGCAGGAAGGAAATTATTAGTGCATAGTGCTACTGTAGAAGCACTTTTTTTTTTCCTCTATGTGGTGACAAGCTTGAAAGAGAGAGTGGAGCTGGGATAGACATGGCAAATGACCTCTCCACATGCCCTGAGATGTGATCTTAACTGAGGAGGGTTGAGAAGTGTGAGAGTGGAGTGTTACTGTGTTCCATCTGCTTTATGGGAAGGTGAAAAGAAAAATTTCTAACATTCACTCTCATCCCTTCATGTCATGAAAATCCCGACTCTCTAAGAAAAGAGGCTTCAAGACTGCATTTTGTACTACAAACTCATTTACACAGGCATGTAACTGTGCTTTCTCAGCCTTGAAAAGGCAGGAGAGGAGAAACAAAAAGGGCTAGAGGGTTGTTCAACATCGTGACCCTTTTTCATCTTGTTTATCTTTGATATGGAGGTGAGAGCCTCGATTGGAAGCAGAGTGCACCTCACCTTACATGCCCTCCCAGTCCTTGATGTTTATTTTGGGTATTCTAAAGCCTCTCTCTATACACTATCTTTACACTGTGATTTTTGCAGTTTTGAATGAACAATAATCAGCTTAGAAGCAGCTGGGGTACTTGTCAAAGAATGGCAGGCGGAGAAAAGCCTCCGGGATGCTTCCCATATTCAACAACCTGGTGTGAGCTACCAGCACAGAAAAACAAACCACTCTTCCTGTTGTTTCCTGAGCCTTATCAAAATCTGCAGTAAGTCAACTTTCAGGCATTTTATAAGTCCCATAAGCCAAGCCACATCCACAGAGCTACTTTGCAGCAGCCCATGAATTAAAAACATAACCAAAGAAACGTGTGATATGTTTACACCACAGCTATGTTAACCGTTCCACGTCTGTTAACATCTTTCAGTATTCACTGCGTAACGATCCATTTTAATAAAGGGAGCTTTGATACGAGCCTATGGCTGTGGATGGGTTTGAAGTCACTTTAAGACAGATGTTATCCAAAAGGCTGACCCACCAACTGCTTTTAGCTCTGAATTTGTAGGCAGAGCTATTGTTTGAGAAACTTGTCTGACTTGTCATTCGAGAGTGTGTGATTGGGAATGCTGTTTTGTAGTGAGTTTATCAATTAAACATCTGCTGGTCAGAGCGTGCCTATTTGATCAGTTTCACAGAGAAGAATGTTTGAAAAGGCCTTGTGAAAAATGCATTCTTGTTTTTAAATCTTCATGAACTTGATTTTTTCATTCTGATCAAACCACTATAACTCACATTCATTGTAGCTGTGTTCAGCCTATCAGGACATTGAGAAAGCCATCAGAGCAATTGGAGTCAGTCGGAGTGGATTTTTGAGGTCTCTTCCAACCTTGGTGATGCTGTGATACTGTGATTTTTGTCTTTGGATTGCTTGAAGTCAGTCATAAATGGCTTTATATTTCCTTTGCCAAGAGCTAATGAATAAGTAAGAATCATCTTCTTTTCTTAGGGGATATTTTTTAGTGCTGCTGCCTCATGACTTTATTGCCACTTTTTGTAACTACCATTTAACTTGTGCCTATATTGCAGTGTGTGTGGCCAAGCACATGGGAGCAGGTGGAGCTGGGCACAGACTCAAAGGGTAAGGTGTGTAGGTTTAATAGAATAGTTACTGCTTTCTTACTTCTATTTGCTTACATATTTGTATTTAATTTCATTAAGGGAGCATTACTCCTGCATTCAAATGTGGTGTGGGATGGTGTGAATTTGCTAGAAGAGCAGCATCACCACTATTAGCACCATATTCTCATGGTGACAGTGTGACTTTACAAGCTTCTCCCTTTTAAATATGCTGTCGTGGCAAGGAATAAAAAGGAAGCAGTGAAACTGAAAGTGAATGAATAAAGTAATGCTGAAAGCTTTCACTCCGCACTTCTTGCTGTCAGCTCCGCCAAAAGATGACTGAAGGAGCACTTCCCTGCTACATAATAAAACATTTCTGTACCTGGAAATTTGAATTTAAAACTAAAATGAGGCAAAAAAAATATCTCTAATTAGGTTTTGACATTCCAAATATTTTTATTAAAGCTACTGTGAAGGCTGAGAGCCCATGCCAACTGCTGGGCTCAAGCCAGGGCACTGTTTTACTTTAAGTCAGCATTGTTGCAGTATTACAACCAAAACTCAAATCCTCTTGTACAGAAGGTACACGGACAGAAAACATTTTCCAGCTTAACCTCAAGGATCTCAGCAGAAAGAGCGTAGGCCACAGGACATTTTTCAAACCAGTTTCCTGGTTATGATCCCTTCAGCAGATGACTATCTTCCTAAACTCCTGTTTGCTTTCTGAAGTCGGAGTATCATAGGAATGCATCTTTTTGTGTCTTCTGGTTACATCTAGACTGAGGTCTCCTATGATTAATCTTTTCTGCTCTGAACCCAAAACTATGAGAAAACTGCCAGAATAAACTTTATATTTATTGGCAACAGTACCATACAGCCAAGAGAAAGGAAGGACAATTGAACTCTCACGCAGCATTTTTGTTCCTAAAATACCACTCAAGTTTATGACAGGACGAGGCACCTCAGAGTGTCACAGTATCACAGAATCACCAAGGTTCTAAGAGACCTCAAAGATCATCGAGTCCAACCTGTCACCACAGACCTCATGACTAGACCATGGCACCAAGTGCCACATCCAATCCCCTCTTGAACACCTCCAGGGACGGTGACTCCACCACCTCCCTGGGCAGCACATCCCAATGACGAACGACTCTCTCTGTGAAGAACTTTCTCCTCACCTCCAGCCTAAACTTCCCCTGGCGCAGCTTGAGACTGTGTCCTCTTGTTCTGGTGCTGGGTGCCTGGGAGAAGAGACCAACCCCCACCTGGCTACAACCACCCTTCAGGTAGTTGTAGAGAGCAATAAGGTCTCCCCTGAGCCTCCTCTTCTCCAGGCTAAGCAACCCCAGCTCCCTCAGCCTCTCCTCACAGGGCTGTGCTCAAGGCCTCTCCCCAGCCTTGTTGCCCTTCTCTGGACACCTTCAAGTGTCTCAATGTCCTTCTTAAACTGAGGGGCCCAGAACTGGACACAGGACTCAAGGTGTGGCCTAACCAATGCAGAGTCCAGGGGCACAATGACCTCCCTGCTCCTGCTGGCCACACTTTTCCTAATGCAGGCCAGGATGCTATTGGCCTTCTTGGCCACCTGGGCACACTGCTGGCTCATGTTCAGGTGGCTGTCAATCAGCACCCCCAGGTCCCTCTCTGTTTGGCAGCTCTCCAGCCACTCTGACCCCAGCCTGTAGCTCTGCATGGGGTTGCTGTGGCCAAAGTGCAGCACCTGGCACTTGGACTTGTTGAATGCCATCCTGTTGGACTCTGCCCATCTGTCCAGTCAGTCGAGGTCTCTCTGCAGAGCCCTTCTGCCCTCTAACTGACCAACAGCTGCTCCTAACTTGGTGTCATCTGCAAACTTGCTGATGACTGACTCAATCCCCTCATCCAGATCATCAATGAAGATATTAAAGAGGATGGGACCCAGCACTGATCCCTGGGGGACACCACTGGTGCCTGGCTGCCAGCTGGATGTGGCACCATTCACCACCACTCTCTGGGCTCAGCCTCCAGCCAGTTCCTAACCCATTGCAGTGTGCTCCCATCCAAGCCAGGGGCTGACAGCTTGGCCAGGAGTCTGCCATGGGGGACAGTGTCAAAGGCCTTGTTGAGGTCCAGGTAGACTACATCCACAGCCTGCCCCACATCCACCAGGCAGTCACCTGATCATAGAAGGAGATCAGGTTGGTCAGGCAGGACCTGCCCTTCCTAAACCCATGTTGGCTGGGCCTGAGCCCTTGGCCCTCCTTCAGGTGTGCAGTGATTGCCGCCAGGATAATCTGCTCCATCACTTTCCCTCAATTAACCTCAATTACACAGTATAAAGAGGTCAGTAACTGGATCACACATTAGTGTTAAAGGATTCCATAGTATATAGTATCTCTATAGTATATAGTTTGTCTATTTAAATTGTTGGAAGAACAGAATCATCTGTGTAAATAATCAGCTGAGTTATTTTGTCTCTTTATGTGCACCAGTTAGCTGCTGTATGTTTCACAGCAGCAGGTGCTGTATGAGAGTGTCATCTGCAGCAACCATATTGCTTTGTGCATTCAGCAGACTAACCTGATTTGCTTCTAGTCATTCACAGTGTGATATAACAATGATCAGCTATTACTTTGTAAAAAAAAATTGCTATTATAAGTTGTGGTGTGGTGTGTGTTTTTTTTTCTCATTCATGTCACTTGTTAAAGTAAATCTTGCTCTTAAGAGCAGTTGCACGATGGAAAGATTTCTGCACACACTCTTCCACTGGAGCTTACTTTAGCATTTGAAAAATATAGTGACATTTTAATGATGCTCTGAAAAGAAATGTTCGAGCCTATGTGTGCTGGATCTCTTGGATGCTATTTCTCAGATAAATTAATTCAAATGCTCCACCAGGCGAATGGAACAAGTGCAAAAGTTCCTCATAGTCATCTACTTTTAATAATGAAGTATAATTGATAATAAACATAACAGTCATTGATGGGCAAGGGACATAATTTCAAGGTTTTAAAGATTCTATTTTATGTACTATGACATGAGATGTGTCAGGGAGCTGCTTATAAGAAATGATACTTGACAGCGTTTTATCATTGGTTGAGGTATTTCCATCTCATGGATTCCTGATATAAAACTCAGGGCCCATTGAAGTTGATGCAATTTTGCCTGAGACTTCAGGTAGGATTTAATCCTTGACTGGTTTAGGACCAGGCTACCCACACACTTATCTCTTGGTGTATGTCCCTACTGCAGCAAGATCAATTACATCAGAGAAGGGCAACAAGGCTGGTGAGAGGCCTTGAGCACAAGCCCTATGAGGAGAGGCTGAGGGAGCTGGGATTGTTTAGCCTGGAGAAGAGGAGGCTCAGGGGAGACCTTATTGCCCTCTACAACTACCTGAAAGGTGGTTGTAGCCAGGAAGGGGTTGGTCTCTTCTCCCAGGCAACCAGCACCAGAACAAGGGGACACAGTCTCAAGCTGTGCCAGGGGAGGTTTAGACTCGAGGTGAGGAAAAAGTTCTTCACTGAGCGAGTCGTTCGTCATTGGAATGTGCTGCCCAGGGAGGTGGTGGAGTCACCGTCCCTGGAGGTGTTCAAGGGGAGATTGGACGTGGCACTTGGTGCCATGGTCTAGTTGTGAGGTCTGTTGGGACAGGTTGGACTTGATGATCCTTGGGGTCTCTTCCAACCTTGGTTATACTGTGAGACTGTGATACTGTGATAGAGGCAGACCATTGAGGTGTACTTCATTCAAAGGACATCTCTCATCTGAGTGCTGAATGCTCTGAATTCCAGCACTTCTGCTTTGGAAAATGATTTCTCTTAGAAGTAAAACATAGTGAACTTGAGGCTGTCTATATGTAAACTGAAGGAATGAATTTCACAGGATTTCTGCATTCCCACAGATGAATATTTTGGAGCTCTGCTGTGGGTTGTGTCCCTCCACAGGTTGAGGGGCGTGAGTGCAGGATATTCTTCTTGACAGCTGGGAGCAAATCATAGATGGGCAGTGGCTATGCCAACAGATGGCATAACTTCTAAGACTTTACTGGTGGCTGCCAGGACTTTTAATTGTTGACTTTGATTGGTGATATGAAGTAAATCATTGTGTTCAGCTGGTCAGGGTTTGGGTGAACACAATATCAGTAAATAACACAAGGATAGTTTTCAGCAGAAGAGGTCAGGTTGAACGTTTTTGTTACTCTTAGGCCTCATTTCTCTGACTATTATTTATGTAAAGTATCAGGTGCAAAGGCATTGATGGTTAAAAACATCTCAATGGGTAGTATTTTTTTAAAGGATCCCTATGAGATTATGTATTACATTACTTTACCAGGTATCCATGTTGTTTCAGCTCTAATCAGTCAATTCTTTTGGAATTATATTCGTTTGTACTTGGACACAGCCATTAGCACACTTCCAGAAAGTCATGTAGAATTTAGTTTTATTACTTCAACAAGTGATCTGACCTACTATAGTGGATGAAATGCTGGATTGCCACTCACAAAGTATGAGTTTGGGGGTTTTTTGTGCTGTTATTTTTTTGTCCCCAGAGGGGAATGTGTGCCTCAAGTTATTCTACCTGTGTCATCAAGTTTAGGCTCGAGGTGAGGAGAAAGTTCTTCATGGAGAGAGTCATTCATCATTGGAATGTGCTGCCCAGGGAGGTGGTGGAGAATAGAATAGAATAGAATAGAATAGAATAGAATAGAATAGACCAGGTTGGAAGAGACCTTCGAGATCATCATGTCCAACCTATCATCCAACACCACCTAATCAACTAACCCATGGCACCAAGCATACTGTCAAGCCTTGCCCTGAACACCCCCAGCAACGGCAACCCCACCACCTCCCCAGGCAGCCCATTCCAATGGGCAATCACTCTCTCTGTGTAAAACTTCCTCCTAACCTCCAGCCTAAACCTCCCCTGATGCAGTCCCCTGACACAGTGTCCTCTTGTTCTGGTACTGGTTGCCTGGGAGAAGAGACCAACCTCTGCCTCACTACAACCCCCCTTCAGGTAGTTGTAGAGAGCAATAAGGTCACCCCTGAGTCTCCTCCTCTCCAGGCTCAGCAACCCCAGCTCCCTCAGTCTCTCCTCATAGGGCTTGTGCTTCAAGCCCTATGTCACCATCCCTGGAGGTGTTCAAGATGAGATTGGATGTGGCACTTGGTGCCATGGTCTAGTCATGAGGTCTGTGGAGACAGGTTGGACTCGATGATCTTTGAGGTCTCTTCCAACCTTAGTGATACTGTGATACTCTGATACTGTGATCTAAATATTATACTCTAGCACAGCCTAAAATCTGAGAGCTAGTATTATAGTTGTAAACACAGATTGTTCTCAAAAGAAAAAGGTGTTCTGAAGTCCTTCCTGAGTTTGTATTCTCACAGACTTAACTCTGTCTAAAAGGAGCTTTCTTCAATTGAATCCATTAAACTTTATGTTGGGGAGTTCCTGTTGGGGAGTTCCTCCTCAACCCTGGCCTCCCTGAGGGTCTGATTCAGGCTGAAACTTGCAAGAGAAAAGAGCTGCGTTGGTTAGCCACAGGCAGAACTGGAAGAGCGCCACGATCTGTAGAATGGGGGGAAACTCCTAGCACTTGTGAACTGATCAATGGCATCACAAATCGTCACTAATAATGCCAGACCTTCACACATCTGCATTAGTGTTATGTCCTAAGTTCCCTTCAGCTGCCAGGATTTTGGCAGTTGCCGCTGTTAAGTCTGAGACGCCATTGCAGGGCTTCGGAACAATGAGGTGGCAGTGGAGAGATCTGTTGCTCTGATTGACACAGCGTTGGCTGGTTGCTCAATTTCAGCACAGAATTGCTCTCTACACTGTGATTTGAGTGATTTAGTAGACCATAGACATCTGAGTGTGAAGGGATCTCGGTTGGGGTTTCAAAATAACAGTTGTTATCCTGGCCTTAATTTCAGAGATCATCTGTTATTTCATGCTGTTTGTTTCATATTCATTTATCCAAGACAATAATCAGAGATGAAGTATCTATCCTTCCCACTGCTTTTTAAAATAACCCATCCCTCAACAGCATAGTTGGCAAAGCCCTTCCCTGCAGGGAATGAAATGGCCTCCCTTGTGAAATTTGAATGCCAGCACTGCCTCTGTCTTCATTTACTTGGAGTCTTTGGTGCTTGGGTGCTTGGCCCTTTGCAGCCCCTCTTCTGGGCTCTGATACAGTTGTGCTGCTCATGCAGTGCTCAGCCCTCGAGCCGCTGAGACATGGCTGTGTGTGTACTACTCAACAAGCAGGACCACACTAAAAAGTCAGGTTCTCTCTCCACCCATTAAAACCCCTCTGCAGTCAGGTTGCAGTCAACAAAAGCCTGAATGCTGTGGTTATTGTTATCTTTTGGGGTCGAGCTTTGCTGGCTGAGTTTGAGAAACTACTGGGTAGTCCAAAAACTGAAGTATTTTTTTGAAAGGTGCAGGATATTTGGATACCTCTGACTGCATTTGGTGACTTTTCAGCTTTGATTGATATCTCCTGGATATGCAAACACTCTAAACACTATCTGCCATGTTTTAAAGGAGTTTTAGAAGCTTTTCTGAGATGACTTAAGTAGTGAGTCAGCACATTTCTGACAGCAAGGTTACAATTACAGGTTATAGGTTGCAATGGTAGGTTGGACACGATGATCTTGAAGGTCTCTTCCAACCTGGTTTATTCTATTCTATTCCATTCTATTCTTTTTAGTATCACTATGGTTGGAAGAGACCTCAAAGATCGAGTCCAACCTGTCACCACGGACTTCATGACTAGAGTAGGGAGGACACTAGTGCCCACTGCAGGCTTGAACTCACGACCTTCCCATTAAGGGTCTTATGTGCTACCAACAGAGCCACCTGTTCCATTCCATTCCATTCCATTCCATTCCATTCCATTCCCTGCAAAGCACCATCTGAAGCAGGAGTGTGTTCAGCCTTGCTTGTTGGAGCTTTCTGTAGTACCACTGAAATTGAAGAGGGGACATAACAACGGACTGGAGGGTTGTGGGATCAGGTCCTTACTGATTTTAATTATTCCTGGAATATGATATTAATTAACTTTTCAGGATTTTTAATGTGGTTCAACACTCCCAGTCCTTTGGAAGTGTGGTGGGTTAACACCCATTCTGAAAACAAAAAACAAAACAGGGGGGAGGGCTTGTGGGTGCTTTGCCCTCCCTGCAGGGCATTTTGCCCCTGGGAAGCTGAATCTGTTCCACTCCCCCCTCCCTGCCCAGCTAGGGTATAAAAAGCAGGGCATTGCAGTCATTAGCTCTCCTTTTGGCTCCTGCCTCTCCTGGATGAGAGCTACTGCAGCTGCCCTCCTGCTCCTCTGCCACGTGGTTGGGCCTGGTCCTTCTCCCTGCTGCCTCTGTGCCTCTTCAGAGAGAGAGACTGGTTTTCTATTAGTACTTTTTCCCCCCTCCCATCCATCCTTGTTCCTTGCCCTTGTGGACCTTACCTGTTATTGTTATATATATATTGTTTAAAGAAAACTCTTTACCTCTCTACTTCCAGGCCAGCTCCAAATTATTGCTTGGTGGATTTGCTCCTTCCCTTTCCTTTTTTTTCCCCTCTCTGTTGGGAGGAAGGAGGGGGGAGCAGGGGAGAGATTCTCAGCCTTGTCCCCATCTGAGCTCTTAACTCCCAGTGAAGGCTCAAACCACTACAGGAAGTTTTCCAGTTTGGATGCAACGAACATCATAACACAACATACTACTCCCCTTAGTGGTTTCTCTGCTGTTATGGACAAATCATGAGAAGGGATGCACTAAATACTATCACATTCTAGACATCTATAATGTGAACATCTATGCCTGAACTGCTCCTCCTGGACTTCATTCCATATTCACTGGAGAGAAACAATGGACAGGATTCATGTAACCAATTTTAGGTGGCTACTTCAGGGTGAGATAAATCCTGTCCTGAGAGTGCCTCTTTCTCCCTAGTGACTATAAAGGAAGCTTACAGTGACTCACTCAGGTGCAGACATGTGCATTGGTGAGGGGCATTTGCTGAGATGCATTCTCACTTGGGGTCTGCTTCTTCCACATCTAGACATTTGGAATTGAGGAAATAAGTTGGCTCAGTTTACATATTGAGTAGCAAATAAAAGCTGTGCAAGCTTCCTCTAATTATGGATGTAGTACACATTGGTTTTTATAATGATGATGTGATGTTCTCATTCAAATTATTTCTTGGAAAGTAGAATATTTCTCTCAGCAAACCTCTTCAAACTTATTCTCTTTAAAGAAAGAAGAAACCAGGTTTGAACTAAAACCTGAAGGTAGATTGCTTGGCAACAATTTTTAGAGAAGGCCCACGATCCTGGAAGCACCTTTGAAAACAAGCAGACATTTCTTATTAAAAGAAGGGGGGGGAAAAAAGTAAGCAGTGGCTTTTCTGTGTGTGAGAGTAACCTGCGGTGCCCATATTTATTGATAATGAGAAGTGCATCCACGCAGTGGTCACGCTTGATTAAATTAAGTTTAAAAATCTTTTGGCAATGCTTTCTCTAACCACATTTTAATTTGAAATCCTGTCAAACCCTGAGTCTTAATGAGGTGATTTATTCTTCCTTCTCTGAGAAGAACATAATGAGCAAAAGAGGGTGAGACATGAAAGCCTTGCAAAGCCTGCCTTTTTTCCCCCTTGCACAGTAAATCCAGCTAGAGGAGATGAAGCTTTCTCCAGTGACGCTGTTTTTCAGAAGCTGTGCAGATACATCTAAGGTACTTCTCATTCTTTAAAGCAGGCATTCCTTGTGCTTGATGAAGTAAGAGCAATTATTTTTAGGTGTTGTCTCAGTTAATTACTCTTGCAGCTAAGCATTCATGTCTCATATGTGCTTCAAAGCCACGTGTTGGTTGCCTGTCCTTTTTTTCCTCGTTACAGCAGCACGCAGAGGCTGTTCAAGTTTCTTTAACATAGTTATGTGCAGCTGGGGACTAAATAATCTGTAACAGCCTCTCTGATAAACAAAAATTATTGGCATCGTAGGTTTTCACAGGAAGTCCTGTTGCCCAGTTCCTTAATCATCCTGGAGGCTGCCTTTCAGTCTCTGCTGGTTTTTCTGTGACTTTCATGAAACATTACGACAGGAATGAGAATTGGTGCTTTCATGGGAGTGGCATCAGTAGCAGAAAAATAAATAACTTCTCAGGTGCTGCTGAGTGTTCCCCTGTTTCTACATCCAAGAACTGCCTGCATGAGATTGAACACGTCCAAGTGCCAGGTTCTGCATGTTGGCCACAGCAACCCCAGGCAGTGCTACAGGCTGGGGTCAGAGTGGCTGGAGAGCAGGCAGGTGGAGAGGGACCTGGGGGTGCTGGTTGATGGTAGGCTGAACATGAGCCTGCAGTGTGCCCAGGCAACCAAGAGGGCCAATGGCATCCTGGCCTGCATCAGGAACAGTGTGGCCAGCAGGAACAGGGAGGTCATTCTGCCTCTGTACACTGCACTGGTTAGGCTGCACCTTGAGTCCTGTGTCCAGTTCTGGGCTCTTCAGTTTAGGAAGGAGGTTGACTTGCTGGAACGAGTCCAGAGAAGGGCAACAAAGTTGGTGAGGGGTTTGGAACACAGCCCTGTGAGGAGAGACTGAGGGAGCTGGGGTTGATTAGCCTGGAGAAGAGGAGGCTCAGGGGTGACCTTATTGCTCTCTACAACTACCTGAAGGGAGGTTGTAGACAGGCAGAGGTTGGTCTCCTCCCAGGCAACCAGCACCAGAACAAGAGGATGCAGTCTCAGGCTGTTCCAGGGGAGGTTTAGGCTGGAGGTTAGGAAGAAGTTCTATACAGAGAGAGTGATTGCCCATTGGAATGGGCTGCCTGGGGAGGTGGTGGAGTCACCATCATTGAAGGTGTTCAGGAGGAGACTTGATGGGGTGCTTGGTGCCATAGGTTAGTTGTTTAGGTGGTGTTGGATTGGTTGAAGGGTTGGACATGATGATCTTGAAGGTCTCTTCCAACGTGGTCTATTCTATTCTATTCTATTCTATTGTATTCTATTCTGTATTGGCAATTTATTTATGCTTCGATAACACATTCTGACCTGCAAATCTTTAAGGCCAACTGCTTCTCATAATTAAGATCCCTCTTCTATTTGGGCATAGTTTCTCAATTTCTCATTGTAGGACTTTCTTAGAAAGCTTCTTCCCAGTCATGCTGTGCCAGTGGTTTGACATTTTACCATTCCTTTTGTCTTTCAGTCTTCTGATGTTTCCAAGGTTTGGCTATTCCAGGTTATTTATACACATGCATATGTATATAAATGCATGTGCACAGAGAGAGACAGAGCTGTGTTTACTGTCTATACACATGCACAGAGATAGATTTCGCTGTATCTGCGTGCATAAAAAGGATGTATGGCACAGGACTGAAAATGAGCCCCTGCAAGACTTCATTAGAAACAGCTTTACCTGAAAATGAGTTGTCTTCTAAAATTCCATTTGTAGGTTTCTGTTATCTGTTCTGTTTTCTGCTGCATTTGGCTGATATCTGCCATTTTCATCCGTAGTGTTTGCATTTCTTAGCCAAAATGGCACGCCCCTGGGCATGAGTAAGGTATATTGCCTCGGGCAGCAGACTGCCTCAGGACAGCAGCACAGAGAGGGTCCCAATGCCTGTCTTGCCTCTGCAGAGTCCTGGACAGCCCTGTTAGCTGCTGGAGATCCAGATGTGTTAATTTTCATCTATTGGCATCCCTCTATTGACTGGTACTATTGGTTATCTCAGGGTTGAGCGTTATGTCCTGATTACAGATTCACAGACTGCATTGGGTTGGAAGGGACCCTCAAGGGTCATCTTGTCCAACCCCCTGCAGTCAGCAAGGACACCCCCAACTACAGCAGGCTGCCCAGGGCTACATCAGGCCTGATCTTGAATTTCTCCAGGGATGGGACCTCAACCATACCTTGAGTCCTGTGTCCAGTTCTGGGCCCCTCAGTTTAAGAAGGACATTGAGACACTTGAACGTGTCCAGAGAAGGGCAACAAGGCTGGGAAGAGGATTTGAGCACAGCCCTGTGAGGAGAGGCTGAGGGAGCTGGGGTTGTTTAGCCTGGAGAAGAGGAGGCTCAGGGGAGACCTCATTGCCCTCTACAACTACCTGAAGGGTGATTGTAGCCAGGAGGGGGTTGGTCTCTTCTCTCAAGCAACCAGCACCAGAACAAGAGGACACAGTCTCAGGCTGCACCAGGGGAAGGTTAGGCTGGAGGTGAGGAGAAAGTTCTTCACTGAGAGAGTCATTCACCATTGGAATGTGCTGCCCAGGGAGGTGGTGGAGTCCCCATCCCTGGAGGGGTTCAAGAGGGGATTGGATGTGGCACTTGGTGCCATGGTCTAGTCATGAGGTCTGTGTTGACAGGTTGGACTTGATGATCTTTGGGGTCTCTTCCAACCTTGGTGATAATGTGATAATCCCTGGGAAAGCTGTCACAGTATTTTACCACTCTTGTTGTAAAGAACTTCCTCCCTAGGTCCAACCTAATATCTACCCTGCTCCAGTTTAAAACTGTTGCCGCTCATCCTATTGCTACAAACCCTTCTAAACAGTCCTTCTCTAGCCTTCCCATAGGTCCCCTTCAGATACTGAAATGTAGCTAAAAGGTCTCCCTGCAGCCTTCTCTTCTCTATGCTGAACAGCCCCAATTCAGGCTGAAGCCTGTCTTCATGGAGAGGCACTCCATGCCTCTGATCATCTTTGCAGCCCTCCTCTGGACCCCCTTCAGCAGGTCCATGTCTCACCAGAGCAGTGGCAGAATCACCTCTTTACCTGCTGGCCACACTTCTTTTGATAAAGCTCAGGATGTGATTTGGCTTCTGGGCTGGTCTCATCTTCAAATCTATGTCTGTGTTCCCTCTCCCCAGTCTTCCTGCTTAGGGTTGTCTCTGAATCCAAGTGTATCATATCACATCCTCTTGTTGCCTACCACAACCATTATGAAGTGTGGTAGCTCCCAGAAATGCTGATTTCCTTATTTGTAAAATGAAATGTCCTACATAGTGTCTTTGACACTTAGGGCGAGAGGAAATGGCCTCAAGTTGCACCACTAGAGGTGTGCCCCAAGGATCAGTGCTGGGCCCCATGATCTTTAACATCTTTACTGACGATCTGGATGAGGGCACTGAGTCCATCATCAGGAAATTTGCAGATGACACCAAGCTGGGGGCAGGAGTTGATCTGCTGGAGGGTGGAGAGGCTCTGCAGAGGGACCTGGACAGGCTGGGCAGATGGGCAGAGTCCAAGGGCAGGAGATGGAACACATCCAAGTGCCAGGTGCTGCACATTGGCCACAACAACCCCATGCAGTGCTACAGGCTGGGGTCAGAGTGGCTGAGAGCAGCCAGTCAGAGAGGGACCTGGGGGTACTGGTCGATGGTAGGCTGAACATGAGCCAGCAGTGTGCCCAGGCAGCCAGGAGGGCCAATGGCATCCTGGCCTGCATCAGGAACAGTGTGGCCAGCAGGAGCAGGGAGGTCATTCTGCCCCTGTACACTGCACTGGTTAGGCCACACCTCGAGTCCTGTGTCCAGTTCTGGGCCCCTCAGTTTAGGAAGGAGGTTGACTTGCTGGAGCGTGTCCAGAGAAGGGCAACAAAGTTGGTGAAGGGTTTGGAACACAGCCCTGTGAGGAGAGGCTGAGGGAGCTGGGGTTGCTTAGCCTGGAGAGGAGGAGACTCAGGGGAGACTTTATTGCTCTCTACAACTACCTGAAGGGAGGTTGTAGACAGACGGATGTTGGTCTCTTCTCCCAGGCAGCCAGCACCAGAACAAGAGGACACAGTCTCAGGCTGCACCAGGGGAGGTTTATGCTGGAGATTAGGAGGAAGTTCTACACAGAGAGAGTGATTGCCCATTGGAATGGGCTGCCTGGGGAGGTGGTGGGGTCGCCGTCTCTGGGGGTGTTCAGGAGGAGACTTGATGGGGTGCTTGGTGCCATGGGTTAGTTGATTAGGTGGTGTTGGATGATAGGTTGGACATGATGATCTTGAAGGTCTCTTCCAACCTGGTTTATTCTATTCTATTCTATTCTAAATTTCTTCACTCTTCACTGAGAGGGTTCTTGAACCATGGAATAGGCTCCTCAGGGAGGTGGTTGAGTCCAGAGATGTGTTGCTTGAGAATATGGTTTAACACCAGGCTTGGTAGAGTTAGATAATGGTACGACTGGATCTTAAAGGTCTTTTCCAATGGAAATGATTGTATAGTTCTGTGAAGAGGGAATGCTATGGAGAATGTTCAATCTCTTGTGATCAACACGAGAAAGGTCTTGTGTGCCATTTTCCCCTTTCACACTAAGATGTGCACAGTGACATTTAGCAATGCTCCTCTCCTGCTCAGTTGCTGTGTGTGATAGTCCAGCAGAGCAGTGAGCTCACCAGTGACCTCATTATCAGTGTCTAAATGTGTGAGTTTGTAAGGTGCCAAAGTATTTAGGTAACTTTTTGCATGGGCTTTCAAGTACAGTGAAAATACCACATAGAATACATAGAATACACAGACCAAACCAGGTTGGAAGAGACCTTCAAGATCATAGTGTCCAACCCATCAACCAATCCAACACCACCTAATCAACTAACCCATGGCACCAAGCACCCCATCAAGTCTCCTCCTGAACACCTCCAATGATGGTGACTCCACCACCTCCCCAGGCAGCCCATTCCAATGGGCAATCACTCTCTCTGTGTAGAACTTTTTCCTAACATCCAGCCTGAACCTCCACTGGCGCAGCCTGAGACTATGTCCTCTTGTTCTAATGCTGGCCACCTGGGAGAAGAGACCAACATCCATCTGTCTACAACCTCCCTTCAGGTAGTTGCAGACAGCAATAAGGTCAGCCCTGAGTCTCCTCTTCTCCAGGCTAAGCAACCCCAGCTCCCTCAGCCTCTCCTCACAGGGCTGTGTTCCAAGCCCCTCACCAACTCTGTTGCCCTTCTCTGGACATGTTCCAGCAAGTCAACCTCCTTCCTAAACTGAGGGGCCCAGAACTGGACACAGGACTCAAGGTGTGGCCTAACCAGTGCAGTGTACAGGGGCAGAATGACCTCCCTGCTCCTGCTGGCCACACTGTTCCTGATGCAGGCCAGGATGCCATTGGCCCTCCTGGCTGCCTGGGCACACTGCAGGCTCATGTTCAGCCTACCATCAACCAGCACCCCCAGGTCCCTCTCTGCCTGGCTGCTCTCCAGCCACTCTGACCCCAGCCTGTAGCACTGCATGGGGTTGCTGTGGCCAATGTGCAGAACCTGGCACTTGGATGTGTTCAATCTCCTGCCCTTGGCCTCTGCCCATCTGCCCAGCCTGTCCAGGTCCCTCTGCAGAGCCTCTCTGCCCTCCAGCAGATCAACTCCTGCCCCCAGCTTGGTGTCATCTGCAAATTTACTGATGATGGACTCAATGCCCTCATCCAGATCATCAATAAAGATGTTAAAGAGCATGGGGCCCAGCACTGATCCCTGGGGCACACCACTGGTGCCTGGCTGCCAGCTGGCTGTGGCACCATTCACCACCACTCTCTGGGCTCGGCCCTCCAGCCAGTTCCTAACCCATTGCAGTGTGCTCCCATCCAAGCCATGGGCTGACAGCTTGGCCAGGAGTTTGCTGTGGGGGATGGTGTCAAAGGCCTTGCTGAGGTCCAGGCAGACTACATCCACAGCCTGCCCTGCATCCACCAGGCAGTCACCTGATCATAGAAGGAGATCAGGTTGGTCAGGCAGGACCTGCCCTTCCTAAATCCATGCTGGCTGGGCCTGATCCCTTGGCCATCCTCTAAGGGCTGTGTGACTGCACCCAGGATGACCTGTTCCATGATCTTGCCTGGCACTGAGGCCAGGCTGACAGGTCTGGAATTCCCTGGCTCATCCAACCGGCCCTTCTTCTAGATGTGGACCATGTTTGCACCTTCCAGTCTCCTGGACATTCCCTCACATCTTAGAGCTAATAACAGTGTGTTTCTTGTTGTTTTTACACAGGAGAGAGAAACAGATTTTAACTTGAGTGTCTTCTGTTCCAGTGCTTAAATGCATTCATGTTCTTATCTGAAAGTTTTTATTACATCCATGCAGCATGCTTCTGATACTTCATCCCATCACTGCTCAGCCCACACCCAACTGCCTGCTCCCTTTTTCTTCCAACTGATGTGGCTTTTTTGAGTTGCTGTCAGTGTGCTGCAGTCTATGGTGCTGTTGGCCCCTACCAGTTCCTCTCTATTCTGAAAACAAAATCCCAGCATAGCAGCAGTGCTTTCTAACATGCAAGTTAGAAATGTAATATTCCCCATGAGTGCATTACAAATCTGACTTTCAAATGTTGAATCAGATTGATGTTTGATAAAAGGATGAGTGGAGCACCCTTTGATGTTCTTTTGTGCAGCTTCCAATATTTTGTGATTTACTTAAAAACTCATATCCCTGAAAAAAAAAAAGAAATGAAAAGTTATGCAGATGTTTCCACATCAAAGAATTAATTCTCCATGTATTCTGAAACACAGAAGGGGAGAAAAGGCATTAAACATAACCTGAGTGAGCAATATTCAGCATAAATCAGCTGAGGGGGTTTTTACTACTATTTTAAAAGTACTGTTACTGTAGATGTTATTTTTACACCTTCCATTACATGGATGACACCAAGTTGGGAGCCAGTGTTGATCTCTTAGAGAGTAGGAGGGCTTTGCATAGGGACTTTGACAGGCTGGCTGGATGGGCAGAGTCCAATGGGATGGCATTCAACAAGTCCAAGTGCCAGGTGCTGCACTTTGGCCACAACAACCCCATGCAGAGCTACAGGCTGGGGTCAGAGTGGCTGAGAGCTGCCAAACAGAGAGGGACCTGGGGGTGCTGATTGACAGCTGCCTAAACATGAGCCAGCAGCGTGTCCAGGTGGCCAAGAAGGCCAATGGCATCCTGGCCTGCATCAGATATAGTGTGGCCAGCAGGAGCAGGGAGGTCATTGTGCCCCTGTACACTGCCCTGGTTAGGCCACACCTTGAGTCCTGTGTCCAGTTCTGGGCCCTCAGTTTAAGAAGGATATTGAGACACTTGGATGTGTCCAGAGAAAGGTTACAAAACAGGGAAGGGGTTTGAAACACAGCCCTATGAGGAGAGGCTGAGGGAGCTGGGGTTGCTTAGCCTGGAGAAGAGGAGGCTCAGGGGAGACCTTCTTGCTCTCTACAACTACCTGAAGGGAGGTTGTAGCCAGGTGGGGGTTGGTCTCTTCTCCCAGGCAACCAGCACCAGAACAAGAGGACACAGTCTCAAGCTGCACCAGGGGAAGTTTAGGCTGGAGGTGAGGAGAAAATTCTTCACAGAAAGAGTGATCTGCCATTGGGATGTGCTGCCCAGGGAGGTGGTGGAGTCACTGTCCCTGGAGGTGTTCAAAAAGGGATTGGAAGTGGCACTTGCAGCCATGGTTTAGTTGTCATGAGGTATTAGGTAATAGGTTGGACTTGATGATCTCTGAGGTCTTTTCCAAGCTGGTTGATTCTGTGATTCTGCTTGTGGTGCTCCCATTACCTAAAGCATTGGCATTTTTGTCATCTTGAAGTTGTGATATTGTATTTATATTTTTATGACTCTCAGAGTAATCTTGTCATGTAAATTGCCAGCCTAAATGGGTAAATTTAGAATTTCAGGATCAAGTGCAATCTTTCATCTACATTATTTAATCAGATTTATTTTAGTGTCTTTTACGAGGAGGTTGCTCACCTCGGGGTGAGGACTTCAAGTAGCATTTCAAAATCTTCTAACTCAGGTTGTTAAATGTATCCCATTCTTGAGAGGAGCTAAACTGTTCTCTTTCCCACGCTGAGACATGGCACCAGGTAAACTTCAGAGTGTTCCCAGCATTACAAGCTGTTTAAAAGAATGTAGTCAGTGTTTTTAATGTTATATCTTAATACTGCAGAACACAACCCCATGCAGTGCTACAGGCTGGGGTCAGAGTGGCTGGAGAGCAGCCAGGCAGAGAGGGACCTGGGGGTGCTGGTTGATGGTAGGCTGAACATGAGCCTGCAGTGTGCCCAGGCAGCCAAGAGGGCCAATGGCATCCTGGCCTGGATCAGGAACAGTGTGGCCAGCAGGAGCAGGGAGGTCATTCTCCCCCTGTACACTGCACTGGTTAGGCCACACCTCGAGTCCTGTGTCTAGTTCTGGGCCCCTCAGTTTAGGAAGGAGGTTGACTTGCTGGAACGAGTCCAGAGAAGGGCAACAAAGTTGGTGAGGGGTTTGGAACACAGCCCTGTGAGGAGAGACTGAGGGAGCTGGGGTTGCTTAGCCTGGAGAAGAGGAGACGTAAGGGGTGACCTTATTGCTGTCTACAACTACCTGAAGGGAGGTTGTAGAAAGGCAGAGGTTAGTCTTTTCTCGCAGGCAACCAGCACCAGAACAAGAGGACACAGTCCCAGGCTGCACCAGGGGAGGTTTAGGCTGGAGGTTAGGAGGAAGTTCTACACAGAGAGAGTGATTGCCCATTGGAATGGGCTGCCTGGGGAGGTGGTGGAGTCCCCATCATTGAAGGTGTTCAGGAGGAGACTTGCTGGGGTGCTTGGTGCCATGGGTTAGTTGTTTAGGTGGTGTTGGATGATAGGTTGGACACGATGATCTTGAAGGTCTCTTCCAACCTGGTTTATTCTATTCTATCCCAGTCTTTGAGAACAAACACCTATTTAATGCCACATTCTGAAAAAGACCAATTCAGTATGGTTTATATTCAAGTCAAAGACAGGCATTAAAGTGTGGAGGATAAGGCTACACCTTAGTCTGAGATGCAGCATTCTGAAAAAGGAGGGAGGTGTCCTAAGTGTACATCCAAATCCACTTCTTAGCAGTGAATACACATTCCCATGGAGGTGTTTAAGCAGTGTGTGGACCTGGCACTTAGGGACATGGTTTAGTGTTGACCCTTCAGTGCTGGGTCAAAGGTTGGACTTTAAGGTCCCTTCCAACCAGATCTTTTCTGTGATTCTGTGGTGTTATGTAATAAAAAAAGAGAGTGCTATCATGTATTTGTGAAAGATTTATTCCTGCAGTTTGTCACCTGGCAGGTAGATTGTAATTTATGTGAGACATTGACAGTGCTGAGCCTACTACTGCATAGCAGGTTTGCTACTTTCAGAAGTACCTTCATCTGACTTCTTCTGAAGCTTGGATTGACTTTTGATGTTTAGTTTTGGTATGTGAGCTTTTGATAAGCATTGTCAGTCCTCACTAGTTCTGTTGCCCTCGAAGTGTGCAGAACTATGCTAATGAAATTGGTGAAGGGCCTGAAGAATAGGTCTTAAGAGGAGCAGCTGAGGGAACTGGGATTGTTTAGTCTGGAGAAAAGGAGGCTGAGGAGAGACCTTCTCACTCTCTACAACTCCCTGAAGGATAATGAAGTGAGGTGGGTGTTGGTCTCTTCTCCTAGTAGCACATGATAGCAGAGGAAATGGCCTCAAGTTGCATCAGGGGAGGTTTTGATTGGCTATTAGAAGAAACTTCTATACTGAAAGAGTTCTCAAGCACTGGAACAAGCTCCTCAGGGAAGGTGGTCAAATCCCCATCCCTGGAGCTGCTTGAAAGAGCCAGAGATGTGGTGTTGAGGGACATGGTTTAGCACCAGACTTGACAGAGGTAGATAGTGGTTGGACTGAGTGATCTTAAGGGTCTTTTCCAACTGAAATGATTCTATGATTCCAAAACTGCCTTTCTGTCCGGTTTAATGGAATGTGATGATATGTGTGTCCCAAGCACAGGGCTGTGTGGTCATCCCTTTGGTGGACAAGCCGGATTTTTATATTGCCTTGATTTGCTACATATTGCACTCCTTAAATCGTGCTGTCTGAATTTCTGAATTGAATGAGCAAATAAGAGACTAAAAAAATTAAAGCTCTCAGTCTGGTTGACACAAGTAAAAGGAGCACTGGGCCTATCTTCAGAGGAACTGTTGGCACTTTTTTTATTAGATGGCTTTATACAGATGATGTATTTCAATTCCTTTCTAGTATAATTACATTGAAACTGTTCATTTTAGCTCTGCGGTATTTCCTCTACATATATATATGTATATATAAAACCACAAAAAGAAAGGTTTCACCTAGAAATTTATAGGGAAAGAAATCTGTTTCAGGCATTGCAGTAGATAATAATGATGCTTACAGCATTCAGACTGTGATTCAGTAAGGCACTTTACTACAGGACTTTAATTCATTTACTGAACTACAGCGTTACTGAATGAACTTGTTAACAAAGGCAGAGATAGTGGAGATGGTGGAAAGAAAGGCTAAGAAAGAAGTATTTATTTCCCAGCATCTGGAGGCTCCCACACTGAAAGAAATGCATTTAAGAATGGCTTATATTTATGCATATCATGGGGGGTTTTTGTTGGCATAGAGCAGTATATCACTAGTCACATCACTGATGCTGGGCTGACTTGGATATTCATAGACTCAGAGAATTGTTTTAGAGGGAAGAGATCTTTAAGACCAAGTCCAACCATTGGCCCACTGCAAAGTCTATGATCTTGGCAATAAAATGAAATAATTTTGAATAAATAAATATGAACTTGCAAGGTGGCCAAACATCCTTGACAGGCTGGACAGATGGGCAGAATCCAAGGGCAGGAGACTGAACGCATCCAAGTGCCAGGTTCTGCACATTGGCCACAGCAACCCCAGGCAGTGCTACAGGCTGGGGTCAGAGTGGCTGGAGAGCTGCCAGGCAGAGAGGGACCTGGGGGTGCTGGTTGATGGTAGGCTGAACATGAGCCTGCAGTGTGCCCAGGCAGCCAGGAGGGCCAATGGCATCCTGGCCTGCATCAGGAGCAGTGTGGCCAGCAGGAGCAGGGAGGTCATTCTGCCCCTGTACACTGCACTGGTTAGGCCACACCTTGAGTTCTGTGTCCAGTTCTGGGCCCCTCAGTTTAGGAAGGAGGTTGACTTGCTGGAACGAATGCAGAGAAGAGCAACAAAGTTGGTGAAGGGTTTGGAACACAGCCCTGTGAGGAGAGGCTGAGGGAGCTGGGGTTGCTTAGACTGGAGAAGAGGAGACTCAGGGGTGACCTTATTGCTCTCTACAACTACCTGAAGGGAGGCTGTAGACAGGTAGAGGTTGGTCTCTTCTCCCAGGCAGCCAGCACCAGAACAAGAGGACACAGTCTCAGGCTGCACCAGGGGAGGTTTAGGCTGGAGGTTAGGAAGAAGTTCTTCACGGAAAGAGTGATTGCCCATTGGAATGGGCTGCCTGGGGAGGTGGTGGAGTCACCATCAGTGGAGGTGTTCAGGAGGAGACTTGATGGGGTGCTTGGTGCCATGGGTTAGTTGTTTAGGTGGGTTGGATTTGTTGATTCGCTGGGCACGATGATCTTGAAGGTCTCTTCCAACCTGGTCTATTCTATTCTATTCTATTCTATGCTATGCTATGCTACGCTGTGCTATGCTACGCTGTGCTATGCTATGCTGTGCTATGCTGTGCTATGCTATGCTATGCTATTCCATAATCAGTATCAGTATCAGTATCACTAAGGTTGGAAGAGACCTCAAAGATCATCGAGTCCAACCTGTCACCACAGACCTCATGACTAGAGTAGGGAGGACACTAGTGCCCACTGCAGGCTTGAACTCACGACCTTCCCCATTAAAGGTCTTATGTGCTATAAAATTCAATCTGCCTAAGAAATCCTGATGCAGTGCATCTTAGCTTTCCCACATCATCTGAGGTTTGAACAGCAGACAATTTATTTTTATCATAACTGATAATTCAGCTCTGTGTGTAAGAGCAGGTGATGCTGCACAACATGGTGGTGGTGTTTTTTGGGAGGCACAAGCTATCTTTGTAGCTTCAGTACCAGGTTCCCTAACTAACTTACTGTAGGTATAGTATCAGGTTTGGCTTCCACGTGATTTAATGCGGTGACAACCGTCTCTAAAGGAAATTCAAACAGCATAGCGTAGTTTCACAAGGCTGTTAACTTTGATTGCCAAACTTTAAAGTATTTCCCAGACCAACTGATGAAGTAAATAATTGCTCATCCTCTATATTATTACTGCCACCCTGGATCTCTGTGGGGGACTAAAGGGAAACAGAATTTTCTTAGGGTGAATTTTATGAACAAAATGATATTTGTCTAGTGCTTAGCCAGGAAAACTGAACCACCGAATGAACTATTTGCACCTAATTTTTTCTGTTATTGTTCCAAAGCCTTTATTCCACACTTTCATCTTTCCCCCCATTATCCTTCCTCAAGTTTCTTTAGAGAAAATGAAAAAGGAAAAAAAAAAAACCCCACCACTATTAAAACCCCCTAAAATATCAGGAACAAATTTAACACTATAAAATGCAGTAGACAGTCACAGAAAAGAATTGGTACATGCCCATACTTAAAACTCTACTCCATAAATTATGGATATTACTTCCATGGGAACCAAGAGAAAAACCATTCTGTAAGTGTAGCAAAATAGCAATGTCTTGATTCTGTTGCATGAAAACATCCATTCCCCATCATAGTACCACAGTATCACAGTGCGTGAGAGGTTGGAAGGGACCTCCAGAGAGCATCAGGTCCAATCCCCCTGCCAGAAGCAGGATTACCTAGGGTAGTCTGCACAGGAATGCATCCAGATGGGTTTTGAAAGTCTCTAGAGAAGGAGACTCCACAACCTCCCTGGGCAACCTGTTCCAGTGATGTCACCCTCTCTGTAAAGAAGTCCCTCTTCGTGTTGAGGTGAAACCTTACAGTTCAAATGAGTGTCCATTGGCATGAGTGTCCTTTAGGCTCGAGGTGAGGAGAAAGTTCTTCACTGAGAGAGTCATTCACCATTGGAATGTGCTGCCCAGGGAGGTGGTGGAGTCCCCATCCCTGGAGGTGTTCAAGAGGGGATTGGATGTGGCCCTTGGTGCCATGGTCAAGTCATGAGGTCTGTGGTGACAGGTTGGACTGGATGATCTTTGAGGTCTCTTCCAACCTTGGTGATACTGTGATATGACAATATGACTGGGCATCCAGCCCTGAATAGAACAAAATCTCCCTGAGAGCTGATTCACCCTCAGCAGCCAGGTCAAGAACAGCAACAGATGCAGCCTAGCAGCACAGATGATTTAAAAGACACATAGAAAGATGCAAAAGAGCATGAGAAAAGCAAGAGAAGGTCCTGTGATGTTATATCTCTAATGTCCTGGATTAATACATCACTGCAACAGTCAGAATTTCTGAAATTTTGTTTTGTTTTGTTTTGTTTTTCAACGTTTTCATGGTTTAAAAAAAAGTAAAACTGCTTCTTTAACTGAGACCTCTGCAATGAGAGAAGTGTTTGCACTTACTCTGGCCTTATGGACTGTCATGGCCACACAGGAAAACTGGAAACTGAGTCCTAGAAAAAGCTGTGTGAAAACATAAAACTTTTGGTTGAATTATGAGTTGTTGTTCTGAAGCTAATGAAAATCCTGAGACAGATGAGTAAGCACTGATAAATTTAGGCTCAGGTACTGTCTATGAATAGGCTGAGAACTACCCTGGGATCACACATCCCTTGATGGACTTTTATGTGCACTTAGGCAATGGCTGGGTACATGACAACAGCAGATTAAAGCCAACCTGGCTCACCACCTGAATCAAGTTTACTCAGATCCAGCAACTACCTAAAAGGAAGTTGTAGTCAGGTGAGGGTCAGGCTCTACCCCAGGCAACTAGTTACAGGACAAGAGGGCCTGGTACGAAGCTGTGCCAGGGGAGGATTAGGTTGGATATTAGGAAGCACTTCCTTACAGCAAAGGATTAGGCACTGGAATGGACTGCTCAAGGAGGTGGTGGAGTCACCATCACTGGAAGTCTTTAAGACAAGATTGAATGTGGCCCTTGGTGGCATGGTTTAGCTGATGTGGTGGTGTTAGGTCATAGGCTGGACTTGATGATCTCAGAGGTCTTTTCCAGCCTCAATAATTCTGTGATTCTGTAACTATTCAGTCAGACACAACTTCATGTGAACATTGATTCCAGATCAGGTAAAGAATGAAATACAGCTGATAAACTGAACTGGTGTTATGGTTTTGACTCACCGGGGAGCTGAGTTTCATTGCAGCCACTCTCACAAAACTCCCACACCCCACACTGGGGGAACAGGAAGCGAAAGAAAAACAAACCCCTGTAGGCGGATATAAGGAGGGTTTAATAGAACAATGCAATGAAAAAGGCAGGATTTTGCAGGAAGTCAGCATGTCCCTGAGAAGCAAAATAGAGCAAGAGAGCACAAGCCAAGCCCTGGAAGCAGAAAAAGAGAAAGCAAGCCCTGGAAATACGAAGTGTCACAGGTCACAGTCTGAACTCCAAGTCCCATCCTCCTTTGCCCCAGCCAGCCCTTTCCTTATACAGTGGACATAATATCATCATGGTATTGAATATCCATTAACTGGTTCTGCTGGCTGTCCTGGCTGATGTTCCTTCTCAGCCAAATCCTGGGCATCTGGGCTGTGCACAGCAAGTTTCCATGTTCATTCACTTGTGGCACAGTTTACCAGCAAAGTAAATAACCTCTCCCAAGGTCATGGTAAGGTCATTGTAGTTTCATACAGTCTCACAGTATAACTAAGGTTGGAAGAGACTCCAAGGATCATCCAGTCCAACCTGTCAACACAGACCTCATGACTAGACCATGGCACCAAGTGCCACATCCAATCCCCTCTTGAACACCTCCAGGGATGTTGATTCCACCACCTCCCTGGGCAGCACATCCCAATGACGAACGACTCGCTCGGTGAAGAACTTTCTCCTCACTTCGATTCTAAACCTCCCCTGGCGCAGCTTGAGACTGTGTCCCCTTGTTCTGGTGCTGGTTGCCTGGGAGAAGAGACCAACCCCCTCCTGGCCACAACCACCTTTCAGGTAGTTGTAGAGGGCAATGAGGTCACCCCTGATCCTCCTCTTCTCCAGGCTAAACAACCCCAGCTCCCTCAGCCTCTCCTCACAGGGCTGTGCTCAAGGCCTCTCCCCAGCCTTGTTGCCCTTCTCTGGACACCTTCAAGTGTCTCGATGTCCTTCTTAAACTGAGGGGCCCAGAACTGGACACAGGACTCAAGGTGTGGCCTAACCAATGCAGAGTCCAGGGGCACAATGACTTCCCTGCTCCTGCTGGCCACACTATTCCTAATGCAGGCCAGGATGCCATTGGCCCTCTTGGCCACCTGGGCACACTGCTGGCTCATGTTTAGGCGGCTGTCAATCAGCACCCCCAGGTCCCTCTCTGTTTGGCAGCTCTCAGCCACTCTGACCCCAGCCTGTAGCTCTGCATGTGGTTGTTGTGGCCAAAGTGCAGCACCCGGCACTTGGACTTGTTGAATGCCAAATGTTTCATTCCCATTGTTTTAGTCTTGCATCCAGTGAGTATTCCTGCTGTATGTTCATGGCCTCTATGGAGGCTATTGAAACAGCCACAGAACTTTCAATTATTGTAGGTCAGGATGGTCTAGCAGGGTAGAATAGCACATTGGAATCAGCATTGCTTTAGTGAATGTTTGTTCTTTTTTATGTATGATTGCCTGTTTTATTAAATCTTAGGGAGATCACAAGAAATTACCTTTATCATCTTTTACTTGCCTAGGTATCTCAGATGAAAGATAAGGACTTCCAGGAATTAATGGAGGTAATTGATCCAGAGCAGACTGGATACCTTGACTACCATGAATTCTTAGGCTTGTCTGAAGAAAATGGTTCATTAGCAAGTGTTCACTTTTAATTCAACCACAGCCTCTCTCACAATGGCTGTGGCAAAATGCTCAATTTTGTGTTGGTAAAATGTTGTGCTTTGCATACTGGTTTAATCTACCTTGGTATGCTTGTGTTCATCCCAGCAATGGAATGATCAAGGGGAGATTGGACGTGGCACTTGGTGCCGTGGACTAGTTGTGAGGTCTGTTGGGACAGGTTGGACTTGATGATCCTTGGGGTCTCTTCCAACCTTAGTTATACTGTGAGACTGTGATCATACTTCTGTTTTTCTGAAGTATCAACTGGGAAGCTGTCTTCTGGTTACCAGAGAGTTTTGAACATTCCAGCAGAATCACTAGCTCACACTGGTGTGTTCATCAGAGGCAGAACTGTAGTGGAAGATTTGGTTAGCTGATACTTTACTGTTTCTTGATTTGTCTTTTATTCTTTATACCTTTGTTTGCTCAAAATCTGTATACTATATACTACACACACATCACATATTTTCCAGGGTACAGCTCTGGCACCTTCTGAATCTGCAGTCATAATATTGTCCTTTATGACCAGCCACTGAGATTACAGAGAGATTATACATAGAATACATAGAATAAACCAGGTTGGAAGAGACCTTCAAGATCATCGCGTCCAACCCATCAACCAATCCAACACCACCCAAGCAACTAACCCATGGCACCAAGCACCCCATCAAGTCTCCTCCTGAACACCTCCAATGATGGTGACTCCACCACCTCCCCAGGCAGCCCATTCCAATGGGCAATCACTCTTTCTGTATAGAACTTTTTCCTAACATCCAGCCTGAACCTCCCCTGGTGCAGCCTGAGACTGTGTCCTCTTGTTCAGGTACTGTCCGCCTGGGAGAAGAGACCAACATCCGTCTGTCTACAACCTCCCTTCAGGTAGTTGTAGAGAGCAATAAGGTCACCCCTGAGTCTCCTCTTCTCCAGGCTAAGCAACCCCAGCTCCCTCAGTCTCTCCTCGTAGGGCTTATGTTCCAAACCCCTCCCCAGCTTTGTTGCTCTTCTCTGGACTCGTTCCAGCAAGTCAACCTCCTTCCTAAACTGAGGGGCCCAGAACTGGACACAGGACTCGAGGTGTGGCCTAACCAGTGCAGTGTACAGGGGCAGAATGACCTCCCTGCTCCTGCTGGCCACACTGTTTCTGATGCAGGCCAGAATGCCATTGGCCCTCTTAGCTGCCTGGGCACACTGCAGGCTCATGTTCAGTCTACCGTCAACCAGCACCCCCAGGTCCCTCTCAGCCTGACTGCTCTCCAGCCACTCTGACCCCAGCTTGTAGCTCTGCATGGGGTTGTTGCGGCCAATGTGCAGAACCCGGCACCAAGCACCCCATCAAGTCTCCTCCTGAACACCTCCAGTGATGGTGACTCCACCACCTCCCCAGGCAGCCCATTCCAATGTGCAATCACTCTCTCTGTATAGAACTTCTTCCTCACATCCAGCCTGAACCTCCCCTGGCGCAGCCTGAGACTGTATATGCTGAAACACGGTGCTGTCTGTCCATCTCCTTTGACAGAAACAGGTCAATACTTTCTTGCTTACCAAACTGTTCTAAGACATAGCCTAAACTGTGGTTTGCAAATCTACTTCTCATTAAGCCCTTAATAATTTTAAGTATTAATTCTCTTTTAGGTTTGTATTAGTGTGTCAGCTGACTAACTCCATATTTAACTTTGGTAGTCTGGATAGTGTTTGAGAGATAAAGAAGTGCAGTAGTGTCAAGAGAGATGCTAGATGCACAAAAAGAAAGTCTCATTGAATGGCCCTGAATGGTGTGTAATGCTTTGCAGTGCTTTGATGTTAGGAGCTGAAACAGGCTGCTTTTCACTCTGATGGATCCAACAATAGCAAGATTTGATACAGCAGCTCAAGTCCCTTCCAGCTGGTTTTGACTAGAATAATGGTCTGGCTGAAATTCTGGGGCAAACTTTAGAAGCTCAAAAATTAGCATGCTGGGGAAAATGCAAATACTGACGGTGCCTGCATGTGTGCACTGAGTGAGACTTACAAATTAAAGCTGGGTAGGTTGAAAGTAGAGCTGTGCAAAGATAACTAACAATTTCTGTCATTTAAACTAATCATCCCAAATGTAGTAAATGCCAGCATGAGGGAAGGCAAGTAAGGGAAATGGTAATCATCCCAGAACATTTTCACCTGGGGATGAAGGGCCACCAGAGGTTGCACAGTAGGATAGGGTAGGATACGATAGGATAGGGTAGGGTAGGGTAGGATAGGATAGGATAGGATAGGATAGGGTAGAATAGAATAGCATAGAATAGAATAGAATAGAATAGAATAGAATAGAATAGAATAGAGTAGAATAGAGTAGAATAGAATAGAATAGAATAGAATAGAATAGAATAGAATAGAATAGAATAGAATAGAATAGAATAGAATAGAATAGGAATTAACCAGGTTGGAAAAGACCTTTGAGATCATTGAGTCCAACCTATCATCCAGCACCACTTAATCAACTAAACCATGGCACCAAGCACCCTATCAAGTCTCCTCCTGAACACCTCCAGTGATGGTGACTCACCACCTCCCTGGGCAGCACATCCCAATGGCCAATCACTCTTTCTGTGAAGAACTTCTTCCTAACATTCAGCCTAAACTTCCCCTGGCACAGCTTGAGACTGTGTCCTCTTGTTCTGGTGCTGGGTGCCTGGGAGAAGAGACCAACCCCTTCCTGGCTGCAACTTCCCTTCAAACCCATGTGTCACCAGTTCGGAGACCAGGATGTGGACCTTCACAGTAAAGAAGTTCTTCCTCATATTGATCAACCCACCACACCATGGAAGCCTCTAGCAGCCCATTTCAGGCCATGCAGGAGCTTATACTCTGATGTGGCTCTGCTGCCAGTTGTTAACTGTGACCCCATTATGAGAACAACGAACTGCTAGAACCACAAACTGTTCCCCTGTGATCTGCATGGGACAGTTCACGGCCTTAATAGTTCTCTGACAGCTGCAAACTGGCGCTCTTCCAAGGGGGTTAAAACAAAATAATGGGCAAGGCTGCAGTGATTCTTTTGCTTTGGGTTGCATAAAATAAAATGTGTTGGTCTTTAAATAAATTATTTCTTTTTTTCACAATATCACCAAGGTTGGAAGAGACCTCAAAGATCATCGAGTCCAACCTGTCACCACAGACCTCATGACTAAACCATGGCACCAAGTGCCACATCCAATCTCGTCTTGAACACCTCCAGGGACGGTGACTCCACCACCTCCCTGGGCAGCACATTCCAATGACAAACAACTCACTCAGTGGAGAACTTTCTCCTCACCTCCGTCCTAAACTTCCCCTGGCACAGCTTGAGACTGTGTCCTCTTGTTCTTGTTCAGGTGCTGGTTGCTTGAGAGAAGAGACCAACTCCCTCCTGGCCACAACCACCTTTCAGGTAGCTGTAGAGATAAATAAGGTCTTCCCTGAGCCTCCTCTTCTCCAGGCTAAGCAACCCCAGCTCCCTCAGCCTCTCCTCACAGGGCTGTGCTCCAAACCCCTCCCCAGCTTTGTTGTCCTTCTCTGGACACATTCCAGCAACTCAACATCTTTCCTAAACTGAGGGGCCCAGAACTGGACACACATGACCCTGGTAGTTGTGGTTTCACACTGGGAGAGTGATTCAGTCCAGAGGAATAAGTCTGTTCTGGACTCTGTAGCTGGGGTTGTACACAGCTCTTGATGAAATGCAGCTGCAAGGAAGCCTGAGTACCAGGGAATCCTCTTGTTCTGTGTCCTGAGTGGCAATGCCAGCTCCATCACTAAGTTTCATTCTGTAGAAATGGCAGATTACAGGTTGTTCCAATGGAAGGGGACCAAAAAATCTCTTCAAGAAGTCTCTTCTTTATTATTGTTAGAATCATAATGTCAGAGGAATCGTAAAAGCAGCAATGGGCAGAACCAGAACCTGAAACCAGTCTGAGTCCCCAGTCAGCTGAGTCAACCCAAGAGGCATCTTGACCTCTTTCCTTTCACCTCAAATTTTGCGCAGTGCAGTGTTTGATCAGATCTGAAATGATGCTGAGATTTTTCATTGGCAAAACGTGATCCTGGTTTTGTTTCTTCTCAGATCCTCTTGTTTTTAGTGTACTCAGTTCACAGGTGAAAACCACCTTTTATTCTAGACTTGCTAATGCTACAGACAGATCATAAAGCAGGTTCAACACAGACAGATCTCGCCATTATTTTAGCCTGTGCAAGGCCATTCATACATGCATAGAATAAACCAGGTTGGAAGAGACCTTCAAGATCATCGCGTCCAACCCATCAACCAATCCAACACCACCTAAACAACTAACCCACGGCACCAAGCACCCCATCAAGTCTCCTCCTGAAAACCTCCAGTGATGGCGACTCCACCACCTCCCCAGGCAGCCCATTCCAATGTGCAATCACTCTCTCTGTATAGAACTTTTTTCTAACATCCAGCCTGAACCTCCCCTGGTGCAGCCTGAGACTGTGTCCTCTTGTTCTGGTACTGCTTGCCTGGGAGAAGAGACCAACATCCATCTGTCCACAACCTCCCTTCAGGTAGTTGTAGAGAGCAATAAGGTCACCCCTGAGTCTCCTCTTCTCCAGGCTAAGCAACCCCAGCTCCCTCAGCCTCTCCTCGTAGGGCTTATGTTCCAAACCCCTCACCAACTTTGTTGCTCTTCTCTGGACTCATTCCAGCAAGTCAACATCCTTCCTAAACTGAGGGGCCCAGAACTGGACACAGGACTCGAGGTGCGGCCTAACCAGTGCAGTGTACAGGGGCAGAATGACCTCCCTGCTCCTGCTGGCCACACTGTTCCTGATGCAGGCCAGGATGCCATTGGCCCTCTTAGCTGCCTGGGCACACTGCAGGCTCATGTTCAGTCTACCGTCAACCAGCACCCCCTGGTCCCTCTCAGCCTGACTGCTCTCCAGCCACTCTGACCCCAGCCTGTAGCTCTGCATGGGGTTGCTGTGGCCAATGTGCAGAACCCGGCACTTGGATGTGTTCAATCTCCTGCCCTTGGACTCTGCCCATCTGCCCAGCCTGTCCAGGTCCCTCTGCAGAGCCTCTCTACCCTCCAGCAGATCAACTCCTGCCCCCAGCTTGGTGTCGTCAGCAAATTTACTGATGATGGACTCGATGATCTCTCCAAATCATGTCCTAAGCAATTCATTCAGTCCTGGTGGATTTTGTTACTAGGACGGAGGGGAGAACCAGGCAGCAAAAGTTCTGTGTGGTTATCAATCAGTAGACATGCCTCTTCAGTAACTTAAAGAAGTAGATCTATGAAGGGAAGTTACACACTGTCTTGAGGCCACTTTTGAGAACAGATATTTTCAAGGGTAGATTTTGAGCCTCATATTTCATCGTGGTTCGAAATTGTGACCGTTTGAGGCTGTGCCTTTAAGACAAACAGTGCTGGGACACTCTGGCTAAATGTTTTCGGTACTAGAACCAAAACATTCTGATATTCTAAATGAATTTCATTGGTGGATGGATAAAATGCAACTTTATATTGTAGAGCAGCTGGAATTCTTTGGGGGAGTTTGGTTTGGGAGTTGGGGCAGTGTGCATTTCAGCCTGTTCTCCCTGCCTGCTTCTTCGCAAACTAACTGGAGTTGGCCTTCAGATAAGCAAAAACTAATCCTGCATGGGCTTTTGAAGCTTACTAACAACTCTTTTCCTTAATAACTTGCCTTTCTCTCTCTCTAACCCCTTTTTGGGGAAAAAGGGAGGTGGGGGGGGGAGAGAGGGGGTTACAGGGAGGGGATCCCTCCTTGGGGAGGGATTTTTGTTGTGTTATTTCTCTCTGCTGTATATTTCTGTGTATATATTGTAAATACCTGTATATATTGTGTTATATATAACCTGCTTTCCATATATGCTTGTAAATATATAGCTTTGCTCCTCCAGCTGGGTTAGCTGTGGTTTCTTACTCTGTGGAAGAGAGAGAGCCAGGCCCTCTCTCAACCTACCACAGAAATTCACGGACTAAAACTGTTTTAGTCAAACATAACTTTGTTTTCAATTACATGGTTCATGAATAGCATAATGGAACAAACCAGTCAGAGAGGTCTGCTCTTCTCGTTGCAGCTTTTAATATTGTAATTGATAACATAGTTAATTTTCAGGGAGTTCATCTTCCAACATTAGAGTTGTCATTTTGGTACACTTTTTCATGTAGTAATACTATTATAATTTCACCTCAGGGACACTCCTCCCCCCCCCCCCCCTTTCCTACATTGCTAATGCACTTGATTGTTATCCTTTCAGATAAGATCCCAGGAAACTGGGAGGATTTTCATAAGGCTTTGCAGTCCTATGATCCTAAGCATACTGTCACTCCTAACAGAAGTCATCTAAGAAATATCCTACAGCTGTGTTGTCCCTCTTTGTCAGATCAACAACTTATGAAGTAACTTGATGTGTGAGTTGGAACAGATTTAATGTAATTTATTTTCATACCATATCTTTCTTCCTGTCGTTTAGTATGACGGCTGTAGCTGGAGGCATTAAGTGTTTTGGTTTGCCTTAAGCAGACAGAAAAGAAAAGGTCAGTGGAAGAGATGACCTATTCCTCATGTAATCAGCTTGTAAATCCCTTAGTTATTTTCATAACAATTCCATGCTGGAAATTCTTGTGGGTTTGACATATTTTCAGCATTTCAAGGGTGAGATAAACCTTTCTGACAAAAGAACAACTGATGTGCTAGAGAGCCAAGACATTATTTAGTATTTCCAAACACAGCAGAACACAAAATTAATTCAATTAATGTAGTATCTTTCCTCAGTAGGCTATTGCTGTGAGGAACTAGGAATTGAAATTTAATATTGTCAACATGAAATCTCATTTTCAATACAGGCAAGTTCCCCAAAGTGGGGAGTCAAAAGTGCTACAAGCATGGGGAGTATGAGGTCAAAATATCTATGTCCAAAGAAGAAGAAATTGTATTAGGCATTTTATTGCAACAACATTTCAGTAAGGTTATAATCAGGTCTAATCTGCTCTCTCAGGAGCTCTAGTTTTCTCTGCCTGCAGCCAGTGGCTCTCAGAAAGATGTGGAATTCTTTCCTACCTTTGAAAACATAATAGGAAAATCAAAGAAATCTGCTCCAGTCTAACCCTCACAACCCAGTGTCCTGCTGCTCATTGTCTGTGAGTAGCAAACACAACAGCATCAATAGGAAATGGCTTTTGGAAACTAATCTTTGATCCTGACATCTGAATGATCGTGAGGGTGATCAGTAAAACCAGTTCCACTGTATGCATTTTCCTGCCTGTAAATGTCCTAGAGAAAACTTTGGGTGCTATGCATCGAGTTCAGGAAAGTCACGTTCCCAGCACAGTGTGTTACAACTACGCTTTCATCACCTGTCAGTTTTATAGCTCTCAGTTGTGTAGTATGTAATTAGTGGACATTGATCATCAACAAGTAATTATCCTTTGAATTACCTGGAACCCAACAGTTAGGCAATTTTCTAAATAACCTTGCCACCATTATTTGTGTCAATGCAAGATCTCTGCTCTCAGGAAAGTCAGGAATTGCAGTCGCTTCGAACCGGAGCACAGTCTGTGCTTGAAATTCTGAGCATTCCCAATAAGGAAAGGATAGAGATAAGGTAATGAAAGTCAAACTGGTGAGGTTTTATTTATCCATCACTATGGCCAATGGTTATTTTGCTTTAGTTTTAAAAGGACGCAAGGTAAGGCTTGTGAGATTAGTCTGACGAAATGGAGGATGGAACCAGGCTCTTCTCAGTGGTGTCCAGTGACAGGACAAGGGAAAATGGACAGACACTGGAACACATAAAGTTCCATGGGAGCTGTGGCGGGTTAATGCCCTTTTCTGAAAACAAAAAAAGCAAAGCAGGGGGGAGGGCTTGGGGGTACTTTACCCTCCCTGCAGGGCGTTTTCCCCTGGGAAGCTGAGTCTGTTCCACTCCCCCCTCCCTGCCCAGCTAGGGTATAAAAAGCAGGACATTGTAGCTGTTGGGACTCCTTTTGGCTCCTGCCTCTGCTGGATGAGAGCTACTGCAGCTACTCTCCTGCCCCTCTGCCATGTGGTTGGGCCTGATGCTTCTCCCTGCTGCCTCCATGCCTCCTCAGAGAAAGACTGGGTTTGTATTATTCTCTTTTTTTGTCCCACTCCCGTCCATCCTTGTTCCTTGCCCTTGTGAACCTTTCCTGTTATTGTTATATATATATATATATATATAGTTTAAAGACAACTCTTTACCTCTCTACTTTCAAGCCGACTCCAAATTACTGTTTGGTGGATTTGCTCCTTCCTTTTCTCCCCTCTCTGTTGGGAGGGAGGAGGGGGGAGTGAGGAGTGGGGGAGTGATTCTCAGCCTTGCCCCCCTCTGAGCTCTTAACTCCCAGTTAAGGCTCAAACCACCACAGGAACATAAGGAAATAATTCTTCCCTTTGAGGGTGGCAGAGCACTGCAACAGGCAGCCCAGAAAGGTTGTAGAGTCTCAGTCTCTGGAGGCATTCCAAACCTGCCTGGACACATTCATATGTGACTTATTCTAGGTTATCCTGTTCTAGCAGGGGGGGTTGGACTAGATGATCTTCAGAGGTCCCTTCTGACCCCTACCATTCTGTGATTGTGAAATGCTGTAAACAGGTTGTGTTCTAGTGAAGCACTGAGGCAGTGGACAGAATAAGGATCTCTGTTATGGAGTACATTGAGCACAGTTGCATTATTGAACTGTGGCATTGTTGAAAAGTGTGGGTATCTGCATGTAGAAAATGGACAACACCATCAATTGATGAGGTGAGTCTGGAATCTTTTTTGTAGGAATAGCATCTAAAATTCACATCTAAAAGAAGGTTTGCAGAGGGACCTCAACAGGCTTGCAGAGGGACCTGGACAGGCTGGACAGATGGGCAGAGTCCAAGGGCAGGAGATTGAACACATCCAAGTGCCAGGTTCTGCACATTGGCCACAACAACCCCATGCAGAGCTACAGGCTGGGGTCAGAGTGGCTGGAGAGCAGTCAGGTGGAAAGGGACCTGGGGGTGCTGGTTGATGGTAGGCTGAACATGAGCCTGTAGTGTGCCCAGGCAGCCAGAAGGGCCAATGGCATCCTGGCCTGCATCAGGAACAGTGTGGCCAGCAGGAGCAGGGAGGTCATTCTGCCCCTGTACACTGCACTGATTAGGCCACACCTCGAGTCCTGTGTCCAGTTCTGGGCCCCTCAGTTTAGGAAGGAGGTTGACTTGCTGGAACGAGTCCAGAGAAGGGCAACAAGGTTGGTGAGGGGTTTGGAGCACAGCCCTGTGAGGAGAGGCTGAGGGAGCTGGGGTTGCTTAGCCTGGAGAAGAGGAGACTCAGGGCTGACCTTATTGCTCTCTACAACTACCTGAAGGGGGGGTTGTAGTGAGGCAGAGGTTGGTCTCTTCTCCCAGGCAACCAGCACCAGAACAAGAGGACACAGTCTCAGGCTGCATCAGGGGAGGTTTAGGCTGGAGGTTAGGAGGAAGTTTTACACAGAGAGAGTGATTGCCCATTGGAATGGGCTGCCTGGGGAGGTGGTGGGGTCACCATCACTGCGGGTGTTCAGGAGGAGGCTTGACAGGATGCTTGGCTGCATGGTTTAGTTGATTAGGTGGTGTTGGATGATAGGTTGGACACGATGATCTTGAAGGTCTCTTCCAACCTGGTTTATTCTATTCTATACTATTCTATTGCCAGAAGTACTTGGGGACATACAGTCTTGCTGTGTTGGTGATCTTGTGGGCCATGTTGGTGATCTTGTCAGCTATGTGGGTGATCTTTGGAGATCCCTTCCAAACTCTGCTATGCTGTGATTCTCTGATACATTCAGTTCATGAATACAGGATCTCATTCATGCCATCTTCTTAACTTTTCTGTAGTAAGCATTTTTAAAGACACCTGGATTAGCAGTATCATTCATCCGGGTGAGGTTCTAGAGAGCTCACAGCCACGTGGAAGAAAAGTAATTCTTATAATATGATGAAGAGAGAATTTAACACAGTATCAGAGTATCACAGTATCACAGTATAACTAAGGTTGGAAGAGACCTCAAGGATCATTGAGTCCAACCTGTCTCCGCAGACCTCACAACTAGACCATGGCACCAAGTGCCACGTCCAATCCCCTCTTGAACACCTCCAGGGACGGTGACTCCACCACCTCCCTGGGCAGCACATTCCAATGATGAACAACTCTCTCAGTGAAGAACTTTCTCCTCACCTCGAGTCTACTCAACAATGAGCAGATAGCCAGTTGGGAGAACGAGATGGGTTTAGGATAAAGGAGTAACAGGATGGCTAGAATTAGGCTGGCTTGTCCACAGGTGAGGAAACATGCTTGAAAAATCTTGTTTGCCGTAGTCTACTACTCATTGAGTTGTCATTCTGTTATTAGCCTGACTCCTCAAAACTATGTTTTGACTCACACCTTTTTACCAAGCTCTCTCTGTCTCTATATATATATGTATGTATTATTTTGTTTGATGTGGAATTATTTTTTTCTGTTAAATCTTCTTAAAGGCTACCCTGGAAACATGTTGTGGATTATGCAGAGAAACAGTGGATGGCACTGTTCATTTGCTGCTCAAAAGTGGTAGGAAATGCCAGATTTTCAAAGGCTGTATTTTAAAATAATAAGGGGGGGGGAAGTAATTGACTCCTCTAAATGCATACACACTGAGCTCAAGACTATCACATCTGTGCTGGGAATGTCATAACCAGATTGGGGATTTAGCATGGGTGCTTTAAGGGATGCAGGGTTTTTGAGCGAAAGGTGATGAAGTGACTGAATTACATTTTGAATTCCAGTGGTTCAGCTACATCAGTCTTATTTATTTGAAATGATACTTCTGCTTTGGGGGGCTTCTACTGTAATTGGACTTTTGCATTGATGTGGCTCATCCTAAGGCACTTGAGGACAATACTACTATTGCTGCAGCAGAATAGCTGGCATGCTTGTCCCAGATGGTTTCCTGTGAGATGACATGCAGTCTGGAGAAAAGAGGGAACAATTTTTAAGGGCATTTGGAAGCCTTTTATGGATTATACTCACAAAGCAGATGTTGCTCTGTAGTGTTCACAGCCATTTTCTGTTTGAGGGATACACTTGTTTTAACTGAGCAGAGCTTATAATTACTAAAAAAATGGAGATTCTTTTCTTTCCCCCTCACCCCACTAGCACTTTCTCCCCTGCAGTGTATATGGTATGGATTAAATTTCTCACAAGGAATAAAAGGTTCATTTATTTTCATCCTTCTCCATGCACCACCACCCCCCCAACACCCCTCCCCCCCCCCCCCCCATTTATTTATTTATTTGTTTATTTCCCCCAGAAGAAAGGCATTGGGGCACTGGCATGTTAAGTTACAAGTGTGGTTTACCACTGTTTTTTTCCCCCCAGTGTCATTCTAAATAGACTGGGCACTTGGAATAAGTGGAGTGCAGAGAATGCCATGTATCCCCAGCACAAGGATAGGAGCCTTCTGCTTTCGTTTGAGAGTGCCCCAAAGTTTTGTGATCATGAATGAAACGCTGGAAAGCTCACTGAAGCAGTGGCACAGTGATAGCAAGGGCTCTGATATCCTGAGCTTTGCTGATTTATGAGATGTGGTAGCTTTAGGCTGATACTTAGGAAAATTTTCCACAGATTGAGTAGAAAAGTGGTAGAATGTAAAAGTGGTAGAATGTAAAAGTGGTAGAGTGTTCCCATTGGATGTAAAAGGAAAGACATCGAGACACTTGAACGTGTCCAGAGAAGGGCAATGAGGCTGGGGAGAGGCCTTGAGCACAGCCCTGTGAGGAGAGGCTGAGGGAGCTGGGGTTGTTTAGCCTGGAGAAGAGGAGGCTCAGGGGTGACCTCATTGCCCTCTACAACTACCTGAAAGGTGGTTCTGGCCAGGAAGGGGTTGGTCTCTTCTCCCAGGCAACCAGCACCAGAACAAGGGGACACAGTCTCCAACTGTGCCAGGGGAAGATTAGGTGAGGAGAAAGTTCTTCACTGAGAGAGTCATTTGTCATTGGAATGTGCTGCCCAGGGAAGTGGTGGAGTCACTGTCCCTGGAGGTGTTCAAGAGGGGATTGGATGTGGCACTTGGTGCCATGGTCTAGTCATGAGGTCTGTGATGACAGGTTGGGCTCAATGATCCTCGAGGTCTCTTCCAACCTTAGTTATACTGTGATCTTCACAGATGTGAAGGAAAGTAATGGTAAGGTCTAAATAATCCCATTGGTATGGTGACCAACATAAAGTTAGTTGTGTAAACTAAGTCTTTCTCTTTTTGGCTTCCTCCCTCTAGCAGATACTGGCTGGTGCCTTTGCCTGGCTGTTGCTGACCTTGGCTCTGTTCTTGTTGTGGCTAAGTACTAACAAGCCACTCTCTGCTCTTCTCTCTCTCTCTCTATTACCATGTATAGGGTGGGGAAGGGGAGCAGGGAGGGGAAAGTTATTGGTAGCCCCTGGTTTTGCCCAGGGGGGTTGTTGTGTGTATAAATTGTAAATACATGTACACACTGTATATTTTGTGCATATCCATTGCATTCTAGATTTAAGTCTGCTTATAAATATAGCTTCATTTGCTTTCCAACTGAGCTGGTCTGGCCAGTTTTATTTTGGAGGGTAATTTCAACCCACCACATGAGGGAATTATTTAGGAGTGTAATTTAACAGACCCAGGGAACTACTATGTTCACTTCTTCACTGGAAGTTACCTACAGAAGGGCTGAACAATCTGTATCTGCTCCTGAGCTGCTAAGGTTTACATCCAGAAATGTTAACTTAGGCTGCTAGTGATTTCATTTTATATTCATATGTCAGGCCTCAAGTTAAGGTAAACAATCACTCTAATGCATAATTTCTGACAGATGTCCTTGTGTGGTGGCTGTGATCTCAGCTCTGAGTTCCGCCAGTGTAGCTGAATTTCACAAGTCAGCACTGGGTGAGACAAGGTTTTTTCCCAAATGTTCACCATATCATCCATTAATTATGCAGGGTATTCACAAAACATCACAGTGTCACAGCATCACCAAGCTTGGAAGAGACCTCAAAGATCATCCAGTCCAACCTGTCACCACAGACCTCATGACTAGACCATGGCACCAAGTGCCACATCCAATCCCCTCTTGAACACCTCCAGGGACGGTGACTCCACCACCTCCCTGGGCAGCACATCCCAATGACGAACGACTCGCTCAGTGAAGAACTTTCTCCTCACCTTGAGCCTAATCTTCCCCTGGCACAGTTGGAGACTGTGTCCTCTTGTTCTGGTGCTGGTTGCTTGAGACAAGAGACCAACCCCTTCCTGGCTACAACCACCTTTCAGGTAGTTGTAGAGGGCAATGAGGTCTCCCCTGAGCCTCCTCTTCTCCAGGCTAAACAACCCCAGCTCCCTCAGCCTCCCCTCACAGGGCTGTGCTCAAGGCCTCTCCCCAGCCTCATTGCCCTTCTCTGGACACCTTCAAGTGTCTCAATGTCCTTCCTAAACTGAGGGGCCCAGAACTGGACACAGGACTCAAGGTGTGGCCCAACCAGTGCATAACCATAGGTAGAGGAGACTCTCATCCTTAGGCTTTTTCTAGTCAAGGGAGTTCTTCCAGGTAATGACACAGTGTTTGAGGTAGGCTCCTGCTTTCTCCGTAGGCTACAGAAGCAGCCTGGGAAGGCTAGTTTCCAGTGATTAAGGATAACCTTCTGAAAAATACCTTTAGCTGGAATGGAAAGGAAATGTGTTATTTTTATCATCTCTGCCTTAAGACATTTGTATTATGTGGCGTTCTCAACCTCTCAAATTGTTTTAAATTCTTCTTTTATCCAGGTTATGCTATAAATATGAAGGTAACTCTTCTGATGGAATCTTCTTTTAAAAGATGCTTTTGGATGACTTAAAAGTTGCTGTTACTTCTGGTGCCTTAAATGGTGTCAGCTCACAAATATCAAAGGAAAGCCAACAAAGACAAGAAAAAAGGCAAACAGAGCTTTCAAAAAGCTGCTGTTGTTACAGACAATTTTCTATTTCATGTGAAGAAAAAATATGCATAGAAAGGAGACTTTCACACAGAAGATACATGCTGTTTCTCTAATGGTTAGTACTGTCCTGGGTTGATCTCTTATTTTGCACAGATATACTCAAAACTGTACAACACTCAGAGCATTGCATGAGGAGAGCCAACATACACAAACCATTCATCAAAAACTCTGAGATTCAAGTAAAAATATCTGAGCTCACTTTAAAGTGTTGGAAGCACAAATGTTGGAAACAGGAAAGCATGACTGCTGATTAAGCATCCAGGCCTGAACCAGACACTGCAACTATGTGAAGGCCCAGCTGTTGCTGTTGGTGATGGAATCAAAACAGGGATGTTGGTTGGGGCCAGGTGTGGTCCTGGCATTTCTTTGTCTTGCTTATCACAGCAGTTAACTATTCCAGGCAGAAGGTGACTTTTCCTTTTCTGTCTTGTCTCAGATACCCCTCAGAGTTGTTTCCTCTTCAGAGATCTGACCTTTCTGTGTTTGCTGAGTCCCCACCTGAATCCCCTTCAGAGCTGCTTTAGGGATTCCCTTCTCTGTGCAGTCACACATCAGAACAGGCAGCCTATTCCTATGGCTCCAAAAGCCTGTTTCTGTTGTCTCTGTTCTCAGAACCTCACCACAGAATCTCAATGTACTTTTCAAAGGAGGACAAACATTGCAGGGACACCAAACACAGGGATGAACAATGGACTCTGAGCTCTGACCCTAAATACCAATATCGGTGCCCCTCTTGAGGCAACCTACAGCAATGTGCTTACAAAAGGGTTTGTAAGCCCACCAGGACATTCATGTTTGATTCTGTGTATGATTCATGTATGATTCTATGAGTCTACATTTCCAACATGAACACAAAGAAATTGGCAGTTTGGTGCCTGAATTGGCAGTACAAGGGATGGAATGCCTGCAGAGGGGCCCTGCTCACCAGAATTCACTTATCACTCTCTGACAAGCTTTGCAAGAAGGCAAAGCAGAGGGACATGCTATCCACCTTCTGAAGCACTCTCAGACACTGGGATGTGTGGAGTTTGACTTGATGGTCTTAAAGGTATTTTCCAACCCTCTTTCCCAAGGATTCTGTGATCCTATGAATCTGTCTCTCCTGGTGAGGTCTTGGGGTGATGCAAACTTTCTGGGAGATTTTTTTTAAAGACCATCCTCTCCTTTACCTGTTTTGTCAAGGTGACTGTGGACTATGACATTTTGGAGCCACTTTACCCAGTGCAGTCAGTTGCTAGCTATTGGGAGGATATCAGCTGTTTGGCTACCTGCCAGCAGTCCATGTGAGACAAGTTCTCAGGCACATAGTCATTTTACTGTGTCTAGCCCACACAGGTGTGAGTCAATCCTCTGTGCAGAAGGCTGGGACCACAGAGTCATGAATGATTTGGCTTGGAAAGGGTCTTAAAGATCACCTAGTTTCAAACCCACAGCCATGTGCAGGAAGGCCTTCCACTAGATCAGCTTGCTCAATCCTTGAACACCTCCAATGACATGGCATCCACAACTTGTTAGTGTCTCACCCCTCTCACAGTAAAGAATTTCTTCTTAATATCTCTATCTCTTTCCGTTTGAAACTGTTACCCCCCCCCATCCTGTCACTATAGTCCCTGACAAAGAGTCCCTCCCCATCATTCCTGTAGGCCTGCAATAAGTGCTAGAAACCTCCCATAAAGTTGCCCTGGAGTCTGCTCTTCTCCACACTTTACAGCATCAACCCTCTCAGTCTGTCCTCAAAGGGGAGATTCACCTTGATAATTTTTGTGTCCCTCTGCTGGAGCTATTTGAGCAGGTCCAAGTTGGAACTGAAGCTGGCCACCTCTGTGAAAGACAATAAAAAGCATTGTTACAAATATATCAACGCTAAAAAGAAGGGCAAGAAGAATCTGCACTCATTACTGGACCTGGAGGGGAACATGGTGACCGAAGATGAGGAAAAGGCTGAGGTCCTGAACGCCTTCTTTGCCTCAATGTTTAACAGCAAGGTAGGAGTCCAGGATGAGTGGCCTCCTGAGCTGGGTAATAGGGTCGGGGAGCAGTGTGCCCTGGTAATCCATGAGGAATTAGTCTGGGACCTGCTGAGCCACTTAGACACTCACAAGTCCGTGGGACCAGATGGGATCCATCCTAGGGTGCTGAGAGAGCTGGCAGATGAGCTGGCCAAGCCACTCTCCATCATTTTCCTCCAGTCCTGGCTCACTGGAGAGGTCCCAGATGACTTGAGCACAGCCCTGTGAGGAGAGGCTGAGGGAGCTGGGATTGTTTAGCCTGGAGAAGAGAAGGATCAGGGGTGACCTCAGTGCCCTCTACAACTACCTGAAAGGTGGTTGTAGCCAGGAAGGGGTTGGTCTCTTCTCCCAGGCAAGCAGCATCAGAACAAGGGGACACAGTCTCAAGCTGCACCAGGGGAGGTTTAGACTCCAGGTGAGGAGAAAGTTCTTCACTGAGTGAGTCGTTCGTCATTGGGATGTGCTGCCCAGGGAGGTGGTGGAGTCACCGTCCCTGGAGGTGTTCAAGAGGGGACTGGATGTGGCACTTGGTGCCATGGTCTAGTTGTGAGGTCTATCGAGACAGGTTGGACTTGATGATCCTTGGGGTCTCTTCCAACCTTAGTTATACTGTGATAGTTAGTTATACTGTGATAGTTCTTAAACTGGGGACACCAGAGCTGAACACGGTACTCCAGGTGGGCTCTCATGAGAAAGTAGAGAGGGAGAATGACCTCTCTCGACCTGCCAGCCATACTTCATTAGCTGCAGCCCAGAAGAAGTTTTGCTTTTATGGGCTACAAGCGCACATGGCTGATTCATAATCAGTTTTTCATGCACTAACAGCCGCACGTCCTTCTCCTCAGGGTTGCTCATAATCCACTCATTGCCCAGCCTGTATTTGTGATTGGGATTTTCCCAACTCAGCTGCAGGACCTTGCGATTGGCTGCGCTGAACTTCATGATGTTTGCATGGGCTACCTATCAAGGTCTCCCTGGATAGCATCCCTTCCATCCAGGGTGCTGGCAGCAGCACTCAGCTTGGTGTTGTCTGCAAACTTGCTGAGGGCTCCTAGCTTCTTTTGAAAAAAGAGATATATCAATATTAAAAATTAACCCCATCCTGGGCAAACCCAGGGCACTCCGTCACTGGCATATTAAACACTGTCAGGCCTAACAGGAACAGGTCATCCTGAGTGCAGTCACACAGCACTTGTGGTGATGGCCAAAGGATCAGGCCCAGCCAGCATGGATTTGGGAAGGGCAGGTCCTGCCTCTCCAACCTGATCTCCTTCTATGCTCAGGTGACTGCCTGGTGGATGTGGGGCAGGCTGTGGATGTAGTCTGCCTGGACCTCAGCAAGGCCTTTGACACCATCCCCCACAGCAAACTCCTGGCCAAGCTGTCAGCCCATGGCTTGGATGGGGGCACACTGAGCTGGGTTAGGAAATGGCTGGAGGCTGAGCCCAGAGAGTGGTGGTGAATGGTGCCACAGCCAGCTGGCAGCCAGGCACCAGTGGTGTGCCCCAGGGACCAGTGCTGGGCCCCATGCTCTTTAACATCTTCATTCATGATCTGGATGAGGGCATTGAGTCCATCATCAGTAAATTTGCAGATGACACCAAGCTGGGGGCAGGAGTTGATCTGCTGGAGGGTGGAGAGGCTCTGCAGAGGGACCTGGACAGGCTGGACAGATGGGCAGAGTCCAAGGGCATGAGATTGAACACATCCAAGTGCCAGGTTCTGCACAGCGGCCACAACAACCCCATGCAGAGCTACAGGCTGGGGTCAGAGTGGCTGGAGAGAAGCCAGGTAGAGAGGGACCTGGGGGTACTGGTCGATGGTAGACTGAACATGAGCCTGCAGTGTGCCCAGGCAGCCAAGAGGGCCAATGGCATCCTGGCCTGCATCAGGAACAGTGTGGCCAGCAGGAGCAGGGAGGTCATTCTGACCCTGTACACGGCACTGGTTAGGCCACACCTTGAGTCCTGTGTCCAGTTCTGGGCCCCTCAGTTTAGGAAGGAGGTTGACTTGCTAGAACGAGTCCAGAGAAGGACAATGAAGTTGGTGAGGGGTTTGGAACACAGCCCTGTGAGGAGAGGCTGAGGGAGCTGGGGTTGCTTAGCCTGGAGAAGAGGAGACTCAGGGGTGACATTATTGCTGTCTACAACTACCTGAAGGGAGGTTGTAGACAGGCAGAGGTTGGTCTCTTCTCCCAGGCAGCCAGCACCAGAACAAGAGGACACAGTCTCAGGCTGCACCAGGGGAGGTTTAGGTTGGATGTTAGGAAGAAGTTCTACACAGAGAGAGTGATTGCCCATTGGAATGGGCTGCCTGGGGAGGTGGTGGAGTCACCATCACTGGAGGTGTTCAGGAGGAGACTTGATGTGGTGCTTGGTGCCATGGGTTAGTTGATTAGGTGGTGTTGGATTGGTTGATAGGTTGGACACGATGATCTTGAAGGTCTATTCTATTCTATTCTATTCTAATACCCACTGCTGAGGGATGTCAGTTGTCACTGGTCTCCAGCTATTGACCACAAATCTTTGAGTGTGACCATCCAGACAGTTCCTTATCTATGTCTGACTGGCTCCATAAGGACCAATTCCTTATCTGGTTCTTCCATCAAATCAATGTCTCTCTCTTTTAGATAGTGGCTTGAGTTATCCTTACTTATGTTAATGTTACCTCTTTCATTGTCACACAGTGGGTGTTGTGTGGCTCCTTCTGTGTCATATTTATTGGGAACAGAGTGTTTCTGCAGATGAATTTCAAGATTATTCCCCAAAGCAGAATATGGCCTGTGCTCCAATCAAGAAATCAGCCTGTTTCTTTTCTGCAAGCTGAGTTTGTCACTTCTGTTATTTAGGCCAAACGATTTGTCAGAAATCCCCCAAAGTTATTTGTACTGAGGTCCACTGCCATTTCTACTGAAAGTCTGTCAAAACAGAGGTGGAAAGATTAAAAAGCTGCAGCTGTCTTGCCAACATGGAATACAGTTCTGTCGATAAGATAATGCACACTGAACTCAAGATGTATTAGTGGCCTCCCTAATAAATAGCTGTGTCCCTAACTTCTGCTGAGCCACCATCTGGAGCTTTATCCATATCTGGCACTGAGAACTGATGGTTAGGTTATGTTTGTCAGGCCTGAATGAAGAACTTTGATACCCAGACCCAGTGAGATGGGAAGGGACAGGGTTTGAGCTTGGTGTCTCACATAGTTAGTGAGAGCACTTGTGGCTTCCTTACTTGGAAGTAGAAAAAGAACATCTCACTGAGTACTTCAAGCTGAGAGCAGGGCATGAGGCAGTACGTGGCTAGCCCAGAGAAGCACATATGCAGATTGTTTGGCTGCCTGCTAACAAATGAAAATGATAATCTATAATCTCCCTGCTTTCCCATCTAGGAGAATGAGGAGTCTCTCTCTCTCCTTTTCATGACTGTCAGTTTCACAAAACTTGTAACCACTGTATCTGAAAAACTCTACCCCTTCTCAAGTCTGACTGAAATCAGTAGATGGGCTCCAAATTCAGGGGGGAAGCTGACAGATATGGATGAAAAGGATGAGGTTGTTATTCTGATTTTCCTTGGAAACCGAGGTAAAGGTGGTGCTGGTTGGAGGCAAGTATATAAGTTTCACAGTATCATAGTATCAGTCAGGGTTGGAAGGGACCCCCTAGTCCTATCACTCCCTGAGATCCTGAGATGTCCCTCCCCAGCCTTCTTGTAGCCCCCTTCAGATACTGGAAGGCCACAATGAGGTCACCTCTGAGCCTTCTCTTCTCCAGACTGAACAGCCCCAACTCCTTCAGTCTGTCCTCACAGGAGAGGTGCTCCAGCCCTCTGCTCATCCTCCTGGCCCTCCTCTGGACACCTTCCAGCACCTCCAGATCCCTCTTGTAATAGGGGCTCCAGAACTGGAGAACTCCAGGTGGGGTCTCCAGGTGGGGTCTCCCCAGAGCTGAGCAGAGGGGGAGAATCACCTCCCTTGCCCTGCTGGCCACACTTCTCTTGCTGCAGCCCAGGATCTGATTGGCTTTCCGGGCTGCAAGTGCACACTGAGAGCTCCTGTTGAGCTTCTCCTCCCCCAGCACCCCCAAGTCTCTCTCCTCAGGGCTGCTTTCCAGCCAGTCCCTGCCCAGCCTGGATTTGTGCCTGGGATTGCCTCCACCCAGATGTTTGTCTGAAAACAGAGTAGGTCTCGAGGATTCCTAGTGGCTCTTAATTCCCTTAACAGGCTTTGAACTTGTTGTGACTCTGTAATGCCTGGCTGAAAGCAGCAACAGATTTCTTAGAAATATGTCAATAATTCCAGTTCTTCTCTTTCTCTCTTTGTCAAGCTATGTAGTGTGCTTGCTTTCTACAGAGATCTGGGAGGCAATTGTAGCCAGTTCCTTAAGAATCAGTATGAATACATGGCAATGTTCTGTAATTTGGTCTTTCCTTATTTGCTGTTAGTCTTCACTGTTCAAGCAGCCTGTTTATATGTGACTCTGTATCAAAGACCAATACAAACAGGAGTTTTAAGTGCTTCATCCCTTTAATGCAGTTTGTCGGTGTCTTTCTTTCTGTTTTGAACAGAAAGCCGAATTTTCTCTTCATCTGATCTTCTGTTGTTGCTGAAGCATTTATAGAGTCAGTTCTCATTACCCTTGATATTTTTCATATTGAATCTCACACTAGATTGTGGCCTTGCAGATTTTAGCAGTGTATACTCGTGCTTCTCTCTGATACTGTGATGGCATGCTTCACTGATGCACTGCCACCTCTCCTGAAGTTATTTTCCCTTTGGACCCACTTCCCATGAGTTCCTTGAGAAGGTAAGAAGGTAGAAATGTACTTTTATTCACTGTTCTCCTGCAGTCTTTTACAAGTGTCGTAAACTCTGTCCTTGGACAATCATTTCTGCCTATTTCACATCTTCAAGCAGTTTCTCTGTGTTAATTAGGACAGAATTTACAAATCCCTTGAACTCACAGGGTGCAAGTTACAGAATACAGGATACAGAATTAACCGGGTCGGAAAAGACCTCAGAGATCATCAAGTCCAACCTATTCCCCAGCACCATCTAGTCAACTAAACCATGGCACCAGCTGCCTCATCCAGGCTCTTTTTCAACACCTCCAGTGATGGTGACTCCACCACCTCCCTGGGCAGCACATTCCAATGGCCAATCCCTCTTTACGGGAAGAATTTGTTCCTAACATCCATCCTGAACCTCCCCTGGCACAGCTTGAGACTGTCCTCTTGTTCTGGTGTTGGGTGCCTAGAAGAGGAGACCTGGCTACAACCTCCATTCAGGTAGTTGTAGGGAGTAATAAGGTCTCCCCTGAGTCTCCTCTTCTCCAGGCTAAGCAACCCCAGCTCCCTCAGCCTCTCCTCACACGGCTGTGCTCTAAACCCCTCCCCAGCTTTGTTGCCCTTCTCTGGACACCTTCCAGCATCTCAACATCTTTCCTAAACTGAGGAGCCCAGAACTGGACACAGGACTCCAGGTGTGGCCTAACCAGTGCTCAGTGTTCTCACTCCCAGGGCTGGGGATATAAACTACAGCACAGGAGGTTCCACCTCAACATGAGGGGGATCTTCTTCACTGTGAGAATCACAGAGCACTGGAACAGGCTCCCCAGGGAGGTTGTGGAGTCTCCTTCTCTGGAGACTTTCAAGACCCATCTGGGTGCATTCCTGTGTGACCTGCACTGGATTCCATGGTCCTGCTCTGGCAGGGGTTGGACTCGATGATCTTTGGAGGTCCTTTCCAACCCCTAACATCCTGTGAACATTCACTAGCTTTTTGCATTTTGCATTCTTGCATTCTCAAAATTGCTGGACAACCCATGTTGTGCTGGAATCCCTAAGCCACCAATTACAACCATCTCATTTACCCTGGGTGATTTAGGAAATTATTATTACATTTTTTTTCCCCTCAGGATAAAACCTCTCCATATTTCTAAGAGCTTCAAATTCAAATCCTGTTTTCCCTGTTGGTGATGTATAGTAGGCATCCTCCCATTTCAGCACTCATATTCTCATAGGTTTTTATCACTAAATCTCTAAATAAGCCTTAATTTACCAAACTGTAAGCATCCAGGATCTTCCAAGCACTGTAAGGACTTGCAGGCCCCCTTCTTTATACCACATTTCTTATACCCATGCACTGACAACCAGCGTGCTCTATCCATTCTGTCTGCTTTTATCTCTTCTAGAATAGAATAGAATAAACCAGGTTGGAAGAGACCTTCAAGATCATCGTGTCCAACCTATCATCCAACACCACCTAATCAACTAAACCATGCAACCAAGCACCCTGTCAAGTCTCCTCCTGAACACCTCCAGTGATGGTGACTCCACCACCTCCCCAGGCAGCCCATTCCAATGGGCAATCACTCTCTGTGTAGAACTTCCTCCTAACATCCAACCTAAACCTCCCCTGGTGCAGCCTGAGACTGTGTCCTCTTGTTCTGGTGCTGGCTGCCTGGGAGAAGAGACCAACCTCTGCTGTCGACAACCTCCCTTCAGGTAGTTGCAGAGAGCAATAAGGTCACCCCTGAGTCTCCTCCAGGCTAAGCAACCCCAGCTCCCTCAGCCTCTCCTCACAGGGCTGTGTTCCAAACCCCTCACCAACTTCGTTGCCCTTCTCTGGACACATTCCAGCAATTCAACCTCCTTCCTAAACTGAGGGGCCCAGAACTGGACACAGGACTCGAGGTGTGGCCTAACCAGTGCAGTGTACAGGGGCAGAATGACCTCCCTGCTCCTGCTGGCCACACTGTTCCTGATGCAGGCCAGGATGCCATTGGCCCTCCTGGCTGCCTGGGCACACTGCAGGCTCATGTTCAGCCTACCATCTACCAGCACCCCCAGGTCCCTCTCTGCCTGGCTGCTCTCCAGCACTCTGACCCCAGCCTGTAGCACTGCATGGGGTTGTTGTGGCCTTCATCACCTGAGTGAACCTTCATCACCTGCTTTGTAATGACTTTCTCATTTTCTCAGGGTCATTCATGGCAAGATCTATGTCAACAGACAGGAGAATATAGTAATCAGTGGCATGGGGCAAGTAAAGTTGATAATGTTTTGACAACCTCTTGCACTGAGGAAAGACAACACATATCTCAGAAGGCCAGGTGCCTTCAGCAGATGAGTCCATCTAAGACCCTCAGGAGGGAGGCACCAGTCACTGTCATCTTCTGATCCTTTTTGGGAGGCTTAGAGTTAATCTTCTGTGTGCTGCTCAGATCAAAGTAAAACTCTTTTCATTAGCATATTTTTTTTAGAGTAAGAGTTAAAGTGTTGAGATTATCTTCGAGTTTAAGAATGCTATAAAACACACTTAATCAATCTATAAAGTAAGACTGCTGAATCTTCCTGCATTTTGCTTGTAGGGAGATAGGGGCTTTAAAATGGAACAAAAATTATGGTTTGAACTTTCCTTTTCATGGGGTACTGTAAATCCCTAACAGATGCAAACCAGGTGTAAGTGTGAGACATCAGACACCCTACCATTTAATTTCTTTTCTGTCCTTAAAAGTTGTTTAAGTTGTTATTTATTTTAATGCCTTATTGATGAAGGTTATGGTATTTCAGCAAGGGAGCTATGTGGTTCGCATCTATAGACAGATGGAAAGGTCAGTAGTGGCCAAAGGTGGGCACAGGGCGGTGATCTCTTGCTCCAGGTGGCTGAATTGCACAAAACAGTCACAAGGCTACGCAGTATCAGGGGAGCTAAGAAAGAGATAAAGTTGTGGAATTCAAAAGCGTATTCCAGGAGTAGACAGTTCTCACAAAGAGGTACCTTGGACCCTGGTTAGCCCCAAAAAACCCAGGACATTTCATCATCCACTGTCATCTCTTGTCACTACCAACAACAGATACAAAACTTTAATGTCTATATACACCAAAGACTACATGGAGAAACAGTCACTAGTGGTGTGCCCCAAGGATCAGTGCTGGGCCCCATGCTCTTTAACATCTTTACTGAGGATCTGGATGAGGGCATTGAGTCCATTATCAGTAAATTTGCAGATGACACCAAGCTGGGGGCAGGAGTTGATCTGCTGGAGGGTGGAGAGGCTCTGCAGAGGGACCTGGACAGGCTGGACAGATGGGCAGAGTCCAAGGGCATGAGATTGAACACATCCAAGTGCCAGGTTCTGCACATTGGCCACAGCAACCCCAGGCAGTGCTACAGGCTGGGGTCAGAGTGGCTGAGAGCAGCCAGGCAGAGAGGGACCTGGGGGTACTGGTTGATGGTAAGCTGAACATGAGCCTACAGTGTGCCCAGGCAACCAAGAGGGCCAATGGCATCTTGGCCTGCATCAGGAACAGTGTGGCCAGCAGGAGCAGGGAGGTCATTCTGCCCCTGTACACTGCACTGGTTAGGCCACACCTCGAGTCCTGTGTCCAGTTCTGGGCCCCTCAGTTTAGGAAGGAGGTTGACTTGCTGGAAGGTGTCCAGAGAAGGGCAACAAAGTTGGTGAGGGGTTTGGAACACAGCCCTGTGAGGAGAGGCTGAGGGAGCTGGGGTTGCTTAGCCTGGAGGAGGCTCAGGGGTGACCTTATTGCTGTCTACAACTACCTGAAGGGAGGTTGTAGACAGGCAGAGGTTGGTATCTTCTCCCAGACAACCAGCACCAGAACAAGAGGACACAGTCTCAGGCTGCACCAGGGGAGGTTTAGGCTGGATGTTAGGAGGAAGTTCTATACAGAGAGAGTGATTGCCCATTGGAATGGGCTGCCTGGGGAGGTGGTGGAGTCACCATCACTGGAGGTGTTCAGGAGGAGACTTGATGGGGTGCTTGGTGCCATGGGTTAGTTGATTATGTGCGTTGGATAATAGGTTGGATGCAATGATCTTGAAGGTCTCTTCCAACCTGGTTTATTCATTCATTCATTCATATTCATAACAGTGGTTATGTTAAAAAGAGGCAATGTGTGCTCATAGTAAGAGGCTCTCTGTTGAAGGGCACTGAGACTTGCATATGCTGACAGGGCAAAGTGTTGCAAGAAGATGGGGCCAGACTTTTTTCCAGTGATGCCCAGTGATAGCATCAGGGGCTGTGGTGGGTTGAAAAGGAAAGGCTCTGCTTTCCCTCCCCCACTGAGAAAGAAACCGCAGCTAAAACCCAGTCGGAGAAATGAGAGTGTATTTTAGAAGGAAACAGATTATATGTAGCACAACAAGTACAGGTATGTTACAATATATACAGGAATATACAGCAAATGAACTCAACCAGAAACCAGACCCCCAACAGAGGGGGCTTCCCCCTGTGCCCCCTTCACCCCCTACCTCCCTTCTCCCCCAAAGAGGTAGAAAGGAGACAAGACAGTTAGCAGGACAGGGAAAGAAACGGAGAGGCCTGTTACAGGAGTTAGTATCTTATCTTAGTTTGCCAGAAGCCCAGAAGCGGTCCAGCTGAAAGGAACAGCGAAGAAAGGAAGACTGAGAGAAAGTCCCAGCCACGCTGGGTCCAATCTCACCTCCCACCTTACCTAGCCAATGAAATTCGTTTAGAATGCTGTCTCAGTCCGGAGAGGGAAAGAGACTAGTTCTTTTGAATATTCCCGTGTTGTGAAATTAATAGGCACAAACGAGGCCAAAATATCAACAGCTAGACTATTGATTGCATAGAGAAAATGGAAATAAGAAGGGGAGAGGGAGAAGATAGAGAGGGAGAGAGAAAAGAGAGAGAGAGAAGAGGAAAGGAATCATATTACCACACCCCTCACCCACCCCAAGACAGTTTGAGTCTGTGGAGGCAAGGTGCTGCAGGAGGTGCTGGGTTTGTGCTGAGGCTTTGGCTGGAGATGCGATGTGATCCCTCTGGGCAGCCTGGGTCTGTAGAGAAAGGGTGCTGAGGCTTTGGCTGGAGAATAGATGAGGTCCCTCTGGGCAGCGTGGGTCAGCTCCATGAGTAGCAGCAAGCGGGACTTAGGACACGGAGAGAGGGTTCAGTCTGCTTCCTTCCTTCTCAGCGGCATGGTCCTCCTTCAGCGTTTTTCTCTCTGCGTTTTTCTTCCTTCCATTGCGGTTTTCTTCCTCTGTGTTTTTCTTCCTGCTAAGCCAGTAGTGGTCAAGTCTTTTATACAGTTTTTAGTCCTTAGGTATGTGTCCAAGCATTGTCCCTCAGGAATTCAGGAGCCAGGAAATCATAAGTATCCAGGTACCGTTCCCCAGGAAGTCTTTATGTGTATTCATGTGAGTTTGGACAGTGGTCTGGATGGAGGGGGGGGGGCCTCCGCCTCCTTCCTCTCCCTCTCCCTGCCTACCCACTTATCACACATCAGGAGACAGGTGGAGAGTCCATTGACTCATCACCTTCCCTTCCTGGGGGTATCTGATAGCTAGGAATGATCTTGTGCTGGCTGGGTCCTTGGGTCATTGTTATAGGCCAGCTGCAGTCCAGTGTTATCACCATGCAATCGCAAGGTGATTTGCATCCAGGATTGGTACTGTCTGGGCAAGCAGCAAGTGATTTTATCTTTGTTGAGTCACACCAGGAGTAGACTCTTACAAATGCCAAAATATTTTATAAACATTTAGCCAGTGTGCCCCTTCCTTAAAGGCACAGCCTCAAACGGTCACAGGGGCAATGGATACAAACTGGAACAAAGGAAGCTCCACCTCAACATGAGGGAAAACTTCAGTACTGTAAAGGTAATGGAGCACTAGAACAGGCTTCCAGAGACGTTGTGGAGTCTGCTTCTCTGGACACTTGAACAACCCACCTGGATGCATTCCTATGTGACCTGCCCTAGGTGAACCTGCTGTGGCAGGGGGGTTGGATGAGATGATCTCAAGAGGTCTCTTCCAACCCCTGCCATTCTAGGATTCTGTGTGATACAGCCCAATAAAGAAAGGTCTTCTGTCCATTATAGCCTGTGGTGTGGCTCAGTTGGTAGCACATAAGACCCTTAATGGGAAGCTTGTGAGTTCAAGCCTGCAGTGGGCACTATTGTCCTCCCTACTCTAGTCATGAGGTCTGTGGTGACAGGTTGGACTTGATGATCTTTGAGGTCTCTTCCAACCTTGGTAATACTGAAATTCCTCCAAAGAGAAGAAGCATGGAAGAGATTTACTTCAGACTCAGAAAGAGAGAAAATGTCATAAAAGCTTTCTGGTATTTTTTTTTTTTCCTTTTAAAATAACTGGAAATAGTTTCATTAATATTTTCCATGTTAGCTTAGCCGTCTCATGTTACCTGAGGACATACTAAAGCATAATGGTGGTTCCTTAGCTGATGTAGAAACCTGTGCTCATTAGAAATTAATCCTGTCATTTGGAAGCCTTAAGATCTGCATTTGCAAAAGAAAGAGCACTTCAGGGCACTCTCAGTCAATTTCTGGGTTCAGTTTTGTTTGTATGTTTTCTCTTTGTGGTTTTTTTTTTGGGGGGGGGGGTAGGGGGGAGGTTTGTCAGGTTTGTTTCTTTCTTCTTTGGGCCTTTGTTTGGTTTGGGGTTTTGGTTGGTTTGTTTTTCTGTAAAGCAAGCTATACATAAGGAATGTATGCAAAATAGCATAGCATAGCATAGCATTAGCATAGCATAGCACAGAATAGAATAGAATAGAATAGAATAGACCAGACCAGGTTGGAAGAGACCTTCAAGATCATTGCATCCAACCTATTATCCAACACCACCTAATCAATTAAACCATGGCACCAAGCACCCCATCAAGTCTCCTCCTGAACACCTCCAGTGATGCTGACTCCACCACCTCCCCAGGCAGCCCATTCCAATGGGCAATCACTCTCTCTGTGGAGAACTTCTTCCTAACCTCCAGCCTAAACCTCCCCTGGTGCAGCCTGAGACTGTGTCCTCTTGTTCTGGTGCTGGTTGCCTGGGAGGAGACCAACCTCTGCCTGTCTACAACCCCCCTTAAGGTAGTTGTAGAGAGTAATAAGGTCACCCTGGAGTCTCCTCTCCAGGCTAAGCAACCCCAGCTCCCTCAGCCTCTCCTCACAGGGCTGTGTTCCAAGCCCCTCACCAACTCTGTTGCCCTTCTCTGGACACCTTCCAGGAAGTCAACCTCCTTCCTAAACTGAGGGGCCCAGAACTGGACACAGGACTCAAGGTGTGGCCTAACCAGTGCAGTGTACAGGGGCAGAATGACCTCCCTGCTCCTGCTGGCCACTCTGTTCCTCATGCAGGCCAGGATACCATTGGCCCTCCTGGCTGCCTGGGCACACTGCAGGCTCATGTTCAGCCTACCATCAACCAGTACCCCCAGGTCCCTCTCTGCCTGGCTGCTCTCAGCCACTCTGACCCCAGCCAGTAGCTCTGCCTGGGGTTGCTGTGGCCAATGTGCTGAACCTGGCACTTGTGTGTTCAATCTCCTGCCCTTGGACTCTGCCCATCTGTCCAGCCTGTCCAGGTCCCTCTGCAGAGCCTCTCTACCCTCCAGCATATCAACTCCTGCCCCCAGCTTGGTGTCATCTGCAAATTTACTGATGATGGACTCAATGCCCTCATCCAGATCATCAATAAAGACCTTAAAGAGCACAGGGCCCAGCACTGATCCCTGGGGCACACAGGCTTTGGAATCAATATGTCCTCTAAATTGATCAACCTATCATTTTGTCTTGCATCAAAGAAGGTTCTCCCCTGTCTGTCATTAAAGCAGTCTTGGTCATTATTGCTGAATCAAAGTTTGAAACTACTACTACATAAAAACAACAAAAAAAGAGCCTTGTCTTCATGTACAATCTTTCAGTTTTAGAATCAGGCAGATTGAAGATCAAGCTAACAAATATGCTCAGAATAGAACTGTTGATGAAGCAATCAAAAGTCTGAAGCACAGAGTGATACAGCAGGCAGCAACTACTACAGCCTTGCCTATGGGAAGCCACCACAAGGGAAAGTTAATAAAGCTGGTTTGCAGAAGGTAGGGAAAATGTTTGCTGTTTTTCCCAGTTTTGTACCTTTCCCAGAAAGATATTTATTGTCACAGCAATGTGCCTTCTCACGCAGCTAGAGTCACTTCTTCCAGAACCCTTCCAGTTACTGATGAGCTGGACAGGTCTCATGCAGGTTATTGTATGAGAAGGAATCTCAGCTTGTTTTTATGGACATAAAATTGGCCTGTGGCAATACTACAGCTTGAAAGCTTCAGCTATTCCCAGTTGTCAGTGTAGGAAATGAGACTTCAGCCAGCAGCACGTCTTGTGTGAAGTGAGCAGGCAAACCTTTGAGGGTGCCTTAACTCAGAGTCCTTAAACCCTCTTTGCAGCTCCATGGTGAGAGCTGACAGGAAATGGTAGTTGAAGAATAAGAATAGAATAGAATAGAATAGAATAGAATAGAATAGAATAGAATAGAATAGAATAGACCAGGTTGGAAGAGACTTTCAAGATCGTATTGTCCAACCTATCATCCAACACCACCTAATCAACTAACCCATGGCACCAAGCACCCCATCAAGTCTCCTCCTGAACACCTCCAATGATGGTGACTCCACCACCTCCCCAGGCAGCCCATTCCAATGGGCAATCACTCTCTCTGTGTAGAACTTCTTCCTAACCTCCAGCCTAAACCTCCCCTGGCACAGCCTGAGACTGTGTCCTCTTGTTCTGGTGCTGGTTGCCTGGGAGAAGAGACCAACCTCTGCCTGTCTACAACCTCCCTTCAGGTAGCTGTAGAGAGTAATAAGGTCTCCCCTGAGCCTCCTCTTCTCCAGGCTAAGCAAGCCCAGCTCCCTCAGCCTCTCCTCACAGGGCTGTGCTCAAGGCCTCTCCCCAGCCTTGTTGCCCTTCTCTGGACACCTTCAAGTGTCTCAATGTCCTTCTTAAACTGAGGGGCCCAGAACTGGACACAGGACTCGAGGTGCAGCCTAACCAGTGCAGTGTACAGGGGCAGAATGACCTCCCTGCTCCTGCTGGCCACACTGTTCCTGATGCAGGCCAGGATGCCATTGGCCTTCTTGGCTGCCTGGGCACACTGCAATAAGACGTACAGGCTCGATGCACTGAATTTAGGGAGCAGAACCTCAAGCAATGCTCAGCTGATAGAAGGAAATGTTTTAGCTCTTATGGGCCACAAACCCTGTGAACAAACTGCAGCTATGTAGAGAGAAAAAACCATTTAGCTGATTACCAATGGCCATTGTGACTCAGGGAAGCCACACAACGAGCTGAGATTAAGAGCTGGTAAACATTGCAAGAGAGTCTTTTGTCTTCTCTCTGAACTTAGATAAGAGCTGCTTGATCGTTTGCCTTTTGTCTCACACCTGTCTGAGCCTTGCCAAGGGATGTGTTCCCTGGCATTTCCTCGGCAGCCAACCACGAGTCTGTAACTGTCCCACGGACACAGCTAATTACCAATCACGAGTTGCTTTGGATTATCTTAGCCTATAGAAAGAAAAGACTTTGTACAGTGAAGTAGGCACTTTGCTTGCATCAAGCTTTGTCTCCATCTCTCAGTCGTGGTACAGGCTGGCACTTCAGGGAGAATGACCTAAGCTAATTTAGTAAAATCTTTCATGTTTCTGTGCCTCAACATCCTCTGAACTACTCTGAGACTGCTGGGTGGCTCACAGTCAAGCTGAGACTAAGGGGCAACCTCTGAGCTCTCTTCCTTGCTCTGCTTTCAAAGGGGCCTGCAGTGATTGTGTTAGGGAAATTTCCTTCAGGCATCTAGTAACATTTCAGGGCACAGCCTGGTCCCCAGCAGGAGAGGAGAACCTTTCTGTAGCTCATGTTGTAAACTTCCTGTGTAATTATCTGATGTTGGATGGCTTTTGCTGCTGGATTGCCTAATTTGGGTGCAGCATCTCTGGAGAAGAGGAAGTGGAGGGGCGACCTTACTGCTCACTACTACCACCTCAGAGGAGGTTATAGTGAGATGGGTGTTGGTCCCTTATCCCCAGTATCAAGGGACAGACCAAGAGGTCTGTATGAAGCTGCACCAAGGCAGGTTTAGATTGGATATTAGGAAAAACTTCTGTACTGAAAGAGTGGCATTGGAGCAAGCTGCCCAGCGATCTGGTGGAGTCACCAGCACTGAAGGTTTTAAAAGACCATGTAGACATGGTCATCTGGGTCATGGTTGAATGGCCATGGTGGTGCTAGGTCGACAGTTGGACCCAACGACCTTAAAGATCTTTTCCAACCTTAATGATTTGATTATTCTATTATCTCAGTGCTGAAAGGATCCCAAGGAGTACAAATTATGGTTTACTGGTAAAGAATTTCAAATTAATTTGCTGGGTGTCTTTTTTTTTCCTGCTGCCTAATAGCATTCTGGAAATGGTGCATGCTCTGCCCTTTGGGCACTGAAGTAGGTTAGGAGTCAGCAAGGATCAACACAGAACTCTATCCCTGAAAATGTCCTGCACAGCCCCATCAGGTTAGTTCCAACGCACTTTCTCTTCTGCGTTTGCTGTCTGGGGACAACTCATTTAAAATACTGGGGTATCACCAGGAGCTGTTGAACAGTTTATGAGGTTTCATTGTACACTAGGGATGGTGTATGCCTCAAGTTGTGGCAGTGCCCAAAAAGAGAAAAAAATCATCCTGTACCTGCAGCCAGGTGTGCTGGTTCTTAGAACCTCAGCAGAGTCCAACTGGATGGACCTCTGCCCTGCTGCTGCTGATGGTTATGACCATTCAGCAGGGGCATCCTTCCCTCCAGTAGGCTTCTGCCTTGTCTTGTGCTGAGTGGAATAAGCCTACCCTGGAATGAATGAGGATGAGAGCTCTGTGCAGATAAGAGTGATTAAAAGGGGCACTGGTTAGGCCACACCTCGAGTCCTGTGTCCAGTTCTGGGCCCCTCAGTTTAGGAAGGAGGTTGACTTGCTGGAACGAGTCCAGAGAAGGGCAACAAAGTTGGTGAGGGGTTTGGAACACAGCCCTGTGAGGAGAGGCTGAGGGAGCTGGGGTTGCTTAGCCTGGAGAAGAGGAGACTCAGGGGTGACCTTATTGCTGTCTACAACTACCTTAAGGGAGGTTGTAGACAGGCAGAGGTTGGTCTCTTCTCCCAGGCAGCCAGCACCAGAACAAGAGGACACAGTCTCAGGCTGCACCAGGGGAGGTTTAGGTTGGATGTTAGGAAGAAGTTCTACACAGAGAGAGTGATTGCCCATTGGAATGGGCTGCCTGGGGAGGTGGTGGAGTCACCATCACTGGAGGTGTTCAGGAGGAGACTTGATGTGGTGCTTGGTGCCATGGGTTAGTTGTTTAGGTGGGTCGGATCGGTTGATGGGTTGGATGCGATGATCTTGAAGGTCTCTTCCAACCTGGTCTATTCTATTCTATTCTATTATTCTATTCTATTCTATTCTATTCTATTCTGTTCTATTCTATTCTATTCTATTCTAACTGAAGCGCCAGACTAGCAGCAGTATATCTTTAGGTGAAATGCACATTGAAACCAACTCTCCATCACTTGTGGTCTTTGAAGACCTTTGCATCTTTACAAAACAAGTAAACAAACAACTAAACCAACCAAAAAAGAATTTCCCACATTTTTACATTCTCCCTGCTTTAATTTCCGTGGTACTTCTATCAAGATGTTCATCAGCCCCTGGCCTGGGACCAGAGCTGCTTTTCATCCCAGAGCTCATGGAGTTTTAGGTGGCAGATAGCTAGAAATCTAGGCTGTACCTAGCACCATTATAGGCCTTGTGGGGATACCTCCCCTGGCCTCCAACTGCTGCTTCAGGAGGATGTAGGACTGTGTCACATCTGCCAGCTGCATATAGATGCTCTGCATACCTTAGGTTACTTCAAATGGTGTAGACAACATAACGTGTTCCAAGTGTATTTGGGTGAGTAGGCTGCGAAGCGTTCTGGGGTGAAAATGAAGTTAAAGCAATCTACAGTGATATGCTCTTCTTTGACTGGATTTTGACTCTGTAGCTAGGGAAGTGTGCCAACAGCATTGCCCACCTTATTGGCATGTTTGAAACTAAAGCTCTGATCCACAGCTTTGTTTAGAGCAGCCAGGCAGCTAGCCTACAGCTGAGCAGAATCACTTGTCCTCAGAGATGGATTAGTAACAGTGTAGTGTGGCATGGGTAGACATAAAAGCAGACTGGTCTGCCCAAATTGGAAGTGGATAGGCTCAGTTTATTTGTGCAACATTATGTTACAGTGGCATTATGAGAGTGGACAGAATGCACTCTCACACTCCTCTGAAGGGTAATTAATCAAACCCAAACATGCAGAGAAAGAATCACCAGTTGTCTTTGCAGGGTTCTATCAACAGCCAGTTCTCTGTGGTTTTCTTTAGAGCTTACGGCATAAGGACAAACTTCTTTACTTCAAGGGTGCTGGAGCCCTGGAACAGGCTGCCTAGGGAGATTGTAGAGTCTCCTTCTCTGGAGATTTTCAAAACCCTCTTGGATATCTTACTGTGCAACCTACAGTTGTACCTGCTTTGAGAGGGGGGTTGGACTAGATGATCTCCAAAAATGGTCTTCCCACCCCTACCATCTGTGATTCTGTGAAAACTTGTAGCTGCTTGCCTGTGACACACAAAGGTGTGAGACAAATTAGTCATTTACCAAAGAGAGCATAGTACCCCCCAGCTTCACCAGCCTGGCACTCCTGGGAGCTGGGCAAGTAGACACAGACTGTGCCTTTGCACCTTTGGCTTGTCTACGTTTCAATATATTTCTAGATCAGGAAGAAAGTAACTAAAGCTCTGTCAGGGGGTCCTGGGGCAACATCCCCAGCTTGTACTTGTGCCTTCCCTTCTGTGAATGATTACAATCTCTCCTTCCTGTAAACCTGTCATCCATCTTCTTCCTGTAAATAAAACTTAGAAACTGTGCCTTTTGTGAGCCATTCAGCACAGGCAAATGACCTAGTTGTAAAATGTAATATGACTTAATCTTGTGTGCAGGGGTTTTTGTCACTTTTTCTCCCCTCCTTCTTTCTTCTTCTTCTTGTTTCTTTTTATCTGTGGAAGAAAGTGCTAGTAGTTGAGCCTGTAGTTGCAAACATCGCTGCTGTGACTGATTCTCCAGCTTCAGCTGGATTTGTGCAGCAAGATTTCCTTATCACTACTATTAAGCATTTGAACTAATGGTAAATACTTGTTCAACTGAACATAAAATGTGCTTGCTTATCCAGAAGCTTTTCATTCATAGAAAGGGATGATAATTTACTCATTATTCTCACATTTTAAACACTCCTTGTGCTGTTCAGCTATTTAATGGATTTATTTTTCCTTTGCACAATTAACTAAAATGTAGTGGCAACAGCAATTGCTGTAGAAACACTTGGGAAAGTCAGGGTGAGAGTGTGGACGTGGGCAGGCTGTGGATGTGGTCTACCTGGACTTCAGCAAGGCCTTTGACACCATCCCCCATAGCAAACTGCTGGCTAAGCTGTCAGCTCGTGGCTTGGACAGCAGCACTCTGTGCTGGGTTAGGAACTGGCTGGAGGCTGAGCCCAGAGAGTGGTGGTGAATGGTGCCACAGCCAGCTGGCAGCCAGGCACCAGTGGCATCTCCCAGGGATCAGTGCTGGGCCCCATCCTCTTTAACATCTTCACTGATGATCTGGATGAGGGGGTGAGTCAGTCATCAGCAAGTTTGCAGATGACACCAAGTTGGGAACAGATGTTGGTCAGTTAGAGGGTGGAAAGGCTCTGCAGAGGGACCTCAACCAACTGGACAGATGGGCAGAGTCCAACAGGATGGCATTCAACAAGTCCAAGTGCCAGGTGCTGCACTTTGGCCACGACAACCCCATATAGAGCTACAGGCTGGGGTCAGAGTGGCTGAGAGCTGCCAAACAGAGAGGGACCTGGGGGTGCTGATTGACAGCTGCTTAAACATGAGCAAGCAGTGTGCCCAGGTGGCCAAGAGGGCCAATGGCATCCTGGCCTGCATTAGGAATAGTGTGGCCAGCAGGAGCAGGGAGGTCATTGTGCCCCTGGACTCTGCATTGGTTAGGCCACACCTTGAGTCCTGTGTCCAGTTCTGGGCCCCTCAGTTTAGGAAGGACATTGAGACACTTGAAGGTGTCCAGAGAAGGGCAACAAGGCTGGGGAGAGGCCTTGAGCACAGCCCTGTGAGGAGAGGCTGAGGGAGCTGGGGTTGTTTAGCCTGGAGAAGAGAAGGCTCAGGGGTGACCTCATTGCCCTCTACAACTACCTGAAAGGTGGTTGTAGACAGGAAGGGGTTGGTCTCTTCTCCCAGGCAACCAGCACCAGAACAAGGGGACACAGTCTCAAGCTGAGTCAGGGGAGGTTTAGACTCGAGGTGAGGAGAAAGTTCTTCACTGAGAGAGTCATTTGCCATTGGAATGTGCTGCCCAGGGAGGTGGTGGAGTCACCGTCCCTGGAGGTGTTCAAGAGGGGACTGGACGTGGCACTTGGTGCCATGGTCTAGTTGTGAGGTCTGTTGGAACAGGTTGGACTTGATCCTTGGGGTCTCTTCCAACCTTAGTTATACTGTGAGACTGTGATACTATGCAGGCCAGTTATAAAGAAACACTCAAAGCAGGAGTTACAAAGCAGCTGAAGGAAATGAAAAGTTTTGGAGAGAACCCTCAGCAGAAACAGGGGCTGCAAATACAAGGTTTCAGGGAACAAGGACGTGGGAAAAGTAAGAGAAAGCCAGGGACCCCTCCACTGTCAACTGCCAGATAAGAGTAAGAGTGATGCAATGGGAAACTGCTGCCAGTCTGAACTGCTGCACCTCTTAGACACAGAGGTAGAGGGTCTGCAAAAATATATGAAGGGGTCATAGGACGAATGCAGAAAGATAGTGCCCCAGGGATCAGTGCTGGGCCCTGTGCTCTTGAACATCTTTATTGATGATCTGGATGAGGGCATTGAGTCCATCATCAGTAAATTTGCAGATGACACCAAGCTGGGGGCAGGAGTTGATCTGCTGGAGGGTAGAGAGGCTCTGCAGAGGGACCTCGACAGGCTGGACAGATGGGCAGAGTCCAAGGGCATGAGATGGAACACATCCAAGTGCCAGGTTCTGCACATTGGCCACAACAACCCCATGCAGAGCTACAGGTTGGGGTCAGAGTGGCTGGAGAGCAGCCAGGCAGAGAGGGACCTGGGGGTGCTGGGTTGATGGTAGGCTGAACATGAGCCTGCAGTGTGCCCAGGCAGCCAGGAGGGCCAATGGCAACCTGGTCTGCATCAGGAACAGTGTGGTCAGCAGGAGCAGGGAGGTCATTCTCCCCCTGTACACTGCACTGGTTAGGCCACACCTTGAGTCCTGTGTCCAGTTCTGGGCCCCTCAGTTTAGGAAGGAGGTTGACTTGCTGGAAGGTGTCCAGAGAAGGGCAACAAAGCTGGGGAGGGGCTTGGAACACAGCCCTGTGAGGAGAGGCTGAGGGAGCTGGGGTTGCTTAGCCTGGAGAGGAGGAGGCTCAGGGGTGACCTTATTGCTCTCTACAACTACATGAAGGGAGGTTGTAGACAGGCAGAGGTTGGTCTCTTGTCTCAGGCAACCAGCACCAGAACAAGAGGACACAGCCTCAGGCTGCACCAGGAGAGGTTTAGGCTGGAGATTAGGAGGAAGTTTTACACAGAGAGAGTGATTGCCCATTGGAATGGGCTGCCTGGGGAGGTGGTGGAGTCACCATCATTGGAGGTGTTCAGGAGGAGACTTGATGGGGTGCTTGGTGCCATGGGTTAGTTGTTTAGGTGGTGTTGGATGGTAGGTTGGATGCGATGATCTTGAAGGTCTCTTCTCTTCTCTTCTCTTCTCTTCTCTTCTCTTCTCTTCTCTTCTCTTCTCTTCTCTTCTCTTCTCTTCTCTTCTCTTCTCTTCTCTTCTCTTCTCTTCTCTTCTCTTCTCTTCTCTTCTCTTCTCTTCTCTTCTCTTCTCTTCTCTTCTCTTCTCTTCTCTTCTCTTCTCTTCTCTTCTCTTCTCTTCTCTTCTCTTCTTTCATCAGAGAGTTCTTTCCAAAATAGATTGCCTAAACTGCATCCCTAAATCTACTTTGAAGAGCAGCAGTGCAGAAGGAATCATTCCTTCTGCCTCGCTGCAGCTGGATGTGGTTCAGGGGCCTGAATCCTTCCTGCAGGATTTCTTGTCCAGGAGGCAGTTGTAGCAAGCTTGTGGGGAAAAGTGATAGCAGCAAATTCTATCAATGACAGGTTTTCTCCAGTCTCCTAAATGAGCTAACAATTTCTTCTGGTACTTTTTACTTTCCAGGTGAAGTTTAATCTTAGCCTGTCACTTGGTGCTTTGGCTTAAAATGCCAGTCTCTAAATTACAGTAAAATTTTGCTCTCTCTGTCTCTTTCTGGATAGAATTGAAGTGGCACAGAATAGATCTACATTTAAATGGCTTACAATAAATGTGAGGGAGAGAGATCAATTGTCAGAGCATTTGCAAATGGAGCCATGGGATAAAACACCCAGATATTTAGTATTCAAAATGGCATATTAAGCAAGAAAATAGGCCATTGGAGAACTGACTTGACTTCTCTTCTAACAGGTGCTGGAAGATCACAGCATGCCAGCAGATGACAGTCAGCTGAGAGAAAAGTCAGGGTTACCAGATGGAGGATTGAGTTATCTGGACTTTGTGGCAGTGCTGGAAGGTAAAGGAATTTTAGCAGCACCAAAGTATGAAACAAACCTTTTGTGAAGTATGAAAACTTTTCTCTTTCAGGGAAAGGCCTTTGGTTAAATTAGGAAGAGATCAGTGATATGATTGTTGGCACATGTATGAGTCTCTTGACTGTATTTCATTGACTCCTGATTTGGCCAAGAGTGAAACTGGAATGTGTGGCACACAAACTAAATAAAGGTCCACAGATAAGTGACACAGAGTTAGAACTAGTCCCCTCAGGCAAGAGTCTGGGGGCGATAAGCTAGAGTCATAGGTGAAACCAGCAGCCCAGCTGCAGTGCATGTACAAAGCATGGGTAACAAACAAGAGGAGCTGGAAGCCTTGTTGCAGCAGGAAAGTTATGATGCAGTTGCCATCACAGAGACATGGTGGGATGACTCACATGACTGGAGCGCTGCAATTGCAATTAGCCTGGAGAGGAGGAGACTCAGGGGAGACCTTATTGCTCTCTACAACTACCTGAAGGGAGGTTGTAGACAGACGGATGTTGGTCTCTTCTCCCAGGCATCCAGCACCAGAACAAGAGGACACAGTCTCAGGATGCACCAGGGAAGGTTTAGGTTGGATGTCAGGAAGAAGTTCTATACAGAGAGAGTGATTGCCCATTGGAATGGGCTGCCCGGGGAGGTGGTGGAGTCACCATCACTGGAGGTGTTCAGGAGGAGGCTTGATGGGTTGCTTGGTGCCATGGTTTAGTTGATTAGGTGGGTTGGTTTGGTTGGACACAATGATCTTGGAGGTCTCTTCCAACCTGGTTTATTATTGTTATTATTATTATTATTAACTAACAAACTGTAAAAAATAACTGACTGATTGGTCTGCCTTAAGTAGATTCTTGTTCCCAGTATTTCACTGTACCACAGTATCTCAGTATGTTAGAGGTTGGAAGGGACCTCCAGAGAGCATTGAGTTCAACTCCCCTGCCAAAATCAGGATCACCTTGGGTAGTTTGCACAGGAGTGCATCCAGGTGGGTTTTGAATGTGTCCAGAGAAAGAGACTCCATAACCTTTCTGGGCAGCCTGTTCCAGTGCTCTGTCACCCTCACGACACAGTCTCAAGCTGTGCCAGGGGAGGTTTAGGCTCAAGGGGAGGAGAAAGTTCTTCACAGAAAGTTATTGGAATGTGCTGCCCAGGGAGGTGGTGGAGTCACCGTCCCTGGAGGTGTTCAAAGAAGGACTGGATGTGGCACTTGGTGCCATGGTTTAGTTGTCACGAGGTCTTGGGTGACAGGTTGGACTTAATGATCTCTGAGGTCTTTTCCAACCTTGTTGATTCTATGATACTATGATTCTATGAAGCTTCTCCTCATGCTGAGGTGAAATCTTCTATGCTCAAGCTTGTACCTGTTGTTCCTCGTCTTATTATTGTGCACCACTGAAAAGAGCTTGGCCCCTCCACCTGACACCCACCCCTCAGATATTTATAGACAATGATCAGATCCCCTCTCAGCCTTCTGTTCTCAAGACTAAACAGGGCTCTCAGTCTCTCTTCATAGGGGAGATGCTCAAGTCTGCTAATTTCATATTCACAGCCTTGGAATTATGTTGTATCCTGAATTACAGTAGTGAATTTCTAATAGTGATGTCCACCAACCTCTTCTAGTCTGTGTAAAAACCCAGAAGACAGCAACTAGTCCTTCAAGGAAAGAAAGTTAGTAAGCCATTAGCGATTAGCTCTAGTGCCACTGGAGTGCAGCTGGAGCTCTGTGGTATGATGTGCTTATTTACTGGCTTTTGGGTTTCATTTCAAGTACTGCTTTTGAATATTAAAGCTGTTAAGGGACATTGTTACTAGAGAATGCTGAAATGTGGTTATAGATCACATCATTGATAGTTTTATTAGAGTAACAGAAACCCCAGTGAGAGAGCAAGGTTTACTGCTAGAATACATAGAATACATAGAATAAACCAGGTTGGAAGAGACCTTCAAGATCATCGTGTCCAACCCGTCAACCAATCCAGCACCACCTAAACAACTAACCCATGGCACCAAGCACCCCATCAAGTCTCCTCCTGAACACCTCCAGTGATGGTGACTCCACCACCTCCCCAGGCAGCCCATTCCAATGGGCAATCACTCTCTCTGTATAGAACTTCTTCCTAACATCCAGCCTGAACCTCCCCTGGCGCAGCCTGAGACTGTGTCCTCTTGTTCTGGTGCTGGCTGCCTGGGAGAAGAGACCAACCCCTGCCTGTCTACAACCTCCTTTCAGGTAGTTGTAGAGAGTAATAAGGTCACCCCTGAGTCTCCTCTTCTCCAGGCTAAGCAACCCCAGCTCCCTCAGCCTCTCCTCACAGGGCTGTGTTCCAAGCCTTCCAAGCCTTGTTGCCCTTCTCTGGACTCGTTCCAGCAAGTCAACCTCCTTCCTAAACTGAGGGGCCCAGAACTGGACACAGGACTCGAGGTGTGGCCTAACCAGTGCCGTGTACAGGGGCAGAATGACCTTCCTGCTCCCGCTGGCCACACTGTTCCTGATGCAGGCCAGGATGCCATTGGCCCTCTTAGCTGCCTGGGCACACTGCAGGCTCATGTTCAGCCTACCATCGACCAGCACCCCCAGGTCCCTCTCTGCCTGGCTGCTCTCCAGCCACTCTGACCCCAGCCTGTAGCACTGCATGGGGTTGTTGTGGCCAATGTGCAGAACCTGGCACTTGGATGTGTTCAATCTCCTGCCCTTGGACTCTGCCCACCACTGGTGCCTGGCTGCCAGCTGGCTGTGGCACCATTCACCACCACTCTCTGGGCTCAGCCTCCAGCCAGTTCCTAACCCATCGCAGTGTGCTCCCATCCAAGCCATGGGCTGAGAGCTGACAGCTTGGCCAGGAGTTTGCTAGTGTAGGTCTAGCCCACCCATATAATGAGAGGGTGAACTTCATTGATTTAGAGGAATATATTCACCATTTGGGAGCACGTTTTTTCACCTGAGCTACTTGCCTTACCCCATCACTAATTTCGCTGATTTCAAGGCAAGGGGGATGATTTTCAGCTCATGAAGATAAGCTGATGGGATCTGAACTGATTTCTTAGGATGGAATCCTGAGTGCAGACTAAAGCTAGGAAGTAATGACTCCTTTCTTATCTCTTTTATACTAATGCTTTAAGTCCAGATTTTGTGAGTAAAACTGATACCACTGAAATCTGTGACAGTTTTGCCTTTGGCTTCAACACTTGTTTTAACTTCCATATTATACCTATCTTCTTTTTCTCACAGATGCACTTTTGCTTTTTTCACACTGTTACTATTATTTTCTGCTGCCATTATTTCTCTTTTAGAGCTGAGACAAGAGGGACAGCTGAATACTGGCTGAGAGTATTCAGGTTTCTTTCCATTCAGTGCTAGATGTTAGAAGCTTAGAAGTTTGTAAATACCACCAGCTATTCAACTGGTCACCAAAATGTGTGCACCCTCACTCAGTAGCCTAAGAAAGGATGTTTGAAGCAGATTAACTTCAGGGAAGGATGCAAGGATTTGGGGTTTGGTTTTGGTTTGGGTTATTTTGTAGCCAGGAAGGGGTTGGTCTCTTCTCCCAGGCTACCAGCACCAGAACAAGGGGACACAGTCTCAAGCTGTGCCAGGGCAGGTTTAGACTCGAGGTGAGGAGAAAGTTCTTCACTGAGAGAGTCGTTCACCATTGGGATGTGCTGCCCAGGGAGGTGGTGGAGTCACCGTCCCTGGAGGTGTTCAAGAGGGGATTGGATGTGGCACTTGGTGCCATGGTCTAGCCATGAGGTCTGTGGTGACAGGTTGGACTCGATCCTTGAGGTCTCTTCCAACCTCAGTGATACTGTGATTTTTGTGGTTGGTTGGTTGGTTGGGATTTTGTTTGGTTGTTTTTGTTTTGGTTTATTTTATTTAAATCAACAACCAGCATTTCTTTGTCCGTGTTTAAAGTTTTTGCTTTTGCCAGTCATGAGAATCACAGCTTTTCTTCCCACATCCTACAACAATTCATAGTTGTAAAAGGAAGTGTGAACCACTTTTAACATGAAGTAAGTCTCAGGAAACAGAAGACAATGGAGAAAACCTCCTAACTTTTATTTTCCAATCACCATCCCTGGAGGTGTTCAAGAGGGGATTGGATGTGGCACTTGGTGCCATGGTCTAGTCGTGAGGTCTGTGGTGACAGGTTGGACTTGGTGATCTTTGAGGTCTCTTCCAACCTTGGTGACTCTGTGATACTGTGATCTGTGACTCACTGGAGGGGAGAGTGGTCTGCAGTTACAGAAAAAGAGACCTTCCTATAACTTTAGTGGTAAGACAACACAAGTACAAGTTTTCTTGACTGGACTTCAAAGGGCAACGAGGCTGGTGAGAGGCCTTGAGCACAGCCCTATGAGGAGAGGCTGAGGGAGCTGGGATTGTTTAGCCTGGAGAAGAGGAGGCTCAGGGGAGACCTCATTGCTCTCTACAACTACCTGAAAGGAGGTTGTAGCCAGGAAGGGGTTGGTCTCTTCTCCCAGGCAACCAGCACCAGAACAAGAGGACACAGTCTCAAGCTGTGCCAGGGGAAGTTTAGGCTGGAGGTGAGAAGAAAGTTCTTCACTGAGAGAGTCGTTTGTCATTGGGATGTGCTGCCCAGGGAGGTGGTGGAGTCCCCATCCCTGGAGGTGTTCAAGAGGGGATTGGACGTGGCACTTGGTGCCATGGTCTAGTCATGGGGTTCATGGTGAGAGGTTGGACTCGATGATCCTCAAGGGCTCTTCCAACCTTGGCGATACTGTGATACTGTGATACTGTGACTTCAGCAGAAACTGGAATGAGAAAAGGGAGGGGCAGGTGCATGTCTGTAGGCTTTAAAGTGTAAAATAAGGTGTTTATTGATTTTTTTTGTTGTACAGACCCTTGTGTGTTGGTGAAGGTAAGTTCCTTTAGAACAGACCACTCATTGGCAGTTTCTTACCAACCAGGAGCAGCAGAATGTCAGTGTGTATGCTTCCCTTTGCAATTTTTTATCATTTAAAATGCTAGTATGAATTATTTTTACCCCTTCCATTGTAAAATACTCAAGAGGCTATGAAAGCTTTGTCCTTTAGTCTAGGCCCCTAGATTATCAATGTACAGTGAGCAGAAGGAATTAGATCTAGAACAATGACCAAAATCGCTTTGATATGGCCTAAAACTAACTTAGCCATTCAGGACTGTCTGCAGCCCTCTCTTGACCCTGGCTCTGCCACAATGAATTGTGGCAATACAAAGCTGCTGTTTGTGCAGAACTGAGGGTTGCTGGAAGAGAACATCATGCAAAACAGTTTCAGAGGTGGTGCTCTGGTATGTCAGAAATGTTTTGATGGCAGATGTTCTGAAGTAGCTCACATCAGTTCATACTGGAGGAGAGCTTAGCCAGAATAAAATTGCTTGAGGAGAGATGATCACACATTGAATGGTTGTGCCACACAAAGACATGACAAATTACTTAATCTGACTCTGACTTCAGCTCTTGTGTTCCCCTCACTGAGACAGGTGGTATGACAGCAAGTTGTGGCTTTCACAGTGCTCTTTTTCTCTTCCTCCAGCCTGACGCCTCCCTTCCTCAAAGAAACAAGTCCTACAGATGGCTAAAGCAAAGGCAAAACGCCTTGTCTCAGTCTCATGCTTTCTTCAGTTCAGATTATCTTCTTCACCTTGTGCTGGGAAAACTGTAGCAGATGAGGCCACTACTGTAAATTGGGTGGATGCCACTCATACTGCATTGGGTTTTGTCATTTTTGAGCTGCAAAGAATCTGGCCATAGGGTTTATTGTTTTCTTTATGTCACATTACTGTGCTGTGTATCAGATATGTGGCCAAGAAAGCCAGTGGCATTCTGGCCTGTATCAGGAACAGTGTGGCCAGCAGGAGCAAGGAAGTCATTCTGGCCCTGTGCTCAGCACTGCTTAGGCCACACCTTGAGTCCTGTGTCCAGTTCTGGGCCCCTCAGTTTAGGAAGGAGGTTGACTTGCTGGAAGGTGTCCAGAGAAGGGCAACTAAGCTGGGGAGGGGTTTGGAGTACAAGCCCTATGAGGAGAGGCGGAGGGAGCTGGGGTTGCTTAGCCTGGAGAAAAGGAGGCTCAGGGGAGACCTTCTTGCTCTCTACAACTACCTGAAGGGAGGTTGCAGCCAGGTGGAGGTTGGTCTCTTCTCCCAGGCAGCCAGCACCAGAACAAGAGGACACAGTCTCAAGCTGCACCAGGGGAGGTTTAGGCTGGATGCTAGGAAGAAGTTCTTCACAGCAAGAGTGATTGGCCATTGGAATGGGCTGTGCAGGGAGGTGGTGGAGTCACCATCACTGGAGGTGTTCCAGAAGAGACTGGCGCCATGGTTTGGTTGATTAGATGGTGTTGGATGATAGGTTGGACCTGATGATCTCAAAGGTCTCTTCCAACCTGGTCTATTCTATTCTATTCTATTCTATTCTATTCTATTCTATTCTATTCTATTCTATTCTATTCTATTCTACTGTAGTATATTCTGGTCTAGTCTAGTCTAGTCTAGTCTAGTCTAGTCTAGTCTACTGTAGTCCTATTCTATTCTATTCTATTCTATTTTATTCTATTCTATTCTACTGTAGTCTATTCTAGTCTAGTCTGGTCTAGTCTAGTCTAGTCTAGTCTACTGTATTTGCTATGGTGCCACATCCAGCTGGCAGCCAGTCACCAGTGGTGTGCCCCAGCGATCAGTACTGGGCCCCATGCTCTTTAACATATTTATTGATGATCTGGACGAGGGCATCGAGTCCATCATCAGTAAATTTGCTGACGACACCAAGCTGGGGGCAGGAGTTGATCTGCTGGAGGGTGGAGAGGCTCTGCAGAGGGACCTGGACAGGCTGGACAGATGGGCAGAGTCCAAAGGCAGGAGATTGAACACATCCAAGTGCCGGGTTCTGCACATTGGCCACAGCAGCCCCATGCAGTGCTACAGGCTGGGGTCAGAGTGGCTGGAGAGCAGTCAGGCAGAGAGGGACCTGGGGGTGCTGGTCGACGGTAGACTGAACATGAGCCTGCAGTGTGCCCAGGCAGCTAAGAGGGCCAATGGCATCCTGGCCTGCATCAGGAACAGTGTGGCCAGCAGGAGCAGGGAGGTCATTCTGCCCCTGGACACTGCACTGGTTAGGCCACACCTCGAGTCCTGTGTCCAATTCTGGGCCCCTCAGTTTAGGAAGGAGGTTGACTTGCTGGAACGAGTCCAGAGAAGAGCAACAAAGTTGGTGAGGGGTTTGGAACATAAGCCCTGTGAGGAGAGGCTGAGGGAGCTGGGGTTGCTTAGCCTGGAGAAGAGGAGACTCAGGGGTGACCTTATTGCTCTCTACAACTACCTGAAGGGAGGTTGTAGACAGACGGATGTTGGTCTCTTCTCCCAGGCAAGCAGTACCAGAACAAGAGGACACAGTCTCAGGCTGCGCCAGGGGAGGTTCAGGCTGGATGTTAGAAAAAAGTTCTACACAGAGAGAGTGATTGCACATTGGAATGGGCTGCCTGGGGAGGTGGTGGAGTCGCCATCACTGGAGGTTTTTAGGAGAAGACTTGATGGGGTGCTTGGTGCCGTGGGTTAGTTGTTTGGGCGGTGTTGGATTGGTTGATGGGTTGGACGTGATGGTCTTGAAGGTCTCTTCCAACCTGGTTTATTCTATGTATTCTATGTATTCTATGTATTCTATTCTATACTTCGATTTCATTTTTGCAGATGCTAGAGTGAATGGGCCAGGAGCTGTCTAGCATAACAGCCCAAAGAGAGTAAATGACACTAAATACCACTACATCACTTAATGATAAACCAGTGGAATTCTTTGAGGAAAACACATCAAGCCATGATTTGCTTTTGTTAGTGAAGCTGATTGCTCTTTTCATACCAAAATTTGTTTTAAAACTCAGTTTGGAGGAGCGGTTGGGAAGGTGACTGAAAATGAGGCTGGATTTCATGTCTCCTCTCTTTCCAGAAGCTTCCAGTTAAAACACTTTCAGCTTTCAAGGCAAAACCTTTTTATTTTCTTCTTCTCATTGTCTTCTCTGCAGCCTCTGTCAGGAATATAAGATCTGAGTCCTTTTTCCTCATCCTCCTGTGAGCATGGCTATTACAAATACTGCAATTAGAAAAGAACAGCCTTGTGCTACCCATTCATAGAGCAGTCCATCTATTTATGAGAATGATCTTTCAAGAAGACATTTATAGTCCCTGAAGTTTCCAACACAGTAATCTTAGCCAAGAGATGTTTTTCACCTTTTCTGAACTTGTTTATTTTTTCCCTGTAATTAGCATTAGAATGTGAGGGCCCAAAACTGAACCAAATACTCAAGGTGTGGCCCCACCAGCTCTGAGTCCAGGGGGGCATTCACTTCCGGGGAAGAATTGAACTTTCTGACTACCACAGGGGCCCAGAACTGGACACAGTACTCAAGGTGTGCCCTAACCAGTGCTGAGTACAGGGGCAGAATGATTTCCCTGCTCCTGCTGGCCACACTGTTCCTGATACAAGCCAGGATGCAGTTGGCCGCCTTGGCCACCTGAGCACACTGATGGCTCATGTTCAGCCTACTGTTGATCAACAGCCCTCTGGTGTTTCTCTGCTGGACAGCTTTCCTGCTACTCTCTAGGGGATTGAGTGAGTCATCAGTAAATTTGCAGATGACACCAGTCTTGATCTGTTAAAGGGTAGAAGGGCTCTCCAGAGGGACCTCGACTGGCTGGACAGATGGGCAGAGTCCAACAGGATGGCATTCAACAAGTCCAAGTGCCAGGTGCTGCACTTTGGCCACAGCAACCCCAGGCAGAGCTACAGGCTGGGGTCAGAGTGGCTGAGAGCTGCCAAACAGAGAGGGACCTGGGAGTGCTGATTGACAGCTGCCTAAACATGAGCCAGCAGTGTGCCCAGGTGGCCAAGAAGGCTAGTGGCATCCTGGCCTGTATTAGGAATAGTGTGGCCAGCAGGAGCAGGGAAGTCATTGCACCCCTGCACTCAGCACTGGTTAGGCCACACCTTGAGTCCTGTGTCCAGTTCTGGGCCTCTCAGTTTAGGAAGGACATTGAGACACTTGAAGGTGTCCAGAGAAGGGCAACAAGGCTGGGGAGAGGCCTTGAGCACAGCCCTGTGAGGAGAGGCTGAGGGAGCTGGGGTTGTTTAGCCTGGAGAAGAGGAGGCTCAGGAGAGACCTCATTGCCCTCTACAACTACCTGAAGGGAGGCTGTAGCCAGGAGGAGGTTGGTCTCTTCTCCCAGGCAGCCAGCCCCAGAACAAGAGGACACAGTCTCCAGCTGTGGCAGGGGAAATGTAGGCTCAAGGTGAAGAGAAAGTTCTTCCCAGAGAGAGTTGTTGGCTGTTGGAATGTGCTGCCCAGGGAGGCGGTGGAGTCACCGTCCCTGGAGGTGTTCAAGAGAGGATTGGAAGTGGCACTTGGTGCCATGGTTTAGTAGTCATGAGGTGCAGGATGACAGGTTGGACTTGATGATCTTTGAGGTCTCTTCCAACCTTATTGATTCTCTGATTCTTTCCCAAGCCTGTACCATTGCATGGGGCAATATTTTGCATCTTCCAAGCATGTAATATTGAGGACAGGGTTTGGGGATCAGATGTCATTCTGGACTGAGTAGCAGTGTCTGTCAGTTCTGAGACTAATATTATTTTCACTGTACATTACAGTAGCCTGGAGCCTCATGCTCCAGACCTTTATGCCACCTGGACACTGGGTGTAGACAAGTACAGCTGAAGTGAGAGAAGCACTGAGGCATTGTGGAGTGTGTAGAGAATAGAGAGAATAGTGCTGCAGTTCCCCTTCCTCTGAGAAGTGATGCTGCTTAAAATGTCAAGAATCTTAAAGTTTGAGCTTAACTTCAATGATAAACAGAATTCAGGCACTAAAAAATTCATTGCAAAAACTCAGTGTGAAACTCTGTTTGACTATGCAAACAGAGATAAAGTCATAAAAATAATGACAAGATACAGTGGGACTGAAAAAGCTCCTGATCAGCAACTCATCTCCACTGTGGCAGTGAAGACATAATGTACACACAGGCTTATTTCCCAGTTTTTATTTGCCTCTTACATCACTACTGTTGGCTTTGATGTGAGTAATATTTATCTGCTTGATTTTTTCCCCCCCCAGAATTGGATAACTAAGTGAAACAATGACATCAGTCTAAAACAAGAAAGGAAACTGAAGTCCTTTTAACAGTTGGAGTCTGAGAACAGTTACTGTTCCACTCTCATTTCTGCTTCAGTTTGGATATTGCTAGAAATGGAAACATTTTGAACTTAGCCCCATGTTCTCTTTCTTTCAAATGCTATTGCTATTTCAGACGTCGAGCAAAGACAATACAGTGTTTGAAAGCCTTAAGAGCACTTGAAATTTCCCAACTAATTTTTCAGACTATTTTCTTTGGACAGTTGTTTAGGGCTTATGGAATATTAGGATAGGATAGGATAGGATAGGATAGGATAGGATAGGATAGGATAGGATAGGATAGGATAGGATAGGATAGGGTAGAATAGAATAGACCAGGTTGGAAGAGACCTTCAAGATCATCGTGTCCAACCTATCATCCAACACCACCTAATCAACTAACCCATGGCACCAAGCACCCCATCAAGTGTCCTCCTGAACACCTCCAGTGATGGTGACTCCACCACCTCCCCAGGCAGCCCATTCCAATGGGCAATCACTCTCTCTGTATAGAACTTCTTCCTAACCTCCAGCCTAAACCTCCCCTGGTGCAGCCTAAGACTGTGTCCTCTTGTTCTGGTGCTGGTTGCCTGGGAGAAGAGACCAACCTCTGCCTGGCTACTACCTCCCTTCAGGTAGTTGTAGACAGCAATAAGGTCACCCCTGAGTCTCCTCTTCTCCAGGCTAAGCAACTCCAGCTCCCTCAGTCTCTCCTCACAGGGCTGTGTTCCAAACCCCTCACCAACTTTGTTGCCCTTCTCTGGACACCTTCCAGCAAGTCAACCTCCATCCTGAACTGAGGGGACCAGAACTGGACACAGGACTTGAGGTGTCCTAACCAGTGCAGTGTACAGGGGCAGAATGACCTCCCTGCTCCTGCTGGCCACACTGTTCCTGATGCAGGCCAGGATGCCATTGGTCCTTTTGGCTGCCTGGGCACACTGCAGGCTCATGTTCAGCCTACCATCGACCAGCACCCCCAGGTCCCTCTCTGCCTGGCTGCTCTCAGCCACTCTGACCCCAGCCTGTAGCACTGCCTGGGGTTGCTGTGGCCAATGTGCAGAACCTGGCACTTGGATGTGTTCAATCTCCTGCCCTTGGACTCTGCCCATCTGTCCAGCCTCTCAAGCAGCAGTAGTAGGAAAAACTCAGAAGGTTCCCAAGCACCTGAAATAGATTAATGTGATATTCATGTTTCCAAATCCAAATGGAACCCACAACAAAGGTGGCCAAGGCCCTGAACCCCAGGAGACCCAAAGTGGCTGAGGTTGAGTGTTCCAATTCTCCAGGACCTAAGTTCTGGACTGTGCATTCCATGTGTGGTACAGAAATTCAAGAGGGAGGTCAGATGTGGTTACTCCATCTCACGTGGTCTGCAGAACACATTGCCTTTTATTTGAGAATCTTGGTTCAGGGAATACATCCCTGGAGCATGGCTGAAGCAGGCACTAAAGCTGTATGTCTTCAGCATTTCCTTACAAAACAATAGCTGAAGGAGAATGCTGGAGTGTAGCACGAGGTGGACAGCTGTGTTGAGAAGAATGACTATGGTATCCTGGGATGCACCAAGAAAAGTGTCTCCAGCAGGTCTAGGGAAGTTCTTCTACTTCTCTACTCTGCCCTGGTGAGACCACACCTATAATACTGTGTCCAGTTTTGGGCTCACCAGTTCAAGAAAGACAGAGAACTGTTGGAGAGTGGAGAGCCATGAGGATGGTTAGGGCACTGGAGCATCTCCCCTATGAAGAGGGAGCCCTGGGGATATTCAGTCTTCAGACAAGAAGACTGAGAGGGGTGTCTCAGTATCAATGTCTATAGATATCTGAGGGGTGGGTGTCAAGTGGAGGGAGCCAAGCTCTTTCGGCTGGCACACAGTAATAAGACAAGGAACAATGGGTTCAAACTTGAACATAGAAGATTTCACCTCAACAAAAGGAGAAACTTCTTTACAGTGAGGGTGACAGAGCACTGGAGCAGGCTGCCCAGAGAGGTTGTGGAGTCTCCTTCTCTGGAGACTTTCAAAACCCACCTGGATGCATTCCTGTGCAGACAACCCTAAGTGATCCTGCTCTGGCAGGGGGGTTGGGCCTGATGTTCTCTGGAGGTCATATTGTGACTATCCTTTCCTGTTTCCTAAATGGAAGTGCTTGGGGAAGATAAAGTGAATTTGGCACCAATAGAGTGGCTACTCTTCTCAGGTGAAGGAAGGTCACTTCACTTCTCGAGTAGGTGTGTCCCTGTGTAGCAACAACTGGCTCCTAATCTGAAGGACTCATATTCCTCTGCTCACTTGGATTCAAACAGAAGCAAGAGCTACCCAAATATTGGGCCCCTCAGTTTAAGAAGGACATTGAGATGCTTGAACGTGTCCAGAGAAGGGCAACAAGGCTGGGGAGAGGCCTTGAGCACAGCCCTGTGAGGAGAGGCTGAGGGAGCTGGGGTTGTTTAGCCTGGAGAAGAGGAGGCTCAGGGGTGACCTCATTGCTCTCTACAACTACCTGAAAGGTGGTTGTAGCCAGGAAGGAGTTGATCTCCTCTCTCTAGCAACCAGCACCAGAACAAGAGGACACAGTCTCAAGCTGTGCCAGGGGAAGTTTAGGCTGGAGGTGAGGAGAAAGTTCTTTACCGAGAGAGTCGTTGGCCATTGGAATGTGCTGCCCAGGGAGGTGGTGGAGTCACCCTCCCTGGAGGTGTTCAAGAGGGGATTGGATGTGGCATTTGGTGCCATGGTCTAGTCATGAGGTCTGTGGTGACAGGTTGGACTTCATGATCTTTGAGGTCTCTTCCAACCTTGCTGATACTGTGATCCTGTAACGGTGACTGATTTGCAGATGTGGGTCTTACTCCCCAGATTTCCTAGCTGTGCCTGGGTGACTCACAAAGATAGTTTTCATCTTACCTTATTGATGTAAATCAAGGATAATCTTCCTGGAGTCACTCCAGGATCTAATTGTTTCCGAGATAATTAACATTTTCCTTATATGCCTATAAATGATCCATGCTGGCTCTTGAGTTTGAGGGAGAATTGATTTGAAATAAATAGGGAATTACAAAATTTAAAACATCCTCTCTAAGCTGCAGCTGGGGAAATAAGGCAATATTTAAAGAATTAAGTTTGCACCGTCGTGGAGGAACAGTCGTTAACGGGCAGCTTAGAAACTAGGAGACAAAACCACCCTTATTGTGAAGGACAACAAAGGGGAATGACACCTAGATGTTTAAAGATCCCCCCTAACGTAGAACACAACTAGTTCTTACTTTATTTCTTTTCTGTTCTGAGGACAAGAAAAAAAAAGAAACATAACAACCAACCAAAACAGATGATAACAGATGCAGAGCAAGCTTGTGATCATGCTCATTACTACCTTCTTATCAAAGCAGGAACCAGATGGCATGACCTAGCAAGGGTAAGAAGAATCCTTTCTTTAAATAAAAAAGCAGCACTAATAGATTTTCAGAACATTATGCAATGTTGATCTTCAGATTCTGTAAATATTCAAAGGGAGCCTTGCAAAGCAACTCATTAATGATAAAAGCTGACTGTGTGATAAAAAAAAATTATTAAAATCAGCAGTTTGAATAATACTCAATTTTTGTAAGGATGAGTAGAACTGGACACCTTGAGTCCTGTGTCCAGTTCTGGGCCCCTCAGTTCAAGAAGGACATGGAGACACTTGAAGGTGTCCAGAAAAGGGCAACAAGGCTGGGGAGAGGCCTTGAGCACAGCCCTGTGAGGAGAGGCTGAGGGAGCTGGGGTTGTTTAGCCTGGAGAAGAGGGGGCTCAGGGGTGACCTCATTGCCCTCTAGCAACCACCACCAGAACAAGAGGACACAGTCTCAGGCTGCACCAGGGGAAGTTTAGGCTGGAGGTGAGGAGAAAGTTCTTCACTGAGAGAGTCGTTCATCACTGGAATGTGCTGCCCAGGGAGGTGGTGGAGTCCCCGTCACTGGAGGTGTTCAAGAGGGGATTGGATGTGGCACTTGGTGCCATGGTCTAGTCATGAGGTCTGTGGTGACAGGTTGGACTCAATGATTCTCGAGGTCTCTTCCTACCTTGGTGACACTGTGATACTGTGATACTGCAGTTATTTCTGAAACTTTCTTCATATTTTACTAATGTTGTTTTTATTTCATGTTTCTGTTGTAAGGGCAGTGATGGGATTCACCTCAGGCCTGTTGGACTGCTTCCTGTAGTGCTTGTGTTCCCACGCCCACCCCTAGGCTGACACCCAGCACGGTGCAGCATCCAAAGAGGCTCTCACAAAACTGTCCTGTAAAAATCATTCCCACCTTTTTATCTTTCTTTTTAAAAAAAAAAAATAATTGTTGAATTGTTGCAACATTTGGAGAGCAGAGTAGCACAAGGAAAACAAGAAAAATCTGATTTTTTCATTACACAGAATCACAGAATCAGCCAGGTTGGAAAAGCCCTCAGAGATCATTAAGTCCAACGTATTGCCTAACACCAATGGAGTTAGTGAGGGGTTTGGAACACAGCCCTATGAGGAGAGGCTGAGGGATCTGGGGTTGCTTAGCCTGGAGAAGAGGAGGCTCAGGGGTGACCTTATTGCTCTCTACAACTACCTGAAGGGAGGTTGTAGACAGGCAGAGGTTGGCCTCTTCTCAGGCAGCCAGTACCAGAACAAGAGGACACAGTCTCAGGCTGGGCCAGGGGAGGCTTAGGCTGGAGGTTAGGAGGAAGTTCTACACAGAGAGTGATTGCCCATTGGAATGGGCTGCCTGGGGAGGTGGTGGAGTCACCATCATTGGAGGTGTTCAGGAGGAGACTTGATGGGGTGCTTGGTGCCATGGTTTAGTTGATTAGGTGGTGTTGGATGATAGGTTGGACACGATGATCTTGAAGGCCTCTTCCAGCCTGGTCTATTCTATTCTATTCTATTCTATTCTATTCTATTCTATTCTATTCTATTCTATTCTATTCTATTCTATTCTATTCCATTCTATTCTATTCCATTCCATTCCATTCTATTCTATTCTATTCTATTCTATTCTATTCTATTCTCATGACAACTGAACCATGGCTTTAAGTGTCACATCCAATCCTTTTTTGAACACCTCCAAGGACGGTGACTCCACCACCCCCCTGGGCAGCACATCCCAATGGCCAATCTCTATTTCTGTGAAGAATTTTCTCCTCACCTTGAGCCTAAACTTCTCCCTTTCATTAAGTGTTTGCGTAAAGCAGATGATGCTACTGGTGGTCTCAGTTTGCAAGATGAATGGTTAAAAACCCTCAACTAATCAACCAACCAAAGCTCAAAGCAAAATCTTGGTCATACTGAGTATGGAACAAATTGGGAAGAAAATCAGCAAATATATCACTTTCCAGTGCCTTCATAGAATCACTGAATGGTCCAGGCCAGAAGGGACCTCCAAAGTTCATGTAGTCCAACCTCCCTGCAGTCAACAGGGGCATTCTCAACTAGATCAGGTTTTCCAGGGTCTCATCAAACCTCACCTTGAAGGGGCCTCACCAGGGAAGGGGCCTCAACCACATCCCTGGACAACCTGCTCCAGTGTTCCACCACCCTCATAGTGAAGAACTTTTTCCTGATATCCAGTCTAAATCTGCTCTTCTTCATCTTCTACTGGTGTGCCTCAGCACTGGCATACCCAGGCTTCTTATCACAGTATCACTAAGGTTGGAAGAGACCTTGAGGATCATCGAGTCCAACCTGTCACCACAGACCTCATGACTAGACCATGGCACCAAGTGCCACGTCCAGTCCCCTCTTGAACACCTCCAGGGACGGTGACTCCACCACCTCCCTGGGCAGCACGTCCCAATGGTGAACGACTCGCTCAGTGAAGAACTTTCTCCTCACCTCCAGCCTAAACTTCCCCTGGTGCACCTTGAGACTGTGTCCTCTTGTTCTGGTGCTGGTTGCTTGAGAGAAGAGACCAACCCCTTCCTGCCTACAACCACCTTTCAGGTAGTTGTAGAGGGCAATGAGGTCTCCCCTGAGCCTCCTCTTCTCCAGGCTAAACAATCCCAGCTCCCTCAGCCCCTCCTCATGTGGCTTGTGCTCAGGGCCTCATCTCCCCTGTGTTTGTCATCAGTAAGAAACTTTCCACACAGAGTACATCACCTCCACAGGTGTGATGTCAGTCCCCATTCAGCTTTTTGAGAGGTGCACGTCCATAGCAGAATGATGCAAGCAGTAAAACCAAATGAAGAGAGATTAAAAGATGAGATTCAGCCCTGCATGGTTTTCCACTCCTCTCTCAGTTCCCATTATTCTTTAATTTGCAGAGAGATCAAACATTTTGTCAAACTTGTTAGTTCTTGTTAGTGATGATTTCTTTTGCATCCCAGAATTTTCAGGAATTAGACAGTGAGGAAATGGCATTATACAGCCAAGGGACCTGAAGAAACTCTTGTTCAGATTTGGCATTCCAATCACTCCAGAAGAATTTGAGCAGCTTTGGGCAAGGAATGACAACTCTAAATGATTAACTCTTACAATAATGCATCTTTTATAAGATTATGTAGCCTTGGGTAGGGCAGAGAATAATAGATGACCCTGCATGAGGAATCTTTTATTTTGCTACAGTGGTGACCTCAGATCATGACACTGTGTTACAGGAGGCTACACTTTATCATACTAAGCTCAAGAACACAATTAGACCCATCAGTTTCCAATGTGTTCAAAGATAGGACTTCCTCTTGGCTTTGCTATTACTGATCCCTTTAATTTAATGTGCTTTCCCCGCCCCCCCTTGGATAGCACCTTAGGTCACTGGTTAAATTAACTGGGTTTGCATCAATCTTCTTTACACACAAAAACACTTACCTCCTGTTGTGATGGGTAGAAGTCAGTTCCAGGTGTCTTGGCTTAGGTGTGAACTGCCAACAAGGGTTCCAGCCAGGAGGTGTGTGGACAGTCTCCATCGCCTGCCTGTCTGAAGGCAGTGCTACCAGCCTCCCCTTTTCAGAGCACTACTGTGTGGTTCAGGCTGGGTGCCCCCCCGATGCTGCCACATAAGACACACCTCCAGTGTCCCGAGGGTCCAGCCCAGTGGGTGGGCATGGGAAGCTGCGTATTCCATCACATAATGGCCTGCTCCCTTGTAAAACCACCTGCAGAGTCCTGCACTTCCTCTTTCTTCCCTCACCGCTCCTATGGAGATGGTCCCTATCTGGTAATGGAGGGGGAGTCATCTTCGAGGCCTAGTACCAAGGCCAGGAGTAAAAGGGGGAAGGGCAAACTCAGATCTGGCCAGCTGAGATTAGCCTGGTTGATGGTAGGCTGAACATGAGCCTGCAGTGTGCCCAGGCAGCCAGAAGGGCCAATGGCATCCTGGCCTGCATCAGGAACAGTGTGGCCAGCAGGAGCAGGGAGGACATTCTGCCCCTGTACACTGCACTGGTTAGGCTGCACCTCGAGTCCTGTGTCCAGTTCTGGGCCCCTCAGTTTAGGAAAGATGTTGAGATGCTGGAAGGTGTCCAGAGAAGGGCAACAAAGTTGGTGAGGGGTTTGGAGCACAGCCCTGTGAGGAGAGGCTGAGGGAGCTGGGGTTGCTTAGCCTGGAGAAGAGGAGACTCAGGGGTGACCTTATTGCTGTCTACAACTACCTGAAGGGAGGTTGTAGACAGGCTGAGGTTAGTTTCTTCTCCCAGGCAGCCAGTGACAGAACAAGAGGACACAGTCTCAGGCTGTGCCAGGGGAGGTTTAGGCTGGAGGTTAGGAGGAATTTTTGCACAGAGAGAGTGATTGCCCATTGGAATGGGCTGCCTGGGGAGGTGGTGGGGTCGCCATCACTGGAGGTGTTCAGGATGAGGCTTGACAGGATGCTTGGTGCCATGGGTTAGTTGGTTGGGTGGTGTTGGATGATGGGTTGGACACAATGATCTTGAAGGTCTCTTCCAACCTGGTCTATTCTATTCTATTCTATTCTATTCTATTCTATTCTATTCTATTCTAACAGTGGAAGGGGGGGGGGGGAGGGGGAAGAAAGAGCCCTGGGGGTTTTGGGTGTGCCCTCAGGTGGGGAGGGGGAAGTTGTTGGGATGTTTTTGGGTATGCTTTGGGATCTCTTGTCACTGTGCTTGTGGTTCTCTGTAAAATATTCACTGCTTTTCCAGTTAAACCTTTCCACCACTTCTGCAATCCGTTTGAGGTGTTTTTTCTGCCCGTGGTGGGAGGGAAGGAAGGATCGGCCCTTCAACCCACCACAACTACATTGCCTTACAGTGTTTTCAAGAAGTGATTTAGCCAGATACAGAACAAAAGGAAGCAAGGTAATTTCATGCTGTCTAAAGATGGCAAGTAATATCAGGGAACGTTTTTGCAGGCAAGTAATTTGTTGTGGAGTGGGGAAAACACTCCTCTGCCTTCAGCAAAGAGGAGCTCTGCTCCACCCCGTGCTTGAAATGGCAGAGGTCTCAGCTGCATGGGACATCATATCAAAAGCTACCCTCATTACATGACCATTTTAAAAGGTGATCACTCTTTCTAACATGCAGAACCTGAGTGTACTGTGGTTTGGTTTCGAACTGCATTAACTGTATGGATTTTTCTTGGCGCTGATTCATCGCTGCGTTGTTTTCTACTCCATTAGGTTTTACTTTCTATTCTTATTCCTTATGGATGCCACAGCACACTGAAGAGTATCCTTTTCATGCAGTTATTTGCTGCACAACTTCACTCCCATCAGCTACTCCTTTTATGGAATGGCTAAAATCTCTTACGTGCCTGATATGTCTATAACTTAAGTAAAGGGATTAGAGTGAAGCTGAGGCTAAATCAGGCATTGCCATGCATCAGAGCACTGCCAAGGGAGGGAACTCTGGGGGAAAAGGCCTGTGGAAGAGTTGATACCTACTAAAAGGTGAAAAGTGTTTATGAAGCTAAACCTGTGTACCTGAAGGATTATTACAGTTCTGAGCACCTCAGACTTGTGGAAGTATTTTGGCACTGTGTTTTTCAGAGGGCAGTTCTCTGCACCTCGAGGTAGTGGGTGCTGAGAGCTGGAGAGCAGTCCTGACTATTTGCTCCTCAGGGCAGCATTTTCAGAGCTGTCTGTGATGACAATGCCTGAGCCCTCTCTTTTGAGTCCCACATAAATTCACTCACTCATTCTCAGTGCGGCATGACACCTCTATATGGAAAGGAATTCAGTGAGATTCAAGCTGTGGAGTCACTTAAGGATATCTGTAGTGCCTTTCAATGAGGAATGCATGAATATTGTTAAAAAGCATCCCTTTTTCAAGCTATGCTACAGACACACAAGGATCTCTCACCCAAAAATTTTACAGAACCTGGGGACAGACTTTGCACTCACTGACACAGGGCTCAGGAGACACACCATGAAAGACAGCTAGGCACATTTACTGAGACATTGTAACAGCAGTAAACAAAATCAGATAATCACAGATTTAACCAGGTTGGAAAAGATCTTCAAGATCATCGAGCCCAATCTATCACCCAACGCTATCTAAGCAACTCAACCACGGCACCAAGTGTCTCTTCCAGTTTTATTTTAAACATGTCCAGGGATGGTGACTCCACCACCTCCCTGGGCAGCACATTCCAATGGCCACTCACTCTTTCTGTGAAGAATTTCTTCCTAACATCCAGCCTAAACCTCCCCTAGCACAGCTTGAGACTATGTCCTGTCTTAACCTGTGTTCTGTCACTGGTTGCCTGGGAGAAGAGATCAACCCCGACATGGCTACAACCTCCCTTCAGGTAGTTGTAGACAACAATAAGGTCACCCCTGAGCCTCCTCCACTCCAGGCTAAGCAACCCCAGCTACCTCAGCTTCTCCTCTCAGGGCTGTGCTCCAAACCCCTCACCAACTTTGTTGCCCTTCTCTGGACACGTTCCAGCATCTCAACATCTTTCCTAAACTGAAGGGCTCAGAACTGGACACAGGACTCGAGGTGTGGCCTAACCAGTGCAGTGTACAGGGGCAGAATGACCTCCCTGCTCCTGCTGGCCACACTGTTCCTGATGCAGGCCAGGATGCCATTGGCCTTCTTGGCCACCTTGGCACATTGCTGGCTCATGTTCAGCCTACTGTCAAGCAGTAGTCCCAGAACCCTTTCTGCCTGGCTACTCTCCAGCCACTGTGACCCCAGCCTGTAGCACTGCATGGGGTTGCTGTGGCCAATGTGCAGAACCCGGCACTTGGATGTGTTCAGTCTCCTGCCCTTGGACTCTGTCCATCTGTCCAGCCTGTCAAGGTCCCTCTGCAGAGCTCTCCTACCCTCTAACAGATCAACACCTGCTCCCAACTTGGTATCATCTGCAAACATACTGAATCAATCCCCTTGTCCAGATCGTCAATAAACATATTGAACAGGATGGGGCCCAGCACTGATCCCTGGGGCACACCACTAGTGCCTGGCTGCCAGCTGGATGTGGTACCATTCACCACCACTCTCTGGGCTCAGCCTCCAGCCAGTTCCTAACCCAGTAGAGTGCTCCCATCCAAGCCATGGGCTGACAGCTTGGCCAGGAGTTTGCTGTGGGGGACAGTGTCAAAGGCCTTGCTGAAGTCCAGGTAGGTTAAAGAACCACTCAAAGCTGGAAGAGCAGCAGAAACAGAAAACTAAAGCTCTGCATGTAAGAGAAATGAAAAAAAAACAACAGATCAAGTAAGTTATGAGCTAAGAATATAACTTCCTGTCTTTGTGTTTAGTTAAAGGTAACACTGTGTACAATACAAGTGTAAAGTACTCCTAGAAGGTACTGGGCCAAGTTCAAGAAAGAACTGATGAAGGCTCAGGAGCAGGCTGTGCCAGTGTGCTGGAAGAGGAGCCGCCGGGGCAGACGGCCAGCCTGGCTGTGTAATGAACTTTTAATAGAACTAAGGGAAAAAAAGAGGGTGTATAATCTTTGGAAGAAAGGGGAGGCAACCCATGGGATGTTTAAAGAGGTTGCTAGGGCATGTAGGAGGAAAATTAGGGAGGCAAAAGCATATTTGGAACTTAAACTGGCCTCTGATGTGAAGGACAACAAAAAGTCCTTCTATAAATATATTAATAGCAAGCGGAAGGGCAGGGACAACCTCCACTCCTTGGTTGACATGGAAGGAAATGTTGTAACACAGGATGAGGAAAAGGCAGAGGTACTTAACACCTTCTTTACCTCAATTTTTACTAGCAGGATGGAATGTCTTCCAGACAGCTGGCCTGCAGAGCTGGCAGAAGGAGCCAGGGAGCTGCATGGTTTCCCTGTGTTCCATGAGCAAGTGATAGGAGCTCTCCTCAGCAGCTTAGACCCCCACAAGTCCATAGGACCAGATGGGATCCATCCTAGGGTGCTGAGAGAGCTGGCAGATGAGCTGGCCAAGCCACTCTCCATGATTTTTCATCAGTCCTGGCTCACTGGAGAGATCCCAGATGACTGGAAGCTGCCAACATGGTACCCATCCACAAGAAGGGCCGGTTGGATGAGCCAGGGAATTACAGGCCTGTCAGCCTGACCTCAGTGCCAGGAAAGATTATGGAGCAGGTCATCCTGAGTGCAATCACACAACACTTAGACGATGGCCAAGGGATCAGGCCCAGCCAGCATGGGTTTAGGAAGGGCAGGTCCTGCCTGACCAACCTGATCTCCTTCTATGATCAGGTGACTGCCTGGTGGATGTGGGGCAGGCTGTGGATGTAGTCTACCTGGACCTCAGCAAGGCCTTTGACACCGTTCCCCATAGCAAACTCCTGGCCAAGCTGTCAGCCCATGGCTTGGATGGGAGCACACTGCATTGGGTTAGGAACTGGCTGGAGGCTGAGCCCAGAGAGTGGTGGTGAATGGTGCCACATCCAGCTGGCAGCCAGGCAATAGTGGTGTCACCCAGGGATCAGTGCTGGGCCCCATGCTCTTTAACATCTTCATTGATGATCTGGATGAGGGCATTGAGTCCATCATCAGTAAATCTGCAGATGACACCAAGCTGGGGGCAGGAGTTGATCTGCTGGAGGGTGGAGAGGCTCTGCAGAAGGACCTGGACAGGCTGGACAGATGGGCAGAGTCCAAGGGCAGGAGATTGAACACATCCAAGTGCCAGGTTCTGCACATTGGCCACAGCAACCCCATGCAGACCTACAGGCTGGGGTCAGAGTGGCTGGAGAGCAGCCAGGCAGAGAGGGACCTGGGGGTGCTGGTTGATGGTAGACTGAACATGAGCCTGCAGTGTGCCCAGGCAGCTAAGAGGGCCAATGGCATCCTGGCCTGCATCAGGAACAGTGTGGCCAGCAGGAGCAGGGAGGTCATTCTGCCCCTGTACACTGCACTGCTTAGGCCACACCTTGAGTCCTGTGTCCAGTTCTGGGCCCCTCAGGTTAGGAAGGAGGTTGACTTGCTGGAACCAGTCCAGAGAAGGGCAACAAAGTTGGTGAGGGGTTTGGAACACAGCCCTGTGAGGAGAGGCTGAGGGAGCTGGGGTTGCTTAGCCTGGAGAAGAGGAGACTCAGGGGTGACCTTATTGCTCTCTACAACTACCTGAAGGGAGGTTGTAGACAGGCAGAGGTTGGTCTCTTCTCCCAGGCAGCCAGTACCAGAACAAGAGGACACAGTCTCAGGCTGCACCAGGGGAGGTTCAGGCTGGATGTTAGGAAAAAGTTCTATACAGTAAGAGTGATTGCCCATTGGAATGGGCTGCCTGGGGAGGTGGTGGAGTCACCATCACTGGAGGTTTTCAGGAGGAGACTTGATGGGGTGCTTGGTGTTTAGGTGGTGTTGGATTGGTTGATGGGTTGGACGTGATGATCTTGAAGGTCTCTTCCAACCTGGTGTATTCTATGTATTCTATGTATTCTATGTATTATCCATTGTGTTATTACCCTTGATTTGCTGGAGATAAGCCTAGCTCAGTGAGCACTTTGAGGCTTCTTTTATAGCTATTCTCCACAGCTTCTATTACTTTAGACAGCATCTTTGCCTACAAATCAGAATGTCCAGAGGTGTTCCCAGACTCAGTCATCTTTGCTGCTAGACTGCCAAAACAGTCCTCACCATGCTTTGGTCTGTGTCAGCTAATATTTTTCTTGATCACTCGCAGCAGCATTTGGAAGGAAGAATGTTTCAAGGAATGTTTCAAGGACTATTCCTAACAGGCAGTTTGCAGGCAGCTGCTCTTAAGGTTCACCAGCAGAGATGTTCCAGCTGGCCTCTGTGCCTGGAGCGCTCCTGAGCCTGGTTGTTGGTATCATCTCAGCTTGTGGTTCCATTCCTAACACTGCTATTAGCTCAGGTTGAGGGAGAAAAGTGAGTTCTGTCACCCTGCAGGTTTCTTCTCAGCCCTACCTGAATACACTCACCAGGGGCTTTTTTTGCAGCTGGACTGGGTAGGCGTGAAGGACGCTGTGGTCCCATATCTTACCCTGTCCCTGGGGTGGTGGTCAAGCAGCAATCACAGCTGGTTTCACATCCCTCTAGCAGCTAGTTGAATTGTTGGATTTGCAGATGCAGCAAAAAACAGCCTGGACGAGGATGGACCCTGGCTCCATATGACAGAAATAAGCATCCTGTCTCCAAGCAAGAGGAGGCTCTGTCTCAAACAAAATCAACACCCACAGCATTAATAGGTCATTGCTCCTGAGAAGAGCATATGACAAACAAATTACAAAATTATATCCTGCCTGGAGTGGAGTCTAATGATCTGTGCTTGCCCTGGTGAGTCAGCATTGAGCAGCCTGCTGCTGCTACAGGATTCCTGCACCTGCCAGCAGACTGAGGCAGCAGGAGAAGTATCATAGTATCAGTCAGGGTTGGAAGGGACCACAAGGATCATCTAGCTCCAACCCCCCTGCCATGGGCAGGGACACCCCACACTAGATCAGCCTGGCCAGAGCCTCATCCAGCCTGGGCTTAAACACCTCCAGGGACAGGGCCCCAACAACCTCCCTGGACAACCCATTCCCGGGCTTCACCACTCTCATGGGGAAGAACTTCCTCCTCACCTCCAGCCTGAATCTCCCCACCTCCAGCTTCACTCCATTCCCCCTAGTCCTATCACTCCCTGAGATCCTGAGATGTCCCTCCCCAGCCTTCTTGTAGCCCCCTTCAGATACTGGAAGGCCACAATGAGGTCACCTCAGAGCCTTCTCTTCTCCAGACTGAACAGCCCCAACTCCTTCAGTCTGTGCTCACAGGAGAGGTGCTCCAGCCCTCTGATCATCCTCGTGGCCCTTCTCTGGACACCCTCCAGCACCTCCAGATCCCTCTTGTAATAGGGGCTCCAGAACTGGAGGCAGTGCTCCAGGTGGGGTCTCAGCAGAGCTGAGCAGAAGGGGAGAATCACCTCCCTTGCCCTGCTGGCCACACTTCTCTTGCTGCAGCCCAGGATCTGATTGGCTTTCCGGGCTGCAAGTGCACACTGAGAGCTCCTGCTGAGCTTCTCCTCCCCCAGTACCCCCAAGTCTCTCTCCTCAGGGCTGCTTTCCAGCCAGGCACTGCCCAGCCTGGATTTGTGCCTGGGATTGCCTCCACCCAGCTGCAGGACCCTGCCCTTGGTCTTGTTGAACCTCCTGAGGTTGGCTTGTGCCCACCTCTCCAGCCTGTCCAGGTCCCTCTGGATGGATCCCTTCCCTCCAGCTGTCTGCTGCACCACACAGCTTGGTGCCATCAGCAAACTTGCTGAGGGTGCTCTCAATGCCACTGTCCATGGCACCCACAAACATGTTGAACAAGCCTGGTCCCAGGACTGATCCCTGAGGGACTGGGTTTGTCCCTGGCCTCCACTGGGACATGGACCATTGACAGCCACTCTTTGGGTGCAGCCATCAAGCCAGTTCTGTATCCATCTAGTGGTCACCCATCACACCCATGTGTCACCAGCCTGGAGACCAGGCTGTGCTGCGGGACAGTGCTGAAGGCTTTGCTCAGCTCCAGGTAAACCCTCTGCCCCACTGCAGTCCTAGTAAAACTTGTATTTCCAGGGTGTGGGTAGAGAGCAGCTGAATGCTTAGCATGTTTTCACTCTCCTCCTTGACTCTTTTGATATTTAAAAAAAAAAAAAGAGAAAAATGTTTTAGGAGTATCAACCCTCAGCTGCCAAAAACTTGTACAAATATAAGCCCAAGAGCACAGACTGGCTTTCTTTTGTGCTTGGAAAATTGCCTGGAAGTTGTAGGAACTAACAAATTATTATTGATAAGGCTGATAATTCCCCCATGGCATTGTGGGTAAAGGTGATACACTCATAAACAAAGAAGAGAAATCTTGTCTTGCAGATAAAGAGGCAGCCTGGGAAAGAGTTAGACAAACACCCCAACCACCAAATGCAGATGGAATCTTGTAAGCTAAGACTTTTGCTTTTTACCCTGGCTGTTCCAATTCTGGTTTTCAGTGTCTCAAATAGGCTGAAGCAACCGAGGGCAAAACTGTCCTTCCTTTTCAGCATCATAGCTCTCCCACCTGCATGGCAGCTCTCAGGCATAAACTGCACTTAGGACACCCACAGGTATCAACAAGCATTTCACCTGTGAAAAATGGCATAATAGTCAGCAGGGATGGTTAGGCAGCTGCTGTGCTGCAGGCATTGCTTATTAATGTGTTTGTGAATGTCTGGTGTGAAATGTAGTCTCTGACTGTCTCATTCGGGGTTCTTCTGCTCCGCTTGCTGCACCAGCCAGCGGTCACTCTGCAGGGGACGCTAAGCTGGGAGGGAATGCTGATCTGCTGCAGGGTAGGGAGGCTCTACAGAGGCACCTGAACAGGCTGGACTGGTGGGCTAAGGGCCCACAAGGCCACATGTCAGGTCCTGCACTTGCATCACAGCAACCCCATGAGCCCAGCCTTGGCACAGAGTGGCTAGAAACATGTCCAGCAGAGAAAGGCCTGGGGGCATTGATTGACAGGCAGCTGAGCATGAACTGGCGTGCCCAAGTGGGCCAGCAGCACCCTGGCTTGTATCAGGAATTGCATGACCAGCAGGACCAGGGAAGGGATTTTTCCCCTGGACTCAGCACTGGTGAGGCTACACCTTGAGTACTGGGTTCAGTTTTGGGTCCCTCACTACAAGGACATGGAGGTGGTGGAGTGGGCCCAGAGAAGGGCAATGAAGCTGAGGGAGGGTCTGGAGAACAGGTCTTGCAAGGAGCAGCTGGAGAACTAGGCTTGTTCAGTATCACAGAATCACAGAATCAGAGAATCACCAAGGTTGGAAGAGACCTCAAAGATCATCGAGTCCAACCTGTCTCCACAGACCTCATGACTAGACCATGGCACCAAGTGCCACATCCAATCCCCTCTTGAACACCTCCAGGGACGGTGACTCCACCACCTCCCTGGGCAGCACATTCCAACAGCTAATGACACTCTCTGTGAAGAACTTTCTCCTCACCTTGAGCCTAAATTTCCCCTGGCACAACTTGAGACTGTGTCCTCTTGTTCTGGTGCTGGTTGCCTGGGAGAAGAGACCAACCCCCACCTGGCTACAACCACCCTTCAGGTAGTTGTAGAGGGCAATGAGGTCTCCCCTGATCCTCCTCTTCTCCAGGCTAAACAACCCCAGCTCCCTCAGCCTCTCCTCACAGGGCTGTGCTCAAGGCCTCTCCCCAGCCTTGTTGCCCTTCTCTGGACACCTTCAAGCATCTCAATGTCCTTCCTAAACTGAGGGGCCCAGAACTGGACACAGGACTCAAGGTGTGGCCTAACCAGTGCAGAGTCCAGGGGCACAATGACCTCCCTGCTCCTGCTGGCCACACTATTCCTAATACAGGCCAGGATGCCATTGGCCTTCTTGGCTACCTGGGCACACTGCTGGCTCATGTTCAGCCAGCTGTCAATCAGCACCCCCAGGTCCCTCTCTGTTTGGCAGCTCTCAGCCACTCTGACCCCAGCCTGTAGCTCTGCATGGGGTTGCTGTGGCCAAAGTGCAGCACCTGGCACTTGGACTTGTTGGACTCCCTCCATCTGTCCAGTGGGTCGAGGTCCCTCTGCAGAGCCTTCTGCTCTCTAACTGGTCAACAGCTGCTCCCAACTTGGTGTCATCTGCAAACTTGCTGATGACTGACTCAACCCCCTCATCCAGATCATCAGTGAAGATGTTAAAGAGGATGGGGCCCAGCACTGATCCCTGGGGCACACCACTGGTGCCTGGCTGCCAGCTGGATGTGGCACCATTCACCACCACTCTCTGGGCTCAGCCTCCAGCCAGTTCCTAACCCAGCACAGAGTGCTGCTGTCCAAGCCACGAGCTGACAGCTTAGCCAGCAGTTTGCTGTGGGGGATGGTGTCAAAGGCCTTGCTGAAGTCCAGGCAGACCACATCCACAGCCTGCCCCACATCCACCAGGCAGTCACCTGATCATAGAAGGAGATCAGGTTGGAGAGGCAGGACCTGCCCTTCCTAAATCCATGCTGGCTGGACCTGAGCCCTTGGCCATCCTTCAGGTGCAGTTATTGCCCCCAGGATAATCTGCTCCATCACTTTCCCTGGCACTGAGGTCAGGCTGCCAGGCCTGGAGTTTCCAGGTTCCTCCATCCGTCCCTTCTTGTGGATGGGGACCACATTGGCCAGTTTCAGTCATCTGGGACCTCTCCAGTGAGCCAGGACTGGAGGAAAATGATGTAGAGCGGCTTGGCAGCTCATCTGCCAGGTCTCTCAGCACCCTAGGATGGATCCCATCCGGTCCCATGGACTTGTGAGTGTCCAAGTGGCTCAGCAGGTCCCAGACTAATTCCTCATGGATTTCTGGGACAATACAGTGCTCCCTGACCCCATCACCCAGCTCAGGAGTCCTCTTGTCTTGAACTCCTCCTGCCTTACTGTCAAAAATTGAGGCAAAGAAGGTATTCAGGACCTCAGCCTCAGTGTTCCCCACAGGTGCAATAAGGAGTGGAGGTTCTTCTTGCCCTTGGAGAAGAGGAGGCTGAGAGGAGACCTCCTCACTCTCTACAGCTCCCTGAAAGGTGATCAAAGTGAGGTGGGTGTTGGTCTCTTCTCCCTAGTAAGTAGCAATAGGACCAGAGGAAATGGCCTCAAGTTGCACCTTGGGAGGTTTGGATTGGATGTTAGAAGAATTTTCTGGTTTGGAAGGGCTCTCTAACACTGGAGCAGACTCCCCAGAGAGGTTGTTGGAACTGCACCATCTGTGGAAGTGTTTAAAAGAGGCAGAGATGGGGTGCTGAGGCACATGGTTTAGCACCAGATTTGGTAGAGTTCGATAGTGGTCAGACTCAATGATCTTGGAGGACTTTTCCAACTGAAACAATTCTATGATTTGATTCCTTTTGATATGTATCTGCCAGGTGGAGGTCAGTCTCAGCTCCCTAGTAACTAGTGATAAGATGAGAGGAAATGGGAAGTTTGAATTGGATATTAGAAGAAATTTCTTCACTGAAAGGGTACCCAAAGACTGGAAAGGTCCCTGGGAAGGTGGTTGAATGTCTGTCTGTGGAGGTGTCTAAAATAGGCACAGATTGGTGGTCTGATGGCCCTGGTTTAGAACCAGACTTGGTAGAGTTAAATAATGGCTGGACTCAGTGAACTTAAAGGTATTTTTCCAACCAAAATGATTCTATGATCAATGTGAGTCTTGGCCCCCACTTCATCCTCAACGAGCTGGAAAACTGACTCCTGTCACCTGTCAGATTTGGGCTGGAAGGAGGTTTTTCTGTGCTGCAAGCAGAAATAGTGCATTGTGGCTCACAGGCACTAATACTTACCATGAAGCAGCTGGAGAGTGATTAAATCAATGGGGAAGACATGCTGTGTCAAAATAAAACAGTCACGATGTGACATGCTGGCAGGTCCACACCATTAAGAATTATTCACTTCTGAGAACAGCTCTGTGTGCATGTATGTGCACATGGCAAGCACACACACAAAGGGACTCATACAAGCGAGGGCAACCTGGTCTAGCAAGAGGTGTCCCTGCCCATGGCAGGGGAGTGGAACTGGTTGATGTTTAATGTCCCTTCTAACTCAAACCATTCGATGGTTCTACAGTGAGTGCTTAACCATCATTGCAAGGAAGTGAGTCCAGCGTCAGTAAATTTGCTGACAACACCAAGCTGGGGGCAGGAGTTGATCTGCTGGAGGGTGGAGAGGCTCTGCAGAGGGACCTGGACAGGCTGGGCAGATGGGCAGAGGCCAAGGGCAGGAGATTGAACACATCCAAGTGCCAGGTTCTGCACATTGGCCACAGCAACCCCAGGCAGTGCTACAGGCTGGGGTCAGAGTGGCTGGAGAGTGGCCAGGCAGAGAGGGACCTGGGGGTGCTGGTAGATGGTAGGCTGAACATGAGCCTGCAGTGTGCCCAGGCAGCCAAGAGGGCCAATGGCTTCCTGGCCTGCATCAGGAACAGTGTGGCCAGCAGGAGCAGGGAGGTCATTCTGCCCCTGTACACTGCACTGGTTAGGCCACACCTTGAGTCCTGTGTCCAGTTCTGGGCCCCACAGTTTAGGAAGGAGGTTGACTTGCTGGAGCGAGTCCAGAGAAGGGCAACAAAGTTGGTGAGGGGTTTGGAACACAGCCCTGTGAGGAGAGGCTGAGGGAGCTGGGGTTGCTTAGCCTGGAGAAGAGGAGACTCAGGGGTGACCTTATTGCTCTCTACAACTACCTGAAGGGAGGTTGTAGACAGGCAGGGGCTGGTCTCTTCTCCCAGGCAGCCAGCACCAGAACAAGAGGACACAGTCTCAGGCTGCACCAGGGGAGGTTTAGGCTGGGTGTTAGGAAGAAGTTCTACACAGAGAGAGTGATTGCCCATTGGGATGGGCTGCCCAGGGAGGTGGTGGAGTCACCATCACTGGAGGTTTTCAGGAGGAGACTTGATGGGGTGCTTGGTGCCATGGGTTAGTTGTTTAGGTGGTGTTGGATTGGTTGATGGGTTGGACATGATGATCTTGAAGGTCTCTTCCAACCTGGTTTATTCTATGTATTCTATGTAAAACAGACTGGGTCAAGTTTAACCAGATTCAACCACCTGCCAGATGTTTCTGCCCCCTGCAACAGGGTTGTCTCATCCTGGAGAACAGAGTTTGGTTAAGCCTGCAGCTGGAACTTTTATATCCCCCTCAAACACTGTTTTCCAATTATTTATTAGATTCTGTGTTTTCTTGTCTTACGTCTATAGGACATCCAGCTCTGTTCTTAAGACATTTCTGGCATCTCTATCTTCATCTGGGAATGAGTTCACAGTTTAATCACTAGTGGTCTGCAGTGTCTTGTTACTGATTATTGCCACCTTTATGTTCCACTGGATGCTCTCTTTTTGCCTCTGACCCTTCCTCATCCACCTCCTGGTCAGTGGGAGCAGTGCTGTCTTAGCAGTTCCTGTCTGCTTTTCTGTTTCAGAAAGCTGGAAGTGCAAATGGAGTTGAACCTAAGCCTCTGAACTATGCAGATTTCATGTAAAACCCTGGAAAGCCATAAAGAAGTCTTAAGCCAGAGTCATTTTCTGATGGATGAAATCCATCTGCATGGTGGCTGTGAAGGCAGCAATCCAGCTGAGTGCCAGCCTTCTGGTCCACAACCACAGAAGACAGCTGAGATACAGGACACACAGGTAGGCACCATCCATGCCCCCCTACTGTCAAGTTCAGTACAAGATCTGCTTTTGGCTTGGAAAACGTATGCAGTGGCTACAAAACCTAACCATGATGTTTAGCATTAGTCTTGGCAGAGTTTGGTAACGCCCGGACTTGACGATCTGATTCTGTGAGAATCAGAACAGAGAGGGACCTGGGGGTGATGATTGACACCCACCTAAACATGAGCCAGCAGTGTGCCCAGGTGGCCAAGAGGGCCAATGGCATCCTGGCCTGTATTAGGAATAGTGTGGCCAGCAGGAGCAGGGAGGTCATTGTGCCCCTGGACTCTGCATTGGTTAGGCCACACCTTGAGTCCTGTGTCCAGTTCTGGGCCCCTCAGTTTAGGAAGGACATTGAGACACTTGAAGGTGTCCAGAGAAGGGCAACAAGGCTGGGGAGAGGCCTTGAGCACAGCCCTGTGAGGAGAGGCTGAGGGAGCTGGGGCTGTTTAGCCTGGAGAAGAGAAGGATCAGGGGTGACCTCATTGCCCTCTACAACTACCTGAAAGGTGGTTGTAGCCAGGAAGGGGTTGGTCTCTTCTCCCAGGCAACCAGCACCAGAACAAGGGGACACAGTCTCAAGCTGTGCCAGGGGAGGTTTAGACTCGAAGTGAGGAGAAAGTTCTTCACTGAGCGAGTCGTTCGTCATTGGAATGTGCTGCCCAGGGAGGTGGTGGAGTCACCATCCCTGGAGGTGTTCAAGAGGGGATTGGATGTGGCACTTGGTGCCATGGTCTAGTTGTGGGGTCTGTTGGGACAGGTTGGACTTGATGATCCTTGGGGTCTCTTCCAACCTTGGTTATACTGTGATACTGTGGTACTGTGATTCTGTAATAATCCATGTGGGTCATTCTCAGTGAGTTGGAAAACTGTTTCCTATCACCTGTCAAACTCAGACTGAGAGGAGGTATTTGCCTGAAGTGTAAATTTGCTGGTGCTAGGACCCACTTGCACTGGGAGCAGCAACCACTCCCTCTTCTGTGATTTCGCTTAAGTCCCCTCGTTTTTATTTGCACAGCGGCCACATCCATCCTGGCTCCTTTCTTCTGGCTTTCTACAAGGGCTGTGAACTTCACCCTAACAGCTTTGGAACAGTTTCAGTGCTCTGATTGCACACTGTGAGGCAGACAAAAGCTTTGGACAGCTTACAATTCAAAAAACACCGCTGTGCATTTTTTTTCCCCCCTTTTACTTTTGTTGTAACTCAGAGGGACAAATTCCCCAAATTAGAAACAGCCATTGCAAAGTGGCTCTCCAGCTCTCCAAGGAAAATACAAAACACTTGCAAGAAAATGTTAATATTTTTTTGGTCACTGTAGCTTGATCTGTGGTGTTAAGCCTCGTTTTCTCCACACACATATTTACTACTGTGAATGGAATAATTATTGCTTGGAAATCCTTTAGCGGTCCAAAAACGTTGAATACTTCAATCTCCCCAAATGATTAACCTCAAAAACTCTTCTGATTTCACTTCAGCTTTTACTTTCATTGGGAAGATTTAAGCAGAAGATGATAATGGTGATGAAGAGTGGCACTGGAAAGTAACACACAGCTGAAGAGGGTTCCAGAATGGTTCTGCACTGAGGGTGCAATGTGGATCATATCACACCTTCGAAGCACAGCCTTGCTAGGTGGAAGGAAGAGTGATGGATGGGCTTCTGGAGATGAAGGAGATTAATCTCTCACTGAAATCACAAACTGCTCTTAAGATAGTCAGCTGGTTCTGGCTTTTAGGCTGCTGTATCCTGCTCCCAAGGTGTGACTTTCCTGGTATCTTTCGAGGCCTCAGCAGCCACCCTCCCTCCAATTGCCCTTTTACAATTGCTGTAGAGCCATTGGGTTTAAGCTGTGGCACATTAGAGATACTCAAGAAAAACCCCAGATCTTAGGTATGAGACCAGATCTCCATGGTCTCATACCTAAGAGGAGGCTGAAGGAGTCTAAACTGATTAGTCTGTAATTAGATACATGGGGATTTAAAACAGTAAAGGCAGCTTGAGTGCACTCCGTGTTCACCCTCTTCTGTGCTGAACAGAATAGAATAGAATAGAATAGAATAGAATAGACCAGGTTGGAAGAGAACTTCAAGATCATCGTGTCCAACCTATCATCCAACACCACCTAATCAACTAACCCATGGCACCAAGCACCCCATCAAGTCTCCTCCTGAACACCCCCAGTGATGGTGACTCCACCACCTCCCCAGGCAGCCCATTCCAATGGGCAATCACTCTCTCTGTATAGAACTTCTTCCTAACCTCCAGCCTAAACCTCCCCTGGCGCAGCCTGAGACTGTGTCCTCTTGTTCTGGTGCTGGCTGCCTGGGAGAAGAGACCAACCTCTGCCTGTCTACAACCTCCCTTCAGGTAGTTGTAGACAGCAATAAGGTCACCCCTGAGTCTCCTCTTCTCCAGGCTAAGCAACCCCAGCTCCCTCAGCCTCTCCTCACAGGGCTGTGTTCCAAACCCCTCCCCAGCCTTGCTGCCCTTCTCTGGACATGTTCCAGCAAGTCAACCTCCTTCCTAAACTGAGGGGCCCAGAACTGGACACAGGACTCAAGGTGTGGCCTAACCAGTGCAGTGTACAGGGGCAGAATGACCTCCCTGCTCCTGCTGGCCACACTGTTCCTGATGCAGGCCAGGATGCCATTGGCCCTCTTGGCTGCCTGGGCACACTGCAGGCTCATGTTCAGCCTACCATCAACCAGCACCCCCAGGTCCCTCTCTACCTGGCTGCTCTCAGCCACTCTGACCCCAGCCTGCAGCACTGCGTGGGGTTGTTGTGGCCAATGTGTAGAACCTGGCACTTGGATGTGTTCAATCTCCTGCCCTTGGACTCTGCCCATCTGCCCAGCCTGTCCAGGTCCCTCTGCAGAGCCTCTCCACCCTCCAGCAGATCAACTCCTGCCCCCAGCTTGGTGTCATCAGCAAATTTACTGATGATGGACTCAATGCCCTCATCCAGATCATCAATAAAGATGTTAAAGAGCATGGGGCCCAGCACTGATCCCTGGGGCACACCACTGGTGCCTGGCTGCCAGCTGGCTGTGGCACCATTCACCACCACTCTCTGGGCTCAGCCTCCAGCCAGTTCCTAACCCATCGCAGTGTGCTCCCATCCAAGCCATGGGCTGACAGCTTGGCCAGGAGTTTGCCTTTCCTACACTCTTTGAGTGTAAACCAAGTACCACATGGTTAATAAGAGCAGAATGTGAAAAAGAGGAAGGAATTACCTAGAAAGAAAAAGCATAGTGAAAGAAAAGGTTATAGCTCTTTAGGGGCTTTTAGAGGCTCCAAAACACACTGGCAATATTGCAGTTACCTTGAAAAGATTCACATTGATCTTTGGAACCCACATGTTCTGACTAGAATAATCATAAGGAAGCTCACAGCTATTTTCTGGAATATTGCAGGACTAGGAGCTATTAAGGTTTCTAATAGCATGAAACCAAGCCAGGGTGAGAGGGCAATCCAAGCAGCTACAAAAAAAAAATCAGTTGAAGGAATATTGTGCTCCCAAGGAAACTTGAACTTTTGAAAGACACAGGTTTCATATGAGGATGAAGAGGGAGGAACCCTTTAAAGCATTTTTAGCTGATCTTAAAATAACAGATCAGTCAAGTAGCTATGACACTTTCAGAGATTCCATTTTAAGGGATCAGACAGTGATTGGCATTAGAGATACTGTGACCGTTTGACACTGTGCCTTTAAGGACAAACACTGCTGGAACACACTGGCTAAATGTTTTCGGTACTAGAACCAAAACATTCTGATATTCTAAACGAATTTCATTGGTGGATAGACAAAAAAATGCAGCTTTAGATTGTAGAGCAGTTGGAATTTTTTTTCCTCAGTTCAGTTCTGTTTGGGGAGTTGGGGGAGTTGGAGTTTCAGCCTGTTCTCCCTGCCTGCTTCTTCTGAGAACTGCTGGAGTTGGCCTTCAGATAAGCAAACACTAATCCTGCATGGGCTTTTGAAGCTTACTAACGACTCTTTTCCTTAGTAACTTGCCTTTCTCTCTCTCTAACCCCTTTTTGGGGAAAAAGGGAGGTAGGGGGGGAGAGAGGGGGTTCCCAGGAGGGGATCCCTCCCTCGGGGAGGAACTTTTGTTGTGTTATTTCTCTTTGCTGTGTATTTCTGTGTATATATTGTAAATACCTGTATATATTGTGTCATATATAACCTGCTTTCCATATATGCTTGTAAATATATAGCTTTGCTCCTCTGACTGGGCTAGTTGTGGTTTCTTACTCTGTGGAGGAGGGAGAGCTAAGCCCTCTCTCAACCTACCACAGATACAGAAAAATCCCAGGAAGTTAGGATCTGAAAAACAAACAATCAAACACATCAGTTTAGTCTAGGACACTCCTAAAGGACAGTATGGAAATTCCAGAAGGTGGGCAGAACATGTTGTCTGTCAGGATAGGAAAATAGGAGTTTAGAAGAGACTCTTCAGACATGTCTGCAAGAACTACCACAGTACCACTGTATCACAGTACCACAGTATCACAGTATCACAGTATCACCAAGGTTGGAAGAGACCTCAAGGATCATCGAGTCCAGCCTGTCTCCACAGACCTCATGACTAGACCATGGCACCAAGTGCCACGTCCAATCCCCTCTTGAACACCTCCAGGAATGGTGACTCCACCACCTCCCTGGGCAGCACATTCCAATGGCAAATGACTCTCTCAGTGAAGAATTTTCTCCTCACCTCCAGCCTAAACTTCCCCTGACACAGCTTGAGACTGTGTCCCCTTGTTCTGGTGCTGGTTGCCTGGGAGAAGAGACCAACCCCTTCCTGTCTACAACCACCTTTCAGGTAGTTGTAGAGGGCAATGAGGTCACCCCTGAGCCTCCTCTTCTCCAGGCTAAACAATCCCAGCTCCATCAGCCTCTCCTCACAGGGCTGTGCTCAAGGCCTCTCCCCAGCCTTGTTGCCCTTCTCTGGACACCTTCAAGTGTCTCAATGTCCTTCTTAAACTGAGGGGCCCAGAACTGGACACAGGACTCAAGGTGTGGCCTAACCAATGCAGAGTCCAGGGGCACAATGATCTCCCTGCTCCTGCTGGCCTCACTGTTCCTAATGCAGGCCAGGATGCCGTTGGCCTTCTTGGCCACCTGGGCACACTGCTGGCTCATGTTTAGGCGGCTGTCAATCATCACCCCCAGGTCCCTCTCTGTTTGGGAACTCTCAGCCACTCTGACCCCAGCCTGTAGCTCTGCATGGGGTTGTTGTGGCCAAAGTGCAGCCCCTGGCACTTGGACTTGTTGAATGCCATCCTGTTGGACTCTGCCCATCCGTCCAGTCAGTCGAGGTCCCTCTGCAGCAGTAGCCAAAGTGTAATATATGAAGATTCAGAGATTCACATTATGTGCAGGAGTTTAGAAATTCTGCAGCACTTACAAGCACTTACCTTGCAACTGGGAAAGGGGAAGCAAAAGAGAATACCCTCCCATATCCCCAGATCTATGTGACAGCACACAAACCAACAATAGGACAAAATACTGTCTAGAGGTGCTGAGCAAAAGCTGTGCAAGGAGGCTTCAGGCTGAGAATAAATACCTCTAAATTTAAAACCAGTGCTCAGTTAATGTTACCTCCAAACACACTGTAAAAGATCTTTCTTAGGAATCTCTACATACGAAGAGAGGCTGTTGAAACTGGGGTGTCTACCAAGAATCTCATTCCTACCAAGGGATCATACAACCTTAAGTTCAGAAGTGAAGATAAATACAGTGGTTTGAGTTTATAGGCAGAAAGAGCTAACATACCTTGCCCTGGGCTTGGCTGAAGCAGGGACCGATGAAGGAATCATAAACACAGGAGATCGGTACTCAGAAATCTTTAGTGCCAGTAATAAAGTAGACACAAACTATAGAGCTGTATTTTCACAGCAATGTGTACTGCTAGGAACATTCCTCTAGTTGTGAGAGAGAAGCTCATAGAGCAGCTACATTATGTAGGAATATTGGTGGGAAGTTTGAAAACAGAACAGCTAACTAGCAGCAGCAAGAGCAAAAGACAAAGTCATAGATTTTTCTTACATCCAGTGAGGCAAAATACATGTTTCAGGGCAGACTCTGTCTGAATAGAATAGAATAGAATAGAATAGAATAGAATAGAATAGAATAGAATAGACCAGGTTGGAAGAAATCTTCAAGATCATTGTGTCCAACCTATCATCCAACACCACCTAATCAACTAAACCTTGGCACCAAGCAGCCTGTCAAGTCTCTTCCTGAACACCTCCCATGATGGTGACTCCACCACCTCCCCAGGCAGCCCATTCCAATGGGCAATCACTCTCTCTGTATAGAACTTCCTCCTAACATCCAGCCTAAACCTCCCCTGGTGCAACCTGAGACTGTGTCCTCTTGTTCTGCTGCTGGCTGCCTGGGAGAAGAGACCAACTCTGCCTCACTACAACCTCCCTTCAGGTAGTTGTAGAGAGCAATAAGGTCACCCCTGAGTCTCCTCTTCTCCAGACTAAGCAACCCCAGCTCCCTCAGTCTCTCCTCACAGGGCTGTGTTCCAAACCCCTCACCAACTTCATTGCTCTTCTCTGGACTCGTTCCAGCAAGTCAACCTCCTTCCTAAACTGAGGGGCCCAGAACTGGACACAGGACTCAAGGTGTGGCCTAACCAGTGCAGTGTACAGGGGCAGAATGACCTCCCTGCTCCTGCTGGCCACACTGCTCCTGATGCAGGCCAGGATGCCATTGGCCCTCCTGGCTGCCTGGGCACACTGCAGGCTCATGTTCAGCCTACCATCAACCAGCACCCCCAGGTCCCTCTCTGCCTGGCTTCTCTCCAGCCACTCTGACCCCAGCCTGTAGCTCTGCATGGGGTTGCTGTGGCCAATGTACAGAACCTGGCACTTGGATGTGTTCAATCTCCTGCCCTTGGACTCTGCCCATCTGTCCAGCCTGTCCAGGTCCTTCTGCAGAGCCTCTCTACCCTCCAGCAGATCAACTCCTGCCCCCAGCTTGGTGTCATCTGCAGATTTACTGATGATGGACTCAATGCCCTCATCCAGATCATCAATGAAGATGTTAAAGAGCATGGGGCCCAGCACTGATCCCTGGGTGACACCACTATTGCCTGGCTGCCAGCTGGATGTGGCACCATTCACCACCACTCTCTGGGCTCAGCCTCCAGCCAGTTCCTAACCCAATGCAGTGTGCTCCCATCCAAGCCATGGGTTGACAGCTTGCAAAGGTTATGATCCAACTTAGTCTTGTTAGGGAAAGAAACAGGGGAAATAGTAAAACTCTGGACTTCAAGAGGGCTAATTTTGTCCTATTCAAAGATCTGCTTCAAAGTATCCCATGGACTTGGGCTCTAGAAGGTAGGTGGTTCCAGAGAGCTGGTTAATATTGAAACACCACCTCCTCCAAGCTCATGAAAAGTGTATACTCCTGGGGGGGGGAATAAAAATCCAGTATAGGAGGCAGGAGACCTACATGGAGAAGTAAGGAGGTGCCTGAAAAAAAAAAACTCAAATACAAGAAGGCAGTCCACAATAAGTGGAAAAAGGGTCTGGTCAGTTTAGGGAACTATAGAAATACTCTCAGAGGATGTCAAGATGCAACAAGGATGGCCAAGGCTCTCTTAGAACTAAGTCTGGCTAGGGAGATGAAAGAAAACTGGAAGGGCTTCTTTCAATGCATCAATAGTAGAAGGAAAAATAGAGGAAAAGCAGATCCATTATTAAATGAAATGGGAGAGACAGTGACAGATGATGCAGAGAAGGCAGAATTACTGAATGCCTTCTTTGCCTACTAAGACCAGCCCTGAGGAATCCCACATACTGGAGGTAAGGGAACAAAAGTAGAGAGAGGAAGAATCTCCACTGCTCAGTGTTGAATGATTTAGACCATGCCTAGAATGCTGTGTCCAGTTTTGGGTTCCCCACTTCAAGAGAGACAGGGATCTGCTAGAGAGAGTCCAATGGAGAGGTATGAGGCCGATTCAGGACCTGAACATCTCTCCTGTGAAGAAAGACTGAGAGAACCGAGGCTGTTTAGTCTTGAGAAGAGAAGGCTGAGAGGGGATCTTACCAATGTCTATAAATATCTGAGGGGTGGGTGTCAGGATGAAGATGATGCCCAGTGCAGGACAAGAAACAATGGGTACAAGGTAGAACACAGGATGTTTTACATCAACACTAGGAGAAACATCTTTTTTCTGAGGGTGATGTAGCACTGGAGCAAGCTGCCCAGAGAGGCTGTGCAGTCTTCTTCTCTGGAGACCTTCAATACCTGCCTGGATGAGTTCCTGTGCGGCCTGCCCTAGGTGACTCTGCTCTGGCGTGGGGGTGTTGAACTCGATCTCCAGAAGTCCTTTCCAACCTCTATGATTCTCTGACTCTGTGATGATCTTCTATGGACCTTTTTGGTCACATCCAGCAAAGCCTGTAGCTATGTGTGAAGCATGTAAGAAGCTGTGTTAGAACACAGGCACCCATATCCTTGAAACCCATATCCTTGAAACTGCATAGGCATGAAAAATCTTTGTAGGTAATGTACTGATTCTGCAGGTAATGAGGGGGAAATGGCTTCACACATTAAAAAGTACATTTTAAGTATGTGTATTTTTTGCCAGTTTGTTTTATTTATTCGTTTTCCCTTTACTAGAGCAAGTGCATGAAACAGATTCTGTTAGAAATAGGAAGGAAAATTAATCATGTTACAAAATAGCAATCATTTTTCAAACAATCACAGTCTCACAGTATCACCAAGGTTGGAAGAGACCTCAAGGATCATCGAGTCCAGCCTGTCACCACAGACCTCATGACTAGACCATGGCACCAAGTGCCACATCCAATCCCCTCTTGAACACCTCCAGGAATGGTGACTCCACCACCTCCCTGGGGAGCACATTCCAATGGCCAACAGCTCTCTCAGTGAAGAACTTTCTCCTCACCTCCAGCCTAAACTTCCCCTGGCACAGCTTGAGACTGTGTCCTCTTGTTCTGGTGCTGGTTGCCTGGGAGAAGAGACCAACCCCTTCCTGGCTACAACCACCTTTCAGGTAGTTGTAGAGGGCAATGAGGTCAGCCCTGAGCCTCCTCTTCTCCAGGCTAAACAACCCCAGCTCCCTCAGCCTCTCCTCACAGGGCTGTGCTCAAGGCCTCTCCCCAGCCTTGTTGCCCTTCTCTGGACACCTTCAAGCATCTCAATGTCCTTCCTAAACTGAGGGGCCCAGAACTGGACACAGGACTCAAGGTGTGGCCTAACCAGTGCAGAGTCCAGGGGCACAATGACTTCCCTGCTCCTGCTGGCCACACTATTCCTAATGCAGGCCAGGATGCCATTGGCCTTCTTGGCTGCCTGGGCACACTGCTGGCTCATGTTTAGGCAGCTGTCAATCAGCACCCCCAGGTCCCTTTCTGTTTGGCAGCTCTCAGCCACTCTGACCCCAGCCTGTAGCTCTGCATGGGGTTGCTGTGGCCAAAGTGCAGCCCCTGGCACTTGGACTTGTTGAATGCCATCCTGTTGGACTCTGCCCATCTGTCCAGTCAGTCGAGGTCCCTCTGCAGAGCCTTTCTACCTTCTAACTGACCAACATCTGCTCCTAGCTTGGTGTCATCTGCAAACTTGCTGATGACTGACTCAACCCCCTCATCCAGATCATCAATGAAGATGTTAAAGAGGATGGGGCCCAGTACTGATCCCTGGGGGATACCACTGGTGCCTGGCCCCCAGCTGGATGTGGCACCATTCACCACCAATCAGATGCTGTTTCCCTGCAAAACTATGTTTCCATCCTCTATGTTCATGAGTAAGAAGAAAAATCTCTTATACAAAGGCTGAAGAGCACAAAGGACCTGCTTCAACATTAGGTACTGTGGTTCTCTGCACCAAGCAGTCCCCCGGAGGTCATAAGCCTGCCAGTGCTGAGTTTTGTTCCCTCCAGAGCCTGCCAGACCAGACTCTTTTTGAAATCAAATCAACAAAGTCTCCTCACAGTTCACCTTTAATTGGGTGATCAACTTTTTATGAATTGAAACCTTAATAGGAATCTGCTGCTTGTTTCTTTCTCAAAGACCTCTTGATGATAAACACCTCCATTCATTGTAATTTTGTGCAGATTATTCCTTTCTTGATCCAAAATAGTCTTCTCTAAATGATGCAGAGTAGATTAGCATATGCATTTAGTTTTATTACTAAAATTTTAATGCCCACTTGGCAATTTATTTCTCTGCTGAAATGGTGTTGATTATTTCCTTTTCCACACACTGTCTCCAATATTGGAGCCAGCTTGACACAGATAGTATGTGGGAGTGCTGTGCAGCTGCAAGATGCAAAATCAGGGCTCTTGAATATATTTTTTTTTTCTGACTAGCAGATATGGGGTCTATAGTTAATTTCTTTCCCAGCCTGTTTTATAAAGCTTCCTCTTTGTTTTACTGTCTCTCCCCATTAATTAGACATTATTGTAACTGGATATTCTGGTGGCTGGTAGCTGAGGGATTGGTCCCCAGTGATTTACTGTGGAAACAGATGACAGAAGTATGTTACAGTACTTCAGTTTTGAACAACAAAAAAGCAGAGCTGTGTAGTGGGGCCATCTCTGGCAGGTCTAGGACTTGCCTTGACCATAATCCTAACAAAAATGCTAAATGCAAGACTGAAAAAGTCCAACCTTCCCCCTGCAGCACAGGAATCGTCTCCCTAATAAATACCTGTGAAGAATCTGCAGTGCTGATAACTGGCTATGAAATTATTCCCGTCTATTGAAAACCTCTCCATAGATGATAACTCTTAAGTCAGTCTGCAATAATTCCAAGGGAGCCAAAGGATCTGTATCAAAAACACTTGGTGTATTTTGTAGTTCAGAGGCTCTCTCTCTTTTAACAGTAGGAGATTCCACAAGTACCAGAACAAGAGGACACAGTCTCAGGCTGCACCAGGGGAGGTTTAGGCTGGAGGTTAGGAGGAAGTTCTCCACAGAGAGAGTGATTGCCCATTGGAATGGGCTGCCCAAGGAGGTGGTGGGGTCGCCGTCGCTGGGGGCATTCAGGGCAAGGCTTGACAGGATGCTTGGTTGCATGGTTTAGTTGATTGGGTGGTGTCGGATGATAGGTTGGACAAGATGATCTCGAAGGTCTCTTCCAACCTGGTCTATTCTATTCTATTCTATTCTATTCTATTCTATTCTATTCTATTCTATCCTATCCTATCCTATCCTATCCTATTCTAAACTGAGTGGTTTTGCACTGGGTAAGCAAAAGCAGGGCAAGCCTGTACTGCTGTGCCCCTTGTGATGATGAACTCTACAGGCTTATTAGACAGGCCTGAAGTCCTTATACAGTCTGTCTTTTAATGAAGTGATCACGAGCCACAGGACATTGGAGGGAAGGAGCTTTTCATGTAGTGGCTAGTGCTATTCATTTTGTCTTAATCATTTGTGCTAAATAACTTTGATATTGACATACTTTCTGCATAGGTGAAGCTTGCCTTAATTCCAATCTTTTTACAGTAAAACATCTTTGAATAAAAATTAAAGTAGCTTGTTAACAAAGTCCCCTGAAAAAAATAATTTAAAAAAAAAAATATCCCAAATCATATGCAGGAGCTCAGCTTTCCCCATGCTGATATTCGGTGCAAAAATATATTCACAGTTGTTACCTGGAGCTATCTGCAGTCAGCTCTGTAACCCACTGCATTTCCAATGTGACAGAAGATTAAATTCCCCAGCGTGTGTGATCCAGCAGATGTTTCGGCTGACAGACAGAAATTCAGCAAGTTGTGAGTGCAGCCTGCAGAGTTCCCTCTGCTAACACTTTGTGTAAGTAGATATAATGTGCTACTGCAGGCCGGCATTGTGGTTTTATCAGATGAAAGGATCATGTAGCTACCAAGGCTGAAGTCGTATGATCAGAAGTGAGCATGCCGTAGTGGCTGCAGAAGTTAGCATCTGTCAGCTGGGGCTCTGCAGCTCTTCACAGATTCATAGACTGCATTGGGCTGGAAGGGGCCCTCAGAAGTTGTGGCAATGCCAGCGACGAGCAGTGTGAGCCTGACATGGTGCGAGGCCATGCTCAGCATAAGTGCAGAGCCAGCTACCAGTATGCCAAAACGGTGCTGTGCCTGCAGCATGTAACTAAAGCAGGACACTGGTAGCTATAAACACAGCAAGTTATCTTGGGACAACAGGACATGCACCTGCATCAACAAACCTCACGTGTCATCAGTAGTTGGGCCAATAATCTATAACAGTGTGATGTGTGGTCACTCATAGGGAACCAATGAGTCCATGCCAACAAGGCACTCCCAGTTTATATAAGTTGTAGCAGTTCCCTTGCTAGGCACTTCTGCCTTTCCTGTCCCTTCTTCTTCTATGCTTTACTGTGCTATACTCACACCATAGGCCTGCACCATAGGCTGCAATACTGGAACAATAAAGGATCAATACTCGATCATATTGGTCAGCTGTATTGACTCCAATCTCCGTTGTCGGTAAAAAGTCATCTTGTCCAAACCCTCTGCAGTCAGTCCTCGAACAAGATCAGGCTGTCAGGGCCAGATCAAGTCTGTTGTTGAATGTCCTCAGGGACAGGGCTTCAACCACATCCCTGAGCAACCTGTTAAGGGCAACGAGGCTGGTGAGAGGCCTTGAGCACAGCCCTATGAGGAGAGGCTGAGAGAGCTGGGGTTGTTTAGCCTGGAGAGGAGGAGGCTCAGGGGAGACCTCATTGCTCTCTACAACTGCCTGAAAGGTGGTTGTAGCCAGGAAGGGGTTGGTCTCTTCTCCCAGGCAACCAGCACCAGAACAAGAGGACACAGTCTCAAGCTGTGCCAGGGGAGGTTTAGGCTGGAGGTGAGGAGAAAGTTCTTCACTGAGAGAGTCATTTGTCATTGGAATGTGCTGCCCAGGGAGGTGGTGGAGTCACCATCCCTGGAGGTGTTCAAGAGGGGATTGGATGTGGTACTTGGTGCCATGGTCTAGTCATGAGGTCTGTGGTGACAGGTTGGACTGGATGATCCTTGGGGTCTCTTCCAACCTTGGTGTTACTGTGATACTACTGTAATACTGTTGCAGTATTATACCAGTCTTGTTGTAAGGAACTTCCTCATTATATATGCTTTTGGACACTTGTGATTCTGACCCAGAGAGATAAGATGCATTAGCTGTTGAGCAGCAAGCTTCCTGGTTTTCCCACTTGGAGGTGTTCAAAAAAAGATTGGATGTGGCACTTGGAGCCACGGTTTAGCTGTCAGGTGGTGCTGGGTAATAGGTTGGACTTGATGATCTCTGAGGTCTTTTCCAACCTGGTTGATTCTACGATTCTGTGAAAAGGAGAGCAATAAAAATAACCACTTCCCTCTAGAATTGTGAAAGCCCTGAATGAAAAGAGTGCTGTATATTAAGTAGACTTAGACTGCTGTGTCAGAGTCTATTGAAATGCCACAGCCTCTAGACTAAATGATTCTTGATACCACAGTAAGATTATTTTCAAGCATGGGGAAGAATAACCAAAAAGACCTTGAGGTAAACATTGCTATCACGAAGAATTGTGGAATCATCTCACCTGCACCTGCAGTTTCAGATCCAGTTTAAGCCTAGGGCTTGAGGCAGGCTTATGCTTGCAAAGATGGTCTCATTACCCCCTGTATCCTCAGCAATGCAGTCCTGCTGCTTTGTCTTATGTCAAAACTGGTATTTGTCTTCCTGCCCAATGACCTGCACCAGGGAACTTCTGAATGACAAAAGCTTGATCAGTTGTGCATGGCCATGGAGGAGCTGCTTCCTGGGAGGTGAGGGGAACAGTGGCTGGGAAGGCAGTGGTGGTAGAAACTTCCTGTCATCAATGGCTGCCTTTCTGAAATCTCAATCTGTGGGCTCTGTTCAGTTAAAAATAACATAAGCTTCCAACAAAGACACCACATTGATGTTATTGGTTGAAGCACCCAAAACAAATTAGGACCATGGGAGCTGCTGTTCATTTACTGTAATCTCCTTTCATACTATCTGGAAACTCCAGTGATGTTTGCAAACTTACTGGGGCCACGCTGGTATTTTTGGGCAGATAGACTAACTGTTGAACAGCATCATGAAGCAGTCATACAATCACTTTGCAGTTTTTGTAAGGGATGGGAGGGCATAAATCCTTCATGTGCTTTGCATTGTTGCAGTAAGAATCACAGAAACATTCAGGTTGCAGAAGACCCTCAGGATCACCAAGTTCAACCAATAACCCTACTCCTCAAGGTTCATGCCTAAACCATATCCCCAAGCACCACATCCAAATGACCTTTAAACACATCCAGGGTTGGTAACTCAACCACCTCCCTGGGCAGCACATTCCAATGCCTGACCACTCTTGATGGGAAAAATTTCTTCCTAATGTCCAATCTAAACCTGCCCAGTCATAGCTTGAGGCCATTTCCTCTTGTTCTGTCACTAATTACCGGTGAGAAGAGACCAGCACCAACCTTTCCACAACCTCCTTTCAGGTAGTTGTAGAGAGCAATGAGGTCTCCCCTCAGCCTCCTCTTTTTCAAACTAAACAGCCCCAACTCCTTCAGTCACTCTTCATCAGATTTATTCTCCAGGCCCTTCCCCAGCTTCCTTACCCTCCTCTGCTCTCACTCCAGCACCCCCACATCTCTCTTGTATTGAGATGCCCTAAACTGGACACAATACTCAAGGTGTGGGCTCACCAGAGCTGAGTGCAAGGGGACAATCGCCTCCCTACTCCTGTTTGACACAGCCTTTCTAATCCAAGGCAGGATGCCGTAGGCATTCAACAGCACAGGTTAATGTTCATAAAATGTTAACAGAAAACAGTATCTGTCCTCTTATCCCTGGAGAAGGTTACTTTTTTTTTTTTTTTTCTGCTGAGGGCATGATTTAAAAAAGATATTTGGTATAAACCAATCATCCATCAACAACAAAGTTGTTTTGGAACACAAGCCCCATGAGGAGAGGCTGAGGGAGCTGGGGTTGCTTAGCCTGGAGAGGAGGAGACTCAGGGGTGACCTTATTGCTCTCCACAACTACCTGAAGGGAGGTTATAGCCACGTGGGGGCTGGTCTCTTCTCCCAGGCAGCCAGCACCAGAACAAGAGGACACAGTCTCAAGCTGCACCAGGGGAGGTTCAGACTGGAGGTTATGAAGAAGTTCTACACAGAAAGAGTGATTGCCCATTGGAATGGGCTGCCTGGGCAGGTGGTGGAGTCACCATCACTGGAGGTGTTCAGGAGGAGACTTGATGGGGTGCTTGGTGCCATGGGTTAGTTGTTTAGGTGGTGTTGGAATGGTTGATGGGTTGGACACGATGATCTTGAAGGTCTCTTCCAACCTGGTTTATTCTATATATGTATTCTGTGTATGTATTTGATATCCAGATATGCCAAATGGTCCCTGACTTGTCTAGATGAACTAGCAGGGGACTGGGCAGAAAAATGAGAGGAGTGGGAAGCCCATCAGTTGCTTGGTGCCAAACAAAAAACAGTGTTGATGTAGCAGGAAAATTAAATACAGTGATTAGTCAAACACAGAGAAAATCCTGACTGCAGCCATGGACATAGCCTCCTGATGCTCTGAATGTTCATGTTGTTGTTTCTCTGTGGCAGGGGTTTGTGTCCACGGTGCCTTACTCGGAGTTGTTCTCTTAGTGCTGACTGCAAGAACAGATCCTTCAGTTGCTAATCACATCCTTTAATCAGGGCAGCAATCCTTACCATGCTTGTAAACTGTGGGAACATTATCAAAATCTCTGCCCTATTTTCATTTCACAGTCCTTCCCTTTCCTCTGCCTTCTCCCCTTTTGGTCTGCCTTACCCAGTAGGAAAGGGGCTTAAGTAGATCTGAGGGTGAAGGAACCCAAATGACATTACCTTACATATGATTTCTGAACTTGGCTAAGGATGTGAAAGCTGGATAAAAGGCAGTTCTAAAAGAAAGAAAGGGCCACAAAAAAAGGGGGGGGGGAGGGAATAAAAAGTATTAACTTGCATCTTATGTTCCAAGAAGTAGCTATGTTTCATTTTCAAAAGTATATGCTCAAAGCACAAATAAAATGAGAAAAATAATAATCATCACCCAATGGAAAACCATATAAAAAGCCTACCACTTTATTGCCATGGTGATAATAGAATGCTGTGCTAAACAAATCCATATAGGGCTATACAGTGATTAAATCTTGTGCCATAAAGCTGGAAAACCAGCGAGATCTGTCTCAGCCTTTTCATGTCCCAAGTCAGTCTGTCAGCCTTCAAATAATTGCAGGGCTGGAGCGACCAAGGAGAGGAGGAGGAGGAGGGACCACAGGTTTCAAATGGAGGAGGACTCAAACAGTTCCAAATGCTTGTAATGTGTTTTAGGCTTTTGCAGCAGGTTACAGACTTTATCTCTGTGTGTCAGGTACCAATAGGCACAGCCTAACCAAAGTGCCTATTAGAAGTGTAGCATTACTCAAATTTTTATAAGGTTTCTTAAATGTGTCTTATTCTCAGTAAATTTAGCATTAATATTTATAGTAGTGCAACTGTTACTTTGTCCTTAGTGGCAAGACTACATTTAATTATAGTTATTTGGGGGGGAAAAAAATTAGTTGGGGAATTTAAAATATTTATGTTTTTCAGCTCATTAAAATGCAGCCTTAACAGATATAATAGATGACACAGTGCTCAAGTGTAAAGCAGGGGAATACTTTGTGTTTCCCCCCTTCCCTGCTTTTGTGATCGATATGAATTCAGTAAGTTTCAACTGAGTCACATCAGCACACAAGACCAGTTTCCTGAAATCTAACACATTTGTGTAATCACAGAATCATGGAATTGTTAGGGTTGAAAGGGACTTCAAGGGTCATCCTGTTCAAACCCCCCTGCCACAGGCAGGGACCCCTCACACTAGACCACATTGCTCAGAGCCACATCCAGCCTGGCCTTAAAAACCTCCAGGGATGAGGCTTCCACCACCTCCCTGGGCAACCTATTCAAGTGTCTCACCACCCTTATGGGGAAGAATTTCTTCCTAACATCCAGTCTGAATCTACCCATTTCTATTTTTTTTGCATTCCCCCTATTCCTATCACTACCTGACACCTTAAAAAGCCCCTCATCAGCTTTCTTGTAGCCCCCTTCAGATACTGGAAGGCCACAATAAGGTCTCCTCGGAGCCTTCTCTTCTCCAGGCTGCACAGCCCCAACTCCCTGAGTCTGTCCCTCTAATCATCAATAATGATTTGAAGAATTCATTTGTGTGCTGTAATATTGACCATCAGCAAGCTTTTGTGTTTCCTTTAGAATGCTTTCATTAGGGCAGGGTTTGCCACAATACCTTTGTACTCTCCGCGTAGCTGCTAAGCTTCTTTAACAAGTTGACAAGTTGCAGGGTTCCAGGATCACACTCTGCACCAGGGCACGTTTTCACATGAAGTCTCTTTAACAATCCTCCGTGACCCCAAACACTTTCCACTTCAGCTTTGTAAGAAATACTAAATAAGCTACCTCCACATCACTCAGGAGGTACTCAGCCCATGACAGGACTGGAGCCAGTGCTGCTCCTTTCAATGTGGAGCATTCACCTTGAAGAGTTTCCTCTGCTGCGTTAGGGGTGGACGGGGTAAATCCATCGTTAAAATCTCCAATTAATCCACAAGGGAGCACTTCTGAAAAGACAAAATAAATACAAGCCAGGCTCACGGTGCTGGTTCAGCTTCCAGATGTTCTCAAATCTCCTGTTTTCACTTTGAGTTCAACCCAAAAATTTCCCCTGCCATTGCAATTTCATTCCACCCTGGGTAGGCATGTATGCCTGGGCTCCTGTGCAGGTTCTGAGAGAAGCCTGGTTGTTAAATCATTCACTTCATCCAAACATGCTACAATTTTGGCCTGCAAAATATGTATCTAAATTAATGAGGTATGCACTTCATTCAGGCACATTAGGAAACCCAATCATTACTCCATGCAATTTAATCACTGAAGTATATTAAAACATAACAAGTAAAGTATGCAACTTGATCCTTAAACTATGGAAAATTTACTGGCCTAGTAAAGTGTGAGCCTGGGATGACTTTTGTCTCAAATGGCACCTCATAAATAAAACCTACAGCCACATGAGCAAACATTCACAAATGTGATAGCTCTACAAGTTGTATTTTTCCCCCCTAGAAAACAGCTGAATAAGGAGAGAGGAGAAAAGGTCTAATGGAAATTATTTCCAAATTGTTGTTGTTGTGGGGATCTTTTGGTGTCTTGGACATTTGTTGAAGAGATTCACCTCTAGAATACACACTGCAGCATTTGTGCATGAGCAGGATGCCCACTGAAATGCAGTTCTGTAGAGCTATACTATAGAAAAATAGAATTAAAGAAATGTGAAGTATTTTAAGCAATATAATTGTAGCTTAATGTTCAGCTAAGAAAGAACCAGAGGTATGCCACTTAGTTTGGAGGTTGCTAACCGATTGCAGAAGAGCTGAGGATGAAAATAGGGAAGACAATGCCTTAGGTGGAATGCCAAACGGACCAGTGGTCTCTCTGAGGGTATTTGTGAAAGTCCAGAACCTAGAGTTAGGAATATGCATCATGATGCTTTTGTCTTGGCTGGCCTGCCAGTCTTGTGATTAATAATGTCTGAGTGGAGCTCTTCTGCATTAAAATAAGAGGCTAATGCAGTCTGGCCTAATGAAAGATGTGCTTGAGAATCCAACTTACCAAAAAGACAAATGTGCTCACATGTCCTTCAGGGCAGGGACTGAGCTTAGTAGAGGTTTGCTGATGTGTGGAAAAGAACTGTGGTTTGGTTTTTTTTAAGTGATTTCCTCTAAAATGATGAAGTTCAGAAAGCAGATTGAATTCCAGGAGTTCCTTGTAGCAGAACTTATTTGCAGCTCAGGCATTTGATTCATCTTCATCCTGGACTTTCTGTTTCCACACCAAATTCTCCATTTCTGTTTGTGCCTAGCTTCCCATTCTGAGTTTCTCTGCAAAACTGCAGGCTTGTTTGATCATCTGTGGTGCTCTTCCTGCCAGAGAGAGCATCTTGCTTCTCCTTGTACCAGTACCCAGAGGCTTTGCTCCAGTATAGCAAGTTCCCACCTGTTCCTGAAGGCTGGCACTGTGAAAACTGTACCTCCAGGTCCCAGGGCTGAGGTCCAGGACTAGTTTGTGCTATTCACTAGTGAAAAGCACAGATACATCATCACTGTCTCCAGATTTGTTGGGCATTTTGCTGGTGGAGAGTCTGCAGAGCTGAAGCCACTTCCCCTTCCTGTAAAATGCAAACAAACCAGCTTCTTTGTGATCTTGGAAACTAGTCATAAATTAAGAGAGGGGACAGCACTGACACAGCTTGCCAGTTCCACAAATGGAGAGTAGCTGTGCCGTGATTCCCCAAACACTGATTTGCCTGCAAGTGATGAAACACAGAGTGCAACTCTACAGTGTGTCTGTAGAGCTCAACCCACCCCCGTGCAACAGAGAAGTGACATCCTCAGACTTTCCACCACCTTGCTTCCTGAAGTCAGCAATGTTACTAACTCGCCTCTTGCGCACTGTGTTCAGGAGAAGGGAGCTGAAGCTGATTTTACTGCTGTGAAATTGCACAGGAATACCTAAGCTGGTGCTTCTCCTGTCTTGAGGGTAGGAGTTTTACAGCTTTACTAATTACTTACTCCCTTCATCTATTGACCCTTTGGGTCCTCCTGTTCGGGGCCATTGATTGGATCAGACAACTGACTGTCATCAGTCATGATTCACTACACCTGCAGCAGAGACTGGCAGGCTTGCTGGTTCTATCCCTACCTTCAGTCAGCAGCACCACGAGCTTTGTCCTCATGGACAAGTGCTGTGCTCCAGAAAAAATACTCATTCTGGTATGCCTGCATACTTGAATCTTTATTCCAGTATTGTATCTGCTTTGGGCTGAGAAACATTAAAGCTTTCTCTACACCATGATCTAACTCCATGTTGCTCTTCATCCATAGCAAAACTTGTTTGAAAATTCCCCTTCCTTGCCACTGCTCTCCTGTACTGTGCCCTCCCCATGATGGCAATGCACTGTCCCTCTTAGTGCCAGGATATCTGGTTTAAAATCTTTCCCCACTGACAAGCAGTACCTCTGTTTCCTTCTCAGTTCTGAAGAAAAGGGTCTAGTGTTATCTTAAAAAGGCAAATTGTTACTCTCCATAGATTTACTCTCTATATATATACTAAGAGGAAAGGAGAAAGAGAAAGTAGGGATAAGGGTAGGTAACATTTATTAGACCATAGAGTATGCTGGCTAGACACTGTGGGGAAACAGAGGAGCAGGGGCTCCTGCTTCTTAACCTAGTTCAACCCAGGCTTAATATTTCCTAGTTATTTAGTACAACAGTTATTTTATGACATTTAGAGGAACATGGCTTTTTTCCAGACAATGCAGAGTGGCATGTGGGCCCTCTTCAACTCATTGTGTCCAATCTTATTGCCAAACCATTGCACACTGTTCCATATTCTGCACACCCCCAAGAGTATTTTATCCTGCTTTAGCAGGGGGATTGGACTAGATGGTCTCTGGAGGTCCCTTCCAATGCCTACCAGTCTGTGATTCTGTGATACCATGATCCTGCAAATGGGACCTCAAAAATTGAACTTCTGTTGCAAATGATTGGTCAAAAGAAAAATGGTACATTACAGAAGGACTCTCAGTGGAGTTTTCACTCTTTATTTATAACTGGGTTTATTATTTCAAGCTCCTCTTGCACACCACCTCTCCAGTCCCCAGCAGGGAAAAATCAGTACTCAGGTTAACAGAGCTGGCCTGATCACTGCAAGATAAGGACGCAGGTCTGCTTGTAACCTAGGGATATTGTGCTGTATAGCTCTGCGAGCTAAAACAGGTCGGCTAGTGAATTACTGATTATCTGAACATCAGAAGAAAATGCATTTCACCCCCAAGCCACACTCAGGCATCTGACTCCACTGCTTCCATACATCTTTAGGGAAGAGCATTTATGGAAACAAGTTAAAGATACATGTTGTTAGGGAAAAGGAGGGCCCATGGGCTAAGCACAGAAGCCTCTAAAATTGTGTAAACTGTCAAAAGGATGATTACTTCTGGCAAAGGTCATTCTCACATACACAGAGGAAAATACAGCTTTGCTTTGCTTTGCTTTTTTTTCCAGAAGAAGTTCTTGTGTAAGTGGGTTCCTGAAACCTTTGCTTTCTGACCCTCCCCTGAAAGGGAGGGTGATCAGGCTTGTGACAGGGCAGGAAACAGGACCAGAGAAAGTGTTATTTGTCTTGATGTACTGATTTACTTTCTAATGAAGAATTTCTCTTAATAGAAAAATCTCCCAGAAACAGCAAGAAGCTGAAGGAATGGAGCTTTGCTGAGCAGGTGTGGGTGGTGTAGCCTTCTTTTATTACTAATCAGCATACTTATGCCATATATAGAAAAGGACATGAGGCTGTGCAAGGAACTTTCTAAAGACAAATACAGCCCTGCTTTGAACAGCAAGCAAGCTGCATGAGGTGGCTTGCAAGAAAAGTCATTTAATAATGTTCCCATTCTCTTGGCAAAAGAGGAAGGTGAAAATGGATTTACATGGTCCTCCCAAGGCAGATTCTCTTAGGGAGGGTGAGAAAGCTTGTGAAGAGCTAAGCAGGACAGTCAGGTAATCTGGACTTTGCAGCTTAGGGCAGTAGGTAGCATTTGTCCATGGTGTGGGGCATTTACTTCTTTCAGACTATGTAGTGGCTATAAAGCAGGCGCAGGTTCCACAGTCCCTAACTTCTGAAGTGCGTACAGAGTTCGATGGGAGGAGTGGAACACATGGTAGCAAATATCTGGAAGTCAATAAAAGAAAAGTAAATAATTTTCTAGTCATCAGAAGCTTTTCCATGCATGTTCCATAAGCACTGTTAGGGCATACTCTGCATAGCTCTGAGGCAGCTTGACTCCTGTGGCTCATTATTGCTCATGATGTTAAAGTCAGACACAGCAAAGCTATGAAATACACCAACACCATTTATAAGACTACTTTCAAATGCAGAGGTGACACATAAATATCCAGGTGCCCAGTCCAGAGTTCAAGATTTGGGGCTTCAGCTTAATTTATTTCAGCTAAAGGTGATTATTCATCTCTGGAGGTGTTTAAAAGAAGCAGAGATGTGGTACTAAGGGACATGGTCTAGCACCAGACTTGGTAGAGTTAGATAATGGTTGGACTCAATGATCTTAAATGACTGTTCCAACCAAAGGATTCTATGATTCTAGCTGCAGATATTAGAGCCCTAGGTGCACACTGAACGTAATGCAGTAACCCAATACATTTATTTTTGCTAGTTTTCAATCTGTGGTTTGCCAGAAGAACAAATAGTTTATTGCTTTTGCCGGTTCTCTGACCATTTAAAGATCAGAGTGTGTAAGGTCTCAGGAAACAAGCAGAAAGCTCTTAAAATGATATAAATTAGGAAATTTGCACTTACAAAGTATGTTTCTTTGAAAGGTTGCAGGGCAGTAACCATTTCCCTGGTTTGGGCATTGGAATAATTGAAAGCAGCAGTGCTTTTTAGATGCACTGTTGTTAGGCAGGAAGAAGATGCAACCTGTGCTTGACCGTGCCAGGCAGTCTCTGTTTCCTGACTATGGGACTGACCAGCTCCTGCATCCGCAGGCACAATTCCACTTTTCCTGTTTCTTCTGTTATTAGCAATGCAGTCGTGATGCTGGTCCCACATGCATAATTTATGCAAAGAAAGAGTTAGCATTGGAAAGTGTGATTTGCATCTGAAGATAGTGAAGTCTTTTCTGATTAGGAGGCAGGTTTCTTGAGGCAGAGGAAGTTCCATGGAAACATGAGGGGAAAACAAGCTGCCCATGGGGGTTGTGGAGTCTCCCTCTCTGGAGCTATTCAAAACTCACCTGGATGCCTTCCTGTGTGATCTGCTCTAGGTGATCCAGCTCTGCCCTAGGGAGGTGGACAGGATGATCTTTCAAGGTCCCTTCCAGCCCCTAACATTCTGTGGTTCTTGCAGTTCTGTAAGAAATGCATTTTCTTTTCTATCCAGTTATAATGATCATGCAAGATGTGACAAGGCAACAGGAGCACAGGACCAAAAGCCATCTGTTTCTTTCTTGGTATTTCATATTGCTTGGAGCAAGAAGGTGGCAAAGCTTACATGCTTAAATATGAGGGTATAAAATATGAGAATAACATGCTGTAAAGAAGTGCCTTTGAACCAAAGTCAGGACCTATTACCAGAGCTATTGTAAAACTGGCTGCCACTTGTGTTTGTGTGAACTTTGCTTTCAAGATATTTTACATATTTAATTTAGACAGTGCAAGTGGGAGGAAAGACAGCTTCCATTCCTGAAAATAAGTAGTCTCTTCCCAATTCTGATAGTTCTTCTTATTACTATTCTTGAGTTTAATTCTACCAGTAAAGACAGGGTTTCATTTTAAAGACTAAAGTTTACTGCTAATTCTGGACGTGGAATGTAAATGTTGAATTGCTTTCATTGATATTTAACTTTATGAAATGTAGCCTTCTGCAGGCACGGTTAGACTTTTGGCATTCTCAGGTCTGTCCATATCAAAGCCTAGCAGAGCTTTACTCTGCAGTTTATCCCAACCAGCTGTGTGTTTTGTCCTTTTTATTTCTGCTTGCCACATGACCTTCTGCTGTATTTACCCACTGTGTGGATTTTCACCCTGCAGAATGCATAATGGGAGTTTAAGCTCCAGTGGCAGACTTTAAAAGCCATACATTGGTGTTAGATTTGAATGCAATACACTGGGGGGGGGGAGTGCACATCTTGTATTAGCATTAACATGCTTTTACCCAACCCCTTTTCTGCTTCCTCCTCACACATTCTGTACCTTTGCAACCTTCAACTGCATGGTTTAGCTGCAGTCATCCACCGACTGTGGATGACCAGGTTGAAAAATACTGCCATAGATATACCTGGGGTTTAGAAAGGAAAGGGACATAATTGCCCTCTCTTTCATCTCAAGACTGAAGTGCTTTTTCAAAGAGATTTCTACTGCTAGCTAAAGACCATTCAGATGAGAAGAATACGTTTGGGATGTTTGGGCCAGTTAATACCCGCTTCCCTTTTTCTCTGTGTTATCAGAATAGCTCTATTTGTAAGATCACCCAACTTCTTAGACCTTTGTTAAAGTTTAGGTCAGTCCTGGAATCCTGTGCTTTTGTTGGCCTGTCACCAGTTGGATCATGTTTATTAGAGAGAGTCCATTTTTCCCCTTAACTACTTGCATAGCCCCTTTTCTCTTTTGTGGTGCAAGCCAAAATTCCTGGAAGCAGGTTTTACTGCCTGCAGGATATTAAAGACTGCCTTCTCCATGGATGTTTCCCTCTTCAACAGGCTGAATGCTACACCACCATTTATAATTTATTCAGTGGGTCCATTATTGATTCCCTGTGTATGTTTTTTTGTCTAGACTGAGGAAGGGCAAAAAGCCATTCTGCCTAAATCAGCTTGGGAGCTGTCAGAAGGAGGCATCCTTTCACAGATACAAGAGGTAGCGACTGATTGTTTTAACACAGTTGAACGTGAGTTTAAAGACAGTGACTCTTCAAAATACATTCTCAAAAGAGGAGTTCTGGGGTATATGTAACCCTCATTTTCGGTGGCTGACTGAAGAACAAGTAAGAAAACTCCATCCTTTTGTCTTCTTAAATTAATTGTACAACTGAGTAAATTGGCCGTGGCTCAGGATGCGTTGGCATCGAGCTGTGTATAGGCAAGCAGCTTAAAATTTGGATGAAATGAATACGTTTTAAGACCGTGATTCTATGAACATTTGTTGCTGCGTTTGTGGGAGATTATTTTCTTCCTTATCACTGAGTATGATTGTGAACTATAATAATCTCAGGCTTTCTAAGGCAAAGTCACAGAGCTGTTATTGCTAATAGCGAAGGTGTGAATTTAAAGCACAGTAGTTCTCTTTCAGTAGCTCTTTATCTGTATATTTGCTATTTTAAAAGTTGCTCTTATTTTCAGTTTTAAGTTAATCCACTCTGAGTGGATTAACTCCTTCTCAGCATGGAATAAGTATTTCCATGGGGAGCTAATGCAAATTCCTTTTTCTCAGAAGCTGTTTTGTCCTGCCCTCTTTGGACAAAGAAAGGGGCAGGCATTTGACATTTCCCAGACACCTCTCAGCTACTTCTCTCAGTTAAAGATTCCACCAGATTAGTGTTAGCAGAGTTTATGTAACCTTGATTTTTGCTTGAGTGACTGAAGCCACAGTATGAACCTGGCAGTGCAAGCCATCTGATTAGCCCAGTGTTAATGCCAGGGGAACCTGAGAGGTCAGGCTTTCATAAGATCCTGCTTCTGATTAACTTCAAATGAAAATAGTCACTTTTTTACCTTTGCTAATGCTGGTTCAGTGTGATTTTTCCTAGTCCAAAGAGTAGGGAAATAATGAAACTGAGGGACTTTGACCAAAAGATTTCAAATTTTATTTAGCAGCACTCTAACCTTCATTCTCATGATGGCATTGCCATTTGGCAGCACACCAAAAGACGTGACACAGAGCCTCCTAACTCATACATGAGTGCACTACAGACTATTATTTCAGTGCTTTGCTTATCGTAGGTACATCCTCTGAGTTCTTGGCCCAGGGTTTTCAGGTCTAAATTGCAGACAGGAGAAGGGCCTGCTTGTAATTAGAGCCATGTTATCAGGTGCCACTATACATGTGTAAAGCTGCAGATGAAAGCACTGAAATAAATAAAAATACTTTTCCACTTCCCCCTTGAAAACAGGAGGAAACTCCCCCAAAATGGCTTATGCAGTTGATCCTAGTAGCCACACATCTGGTGAGGTACCAAGTGCAAGTTCCAGCTCTCAATGTGGAACCTCAACACCAGGTAATCCTAAACACCTCATCCCTGGAGGTGTTTGAAAGAGGCAGAGATGTGATGCTGAGGGACATGGTTTAGCACCAGACTTGGAAGAGTAAGATAATGGTTGGACTTGATGATCTTAAAGGTCTTTCCCAACCAAAAGGATTCTGTAAAGCAAAAGTGAACTGCAGGGCAGAAGCACCAGGATGAGCTTGCAGCTGAGCCCTTGCTGAGGCAGGAGGATGCACACCTTTCCAAGCTGTGAAAAGAATTCTCTTCCTTGTTTTGTTTGGTGGTTTGTTGTGGGGTTTTTTTTTGGAATCAGTAAGGCAGGCATCTCCAGCCAGGGTCCTCTAGACTGGATCCTGTCTATTTTACACTGAGGAAGAAGCAAAGTGACACAGGAGCTATATTACACTTTAAACAACCTCCGACAAGAGAAGAACAAAAATATATTGATAGAAAGTCTCATCCATAATAGCAGTGAGAAGCAGGCCTGAGGAGCCTCATTTATATAAGCAGCAGCCTCTGTGTGAGGCTCAAGCCCTGTTTCTCCAGAGATATTTTGATTTTGACAGGCCTCTAAAAGATATAGCTACATATATCTTTATGAAGATGCCCCAGGAGAGCCTTCCAATCTGGGTACTGCCAATCCAAACCCCTGGTGCTCTGGCCGTTGCTGCTGCTCAGAGCTGTATGGTTTTATAGTTGTGTTTCTAATGATCATGGTCTGGGGGACTCCACAGAAAATGTCTTACACTTTTTCTGGATGATGGCCACTTTCTCTTTGCTATCAGCAAGGCTCAGCTGGAGTCTCTACTGAGTAGTGGATGAGGAATATCTTCCAGAAGTTTGGCTTCCCGGTCTCCTTAATTTCCGATGCTGTGACCTTTTTCATAAGACTAAGGATGGCAAACACGCTGCAAGAAGGTGTCAATTAATGCCTTGCCAGCTGACATCCCCCTTTTTATCAGCAGGCACTTTTTTTTTTCTCTGCTTGAACTTCCTGGACTTGGCTGAACTATCTGCAGTCCCCCAAATGGCTACACATCGCTGAGCGCTGAAATAGTTCCTAACTATAGCTGTTGTTCTCTTTAGCTGAAGTTTGTAACACACTTTGAGATCTTTGTCTGAGGGGTGAAACATCATCAGAAGCACAAAATAAAATTATTTCTAATTCAGAATGGAATGGCAGCCAGGCCAGTGGGGGGAAATTGAAAGGAAATTCAAAATGTATCCTTTGCACTTTAAAGTTTGACTGCAGCTTGGCACATGCATCAAAGAGATGACTAGTTTCCTTTAGGGTTTCAGTCTCTGCCTAAGAAGATCAAATCAAAAGCAATCTGAAGTTTCAAATTAGATTTATATTAAAAATCAATAATGGCATACAGACAGCTCTTGAAACACTCATGAAATGAGTGCAGCTCGTTTAAGGGCAGACTGTGATAATCCTTGCTTTGATTAGTAGTTTATATCATGGGTAGTCTCATTTAACTCAACCCAGCTCCTTACTGAATAGAGTGCTGTTCAGCAGGGAATCAAGCCAGCCTCATCCTTATGATTCCATAAGTAGCCCAGACAGTGGGCTACCTGCCCTGCTAGGTTGGGCCACATGGCTACACGTGCCTCAGGTATCAGCAGCTGCCCTGTGGTCTTCCCTAAGCTGGCTGTACCGCGTACATTTTAGCCGTACATTTTAGCCCTACATTTTAGCTCTGTGATTCTAAAGGCTATAAAGATTTCCTGCTATGTATTTTGTGCTGATTCATTTTTGCCCTGAGGGTGAAATAATTTGTTGATGCAAACACAATAACTGAGGAGCCTTAATGGCCTCCTGAGATGGCGGTGTAGCTTAGGTGCACCTAATAACACGAGAAATCTGCCTCGATGGTGCTTAGTACGAATACAGGTGCACCATGTATTTGATTTACATCTCATGTTAAAGCATTATTCTCCTATCCTGCAGCTCAATCACTGTGTCTAATCACAGGGTTTAGTAGTTTAAACAGCACACTAAGGGCCCAATTCAATTAAAAAATGTCCTGCAGAAATCTCTCTTTCATTTTTTTCCCCAGCCTTGTGCAAGCTTCCGCAGAGAAACTGTGAGGTTAGTTATTTATTTTAAATAAGGTAGTCCCTGGGATTCTTTCTATTCCTAGGCATCCTCTCCCTCTCTTTTTTTTGTATGTTTGGTCAGAATCCTTGGTACACTGGGGCATGCTGTTGTTGTAAAACTGGCATTTACAGAACTCATTCATTAGTTTGGAAAACTCTGGAAGTCAGTGAATGTCAGCAGCGGTAGAGGTTTGAAGCATCAGGACTTCTTGAAGAGGTCCAGTTCAGAACTTGCAATGATGCCACCAAGTACTCCCTGTGCAACTAGTTCTGCAACTTAATTAATCCAGTGTGGCAGTTTTAGGCTGATGCCTAGGGAAATTTCCCACAGATTGAGTAGAAAGTGGGAGAAGTAAACAAATAACCATTGGACATAAAAGGGAATATAATGATAAGGCCTAAATAATCCCAGAGCTCTGGTAACTGACAGAAAGTTAGTTGTGTAAACTAATTTTTTTTCCTTTTTGGCTTCTTTGCTCCAGCAGATACTGGTGGCTTCTGCTGGCTTTGCTGACCTTGGCTGCATTTCCTTGTTGTGGCTAAGTATTAACAAGCTACTCTCTGCTCTTCTCTCTTTTTCACCTTGTACAGGGGGGAAGGGAGAGGAGAAGGGGAAGCTGTTGGTAGCCCCCTGCTTTTGTCCAGGGGGGTTTTGTGTTCTTTATGAATTGTAAACACATGTGCATATTGTGTATTTTGTACATATTCATTGCTTTTCATATTTCTGGATTGTAGTTTTGCTTGTACATATAGCTTCATTTACTCCCACTGAGCTAGTCTGGCAGTTTTATTTTTGAGGGCAGTTTCAACCCACCACACCCAGCTACCCACGCAGTGCAGGACCCACACATGTCTCCTCAGCCTGAACATTCCAAGATATCAACTTCTATAGGATAGGATAAGATAGGATAGGATAGGATAGGATAGGATAGGATAGGATAGGATAGGATAGGATAGGATAGGATAGGATAGAATAAACCAGGTTGGAAGAGACCTTCAAGATCATCGTGTCCAACCTATCAACCAATCCAACACCACCTAAACAACTAAACCATAGAACCAAGCACCCCACCAAGTCTCCTCCTGAACACCTCCAATGATGGTGACTCCACCACCTCCCCGGGCAGCCCATTCCAATGGGCAATCACTCTCTCTGTGTAGAACTTCTTCCTCACATCCAGCCCAAACCTCCCCTGGTGCAGCCTGAGACTGTGTCCTCTTGTTCTGGTGCTGGCTGCCTGGGAGAAGAGACCAACCTCTGCCTGTCTACAACCTCCCTTCAGGTAGCTGTAGAGAGCAATAAGGTCACCCCTGAGTCTCCTCCTTTCCAGGCTAAGCAACCCCAGCTCCCTCAGCCTCTCCTCCTAGGACTTGTATTCCAAGTCCCTCACCAACTTGGTTGCCCTTCTCTGGACTCGTTCCAGCAAGTCAACCTCCTTCCTAAACTGAGGGGCCCAGAACTGGACACAGGACTCGAGGTGCAGCCTAACCAGTGCAGTGTACAGGGGCAGAATGACCTCCCTGCTCCTGCTGGCCACACTGTTCTTGATGCAGGCCAGGATGCCATTGCCCTTCTTGGCTGCCTGGGCACACTGCAGGCTCATGTTCAGCCTACCATCAACCAGCACCCCCAGGTCCCTCTCTACCTGGCTGCTCTCCAGCCACTCCACATATGGGAGGCTTCCTCTTCTGGTTGCTACTTCTGGGTTCCTGGGTTCTGGCTTTTTCTGATGCAATGCTGGTGGGACAAGGAGGGATAGGGGAGTAGTTTTCTAGCTTGGGCTTTTGGCTTGCTTGTTTTTGCTTGCTGCTTCTTTGCTCCATGATGCTTCTGCAAATGGGCTAAGGTAATTATGCATTTTGTACCATGTTTTTCTGATTTTGCTCAGTAAACTGAATTCTTATCTGACTTTTTTTGTGTCTCAATCCTGAGTTTGTGTGTGTTACTTTTCCTTCACTTCTTCACTCAGAAAGTACAAACAGGTAAACCCGCTGGTTCAGTTTGACCTGCTTTGTTCTGATTTAAACCATTAGAGTGTACAGCTTGAGGGCCACGTGGACAGGAAGAACAGGGAATGCTATTGCTACAAATCAATATATATCATCTGACTTAATGGAGTTACTCACTGGCACAGTTTTTATCATTGTAACACTGTTTTGCAAATTACCTCATTTGCTCATTGACAGGTGGTGGTGCCTGGTTTCATCGGCAATCCATAGCAATACCTTCACTGAGTCTCAGAGGCATTGTTTTCAGCCTATGCAAGAGATGAAAATTCAGAAAATTCATAAACCAAGAACACTTACACAGATGGCATCCTGGCCTGTATCAGGAGCAGTGTGGCCAGCAGGAGCAGGGAGGTCATTCTGCCCCTGTACACTGCACTGGTTAGGCCACACCTCGAGTCCTGTGTCCAGTTCTGGGCCCCTCAGTTTAGGAAGGAGGTTGACTTGCTGGAACGAGTCCAGAGAAGAGCAACAAAGTTGGTGAAGGGTTTGGAACACAGCCCTGTGAGGAGAGACTGAGGGAGCTGGGGTTGCTTAGCCTGGAGAGGAGGAGACTCAGCGGTGACCTCATTGCTCTCTACAACTACCTGAAGGGAGGTTGTAGACAGGCAGAGGTTGGTCTCTTCTCCCAGGCAGCCAGCACCAGAACAAGAGGACACAGTCTCAGGCTGTGCCAGGGGAGGTTTAGGCTGGAGGTTAGGAGGAAGTTCTACACAGAGAGAGTGATTGCCCATTGGAATGTGCTGCCTGGGGAGGTGGTGGAGTCACCATCACTGGAGGTGTTCAGGAGGAGACTTGATGGGGTGCTTGGTGCCATGGGTTAGTTGTTTAGGTGGTGTTGGATTGGCTTATGGGTTGGACGTGATGATCTTGAAGGTCTCTTCCAACCTGGTTTTTATTATTATTATTATTATTATTATTATTATTATTATTATTATTATTATTATTATTATTATTATTATTATTACTATTATTACTATTATTACTATTATTACTATATTACAATTGGAACTTCAAGGCCCATCATACTTTGCTCCAGCCAGCACTTTAATTTTTGAAGCTGGCATGACTGCATCATGGTATGAATAACAGCAGCAGGCTCAACCCAACCCATGACAACAGCAAAGAAAATGTCTGTTTACATTTCTGTTTAAGCACAAACATATTTCTGAGAACAAAAAAACCCAGGCCAAATGGCTGCAAAAGCAATATAACAGAGCATAGACATCTTATCTGGTTCACCAACAAAGCTGGGGAAGGGACTGAGAATAAATCTTATGAAGAGTGACTGAAGGAGCTGAGACTGTTCAGTTTGAAAAAGAGGAGGCTGAGGGGAGACCTCATTGCTGTCTACAACTACCTGAAAGGACATCACAGAGAGACTGGTGCTGGTCTCTTCTCACTGGTGTTAATGACAGAACAAGAGGCACCAGCCTCAAGCTGCGACTGGGTAGGTTTAGACTGGACATCAGGAATAAAATTTTCCCAGCAAGAGTGGTCAGGCATTGGAAGGTGCTGCCCAGGGAGGTGGCTGAGTCATCAACCCTGGACGTGTTGAAAGGTGGTTTGGATGTGGTGACTGGGGATGTGGTTTAGGGGTGCACCCTATAGAGTAGGGTTATTGCTTGAACTTGGTGATCCTGAGGGTCTTCTCCAACCTGAATGTTTCTGTGATTCTGTGATCTGTCAAAGCCAGGTAGGGTTGGTAGCTGCAGTTTTCCAACAGGCCTTAGCTGGCATGTCCAAGACATTGTGTAGTCTTGCCTGCTTTCTGGTGGATGCCAAATGGCTGGTGTTGCAGCCTAGTTGATAGACTTGCCTTGCAGGCCAGTGATCGAAACCAGGTAAAATAGCTGGATTAAGAGTGCAGTGGGTTTGCTTTATTCTTGCATCCATACGTTAAGTGGCACGTCAATGATGTATCGTTGTCCTCTCCACTGCCATCCTGGCCTCTTAATATACTACTAGAATTAACAGACAGTTGAGGAAAACATTACAGGGAGAAAATTTAATTACCACCCTCCCACCTTGCATTGCTGCAACTATCTAGAATAGAATAGAATAGAATAGAATAGAATAGAATAGAATAGAATAGAATAGAACAGAATAGAATAATTTGGAAGAGACCTTCACGATCATCGCGTCCAACCTATCAACCAACGCCACCTAATCAACTAACCCATGGCACCAAGCACCCCATCAAGTCTCCTCCTAAACACCTCCAGTGATGGTGACTCCACCATCTTGCTGGACAGCCCATTCCAATGGGCAATCACTCTTTCTGTGAAGAACTACTTCCTAACATCCATCCTAAACCTCCCCTGGTGCAGCTTGAGACTGTGTCCTCTTGTTCGGGTGCTGGTTGCCTGGGTGAATCCCCTCCTGGCTGCAACCTCCCTTCAGGTAGTTGTAGAGAGCAATAAGGTCACCCCTGAGTCTCCTCCTCTCCAGGCTAAGCCACCCCAGCTCCCTCAGCCTCTCCTCACAGGGCTGTGTTCCAAGCCCCTCCCCAGCTTTGTTGCCCTTCTCTGGACTCATTCCAGCAAGTCAACCTCCTTCCTAAACTGAGGGGCCCAGAACTGGACACAGGACTCAAGGTGTGGCCTAACCAGTGCTGAGTACAGGGCACAATGACTTCCCTGCTCCTGCTGACCACACTATTCGTGATACAGGCCAGGATGCCATTGGCCTTCTTGGCCACCTGGGCACACTGCAGGCTCATGTTCAGCCTACCATCGACCAGCACCCCCAGGTCCCTCTCTGCCTGACTGCTCTCCAGCCACTCTGACCCCAGCCTGTAGCTCTGCATGGGGTTGTTGTGGCCAATGTGTAGAACCTGGTACTTGGATGTGTTCAATCTCCTGCCCTTGGACTCTGCCCATCTGTCCAGCCTGTCCAGGTCCCTCTGCAAATCTCTCCTACCCTCTAACAGATCCACACCTGCCCCCAGCTTGGTGTCATCTGCAATTTTACTGATGATGGACTCAATGCCCTCATCCAGATCATCAATAAAGATGTTAAAGAGCATGGGGCCCAGCACTGATCCCTGGGGCACACCACTGGTGCCTGGCTGCCAGCTGGCTGTGGCACCATTCACCACCACTCTCTGGGCTCAGCCTCCAGCCAGTTCCTAACCCATCACAGTGTGCTCCCATCCAAGCCATGGGCTGACAGCTTGGCCAGGAGTTTGCTATGGGGAACAGTGTCAAAGGCCTTGCTGAAGTCCAGGTAGACTACATCCACAGCCTGCCCCACATCCACCAGGCAGTCACCTGATCATAGAAGGAGATCAGGTTGGTCAGGCAGGACCTGCCCTTCCTAAACCCATGCTGGCTGGGCCTGATCCCTTGGCCATCCTGTAAGTGCTGTGTGACTGCACTCTAGATGACCTGTTCCATGATCTTGCCTGGCACTGAGGTCAGGCTGATATTGTTCAGGTACAATGAAATCTACAACTGAAAACTAAAATGTTTTGAATTACTCAGTGCCCAGAACATCCCTGGATTTTCTGACTGCCTCTACATGGAGGTGTTTAGCCTCTGAATAAGAAATAACAGAGTGAGCAAATTAAAGATGCAAGCAACTTGTCAGGGCTGGCAGATCTAAGCCTTGGCCCATTGTTAACTCAATTACTGCATTAACTATAGATTCTTTCTTGAGAAGCCCAGACAATAAGTTACATGCATCCTTCATGATGTGATCCAGCTGCCAGAGAAAGAAATGGAAAATCCTTTGTTACTGTCAGTGAATGCTAGATTTGGCATAGGAAGGGACAATAGGAAGGGAACTTAAGCCTCCCTGAAGTTGGAGCTTTTGGAAAGATCCCAGCCAGCTGATCAGGGCGAATATTCCTGCAGCATTCATCACATGGAAATGTGAGGCCTCAGCAGTCAGCAGCAGAGACACCTTCAAGGGGGTGCTGGGTAGTCTTGGACCTATGAGCATAAATACCACTTGTGTACAAGTGGGTGCAGAGAAGGGCAGTGAAGCTGAGTAAGGATCTGGAGAACAGGTCTTGTGAGGAGCAGCTGGAGAACTGCAGTTGCTCTGGAGGAAGGGAGGAGGACACCTTCTCACCTCTGCAACTCCCTGAAAGGTGGTTGGTGCGAGATGGGTCTCTTCTCCCTAGTAACAAGCAATAAGATGAGAGGAAATGGCCTCAAATTACACCAGGGGAGGTTTAGATTTGATGCTTGAAGAATTTTCTCTGTTGCAAGGGTTCTCTAACACTGGAGCAGACTCCCCAGAGAGGTGGTCAAATCTGCATCTGTGGAAGTGTTCAAAAGAGGCAGAGATGTGGTGCTGAGGGACATGGTTTAGCACCAGACTTGGCAGAGTTAGACTCTGTTTGGATTTCATGATCTTAAAGGACTTTTCCAACTGAAACAATTCTATGATTTGAGTATTTTGTGATTCTGTACACTGGAATGGACCAAGGGATCGACGAGGCAATTTCAGTCTTGAGTATTAACCTGTATCAAGGTGCTCTGAGCACAGACTGAGACTTCAATTATTTTTCCTGAAGAGAATAAGTAAAAGAAATATTATTTGAGACAAATACATCATAGGGACTTTAAAATGACTGCTTTATCCACTCCAGAATACTGTGATGGAATTCTATAGCATAAAGTTTGTGTATAAAGGAAACCTTCTGTAAGATAATGAAGTTCTGTGACGCAAAACTTCAACAGTTTTACCTTGCCCTTCCTACTGGTAGTGAATACTTGATAATTCCTAATGATGCTCTCTTCAGTCCTTAGCAGTAATCTTTTGTTCTGCAGCAGAAAACAGTTTGGTAATGTAATTTCTCTATAAAACACTGCTACTAACCATATCCAAACTAATTAGGCACAGTCAGAAATAGCCTAAAAATGTAGCAGGCTCGCTGAATGAGCAGATTTGAAATTTGGCACTGTTCCTACTACACAACTTGATTGGGATGCTGTTGGCTATCCCTTCCCTTCTGGGCAGCGAGAGCCAGATTTGTGTGTCTCTTGCGATCTTTTCTGCCCCATATTGGTGCTGTGGGGAGAAGGGAACAGCCTGTGTGTAGCTGTTTTACTGGGATTCTTTTGCCTCTTCAGTGCAGCTTGGGGAGCTAGCATGTGTGGCAGCAAAAGCTGCAAGGGTGCAATGTGTGCTGACCAGTCCTGGCTGCCAGATGGTTTTAGTGACAATTAAGAGCAGTGCAAAGCGAGAGCTTCTTCTGGGCTTTTCTTAGAGTTCTGGGTGTAGAAAAGAGGCACAGCTTGCTGACAAGGCTATGCTAAGGCACATCACACGTACTTTTTCTCTCTAGCTTGATTTTTATTTAGTTCAAGAAAAGCTCTTAAACTGTCAGCTTCTGTGTTTTCTATTGGGAATTATCAACATTTTAGCAAATTTGTCCAATTTACTGATAACTTGGATACACAGAGCGTGCTCCCAAGGAGTTAAATTCTCCAGCTGAAGGAGATAATAGATGAACACTTGGTAATTAGTATCACAAGATTAAATATGAGAAATGAAAGTCCATGCATAAAGTGGCTATAGAAACAGGCCATGAAATATCCTGCCAATATAGCAGAAACTTGGGGGGGGGAGGGGGGAAGGAATTTTGATTTTTATAATCTTTGCACCTACTTGCTTTTGTGGCTTCTGTATAATCATCTTCTGCAGCTCTGAGCTTTCCTGTAGCTATAAAAACAAGATACAACTCTGAAGGAAGTCATAGTATGCAAATCTTCCCCACTCCTTGAAATCGTATTTTGTTGTTACTTGGTTATTTTCCCCTTTGCTTAAATCCAAATTAAACTTCCCTGCTATAGCCAAAATGCAAGGAAAAAGAATATTCATTTTGTCATTCTTAAAATAGTCTTTTTTTTTTTTCCTTTTTGTCCTGTGTTCGTAAGTTTTACCAGGAATACATGGATAGGTCATCAGTTCCTGGCACTGCTGCAGCAGTGTGTCCCAAGCACTGACACAGGCTGGGCAGTGACTGGCTTGAGAGCAGCCCTGAAGAGAAGGACTTGGGGATGTTGGTGGATGAGAAGCTCAACAGGAGCCACCAGTATGCACTTGCAGCCCAGAAAGCCAATCACATCCTGGGCTTCATCAAGAGAAGTGTGGCCAGCAGGTTGAGGGAAGTGATGCTCCTCCTCTGTTCTGCTCTGGTGAGATCCAGCCTGCAGTACTGCGTCCAGTTCTGGAGCCCCTATTACAGAAAGGATCTGGCTGTGCTGGAGCATGTCCACAAGCATGATCAGAGGGCTGGAGCACCTCTCCTACGAAGACACACTGAGAGAGTTTGAGCTGTGCTATCTGGAGAAGAGAAGGCTCCAAGGAGACCTTAAAGTGGCCTTCCAGTATCTGAAGGGGGCCTACAAGAAAGCTGGAGAGGGGCTTTTTAGGGTGTCAAGCTGTGATAGGACTAGGGGGAATGGAAAAAAAAAACAGAAATGGGGAGATTCAGATTGGATGTTAGGAAGAAATTCTTCACCATGAGGGTGATGAGACACTGAAACAGGTTGCCCAGGGAAGTGGTAGAATCCCCATCCCTGGAGGTTTTTAAGGCTCTGAGCAACCTGATCTAGTGTGAGGTGTCCCTGCCCATGGCAGGGGGCTTGGAACTAGATGATCCTTGAGGTCCCTTCCAACCCTAACAATTCTATGATTCTGTGCTGTTGCTACATGCAGGTATATGCACATTCCTGTACTTAGGGGGTGGCTGTCAGGGGACTGATAACATGGCATTTTTATTTTAAACATGTAAGAAGTACTCTTTGACTTAACTGAGATGAAAGATCTGATAAGCTAACATGTTCTTATTGCCAGAACTATACATTTGATTGGGGATGTTGACTGATGAAAAACTCAACATGAGCTGGCAATGTGCGTTTACAGCCCACAATTGCAACCATATCCTGGGCTGCACCAAAAGAAGCATGACCAGCAGGACAAGAGAGGTGATTCTTCCCTTCTGCTCTGCTCTCATGACACCCTGTGGTGGGTTGAAATTACCCCCAAAATACAGTTCCCAGACTATCTCAGTTGGAAGCAAATGAAGCTATATTTACAATTCAAACTACAATCCAGCAATAAGAAATTCAATGAATATGTACAAAATAGGCAATATTTACACAGATTTACAATTTATAAACAGCACAAGAACCCCCCTGGACCAAACCAGAGGGGTACCAATAGTTTCCCCTTTTCCAGCCACCTGTGCAAGGAAAAAAAGAGAAAGAGAAAAGCAGAGAGTAGTTTGTTAGTACTTAGCCACAAGGAGAATGCAGCCAAGGTCAGCAACAACCAAGCAAAAGCACCAGCTAGCATCTGCTAGAGCAAAGGACTGAGAAATAGTGAAGCTGTACAACTAACTTTATATTAGTTACCAGACCAATGGGATCATTTAGACCTTATCATTATTTCTCTTATGCATCCAATGATTTGTTTACATTCTGCCACTTTCTAAACAATCTGTGGAAAATTTCCTGACCAACCTGATCTCCTTCTATGATCAGGTGACCCGCCTGGTGGATGCAGGGCAGGCTGTGGATGTAGTCTACCTGGACCTCAGCAAGGCCTTTGACACTGTCCCCCACAGCAAACTCCTGGCCAAACTGTCAGCCCATGGCTTGGATGGGAGCACACTGTGATGGGTTAGGAAGTGGCTGGAGGGCTGAGCCCAGAGAGTGGTGGTGAATGGTGCCACAGCCAGCTGGCAGCCAGGCACCAGTGGTGTGCCCCAAGGATCAGTGCTGGGCCCCATGCTCTTTAACATCTTTATTGATGATCTGGATGAGGGCATTGAATCCATCATCAGTAAATTTGCTGATGACACCAAGCTGGGGGCAGGAGTTGAGCTGCTGGAGGGTAGAGAGGCTCTGCAGAGGGACCTGGACAGGCTGGACAGATGGGCAGAGTCCAAGGGCATGAGATTTAACACATCCAAGTGCCAGGTTCTGCACATGGCCACAGCAACCCCATGCAGTGCTACAAGCTGGGGTCAGAGTGGCTGGAGAGCAGCCAGGCAGAGAGGGACCTGGGGGTGCTGGTTGATGGTAGACTGAATATGAGCCTGCAGTGTGCCCAGGCAGCCAGGAGGGCCAGTGGCATCCTGGGCTGCATCAGGAACAGTGTGGCCAGCAGGAGCAGGGAGGTCATTCTGCCCCTGTACACTGCACTGGTTAGGCTGCACCTTGAGTACTGTGTCCACTTCTGGGCCCCTCAGTTTAGGAAGGAGGTTGACTTGCTGGAACGAGTCCAGAGAAGGGCAACAAAGTTGGTGAGGGGCTTGGAGCACAAGCCCTATGAGGAGAGATTGAGGGAGCTGGGGTTGCTTAGTCTGGAGAAGAGGAGACTCAGGGGTGACCTTATTGCTCTCTACAACTACCTGAAGGGGGGTTGTAGTGAGGCGGAGGTTGGTCTCTTCTCCCAGGCAACCAGCACCCGAACAAGAGGACACAGTCTCAGGCTGCGTCAGGGGAGGTTTAGGCTGGAGGTTAGGAGGAAGTTTTACACAGAGAGAGTGATTGCCCATTGGAATGGGCTGCCTGAGGAGGTGGTGGGGTCGCCATCGCTGGGGGTGTTCAGGGCGAGGCTTGACAGGATGCTTGGTTGCATGGTTTAGTTGATTAGGTGGTGTCGGATGATAGGTTGGACATGATGATCTCAAAGGTCTCTTCCAACCTGGTTAATTCTATTCTATTCTATTCTATTCTATTCCTAGACATCAGCCTAAAACTATCACAGACCCCACCTGGGGGCCCTGACACTAGAAGGACATCAAGCAGTTCCAGAGGAGGACAACAAAGATGATCTGAGGGCTGGAGCATCATTCCTCATATGGGGGTAGGCTGCAAGAGTTGGGACTCTTCAGCCTGGAGAAGGCTTTGGGACACCTTCCAGTACCTGAAGGGGCCACCAAGAAAGCTGGAGTTATAAAAAGGGCTTGTAGTGATAAGACAAAGGGGAATTGCTTTAAACTGGAGAAGAGTAGATTTAGACTGGATAGTAGGAAGAAATTCTTTACAGTGAGGGTGGTGAGGCACTGGAACAGGTTGCCCAGGAAAGTTGTGGATGCCTCTTTCAGGGAAGTGTTTAAGGCCATCTCAGATGGGCCCTTGAGCAACCTGGTCTAGTGGAAAATGTCCCTGCCCATGGCAGGGGGGTTGTAACCAGGTGATCTTTCAGGTCCCTTCCAACTCCAACCATTCTATGATTTTATGATCATACAGGTGCACACGGTCTTATCTCAGCCATGGTAAGTAAATACTTGGCTGCAATAAGTAATTATAAGGTGTGCTTCTGAAGCCCCCCTTCTCCTCTCACTGCAGGAAGCTGGCTTATTGAGTGGTAGATATAAACCTGTTCAGTTATACAAGTCACAGAAATGCTCTTGCAAATCTTCATTTATTCAGGACTGGTGGGAATGTGGTGTGGTTCTGGCACTGCACATAGCTAAAACCTGAATCCCTGCCTGTTCCTCTATGAAGGCTGAAGAGCAAGATGTATCAATGAAGCTGTATCATCTTCATGCCTGAGGCTCCCTGTCTATCACTGCAGCTTTCTGGCTGCATAGATACTGCCTTAGCAGACCAGGCTCAGGGGGGAAGGAATGAAGATCAGTATCCTTTGCATTTCATTTTAATTTGTCATGTTCCTCTAGGACATGTGGTGATTACCCTTTATAGTTAAAGCAATGTCGACAACTTTCAAATCAAGCTTCCTAGCATGATATAAGCTATGTCAAAGAACCCCAAACTTCAACAAACCCATGACCAAAAACAACTAACTCTTCATTAATCTAGCTCAAGAAGCAAGCCCTGATTCCAAAGTCCTACCACAAAGGTGTTAACCTGCTGGTTGACAAGATACCAAGTGATTTGTGGAGGTACAGATCCATTTATTTCCTAGGTAACTTCATTTACTGAAACAGGGAAATTAGCCCTTTACAAACTTCATTATGGAACTGCTATGTCTCAGTGTACTACCTGCAGTGGGTCATTAGCCATTTCTGATACTGAGCTGTTAAGAGGGAAAGGGACTGACTAGTCTGGGTTTGCCAGAAAACTAATGACAACTGGCATAATGCAGTTGCTGGTCACTTTCATGGTTAAATTCATTAGAATAGAATAGAATAGAATAGAATAGAATAGAATAGAATAGAATAGAATAGAATAGAATAGAATAGACCAGGTTGGAAGAGACCTTAGAGATCATCAAGTCCAACCTATTATCCTATACCACCTAATTAACTAAACCATGCAACCAAGCACCCCATTGAGTCTCCTCCTGAACACCCCCAGTGATGGTGACTCCACCACCTCCCCGGGCAGCCCATTCCAATGGGCAATCACTCTCTCTGTATAGAACTTCCTCCTAACCTCCAGCCTAAACCTCCCCTGGTACAGCCTGAGACTGTGTCCTCTTGTTCTGGTGCTGGTTGCCTGGGAGAAGAGACCAACCCCTTCCTGGCTACAACCACCTTTCAGGTAGTTGTAGAGAGCAATAAGGTCACCCCTGAGTCTCCTCTTCTCCAGGCTAAGCAACCCCAGCTCCCTCAGCCTCTCCTCATAGGGCTTGTGTTCCAAACCCCTCACCAACTTTGTTGCCCTTCTCTGGACATGTTCCAGCAACTCAACATCTCTCCTAAACTGAGGTGCTGTGACAGTTTTAGGCTGTGCCTTTAAGGAAAGGCTAGCTACTGAGTACTCTAGCTGAATGTTTTGGTGTAAAAAGGAAAACAAAGATAATTCTAAATGGATTTCATTGGTAGATCAGTAGGAATGTAGCTTTAAGAACTTAGTTGGAGTTCAGTCTGTTCAGCCAGCCTGGGCAGTTGCTTTCTTTCTTCTGCTCTTGGCGGTGCTGACCTTGGACTAATGAGATAAGAAACTAACTTTTTTTTTCCCCCCCCTTAACATCTGCTTTGAACTAACAAAATTTCCCTTAATATCAATTTTCTCTCTTTAATCCTATTTGGGAAAAGGGAGGAAGGGGGGAAAGGGGTTTTAGGGAGGACCCAGAGGGGGATTCTCCTCCGGAGGGAGTTTGTGTGTCACCTTCTTTCCTGTATCTTTTTGTATCTCCTGCCAATACTGTGTATTTTGTATCTATTGATTGCATGTCATTCTGCTTGTAAAAACACAGCCTTTTCCATTTGCTTCTCCGACTGAGCTAGCTGTGGTTTGGGGGGGGGGGGGGGGGTGGGGTGGGGCGGAGAATTGGACTTTCTCACTACCTCAGGGGCCCAGGACTGGACACAGTGCTCAAGGTGTGGCCTAACCAGTGCTGAGTACAGGGGCACAATGACTTCCCTGCTCCTGCTGGCCACACTTTTCCTGTAGGCCAGGATGCCATTGGCCTTTTTGGGTGCCTGGGCAAGCTGTAGGCTCATGTTCAGCCTACTATCAACCAGTACCCCTAGGTCCCTTTCTGCATAGGTCCCTCTCTGCCTGGCTGCTCTCCAGCCACTCTGACCCCAGCCTGTAGCACTGCATGGGGTTGCTGTGGCCAATGTGCAGAACCTGGCACTTGGATGTGTTCAATCTCATGCCCTTGGACTCTGCCCATCTGTCCAGCCTGTCCAGGTCCCTCTGCAGAGCTCTCCTACCCTCTAAGAGATCAACACCATGAGTACAGGACTGATCTAACTGAAGAGGTATTACTCAACATTTTGGAATACAATGGTAGAACCTTGTCTTCAAAAACATCCAATAACGATTGTCCCTCTGCATTTGTACAGCAGGATTAGGTCAAATGCAGGCAACTGCAGATAAAGACAGGGACTGGTTTATAATTTAAACATTCTATTAATTTATTAAATAACTGAGCATGGCTTTGTGGTATCTATTCATTAGGAAGCTCGAGATGCTTTACAGTTCTGACATTGGTCTTGTCTTGTGGATTAAATCTGCGCAGCGAGGGAATTAATTTTGAATAATCCATTCTTCTGAAGAGAAAAAAGACAACAATTAGCATTGTCAAAATAATGTTTCCTAAGATGTCTCCAAAAGCAATTCATTCAAAGGAAATTCTTTTCTTAATGTTATGCATGTTATTAATCACATGCTCTTAACTTCAGAGAAAGGTTTGTGAGACATAATATTGAATTTCCTCAGTTGTCGTTTTCCAAATGTATTATTTTTAATACATGAGCTTTCCTTATTAGAAGAAATCATCCTATTTCTCACTGCATCTTTCTCCTTCACGTGGAGTGCCATATGTGTATTGTCAAAGACATGCTAACATGGGCCGGCCACTGAAATCTGAGTAGATGCCAGCTGTTTGGGGACATCACACCGATGAAAACTGTCCTACACCCTTCAGCACATCTTAGAGAAAAAGCAACTTTTCCAGTCAGCAGTTGCTTCTTCACTGCAGGGAAATAGAATAGAATGGAATGGAATGGAATGGAATGGAATGGAATGGAATGGAATGGAATGGAATGGAATAGAATAGAATAGAATAGAATAGAATAGAATAGAATAGAATAGAATAGAATAGAATAGAATAGAATAGAATAGACCAGGTTGGAAGAGACCTTCAAGATCATCACATCCAACCTATCATCCAACACCATCTAATCAACTAAACCATGCAACCAAGCACCCCATCAAAGCTCCTCCTGAACACCCCCAGTGATGGTGACTCCACCACCTCCACGGGCAGCCCATTCCAATGGGCAATCACTCTCTCTGTGTAGAACTTCCTCCTAACATCCAGTCTGAACCTCCCCTGGCACAGCTTGAGACTGTGTCCTCTTGTTCTGGTGCTGGCTGCCTGGGAGAAGAGACCTACCTCTGCCTGGCTGCAACCTCCCTTCAGGTAGCTGTAGAGAGGAATAAGGTCTCTGAGTCTCCTCTTCTCCAGGCTAAACAACCCCAGCTCCCTCAGCCTCTCCTCACAGGGCTGTGCTCAAGGCCTCTCCCCAGCCTTGTTGCCCTTCTCTGGACACCTTCAAGTGTCTCGATGTCCTTCTTAAACTGAGGGGCCCAGAACTGGACACAGGACTCAAGGTGTGGCCTAACCAATGCAGAGTCCAGGGGCACAATGACCTCCCTGCTCCTGCTGGCCACACTATTCCTAATGCAGGCCAGGATGCCGTTGGCCTTCTTGGCCACCTGGGCACACTGCTGGCTCATGTTTAGGCGGGTGTCAATCAGCACCCCCAGGTCCCTCTCTGTTTGGCAACTCTCCAGCCACTCTGACCCCAGCCTGTAGCTCTGCATGGGGTTGTGGCCAAAGTGCAGCCCCTGGCACTTGGACTTGTTGAATGCCATCCTGTTGGACTCTGCCCATCTGTCCAGTCAGTCGAGGTCCCTCTGCAGAGCCTTTCCACCCTCTAACTGACCAACATCTGCTCCCAACTTGGTGTCATCTGCAAACTTGCTGATGACTGACTCAACCCCCTCATCCAGATCATCAATGACGATGTTAAAGAGGATGGGGCCCAGCACTGATCCCTGGGGCACACCACTGGTGCCTGGCTGCCAGCTGGCTGTGGCACCATTCACCACCACTCTCTGGGCTCGGCCCTCCAGCCAGTTCCTAACTGGACACAGGACTCAAGGTGTGGCCTAACCAATGCAGAGTAGAGGGGCACAATGACTTCCCTATATCTTTTACAGCTTACAAGATTTGTTTGTAATGCATACTTTACAAAATAATTATATTTTAGATTGGATGCATTTGAAACAGTAACATAAAAAATACTTGCTGGAGTTTTCCCCTCAAACTGATGGGTATCTGTGAGTGCCTGAAATTGCTGCTTATTTTATTAACAGAGGAGACTGAAACCACCATTATTTAAGGACATTCTCCCATATAAAATCAATACAAAAATCCCTAGTTCCATTAGTAGGAAATGGTGGGTTTAAGAATATAGATACATGTATCAGCAAGTGAGTCAAACAGCCTGCTCCTTGCTCACTTGCCCGAGGACAGGCACAGCTTAGCTGCTCCCTCCTGGCCACCCTTGTGCATCCTGTGTTAACAACCGGCCAGCCCCACAGGGATGGCTCCACCAGTGTCAGAGGGCACCTCAAACTGCAATAGGCAACTGTGCAGCTGAGCTGAGCCCAGGAGGGATCCAGTTTAGCCCCATTTAAGATCCAATTAGCCTATTTTTGTTTCATTTTATCCTTGTAATTGGTGTGAAGCCTCTGCCTGCTCCACTCCTTAATGGAAACTTCTTTCTGCCTCCCCAGTCAGGTGCAACATGCCTGCTTTAATGTCTGTTGTTATTTCATACAGTTCAAGTACTGAATTAATCATTCATATTAATTAAAGAATTAATGGCTATTCGAAATACCTAAGTTTCTAAGAAGAACCTTAATTATTTTTCAAAGAGTGGATTTCATTGTACAGTGATAATTGAGTAGTTGTAGTGAAGGATGCTTATGGTCAGGATTGTGCCCCAAACATTTCTGGAACATACTCCTCTGAGTGTTAACCCTCTTTTTGTTTCCCTCTCCTTTCTGGGGGCAACAGGGGGTACCCTGGCGCCACTGAGTCCAGGTAAACAGCCTGGGTATGGCATATACTTACACCGTATTTGGTAGGTGTTAGTCCATTGGTTAACCTTGCATTAGCAACAGACTGCTCATTGGGCCAGTATTCCCTGGGGCAAATGGTAAATAGGGGTCGTTTGGTAAATGAGCCCCCCCACGTCCTGTTGGAGCCTGTGAGTGTGTGCCTGCCAGTGCTGCTGTGGTTCACCTTGCCCCAGACTCAAGCCAGTGCCCCAAGAGGCCTCACGCTCCTTTGCCACCGTCACCCTGCTGCGTGCAGTGCCGTGGACAGTACCCGGTGGGATCAACCACTGCGCGATCCCTTGCTGCAGGAGGAGCGCCAGCAGCCCGTGTGAGCCAGCGTCGCTGACCTGCCACAGCCCCCCTCGAGCGGGAGCCCTTTGTGTGCTGGGAGGAGCAGCAGCCACGCGGTGCAGCCACGTGGCCGGCGCCACTTCCTGTCTCCGTCTTACGGCACATCCGTGCCACGTTTCTGGACCATAAACATTATTAAGGGTGTTATAGAATTGTATTAAACACAATACATCACCGAATAGAAAATTTTGGCAATTTATTAAGTAACGAGGCAGGAGCAAACACAGCGCTGGGCGACAGGGGAGTCTCCGCTCCGCCAACTGCCGCGCTTAACACGAGTTCCCGTCCCCCTTTATAATTTTTCCTCCTTTGATTGACGCCCTCCTTCTCAAAACTTCGTGGCTCTACTCTGCGCATGTGCACCCAGTCTCTTCCAGGTCTCCCCCGCCTCGCCTCCCGCTGGTCGCAGCGACGAAGATCAGCAGTCCCCCCCAGCGGCTCCTCAGATGACAGCCCCGGTCCTGCCCCGTGGGCACGCCCATACACACAGAGTAAGGTTTTATGGACAAAACTAATCAGATGGACAAAACCAATCAGGATGTACATCCCATTCTATCACAAGGGGAGACCTCACGAAGTCCTCAGCTTGTAAGCCAAGCCTTTCTCTATAGAGTTTCCAGTTAAGGTAGCGTTTGGATTGCTGCGGGTGGAGGGTTGCCGGTCACCGACCAACCCCTCCCTGCCGCTTTCTGAATTCGTTTGGATTCTAAGTTCTGTGAATGGTTTGATTCAAGTGCCCACACACAAACATTCTGTAAAGATAGCTTCACTAACCCTGTGAAGGGTGACTGTAAATACCCCCTTACAGAGTTTGTAAATCAATTTAACATATATTCCCGTTGGTGTATCTGCTGCTCATTTTCTGAGGGCATATTCACAACAGTAGTGCTATCTGGTGGGAGGTTTGTTTTGGGGGCAGGGGGGTGTGCTTTGTTAGTCTCTGTTTGCTCAGGTTTGGTTTGTTTGGGCTGGGTGGGTTTGGGGGTGTTGTGTTTGGTTTGTTTTTTCATTTGGTTTGGGTGTGGGGTGGTTTTTTTGACATCTCCTGTTTGATAATTGGGTCCAGTTTTATATCAAATACAACAAGACATCCCTGTGATGTTTTCTAACAAAGAGCACAGCTGCCATGTCTCATGGAGGAAGGCAAAGCTTGTGTTCATTGTTCCACCCTTTCCAAGGCATTCACCACCTTCAGGGGAGGCGAGGGGATGAATTTCTCCGTGTTGCCTGACACATCCTGCCAGAAGAGTTTTTATTTGCTCAACTGGCAAGAGTATCAAATCCAACAACTCCAAAGGGATGAAAAACCAATATTTTTGATACAGAAACCAATCAAATCCTGCTGGTTTTATCAGTGAGTTCTTAAAGGGAGAAGTGGCACTTACCAACTGTTTATCCAACCTCAGAAAAACCCCAGAGAAACAAACAAAACCCACAAACCAACCAAATAAAAAGGCCAGACCAAATTTCAGCTGCCAGCATTTTGAAATGACCAAGGTAAATCTTTGTATCACAATCCCCAGCTGCTGGATGGGTAAATGTTCTTCTACAGAAGGGCTTTGCTGCTTTTTTTTTTTCATAGGTGCTCCTTCTAATCGAGGGTCAGCCACACAGCCAGGAGAGGCTGGCAGAGCTCCCCTGTGTTTCCAGTGTGAGGCTGATAATATCAGTGGGATTGAGCATTATCCCAGGGGAATGGTCCCTCACTGCTGTACATAAATATACATAGATGGGCAGAGTCCAAGGGCAGGAGATTGAACACATCCAAGTGCCAGGTTCTGCACATTGGCCACAGCAACCCCATGCAGTGCTACAGGCTGGGGTCAGAGTGGCTGAGAGCAGCCAGGCAGAGAGGGCCTGGGGGTGCTGGTTGATGGTAGGGTGAACATGAGCCTGCAGTGTGCCCAGGCAGCCAAGAGGGCCAATGGCAGCCTGGCCTGCATCAGGAACAGTGTGGCCAGCAGGAGCAGGGAGGTCATTCTGCCCCTGTACACTGCACTGGTTAGGCCACACCTTGAGTTCTGTGTCCAGTTCTGGGCCCCTCAGTTTAGGAAGGAGGTTGACTTGCTGGAACAAGTCCAGAGAAGGGCAACAAAGTTGGTGAGGGGTTTGGAGCACAAGCCCTATGAGGAGAGGCTGAGGGAGCTGGGGTTGCTTAGCCTGGAGAAGAGGAGACTCAAGGGTGACCTTATTGCTCTCTACAACTACCTGAAGGGAGGTAGTAGACAGGCAGAGGTTGGTCTCTTCTCCCAGGCAACCAGCACCAGAACAAGAGGACACAGTGTCAGGCTGCACCAGGGGAGGTTTAGGCTGGATGTTAGGAAGAAGTTCTACACAGAGAGAGTGATTGCCCATTGGAATGGGCTGCCTGGGGAGGTGGTGGAGTCACCATCATTGAAGGTGTTCAGGAGGAGACCTGATGGGGTGCTTGGTGCCATGGATTAGTTGTTCAGGTGGGCTGGATTGGTTGAGGGGTTGGACATGATGATCCAGAAGGTCTCTTCCAACCTGGTTTTTCATTATTATTATTGTTATTATTAGTAGTAGTAGTCGTAGTATGGCTGCAGCAATGCCAAGGAGGTTATGATAATAAAAACATCAATGCAGGTCTCAGAAGTGTCATGTCCGAGTGGAGGACAACAATCCCCTTCCTACTCCTGGCAGATTTGCTATGTTGTCCCCAGGGGCAGCAGCACAGACTGCTGCTTTGGGTGGGAGAGGAGGAGCACAAGACCTCAGAGGGATTTTGGCAGCATAGGTCTCTGCCAGCACTCCCTGGGAGGCTGCATCTGCTGCCACCAAAACACAGCAGCAGCAGGTGACAGACTCCTCCCTGTCCTTTGCCGGCCATCACGCTGCAAGGGAGCTATCACTGTCTCTTCTCTCCAGATGTATCTCTTCTGGGCTCAGGAGAGAAAAAAGGAAGGTCTCTCACTTCCCTTCCCTTAGGGTCTTGCACGGGTGTTGGCCCTCACACCTGGGAGCATGGCCCAGCATGGCCTTCTGGCTGCAAGCTCAGCCCTCCCACTTGGCTTTGCAGTGGATGAGCATCAAGAATTTGCCTGGGCTAATCACAAGTGACAGTTGGACTTGATCTTAGAGGTCTTTTCCAACCCTAATGATTCTGTGACTAATGCTGTCAGGAATCCCATGAGGCATGAAGAGAGGCCAACCATAGCCTATAATCAAGGGGAGAGGTCCACCTCCAGCAGTCTCTCCTGCAAAGCCTGGAGAACAGCAGACATGGATCCAGTTGTGGACAACTACCTGCTCCCTGTTAGAGCACTGCCAGCCCCTTCCTCTAGCCTCAGCCTTTCTCTGCTGCAGTTCCTGCAAGTCCTTGTGTGCCTTTTCTGAGCTGGAGGCAAGATGTGCCAAAGCTAAAGGCGAAAGGCTCCTTCAGCACTGTTTCCACATTGTTGTACGTCTCAATTCCTTCACTCCAGAGAATAAGTTAATTGAAGGCAACTCAAGTCACTAACGAATCTGCAGCTGCACAGGAGCCTTACATCACCACCAGGCCACTCACCCACCAGACCCCTCTTGTTTCCTCACCTTCACCTCCAAGTTTCTCTTGTTGCTGTTTTCCTCAGCAAAGCAGCTGCTCATGCATGGCACCTCTAAAAGGGGGTTGGTGAGCAGGTGTCTCCAGCTTGCCACAGACAAATTACATCTGCTGCCTGCTCAGAAAGAAATACTGGCCACCAATGTGTGGAGAAGGCCCTCAGAGCCACAGCCTGTCCAGGGGGACCAGGTCACCACTAGCACCAGCCATTATGACCCTGCACTGCAGGAATGCTCACACCCGCCGGCATCACACGGCTTCCAGGCAATTAAAATAGGACATAAATATGCCTCTACAACAAGTGAATTTCGTGCAGAAGCAAACTGTAGAAGAAGGGATAGTGTCTGCTCCAGGCTTTTCTTTCTCCCCCATCTTTCTTCTCAGGTTTTTCTCTTGTGGAAGCCCCTGTAAATATGGAGTCTCAACAGTAACATGTGCTGCTCATTAGCACATCCCGAAGCCCACCTGAGCTCCTTGGCCTCTTCCAATCCTTGCCCTGAGGCCAGCCTGCTGCTAGTGCCAAAGCAGCAGAAAGGCTGGGTTTGGGGGAGGGGGCAGCTCCAAAAGACAGCTTTAGGAGCAGGGTGGAAAGACATCACACAAAGGCTGTTTGCTAGAAGTGTGAGGAGGCAGGACAAGGGAAATGAGAGACGGGAATCAGCGAGAGGAGGGAAGGAAGAGGTTTGCAGACTTTCCACCAGCTTTTTCTGTCCTAGAGCTTGGTGTTGAGTCTGCAAGAGCAGAAATAGTCTCTCTGTTCCCAAAGGATGAAGAAGTAGGCAAAGGCAGAGAGTGGGCTGAGGCTAGGCAAAGGGACAGAAGAGAAAGAGAAGAAGGAAGAGATTCATATGGGCCACCTTCCACGTTGGCAGCTGGCATAAAGCTTGCAAGGCAATTCTAGAAATAGAATGAGCTCCAGGAGAAAAATAATCAAACTTCTTCAAACTTCTCGTGTGATTAAGGCATTGCTGCATGAAGTGTCTGTATCTCTGCAAAACTCCTGGTTTTGTCTGGCTGTTATGCAGCAGGTCAGGAGCAGCAAGGGGTGCTCCAAGCAGGGGAAAACGAAAACCAAATTTTAAACGTTTTAAAAACTCCACTTCCTAATAAATAATTTTGGTCTGGGTTTGAATTTTGCTTTGCTAAAGGCTGTCAGGCAACGGAAGAGGCATTATTATGCTGTGTAAAGAGTAATCAAAAGAATCTTGCATGATGTCAGTGCTTGAAATATGCAAATATGATAGCCCCACAGCTCCCCAAAATTCTGCTTGGCAGGAAGTCTCGGCCGGAACACAAAGATCATCGTCTTCAAATAAGCAGGTGTAACAAGCTGCACAGAGAGCTGCAAACACAAGCTCATCACAGCTATGGGCACATCCAGATCTCAGCATCGAGGCAGGTAGATTTTAAGTAGGAAAGGGAAGAAAGTTGTCTTTTAGGGTGGATTTGGATGAGCTTTAGTGAAGCAACTGCACATTTAATGCAGAAGGGAGACTTCCCAGGGTGTATTTATAGAGCAGCTGCCGTGATGCAAATTGTTTCTGGTGCTGTGAGGCCAAAGCCATGGGGGCTGAGCACCACAGCACAGCCTTCTCTTTCCTTCCTGAGTCCTCACTCAAACCAGGTCATCCCCAAGCTGCCATCCAGTGCTTTTGAGCCTCATATTATTTAGTGTCTGTCTTTATCACTACACATAAACTGGCTGCAATTCTACATAAAATGGAGAAAGAAACAGTAGGAACAGTTGTGGTGGTTTGGCCCTGGCTGGGGGCCAGATGCCCACCAAAGCTGCTCTGTCCTTCCCCTCCTTAAATGGCTGGGGGAGAGGTAAAATATAGGGGTCAAGATAGGAGATTAATGGGGCAAAAGTGAAAGCAAAGGCTGTGTGCAGAAGCAAGAGCAAACACTTCTCTACTTCCCATCAGCAGATGATGTCCAGCTGCTTCCCAGGAAGCAGGGCTTCAATACATGTAGCTGTTGCTCTGGAGGACAAATACCTTTTATGAGTGCCACACACACAGACACACTTCCACTTAGCTTTTATATCTAAGCTGATGTATGGTATGGAATATCCCTTTGGTCACTTTGGGTCAGCTGGCCAAAGTGGCCTCCCAAAATCTTGCCCATCCCTCAGCCTACAGCTGGGAGAAGGAATGTTGCAAAAGCGCAGCCTGGGTGCTGTGTGAGCGCTGCTCAGCAGCAGCTACAACAGTGATGTGTTGTTAACACCCAGCTACCATTACAAAACACAGCACTATGAAAATGCTATGGGAAGAACTAAGTCCAGCTCAGCCAAACCCAGTAAAATAGTGCACTACACATTTCATTCTGAGGTGGATGTCCTTTGGTACCTTCTTTCAGTGTAAGGGCTTGATTCTCATCTCATCCAATCCACAGCACGCCGGCGCTCCCCTGAATTTGGTGAATTTATCTCAGCATCTGAGATCAGGATCAGACCTCAGTGCTTTCTTTTCCTTTTTTTGGTGAGTCTGTGTGTTTTGGGTTTTTTTGTTCTTCTGGTTTTCAAAACACAGCAGCTCTTTCTGCTCACTGCGGAGCGTGAGTGGCGGGAGGTTTTTGCCTGAGGAACAATGCGTCTTTCTCAGCGCACTGTACAGAATTCCCATCTTGTGCATTAGAATAGACGTTGAAACAGTTCTAATTAACATTTTTAATTTGCATTTTAATTGCCTTCCAGGGTATGAAATGACATGTCTGGATAAAGGAGTGTTTTTCTTAGTGCCAGTGGTTTGCACAATCCTAGTGAGATGGCAGGGACGGAAGCACCCTGACCGCTGGTCGTTGTGCAGGATTTCCCGTAAATCAGGCAGGGCTGGAGCCAGAACCCAAGATGGTTCAGCTGAAGCTGATCACATGGCTGTTTGATTGTTTGTAATTAATGGAACTCCCATAACCAATTATTGTTCAGAACTGTACAGACAAAATTTATAACCTTGAATTTAAAATTGCCAGTTGCAAAGAACTGGCTCAATCACATGAGCTTCCAGCTCGTGCACCCTGCAGTTACCCAAAGGTCAGGGTGAAATCATCCTGAACCTCTTTTTTTTTTCATCCAGACAGGGTGAGCCTCCCAGATTTTCACCTCTCAGAGCAAATTTTCCAGTCTTTTTCCCATCTCCACAGGTCCTCCTGGTGTCAGTTTCAACTTCTAGCAAAACCATGCTCGAGTTGGAGATGTCTGACCTGGGATGTTTTCACATTTCAGCTATAGGGATGCCAAATGTGGAGGACCTTCTGCTGGCTTCAAGCACTCAGCTGCTGCTTTTGATCTTGCCATGGCAGAGCCTGGGCATACTGGGCACTGTCTGCCAGCCAGACCCATAGCCAAGTGCTTTTTGGTTTAGAGGTCTTCTACCTGAGGCAAAGTCACTCTGGTCCATGTCCTTGTGTTTAGGGCTATGACAGCATATTTGGCCATACTGAAACACAGCCCAATTTGCTGCACCTCATCTTCTGAAAAATGCAGAGCAGAGTGATCAGTCCTAGGCAGCGTCCCCTCCAGGCCAGGACTTGTTGCATCTATAAAAATGTTTCAGTACAACTTTGAGGGGGAGGAGGAAGCAAGTTTCCCCGTCAAGATCTACCAGTTAAATCATGTCAAGACATGAGGCATTACCTGGAGGACCCTACAAAACATATAGCCTCCTGAAGATGATTCCTCATTTAATTACATCAGTTAAGTGGGGTTTAATTCATTTAGTGTATGCCCTGTCAAAATTATATCATTCCTGTTTCCTCCCCAAAATATCAGGCCTCGGTGCCAAGTCATGTGCCTTACAGAAGTCTATTACCTTAACACTATTTCATTTGTCATCCAGATTTGTGATCTCATAAAAAGATATCAGATTAGTTTGAGAAGCTCCATTTTACTTAAACCCACCCTGATTAGCATTTAATTTTATTAGCCTCTTTTGATTCTTTATTACTCAAGCCTTACACAATCAATCCCATCACTGTTGTTTTATAGGGATCAAAGTCAGGCTAATGCTCTCTCACTTTGGCCATTCTCTTTCTCTGTTTAAAACTACTGCCACAACTTCAGCACTCTCTGGACTACTCAGATTTGTCTCCTGTCCTAAGGTGTCTGCAAATTCATTGTTAGCACTCAAAAAAGCTCCTCAGCAAACTTCTCAGGTGCAAAGTTCTGACAAAATAAACTTTGGAAAGTGCTGTTTAACATGCCAGGCAAGGGCTGCTAAGCTTAGAAGTCACCAACAAGGTGTGGTGTCCCCACCACCACCTGGGCATTGTGTCTGCAGAAAGCAAAGATACTAATTTCAAAGCCTTAAACTTGTTAATAATAATGTTGTTGCATCTCCCATTCCCATCTGCTTTTGAAGTCCTTTTGTTACCATTTCAAGACACTGATACTCTCTGTGCACAGAACAGAGGGCCATGACAATGATCGGGGGGTTGGAGCACCTCTGCTATGAGGACAGGCTGAGGGAGCTGGGGTTGTTCAGCCTGAAGAAAAGGAGGCTCCAGGGAGACCTAACAGCAGCATTCAGGACCTGAAGGGGGCCTACAGGAAGGATGGGGAGAGGCTGTTTTACAAAGGCCTGCAGTGACAGGACAAGGGGTAATGGCTGCACACTAGAGGAGATTTAGATTGGATATTAGAAACAAGGTCTTCACCAAAAGAGTAGTGGAATACTGGAACAGGTTGCCTGGGAAGGTGCATGGGGCCCCACCTCTGGCCATATTCAAGGTGAGGCTCGATAGGGCTCTGGGCAGCCTGATGTAGTTGAGGATGCCCCTGCTTACTGCAGAGGGGGTTGGACTAGATGACCTTTGCAGGTCCTTCTAACCCAGACCATTCTATGATTTGTTTTCTGTGTCATCTTTTAACACAAATTTCTCCCAAGTTTGGTGTGCTTTCTTTTTGCCATCAGAACCAGGGTGGGTTGGGGTTTTTTTCAAACTGGTTTGGGTCTTTCTGAATTCTGTGACTGTTCCTTGGCAAACTTGATTAAAATGCTCCCAAGTACCAGACATATATCTTCCTGCTTAAATGTATTTTCTTCTGACTGATGTGTTGGTAGGTGGCTTTGGGAAATCACTCTTTCAAAGGACAAAGGGGTTTTCTGACTTGTCCTACATCCTTGGTTTCTGTTCACGCAGTGTTTGCAATCAAAGTGATAGCTGCTGATACTTCAGCATCCATGCTCTGTGAAGCCATTCTTGTCCATCAAGATGAGACCTGGAGTAGGTGTTGTTTCTCCTAGAAGTAGCCTTTTCATCAGAAAACTGATCTCAGAAATTCTGGCAGACTGAAGACGCTAGAGTGGCAGAGAGAAAACAGTAGGCTCCAGGGTTTTGCTTTGGTTCCCATTGCACTTGGCGTTTTGGAGTAGCTGGGGCAGCCAGATGGATGTGGCAGCTGCCTGGAGGCCATGTGCCAGATCTGGGCCAGCTACCAGGAAGGACATCATTGTGTAGCCACACAGACTGGGGAGCACTGGGGATGGGGAGCAGCACAAGCGGTTTCCCTTGGAAACTCAGGGCATGAGCTTTCCCTTCTACTCATGAGGATGGTCAAACACTGGCACAGAGGCCCAGAAGAGCACTGAGCTCTCTGACTTTGGAGATACGCAGAATGCGGCTGGAGAAGCCCTGAGCAAACCATCCAGCTGCACATGCTTCGAGTGGGAGGTTGGGCTGGATACTTGCCAGAGGTGCTCCAACCTGAACAACTTAGACATCACACTTGGGTCATTTAGTTCCTCACAGAGTAAGCGGGTTTCTAGTTTCAGTGACCCTTGGGCTTCTGGCAGTGTCTTGCATGGATTCAGCTCAGCTTTGCACTCTCACTGCTATCAGAACCCTCTTCTTGTGGGAACAGCTCTGCAATCCTCAGTAGCCGAATACACAAGAAAGGAGAAGTTGCTGTGAAGCCACTCAGTGAGTCAACAGATTTCACTGCCTTTTACATCCATGGTGAACTTTTACAGAATAAAGCCAGCCTTTTTTTGTTTGTTTCTTTCTTTTACTAAACAACAACAACCACCACCACCACCCACCAAACCATCTACCACCTTCCTGTTTCACCTCTGCACGTGGGCTGTGAGTTCCTTATGATTTGTTAGGCCAACAGCACGATTGCTGAACACAGCCTCTCTCAATAGCACCCATGTGGAGACCACTGAGACAACATTCTTCCTTAAAGGACACTCTGCTTTCTCACTCAGAAGCAGAAATTCAGCCAATAGGGAGCACAAAACATCACCATCACTTCTGAGAGCTGCGTTCAAGTCATTCACTTTCATACATTTTGTTGCTTTCCCTCTTCCAGCTTTGAGTTCCTTTTGTTGTTTCTAACAGATAACAGCAGCTTTAAACTTTTGATGAAGCATTCCTCTCCTGCCCCTGTTGTTCTTTGTGCTTTTATTCTTGTAGTGAAGGATTTCTTAATTTTTTTTCAGTGACTTGAAAGGAGCTGCTCTAACAAAGCATGCCCAGGATCCAGGAAAGCCAGGCATCTCTGCTGCACTGGCCGGTGCTCAAGGATGGGTGGAAGGACCCTTTCCTCACCAGCAAAGTCAGCTGCACCCTTTTGCCCTCTGGTCTACCCAACCCTGGGCACTTGGCAGAGAAAGTCCCACACTTTAGATGCAAATTTTCCTATGTGTTTAAGAGACCACAGAATCACAGAATCATTCAGGTTGGAAAAGACCCTCAGGGTCACCCAGTCCAACCAATAACCCTACTCCACAAGGTTCACCTCTAAACCATATCCCCAAGCACCACATCCCAATGAGCTTTGAACACATCCAGGGTTGGTAACTCAATCACCTCCCTGGGCAGCACATTCTAATGCCTGACCACTCTTGCTGGGAAAACTTTTTCCTAATGTCCAGTCTAAACCTGCCCTGGTGCAGTTTGAGGCCATTCCCTCTTGTTCTATCTCTAATCACCTGTGAGAAGAAACAAGCACCAACCTCTCCACAACTTCCTTCCAGGCGGTTGTAGAGAGCAATGAGGTCTCCCCTCAGCCTCCTCTTTTTCAAACCAAACAGCCCCAGCTCCCTCAGTGCATCCTCATCAGATTTATTCTCCAGGCCCTTCCCCAGCTTCGTTGCCCTCCTCTGCTCTCACTCCAGCACCTCTCTTGTGTTGAGGTGTCCAAAACTGGCCACAGTACTCAATGTGTGGCCTCCCTAGAGCGAAGTACAAGGGGGAAATCACCTCCTTACTCCTGCTGGACACAGCATTTCTAATCCCAGCCAGGATGCCATTGGCTTTCTTGGCTACCTGGGCTCACTGCTAGCTCCTATTCCTATGCTTGTCTAATAGGACCCCCAGCCCCGTTTCTGCCAGCTTTCCAGCCACACTTCCCCAAGCCCGAAGCATTGCTTGGGGACCCAAGCACAGGGCCTGGCACTTGGCTCTGTTGATATGATGACACATATGGTAGCTGGTGAATTAAAAAAGAAAGCCAACACACATTCACGTGAAGCAGCTCTCCACTTGTTTTAAAGTATCAGGTAACAGATGCAGCCAGAATGGCTGCACCAGGAAAAAGTCTTGTAAAACAGGAAAAGAAACATAAATATCAGATTAACTGCCCACTGAAATTTCTTTACCCTGTGTAAGTTCATTATTTCTAGAAAATTCAGCCTAGGTCATTATGGTAGGAGGTGAAGTCTGCAGGTGCCTGTGGAGTTTCCCACTGTAGCTGCAGAGGCAGCCTGCCAGGGCAGAGTATCAGACAGCACAGATGAACATCCTCCTGTCTGCACAAAGCCCTCCATTAGCAGATCAGAGGCAAGGTGCAGTGCTGTGAGGGGTTGGGTTCTGTGATGGAACCCAACTATCACTTCTTCCAGTCCCCTTGTCTTGGTGGAGGGGCAGCACTCTGAAATGGAAACCCGAAACGACAGGCCATGTCTGATGGCCTCTACCTGTGGAAAATTTCAAAACACCAACCCAAATAGCCTCTAATATTCCCAGTTTGCACTTGGTGAGGGAGCTGCACCAGCCCTGGCCCCCACAGCCAGGCTCTTAACTACACTGAGGAAAATGGAGCTGGGGCTGAGCTGGTGGAAGGGATGCTTCACCTTCACCTCTCTCTGGACTCTGCTGGGTAGTGGATAGCTCAACTGATGTGACCAAGCATTTTTCCCTACCCTGATTTGGAAGTTCAACACTATCATAAACCATTGCTGTGTGTTTATAGCATCGAGCATTTTTCCATCTGGCTCTCCCCAGGCTGCTCATCTCATCCAAAAACCAGGAAGCATTACAAGGAAATTGTAATAAGAGCAAGCAAAATGTCAGACCTAGACCTGTCTGGGTCTCTGTTTCCTATGGCTGGCTCACTCTCCCCCAAGGCACACTGAGAGCTGGCAGCACAACCTCGCAACCTTCACCATGCTGCTGGTTCTCCCTGGGAAAATCCAGGGAAGAAGCAGCTGTGCTATGAGGATCACAAATGGCCTCTTCACTGGTGGTGGGAATTTGCATCCCCAAAAGACAGTTGTCCACTAACCAGCCCTGGATTGCACTGAATGAGACCACATGGCAGTAGTGCAAGGCCATGTGGTGCGCTGGCCCAGTGGCAGGTTAATTACTCTGATCACTTTTAGCCCATCCTGATCTAGCAGGGGAATACACTTACCTGGGTGGGGAAACAAAGCCAAGCAGTTTGTGGACATGAAAAGCCTGCCTCTTTAATCTGTTCAAAAGGGTTTGCTAAATCAAACTCCTGGCAAGTAAAGATGTCTCAGGTATAATTGGTATGGACTTTTGCAAAGGTTTTGATAAAGACTTTTGTGAAAGAGCTGCTTGTGAGAGGAAAAGAAGGGCCATGGGTGAGCCACTAACCAGGAAACAAAAACCCCCAAAAGCAAAATGAGGACTCAGCAAATGTCACATCAATCCCAGCTCTGCCTGGAAACAACATCAGCCCTGGGGCTCCTCATCACACATAGCAGAGAAGGTGTCCCCAACAGCAAAGCCTGACTGGGGGTGGCAAAGGCACCACCAAGGCCAGAGAAATGGGCCAGAGTGTGAGAAAACAATTGGACTTCCAAGCCTGATGATTCTACAAAAATGACCCTTCCAGGACACAGCCTGGGTAGGGCTCCCTGGGAGGAAGAGGGTGATGATTGTGAACATCTGGTGAATCCAGATCAGCTGCCACCTCTTGAGAAAACCCAGCCAGGGCCACGGGCAGCTCACCCCAGTCCTCCTCTGGGTCTTTCACATATATACTATTACCCCCCCCAAACCCTAAACTAACAGAAATGGATGAAGATCAGCTGAGAAAGCAGTGTCCAAACACTCAGATAGGAAGGAAAAGGAGGTCCTCTTCTGGCATCACTGCTTCTCTCCCCCTCTCAAAGGATGTGTCAGAAAGAGGAGGGGAGTGTTTCTGAGATGGGAAAGAGTTTGAAATAGACTCTAGGTAGAACTGAAATGATTTTAATTTCTAGATGAACTGAGTAAAAAGCACCATAATGGCAGTATACAAAGTAATGAATGGTAGAAGGAAGGTACATATCAGTACTCCTATTTACACTTCTCACATAAAAAGAGAACAAAGGGACAGTCAATAAACCTGAATGGCAGCACACACACAAGGATAAGCAAAATCCTGTTGTTCTAATGCACTGTGCATAATCACCTGGGGAGCTCACTGCTCCATAATAAGGCTCAAATCACAGAGGCAGACTTGCAAGAAAGGGACAGGAATGTACCTGAAAGCAAGAACATTTGCAGTTACATTTACTGTATGTGAGTTACATTAGCAGTGAGCAATAATATGGGCTCTTAAGAGATAAATTCTCACATAAACAAGAATAAATGGGAGAGGGACAAAGATCCCCATGGGCAGATTACTCCAAAAATTGCCTTCTAAGGAATGTCTTGTTCCTCCTTCTTCTGAAGCATTTACTTTGGCTATTGGCAGCAGTCAGCAACTGGAGAGGGCAAATTAAGTTCTTATTCTTTCTGGCTGCCTCCTGCCAGCAAGGCTAGAGGACCTTCCCACTTTCTTTGTCCCCAAACACCACCCAGGGACAGGGGGTTTCGCCTTCTCTCCTTCCTTCCTGGTGGAGCACTTGACAGGATCAGCCTGACATGCTGCTGCCACCAGTCTCACTCCCTGCAGCAACCTCCTTGAAGCCCATCATAGTTTTGGAGACTCTCACTTCAGGCTACCAAGTATCACCATCTGAAAGCCTAAACCCAGCTCCCCAGGCTGGAGTGCTGCTGCAGTGGGTGGGGGCTGCCTGAGAAAAGGCAGCTGCTCAAACGGGTGCCAAGTCCCAGCCTGCTTGTTCCTTGTAGCCAAGACAAAAATTCCCATCCTCAGCCATATGTGACTGAAAGAGGTAAAAATAATACTGTATTTTTATTTTATTGTCATGCAGTGATCTCTCTCCTATTCACCATCAAAAAGAACTGAAATGAACCTCGGTAATAATTGTGTATGGGGATGGGAACGAACGTTGTGGGAGATAGCTTCAGGAGCCATCAGTGAAGGTCAGCAGTGGGGAGGTGGGGCAGGAAATTACTTGAGAGAGCATCCCTGAACCTAAAGAGGCAACAACTGCAAAACCACATTTGTGGAAACCTTCATTTTCATGGCCTCTCCAATGAGAGGTACATCAAGTTTGAGGAAAGAAGCCTCAATAACATCTCCCACTCTGCAAGGCTCATGTCCCCAACTTGGACCACAAACCATACTTCCCTTGACTGCTGCCTGTTCCCTAAGGATGGCATCCCAGTTCCAAGTGCTCCACAGCTCTGTTAGTTTTGCCCTGACTCACAGGTGCATCTGCCATATTCCCCCACCAAAATAATGCATTGGGTTACTGGCACCAGCTGCTGTTTTCCCCTCTGCAACCCAAATTTTCAACTCGGTGCCTCCTACAGGAGATGTGGAAGTCTGAAGCTAGCAAATGGAGCAGGGCAACTTCTGCCCATCTCTCCCAGCCCCTCTGCCAGCTGATCCACAACCCTTCACAATGACAACTTTAATCAACAGTATCACAGTACATTAGACATTGGAAGGGACCTCCAGAAATCATTGAGTCCAACCCCCCTGCCAAAGCAGGATCACTTAGGGTAGTCTGCACAAGAATGCATCCAGGTGGGTTTTGAAGTCTCCAGAGAAGGAAACTCCACAACCTCTCTGGGCAGCCTGTCCCAGTGCTCCATCACCCTCACTGTAAAGAAGTTCATCCTCATGTTAAGTTTAAATCTTCTGTGTTCAAGCTTGTAGCTGTTGTTCCTTGTGCACCGCCGAAAGGAGCTTGGCCCCCTCCACTAGCCACCTGCATCTCATTCTCTCTCCACAGGCGGGATGCTCAAGTCCCCTAATCATTCTCGTGGCTCTGTTCCACAGGCTGGCTCCTACACTTAGAAAAGCCAGGCAGTCTTTCCCCCATGGAGCTGAGTGTCTGAGGTGGACACAAAGAGGTCTTTTTTTATTTTGTTTGGTTTTTTTTTCCAAGACTTTATTTGTCTAACATGCTTGACCAAAAATTACAACCACAATCAAGTTATGCCAAAAGGATTAAATAATCTTTAAGCTTTCATACCTTGAGTACTTTTAAATGATATTCTTGAGAAGTAACAGCTGATTTTTTTTTTTGTAACCTTTCCACATAAAAATACACAATATTTTGAAGATAACTTAGGGAAAGAAAAAAATCATTTTTAAGAGACCAGTTTATGGCCAACCTAGAAATTGTGTGGAGGCTAATCAAAGGACCTCTTCCTCCTAACTTAACATCTCAGTGCCACGAGCGAATGTAAACATTTCAGACTTTTAAGATACAGCCAACTTCCTGCCACACTTGTTGCAGACCACTTGAGTTGTGACTAGCCAAGACACTTTTATTCCAAGTATGTCCTATTGCTTCATCTTCTCAGTCATGGTGGGAGTTCATATTCACCTCTGAAGTTCAATCCTTGATGGTCTGGGAGCTGACCCTGCGATCCCTACCCTGCGAGTTTTGACGGGAGCGGCACCACGTGAATCTGTGGCAGGCTGCTCACGTGCTTGGGAACTGTTCACCCCAGCCCCCAGCTGCAGACATCACCAATCATTTTGGGCTTCATTTCAGGAAAATGTGGCGCTTCCAGTCACCCAACAGCTTCCAAGAAAGGATGGACTTGAGACTTGTCCTTTTCTCTGCTGCTGTGGTGGTTTGTAGCGGGCCCACGGCATGCTGGCTACTGGGCTCAGATGAGCTGCTGCCCATGGCAAGCAAGTGGAATGCAATGATTCTGCCCACCTTGCTTCGAGTCGAGGCTGACATGGCCTAGCTTTGCCACACAGGTATATTAAGCTGTGTATGCACATCAGGTACACTCAGCTGCCACGTGAAGCTCACATTTACACCCATGTTACAGGCAAAAAAAGTGACATACACCATTATCCAATTCATGTGTGCAGATGTGGGCTATGCACAGGCCTGTAAACAACCCTGCACAATGATCTGCCCAAGGTGTGTGAACAGGATTCATGCCTAGATGCTGTCAGCTCCAAATTCAGGACATCTACAGTCAGAATACAGCAGTTCAGTTCTCTCCATCTAGGCAAAGAGTTGCCTCTGAGCACAGAGATTTTTTGCTAGCTCAAGGCAGAAACCCAACTTTTGTAGAGCACACTGGAAAGACATTTTTTTTTCTTGGTGGGTTTGTAACCAATTCTCAAGAATCCGCCTAGCATGGGACTGAAATCCCAGCAGCTTCAACACCTCTGTTAACCTGCAGGAAAGCCACATGGGCAGCACCTTGGCAGCTGGCCATCTCAACCACTTCCTAACATGTCTCCTGCTTTGCCTGGCTTCACATGCAACATGACAGATGGATTTCAACTCAGTTAACGACTTTGTCTTGAGCCTCCCCCAGCAGCATTCATGAGTGGGTAAAGAGCAATGACAGGTTCTGTGAGGTGACCCCTGCCCCATACCCATTGGTGTGTACTTGTTACTCACCACTCTTACATAATTACACAGCTACCCAAAAGTGAACACCCAAACTCCACCTTGGGATGATCCCTTCAACTTGGGCTCCTTAATGCTGCCCAATGACCACGATGAAGTTTAATCCCTACTGACTGGGGCCAAATTCAAACCAGCAATCCCACCACTGGCTGCATGTCCCATTAAGAGGTTTTAAACATGTACTCCCCGTGGGTTTCATTTAAAATACCATTACAGAACACTGGGTGGGTGAGTGTTTTGCTTTTTACATACAATTACACATCGCCCTACCCTGTGAAAACAGAGTTGTTTGGTTGTGTTTGGGTCTTGTTTGGTTGGCTGGGTTGGGTTTGTGTGTTTTGTTTGTTTTGTATGTGCATTGTTGGGGTTGTGGTGGTGGTGGTTTGGTTTGTTTGTGTTTTTAAGGGAAATGTCATCCTTGTGTTTTTTTTTTCCAAGAGCAAGGCCAGGTTACAAATTCCTGAGTTTATACTGCACTTAACACAGTCTCCCTTCTTGAATGTTGAGCTGTTTACAGCACGCCAGCAATATGCACCATTTCCCTTACCATCTGTAATGCCAGATGTAGTAAAACTTCATTTCAGTACAGTGAATTAGGGCCTCTGTTGCACTGGTTCTGAATAGATGCAAAGACTTAGACCTGGAGGACTTGAAGTAATACCTTTCCTCCCGTGACTGGTCATTTCTGCACCACCTTTTATAGTTGCCATGTTAATTAAGGGAAAGCATCTTTACCATCATTTTTCTCGTACCAAGAGCTCACAAGGAAACATGAATCGAGGGAAACCTAGTCTAAACACTCCCGTTTAAACTGCAAACTTTCTTAAAGGAACACTCCTGTGGAAAAACATTGCTCTTTTAATAAGTCCAATATAACACATGGTATATACAAAAGTCCCTACTTGAGATACATCTATGTGTATGTATGTGGAATGCATTCACTTTGTTGTGTTCACAAATATTGTAATGGTGAAATGTTAAAGTCTTTATTCTGTTTCTGGCACGAAAATGTCTTCGTTCCTCATCCACTTTCGTCACTCAAAATTTATCTGTGGAGAGCTAGCAGGGCAAAACCAAGGTTCTTTGCTTTTTGTGTTGTTGAATGGGTCCCTATTGGGTTTCTCAGCCAGCAATACAAATTTGCTAATGTGTTGGGGACAACTTCAAATCCTCATAATAATCATGTGTTCCTTGGAGTAGGCAAGTCAATAACTATAGGTGGATTAAGAGGCTGGTAATTCACAGTGCACACAGATGCATTCACATAGGTAGTAGTTCCATCAGCCATGACGCCGTAACCTATGGAGAAAGAAAAACTCTGGTCACTCTCACCGTTCACCTTCAGCACACGCCATGAATACATAGAATAGAATACATAGAATACACAGAATAAACCAGGTTGGAAGAGACCTTCAAGATCATCACGTACAACCCATCAACCAATCCAACACCACCTAATCAACTAAACCATGGCACCAAGCACCCCATCAAGTCTCCTCCTGAACATCTCCAATGATGGTGACTCCACCACCTCCCCAGGCAGCCCATTCCAATGGGCAATCACTCTTTCTGTATAGAACTTTTTCCTAACATCCAACCTAAACCTCCCCTGGTGCAGCCTGAGACTGTGTCCTCTTGTTCTGGTAGTGGCCGCCTGGGAGAAGAGACTAACATCCATCCGTCTACAACCTCCCTTCAGGTAGTTGTAGAGAGTAATAAGGTCACCCCTGAGTCTCCTCTTCTCCAGGCTAAGCAACCCCAGCTCCCTCAGCCTCTCCTCGTAGGGCTTATAAGTCCTACAAGCACCACATCTATTACACAGTTTTAATGCAAAACATAAAGGTCTCCTGAATTAATACCATCTTTTTGCCATCTTTCAAACTGTGTAAGAAAACAAAAAGGGCCCCTTGCTAGCCAGTTGCTATGACCTCTGGTAGCCAGCTCACAAACCTCCATAGAAAGCTATTTCTCCCCGCGATGCCTTTGTTGTTTGTTGTGGTTTTTTCCTGGAACTTTCTCAGTTTGGGAAAGGATGAGAAGATAGGGCTTAGGTAACTGCAGCACTGGGAAAAAACCCCAACATTCTGATGATTGGCAGTCATCAGTGTAGCAAACTCTGAGCAATTTTCATCTTTGCACCTTCTTTTCTATCTGTGTTGTACATCTGTTAAGCGACCGGTGAAGAAAAAGCACTGCTTGGCTAAGGGGAGTATGCGTGCATGTGCACCTGGGTGGGATTTGTCTTCTCTCTGTGTGTTTGAACTTGTTGACCGATTTCCACCAAATCTGATGGCAAAACACTAAATGCTAGTCTAGGCAGAGAAAAAGAAGTCTTTATGAATGCATTCTCTGACACCCAAAGACACTACAACATTTCCATTGGAGAAAGCATCCTTCTGTATGTCTCCCCGGTGGCAAAGAAGCATTTACTAGATCTGATGACATTTAACTACATGTCTGTTAGACACCCAAACCAAACAATTCCAGAACTAAATCTGCAGCAAGTCAAAATGCCAGCATTGATACACCAAAATGCTGTTTCCCAAAGTGAAGAGTAAGCCCTTGAACTATTCTGGTGTGTTCAGCCAAAGGAGAGACCCAAAGACCAGACAGCACCCAGCCAGGACTTACTGTCTGTCTCACATGGCTTACTGTGAACACAGTGTCACTCAGGATTGCACATGGAGCTTACTATTTAAGCAGTCTCAAGCTGCAGCAGGGGAAGTTTAGGCTGGAGGTGAGGAGAAAGTTCTTCACAGAGAGAGGAATTGGCCATTGGAATGTGCTGCCCAGGGAGGTGGTGGAGTCACCGTCCCTAGAGGTGTTCAAAAAGGGATTGGACGTGGCACTTGAAGCCATGGTTTAGTTGTCATGAGGTCTGTGGTGATAGGTTGGACTTGATGATCTCTGAGGTCTTTTCCAACCTTATTGACTCTATGATTCTATGATTTAAGAAAAAGTAGACACAAACCTTTTCATGAACGACCAGGAGAAAAGCATAAGCTTGATTAACACTAAAAGCTTCATGCTGGAAATCTGCATTGAAATGTTATGACCCACATGAAGAAATGCATTCAACAATCAGAAATATGTGACGTGTCAGAATTCACCTGGTGGCATTCATTGATGCCAAGATTCAGTGTCACCATTAATGAAGTTAATAGTGAACCATAATCACTATTATGTTCCACCTATTCAAATCCTACTGAGCTCCATATATTCAAATCCTAAGTAGCTAGGATCCTTTCTGAGTACAATTTCATGTCTTGCAGAAGCATTGATAGTTGCAAAATTTACAAGCAAAGAGTAGCCAATTTATTTTCTGTTCCTTAGAATGCCTTGAATAATGTAGGGCCTCCTGGACTCCCCATGGAAAAAAACACACTGTAATTAGGGGCTAGGCAGGGAAGAAAACTCTGTCAGATTCCTGTCACAGACATTTCTTTAAATCATTTGGTGTTTGCCACACAACAATTGTTCTATATAAAACAAACTGCACGGAGGACAGTTAGCATCGCTGCTGGGACTTTCTGTCTCGTCTGCTACACGTTTGGAGAGAACAGAACTGGCTTGCTAACGTGCTCTTGTTGCGTGAAGATTTCTAATGCTACTGTTTTCACCCCTCCCCTACTGCCAACAGAGTTTTCTTGGCCATGATCTCAGCCACTACTGGCTGTAACAGGCAGACCAGGATTTTTACCATGCTGCTTTTTACTTCCATGGGTCAATCAGCAGCAAGTCCACATGCAGGGGTATTTTCTGGCAGAGACAGCAGTGCAGAGGGGGAATAAGGAAGAAGCATCTCTTCTAAGCATCTTTTCCTCCTGGATGTTCAGTAAATGACTGCTGCAGATGTAGCTATGCTCAGTCAGGGGAAGAACTCATCTGTTCATATCACGCATTCTCTCTACAAAGACCTGCTTCAACTGCACAGGCTGTCTGCAATGGGAATTCTCCTCTGCAGAGATTTAGCATCCCACTGCAAAACAGGCTATGCAGTTCCCCATTTGTTTTCTCTGAATTAGGGTAGTTAACAAGAAGAGTACCTTGTTTCTGTGTTCTGATAGCTCCTGTGCCAACTGCATTGATTCACAAGATTCACCACTCTGTGGACGTACCGTTCTTTTCTCTGGGGAGCCAAAGTTGGCCCTCAAAGTTGGCTTGGCCTTGGCACATGTGATTTTATTTACATGCCTGAAGTTTCACAGCTCGCTAATGGTTTGCTTATAACCCTTGCAACCCACCTGGGTCAGGATTTGTGAAAAGACACTATGTTTGAACTGTATTCACCAGCTCTCAAAGACTTCTCTAACAGCAAGAGGTTAGCTTGACCCCCTGCCTATATATTGGCTCTTTGTGACTTAACACCACTGTGGACATTAGCTCGGCTTTAGCAAGTCCGCTCTAGGAACATCCTCTCGCACAAGGAGAACAGACTTAATCCCTGAGCTGTGAAATAATGATGTGAATGTCTTCTCCATCAATTTTACGCTCAGCACACGTCTTGGCAATGTCACTTCTAACAGCATGGTGAAAGCGCCCAGCAGCAAGTCAGACTGGGATTCCTTGGGGAGGTTAATAGTTCTACACCAGAAGCGGCTAATGCCATTTTTTTTCCCTATTTTTTCAATCCTACACTGTTGAGACCCACAGAGATCCCGCCTCAAAGGCTGGAGCAGTCCCAGAAGCAGAAAACTGGCAGTTGTGGAGCACATTTTCCTGCCAGTAAGTTAATGTTGCTAAGAACTGAGCGGCTGACAATCCATGCTCCCATTCCAACCCAAACACTTCTGCACAGCCCAGTAGTTGTTTTGCTTTTGGTGGGGACACTGCTTGACACATTGCTGTCATGATATGTCAACAGGACAGACTCCTCCATAGCAGACAGCATCTGCCTTTCGTTTTGCCTGGAGATGAACTCCTGCTGTTACTGACTTGAGTGGAGCATACTGACTTATGTGAAGATAACTAATGTCTTTCCAGTTAAAGATCAGTCAAGAGAACCACTTTGTTTTGTCTAGGTACAAAATCTTACTCCTATCAAAGCAAATAAATACATGAATAAATATCTTGAACTTCCTCACAAGCCAGTGGTGGCATCCCTCTTGATTCCAACTTCATACACACACTGGTGGGAAGAGACAACCTTTACTGTATAATCTTGAAGATTAAGCCTTTGAAGCACTCCTCAACACATTCTTATCCATTTCACAAACACAGAAATTGACCCATAGAGAGCTTAGATGAATTACCTTAGTCACAGAGATTCAGGACTGAGAAACACAACCCATCAATGCTAGTATTTAGTGACTTTTTGTAAGTACTGGCCTCATGCTCTTATTTTAAAATTGACAGCAGCACTCTCTGTGAGGGAGGCTTCAGTGCTTTATAGGTGTAGAAACTGAAAGAGATGCTGAAGTACAAATACTGAAATGTGGGTATCGGCCCAGTTCAACTCTGTACGTGGAGCTAAACAAGTATGTGAACCCCAGAAATGCTTCAGTTTAGACATTCAAGTTTGAAAATTCTACTTAAACCAGACAAGTTCCATGCTTCTCTATGTTTTCTAAACATATATAGCAAGAAAGGTGTTCTGACCTTCATGGATATGTCCAAAAACATGAAGCCTTGGCTGTATTCGTCTCTGGACTGTGTTCAGCAGCTCAACACATCCTACCCGTTGCATTTTCTTAGGAACCCAGTCTAGAAAACCTTTGGCAGAGAAAGGAAAGCTTTAAAAGAAGACAGGTTATCTGCAAAGCTGTATTGCTATATAGCATTTCTGAGATTTAATGTCTCATGGCTTTTCCTAAACAGCCAGAGACGAATTGCCATGGAAAAAAACAGTGTTTGCCTTGGTATGCAGAAGAGGAAGGAAGGAAAAAATACTTCAGGAAAACCACATGAAGAAAATGGACTCTTGCCAGTTGTTTTTCAAGGACAAAAAAAACCCCCACCAAACCTGCAATTAAAGTATTTTTGCACTGTTAATGTAAAAACTCAATGCTTTAACCGTTCTTCTCCCTTTAATAACTGATCTGTAAAGAGCAGTGTGTCCAAAGTGAGCCTGTGAAGAATCTAAATCAGCTATTTAAACCTAGTCCTGGGATTTAGTTTTTTTCAACTGAACACTTAACTGATGTAATGAAATCCATGTTGCTAATAATAAAACTACATTGTTAGCACATTGAATCTCACACGAGAGGAGCTCAGGTGAGGAGCCTACAGTGTGCCTAGAAACAGCACCCTCAAGTAAAACTGGTTTAAGCACCTCATGGCACAGCAAGTCCCACTAGTCTGTATCTACGGACAGCAGGTAAGAGAAACTCAACCCTCCTGCAGTAGATGCTTTTCAGTGCTATATTCATTTGCATGAAGCTTGTCTAAAAATGCATTTTTTATGAATACAGACATGTACACTAACTTGCTTATACATCTAAAAACATACTGTAGGGGGGTGCTTAATGCCAGCTGGAGCTTCACGTTCCCTTCAAAGCAGCAGTGTAAAAAGGATGTTGTTGTATTAGAGGGTTTGCAGTGATCAATCTTGTTCTGCTATTTTCAAGCTCAGCTTTGCTAGGGCTTTAGGGTAGGTTCACACATTGAGAAATACCTCTTCAGATGCCAGATGCTCAAAAACTGGGCTCAGTATACTGTGGGGTTTTGTAAAAATGGTAGAAGTTTGCCCTTCCATCATAGTTACTCAGAGAGCCAAGTCCCATTTACAGGAATGAGTGGTGAATGGGTATCCTAAGTGTCAAAAAGGAAATCCTGATTAAGGGGCATCGACTCTGAATTCATCCAGACACCTCTGAAGGTGCTGCTTGGCTCTATTTTGGGGAAGAGTACAAAAAGAAAGCCCCACTGACCTACAGAGCAGGGCCATGCTCAGTTCTGGTAACTTATTTTACCAACCCCTCTTGGTCCCAGGGCAGGTCAAAATCCACCGCAGGAAATTGTAAGCGCTTAAGATTTCAAAGTGAAGCCAACAACTCCTCTGGAATCCAGTCAGGCTTTTTGCAGAGCAAGCACGTTACAACCCCCATTTTTTTTTTTGTTGTTGTTGTTGTTACTTCAATGATTTGAAACAGTTAATTGTCAAAATGTCTGTGGTGAACATAAAGCCAAGAGTATTTCCACTTCAGAAATTTCACAAACAAAAATCCATAAAATTAACTTCTCCATTAAATTAAGCATTATTTATGTTGAACATGTTTTTGTTTACATGCATTATCACCCTTCTGAAGCTTTCCCGTATGTTTGCAGCTTATTATGTACACCTGACTACACAAACTAAGAATAATTGATTACACCTAGCTAACAGAGTTCATCTTAGATTTATTTATTTTTTTCAGTGTTTGGTTACTTGAAACAGGTTCCTGCAGCTGTCAGGGAAGTATAAATCTTTGTCACAGACAATCGAGCAGATAGCTACAAATGAAGACTTAAAGGTGAAATTAAATTCGAAACGGAGGAAAGAAAAGGCAACTTTGGGAAGAGAAATAAAAAAAAAATTGGAAGTGCAGATCTTTAGGAATCAGGGAAAAGGCTTTAGAAAGTAATACTCTAAATAAAAGCTACAAACGTGCTGACACAGAAATCAGCATTGGCACCAATCCCATAACCATGAATACTGCATAGTGTAAGGTATGAACTGTGTAGCGTATCCTTATCAATAACACACAGGTTACTAATACAATGGTCAATAATAGCTGGTTAGACCTTTGTTTTCTCATCCTGTGTGAACCTCCTATGAATCCCTGCCCTGGTTTCATCCCAAAGCACTGCTCTAAGACAGAAAAGAAAGATTTTTCTTGCGTGCCTAACCGACTTGGAAGCACAAAGTCCATTAACTCTTGATGGTGCTCCTGCATCTAAATCATGCAGGCGATTCTGCATCTATCTAATAATGTAGTATTAATTAGTTAAGGAGCATGTGCACTCTTCTGAAGCAAGGGAACGGGGAAGAAGCACAGAAAATGGATGATGGACAAAATTTAGGCAGCCACATTGGGGGAAAATGAAAAGAGGAATTTTCAGGAGCACTGATTGCTGTTTGTGATCATTAGGATCAACTTGAGTAATGCTATCCAAGATCAGACAGGAATCAACTTCCTGGTTAAAATAATTGGCTGGGAAGGTCAAGGAGGACCCTGTCTCCCAAACTGTCTGTGGACAGGGCCACACTATGAGCATGTTCTATAAATAAGGCAGAGAGCTAGTTTCTTTTGAAGCATCACGTAGTTGTAGCCATCGGTGTCAGAATGCCAACAACTGATGTCCTCAGCCAGAGGGTTCTGTGCCTGAGCCACACATCAGTGCATCAGTAAGAAACAGGAATTTTTAAAAGGAATCCTTGGACATCAGGAACAAGTTCCTTACCATGAAGGTAGTGAAACACTGCAAGAGGTTGCCAAGGAAGGTAGTTAGGGCCCCGTCCCTGGAGATATTCAAGGTAAGGCTCGACAGGGCTCTGGGCAGCCTGATCTAGTTGAGAATGCCCCTGCTTACTGCAGAGGGGGTTGGACTAGATGACCTTTGAAGGTCCCCTCCAATCCCGACCATTCTGTGCTTCTAAGACAGTTGAAGCTTAACAACTAAAAAAGGAGAATAAATAATACAGAGATGGTGACATTTACATTATCCCCTCACATCTGTGGATAGGGGTGGTCACTTCCTCAGCATTACTACAATTATTACATTACTTTTTATTTCTTACATTTATTATTAAATTTATTATTAAAGCATGTCTGTTGAGTGCCACCTCTGCAGTGCTCTCTGGAGGTTCTCCTCCTTCTGCTTGTCCCAGAGCCTGTTGGCTAAATTAGCAAGAAGGGTGAAGCAAAGCAGTGGGAACCCCTCTCGACACCTTCCAACACTGGATTTCAAGTATTAGACACAGGGATATTCTTTGGATCAGCTGAAGACTGGATTTCTCTACAGCTGATCAGATGGTTTTAAAAATGCCTTTTTAAGTGCTGAAAAGGCTGACACAATTCTATCAAAGATCCTGCATCACTTCTTGGATCTTAACAAGAATTATTCCCACTATTGTGTTGGAGCTGATATCTCAAGGGCTAAACAATTCATTTCAGGCATCCATGTTAAAGCCAGTCAGTCTATGGCATGGCATGAGACTCTGCTTAGGTGAAATATCAAAACACATTTAGTTAGTCATGAGGTATTAGCTAAGAGGTTGGACTTGATGATCTCTGAGGTCTTTTCCAACCTTGTTGATTCTATGATTCTACATGCCCTTGCTATGAGAGAAAACCTTTCCCCCAGGATCAGTGAGCCCTGGAATGCAAACATGTCTTTGTAAACAAAACACCAACCCTTTAAATACTTTCTTCTCCAAGCTCTGAAGGAGAAGAAAAGGGGGAAGACAACAGAGTTTTACTTTCAAGAAACTGGGGAACCTAAAGGTTTGAAGAAACCAGCTGCTCTCATTTCACAGAATGCAAACTACGGCGTGGCAAACGGTTAAGGATATGCTTCACTTTCGTGTCCATGTGTTAAACAAGTGAACATCAAACACACAGTTGCATTAAAGATGGCTTGCTATGCATTAAACACACTGAAACACATTCTAAAAGCCTGTAAGTCTTGACACTGGTTTCTGTGGTTATATTATTTCTGTACCACAGATAACTCAACTATTGCCTAGGAATACAGGAAATCTCTCCTGGCTTTTCTATCACCTATACTAATATTTCTAAGCCACAAATGTAAAACTGTTGCATGTTGGTCTGTTAATATTGCTGGATTGCATTACAGACAGGCAATGCAACCATGCTGTCCAAAGAACAGGCAAAAAAATGGCAGCATTTGGGTTTGTGAGGCAAAAGATGCACCAAGTCAGAAAAACAGAGACTCCTGAGTACTTCTTGGAGGGGGAAGGCTACTTCAAGCAAAGGAGCAAGCACTGGGAAAAAAAATACGATCCAAATCATGCATTTCTCTTCAGGCAGGCTCCATGCTTGAAATCAACTTACTTTGCCAGCAGTGAAGTGGATAGATGCATAAGGAACCCAGATCTCGCTGATTTATAAAGCTTGTTAAGTTTTTATGTGTTAAGACTTTAACTTTTAAGCTATTATTTAATTCCCTACCATTGAGCATAGGCAATCATGAAATATATAAACCTGAGCTGAAGGCCTGGTGCTGCTGGAATCAGGACAGAAGTTACTTTTGATTTTTTTAAGTCAGGAGCACACTCTGCGTTTCGGGGGAGCCGTCAGGTCCTGTATAATCATCTGAAACACACAGCTAAGAGCACCAGGATTTTCTTACCGAGCGGTGGTCCATGTGTTATAAGAATATCTATTCCATCTGGAATAAGGTTCCATTTCTCTAATAGTGCTTGGCCTCGTGGAAGATTAAAGCCCCAGCCATAAAACCAAGGTTGCCTGCCAAGAGAGGAGGAGAATGTCTTCAGTGCTAATTCCATATAATGGTTTTCTAATTATAATACGGAGACTGACTCTCCACTGGCATGGAATTTGGAGACACAAACAGCATTCATTTCCTTCTGTGTGTGCAAAGTAAACCTTCTTCCCATACAACCAGTGTTAACTTGTGTGGCAAATCCCTGCAGTCCTTACCACTTCCAGCAGGGAGCATGCAGTAAAATATTCACAGTATTCCTCTAACAAGGCTGGAAGAAAGTCTTACAAGACCTGGACACCCAGATCTCCTTGTATGGATTAGCATGCTGGACTAACACAACATCTAGAAGCATATCTGTCTTAGATACCTAGGTGTGTGTACATGTTTTACATTGGCTTCCATCATATTTGGCCCTTTGCCTATGACCACCTGGACAAAATACAGATCTTGGCACCCTCCAAAGCCACAGACACCGTCTACACCGCTTTGTTGCCCTAATTGGAAGCACCGCTTCAGAACATCCCCTCAGCTCCTTTTCTTACAACATAATTTTCTTCTGTCCTCTGGTGTGCTGACTTGCTTTTAAGTAAGATTTTCCATATGCAGGATTTCTTATCAGATGGGCATTTACATTTTTAGAAATGCATTTATGGAGCAGCTCATCATGGGGCACTGGAACTGTAACACTGACAGTCAGAACACCATTTGCCCATATCCTGCTATCCCATTGATTAAAAAAATGTTATTTCACAGCAATTGTATCACAGTGATAAATTACATCTTGCTGACTGTGCTCTAATTCTAGGTCATAAAGCTGAGGGGTTACCTTTAGGCTGGGGTTTTGGGTAATTTTTTGACTGATGTCTTCCGTCCAAATCCGTATTTGGAGAACAACAAACCAAGCTGCTGTGATTTAATATGGTTTATGATAATTGCAGCTTTAGTGTTTATAAATACATACATATCAACCAGAGCTCCCTTTGAGATGTTACTTTGTTGAAGAAAGCTTTACACTCCCCTCGCTGCATCAAAAGACAAAAAAGAATTCTCTCAAACAAATTCTCTGTACTCCACTTTACATCATGTATGGCAAAGACAAAAGAAAATGCCCATACAGCTATTATTCATCCTCTTCCATTACTGATGCTTGACTAACATTTCAAAAATTAGCATGTCTTCATGATGATATATTTTCCACTTCCCCTTTTGGAATGCCGTAAAGCACATACCTATTAAAAACAGCTTAAAAATAAAGAGCTTGCTAAAATATAAAGGGAGAAAGTGGCTTACCCAAGGGAAGAAAATAAAATCCTGGCAAAAGCAAAGGAAGAAGGGGGCTTTGCAGGTTTCCTGCCTTTCTTCCACAGACAAAAAGAGCCTCAACTATTCTACATCACTGCTGGAGAGGTGTTCTGTGCCCACAGCTAAGTGCTCATCTAGCTCTTCATCACATACCCTGGATAACAAGGTGTCCCAGGAAAGACAAAGAGGAAATAATAACAATAACAATAACAATAATAATAATAATGGTGAAAAAAGACAAAACTTTGTACATTGGGATCAAAAAATGCGGCCTCCAGAAGCTGCGATGAGGGAGGTAAAGGAGGTGTGGGAATAAGACATGCTAATAGCACTATCAATGAAATAGAAACCTTGCTCTGAGTGAGGCTGCTCAGACTAAGGTTGCTGGCTAAGAAGAAGACTCATCTCTTTACCATGGGTATGAAATTGACCTTTTCTGGTTACATGCTCAAGTCCCAGCAGCTTTCTTTCATAGGATGAACAGCAGCAGGCTCACAGGACTTCCCACCTTATTGCTGCTGGGGTGCTAAATCATGGTCTACTCAGGAGGCTCAGGGCAAGCTTTGTTGCTCTCTAAAACTACCTGCAAAGAGGCTGGAGTGAGGTGGGGGTTGGTCTCCTAAGTAACAAGGGATAGGAAAAGAGGAAACAGATTCATGTTGCAGACTCACCAAAAGGGTTGTTAGGCACTGGAACAGGCTGCCCAAGGAAGAGGTTGAGTCACCACCCCTGAAGGTATTAAAAGATGTGCAATGGGGCACTGTGGGACGTGGTTTAGTGGCAGACTTGGCAGTGTTAGGTGACAGCTGGACTTGATAATCTTAATGGTCTCTTCCAACCGAAATGACTCTATGATTCTACTTACTGGCTTACAGTGTAGTAAGCTACCAGTGATGTTACCATCACACAGAACCAGGCCCCAGGTTGTAGAGCTCAATCAGCTTGTCCTTACATTTAGCTCACTATTGACGGAATGGGAGCATTTTTATCTCACAGGAATGCCCTGAAAATAAATCAGCTGAAGTCTGCAGGGTGCTCAGATATTACAGAAGTGGAATGCATTATAAAAATATAGAGAAGTTAGGCTGTTTCTAAACTCTCCATCCATTTCTGCCTTGGAATTGCACCCCATACCTACCATAGCAATTATCTTTCCTCACCAAGATGAAAATATTCAGCTACTCAGCAGATTGTCTTTAGGCACAGAGCAAGATTTTCAGGAACAAAACCTTGCCAACAGAAAATATTTTCAAGGGCAAACAGGAAGCAAACAAAGTGTTAGCATAGTAAATGATGATTCTAAAGCCACTGACAGATTGAGTGAATGCAGGTCCCTTGTTCTCACACGTTGCCCACCCTGCTGCTGCTGGGCATGGTGAGGATTGTCCCCAGGTCCTCGGTGTGAAGGGAGGCAATGAATCGGCCTGCAGAAAGGATGGTGGCCACTCCGCACTCCCTGAATGGAACCAAGAGGCAAGATAAATATTTGTCCAAGAGAAAACAGCCAAACCCCTAGGGAATAATGATTTTAAGAATACAACGAAGCATTTTTAAAGAGAAATATCCATGAGTGTCACAGATCTCACCAGAAGACAGCTTAATGCTGCTGAAATCCAAATGACCACGAATGCCATACGCAGCTGCGAGCATCTCTGCCTGCCTCTACCAGCTCTGACCTGTACATGGCCACTTTCTAAAAAAGCCCATTTCCCCTTATGAATAAGCATGATCCACTTATTAAGACAAGAAGCACTTTCTCCCCCACCGCCCATCCCTCCTCCCTCCTTCCCTCCCTTTGTGGTGACTGCGGCTGGTAGCCGCCTGAGCGCAGGGCTGGTAAGTTATGCATGCTGGAGCTGTTCTTTTGTGAAGGGGAGATGTTACAACTTGCGTGATTTGCCATCATGCTGTCTTTTGTGACAGCCCTGAGATTGAAAGAAATGCCTGGAATATTTTGGGGGGAGCTGGGGGGGGGGGGGAGGGAAGGAAGTCCAAGAATGTTGGTGTGCTTTACATCTGAGAGAAGAAAGACAAACCATACACTTCAGTGCCCCCCACCCTCAAAGCAAAACCGTCTTTATAGACACACAGGGATTTTATACATCTCCACATCCCTTCTGCTGAAAATTTATTGCAAAACAGTCATCAAAGTTTCTGAGTAGGGAAACAAAACCAAAGATCCCTTCTCTAGTATCCACCAACAAGCCTGTGACCTGGATATTGAGCGAAGACAATTCTGTCTAAAATTTCCATTTACACTGGAACCAGGGAGCAAAGCTGAAGTCTTTGTGTCAAGCAGTGAATTTCTGGACCTGCTGCTTGCTCAGGAGAAATGAACTTTTAAAATCAAATTATTTTCCAATAACATTCTACATTTTACAAAGAAAATTCTGCCATGTATTTCTACAAGAGAAAAATCTGCTGCTCTCAAAAAAAAAAAAAACAACCCCCCAAACCAAAAAACACACCACAAAAAACCCCAACCTCCCAAGAAATATATTTGACAATTAAAGACATACATCATGGCTGTATTTCATCTCTGAAGCGAAGGGCTCAACTGCAGAAATGTACTTTGATTTAGGTCTTATCCTCTTAAAGTGAGCTGTTTGAGTCTCTCCACATACTACTGAAATCCACCAGTATTATTATTATGGTAAGAATAATGATTGTCTACATGTAAGACTCTAGGGGGGGAAATATATTGGAAGTGGATGTTTACAGGGCAATTAACCTTATGTTAAAAACACAGGAGCAAGTTTTGCAGGTCAAATAATCTACCACACAAAGAGGACTGAATTATCAGAATTTGTCCTAGCAATTGGATGTTGCTTTATGTACTGAATTTCTATCTTTCTGTTCTAAAGTAACCATTGGAATAATTTTCTTACAGAATGATAGTTGCTATGACAACCATAGCAAATTTTCCTTTTCTGAAACAGATGTCTCATTTAGTTGAAAATTAGAATGTGAAAAACCCATGGGAAAAATTAATTCAAACTTTAACAGAACACTGACTACAATGTAATCTCTTATAGGTTAACCCCTTAACATCTTTCTGCACTCTTACAGTAACCTTCTCATAAATTCTAATTAAACCAGTTTAACCTCCTAGAATGCCCGTCTTAGCTATCATTAGCACTTTAGCTGTCTTTGAAAGGAGCATTCCTGTTAACAGAATAACAGAAAAAAGTCATACTACAAAAGTAGTGGTCAAACACATTACCACCTTAATTATTTCTTAGTTTTTCTTTTATTCAGCTGCTACTGGAAAGAGCTACCATGCCGTCCAAGAATTCTTTTGTCATGTAAATGGGGCACAACTTAGTTTTACATGTGATTTACCAGACAGGGCAGTGATGCACTACACGGATTTGACCTGTCATTTATGTGAAAATAGAAGGCTTGCAATTTTCAAACCACTGGTAGCCATCTCAATTTGCTCAGCAGACATACAAAAAGGGGAGACAAAAAGGGTATTTGCCCAGGCAAAATTATCAGCGTTCATGGAGTTTTCTATTACAAGCAATGAGACTTAAACAACAGATTCCTCCTCTCTGTACACTTAACAGCTCAAGAGGACCTTCCACAGTACTTGGTCATCATCTACAAATGAACACAGCAGGCAGCCAGTGAGCAATCAAAGAAAGAAATATTCCTGCCACGGTGCTTGCAGGGTGTCAGCTACCAGAAGAATTTCAGCACCACAAGGTTTACTGCAGCAGCTGCATCTAGGTTGTCCCACTGAATAAGACAAATCTGGCCACCAGCAGGCACAGAATTGCTCTCTTTGACTTCAGGGGAAACCTCCCTTGCATAACCCAGTACCCATGAAGAGCTACAGGTGGTAGCTGACTGAATAGCCATTAGTGTATTAAAAGGATTGGGATGCATCGTCTTGCCAACACCTTAGCAGCAAAACCCACGATGTGCAGATGACTGCACCCCCATATTTCTATAAAGTTTTCTACAGAAATAATTTTTGCAGTTGAAAGGCAAGATCTCTCACTAGAATTCCTCCTCTAACAAAATCCATTTCAAAGATTCACAAATTGTCCTTCCTCCACATTTTTCCCCTATCAGAAAATGAACACATATTGGCCAGTGGCTGTAAAGAAGCTCAGTGGGAAAAAGAATGGACCAAATCAGTCTTCTCATTCCTGCTCCCTTCCCTGACGACTGAAGAGCTGCCTATATTCAATATTTAGAAGACTGGACTGTTAAGTTCATACTGGTGTAAGTGGCCAGTGAAGAGTACCAATAAAAGCAGTTAGATTCAGCAGTAGTAATCACAGGCCAAACTCCAACACACTCTGATTCCTAACCCAAGAAGTCTCACTGTTGGGTTCTTTGAATTTTTCCTGGCCTTGATTTAATCTTCCTGTTGTAAGTAGCTGCAGTCCTATGAACACAGATACACAGTACTATAGACAGTGAATATGTTCCTTGTCTGCCTGGTGTTCACATCCTTCACTTTGTATTTTCACTTTTCCCATCACTGTGTTAGTTGAATTTATCCAATCTCTGTAATTGCCTCTGTAGCCTTCCCTCAGTATGTAACTAACAGGCAAGTATTGCTGCTCCTTTTTATTCAACTTTCTCTTCAAGTAAGGATTCATAAAAGTTCACTTTTGTGTGTGTGTGTGTGTGTATGTGTGTGTATTGGCTGTTTCAACACCTAAAGCAGCTGTGAAAATAGACTCATCTGTCTTTTCCTCCTCACATTCAAGAGCCCTCAAGCACCTGAAGGGACTGCAGGAGAAGTGCGGAGGGACTTTTGACAGGATGAGGAACAACGGCTTTGAGCTGGAAGAGAGGAGATTTAGACTGGGGGTTACGAAGAAATTCTTTCCAATGAGGGTAGTGAGGTACTGAAATAGGGTGCCCTGGAGGTGTTCAAAGCCAAGTTGGATGAGGCCTTGAGCAACCTGGTCTAGTGGGAGGTGTCCCTACCCATGGCAGGGGGTTTGGAATTAGATGATCTTGAAGGCCCCTTTCCAACCCAAATCATTCCATGATTCAAAGAGAAGGATTATCTAAAGTGGGCAGGGATGAAAGTAGCTCTTGGGCCATTAGTGCTAAGAAGGACTGGCAGGGCACTCTCAAAGTATTGGTCAACATCTGGGCATCTGAGCATTTTAAGAACATCACCAAGATTTAAAGAAAAACGGGTTTCAGAAGTTCTGTAGAGCACAAGGAGTCTCACATTACAACTTCCATGTGAGAGAGGGACGGTATGAATTCAGAGAAGAGGTACAAAAGCAGTGCACAGGAAGATTTAAATGACACAGAACCTTAGATTCATTCATTCATAATATTGGAACCAGGGCTTTTTCAATGATAGCTAAGGCCTTGTACTTAAAACTAATAAATGCAAATGATGGTTAATCTTATATAAGATTATCTTCTGGAACACTAGACCGCAGAGTACAGCTCAGCAGGTGGAAAGGAGAAAGTAGAAGGGAAGGGACTGTAGGTGCTAAGACATGAGATGGCTTGCACAGTGTTAGCTATGGAGGCCGTAGTGAGCAGCAAATTGAACTCACTCAGATCTTCTGCCAGTCTGCTGGCCATAACAGAGAACATTTCTTCCATAGGGCAGTTTGCTGTGTTCTTGTTTTTTTTCCCCTTACTTGCTTTGCATCAAGGTCCTCATTCTTGAAACTCTGAATCAAGTTAGATTACTGGCATTTGCAAAAGGAAAGGAGGGTAAAAATCAGACTGTGGTCCCTTATCAGTAATTATTTCATTTGCAGTTTGAGAAACACATGAAATCATTCATCTTTTGTTTAGTACAGCCTTTAATACACCTCTGACTGGGGGGGGGGGGAAGAAAGAATGAGCTGTGACTAATGGGAACTGATCATTTCTAAACATTAATCTGTTCTAAAACAATGAAAAATAAAATGAAATCTACTTTATCTTCATAACAAGAAAATGGAAGATAACAGGTGAGAAGAAAAAAATTAATGAAAACCTGAATTTTAAACATGCCAGCACCCAGTGCAAACAGTTCCTTTCATTCTGCCAGGAAGCAAGGATAAAAATCCCATCTGATCCTTTTTTAAATTATAAAATAAATCAACTAACCATACAGAAAAGCTAACCTGGAAAAAAACAGCCAGGAGATTCAACACTGAGGGTACAGATAGAGAACTGCATAAAGTTTTCAGCACGATCTTTGGGATTTCATGTGGGTCTTGAGTTCCTTGTGTCTCAGCCTCTCTGATTCTCCACATTTAAAAATATAGGGACAGCCAGGTCATCCAGACTCAGATACTGACAGCTGATAGTCATAGAACGAAAAAGGGTTAAGAGCAGAGTCAGCAGCCCCTTGCCTGTAGTACAGTCACCTTCTTGTTTGAAGTGTAAAACCTGCCACGAATAATTACAGGATACAGATAATTACAGGATACAGAATTAACCAGGTTGGAAAAGACCTCAGAGATTATCAAGTCCAACCTATCACCCAGCACCATCTGATCAACTAAACCATGGCACCAAGTGCCTCATCCAGGCTCTTCCTAAACACCTTCAGTGACAATGACTCCACCACCTCCCTGGGCAGCACTTGCTGGGAGGTGGTGGAGTCATTGTCACTGGATGGGCCAGTCTGTAAGGAAAAATAATTTGAGGCCCATCTATGCATGGCATCTTCACAGTTCTTCACTATCAGATGACCAGACAGCTAAAGAAAAAAACATGTTTTTCCACAACTCCAACTAGGCAGTGTTTAGTGTGCTCCTCTAGAGCATTGCTAACTGAGGAGATGGAACATCCCTTCACATGGAGACACTACACTTGTGGCGTTTTTTACTACGCAGCTCCTGGAGGGACACTCCTAGATGAACTATGACTAAAACATGTAGGATGTGTAATAGGTGCACTGAGAATCAACACAAAAGGCTCTCACAATAGCCACTTCTCACTTTAGTAACTCCCCAGGTTTATATTCTTTTTCTCAAAACACCAGGAGTAATTAGGCCATATGGACTGTCTGCCAGATTTCTGTCTTTCCTTACTTTTTGGCTTTTAAACTACTTTTCCTTAGAAAACTCAAAGCCATTTTGAGTTAAACAAGCATGAAAACACTTCTAAAGCTAGTAAATTAATACAGCATGTGTGCATGTATGTATAAAGTGTATTATTTTTAACATTTTCAATTTAGCAACAGATGAAGTTACCTCTCATTTAAAAAAGCACATGCTGATACTTCATATGCCATGTTTCCACCTGAAGCTAAGAAGATCCAAGCAATCTTAAATTCCAAATTCATGTTTTCCTGCAGTCTTAAAGTCACCCCACAATACAGTGGTGGAAACCAGATACTGCAGAAATACATAGAATAAACCAGGTTGGAAGAGACCTTCAAGATCATCACGTCCAACCCATGAACCAATCCAACACCACCTAAACAACTAACCCATGGCACCAAGCACCCCATCAAGTCTCCTCCTTAACACCTCCAAGGATGGTGACTCCACCACATCCCTGGGCAGCCCATTCCAATGGGCAATCACTCTCTCTGTGGAGAACTTCTTCCTAACCTCCAGCCTAAACCTCCCCTGGCACAGCCTGAGACTGTGTCCTCTTATTCTGGTACTGGCTGCCTGGGAGAAGAGACCAACATCTGCCTGTCTACAACCTCCCTTCAGGTAGTTGTAGAGAGCAATAAGGTCACCCCTGAGTCTCCTCCTCTCCAGGCTAAGCAACCCCAGCTCCCTCAGTCTCTCCTCACAGGGCTGTGTTCCAAACCCCTCACCAACTTTGTTGCCCCTCTCTGGACTCGTTCCAGCAAGTCAACCTCCTTCCTAAACTGAGGGGCTCAGAACTGGACACAGGACTCAAGGTGTGGCCTAACCAGTGCAGTGTACAGGGGCAGAATGACCTCCCTGCTCCTGCTGGCCACACTGTTCCTGATGCAGGCCAGGATGCCATTGGCCCTCCTGGCTGCCTGGGCACACTGCAGGCTCATGTTCAGCCTACTATCAAGCAGTACCCCCAGAACCCTTTCTGCCTGGCTGCTCTCCAGCCACTCTGACCCCAGCCTGTAGCTCTGCATGGGGTTGTTGTGGCCAACGTGCAGAACCTGGCACTTGGTTCTATACCAAGAAGATACAGATTTAACACCTGGATGTTGTCCACCTAGGTAGGAGTTCGGAGATAACCTTAAAAAAAAGAAACACAAACAAACCAAAAAATCCCTTATCAGATGTAAATTACTTAGTTACAAATACTTGACACACACAGGTGGGAGAGCCCTTGTGTTGTAATATTGGTTCCAAGTTACTTTCTTACTAGGGAAGAAAATGCTTCTAGTAACTCATATTAAACAATGCCATTTTATTAAATGAAACTAATTTATTAACAAATCCAAAAAAAAAGGGGGTTGATGTTAAACAGCTTCACAACAAGTGCCAAATTACCTTTTCCCTTAAAATCTGGTCAAGGAAAAGAGAACTAACTGGGATAACTGTGTTTCAGTTATGTGCTTCACCTGCGATGGTGGCTCTAGTTACAGTTCTTCACATACAGCACAAGGTAAAGCAGCATCTACTTCTTGATGCACTCACTTGTCTCCTGTGTAAAAAGCTAGAGAAAATGCCTACATAAAAACCACCATGAAGTAGGGAGGCTGATTCTCACCAGGTGAAAAGAGATGAACAGCTCTGCCAAATTACTCCAGTTGAGAATCAGCCCCATGTAGATCTGCTCCAAACTAGTTACCTATTTGCATTTCTCTTGGAATATTGCCAAAGGGCTCATCTCAGTACCCAACTGTGTTTACATCTTTGAAACGTCCTGAAATTGCTGCTGTCTGAGAATACAGCCCAGACTACAGATAAAGCTGCTAGTCCTTTTGTTTCAGGGGGGAAAAAAGAAGCACCAAAACAACAACAATAACAACAAAAGCACTCCAAACTTTCAATTCAGCTCTGTCTCATAAAACTAAACTTTCAAGCAAATGTGAAAAATAAAGAGAAAACTGCTGTGGGGGATTGCAATTTCACTTTGTGGTTTATGAAGTGCAGGAAAGTGAAGTCAATTCCCTGTAGTGAGATTACAGGTCTCCCCTTCTATATGTCTTAAATTAAAAACTAGCTGAATCCAAAGTGAGCTATTTTACTGGATCAGAGGATTCAATTATTTCTGCTAAGTAACTGAATGTGAACTATTTCCTTTTAATAGCATACAACTAATAATTACTGCCCAGAAAGGATTTTTTTTCCTACCAGTCTAATTAAACTAAAGCAGTATCTTTTTTTGACTGCTCTCAAATTTAACTAAAGCCAGACACATTGAAACAAAACAAGTAAATGCAAATCCCTGCTCACATACACAACTACAAAGCCACACAATGTATTCAGCCATTATGAGAATCTGGCCTTGCCCAATAGCATTATGAGAAATCAACCTAACTTCTCGTCTAGATTCGGCATACAGGCAGAGCAATGTCCTCCACACTGCTGCAGACACAATGGAGAGTGGATTCAAAGCATTTGTGGCTTCAGTAACTGGTTAAGCTCACTCTGCAAGAGGTCACTGTGAACTGTGTTAGAGGATTAATCTGTATCCCGAATACGCAAGCGCATACAGACAAACAGCACGCAAAGGTGTTAGACTTGCTGGGTTTCCCTATTGTGACTACTCTAGCACTGAACTATTTCAGACTACTCAGCCCTGGGCTATGTTGGGAAGAAACTTTATTTGAGAGAAAGCATTTTCTGGAATGTCTGTTAACAAGAAAAGAAAAAGAAAAGGCTGTTCTAAACAGCTGTGTCTTAAAAACCTCTTGTGGGAAATGGAAAAATAAACTTTCTTACAAGTACACAATAACAAGAATTTATGACACTGCTCTGACTTTGATGGTTTTTAGGGGCAACAATGAGTGCATTTCAGTTTACATTTTAATTTGCTTACACAGCCATTTCAGCCTTCAATTCGTTCATACTGACTATGTTTCCTTAACATGCTACAGAAAATTCACCTGGAGCATGAGAAATCTTTATCTTCCTCGGTGCACATTTTTTTTCCAGCAATGTTAATGATTCTTGCTAATTCATTTCAGTCACTTAATTTGTACTGAAGTGCTCATTAGAAAGACCTCTCCTGAATTCACGACAATGGCTCACATGAGCAATAGCACCTGTACACCTAGTGTCTACTGAATGAGACCCAGATTTCCTGCATTTCCCAATCATGTAAAAAACCTGCTCCTGCTTTCCAAAAGGTGTTTATCACATGAAATGCACCAGTTCTAGCAAAGTGCCATTAGCTTAGGGGGAAAAAGAAAAAGGAGAAGAAAAATCACCCAGTGATCTGTTTCTCACGTTAAAACAGCCAGGATGTACTCCTAAGTCTCGCTTTCTGCCACTAGAAAACCTTTCACACTTCGAGAGTTCAGTATCTTACATTTCTCTGCACCACCTTCCTTGCACAGCTGAATTTAATAGACCAAAATCATTGTGCAGGGGGGGAAAAAGCCCCCATTCTTATGATCTTCCATATGCTGCAAACTAAACTACAGTGTATTATGGGTTTAAGTGTTTTTAGAAGCAGCACTTTCCAAAATGGAAAATGGCTTCTTGATAAGTATGGGAGAGGAAATAAAAATATCACTCTAGCATACAATTAAACCTGCATCTCTGTGCCTTGGACTGTTAGTTAATACATTTTAACAGGATGATGGATTTTGCTTTCTCTCTTCTAAAGGCATTGATATTTCTTACACATCTGTCACATCTTACCTACGTTTTACTGAATGCCTGAAATAAAACCATCTTCAGCATTCTAACCCACAGCAGTGCCATGGTGTCCTAGATCAGAGCGGGACAGATTGCTCTGTTGCTCCACAAGGGGCAAAAGAATGACACTCACACAAATGGATGGGATAGTAATGGTGTAGTGGGTTGAAATTACCCCCAAAATAATATTGCCAAGACCAGCTCAGATGAAAGCAAATGAAGCTATATTTACAGTATCACAGAATCACCACAGTATCACTAAGGTTGGAAGAGACCTCGAGGATCATCGAGTCCAACCTGTCACCACAGACCTCATGACTAGACCATGGCACCAAGTGCCACATCCAATCCCCTCTTGAACACCTCCAGGGATGGTGACTCCACCACCTCCCTGGGCAGCACATCCCAATGACGAACGACTCGCTCAGTGAAGAACTTTCTCCTCACCTCGAGTCTAAACTTCCCCTGGCACAGCTTGAGACTGTGTCCCCTTGTTCTGGTACCTGGGAGAAGAGACCAACCCCTTCCTGGCCACAACTACCTTTAAGGTAGTTGTAGAGGGCAATGAGGTCTCCCCAAGCCTCCTCTTCTCCAGGCTAAACAACCCCAGCTCCCTCAGCCTCTCCTCACAGGGCTGTGCTCAAGGCCTCTCCCCAGCCTTGTTGCCCTTCTCTGGACACCTTCAAGTGTCTCAATGTCCTTCTTAAACTGAGGGGCCCAGAACTGGACACAGGACTCAAGGTGTGGCCTAACCAATGCAGAGTCCAGGGGCACAATGACCTCCCTGCTCCTGCTGGCCACACTATTCCTAATGCAGGCCAGGATGCCGTTGGCCCTCTTGGCCACTTGGGCACACTGCTGGCTCATGTTTAGGTGGCTGTCAATCAGCACCCCCAGGTCCCTCTCTGTTTGGCAGCTCTCAGCCACTCTGACCCCAGCCTGTAGCTCTGCATGGGGCTGCTGTGGCCAAAGTGCAGCACCTGGCACTTGGACTTGTTGAATGCCATCCCATTGGACTCTGCCCATCTGTCCCGTCAGTCGAGGTCCCTCTGCCCTACAAAACTACAATGTAGAAATATGGAATGCAATGAGTATGCACAAAATATGCAATAGTTACATGAATTTACAATTTATAAACAGCACAAGAACCCCCCTGGACAAAAACATGGGGTTACCAACAGCTTCTTCCTCTTCCCTCCCTTCCCCTCTGTACACAGGACAAGAGAAAGAGAAGAGCAGATGGTAGCTTGTTAGTACTTAGCCACAACAAGAACACAGCCAAGGTCAGCAACAGCCAAGCAAAGGCACCAGCTAGTATCTGGCAGAGTGAAGAAACTGAAAAGAGCAGGAGTTAGTTCATATAACTAACTTTATGTCAGTTACCAGACCACTGGGATTATTTAGACCTCATCATTATTTTCCCTTTTACATCCAACAGTAATTTCTTTACATTCCACCACTTTTCTACTCAATCTGTGGAAAATTTTCCTAGGCATCAGCCTAAACCTGCCACCAATGGCAAGTTTCAATGGGAAAGCAATTTGTATACTCTTTACAATTATGTACACTACAGACATATACACCAAAAACTCTGGGTTCACATTTCAGCTTATGACCCATTCAGCAAGCCATAAAGCCCCCAACAACCCAGGCTTCCACGCCCTCCCAGGCCTCCCACTATTCCTCCCTACCCTCCCAAGGCCACTCAAATGGCTCTGCTACAAGGCTAGTTTTGTCCCAACCAAACCAGGCAGCAGGCCTCCCCCACATTGCAAGACATCCAACACCAAGAGGGAAGACAGAAGGGCAGAAGGAAGGCCAGGAAAAAGGGCTGAATAATCTCTGCACTCCACTTGTAGAGTAGATACAGGGCTTATGGCTTACCATTTCTGGTGGCTATCTAGTCCCTTGGAGGACTGTCATCTCCCTGGTTCTTAAAGGCATTCAGCCTTAACCCACAGCACATGGTTTTCACAATGCATCAGCTAGGCTTAAACACCAACCTTCTCCCCAGAAATTCTGTAACTTGAGGTGTCTCAATTCTAAATAACAAGTGAAATCCATTACTCCCATTCATGATTTTCATTGTCTTCAATAAGCACATCAGTCTACCTACATGACTCACTTACATTACCTGCCTCAAATTCATTAGTTAAAAAAGTTTCAAATAATGGCAAGGTTAAAGATCTGGGAACATTTACCACATTTAAAAGAGATTTCTGAGCCACCAAAACCCAGCAGTCTGTAAATGTCCCTACCTAGCACTTCCACATCCATCCACTCAAAACTGTAGCACTGACAGAGATAGACATGAAAACAGTCTCACAGTATCACTAAGGTTGGAAGAGACCTCGAGGATCATCGAGTCCAACCTGTCACCACAGACCTCATGACTAGACCATGGCACCAAGTGCCACATCCAATCCCCTCTTGAACACCTCCAGGGACGGTGACTCCACCACCTCCCTGGGCAGCACATTCCAATGGCTAACAACTCTCTCAGTGAAGAACTTCCTCCTCACCTCCAGCCTAAACTTCCCCTGGCACAGCTTGAGACTGTGTCCCCTTGTTCTGGTGCTGGCTGCCTGGGAGAAGAGACCAACCCCTTGCTGGCTACAACCACCTTTCAGGTAGTTGTAGAGGGTAATAAGGTCTCCCCTGAGCCTCCTCTTCTCCAGGCTAAACAACCCCAGCTCCCTCAGCCTCTCCTCACAGGGCTGTGCTCAAGGCCTCTCCCCAGCCTTGTTGCCCTTCCAGCCTTGTTGCCCTTAAGGGCAAGTCACTTGCTCAAAAATCTGCTTCTTCTGAGGTATTCAAGACTTCTTGAGAGGCATTTTACTGCTTTAGGAAACAGTACAGAAGCAACTGCATTTTGGTTATTTGTATTCTTAATTCTTGACCAAGTTGAAGGTACAGAAAGATGAGAACATAGGAGGATCAATATGGTTTTGACCAATAACATAACTATTGGAGTGCCTACACATTTCAGTCATGTGCAGGGTATTGAATAGCTTTTCCAGATTTGAAAGACAGCATCAGAGTGGTCAGTTTGAGGCAGGAGTTATCATTTTCTGTGAATTTTAACGTGAATGAAACCTGCAATGTAACATCTTGCACTGCTGCTGCTCTATCTGGAAGCCACACTCCCAGCTTGGGAGGTATATTATGTTAAATGAAGTCAGTATTCTATTTTAATATGGTTTCATTTTAATTGATGTTCACCTCAATGACTGCAAAGACTTGTACAAGGTCTGGGAAAGTAAACATTAGGTGATTCATCATTGGCAAAATGAAAGCATGTCCCTCTCATGAAATGATAGCATAAATCTTTGCTGCATTATGTTAGTGATGGAAATGGAGGTCAGTGAGGAATGGAATGGAATGAAAGAGACTATTATAGCTGTTCTTGAAAAAATGAAGGTGGAAAGCACTGAAACAACAGACCTAGGGTTTGGGTGGCCTGGGGTTTGTGTGGAACAAAACTAAGTCTGCCTTATTTTGCCCTCTGCATGCTCTTTGAAGCTACCCCAGTTACACACAGAGCTTACCAGTCTATCTGCACAAAGTGTGCACATGCACACATGCATGAAGTAGAGTTCCAGCTGGCCTGTACGAAGGGGGAAACAAGAATACAAAGACACAAAGGAAAAAAACTGTAATTCTGCAAGAAGAAAAATGAAGTTCTGCTTCACAGGAATAGATCCTCCCAATAATCAAAGCCAAGCAAAAATCCACTCCGGATAATGAGTCTGGAGGCAACCTCATGCTAAAGCTCTTTAAGCTCTCCAGGCCAATATGTCATTTAGAATAATGAAATTGTCTTCTGTTTGGAAGAGGGCTTTGATTGTCCTTTCCCTCCCTGCATAGCAGAAAACAACAAAAAAGCACTGAAAAAGACAAAACAGGAGGACCAAAATTTCTCCTGCAGCTGTGTACAGCTGCTTAGAAGTAGTCTGAAAATCAGTGGCTAGGCAGAAGAGGTTTGCCTTCTGCCACTTGAATTTCTTTTGTTATGTCAAGTAAAATATGCACTCTTACCCTGCACAATAATCCACCTTTGAATAGAAAGGGCCACTGGAATTCCTGCCACGTTCCCCAGTACTGGTGCTTATACACAGAATACCTGCTCTTCTGCAGATGCACATCTTTTCTATAGAATTAAGGCAGGGGTGCAACATCAAGCACTGGGAGAACAGCCAGTATAACCTTTGCCAGGCATGAACAGCTTCTGATATTTGATGAGAGGTCAATTCATTAGTCATCAGGTCTTACCACGAGTTACTGCAGGCAACAGTAGAACAGAAAGCCACATGTGATAATTTTAGGCTGTGCCTTTAAGGAAAGGGACGGTTACCGAAACACTGAGTTAGAAAAACAAAAATAATCAATGGAAAAAACATGAAATAGGGCACAGTCCATTACTGGAACCTTGTGCAGCAGAGCAGCAAATCACAGAATCATAGAATGGTCTGGGTTGGAAGGGACATCCAAAGGTCTAGTCCAACCCCCTCTGCAGTAAGCAGGAGCATCCTCAACTAAATCAAGCTGCCCAGAGCCCTGTCGAGCCTCACTTTGAATATCTTCAGGGCTGGGGCCCCAGCCACCTCCCTAGGCAACCTGTTCCAGTGTTCCATCACTCTCAGTATAGAACTTGCTCCTAACATCCCATCTAAATCTGCTCCTTTCCAGTTTGAAGCCATTGCCCCCCATCCTGTCACTGCAGGCCTTTGTAAACAGTGTCTCTCCATCCTTCCTGTAGACCCCCTCCACGTACTGGAAGGCTGCTATTAGGTCTTCCTGGAGCCTTCTCTTCTCTAGGCTGAACCACCCCATCTCCCTCCCTCCCTGTCCTCGCAGCAGAGGTGTTCCAACCCCCTGATCATTTTCATGGCCCTCCTCTGGACTCGCACCGTCAGGTCCATGACCTTCCTGATGACATCACTCATGGAACCATATCAATAAATTATTGGTGAGCATTTCAATTACAGATTTTCAGCCTTCTATTATATTTCTGTTAGAGTTCATTACCTCATAAGGAGCTACAATTTTGCAGGTAGGAGTTTCAGTGTTAGCTACAGCTGAAATGAGAGTAGGCTATACGATCCACTCGTGCCTCCATGCTGCTAAAGATTTTAATTGTACAATTACACAATGTATTTGCACCCAAAAAGTGGTGCTTTCAGTGCACAAGGTCTACTGTGCTTGCTGAACAAAGCCACTATGTATTACTCCTGTTATAGCCATTATTCACAATTGCCATTAAAAAAAAATAGCTATAAAGGTATACATGCATTTTGGCATCAGCATGAGAACACCTCTCTGAGGCTCATACCTACATGTGCTGCTGAAAAACCCACAAATTAAACACCTCTGGAAAATGGCCTCATTTTTGGCAAGGCTGAGCAGGCAAAAGTATACATTATATAGAATTGTTATACAGAATTGTTTGGGTTATTCTATCTGCCAGTTCAACTTTTCTCATAGAAGTTCAGAACACATTAGGGTGTTTCAAAATACTTTCCACTCAGAAGTCCTCCAATTTACAGTAAATTTAGAATTTAGAATAAACCAGGTAGGAAGAGACCTTCAAGATCATCACATCCAACCCATTATCTAACACCACCTAATCAACTAAACCATGCAACTAAGCACCCTGTCAGCACTGGACAGATGGGCAGAGTCCAAGAGGATGGCATTCAACAAGTCCAAGTGCCAGGTGCTGCACTTTGGCCACAGCAACCCCATGCAGAGCTACAGGCTGGGGTCAGAGTGGCTGAGAGCTGCCAAACAGAGAGGGACCTGGGGGTGCTGATTGACAGCCGCCTAAACATGAGCCAGCAGTGTGCCCAGATGGCCAAGAGGGCCAATGGCATCCTGGCCTGCATTAGGAATAGTGTGGCCAGCAGGAGCAGGGAGGTCATTGTGCCCCTGGACTCTGCATTGGTTAGGCCACACCTTGAGTCCTGTGTCCAGTTCTGGGCCCCTCAGTTTAAGAAGGACATCTTGAAGGTGTCCAGAGAAGGGCAATGAGGCTGGGGAGAGGCCTTGAGCACAGCCCTGTGAGGAGAGGCTGAGGGAGCTGGGATTGTTTAGCCTGGAGAAGAGGAGGCTCAGGGGAGACCTCATTGCCCTCTACAACTACCTGAAAGGTGGTTGTAGCCAGGAAGGGGTTGGTCTCTTCTCCCAGGCAACCAGCACCAGAACAAGAGGACACAGTCTCAAGCTGTGCCAGAGGAGGTTTAGACTCGAAGTGAGGAAAAAGTTCTTCACGGAGCGAGTCGTTCGTCATTGGAATGTGCTGCCCAGGGAGGTGGTGGAGTCACCATCCCTGGAGGTGTTCAAGAGGGGATTGGATGTGGCACTTGGTGCCATGGTCTAGTCGTGAGGTCTGTGGAGACAGGTTGGACTTGATGATCCTTGGGGTCTCTTCCAACCTTAGTTATACTGTGATACTGTGATACTGTGATACTGTCAAGTCTCCTCCTGAACACCTCCAGTGATGGTGACTCCACCACCTCCCCAAGCAGCCCATTCCAATGGGCAATCACTCTCTCTGTGGAGAACTTCTTCCTAACCTCCAGCCTAAACCTCCCCTGGAGCAGCTTGAGACTGTGTCCTCTTGTTCTGGTGCTGGTTGCCTGGGAGAAGAGACCAACCTCTGCCTGTCTACAACTTCCCTTCAGGTAGTTGTAGAGAGCAATAAGGTCCCCCCTGAGCCTCCTCTTCTCCAGGCTAAGCAACCCCAGCTCCCTCAGCCTCTCCTCATAGGGCTGTGTTCCAAACCCCTCACCAACTTGCCATTGAGGAACCAAAGTCTTTGTTTAACATTCATAGCGACTATGGCTATATTCTACAGAAGATTGCTTCCAAGTCTGTGAATGTGTTGTGGCCATGTCTTGGGTCTTGCTGGGATAAAAGCAGAGTTTGCCTCTGTCCTGGTTTTGGGTTGGAAACCATTTGGGACAGCCTGCTGAATCAGGCGTTGAGTATTTAACACCGGACTGAGGTCATGCCTGATGCATAAGGAAGTCCATGCTGGCTGGAGCCAAGTATCATGGGGCTCGTAGTTCGGACTGTAACAAGAGATGCTTTCTGGTTTGGGGGGCTTTTTTGGCTTCTGGGCTGGGAGGGTGGTCTCTTCTGGCCATGGACATGGGGAGGCTGCTGGCTTGCTTCTGCTTTTGGCTGTGCTTTTCTGTGAAGTACGCTAAGGTATTATACCTTGCACTATTCCATTAAACTCTCCTTATCCCAATCCACAAGGCTTTTGGGTTCTTATCTCTCTTTCTGAGGCAACAGTTGTTAGCATGGACTGTTGGACATCAGCCAACAGCTGAGTCTTAAACCAGGACAATCTTCCTGCACCTCGCTTTATATGAAAAAAAAAAATCTCTGTCCAGGCATTATGTGAGGAAAAACAAACCCAATGCCCAGTGCCTGGGCTGCAGGAGAGGGAAGCACGGCGTATGGAAGCACACTGCATTCTTACTGATGCCCTCCTCTGCCAGATCTGGCAACCAACACTGTCAAAAGCATCAGCCCCCTGGGCCAAACACAGCACCCTTGAAATTCAAGATTGTTCTGGACACATTTAACATCTTAGTATTCCGAATTTTCTCATGAAGCATCTGACAGTTTGATATTCCTGTCCCTTATCATCCACGCTGATAATCTGTGCTCATAGTTAGCAGTGTGGCAAGTACACATTCCTAAATAGCAGCTTTTCTGCTTTGCAGCTTGCATTTCAAAATGGCTGCTCCCTGCTTGGTGATAATACTAGGGTAGAGTGAAATTTTTGCTAGTGAGCAGGGGCTCAATGCAGCACTTGAAATCTTGGCTCTTGGAGCCCAGAAGCTAGAGCATGGGTTTCTGAGACAAAAAACATTTCAAACAGCCCCATTTCTTCTATGTAATTAAAAATAACCACTTTCTAGATTAAATAATAGAGGTCAAAACACTCAGGTGCTATTGAGAATATCTAACCACACACAAATGGTACCTTCTTAAACGGCCTTCGAGACATACATGTTAGGCAAACCAATCAAGCTCTCATGGTTTACTCTGCAAGTAAAACATCTTAAGCAGAAGCAGAAGAAGGGGGAAGAGAATCCTAGCACTAGAGTTGGCAGGGCTCATTAGGAGGGCTTTAAACTAGGTCTGAAGGGGGTGGGTGAGGATATCGGTCCCTCTGCAGAGGAAAGAGTAGGGCACAAGGTAGGGTCAACTGAGAGGTGGGGAGCCCAGCTGCAGTGCATGTACACCAATGCACACAGCATGGGCAATAAGCAAGAGGAGCTGGAGGTCCTGGTCCACCAGGGCGACTATGATATAGTTGCCATCTCAGAAACGTGGTGGGACAACAGGCATGATTGGAGTGCTACACTGGGGGGCTACAGGCTCTTTAGGAGGGATAGGCAAGGGAGGAGAGGAGGAGGGGTGGCTCTATATATTAGGGAGACACTTTCTGCCACAGAACTTGAGGTGGAAGATGAGGGAATTGAGAGCCTGTGGGTTAAAATCAGAGGGCAGCCCAACAAATCTGACATCCTGGTTGGAGTCTGTTATAGACCACCCAACCAGGATGAGGAGGTTGATGAATTATTCTACAAACAACTGGAGGCTGTTTCAAGATCATCAGATCTTGTCCTCGTGGGGGACTTCAACCTGCCGGATATCTGCTGGGAACTTAATTCAGCAGAGAGGAGGCAGTCCAGAAGATTCCTGGAGCGAATGGAGGACTGCTTCTTGACGCAGCTGTTAAGTGAGCCTACCAGGGGACAGGCTCTGCTTGACCTGCTGCTCTCCAATAGGGAAGGGCTGGTGGGAGATGTGACCGTGGGAGGCTGCCTAGGGTGCAGTGACCATGAGATAGTGAAGTTTTCAATATGCAGGGAAAATGATTACTGACACTGGAAATATGGTGCCTGGTGACGAATACTGCAAGGAAGATATGATGTTGCCAGACATATTGTAAACAGAGCATAATTACAGTATTTACAGTTGAACATCAAAATGGGAAGAGATGCCAAGTGGCATTTCTTAAAAGTTAATATTGGGACTAATAGCATCTAATATCTTCCCTAATATTTAAGAAAATGAAGTAAACTGAACACTGATTGAATACACAGCAGATACAAGAGGGAGATGAACGACAGCACAGCAGGTGGGGAGGTTAAAAACAAAACTAAACAAAACACCAGAAAGATCAGAAGATCTAAGAGGGAAAGAGAAAAGGATGCATGGAAGAGGGAAGCTATTTAATGTAGACAAATGTAGAGTAATAAGCTCAGAGTAAATTAACACACATCTCAAGTAACCAAATGGGGAAATGCCAATTTCCATTTTAAAACATGATCAAATAAATAAAATCCCAGAGATTTCACAGTCGATTCACACAGAAAATTCACGTTGGGGTATATGCATCAGGTTTGACAACTTGTTTGCTGCATTCCACCCTGATGTGAGTTTGAAAGGAAGAATAACAGATCCCCTTAAAAACCTGCCTTTTCAAATAAATTTTAACTTGTTTTAGATGTCTATCAAATGCTCACAGAAGACCAAACTTCCAGTCCTGTTAATGGAAATAACATAGGAGTAATGTAACATCAGTAAGAGGCACAGAAGCAGCGCATACAAGGGTCCAAGCTGGATGTCAAGAAGCCAAAGCCCATCTGTCCCCAACACCATCAAGGAGTTCTACATGTTCTCTATGCAGCAGAGTGAAGCCCAGGAAATACGTAACAAGCTTGCTGTGTGGAATGACTGTTGTGTGTACTAATGAAACTTAACCATTGCCTGTAGTATGGAAATTGTCCAACTGCAATAAAACTAACCTCTCACACTAAGTACACGAAACATACTCTCTGACACAAAAAACCCTACAAGGACTTTGCTAGAGAACTGCTCCTGGCTGAGAGCCTGAAGATCTTTTCCCATCACTTTTTGGTTAACAATGCCCACAGTACATTACTCTGTCACAGGAAGGATTCATTACAAGAAAAGATAAAAACTTTATCAAAATGAGCATTGCTTTTTTTCCTCAGACAGCCCATTATAGCTGATGCAGCTGAACTGGCTGATGTGACAGCAATCAACAGTAATTTTTTTATGCATACTTAAAAACCTGCTTACCAAGGGGAGCCATATATTCTGAATCCCCTCACCGTCACTTCAGAGTCTTGCAGGTAGATGCAGTTTGTTAGAAGGGATTGTACGTTCTCATAGCTCTCTGGCTTCAGCTTAGAGACAGAAGGGAAATAGTAAAAGTCCTGCTTGATTAAGTCAGCCATGAATTCCTGGTCAAAGGTCAATTCATGATTTCCTGCGATCACAATCTTGTATTCGTAGGGCAGGCTACCTAAAACAGGGAAAAACAAACAAGTTGCTTGTTTTAGGAGAAATCAGATAAAAGAAAACAGGCACTCTCAAGCCATTCAAACAACTGAGCATATCCTTCCTACATATTATGTAATTCCTGGTAATTACCTGATCTCAGGTAAATGACATTTCTGACTTTTTCATGGCACATTAGGGTTTAGCATGCTTAGCATTAAAGTGTTGAAACTACTTTTCAACTCATCAACCTTAAAAACCAGTCTCCAGACTTCTGCTCCACTATTTACTTCTAGTTAATTGCCATTTGTGCTGCAAGTATCACTTACTGTGACAGTGATGATTACTCTCTGACAGAAATTAGGATTCAAAGAAGGTTGGCTGTAACACTTCATAAACTGTCAGCTCTCTTCTCCCAGAGCTGTGGTCTTTATCTGCTTGTACTGAGGAGGTCTTACAGGCTGAGAGCTGGGGTCAGCCAAAGGGATCTGCTGCCCTCTTTGCCCTGACATTTAAGATCAAGCCTTCAGGCAAGACAAGGATTGGGTTTAGCTGTCAAAATTCCACATCCCACAGAGAAGTTTCACAGTTTGCCTCTATCCCATATTTTTTCCAGCTCCATTTTCTCAGTGACTTCCTTAGATCCATGGACTATAATTTAAAGTGACTCATGTTCAAGAATATTTTACAACCCCTATTTAGTGAAAAACCTTACAACAACCTCCTGCTGAAGGCAAGAATATATATGCCCACACACGTGGGTTCTTCCCAAGAGCAGCACTGCAACAGAAACTTTCCCCCTGACTTCACACTTGGTCATCAACTGGATTCTGCCCTTAAGAGCAAGCATTGCCCGTCTCAAAAGGCAAACTTTTAAAGTATATTTGAAAGGAAACAAAGACATTCATTAGCTTTGCTTCTGCACTGCTCTGCTTTTGCATCAGAATGAAGAAAGTCAGAGGAGGAGATTGGGAGCAAAAAGAATTAGTTGACTAAAAACAAGACCCACCTTGCATAGTATTACTGATAACACAATAGTGTTATCAATAAGTGTTTAGTGATGACCCCAAGCCTCATTTAGGGGTAGGTTATTTAGAGAGTGTACAACAGCAGTCAATATGCAGTGGCAAAAGTTGACGTGAGTATGACTTAAAAATACAATGCAACAGCGTTATGCAAACAGCTGTGGCAAAAGAGGACAGCAAACACTGCTAGCCCCCAGGCCACGAGACAGGGCTAAACTGGGGGTTTCTCCAATGAAAAGATCTGGGTGACTCTGAAATGCAAGTTTCAGATGCTTGTAACACCTGTATCAGGAAATTGATTGCACAGAAACCAGTCTTTCCTGCAGACTCAATAGATATGTGCCTTTAGCGTATTTGTTAACAGAAACTCTCTGCAGATATTTGCAATTGCATGGTGAATGCTGGAGAGACAATTATTTACCCAAAAGAATATCTGAGCTGTACATTATGTCTGGTTTTTTTTTCTTTCTTTCTGAAATGCAACATTTTGCAGATGTCTCTCTACAGGTTTTCCAGTTATGTGCACACATGCACACAGAAGGTTTTAAGAAGTTACTTGCATGCTACACTAATTGACCTAATTGTGGCCTTCCAGTATCTGAAAGGGGCCTACAAGAAGGCTGGGGAGGGACTGCTCAGGATCTCAGGGAGTGATAGGACTAGGGGGAATGGAATGAAGGTGGGGAGATTCAGGCTGGAGGTGAGGAGGAAGTTCTTCCCCATGAGTGGTGAAGCCCTGGAATGGGTTGTCCAGGGAGGTGGTTGAGGCCCCAGCCCTGGAGGTGTTTAAGCCCAGGCTGGATGAGGCTCTGGCCAGCCTGATCTAGTGTGGGGTGTCCCTGCCCATGGCAAGGGGGTTGGAACTAGATGATCCTTGTGGTCCCTTCCAACCCTTACTGATACTATGATACTATACTATGATACACTATGTATGGGCATCTACAAGCTTTAAAACACTCTTGGGAAATAAGGAAATAAAGAAATCCTTTATGCTGCATTATTGTTAACAAATCCATTTCTGGTCCTTTTTATGAATCTTTTCCAGCTCATCTGATCCATCCATCTAACAGCCAAGAACCTGTACAAGCTGGTTATAGTTGTTGCTTCCACTAATGTATTTATGTCATGCTGCTGTCTGTGGGTGTTACTTAGGCAAATCAGCAAATGATTCTAAATGTACAATTACATTTATTACAGTGGTGGCCAGAAGCACTGCTGTACTTACAGCTCTGTCAGCTTTTCAATTAACAACTGGGGGGTTTTTGATGAGTTTGCAGCTCAGGTTCTTTCTCCTTTCATCCCATATCAGGCAGCAACTCACTAAACCTATTTCATTGTCTCCAAAACCCCTTTTTACCCTTCAAATCTTAAATTTTTGTCTAATTTTGCTGCTTGTATGTTAATTTAACAATACTTTGTTTAAATTTTGTTCCTTAGAAGACTTTATAGCGTGATTCATTTTTTACTCCAAGTGCTCTTGAAGCACAGTCAGCCTCAGCTACAGATCTTTGAAACCCTGTTCTTGGCTGGGCACTGCTGTCATGAACAACAAACAGACAAACAAACAATAAACCAGGCTGGAAGAGACCTTCAAGATCATCGTGTCCAACCCATCAACCAATCCAACACCACCTAAACAACTAACCCATGGCACCAAGCACCCCATCAAGTCTCCTCCTGAATGCCTCCACTGATGGTGACTCCACCACCTCCCCAGGCAGCCCATTCCAATGGGCAATCACTCTCTCTGTGGAGAACTTCTTCCTAACCTCCAGCCTAAACCTCCCCTGGCACAGCCTGAGACTGTGTCCTCTTGTTCTGGTGCTGGTTGCCTGGGAGAAGAGACCAACCTCTGCCTGTCTACAATCTCCCTTCAGGTAGTTGTAGAGAGCAATAAGGTCAGCCCTGAGTCTCCTCTTCTCCAGGCTAAGCAACCCCAGCTCCCTCAGCCTCTCCTCACAGGGCTGTGTTCCAAGCCCCTCACCAACTTTGTTGCCCTTCTCTGGACACATTCCAGCAAGTCAACCTCCTTCCTAAACTGAGGGGCCCAGAACTGGACACAGGACTCGAGGTGTGGCCTAACCAGTGCAGTGTACAGGGGCACAATGACCCCCCTGCTCCTGCTGGCCACACTGTTCCTGATGCAGGCCAGGATGCTATTGGCCTTCTTAGCTGCCTGGGCACACTGCAGGCTCATGTTCAGCCTACCATCCACCAGTACCCCCAGGTGCCTCTCTACCTGGCCGCTCTCCAGCCACTCTGACCCCAGTGTATGTGTAAGACTTCAGCTGAGCAACTGCAGATGCAGACCCTCAGCTACCCGACCACAATACATTCTCACCTGCTTCTAGTGTGATTCACACTTAACCAATGTTCAATGCAGTCCACATGCAATCAACACCGAGTGATAAACCTCTCTTTGCACTGAAGCATGGTCCTCCTACCACTGACCTCAGTGGGACCAACACCACCTTATTGCAGCAGGACTCCGGTCCAACATGGTGTGTCAGCACAATCCTAAGACATGCTGAATGTTTCAAGTGCCTTCTATACTATTAAGATCCACCAAACACTAGCAATATCTGATCAGTATTTACCTGAAAACTACCTTAAAGCAGCAACTATTTCCTGCTTCTGACCTACAACTTATTACTTCTCATTGTTTGTATGGTATTGTTTCAACTGTCCCCTATTTTATTCCATTATGCCCTTCCAACACAGATACATGGAATTCCAAACCTAGGCACAGACTACAGCACGATTTGAAGCCCTGGCTTGGTCCTTGGCTAGGACCAAACTCCACAAGAGTCCAGTAACTGTTGCATGGCTATGCTTCTGCATGTATCCACAGCTTTAGAACAACCCCTTTTCCATCTATTATTTTTTGCACTACCAGCTCTCGATCAGCACTAATCCAAACACTTTTAGGTTGACTAGCTTATTCCCACACCTGTTAGTGCATGCTAATGACAAGCTGAGGAGAAAAGACAGCAGACACATTTCCTGTCCCTTGTTAAACAAAAGCAGACTGTGCTGAGATTGTTGAACTCCCACTTCTGCAGGTTTTCGAGGCTGCTTCTAACAACTGCATTTTGCTGAGAAAGATTCCTACCAAAGACAGCAGTGGCCACAACGTACTTGCTGCTGTGGGTTCCTTCTCCCTTTACAAATTCCCTGAAAACAGGCCTTAGTAAAGGCACTGGCTGATGTTTCCATTTGCCAATCCTTTTTCCTCCCAGTATGGATGCACCCCACTGTCAGCACTATGCTGTATGGCTGATGCTGCATGCAGGGCTCTGGCTTCTACAAAGTTTTTGAAGCACAAGGATGCATAAGGATGGCATTCCCCTGGCAAACCAGGGCAAGAGTGTCTTTGCCAACAGGTTCACTATTACAGCAGGAAGAGTCTTAAGTGTGCTGGGGAAGGGTTATCTAGCTTTTAAGAGAAGGCATGGAGGCAGTAAGGAAGCAGCTGATGGACAACAGGAGGGAAAAGCCTCTTGAATTACCCTCCTAAAAGCACTCTAACTGGGGCTCCTCCCAGGTATTTGTACACACACACAGACGGTGTACAACCAGGAGGAAGAAGTCCACGCACATTGGAAAGCTGTGACACCTCTGAGACTATGGCTCACCTGACTGGAGTGCTGCAACAGAAGGACACAAGCCTATCAACTGTCTATCACCAGTCTATCACCTTCGAAAAGTTAGGGAGAGACGTTCCCAATGTCTGGAAAAAGGCAAACCTCCCACCCCTCCTCAGGAAAGGCAAGAAGACAAATATGGGGAACTACAGAGCATGGAGTCTCACAGCAGGCCTGGGAAAATGAGAGAACCAATCTCCCATGAAATTATCGTCCAGGGACATGAAGGTCAAGAAGGTGATTTGGGACAGTCATCATTGATGTAACAAGGGTAAACCATATCTAACTAACATGACTGCCTCCTCCAAGGAGATGACTGGCTCTGTAGAGAAGGCAGAGCGCTGGATGGGCTGGCAGGAACTTCATAAACTTCTTCAAATGCAAAGTCCTGCACCTAGGATGGAGTTACTTCATTTAACAAGACTCAGCAGTGTCTTTCCAGAAAAGACAGCCAAGGACATCCTGGCATTGATTAGTAACAATGAAACCAGCTGAGCAAGGTTCTTTCCAGAGGTGCACACAGATCCAAGAGGTAACTGACACAAGTGAGAACATGGCATAAGGAATTAATTTTAGCATGAGGATGGTCAAAAAGTGGAATAGGTACTCAGAGCAGCTGTGAAATCGCTACCCTTGGAGGTATTCTAAATTCAAATGGACAAGAACCAAAGCAGCCTGCTCAAACTAGGCCTTCTTTGAACAGCAGGTTGAACTCTGTGTCCTCCGGAGAGTCCCCTTCATCTTATGTGATGGTGAGTTTCTGTGAGTGTGTCAGGTTACACCTATCCCTAGAGGGGCTGAAAAGACCCCAGCCCCCAGGTGGACAAAGAAACCTGCCCCAGGTGGCCAGACTTGGTTCCCCCTCCCAGGGGAAGGAGTCCCTGGAGTCAAGGTCTAGTCCACTCCCGCTTCTGGTCCAGCAAGCCTATTTAAGGGGAGATATCTTCTTGGTTCTCTCTTTTTCTCCTGCCTCGCCTGCTTGACAGACATCTTTGCTGCCCTCCTGCTTCCTGAATTACCACTGGTTTGCTTCCATGCTGTAGCCACACTTTTACATCAAGGGAACCCAACGCCAGCTGGGCCTGGTTTTGTATATTTTTCTATTTACCCTTTTCCTTATACCTTTGTAACTTTCCCTGTTACTCAAATGTTATATATATATTTTGTTAAACTTACCTTTTTTACTTCCAAATTGATTCCAGACTGTTTATTTTGTGATTTTTACCTCCCCTTTCTCCTGCCTAACTCGCTTTTACCCTACCAGGAAAAAGGGGAGAGGGAGGCAATCTACATCTGTTCTATTTGGGCTTTTGTACTCCAGGAAAAGCTTAAACTACAACAGTAAGTTTACACTGGAAAACAAACAAGAACTGTAGAGTGCCTGCAATGCTAAAGGAAATTAAAACCCCATCTCTTGCTGTGATTCTAATGGAACAAATCTAGGATAGCCATGCAATTCAACAGGACTAGAGAGCAGCTGCCATTAGCTTTGGTGTCAGTTTCTCCAACTATCCATTTAGCAGATGAGCAGGACTAAGTACCTGATAGCCAATTAACATTTGAGGCTAGCATATGGCTTTCCTGGTGGGCAAGTAGCAAACCTGGTACTAAGAGGGGAACTCTATGTACACAAAGGTATTAAAGAAAATTTATGGCTGTCACAGGAATTCTGCATGCGTATCCAGGACAAAATTCCTTCCCCGGTAAAATTAAGGCAGCAAGCATGTAAGAAATAGATCTGCCCTTCAGGAGTGCCAAGAAACACATGTAAGAACATATGCTATGGGAGTCAAAGATGTATTTTAAAACAGGGGAGGAAAAAAAAACCTTATGAAATTGGGGGAAAGTTACCTTTTCCTCCTGAGCTCTTATTTTGATGAGAATAAACAAGACAAGTGATTTTGCCCAAAGACGAGGAATCCTCCAGCTCCTTGGCACCTGAGAAGCTTCTGCTACAACATCTTTATTACCTGTAGATAAACTACAACCAGGACTGGTTGAAAACAAATCTTACCCCAACAGTTTTTGGTATTATTAAAATACCACTTGGATGGACTGGGATGAGATATATTTGGAAATATTGACAGATTGACAGTGGCCTAAACATGAGCCAGCAGTGTGCCCAGATGGCCAAAAAGGCCCAAGGCATCCTGGCCTGCATTAGGAATAGTGTGGCCAGCAGGAGCAGGGAGGTCATTGTGCCCCTGGACTCTGCATTGGTTAGGCCACACCTTGAGTCCTGTGTCCAGTTCTGGGCCACTCAGTTTAAGAAGGACATCGAGACACTTGAAGGTGTCCAGAGAAGGGCAACAAGGCTGGGGAGAGGCCTTGAGCACAGCCCTGTGAGGAGAGGCTGAGGGAGCTGGGGTTGTTTAGCCTGGAGAAGAGGAGGCTCAGGGGAGATCTCATTGCCCTCTACAACTACCTGAAAGGTGGTTGTGGCCAGGAAGGGGTTGGTCTCTTCTCCCAGGCAGCCAGCCCCAGAACAAGAGGACACAGCCTCAAGCTGTGCCAGGGGAGGTTTAGACTCGAGGTGAGGAGAAAGTTCTTCACTGAGAGAGTCATTCGTCATTGGGATGTGCTGCCCAGGGAGGTGGTGGAGTCACCGTCCCTGGAGGTGTTCAAGAGGGGATTGGATGTGGCACTTGGTGCCATGGTCTAGGCATGAGGTCTGTGGGGACAGGTTGGACTCGATGATCCTCAAGGTCTCTTCCAACCTTAGTTATACTGTGAGACTGTGAAATTCCTCTGCTAATTCTGACATTACCAAGGAAACAAAATGAGGTAAATTGTCAGTTTACAATACTTTGGGGTGAATAAAAAATTCAATTTCTAAGCAAAAGTCCACTTTTTTTTCTCTAAAATGAGGGAGAGTTTCATTATTTGCCCATAGTCAATCTCCAACCACTTCATCCTATTTGGATTTGGAGTCAACATAAACGTTCACATACCAAAATTCCCACCAGAAACACACTGGCTCAAATTCAGTTCTGGGCTTCAGGGCTTCCTCTTTCCGGCCACATGCAACTGTTCCTTTCTGCCAGTTTGGGATGGGGCTGCGAGCCACCATCCACTCTTTCAGCTTCTGTCTTAACAAGGGATGAGAGAGTTTTCCCTTCCTTGTTGTTGTTCTCTGCTACGTGGTTCTACATCTTTCCTGCTTCATTTTCCCCTCTCCTTTCCTTTCTGTTATCTCCACCCACATGCAGAAAAATGCTGGAGCCATGTTATCTTGCACTTAATTTATTAGTTTTAGCCAAGTGTATCTTTTTCTTACAAAAAAATCCCACTTGTGTAAGTGCAATGCTTTAGACTTCTGCATGCCTGTCTCAATATCCCTCTGAAAATGCCCCAAAGATTCAAAAGACATTTATTACATTCAGCAGAAGACCTCAGAGATAATTACATCCCCTCGAGTCTCCTGAAAGTAAGTTTGGAGGAGAGGTCTGACAGGAATGAAACCTTATTTTACATCTTATGACACATCACAGAACCCATGGAAGGTCTGCAAGACAAAATCCAAGAAGTCAAGCAGCAGTGGTTCTGCTTCTAGAACAATTTGTAACACAAAAAATTCTGCCCCTAATCTCCTAACTTATTACACTTTCAGATTATCTCCCTATCAAAATGCTTGGGATATCATATTTGGCTTATATATAGCCAGGTGGCATTACCATCTTACATGGAGTCTTTCTCAGTTACAGCAAGCCCTCCTCAGAAAGTTTCTTATCTTTTGTTTGATTTTGCACCAACACATTCACAGATTCACAGATTGCATTGGGTTGGAAGGAACCCTCAAAGGTCATCTTGTCCAAACCCCCTGCAGTCAGCAGGGACACCTCCAACTAGATTAGGCTGCCACAGCAACATCAAGTCTGATCTTGAATGTCTCCAGGGACAGGGCCTCAACCACAGCCCTGGGCAAACTGTTCCAGTATTTGATCACTCTCATTTTAAAGAACTTAGTCTTTATACCCAACCTAAATCTACCCTGCCCCAGTTTGAAACCATTGCCCCTTGTCCTATTGCTAAAAGACCTTCTGAACAGTCCTTCCCCAGCCTTTGTCTAAGTCCTCTTCAGGTATAGAAATACTGCCGTAAGGTCTTCCCAGAGCCTTCTCTTCTCTAGGCTGAACAGCCCCAATTCTTTCAGGCTGTCTTCATAGGAGAGGTGCTCCAGCCCTCTGGTCATCCTTGTGGCCCTCCTCTGAACCCAGTCCAGCAGGACCATGTCTCTCTTGCACTGGGGACTCCCAAGCTGGACACAGTACTCCAGGTTAGATCTCACCAGAGCAGAGCAGAGCGGCAGAATCAATCTCCCTTGACCTGCTGGCCACACTTCTTTTCATGCAGCCCAGGATGTGATTGGTTTTCTGGGCTGCAAGTGTGCATTGTTGGATCATGTCCAGCTTCTTGTCCACCACTACCCCCAAGTCCTTTCCTGCAGGGCTGCTCTCAATTTCTTCAGCCCCCAGCCCGTATTGATATCGAGGGTTGCCCCAACCTAGGTGCAAGACCTTGCATTTTGCCTTATTGAACCTTGGGAGATTCTCCTCCAGCCCACATCTCCAGCCTGTCCAGGTCCCTCTCGACAGCATCCCATCCTTCAGTCTTGTCAACCACACCACTGAGCTTGGTACCATCAGCAAATTTGCTGAGGGTGCACTCAATCTCGCTGTCTGCATCATTGATAAAGATACTGAATGGTACTGGTCGCAATACAGACCCCTGAGGGACACTATGTGCATCCTGTCTCCATGTGGGCATCAACCCATTGACCACTACCCTTTGGATGCAATCATCCAAACAATTCCTCATCCACTGGACAGCTCACCAATCAAACCTGTATCTCTCTAGCTTACAAACAAAGCTGTTGCAGGAGACTGTCCAAGGCTTTACAGAAGTCCAGATAGATGACACCTCTTCCCCTGTCCACTGATGTAGTTACACCATCCCATAAAGCCACTAGGTCAGTCAGGCAGTTCTTGCCCTTGATGAAGCCATGCTGGCTACCTGGAATCACCTCCCTGTCCTCCATGCATTCCAGGATAGCTTCCAGGACAGTCTGTTTCATGATCTGCCAGGCACAAAGGCAGACAGGTTGGTAATTTCCAGGGTCCTCTCTGATGGTGGTCCATCAACTCAGGAGGGGGACAGAGCAAGACTGCCAGTGAGGAGTGAGGCAAGAAAGTTACTGTAGAAGCCTTTCTTGTTATTCTTTGCATCCCTTGCCAGGTTCAGCTCCAGCCATGCCTTGGCCTTCCTGACCTCACCTCTACACAACCAGGTGTACTGTCTGATGAGAAAAGGCTGAGAGATCTGGGACTGCTTAGTCTGGAGAAGACTGGGGAGATCTTATTAACATTTAGAAATGTCTGAAGGGTGGGCTTCATGAAGAAGGTGCTAGTTTCTTTTCAGTGGTGCCCAGTGATAGGACAAGGGGCAACAGATACAAACTGGAACACAGGAAGTTCCACCTCAACATGAAGAAACACTTCTTTCTGTAAGGGTGATGGAGCACTGGAGCAGGCTGCCCAGAGAGGTTGTGAAGGCTCCTTCTCTAGACACTTTTAAGACCCATCTGGATGCATTCCTGTGTGACCTGTCCTAGGTGATCCTGATTTTGGCAGGGGAGTTGGACTTGATAATCTCTGGAGGTCCCTTCCAACCCTTACCACCCTATGATTCTGTGATGAATTTTCAACTTCTAAACTACAGCAGGTCCTTTTCATGCTGAACATAGCTCTTACAAAGCAACTTGAAAAGCTGGGGAATTTTCTGTTTGAACCACAAGCTGCACAATGCCAAGGACTGAACATGTGCCTTTCTTTGCTATGTGTCTGCATCTGAGTGTGCTGAGAGTAGCATTCTGACTGCTTACAGGTTCAACCCATTCTATCAGCAGGTTTTCTTCGCTGTAAATTAGATCAACATGGCAAAAAACCTTCAAAGCAAATGTATGATATTTATACTCCAGGCTCCTCTTGTACTCTTGCTTGATGTTAGGCATCTCTATCAACCAGTGACCTCCTGTGCAGCATACAATTGTTATCCTCTTGCAACTTCATGGAGATAAACACAAACTTGTACAAGCAGATGTTCTTTGCTTTTCTCCTGGTGCAGCACTGAGCAGAATTTTTAGCATTCATTAAAAGCAGTGACAATCACATAAGTGCCTACTTAATGCTTTTTTCCCCCCTCTCACTTCAACCTTTTAGAACACAGCAGTGAGTGATAGAGTAAAAAGACTGTATAACTGTCTCAGATTGCTTTTCAGCATCTCTTTGACAGTTCTGTGTTTAAACACTGGGGCTGATGTCTGGGAAATTCACATTAACATACTTTTTGTACGGTGTGTAATCTGGAATAACACTGTAAATGAACATTCCCTCCTAAGTCATCTGTAACCTGCTGGCTCTACATGTTCTTGGATTGTAGAAGCCAGTAATTACATCAAACATTAAACCAGCAGACATATACAATACTGTTCACACTTGAAAAATAGGATTTCTTGAAGTACATAAAGGCAAATCAAACTAAAAAAAAACCTGCTGCTATTCCAGTTTAGGCTCTTTGGTGCATTGTGTTTTACATGAACCCAGACACATGTATAATATGGGGCCAAAAATCACTTCTAAAGGAAAAGTGGCTTCCTTTTACCCTGGTTTATTTAATTACCCTGTAATTATGCAGAACCAACCCAATGCCTGCTGCAAACTAAGAGCAGCTGTAGTGAGTCAAGCCAAAGGATTACATAGCTCGGTACCTTCTGTCCACTAGTGGTCAGTACCAGACACCTAGAAAACGGTATGACTGCAAGGTTTGCCTAGCTGGTGCCTTCCTTTGTAATGCCCCCTTACTGATGGCTGTGCAAGCCATGGGGTCCATTTGCACCAGTATTTTTAGTTTCTTTTTTTTTTCACTTCCTGGTATAGTTACAGGTTTCAATACTAGACTTTTCTGAAGAGATACATTTCAACAACAGCTTTCTGCCCTTCAGAATATTCTACTTTTCGTTTATAACATGTATCTGGGGACAACAAAAGCTGAGGAGTTAGAGAACTGTGTTAGAGAGTAACAGGACAACGTTATAGACTTTCTGTGCAGATCTTTGCACATTAACAGAGATTCCTATTCAGAGACTCAGATCCCACAAAGGTGTGTTAAGTGCCTCCCAGTTGTCACCTTCTGGAAGGGAAGACTACAAAGAGCTGTGTGCCATGTCAGCATACAAGGTACAAGGCACTAATAACAGAATTTAATGTTTGTGTGTAGTGCTTTGCAATAGGCATTCAAAGCACTGTGCTGAGAATAATTAATCCTCCAACACATTCATGTAGTAGGTGAATCAAGCATCATTTTCACAACTTTACAAGGGGGAACAATGAAGAGACTCTCAAATCTGAAGAAGACTACTAACTAGAATCTGTTTGCCTGTATTCCTCAGGTTCTTCAAAGTATCTCTGCCAGAGGCAATGACAGTTCACAGAACCACATCCTGTATCCTTCAGTTCCCTGGCTGCTCTCTGCATTTCTAGGCTGCACTGCCCTGCTAAAGATACACCTCCTTGTTTGTCTGGAATAAGACTCACTTCCTTGTTTTGGGGGTCAGGGATCTCAGTATTGGTTAAAATAACAGGATGTTGTTAGGTGAGCTATCCTAGAGACTCACAATCCACTCTCCACCAGGGGGAAGAAACAACTGCAGTATTAGCACAAAGTGCAAGAAAGCCCCCAAAGCACACAAGTGCTTGTAAAGAGGGAATGAAGGAAACATCCTTTAGCATCTAACGCTCCCACAGCTTCTACAGTTTCTCCCCGCTAGCATGCCTGGAAAGCAGTTCTGGGTTATCCTCCAAACACAGGGATCCAGCTTCCATATTCCCTGAGATGCCCAGCAGCCACTCCAACGTTTGGAAGCCTTCAGGACATACTAACTCCCCAGACCTAGAGAAATACTACAGAAGTGTGTTGCAGTGCACTTCTCTGTACCGTGCTGCCTGAGCCTGAAGAGGTTTTGCATGGTTTTTGCATGGTTTAGTTGGTTGGGTGGTGTTGGATGATAGGTTGGACGCGATGATCTTGAAGGCCTCTTCCAACCTGGTTCTATGTAGGTACCAAATGGATCTGAGCCATCACACGTTTCAGAAATGCACTAAAACCCAAGGCTTGCTTTAAACACATGCCCAGTCTTTTTAAAATGGCATCTGTTCTAAATCCCTCCACAGCCCAATGTTTTTCACTGCATTTCCAAAGCCATTCTTTAGTAAATAGACAATTAGTGCTTAAATACTTCTTTCAAGGGGTTCCTACATTAACATTAAAATAGTGTAATTACCGATGGTCAGAATGGCACGGCTACAATTTAGAAATTCTAATTTTCCTTTGCTGCTCTGAAGCTGATGTTCCTTCATCTTTAACACAATTTTAATCTGTTTTAAATGTGAGTATTATTGAACCTAAAAATACAGAATACCTGTTAAGAGAGGAAGAAAAATAACTACCCTCGTTTGAAAAATTGAATATTAAAGCAAAAGTAAAGCTCAGCCTAGGCTGTGAGGCTTTCTGAACACCCCTTGTAGTGGTTTGAGCCTTAACTGGAAGTTAAGAGCTCAGATGGGGGCAAGGCTGAGACTCTCTCCCCTGCTGCCCCCTCCTCCCTCCTAACAGAGAGGGGGAAAAAAAGGAAAGGGAAGGAGCAAATCCACCAAGCAATAATTTGGAGTCAGCCTGGAAGTAGAGCAGTAAAGAGTTTTCTTTAAACAATATATATATAACAATAACAGGTAAGGTTCACAAGGGCAAGGAACAAGGATGGATTGGAGGGGCGGGGGGGGGGGGGGGAAGAATACAAAACCAGTCTCTCTCTGAAGAGACGTGGAAGCAACAGGGAGAAGGACTTTAGCCACTTATGGTGACAACGGAGGTTCTTGGAATCAATACGGCTGACCAATATGATCAGTATTGATCCTTTATTGTTCCAGTATTGCAGGCCTATGGTTCAGGCCTATGGTGAAAGCATGGCACAGTAAAGCATGGAAGGAGAGGAGACAGGACAGGCAGGAAAATAAGAAGAAGAAGAAGTGCGTAGCAAGGAAACTGCTACAATTTATATAAGCTTGGAGTGCCTTGTTGGCATGGACTCATTGGTCCCCTATGAGTGACCACACATCACACTAGTGTAGATTATTGGTCCAACTATGGATGCCAGGCGAGGTTTGTTGATGCAGGTGCATGTCCTGTTGTCCCAAGATAACTCACTATGTTTCTAGCTACCAGTACCTTGTTTTAGTTACAGTGCTGCAGGCACAGCACTGTTTTGGTGTACTGGTAGCTGGCTCTGCACTTATGCTGAGCATGGCCTACCACCATGTCAGGCTCCAGGCCTGCACTGCCAGACTGCTCACACTGCTCGTCACTGGTGTTCCCACAAAGGGCCAGGCCCAACCACGTGGCAGAGGAGCAGGAGGGCAGCCACAGTAGTTCTCACCCAGGAGAGGCAGGAGCCAAAAGGAGAGCTAATGACTGCAATGCCCTGCTTTTTATACCCTAGCTGGGCAGGGAGTGGGGAGTGGAACAGATTCAGCTTCCCAGGGGGGAAATGCCCTGCAGGGAGGGCAAAGCACCTGCAAGCCCTCTCCCCTGTTTTCAGAGTGGGCCTTAACCCACCACAGCCCTTACTGTTTATTATTTTTTTTATTCAGAACTTAAAAGTAGGGATGGTGTTCTGATTTCCATCTACAATCTAACACTACAAACAGATGATTCTAGTAGTGACAGTTACTATGGCTGGGAAGGCATCTTCACTCTAAACTATTTTTGTCTGCAATAGAAATGTCACCTTTTGAGCAGAACCTGCCCAGGTCAGCTCCTGCAGTGTCAATTTCATGACTAATGTGGTGGGGTGTGTGACATGCAAGTGAGATTAACATTTTTCAGGAAAATGCTATGAAGAGCTAATTACTGTTTTCCACTACAATGCAAAGCCTACCTTCTATTTTCTACCTCAAGTTTAGTTTAAACTCAAAATTCAAACAGAGAGAAAATCTGTGACATTGGAAAACAGCAAGTAAACACAGTGAAGCAAAGGGTATTACAGAATGTGCTGGTTTAAGTAATCTTCCCAAACCATGCACAGAAGATAATTCCCAGCTACAATATAGGAGTATCTGTTGCAGTTTCTATCACAGAGCAGCTATTTAGTTACATTTCCAGGACAGTAACCTCCAAGCTCAGGGTGACAGTGGGTCCTTCCTGCAGCACACAGAGAGGGACCTGGGGGTGCTGATTGACAGCCACCTAAACATGAGCCAGCAGTGTGCCCAGGTGGCCAAGAAGGCCAATGGCATCCTGGCCTGTATTAGGAATAGTGTGGCCAGCAGGAGCAGGGAAGTCATTGTGCCCCTGGACTCTGCATTGGTTAGGCCACACCTTGAGTCCTGTGTCCAGTTCTGGGCCCCTCAGTTTAAGAAGGACATCGAGACACTTGAACGTGTCCAGAGAAGGGCAACAAGGCTGGGGAGAGGCCTTGAGCACAGCCCTGTGAGGAGAGGCTGAGGGAGCTGGGGTTGTTTAGCCTGGAGAAGAGGAGGCTCAGGGGTGACCTCATTGCCCTCTACAACTACCTGAAAAGTGGCTGTAGCCAGGAGGGGATTGGTCTCTCCTCCCAGGCAACCAGCACCAGAACAAGGGGACACAGTCTCAAGCTGTGCCAGGGGAGGTTTAGACTCGAGGTGAGGAGAAAGTTCTTCACTGAGCGAGTCGTTCGTCATTGGGATGTGCTGCCCAGGGAGGTGGTGGAGTCACCGTCCCTGGAGGTGTTCAAGAGGGGATTGGATGTGGCACTTGGTGCCATGGTCTAGTCATGAGGTCTGTGGTGACAGGTGGGACTCCACGATCCTCAAGGTCTCTTCCAACCTTGGTGATACTGTGATACTGTGAAACAATAGTACAGACTTGAGCAAAGGGAATTACAAGAGCAACTGAGCCAAGCAGGCAATTTCTAGTGCCAACAATCAGGGAGATAAAAAGTAGAGATGGTGTTGGAGTCATTATTTGATGAGTGCACTAAAGCAGGACATGTGTCTTGGCTTCTGTCCTACAACACATTTGATTTATATGCAGGTAGGGAATACATAACAAACCCAAAACCAAAAATACTGAAAAAGCAGAGGACAAGGATAGCTACACACTGCAGAGCAAGCTTGATATAGCTTATGATATAATATACCTTATCTAGCCTTGATTACATACAATCATGGAATGGTTTGGTTTGGAAAGGACTTATAAAGGTCATTTCATCCAACCCCCCAGTCATGAGTAGGGGCATTTTTCACTGGATCAGGTGGCTCAAAGCCAACCTGAGTGAACATTTTCAATGCTGGGACATCCCCAACCCCTCTGGGGAACCCATTCAGTGTTTCCACCTTCATTTTAAAAAAAAAATAAAATTAATAATATCCAGTTTAAGCTGAAAGAAGGTGCATTTGGAACTGCTGCCCCTTGTCCTGTCAGTACAGGCTCTGACAAAAAAAATTCTTTCACCACCCTTGTTATGTGCCCTCTATATATTGAAACAACCCCCCCAGGAGTTTCCTCCTTTCCATGCTGAACAACCCCAATCCTCCCACTCTTTCTTCATGGGAGAGGATTTCCATCCAGCTGATCATTTTCATGGCCCTCCCTCTGGACCTGCTCCAACAGGTCCATGTATTTAGAAACAATTCCTGCAAATTACTTTTGGCTGTTTAAAGGAATGCCATTAAAATCTCCTGGACGTTCTGGAAAATGAGCCTAAGTGCAAAGCTGTCATATCATACATCTTTATAATGTCCCCAGAAAGTTTCACTGGCCTCACAGCCTTCCATTTTTGATGATTCTCCAAAACTGGACTTTCAAATTTGGAAGACAAATACAGTTAGAGAAGAATCTAGGTACACAGAAGAAGAAGTTCAAACATAAAAACAGGAGCAAGGCCAATTTGGGAAAAGACTGGAGGGAAACAGCCAGATTGGCACCACTGGCAAGCTTTATAGACTGGCTATTCATCCCTTCCCCCCTCCCCCCTCTCTTTTTTTTCCCTAAGCTACCCTGAATAAGGGTAGCAAAACAGAAATCTGATTTGCAAAAGTACATCATGATACTGCATGACTGAGCAATAAGAGGACAGATGAAACTGAATATAAATTTATGCAGACTAATTCAAGTGCTGGAAAAAGTATAGCAACTCTAGATACAGACCAGTGGGTTCTGAACCAGTGCTACCATTTAGGAAAGATTTCATGGAGTATGTAATTTGATGAAAATGCCATCTCATTGTTCAGCCACAGGAGAAAATAAGAACAGAATAATCCACAACACTAGAAAGGAAAACAGCAAAAAAAATAATAGACAAGGAAAAGAACCCAGGATTTCTCATTATGCCTGGAGAGAAGTCTGTGGTTTACCCAGATCATGTGCAGAGCAAAGAGGTACAAGGTGTGACATGTATGATAAAAGGCATTTAAGGACTTCTAAAGAGTCCTCAGACTGAGAAAACGTCTTAAGGACAAAGACAGGAAGAGCCTATAAACTCTTAAGCATAACAACCTTAAGGGAGGCTGTAGACAGGCAGAGGTTGGTCTCTTCTCCCAGGCAGCCAGCACCAGAACAAGAGGACACAGTCACAAGCTGCACCAGGGGAGGTTTAGGCTGGAGGTTAGGAGGAAGTTCTACACAAAGAGAGTGACTGGCCACTGGAATGGGCTGCCCAGGGAGGTGGTGGAGTCACCATCATTGGAGGTGTTCAGGAGAAGACTTGATGGGGTGCTTGGTGCCATGGTTTAATTGTTTAGGTGGTGTTGGATAATAGGTTGGACATGATCTTGAAGGTCTCTTTCAACCTGGTTTATTCCACTCCTATCCTATCCTATCCTATCCTATCCTATCCTATCCTATCCTATCCTATCCTATCTTATCCTATCCTATCCTAACAAAGAATGACATTATTCACTTGCCCCTTCCAGTATTACAAAATACCAAATGAAACTAGTAGGTGACAAGGTCAAAATAAGCAAAGTTCCTCACACAATCCACATCGGGTTGTGGAACCCTGATGCAAGATTGCGCTGGCACACACAATCTGCACAGATTCAAGTGTCAGCTGAAAAACTCCAGAGAAGGAAAAACATCATGTATTAAATAAATGCTGTGGGTCAAAAAGTGCTTGGACTTTAGCTCCTCCATAGAGTAGGCAACAATCTAGCACCAGGAAAACCTCAAATCCCTCCTCAGAAGAAGCTTTGAGAAAAAGGGAAGTAGAAGAAAACAAGTAATTACCAAAATGATTGAGGTGTAATGAAATAGAGAGCTTTAGTGGTCAGAAGGTAAAGAGGTGACTAAGGGGCAGACAAAGCAGAGAACCTTGGCTCTAGCCATAGTCAAAGAGGATACTGGGCTAGAGGGACGTATTACCTGAGCTGGTATAGGCCTTCCTGTGTACCCACATATAGTGAGCCTAAAAAAGAGAACATATTTTAGGGTATGACTCAGCAAGTCATCATGCCTCTATTAGCACAACACTTGAGCATGTGCTCGATAGAACCATAAGGTTCTTGAAAGTTAATGATGTTAATGTGAAGTACACTTTGCATCAGACAGGCACAGAAATTTTATGTGGAGCAGAAAGATAAAATCCAAACTTGCTGAAAGGCCTCCTGAAAAGATGAAATAGGCCAAAAGACCAAAGTGGCCCAGACCCAAGAAGGTATGAGAGAACAGAAAGCTAAAAGGTAGGAATCAATGCTACACTGCAAAACCAGCAGTAGGATATTGTTTCAGTTGAAAAAAGGCTTTAAAATCATCAACTCAACCACCCTCTAACCCAGCCGAGTCTGGTGCTAAACTGCATCCCTCAGCATCACATCTCTGCTTCTTTTAAACATAACCAGTGATGAGGATTGGACCTCCTCCCCTGCGAGCCTAGTCCAGTGTTTGATGACACTGTATCTAGTGCCTAAGAGGAAACTGAGATCAAGGCAAAGTGTAACAACCAAAGACCCCAGTGTTTATTCCAAGGCATAAACAAAGTTACAGCCTAATGGTGGCAGAAGAGATCTGAAGCAGAACACAGTAGCTGTCTGGGAAGGCGAGTCCTGTGCTATAGGATGAAGGAAAAGACATGGAAATTTGCCAGTAGCGGGTAAGAATGATGGTGGAGGTAAGAGCTCATGCCAGAGTCTGTCAATTACTTTCTCAAGAAACTAGTAAAATGTTAAGACAAGAAAGCAAACAAAGGTTGGGAAGGCTTTGGAAGTTGCAACCTCATGGCAGGTACTGGAAGCAGCTGGCTAGGAAAATCAAAAGCGCTGGGGGTTGGTGCCTTTCACAACAAAATGACAAACCAGAAAATATTTCTGATGTGGTTGTTTTTCTCTCCTCTACAAACTTTGCAAACATAAAGGTATGAGAGAGTTGGTAAACTGTTCATTTACAGAAACCCAGAGTTTCCATTTTGAAAACTCATTGACTGCAATCTGAAATAGAGTTGAGAGTTTGGAAACGGAATCAACCTTTAAATACCAGCTGAATGAACTCACATAGTGGCATCTCATTATTTTTCTCCTGGCTTTTCCAGAACAAACTAAAAAGTTGAGTTACATTTTCCATTTTTTTCAAACTGCCAAGAAACTTAAAAAAATAAAAATAAATAAATAAAATCCAAACTTCAACTTGCTAAATTTGCATACATCAAAGGTGCTCTTGCAAAATCATCACTCAAGCCACCATGATCACCTTTTCCCAAACCACAGCCTACAATGAAATTGGAAGCATGCCTGAAGAGCCAGAAAATGAAGCTGCCTTTTGGAATAAAAGGGATGAAGAGACCATCACAGAAGTACCTTGGTAAATCTCCCTACCATACTGAAGAGGATTTCAGCTTAAGGACTTCAGAATGCTGTACAGCTTTCACAGAATCATCATAGAATCACAGAATCAATAAGGTTGAAAAAACCCTCAGAGATCATCAAGTCCAACCTGTCACTCAGCACCTCATGACTGACTAAACCAGGGCTTCGAGTGCCAGGTTCAACACCCTCTTAACACCTCCAGGGACAGTGACTCCATCACCTCCCTGGGCAGCACATTCCAATGGTCAACAACTCTTTCTGTGAAGAACTTTCTCCTCACCTTGAGCCTAAACGTCCCCTGGCACAGCTGGAGACTGTTCTGGTGCTGGTTGCCTGGGAGAAGAAACCAACCCCCACCTGTCTACAACCTCCCTTCAGGCAGTTGTAGACCACAATAAGGTCTCCTCTGAGCCTCCTCTTCTCCAGGATAAACAATCCCAGCTCCCTCAGCCTCTCCTCATAGTACTTGTGTTCAAGGCTTCTCCCCAGCCTCATTGCCCTTTTCTGGACACATTCAACTGTCTCAATGTCCTTCTTAAACTGAGGGGCCAGATCTGGACACAGGACTCAAGGTGTTGCCTAACCAGTGCGGAGTACAGGGGCACAATGACTTCCCTGGCCCTGCTGGCCACACTATTTCTGATGCAGATGGACAACTAGGGAGACCAAAACTGTACAGCAAGTAATGCGTGTAGACCACATCCTTGCTTGTTAGCTGTATCCCAAAGCGCTTTTCTTCCCACACCAGCCGATAAATGAAATGGTTATTATTTAGAAGGGATAACCATATGGCTTGTATAATCTTTAGGTACTATTTTCAGTACATAATACATGGTAGCAACCTATAAAACGGGGTGAAAATTTGCTTTCTGCTTTACCTTCAGCCTGTTCCATTGGGGTACAGAGCCAGGGGTGAGGGCACTATAAAAGTGTTGCTTTTACATGCTGTCTCTACCTTAATCTTCACAGAGCAATGCAATTGTTTCATGTAGGGTAATATCAGTGGGTTCCTAAAATCAAATAAGCATGTATCAGCCTTGCTGATAATAATTTGCTAGTAAGTATTTGTTTAAATTGCTAAGTACTGACTCTTCTTTTAATATTCAGTTTGAGCCTACATGCACCTGTCTGCTGTGTGCCTTCCCAATGTGGAGTGCTGCAAATAGGTAGCAAAAAACCAAACAAACTAAAAACCAAAACCAAAGGAGACAAGAGAAATAATTAAAAACAAATCAGCTACAGGAAAGAAAATCCACATCAAAACTTAAATCCATTACCCTGAAACTGCATCCTTTCTCTCTCCAACTCTTTCATTTCCTCTCACCCTTTTTCTTGTTGGTAACGAACTCTCAGAATGCTTTTTTACTCTAAAGGAAGGTACCCAGGCTGCTGCAGGAACGATGCCGCTGGGGGTTTTTGCCTGGGTACGGCGCATGCTTCCCCATTCGCACTGCCTTTTTCTCTTTGCCTCCCTCTTTTCTTTTTTAGCATATACAAAACATTGCAGAAGCACATGTAAATCACCACTCTCTTGCCCAGTGGAACAGGATTTCAGTTAACAATGCCAACAGTTGCCTACAGAAGGCATCTACATCTGGTCCGCTTCATCCAAGACAGCAACCACAGGCACACGTTGTGCTTTGTTTGGAATTCATCGCTGCGGTGCAGCTGAGCCTCGGGTTGAAAAAAAACATCTACGAGCCTCCGGGGTTAAACAGACAAATGTTTTCAGTCACAACAACTTTTTTTGCAGGAAGCAAAGCCATAACAATGTATGTAAGAGGTTTTATGTAAATCATTGAAGGCCTACTGACTTAAATTGTTGCTAACACCAAGAAGCTGCTTAATGTACACTCGAGAGTGTGAAGGCAGAACAGATGAATAGTCTCACAAATCTTATTTGCTCAGTTGGGAAAATGCAAAAATATTTGTAAAAAACAAAAAAAACCAAAAAAAAACACAAAAACCCACCCAAACCAACAAACTGATTCCTGCTCACTGCCATTCAGATTTAAAAGTCAAATTAATATTCATCATTTCCGAGTGCGTGATGGTTTTTACCGGGAGGCAGAAAGGGCAGATGCAACCAGTAAACAAACTCACTTTCAAATCCACACAGCAGTCAGTACCTACCTAGCCACTCGTTGAATTTTTTTACTTCACTAGGAAGTCCCAGCTCAGTAAAATCACCAGCATGTATTAACACATCTCCATATGGCATTTGGATGGGATCAGTTCTTGAGTGAGTATCAGAAATACAGACAAATCTTGTATATCCTGGAGGTTTGGGAGCATCATGGGGCACTGGATCAACCCTGTAGGAAACACATCATAACAAGGTTATAAAGCCCTTATGTAACTCTTAGTGTCTGCTTTGCAATTTTAATACTGTTTTTTACCTTTACAGAAGATTACACAGACTTCTAGATCTGTCTGATGGAAGAGATTAAAACAAACCTAACACTAATGGGAGGTGTAAAAAAATCTTGATGTTCACATCACAACATTTCCAGTGTTGGGTGGGTAGAAGGATTAACTTAAAACAGATTAAGGGAAAGAAATTGAACTGTGGCAGTAACTCTGAAACAAATACTTACAAATAAATCAAAGGCATTGCCCCTTTCAAAGGAGTTGTACTATCCTGTTTCATTGTTTAAATATGATTACACTGTACACAGGGAAAAGATTTGGTTTAGATACATAAATACATTTAAATGCTTTTTTTTTTCCTAATTATAACTTTTTTTTTTCCCCCTGCAAGTTATACAATTCCAGAAAATTTAATTAACACGTTTGAGAGATATGCTCCAGTGTGTTAGTGCAGGGCCAGATAAGAACTCTCTTGACAACAGCAGTAAATGCACGTTCAAGCCCAGCTATTGTCAGGACAAACGAGGCAACTTTCTGGGCTTAATTATACTAAATTAACTCAGATGCTGAGAGGGGCGAGGCTGCATTGTTCACAGCCCAATCTTGATATTCAAAACTGAGAAAACAAAAAGATCTGACCCCATCTGATGAGGCTTACTTATGATCTAGAAGAGAAAGGCAGAGAACACCTCTCTGCTATGTGAGGAATACTTATTTTCAACTCAATCTTTTTGCCCTCAATTCGTATTTTGTTAGAACACACAGAAGCAAATGTAGCTACGCCATATTTACTATTCCTGTTACGGACTTCTGGTGGAATACAATGAAAAAGCCAGAGATACATATTTATGTTGACTAGGAAACAAAGAGATATAAAGAACTGTTACAAATTATTCTAGTTTTTACAGTATTTATTTTGAAAGGATAAAAATGAGTTTTGTTCACTGTTGCGGTACGTAATACATACATTCGTCATGGAATGTGCTGCCCAGGGAGGTGGTGGAGTCACCATCCCTGGAGGGGTTCAAGAGGGGATTGGATGTGGCACTTGGTGCCATGGTCTAATCATGAGGTCTGTGGTGACAGGTTGGACTCCGTGATCTTTGAGGTCTCTTCCAACCTTGGTGATACTGTGATACTGTGATACTCCTGTCCCTTGCTGGATGTGCTTCAGTTTAGGAGCTTACCTTCATAAACAAACTCAGGAAAAAAGATATCTTTGCTATTAGTAATACTATCCCTGTTCACTTGGTACATTTTCCAAAGGTATTTTGTTGCCTGAAAGACATAAGCTAGTAGCCTTTAACTACACAATCTTTTCTCGGGTCAAATAATTCTATGAACTGTATAGGCAGGGAAACGGAAGTGGTTTTACCAACTTCACAGGATCAGGGAGAGAGCAAAGAAAACATTTAAAACATCACAAAACCTGTTAAATACAGGAGATGTTCTGAGCATTTCCTCCAATAGAATTACAAAATTGGAGTTTGAACGAGGTGTTTTGTGCTTGTCCTTCCTGTACTTGGACTTTTTACAGCAATACTGGATAAACAGCCTTTTTTAGTACAAGTATCTTGTAGTGGTCTTCTGAAGTCCCGGTAAAAATGAGGTAAGGAGTAAAGTCAGCTAGGATCAACTCATACCTAATGAATATCCAGCCGTATGTAGTGGGATACGTGAGCAAGTATGTACTGGAAGTTTTCAGACTTGGCTGACAAGGAATGGAACATTTGGACCCTGAGAGAGAACAGCTGCAAACATTGCATATAGGGATGAAGGAGAGCGCATGTTGCAAAAGCACCACAGGCACACGTAGGAAGGGAGATGGAAAAAGGAGGAGTTAGATACAGGATGAGGTTAGGCATAGGAGGTCACAATCTCAAACAGTGCAGCTGCATGACTGCTGCATACTACGAAGGCAGTTTTGGAGGGAAGAGACCTGCCACAGACCAAGCTCCAGGAGCGGTGAGTAGAGGTAGCAGGGGTGCAAAGTGGTATGAACGGGGAATGGCAGTGTTCAAATTAGTGAGGGAGGCCTGTTATAAGGTGCAAGGTGTGTGAAGAGTAGTGCACTCAGTCCATGGAGTTCCTCCACAAAATGAACTGGGATGTTTGGATAAAAATGATGGAGAGCTGACCCTGGCAACTGCTGCAGCCATTCAAACTACAAAAATTAAACATCAGTTCAGTAAATTAATATGGAGCCTCCTCTTCAGAGAAAAGGAGGCTGAGGGCACACCTCATTGCTCTCTAAAACTCCCTGAAGGGAGGTTAGAGCAAGGAGGGGGCAGCCTCTTCTCCTTGGTGGCAAGCAACAGGACCAGAGGAAATGGCTTTAAGCTGTGCCAAGGGAGGCTCAGGCTGGATGCTAGGAAATATTTCTTCACAGAGAGAGCTCTCAGATGTTGGAATGGTCTGCCAAGGCAGTGGTGGGGTGACTGACCCTGGAGGTGTTTAAGCAGCGTGTGGACCTGGCACTTAGGGCCATGGTTTAGTGTTGACCCTTCAGGGCTGGGTGGAAGGTCGGACTGGATGATCTTTGAGGTCTCTTTGAACCGGATGTTTTCTGTGATTCTGTGATTTCTGATTATTGCTCTCCCGGCCCAGCATTTCCCAAAGTGAGTCACAGGTTCTATTAGTCAGCCAGCTTTAAATTATGCATACAACATGGCACAACATAAGGATATGGACTGCTCTAAAATACTCCTTTTTCACTTTGCATGGTAGAGCTGCCTTTAAAGCAGATGCTCCTCCTTCGGAAATGTTTCAAAGCTCAGCACAGCAGTGAGTTGGGTGTTGGGGAGTAGCATGCATTTCACATGTTGCTCCTCTGAAGCTGAATAGAAAAAATGACAGCCTTACCATGGCAACTCACACAGCACATAATACACATGCTTTTTCTGAAGAAAAATGGGGATGGGGGAGATATGGACAGCATTTCCATGGTTGCTGAGGTATGTGTATCTTTTAAATAGGAAGCAATGGGCCAGAGAGTTTTCACAGGAAAAAGGCATCAATGCAAAAAAAAACAACCCAAAACAAAAAACAAATAAATGAGATGCAGATTTTTCATGTTGAAGGGATATGCAGTGAGGTCATACATAGGTAGAAACATATGTCACCTTTCACAAATGCATCTCAGTTGTGTTACAGGCAATAATTTCTGAAGGCTGGATCTCTCTATTCTTTTGTAACACATTCCCAGAGCAGCTGTCGCACCAACACCTAACGCACTGCTTGCAACGTGAGCAGAGGAATAAAGGTCTGCTGATTATTTGGGGGCAAATACCTTTGTTTTTCTTTAAACTAGCATGAAGATTGCAGAGAAATTAAAAAGGAAAGTTAAAAAACATCTCAGAGCAAAACCTGCTGCCAGAGGTTAGTTTATACACCAGATTTCGGGGGGGGTTCACAACGAAGCAAGACAGGAACTTTCCAGAAAAAAAAATGGTGGGCTTGAAAACATTGGCAGAATTTATCACCCTTCTTGTCAGTGGCAACCCAGTCATCTCACAGCCACAGGGGTGCCAAACTAGGAGGATGGGGCTAGCAAAGGCTGTTTGCAAGCTATGGGCACTAAGAAGCAAAACAAGAAATAAAACACTGCGCAGAGGTTCAAGGGGGAGCTGCAAAATGAATTCAGAAAAGAAGAAAGCACACACAAAAAAGCCTCCTGCGGTTCAACAGGATCTTAATAGGTCTGTGTTTATGATTGCCTGCAACATTACTAATCTAGGTGTTTTTAACTATACACAAAGACATGGCAAAGCCCTCACCTCCCTGAAGTTAACAACAAAACTCGCAGGGCTAAGATTTCACCCATAACAATAATGTGGATATAAGGTGCTTTTGTTACACTTTTTATGTCTACTTTTCCCTTCTTTGTTGCTATTCTGTTCATTGGTAGGAGGGCAAAAGCAATCTTGCTGGTATTCACAAACATTATTTACAATTTCTGTACCAAAAAAAAAAGAGAGTAGGTCAGACTGCAGCAAAAGTTTTCATTGGTTTAGCCTGATTTTTATTTGAACAAGTTTCTTCAGCAGTATTAATCATTCATGAGAGAATGCTAAACTCTTCTGAGGAATTCTTTTCTAAGAATAGTTTATTTTCAACTACTTGCTTAGGTGCTGAACTTCCATCATGCAGTTGATTTTCCAAGCCCTCTTGTAATGCGATTTATTACTGATTAGAAGTATGAACAGCGTATTGTTGAGTACCAAGTGGATACTAATAAATGACTTCTTTTTAGCCCTGTAAAAAAGATTCAGCTTTTAAGAATAGTGAACTAATGCATGAGTGCCCAGGAACTGTCTGAATATTCGCTAAAAATAGCTAAGTCTTGACAAATAAAGCAACCTGCATTTCTGTTTATAAAAGTATTTCTGAATGCACATTTGTTTGTTTGTCCTTTTGATACCATTTGCCAGCTCTATAAACAAAGGATGTTTACCAGTGCTACCACTTACCTCCTTTTACTGTCTGCATTTCAACAGTACCTAAACGCCCCCAACGGAGACTATAAGCTAATACACTGTCCCCCCCACCCCACCACCAAATGTTTGCTCACTGCCATGGTATACATGTTAGTCTTCAGGTACTTTTAAGATAATACCTAACTTATGCCAAAGAATATACATAAGCATTCACTAAATAGAAACACAGTATTCAAGCAGTCACAGCTGCCGAGTTTCTTAACTGCGGGAAATCACGGCCTGTGTTTGAAATGATCAAATCACATTAAATACCCAAAATGTTAATGAATGCCTCCTAAAGGAAAAAAAAAGTTTCCTTCACAAAAAAACAAAAAAGAAACCCAGCCTTCTGATCTAACTATAAGGCTGTTTATCTCTTTAATAAACACAATAAAATAGTAGAGACGTTTTTATTCCCTATAAAAGTATTTTACAGCGGAATTTCACACTTAATTTATCTGTAATAGCTCTACTGCTCTGCTCTTCCTCCTGGCTTCAAACTTTATGGCAGGTTTCATTTTGTAATTCTAATTCTCCACTTTAGAAGTAAATCATTTAGAGCCGTTAATTTAACTGATGTTGTCATTATATAAGAAGTCAGAAACAAACACATTAATTACTCTTTAAGCACTTGGCATCTTTGGCACAATGGTATGAAAGTTGTCGGATGGGTGCCCACACTGTTTTATTTATTGATGCGAATTTTTCCCCTTGTATGTAGTTGTAATATAACTAATAAAACAGTATGTGTTGTACAGATACAGGCTTGGTATTTTCAGCAGCTATTTACAACAATCAGCAAGTACATGAAGCAAACAAACACTGTTAAGATTGCAGAAAGTATCATCCTTGTAGCAGTTCTTACTTTATTAGCACTGCTCGTCGCTTGTTTCTCCAGTGATCTCTCTTCTGTCCCTTAAAAAGTACTTATACTTTCCAGTTGGACAGATTTGGTATCATTACAGTTATTAGAAAGGCAGAAAGACAGTGTTTTTTGAATTCTTTTTGACTGGTCCATCAAGAACACCATCGGCAAGGCAATAACAATTTAGAAGGCTGTGCTAGAGCAATAACAAAACGGTAATACTTACATTTGCACATGTGGGGGCTGAAAACGTCCCTGGTTAATGTTGTAGAATGTGAAAGCCTGTGTGGGGTTGGAGCTGTACTCATCCACTTCAATTATGAGTCTACTGTGCTGATGTCTTCTAGCTGCCATAATGTGTGACTGGGCGAAAGCCATGCTTGCACTGTACGGTTCGGCTTTTTCAGGCAATCATAGCTGCTATCTTCCTACGTCGACCGAAGAAGACCATGACATCTCCTTACCTAATCAGCACACACTCCTCTGAAAAACCTAAAAGCAGATTGAAGAGATGGAGCATAACTGTTTGACAGTTAATCTGTTTGGCATTTGTTTTATTTACTGTGAGATGAAGGGGAGATATGGAGAGATGAAGACGTAGCTCAAGGAACTCCTCATAAACCTCTCAAACTCAGCGATTTGATTAACAGAGGGATGGGGAGTGGGGAGCAGACGTGAACTTGCTAAAGAACGCAAGGACAACTTGCTCAAATATTTCAGACATTTAGTACAACTCTAAAAGACAAAACAGTCATTCAGAATGGGGTGTCAAATAATAAAGTTTGGGGTTTCTTTCTTTTTTTATAAGTGCATTGCTGGATGTTTATTCCTCACCCTCCTTCAAAAAAACCCCAGCAAACCTGAAACTGAATACACAGCTGTGCACAACTAAAATGCAAGTTGATTAAACAAGAATCAGTTCAACCAATTCTTCAGAAAGTCTGAGCCACTTGTTCTGGGGAAGCATGGCAAGTTGTTGTTCTTTCCATCCTAGGGAAGTGAGCAAATGGCCCTCTGTGCACTTGCTCCTGGGCTTATAGCATCACTAAAGGAACTCCTGTCAGATACGAAGCACTCCCCGCTTCAAACACCTTCTCTCCTCAGTCAGCACCAGCCTAACACCCTGGATTCACTGGAAAAAGAGAGCAATTCAAAGGCTGACACACAATTAAAAGTTATTAAATATTAAAAAGTAAAATCCATATGGGTTTGGGGGGAATAAGAATTTCCCTGAAGGCTACGCAAGTCTGGAACAGCAGCACCAAAAACGGGTGGAGGAACGGCAAAATCGACCCAACTGGAATGCAAAGAGTATCCCCTAGAAACGGCAGAAAGTCATCTCAATGTGAATTTTATTTCCCAGTTTTAATAAAAAATTAATTACAAGCTATAAGGTGGGTATTTTTACAGTCTAACTTCACACCCTTTTAAAAAGTTGTCTTGTCTTCAATATTTACTTTCATGCAAGTGAAGGCTTTTTTTTTTTTTTCTCCTAGGGAATAGAAGTAATCTGCTTCAGAAGATGTATTTCATGAAAAAGCAAGCTAGAAGGCAGCAATTCATTTAATATGTGCAGTTTCTGGAAAGCAGGAAGACTACAAGCATTTTAGGTGACCTTGCTGCTGTGCCTTAATTCCATTCTGAAGGGACAGCTGCCAAGAGTGATGGATGAGGGAGGTCTTCATAGTCACTCAAATTTTTAAAGCTATTTACAGGTACTTAGGTCCCATTCAGTTCTAGTGGCACTCAAGAGCCCCTGCACCTTGAAAAATTTGGGTCTCGGTCTTCTGTTTAACTACTACAGTGTTTCAAGAAGTGGTGGTGTATTTTTGTCCTGGGAAATCTTGTTGTTAGGAAATTGAAAGGAGAGATTCAGCTCCGTTTTGTTACTGGCTGAATGGCTGTAAAACGATGACAACTTGCTGTCACTAACAACCCGCAGGAAAGCAGACTGAGAATAAAAGTGCAGATTCCTCCATGCCTTCCCCTAGAACTGAGTGGTAAGGAAACAGCAGAATCACAACAAAGAAAATCTTGGGCTTTAGCAGAACAGGCAGCAGCAGAGGACCAGAGCAGAGGGGTGGAAGGGAGACACGATCCTTCTAAGAACAATCAAGTACAAAGTGCTGCATTTAGGAAATAAGAAATTATGACAGCAGATGTGAAGAACCCTCCCTGAGGAGCTTCCTGTATTAAATGATGCATTTGTAAAGAAGTTTTGAGTAGGCAAGGTCAAAGATTCTACAGGGGGCAAACTGTTCTAAGTGAACCTGCTTCTGTTTGAAAGAAATTATTGGAATTGGTGACCTCTAGAAATACTCTCCTGTAAGATTAATAATTTATGATTCCACAGCTCTACATAAGGATTTCAAAGTACCTGAAAAACCCAGCCTTTGTTTCAGAATTCAGTGATTACTCTCACTTTACACACAACTGAACTTTAGATACAAAGCAGTTAAGGCACTGCCTTAGGGACTTGGAATCTCCCTTTGGCCTTACTAAGTTCTCAGGAGCTCATGGCTTCTGTCAGCCTACACTCTGGGTCCCTCTTTCATGACTTCTCCCAGGTTACACATCAAATCTTCTACAGAAAAGGTGGAGGTATGCAGGTAGCCAAAAATGCACTCCTAATCTCTGCTTCCTTTTTCTGGGTAACTAGGGAAAACAGCAGTTAAGGAAAGAGAAAGGAAGGGAGAAAAAAAGGCACAGCTAAGCCTTCTGACAAGTGACAGTCACCCAGTGCCAACCCTGGACACATAAAAAGCATCCAAGACTGAAAAATAAAATCCTGCAATAACAATAAATAAAATAAAAAACCCCTAGCAATCATATGAATAGCCTGTACTGAACAAAACTGAGATATGCAACACATAATCAGTAAGCATTATTCAATAGCAAGCTTAATTCAAGCTCATTTCAGAAACATACACAGATGTCTTTGAAGCTTACCTTTCAGTCTAGGGTTTTCTTCCTGCATAAGTGCTTGGCTGACTACTAACATTTTTGGTGTTCGACAGAACAAGCTGTCTCTTTCCAGCTTGACTGATAACCAGACTCACACCCATTACTCCCCTCTTTCTGTTTCCATTTCCACTAGCCCCCCAAATTGTAACTTTCTTTTCATATTCTGAAATGTCTTCCTTTCCCAACCTAGGGGACAAAATGCAGCAGGGAAATAATTGTCTGCTTCTACAGCACGCAAGTTTAAAAATTATATGCCCAGCATTAACAACACAGAGCACTGAGACTCAAATCCCCACAGCAACAACATGCTAACCATCCTCTTCCCCCAGACTTACAGAGCTGCAGGATGTCTGCCAGAGAAAAACAGAAAAATGTAAAAAAGACTGCAAGAACATGAATACTAAAATAAATACCACAAACCTGGCTGTTAGAATCACAGCCTGGGAAGAAGCTATTAAATCAGCTAAGCCATCTTCTTACTGATGGCAGAAATGTTCTCTTTACATTATTTTTCTGCTGCTTTCTCCTGCCTTTGTTCAAACGTTCACAGAGCTCTGACCCAAAGTCAACTGTGTACAATGGACACCGCTCCACCATCTTCAGAGGATTTTGCATCGGGCCATAAACTGTGTGTACTGCACCATCTCTCCCGAGGAATCGCTGGACTGGGCAGGTGCTTGAACCCAGATGTCTGTTTAAGCCCTTTGATGAGGCACTCAAATAAATCTTTGTATTAATTTATTTTGTTTTCACTTTTCCAGCCTGAAATTTCTGGTATTCTCATCTCACAGCCTTCTCGTACAGCTGACATAATTCTTTCCCTCTTTTACATGAATTTCACAGTCTTTTTATGCATCCTATCTATCCTTTTTTTCCATTTCAAGCCAACATTTTATTTTAATCTCATTTCTTCACTCACAGATTCAGCTATATTCTCTGTTCATCCTTCAGTACACTGTCAGATCCATTGTCTTTCGCCATATCTCATTTCATCGTCCCCACTGTTTCCTCCACCATCTACCCTTTATCTCAAGCCTAAGAGCAACAAGACTTCTTGAAAACTATTCTAGCAACACACAGTATGAACCCAGACTTAAAAACAACATGGCTCAAACAGATGTCACTAAAACAATAATTAGAAACCACAATAAATTACTGAATATCATGACAAAAAGAAGTTATAAATAAAGACAGAAGAGTGTGAAGGAGTTACCTATGACAAAAAGAAGTTATAAATAAAGACAGAAGAGTGTGAAGGAGTTACCTATAGAACAATGAGCTTTGCTGCACTAGGAAAAATCTGGAGGTCAAGAAGCACAACATGGTTATAGCATGCTGAAGAGGAGCAGTTGCCACATTTTGTACTAATAATAGTGAGATCACATAAAGAAAGGACACTGAGACTCTTGGCAGTACTAAGAGCAGTGGCCAAGATGTTAGCTTTGTTCAGAGGCTCTGGCAAGCTGGGATTTGTGAAGGCAGTGAAGAAAAAAAGCAACATTTAAAAAAAAAAAACAAACAACCCAGCCATTTTCATGTAGCTCTAAAACAGCAAAGCTGCTTTTTTTTCCAGGCAAACCTAGAAAGACAACAGCAGTGAAATACCTTGAATAAGCACATGAGAGTTTGTGATAGACCACATAGTTACACAGACCACAGACAGACACTGGATGCTGTTAACCAAAAACCCTCCCAAGAGCTTTACTAAAGGTTCAGATCTTCCCCTATGCTGCACTGCAGTGCTTTTCATGAACTCTCAGGTCACACATGGGGCAGCAGACCCTTCATTTAAGCCCCACCAAAGCGCTATGGAGTATTCTGCAGTAGTGGTCCCAACTGTCACAGTAACATTCTTATAACCACTAGTGATTGGTTTCATTATCACAAGTCACTGCTTTCACTTTCTCAAAAAAAAAAAAGCTGTTACAGGCTGACCATCAATAATCAAACACATTGGAAGCAGAAAAGCAATCACTTACTATGAGAAATATGCTGAAAATGCAAAGGGTTATTGCTGTCTAAAATACTCATTTCAGATACTCCAGTTAGAAGCCAATCAATGGAAACAGTCTGGTATCTCCAGCTCTGCCATTGGGAAGGAATACTGGAATAATCCCCAAAATGGCATTTTTCTGTGGTAAAGGATGGGCCAGGCAAATGGCATCCTGGCCTGCATCAGGAACAGTGTGGCCAGCAGGAGCAGGGAGGTCATTCTGCCCCTGTACACTGCACTGGTTAGGCCACACCTTGAGTACTGTGTCCAGTTCTGGGCCTCTCAGTTTAGGAAGGAGGTTGACTTGCTGGAACGAGTCCAGAGAAGGGCAACGAAGTTGGTGAGGGGTTTGGAGCACAGCCCTGTGAGGAGAGGCTGAGGGAGCTGGGGTTGCTTAGCCTGGAGAAGAGGAGGCTCGGGGTGACCTTATTGCTGTCTACAACTACCTGAAGGGAGGTTGTAGACAGACGGATGATGGTCTCTTCTCCCAGGCAGCCAGCACCAGAACAAGAGGACACAGTCTCAGACTGTGCCAGGGGAGGTTTAGGCTGGAGGTTAGGAGGAAGTTTTACACAGAGAGAGTGATTGCCCATTGGAATGGGCTGCCTGGGGAGGTGGTGGAGTCATCGTCACTGGAGGTGTTCAGGAGGAGACTTGATGGGGTGCTTGGTGCCATGGTTAGTTGTTTAGGTGGTGTTGGATTGGTTGATGGGTTGGACACGATGATCTTGAAGGTCTCTTCCAACCTGTTTTTTTTTTTTTTTTTTTATTATTATTATTATTATTATTATTATTATTATTATTATTATTATTATTATTATTATTATTATTATTATATTATTATTATTATTACTATTATTAAAGCTTCTCCAAAGGGATACAATCTCCTCTTCCTGCTCTTCAGTTTTTGAAACAAACTCAAGTCCTGGCAAATCAAATCCACTGAGTCTCCCCATAGCAGGACTGGTTTGGACTCACTTGACAAATGAGGACTTTAAAAGTGAAGGCAGCATAATCAAATGCTATCGAGACACTTGTAGATTTGAAGGTCGATCATGCACATTTCTACTGATGGAATCATTAGGCTTTCTAAATGAATGCTATTTGTCAGAGACCAAAACGTTTCCCAGTGCAGTTAAAAAACCACACAAACAAAACTGCAAGGTATTGAAGTGAAATACACACTCACAAGCTTTTCCCAAGCCCAATGCTCTATGCACTTGCAATTTCTGTCAATGAGAACTGAACAACAGCATTCAGAAATTAACAGACTTTTTGAGGGTAGCTGAATTTGTGCCTCAGGCCTCTGCTGCAGAGCCCGCTGTTGAAAGGCAGCTCTAACTTCATATACACACCTCTATCTTCATATACACACAAGCTAAAAAATGCCCTGGCTTAAGCAGTAAATAGATGTACACAGGCTGGTGAGGTTTGTAATGCAAATTTGTCTCAAAAACACCCAACAAACTCAAACACACTCAGCAATCCATTCTGTGAGTACCATGAGATGGCACTGCATGCTGCTCCACCTGCTCCTCAGTACAGAACAAGTAGGTATATTGTTGTGGAAGTGTAGAAAGCTGTCTGAAGGTCAGAGATTGGAATAAAATGGTTCCAAATGTCTCTTTACCATGGCTTTTAGCATGGCTCTCACAATCCTCAGCTGGTAACCAGAGCGGATGTGCCCTACTACGGTATTTTCCAAAACCTTTGCCTATGGTGTATCTTGCATGGAAGATATCTTCAGCATCCCATTTTTCAGCCTCTGCTCTCTTCAGCAGCTTCTGCTGAAACGAGTTTTATCAAACCCAGGATTTATTAGAGGGATTCTTTGGGTGGCCTTTTAAAAACACATCAGGGATGGGTTTCTTTGCCAGCCAATCTGAATTTGCTGTTACCCATCAGATAACACTCAATTCTGTGACTGTATCTCTTCCTTGGAAATCAGAGCTATTCCCACCTATATAACTCAAAACCATGCCTCAAAATCCTACTGACTCCCACGAGAAGTAAAGCAAGATCTACCCTCAAGTGTTTAGAACCTGTTTTTTCACCTCTCAAGGAATACTCCAGTGCCTGATGATACACATCACATACTAACTGCAGATCAACAAGGCACCGAGCAATCTGTTTTGCCAAGTGAAAAATAAATTCAGCCACTTAAATAAGACCTCTTATTTCTCTGTAGCTACAATTACCTTAATCAGCATTAAAAATGAAACAGCAAATATTCCCTCAAGATATTTCTCACCATGCTAAAAAAACCCTGAAAGATTGTTTGCCTTTGCTGGTTATAATGACCTGTCAAATACAGCGGGGGGAAAAAAAAAATTCTTCCCAGAAATTAATTTTTTTCTTCAAATTAGTTTGCTTCCATTGCTCTCAAACACAAATATTATACATGATTCCCTCATTACTTCACAAATAAAGAGCACTAACATGCTGCTTAGCTGTTGCTGTCACAAAAAGATTATACAGAGGCAGTAAGTAGGGAATGAGATTAATTATTTGTCTTTCGGAATGATACCCACTTCTGTGGAGTTTCCTCCCAAAACAGGAGTTCAGAAAACACCAAAGATTCCACAGTTACCTATGAAATGCGTTTCTCTATTTGTTTAAAATAGTTGCTACTCAGAAACCTTCTTAGCTAGTCTTATTTTGAATGATGATTCTATGACTTTAAATTGCCTTTTCTTATTCCCCCTAGCTTGGCGCCCAAAACTACAGTAACTAAATATTCGATTTACGATGAGTTGCTTTTATTTTGGATCAGCAGCAGCAGCATTTTCTGACTCAAATCCTCATCTACAAAGACAACTGCTAAGCTATTCAATTTTCAAAATAAAGACAACTTAATAACATTGCTTTGTTTGCACCTCTAACTTTCACTTTGCGACATACCCAAGGTATTGTCAAATTAAACATCGCAATACTTGCAGGTTTACAAACGGGCTCAACATCTGACGAGGTTAAATGTGTTACTGTAATTCCACAATCTTGCCTGATTATATAAAACATTATCAAATATGGATAAAATGGACACATTTTTCTGATATAAAAGCAAACCTTTCCCCTGAAAACCTTTTCTCCTGAAAAACACACTGGTTTGGCTCAGTGCTAACCTGCCTTTAATCCCCAAATACCTGCAGATGTAGCTAACTTAGTTAATTAATTTAATTTGATTAATTGAATTAATAATTTTAAATAAACACCCAAAAGCCCCCAAACTCATTCCTCACTCTAAAAAAGTTCCCTTAATCTCTGGCAGCATTGCAAAGTCTAGCACCTCGCTGAAAATCGTGAGCGTGCATTCACAAAAGACAAACCACAAACCCCCAAACGATAATGCTCGTTCTAAGGGAAAACAGCCCAAAACACAGGCTGTGTGGGAAAATTATCCAAAACCGATATTCCAACAGAAATAAATTAGGGTTGTGAGGATTTGATTCCACATTTCAGCCTGCAATTTGGGTGCATCACCTGCTTAATCTCTTAATTCTCTCAAAACAAATATTACTTACTGCAAATAAGACTATGTAAGTACTGAAACATGATGTATTTCATTTTGTACGCACTGACATAGTTAAGTTTGGTCTAATTTGTACCTGAAGTGTACTCTCTCTCTTCACCCTTTTGTGGCAACCAGCCTCACACTCATTTCCTCATCTGACAAACCTCAGTGGTTCAAGTCCCACTTGCATGCAACACATGCTTTAGCCAAAGTGATTTCCATGGAAATCGTGTATAAAGAAGAAGAATTGAATCAGTTTGGTCATTCCTAGACACCTGAGGACACAGAATACACCCCATCTGGTTTAATGCATTCACTCTGGTAACAAAACTACCTCAAAATAGGTTGACACCTAATATTTAACAGATAATTATTTCAGTAGACAGTTCAAGTCGTTTTCCTTTAAGCATTCAAAACCAGTGTTGGCCACCAGCAGCGCTAGTCTGTGGGTCAGCAAAGTACAGCAGAGATGCTGAGGTGACTCAGGACAGAGGTTGAGTAGCACACAGCATCTCTGCAACAGCCAAAGTTCTACTCTTGAGTTTAGCAGGAGTCAGGAACTGCTGCTTCATACACAAGCAAATTTATACTGGTAAGACAGTTTGTAGGGTCTTCCATTTTTGTGCAGCAGCACCCCTGGGCCGTGGATGAATTTCTGATGCCAATATTCTTGTCCAGTTTCAGAAAGAAATCTAACCCTGATGGCTCTTGAAAGGTTGCTGATCCCTCTGTCAATAGACAAGAAGGGAAAACAAAAGTGGCACATGTATTCCTGTAGTTCAGGATGAATGAAATGCCAAAGGACCAGCAAACAATTGCTCATAAGGTTGAATGCAGAACACAGGTTACATGTCAATACATTTACAGTGATGCTATTTCTGGCACCTGTGTCTCTTTTCCTGTTAAGGCCTGGGGTTAAATTATAAGATCAGTCACGAAAATCCTTAACTGCCCTGTTGTTGGTTTTCCTCTTAGACACAGAACTTTGCAAATAAAGTACATTGTCCTATTAATTTTGCTGTTTTCCCATTTTACTCATTTAGCTGCATCCAACCCCAATTAAATCCTTTGCATAACTTCATTAATATTCAGCCAGGGTTTGTTCTCTTTATTTTTCCAGGTATCCTCCCTAGGACTGACATCCCATTGAAATCCTTCACATAACTTCATTAATATTCAGCCAGGGTTTGTTCTCTTTATTTTTCCAGGTATCCTCCCCAGGACTGACATAAGGAAAAAATACTTAACAGTTGTTTCAACCACTTGCATCTCCTACCTGGGCCACCTGCACCTTCTATCCTTAAAGTCACCTCCACAAAGAGCCCCCCAACATGGTCCTGAACCAAAGGCAACTAAACTAAACTAAACTATTCTTCAGCCCTAAAATAGATCCTACTGACTAGCAAAGCATCCAGCCCCACAGTGCCTTCCCAAATCACTGCTCTCCCTGAAGATAAAGAGGCTGCTCATAAAAGAAGCAAAACTCGGAACAGCTACACTGAGAGTGCACTGACAGTCCTCCATGGCAGCTAGGCTAGCTCAGGTGGAAGCTAACACGCTGCAATCCATGGCTGCTGTTCACTGGCTGCTTGAAAAACTCTCTTGGAAAATTTTATTTGGACTAATGACAAATTTTCACGTGGCACAAAAGATGCTAAACCAAAGCTAAACAGTTCAGGAGTGAGAATTAAAGGGAGATGGAATTGCAAAATAACACTAAGAGGAGGAAAATACCAAAGTAGTGAAATTAACTCGCTATACATTGTCAGATTTTCTTTTTCCTTCTGTCTCATTTGATCAGCATGGTGAAACCACAACAGGTTTTTTTGGTGTTGACAGTATCTCAAGTTTCCACTGAAATGTGTTGAAATTGACTTTTTTTGTTGTTTGGGCTCCTGTTCAAGGTACTAGATTGTTAACTACTGCCAGTAGCTAAGTTTTAATCTATCCCATCCCCATTGCATTAGGCACGGCATCTTCAACGTTTGCCAAAACCAACGCATATTAGGACAAAGCACTGATCAGCAAAACTAAGACATACCTCAGAACAGCACTAATGATAAGCTCTGAGTAAGAAATGTTTTGCTCTTCTACCACAGAAGAAGAAATGCTGTCCCACAACGTCAAAATGATCCTAGTATTACTACGTATTATGGGTGAAATCCAACACCAAACTGTGCTAGACACTGTACAACCATACAGCAACAGAGAGTGTCTGCCCCAGACAGCTTACAGTTCCCAGAACTCAGCAAAGGATATAAGAGCAAAAATAATACAGCAATGCAGAGAAATTATCGGTGCCGTGGCAGAACACCACATTGCTTCCAATTTCATTTGTGGGTGAGGAAAAAGTAAGCAAGATTAGTATCGCAAAAGGCAAAAGGAGAGAGACGGTGAGGTAGGTCAGTAAGGAGGGAAAAGGTAGTAAGGAATAAAGTGGTATGCAGAATGCTCAAGCTATACAGCACATTAAGCAAAGTGATCCAACTGCGAGAACTGGCAAGCGGAGCTTGAGCAAAAGAGTCCATCAGGAAAAGGCAGGGGAAAACCCAGTCAAAAACACCAATAACCATCAGCCTCCTTCGCATGCTGCTTCTACAGCTGCTCTACTGGCTTCAGTATTCATTTGAATGGCAAGACCCTCACCTGCCATAAGGAAAGCTGGGCTGGCTGTATGTCAGAGGAACTGAATTTAGAAGGTCAATAGGACATCCCACATAAAAGGAGCTTTCAAAAAAGTGATAGATGCTAAACAAAGCCTCCTCTTTGGTTTTATTTTCCCCCTTTCAGTAATGTATAAATTGCAGTACATAAAAAGTAAGGGCAAATACTTACAATTTAAATGTATTATACCTATTACACCTCTGAGTCAGAGTTAAAAAGAAGACAAGTTCAAGTCCTTACTGCACTAGTATTAGTATGGCTCTCCATAGTCACACATAGTACCAAATATTTAACCAACAACATGAACCTATGTTACTCCCGTGGTAAATAATGGCATTTTAAATAGTGGCTGAATGGGAAATGCAAAGTATTTTGCATTTACATGTCTGCAGTGAATCCCAAATTAATTATGACTGCACATTGCTACATATATAAACTGACGGTTAGTTTGCTAATCCTCACACAATTTCCACCAGTTTATCGAATCACTGTCACACTTGTTAACAGTTCCAACGATGAGGTCAAGCAGTGAGCAGTCATAAAGAATGAAATGCTTGACCCACTCCAGAAGTGGGCAGAAGCAGGTAAATAGCCATTACCATACCAGCTCTGCTCCTTTATGCAACAGACCTGACACTGGATTGTCATCCTGCAACCTTGCCCAAGCATAACATTCACGTTATTTTATTTGTAATAACAGCAGCCTGAGAGAAAGTCAAAGGATGACAGTCCAGTGACCTTAAAGGACTCTCTTAAAGCATCACTAACCTTGTTTGTATCTTGAAACATACCCTAGAATAGCCACAATCTGGATGGAAGCACGTATTTTAAGTTAGAAATAATAACTACAGACCTCCTTGCTCTCAATCTCACAGCAGCCAAATTTACCTATGGACAATGACCACAAAATCCAAATTGGTGTTCAATTCAGACCATTTAAATGAAAGTTTCCAGCACTGCACTTAATTCTTGCTCTGTGAGTTCAATCTGTACAGTCACGCTCTAATGTATCCTAATGTAACAGAACACATGAAAAAGCTCTTCCTTCAGATTACCTTACACATCCCTTCTAAATTCTTCCAAAAACAGGTTCAGCAAGAATCAAATGGACTGCATTGATTTGTTTTTAGTATAACTAGTAATCATTTGAAATGAAAACTCCTTTGACAGGCAGCAATAGTAAAATTTTCAATTATGAGTGCACTTCTTTCATATTTTTTTTTCAATATGTCTGACAAAAGAAACTTCCTAGAAAACTGACCTGGTTTCAGGGGATTTTAGCCTCTTTCCTGGTAATTTTTAGTGGCAAAACTCTAGCTGACTTAAAAAACAGTAACCTTTTCTACCATGTTCTATACAGAAGAGCTCTCTCCGTGTAACTCTTCAGGTGAGGAGCACCGCACCTGAGGCAGCAGATCTGATCATATTTGGTTCCTAAAAGGACATCATCTGAATGCTTTTCTCTAATTATGTATAATGAATTGAATTGAATAAATATGACCACAAACAACAATATATTCTATAAACCATTAAGAAGTAGAAACATCAGTGTCAGAATTGACTGCCTATGCCAGATCAGAATTCCAGTCCACTGTGCATTCCTGCTGATAGTTCCTATAATGAGCATGTAGCATTTAACAAAATAAAACAACAGCCCACAACCTGTTTGAACACAGATCAGAGCGGCAGCTTTATCTTCACATTTTCTCATGTAAAAAACTAATACCAAAAAAATAAAAGCATTGTATTAATACCATCCCAGTAGATTTTCACACAGAGCATGAGGGGTTTGCTCTCATCCACCAAGATTATCTTGAAGACGGGCGTTTTTATGCACACAAGCACACACAGGCGTTCTCAGTGGTTACTCTGCCTTAATTTAGGCTGATGGAAAGGAGAGAGATAAGAGAAGGAATAACGTACAGGCAAGAGATTTTTAAGACTTGTCTGTCTCAGATAGCTCGAGACAATGAAACAAAAGAGCCAAGCCAAAACTGTTTAAACACACCATTAAAATTGCATGGGTAATAATTAGTAGCAGTCCCTTCATGTAGGTATCATACAGGGAATACATATACAGTGAATAATTCCATAAAAATCCCCCAGTAAAAGAGAAATTACACACACACACCTCCCCATCCAAGTATTACACCACCAGAAAATTTACAGTGCCTGGCATCACAAAACTGTTTATTATGAATGAGCACACGACAGATTACCATCAAATGACTCCTGAGCTGGTCTTCTCAAAAGATACACTCTTTCTCAGCAGTGAGATTTCAGACACACACACTTCAAATGCAGACCCGCTGATATTCTTCTGAAAAACTGCGAGTTCACTTCATCAGGAGCCAGTCACAAAGTTTAATAATCTTGCCTAGCTATCAATTTATCCAGAATGTCCAAAGTTCCTTTACACAAGTCTGAATTACCTGTGAAATTCATAAAGCCTTAACTGAAGCTGAAACAGCTATCGATAATGTACATTACCAGCGGATCTCTTAATTATGATATTGTCAAGGTATAGATTGCATAAGCAAAAATCTTCAACTATTGATCCTCTGCCAAAGAGAATGGAATGTTTAAAATCTATTTTCTTTCTGTTTCCCGTCTTTACCCTCTGCTATCCACAGTCAAGTATATGCATTTATAAATGTATGCCATCCTACCCATCTGAAAGTGCAAAATGGAAAACGCTGATATTAAGAAAGAAACGTGTTAAAAGCAATGAAATCCCTACCTCAACATTACTAATCTTTTTTTCTTTCTTTTCCTGCTCCACTGCTTTGAACGTGCCGGATACCAAATAACAGCACAACCAACCACAGGAATATCAGCATGAATCCTAAAAAAAACCAAACCACACAAACTTATCGAGCGTTTTCATCCCAGAACAAAACTTTGGAGGTCACAAAATCATCTCCTACGACAAAGCAAAGTTGTTCCACTTCCACCGCCTCTTCCCACGGCTGCACGAGAGGGAAGTTACAGGGCAAGGCGCGCACGGCTGTTTCCTCGGAGGCTTCCCTCTCGGTAAAGTCTCCGGTAGCGGCTGGTGACACCTGAACACTGTGAGGATGCGAGAAGCACGCTAGGGCGGCCAGCGGTAAGGGGAGCCCAGGGGTTGCCTCCGTCGCCGCCCGACCTCAGCAGCCCGGCCTTCGAGGGAACTCTGCGAACAAAGTAACTTCTCGGCCGGCTGGCGGGCGGGAGGCTGATGGGCACGCGTGGGGCAGGAGGCTGCTCTCCTCCTTTTGCCAGCACAGCCCGAGAGGGAAGCCCCCGGAGAGGCAGGGCACGGGCAGCTCTTCTCCCGAGAGCACGGTGACAGCCCTTACCTTCACACACCCTCCTCACGCCCGGCAGCAGGCGAGCGCCGGCGGAGACAGAGCAAAGGGAGCTGCGAGGCGTTCAGCGGCTTTCCCTCCGCCTCGCTCCCGCTCCGTAGAGAAGCCCTCCTCCCCACCCCCCTCGGCAGCTTCACCCTCTTTAGCTTTCGGACATATATCTATTTTTTACAGAGCAAAGAGAAGCCACGAGGAAGCTTGGTTGGGAGAAGCAAAGCCTTGACGCGCTTGGGGGTGGGTAGATGGAGCGGGCAGCTGGGGGGTGGGGGGGATTTGAGGAGCGGGGGAAGGGGGTGAATGGATTACACACCCTCGCACAGCAATACAGGCAGACCCACACCCGCCTCTCGTCTCTTCAGTCCCCAGCCGGCGGACTGCAGCTTGAACCTCGCCGCGCTGAACCGATCCCGCACCGGGGAATGGGCCCTGCGCATAATCCCCCCCGCCCCGGGCGGCCGTACACATCCCTCTCCAGCTCCCCATCCCTGCAGAGGCAAGAGGGGGTCGAGGAAGGAGCTCTCCCAAAATACTTACTCTGCCCGCCGGGGCTGCTTTGAAGACGCAGGATTTTGTGCTAGCGATCGCCTCCTTCTCCAGGAGCCCAGCCTCCCCTCCCCTCCCCTCCCCCCCGTCTCCCCTCCCCCGCCTCCCCCACCTCCTTTGGGGGGCCAGGAATCCCCCACTGCCGGCCCTCCCCTCCTCCTCGCCTGGCCGGGGGAGCCCCGCCAGCCGGTCGTGCCCCGCGCCGCCGGAGCGGCGAGCTGCTGGGGCCGCAGCAGGGGCAGCCGGGCCGAGCATGGGGCCCGCCGTGCTCCCATGACTCCCGGCCGGAGCCGGGACGCGCTGCCGGCCGATCCTGCCGCGGAGGAGCGGGCTGGCATCCTCCCGCCTCGGACTGGGGGGGTCAGCAGGGGGCGGCGCGGGTCCGCCTCCGGCGGGAAACGGGGAGGCTGCGTGTCCCCCCCGGCCCTCCCCGCTTGAGCGGCCCGCCGGGAGCTGAGTGGGGCAGCACCCCGGGGAGAGCGTGTCGGTGTCGGTGTCTGTCTGCGCGTATAGGGCGTGAGGCAGGAACTTCTCGCCGGCCTTTCGGGGGGCAGGGGGAGGATCCCTGCTCTGCTCTGTCGCCCCCAACCTTGAATCAAGGGGAACTTTGGGTTCGGGGCTACCGGGGGTGTTTGCTTGGAGCCCCCTTTTAGGGGCGTTGGTGACGGTTGGGCGGGCGGCCCGGTGGCTCGGTGGGGGTCAGACCCAGTTGTCCCCATGCCAGCAGCCCCCGTTGCCGCCGCGGCCGAAATGTCCCTCAGCGGTCAGTGCCTTGGGGCTAAGGGGAGCCGCTGGGCGTCACTTTCCCACTGCAGGTGGTAGGCGAGGAGGAGTCGGGGGAGCTGCAGAGGTCCAGTCCGGTGTGAGAGACTGGTAAAGCACCAGGGAGCTAAGGGATGTCATGGGGGAAGGCCCTTTCCCTGGCAGCGCCTGGTGTATTCCTCAGAGGCACTGAGCATGCACAGCTTCCCTTTGCTTCAAAATCAGGCCATGATAGAATCATAAATATATAATATTACACTCCTATGATATTATGAGTAGAGAACAGGAGAGTTAAATGCATAAATCAGGGAGAGGCAAATTACATACAAACGGCTTTGCTGCACAATCGCCGAGCGATTCCAAAATGAAATATTTTTAAATCCTTCCAAGAATAAATTTAATTCCCGCACCCCGGTTCCCGTGTCGCCTACTAGGCGAGGAAGCGTGCTGGAGAGCGAGCAACCATTACCAGAGTTACATCTGCTTTCAGTGCACATGTTGGGTTTACCACTGATCACACAGCCCTCTTAAAAAATATCCTGAGCTGGAAAATACCCATTCTGTGAAATAAAATTGCTACTGGGGCATTAGCTGGATGTCGGAATGAAATGGAAGGCATCAGGAAATGTTCTGGGTGAAGCAACGGACTGCATCTCAGCCTAGCACCATACTGAAGCGGGGGCCAAACGTCACCACGGGCCCCTGCACAGGGAGGGGGAAACCTCAGCTACTCGCCGAGCAGATTACGTATTCAGAGGGAGATGATGCTGGGCTGGGTACCAGAAACTGAAAATTGGACCTGAGAACCCTCCTGCACAGTTTCTGTTACTGGCAAAACATGCATTTATCTTGGAAGTTTGAATTTTGACATGTCAGCATTTTCACAATATAAATGTGCTTGAAAATTTTTTGATCAGCCTAATGGTTTGGGATGTATTAGAGGCTCTGCGGAACATACAATCAATTCACTTACTCAGATGCATGAATACAAGCTTAGAAAAGTAATTACAGGCACCTTTTTTGGGAAATCTTGGGGCTGTGTAATTTCCCTATGGGAAATATGAGTAATAAATTCCTACCACCAACAACAAAAAAGAAAAGGCAGCAAATTGGGTGAACGTGTCCTTATTTATTTTTCAGTTAAAGATTGATTAAATGTTCCAGGTGGGGTAGGGGTGGCTGGATGTAAATGCTTCAATCTATCTGCTGTTTAAAACAACAAGCATACAGATTTTATGTGGATAATTTAGATCTTCTTTTTACTTTTCAGGGTTTACTTTTCGTTCTTAAGAGATGTTGACATGCTCTCTTCGGTGAGCACATAAACACAAATTGGCAACTGATCAGTAGTACCAAGTCTGGCTGGTTTGATCCTTCGACCAAGAGATTACATTGCATCTAAACACATTGAATTAATGCATTTTAGCTTTAAAATCTTTTATTTGGGGTATTAATTACTCACTCTCTATTACAGTAGCACAGTATCACAGTATCACAGTATCACAGTATAACCAAGGTTGGAAGAGACCTCAAGGATCATCAAGTCCAACCTGTCCCAACAGACCTCACAACTAGACCATGGCACCAAGTGCCACATCCAATCTCCCCTTGAACACCTCCAGGGACGGTGACTCCACCACCTCCCTGGGCAGCACATTCCAATGACGAACGACTCGCTCAGTGAAGAACTTTTTCCTCACCTCGAGTCTAAACCTCCCCTGGCACAGCTTGAGACTGTGTCCCCTTGTTCTGGTGCTGGTTGCCTGGGAGAAGAGACCAACCCCTTCCTGTCTACAACCACCTTTCAGTATCACTAAGGTTGGAAGAGGCCTCAAAGATCATCGTGTGTATTGCTACGAAACAGAGAACAGTGCTTTACATTTCTAGTTACTGGTTTGTGATTTGTCTCGAGTCCCCTTTGTATGAAAGCTGGCACTCAACATTTACATGAGGTCGTTTCAAATGGTTCATTAAGACTACCTTACATCTGCATGGTGCATTTCCAAAGCTTGTTTACATCTTGAAAAATTTTATGAAATGATGACCTGCAGAATGTGGATCTAAGTGGAAGCATCTAGTAACCATGCTCTTCACAATCTTAGAGGAAGCAGAACTTACCCTTTCCTACCTAGGTTTAGCTGTAGATTGGCAGAGGAAAATAAGCAGTATTTTTCTACTCTTACCTTGTTTTTTCAGCTTTGAGTTAAAGAGTTCTTAATTGAACTACTTGAATTAATTGAAACAATGAAGCCTCGGCTATGAGGACAGGCTGAGGGAGCTGGGGTGGTTCAGCCTGGAGAAGAGAAGGCTCCGGAGAGACCTAATAGCGGCCTTACAGTGCCTGTTTACAAAGGCCCGTAGGGATAGGATGAGAGGCAATAATTGGAAAATAGAGAAGAGTAGATCTAGATTGGATGTTAGGGACAGGTTTTTTACAATAAGGGTGGTGGAACACTGCAACAGTTTGCCCAGAGTGTTAGTTGAGGCTCCATCTCGAGATATTCAAGGTCAGGCTCAATAAGGCTCTGAGCAACCTGATGTAGTGGAAGATGCCCCTGCTCACTTCAGGGGGTGTTGGACTAGGTGATCTTTGGAGGTCCCTTCCAGCCAAACCATTCTATGATTCCCTAAGATATTCACGCTGCCTGCAGGAGAAACTGCAGCTCTCAAAAATTACTTTCCCATCTGCTTAGCCAGTGACTCCAGTCAGTTCAGTGGCATCACAGGCGAAATTTCAGCAGCAAACAGCAGCTTTGATTTACTATCTTATATCAGCACTTGACAGCAAGTATAAAACGTAAGTTAGCTACACAACCGCGTGTAAATTGAAGAGGTGCTGGTACAATAGCAGCAAAATGGTTTGGGTTTGCTTTTTGAACGTTAATTTTGGTGGAGAATATTATGGAATAACGTTGTCCAGTTTGGACAGCACTTTTAATGAGCTTTTGATCAAATTCCTAGGATAGCGAAGCAAGGAATCCCTGAATAGTTGCCCATGGGTGTACAAAAAGATTGTTACTTTGAGGTGGAAGAGTTTATGTTGTATTATTATTATTATTATATAAATATTAGTTTTGATGAACAAGGAGTGCTAGGTGAAACTGCATTTGCACAGCAAAAACTAATTGCAAGTGATAGGGGAGGAAATGATCCCCTCATCTAAAGTGAAAGGTAGTGGGGCAAAAGAAGTTCAGAAGGCCACTGGGGAAGACAGAAATTGATAATCAATGTAATCTTGCATAACACTGCATCGCTTTGTTTCTGCTGAGTTTTTGTGGTTAATTTGCCTTCTCGGTAGTTGGCAATTATTAATGTGTAATTTAATGTAAATCTGTACTTCAAAACCACCCATTCAGTGGACAGATCTTCCCTGCTTCAGGATTACCATTTTTTTTAGCATTCTGGAGCAGTTTGATTTTCACAGATAAGGGTTCATGCAGACTCCTGTCAGCACAGTGTCACTGTGGAGCAGGAACAGTAGACCACTGCCTATAGCGCTGAAATCTGCGATCTATCCTCTCTTACATTACCCATTTCCCATCCTCTGTGCTTCTTTAACATGTCAGACTTCTGCAGATGCACTGCAGAGCTGGGCTCTGTGTATGCACTGAAGTCAGTACCTCCTAAATTTGCCTGACTTAGGCTCCCATAATGCTTTCATTGACGATCCGTTTTAATGCACATGTGCAAGCAACAGGCAGTCTATATATTCAGTGTGGTCCTAGCCAGGACACCTGAATATATAGCATGCAAGTCAGTGTCTGCGAGCTCTGATGCATTACTGTGTGTCCACAGAACCTGGACAAACACATGAGGTTGTGCCTGGGCATATTGACCACATGGAGAGAATGATGTATGTAGGAAGCTTGTCTATAAAGAAGCCCTACCTCTTCATTGTCCAGAATGGAGAGACCTGTTACTTGGGCAGTGGAACTTCACCACTAACACAGAAAAGGTGTTACAAGGGTTTTAGCCTAAATTTTGCATCTTTTCTACAGAGATTTCAAACTGGATGTGATGCATGACTATTATGGTGTCATTTCTTTAGTGGCAAGGAGGTCTCTAACATGCTTTTTATTTTTTTAATCTAATAAATACACAGCTAGTTCTTAACACAAAACATCTCAATCAAATGGCTCCAAGGTTCTGTGATAAAGAACAATTTCTTCCCCAAAAGGGTTTACAGGCCCTGGTACAATCTGCAGAGGACAGTGGTAGAGTGACCGTCCCTGGAGGGGTTTGAAAGCATGGAGATGTGGTGCTGAGGGACATGGTTTGCTGGTGACCTGGTAGTGCTGGGTCAACAGTTGGTCTTACTGATCTCTTCCTGGTCTCTTCCTCTTACTGGTCTCTTCCAAACAAAATTAATTCTCTAGTTCCATGGCTCTGTGAAATCAGTTTCATGTGCTTTTTCTGTTAAACCTCAGTGACCTTCTTTCAACTGTGGTGAGGTGTTCCCTCCAACTCCTCTTTAAATATGGAACTGTAGAATTCTTTGGAGAAAAAGCCTGAAGCCACATAGTGATGTATCTGTTCAACAGCATGAAAGAGCAATACCTGTTAACAGTCCTGCATACTCAACATTACCTGCTGGGGTTTGGAACACAAGCCCTACGAGGAGAGGCTGAGGGAGCTGGGGTTGCTTAGCCTGGAGAGGAGGAGACTGAGGGGTGACCTTATTACTCTCTACAACTACCTGAAGGGAGGTTGTAGATAGACGGATGTTGGTCTCTTCTCCCAGGCAGCCAGTACCAGAACAAGAGGACACAGTCTCAGGCTGCGCCAGGGGAGGTTCAGGCTAGATGTTAGGAAAAAGTTCTATACAGAAAGAGTGATTGCCCATTGGAATGGGCTGCCTGGGGAGGTGGTGGAGTCGCCATCACTGGAGGTTTTCAGGAGGAGACTTGATGGGGTGCTTGGTGCTGTGGGTTAGTTGTTTGGGTGGTGTTTGATTGGTTGATGGGTTGGACGTGATGATCTTGAAGGTCTCTTCCAACCTGGTTTATTCTATGTATTCTATGTATTCTATGTATTCTAAACATTAAATTGCCCAAGCTGCTTCATATCATGATTAAAAGTAATTTGCTCCTTTCTTGTGTGACGTTGTCGTTGACAAAACAGAAAAGACAGAATTCTCACAGTTGCCTGCACACTGAGCAAACAGTTATACATTGTCCAGTTGTGTGGGGTTTTTTTCTTGTTCCTTAAACTGTGGTCTAGCAATACTTTAGATACTATAGAGCCTTTTAATTTGCCTATCACCAGCAGAATGAAAAGCTGTGGTCTGGAAGCCCAAAGCCCAATTATGTGAATTGTGAAACTGAGGAGGTATATCCAGCAGCTACAGAAAAATGACAGGACAGAACGTCGGACAAGCAGGCATTGTTTCAGCCCAAAGATGCCAAAAATGACTCATGTTGTAATTAAGTGAGAAATGACACAAATCATCCATTGCACAGCTCACAGCAAAACCATATAACTACTGTAGAATTTCTCCTTCTTAAACACTGATGTAGTTTCCACTTTCATTTAACTGGAGCTTTCCTTGAAGTTTACAGCTGTGTGTTGGAGGCTGGAGTACCACAAATAACTAACGCATGAATAGCAGTTGCTTGTGTTACTTAATAGCAAGACAAAATGTCTGCAGTCTCCTGTACTAAAAAGACAAAATTGAGTAGAATGAATAAAAAAGAAAAGAGAAAGTGCTTTTGTTTTGAAGGATCTGGAGTTACATATTTGGAACAGCTCTGAAGATTAGCTGATTTTCAGGGCTAGGAATTAAAAATATAACAAAGATGCCATCTATAGCGATGAAAGATACGCTTTTGTTTAGGGTTAGCTTTAACCAATGATATCTATCCTTCAGCTCAGGGGGAGAATGTCAGTTTCAACAATAAAGTGGACATATTTATGCTCCTATTTGAGGAATACAGACTCCTTTTATAGACATTAGACACAATTTACCAGCGGAAATTTTTCATTTATCATTACTGTTTCATGTAATGTCTTTCATGTAAACATTATAAAGAGGATTTAGTGTGGGATTTAGAAGTTGGGGGCTGGGGGTGGGGGTTTTTTTGCCCTTTATTCATGTTTTGTTTTATTTTATTTCTTTGGAGAACTCTATTTTCCCTTCTTTCATGAAATTTCACATAATCTTTTCCATTCGTCATCAGCCAGGTTGCTGATTACCAGAGTAACTGCCAAGCTTTCAACTCCTTGTCATCAATGGGCTGTGAATGACAGACAGCATTAATGTTGGCAAGCTCCCACTCTCCTTTTCGCCTTTCCCAAATGTAATTAAACTGCACTAATACAGCAAAAGAAAAGCTGCAGCTTATTTTACTTGCCCTAATAACATAACAATTAAATCAGAGAAGCACACAATACCGTCAAACAAACCCATCATGACAAGGAAATTCAGAAGTAAGAGGAGCGTCTGTCGACTACCTAGAGAAAACCCTTCCCTTACTTTCCTAGCACTACGGTGACCACACTGTTTGACCTTCAGAAAGATGATACAGCCAACATTTGAGTAACCACTGTTGCTGCCTGGTGAAAGGCCTCAGGTGTTTCCTATTGTGTTGCACCTTTGGTTTAAGCATAAAAGAAGTAATTATCTTTCTCAAATGATCTGTTACCTCCCTGGCAGGGTCAGCTGGGTAAGGAACACAAACGATGTAGGTCATAGCATACAGCTCAAATGGAATTACACTCTCAGCCCACCAGAAAGAGATGGCATTATCCTGACCTTTGAAGAAGTTCTGGGCCTTTGGATTAAAGTCTGTAGGTGTTAGAGGACATCCAAGAGTCAGGAAGAGGGAGAAACTAGAGTCCTCACCTCACTTGCAGAGGACTATGGAGGCTTGTAGAATGCACAGATACCACCGAACATTTCTTAGCTATAGAAATCATTGGCAGATGAATTTATATAGGCTTCTCTGGACCAAGGCAAGGGAAGAAGTTGATGGCCTTCAGAAAGGCAATGGAATTTACCCATAAATCTGTCATTCCTTGCAGCAGTACTCTAGGGCTGAAGCACTCCTAAGGAGGCTGAGAACTGACTGCTAACACATCTCTGAGCCTGGCATACATGCTGGCATGGTAACCTGTCTCACTTTGCAAGCTATCAATAAAAAAGAATATGGTTGGCTCATAAGACAAAGAAAATTTACAGTAATACAAAGAGATTGTTCTGACCAAAGGCAGACAGAAGAAAATAAAGACTATTATACAGCTGGCTAAATCAAGGGGCACCATACTCAATAAGGGAGACCATAGAAGTGCTTGATAAATGACCGAAGCAGACACAGCTTCAAACAATTATTAGATCAGTCTGGCTAAACAAATTCTAAATGAGCCTGTCTGCTTGTGCAGTTTTGGTGACTGTTATCTCACAGGTGGCATCCTATCAGTCCAGCCTGTGCCAAATTCTCTGAAGATGTGTTAGTGTAGAGTAGAGTAAGCAATTTGCCACTGCAAACAAACTGCCCCACAAAACTAAATGCAATTTGGTCCTCCAGAGGAAGAAACCTTTGTCTGAAACCATCTTTTAGACAAAGTTTGCAGCAAGATCTTACATGTTACATATTTAGTAGCTCTGAGGCAGGGGCAAATTCTGATACGCTGATGTGGCTAACATAGTATCATAGTATCAGTCATGGTTGGAAGGGACCACAAGGATCATCTAGTTCCATGGCCAGGGACACCCCACACTAGATCAGGCTGGCCACAGCCTCGTCCAGCCTGGGCTTAAACACCTCCAGGGACAGGGCCCCAACCACCTCCCTGGACAACCCATTCCAGGGCTTCACCACTCTCATGGGGAAGAACTTCCTCCTCACCTCCAGCCTGAATCTCCCCACCTCCAGCTTCATTCCATTCCCCCTAGTCCTATCACTACCTGAGATCCTGAGCAGTCCCTCCCCAGCCTTCTTGTAGCCCCCTTCAGATACTGGAAGGCCACAATGAGGTCACCTCGGAGCCTTCTCTTCTCCAGACTGAACAGCCCCAACTCCTTCAGTCTGTCCTCACAGGAGAGGTGCTCCAGCCCTCTGCTCATCCTCCTGGCCCTTCTCTGGACACCTTCCAGCACCTCCAGATCCCTCTTGTAATAGGGGCTCCAGAACTGGAGGCAGTACTCCAGGTGGGGTCTCAGCAGAGCTGAGCAGAGGGGGAGAATCACCTCCCTTGCCCTGCTGGCCACACTTCGCTTGCTGCAGCCCAGGATCTGATTGGCTTTCCGGGCTGCAAGTGCACACTGAGAGCTCCTGTTGAGCTTCTCCTCCACCAGCACCCCCAAGTCTCTCTCCTCAGGACTGCTTTCCAGCCAGTCCCTGCCCAGCCTGGATTTGTGCCTGGGATTGCCTCCACCCAGCTGCAGGAACCTGCACTTGGTCTTGTTGAACCTCCTGAGGCTGGCTTGTGCCCACCTCTCCAGCCTGTCCCGGTCCCTCTGGATGGCATCCCTTCCCTCCAGCCTGCACCACACAGCTTGGTGCCATCAGCAAACTTGCTGAGGGTGCTCTCAATGCCACTGTCCCTGGCACCCACAGAGATGTTGAACGAGCCTGGCCCCAGAACTGATCCCTGAGGGACTCTGCTTGTCCCTGGCCTCCACTGGGACATGGACCATTGACAGCCACTCTTTGGGTGCAGCCATCAAGCCAGTTCTGTATCCATCTAGTGGTCACCCATCACACCCATGTGTCACCAGCCTGGAGACCAGGCTGTGCTGCGGGACAGTGCCGAAGGCTTTGCTCAGGTCCAGGCAAACGACATCTGTTGCTGCCCCTCAGCTATTGATGTTGTCACCTCATCTATTACCATTGTCACCATGTAGTGAACAGCAAAAAGGGGAAAATGGATGTATGTAAAATGTAGAAATACGAAGGGATGCTAAAGAGAAGGAGATGAAGGGTTTGGTTAGATTTGTTATGATACAATACTGTTGCTTTAAACAAGCAGTTGCAAAATGGCCCCACAGACTTCTTAGTTAAGTGTCATACCTTTCTCCTTGATTCAGCAGAGGTTGAGGCTACAGTGTTCCAAGCCAGCTCCAGGCCATTTGAGGGAGAATCAGAACATCAAACACCCACTACATCTCTTTTTGCCATCAAGCAAAGAAAGGAGAGGCCACAAAAGACATTGAAAAAAACATATCAGATGAGTATAACTGAGCCTTGAACTGTTCTTGTGTGTCAACCACAATCCTTATTAGGGAAAGAAAAAAAGGGCAGATATGGTTCCTGTGTAGAACTTACCTTGAGCACTTTAGAAGGCTTTCTCCAAGTGACCATGAATAGATAGAATAGAATAAACCAGATTGGAAGAGACCTTCAAGATCATCGCATCCAACCCATCAACCAATCCAACACCACCTAATCAACTAAACCATGGCACCAAGCACCCCATCAAGTCTCCTCCTGAACACCTCCAATGATGGTGATTCCACCACCTCCCTGGGCAGCCCATTCCAATGGGCAATCACTCTTTCTATGAAGAACTTCTTCCTAACATCCAGCCTTAACCTCCCCTGGCACAGCTGGAGACTGTGTCCTCTTGTTCTGGTGCTGGGTGCCTGGGAGAAGAACCCAACCCCCACTTGGCTACAATCTCCCTTCAGGTACTTGTAGAGAGCAAGAAGGTCTCCTCTGAGCCTTCTCTTCTCCAGGCTAAGCAACCCCAGCTCCCTCAGCCTCTCCTCACAGGGCTGTGCTCCAAACCCCTCCCCAGCTTTATTGCCCTTCTCTGGACACATTCCAGCAACTCAACATCTTTCCTAAACTGAGAGGCCCAGAACTGGACACAGGACTCAAGGTGTGGCCTAACCAGTGCTGAGTACAGGGGCACAATGACTTCCCTCCTCCTGCTGACCACACTACTCCTGATACAGGCCAGGATGCCACTGGCACACTGCAGGCTCATGCTCAGCCTACTATCAACCAGTACCCACAGGTTCTTCTCTGCCTGGCAGCTCTCCAACCACTCTGACCCCAGCCTGTAGCACTGCATGGGGTTGTTGTGGCCAATGTGTAGAACCTGGCACTTAGATGTGTTCAATCTCATGCCTTGGACTCTGTCCATCTGTCCAGCCTGTCAGGGTCCCTCTGCAGAGCTCTCACACTCTCTAACAGATCAACTCCTGCCCCCAGCTCGGTGTCATCTGCAAACTTACTGATGATGAACTCAATCCCCTCATCCAGATCATCAATAAGGATACTGAACAGGCTGGGGCCCAGCACTGATCCCTGGGGGACACCACTGGTGCCCGGCTGCCAGCTGGATGTGACACCATTCACCACCACTCTCTGGGCTTGGCCAGCTGATTCCCCAGACCCCATAAAAATGTAATCTGGTTTTCCAGACTGAATATTAATCAAAGACTGGCAATAGAAATTGGCCCTAAGAATGAGAAAAAAATGTTTTTATTCCAAGTAAGGTTTTCAGCATTTCAGTGTGATGGCCTTTGATTCTCACAGTGGGCAGCTACATTTGAGTAACCATCAGAGGAAGCTTTGCTCCAGAAACACTCCTGGCCTGTTCTCTATACCTAGATAATGCCCTGGGTACATGCTAGTATCTTTGAACAAAATCAGATGTATTTACAAATAAGCTGGGATCAGCTCAATGCTGCTGGTCTGAAACCATACCCAAAGCAGTAGGAACTGTGTTAAAAGGAAAGAATTTAAGTCTGGCACACAGAACAGTGAGGAGGGAAATATCCCTCTTAAGATCGCTGAACACCAGCCAGCTCCCCAGAGACTCCCAGATGTGTAGCTTTGTGGGATTTTAATTCCACCAGAGGAGGTTTACTTCTGTGTGTCACGTTGTTAAAATCATAGAATGGCCTATTACATAACATTGACATGAAAGGGGTAGGAAAAGAATCTTATTTCCATAGCCTGTGTGCGATTCAGAGATAAAAAGGTTCTTCTGACTTTTTCTCTGTTAAGTGACCGGGGCTTCAAACCCCGTTTTCAATTAGACACAGATGCTGAATATTGATACTGGGATGTAAATGACTTGAGAGAATGACAGAGTGACCGGCTAAACTCCCCTGGGGGAAGTTATCATATGCTCTGCTGGTGACTAAAACTGCACTACATGTCCACAACTACCTGTATGGAAAGAAGCTTCTGATGTGAATGGACCAGCAGTGGTTCTTCAGATTCAAAATACAGAGGGCCCCTCAGTTTAGGAAGGAGGTTGACTTGCTGGAGTGTGTCCAGAAAAGGGCAACAAGGTTGGTGAGGGGTTTGGAGCACAAGCCCTATGAGGAGAGACTGAGGGAGCTGGGGTTGCTTAGCCTGGAGAGGAGGAGACTCAGGGGTGACCTTATTGCTCTCTACAATTACCTGAAGGGGGGTTGTAGTGAGGCGGAGGTTGGTCTCTTCTCCCAGGCAACCAGTACCAGAACAAGAGGGCACAGTCTCAGGCTGCGTCAGGGGAGGTTTAGGCTGGAGGTTAGGAGGAAGTTTTACACAGAGAGAGTGATTGCCCATTGGAATGGGCTGCCCAAGGAGGTGGTGGAGTCACCATCACTGGAGGTGTTCAGGAGGAGACTTGATGGGGTGCTTGGTTCCATGGTTTAGTTGATTGGGTAGTGTTGGATGATAGGTTGGACGTGATGATCTTGAAGGTCTCTTCCAACCTGGTTTATTCTATTCTATTCTATTCTATTCCTCCAGCCACAGACTGGAATCACTGAAGTGCTATGGTTTTGTAGTAACCTGAAAGCATGAATGCAGGCTCAACATTGACTGATGCTGATGTTTTGTCCAGATGGCTTCATTGAGGATTGGCATTGTGGGACTGGCCAATTCCAGTCTAAACAAGCAAGGAACAAAGAACTGGTTGTTCAGAGGAATAAACATGTTTGGAAAGAGGCAGTTGTTTCATCCCTTCCTGTATCTTGCAGAAGTGCAAATCCAGGGGAGCAGTAGCTACAGGGACTCCCAAGAAACCAAGTGATTCCCATTGACAGAATCTGATACCAGAACACTCTGCTATTTGCAATAGCTCCTGGAATGTAGTCTCTCCCTTAGTGAAAACTGTTTACAATGGAATAGATCAAGGTTTAAGGTCTGTGTAAAAGATAGAAAGAAGGAAGTAGGTATTAAGCTTTATTTGCTGACTTTAGATGCATTGAAAACGGCTGCAGTGCAGTGTCACCGTTTGAAAAGTGAAGGATATTTGAGGGTTTGCAAAGTGGTGTGACTTCCTTTGCATTAGTTACAAAGCAGATGTGGGAAAATGTAGCTAGGATCTTTTAAGAGGCAGGGGAAGGCCTCTGTTGGGTGATATTTTGCTAAGCATATCTTTCTGATATCTTAAAATAAGGACTAAGATTATTTTTTTTTTAATTAGTTCCCAAAATAACATTTGTAGGCCCCTGGGCAAACTAATAGGCCTTAACCAGGCCACCAGGCAGATTCATGCATATAAGCTCAACTCTGGCTCTTCAGTCTCTTCTTGAGCTTTGCTGGAGAAGTGATGTGTGTGATGGGCCCTGTTTTCAGGGTGGGTGTAACACATCACAATGGGTCATAGCTATGCCATGCAGCCTCTTGATCTGCATCTCAGTCCATGGGTTGGCTTGCTATCTTGGCCTGGGACCTGAGCTGTGGACTGACTTTCTAGCTTTAGACCTGCTTCATCACCACAGTATTGTCTTGAGATTTAGATTCTTGTTTGGACCAGGCCACCCTCTCTGGGCTTGTCTTGCTACATTCCTTGAGTTCTGTGAGATGGGCCCTGGTTACTAAGGCACCTGCCTTGGTGACCCCAGTATTCCCCTTGGCTCACTTTGCCTTGAGGAACAGCCCTGCCTTGTCTGCTCCCTTACAGACACAAAGTCAGGCAGTCTGTAGCAGAGAGAACAAGTTAGATGTTGAATTTTGGGAGTGTATCGTGCACAGGGCAAGGAAGAGATTTTGAATCAAAAGTGTTCCTGTAGATCTGTGAGACCATAGGAAATCTATTAAATAACTACCATGTCAGTGCACCTACTTTTGAATAGAATAGAATAGAATAGAATAGAATAGAATAGAATAGAATAGAATAGAATAGAATAGAATAGAATAGAATAGAATAGAATAGAATAGACCAGACCAGACCAGGTTGGAAGAGACCTTCAAGATCATCATGTCCAACCTATCATCCAACACCACCTAATCAATTAAACCATGGCACCAAGCACCCTATCAAGTCTCCTCCTGAACACCTCCAGTGATGGTGACTCCACCACCTCCTAGGGCAGCCCATTCCAATGGGCAATCACTCTCTCTGTGTAGAACTTCTTCCTAACCTCCAGCCTAAACCTCCCCTGGTACAGCCTGAGACTGTGTCCTCTTGTTCTGGTGCTGGTTGTCTGGGAGAAGAGACCAACCTCTGCCTGGCTACAACCCCCCTTCAGGTAGTTGTAGAGAGCAATAAGGTCACCCCTGAGCCTCCTCTTCTCCAGGCTAAGCAACCCCAGCTCCCTCAGCCTCTCCTCATAGGGCTTGTGTTCCAAACCCCTCACCAACTTTGTTGCCCTTGATGGGGTGGTAGAAGAATTCAGAGTAGACACTGGCAGCTCATGCAGCTTTCTCATCAATAGAAGGTTGGAATTAACATTTTGTATGCCTTTTAAACTTGTAGGAATGTGGGGTAGTGCTCCCCACACTCACAGGAGCTGGGGGGCAGGGAGGCTGGAAACTTCCTACCTGGATTTCCTGTAGAATAAAAAATATCTAGATAATTCAGAAGTTTTTACTTCCAAAAGGAGAAATTAAATATATTACAGCAGGCATTTGAAGACAACCTCTAATAAATATACTTGTATTACTACAACTATCTAACGCTTCCAGTGTGCTAGCCAGGAGTGCTTCCATACTTTTGGGTATGGGTGCTATGCTAGGGCAAGACCCAGAGTACTCATCCCTTTCTATGGCCATTTTGATTGAGAGAGTCAGAAGAAGCTTGTTGTTTCTCATCTGGAGAGATGAAGGCTGTGGGTGCCACAGATGACATTTTTCAGTAGCAACAGTGGCATTCGTGAAACAAAGATGATTTGTTAGAAACATCTCAAGGCATGTTCAGTTTCATTGGATCCAAGACAGTTCCTGAGTTTCTGGCAAACTTTAGAGATTATCATGTCCTCCCTGCAGAGTAAATCACAGATGGAACTACTTGGAACTGGGAGTTTGAGTTCCTATCACTGCTTTGTGAAGTCAATGCTCATTTCAGCTGTGATAATCACTGAACAGCTGAACGGTTTGGGGAACTTCCAGTTCAGAAGAATTCCTGAAAATATCTCACTTAGATTTGATTTGGACTGAAATCAAATTCAAAAAGTCCCCTCAAACTTCTATTGAACTGCAAATCCAGCTTTCTGAGCCAGATCTGAGTGGAAACCTGAAACTGGGTAAACCTTGGGCAGGACTCTACATAGAACTGATGTGAATACAAGTGGTGTCATTGGAGGTAATTTGAAGTTCAGTCTTGGAAATAAATTGTTGTGTCCAAATGAGAGCATTTCCAGGGTGAAGACTATTCTCCTCCCTTTCTCATCCCAAACATGGAGAGAATACCTGTTTATCTTGGAACTGCAAAAGATGTTTCAGTAACAAGCCCCTTCTCTTTTGACACAACGGATGGAGTGCCTCAGCAGCAATTTCCATTCACAAAACAGAAACTGTTCAGGAGCCTACTGTAAGAAGTCCTTCCAAGTAGCCCAGAAGGAATCTGGGCAGGGGATGGAAAATTTCAAAGATAGGTGCAAAGGAGGTACATTTGGTTTGGAGTAGCACACGAAGACATCCTAATAGAAAGAGAGAATACAGCTGCTTAAAAATACAGACTTTGTAATGAATCTTCTATAAAGACTCTTTTCTTTCTATTTATTTTTGGATGTGGCTTATAGATGTCAGCCTTCTACCCTGAGCTGCAGTGGTGAGTGAGGTTAACTGAGATGTGGCCATGAACTGCCTTGAATCTGATAATAACTGCTTGATTGTATTTCTAGTAAGTGATAAGAAGCTGTGAAGCTCCCTCATGAAACACTGCCACAGAACTGATGGAGCTCTCAGTTCAAAAGTTATTCATTGCCCAGGACCAAAGATAACAAAAGCTGGTCAGGAATATACAGTATATGGCCACAGTGCCTTCAGTGCAAATCCCTTTGAAGGGATTGTAGAATGTGTATAAAAATAGGGAAGAGAAAGGTAAGTACACAAAATTAACAAGCATCTCCTAACAAAAAGAGGAGAGTTTTTTAGCTGAACTGTGTCAAATGACTGGTGAGCAGAGACAGTCTCCTGCTGTTTGAGTCCTCTTCAGGCAAACAAGGTGGAATCACAGAAATGGTGGCCTTCACCAATCAGGACAGTGACCAACCACCTCCTAACTGGAAGAACATGAAATGCCCAAAGTTGAGACTTAGCAGGTAAGAGGGGTTGCAACACATAGGCATTACTTGCTAAAACAGTTACAATGATGTGCAGAAATAGTTTCTCTCCTCTGTTTAGCACACAGACACAGTTTGTCATCTTGTTTGCAAAAGAGTAACTGGCCATTGGAATGTGCTACCCAGAGAGGTTGTGGAGTCCCCAGCCCTGGGGGTGTTCAAAAAAGGATTGGACATGGCACTTGAAGCCGTGGTTTAGTTGTCATGAGGTGTTCCATATTGGGTAATAGGTTGGACTTGATGATCTCTGAAATCTTTTCCAACCTGGTTGATTCTATGAAATGGATAGGGTGGGGAGGGGGTGAAGTGCTGGCACAAGGAGAAGTGGGACAAGCACAGAGGAAAGTCCACAGCAGGAATATTCTTGTTTGTGGTGCCAAGAAAAATTATTAAACGTGATACTATAAGGCTTGGTAAGTAGGAATCTCATGACAGTGGTGTTAGAGCCTCAGAAATAATGTGTCAAAAATGTTGGAACCTTTAGAGTACAATTTTTACTGCTTCAATGTCACCAGCATGTTGCTTTCACTGTTTTCTATGACAAGAGAATTCATCGAGTTGATCTGTCTTCAATGCATTAAATGCACAACGTGTAGGTGGGTAAGTTAACCTCATTTATGTAGTAGTACAAGGGAGAATGCTAACTGCACTCACTTTTGTGCTCTTGAAAACTGTATTTCCTCTAGCAGAAAATACACACATTCATTTTGCTGAGCTATGACACTCAGGCAGGTACAAGAATACTGTTTCTTACAGGAATGGCACCGGCAAAGAAGTGACAGGGAGGGAGGTGAGATCCTATTCATGGTGTCGAAGTTGCACTGAAGAGTTTGTCTTCTGTTACTTTGGTCAAATTGCTTCCACACCAGATACTAATCCATCTTTCCTGTGAAAATTATCTCTCAGAATGAGACCCCAAGATATCTGTCTGCTTCATGCATTACTTTAGTCTTCTCGCTTCCACATTTGTACTTCTTTACCTATTGCTCTTCTTGATTTACAGGGGAGAATTTCTTACCTTTCTCTGCTTTGTGTTCATTTATTTCACCCCACTGCTGCCCCCCATCTATGGAAGAACAAATTCACATTCGACCCTTTGCATTTTCCTTACCTTTAACCCTGGCTACTTTAAATCTGCTGTGTGCTCCCAAGGGTCTCAGTTCTCCAACCTGCTCCTTCTAACTCAGCTGCTACTTTTTTGTCATTGTTATAAACTGTGGAATATGATATCCCTCTCCCCCACTGCACGCTCTCATGTCCAAGTGGAAATTGGACTGCTTTAAGTCCATGTCTTAATGCAGTCTCTAAATGATTCCAGTTCTCTAAAAGTTGCTTCTGACTAAAGTGGTCTTTGTACTACTAGACCTAAGAAGCTGTCCTTTTCATGTCCTCTTCTTGACTTGGTGGCTGCCTGCCACATTTGGTGTTTTCCCTGTCCCTGATACTTTTCCTGGATCCTAGTTTCCCATAGGTACATACAACTGAGGCTGTGACTGTGTGTATTCCTGCAACTTTGCTCTCTGACATTTTCCTGTGGTCTGAGATCAGCAATTGCTTATGTGAAATCTCTCTCTGACCATCTAATTTAAAAATGTGCCTTTAACTTTTTTCACTTTTGCCCTTTCATTTTTCTCTACACAAACTTCCCTTTCTTCCTCCAGTATCATCTGTTTTTCTTGCTCAATTTCTGTATGCTTTTTAAGCAGCTTTGTCTTTTCTACTCTTTAATTGACTGGTCAAACCCCAACATACACATTTCAACAAGGCAGTCATCCCATGCAGCTAAAATCTTGTAAAAGCCCCTTAGCAAAGGTAGACTTGGTAGTATTTCTAGACAATTCATGAATCCTTAAGTGCCTTCCTGTTTCTGAGAGGGGTGCCATATGCTTGACTTTCTCCCCTTTAAGCAGAATTGACATAGCTGCTTTTGCTAATCACGTGGAAGGTGATATTATATTCAGAGAGAGGATAACAAGCAAACAGGAGCCAAACTAGTCCAAGGAGTTCACAACTTGAGAAGCGTGGTCTGACACCTCATTTCTTCTCCTCCCCACTCTGCCAAATATTTCTTCAAAACATGACATTGGTTTCCTCTCTTGCTAAAACAGTGATTCTGGCTGTACTGTGTCTCTTGTCACAGATACCACAGTCTGCTCTCCTTTGTCGTTGTAACAGTAACCTCACTTATCCAAGTTCAGGCAATAGAAGCCATAGTCCTTGGATGTTAGTCTCACAGCCCAGTCTCTTCCTCTCCCCAATTTAAATCACTGCAACAGCATCCCACAACAAACAGGAGCTCTTCATTATAACCTTTCAGCACTCAGTACCTGTCTGTCAACATATCTATCCATCAGCTTGAACCCAGCAAACACCCTACCTTTGCAAACCAGTATGGAGTACCTTCCTTCCCTGCTATCTTTCCTTCAACCAAACTCATGTGCCTAGAACACTCTGCTGGATGTGTGCCCTGCAGCCTCACTTATCATTAGATCCCATCCTCATTTGCACTGCAGTAAGGTGCAGAACTTTGCCATTATCATAGTATCATAGTATCAGTCAGGGTTGGAAGGGACCACAAGGATCATCTAGTTCCAACCCCCCTGCCATGGGCAGGGACACCCCACACTAGATCAGGCTGGCCACAGCCTCGTCCAGCCTGGGCTTAAACACCTCCAGGGACGGGGCCTCAACCATCTCCCTGGACAACCCATTCCAGGGCTTCACCACTCTCATGGGGAAGAACTTCCTCCTCACCTCCAGCATGAATCTCCCCACCTCCAGCTTCATTCCATTCCCCCTAGTCCTATCACTGCCTGAGATCCTGTCCAAAAGAAACAATCCATTCCTTAAATACTGAAACTACTCCGGAGCTTTGTGGAGATGTACAGCTCATTATTCACTATGATGTCAAAGGAAGGGCAGTCTCTGATTTAAACTCTCTTCATGGTGGAGAGGTTTGTATACTCACTCTCACACACAAGATACTTGACATCTGAAAATGCCTTAATCTACATGACACTGCAGAGCAATTGTTGGGGTTCTGGTCACTTGAATTCACTAATGTAAGAATTCACTTACTCACTTTGGAACCCTTGCTGTCTGGCAAATTTGGTTAAAAGCTGTTAATGACTCATAGGAGCACTCTGGGCGGGACAGATGTGCATGTGCACACCAAGAACATGATTGCATAAGTCACAGTCTCACAGTATCACCAAGGTTGGAAGAGAACTCAAAGATCATCAAGTCCAACCTGTCACCACAGACCTCATGACTAGACCATGGCACCAAGTGCCACATCCAATCCCCTCTTGAACACCTCCAGGGACGGTGACTCCACCACCTCCCTGGGCAGCACATTCCAGTGACGAACGACTCTCTCAGTGAAGAACTTTCTCCTCACCTGCAGCTTAAACTTCCCCTGGTGCAGCTTGAGACTGTGTCCTCTTGTTCTGGTGCTGGTTGCTAGAGAGAAGAGACCAACCCCTTCCTGGCTACAACCACCTTTCTTCAGGTAGTTGTAGAGAGCAATAAGGTCACCCCTGAGCCTTCTCTTCTCCAGGCTAAACAATCCCAGCTCCCTCAGCCTCTCCTCACAGGGCTGTGCTCAAGGCCTCTCCCCAGCCTTGTTGCCCTTCTCTGGACACCTTCAAGTGTCTCAATGTCCTTCTTAAACTGAGGGGCCCAGAACTGGACACAGGACTCAAGGTGTGGCCTAACCAATGCAGAGTCCAGGGGCACAATGACCTCCCTGCTCCTGCTGGCCACACTATTCCTAATGCAGGCCAGGATGCCATTGGCCCTCTTGGCCACCTGGGCACACTGCTGGCTCATGTTTAGGCAGCTGTCAATCAGCACCCCCAGGTGCCTCTCTGTTTGGCAGCTCTCAGCCACTCTGACCCCAGCCTGTAGCTCTGCATGGGGTTGCTGTGCAGCACCTGGCACTTGGACTTGTTGAATGCCATCCTGTTGGACTCTGCCCATCTGTCCAGTTGTTCGAGGTCCCTTTGCAGAGCCCTTCCACCCTCTAACTGAGCAACATCTGCTCCCAACTTGGTGTCAAAAGCCTAGAAAGAAGCTTCTAATGTTTGTAGGCACAATATTAATCTCAAGCTGGTTTATCATTGCAGACCTTGTGGTTTATCTTCTGTCACTGTCTTACACTGTCATTCCTCATCTACTACACTTTTTATTAGACATAATGTATTCTTATGCAAGTACTCCCTTGGTTAAGTTTACATGAATGTAAGATTATGCATGACATCAGGTGTTCCTCTGTCTTCTGTTGCTGTTCAGATCATCACTTGTTAAACAGGCCTGCAAAGAAACTAGTGTGTCTATCCCTTGTACATATGAAATTAGGTACACAAACTGCTTTCAAGAAGTTCTGGTACTTTGTAGATTTGAGGGGTTTGTAACTCAGCACAAGGCAATGAAAACATAGCTCTGTAGCAGTGTGTATCGAGGGGGAAGTTGGATACTTTTCTCTGTTTTATTGTTTTTCTTAAAAGAACAAAGAGCTGCAGTGGCAGAGGTCACATCTGTGTCTGCAGTTTGTACAGTGGCAAGCACTCAGCACACAGTGGTCGATACATGGGCAGGCTCATTTACAAATAGGGGTGCTTTAATAACATGTCCAAACACAGAACTCCAGCACTCCATTAAGTTCCTCCAGGAGTCCCACAGTTTGAATCAATTTGGCAATAACTTTGGGCACTTCATAAAAGCAAGACTAAACACAGAGAAATTTTAAAGAAAGACTCACTTGAGACACGGGAGTTTGGACATCATTCAAGCCACAAAGCAAAACTGGTGCAGGGAAGTATGACTGGTAGCTTTTGAAACAGATCTGGAAGTTGGAGGAATCTCCACTTCGTTTCACTGACACAAATCCTTTCAAAGGCAAGAGCTCAACACACTGCAACTTCACAAAGCTGTAGCAGGTAAAGAGATGTAAAAGGTCTATATGAAGTGACAGCTGCTTTAAAAACCATCTTTCTGATATCTGTTGTGTTATGGCTTTAGCTAAAGTGTAATGACACTAAGAAAGCAAGACTCCTAAGGGGAGCCCGTAAAAATACGAGATCTAAGCACATACATCGTCCCCTTCACAGTGTTTGTATTAGGTGAGCCTGCTCTGCCAAGGGGGGTGGACAAGATGATCTTTCAAGGTCTCTTCCAGCCCCTAACGCTCTGTTATTTTACTGTGAATGTAATGAGCTACAGAACTATCCCTGCCTAAATATGGGCAATAATGACTGAACTATTGAAAATTCAGGGTGAAAGAAGAAAAAAAAGATTATGGGGTTAGTGTCCAGAGGAGCTCCATGGGGCAGAGTATGATCATTTCTCAGCATTTCCCATGCTCTGATTAATAGAAGGACTGTGATTATGGATCTGGAGCAACTAGAACTGGAAGATAAATGAATCTTCAGGACAGCCAGATCACAAAGCAATAGCACCTGAGAGAAAATTTTAGTACAGATGCAGGCATGTTAAATTAAATCTACTAAAGAGATGCTTAGTCAGAAGATTTGACAGAGCTGGGGTTTTGTATACGAAAGTGTTACTGCATTCTGTGTGTTTGCTGGGCAGTCATTTCCAGCTTCCTTGTTGTTTTCTACATTTGTCTTAATTACTAGCCTGAATTTTTTTTTCAGTAGTTCCTGCAATGTTAAACCACATAAAAGAACAGCCACAGAAGTTAATAATACTTCTCAGTATCTAAATGAAACTACAATGAAACCTAGGCCTCTTAATACTGCAACTGTGCTGTGGGGAGGTCACAGCAGGCAGCCTCAAGGGAGGACTCCTGGGTCCAGTCCCAGGTCCACCAGTAAATGATTCTGGATGCCATCCAACTTCCGCTGATGTTCATGTTAAAACCCACACCAAGTTTAGTGACTTGTTTCAAGTCCCACAATCTTCTTGGGCCGTGATTTACTTTGACCAAAAAGGAACTGAGTGAAGATCAGGACATTTTTTTTCCCCCTGCAAAAACATTTTCAAGGAGGAGGAGGGAAAAGAGGGGGAATAATAACACTACTGGAGCAGGTGAAAATCTAAGTAGGAGAGAAGCCAAGTGATTTGGGTTGCAGCAAACAAAGGTCTTGTAAGCAATGCTCAGGTGCACCCTTAAACTTTGTGTTTTGAACTTGAAGTAGTTTGGGGACAAAACTGAGTTCACATACCTGATGCCTGGCCCCTAGTTTCCTGGAGAAGCCCTAACTCAAGAGACAATCAGGGCTGTCTCACCCTCACAGCAAAAAGTTGTCCCTTGTGTTCCCATGGAACCCCCTCTGCTCCAGCTTGTCCTGTCCTTGGACCTCTCTGAGCAGAGCCCGGCTGCACCCTCCCTGTACTCACCCTGTCCATCTTTATCAACAGGAATGAGGTCACCCCTCAGACTCCTCTGCTCCAAGCTCAAGAGCCCCAGTACTGGGTTAACAGTTGGACTGGATGATCTTAAAGACCAAACTGATTCTATGATTTCATGATTCCATATGCTAGTGCTTTAAGAGAGATCAGGTTGCAGATCCAGCACTTCAAAGAGGTTTTGAGTATCATGATCCTCATGTGACAATGGATGTCACACCATATTGAATGGATGGAAGCTTGAGGAGGGCACATTTAGACTGGAGATTAGAAAGAAATTCTTTCCAGTGAGGTTGGGGAGACACTGAAACGGGTTGCCCAGGAAGGTTGTGGATGCCTCCTCTCTGGAGGTGTTCGAGGCCAGCTTGGATGAGGCCTTGAACAAGCTGGTCTAGTGGGAGATGTCCCTGCCCATGGCAGGGGGATTGGAACTAGAGGATCTTGATGGTCCCTTCCAAAGAAACCACTCTATGAACCCCTCTAAACTAGGTGCCAAAGCAGGCACCACGGGACAGGTGTTGGCCCTGCAGCCAGCTGTGAATTTGTGCCTCGGGAAGCCCAGGCAGCACCAGCAAACCACCACCCACCTCCCACCAGCGTGTCCTCATCTCAGGTTGTTTGCAAGGACCCACAGTGACATGTTGAGATGTTTCTGGCATCTCTCCCTGACACAATATGTTGTAGTTACATAAATTTATTGGCCAGAAAGATGATAAAATATGAATATTATTTATTAAATATCAAAAATTGTTTTCCCAGGCCAATTGCTATAGGTTTGTTTGCCCAGTCGATGACAGCTTGATCACACACGGTAGAAGGCTAATAACAGTAGACTGACAGTCTAGAACAATCAGAACTGGGAATACAGAGGAACAAACTAGAATCCCCCTGTGCACGCAAAACTACACAGCAATAGTGGCTCGGCTGGCGTAGGCAAACCACCCTCGAGTTCACAACGGAGCTAACTAAGAGGCAGCAAGCCATGAAACCCAACATAACCAGGTAAAATAGCCTGTTGGAGTTCGTAGTTATAGTCCAAAGGGCAGTAGCCACAAATTGAGAGGAAATGAGAGGGCAGGCTGCTGGAGTGACGGCCCAACTCGAGCACTGCATGCTAAAACAAAAGAAGCTAATTGCTCTGAAGAGAGGAGCAAGCAGGGTGCTTGTCACCGCCTTGAACCCCATTAATGAACGGGGGAGAGAGGCCAGAGGGTCACCAGCATGCAAGCTATGAGTGTAACGAGCACCACCTCCCTGGGCAAACCATTCCAGTGCCTCACCACCCTCATGGGGAAGAATCTGAATCTACCCATTTCTATTCTTTTTCCCCTTCCCCCTAGTCCCATCATTACCTAACACCCTGAAAGTCCCTCATTCACTCCATTTTCCCCTCAAATCCCAGAGCACCTGGGCTCTGTTGGAGTCTCCTCCCCTCCCAGGTGTGGCCACTTGGCCCTCCCCACCCACTCCCCTTTTTAATCCCCTCCAGGAAAGGCAGAAACCCCAGGCTGAGCCTATCTGGGCTGAGGGACCCTCTTCTCATCTCTGGTGAGTCCCCATGGTGCACACTGGGTGATGGTGGTGGTGACAAAAGGCCGGGGGGCCTCGTGGCCCCCCAGTTAGCTAGGCAGAGCATTGATGGTCACTCCAATCCATGGGTGCTGGCTGGGCCTCCTTACTGGGGCTGAGCTCTTCTGTGTGGTATCTTGGCTGGTTCAGGGTCTCGCCTCTGGCTCTGGGATGGGTGCAAAAATGGTGGTGGTGGAGCAGGAGCTGTTTAGGCAGGGTGGAGGATGGTGTAGAGGGAGCAGGAGCTGCTTTAGGAAGATGAAGAGGGATGGTGGGGGGAGGTTAAACTAGAGGATGGGATCTTAGAGGTCATCTACTCCAACTTCCCTGAGCTGGGCAGGGACACCCTTGAACTAGACTCAGCTGCTCATCCAATCTGGCCCTGAATACCTCTAGGAAGGGAGCATCCACAACCTCCCTGGGCAGCCTATTGCAGAGTACCACCACTCTCTTATTGAAGAACTTCTTCCTAAGATCCATTCCAAACTGATTCTCTCTCATTTTAAAGGCATTCCCCTTGTTCTGTCACCTTATGGAAAGTCTCTCTGCTGCCTCCCTGCAGGATCCTTTCAGGTACTGGAAGGCAACTCTAAGGTCCCCCCCAGAGTCCTCTCCTTGCAGGCTGAACAACCCCAGCTCTCCCAGCCCATCCCCACAGCAGAAGCGCTCCAGCCCTTGGATTGCCTTTGTTAGAACATGGGGCCAGGTTCACAGCTCCCCTCACCAACTGAAAAGCAGAAGTGTGAGCGGTGCCTGCCTGATCTCGGTGTTAAGTGGTGGGGGGATGTGATTCACCCACGTGAACCAGTTGGCTCCTGTTAAAATTCTCTGACCAACCAGAAATGGTTTAAGGTCACGATGGAAAAAACAGCAGCTCTAAAGCCAGAGTGCAGCAACAGCATCTGACACAACATGGGTGAGTGGTGCCAGGAAAGTCATCCTGGGCATGTTGATGATGATGAGAAGACCAAGGGCAAAGGAGCTGTCTTTGGGGGTCTTGTGTGACCTCATTCCTGTTGATAAAGATGGACAGGGTGAGTACAGGGAGGGTGCAGCCGGGCTCTGCTCAGAGAGGTCCAAGGACAGGACAAGCTGGAGCAGAGGGGGTTCCATGGGAACACAAGGGACAACTTTTTGCTGTGAGGGTGAGAGAGCCCTGATTGTCTCTTGAGTTAGGGCTTCTCCAGGAAACTAGGGGCCAGGCATCAGGTATGTGAACTCAGTTTTGTCCCCAAAACTACTTCAAGGTCAAAACACAAAGTTTAAGGGTGCACCTGAGCATTGCTTACAAGACCTTTGTTTGTTGCAACCCAAATCACTTGGCTTCTCTCCTACTTAGAGTTTCACCTGCTCCAGTAGTGTTATTATTCCCCCTCTTTTCCCTCCTCCTCCTTGAAAATGTTTTTGCAGGGGGAAAAAAAATGTCCTGATCTTCATTCAGTTCCTTTTTGGTCAAAGTAAATCACGGCCCAAGAAGATTGTGGGACTTGAAACAAGTCACTAAACTTGGTGTGGGTTTTAACATGAACATCAGCGGAAGTTGGATGGCATCCAGAATCATTTACTGGTGGACCTGGGACTGGACCCAGGAGTCCTCCCTTGAGGCTGCCTGCTGTGACCTCCCCACAGCACAGTTGCAGTATTAAGAGGCCTAGGTTTCATTGTAGTTTCATTTAGATACTGAGAAGTATTATTAACTTCTGTGGCTGTTCTTTTATGTGGTTTAACATTGCAGGAACTACTGAAAAAAAAATTCAGGTTAGTAATTAAGACAAATGTAAAAAACAACAAGGAAGCTGGAAATGACTGCCCAGCAAACACAGAATGCAAGTACACTTTCGCTGGAATGTGTCCAGAGAAGGGCAATGGAGTTGGTGAGGGGTTTGGAACACAGCCCTATGAGGAAAGACTGAGGGAGCTGGGGTTGCTTAGCCTGGAGAAGAGGAGGCTCAGGGGAGACCTTATTGCTCTCTACAACTACCTGAAGGGAGGCTGTAGACAGGCAGAGGTTGGTCTCTTCTCCCAGGCAGCCAACACCAGAACAAGAGGACACAGTCTCAGGATGTGCCAGGGGAGGTTTAGGCTGGAGGTTAGGAGGAAGTTCTATACAGAGAGTGTGATTGCCCATTGGAATGGGCTGCCTGGGGAGGTGGTGGAGTCACCATCACTGGAGGTGTTCAGGAGGAGACTTGATGGGGTGCTTGGTGCCATGGGTTAGTTGTTTAGGTGGTGTTGGATTGGTTGATGGGTTGGACGTGATGATCTTGAAGGTCTCTTCCAACCTGGTTTATTCTATTCTAGTAACCTGGAAACTCCAGGCCTGGCAGCCTGACCTCAGTGCCAGGGAAAGTGATGGAGCAGATTATCCTGGCGGCAATAACTGCGCACCTGAAGGATGGCCAAGGGCTCAGGCCCAGCCAGCATGGATTTAGGAAGGGCAGGTCCTGCCTCTCCAACCTGATCTCCTTCTATGATCAGGTGACTGCCTGGTGGATGTGGGGAGGCTGTGGATGTGGTCTGCCTGGACTTCAGCAAGGCCTTTGACACCATCCCCCACAGCAAACTGCTGGCTAAGCTGTCAGCTCGTGGCTTGGACAGCAGCTCTCTGAGCTGGGTTAGGAACTGGCTGGAGGCTGAGCCCAGAGCATGGTGGTGAATGGTGCCACAGCCAGCTGGCAGCCAGACACCAGTGGTGTGCCCCAAGAATCAGTGCTGGGCCCTGTGCTCTTTAACATCTTCATTGATGATCTGGATGAGGGGGTTGAGTCAGTCATCAGCAAGTTTGCAGATGACACCAAGTTAGGAACAGATGTTGGTCAGTCAGAGGGTGGAAAGGCTCTGCAGAGGGACCTCGACCGACTGGACAGACGGACAGAGTCCAACAGGATGGCATTCAACAAGTCCAAGTGCCAGGTGCTGCACTTTGGCCACGGCAACCCCATGCAGAGCTACAGGCTGGGGTCAGAGTGGCTGAGAGCTCCCAAACAGAGAGGGCCCTGGGGGTGCTGATTGACAGCTGCCTAAACATGAGCCAGCAGTGTGCCCAGGTGGCCAAGAGGGCCAATGGCATCCTGGCCTGTATTAGGAATAGTGTGGCCAGCAGGAACAGGGAGGTCATTGTGCCCCTGGACTCTGCATTGGTTAGGCCACACCTTGAGTCCTGTGTCCAGTTCTGGACCTCTCAATTTAAGAAGGACATTGAGACACTTGAAGGTGTCCAGAGAAGGGCAACAAGGCTGGGGAGAGGCCTTGAGCACAGCCCTGTGAGGAGAGGCTGAGGGAGCTGGGGTTGTTTAGCCTGGAGAAGAGGAGGCTCAGGGGAGACCTCATTGCCCTCTACAACTACCTGAAAGGTGGTTGTAGCCAGGAAGGGGTTGGTCTCTTCTCCCAGGCAACCAGCACCAGAACATGAGGACACAGTCTCAAGCTGCGCCAGGGGAAGTTTAGGCTGGAGGTGAGGAGAAAGTTCTTCACTGAGAGAATCATTTGCCATTGGAATGTGCTGCCCAGGGAGGTGGTGGAGTCACCATCCCTGGAGGTGTTCAAGAGGGGATTGGATGTGGCACTTGGTGCCATGGTCTAGTCATGAGGTCTGTGGTGACAGGTTGGACTTGATGATCTTTGAGGTCTCTTCCAACCTTAGTGATACTGTGATACTGTGAAAGTAGCCACACCTGGGGTGGGAGGAGAATCCAACAGATGCCAGGTGCTCTGGGATTTGAGGGGGAAAAAGGGGAGAAAAGGAGTAGAATGGGGCAGGAAAAGGGCAGGTGTGGTGGGAAAGCGATGGTGGTGGTGGAAGAAGGGGATTTAAAAATAACTTTATTTTCTGTACATCTTTCATAACACACAACTGCAGTTCATGGCTTGCTTTGCCTCCATGCAAAAAGAACAAACCCATCAATACTTCATATAATAACGCACAATGGTGGCTGTTACAAGGAAATCAATGAAAGCTTTCCCTAATTATCATTTTGCTTGGTGTGCTTTTCAGATCAAGATAAGTTTTAACAAAACAAAAAAAAGAGGTTCTTCAAGAGTGTATTTTCTCCCTGGATACCAGCAGGCACCACCAGGGTGATGAAGGGACTGGAACACCTGCCCTATGAGGAGAGCCTGAGCACCCTGAGGGTTTTTATTCTGGAGAGAAGACGACTCAGAGGGGATTTAACAGATGTTTCCTAAATATCTGAGGGCTGGGGGTCAAGAGGGAGGGGATAGGTTCTGCTCACTTGCACCCTATGATAGGACAAGGGGCAGTGGTTAAGAAGGACATTGAAACACTTGAACGTATCCAGAGAAGGGCAACAAGGCTGGGGAGAGGCCTTGAGCACAGCCCTGTGAGGAGAGGCTGAGGGAGCTGGGGTTGTTTAGCCTGGGGAAGAGAAGGCTCAGGGGTGACCTCATTGCCCTCTACAACTACCTGAAGGGTGGCTGTAGACAGGAAGGGGTTGGTCTCTTCTCCCAGGCAACCAGCACCAGAACAAGGGGACACAGTCTCAAGCTGTGCCAGGGGAGGTTTAGACTCGCGGTGAGGAAAAAGTTCTTCACGGAGCGAGTCGTTCGTCATTGGAATGTGCTGCCCAGGGAGGTGGTGGAGTCACCATCCCTGGAGGTGTTCAAGGGGAGATTGGATGTGGCACTTGGTGCCATGGTCTAGTCATGAGGTCTGTTGGGACAGGTTGGACTTGATGATCCTTGGGGTCTCTTCCAACCTTAGTTATACTGTGAGACTGTGATATAAACTACAGCACAGGAGGTTCCACCTCAACATGAGGAGGAACTTCTTTGCTGTGAGGGTTGCAGAGCCCTGGAACAGGCTCCCCAGGGAGGTTGTGGAATCTCCTCCGGAGACTTTCAGGACCCATCTGGATGCATTCCTGTGTAACCTGTGCTAGATTCCATGGTCCTGTTCTGGCAGGAAGGTTGGGCTTGAAGATCTTTGAAGGTCCCTTCCAACCCCTAACATCCTATGATCCTATGAACTCTTTTTTTAATAGACCAATTTTCTGTCCTAGCCACTAAACAGTACAAGGGCCAACAGTAACCTCCATTTTATTTTAAAAACTTTCTGGATGCTTCTTTCTGAATTTCAATTTTTCAGAAGTAAAACACTTTAGGTCAATCAAAACACTTCCTTTCACTTGAAAAGGAATGTTTTCCCTTTCCTTTAGGCCAAAAGTGTTACTGTGGGTCATCCTGAGCCCAAAAAGCAAATTAGATTCAGCTACCGAAATAGTTTATTCACAGAGCTCCACGGCAGGATGTTATTCATGGCAAACCAACTGCAGTATGCTTGGGACCTTTGGATGAAAGGGACTATAGAGCTGGAAGGGATTATTAGGTATATTTAATTTGCCTTTAGTAACATGATAGAGGAAATAATCAGTATATTAAACATACATTAAATATTGTTGGAATGTATAGTCTGCTGGAAAGGAATGAATGGTTTATGTTATTAGCTGGCAAGTGAAATATAAATAATCCACTGTGTGTGGTTGTCATAAAAGCCCTAGCAGGAATGCAAGACTAAATGTGTTATTTTTACCTTCTTTCTCTTTCCTGCTTTGTTTGTGGTTTTGGCAGGACAAAAAGAGACCTGGATAAAATGAGAGGATCGGTTTGTGTTTATCATCATGGTGTTTGAGGCACTGTCTTTGGTGTGAAGGCACAACTGGCTTTTCATTTATTATTTGCATTACAGTAGAGTATAGAAGCCCAGGCTGATACTGAAACTCCACCATCCTGGGCACTCTGTCTGCTCATGGGGAAGAAGTCTCTGCAGCCAAAGAGTTTATCATAAAATAGTTACGGTGAGGAATGAGCAGTCAGAGATTAGTACTTCTGTGCTTACCTCATACTGGAACACAACAAAGCCAGTGCTAGGGTTGTGGTCTGCTGCCTGCTCTGTTCCTTATTCTACTGAAACATGCTGCTTTCCTTTGAAATCACTCTCCCAACAGTCCACGTAAAGAAGCTGGTGATAACACCATGTAAGAGATTCATCAGCCTTAAATCCATACCATTTGTAAAAGAAAATGGGATGGTGGAAGCCTAGTCTTACTTTATTTCAGTGTCTTAACAACAGATGCAATGCCACCTTTGTTATTATTCTTTATTCCTCAGACAGTGCTCCCCCTCCTAATTATTGTTTGTCTTCTTTAGTAAGGCTGAGAAATGGAAAACACCTAAGTTTTCTTACCTGCAGTGACAGAACTGCTTTCACTGGGGAGTGAAGTGTAATAAACAGAAACAGGGATTTAATATGCTTTCCAAATTAAATAATGTATTAATTTCTTCCAAGCAGAGGTCCCCAGTCCTGTTTCAAAACAACAGTGCTTATAAATACCTGCAGACTTTCAGAGCAGTTTAGCAAACAGACAAAAAGCAAAAGGCATTAAGGGCCACCTCCATCAGTAGAGTGTTCCATGTGAAATAGTTGGTGATGAACAAAAGTTGCCCATCACACCCTGCATGGACTTTGTCCCACCGCCAGCCTAGGGTGCCCTGTGCAGGAAACTAGCTCTGTGAACACTGGACTATGTCTGTTGCCTCTTCCTTGATCTGTTATTTTTCCTCTTCAGCCACTGGCAGTGAAGGACATTACTGCTACAGCTTTTGCTGCCATTCGCCACCGTCAGAGCATCCCTTCACAAGGGCTGCTAGCTCCTGCAAGTCATCACAAGGAGGTGGTGGAGTCAGCGTCCCTGGAGGTGTTCAAGAGGGGATTGGATGTGGCACTTGGTGCCATGGTCTAGTCATGAGGTCTGTGGTGACAGGTTGGACTTGATGATCTTTGAGGTCTCTTCCAACCTTGGTGGTACGGTGATACTGTGATATATCTATGTATTTATCCCCTTGATTGATTAGCTGCAATCCTTACTGCACATGACCCACAGTGCATAGGTTGGACTCGATGATCTTTGAGGTGTCTTCCAACCTTAGTGATACTGTAATACAACATATAGTGTTTTTATCTTGGTTCCTCAGTGGTTGGAATCATGACCATGCCCCCCTCAAGAATGGCTAGCTTTCAGCTTTTCACAGTCTCACAATATAACCAAGGTTGGAAGAGACCCCAAGGATCATCAAGTCCAACCTGTCCCAACAGACCTCACAACTAGACCATGGCACCAAGTGCCACATCCAATCTCCCCTTGAACACCTCCAGGGACGGTGACTCCACCAACTCCATTCCAATGGAGCCCATTCCAACAACGAACGACTCGCTCAGTGAAGAACTTTTTCCTCACCTCGAGTCTAAACCTCCCCTGGCACAGCTTGAGACTGTGTCCCCTTGTTCTGGTGCTGGTTGCCTGGGAGAAGAGACCAACCCCTTCCTGTCTACAACCACCTTTCAGGTAGTTGTAGAGGGCAATGAGGTCACCCCTGAGCCTCCTCTTCTCCAGGCTAAACAATCCCAGCTCCCTCAGCCTCTCCTCATAGGGCTGTGCTCAAGGCCTCTCACCTTGTGATTGCAGAGAGTGGTTTGGATAGAGAAATTATAAAGGTTTGAAAATAAAAAGCAAGTTTTAAAAGCTGGCTTTATCATAGTATCAGTCAGAGTTGGAAGGGACCACAAGGATCATCTAGTTCCAACCCCCCTGCCATGGGCAGGGACACCCCACACTAGATCAGGCTGCCCAGAGCCTCATCCAGCCTGGGCTTAAACACCTCCAGGGATGGGGCCCCAACCACCTCCCTGGACAACCCATGCCAGGGCTTCACCACTCTCATGGGGAAGAACTTCCTCCCCACCTCCAGCTTCATTCCATTCCCCCTAGTCCTATCACTCTCTGACATCCTGAGCAGTCCCTCCCCAGCCTTCTTGGAGCCCCCTTCAGATACTGGAAGGCCACAATGAGGTCACCTCAGAGCCTTCTCTTCTCCAGACTGAACAGCCCCAACTCCTTCAGTCTGTCCTCACAGGAGAGGTGCTCCAGCCCTCTGCTCATCCTCCTGGCCCTTCTCTGGACACCCTCCAGCACCTCCAGATCCCTCTTGTAATAGGGGCTCTAGAACTGGAGGCAGTACTCCAGGTGGGGTCTCAGCAGAGCTGAGCAGAGGGGGAGAATCCCCTCCCTTGCCCTGCTGGCCACACTTCTCTTGCTGCAGCCCAGGATCTGATTGGCTTTCCGGGCTGCAAGTGCACACTGAGAGCTCCTGTTGAGCTTCTCCTCCCCCAGCACCCCCAAGTCTCTCTCCTCAGGGCTGCTTTCCAGCCAGTCCCTGCCCAGCCTGGATTTGTGCCTGGGATTGCCTCGACCCAGCTGCAGGACCTTGCCCTTGGTCTTGTTGAACCTCCTGAGGTTGGCTTGTGCCCACCTCTCCAGCCTGTCCAGGTCCCTCTGGATGGCATCCCTTCCCTCCAGCCTGCACCACACAGCTTGGTGTCATCAGCAAACTTGCTGAGGGTGCTCTCAATGCCACTGCCCATGGCACCCACAGAGATGTTGAACAAGCCTGGTCCCAGGACTGATCCCTGAGGGACTCTGCTTGTCCCTGGCCTCCACTGGGACATGGACCATTGACAGCCACTCTTGGTTGCGGCCATCACACCAGTTCTGTATCCATCTAGTGCCTTTAGGCATATACTGTTTTAAGTATGCGTTTAAGGGTAATAAGGGAAGATAAGAAACTCGTTCAACTCAGTGGTTTTAACTTCTTGGAGAGCTCTTTAGGATTTTGCTGAAAAATCAGGGTGTTGAATGGTTTTTCCTGACAACATTTCTCTCTCTCTCTCTGAAACACCATTTCTCATTCCAGGAGAGGTTCAGTTTTACACAGTGTTTAGTGATTACTCTCTGTAGAGTGGCTTGAGGCCATTAGAAGTGGCATTGCCTAGAGCAAGGGTGGGTCCAGGCATGCTTTGCTGCAAAGGCATGGAAGCAGAAGCTTAACTCCAGCAGAGAAGTGAAGTAGGAGCCATGACTTTTCAATGCACCCATCTCAGTGGAACTCCATGTAGCCTGAAGTGTGCCAAACACATCTATAGCTGCAGAGCTGCACAGAGCTAAAACAAAGCAAGCATGAAAACCCATATTCCACCATTCTCTTCACCATAACCATAATTCATGCTTCCTTATTTAGGTAGGGCAAAACAGACTTTCAGCTGTGTTGGTAAAAAAAAAGGGAACATTCTCCGATAGACTGTCACAGAGATGGCAAAACTGATGGAGCTGGCCAGAAGTTTGACATTTAAGATTTATTGGGGGGGGGAAATTGGATTTGAATTAATGAACAAAATTATTTAATTTAAATCAATACTTAATGAGGGAATCAGGCCCAGCCAGCATGGATTTAGGAAGGGCAGGTCCTGCCTGACCAACCTGATCTCCTTCTATGATCAGGTGACTGCCTGGTGGATGTGGGGCAGGCTGTGGATGTAGTCTGCCTGGACCTCAGCAAGGCCTTTGACACCGTCCCCCACAGCAAACTCCTGGCCAAGCTGTCAGCCCATGGCTTGGATGGGAGCACACTGCGATGGGTTAGGAACTGGCTGGAGGGCCGAGCCCAGAGAGTGGTGGTGAATGGTGCCACAGCCAGCTGGCAGCCAGGCACCAGTGGTGTGCCCCAGGGATCAGTGCTGGGCCCCATGCTCTTTAACATCTTCATTGATGATCTGGATGAGGGCATTGAGTCCATCAGCAGTAAATTTGCAGATGACACCAAGCTGGGGGCAGGAGTTGATCTGCTGGAGGGTAGAGAGGCTCTGCAGAGGGACCTGGACAGGCTGGGCAGATGGGCAGAGTCCAAGGGCAGGAGATTGGACACATCCAAGTGCCAGGTTCTGCACATTGGCCACAACAACCCCAAGCAGAGCTACAGGCTGGGGTCAGAGTGGCTGGAGAGCAGCCAGGCAGAGAGGGACCTGGGGGCGCTGGACGATGGTAGGCTGAACATGAGCCTGCAGTGTGCCCAGGCAGCCAAGAGGGCCAATGGCATCCTGGCCTGCATCAGGAACAGTGTGGCCAGCAGGAGCAGGGAGGTCATTCTGCCCCTGTACACTGCACTGGTTAGGCCACACCTCGAGTCCTGTGTCCAGTTCTGGGCCCCTCAGTTTAGGAAGGAGGTTGACTTGCTGGAACGAGTCCAGAGAAGGGCAACAAAGTTGGTGAGGGGCTTGGAACACAGCCCTGTGAGGAGAGGCTGAGGGAGCTGTGGTTGCTTAGCCTGGAGAAGAGGAGACTCAGGGCTGACCTTATTGTTCTCTACAACTACCTGAAGGGAGGTTGTAGACAGGCAGAGGTTGGTCTCTTCTCCCAGGCAACCAGTACCAGAACAAGAGGACACAGTCTCAGGCTGTGCCAGGGGAGGTTTAGGCTGGAGGTTAGGAAGAAGTTTTACACAGAGAGAGTGATTGCCCATTGGAATGGGCTGCCTGGGGAGGTGGTGGGGTCGCTGTTGCTGGGGGTGTTCAGGAAGAGGCTTGACAGGATGCTTGGTTGCATGGTTTAGTTGTTTAGGTGGTGTTGGATGATAGGTTGGACACGATGATCTTGAAGGTCTCTTCCAACCTGGTTTATTCTATTCTACTCTCTTCTATTCTATTCTAATGTTTTTTAAAGCAAAAATCATGGATTTGCTTCACGGGCTTTACTTGCCAGCCTTTCCATTTTTCTGTGTGTTACTCTCACATGATTCCAAATCAAGCAAGCAGCACTGATAGAAATCCTCTCTTTTTCAGAACAAAGTGTCGATATTTTTTTTTCTCTTTGAAATATGAACAAAAATCTATTTCAACCAGAACTGAACAATAGTTGCCCTTAATTATTTTTAACTAAAAGGGAGCTTCATTCCTATACCACAGCGAGGGGTCGGTGTTTGCATTGTACATTCACCCTAATACCTGGGGCCAAGGTAAAAATCAGGAAGAAAATATGTAAATAAGGTGTGGTTAACTAAGACAATTTCCCTCCAAATCGATTTGTTGTTCCCTTCAAGATACTTAGTTGGGAGAGGGGAATTGGAAAGCATTTCACAGAATCATGCAATGGTAAGAGAAGGGACCCCTGAAGATCACCTAGTCCAATCCCCCTACTACAGCAGGATCGCCCAGGGTAAATCACACAGGAACACGTCCAGGTGGGTTCGGAGTTGTCTTCCAGAGATGGGGACTCCACAACCTCTCTGGGCAGCCTGTTTCGGCGCTCTGCCACCCTCAAAGTGAAAAATTACTTCCTTATGATTCCTTGGAACCTCCTGTGCTCCAGTTTGTGTTCACTGTCCCTCGTCCTGTCACTGGGCACCACTGAGAAGAGTCTGGCTCCATTCTCCTGACACCCTTTAGATATTGACGGACAATGGCACTCCTCCCCTAGACTCCACCAGGCTGAACAGCCCCCACTCTCTCAGCCTTTCCTTGCAAATTAAGTATTTCGGTGCCCTCAACAGCTTAGGATCTTCCTGTAAGGCCCTTAAAATATCTGGGTTTACTCTGACCCACTAACAGAGGGGAAAAGAAGTCAAAATCTGTGTCGAATACAAAAAGAAGTCAAAATCTGCGTCGCGTACAAACTTCGGTCTCTTGTGACAGCTAACGCTGCTCTGCAGAGACGAACGGCTCGCCCTCCCTCTTCCGAGGGGAAGACCTCCAAGGCAGCGCCCTCCTCACCTACTGCCCGCCCTGCGAGGTGCGGGGACAGAGGCGGGAGGAGCTGAGGGGTGTGAGAAGCCTCCTGCGGTACCCGCCGCGTTGCAGTAGGCGTTCAGGTGGGCAAAACCTCCAACCTCACCCAAAGCCGCGACACAGCGCGGCGAGGTTGGGCTCCCCTGCAGGGCCTGAGAGCTGCGGGCGGCGACGCCCCCTCGTGGCTCTGCTGTAAATCGCCTCTCGGCTTCGCTTGGGAGGTTCGCGGCCCTGCAGGAGGGGAGCGTTGCTGAGCCGCTGCGGAGTGAGTGTCCCCTGCCAGGTGCTTTCTTGGAAGCGTTCTCTGTGGAGCATTTGTTCTCACCCTCTGCTTACGGTGCTCCAAAGCCGGTTAGCCAAAACCTGGTGGGGCCAAGAGGTTTATAGAATTGTTTGTGTTGGAAAAGTCCTTTAAGATCATCAAGTCCAACCTTTATGTAAGCCATGCCCCTCAGCACCTCTGCATCCTGGAGGTTCTCCTCCAGGGAATGGAATTCAACCACCTCTCTGAGGAGTCCATTCCAGGACTTAACAAGCCTCTCAGTGAAGAAATTTCTTGTAATGCTCAACGTAAACCTCCTCTGGTACAACTTGAGGCCATTTTCTCTCATCCTAGTTGGAGAGAATTGTACAAAGCGAGGTCTCCCCTAGCCTCCTTTTCTCTAGACTAAACAACCCCAGTTCCCTCAGCAGCTCCTCACAAGACTTCTCCAGACCCATTGCCAGCTGTGTTGCCCTTCTCTGGACCTACTCCAGAAAGAACAGATAGCCTGTTCCCATGCTAAATCATACATGTAGGTGATGAAAGAAACAGAGATGTTTCCCCTCCTAAGAGGCAGGAAAAGAGATAAATGAACTAGCACACCAGCTACAGCACAAACATGTATCTTCATTTTCCTTTCAGGCTAGCTGTAAAAACTGCCTGTCTCACATCAACTGTGGCCAGTTGTTTGCCTCTAAACTATGGTCCCTGAGCTCAGCTGTTACAGTTGGGATCTAACAGATTGTCCTATGTGGGGACGGGGCCTTGTCAAAAGATCCCTTGCAGTTTAATGCCCTTCATCTAAGGAAACAGTTGCATACTCTCACTGTTTGCCCTCTTCAAGTAGCTGCATAATAGACTTGGGAGAGTGGCTGGCACTGCTCAGATCCCCAGCCCTGGAATCCTGAAATACACACCCAGGTATTTCTGCTGAAGACCACACCCCACACAATCAGCATGATTAATCTCTGCTACTCTACCAAGCTCTCAATCCTTGTACTCATCAGTTTGGGGTGAAAAAAAATAAAGAAGAAAAAAACAGTAAGCACAGAGTGTGATCTGACAGCCACAAGCTGAAAGAACACCTGTATCTGGGCAATACTCAGGTATGTGATAAGTAAGTAGGTAGGCAGACAAAAACCTGGATAGATTGCTCGCTCACTCATCGGATGGCATCTCCTTCTAGGTCATTCATTAATCACTAATGCAGCCTCAGAAGTGACACATGAAAAAAAGTAAACATTTTGTGGATTTTTAAGCTCTTGAGGCAGTGTTTGGAGGTTTTGAAAAACCAGGAACATTTGACAGGAACATAGTCATATTCTTTTACTTGAGAAAGGGAGCAGAGTTCCTGCTTTTTAGGAACTTGCCCATTCCTTTGCCTTGCCCACAGGTGTGGGCGTGTTCAGCCACAGCAAGCACCAGAGCACCATTTCTCTTCATAATTTCTCTTTTCCCCTTGGCAAAGGGATCAGCCTTCCTTGTTTTACTTGAAATATAAAAGAAGACTTGTGTTCCAATTTATTATTGGGTGTTGTTTTTTTAATGGAGAATGAGTGAGAAGAAATTAAATGAGAGGGCTTTTTGCTCTTTGCTTACTTTATTAAATTTGCCTTTTTGTTCCATGGAAGTAGAAAAATGAGAAGAACATTTCTTCCCACACGCTCTATTTTGAGTGCTGTGCCCTTTTCTTTGAGAAGAAGGGGTCTAGAGAGCACAGAACTGGAATAAACCCCCTCCAAAATGTCTTCCTGTAAGAAAGACACATGTAAGCAAATAATTTTTAATGGGTTTGCTTTTAAAAGTGATACTAGGAATTACAGTCATGTTTTTTTCTTGGGTTTTCACATAACTTTCCCCTTCCCTGAAGTGTCTGCTGTTTTGTGGAAGTTCTGCTAACCAAAATTTTCTTTCAGGGTTTCAACAGAAGTGAAAGAAAAGTGAGAAATTTGGCGGGGGGGGGAGGGGGGAGTATTCTGAAAAGTGGCTTCCACAGTTACATGATGTGGGAAAATGGAGCCACTGCTGGTGCCACTCTCTCTTGCTCACCTGGTATCTGGGATCGATGAGTAAATCTTTTCCTCCTGCAGGTGTTCTGTGCCTGGTCACTCCAGAGTAACACCAAGCTCGGCTGTACAAAAGACTTCTCCAGAGCCTCTTGGTTGTGCTACTGTCTTCTGTAAAATTAGCATTGTCTTCCTCCATCAATGCAAGGTCAGGGTTCTTAGTCTATAATTTTTCCCTAGGAGTGGCACAGAGAATAAATATACACTGCTGTGTCCCACAGACATGAGGGGAGGCCCAAAGTGGAAGTTACATTTTCATAGCAGTCTGAGCCTATCCTAGTTCAGCACTGCTGGCAGGTTACTGCTTCACTGCATTCCCTACTGCATTGTAGAGAGCAGCTTTGGGGCTGAACCAGTAGAAAACCCTTTTTTCCCCCTTCTTAATCTAGAAACTTGCCAAGCAGAAGAGAACCTGGGGATGCTGGTTGACAGCTGTCTGAATGTGAGTCAGCAGTGTGCTCAGGTGGCCAAGAAGGCCAAGCGCATCCTGGCCTGGATCAGGAACAGTGTGGAGTTGGGAAGTGATCATACCCCTGTACTCAGCACTGGTGAGGCTGCACCTTGAATAATGTGTTCAGGTTTGAGCCCTTCACTACAGGAAAGACACTGAGTTGCTGAAGTGTGTCCAGAGAAGGGCAATGAAGCTGGTGAAGGGACTACAACTTGTTCAAGCCTTATGAGGAACTGGAGGGAACTGGAACCTGTTTAATCTGGAGAAGAGGAGGCTGAGAGAAGACCTGAAAGGTGGTTGAAATGGTGGGGTTCAGTCTCTTCTCCCTAGTATCAGGTGATAAGACAAGTGGAAGTGGCCTGAAACTGTGCCAGGGGAGGTTTACACTGGGCATGAGGAAGTCTTTATGGAAAGAGTGGTCAGGCATTGGAACAGACTGCCCAGGGAGGTGGTGGAGTCACCATCCCTGGAGGTGTTGAAGAAACATGTGGACATGGCTCTTTGGGATGTGGTTTAAGGGCGATGGTGGTGTTAGGTAGATGGTTGGACTCGATGATTTTAGAGGGTTTTTCCAACTGAAACAATTCTGTGATCCTATGATAATGCCACAGCAGTTCCTCGGTCACTCAGAGTGCAGCCTTAGCTTCTAGTCCAGCAAGAGATCGAGAGAGCTTGGTGAGTATGTAGCCACCTATGCCAGAGTGTACCTTAATGACATTTCCTTCTGTGGGCAGACTAGTGAGCACTTTGACATCGTTCAGCATTCATCTATATTTCTGCAGTACATCACTTGTACTTACTAACCAGACAGGTAATTAGAAGCACTCTTGCAGCTGGGGTTGAACTAAAAACGCTCTTGCACTCGATTCTGGTTTCAAAAGCAATTCTAAAGAAGGCATCCCAGTCTCCACAGGGAGGCAGCACAATACCTGTCAATTTGTTTGCAAGCTTAAGCTGGCCAATTACTATTTTTTTCCCAATTCTTCCTTTAAAGAACTCTTTTACCCACCATGAATGTTGTTTGCATAAGAGGTTTGAAGAATTTTACGTTCAGATGAGAATTCTATTTTTCTTGCCAAGATAAAGCTTGCCAAGATCAACATTCCCCTTATTTCTCTCTGAGCTGCCATTGAAATGATTTGCAAGTTATAAAAGAGCTGATTTTGAAAGAAATATGCATTTAATTAGGAACCAGAAAACATGGTGTCTCATTTGAGATATTATAGCTAAAGTTCTGTCAATATTTCCATTATTCCCAGGGATTTATCACCTCATGAGAAGAAAGCATTCTACTCTGCTGAAACTTGGAATTTTAGGCCTCAATACTATAAATATAAAATAGGTAGGAAATAATAACACTGTAAAGTTCAGCACTTCCAAACCAGGTATTCAAATATCATGCAGCAGACACCCACCCCCTAAATTATGATTGGCTTACAAATCATTCATTTTTAACAATAACAAACAGAAGGTTCTCTTTGTTTGTCTTCTGATCCCTGTGAATTTATGATCCATATTTTCCAAATGTTTCTTTGCAACCACAGGGACTGAAAAAATAATTATTATTTTTTTTGCCTTTTTCCCTTTTTCAAAATGGAAGTTGAGATTTTTTTTTTGGCATGATTACATGACCCTGAAATCTGGGTCTCAAAAAAACCCAACCCAAACATACAGAAAAGAAGCATTGCAAGTATTGAAGGACACACAAAACCCATATCACTACATTGAACTCCATGTAGAATAGAATAGAATAAAATACAATAGAATAGAATAGGATGGAATAGAATAGAATAGAACAGAACAGGTTGGAAGAGACCTTCAAGATCATTGTGTCCAACCTATCTCAAGCTGCGCCAGGGGAAGTTTAGGCTGGAGGTGAGGAGAAAGTTCTTCACTGAGAGAGTCGTTCGTCATTGGAATGTGCTGCCCAGGGAGGTGGTGGAGTCACCATCCCTGGAGGTGTTCAAAAGGGGATTGGATGTGGCACTTGGTGCCATGGTCTAGTCATGAGGTCTGTGGTGACAGGTTGGACTCGATGATCCTCGAGGTCTCTTCCAACCTTAGTGATACTGTGAGACTGTGATCATCCAACACCACCTAATCAACTAAACCATGCAACCAAGCAGCCTATCAAGTCTCCTCCTGAACACCTCCAGTGATGGTGACTCCTCCACTTCCCCAGGCAGCCCATTCCAATGGGCAATCACTCACTCTGTGTAAAACTTTCTCCTAACCTCCAGCCTAAACCTCCCCTGGTGCAGCCTGAGACTGTGTCCTCTTGTTCTGGTACTGGTTGCCTGGGAGAAAAGACCAACCTCTGCCTGTCTACTACCTCCCTTCAGGTAGTTGTAGAGAGCAAGAAGGTCACCCCTGAGTCTCCTCTTCTCCAGGCTAAGCAACCCCAGCTCCCTCAGCCTCTCCTCACAGGGCTGTGTTCCAAACCCCTCACCAACTTCGTTGCCCTTCTCTGGACTCGTTCCAGCAAGTCAACCTCCTTCCTAAACTGAGGGGCCCAGAACTGGACACAGGACTCGAGGTGTAGCCTAACCAGTGCAGTGTACAGGGGCAGAATGACCTCCCTGTTCCTGCTGGCCACACTGTTCCTGATGCAGGCCAGGATGCTATTGGCCCTCCTGGCTGCCTGGGCACACTGCAGACTGCCTGGATTTTCAGAGCAGCTTTCTAGGAAGAGTCAGAAATTCAAACCTGACAAGATTTAAATGATATCTTTGCTTCAGTCAGAAGTGGTTGAATTTTGATGTATCTTTCAGAGAAAGGACAGATTTTTTTCTCTTTCATGGGGCTTGTAAAAATGCAAGCAATGTCCTCATTTACAACTGTTAGTTTTACCTACAGAAGAGGTATCTGCTAGGAACAGCACATATTTCCTTCACACTGTTCTGGAATAGGTCTCAGTCTCTCTCTCTCTGAAGTTCACCATCACAGGAGAAATTCCAAGTAAGCTTTCACTGCATCACAGTGTGTTTGTTCAAATGCTCCTTTCACTTGAGGAATCAATTAATTGATCCAGTTGTGGCAAAGCCTGCATTCCTGGTAAGACTGGGAGGTTTAGACTGTTCTCACAGGTTTGGCAATTTTTTGTGTGGCCATCTGGAGAGAGGAAAGAAAGATCTTGTTCTCTTTATGGTCATTTCTATCCAAGACAGTGCTGGATTTACAACTGCCATCTACCTGGGGAAGACAAGGAGGAACATTCCTGATTTCTCTGTCTTTCCTAAAATTCTGTGGAAAGCAAAAGCCTTTCCAATTATAGTGCATTTTGGCCATGCACAGAGATTTGCCTGCTATGCTTTCCAACATCACATTTCCAAAACTTGTCAGTGTGAAAAGCTTTCAGGCTTTTCATAAACACACACTGCTTTGTGAAACATTCAACCAAAATGCTCACTGGGGCCATGAGAACCCTTAACAGAGGGGGGTCACTCCAGGGTAATATCTTGGGCTTTAGTGCCTCTGAAGCCCCTATCACACCCTCTGCCCATTTAGGCTGGGCCTTCATTCTCAGTCTCAGCTGTGCTTCTGAGTTTCCTCTCTTCAGTGCTGTTCCTGTGGTGGTTGGATTTCCTAGCTTTGGACCTGTCCCATTACCTTGTTTGATGCCTGCTGGAAAGAACCTGCTGCTGTCACCATCCTGGGCTGTTCCTTTGTGTCCTGTGCTGGGGGGCAGTGCCTGGTTGGTGAGGTTACTGCCCACATTCTGTTGTCTCCTGGTCTTCCCCTGCACAGTATCCCCACTCCAAGCAATGCTGTTCTATTAAAATAAACCCCAGCTTTTTCAGGTACAACAGGTGGAGAGAACTGTCCTGCAACCAAAAGGCCTAAGTCAATGAAAGTATCAGAGGGTGGCTTTCAGTCTTAACTGAGGGGGATAGGGTGCTTTAACCTCAGAGTGAAAAGCTCCAGAATTAATTACCAGAGCTGTGAGCTGTGTGGTCCCTTTGAAACAGAGCTATAGGTAGAAGATTATATGATAGCAATTCAAAACCATTGATAGTGTAAAGCTCTGGTAAGCCACTAACTTCTTTCTCCACACTAGCATCGTTCTTGCTGCTTTGGAGATGCTTCATTCCCAAGGTGAGCTGTTAAGCTGAGCTGAAAGAGGGGTGAAATGCCCCATGGTGAGAATTAGGGAAGAGCCAAAGGAAATCTCCATCTCTGTGGTTGATGGTAAGCAGGAACTCAAAGCCTGGGCACAGCCTAACAGCAGTTAGGAAGATGTTCTAAGAACATTGTTCCTGCAGCAACAGCCTGAAGTGAAGACACCAAATGTACCTTGTCAGTCCTATTATAACCTTGAGAGTGTTCTAGGCCTGAGTAACTGAGTCCCCAAACCTGGGTGGGACTTGTCCAGTCCTCAAGGAGGGCATAGCCAATATTCAGCCTCTGCCCAGAGGCTTTGATGAGGCTACAACACTGTGGTCTAACCTGAAGGACAGTTGCTGGTATGGGGTATGTGTCTTCCTGAGCCTTTAGTTCCTCCTCTTTGTAACTGATTACCTTACAGGGTTGCTTGATGATGAATGCATTAGTGACTGTGAAACATAACTACAGGGGTGTCTGTTGTCAGGTAATTTATTATCAGTCTTCTGCAGCACACTCTCCTTCTGTGCTGCCTTATCTCCAGTGTTTGGAGTTGATGTCATCATGCCAGATTCCTATATATAGCATGCAAACCAGTTTGGGATCCTTCCAGTGAATAAATCCTGGATACATGTCAGATATTTTTTTAGTGCAGCACTTTATGGTAGACATCAGAGTCAAGAGCACACCCTTGGAGTGCTTTCTAGCTTCAAGCTCCAAGCTGAACTTAAACTGTGTGCCTTGACCACAATGTTTGAGCAGTAGACATGCTAAGAAGAAAACAAAACCACAACAAATTTTGTCTGTATCTTCATTATGGCAATGAGCTCTTCACCCTGGATTAATTGCACTTTCCAAGGAGGCTGACAGTTCTGCCCATTTCCAAGGAGGCCTTTCCAGGAATTTAGGATTTGCCATACCTATCAGGTCACATATCCTCTTCCTAGCAGCTGTCAGGACATGATGTTTCAAAGGAAGTTGGATAAGTTTACCTAGCCACAGCATGAGTAATGAAGACTGAGGAGAACTGAGGTAAGCATCACTTTCAGTGGTGCAGGACTCAACTTTCTTCCTGGAGCATGAGATCTGATTACCCTTGGCTTAGTTAAGCAGTACAGCTGTAATGGTAGTAGCAATCATATTCAGGCTTTTGCCAGCTCTGTTCATTGTCCTTTCAGTTACTGCTTCAGCATCTGCTGTGTTTTCCCAAAGACTTTACAACCAAAATAAGATACAGCTCAAAGGGGAGGCACTATGTAATATTGAGTGATCTGTTATGGGATGATTCTGCCATGTATTCTCTACTGGGTCCTGATTTTGAAACAGATGGGAAGTGGGCAGAGAGCTGAAAGCATTAGGACCGTGCAGCTTCAGCTACTTTCCTGCTCACTAAATTGCAAGATCAGTCCTTCTTTAACACTTCTTGTAAGTGCCATATGTTAGAGATAGCAACAGGCCTTTTGCTACTCATTCAAGGGTCTGTTAATTTCAGAGGTCAGACATCTTGTGTGCTGCAAGGAAGAGATGCCATCCAGAAGGACTTGGATAGGCTGGAGAGGTGGCCCAAGCCAACCTCATGGATAGAATAGAATAGAATAGAATAGACCAGGTTGGAAAAGACCTTCGAAATCATCAAGTCCAACCTCTCACCCAACACCATCTAATCAACTAAACCATGGCACCAAGTGCCTCATCCAGTCTTATCTTAAACACCTCCAGTGATGGTGACTCCACCATCTCCCCAGGCAGCCCATTCCAATGGGCAATCTCTCTTTCTGGGAAAAACTTCTTCCTAACATCCAGCCTAAACCTCCCCTGGTGCAGCTTGAGACTGTGTCCGCTTGTTCTGGTGCTGCTTGCCTGGGAGGAGAGACCAACCCCCACCTGGCTACAACCTCCCTTCAGGTAGTTGTAGACAGCAATAAGGTCTCCCCTGAGCCTCCTCTTCTCCAGGCTAAACAACCCCAGCTCCCTCAGCCTCTCCTCACAGGGCTGTGCTCCAAACCCCTCCCCAGCTTTGTTGCCCTTCTCTGGACACCTTCCAGCAACTCAACATCTTTCCTAAACTGAGGGCCCTAGAACTAGACACAGGACTCAAGGTGTGGCCTAACCAATGCAGAGTCCTTGGGCACAATGACTTCCCTGCTTCTGCTGGCCACACTATTCCTAATGCAGGCCAGGATGCCATTGGCCTTCTTGGCCACCTGGGCACACTGCTGGCTCATGTTTAGGCAGCTGTCAATCAGCACCCCCAGGTCCCTCTCTGTTTGGCAGCTCTCAGCCACTCTGACCCCAGCCTGTAGCACTGCATGGGGTTGCTGTGGCTGAAGTGCAGCACCTGGCACTTGGACTTACATAGAATATATAGAATAAACCAGGTAGGAAGAGACCTTCAAGATCATCGTGGCCAACCCATCAACCAATCCAACACCACCTAATCAGCTAACCCATGGCACCAAGCACCCCATCAAGTCTCCTCCTGAATACCTTCAGTGATGATGACTCCACCACCTCCCCAGGCAGCCCATTCCAATGGGCAATCGCTCTCTCTGTATAGAACTTCTTCCTGACATCCAACCTGAACCTCTCTTGGTGCAGCCTGAGACTGTGTCCTCTTGTTCTGGTGCTGGCTGCCTGGGAGAAGAGACCAACATCCGTCTGTCTACAACTTCCCTTCAGGTAGTTGTAGAGAGCAATAAGGTCACCCCTGAGCCTCCTCTTCTCATTCCCAACTCATGTGGAGGTATCTTACCCTTTCTAAACCCAGGAAGACAACACAGCTCTGCAGCTGAACCCCAAATAATCCACTATAATGCACCATGCCTTACTCTGAATGGACTTAATGGTCCTCTGATACTGACTTAGAGTTGTCAATGTTGGCAGAATGAGAAAGCACCTGGTAGATTTGTGAGTGTTTTTTTCTTCAATTCTATCAGATATATCAACACTACACATGGATGAAGCCAGTGAATCCTGTCCCTGTGCAACTGACAAGAAAATTATTGCACTTACAGAAGGGCAGGAGTCCTGGCTACACCGAGTGAAGCAATCAACCCAACGTTGCATTAAACGTTCTTTATTGCTCTATTGATCTCAGGTATCTGTGACTACCAATTGCAGCCACCTCTGATTCATTATTTATACTGGCAGCATAAAGATCAGGACTAAAGGAGCACATCTGTCTAAAATGTTTGCTTTTTTCCTTGCCTTTCTGTAGGATAACCAAATTATGTTCAATTGTGTTTAAAACCCTGCAATTCTCTGGCAAGTTATACCAACCAGAAATAATCCTGACTTTCTCCAGATGGTGATAGGCATCGTGAAGACTGCTTCACTCACTTCCTAAGACAAGAATGATGTCTGAGTACCCTTCTTTGAAACAGCACATCTTCTCTGGATAGGTAGAAAGAATTCTTGCAAGTAATTATCACCTCTGCTTCAGTGCTGAAGCAGGACACAATGCTGTCCCAGTGCTAGTGAAGCACAGAGAAGTATAGAACAATCTTTGGAGCTCTAATTACTGAGCAACAACTCACCCTCACAACAGGTCAGCAACAAACTGCAGCAATCATCAGTCTATTCTGCTGCTTTTAACCTGTTTCATTTTCCGGTGAGAATTATGACCCCCACAAATCTGCACAAACCTTGTGGGAGCTATGTGTGACAGCAAAAACATTCTGAGAGAGAAGAATCTCATTGTTGGTGACTTAAATCACTGCATCCTGAAAGGTAGTGAATGATGTCTCTGTAGGAGGCTTTAGGGTGTGCACTGAAATTACAAATAGTATCTGGGAGTATGCAAGAAGGAAAAGGAGGACAGACAAAAGTGTCACTGCTCTTGTATATGGAAGAGTATGTTTAAGAGGCTGCAGTTCCTGTACAGCAAACAGAATCACAGAATTGTCAGGGTTGAAGGGACATCAAGGATCATCTAGTTCCAACAACCCTGTCATGGGCAGGGACACCCTCCACTAGATCAGGTTGCCCAGACCCACATCCAGCCTGGCCTTAAAAGCATTCAGGGATGGGGCTTCCACCACCTCCCTGGGCAACCTGTCCACACAATCAATTTGTACAAGTGAAGTGGCAGAGAATGAAAGAGAGAAAATGACTGTGGACATTTTAAAGCAGAGAATGAAAGATTGGCTTAATAAACAGAGTTGTGCCATAATGTTGTAATATATCCAGAGGGTCTCTTGTGCCTCCTTTGTGCTGCCACCCACAAAGTTTTAGGGACTGCTTTGTTTGTAGCTGTGTGGTGCAGTCTGCAGACCAAATAAAGGATGTGCCATTCCACTGAAATCTTTTGTTTCATGACTTGGAATTACAATTTTTGTTTGCCATTAGACAACAGTTGTACTTCCTGAGTGCTTTTTCTCTTGGCATTTCACGAATTGGATGATATTCTTGAACAAAAGCCAGCCAGCCAACCTCTGTCAGGAGTGTTTCACTTTCATGTGAATAGAATGGTCTGTATGTCCTCTCTTGTCATCTTTGGTTTGCAATCAATTATTCTTTGATCAGTGCATTCCTTCCAACCTGCAATGCCAAATTGCCCTCCCTTTCCACTTTACAGATTCTGTACTTTCTTTACCAATACTGATTTGTATCACAGTATCACAGCATCACTAAGGTCAGAAGAGACCTCCAGGATCATCGAGTCCAACCTGTCACCACAGACCTCATGACTAGACCATGGCACCAAGTGCCACATCCAATCCCCTCTTGAACACCTCCAGGGATGGTGACTCCACCACCTCCCTGGGCAGCACATTCCAATGGCGAATGACTCTCTCAGTGAAGCACTTTCTCCTCACCTCGAGTCTAAACCTCCCCTGGAGCAGCTTGAGACTGTGTCCTCTTGTTCTGGTGCTGGTTGTTTGAGAGAAGAGACCAACCCCTTCCTGGCTAGAACCACCCTTCAGGTAGTTGTAGAGGGCAATGAGGTCACCCCTGAGCCTCCTCTTCTCCAGGCTAAACAACCCCAGCTCCCTCAGCCTCTCCTCACAGGGCTGTGCTCAAGGCCTCTCCCCAGCCTTGTTGCCCTTCTCTGGACATGTTCAAGTGTCTCAATGTCCTTCTTAAACTGAGGGGCCCAGAACTGGACACAGGACTCAAGGTGTGGCCTAACCAGTGTAGACTACAGGGGCACAATGACTTCCCTGCTCCTGCTGGCCACACTATTCCTAATGCAGGCCAGGATGCCCTTGGCCTTCTTTCAGTTTCACTGGTGAAGAGACCAATTTGCAAACAAATGGCCTGAGAAACTAGTGTGAAAGCACCACATTACACCAAAAAAAAAAGGGGGAAATGATTCTAGTCATTGTTTTGTGTAATGCCAGCCAGTCCTATTAGAATGTCACCAACAACCTGCAGCACACTGACAGCCTGTGTTGCCAAGATATTTTTCTTCACTGCCTTGAACAAATGAGAGAGGGGCATCCCATTTCTCTTTGTGCTTGTGCTACATGCTAAGCTCTTGACCTTTATTGGCCATAGACTGTGATTCCCTTCTTGCTGTTAGTGACATTTTTAGAGGCAATGGCTGTGGAATAAGACCTATGTCATTATCATTCAATGTCCAATCAGAGGATGCATTCCACCAGTGGAAACACGAAGTTGGGTTATACAGATTGGTCTAGAATGACAAATAAGGTCATAAACATAAGTTTGATGGTTTAGTATTGTTGTAGAGCTCAGCCCTGCAGCCAGCCACTGCACAGGGAGCTGCAGCATGTGCAAAGGTCATCTGCTTTCTGTAGTGATAAGATTTATGATGGTGTTAACAAGCTTCCATCGTGGACTGAGGTGTCACAGGTTGTCACCTGGTCCATCAGAAGAAAATAGACTGTGAACTGAAGTTTTTTAAGCAGAGTTTTGCAATAGTGCAGAGCACATTTCGAGTCCCATCCTAGACTGGTAGAACCCATCCTGGAATGGTAGAGCCTCCAAAGAGGCAGAGGAGTCCCAACCAGTCTCTGCATGCAAATGTCACTTCTCATGTACCATTTATGTTAAAAAGTTTTATGTCTGTGATTTTGAGACGAAAAACTTTAGTCAGACACTGAATGTTTCATTCAAGAATACACTACTGAGTGCTTTAATTATACTGCAAGGGCAATTTTATTGCACTGGCACCAAACATTTCCACAAATGTCAAGCAAACTGCAAAGGAGGCAATTCCAGATTGGTCTTCCATTGAATTGAATGGATTCTTTCCTCGGTGCCTTTGGAATCTTCAGATATGTCTGGAATCTCTTACCCATTTCTCTAAGTCTACAGAAATCAGATTCTTAAATGGCACATTTTGCATAACATCAGTCTGGATTTTTCTTTGTGGGCCCTTGATTATTGTAAATGTCATGGTATGATATTTCAGAAGATTAATATTCCATTTGTCCTGCTGCCAGAAGATCAAAACAATTAGCTGCTCCAGCTCAGACTTAATCTGCAGGACAAGCCAACTGCTGTAAACACCCTACATGTTCACAGTAGGCTTGTCTACATGGGTGATTTATATTTTATGGAAAGCTGACTGTATCAGTATAAAGAGATCCCTATCATACATCACTGACAAAATGCTCTGGAGCTTTGAATTCTGTTGAGATTAGTAGCACTCTCCCAGTAGAATAAATGCTGATGACTATCAACTTTAGTTTTGTCTGTTTTGTTAGCTGTGCAGTTACCTTCCTATATGTGGTGGGTTGAAATTAACCCCCTAAACAAAATTGCCAGACCAGCTTAGTTGGAAGGAAAATGAAGCTATATTTGCAAGCAAAACTACAATCTAGAACTATGAAATGCAATGAATATGAACAAAAATATACAATATGTACATGTATTTGCAATTTATAAACAACACAAGTGCCCCTCTAGACAAAACCAGGGGGTTACCAAGAGCTTCCACCTCCAGGCTCCCTTCTGCCACCCTACACAAGGTAAAAGAGAGAGAGAGAAGAGCAGAGAGTAGCTTGTTAGTACTTAGCAACAACAAAGGAAATGCAGCCAAGGACAGGAAGCCAGCAGAAGCCACCAGATGGTATCAGCTAGAGCAAAGAAACCAAAAAGAAAAGGAGTTAGTTTGTACAACTAACTTTACGTTAGTTATCAGACCAATGGGATTATTTAGACCTTATCATGATTTGCCCTTGTACATCCAATGGTAATTTACTTACATGCTATCACTTTCTACTCAATCTGTGGAAAATTTTCCTAGGCATCAGCCTAAAGCTGCCATACTCTGTTTCTTTGTACCTAGGGTCATGTAGCTAACTTGGAGAGTCCCTCTTACTTCTGGCCATCCAAAGCTGTTCTTTCACAATGCATTAGTGCAAAGCTGTGTGGGACACCTCCCCACAGACCTGAATACATTGAAAAGTAATTAAAACTAACCCCCCATCAGTAATCACTGGTGATCATCACTTTGTTTGAATATGGTTTCTGCATGCTGGTTAATGCCACGCACTACAGCAAGGAATCTTACTGGGATGGGAATCTCCTGGCACAGTAAGATTCATATTTGTATATAATACATGGAATATGTGGGCTTTATGGCCCCTTATTTGTAACCTAGAAGTGAGTGAAGTTCAGTTTTCTGTTCTGCATCAGTGCTGGCCAAACTGTGACCTGTAAGTAGGGTGTTTCCCTGCACAGGCAAATGTTGGGTGGTTAGTATCATGGTTCTGCCTGCATAGCAGCTGTTGAGTAATCTCAGTTCCTGACTGTGAGAGCAGAAGCTGCCTAAGCTGGTGTTTACAGAAACACTGTGTCTACCATGCAGTGAAAGAGGGGGCTCCAGGAAAGCCACTGTCATACTCTGTATCAGAACTTGTATAAGGGCTTGGTCTTGGCATACTCTGAAGTATGAGGCATATATATGGCAGCTTCCAGCTGTGGAGCCAGGAAGTACATCAGGAAAACCATCCACCCCTTCAGTATAATACTACTCTCATTCTTTTTTTTTCCCAGTCTTGTACACCAACCCCCCAGCTTGTATCACCCTGTTCACAAACTGTTCAGCTCTAGAGGCTAAGGGAAATGATGCTGGCCTGCCAGCAGTGAATAACTGTCATGTGGCAATTCATACTCTTCAATTATCTGTGAAGAAGATGAGCTTCACCTCACAGTGAAAGGTGATTCTGATGATTTTTTGCACTCAGAACTCATCTGGACTGTAGATATTTGAATGCAGTTGTGACAAAATAGTATTGCTCACTTAAAGGAATGGCTTTTGGTTCTTATTCCTCTGTATTTTTATAGTAGCCTTTGCTGACCAGCTCTGTTTCAATGCGCTTCTAGTCAGCATTGATGCCCAAAGGGACAGGAAAACATTATGAGCGATTAAATTGTAAGTGTTTTTGTGATGCTTGCTTGTACATCTACGCTTTTGTTCACTGAACAGTGTCAGCATCTTAAATTCACCTCTTGGCACAACCCCACTGTGACCAGGAATGAGTTTGGTATACTGTGCCTGAGTGGTTGCTGAGATTGTGGTATGTCAAATGTTTGATCCTGTGGTTAATATTGTCCCAAATTTAAGCTTTCCTCAGCTCCAGAAGTTTTAAAAGCTCCTTCCTGATGATTTTTTCAGTCCCTGCTAGTAACATCCACCTTGACATTGCTACAAGACAGTGAAACCGTGAGTGAACAAAAACTTATTATCTGTTATTTTTGCACAGCTGAAGCTAGCAAGGCCTACCAAAGCCAGTCCTTGCGTTTCATACAAATGTGTGAAATCACCCTCTGAAGGTTTTGTCATAAGGCAACTTAAACTTCTCAGAATGCAAAACCATGCCAAACCAGTTTCTAAACCTGGGATGCACCTCTCAAACCAGGTCAGAACCTCCACAGGAAAGCTTGCATCAGTTTATTCCTAGCAGGCAGAATGAATTTCAATAGGCAAAACAAACATTACGGCCAAGTAAAGATTATGGAACATGCAAGTACTGTGACAAGGTACAGGAGATCAGAGGGTCTGTGGCAAGTGCCAACTTAGCAGGTCTCATGCTACCTTTGATTCTATTTTCTTTGATCATGCAGTTTTCTGTGGGTTTTGATGGCAGATTTTTCTCTCTTTCCCCATAAGAAGAAAATCTATTCTCCTCCAGATATTTTTGCACACAAAGGATTTTACAAAGCACCTTACAATGTACGGCTCAAATTGTGACTGCCTTTGACAGCAATTGAGCAAAGAGCAAGAGAGATGGAGGGGGCAGAATGCGAAGGAAGCATACTTAGCCTGGATGTTGAGTGCCTGAGCCTTGATTGTTTGGGGTTTTTCTGGATTCTATGGAGAATGTCAGCACCCATCAAGTGACTGAATACCATTGAAATGCCACGTTTTTAGGCTTCGTCTTAGAAGATTTCAGCCTTGAGTTTTTCAGTTAAAAATATGAAATTATCACAGAACACAGATCATTCTCTCATGAAGCTGCACGTCGGTGAAAACCTGATCTTCAATTGTATGAAAGATTACATTTGTCATCTGGTTTCTGCTGCCCTGGGGTTGTCCTGTAGCATGTCCTGTAGCATTGTCCTGTAGCAGAACCGGGATGCATCAATACCTCCTTCAAGGAGACATTCTTCTAATATATTCATAGTAGCCCTTTAATGCTATTTGTGCTAATGTAAGCTATCATAATTGTTAATCAGTGGCTTTCACCCTGACCCTCAACTCCCCTAAAGTATGGAGTCAGGCAGGACTGCTGTGGTTTTAAAGCACCAGTTGAATGCAGCTTAGAAAATGAACTGCTTCTTGTGCTTACTAAAGATTTTCCAGTTAAAGTAAAAATATAAACAACTTTTCATTTCTTTCTCTTTTCTTGTTTGTAGATAAAGGATCAGAGTTTCTAGTGATGAAGGCTGATTTTAGTAGAGCTGTATCATACAGTCTAGTCCACTGTTTATGTGTAGTGTTAGCTCAGCCCACCCAGAAAAGACAAGGACTGGTCTCTACTTTTGACTTTGAGATCTTGGGGCGTGTTCTAGACTTGGGTTTCAATCTAGCATTCTTCTTTGTGACCAAGATTGAGAGCCTCTTTTCCATGTTCTCCACTGAGATACTGCTCTTGGAGTCATTATGCTCCAGCTGTGTTCTCATGCACAGAAAACGCCCCAGAGACTAGTGTAGGGCCAGGAGCTGAGAAGTGCAGATGTGATGTCTCCAGCACATATCTTTGGGGGTTTAATTGTGATGTTCCTTCAGTGGGCCAACTATCTAACTTTACTCATCTGAGCATGCTGCAGTACCACCATAAACTGTGGACCTTATCCTCGCTATCTTACTTCTCCCTTGCTTTTTGGACACTTCAAATTAGAAAGCTGCAATAACCAAAAATAACCTCTTAGGGACACAAAGGTGTCAGTTTGAAGCAGCAGGATACCTGAGGTCTGTTCAGGTCATTCTGTGTCACTAGCTTAAGTGTCAAGGATTATTTTTGGATCAGATGAGTTTACAGAGTAGACAGAAGCACTACAGGGTAAGGATTATTGCTGGAACATAATAGTAAAAGTCATGCTGAAGAAGGGCCTGGATATTCCAGTTGAATGATGCTGGATATTTTTTAAGGCATAACAGTCTGAATTATTCTTTATGCCAGTGCCAAGCATTATTATTATGGTTCTGAAAATTAAAACCCCCATTTTTCCAGTGTCCAGCCACAGTGAGAGTCCAGCAGCCCCATTAATTTCAGATGGGTAGCAATTACTCTGCAGAACCCAATTTTCTAACAGATAGGGAAAGGGACAGTTTTTGTGACCCTGTCTGGCATTCAGCCAGCTAAACCAGCTAATGGGTATTCAATACCATGATGGTATCATGCCTGCTATAGAAGAGAAGGGCTGGCTAGGGCAAAAGAGAATGGGACTCAGAGTTTGGACAATATCCTGTGACATGAGGTGCTTCTTGTTTCCAGGTCTCTCTCTTGCTTCTGGGTTTTTGCTCTCTCTCTCACACACACTCACTTGCTGCACTTCCTGCAAAATCCAGTCTCTTTTTGCACTGTTCCACTAAACTCTCCTTATTTCAATACACAGGGGTTTGTTTTCATTTGCTCCCAATCCTCCTTCCCATCCCACTGCGGGGGATGGATGGGGCGGTTGCGAGAGCGGCTGTGTGTGAACTCAGCTGCTGGCTGTGTTTAAACCATAACAGACCTTAGGAGAGTCCCACTGAAAGGTGCTTTACCCAGTGGAGACAAGACAAAATCTGCTCATAATGAAAACCACACTTTCTATTGGAGAGAAATATTTCAAGCTGAGTGAAAATATCCAAACCAACTTTTACCCTATTTCTTTCTAACATAATCAAAACAATGGGCTGCGAGGTTCAGTTCCTCACCTAACCGGATTTGTTCCGCAGTAGCTGTTAACATGACACAAATGCAGAGAAAGAACACATTCTGAAAAGTAATCAGCTTTCAAATCCAAATACATGGTAGTAGCTTTCTTTACTTTCACAGAATAGCATCTTTTATCTGACTAGTTCAAAGCATTCCTCAAATAATTTATTACATCTTGCCACCCTTTTTCTGAGGCTTTTAAACATTATTTTCCTCATTGCAGAAGATGGGAACAAAAATAGAGAAATCGGAAAAATTAAGTTCCTAAGACCACACAGTGAGTCAGAATTAGAGTGAAAAGCAGAAGTCTGAAGTAATAACTTTTTCTCTGCCATTCCAAAAACGAGGTTATATAGTTTGCCTGTGACATTCCCTCCAGTGAAAGGTAAATAGCTTTCTAAGGATCTGCTATAATTCAACCTGGAAGTTCCTGGGACAGATGCGTTAATTACTGGGTGAAATTCTGTGACCTAGCTATTCAAAGGGTCAGAATAGATGGTCAGAAAGGTCTTGTCTAGACTTATATTTTAAGTCATTACCACCATATTTGCCTTTTCTCTCCTTCCGACAAAAATCAGCAATTAGTCTTGGTTAAAAGCTTGCTATGAAACTGTGGTTTTTCAAATCCAGGACACGTTATGCCAGAGGTTAGCAAAAATAGTTCTTCAGGAATCCTGAAGAACTGACAGGTTGAATCAAATCCCCTTTTTTTATTTATTTAGATTGACAACACTCACACTGGGGCTGACAGTTCCTTGCAAAACCAACTTTGCGACTGCAATTTGAAACACACACGCTAGAAAAGCTTGGTAATAGGATTGCTGATGGAAACCTGGCAGTTTCCTAACTCTACTGACATTATTGCCATGTGTGACTATAATGTATTAGGAGCATACTTCAGAGCTCCTTCATTAGATTCTGACATATGGAGGAGAAAGGAAAGCCTGAAAATTAGGGAGGACACAGAGTGCAGCCTCAGCTGTGCATATTTATCATCCAAATCAAGTTAAGGCTATTTATTGACTTATTGATTCTAATTCAAAATGAGAACTTAATTAAAAGTTTAGTTCATTACCACACAATTACATGGCCCTCAAGACATTTCTAGGCTAGTAAAGTGTATGTTTAATCATGTGGTGTATGGGGAAGGCTGGATCTTTGGTCATTATAAATCAGATATTAGTGGTGCCACGCTAATTTACACCATCTGGGGACAGGGCCTATTAGTTTTCTATGCAGAAGACAGTTATTGTTTTAAATAAGGGAACTACAATGAAATGTTGTCCTTTGCTGAGTAATAGCATATGTTAACTTCCCAGCAGAAGACAAACTGGTGATGAGAAATTTAGTCTCAATGCCATGTATACTATGTATAAATACCAGCCTCAGAACAGAAGCGCTAACAGCATAAAGGGACTTCCTGCCAAAATGTTAATCCCCAGGCCCCAAGAAGCTGTTGTGCCTTGGAAATGTGCTGCAGTAAGCCTGCTAAGATAGATTCTAGCAAAGAGCAAACTTTGCTGCCAATTGATCTGGAAAATCACAGCACAAACATGTCAGGATGCAGATGTGCTACACAAGCTCTGACATCCCTTCTGGTTCTCAGCCTGACAGAGCTGTACCTTCACCTCCTACCTTGTCTTGCTTCTTCCCTTCTGTGCAGCTACTGGAGTAGTTTGTAAACTTGGCCTCTGAGGGTCTTTGAATGCAGCAAATTTAAGATTTGTTCTTGCAGAGTACCTGGATGTATTTGCATTCACATCACAGGATGTGCCAGGGATCTGATTGTGAGTATTTTGACCTGTTTACAAATGGTTGGAACTTACAGTCTGGGAATCAAATTGTGAAAGACTTTCACATGCAGGCACAAGGCATGTTAAGGCACAGAGCATTTGAAGGCAAGTTAGGCTGTTTAGGAGGATACATTTTGTATCTTCAGTGACTGACATTAATGAGCTTAAAAGGAAACTCAGGAAAACAACTCGGAATGATACTGTTGTCCAGGGTTAACACAGCCCACTCTCATAAGCCTCCCTTCCCTGACACAGATGGGAGGGAAATTACCACAAAAAAACCTCTGGGTTGAGATATGGGATTTTATGATCTGATACAATGCACAATTACCTTAGCCTACTTGCAGAAAAACACAGCACAAGCAGAAGCAGCAGCAAAAGCCAGCAATGAAATGGTTCTCCCCCCAAGCACACAGCAGCCGGCACAGGGGAAAAGACCAACAGCCCAAACCTGGAAACTGGAAACAACAACTGGGAACAGGAAGCCTCTCCTGTTACAATCTGAACTTCAAGCCCCAGCACCCAGCACTTTTGTTTTGAAGCTGACATGATGACAGCATGGTATTGAGTACACTTAAGCAGATTCAACACAACCCATGGCAACTACTCAGCGTGATCCATAATAAGAATGAAGCCTTCACTTTGCCTGGTATCTTTGTTCAGCTATGCTTTCTATCTCTCAGCCTCCTAAAAAGAATAAGAGGAGGCAATTTTTGTCTGCCTGTATTTTGAACTCTCAGCATAGCACTTTCCACAGTAATACTGTATCCAAGTAATACTGGGTGGACTAATGTCAAGGCACAAACATTAGTTTTGCTACATTTCTGACCTTAGGGACTAAAAAGATTGTGTGTGCTGTGCTTAGACTGACTTCAACACATGAACAAGGAAGCAGGCGTAGAAATATTTTCCACTGGTTTTTCTGTTAGCTATGGGGCTGTTATTTATAGTTGAAAGGAATTGTACCTAGCAGGGCAGCAGTGGAATGACTGTGCAAACAGCAAAAATTATACCTGTTCTGTCTGAGTGAGCAAATGGCAGAGGCAAACGCCTGGGGAAGAGCACCAGGCACAGCCAGGAAGTTGCATCCTCGCATCTGCCAGCCAAGCGAAGCATGTTTTGCCAGAAGCACAGCGGTTAACCTAACACAGGTACACATGTGTTTGTGTGACTGCTGTGGTGGTGGCAACAGTTAGACAAGTGGAGTCTCAAATGACAGAGCTTTGAAAACTGGTACGTCTGTAAGCCAAGAAGTGTCCATATAAGGAATTGATTGGAGGAAGAGGCTTTTTAATAGCTGCATCGTAGGTGCACCTGCTACTATTCAATGCTCAGCCAAATAGTATTTTCCAACTATTGATCGAGCACATCCCAGAGCTGCTGAGGAACTGTTTTCCTACAATGCCTGGTGATGTGACTGCTCTTCTCTATTGAATAGAATAGAATAGAATAGAATTAACCAGGTTGGAAGAGACCTTCGAGATCATCGTGTCCAACCTATCATCCGACACCACCTAATCAACTAAACCATACAACCAAGCATCCTGTCAAGCCTCGCCCTGAACACCCCCAGCATCGGCGACCCCACCACCTCCTCAGGCAGCCCCTTGGATGTTTCTGCAACAAGAAGACACAGACTAAGATGGCCTTTGCTGTGCTTGGTTGCAATATCTCCAGCTGGCAAGAACCCATGTTTTATCCATTACAATTAGATTAATGACTGTGCCTTTCTAGTGCTCAGGGCTCTAAGCCATCAGAGTGGCAATAGCTGTGTGAAACATCCTGCTGTCTTAGATCCCACTTACTATTGCACTAATTGTTTTTTCCCTCCCTGCTTGTCATTTGTCCTAGGGTCTCCTAGGGTAGGTTGAGATCAAGCAGTCTTTTTGTGCATGGCCAGTATGTATTCTGGAACAGGCAGAGGCATAAGTAAGGATAAAAGAATTTGCCTTGCAGCCAAGCACTGTGCCATGTCTTGTACACTGGAGTCATTGCTATTTTGCTCCTTTGCTTCTGACATGTCTGTTTTTCCCATCCAAGGGGAAAACAACAACAACAAACATCCCCCCCCCCCCCAAAAAAAAAACCCACACCAAAAAACCAACCCAACCAACACCATCAAACCAATATGAAACAAACCACAAACAAACAAACAAAGCACCAAAGCACCAACATGTTTTTGCCTAGTCCCCATGCAGAATGGAGAGAGAATTTCCCTGACACCTTCTGAATCTCACCAATGTCTGAAACAGAGCAATTCAGGGCTAGCAGAACTCTTTATAAAACTGCCTTCAGTAGGCATATTAGCAGAGCAATGTATCCAAGCAGTTTATTGTTTCTTTTCAGGCTTTCAGAAACAGATCTGACAGGGAATAGTTCACGCTAGATAAATGTTACATTTATTTCAGATAGTATCATAGCGGTGAGGGTAACTGAGCGCTGCAGTAGACGAAGAGGGCAGCATGATTGACATCACTTGGAGTCCTTAAGAAGCAGTTAGGATATCTTTCTAAAAGGTATTCTTTCAAACTGACTTTGGCATGAATGCTCCCTTCTGGCCAAGGAATCCGTCCAGAATGTATCATTCATTCAGCTTTTTCCTTCGTATGTAACAGGCAGAATAAGTCCTCAGCATGATCATCATTTGCATAGAAATAATGGTTTTAATAAAAGCCTGTGCTTCAGGGGTTTAGCTGGGTAACCACTGGGGTCAAGAAAGATTTTTTTTTTCCCCTCCCACTATACAATTAGCCAGACATACTCTGGGTTAGTGTTTGCTTAGCTCCTCTGAAGCACTGGAAATTGGCCATGCCTAGAGACCCTGGTAAAACTCACAGTGGCAGAGGGTTATACTGAGAGTCCTCTTCAGTACTCAGGGGAAGCAGTTTCCTCAAATGCTCAGACCTCAGAGCACCTCCTGTAACGAGCGAACACGGCTCAGCTGAGTGCACCCTGCCCAACAATCCCCCATCTCCAAACTGTCTCCCAATACCCAAAAGGCCTTTGAAACGTAGCAACCTTTAATAAAGATTAGACTGGCTCCTTTGTTTCTAAACTTTTCTGCTTGCAACACCGTTTGTGGAGTTGCAAATCTCTGCATTCAAAACACCATTTGGAGAAGACAGTACCAAAACATTCCAGGATAGGAATATGTACATTAAAAAATTAGAGGTTTCTTACAGCCTTCACCTCTGCTGCTGCATTTGTGTAGTCTGCGTAGGCACAATGGCCTCCACCCCCCAAACCAGTCACTTTCAGGCACTCTGACAGAGGCTGTAGGTGCGCAAACCCAGACACACCAGGAGGGGTCTGCAGAAGCCTGGGAAGGTAAGTGGCCCCAACCACACCCTGGAATTAAGACCCAGCTAGAAATGTTTAGGCAGGCTGCCTGCAAGAGATTGTGAAGCAGCCCTGCTGGGAGAAGCATGTAGAAGCTACTGTGCCCTGGTTGTCCTTGGGAGTATTTTTTAGCGATGAAAGGAGATTATGAAATTGAAGGATCAGAGGTGAAGGTAACCCCTCAGTCTTGTACTTGCTTTCAGAGCTGCTCTGTGTGCCTTTCAGGCATCTAAAATGTGCCGTTAATCCACATTAACAACATGCTTGTATCAGATTAATTCCAACCTTGTTGGCGCTGAGGGCCATCTGTATTATGCAGGTTCTTAGAGAAACAATAATCCCTGGCCTGAATCTTCCCTGTGTGAGTAAATAGGTAAGCAGAAAACCTCTGCCTGGGGATATACAGCAACAGCTCCTCAGGCAACACAAAATAAATTTGATCTTTCTTTCCTAACCTCCAGTGATTTTAATGGAGCAGGAAGAAGCCTAACAAGATTTGCCAGGAGGCATTACCGAGATCTGGTGGCTGCGGCAGCTCAATGCTGCATTAAATGTGCAACTGTTCATGTGCTGCAGAGCCCTTGGGTTGAGTCACTGGCTTTTTATTATGCTTCTATTGTGGCAAAGTAGCCACTGTGATTTAATACAAACGCATTTGCTAACACAGGGCTCCTGCAGCTCCGGAATGGTTTCTGATCCTGCAGCTGTGTTTGAGCTCATTTTCATTATTGTAAATAATTGTTTTTAGTGGAGCTGCTCATATGAGTGCATCTGTTGTTAATCTTGTGCTGTGCTGGAAAGTTTCACTTTCAAAGATTTTTTTTTTGCTCAGAGTGTGACTTCCTGTGGCTAGTCTATTGTGCATAGACTTTGGGCCGTAAGTTAAGGCTTTTCCCCCCACTTTGTACACAGTAGCTTTTTTCTTCTTTGCTTGGGAACTTCCACAAAGATGGATCTCAAGGTTATTTTTAGCAATTGGAACCAAGGCTGGCGGAATGCACCTAGTGTACGTGCATTCATAGAGCAGCTCCTTGGCACAGAACGTGATCTGGTTTGCAGTCTTCCTCTTCTCACTGCTGTGCAATGGTAAGGGAAACATGGTAGAAACAAGTTATTTCATGTATAACCAAAAACGTGTCTTCTGTAGAATGGGAAAGCATCAGGTTTCTTAGAATTGAGTGCCAAGAGATGAATGCCTGCTCTAAAGAACCACTCTTTCAGTATTTTCATGTTATACTATGTATATAGGCAGAGTGCTCGGTTTTCACCAGCACTCCTAAGCAGGGCTGTGTTTGTCCCATTGCATGTAACAAAATCTTCTCCCCACCCCACCATGTATATTTGTTTTCTTTTTAGCATTAAGGGCAGGGCTGTGCCAGAGTTTTCAAAATCTAGGTAAATAGTTTGTCAGAAAAACAGATCTGCTAAATTCAACTTTTTTTCAACCCTCCTGAAGAGTACTAGAAGTCAATGCAATTTCTATTTATTATCCAAGTCAATGGAGTGTAGTTGCACTTAGAATGTTATTGAGGCCTTTCTGCCTCTTACTGGGGCTTTATTTTTGTGCTGTTTGATATTCTTTTTTTTTGTTTGTTAATTTGAAGGGAAAGATAACACCTGATGTACCCTTAAACCTGCTTTCTCTGCAGCTTTGTCACCTTTCAGTAACTCAGCTGTGCAAGGGTTTTCCCTTACTTTTTGAAAGGAATGGATATTACAATCATAAAATTTCTTATAACCACAGTAATTCAAATACACCTTGATTCTTGGTCCTGTCCTGCCTGGTGAAACTGTTGTGTTGTCAGTGACATGCCAGTGCATGATATCAGGACAAACATGCGCTCATCAGCAGCCAATATGCCAGTTTGGGGATCATCAACCACATTTTACAAGCCTTACAAAACCTGGGAATTTTAGTTTAGGATCTATTGACTTTTAAACACAATCCTTAAAACAAGATCACTGATGTTTATACTATTTGCAAATCCTTTCTCACAAAGTATTTCAGTTTGGGTACAATCTGAAAAGAACTTACATTTCCCCAACCATTACTGTAACTTTCTGTAGTTAAGTGCACTAATTTTAGCGATTTTAATCAGAATTGCTGCTGCCATTTTCAGCAAGGTTTGGATTTGATTGTTTGCCTCACTGTCTGACTAGTGTTGCAATCATCTGTAAACACAGGGGACATTTAGAGTTAATGAAAGGAAAACATTGAAGCTTTGATCAAGGGAAAACCAGGAGGTGGGGTTTGGTTTTGAATTTCTTCTTCATGATTTTACAGTTTATTAGCACCAAGTTAAACAAGCTAATGGCTTCAAATTAGAACAAAATAATTGCAGTGGTTTGTAGAGACGCTGTGAAATAACTCTCGCCTCCTCTTTTTAACCTTTCATCTTAGTCTCATTCTTATCTGTGGACTGCCCCCTTGCCCTCCTCTTCCACTTGGCCTGAAAAACAGGCAGAAAATACAGTTTATGTTATGCCTGTACACACTTCTAGGTTTTGTGGTTTGTTTGTTGTTGGTGGTGGTGGTGGGTTGTTTTTTTTCACATATCCAAGAAAGGAAAGTGGATCAAAACCTACACATTCTTCAATAGTTTGTGAGCATTTGTTTAACACTAGCTAACTCCCCGGTAACTAGCAGCCATTTAGACACACAAATCTAATTTTCTAGATAATTTAAGTTTCTCTTGGGAATCTTGGTGGCTGCCTGCAAACATTCTCCTTGAATCAGTAGTATCGACAAAGATGCATTTTGGTGCACAAAGTATATAATGTAAAAAGTGAACTAAAAAATAGAAGAAGATTTAGAAAGTAGGAGGAGATGGAAAAGGGAAGTACTATAAAGAGAAGGGCATCTATAAAGACAGAGAGGTCTAAGCCTTTTACAATAGAGGCAGTCTGAAATAACCATGGTTTCTTCTTTGAGTCGTGAGAATAGCTATTTTCTTGTTTAAAAGCTTAAAGAGCTATTAAGTTGGGCAAATCACTGGTAAAACAGCTGGAAATGTAAATAGCAATTTAAACAGTCCATTGCCCCTCAATCCAAATGTGGAATGTGCAGATCTACTTCAAAAAAGTTCCTCTGGTTTTATTATATTGTCAGCAGTAAGAGGATTGAGTAGGCACCCTTTCTCCAGGGGCTGAATGGTGACGGTGTGCTTTATTTAGAAAATCCACAATTTTTTTCTTCCTTTCTCCTTTTTCCCTTTTTCTCTTTTTTCCCCCTTTTCCTTTATTTTTTTTTTATTCCCTTTTTCTCTTTTTAATTTTTTTCCCCCCGCAAGTGAGCAGACAGGTCTCTAATTTTCACACCATTCTCCCTTAGAGACCTCCTTCAATTGCACCATTCTTTCATTATGTGGAACTAATGAAGTGCTCTGCAACCTTTAGGTCTCCGAAGAATCCATTGCTCTAGGAATATAGTCCTTAAATAAAACATGTTTCATTGGCTGACTTCAAAACACTACTCGTACGGGGGGAGGGAGTGGGGGATAAATAATTGGCCTGGAATCACTGTGTGAAAAAAGAAGAAATTACATCAGACAATGCATTTAAATTATAGTTACAGTCAAAGGATACATTCAGCAATAGCAGTTTGGGTTCTTACTCCTAGTAAGTTGTCACAACGGGCATATCATTTTTTTTAAGTCCCAAATTGCAAACCTTTTTGTGACTGTTGTCTTTGCAGTGCCTGGGCTCGGTTGAAAACTAATGGGTTGTGTGGTGTGAAAAATAATGCCATGTCAGATCAATGAGACTAATAATTCAGCAGCTGAGTTTGAAGGCTTAGGTGTCTCAAGAACAACACCTCACATTTTATACGTTGCTTTTCTTCTCAAAGTCTTCACCAAACAGTCAGTCATGTGGGCTTGTTTACCCAGACTGAGGAAGCACAGATCTCTAGTATCCATGGTCTATCTGATGCCTTCTTTTCCTGTGAATATTTGCAAGCATGATTGCAACTTATTTTATGTCTGCCATTATGGACTTTGTAGAACACAGCTATTTCAAACTTGTTAAAGTCTCTTCTCTTTCTAAACAATGCCTGCCCTCTGGTATTTTTAATTGATTTGCCTTTCTTCTCTAAAGCTTTTAATTGGTATGAGCCCTGTTTTTCTTCCCCTGGCCTAAAACTGGTGTCCTTAGCACCAAAATGTGCTCTCCCTCATGATATCTTGGTCTGCAATATCTGCTTTTAAATGTTGTTTGTGTGTTTGTTGTTGGTTTGGGGGTTTTGTTGTGTTTTGTTTGGGTGTTTTTTTTAAGAGAGAGGAGGGACAATAACAGGGGGAAAACAAGCTGTCATTCAATCTAAGATTGCTTGTGTACATCGAGCTTGCAGCCAAATCCAGCAAAGAAATAGAAACATTCCCATTTTTATTAGTATTACTTTCCTTTCACGTTGCTTGTCTTTGTTTAATTGTATTTGGTGCTTGATCTAATTTGTAGCATGTTGGATTTTGGCTTTGGTGAAATGAAATAGCCCTATCGGCATGATTATTGTTATAGCACTAGCATGGGAGATTTGCTGGCTTAGTTTTAGTGAAAACTAGAATGAACTGTAATGTCTGTCCTTGCCTGTACAACAATTTATATTTATAGCAACTGTTGTAATCATCTAATTTGTATTTATTATTTTTTTTAGTGAAAGGTGCATAACTATTCTACAAAACCCAGGCCTTACCCCAAATTTCTAGTCTAAAAATAACATACTTAAGCTCCATTGAACAAATCAGAAAACAAAACAGCACTTAATGAACATGGAGCTTTAGTCTTTGAGTGACTAGAGATAAGGTAGAGTCTTTAGCTAGCTCACAATGTTTCTTGGTTGGACAGCACACTGTGTTTTGCAGTACTAAAGAGCAGGAGTCAGGAATGCGGACTAAATTTTGCCGAGGTCATCAGTAGCCTAGTTGCCTAGTTTTGGACCCTCTTGAGTGGCCCAATTTCAAACATGCATGGAGCTTGCATTAGCTGGGTCAAGCCACCCTGAGTCTCTACTCACTCAGGAGACACCTGAAATCCTCTCAGAAGTCCCAACTCCTTCTGGGTTTCCAAACTTCCCATGTGAACCTCAATTTGGGGACGATGAAGATTGGAGTCAATACAGCTCACCAATATGATCAGGTATTGATCCTTTATTGTTCCAGTATTGCAGGCCTATGGCACAGGCCTATGGCACAGGCCTATGGCGAGAGTATAGCACAGTAAAGCAAGGAAGAAGAGGGGATAGGAAAGGCAGAAGTGCGTAGCAAGGGAACTGCTACAACTTATATAAACTTGGAGTGCCTTGTTGGCATGGACTCATTGGTTCCCTATGAGTGACCACACATCACACTGTTATAGATTATTGGCCCAACTACTGATGACACGTGAGGTTTGTTGATGCAGGTGCATGTCCTGTTGTCCCAAGATAACTTGCTGTGTTTATAGCTACCAGTGCCTTGTTTTAGTTACATGCTGCAGGCACAGCACTGTTTGGTGCACTGCTAGCTGGCTCTGCACTTATGCTGAGCATGGCCTAGCACCATGTCAGGCTCCAGGCCTGCACTGCCAGGTTGCTCACACTGCTCGTCGCTGGCATTGCCACACCTCAAAGTCATTTAACCTCTCTGGATATTCTTTCCCTTATTTTTACTAGGGGAAAAAAATACTCTCCTTTTCTGTGTTATGAGGCCTATTTCATGACTGATCAACATCTTTGTGCAAAAGAGAGTTGTACAACACTGCCCTCACTATCGGCAATTTCAAAACTTGCAAATTGGAAATTTGCTGCGGTTTCTGTAGCTTGGCATAAAAGTCAATCTTGAGCTGTATCCTGTCCATTTCTTGTGTGAAAATATTTATGTAACTTTAGTACTTAGAGAGAAAGTTCCTATTAGAGGTTCTTCTCAACACAAAACTACCTGAAGGGGGGTTGTAGTGAGGTGGAGGTTGGTCTCTTCTCCCAGGCAACCAGTACCAGAACAAGAGGACACAGTCTCAGGCTGCGTCAGGGGAGGTTTAGGCTGGAGGTTAGGAGGAAGTTTTACACAGAGAGAGTGATTGCCCATTGGAATGGGCTGCCTGAGGAGGTGGTGGGGTCGCCGTCGCTGGGGGTGTTCAGGGCGAGGCTTGACAGGATGCTTGGTTGTATGGTTTAGTTGATTGGGTAGTGTTGGATGATAGGTTGGACATGATGATCTCGAAGGTCTCTTCCAACCTGGTTAATTCTATCCTATTCTATTCTAATATATGCAGTCCCAGGCTGGCTTTCAAGTGAAACAAAACGCGATGGGCAGATAACTCTGTTTGAACGAGGACATGCACAAGCATCTCACAGGGATAACACTGCTGTTCTGAGCTCTGCAGTATTGCTTCATGTTGCCATTTGGGTCTTGTAGCGTCTGCACACCCTTGGTGCAAACCTGAGGTCAGAACTGGAGGCTGAATAAAGCCAATACCTGAGCTGGATGGACAGGTAAAAAGCAGATGAGAAATGAGAGCCTGTTTGAATGTTTAATCACATACTATCTGAAGACACAGAAAGCTGTAGAAGGTAGATATTACCTTGTTCATTGTCAGGTCAAGAAACACGTGTAGATTAAGCTGCTTCTTTCTAGGTATAAAGAGAGAAACCTGAGATTCTGTGTTTAAATTAGGTTCTGAACAAGATCTTGCATGAGCTTTCTGCAATCTTGATCCAGCAGATATCTACATATACCTAACATTACCTTTTTGGTGTTCAAGGGTTCTTTACTTCCACTTGGAAATTGGTAGGACAAGGATTGATATTGCTTTTCTCTAAATCCACTGTGGGTATTTGACTGAAATGAATTCCAAACTCTTTGAGATGTGTAATTAAAGCATGACCAGTTGAAGTACAATGAGAATTTGACTGGGAGTTCTCAAGTAATCAGTAGCTTCCAGTGCCTGTGTTTTCACTTAGTGATGATAGGCATTTTTCCTGATTTTTATGAGCTTTCTTATCACACCTCTATGAACCAGTCTCACCATCCTGTTCTCTTCCATAAGATTTCACTCTAATTTAGTATACTTATGATAATCCAGTCCATCTCTAATGACATAATAGTAATAGACTGCAATATTTTAATGGATCTACACAGTGCGTTTCCTGTAATGTGAAAAGAGAAGCAATAAGCATATGATACCAAATCCTGCTGTCTTTATTCACACATCTATGCCCACTCACTTGAATAGGATAATATGCAGGATTAAGGTGAGTGGAATTTTACCCTTTCTACATCAAGGCCTCCTGAGGATCCTGCACTTAATTCTATTTGATAAATGTCTATTTTATTTGTCATTTCACACCACCTGAAACTGCAGCTGCCTGTCAGAAATTGAGTTAGTTTGAGCTTCAGTTATGTCATAGGTGGTTTAGTGCATAAAAGCATTGGCTCCTCTGGAGAGCCCTTAGGGAGAACAACTCATTTAGCAGAAAATGATAATTTGGTTTTCCAAATGGTTCTGGAATTGTTGCTCTATATTTGGATGGGATGATGTATTTTAAAAGCCTCTGCAAGTGTGTAACTGAGCAGGCTGTTCTTTTAAGGATCAACTGGACTACCAGGCTACTCTGATTCCTGGCTCCTTTAAAGATGATTACTGGTAGTATAAAATAAGCATTTTACTGTAGAGAAGTGGCAAGTTTCAAGTATGAGGGTTTTGAGGAGGGGTATTTAGTCCCTGTGCTAGGGAGGCATTGCTAAAGTCCTTCATAGTAGTATGGGCAAAAGGGGTTGGTGTCTGTATGAGCACGGCCTGTGAGCCATGAGCAACCTGGCAGCAACTGGAATTGTGCCTGCACTCAGAATAATACTCTGAAATGTACTGCTGGGGGATGGGGGAAATCTGCCAGAAGGAATGAAGATTTGCTGACCTCTTATTTTGATAAACTTTCTGCAAACTCAGGTTAGAAGAACTGCAAATATTAGCAACTATGGGTATACAGACATCCTGGTTTTAAGAAGGAGCACTTCTCCTAGGGGGTCAGGCTTGGGGAGTTGGGCTTGTTCAGCTTGGAGAAGAGAAGGCTCTGGGGACACCTAATAATGACTTTCCAGTACTTGATGGCAGCCTACAAAAAGCATGGAGAGAGACTGTTTACAAAGGCCTGCAGTGATGGTTTTGAATTAGAGAAGAGTAGATTTAGGTTGGACATAAGGAGGAAGTTCTTCACCGTAAGGGTAGTGGAACACTGGAAAAGGTTGCCCAGGGAGGTAGTTGAGGCCCCACCCTTGGAGATATTCAAGGTCAGGCTCAATGGGTGCTGGGCAACCTGATGTAGCAGAGGATGTCCCTGCACACTGCAGGAGTTTTGGACTAGATGACCTTTGGAGGTCCTTTCTGACCTCAACCGTTCTATGATACTATGATTTGTTGATGCTGTAGAAGTCTGACGCAAAGATCTGAGCTTGGGCATTTTCTGCAGTATCTTCTCTGTTGGAAGTGTGTCCAGTTCTGGGCCCCTCAGTTTAGGAAGGAGGTTGACTTGCTGGAACAAGTCCAGAGAAGGGCAATGAAGTTGGTGAGGGGTTTGGAACACAAGCCCTGTGAGGAGAGACTGAGGGAGCTGGGGTTGCTTAGCCTGGAGAGGAGGAGACTCAGGGGTGACCTTATTTCTCTCTACAACTACCTGAAGTGAAGTTGTAGACAGGCAGAGGTTGGTCTCTTCTCCCAGGCATCCAGCACCAGAACAAGAGGATACAGTCTCAGGCTGTGCCAGGGGAAGTTTAGATTGGAGGTTAGGAGGAAGTTCTACACAGAGAGAGTGATTGCCCATTGGAATGGGCTGCCTGGGGAGGTGGTAGAGTCACCATCATTGGAGGTGTTCAGGAGGAGTCTTGATGGGGTGCTTGGTGCCATGGGTTAGTTGTTTAGGTGGGTTGGATTGGTTGATGGGTTGGACGCGATGATCTTGAAGGTCTCTTCCAACCTGGTTTTCTATTATTATTATTGTTATTGTTATTATTATTGTTGTTGTTGTCATTGTTGTTATTGTTATTATTATTAAGTTTCCATCAGACCATAATGATTCAGTTTCACGGGGTTTGTCTGGTGTGTTTGTCTCGTGCAGAGTGTCTCTACTCAAAACATGCTCTTTGCATATTGCTGCATAGTTCAATGGGAACTGAATTTGACTTGTATTGTGCCCAGTAAAGCCCTTAGCACATAGCTGTGTTCTCATGTCTAAACTTTGTGGTGTTTTTTTCATTTACTTTGGCTCACCTTCCCTCGGTAGTGCTCACAGCAGTGCTCAGTGTCAACATTTAAAGTGTCTGAATATCTGAAAACGTGAGGAACACAGCTTGTCCTTCCATTAAAAAGATCTGCTCACTTTTCTTAGAAGCTAACTACCAATATTCTGGTAGTTAAAGAAGCTTCATCAAAGTATTTTAAAGATCCTGTTGTGACATCAGACAGTTGATTTTTTCCCTCTCTCTTAAAAAACATTGAGGAAAAGAATCTCCCAGCTTCAAATACTTCTTTGTTCAGAAGCACCGTTCTGTTTATTGGGAAGTGGTCGGAGCTTATCTGTTGCAATGTATTTAATGAAATGTATTTAATTGCAATACAAATAATTGCATGTGTTTATGTTTCCATATAGACACCCATTAAAAATCTACTCAGCCAACTCAAGTTGGCCAGTTGTCTAGGATTAAAGTGGACATTGGTTTCGCCAGTCTTACTCAATAAAGTCAGGTATTGATCTAATGCATCTCTTTAACAACATACTGGTTACTTAAGTTTATATGGCAATGGGCCTATGCACTGTGGGTCATGTGCAGTAAGGATTGCAGCTAATCAATCAAGGGGATAAATACATAGATATATCACAGTATCACAGTACCACCAAGGTTGGAAGAGACCTCAAAGATCATCAAGTCCAACCTGTCACCACAGACCTCATGACTAGACCATGGCACCAAGTGCCACATCCAATCCCTTCTTGAACACCTCCAGGGATGGTGACTCCACCACCTCCCTGGGCAGCACATTCCAATGACAAAAGACTCTCTCAGTGAAGCACTTTTTCCTCACTTTGAGTCTAAACCTCTCCTGGCGCAGCTTGAGACTGTGTCCCCTTGTTCTGGTGCTGGTTGCCTGGGAGAAGAGACCAACCCCTTCCTGGCTACAACCACCTTTCAGGTAGTTGCAGAGAGCAATAAGGTCTCCCCTGAGCCTCCTCTTCTCCAGGCTAAACAACCCCAGCTCCCTCAGCCTCTCCTCACAGGGCTGTGCTCAAGGCCTCTCCCCAGCCTTGTTGCCCTTCTCTAGACATACTAGCACTAAAATAAGTCTATTGCTTTGAAGATGTCTTTGTGCAAATCTCCACCAGTACATAGCTCCCCATTACGCAGCTAGGTCTTGGACTGATAACAGAATTGGTGCTCTGACCTAGTCCTTGGTCTTACAGATGTTATTAATAGAAGAGTTTTTCTCCCTGAACAGATGCTGCAATACAAAATTATCTAATGTTCAACATCATTGGACCCTTTTCGTATTACAGTGAAGTAAACCCTTAAGAGCAGCTGTGGTACTGTGGGCCTCCCTGAACAATGCAGAATTTCAAACACAAATGGCACTTTAGCTCTCAGTGGCAGGATGGACAGGTGGGGAGGGAGGAAAACTGCAAGAGCAGGCTGCATTACAGGTATTTTTCTTTCCTGTCTGCATAAAGTTGTCCTGAGAAACAACCTTAATTTTTTTGTGGAGTCAGGAAAAAAGATTTATTAAAGAACTCCTGGTGGAATTTGCCTAGACTATTGCTGCTGCTGTCAGTGTTGACACTGAAACATTTTGGGTTCAGAGGTCCACAAGAACTGATGCAGGGATCTTGCAGCACCTTACTTGGCAAGATGTCCTGCCAACTGACCCATATCTGCAGCTGCTCTGCTAGGCTGCAGTTGAAACTTGCAGCCTGTGGAAGTCTTGGGGCTTCTGGGAGTGGTTGTGGGGGGTTGAGAGGGTTTGCTTTTTGTTGCTGTTGGTTTGATTGGGATTTTGGTTTGGTTTGGGCTTGGGTTTTGGTTTGGTGGGGATTTTTTGGGTTTGGTTTGGTTTGGTGTTTGGTTTTGTTTTGTTCTGTTTTGTGGAAGGGTAGGCAGGGCTCTAAACTGGAACAAAATAAAAGGTCACAGTATTGAGTCTTCCCTGAAGTGGAATTGGCTTTTTCTTCTGAACTGCTATCAGAGACTGTTTATGTGGACTTGAGCCATGTTACCTCCTACATCTGATTTTGAGCTAAGCTGAAGGATAAAGCAACTGTGAGTAGAGGCCATGGCCCCTTCCCTTTTTCTTCTAATATATGATTCTGAGCCCCTGAGACAGCCTTTACAGAAGTCTATATGCAGGAGTAGTCCTCCTGATGAGCAGGTACATGCTTCAGTGTTCCTTCCATGTTCATGTCATTAGTTAGATCAGGAAAATACACAGACAATTGACTGTAGATTGTGGATAACAGTAGGAAAGGGAGCAACAGAAAGTATCTCCATTTGAATGCTGTAATCAGGGCATGGAGAAGAAACAGGAGCCAGCTGTAGCCATTTTTGAAGGACAAATTCACTTCAAGAAGACAAATCATCAAATGTACCCTTAAATAACCCAAAAGTTTTCTTACTTGTTGAGTTACTGTGGGTTTTGTTGCCGTCCTATGCAGAGACAGCAGTAAATGACTATCCTGGATTTAAGATTGAAATGACCTCTGCAGGCCTAAAATATCCAAGCTAGTAGGTTCCTTTGAGTTGCTTGGGCTTTCTAGACTGTGCAAAGGTGAGTGTTCCGAAGTGTTCCGAGTGATAAACCAGCAGCAATACAACATACTTCTTTGCATTCACAATTTTAGTTTGATATTCATGGTGTGAGTAACTGCCAAAGATAAGAATACAATGGTAAGTAAGCTGGAGCACATCAGGAGGCAGAGCTTCTACTCACAGAAAGTCACTGCTTTGAAGGCTTCTGTGGGGGAGACATTAAGTTAAAATTTTGATCCCACTCTGGGCTAAAGTTAGAGAATGGACAATGAGTAATGGGATCCTGCTCACTTCATCCCCTTTGCAGTCAGGATAGGATTCAATGCTGGTATTGTAGCATTTCCTATCATCTTCCTGTGAAGTCCAGGTAAATACACTGGGGCTTAGCTTCAATCAGCTGGGATGCTTTTGTTTAAGTAGGTGGGTGCTCTCACCAGCCATCCTCTTTTTCTATAACATGTACTGGGACAAAACACTTTTTTTTTGGCTTTGCTGTTTGCCTTCTGGCTCCCTTATGCCTTTACTTCTTAAAAACAAACCATTTCAGAATATCACTGCCCCTCTTTCTGTGAACACTAAGGCACATGACTGCCTCTATGCCTCTAAAACAGAGTTGGCAAACAGTTTAAGAAAGATATTCTTCTCTGCTGCATGTTTTCACAGGTCCTTCCACAAGGATTTCTTCACAGGTCCTCTTCCACCTGAAATAGAATAGAATAGAATAGAATAGAATAGAATAGAATAGAATAGAATAGAATAGAATAGAATAGAATAGAATAGAATAGACCAGGTTGGAAGACAACTTCAGGATCATCATGTCCAACCTATCATCCAACACCACCTAATCAACTAAACCATGGCACCAAGCACCCTATCAAGTCTCCCCCTGAACACCTCCAGTGATGGTGACTCCACCACCTCCCCAGGCAGCCCATTCCAATGGGCAATCACTCTCTGTGTATAGAACTTCTTCCTAACCTCCAGCCTAAACCTCCCCTGGCGCAGCCTGGGACTGTGTCCTTTTGTTCTGGTGCTGGCTGCCTGGGAGAAGGGACCAACCTCTGCCTGTCTTCACCTTCCCTTCAGGTAGTTGTAGACAGCAATAAGGTCACCCCTGAGTCTCCTCTTCTCCAGACTAAGCAACCCCAGCTCCCTCAGCCTCTCCTCACAGGGCTGTGCTCCAAACCCCTCACCAACTTTGTTGCCCTTCTCTGGACTCGTTCCAGCAAGTCAACCTCCTTCCTAAACTGAGGGGCCCAGAACTGGACACAGGACTCAAGGTGTGGCCTAACCAGTGCAGTGTACAGGGACAGAATGACCTCCCTGCTCCTGCTGGCCATACTGTTCCTGATGCAGGCCAGGATGCCATTGGCCCTCTTGGCTGCCTGGGCACACTGCGGGCTCATGTTCAGCCTACCATCAACCAGCACCCCCAGGTCCCTCTCTGCCTATAACCTTATAGCAGGTGGTACATGCAACCTTCTTCTGTGCAATTCCTCTTGCAGCTTGTATTCATTTTGAGGGTGACTGCTGTGACCAGTCTGCTGGGTAAAACTTCCTGACCTGCATTATCCAGCTTCTTATACATGAAGTGCCCTGTTTGAGATGTAACCTTCATTTAGTTAAAAAATGCCATTTATCAGGATGAAGTGAGTGCCAGTCATGAGGATCTACTGCACTCTACTCTTTGTGGTAGTGGTGGCAGGTTCCAGCTCCCCATTAATATAATCATCTTTCCCTTTTAGTGGTTACAATCCAATCAGGAAGAAAAAAACCAAACCAAACCAAAACTCCATGAGTCTTTCTAGTACCATTCCTCCCCTCCCTCTGGCTGCTAAGACATTTTTCTGAATGGAACACTGTTCATAAGACAGTTGAGGGTAAAGCAGCTTATACATTTGTGGATCTGCAATGTTCAGTAAGGTGTGCTATGATCCACCATCTTAAGTGTACAGGTTTAGGGAAATGCTTTTGTCTGACTTCTAATCTCTTTTGGCATCCTGACAATGAAAGGGGAAGGTCAGATGCACGAAGTAGGTGATGTGTTTTGGAGGAAAGCAGCATCATGGCACAAATAGGAGAGTATCTGTCCTGAAGTATGAGTTGATGTATCTCTTCAAAGCCTGGCACTGACTTATACATTGTTTTATAAAGAGCACCCAGATTTACCACTACTTCCACAAGGCTTCAACCATTATCTCATTGAGAGTGAGATAAATTTTTTTGTAACCTCACCAAAGCTATGTAATAAATATCCCCTTGTAAGTGTTACAGCAGATGCTATGTAATTTTCCATCTTCACACCATGAACAAAAAAATCTTCTCACCTCAGACAGTGAATTTGCTTGTGCAAAACTTTCATTATGGATTGTGGTGGACCTCTTTTTTCTAGGATTCTGCTGTCAGGGTTTGTATGTCCTGCTAGGCTCGTGAAAGCCGTGACTGGGGAGACAGACAAAAGAAGTTTACTATGTAGTGCTGTATTAACACAATGATAGGCCCAGCTACTACAGTGGGCTTGCCCTATAAATGGTAAAAATGGACACAAGGAAGAAAGAGAAAGACACATGGAGGCACAGCAATTGACTCAAGTTTTCACTGCCTGTCCAGCGACTTTTATGATTCTTAGCCCTGTCTATAGCTTGCATTGCCTCCTGTGGCAGTACTGGCCCCAGTATATATGTATTCATAAACAGCAAAGTGGGAAACCACAAATTCTGAGTATCTTCTGTTTTCTAAAAGTACTTTTTGGAATGGTGCATATCTGTGGTAGAAGAAGTTCTGGAGGCAAAGCAACTGTTCTGCAGCCACTCCTTTATTTATGCCCTTGGCCTTCCCAGTATGCAGGTGTTCATGGTCTTTCTGCTCTGTAATGTGATGGGTCCTAATAAAACAGATGTCTTATTATTATTTCATAAGAACATTGCCCAAAAGCTTTAAAGACATTGGTATGAAAGAACATTAGAACCCCATGCAATCCATTCATGTGCAAGTTGTCGCCACAGACTGCCCAAAGGTTTTCAGGCAGAGCTCAGGTACATTTGATAGAGAGCTTAAACACAGGTGGTAGTTTCAGGTTTGCCCTCTCTGCCTTCAATTTAGGTAGCTCTTGCTTGCCTTGCAGTTATACAAAGAAGATTTATAGTCTGGCTCTTACTTTCCACTAAGGAGAAGCTTCTGCTTGGAAGAAGCTGCTTGGTCATTACTTCTAATACTAAATTTTTCATGTAAGCATCTGTACAATTGACATAGGGATGATGTTAGACAATCAAAACAAGCACAGAAGCATAACTACAAGTGGAAAAGCTGAAAGTCCACAAGGATCCCTTTTCCCCTAGCAAGGAAAACTGCTGAAAAGACCCTCCTGGAAATATTCGGCCTGGTACTGTAGATCATATTCCTTATTTTATGTGATGATTCTGACTTAAGGCTCAGGCCCTCTTTTGCTCAAGACTGTGGTGGTGTATCTCCTCATATCTTCTGTCAGTCAGGAACCCTCTCCCCCCCACCACCCCCCCCATAATAAATCAAACACAAAGGTGAGTTTGCTGGAAGAAGTACATTTGATAAGAATCTTTAGCTTTCAGTTGCACGCCACACTCGGAGTATATGGCATTCAACAAGTCCAAGTGCCAGGGGCTGCACTTTGGCCACAACCCCATGCAGAGCTACAGACTGGGGTCAGAGTGGCTGGAGAGCTGCCAAACAGAGAGGGCCCTGGGGGTACTGATTGACAGCCACCCAAACATGAGCCAGCAGTGTGCCCAGGTGGCCAAGACCAATGGCATCCTGGCCTGTATTAGGAATAGTGTGGCCAGCAGGAGCAGGGAAGTCATTGTGCCCCTGGACTGTGCATTGGTTAGGCCACACCTTGAGTCCTGTGTCCAGTTCTGGGCCACTCAGTTTAAGAAGGACATTGAGACACTTGAAGGTGTCCAGAGAAGGGCAACAAGGCTGGGGAGAGGCCTTGAGCACAGCCCTGTGAGGAGAGGCTGAGGGAGCTGGGATTGTTTAGTCTGGAGAAGAGGAGGCTCAGGGGTGACCTCATTGCCCTCTACAACTACCTGAAGGGTGGTTGTAGCCAGGAAGGGGTTGGTCTCTTCTCTCTAGCAACCAGCACCAGAACAAGAGGACACAGTCTCAAGCTGCACCAGGGGAGGTTTAGACTCGAGGTGAGGAGGAAGTTCTTCACTGAGAGAGTCATTCATCATTGGAATGTGCTGCCCAGGGAGGTGGTGGAGTCACCGTCCCTGGAGGTGTTCAAGAGGGGACTGGATGTGGCACTTGGTGCCATGGTCTAGTCATGAGGTCGGTGGTGACAGGTTGGACTCGATGATCTTCGAGGTCTCTTCCAACCTTAGTTATACTGTGATACTGTGACATTTATATACAGTGTGATATTTGGATCAAGGTGACTCCCTTTCCTGAGTGCTATACAGGTAGTGTTACTACTGTACAGATTATAAATGTATGGAACTGGGGAAGATAAAAAGGCACAGGTGCAGTGATTTCTGTAAGAGTCACCTCACAGACGTTGTTAACATGACATAATACATGCTAGACAGCAAGTCATGAAGGTAGTTGGAGTATTTTGTGGCTTTAGCAAACTTGTTTTTTTAAACTGGGACTTCTAAAAAGTTGAAGTCGTTCATTTTTAGACATTTCTAGTAAATTCCTTCATGGAAAATAAACTTTTTGTGATTTATCCTGTGATAAATTGCAGTGTGATTTCATTAAATGGGGTGACAAGGCCAACTTTGAAGTTTGGGCTTTTTTTTTTTAATAGTAAAAACGCTTAGCCTTGTTTTTTATCTAGAAAAAACCCAAAATGCTAAAGCCTTTGACAATGAAAGCCTTGCCAGCAAGACTGACATGCGGTGTTCAGAAGGTACAGATCACCCACCAGAGGCTATCGTAATGGAGCTTATAAAAAATGGCTACAGGATGCCATAAAACTCACTAGATGGAGCTCTAAGGTACCAGGTAAGCCCTCTGGGGACCTACACGGAAGAAACGCTCAGTGTATCCACGGGAAGTTTCGAGCATGGGATTCTCAATTGCATCTCAGCGTAGATCACACGAATTAAGGGACTGGAATTCAAGTAATACCACTGCCCTATCCCTAAAGAATTAAGGATGGGGGCAAACATTCGGAATTCAAACAGGTTTTGTGCCATGCACCAATCGTTTTGTTGTATGAAGAAGAAAGATACCACTGTGGACTTTTACTACCCAACATTTCTTACATTGCCTTCCCTTCTCTTCAGGCTGAAAGATAATGGTGCAACTCTCTTGGTAAGCATGTTGTACAGAAGCATGCATGCATCTACAACTATCTGAAGGGAGGTTGTAGACAGACAGATGTTGGTCTCTTCTCCCAGGCAAGCAGTACCAGAACAAGAGGACACAGTCTCAGGCTGCGCCAGGGGAGGTTCAGGCTGGATGTTAGAAAAAAGTTCTATACAGAAAGAGTGATTGCCCATTGGAATGGGCTGCCTGGGGAGGTGGTGGAGTCGCCATCACTGGAGGTTTTTAGGAGAAGACTTGACAGGGTGCTTGGTGCTGTGGGTTAGTTGCTTGGGCGGAGTTGGATTGGTGATGGGTTGGACGCGATGATCTTGAAGGTCTCTTCCAACCTGGTTTATTCTATGTATTCTATGTATTCTATGTATTTGGGAGGAACTTGACAAAAAGAGACATGCCAGACTACACCAAAGGCGTACTTATTATCTGTATGACCACATGCTCCAAGCTGCATGGTGTAATGGACTCACTTGAGGGAGGGGATGCCGTCCAGAAAGATTGATAAGTGGACCAGTGCAAACTGCATGAGGTTCATCAAGTCAAAAGTGCAAGGTCCTGCATCTGGGTCAGGCCAGTCCCAGGCACAAATACAGCCTGGGTGCAGAGTGACTTGAGAGTAGCCCTGCAGAAAGACTTGGGGGTATTGATTGACGAGAAGCTCAACATGAGCCGTCAGTGCACTCACGCAGCCCAGAAGGCAAATCGTATCCTAGACTGCATCAAGAGCAGTGTGGCCAGCAGGCCAGGGGAGATGATTCTTCCCCTTTATTCTGCTCTTGTGAGACCCCATTTCAAATATTGCACCCAATTCTGGTGTCTCCATCATAAGAAGAACACAGAACTGTTGGAGTAAGTCCACAGGAGGGTCACAAGGATGATCCAAGGACTAGAGCATCTCTGCTGTGAGGATAGGCTGAGGAAGTGGGTGTTGTTCAGCCTGGAGAAGACTCTGGGGGGACCTCATAGCTGCATTCCAATACCTGAAGGGAGCCTACAGGAAAGCTAGAGAGGGACTTTTCATAAGGGCGTCTTTCAATAGGACAAGAGGGAATGGTTTTAAGCTGAGGGAGAATAGGTTTAGACTGGATCTTAGATGATGTTCTTCAGTACAATGGTGGTGAGACTCTGAAATAGGTTGCCCAGAGTGGTTGTGGATGCCCCCTTCCTGGGGGTGTTCAAAGCCAGGTTGGATGAGGCCTTGAGCAACCAAGTCTTAGCTGAGAGGGAGGTTGGAGTAGATGATCTCTAAGGTCCCTTCCAAGCTAAACCATTCTATGATTGATTCTATGTCACACAAGGCTGCAGAACTAGGAGGAGTTACAGCAACCTAAAGTAGCAAACCTTTTCAGTAAGGGGTTCTATGAAAAAACAAAACAAAAAACCCCAAAAAAGGTGTAAATCCAAGAGGGATGCAAAGTCATTAAAAGGGATGCCTGCAAGCTATTGCAGTATGGAAGACTTCAGGGTCACAAAATTTGCTTGTGGGGGCAATTTTCTCATGTTTGGGTTTAAAACCAAACCCTTCAGGGTGGTGGTGACAAGGGCACTTAAAGACACGTTTGCAGCAGGGGCAGTTCCAGCTTCCCTGATGTTTTTGGGGAGAGCATCTCAGCCAGGCTGGGCCCAGTGCAAGGTCGTGCGAGGCACTTGCAGAGCCACGGCTGCCTCGAGTGCAGCAGGGCTTGGAGAAGAAAGGCTAAGGGGAAGGCTGGCCAGAGCGGCTGGCTGGAGAGAGGCAAGCAAAGTCCTCACAACTGGTAATGACGAGGCGAGTTGGAACGGCAGCTGCAGCAGTCAGGCGAGGCTACGAGGAAGGCAAGGGGAAGACATATGAAAAGTTCTCTTCTAGTCTGAAGAGGGAAGAAAAAAATCCCTCTCAGCGGTTGTCAAGGAGATGGGCGGCCGGGTTCGCCGGACTGTCTGCCTTCAAAGCCCGGAGGAGGGGCGGGGGGGAGCCATTTCCTCCAGGCCATTCTCCCAGCCTCTACGAGGGGCAACGGGGTTGTGGCCGCCAGAGCCGCCCCCGGCCGCGAGGGGGCGCCCTCCTGAGGGGCGAGGCGGGCACTAACGGTCGGCCCTCGCGCCCTGAACCCTGAGGGGGAGCACAGCCCGGGGCTCGCGCCGCCGGTGCCGAAGCCTGGCAACGGCGCCAACGGCTCTCTCCGGGCTTCCTACCTGCGGGGAGACGCGGGCGTCACGCCGACAAGCACACACGGCCGGACTAACAGGCAATACTCTCGAGTCAAGGAAAGAGTTTAACCCCCTTTACCTAGCCCCCACCCCGGGCCGCAACAGGGTTCAGGGGCAAGTCGCGGCTGGGCAATGGGGACGGTTGGGCGGGGAGGGGCGGCCTAACCCTGCCCCGCCCCGGCTGCCGGCACCGCCCCCGCCGCGGGAGCCCCGGCGAATCAGCGGGGCGCTGTCAGGGCGTCAGCGCCGGCGGCTCCGCGCGGCCGGCCCCGAGCGCGTTCCTTATCGCAGACAGGCACCGGGGGCCGGGGATCGCATCATTATCATGGGCACTGTTTGCTTTTCGCGGCGCTGCTGTTTGCTTTTCGCTCTCGCCTGGGCCGGCAGGTTGGCGGGAGGAAACGGGGGCGCAGGTAAGAGGAGCGGGGGGAGGGGGCTCTGCTGCCGTGCCGCCTCTCTCAGGCTCGGGCAGCGCGGAGCCGCGGCCCCGGGGGGGAACTCGTGTTTGTCCGCTCTCCTCTGCCTGATGCAAGGTGTTGAGGAGGAGGTCACTTCTTGCCGCTAGTAGTGCCGGGGGTGGTGGAAATTGTGGTGGACAGGCTTTTTCTCGCGTGTCTGACGCTGCCGGAGTCCTGAGATGTCTGGAGGGAGCGACGGGGAAGAAAAAGTTACTTTTCTTTAAGTGCCTAAGAGATGTGCCTGTGCTGAACCCTTGAGACTCCGCAGGGGAAGCCTTGGCTCTTACATCGTCAGATTTTCCCTGTCTGCCCATTAGCCAAAGACCTGGTGTTTCTTAACAACCGCACTCCTATATGAGTAATAGCAGTGATGATATTAAGCCTTTGCCCCGGTGTTTAAAAACAAACAAACAAACAAAAACCCCAACACAAACACCACCTCCCCCACCCCACCCCCACCCCCCCTACCCCGAAGCCCATCTGCCTAGGAATGTTGTAAGCCCAAAGTAATTTCTTGAAGATGTGTATGTATGAAGTTGTGCTGGAAGAAATAACTTAAGGTGAAGCTGGGGATGGGGGCCAGGAAATCCTTTTTTCTCAGATACGAGTTTAGATGCAACAAAATGAATGAGGTCAGCATAGAAGTTCTTAAAAGTATAAGAAATGCCTTGTGAGATGTGGAGCAGAGCTGAGGCTCATATTTGGTTTTGCCCTTTCATTTGTCTCATTGGCATTCACGCCTGACTCCCAGGCATCCTCTTGTTGCTGTGAGATGTCCCCTTTGGTTCAGTGCAGTTTGAATTTTTGACGGCATTATAAAGAGTACAGCTGTCACTTTTGCTGATCTTCATGGGAAATGGGTGCTAGTTTAATGAGTCAAAAGTATGAACCGAAGCATTAAAAAAGAAACAAACAACCCCCCCCCCCAAAAAAAAACCCAAAACAAACACCCAAACAACCCCCCCACCCCACCCCCCTCCCCAACAAACTAACAAAAAATGCCTTTCTTTTTGTGCTTGACTGGATCTGTGTCTGATCTGGGTAACACCCTCGGAACCCCTAAACTTAAGTTATAGCTAGGTATGAACTGGTTCAGTGGTTAAAATAAACTCTTGGACACGAAAGAAGGAAACATTACAGCAGCCCAGCTTTTCTCCAGAAAATAACAACGCACTGCGTTCTGTTCCACTATTTCTTTAAAAAAACCAACCAACTAACCAAACAATACAGAGTCCAGGCTGGAATCTCTGAGGTGCCCCGCGGGGCCGTTCTGGTCTGCACCTCTCCGCTGTGTGCCGTGCCACAATATCTGATTCTTCTCTCCTCTCTAAATAGCTCCCTCCTGTCCTCGGTGACTTTGGAGGATCCCTCTGTTATCACTGGAGATGGCATAGTAAGCACTTCTGAAACAATTAGCTTTGATTTCCAGCTAACAATAAAACTGTTTTCACTTTAATGCACCCTTTCGGAAGATCTATTAATCTAATTGGCATTAAACTAATTGCGTATGTCTCTCGTTGGATGATCCCCAGTCCCTCCGCAAAACCCTTCTCTTGTCGGTATTTCCTAGAAATAAAGTGGGGACGGGTGTGTGGGGGGGGGGGGGGGGGGGGGGGGGGGGGGGCTGTGCTCCGTGCAGCTTTCCTAGTTGCTACCCGTCTGCTAAACTGTCTCCTCCCGGGAATCCCAGATGTGGCTCTGGCATGAGGAAAAACCTACCTGAGGTGCGTTACGGCCGCGGATGACAGCGGCGGACTCTCTACGGGGCAGCACCGGCCTCGCCGCAGCCCTTCGCTGCGGGTGACAGGGTGCCTGGGGACCGTCTAGGGGTCAGGGCAGGTTAAGCACGGCTTTACATGTTCCCATGTTAACAGCACACCCCATCCCTGAGCAGGTCAGAGCTTTTTTTCTCTCCCCCCCCCCCCGCCCCCCGGCATGTTCACTTCATTAACATTTTCACGACTACCAAATCTCGACTCTCTCTCATCCTCGTCCCTCCCCCCATCCTCTTTAAAGCCGTGGGAGCAAACGAATGCCCGTCACTGAAGTGTTTGTAAAAGCTTCCTACCCTGAAAACAAGAAAAGGAGTCTGGGTTCCCCTTCTCAGAGTCCAGCTCACCAGCAAGACTGCTCCACTGCTGGGACCTTTTCTTTCCAAATGGGTTTTAGTCCGTTTATTGCAGGTTGCTTTTCTCCCCGCTAGCTTACCGAGTTTCATATGGTCGTCCATTTATTTATTTAGCCTCTTAATAATAAAAAGGATTAATGTGGTTTTGCTGTTCAAATATTTCTTTTTCTCATTCCATCACCAGCAGAGTTTATTTAAACTAGGGTCTATCTTTCTAAATCAAGAAGATCTCTTTGCTGGAACGTGCAAGTGGACTTTTTCTCCTCTTTTAGGTCGTTTAAACACTCTCTTGTTTTACTAAGATGCAGATCTCCAGCACCAGACCGGTAGAGCAGATGTTGATTTCTTACATGTCTAATGGTTTCCTAATGCAGAAACGTGGGGACCGAGCCCCCCTAGCTTGGTGCAGCAGCGCTTACAAGTTACTTGTAAAGAGTAGCACGTTGGTTTCTTCAGTTACCTAAACTTAGATGTTCCCATTTCCAGGGCGACACTTGAAAGGCAGGCAAGCAAACTGGATTTGAAGGGTTTTCTATGTCGCAGGTCTCCCTTCTTATCTGCCTTCGTTCTGTGCTTCCAGATGTTGACGAATGTGCAGAAGCTACGGATGACTGTCACATCGATGCAATTTGTCAAAACACGCCAAAAGCCTACAAATGCATCTGCAAGCCGGGCTATAAAGGCGAAGGGAAACAATGTGAAGGTAAGGACAGCTCTATTCCTCCCCTCCCTCCTCTTATTTGTTTGCTCTTTAAAAGCTTTTGTAAATAGCTGAATTCCTGAAACGATTAATGCAGATTTACAGCTGCTTAACCTCAAATCTCCGTATTTATTGGCAAGCATCCCCCCGCTGCTTTGGCTAATTGTCCGGCATCGCAACCATCGGGCCCTTCAGCCTACTCTAAAATCAAAAGTGTAAGGGGTGGGGGTGGGGAGGGGGAGAGGGGGGAAGGAGAGGGTCGTTCTCCAATCAGCCGACTCCCGGGTCAGCCCCAGCTAGTCTCTGGCCGGGCCCGGCCCGCTGCCGCCTGCAGCTCGAAGCGCCGAGCACGTGGGCCCGCCCCCTGCCAGAGAGCGGGACGATAAAGGGCTGCCCGCCGGGAGCAGTCGTGCTTGCGGGTGCCCGTTCCCGCCGGCTGCACGCGTCCGGGGAGGCCTCACGACTTCTCCCGCAGCTAGGCTAGCCGGCAGAGCTCCGGCAGCCGGGACCTCCTCCGCTTCAGCCGCGGGGCCGCGCCCGCCGCCGTCTGACCGGCGGCCTCCACGCCCTCACCCGGTCTCGCTCCTTGGGTCCCTTAGAATCACAGGGATACTCGCGCCTTTCGCCTGGCTAACGTGGGATTTATCGTCATCCTTCTCACACAGCGACAAACTCATTCCTCCTCGGCCAGTTACAGTAGATGTTTTCCTGTCCCAACGGGAACAGGACACTGTTTGACCCTGTGCATGTGTCAGTCACACATTTTTGAGTCTGAAACAGAGTTTTGAAAAGAACTATTCCAAATTATTGCAATTAGCATTAAAGAAGGTGTTTTACTTATGCATGTCCTTACATAAATCCTTGCACTTTTATTAGGCACTGTGTATACTCGTATTTCCGATTTTATGAGTTCCATCTTGTTTATTGAGCCTCAGCAGAGACATTGTTCTCTGGTGAAAAAATTGAATATTGTAATCACAGCAGATTGTCTTACAAATTAAATAGGCATTTTTTTTTCTTCCTTTTTTTTTTTTTTTTTCCTTTTTAAAAAATGCTACTGGTAGATTCTTAGCAGCTATAAAATTCTCCTTGCAGTTTTCTCTCTTTCCACAGCAGACTGAAACTTTTTCAAAATGTGTATGGCCAGTCCATTGAAAGGATTAAAGACTCAGCAATGACTTTGCTGAAGTCTACAAAAATTTGAAACCACGTATTATTCCCCATGGACTTCCAAAGTGTTTGTTCAAGTGCCCTCATAAAGCATTTTTGTGGTTGTCATATTTTTCTGTCTTGGACTGAAATTGACAGAGACAAATTCCTACTGTCCACCTCTTGGTGCTCTAGCGTCTCTGAGCTGCTATTCATTTGGAAGTCAGATTTTTCTTTCTTGCAAACAGAATAATCATTCAGCACCACTTTTTCCTCTATTCATCCCTTCCAGGGAAAGAAATCTGTGCAGAGGAACTGCACTCAAGGCCACAGCTGTGGAGGTTAAAGAATTCTCAGACTTTATACTTCTTGTATTGGCTTTCCACATCAAAAGTTTCCTTAGGCTTTAACTACTTATATTTTAGCTGTTTTGAGCTCTAATAGTAGACCTGGCTGATACTTGTGCTTATTTTATACACATATTTCTCTTTGCCCGATTTACCTTGGCTCAGTAATAAAGAGAGCCCAATAAGTGCTATAAAATCAGATTTCACTGTGGAATGATGTACAGAGTCATATAATTTCTGTGGCTGGTGTCAAACTCTTATGTGATGGAATTTAGTGTCTGACAAGCTTGATAAGTAAAGTAAGCTGGGGCAGATTGCAAGACTGTGTGGATGTTAATTGGTTGGTGTTAGGTGAATGTAAAATTTCTCAAACGTGTATTACAATGGGTGATACATAACTTTATTTTTAAACTGCTTCAATAACACTTCTAAAGATTTTGCATGAACTCTAGGTCTTAAATTTGTAATTAATACAAAATTTTGGGATGAGCAGAAAACTTCAGATATTTATGATGCTTCCTTTCTGGAGCTTATTTAGATTACCTATTTAGTACCTCTTAGACTGATCCCAGAATACTTTGATACCTGATAGTGTGTTCGTTTTGTGAATGAACTCAAAACTGTAGAGCTGAAGGAAGGGTCATACAAGACAGTGGCAAACCTAAGATCTGCCTCAGGTCTGCTGTTCACATAGACTGAGTTTATTTTGCATCTTGAGATCAAGTATTCAAAATCTACAGACATGAACAGATAAGCAGTATTGATATTCGTGTTGTTACTTAATATTCTGTCACAAGAAGACATGTATAATTAGACTTTAAATCATCTTTTCAGATAAAAGTGACTCTTCTTATAATAACAAATATTAAATACACTGAATAGTTTTCATAGTGCCAAAACCAAAGCTGGATCACTAAATGATTCTAGGTGCTTGTAACTGAGCTTTTCTAGGTGCTTATAATGGAGCTTTTCCGACTAAGCTTTTTGATCATTGAACCTAGCTACTGATGGGAAAAGGATGTCTTTTCTACAAATAATATGCCTCTTAAGTTTGTGGCAAACTACCTATATTGGTTCATATCTTAAGAACGTTAACTATAGCACAGCTAACTGTCTTATGGTGCAGGCTCTCAGATACAGACAGATTTTCCTAGACAAGTATTGCAATAGTGCAGCGAGCTTAAAAATATGATGCAGTATGATCAAATTTATGCTAAACAATTTTAGTGAGCTGCCAGTCTAGGTTTTGCTGAGGCATTGCAATGAATTTAGAAAGGTGTGCATTTAATTTACTTTAAACATCACTCTTAAATAGTGCTTTCAATCATGTAAAATCCATTTTTAGAGCTAGAGCATGGGAATTAACATAACTTGACTGATTCTTACGGTTTATAAAAGCAATGGAAAACATATTTGTACAAATCTGTCCAGGATGTGAATATCTATTTTGTGTACTCTTGTGTATTTTTGTTTTTTACTTAAAAAGAGTAATTTTTAAAAACAATGGACCTTTCAACTAACTCAGCAAACATGGAGCTCAGGCACTTATGCAAGATCTTGTGCATATTTTTGCTGCTTTGACCTAAAGGATGGGGAGGAATACATACGGCAGAGACGTTCTCTTAAGGACATGTGGTGGGCTCTAGCAGCAAACATACTGAAAGGAAACATTTTCTTGACAGTCAGTTTAAATCCTTTAGCAGGGAATTGATTTCTGAACTTTACTTTTCTCCCCAAATGTCTTTTCGACTGGATTCCTCCTGAGTTTCTGAGGACTGGAAATAACCTCTCAGTTCCCAGATCTATCCCACATTTTTGCTTTCTCTTTTGGTGGGCAGCCTTCTTGCCTGAACCAGATGACATATTTCTATTTGCAGAGCACAATTGTTTCTTCAGACAGAAGGGCTGTTCTTTCTGTGTCCTGTCTCCTGATTATCTCTGTTCAGTTCACCTTTATTCTTCAACCAGCTGTCTACTATGCTTTGTCCGACCATACATTCAGCATTGCCATGATGGTATTTCCCTATGTCACATAATATACCAATGTCATTTGACCACAAATTCTCTAGCTGGTGTTTTCATAGGACAGAAAATTGTTTCCATTTAAGGTAATCTTAAAAATATATGTATTTGCTTTTGATTGTCCATTTCTATTCAACATACAAAGTTTATTCATTGATAACTGTTTCAGGTGCCATGGCAGGCCTACTACTACCTGGAAAAATCTTCCCTGTTTTGATTTCAGTTAGTATCTCAAATGCAGTGCCCTGCACTGAGCTGCAGGCACTCTTTTATGCTCCCTAGGTCTTTGTCTTTACCTTTACATTGATTTTTGGTCTCCCCACAGGTTGGTATCTCAATAAAATTGTTAGTTGGAAGATTGCATCAAAGAAATGGAAATTCCAGGGGGTTCAAAAGGATTCCAAGTCTTGAGGTTTCATAGGCCTTGACAGGGCCTCCTTTGTCCCTGGAGCCAATGTGTATTTACTATTGTAGGGTACTCTGTCATTGAACAGTTTATGAAGGGGGTTAGCTCTAAAACCTGGTTAACTGGGACCTGTTGCTTCTGGGTTGCAAAACTTTGCTATGAGCTTTCCCATATTGAAGAAGATTTCTCTCTTGTTGTGTCGGTTTTAGGGGTTTTGTTTGTTTGTTTTGTTCCTCCTACTGTCTTTCATGATATTTGCATAACTATTTATCAGTTCTTTAAGTAATTGGTTTCATACAGGGGTTGTTGCTGATTTTGCACCAGTGGGGCAGTGTTCTAGTGTTAATCAAGACTGGAAGGCCTCTCACCCCACCAGGGTAGAATCATCATGCTTGCCTTGCTCCCTAAAATATCTGTACACCAATGCACACAGCATGGGGAACAAACAAGGAGGAGTTAGAAACCCATGTGCCATCAAGGGGTTATGATCTGGTGGCAATTACAGAGATGTGGTGGGACAGCTCACATGGCTGGAATGTGGTCATGGATGGAGATGTCATTTTTAGGAAAGACAGGTCAGCAAAGTGAGGTGGTGCAGTTGCTCCGTATGTGAGGGAGCAACTGGAATGTATTGAGTTCTGTCCAGGGGTGGATGAGGGGCAAGTTGAGAGTCTGTGGGTATGAATTACGGGGCAGACGAGCATGACTGATACTGTTGTGGGTGTTTATTGCAGAGCACCTGATCAGGATGAGGAAGTTGATGAGGCCCTCTACAGGCAGCTGACAGCAGCCTCACAATCACAGGCCCTGGTTCTCATGGCGGGTTTTAACTACCCAGATATTTGCTGGAAGGCCTACTCAGGTAGCCATCCACAGTACAGGAGGTTCCTCCAGTGTATTGGTGATAAATTCTTGATGCAAATGGTGGATGAGCCAACTAGGAGAGGAGCACTGCTGGGCCTGATACTAGCCAGGAGGGTCTGGTTGAAGCGGTGAAGGCTGACTGCTGCCTTGGCTGTAGCGATCATGAGATGGTGTGGTAGGAACAGAATATAAAGCAGGATTGCAACCCTGGACTTCAGGAGGGCCAACTTTGGCCGTTTCAAACAGCTGCTAGGAGAAATCTTATGGGACAGGGTACTAGAGGGCAAAGGGGCCCATGATAGTTGGTTAATATTCAAGGACCCCTTCTTCCAAGCTCATGATCAGAGCATTTCAACACGTAGGAAATCGAGAAAGGGGGGCAGAAGTCCTGCATGGTTAGGTAGGGAACTGCTGAGCAAACTCAAATAGAAGAAGAGAGTCTGTGGACCATGGAAGGAGGGGCCGGCCACTTGGGAGGAGTATAGGATTGTTGTCAGAGGATGTAGGGAGGCAACTAGGAATGCTAAGGCCCCCATGGAATTCAACCTTGCAAGGGAGGTCAAGGACAACAGAAAGGACTTCTTCAAATACACTGCAGTAAAAACTAACACTAGAGGCAATGTAGGCCCAGTGCCGAATGAGGTGGGTGCACTGGTGACGGAGGATACAAAGAAGGTGGAGTTACTAAATGCCTTATTTGTCTCTGTCTGTACTGCTGGAGACTGTCCTCAGGAGCCCCAGACCCCTGAGGCTCCAGAGGAAGCCATGACAGAGGAGGAGTTTTCCTTGGTTGATGAGGACTGGGTTAGGGAACAATTAAGTAATCTGGGCATCCATAAATCCATGGGTCCCGGTGGGATGCACCCACAGATGCTGAGCGAGCTGGTGGAGGTCATTACCAGACCACTCTCCACTGTCTTTGGCAAGTCATGGCAGACAGGAGAGGTGCCTGGGGACTGGAGGAAGGCAAATGTCACTCCAATCTTCAAAAAGGGTGAGAAGGAGGACCCAGGTAACTACAGACTAGTCAGCCTCACTTCCATCCCTGAGAAGGTAATGGAACAATTTATCCTTGGTGCTGTCCTTAGGCATATCAAGGACAAGAGAGTCATTAGGAGCAATCAACATTTTACCAAGGGGAAGTCATGTCTGACCAACCTGATAGCTTTTTGTGAGGATATAACCAGGTGGGTAGATGATGGTAGAGCAGTGGGTTTATCTTGATTTCAGTAAAGCACTCTGGACATTTGTGCTATCAGAATGGTAACTGTACTATCATATGTTGAGGTACTTGCAGTCTTTTTCCTAATGGAAGCACTCATCACAGATAACCAGGCAGGTGGTCATGGTAATCTGTAAATGGAGCTGTTATTCTTCATTACCCCAGTGATAGCATCTCACTGGGTTTAAATATGATACAATCTCAAAATAAGATAACCATTTTTGCCTTGATCACACATACATTCAGCTCCACACCAGTTTATATTTTCTATACACCCATTTGGAAACTCAGGCTAATTGTCCTTTCTGAGCTCTAGTGCTCGTCTAAGGACTGCTTGGCTAAAAGAGGCTTCTCAGAAATTTATAGATAAACACTCTAGCAAGGCATCTTCTAATATGAAGCTGATGTGCTGCTCACTGGGGCTTTTGTCATGGTTCCTAACATTTGTCTGTGTACAGTGGATGAACACTAGCCTGCATTAGGAATAGTGTGGCCAGCAGGAGCAGGGAAGTCATTGTGCCCCTATACTCAGCACTGGTTAGGCCACACTGTGTCCTGTGCTGGGCCCCTCGGTTTAAGAAGGACATTGAGATACTTGAAGGTGTCCAGAGAAGGGCAACAAGGCTGGGGAGAGGCCTTGAGCACAGCCCTGTGAGGAGAGGCTGAGGGAGCTGGGCTTGTTCAGCCTGGAGAAGAGGAGGCTCAGGGGTGACCTTATTGCTCTCTACAACTACCTGAAAGGTGGTTGTAGCCAGGAAGTGGTTGGTCTCTTCTCTCTAGCAACCAGCACCAGAACAAGGGGACACAGTCTCAAGCTGTGCCAGGGGAAGTTTAGCCTGCAGGTGAGGAGAAAGTTCTTCACTGAGAGAGTCATTCACCATTGGAATGGGCTGCCTGGGGAGGTGGTGGAGTCACCGTCCCTGGAGGTGTTCAAGAGGGGATTGGATGTGGCACTTGGTGCCATGGTCTAGTCATGAGGTCTGTGGTGACAGGTTGGACTTGATGATCTTTGAGGTCTCTTCAAACCTTAGTGATACTGTGAAAATACTCAAAATGGAATCTGGAAAAATGTTTGCAGCGATACATCTACATTTTGTTATTTCCGTTGACATTCTGTGATGACTGGCTTTGTCTCTGACACAGTCTCTTGCTGCTGACAGAAAAGCACAGAGTATTACATGGATCACTTCTTAAACTGTTACCTAGAAGCCCTTTTCCAAATTGGGGATTTTAATGTTGTGAAAACAACAGGACAGTGGATTGGGCAAATGTTTGAGACTCTTGCTTCTATCACATGCAATTCTGCCTTCATGCTGCAGGTGCAGTGATGGCCCTAAGCCCAAATTTAAACTACTCATGGTGTTTGCAGCAGTACATGGAAGTTTAATCAGAAATGGTAGAGATAACCCACTCATTATCACTACATCAGCTTTGAGCTGTTATTAAGCAAATCTTAGCAGACAGAAATACATACAGAAAATCTTATCTCCTCTTTCCTTTCATTTAAGCAGTAACAATTCTTTCTCCAGGTTTGATTTTATAATCTTACAATTTTAATCTTGTTCTTTTATATTTCGTTAGAAGAAGCTGGTTTTCACTCATTGGATTTTAATTATACTGTAATCTTTCAGATATCTGCTGTGTTCTTCTCATGCTCTTGTGATGGATGCACATTTCCTCCATGTCCACTATTCAAAAGTGAATCTAAATATTGTGACATAGCTGCTCAGCAGCACAGGCATCTCAGAATTCTCATTTCTCAGCTTCTGTTCCAGTGTCTCACACTGAAGCCTCCTCTTGTCTGCAGGGATAATTAAATACAGGGCATCTGGATGTCTTTTAAATGGAGCAGCCCGTCTGTCAGGGGCTCCATGGTGTCCTACCAATTCACTCTCAGCAATTCTTTCTTAAGTGGACCATCTTTACCAACGATGTTGTGTAGAGTAAACAAACACAAGCCCTATGAGGAGAGGCTGAGGGAGCTGGGGTTGCTTAGCCTGGAGAAGAGGAGACTCAGGGGTGACCTTACTGCTCTCTACAACTACCTGAAGGGAGGTTGTAAACAAGCAGAGATTGGTCTCTTCTCCCAGGCAGCCAGCACCAGAACAAGAGGACACAGTCTCAGGCTGCGCCAGGGGAGGTTTAGGCTGGAGGTTAGGAAGAAGTTCTATACAGAGAGAGTGATTGCCCATTGGAATGGGCTGCCTGGGGAGGTGGTGGAGTCACCATCATTGGAGGTGTTCAGGAGGAGACTTGATGGGGTGCTTGGTTGCATGGGTTAGTTGATTAGGTGGTGTTGGATTGGTTGAGGGGTTGGACGTGATGATCTTGAAGGTCTCTTCCAACCTGGTTTATTCTATGTATTCTATGTATGTAACACTGTTGGATGTTGGTTTCTGAGACTTGGACATCTTGACCTTGTATAACTCTTAAGTGAGTTCAGGCTTGTGTGGTGTGTCTCACTGCTGAGAAAGTGATGACACTGAATAAGGTATTTTAAGTGACTTTTTCCTGATTGATGATTCTTCTAACTGCAATAGAAGGTGAATTCACTGCCTCAGGGGAAGGGTCATCCTCTGGGATCTTGCAAATATTGACTCATCTCAGTCAGAATATTGCTACTGTCTCCATAGTCTTACTGTCATTTCTTGCAAGAAAGTGCTCTGGGAAGTTGGTTTGGTCAAATCCACCAATAATATCCTCTATTACTATCCAACTACATACCTATCAGCAGAGCAAAGGATTTTCTGAATAGCTCTGTGTTCAGGGACTTTTTTCCCCTGAAAACACCATAGATATCTCCCCACTTTGTCTTCCTGTTCTGAAAAGCTGTGCAAAGATGTAATGGGAATGTTTTCCCTAAATATTATTTCATCCTTTGTTCCTATCCTTATTCTGATTTTGTTATTTTCTGTATAACTATTTCACAACTTGATCTCAGTTTAGTGCTTGAGGCTTTGACACTGATCTCATTACTTTTGAACTGGCGGTCCAGTAATCTTGAGGTCTGCAGTGAATATGAGCTACTTAAAGATGTTGTGCTTTCTAATCTTACAATACCTTAAGAGATTACGTTGATGTTATGTGTTGAACTTCATGTCACCCTCCCATACTGGCTGTGTTCTGCATGAGATCTGTTGCTACAAGTCTGTAATGCTGGTTTTGTCCCATTGGGCTGCAGTAGCCCATCTGAGTGCAGAGGAAGAGATACTCTGCCATCTCCCAATTTTGTGGTGCTTTGTATTTCAGTGTCAAATCAGCATTCCCAGTTTTATTCGCATGGATTATAGCTGGACTCTGAGTAAGCCATCATGCTGATTTCATTTGAAGCAGCTTCCAGAACAAAGTGGTACATCTTGTCAAAAACTGGGGAATATAAACTAGCTTCTTTGATATAAGCAAGTAGCTTTTCATCCATCCATCCATCCATCCATCCATCACAGTATCACAGTATCACCAAGGTTGGAAGAGACCTCAAAGATCATCGAGTCCAACCTGTCACCACAGACCTCATGACTAGACCATGGCACCAAGTGCCACATCCAATCCCCTCTTGAACACCTCCAGGGACGGTGACTCCACCACCTCCCCAGGCAGCACATTCCAATGGCGAACGACTTGCTCCGTGAAGAACTTCCTCCTCACCTCGAGCCTAAACTTTCCCTGGTGCAGGTTGAGACTATGTCCCCTTGTTCTGGTGCTGGTTGCTAGAGAGAAGAGACCAACCCCTCCCTTACTACAACCACCTTTCAGGTAGTTGCAGAGAGCAATGAGGTCACCTCTGAGCCTCCTCTTCTCCAGGCTAACCAATCCCAGCTCCCTCAGCCTCTCCTCACATAGGGCTTGTGCTCAAGGCCTCTCCCCAGCCTCGTTGCCCTTCTCTGGACAACTTCAAGTGTCTCGATGTCCTTCTTAAACTGAGGGGCCCAGAACTAGATGCAGTACTCTAAAATAGAATAGAATAGACCAGGTTGGAAGAGACCTTCAAGATCATCGCGTCCAACCCATCAACCAATCTAACATACTTAAACAACTAACCCATGGCACCAAGCACCCCATCAAGTCTCCTCCTGAACACCTCCAGTGATGGTGACTCCACCACCTCCCCAGGCAGCCCATTCCAATGGGCAATCACTCTCTCTGTATAGAACTTCTTCCTACCCTCCAGCCTAAACCTCCCCTGGCGCAGCCTGAGACTGTGTCCTCTTGTTCTGGTACTGGCTGCCTGGGAGAAGGGACCAACCTCTGCCTGTCTACAACCCCCCTTCAGGTAGTTGTAGAGAGCAATAAGGTCACCCCTGAGTCTCCTCTTCTCCAGGCTAAGCAACCCCAGCTCCCTCAGCCTCTCCTCACAGGGCTGTGTTCCAAACCCCTCACCAATTTTGTTGCCCTTCTCTGGACACGTTCCAGCAAGTCAACCTCCTTCCTGTGGCCTAACCAGTTAGGCCACACCTCGAGTCCTGTGTCCAGTTCTGGGCCCCTCAGTTTAGGAAGGAGGTTGACTTGCTGGAACAAGTCCAGAGAAGGACAATGAAGTTGGTGAGGGGTTTGGAACACAGCCCTGTGAGGAGAGGCTGAGGGAGCTGGGGTTGCTTAGCCTGGAGAGGAGACTCAGGGGTGACCTTATCACTCTCTACAACTACCTGAAGGGAGGTTGTAGATAGACGGATGATGGTCTCTTCTCCCAGGCAGCCAGTACCAAAACAAGAGGACACAGTCTCAGGCTGCACCAGGGGAGGTTTAGGTTGGATGTCAGGAAGATGTTCTATACAAAGAGAGTGACTGCCCATTGGAATGGGCTGCCTGGGGAGGTGGTGGAGTCGCCGTCGTTGGAGGTGTTCAGGAGGAGACTTGATGGGGTGCTTGGTGCCATGGGTTAGTTGATTAGGTGGTGTTGGATTGGTTGAGGGGCTGGAAACAATGATCTTGAAGGTCTCTTCCAACCCAGTTTACTCTGTTCTGTTCTGTTCTATTCTATTCTATTCTATTCTATTCTATTCTATTCTATTCTATTCTATTCTATTCTAACCAGTGCAGTGTACAGGGGCAGAATGACCTCCCTGCTCCTGCTGGCCATACTGTTCCTGATGCAGGCCAGGATGCCATTGGTGTGGCCTAACCAATGCAGAGTCCAGGGGCACAATGACTTCCCTACTTCTGCTGGCCACACTATTCCTAATGCAGGCCAGGATGCCATTGGCCTTCTTGGCCACCTGGGCACACTGCTGGCTCATGTTTAGGCAGCTGTCAATCAGCACCCTCAGGTCCCTCTCTGCCTGGCCACTCCCCAGCCACTCTGACCCCAGCCTGTAGCTCTGCATGGGGTTGCTGTGGCCAAAGTGCAGCACCTGGCACTTGGATTTTAGTTAGTTCCTCTCTTAGTAAATCTACTCATATGATTGGCTAATTTGATGCATCTTTTTTGGTTTAGCCTGATAAAATTGTTTTCTAGAATCCAATTCTAGGAAAGTCAAATTTTCTATATCTGTGCTTTTATTTTTAAATTTTATTTTAAATACTCTGATACCATTGAATACTCAATTCCCACCTTGGCTGTCTTCCGAATTGCTTCAGGGAATGGAATTTCCTAAGGGATGGAGAAGAAGTAGCAAGGAACAAAATACTTCTGAGAACATTCTGTAGTAAACTAGAAATTTGCTATAGTCTCAGTGAATTAACAGCTTGTGATAACTTTTCCCTCTGTGCTTCTTCTATTTCTTGAATAGGGATTTTGTTGTTGCCAAGGTTGAGCCTGAAAGCTATTTGTTTATTTATGCATTTATTTTTCTGACTTTTTTCAGCAGTTTATCCAATAAAAGGAGACTATCCCTTATCTGGGATGACATGACTCATTTAACTGCTAACATTGTCACAACCCATATTGTTTTCTTCTCTGCTTTTTCCTCCCTAACTTCATAGTATCAGTCAGGGTTGGAAGGGACCACAAGGATCATCTAGTTCCAACCCCCCTGCCATGGGCAGGAACACCCCACACTGGATCAGGCAGCCCAGAGCCTCATCCAGCCTGGGCTTAACCACCTCCAGGGAAGGCGCCCCAACCACCTCCCTGGACAACCCATTCCAGGGCTTCACCACTCTCATGGGGAAGAACTTCCTCCTCACCTCCAGCCTGAATCTCCCCACCTCCAGCTTCATTCACAGTATCACAGTATAACCAAGGATGGAAGAGACCCCAAGGATCATCAAGTCCAACCCGTCCCAACAGACCCCACAACTAGACCATGGCACCGAGTGCCACGTCCAATCTCCCCTTGAACACCTCCAGGGACGGTGACTCCACCACCTCCCTGGGCAGCACATTCCAATGACGAACGACTTGCTTGGTGAAGAACTTTTTCCTCACCTCGAGTCTAAACCTCCCCTGGCACAGATTGAGACTGTGTCCTCTTGTTCTGGTGCTGGTTGCCTGGGAGAAGAGACTAACCCCTTCCTGGCTACAACCACCTTTCAGGTAGTTGTAGAGGGCAATGAGGTCACCTCTGAGCCTTCTCTTCTCCAGGCTGAACAATCCCAGCTCCCTCAGCCTCTCCTCACAGGGCTGTGCTCAAGGCCTCTCCCCAGCCTTGTTGCCCTTCTCTGGACACCTTCAAGTGTCTCGATGTCCTTCTTAAACTGAGGGGCCCAGAACTGGACACAGGACTCAAGGTGTGGCCTAACCAATGCAGAGTCCAGGGGCAATGACCTCCCTGCTCCTGCTGGCCCCACTATTCCTAATACAGGCCAGGATGCCATTGGCCTTCTTGGCCACCTGGGCACACTGCTGGCTCATGTTTAGGCGGGTGTCAATCATCACCCCCAGGTCCCTCTCTGTTTGGCAGCTCTCAGCCACTCTGACCCCAGCCTGTAGCTCTGCATGGGGTTGCCGTGGCCAAAGTGCAGCACCTGACACTTGGACTTGTTAAATGCCATCCCATTGGACTCTGCCCATCTGTTGAGTCGGCCGAGGTCCCTCTGCAGAGCCTTTCCACCCTCTAACTGACCAACATCTGCTCCTAGCTTGGTGTCATCTGCAAGCTTGCTGATGACTGACTCAACCCCCTCATCCAGATCATCAATGAAGATGTTAAAGAGGATGGGGCCCAGCACTGATCCCTGGGGGACGCCACTGGTGCCTGGCTGCCAGCTGGCTGTGGCACCATTCACCACCACTCTCTGGGCTCAGCCTCCAGCCAGTTCCTAACCCAGCACAGAGTGCTGCTGTCCAAACCACGAGCTGACAGCTTAGCCAGCAGTTTACTGTGGGGGATGGTGTCAAAGGCCTTGTTGAAGTCCAGATAGACTACATCCACAGGCCTCCCCACATCCACCAGGCAGTCACCTGATCATAGCAGGAGATCAGGTTGGAGAGGCAGGACCTGCCCTTCCTAAATCCATGCTGGCTGGGCCTGAGCCCTTGGCCATCCTTCAGGTGCGCAGTTATTGCCGCCAGGATAATCTGCTCCATCACTTTCCCTGGCACTGAGGTCAGGCTGACTGGTCTGTAGTTTCCAGGTTCCTCCATCCGTCCCTTCTTGTGGATGGGGACCACCTTGGCCAGTTTCCAGTCATCTGGGACCTCTCCAGTGAGCCAGGACTGGAGGAAAATGATGGAGAGCGGCTTGGCAGCTCATCTGCCAGCTCTCTCAGCACCCTAGGATGGATCCCATCCGGTCCCATGGACTTATGGGTGTCCAAGTGGCTCAGCAGGTCCCGGACTAATTCCTCATGGATTTCTGGGGCATTACACTGCTCCCCGACCCTATTACCCAGCTCAGGAGGCCACTCATCCTGGACTCCTACCTTGCTGTTAAACATTGAGGCAAAGAAGGCATTCAGGACCTCAGCCTTTTCCTCATCTTCGGTCACCGTGTTCCCCTCCAGGCCCAGTAAGGAGTGCAGGTTCTTCTTGCCCTTCTTTTTAGTGTTGATATATTTGTAAAATTGCTTTTCATTGTCTTTCACAGAGGTGTTCAGCTTCAGTTCCAACTGGGCCTTTGCCTCTCTAATTTTATTCCTACATAATCTAGCCACTTCCTTGAACATACCTCGAGAAGCCTTCCCTTCCCATTCGCTTCCATTCCCCCTAGTCCTATGACTACCTGAGATCCTGAGCAGTCCCTCCCCAGCCTTCTTGTAGCCCCCTTCAGATACTGGAAGGCCACAATGAGGTCACCTCGGAGCCTTCTCTTCTCCAGACTGAACAGCCCCAACTCCTTCACTCTGTCCTCACAGGAGAGGTGCTCCAGCCCTCTGATCATCCTCCTGGCCCTTCTCTGGACATCTTCCAGCACCTCCAGATCCCTCTTGTAATAGGGGCTCCAGACCTGGAGGCAGTACTCCAGGTGGGGTCTCCCCAGAGCTGAGCAGAGGGGGAGAATCACCTTCCTTGCCCTGCTGGCCACACTTCTCTTGCTGCAGCCCAGGATCTGATTGGCTTTCCGGGCTGCAAGTGCACACTGAGAGCTCCTGTTGAGCTTCTCCTCCCCCAGCACCCCCAAGTCTCTCTCCTCAGGGCTGCTTTCCAGCCATTCCCTGCCCAGCCTGGATTTGTGCCTGGGATTGCCTCGACCCAGCTGCAGGACCCTGCCCTTGGTCTTGTTGAACCTCCTGAGGTTGGCTTGTGCCCACCTCTCCAGCCTGTCCAGGTCCCTCTGGATGGCATCCCTTCCCTCCAGCCTGCACCACACAGCTTGGTGTCATCAGCAAACTTGCTGAGGGTGCTCTCAATGCCACTGCCCATGGCACCCACAGGGATGTTGAACAAGCCTGGTCCCAGGACTGATCCCTGAGGGACTCTGCTTGTCCCTGGGCTCCACTGGGACATGGACCATTGACAGCCACTCTTTGGGTGCAGCCATCAAGCCAGTTCTGTATCCATCTAGTGGTCACCCATCACACCCATGTGTCACCAGCCTGGAGACCAGGCTGTGCTGCGGGGCAGTGCCGAAGGCTTTGCTCAGGTCCAGGCAAACAACATCAGTTGCTGCCCCTCAGCTATTAATGTTGTCACCTGTTTAGAGAAGGCCACCAGGTTGGTCAGGCAGGATTTGCCCTTGGCAACTTGTCTTACCTCTCAGAGCTACTTTCTGGCTGCCCATAATGCTGCTTCAGTGAGCAGCTCCCTTGGTATTCCAGTTTGGAAATCTTCCATTTTTTCTTAGAAAAAAAGAGTATTTGCTCCCAACTTGTTTTTAAAAACAAATTTCCCCCTCCAGAAATGCTGTTTGGATACAAGCAGCATCACATTTTGAATAAACAAATACCATGCTGCTAGAAATATAACTTTATCCTTTAGGAGCATGACATGTAATTCCAATTTGGAAAAAAAAAAGTTGTTTTTTTCCAAGGACAGTTTTCCAAACAGTTGATAAGATCCCAACTGCTGAATGGTTTATGGGTACTCACTGAACTTAGAAATACATCAAACCCAGGGTGGCCTTCTGCAGTGATAAAAACATGGCATTTAAAAAGAACATTTCCTTTCCCCCAAATATACATATTAAATGATCTGCCAGGACAATGCTAGTAAGATGAAGAAGCAGAAATAGAACGTGCTGAGGTCATTTTGTGTGAGTCTGTCCTCCTTTTGTCTTCATTCTTTATACATCTGCCCTATTTTCCTTGTTTTCCCAGCAGTTCTCTTTCCTAGCAGTCTTCATCATGTTGTCATGTGTATTCTGTTACTCAGCTGTCTCTTAATCTTGTAATTTCCCTACTGCAAATCCTTTCCTTTGTCCTCTCCTAGTCTAATTTCATCTACTTCTTCTTCATTCAGTTTTCCTTCCCTTATTCTCTTTCTCAGTGGCTTATTTCAATTACAGCAGTATTATTCTGACAGTCAGTGTCTCACAGCAAGGCCTCTCAGACTGGAGAGCTGGTAGCTGCAAGCTCAGAGGACCTCTTACTGGTCCTTTCCCTTGAGTTCTGTCTTCAAGTCAAAATGGTTCCTGCAGCTCTCCAACTTTTCCCTTTTTCTTCATTTTTCTCCAACTCTTTCCTGACACTTCTCACGAGCTCAGAGCTTACATGTCCCTCAGCACATTTCCTGCTATTGCCACCCCTCTACACCCATGGCTCTTTCCTCAGGTGGCTGACTGGAAAGACATCTTTGGGTGGTTGTTTGCCATCGTTTGTCAGCTCTCCTTTGATTAGGAGGACTGTCTTCATGTCTGACCATCACACTACCAAAATACATGTTCTTTCAGCAGCTCCAGTTTGGCTTAAGGTGTAGGTATTTGTTGAAAATTTCATCTGAAAAAAATTCCACCTTTGCTTTAAAGCAAATACCTTGCATGAAAAATTCTAGTTCGTCCAGAAAAATTTGCAGAGTTACAAGAAACCAGACAGGGTTAGACAGGTGCCCTGGAAATTTCAAAGTTTTTCTATATATATAAGATGCTCAGCAAAAGCAATACTTTACATTACAGTTTGAAGAGCTGTTTGGCTCAAACTCCTTGATACAGCGTAGATATGTAGTCTGTACAGTGGGAGGGAAACTGACAAGCTTACCCAGAGGGTGGTAGCAAATATTTCCTTCCCAATGTGGCAGCCAGTCACTGCTGTTTAATGTCTTCATAAGTGATCTGGATGTTGGGATCAAGAGGACCCTGATGAAGTTTGCATACAACACCAAAATGAGTGGGGAGGTTGACACTCCAGAAGGGAGAGCCCCCCTCCAGGAAGACATGGACAGGCTGAATGAGGGAGCTAGCAAGAGCCTTACGAAGTTTAGTAGGGGCAAATGCAGGGTCTTGCACCTGGGAATACATAACCCAGGAGCACGGCTCAGACAGCGACACACCTGGCTGAGGAGCAGCCCTGTGGAAAGGGACCTAGGAGTCTTTGTGAATAACAAGCTCATCACTGAGTGAACAGTGTACTGCAGCAGCAAAGAAGGCCAACAGGAAGATGGGGGGCATCAATAGGGACATTACCAGCAGAGTCAGTCTCACACTCTACTCAGCACTAGTCAGGCCACACCTGGATCACTGAATGCAGTTTTGGTCCCCACTGTATAGAAAAGATGCAGACAGGCTGGGAAGTGTCCAGAGAAGAGGCACAATAATGATCAGCGGAGTAGAAGCTCTGTCATTGGAGGAAAGGCTGAGAGAACTGGATTTGTTCAGCCTTGAGAAGGCTTGAGGGAGACCTTATTACAGTACATAAAGAGTGTCTATCAGGTCAGGGGAGACTCCCTTTTTACAAGAGTCACATCAGGAAAGACAAGGGGTAATGGGTACAAGTTAGTCCTAGGGAGATTCAAATTGGAATCCAGAAGAAACATTTTCACAATGAGAGCAGTTAGACACTGGAATAATTTCCTAAGAGAAGTGGTGGATTATCCTAGACTGGTCAGTTTTAAGACTCAGCTTGACAGGGTGCTGGACCATCTGATTTAAACTATACTATTCCCTAGAAAGGTTGGACCAGCTGATCCTTGTGCATCCCTTTCAACCTGCCATTCTGTGATTCATTGAAGTACTTGAGCATGAGCTTAATCTTAAGAAGCTGTTAGCTGTTGTCCTTTACAGTAGCTGTGTTTAATTGCTTTATTAAATCAAAGATACTGTCTTGGTTTGCTTTACAGTGCGCCTTCTCTGGTGCTGTAGAAGGTCACAGTTTTTCCTTCAGTGATCAAGAAATGGGAAAAAAAATAATCTGTATCTATTAATAAGCTGCTAGAAGACTTTTATTTTGCAGGGGCTTTAGATGTGTGGACTTAGTGCTTCATATGTGAGCAGTTGGGCACTGTAAGTTCCATAGATAACATCAAATTCAGGACTGCTTTCACAGATATTCATGATGTTTTAACACAGCGAGCAAAGGCACAATCAGAGATATAAAACAGATGAAGTGACCTTTAGATCATTGTGATTCCTGTGATGTTTGTTAAGCAGATGAGCTGTTAGAGAATATAAAAGCCTGCTTTCATTTACTCTCTCAGTTTGAGATTGCAGAACTCGGAGCACCATTGTTTCTGTGTCTCAGTTTGTGTGCAACACTGTCAGTCTTTACATTTAATGAGGCACCATGCTCATAGAACATAAAAATTGTAACTGGGAAGAAAAACAGAACAAAACAGAGTGATGCATAATCCCAGTTTGGCTGGTCGATGGTAGGCTGAACATGAGCCTGCAGTGTGCCCAGGCAGCCAAGAGGGCCAATGGCATCCTGGCCTGCATCAGGAACAGTGTGGCCAGCAGGAGCAGGGAGGTCATTCTGCCCCTGTACACTGCACTGGTTAGGCCACACCTCGAGTCCTGTGTCCAGTTCTGGGCCACTCAGTTTAGGAAGGAGGTTGACTTGCTGGAAGGTGTCCAGAGAAGGGCAACAAAGCTGGGGAGGGGCATGGAACACAGCCCTGTGAGGAGAGGCTGAGGGAGCTGGGGTTGCTTAGCCTGGAGAAGAGGAGACTCAGGGGAGACCTTATTGCTCTCTACAACTACCTGAAGGGAGGTTGTAGACAGGCAGAGGTTGGTCTCTTCTCCCAGGCAGCCAGCACCAGAACAAGAGGACACAGTCTCAGGCTGCACCAGAGGAGGTTTAGGCTGGAGATTAGGAAGAAGTTCTATACAGAGAGAGTGATTGCCCATTGGAATGGGCTGCCCGGGGAGGTGGTGGAGTCACCATCATTGGAGGTGTTCAGGAGGAGACTTGATGGGGTGCTTGGTGCCATGGGTTAGTTGATTAGGTGGGTTGGATTGGTTGATGGGTTGGATGCGATGATCTTCCTGGAGAAGAGAAGGCTCAGGGGTGACCTCATTGTCCTCTACAACTACCTGAAAGGTGGTTGTAGACAGGAAGGGGTTGGTCTCTTCTCCCAGGCAACCAGCACCAGAACAAGGGGACACAGTCTCAAGCTGTGCCAGGGGAAGTTTAGACTCGAGGTGAGGAAAAAGTTCTTTACTGAGCGAGTCATTCGTCATTGGAATGTGCTGCCCAGGGAGGTGGTGGAGTCACCATCCCTGGAGGTGTTCAAGGGGAGATTGGACGTGGCACTTGGTGCCATGGTCTAGTTGTGAGGTCTGTTGGGACAGGTTGGACTTGATGATCCTTGGGGTCTCTTCCAACCTTAGTTATACTGTGATACTGTGATACTGTGATCTTGAAGGTCTCTTCCAACCTGGTCTATCCTATCCTACCCTATCCTATCCTATCCTATCCTATCCTATTCTATCCTATTCTATTCTATTCTATTCTATTCTATTCTATTCTATTCTATTCTATTCATGTTTGAGGGTTGGAATGTTACTGCAGAAAGTACTTCAGAGACCAGAGAATGGGAAACTCTTCAGAAGTTGCTTGTTGGGCATATTATCATTGCTGAAAATAGTACAGATGTAACTGCTGTGTGTGCTTGTGATTGTCAGAGGGAAAATGCACTGAAGTGCCTTTGTTCTTATTTCCTTACTGGAAGCAAAGGCTACATCCAAAACATTCAGTGAAAAAGTGCTTGAAAATTAGTGGATTTCTACTTTGTTAAATGGGAAGCATAGGAAATGCATATCCAAAATTTTTGGCAGCATGTATGTAGGAGGAATTTGATATCTGACTTTACACCTCCAGAGCTGGCAGGGTCTTTACTGAGGTAGAGTTGTGCCTTTGTTCATTTTGCACATTGTCGTTTGCTAAACTTTCTTGGAAGAGGAGTGTGGCCTGGCGACATGCCTATGTTTGTGTCTGACTAAAGCACCCAAGTGTGACTTTGTTTAGAAATCTCTGCTTTCTTAAAGGAAATGTAAGAACTGTGTTATAAAAAAAATAATCAGTTGACCACATCAGGTGGTTTTGTTTCTTTACCCTTTCTCTGAGTAGGGGATGCACACACATCCAAGTGCCAGGTTCTGCACATTGGCCACACCAACCCCAGGCAGTGCTACAGGCTGGGGTCAGAGTGGCTGGAGAGCAGCCAGGCAGAAAGGGACCTGGGGGTGCTGGTTGATGGTAGGCTGAACATGAGCCTGCAGTGTGTCCAGGTGGCCAAGAAGGCCAGTGGCATCCTGGCCTGCATCAGGACCAGTGTGGCCAGCAGGAGCAGGGAGGTCATTCTGCCCCTGTACACGGCACTGGTTAGGCCACACCTCGAGTACTGTGTCCGGTTCTGGGCCCCTCAGTTTAGGAAGGAGGTTGACTTGCTGGAGCGTGTCCAGAGAAGGGCAACAAAATTGGTGAGGGGTTTGGAACACAGCCCTGTGAGGAGAGGCTGAGGGAGCTGGGGTTGCTTAGCCTGGAGAGGAGGAGGCTCAGGGGTGACCTTATTGCTCTCTACAACTACCTGAAGGGAGTTTGTAGACAGGTGGATGTTGGTCTCTTCTCCTAGGCAACCAGCACCAGAACAAGAGGACACAGTCTGAAGCTGAGCCAGGGGAGGTTTGGGCTGGATGCTAGGAAGACGTTCTCCACAGAGAGAGTGATTGCCCATTGAAATGTGCTGCCCAGGGAGGTACTGGAGTCACCATCATTGGAGGTGTTCAAGAAAAGCTTGGTTGTGGCACTTGGAGCCATGGTTTAGTTGTCAGGAGGTGTTGGGTGATAGGTTGGACACAATGATCTTGAAGGTCTCTTCCAACCTGGTCTGGTCTGGTCTGGTCTATTCTATTCTATTCTTTTCTATTCACACAAATCTATTCAGGACAGCAGCAGTAATTGCATCCATTTTCTAGAATAAATAATTGACAGTTTAGTTCAAGGTAATAGAAAAGTTTCCAATGCACATCTCTGTCTGCTTTCACTGTACATTGTTGCACAGGGTATGTGCATATGTATACATGGATATCTGTGTCTGTGCCCACATTCCTTCTTTTCCTTCATTATAGTATTTCATTATAATATATTACATATCCTGAGGAATTCCAACTTGTAAATTCACATGTTAGCCTGTATCTGAGTAATTTGAGTAAAACAGATTTATCACAATGTGTTCCTGTACTAAAGGCTTTTAGTCATTAACATTAATGTTATTATTAGGCACTGGGGGTAATTTTTAGGAGGTTTTAAGACCACTGTTTTGGTGATCTATATAGACAGTCTTAGGCAGCTAATATAGTATAAGCTACAATCAGCAGTGTGCCCAGGTGGCCAGGAAGGCCAATGGCATCCTGGCCTGTATCAGAAATAGTGTGGCCAGCAGGAGCAGGGAGGTCATTGTGCCCCTGTACTCTGCACTGGTTAGGCCACACCTTGAGTCCTCTGTCCAGTTTCGGGTTCCTCAGTTTAAGAAAGATGTTGAATTGCTGGAACATGTCCAGAGAAGGACAACAAAGGTGGTGAGGGGTTTGGAGCACAGCCCTGTGAGGAGAGGCTGAGGGAGCTGGGGTTGCTTAGCCTGGAGAAGAGGATGCTCAGGGGAGACCTTATTGCTCTCTACAACTACCTGAAAGGAGGTTGTAGCCAGGTGGGAGATAGTCTCTTCTCAAGGCAATCATCTACAGAACAAGAGGACACAGTCTCAAGCTGTGCCAGGTGAAGTTTAGGCTCGAGGTGAGGAGAAAGTTCTTCACAGAAAGAGCAATTGGCCATTGGAATGTGCTGTCCAGGGAGGTGGTGGAGTCACCATCACTGGAGGCGTTCAAAAAAGGATTGGATGTGGCTCTTGAAGCCATAGTTTAGTTAGTCATGAGCTATTAGGTAATAGGTTGGACTTGATGATATCTGAGGCCTTTTCCAACCTTGCTGATTCTATGATTCTACAATGAGGAGACTATATCAGTCCTTATCCTGAGTAGGATTATATTATATAGTTGCCTCAGTAAGCAAGAAGCTGGACTCAAGGGCTGGAGGCTAGAAAGGGATGCTTTCTGGACGGAAAGCCTTTCAGTGAGGAAAGCCCCAGTGTTTGTAATTGTGTCCCCACCTGAATGATCCTGTTTGCACATAGCATATTCTTATGTTGATTGAAAAGGAGAGCCTGGAGTCTTCGTCATATTATCTGATTTGTATAGGTGAGATTTGTGTTCTAGTGGGGAGTCCTGAAGAGTCAGAAAACATGAGAGGTTTGCTGGTTGGCTGTGAGGGTTAACAGCAGGTCCTTCTGGGTCAGGACTCTGCTACAGCTGATGTAGGAGTATCTGTGAGTGTATGTCATGCCCTCAGAAATACAGGTCTCAGCTTTGCTTAGCTAATTTCGTTTGAACTTACTAAAATAATATGATAAGGCCAAGCATGAAGAATTTTAGTCATTGAAGAAGCTGTGAAAATGGGAATCGGAAGGTGGTGTGGGAATGCTTTGAAAGGCATTTTATGTAAGTGACACAATTAGTAGCATACTTCTGCCTTGACTTGTCAGAAGTCATGGGTTGAGTTGAATCTGCTGATGTGTATTCAATACCATTCTGCTGTCATGCCAGCTTCAAAATTAAAGTGCTGGCTGGAGCGAAGTGTCATGTGGCTTGAAGTTCAGATTGTAACAGGAGAGGCCTCCTCTTCCAGTTGGTGCTTTCTGTTTCTGGTTTGGGGGTGTTGGTCCTTTCTGCTGTGTGGGCTGTGTGTTGATGGCTGTGGGGGTCGCTGGCTTCTGCTGCTGCTTCTGCTTTTGCAGTGGTTTTTGTGATGTAAGCTAAGGTGCATTGGATCATTTCCAGTAAACTCCTTATCTCAACCCTAAGGGGGTTTTGTGTTATTTTTCTTCCTGTCTGTGTGGGTGGAGGGAGACTTTTGACAGTGGGTTGTGTGGACGGTCCATTTTTGGCATCCCAGTGTGGGGCTTGAAAAGCAAGCTGTCTTAGCTAAGACAGTCGATTTTGGCAGGAGACAAAAGGGTTGAGATAATGAGAACCAAGATAATGAGAGGATTCAGTTAAGGCTTACAGGCTTGTTAAGAGAGTTTTATATACAGTGGTTTTTTCCTGTGCTATGTTCCCTGTGTTGGTGTATTTCCTTCCTGGGGGTTCTGTGGCCAATGTGCTGGGGTCCTGTATGTTCTCTCTGTGGTGCTGAGTGTCATCTCAGGGGAATGGGTTAGAGCTGTGCTGTTGCTGTGCTGATTACTGGCATGCCAGGCTTTCTCCAGAATCATACATGCCTTTCCCAAAATCTTTCCCAATATCTCCCAAATTACCTTGAGGTCTGCTCCAGGGCTGGATAATTATGAGTGTGAGGGTGTGTGGGTAAGTATGGGCAAGTGCCTAGGCCAGTGGTCACTTGCAGTGTTTTGGAATTTCACCTCTGAGCAAGTGCAAAATACTGACAAGCTGGTGAAATGTTTGAAAAAACTCTGTTGTCTGCCCTGCAATTCCCAACAGACAGAAAGCACTGTGGTGTGTTGGGGCCTGGCTAGCACTGTTCAGAGCATACAGGGGCAAGAGATGGTCTCTGGACTGCCAGGCAAACTGGTAGGCACTGTGAGTACTTACACCCCAAAAGCAGACACGGCAGCTGTACCAGTCAACCAGCCTGTGCCAGCAGCAGTCACCCCTGTACAGAAGAATAAATATACAAGGAAAGCAGTTAGTCTGGCAAAGGATGAGGATGAATCCAGGTCATCACAGAAACAAGAGTAAGAGCCAGGAGTGGTCACTCAGCCTTTTATCACTGGCCTTGGGAGATGGACAAGGACAAACAGTAGCAGGCCATGGCAATGTGAGGGAAGTCTCTCTCCTGTCCAGGCCTGCGTTTCAGCTTTGAAGGAGCTGTCCTGGGAGACTGAGCAAATCCAAGAGAGCTTGTTCTACTCCCCACCTGTATGGTCCTGTGTTTCAGCCATGAGGAGCAGGTGCTTCCCCCTCCAAAGGAGAGAATCTGGGAGGTACACACCATGGTGTACCCTCTGGTTTTACTTATGTGACCACGGGGAGCACATGAGGAAGTGGGACAGAAAACCCACTTCAGTCCTAACTGTGCAAGTCTGTGAATTACAAGGAAATTCTTCCTGCAAGGACATTGCCCCAGTTTCCAGTGAGAAATCACCTGAAAAGAGCAGAAGAACCAGTACTGCTTCTGATTATCCTGAAGGGACTCCCAAAGCATATTCACAAGATGCAAGTGATTCCAGTCAGAATTAGAGGGACCATGTCACCAACTAGATGAAGAAGAGGGACAGTTGATTTTATTGGACTCTGTGGATCTGATGGCTTGCCAAGTTGAACCCATGAGAGCATAAAGCTTTAGTAGATACAAGTGCACAGTGTACTCTGATGCCATCAAACTATGAGGGATGGAACTCTGTATTTCTGGTGTGACAAGGGGGATCCCAACAACTATTTTTCTTGGAAGCAGAGCATCAGAATGCAGGCCACAGTTTGCCTTCACTTGGAGGGGTGGAGGGAGTCACTGGAATCAGCTGCCCCACAGGTGCAAACACAGCCCCCACATTTGGATTAATCGTGGACTGATCCAGGCTTTAGTAGGATATGGTAGTGATACATAGAATACATAGAATAAACCAGGTTGGAAGAGACCTTCAAGGTCACCGCGTCCAACCCATCAACCAATCAAACACCACCCAAACAACTAACCCACGGCACCAAGCGCCCCATCAAGTCTCCTCCTGAACACCTCCAGTGATGGTGACTCCACCACCTCCCCAGGCAGCCCATTCCAATGTGCAATCACTCTCTCTGTATAGAACTTTTTCCTAACATCTAGCCTGAACCTCCCCTGGCGCAGCCTGAGACTGTGTCCTCTTGTTCTGGTACTGGCTGCCTGGGAGAAGAGACCAACATCCGTCTCTCTACAACCTCCCTTCAGGTAGATCCAGAGAATCTGCAGTAAGAAGCCTGTATGTACCAGAATCTCATTTTGAGTGAGAATGGACAGTGACTGATACATGATGTGTGTTGTTTGATGTTAATTGCTGCTGGGCATGATGCATATGGTATAGGATAAGGGGCAGAGAATGTCATAGGTTGAGTTGAATCTGATGATGATTCTCAACTGCCATCATGGGAGATTTAAAAAAGAAAGTGCTGGCTGGAGCAAAATATCATGTGGCTTGAAGTTCAGATTGTAACAGGAGAGGCTTCCTCTTCCAGTTGCTGCCTCCAGTTTCTGGTTCGGGGGTGCTGGTCTTTTTGGCTGGGTGGGCTGTGGGTCCGCAGTCATGGGGTTCGCCAGCGCCTGCTGCTGCTTCTGCATTCCGCTGTGATTTTCTGCAAATGGGCTCAGGTAACTGTGCACTGGATCATTTCCAGTAAACTCCTTATCTCAACCCTCCCATCTGTGTGGGGGGGAGGAGGCTGTGTTAACCCAGGACAGAAGCACACACTCAAAATACGAGTTTAAGACCCTTATGCCAAGTATGAGCACACCTGTCAAAAGGGAGAAATATGCTACTGGGAGGTTTGCTGCATACTTTTATTACTGAACTATATAAATTAATGGAGCCATTACAGGAGCAAACTTTATACTGGATTTACAAAATTACAGGATTCATCTTTTATATTTTGTCTTTTAATTATGCAGGCTAAGCTGTAGCATAAAAATATATAACAGTGTTATGTTCCACTGAAAATCTAGATTGCCAATGGATCCTTCTTCAGTAAACTTTATGATCAACAAGGAAGTATAAAACATAAGGGAAATACACATCTTCTGGTCTGAATTAGTCACTGACATGGTGTTTTCTATTACAGCATTTGAAGCAGGAGGGAGTGTTTTAAATGCTTCAACCCATTTAACCTTAATTGTTCAGTTTTCATAGACATTTGCTAACTAAAGGAACCAAATGGCAACTTGAATTAGCCTTGCTAATCTTAATTAAAAACTTTATAATTGGAAACAGCCTATCAGTGAAACAGTAAGCCTTTCTTAAATGGCTTGTTTTAAAATGCTAAGAGCCTTTTGGTAATACTGTTTAGACTGAATATGGGTAAGCATTATTCTCCTTACATTGCACTCAATTCAAAAGATCTCCTGTATGTGTTACTGTGCCTTCTGATAGCTGTAAAATATTTGACTGGGGCAGGGAGGGGGAGGGTATTATTTAGTTTTTCCTGTAGTGATTTGCTGCTACCCTTTGTTTTAATTTTTTTCTGGGGTCACAAGTTAAAAAACTAACCTGTGAATCTATGTAGCCTCCTGCTTTTCTCTGTCCTCAAGTGAACACTTGTCAGTCACTTAACTGGTATAGTAGGCATATAATTACAACCATTAATAATGCATCCTGTGATTCATTTAGCTTAGCATTTACTTGTTGTGCTCAGGACAGTTGATTATGGGCTCTACATTGCACTCCCTTCTCAGGCTTTAACTTCCAGTAGAAATAAAGTTTCTTATGCTGGCTCTATCTAGTGAGCATTTGGTATACTGGTAGAGTTTGCATTCATCTCAGGGGTATCTGAAGAAGACAGTGGGTGGATTTTATCTGTCCAAATATGGATCTCAATAGGACAATAGGTCAATACACTTAAGCTGTTCTCCTTCCTTTCCCTTTATAGTTGATGGAGAGAACTAGGAAATTACTTAATGCAGTGCACTTTGTATTTCTGGAGACAAAGATAGGCCAGGTAAATCACGTTCTGAAAACAACAATTTCTAACACAGATGTGGACATCTACAATGTAGGTGTGGAAAGCTGGCTGAGGTATATCTGGGCCAAAGAGCCTGCAGCTGTGAGATTTAAAGTCCACTGAAATGAATGGAAAATATTCTGTACTTAATTGTGCTTTGAATTGTGCTTTGGTCAGTTAGAGGGTAGAAAGGCCCTGCAGAGGGACCTCGACCAACTGGACAGACGGGCAGAGTCCAATGGGATGGCATTTAACAAGTCCAAGTGCCAGGTGCTGCACTTTGGCCACAGCAACCCCATGCAGAGCTACAGGCTGGGGTCAGAGTGGCTGAGAGCTGCCAAACAGAGAGGGCCCTGGGGGTGTTGATTGACAGCTGCCTAAACATGAGCCAGCAGTGTGCCCAGGTGGCCAAGAAGGCCAACAGCATCCTGGCCTGTATTAGGAATAGTGTGGCCAGCAGGAGCAGGGAAGTCATTGTGCCCCTGGACTCTGCATTGGTTAGGCCACACCTTGAGTCCTGTGTCCAGTTTTGGGCCCCTCAGTTTAGGAGGGACATTGAGACACTTGAAGGTGTCCAGAGAAGGGCAACAAGGCTGGGGAGAGGCCTTGAGCACAGCCCTGTGAGGAGAGGCTGAGGGAGCTGGGGTTGTTTAGCCTGGAGAAGAGGAGGCTCAGGGGTGACCTCATTGCCCTCTACAACTACCTGCAAGGTGGTTGTAGCCAGGAAGGGGTTGGTCTCTTCTCTCTAGCAACCAGCACCAGAACAAGGGGACACAGTCTTAAGCTGTGCCAGGGGAGGTTTAGACTCAAAGTGAGGAGAAAGTTCTTCACTGAGCGAGTCGTTCGTCATTGGAATGTGCTGCCCAGGGAGGTGGTGGAGTCACCGTCCCTGGAGGTGTTCAAGGGGAGATTGGACGTGGCACTTGGTGCCATGGTCTAGTCATGAGGTCTGTTGGGACGGGTTCGACTTGATGATCCTTGGGGTCTCTTCCAACCTTAGTTATACTGTGATACTGTGATGCTGTGATACCCCCAATGCATTTTTTAACATTTCTTCTTATTGTCCTGTTTGTATGTTCTGTGCTGAAGGAGTATACAAAGACTGTTAAATTATGCCTGTTACAGGAAAGTAATAACAACCAGGCTTGTAACAGTAGTTTGAAGACCTCTGGTCCTTATGTATGCTACATACATATGTGTATTTATCTTTTAATGTCGAAAGTATGTAAACTGGCTAGACCAAGTTTAGGGAAAGATCTGTAGCTTCCTGTGCACTCTCTGACTGTGGCTAACAGTGAATGCAAAAGGTAGATTGTGAAAAAAGCAGGACAGAAGAATGCAGCTAGAGATTCAGAGATATTTTTTTTTAACCAAAAGTTTCATTCAAATTATTGTGTTTAATGGTGTCTTCAGAACACAAGTAGAAGATCACTGTTTGCTTCCATAGATAGTCTGCAAAACTCACAGCTGATCAATATATTATTAGCTGTCTTCAGTGTACTGGAAGAGAATTGTATAGGAACAGATAATCATATATACCTGCCTCTTTTCTGAAAAGGAGACTTGGTTAAGCAGAGTGTGGTGAGTTAGTGGTGGGTTAATGCCCATTCTGAAACCAAAACCAAAACAGGGGGGAGGGCTTGCGGGTGCTTTGCCCTCCCTGCAGGGCGTTTTCCCCGCTGGGTAACTGAGTCTATTCCACTCCCCTCTCCTTGCCCAGCCAGGGTATAAAAACAGGACATTGCAGCTATTAGGTCTCCTGTCTCTCCTGGATGAGGGCTACTGCGGCTGCTTTCCTGCTCCTCTGCCACATGGTTGGGCCTGATCCTTCTCCCTGCTGCCTCTGCGCATTTTCAGAGAGAGACTGGTTTTGTATTCTTCTTCTTCTTTGTCCCCCTCCCATCCAGCTTTGTTCCTTGCCTTTGTGATCCTTACCTGTTTTAGATATATATATGTATATATATTGTTTAAAGAAAACTCTTTACCGCTCTACTTCCAGGCCAACTCCAAATTATTGCTTGGTGGATTTGTTCCTTTCCTTTTTTTTTTCCCCCTCTCTGTTGTGAGGGAGGAGAGGGGAGTGGGGGAGAGATTCTCAGCCTTGCCCCCATCTGAGCTCTTAACTCCCAGTTAAGGCTTAAACCACCACAGAGAGTCAAGTCAGTTTTGAAAAATTCCTAGATCCTTTGAAAAGTTTGACCTGGCTGTGTAATCCAGCTTGAGATGGTTACAATGTTAAACCAGGTGCCATTGATAAACACACAAAACTCTGTGATTTCATTTGGAGCCTTTAACTGAAAGTGAAATGCTGTGTTTAATCATGGGTGAGTTAACTGGGCAGGCCTTGGAGCCCTTTTCTGTGGATAACCAAGAATGTTGTAATGTGTTCTCTCTTGTTCTTCCATTTATATATATATGAAATACTACAAGTATACAACAGATACAGTCTGAAAAAAGGAAATTGTCTAGAAAGTTGGGAAGGAGTAAGGAGAAGCATGGGGAATTAACCAAGAATATTTCAAAAAGGGACTTCTCTGATCTCTAGTTTTGTATTGGATGTACTGTTGAACTGAAAAAAAAATAAATTAAACACCAAACCACAACCAAACCAACAAACACCAACACTGAAAACCAAAACCAAACTAAACAAACACCCAAACCCCCCAATAACAGAAAAAAAAGTTAGTTGTGTTGCTAATAATAATAATAAAAAAAACAGGTTGGAAGAGACCTTCAAGATCATCGTGTCCAACCCATCAACCAATCCAACACCACCTAAACAACTAACCCATGCAACCAAGCACCCCATCAAGTCTCCTCCTGAACACCTCCAACGATGGTGACTCCACCACCTCCCCAGACAGCCCATTCCAATGGGCAATCACTCTCTCTGTGGAGAACTTCTTCCTAACATCCAATCTAAACCTCCCCTGGTGCAGCCTGAGACTGTGTCCTCTTGTTCTGGTGCTGGTTGCCTGGGAGAAGAGACCAACCTCTGCCTGTCTACAACCTCCCTTCAGGTAGTTGTAGAGAGCAATAAGCTCTCCCCTGAGTCTCCTCCTCTCCAGGCTAAGCAACCCCAGCTCCCTCAGCCTCTCCTCACAGGGCTGTGTTCCAAACCCCTCCCCAACTTCGTTGTCCTTCTCTGGACTCGTTCCAGCAAGTCAACCTCCTTCCTAAACTGAGGGGCCCAGAACTGGACACAGGACTTAAGGTGTGGCCTAACCAGTGCAGTGTACAGGGGCAGAATGACCTCCCTGCTCCTGCTGGCCACACTGTTCTTGATGCAGGCCAGGCTGCCATTGGCCCTCTTGGCTGCCTGGGCACACTGCAGGCTCATGTTCAGCCTATCATCAACCAGCACTCCCAGGTCCCTCTCTGCCTGCCTGCTCTCCAGCCACTCTGACCACAGCCTGTACCACTGCATGGGGTTGTTGTGGCCAATGTGCAGAACCCGGCACTTGGATGTTGGAATCAAGTCTTTAGTCAAGAGATTGCTGCATAATAACAGCATTGTTGTAAAAGACCTAAGAAATCATGGAAATGAGAGTATTTGAAATAGTTCTATAGGACTAAACAAGCACTTATATAAACTTATCCACTTTTTTCCTTCTGCTGTACAACTAGACTGCCTGGCTTTCTGTGGTGCATTACATCAAATGCATGTTTTTGTTTGAATACTGCATGGAAGTTGTAGGCACGCTTTGGTTCTTTCTACCTAACATTCTCCCCAGTGTAACAAACACATATAATTTCATAAAATGAACAAATTAAAGCCTCCAGACTATGAATGCCCATGTAACTATTGCCATATCTGCAGTTTTATTCATTTTTCACTAAATAGCATTAACCCTGCTGGAAGCTGTGTGTGCTTTCTCATGCAGGGTATTTGAACACTGGAGCACAAATGTCTAATTTCTTGGCAAAGCCAAGAATGCATCTGTTTACTCTACATTTCTTTCTTGTCCAAACATCAGATGCAAGCACAGCTTATAACTGAAAATATTTGATGACTCACAGGCCAGCAATTGTGTTTTCCATGTTTGAATTTTAAATTTCATCTGTACCACTTATTCTGGATTTTCCACACTGTGACACAGGTGTTTGTACAGACTGCCCTGGCCTCATCTAAACCTCACTCCTGTGTGGCAGGCAAAGGGCAGTGCGGAACATCGGTAGCTCCTGTCCGCAGAGCTCTTGCTCTTCCTTACTTCTCTGCTGGCCAAACTGTGCAGCAAATGTTTTGAAGAAGCTGTAAAAGGTAATGATGGAAAAGCTGATGACTTCCATGCTAGTGTTCACTATCTGTAGATTTGTGTCTGCTAGACGATTGTTACACATACACAGGCCAAAAAACAAAGGTTGCTTACCACTGGTTTTTAGTTTTCTTCTGATATCATATATCTCTAGTGATAAATAGAGCTCTGACTCACAAGATCAATTTCTGAATGGCTTTTTAGAAGACTGAGGAGAGCCTTCATCATAACTGATTATCTCTATGTGAATGCCCAGGGAGGTGGTGGAGTCACCGTCCCTGGAGGTGTTCAAGAGAGGATTGGACGTGGCACTTGGTGCCATGGTCTAGTCATGAGGTCTGTGGTGACAGGCTGGACTCGATGATCTTTGAGGTCACTTGCAACCTTGGTGGTACTGTGATACTGTGAATAAAATTTTGGAATTGTCAGCATGTATCAGTAGAGTAGGGTTCTTTGCTTCAGGAATTAAAAACTTCAACCCCAAAACCACATTCATGTAATATTTGTTTGAAAACAAAACCCTTTTGCACTGATCTACTACTCTAGCATCTAGAGCTTCTTGGTGATGTTGGCCAGGGCCATGCTTTCAAAGAAATGAAAATATTTGGTATATACACCCAAACAAAACTACATAGAAGGTATTTTACACATTGTAGAGGTAGAATAATTAAGAAGCTGAGAGTGTGCCAGAATTCTGAATTCTGTGACTCTCAGATTTTGAAAACATGTTGTAAATCTGTAATTTCTATTCAGTTACATCTTCTCAGATCTTTCTGAAGCAAATGTATCAAGCTAATAAATGAGGTATTTCTCATTCATTTCCTAAAGATGCTGAGTACCCACAGCCCTGCAAGGGCTTCTCAAAACATAAATATAAAGAGATAATGCATCTGTATCTGGACTGGAGCACTAAAATCATTACGATCAGTGCACAGCACTACAGAGGAGATGAGGAAAATAGGAACTCCCTTGTACTATCTCCTATGTAAGAAAAGTGAGATGTAAAATGATGACTGGAAGTTAGGCAACCAGATGTTATTATTACTCTTGCCAAAGTTACTCTGCAGTCTTAATTGCCATGAAGTATGAGGGACTTTTATTTCAGTGACTTTTAATGAATGATCCATACATCTGATTTTCAGTGCATTTTATGTGTGTAACAGCAGTCTTACCATCACATGGACCTTCCTGGTCCAGACAAACACTTCAGCAGTTGGAAAGAAGTATTTATGCCAAAAAGGAAACATAATGATTCTGAAGCAAAGAAGGATCTGCGCTATGGTGATCCAACTTACACAGTCAACTGCTGTTTAATGCATGATGAGTTATAGTCTTCATCCTTGTGAAGAACTTAAGAGTAGCACTCCTTACAGGCTGCTCTTTGCTGTTCTCTGCAAACCAAAACGCTGCGAGGTCTTCATAAAGGATGCTGTTGGGAAACTGTATATATTAATCTGCTTTTGGGGAACAGGTAGATTCAGCATTGCCAGGGACAGAGATCCATGGATCCCTTGTGAATCATGTTTACAAGTGACCACCTGACTTTAGTCAATGTTGACAGGCAGCCCTGAGCAGGTCATTTGAGTACGTGGAATGAATTTCCCATGGCAATGCAGAGTTGCTGTGCTCACATAGATTAGTTGTATGATAGTCTCATGGGATTTTTTGGTAGGCTGGTAAAATTAGTGCCTGATATGTGTCTCATACAAAGCAGGGAGTTTGACCAAGTCATACAAGATGACAGGCAGTCCTACTTTTACAAATCCTACCTGATGAAAATTACATTGGATTTCCCAAGTGGTTAACTAGTACAGCAGAGCAGTTCTCAGCCAGAAGTCTGCAGTAGCGAAGAGCTACTGCTAAAGTACATGCAGGAAAAAAGTTTGATATATCTGCTATCATAAGATGCTTGCACTTCTGCTGGAAAATGTAATAGTTCCTCATATCCAAAAAGCTTGACAACCACTGCTTGACAGCCACAAGTCTCTACTACTTGTGGCCTTGGCTGTCTCAGCCGCAAACTGAAATAGTGTTAATCTGCTAGGGACATGGTTTGCCACTGACTTGTTCTGAAACAAGCATGAAACAACAGCCACCCTCTGTTCTCCCACATGAAAGGCCAAAGAAAAGAAGTTAATATGCACGTGCTGACAGGATATAAAGAAAAGGTGAAGCTTGAGGTTGTTTCCTTTTGTCAACGGACAGGCATTTAAAAGTTAAATGCAAAGGTAGGTTGGAGATATACAATCTAGGAACGAGGAAGATGCCTGCAGGGGTTGGAAAAAAAGTAGGTGAATTATGTTTGTATCAGTGAGTTAGTTTCATGTCTTAAACCTCTCTCTTTTTAGGTGCGTATTTCAGTTCAAAGAGCTAGGAATAACCTCCTGCCATAGCTACCAAGACGATAATCATTACAATGCATTCATACCAGTTGTGGAAGTAAGGTGCACAAAAATATTCTCCAAGAGCTTGCAAGATTAGATGTGGAAGCAAACATTTTCCATTTATATTAAATGAGTTAACTGTGGTGGAAATGACTGTAAATTAGAAGTGGTGGGGAAAATGCTGTCAAATGTCATGTTTCACATTCATAGCAGCTTGTGAACAGGAAATCTCTCTGCTTGAGCTTGTCAGACGTGGTAGCTGCTAAATAAAGACAGGCTCTAAAACTGTTATATGCTCTGCAGGTATCCATCTTTATGTGGGTATTTCACTTGCAGTTCAAATAACTTGTAACCAATCTGTTTAAATATAAATTAGGAAAAAATGTCAAACCACAACAAACACTAATGAGGAGTTCAAGATGCATAATGCAAGGTAACAATCATTTTGATTTCATCTAGAAAAATGTGTGTTAACCATGAATAGAGCTGGAATGGTCCCAAAGAAGTTTCTTGGACAAGCTGAGATGGCAGATGTCATGTAGGGATGATACTCAGGTATATGAATAGAAATACATTGTACCCCCAGTGAAAGAGCTCTGCTTAATTATTTTTTCTCCATAAATGACTGTAACTCCCCAAAGGTTTTAGACCCATAAAAGGTACTCTAGGTACTACAGAAATCTGATATTAATAGGGTAAAAAGACTTGTCAATTGAGCAGGCAAAAACTCTGTTACATGTCATTTTTATTTATCTTCCCTCAGTTCCTGCTCCTGGAGTGTAAAATATGCCTCCAGAAAGAGTATTTAGATGGCTGGAAAACTGCACCAGATGCAGTTTATGTCATTGAATACTTTTTATCCCCTTGTGCTCCCGTGACTTTGGCAAAGTACATTTACATTGAGGAAATAATAATTAACTCCATCCTGAGTATGAATCAAAGGGGTAGTTCTTTTGTCTGTTAACAGTTTGACTGGCATATCAGTGTCCAGCCACTAAGAATGTTTTTCTAACTCTTTGAGCTAGGAGTTTAAGCAAGAAGGAAATATAAGGAAAGATGGAGACTGGTAACTGAGGAAGGGAAGGTGAATTTAAGAAAAATACAAGGAAGGGAACCTTCAGAGACCTCTTTCTTATCAATGAATGAAGAATGTGATGGTCATGCATCAAAAATGTAAAATACTATCATTCAACTAGTACATAAAGTTTGAATTTTCACAATCACACAGAATCATCTTGAGTATCTTGAGGGCTGGGGCCCCAACCACCTCCCTGGGCAACCTGTTGTAGTGTTCCACTACCTTCATGGTAAAGAACGTGTTCCTAACATCCAATCTAAATCTGCACTTGTCTAGTTTGAAGTTATTGCCCCTCAACCTATCACTGCAGGCCTTTGCAAACAGTTTCTTTCCATCATTCTTGTAGGCCCCCTTCAGGTACTAGAAGGTTGTTAGTAGGTCTCCCTGAAGCCTTCTCTTCTCCAGGCTGAGCAAACCCAGCTCCCTCAGCCTGTCTGCATAACAGAGGTGTTCCAACCCCGTGATCAATTTTGTGGCTCACAGTGTGTGAGCTGGGTAAGCTGAATTCTGCTTAAAGCATTACATTGTCTAGCCACTACAGTCCTTAAATGTGACTCCTGAATTCTCCCTTTGTATGATAAATATATTAGAAGACCATTCACCAAAACTTGCAAAATAACACGTGCTTAAACACACCTGCAGCTGATATACTCAAAAGTTCAGGCACTCCACTGCCTCCCTAGAGAAGGACTCTTGTGGAAGCTTTTCTCCTGAACAAGGCCATCCTTGACTCTGTGCAACCTGGCAGTTTGATTCCTGCTTGCTGTGATCAGTGTAATAATGGGAAACAAATTCAGTCAGAGTCCAAAATAACGTGTCTCATTGGTTTCTCTCAAATTAGGACATAATTATAATGATCAAAGAAAAAAGATATTAAACAAATAGAAAGTTAAAAAGTCCCAACTTATGCCAGTGGTAAATGGAATGATGTCTCATCTGCCATAAAAATGCATCCTAAATATTTTTAGATGGTGTAGTTATAACAATGAAGCTATTCATTCTTTAAAATATGTGTGCTTTAACCAGCTGGATATACCTGTATGTAGCTTGGTTTGTATTCCATTGCCACGACCCCCCCATCCCCCCTTTTTCAGACAAGGTGATGAGCTTAGTTGTTGGCCATCGCAGAAGAAAAGGAAACAAAGCTGCTCCAGAGTACTTGATGTTTTCTACAAACTCTGTGAAATGGCTTCCAGAAAATCAGCCCAACAATATCTCAAAGGCATCCAAATCATCTCCCCTAAGCTGGGATGAAGTTTTCATCTTATTTCTGTTTCAATACTGGAAAATAGGAGTTTGTGACATTTTTTGTCACATTCTGTGACATTTTGACCTGGCCTACTCAATCTTGACATAGGCTCTCAGACTGGTTCTAACAGCTATCAAATGTTACGGTTTTGTTGGGCACAAGCACCTTGAAAACATCATGACAACCTGAAAGCCATAAACACTGCACTGTGTCTTCCTCTGATGTATTAGACCCCAACATTTCCAAGGTCAAAGTATCTAAAGAATAAGAGTGTTAAGAGTTTTGAGTCAAAAAAACCAAAATATCAGGAAGAACCAGGTGTAAGAGATTACAGATTTGTTTGTTTGTTTGTTTGGGTTTTTTGCTGTTGTTGTTGGTTGGGTTTGGGGGTTTTATTGTTATAGAAAAAGTGACTTAGCAAAGCTTTTCATGGGAAGCAATTTTCAGAAACATTCTTCAATCTGAGATGAAGGTCAAGGCTTCATGTGGAGTAGAAGAAAATGGAATAAACCTTTTCTTCATAAAATTTGGATTTGGAGTAGATGATGCTAAATTATGCTATCGCAAAACTCACAGAGGGAAGTGGTATTTCAGAGGTCAGGCTGAGAGGAATTGATAACATTTTCCCAGCTGATTCTTCTTATATCTAGCTGGGTCAAGTTGAACACATTTTAAGAGCATTTTAGTACTCTTCTGGGGTTAATCACTTTCCAGAGAGCTGAACTTCTGGCAAATTTGCTCTGCACTTAGCAAAATTTAATCAATGTGTGAGCTTTTCTTCTGGCCTTTAGATGTGGAGCTGGTTCCCTTCTTAAGGAAAGTACAGTTTGATATTAGAGATACAAATGCCTTGGGTTCAGCTTATCCAATGTGTGTGTATAACTGCTTAAAGTATATTAAATGCAGAATCTGCCAAAGAAACAGCATATATGTAAATGTTCCCATGTGGATTTCATTTATTTTAATGGCTTTTACAGTCCCCAAATCTAGTCATCAAAAAGAATAAGATGCTGATCTGATTATGATCCGAGACTTGAACTTGTTAGCATCTCTGTCAGTATGCATGTTACTTTATTTCTGTCTGTTTCCTTAGAAGTAAATTAATGTTGCTACATTAATGCTACACTGATGATGCTACACTGCTGCTTCTTCTGAATTGGAAACAGGAATGTGGTGGTTCAGGCATGCCCCAGGGAGTCCAAGCCAGTGGGTGGGCACAGGAAGCCAGGTATTTCATCCCATAATGCCCTGCTCCCCTATAAAACATCAGCAGGGCGTCCTCTCTTCCTCTTTCTTCCCTCACCGCTGCCTGGGTAATGGGGTGAGCTGCCTCTCTTGAGCCTGGCTAGGCCCAAGGCCAGGGCAGTGGGGCAGAGAAAGAGCCCTGGGGGTTTGGGGTGTACTCCCAGGTGGGAGTGGGATGTTCTTGGGTATGTTTTGGGATCTCTCTCTTTTGTCACTGTGCTTGTGGTTCTCTGTAAAACTGTCATTGTTTTTCCATTTAAATTTTCCACCATTTTTGCAATCCATTTGTCTGAGGCTCTTCTTTTGCTCATGGTGGGAGAATTGGTCTCTCAACCTACCACAAGGAACAAAAAATTTAAGCACTGATATACCTATTTACTGTGAGTCCCAGGAAGCATATCTTCCTGCCTTCGTGAAACCAGTGGTAAAAGTACCTTTTGACTTTTGAAGGTTTGGGATTTAATCTCAGGGCATTTCACCTTTGGATAGTACAAGGTGACGTCATTACCAAGTATCTGAGACCAAGGTTGCATAAAATTATGCAGTGATTAAATGGCTCTATTTGTAGTGTAGCTCAATTCCTAATTATGTAGCCTTTGGAACCCAGAGTGGGGCTCTTCTCCTGTATTTTAATGTGGAAATGAGGATAGTACTTTAGTCCCAGGAGGAACAGTGGCCAAAACTCTGTAAAGAAGAGTAAACATTTTTGAAATGTTTTAAGAAAAATGTCATGGAAGTGCAAAATATTGGAAATAACTGTCCCAGTGTTTTGCAGTGGCCTTTGCTGCATACCACTCCTGGATGGGCAGGCAGCATGCTGCAATGTGCAGAGCTGTACTATGACTTGTTTTAACAGAAGGTGATGGCTGATAGTAGAGAATTCTGTGAGTGGTATGCTATGTCCTCTGTAGGAGCCTAGCAGCAGCCTCTTACGGAGCAGGAAGGTAAACACACAATGTTGTTTTCTGTCAGGTTCGTAAGGACAACATTAGCTACTGTCTCTATGATGCCTCTTTGTGAGTGTTTTGTTTGAAGCAGCTATATAAACAGATAAAGACAAATGCCAAAATATTTTTCTCTGCACAGTAAATATATTCATCATGACACACTTACAAAGACTGCAATATTTATTTTTCTGGCTATTTTATAGATCCAGCTCCTTTAGGACATATTCCACATCTGTATAATATACCTGTGTGCTAAGTTTTGATTGAAGTTCTCTAAGTTAGAATAAATTTGTGTGGGCAGACAGCTTCCTTCGGCTATTAATTTTCAAGTATCCAAGCACATAAATTATTTCTTTCAAAGTCAAAAGAAATCTGTGTTTACTGAGTTAACTCCAGATAGTTCTCATACACTAGTAGCTAAGAATTACTTGAACACATCCTACTCTTAGTTTCAACATCTTCTTGATGTCTTATCTTGTCAGATGCCAAGATGCCATATCCAGCTGGCAGCCAGTCACTAGTGGTGTGCCCCAAGGATCAGTGCTGGGCCCCATGCTCTTTAACATCTTCATTGATGATCTGGATGAGGGCATTGAGTCCATCATCAGTAAATTTGCAGATGACACCAAGCTGGGAGCAGATGTTGATCTGTTGGAGGGTAGAGAGGCTCTGCAGAGGGACCTCGGCAGGCTGGACAGATGGGCAGAGTCCAACAGCATGAGATTGAACACATCCAAGTGCCAGGTGCTGCACATTGGCCACAGCAACCCCAGGCAGTGCTACAGGCTGGGGTCAGAGTGGCTGGAGAGCAGCCAGGCAGAGAGGGACCTGGGGGTGCTGGTTGATGGCAGGCTGAACATGAGCCTGCAGTGTGCCCAGGTGGCCAAGAGGTCCAGTGGCATCCTGGGCTGCATCAGGAACAGTGTGGCCAGCAGGAGCAGGGAGGTCATTCTGCCCTTGTACACTGCACTGGTTAGGCCACACTTCGAGTCCTGTGTCCAGTTCTGGGCCCCTCAGTTTAGGAAGGAGGTTGACTTGCTGGAAGGTGTCCAGAGAAGGGCAACAAAGTTGGTGAGGGGCTTGGAACACAGCCCTGTGAGGAGAGACTGAGGGAGCTGGGGTTGCTTAGCCTGGAGAAGAGGAGACTCAGGGGTGACCTTATTGCTCTCTACAACTACCTGAAGGGAGGTTGTAGACAGGCAGAGTTTGGTCTCTTCTCCCAGGCAACCAGCACCAGAATAAGAGGACACAGTCTCAGGTTGCACCTGGGGAGGTTTATGTTGGATGTTAGGAAGAAGTTCTATACAGTGAGAGTGATTGCCCATTGGAATGGGCTGCCTGGGGAGGTGGTGGAGTCACCATCACTGGAGGTGTTCAGGAGGAGACTTGATGGGGTGCTTGGTGCCATGGGTTAGTTGATTAGGTGGCTTGGATTGGTTGATGGGTTGGATGCGATGATCTTGAAGGTCTCTTCCAGCCTGGTGTATTCTATTCTATTCTATTCTATTGAAATCATGATACATGCTTTTTGAGTATTCATTTGGCCTGTTAAAACATGGCATTACTATAGAGCTCTATTTTTGTCCTTGTAGCCTGAGAATGATAGGAAGTTTCTTGAAAACATGAATGGTTATGGAAGCTGCAAATCTATGCAAAGTGGAAACCTCCCTGAAAGGCTTTGGCAATATGCACCCAGGCACACTGGGCTATGCAGAACAAAGAGAGGCATCTCAGGGACTTTCTACTGCCATGTTGCAGGTGTGTTTGGGACAAGCTGTTGCTAAAGAGGGCTTTCTGGAGCAGAGCAACAGCTGAAAGACTAGGAAGCTTTTAAGCAAGAGGTCCTGTTTTTGTTAGGAAAATCCTTTTCCCTGCATCTTATTTCCAGCATTTTTGTGGTGCTGAATGCTGTTACAAAAAAAGCTAACCAGTTCTGCAGAAAAAGCCAAATTCCTAATTCCCATTTCAAGCTCTCACGTATATTGTAGAAGGAGGGCTTCAGAGCTGTTGGAGGGAAGTGTATGAAGCCCTGGGTTATTTTGTGTTTACAGTAGGTTCATGGGAAAGCCCAGCCTGAGGGGGAAGGCTTGCAAAAAATCCAAGGAGAAGCCTATCCAAACTCTGACAGATCAAACTTCTCAGAGCTTTGTGCAAGGAGGGACAAACCTATCTAGGCTCAATCCAAGGACCAGAAATATTGAAAGCATTGAGTGACTGCATTTGAGCTAGCTTTTCATCTCAGAAACTGCCTAACTACCTTGCAGTCTCAAGATGGCAGCTGTATATGATATCAGATAGCAAAGCTTTTCCTGGAGTACTTTCAAAAGTGAAAAAGAAAACAAGCAAAAGGCTGTGTGAATGTAATCCTGACAAATACTTCAACCACTTCTGCAATGGAGAGCACATTTGAAATAAACATCCAGGATATCTCTGATGTATTAACAGGTGGTTCTCTAAAAAAGCTTATGCTACCCATTTATCATGCACTAACTATGGCATCATGAGGTTCAGTAAGGTGAAGTGCAAGGTCCTTCACCTGGGTCACAGCAATCCTCAGTACCAACACAGGCTGGGGAATGATGAGATTAAGAGTAGCCCCGCAGTAAAGGACTTGGGAGTACTGGTGTATGAGAAACTGGACATGAGCCATCAATGCACATTTGCAGCCCAGAAAGCAAGCCATATCCTGGCCTGCATCAAAAGAAGTGTGGCCAGCAGGCCAAGAGAGGTGATTCTGCCCCTCTACTCTGCTCTGGTGAGACCTCACCTGGAGTACTGTGTCTGTCTCTGGAGTCCTCAACACAGGAAGGACATGGACCTGATGGAGCAGGTCCAGAAGAGGGACACAAGGATGTTCAGAGGCTGGAGCATGCGTCTCTTTTGTGAAGACAGGCTGAGAGAGTTGGGGCTGTTCAGCCTGGAGAAGAGAAGGCTGCAGGGGGACCTGTCCTGAAGGGACAAAAAGCCTCAAAAATGCTCTGAACCAGACAATGAGGCAGGAGCCAGCAGGTCTGTTTTTTCAGGAAAATGCCCACGTTGCCTAGGCTTGTCTGAACATGCCCTGGAGTCCAAGTGGGCCAGGTGTGTGCTTTTGGCCACGTTTGGAGAAAACTCATTCTGTAGGTTACAGTGTCAGGGTTTTATCTCTCAATCTTTGTTGCCACTGGCCATTATTGTCTTGGGAAATCTATAAGTACCAGCCCAAAGAGCCAGAGCCTTGCCTTGCAATTGTCCAAGCTCTGGGAGAAATCACAAGCCTGGCTTGGAAGCAGAGCTGTGTTTCAGTTTACCCAGACAGGACTGCAAAGACCCCTTGCTGTATAGCATTGTAAAGCCCAGGAGCAGACAGACGTGTCTCGCTGGGCTGAGAGGCGAACCCCAGGAGGAGCTGAGTCCCCAGGACAGTTTTGTTTGATTGGAAGAAGGAACAAGCACTGCTGCGAAGATTGCAAACTCTCTAAGCCTTGGCAGCAACCTCTTTGCTACAAAGCTACCAGCTACAAAGCCTTTGGAGATAAATCTTGAGTGTGCCTGAGCGATAGGCTGCGGATGCCAACAGAAAGCGAAGCTGTGCTCCTGCAGCTCCCACGTGGTCGATGCCAGTTTGGGTTTGTTTAAATCCCCCCCAGGTGCCACGGGGTGCCAGCATCGGGGACGAATGACACTATCTGATTTTTATCATAGTATCAGTCAGGGTTGGAAGGGACCACAAGGATCATCTAGTTCCAACCCCCCTGCCATGGGCAGGGACACCCCACACTAGATCAGGCTGGCCACAGCCTCATCCAGCCTGGGCTTAAGCACCTCCAGGAATGGGGCCCCAACCACCTCCCTGGACAACCCATTCAAGGGCTTCACCACTCTCATGGGGAAGAACTTCCTCCTCACTTCCAGCCTGAATCTCCCCACCTCCATCTTCATTCCATTCCCCCTAGTCCTATCACTCCCTGAGATCCTGAGAAGTCCCTCCCCAGCCCTCTTGGAGCCCCCTTCAGATACTGGAAGGCCACAATGAGGTCACCTGGGAGCCTTCTCTTCTCCAGACTGAACAGCCCTAACTCCTTCAGTCTGTCCTCACAGGAGAGGTGCTCCAGCCCTCTGATCCTCCTCGTGGCCCTTCTCTGGACATCTTCCAGCACCTCCATATCCCTCTTGTAATAGGGGCTCCATAAGCATCTATTGCAGGTCTGTTGCCCTAGGGAATTCTGGAGTTCCCCCTCCCCGCTTCGTGGGCAGTCTCGTTGCTGGTGTTCCTTCCCTTTTTTATTTTACAGTTTAAAGTGCTGTTTGTTGTTTCTGGATTTTGGCTCATATTGTTTAAATTGTGACATGTTCCTGCTGGTGAGAGAGCTGTTCCACAACCAAATATTTTGAACCAGTCAGTAGGTGTTATTAATATTTTCTGTGGGATTTTTTGTTATTACTAAAGTTATTGATATTTTTATTAGTTGTTCTGCCTACTGAATATTAATAGCTCCTGACAATCATCACAAGACCCTATAAGAGTGTTTCAACATCTGAGAGGGATGTATAAGAAAGCTAGGGCGGGACTGTGTACAAGGGCATGTAGCAATGGAGCAAGGGGCGATGAGTTTAAATTAGGGCAGGGTAGATTTAGTTTGGATATCAAGAGGAAGCTCTTTATAATGAGGGTAGTGGAATACTGGAAAAGGTTGCCCAGAGAGGTGCTAGAGGTTCCATCCCTCAAGACATTCAATGTCAAGCTTGCTGGAGTCCTCAGCAGCCTGATGTAGCTATAGATGTCCCTGTTCACTGCAAGGGGGTTGGCAAAGATGACCTTTGAGGGTCTCTTCCAACCCGATGCAGTCTGCGCTTCTGTGATTCTATGTGCTATACATTGGCTTGCTGCTTTTCCATCAAGACCCTGGCTCAGGGAATTACTGACTGAATATGTTGGATGAAAGATGCAATATGAGTATAGACAAAGGTGAAGAGCATGGATATCTTCAAAGACTAGGCTCAGCTGGAGAAATTTTTCTGTGTTCTCAGTATTCTCTATTTACAGAAGTTTCATTTTCCTCCTTTTGTGTTTTAGACATCGACGAATGTGAAAATGACTTCTACAATGGAGGTTGTGTCCATGAGTGTATCAACATCCCAGGCAACTACAGGTGCACATGCTACGATGGGTTCATGTTAGCCCATGATGGCCATAACTGTCTTGGTAAGTAGTGAATGCTAGCAAATAAGTTTCATTTTATAGCTGTGGTAAGAGGGCACGATCTTCTTGCTGCCTTCTGTTATCTGTTATGTTTTCAGTATGGTTATGGATAACAACAGCAGATTCAACTCAATCTGTGATACTTGGTTAATTTATTCCAAAGAGACATATTTTTTCCTCATGAGGAAATAAGGCATTGGAAAGAACTAAAGTTTTGGTCTCCACCTGTTCTTGCTTTTTGAATAACCACCTATTTATCATGTATTACAAGGAGGAAAAAGAACCCTTCACAAGATGAATGACAATTTTTTCATCTTTCAATGAATTCTAGTATTTTTTTTCCCCTCATCATCTTCCACACACACCCACACACCCACCTCTAAAGGACTTCACTGAGCCCTCAAAATGAACTTTGCTAGTTAGTTACTATATCATACATTTCATGTATCAAGTTTATGTTTCTCTTGGAAAAGGCAGTTGATGTTGGATTAGCATGATGAATTTGAATCTGTATGCACATTAGGCAGGGTTGTAGTGAATTTTGTATAGAATTATGGAATTTCCATGGAATTTGTAGATGGCCCTATAAGAGTTGTGCCAGGATGAATTTGAAAACCCTGCCTTAGCTGTCTTCTCATACAGCACCACGAACATGTAGGTGCTTAGACAAAAGATTTGCTAGGAGTGACTCAGTATCAGACTGCACTATTCCCACTGCTTCTCCATCCTCTGGCCTTCCAGACATTACTGTTGGAGTCCTTTATGTTAGCACATAGTGAGTCAGGCAGGAAGAACTTCTAGGGGGCAATTTGTCTGCCTAAAAGTAGGAGTATCATGACAGTGAGAACATTCTGGAGCTGATAGATGTAATGTTAGATCATAGAATCATGCAATATCTCAACTTGGAAGGAAACCATAAAGCTCATTGAGTCTGGAGATCTAAGTGAGTCTATTTGGAGTGTGAGGTGAAGGCTAGATGGAGTAGTGTTAGGAATCTAAAACTGCATCTGATGCCAATGTTTAGACAGCTGAGTTGCTCTCTTAGTGACTGCAGGTGTGTTTAATTATTGTAGAAATCTTTGTGTGGTTGTTTTAGATAGAAGACATGGAAATAAGAGCCTATGATAATTCACTGTAGGCCATCCAGGTTGTAGTAAACATGACCATTATGTCAAGACTTTGTGTCCAGAGAAGGGCAACGAGGCTGGGGAGAGGCCTCAAGCACAAGCCCTACAAGGAGAGGCTGAGAGAGCTGTGATTGTTTAGCCTGGAGAAGAGGAGGCTCAGGGGAGACCTCATTGCTGTCTACAACTACCTGAAGGGGGATTGTAGCCAGGAGGGAGTTGGTCTCTTCTCTCAGGCAACCAGCACCAGAACAAGAGGACACAGTCTCAAGCTGCACCAGGGGAAGTTTAGGCTGGAGGTGAGGAGAAAGTTTTTCACTGAGCGAGTCGTTCGTCATTGGAATGTGCTGCCCAGGGAGGTGGTGGAGTCACCGTCCCTGGAGGTGTTCAAGAGGGGATTGGATGTGGCACTTGGTGCCATGGTCTAGTCATGAGGTCTGTGGTGACAGGTTGGACTTGATGATCTTTGAGGTCTCTTCCAACCTTTGTCATACTGTGATACTGTGATTTTATGTGCATGATTGCCCCCATTCTGAAATACATATTTGCTGTAGCCCAGATGAACTACTGTCTGTTTTTTCATGGATGCAGTCCCCTGGACTTCAGTTAATCAACACCTTTGAAAATGGAATTGTTACTATCAGAAGTTTGGAGCCCCAAATTGGAGACTAACTTATAAAACAAAGTTTGGAGCCCCAAAAGATGCATGAAGAAAAAAAGTAATAATAAGCTATTAAAAATCCACTTATTTTATTTAGAGGTGTTTGTGTGGTATTGTTAATTCTAGGCAGCTACAGGAATGCCTTGTAAATACTAGTAGCTTTGTACTCAGAAAAGAAATGTAGTTTTTGTCGATTTGTAGATGAGAAACTAGAACAAACAGTTTAATTTGCTTCTCAGTCTTCACATGTGACAACTGGAGCTTCATCAGAAATGGAATGCTGCCCCTTCTGAATTCCTCCTTACACACCCTTATTTCAAATATTCTGTGGAACTTTGATTTCCCTTATTGAAAAAGAGCAGTTACTAAATTTGAACATCTGTAATATGATTTTTCAATTAATTCTCTTGTATGACAGACCTCCTGAAAATGGCTATAGAAATAGATTTTGATTATCCAGTATAGTTTATAGTTCTTCAGCAGTTGATCTTGTGCCTGATTGTGAAGAGTCCTGGGAAACAGGGTGAACTTCTCATTATAAATCAAGCTAGAAATGCAATTACTGGTGTGCATTATAGATGGAGTTCTCTGCAACAGCTGAATGTTCAACATGGTAGACAAAAACAGAAGCCCAGTGTCACCTGGGAATTCAGCAGCAGAGAACTGAATACCAAAGCCCTACTTATGTCTACTATCTTGAAGGTGTGCTCTGGGCAGAATGCCTTTACTGGTTTATTTGTCTGTTCTCCTGTGCTATTTTGCATTTCTTAAAGAAGTGACTTCAGTCACATAGAAGGAGAGACAGCAGTTTCCAACTGACCCTTCTCCAGAAGTGGTAGTAGTCTGCCAGCTCTGGTCGACAGAGCAGAGTAACAATCATAGGATCATTGAATGCTAGGGGTTGGAAGGGACCTCCAGAGATCAAGTCCAACCCCCCTGCAAAGGAGGAGCACTTAAGGCAGGTCAGAGAGGAACACGTTCAGGTAGATCTCTGGAGAATGTCATCCTCACATTAAAAAAGTTCTTTGTCATGCTGAGATGGAATTTCCTGTGACTGAGTTTATGTCCATTGAATCTTGTCCTATCTATCTCTGGATATCACTGAAAAGAGACCAGCTCCATCCTCTTGACAGCAGCACTTCAGATTTTGTAGACATTGGTAAGGTCCTCTCTCAGCCTTCTTTTCTCCTAATGAAACAGCCCCAGGTCTCTCAGTCTTTCCTCGTAAGAGAGATGTTCCAGTCCCTTAATCATCCTCACAGCCCTCCACTGAACTCTCTCCAGTAGTTCCCTGTCACTCTTGAACTGGGGAGCTCAGAACTGGACACAATACTCCAGATGTGGTCTAACCAGGACTGAGTAGAGCAGAAGGAAAACTCTTGACCTGCTGGCCACAGTCTTCTTCATGCACCCAACTGTACCGTTGGCCTTTTTTGCCACCAGGGCACATTGCTATCCCATGGATAATTTATAATCCATCCCAGCAGGACTCCAAGGTCCTTCTGTGTGGAGCTACTCTCCAGCAGGTCAACCCCTAACCTGTACTGCTGCATGGGGTCATTCCTCCCCAAGTGTGGGGCTCCACACTTACCCTTGTTGAATTTCATTAGGTTCCACTTTGTCCATCTGTCCCGTCTGTCCAGGTCCTGCTGAGTAGCAGCACAGCCTGAGAGGGTGTCAGCCACTCCTCCCACTTTTGTACCATCAGCAAACTTGATGAGGGTACACTCCATCTCTTCATCTAGATCACTGAGGATGCTGGACAAGACTGAACCTAGCACTGACCCCTGGGGAACAGCTCTGGCTATAGGTCTCCAACTGGACTCTGTTGTTTAACCAGTTCTCAATCCATCTCACCTTCCACTCTTCTAAGTCACATTTCCTGAGCTTTCTCACAAGGTATGTTATGGGAGACAGTGTCAAAGGCCTTTCTAAAGTCAAGGAAGATAACATCCACTGCTCTGCCTGTGTCTACTCATTCAGTCACACCATCGCAGGTTAATGACTTCCACTTTGCAAATCCATGTTGACTGCTCCTGATAACCTTGTTTTCCTCTATGTGCTTAGAGATGGCCTCCAGAATAAGCTGCTCCATCACCTTTCCAGGGATGGAGGTGAGGCTGACTGATCTGTAGTTTCCCAGGCCCACCTTGTTATCCTTCTTGAAAGCTGGAGTGACATTGGCTTTCCTCCAGTCCTTGGGCACCTCTCCCATTTCCCGTGATCTTTCAAAGATGATGGTGATTGGTAAAACAACAACATTAGCCAGCTCTCTCAGCACACAGGGGTGCATCCCATCAGGGCCTATGGATTTATGTATGTTCAGCTTACTCAAATGATCTCTAACCCAATCCTCACTGGCCAGTGGAGAGTCCTCCTTCTTCCAAGCTTTCTCTCTTACTTCCAGAGTCTGGGAATCACAAGAAGACATTTTTTGAACCTGCAGCTAAAGGATAAATGTCTGAGACAAACAAGGAGCAGACAGACACAGGCCTCAAAATAACATCTGCCTGTTATAAAATGCACCTTGGGATCCCAAATCAGTAGAGCACTTAAGTTCATGTTTGAAATCATAGTTTATTTTTAACTAAGGTCTGAGGTTAGGATCCATACCCAAGGTCCTGTCTTGAAGTACTCCTTTAAAATCTTGTTGGTTTATTTTAAGAGAGGAGAGGTTTTTTCTCTGACATGCTGGTTTAATTCCCAGATGAGTAGTAATAATCTACAGTCTGACTCAGAGGACAGGAAGAGTACTAGTATGTATGCATGTGCATGTGTATCACATCATATCATTCATGCTTCTTCAGTGAAAGTTCCAGTGCTCTACCTTTTTCTTTCAAAACCAACCTATCATTGTTAGAGCTCAAAATCTACCTTCTCCTTCTCTTTGTCTGAATGTATACAGTGGGATGAGGGATTATTGCCTTATCTGCCTCTGAACATGCAGTGGGAGGAGAGTTGCAAGTGTATGAGAAATCATTCCCGAAACTCCCAGATGTAAAATGCCAAGAAAGGGTACATAACTCATTTAGGGTTGCATAATCATTGGTATGATTAAAGAGATCAGTGTTTTCCTTTTTAATTTAGCTCTGCTTTTCTTTTCCAGACAGCTGTGCACAATGTGTTGCTTGCTTGAGCTCCAAATGGATGCTTCTATTATTGATGTTTATTTTTCTCTGTTTCCCAACAGCTAAAAAAGATATTAGTTTTTTTATGTGATCATTCTTAATACAAAATCAAGCAGCTTTTAGGAAGGTTTTTTTTAGCGTAGTAAAGCCAAATATTTTAAAGAGATGCTAGAAAAATTATACATTTTCTTGCCTGTCTTCCAGTTTTCTTTGCCATTCTTTCCTGTTTCCAGGACTCTATTAGGTGGGCTGCCACTTGAATGTGTCCAGAGAAGGGCAACAAGGCTGGGGAGAGGCCTTGAGCACAGCCCTATGAGGAGAGGCTGAGGGAGCTGGGATTGTTTAGCCTGGAGAGGAGGAGGCTCAGGGGTGACCTTATTGCTCTCTACAACTACCTGAAAGGTGGTTGTAGACAGGAGGGGTTTGGTCTCTTCTCTTTAGCAACCAGCACCAGAACAAGAGGACACCGTCTCAAGCTGTGCCAGGGGAAGTTTAGGCTGGAGGTGAGGAGAAAGTTCTTCACTGAGCGAGTCGTTCGTCATTGGAATGTGCTGCCCAGGGAGGTGGTGGAGTCACCATCCCTGGAGGTGTTCAAGAGGGGATTGGACGTGGCACTTGGTGCCATGGTCTAGTCATGAGGTCTGTGGTAACAGGTTGGACTTGATGATCTTTGAGGTCTCTTCCAACCTAGGTGATACTGTGATACTGTGTGACAGTTGAGTATTGTCCTCCTCTAGCACATCAGCAGGACCTCTAGTAATATTATCAGTCATAAACTTTCTTTCAGACTTTCATGGTTGCTAACCTGAAACTCCTTGGCAGATGAGGGAAGGTTGAATACACCACAACTTTCTCTCCATAACTCTTCATTTGTATTAAAACACATAGAAAATTATGCCATTTTTGCAGAGAAAGCTCTGAACCTAAATATTGAAGCTCTTACTAATTTTCACTGATTCCAGTAAGACTTTCTCTTGAGCAGAGCTTCCAGACTTGCCAATCATTTACTGTCTTAGGAGTAGGAGGCCAGATTCCCAAATCAGGGTTCAGTGGTTGAGTAGTGGGGATCTGTTCTAAATATGAGGGGCAGAAGCACAAGATGTGAATGGACTCATATATATGTTTACAGACATAAACATATATATGTTTACAGACAGGATGTAAAGCCCAGGGAGGTGGTGGAGTCACCATCGTTGGAGGTGTTCAAGAGGGGATTGGACATGGCACTTGGTGCCATGGTCTAGTCATGAGGTCTGTGGTGACAGGTTGGACTTGATGATCTTTGAGGTCTCTTCCAACCTTGGTGATACTGTGATACTGTCTTGAAAGGCAAGTTTTAACAATAGATGTATCTGTATGTTTTAACCCTTCGTATGTTCTCTATTTCTGCAAATGATGACTGGCAGTGATTGGGTCCTTGAAGTGTATTAAGGACCTTGGGATTAGAGGACCCCTGCAAATGTGAGCCTAGAGGTATTAAGCTACTGAACTTCCACCAGATGAGATGTGGTGGGTGCGTACACAAAAATCAATGCTGCAAGTTGCACAACTGACTTTCAGGCTAAAAAACTTGAGTGTATTTTTTCAAGTTCTCTATTTTTGAGATACAAGCCTCAATGGCAAAGAAAGTTTCTTTCTGATATATTTCTCAAGCAGACTAACTTCTACTGTAGTATTGTTTCCAGGTATTTTATCAGTCCGGCTTGGTCTGTATGTTAATGATAACAGCTGTGACTCATCAGTGCAATTTTCAAGTCTTTGTGGTACAATGGCATGCATCAGATTTTACAACATGGACTACTATTCCACAATGTGTTCTACTAGCTAATGACTAGGTGCTGAGCTGGAATTATGAATATCTGGAATGATAAGTAAATGTTGAACACACAGTTCTCTTTCAGGCATTCACAGCCAGCTTCTGTATCTATGTTTACTTCTGTATCTCGGTTGCCTGTACCTTTACGGTGCAAGTAGTAGCAGACAATTGTAGAAACAAGTTAAATCTCTTTTTTGGTCTGGGATTATAATAGGTTAGTTCTGATGAACTTCCTATTCTAAATCTCAGATGCAGTTTTATACACACAGAAACTGTAGATATGTCCAGGCAGAGCCATTACAGCCTTATGTCTTCATGGTGTGTTCCCTGATGGGCACATGAGAATTGTTATGGTGTTTGCATACAATACTGGAAAACATTTAACAACCATGAAGCTGGGCTCTACATTTCTGTAAAGGTCTGTGCTTCAGCTGATGGAGTGTCTGCATAGAAACCATCTATCTGTACTCAACTTGGCGTCACAAGAGAGAAACAGGTATTTTATGTGCATGATGGCCCTCATTCTGAAATACATATTTGCTGTAGCTCAGGTGAACTACTGTCTGTTTTTTCATGGATGCAGTCCCCTGGACTTCAGTTAATCAACACCTTTGAAAATGGAATTGTTACTATCAGAAGTTTGGAGCCCCAAATTATAGACTAACTTATAAAACAAATCTATGTTCACTCTGGAAATCTAATCAAAAGATGGAATTCTCCTTGTGTGAAATGCCTCTAATACTCAGCCTTCTTTGAAGCCATTGCGTGAACACACTGCTTTTCTTCTCCTGATATTTCTGTATCTGAAAACTTCTCCCTTCAAAAGTACTCTGATGTTTGGTCACCCCACATTAATCTTCAAAGTTCAAATGAGATAAAACTTTCTTTACATGTTAATTTGACATATGTTTGCTTTCTTAGGCCAATGTGATCTGAGAAGTACCAAAACAAGTGAGAGTATAAATCACCATAGGCCCAAGGTTTTTTGTTAGGTATGGGGAAATAATCAAAAGTGTAAAATAAATCTTGGTTGCTGTCACCTGTGAAGTTAGATTCTCAGACTGTCATAATAAATTAAGAAACTGGGAGCTATGTGACAGCAGCATCAATCTCAGCCTCTTGTTTCTGCAAGTCTTCTTGTTGTCTGAGCCTCTTTCCTTAAATATTTACTCCCCAGAGGGGGTAATCAATCACAGTAAAGATTTCTCTGCATGGAACACTCAGGGAAGTAAAGAATCATCAGCTTAGAGTATGAAGTTAGTATGTATGCATTAAAACAGCTAAATCCCATTTGGTCTGATGTGGCTGTAGATGGCTGTGTCTTGCTTCAGCAAAGCTGTTTTATTCTACATCCTTACTCTTTGTACTGTTTGTATTAGTTTCGTATCTTTTGTTAATCCATCTTCACTTTCTCACAATAGTCAATCTCTAAGCCAGTGTGGCCTATATTGATGTATCCCTGAAGAGAAGAGCTATAAAATGTATTAGAACTAACCAGAGCTTTGGGAGCCACGTTGCCTTTAGCATTTATTCAAGGCAAGGGAGAAGGTGTATTCATCTAAGGGTGCAGGATTTCAGCCTGCAATGAGTGTTTACCAGTCTTACGTGTGTGACATTCAAGCCTTCCTTCATCAGATGGTGTAGTTGTCAGTCCTAGAAAGTACATAGATCCAGCTAAGATGCTGAATTCACATGGATCACAGCAATGTCACCTGGTGTCTGATTTCAAGTATAGTCACTGTTAATATACTCTGCATTAAATGCAATCAGTTCTTGGCAGTGTTGATTGATGACAGATAATATAGTTTACACAGTCAAGATAGTGCTGTCAAAAAGAGTAGCTGCTGCTTAGTTGCTTGCTGCATAGCTGCTTACCTCATTTGAAAATGAAACAAAATTATTTGCCAGTATGGGTAAGTACTATAAAAGGTTGGCAGTGGGTTTCCTTAAATAGATTCCAGGATCCTGGCTTTCTGTAGTGTCCTGCTTTTGCTGTCTAATACTTGCCATGAATTTCTGCCTCTTGACATTATTCTTTTGACCCCAGCGTACAATGTTCTTACTTTAAAGATTGAATCAAACAACAAAATCAAGAGAGAGGTTTTTTGGTTTTCTTTTTACTGCTTCCATTACCTTCTCTAGACTTCAATCCAGATAATTCACAGTATCACAGTATCACCAAGGTTGGAAGAGACCCCAATGATCATCAAGTCGAACCTGTCCCAACAGACCCCACAACTAGACCATGGCACCAAGTGCCACATCCAATCTCCCCTTGAACACCTCCAGGGACGGTGACTCCACCACCTCCCTGGGCAGCACATTCCAATGACGAATGATTCGATCGGTGAAGAACTTCCTCCTCACCTTGAGTCTAAACCTCCCCTGGCACAGCTTGAGACTGTGTCCCCTTGTTCTGGTGCTGGTTGCCTGGGAGAAGAGACCAACCCCTTCCTGGCTACAACCACCTTTCAGGTAGTTGTAGAGGGCAATGAGGTCACCCCTGATCCTCCTCTTCTCCAGGCTAAACAATCCCAGCTCCCTCAGCCTCTCCTCACAGGGCTGTGCTCAAGGCCTCTCCCCAGCCTTGTTGCCCTTCTCTGGACACATTCAAGTGTCTCGATGTCCTTCTTAAACTGAGGGGCCCAGAACTGGACACAGGACTCAAGGTGTGGCCTAACCAATGCAGAGTCCAGGGGCACAATGACCTCCCTGCTCCTGCTGGCCACACTATTCCTAATGCAGGCCAGGATGCCATTGGCCCTCTTGGCCACCTGGGCACACTGCCAGCTCATGTTTAGGCGGCTGTCAATCATCACCCCCAGGTCCCTCTCTGTTTGGCAACTCTCCAGCCACTCTGACCCCAGGTATCTCAGGTATTCTCAGGTATCTCAAAATATCCCCTGCATACAGGCAACTCAGTACTAGAATTTTATCAGAGCACAAGATGTACTTTCACATGTAACGGAAGCGGGAGGAAACATGGACTGGTTGTGGCATATTTTAATATCACAGAATCACAGAAATGTTCAGGCTGAAAAGAGCCTCAGGATCACCTAGGCCAACCCACAACCCTGCTCTAGAAGGCTCACCCCTAAACTATAGCCCCAAGCACCACATCCAAAACAACTTGAAGCACAGCCAAGCTAGGGGACTCCACCACTTCCCTGGGCAGCACATTCCAATGCCTGACCATTCTTGCCCTGAAAAAATGTTTCCTAATGTCCAGTCTAACCCTACCCAGTGGCAGCTTGAGGCCATTCCCTCTTGTTCTATCACTAATTACTTGTGAGAAGAGACCAGCACCAACCCCTCCACAATGTCCTTCCAGGCAGCTGTAGAGAGCTAAGAGTTCTCCCCTCAGCTTCCTCTTTCCAAACTAACCATTCCCAGCTCCTTCAGTTGCTCTTCATCAGGTTTATTCTCCAGGCCCTTCCCCAGCTTCCTTGCCCTCCTCTGCACTGGCTCCAGCACCTTGACATGTCACTGCACTTGAGAGATACTCATAGCAAACCAAGGCCAACCCTAGGCAGGGCCCCCACATGTAAAAGTGACACCACATGGGTCTTTGGTCCCTGCCAAGCTCGCTCCAGGTCAGGCGCACCACGCCGCTTCCCACCTCCACCTGCCACCCGCGACACCCGTCCGGCTGCACCACTCCCCTTGCTGTCCTCCCACTGCCATGACTTTGTGATCACTATAGCTGACATCTAAATAATAATAATTATTACTCACGAATTGAAGTATTAATCACTGGACATGCTTTACCAGAATGATTGCTTAGAGAATTAGCAAGCAAAATTCGTGGTTAAGAGGCCTTACGGGATCTTGAAGGAAATGTTTGGGAACAACTGAAATATATTGTGGTAAATAAGTAATGCTGGAGTGGACACACAGTATTGTGCTACAGGACAGGAGCAGAACTGAGAAGGTTTTTCATTGCATTTTAACAAAACAAAATTTTAACTGAAGAGAAAGTTGCCAGAGCAATGAGGCTATAGTACAGCCTCTTCAGCAGAGTGGTTATACTTTAGTTAACACAGAATGGAAGTAACATTGGAGAGCTTAAAAAAACAGGAAGGAATAGAATAGAATAGAATAGAATAGAATAGAATAGAATAGAATAGAATAGAATAGGATAGGATAGCATAGCATAGCATAGCATAGCATAGCATAGCATAGAATAGCATAGACTAGAATAGAATAGAATAGACCAGACCAGGTTGGAAGAGACCTTCAAGATCATCGTGTCCAACCCATCAACCAATCCAACACCACCTAAACAACTAACCCATGGCACCAAGCACCCCATTAAGTCTCCTCCTGAACACCTCCAATGATGGTGACTCCACCACCTCCCCAGGCAGCCCATTCCAACGGGCAATTTGTTTAGACAACAGGGTAACAGTTGCTCCTCAGCAAGATCTCAGCGTCCAGAGTTCTGGGAGCCTCCAGCTCTGTGTACTCAAGGTCATATGTTAGTGAGTGAACTTCTGTGTTTTGGTTTTGGTTTTTTCCCCATCATAAGAATATTTGTGCAGAGAGGAATATATTTTTATTGCAAGGTCTTAAAACCTGACTTTACTTTGAAAGCTGTGAACATAAAATTTTATATAAAGGGAAGAAAAGGTTTGGGGTTTTGTTAATTGTAAGGTACAGTGCATGTTTTTTCATGCTACTTTTATTTTCTTGCATCAGACAATCACAGAGTTTAGTATTTCGTAGGTGTGTTTTTTTTTTTACTAATTCTTTTCAACAAAATATGCATGCATGGGCAATAAGTCTATTGGTCTGTAAAGGATTTTTCTCTAGAAGAGTTGTTCTTGAAAGTGAAGTGATCTGTTTTGTCTCTATCTGAATCAACAAAAGTTCCCTGGAGTGATCTTTTGCAGACCTCGACAGGCTGGACAGATGGGCAGAGTCCAAGGGCAGGAGATTCAACACATCCAAGTGCCAGGTTCTGCACATTGGCCACAGCAACCCCAGGCAGTGCTACAGGCTGGGGTCAGAGTGGTTGGAGAGCGGCCAGGCAGAGAGGGACCTGGGGGTACTGGTTGATAGTAGGCTGAACATGAGCCTGCAGTGTGCCCAGGCATCCAAGAAGGCCAATGGCATCCTGGCCTGCATCAAGAACAGTGTGGCCAGCAGGAGCAGGGAGGCCATTCTGCCCCTGTACACTGCACTGAGTCCTTGAGTCCTGTGTCCAGTTCTGGGCCCCTCAGTTTAGGAAGGAGGTTGACCTGCTGGAATGAGTCCAGAGAAGGGCAACGAAGCTGAGGAGGGGTTTGGAACAGAAGCCCTATGAGGAGAGACTGAGGGAGCTGGGGTTGCTTAGCCTGGAGAAGAGGAGACTCAGGGGTGACCTTATTGCTGTCTACAACTACCTGAAGGGAGGTTGTAGCCAGGTGGAGGTTGGTCTCTTCTCCCAGGCGGCCAGTACCAGAACAAGAGGACACAGTCTCAGGCTGCGCCAGGGGAGGTTAAGGCTGGAGGTTAGGAGGAAGTTCTACACAGAGAGAGTGATTGCCCATTGGAATGGGCTACCTGGGGAGGTGGTGGAGTCACCATCATTGGAGGTGTTCAGGAGGAGCCTTGATGGGGTGCTTGGTGCCATGGTTTAGTTGTTTAGGTGGGTTGGATTGGTTGAGGGGTTGGATATGATGATCTTGAAGGTGTCTTCCAACCTGGTTGTTTATTGTTGTTGTTGTTGTTATTGTTGTTATTGTTAGTATTATTTCTGCTGTATTTTTATTGTGACCAAAAGGAGCTGATTAAAAAAAATACAACCAAGTTTGCTGCTACTGATAACTTTCATATTAAAGTAGCAGAGTAACATTTTTGAAATACATATCAGCAAATAAAGAGTACCTGTATTTCTGTATTAGCTCCTGAAAAACAGGGTTTGCAATTCAATACTGAATTGAGAGAAGTCTCATGATTGCTAGTACTTGTTCTCGTGGGGACTACTTACCAGATGTCTGCTGGAAATACAATACAGCTGACCATTGAGTCAGCTAGGGAAGGCTCCCTGCTAGACCTGTTTGTGAACAGACAAGGATTTGTGGGTGATGGGAAGATTGGAGGCTGTCCTGGCATGGCAATCCTGAAATGCTAGAGTTTTCAAGTCTAGAAGTAAGGAGGGAGTGACAACAGAACAGCCACCTTGGACTTCTGGAGGGTAGGATTTGGCCTGTTTAGGAGGCTAGCTAACAGTCTCCTGCAGGGCAGTCCTGAAGGGCAAAGAGTCCAGAAAGGCTGGACCTTCCTGGAAGGAAGGAACTCCTAAATACACAGCAGCTGACCATCCCTCTGTGCTGAAAGATGAGCTGGCAGGGAAGACCTGACTAAACAGAGAGCTTTGGCTGGAATTCAGGGGGAAAAAGGATAGCTGGAAGAAGGGCCAGGTAATTCAGGAGGATTGCAAGGATGTTGTGAGATTATGCAGGGAGAAAATTAGAAAGGCCAAAGCCCAACTTGAACTTTATCTGGCTACTGCTGTAGAAGATAATAAAAGTTGTTTCTACAATCACATTAGCAACAAAAAGAGAAGAAACTCCCCCATCCTTTATTGGATGTGGAAGGAAACAGTGACAAAGGCTGAGGAAAAGGCCAAGGTACTAAATGCCTTCTTTGCTTTAGTCTTTCATGGTAACACCAGTTGTTCTCCAAGTGCCCAGCCCCTTGAGCTGGAAGAAAAGGAATGGGAGCAGAATGAAGCCCCCACAATCCAAGAGTAGCGTCATGCTACATCACTTAGACATACACAAGTGTATGGTGGGATGGGATCCACCCAAGAATACGGAAGGAGCTGGTGCAAGTGCTCACAAGCCACTTTCCAGCATTTACCAGCAGTCTTGGCTTGCCAGGGAGATCCCATCTGACTGCAGATTATCAAATATGATGCCCATCTACAAGAAGGGCTGGAAGGAGGATCTGGGGAACTACAGGCCTGTCAGTCTGACCTCGTTGCCAGGGAAGGTTATGGAGAAGATCAACTTGGGTGCCATCACATGGCACATACTGGGCAACCAGATGATCGGTCCCAGTCAGCCTAAGTATATGAAAGACAGGTCCTGCTTGACTAACCTGATCTTCTACAACAAGGTGGCCTGCTTAGTGGATGAGGGAGAGGCTGTGGATGTTGTTTACCTGGACTTTAGTAAAGCTTTTGACACTGTTTCCCAAAGCATTTTCCTAGAGAAACTGGCTGCTCCTGGCTTGAAGAGGTGTACCTCTTACCTGGTGATCAGTCACAAGTGGTGTTCCCCAGGGCACCCACTGTAAGTCTGCAGATGATACCAAGCTGGGCAGGAATGCTGATCAGCCTGAGGATAGGAAGGCTCTACATAGTGACCCAGACAGTCTGGGTCATTGGACTGAGACCAATTGAGTGAGATTCAACAAGGCCAAGTGCTGGGTCCTGCATTTGGATCACAACCACTCCATGAAATGCTCCAGGCTTGGGGAAGAGTGGTTGGAAAGCTGTCCAGCAGAAAAGGACCTGAAGATGCTGGTTGACAGCCAACTGAATATGAGCCAATAGCATCATGGCCTGTGTGACCATCATGTCCAGGGAAGTGATCGTGCCCCTGTGCTTGCACTGATGAGGCCACACCTCGAATACTGTGTTCCATTTTTTGGGACTCTGACTGCAAAAAAGATATTGAGTAGCTGGAGCAGGTCCAGAGAAGGGCAACAGAGATGGTGAAGGGTCCTGGAGCACAAGTCCACTGAGGAAAATGAAGTTGTTTAGTCTGGAGAAAAGGAGGATGAAGGGAGACCTCACTTTCTACAGGAGGCTGTAGTGAGGTGGGGGTTGGTCTCTTCACCCAAACAAGAGGTGGTAGTGTAAGAAAAAATGGCCTCAAGTTGTTCCAAGTGAGGTTCAGGTTATATATTAGGAAAACAATTCTAATTTCTTCACAGAAAAGGTTATTATGCATGGCACCAGGCTGCCCAGGAAGGTGCTGGAGTCACCATCCCTGGAGATATTTGAAAGGCGTGTAGGTGCAGTGCTTAGGGACGTAGTTTATCGATGACTATGCTGGGTTAATGGCTGGACTTTATGATCTTAAAGGGCTTTTCCAGCATAAATGATTCTAGGATTCTATGTAATGGATACATACATTGGTATATGTAGACTGAACTGGGGAGCTTGAATTACTTCCTTTGAGAAAGTCGAGAAGCTTCATTCATTTAATTATTTCTGCTGTTTATTTTGAAGGCATAACTAAGAAATGCCTTCTAAAATTAGTAAGAGGCAGAATAAAAATTAATAATATGACACTGAAGAGTGTGTTCTGGATCTCACTACTGATTTATAGTGACAGGTGTGGAGCTGCACTTACAGGACAGTGAGCTAGTCTTTCATTGTGTGACTTAAATATCATTTAAACCTTGGTTACGTAGGATGCTAAGCACCCTGGTTCTAGTGCATCAGATCTTCTACACACACACAAGATATGAGTCATGATATCTGCCAGCTGAGCTACTGCAGCTCTTCCTTCAATAGGCCCAAAACTTAGGGAAACCTGTGAAACTCCCTGTGTGAACATCTTAGGGAAGTCTAAGAAGCTTCATTTTGCTCACTTTAAAAAATAACTGAAAGAACACCCTCTTTAGTATAAATTCAGCATCGATTAGGCTCTGCAGGGACCACAGGCAGCCTGTTAATGATGGCACGTTGAAAGAACGTGAAATGTGTTCTGCTCTGTACTGACATGAATATGCTGGGTGTGGACAAAGTTTTGCTCTGTTTGAATTTGAGATTGCAACTCAAAAGAACTAGGAAGCTGAGCTCCAAATAAAAAGCTTCCAACAAGCATCCGCTTTGTAATTTCACACAGGCTGGCTGTCTGAGCAGGACTTCAGAGACTTGGAGTTGTAAATTTTCAGTGGACCATCAGTTTGTTGTCCTCAGCATGTAAATAGTTTTCCCTCCTACATAGGTCCTTTACAACCAATGTCAACCATCTTAAAGTTAAAAGTAAGAAGGCTTTTAGTGGAGTAAGTTGCCTATAGAAAGCCCTGAATTGATTGATTCCTGTCATTTATAGATTAACTTGTACTTGAAACACAAGGTTTTCTGTCTCGTATAGGTATTCAACCTATCTAATGTAACTGCAAAGTGATTAGATATATTAACTTCATATAATGGACACTGGTAACAGAAGGTCATGACTCTTAATACTTTCTAAAACCCTTTACAACTTTACAGAAATCCATTCCTGTGTTCCCCCCGGGTGCTAGCGAGAGGAATACAGCTCTGGTGAATTTTACGGGGGAGGAGGAGATGAGGTAGTTGTTTTGATTTATTTGGGGTTCTTTCTTTGTTTTGGCTTTACATTACCATGGCAGCTCCACACTTCTGAAATTCATCCCTTCTTTTCATAATTATGAGTAAGTGAAGTCAGGTTTTTTTGGACTGTTGTTGCTTTTCATTGGTAATTCTGAGCATTCTGACTGATGAAGGCAACACTGATCTGTCTTTATAAGAGGTGCATGTAGCTGATGGCATTCATCTATTGATTTGCTTAGCACTGACATGACTTACTGCATCTTACATGTACTGATAGGTGGCTGCTGCTTAGCTAATGCACAGGAATCCAACTGCTTTCTAAGGCTGTTCTTCAAACCAGGTTGTCAAAAGCAAACCACCGCAGCAAACTGCATTGAGTGCTAAGCTCATTGCCGTTCCACACGAAAACATAGAAATAAATGCTTATAGTAAGACCTTGGGTATCTTTCAGAATACCTGTCAAGAGAAGCCAAAAATAATATTGGTTCTAAATAGTGAGTTTTGTGTTACTTACATTTAGATGAGTGGAAATGCTGAACTAGTTTCCCAAGTAGCATAAATGCCCATTTACCCAAACATTTTGTGCCAAATGAAGCAGTCATTCCCTGAAGATGTACCTACTGAAACTACTCAGAAACTGAGGTTACATTTATAAAACACTTTTCTTCAGTGGAGATACTTTCAGGAAAATTTAATTGATTTGTTATGACCTACAGGAGCAATTTCAGCACTTCCAAAACATAGCCAGCCTTTTCCTGTTCCCCAAAAGTGCCTAATTAGCGCAGTGGTTTTCAACTCATGGTATAGTTTTCTTTTACAAAGGGTTGAAGGTCGTGCTTCAAACTATTCCATTTCTTCCTCTTTTTGATAGACTTGAGATATTATCAATACAGAGAGTGAGAATTACTTCATAATCTACAGGATGTTTCAGTGATTAGCTTGTGTCATCTGAATCTAGAGAGTCCTCTAACTGTGTTACTGACAAATAATACAAAAGAATTGTCAATCTAGCAATTTCCTTGGCTTTTGTTGCCAGAGCTCAGGAACAAAATGCTTCATATTGTGTAGACCTGGGAAATACTGCTCACTTGTGATGAAAGTTATTGCCCCACAGCAGTGTCTTTTTCATTTTTTATGAGAAAACAAACAAACAAAACCAATCAAACAAAAAAAGCAGCTTTGTGTTAAACCAAACCAGATTTTTCTGATCCTAGCATGCTCTATAGGTAGATATAAAAGGAAGCAGGTATAGGCAGTAGTTATCCTGGAAGGATAGAGAATACTACCTCAGCTGATCCTGCAGCAGTTAATGATGCTACAGAGAAAGCCCAGAGCAAAACAAAACCAAGAGACATTATGGTAATAGACTGGATAATTTACTCAACTTGCCCCAGTTTTTTACTTCAGGTGTTCAGGAATGCTGGTTTGCTCCTGTCATTAACTCTCCTTCTAGTTTATGGAGAATTGTTAATCCAGCATTACAACTTGGAGTGCCCTACATGCGGCTAGAAGTCAGTGGGAACTGCAATCTTACTGCTAATGGGACTGTGGCTGTGCAAGCCTCACAGCAAGAGGCTCATATAAAGCTGGAGGCTATTGGCATTCTCTAGGCAGTGGCACTGTAGATGAAAATCAGGATCCAATTCATACAACATTGTTTTAAAGCCCAGTATCAGAATCAAACTAAAAACTAAATGATGGGGAACTCTGTTGCGTTTCTGTTGCTAGTGTCAGGAAGCCACGGTGTGTTTAGGTCTGTTTAAAAAGCAGCCATGATTACCAAGTGAGGGGATAGAAGCTACAACTAAGATGTCATATTAAGGGACTTGGATATTTGTTTTGGAAATGCTAAAAGCTGCAAAAAGGGTTTTGGTATCTTAAAAGGACAGAGAGTTGTGCCTAGTTGTTTAAGAAAGGAGTAAACATTTGACGTCAACAGACATGAACTCAACACCACATTGGCGCAGCATCCGTGGGGCTGTTTACTTCAGCTCAGCACATGGGCAGACATCACACGCAGCAGAGTTAAGCTCTTGTGTTAAGTGAATATTTCCGATGTTATACATAACAAAGAAGTCTGTTGGAGCTGTTTGTGTAGTGTGAAATTTAAGGAATTCCACTGGCTCACAAAATAGCCTCAGAAAAAAGAAAAAGATGCTAAGCATTCCTTTTCAGGTTGCACACATCTGTAAATAGAAGCATAGTCTGTGGGGTTTGAGGTTATGGGTGATTGTAGCCCAGCAGGAAACAAGAGTCTCTGGGACAGATCCTGGGCATCATTTTAGGTGTTGTATCCTTGTACATAAGAAAAGGGTGGCTCTAGGCAGGAATTGATAGTTTTAGCATTATCTTGGTATTCATAAAGTAAGAGCATCCTTGCTTCATCTTTCTCCTCTGTAAAATGTGCTGTATTTGCAGGGAAAGGTAATTTTTCCACACTTGGGTTTATTGTTTAATGTCCACTCCAGTAAACATTCACTGCTGTAAGACTGTAAGTTTTTTTCAAGTGGATCTTTTCACAGCAAGGGCTCTAGTGAAAATTTCTGCATCTGTGGCAGTGACTGACATACTGGATTCAAAGGTGTGGTGTTCTTTTCCCTTCTCTTCACCAGATTTTTCAGTTCCAGAAAGGAATGGAGAAAGGCAGAATTGTAGCCTCATATACAAACACAGAAAAATTGGGCTCTGCTTTTAAATTCTTCATGCAGTCTTATTTCATCTCACCTGGAGACATGAATGCTGTGTACTTAGGTAGCAGTGTTTCTTTCTTCTAATACTTCCCTTTGCATGCTCATAGAAAGTTGGTCTAAGAAAGATGATTAAGCAGTTATTTCAGTTAGAATCATAGAGTAGTTAATGTTAGAAAGGACCTTTAGAGATCATATAATCCAGCCTCCCCTGCAGTGAGGAGGGGCATCTTTAACTAGATCAGGTCACTTGGCGTCCCATCCAACCTGACCCTGAATGCTTCCAGGGATGGGGCTTCCATGACCTCTCTGGGCAACCTGGGTCAGTGATTTGCAATGATTCTTGTTCCCATGGCCCCCTCAGCTGAAGCAATGTATCACCCTCCCTATCTTTACAGCATGTCACTACTTGTATGACCATTCTAGCAGAAATGTCTGCCTGCAACCTCTAATCTGATACTACTTGCTTCACTCCTACATGCCAGATTTACTCTTTGGGCTTCCACAGCTATCTTGAAATCAGATCTTCCAAGACACCCACTACAGTAGAGCATCATGGTACTTGGAGGGAATGCAACAGAAAAGAAGAATTGTGCCAAATGTTGCTGTCATGAAGATTAACTTCTGGAAATGAGAGATTTTAAACACCATATACTGAAGTAATCTGAATTGTCTCTGTAGTTCTCATATTTATGAATTGCTGTACTTCAGAGCTCAAAATAATAAAGTAAACAGTAGAAGACTGAGTGGGGTCTGTAAGATCAAGAAAGAAACAGAAGAGGCAATAAATAGTTACTGTTTCTCACAATGATGGGATTAGGGAATATTCATGTAGATTATGAAGCAGCATGTTTGAAATAAAAGTATGTGGTTTTTATGTAACTCACAATTAAATTGAAGAAGGAATTGCTACATCATGTTAGGTACAGAAGAGATTAGAGACATTTGTTCAGGGAAGATCCAGTGGAACAATGGTCTAGCAAGTGATTTAGGAATCTATTTAGGTACGTGGCGGCCGAAAACTGAGAAAGCATGCCAGAAATGGATCCCTTCCATCTCTTGGTCTTCTCCTGAGTATGAGCTGTAGGGCAGTGTCAAAGAGAAGATGCTGAGCCACATGTTCTTTTGCTTTAAGAATAACTATGACTGGAACTATGACTCTAGTAAATCCAGGAATACAATTCCTTTGATGAGACTTTCAGCCAGCTTTCTGACTAGAAATATTCAGAATGTAAAGCTCAAAGAGTAGCTTAGAGAAAGACTGGAAGGATCAACTCCCTGATCACGAGTCAAAGTCCTGGTTTTAGACATCTCCTAAGACTCTTAATGTTATAGTACGTACATTGTACTGCAGTTCCCAAGTGCTTTGAGGACTTTGAAGATGAGACTCAGATTTCTAAGGGGCTTAAACATTTATGAAAGTGAAGGAAGAGAGGATCATGGAAGCAAGTGGACAGTGGACATAAAGTGACATTCACTCTGTGTAGAGTTTCCACATTTGTATCTTTCTGCTTGTGGTTTTGGTTTTGGATACCCATAGCAGACTTTTCTCCCTCAGTGGTATCCAAACAGGACACTCAATCAGAACAGTTTCTTTAAGTCTGATACTGTAGGAAGCTCTGAGCCAGATCAGGAAGAAATACCAGTGGAGCTAGTTTGAAAAGTTAGTTCATCAGATAAATTAAATGAGAAACCAAAAGCATTTGTTTATTTGATAATTAAAACATCCATCTTTATCCATCTTTATCAGCTATAATGCTTCCTCCCCTTTGATGCTGTTCCACACTACCGCTCTCTAGAGGATCTCGTCTTACCAAGATACAGAACACAAGTTTTATTATGTGAAGGCAGAGGGCCAAAAAGCTAGAGGTCTTATGCAAACTCAGATATGCATTAATTTACATAATCATTCTGATAGATACAGATGTATGTATATATGCATCCTTTATCTTTCCTTCTCTTTTGAAAGACACCTTCTTCTTTCCCAGCCTCTCCCTGATCTGGCTCTTCCCTTCTTTCTTGTCCTTGCTGATGACTGGCCAATTTGAAGTCCAGGCACTCATCTCTCTGGGAGCCTAGGTTTGTCACTCTGGTCTAAACTCTGTATAAGCAATTCTAACTCTTGTGCTGATTGTCATTTTAGCTGTTTATTTGTGCTGGTAAGGATGCTTCCATCAGGGATTGTCTTTGGTAGATGCAATCATGGGACAATTATTTGTGACAAGTATTACAGAGACAAGCTTAAGAACCTACATGCACTTTCTCCTGTGTTTAGATAGGCTTTATAGTAAGTGTTTGAGTGAAGGGATTATATGTCATGAGTTACTTTTTCCCTGTATCTAGAGTTAGGTACAGGTCTCCAGCAAGTGTAAACTGTCACACAGTGGCAGCACTTAAAGCCCCTGAGAATCCACCCTCAGTTTCTCAAACCAGTCAGCAGCCCAGTTTGACATGTAGTGCCTCCAAAACTGGAGCCAGACAGCTTGATTGAAAACTTGGCTACTTATTTTGGTGTTTATATGGAACTTCATCTCTAGAAAATTTGGCTGATTTAGCTGGCTAACTTGAGCTGCATTGAATGAGAATTGCACAAACAATGAAAGGAAGAAGCAGGTCCTTGGGCAGCTATTTTATTTGTGTACTTTGAAAAACTTCAGGTAAGTGAAGGAATTATTCTGCCAGATCTACCAAAGCTTGAGCTCATTGGAGTTGTTGGAGATCTCTGTCCTAACTTCAGGAAACTTTTTCACTCTGTTCTCTAAATTGGGTTAGTAATAGGCTGATTATAAAGTGAGTTTATTGGAAGGGAAGTTTACCAAGTAAAGAATTCAGTGAATATTTTCCAGGCAGCCATGCCCAATCAATTGCTTAGTATGGTAGACAACAAGCAATGCCACCTTTTAAGACCACAAAATGGTCCAAAAGACCTGACCCTAATGAAATTGAGGACTGAGAAAATGTTAATTCTACACTATACCAAGATTTACTGGAAGGCATGTAGTATGGAGACGGAGATAGAGTGGTCCTAGATCCCAGCTGCTCCCTTTCTTCAGCACTTCCTCTTCATAAATGAATATTAAAATAATTTTGATGCAAGTATTTGAAAACAATTGGAGAGATTTCTCATAGTAAAAGTTTTAAAAGAGTTTACATTCTAATAGCTTTTATTCCAGTATATGGATTTGGGGCTTGGTGGTAAATTGAGCTGTCTCTTTATGGAAGTGGTAAATTTGCTGTCAGAGCAGAAAATGCTCCAAGCAGAAAAGGAGCATTTGCTATCAAAAGCAGGAAAAAAAATGTTTCTCAATAATTCCGTTCGTTTCAAACTATTCAGCAAAGCTGGAAGGCAATTGTTCAAGTTGCTTTGTGATACTCTAAACAGAGTGCTGGAAAGTCCACATACTTTGTAGCAAAGTTTTGGGGTTTATGCTTTTACCAGTTGAGAATCTTTCCTTCAAGAAGTGTTCAACTACATCTTCCAGAAAGGAGGATCTAGATTCCAGTGTGTTACGAGTGGCCCCCTGAGCTGGGTGATGGGGTCAGGGAGCAGTGTAATGCCCCAGAAATCCATGAGGAATTAGTTTGGGACCTGCTGAGCCACTTGGACACTCATAAGTCCATGGGACCGGATGGGATCCATCCTAGGGTGCTGAGAGAGCTGGCAGATGAGCTGCCAAGCCTCTCTCCATCATTTTCCTCCAGTCCTGGCTCACTGGAGAGGTCCCAGATGACTGGAAACTGGCGAAGGTGGTCCCCATCCACAAGAAAGGTCAGATGGAGGAACCTGGAAACTCCAGGCCTGGCAGCCTGACCTCAGTGCCAGGGAAAGTGATGGAACAGATTATCCTGGAGGCAATCACTGTGCACCTGAAGGATGGCCAAGGGCTCAGGTCCAGCCAACATGGATTTAGGAAGGGCAGGTCCTGCCTCTCCAACCTGACCTCCTTCTATGATCAGGTGACTGCCTGGTGGATGTGGGGAGGCCTGGGGATGTGGTCTACCTGGACTTCAGCAAGGCCTTTGACACCATCCCCAACAGCAAACTGCTGGCTAAGCTGTCAGCCCATGGCTTGGACAGCAGCACTCTGTGCTGGGTTAGGAACTGGCTGGATGCTGAGCCGAGAGAGTGGTGGTGAATGGTGCCACAGCCAGCTGGCAGCCAGGCACCAGTGGTGTGCCCCAGGGATCAGTGCTGGGCCCCATCCTCTTTAACATCTTCATTGCAGATGACACCAAGTTGGGAGCAGATGTTGGTCAGTTAGAGGGCAGAAGGGCTCTACAGAGGGACCTCGACCAACTGGACAAATGGGCAGAGTCCAGTGGAACGGAATTCAACAAGTCCAAGTGCCAGGTGCTGCACTTTGGCCACAGCAACCCCATGCAGAGCTACAGGCTGGGGTCAGAGTGGCTGAGAGCTCCCAAACAGAGAGGGACCTAGGGGTGCTGTTTGACAGCTGCCTAAACATGAGCCAGCAGTGTGCCCAGGTGGCCAAGAAGGCCAATGGCATCCTGGCCTGCATTAGGAATAGTGTGGCCAGCAGGAGCAGGGAAGTCATTGTGCCCCTGGACTCTGCATTGGTTAGGCCACACCTTGAGTCCTGTGTCCAGTTCTGGGCCCCTCAGTTTAGGAAGGACATCGAGACACTTGAATGTGTCCAGAGAAGGGCAACAAGGCTGGGGAGAGGCCTTGAGCACAGCCCTGTGAGGAGAGGCTGAGGGAGCTGGGATTGTTTAGCCTGGAGAAGAGGAGGCTCAGGGGTGACCTCATTGCCCTCTGCAACTACCTGAAAGGTGGTTGTAGCCAGGAAGGGGTTGGTCTCTTCTCTCTAGCAACCAGCACCAGAACAAGAGGACACAGTCTCAAGCTGTGCCAGGGGAGGTTTAGGCTGGAGGTAAGGAGGAAGTTCTTCACTGAGAGAGTCATTTGTCATTGGAATGTGCTGCCCAGGGTTTTGGTGGAGTCACCGTCCCTGGAGGTGTTCAAGAGGGGATTGGACGTGGCAGTTGGTGCCATGGTCTAGTCATGAGGTCTGTGGTGACAGGTTGGACTCGATCTTTGAGGTCTCTTCCAACCTTGTTGATACTGTGGTACTGTGGTACTGTGTTATTTTGAAGGAACAAGTTTGAGTTGACACTGATAGGGCAGCAAGACCTGCTGACTCACGGAATAAGGGTCTCACAAAGCTGTTTTATTCTCTTTCCTTCTTACACTGCAGAAGGCAGGAAAAGCCTTCACTTTTTCTATACACTCTTAAATGTCTTTGTTGGGGTTATGAAAACGTTAAAATCTGGAAGAGAGTAAGAACAGGGGGGAATTGGGGGGTGGGATTTTGATACAGAAAATTTGGGGCAATAGTGCCTAACGTTTCCTGGGAAATGAAAAGAATGAGAGGGACTGTCTTGCATTGTAGTTCAAGACAGGAGGAGAGTGCCTGGTTTCTCCAAGTGCTGCTGTAATTACCCTAGAGCTTTTTCACTGTGTTAGAAAGAGCTACAATTTCTGCCACAAGAAGCACCGTCAGAACACCAACAAAGAGCAGTAGCAGGCTTAGTTGAGCTAGCTGCCAGAACTAGCCAGCATTCCTGCGTTTCTTACTGCCTGTGTTTCAGGGCTTTCTGGCCTTGCCTGCAAGAGCACTGGCAAAAGCAGCTTGGTAATACCTTCCTGTGTTGTGGCCAGTCCCATAGGAATAAATTTCTACAGGAGCTGTGACAGGTCTTCTGAGGTTTTCAGCACTGTGGATCATTTAGCTGTGTGGTGCTTTTCGCCTCCCTTCCAAAACTAAATGAAAGCAAAACACACACCAGCTCATTTGCTGACATGTTGGCACATACTGTGAAATAACTAACTGGGGGGCAGAGTCTCAATTAAAAAAAGGAAAACATGGATTTTTTCAGGAGACAAGTTGCTTTTATCCAAAGGGGGAGGGGGCAGAGAAAAAGAAGAAGAAGAGAGATATTATACACTTCTTATGAGCAAAACAGGAGACTTAAAAGGGTGAATGTGGGTCAAATACCTTTTAGTGGCAGCAGTTTTCCATTGAGGAAACATTTGTCCCTGTTAAGCACAACAGCATAAAAACTTTTATGCCAAAGAGAGTTGATGGGGGTAGGCAGGGACCCTCAAAACAGCCAGTAGCTAGTGCTGCTTTTGTGGGTTTCTGTATTTACCTATTAAAATGACAATACAACCGTGGGACATTTAGAGTTAAAAAACCCTTCTTTTTATTAAACAACATTAAACAAACTGACAAAGTAGGGGGTTATGACTCTGGTAATTGAAACATGCTGTTCTGTTCAGGACCACAAGTCTATAAAGACTCTTTTCACCCACTAATGCCTTTTGTGTTTTCCTGCTACCCCTGCTAGAAATTACTGTAGACTTGAAGTATGTCTTTCCAAGTAGAGTGGGAATGACAGAGTGCAACACCACACTTGGCAAATGGGGTCACAGCCCTTTGGGGATGGTAACATTCATTGTGCATTGGAAATCAATTTACAGCTCAGAATGTATGGAAACTTAGCTGGACTCCCCTACTCCCTAATGTTTGGGGGGCTGGATTTTTTTGGGGGGGTTGTTGGTTTTTGTTTGGGGTGTGTGTATATTTCTTGATTGTTTATTTTGTGGGTTTTGTTGTTGTTGTTGTGGGTTTTGGTGTGGGTTTTGGTGGGTGTTATTTGTTTATTTGTTTGTTGGTGGGGTGTTTTGTTAACTTCAAACCTGGGATGCAGGAAAAATAATTAGATGGATTAATATGAATGAACTCTGCTGTGGTTTGGGTAGTTTTCATCAATCTGTGATGCCTTTTCATGGATTCCTTGTTCTTCTAGGTATATATTCTGAATCTCTACATTGTCTTGCATTTCTTTTCCCTTCTCTCTTCTAGATGTTGATGAGTGTCAGGACAACAATGGAGGATGCCAGCAGATTTGTGTAAATACTATGGGCAGTTATGAATGTCAGTGCAAGGAGGGCTTTTTTCTGAGTGATAACCAACACACCTGCATCCATCGCTCCATTGGTAAGTTTTCGGTGTGTAAATTGTGCTCCTCAGAATAACTGTATTCATACCAATCAGAATTGCAGAAACTGTTGGTGAGGATTATTTTTTTTATATGCCCAGAGCTCCCAAAATGATTTCACTGGTTTGTTGGAATTGATTGGTTCCTCTGCTACCCAAACTTGTAGCAGAGCTGTAATTAAGACAGGATGAAAGGCTTTGGTTTGACATAGAAATGATACATGATTCAAAGAGCAGGGGCTTTGGGCAGGCAGAGGCAGATTTTCTAATGGCAACTTCATGCATTTCAGTTTCCAAGACTTACAAATTTCACATCTGTTTATCATAGAATAGTTCACCTGTCTTCCACCTTAAGAAGCATGGTATCTTAAGCCAAAATTAACAATTTGTTCCTTCTGGAAGTTACACAGAGCATGTTTTTTTTGGCCAGTCATGTAACTTATTGCTTCATTGCAGGCTGATAATGGCTGATATTATATTGACACAGCATTTTAGTTTGGTTCAGGACCCTGTGGAGGGTGGATTAGAAAATTTCTCTGCCTATGCACTAGCAGTAGAAATAAGGAATCCCTGCAAAACTGTGATCTTTGTCAGATGCTGACTTTGACTAGAATAAGCAGCTCTCACTTTTCTGTACGTGTTAGACATGGAAGACAAGTTTGAGTGGAAAGGGAAGAAAGAAAACAACATACCTATAAATCTTTGCAATTAAGTGGACTCTTTATGTGCTCATTCAGACTTCTGGTGACCCTGGCAGCAGTGGGAATATATGTGAGGAAACTCTTTTGCCAATAGGCAGTACAGAAAGACAAGGTAGCGACAGTCCAGTGATCAACAATGTGAGCGTGCTGTAAAATTTAACCAAGCCACACAAATGCTTCTGAACTATTTTAGGTCACAAAAATTCACCAGAAAATCCTACTTGACCATAGAGTTTTAACTCAGTCAGTCTGTTGACAAGCAAAAGGTGGTGTGGCATCTCAGAAATGCCAGTGTGTTTCTGCCACTGTGTGTCTGCTGACACAGAATTGTGAAGCCAGTTAGGGAGTTTGAGTTCCAGAAACGCGACTCTCCGCTTTTTGCGACTCTTTAGCATCATTTCGAAGTTTTAAGCAGTTGAGGTGTTTTGAGTATGACAAGAACACACAATTAATCTCCATCAACTTGTGTATTTTAGAGGTTGTTATCTGGCTGGGTTTTAGGCATTCTTTATGAGATAAATAGTTGAAATTTCTGTTCAGTGTAAAGTTTGTTCTATGTATGTATGTATGTAACCCTGACACAAAGATATCCCCAACAGAGCAGGGAATAGTAGCCAGCAGCTTAATGAAAAGCACTTGCAGGGTGGTGTGATGCACTCATTATTTCAGTTTGCACATTATAAAAGTTGCCAGCTGTAACAAAAGGTAATTTAGTTCTCTGGGATGCAAACCAAAAAAATAAATGAAATGTAAGATTCTAAAGGCAAAAACTTCTTCTAAGGAATAGATTTATTGATGAGAAGGGTAAGTTTTTATGTCAAAGAGGATTCCCAGTTTGCCAGCAGGAGTGGGGGAGTGAATTGGAAGGTTGGCTGCTGTATGCATGTAATAAATATGCACGGGATTAGTATTTTTGTTTTGACTTGTATAACAAAGAAAACTTCATATAGGACATGCAGATTTCATTAAAGCAGCATCTTTACATTATTTTAGATCTGAAAAAGTTGAGCAATCTATCAGATGGATTGAGTGTGACTGCAAAGCATTTGATGAACAAGTGGTTCATAGCTTTTCCAAAACAAAGTGCCAATTTACAATAAGAGCCACGATCCCTCACAGACACACATGGGGTGGGTATGCTGGAGGAAGGAAATGAGATTGAATTATCTTTTTCAGTTGTTAGATGTGACTGAACTGCAAATAATACATGCAAGGTGAGAGGGTAAATGACTTTTTTAATACCTGTGTTTACTCATTTTCATCTGCCTCACTTGGAAGCACTGGTACAGAAGGCAAAAAAATTGCTTCTATGTATTTATCCAGAATTGTGCTTAGAGTTAGCTTGTGTCTATGCCTCTGTTGGTAAACAAGGGTGAAGTGGACAAAGGCACACCACACAGCCAGCACTGCAATCCAAACACAAAGGCCAAACACTTGCCAAAGCCCTTTAGCAAGATTGTTGACTTTGAGCATAGTAAGATCCATTAATTGCAGTGGGATTGCTTTTCTGTCTCAGAAAAATGCGAGTGCAGTTCCAGAGTCTCAGTGTCCTTGACATTACCTAAAGTCTCTTCAAGGACTCAGCTAGTCTAAAGCAATCGATCACAAGGTTCTTCATGCATTTCTCTGCCGCCTTTTCCCTCCTGTTCGCAAATACTTTGGGAAAACGTGAGAAGCATCACAAGATGCTTAGGATGTTTTTGGAGCTGGGATGACTGTAGAATGGAGGGATCAGTACCTAGTCAAAGCAAAGCCTTGTCTGCATGGCCTGCATGCAGACACCTGCCATGGCCTGTTGTTGGTGCTGATCACGTGCTCTAAGTTCAGCAGCACGTTCAGGTGAGGTGGTAGTTTCAAAGTTGGATACTTTCTCAGAGGCTGTGCAAAGGAGGCAATGTGTCCCTTTCTGCACTTACCAGCCAAGTCTCCTTATATGAGGCACCCTTATTAAAATTGCTCTGTGAATTTTTTTCTCCTTCCAGAGATGAGCTGTGCCAGTCCTAGTATTTTGAGGGTGTATTGTCCCACTATGCTCCTACCCATAAGCTGTGGTCAAAAGCCACACCAGAGTTCATGGTATGAGCTTTTAATACCATCCTTGTGTCCCAAGTGACATTTGTTTGCCATCTAGAAGCATTCCTGTTATTTCATGTGGACAAAAAGTATTAGTGGTGATCCACAAGAAGCAGAAATTTTATGCTTCTGGGAAGCCAAGCTGATCAAGGCTATCCCTGGTTTCCTGAGATTTGCTCTGTTTCACTGTCTTCAATATAGGACAGTGTTTAGTCTCCATATCTTCTGAGAAGATACTATGCCCAGTACAACTTATCTCATTTATTGTCACTTAAAAATTGATTTCCCTTTGTTGAGTCAGATTCCAGGAGCAGTTTACTCACGATAATGATGACAACAATAGGGAGAGAGAATAGGAAGGATGGATTGTAAGATATGGAGAAATTAACAGTTATTTATCTGGGTACATCTTAATTATAATCATAGGTATGAACACTGTGAATTATAACAGAGGCACGTTCGTGTTTATTTCCTCATGACTTAAAAAGAAAGCAGAATGAAACAGCTGTTACTGCATCATCTCCAGATCCAGAGGGAGCATGTGTTATACAAATGTGGAGATTAGCATTTTCCACTACAGCTGTGACTGAGTCAGGTGAGTGGGTTACAGCATATTTTCCCTTAATTTGATGATAAGCCAAAAGCCCCCATTCAGCAAAGCCTCTGGACACATCCTTAAAGACCTAGTGGTAGCAAAAATGGTTAAAAATCTAAATTTAGCTTAAAAAGCATCAAAATAGACAGAGTTTAGCTATATGGCTGTATCTCCATTGAAATTCAGAGTAATCAAAAAGAAGGGTATGGTATATCCCATTTGCATTGCAACTATGAAAGGTATTGTGGTCAGGAGACCTGTCTACAAACTGCCTCACCAACCAAAACTCTCAGCTGAAGTGTTTAGAGTAAGCTATTGCTGTAACACCTCCACAGGGTAAAACTCTTAAAGCACAATGGTTGGTTGCTTACAAGCCAGATATTTCAGAGGTCTGTGGCTAGAAAGATTTCTGTCATTTCCAATTGATGCTCTGAATGTCTTCCTAAGGCAGTTATATTGATGTTCTTGTATCTGCTAATCTTTCAGTGCCAACGTTTTATATGGCTGGTCCCAAGTAAACTAAAAAACCAGACATAATTGCAGTAGTAATTACAAGCAGAAGCAAGAGGTGGAGAAGTATCAGGCTACGGAAGGTTGGAAATCATAATGGTCTGGTCAAACAGTGGAAAAGCTCTTTGCTTTACAAAGTTGTCACTATCATTTTCAAGCCTGTTAAAAAAATCATTTGGCAAGAAAATGCTTTTTCACTTCCCCTTATTGCTTTCGCCTTATGTTCTTAGAGAGAGAGGTTTTGATGAAAAGTCAAGCTACAACTTAGCAAATCACCGTGCTACAAAATGAGTCTCGAAACCAGATTGTCTTTCTGCACTAGAAGTGTAACTGTTCAGTCCCAGAGGAAAGGGAAGCATGCTCATCATCCTTCTCCTGCTTTGAGGACAGCCTTCCTATATATATTGACCACTGCACTTTCACTGGGTTTGGTATGTTTGTGTATCTTGTATTGACATTGGTACCAGTTTGGCTGTTTCATTAACTCTGGGTTTGTTTCATTGTAGACACCCACTCAATAATAAACTAAAACATGCAGACAATTTCTAAGTGAGCCAGAACCTGAAATAATTTAACAGTGTGGCAGTTGTATTTGCATGGCCCCATGGCCAGTGCCTTTTGTCATGGAAAGGAGGAAACCTAAGTGAGGGAAAGAATTAATGAATTTGGAGATGCAAAGAAGTGTCTCTTGGAAAGAGCAGCTGCTTGAAACATCCTGCAGCAGCATGACAGCCTGCTAGCTTGCCAGGAGGAGCAGAGAATTTGTAATTCAGATAAAAAATTTCTTCACACCTGTGTGACAGTGCAGTGAAGCCTGCAGCTCAGCGACTGGCTGACTCGTAGTGCTGACGAGAGGGGAGAAGCTATATGCACAAATGAGAAAACACACTGGAGAGTACTGCATTAAAAAAACAAATAAAGAGAGAAAATAGGCAAATTGTGATTTCAAACTCAATCATACAATAGCATTGGAATGAACCAATGTTCTGTTCATGTCTGCTCTCAATATAGCTGGATTATAGTACATGAAAGAACTGACAGGATTTTTAAAGCCTTCTAGCATCCAGTTGACTGAAACATCTGGTGATAAAGATCTGGGAAGGATATTAAGCCACAGTATGCTGGGAAAAAGATTGAATTTGCACATTCACACGACAAATGGACTCTGTTTCAAGTATATTATGCCTTGTATCTGACACAGTCTCAGGCTGTGCCAGGGGAGGTTTAGGCTGGAGGTTAGGAGGAGGTTTTACAGAGAGTGATTGCCCATTGGAATGGGCTGCCCAAAGAGGTGGTGGGGTCGCCATCGCTGGGGGTGTTCAGGGAGAGGCTTGACAGGATGCTTGGTTGCATGGTTTAGTTGATTAGGTGGTGTTGGATGATAGGTTGGACATGATGATCTTGGAGGTCTCTTCCAACCTGGTTTGGTCTATTCTATTCTATTCTATTCTATTCTATTCTATTCTATTCTATTCTATTCTATTCTATTCTATGTGTGTCTCATGCCATCAGGAAGACAATGAGGAATGCAGGGCCTACTCTGAATACTATGTCAAGATGTTCAATATCTCACATACCTACTGTAGTCACTATGAGTCTCTCCCTGTACGTCTTGTATTTTTCACTATGCAGAGAAATCAGCCCCAGACCATGTTGAGGCAGTGTTCCTACTGTTCCTTTTTTTCCCCTGCTATTCATACTCATTTTTAGGGCCCCCACTACAAGGACACTGAGGTCATGGACTGGGTCCAGAAAAGGGCAACAAAGCTGAGGAAGAGTCTGGAGAACAGGTCTTGTGAGGAGTGACTGAGGGAACTGGGATTGTTTATCCTGGAGAAAAGGAGGCTGAGGGAGTAAATACCTCATTGCTCTCTGCAGCTCCCTGAAAGGACATTGTAACAAGGTTGGTGTTGGTAACAAGTGATAGGATGAGAAGAAATGGCCTCAAACTGCACCAGGGGAGGTTTAGTTAGATGTTGGAAGGCACTAGACATTGGAAGAAACTTCTTGGCTGAAAGGGCTCTCAAAGACTGAAACAGGCTCCCCAGTGACATGGTCAAATCCCCATCCCTGGAGGTGTTTCAAAGATGAAGAGATGTGGTGCTGAGGGACATGGTTTTAGCACCAGACTCAGTAGAATTAGAGAATGTTTGTACTTGATGATCTTAGAGGCCTTTACCAAAGGAAATGATTCTATGACAAGTCTCAGAGATACGTTCCAGCAGGAATTCTCTATAAAGGCCAATAGTGCACCATGTGGTTTTGGCTATAAGCCAGTAGGAGTTCAAGATATGAATGCCAAATACCTGTTCATATATACTGTTACCTTCCTGTATATGGTATGCACACTATGCATTTAATGAATGCTATTCATTATCCAATTCCATGTAATTATGTATGAGGTTGCTCTGAGCTATTCTGAAAGAATTTCAAATTTAATGAAAGTAAAAAGGAAGATCCTTGTGTTTAAGAGCATCAGAATGCAGGCATGTTTTCTTAAGCTTTATACCTCAGAAGTATCTGGGACATAAAATTGTTGAGGTGCTTTTTTTAACCATTCTTGATGGTAGCTTGATTATTTTGTACCTGAGCACCAGTCAAGAATGGGGCCAGACTGAATGAGACCTTCTACAAACTGGGAAAATTTACAGCCTGAGTAAACATGGCAAACATAGGGCAGAGGACAGCACAAAACACATAGTGACTGAATGCTTTTATGGCAGAAACACTGTAGTAGCACCATGAGATATTTTTAGAGGGCACACAAAGGAAAAAGGGAGCGAGATAATAGTATGTCAGATAATCAGCAGGAAAGGAAAGGAGGGAGACAGCTAGCCAAGTAGGAATGAGGCAAGTGGAGAACAGATTGAAGAAGAAAGATGTGAAACAACACAAGGCAAAATCTGTACTTCTGTGTCTCCTTAATTCCCTTGCTCATTTCCTTACAGCATTCTGTCCTCCGTGTTTCTCTTTTGACGTAGTTAACTGCTCTCCTGTCACAGTAGAGTCCAACTGCTGCAATGTCTTTGGAAACAATGTTTTTTCTCAGTGGAATGGGTCATGTGCTGAGATTGCAAGGCCAAACTGCGATCATGCGGAAGTGATCAGGATGATACTCTCGTAAGGGTTCAACTCCTCTGCCTCTCAGGAGCTAGGAAATGCAGAAATAGAGGCATTAAGTATAACTGGAAGACAGGCATCAGGTGCTTTTGGAGGTACTCTCTGAACCATGCTCACTGTTGATAAGGGCATTGAACTAGTGCAGTGAATCAGTTTACCTGGTTTTTGTGCATGATTCATAGTATGATTGCTTTCAGAAGCTCTGCCTGCCTTACCAAAGGTGAGAAGCTGCAAATCTTTCTCCTCTTTGGAGTAAAAGCAACAATGCCTTTGTCCCTCTTTGATACAGATCACATCCTTTAGAAGTTCTTCTCCATGTTTATAGCTGACTAAATCACTGCGCATACAATGTGAACCAGTAGTATCTGGTATGGTGCGCTGCAAACATTGTCTAATAAGGGTGATTTACCAGAGCTGGCAGGTTTTCTCCCTACAGTTAGCTGACAATAATTTAATAGCTGCTAACTTCAATACAGATCAAACTGCAAAGTACTGTAAAGGCCAAAACTAAGAGCCTTCTTACTCAAACACTAATTCTTGACAGAAATTCACATGATCGGTGTTGGCATTTCAGTATTTAGTGTAATGAGAATTGGTTATTTAAACTGACATTTGTTTGGAATTTTGAATTGTTCTTATGCCAGGGGTTTCTCATTCTCCCAGCTTCAGAATTGAACTCCTAGTTATTTGCTTTTCTAATGACTAACTGGCTAGGGGATGTTGCAGGAATCTACAACTACCACCCCCGGAAGGTCTCTGAAATAGGAGCTGCTATGCCCTGGATGCTGTAAACTACAGATGCAAGAGACAGAAAAGTTAAATAATTTGCCTAGGGTTGTACAGGAAGGCTGCACAAATCCCAAGAGCTTTCCAGCAAAGCTGTGAAGGACTCGTTTGACAGAGCGTGCAGTTTAATTGATACTGTGATGATTTCACCAAATCTGTTTTGTCAACCCAAGTATCTGTTTTTATGTATGCTCCTACTAGGAACAGAATGCAGATACCCCGAGCCCCATTCTTTTATGCTGTAATTTAATTCCCTTCTTTCATCCCTGGTGCACTTTAACATCAGTGATTGATGAATTACATGTACATGTTTAGAGATCAAAGTGTAACAAGAGGAGCTGGGTGGATAACAGTGCATTTTGCAAATCCTGTCTTCTCTCACCTTTCCTCCCTACACTTTTTGCTCTGTTTGTTCTCTGCTGGCTCACTGTTGTAAATTAATCAATTTCTGATGGTGTCAGGCAGCTCAATCTCTTTCTGAAATTCAGGGTGCCTGATGACTCTCTGCACAGTGCCCTTTCACTGAGATTGCAGCCAAATTGACACTAGGAATACATATGTTCTGAGAAGTGAGGTGGAATGCAACTACCTGAATTACCTGTTGTAATGTCATTTTTGAAAGAAGCATATTCTTCCACTAAGCCAACTGTTATTCTCTGAAGTGCCTGCTTTTCCTGGGATAATAATATTTATATACAAAATAGGGGGGGGGAACAAACAAACAAACTTGGAAACATTTTGACCTGGAGATACTGTTCATGGCTCTATGGTGTGCCATGGTAGCGGTGGTTTGGCAGCCCTGTCCTCCTCCATTAGGTGGCTGTTGTATTGCACCAGCAGAGCACAAACATCCATGAAGTGCAAGATTCAGCTCAAAGATGAAGCTTGATTTGCTGGGCGAAGGAGCTTATTCCTGGTAATGTTTCTGAATCACCTGCTTCCTTTCACAAGTGTAGTATTTCAGTGCTGGAGGAGGTTTGCAGGAAAAGGACAGACAAACCAAAAGAGTCCTGGCAGCTCCGCTGAAGGGCTGTGCTTGAGGTGGGACTGGACAGCTGCACGTCTGCCTGCGCTCGTCCAGGACTCTAGTTTCTGTTTCTCACTTCTCCAAACAAATTGCTTTCAGAATTTCCTCTAAGCTTTCCAGGAAAAGATGTAATTTGGCCTAAGTGCCTCCTTAATGGGCATTTAATTACTCTGCTCTAGTTGAAGTCTGAAAGACTTATCATTAAAAAAAAAGCCACTACGAACACCCTGTAATAAGCTGCTGTAAACCAGGATTTGTGGAGCAATACTTTCCTAGACTAATCTGTGCCTCTCTTGAATCCCAAATAGTATGTTTACCTGAAGATTTCTTTGAAAAGGCTTTCCATATAGATCACAACAGGACTCAACATTAGCTTCAGCTGGCATTACTTGAAAATACCTTGGACCCTTCAATCTTCTGAGAATTCACAGAAGGAGAGAGTGAGGTGTCATTCATGTGCTATCTCCTGGAGAAGCTGACACCTTCTGAGCCAAACGAACTCTGAATTAATCTAGAGAATAACCTGTCAGGAAGTTCACTGAAATGCTCAATGAAATAACCCCGTGGCAGCATTAAATGCCAGAAAACCAATAAAATCTGAGAACAACAGTGGCCATTCTCAGTAGTTAGAGGCTTTAAAAATGGAGCCTTGGTGGGAGCAGGAAACCCCCTTTGTGTTTTTTATGTTGTTCTAATTTGTTTAATGCCAGAGAGACATTAGTTTGATAATGGAATTTTCCTATTATCCAGACTATGGATATATTTTTAACCCTGGATCTGAGGCTTTCCAAACCTGGTGTAAATGATGCCACTTGGTGATCTCAAAGGTTTTTCCAACCTGGTTAATTCTGTTCTAAAGTAACTCACTAATAGCTATCAAGTGCCCAAACCCAGAATGTAAATATGTCTCCAAGCACTCAAAGTTTATGTGTGTCACTTGGTTAAATATTTTAAGGGGTTGTTTCCTTCATTTATTTCCTATGTAAAAGGCCTCATTTTCACTTAGTGTTTGTTACGATTCACTTCATGAAGAGACCTCAGTCCTCAGCTGTACTAAACTGAGCTGTCTCCAAAGCAACATCATAGCCAGAAGTACGTCTGTGTTGAATGACTTTCTAGTTTTCCTGTTATATATTTATTCTCTCCTTGGACTTCCACAGTCTATTTACAGGCAGAAACAGGATTTCCTTGATTTCCAATATGATCTGATATCAGCACAGCACTGCCATTTTTATCTGCTTACCTTGACCATCAACAAACACTGCCCAAATTGAAATCCATAGTCAGTGTTTACCTAATGCTTTTCATCAAGGTATAGAAATCAGAGCTGCTTATCAAGAAGAATTCTACTTTTACAGCAATATTGCCTGCACTGTATTTACTGTCTCAACATCTTGTTAACCTCTTGCAAACAGCTCATAGCTTCTGAAGGATTTTCCTCACCTTTCTTTTCTTGGATCATTAAAGCAATATGCTGCTAGCAGATGTCATGCTTATTTCCATGTACAGCTCTGCCAGTGCATCTTCATCTTTGTTCATCATATCCTTTCATCTCCTTATACTTTTAAAAATTGAATACCAGATGTGTACATGACCATGAAATATGTAGAAGATAAAGACTGCTCCAGTCACAGCTGTGGTACTCTTTCTGAAGTGGAGATGAGATGCAAGTCTGATCAAACAGGTTCAGAAGTCACAAACTTGGAGCAGTTCCAGTAAGGTCTGAACCATCATCGTGAGACTACAACAAGGACTGAATTAGGTGGTGATACAAATTATCAATATTTATTTGGGCTACATCCTTGAAGAGGTAAAGAAAGTTTTGAATAGCTGTGCTACCATTGTAAACTTTTCACTTTGTGTGGAAGACCTTAGGAAACCATTTCACTTCTATAGATACAGAAGTGTCTCTAAAACTTGAAAAGGAGAGTAAAAAGTGCCAGAAAGAAACCAATATTTTACAAGTAGATCAAAGACAGTTCAGTACTGAAGAATACATTCACAGGGCAATCACCTGCAGAATATCTCCAGGGATGGGGCCGCAGCCACCTTCCTGAGCAACCTCTTCCAGTGTTCCACTACTCTCATGGTAACAAACTTGTTCCTAACACCTTCTCTAGTTTGAAGCTGTTGCCCGTCTCCATCCTTCCTGTAGGCCCCCTTCAGGTTCTGGAAAGTTACTATTAGGTGTCCCTGGAGCCTTTTCTTCTCCAGACTGAACCCCAGATCCCTCAGCCTTCGTAGCAGAGGTGTTCCAACCTCCTGATCATTTGGTGGCTCTCCTCTGGACCCACTCCATCCGGTCCATATCCTTCCTGTATTGAGGTCTGGAGACCTGAATGCAGTACTCCAGGTGGGGTCTCCCTGGAGCAGAGTAAAGTGGCAGAATCACCTCACTCAATCTGCTGGCCATGCATCTTCTAATGCAGCCCAGGATGCAATTGGCCTTTTAGGTTGCAAGCTCACATTGTCTGCTCATGTCCAACTTCTCATCCATCAGCACACCCAAGTCCTTCTCCACAGGGCTGCTTTCTATCACCTCATCTTCTGGTCTGTATTGATAGTGAGGTTTGTTCCAGCCCAGGCGCAGAACCCTAGCACTTGCTCTTGTTGAACCTCTTGAGGTTCATCTGGGCCCTCCTGGTGTCTCCCCATGCTAGTGAAGCAGGGGAAGCAGAAGTCAGTGTGCACTGCAGTGAAGCAATAACAGGTACCAGGATAGGCTCAGCTAGAGAGACTTCTAGTTTTAAGATTTAAAATCTATTCTGCAATGACAAATAAGCTTCAATACACAGTAAAAAGGTCAATGATGTGAGAGCAACAGAGTGATTTGTGTACGTATTGAATGTTTTTCACCCCAAATGTGCCAACAGAGCATGTAGTCTTCTGAGAGAAGCAGGTTCTTCCACTTTCACACCACTTTTGTCCTATAAACATTTCATTCATTCATGAAGTACAACTTGCAGATTAAGCTTCCAGTCATTGTGTTGGTGATAGAATTTGGTCTTAAATAGCTAATAACATAGGACTGCTATTTCAGGTGCCTCCACATGAAATCTGATGCTGAGTGCCCTAGAAAAATATTAACTGTTTGTGACAGGACTGAATGTGCTGCTGGCTGGGAAATGTGTTTGTCTGTGTGCCCACTGTGCATCTGTGTTTGATGCTGGTTGTAGCCTTTTAACAGAGAAACAAGAAGGTTATTTCAGTGCATGTAAAAGAGCATTATAACTGTGCCTTAAAATGGTCTTTTAGGTCTTGCTCAGATAATCAGGATTTTGTTGGCTGAGATCACCAGAGAATGTTTTTTGAATGCTTTAATGGTTCTCTCTTCGGCAAATATTGATAGCAGGTAATTTAATCAAATATATAGAATACATACATAGAATAAACCAGGTTGGAAGAGATCTTCAAGATCATTACGTCCAACCCATCAACCAATCCAACACCACCTAAACAACTAACCCATGGCACCAAGCACCCCATCAAGTCTCCTCCTGAACACCTCCACTGATGGTGACTCTCCCCAGGCAGCCCATTCCAATGGGCAATCACCCTCTCTGTATAGAACTTCTTCCTAACATCCAGCCTAAACCTTCCCTGGCGCAGCTCCAGACTGTGTCCTCTTGTTCTGGTGCTGGCTGCCTGGGAGAAGAGACCAACCTCTGCCTGACTACAACCTCCCTTCAGGTAGTTGTAGAGAGCAATAAGGTCACTCCTGAGTCTCCTCTTCTCCAGGCTAAGCAACCCCAGCTCCCTCAGCCTGTCCTCACAGGGCTGTGCTCCAAACCCCTCACCAACTTTGTTGCCCTTCTCAGGACACGCTCCAGCAAGTCAACCTCCTTCCTAAACTGAGAGGCCCAGAACTGGACACAGTACTCGAGGTGTGGCCTAACCAGTGCAGTGTACAGTGTACAACGACAATACATTCATCATCTCCATTCCACACCCATCTTTCCCTAGCACATCTCATTTTCCCCCTGACCTAGACCCTGCAATGTTGCTTTCCAGATAGCGAATAGCTCATCTCTCTTCCTTGTGCCTCCACCAAATGTTACTGTCACCCACGCTCGAACCCTGACATTTGCTTTGTGTAAGCTGGAATTGCAGCATCTCTAGCTGACATTTTATTCAGATTTCTTCTCCAAGGAAAAGTCGTGGAAAATGGAGCAACATATTTGATTTTCACAGAATGGCAAACTGTCTTGCTATGAAAGCAAAGTCAGTGAAAATTTGGCAAGTTTTCTTCGTAGCTAAATTGCTCTTCTGTATTGCAGACTTGCTGGACTCTCACAGTCCTTAGAAAACAATGTGTAACGGCACAAATGCCTGTGTATTTCAAATTTGTATATACAAACACATATGCAGTTTGTAAACCCATTTTCCTAAGCTGTCCTTGGAATATGGCTGCTGTGACCCCACTCCTTTGCTTGCCATACCCTAGGGAGAGAGCATTGATTTTGTTCTCCGGGTTTTGTAAGTTTCTCTGAAAGCGAGGGAGCGGCTTGTGCCTACACTGCATTTTACTTTAATGTATGGGCAAGCTTTCAGGCCTTTGTTGTTGGGACTATTCATGTGCTTAAGTGTTTTGCTGGATTGGAGCCACAGAGCAGTTAATGAATTAATGCACATATGAGGGTATAGCATTCTATTTCTTCTTTCCAGAATGTTTTCCTTTCCAGTATTCGCACAGGATACAGGGTGACCAGCAGCCTATTTATGAAATTGTATGTATAAATGTTTCCTCAGTAGTTAGTATTTCTGCATGACCTTCCAATAGATGAATTATCTTTCCTTTTTCTTCCCATCCAAACTCTGTTCCCTAAAGAAAAAGTGCGTGTGGTGGCTACTGTTGCTAAACTTTCTTTTCTCCTGTGGCAATGTACGAATGCCTTTTCCTCGTAGTATGTCCCACATAGTGTTAGAAAAAGAATTTAGCTGGCAAACAATTATGGTAGTAACAGGTATTCCCTGCAGGCTGGCAGAAGCTTCTCTGAAAGAGTTTGCCTAATTCTGTCCTATTAGCTTGGAGTTTTGAAGCGCAGTGGTGTGTCTCTTCAGCAAATTTCTTCTTTGGAATGTGGCATCTGAACAGGCAAATCATGCTTGTGCACAACTTTCTAGGCAGCAGATTAGTTCCCATTTTGCTAAATTCTCTGTACTAGCAAATTGCCCAGGCCAGCTGAGTAGTTCTGCTTTCCCAATGACACTTCTTTGCATGGCACGTGCTGTCAATCACCAGCCCATTTGTGTTACAGCTGCGTTGGATCTGAGTTTCCACTTTTGATTCATATTTGGCTTTCTCAAAGCAAGCTCATGCCACAGTAGAGCCAATAACAACAGAACTCCACCTTGCAGGAGTAGTGCTGCTGACTGCATCTTATCATGCATGCTGACACTACTTCCTGGCCTGCTAGGACTTTTTCTAGCCTGCATGGCGATGCTGTCTCCGATACTCGGTTGCACTCACTTTTCATTCAGGTGTGGACTAGTTGACCGGCAGTAATTTTAAGGGATTGGCAGGTACTGTGTTTTCATAGTGCTACTTCAGAGGTAGTTAACTACTTTTTAATAAAGCATCTCCCATCCTGAAGTATCCCTGGGTGCGTTACACAGGTAATCCTAGGAAATCCCATTACTTGTGGACAGAGATGCTTGAAGACATGCACAGTGTAGGATGTGTGCCCTGCATGCTTCAGGTTTTACTGGAAGCAAACTGCAGTACTCCCAATAGTGTTGTGAACACTAGAATCAAGTTAACAGCAGACAGAGCTAGGGATTGCTTTCCTGTCACCATCTCCCTGAAGAACTGGAATTCATCAAGAGGGGACAGTGACAGGTGGAGGCAAAAGCCTCAGGGCTGATGTAGGGTGGATATGCTGACGAACAACCAGAGCCAAAGGGTAAGAAGCTCTCTGCGTGAAGAGCGCAAGCTCCGTCAGAAAGGGAAATAAGGGAAAACGGTGTTATAGAGAAAGCAAAGTTGCAAGTGGTTGCTACTCTGTAGGCAAAGAGAGGGAAAATAGAGTGGTAAATGGCAAGGAATGTTACAACAGAAGAAAGCTGGCAATGCTGTATATGTTGGCCAGCATTTCATTTATTTGGGAGTTAGACTCAATGATCCTTATTAGTCCTTTCCGACTTGACGTATGTTAGCATTCTGTGATTAAATAACAATACAACAACAAAACACACAAAACCCCCACCAACCCAAACCAACAACAAAACAAACAACAAAATCAATCAAACAAAAACAATGCAAAGAGGGAGAACACCTCAAGAAGGGATCCTTTCTGCACCTGTTGTATTTGTCATCTTCTATACTGCAGTGCATTCTGACTTGCATTGATTGAGAGGCAAAGGGAAAAAGTAGTTCAAAATTGCTCTTTTAAATGTCTGTAAACAGCCTTACTAAAAAGTAGTTGGTGATAACTGTGTTGTCTGGTATGCAGTACAGTACTCTGTGTTTGTTTATCCACTGAAAAGTAAGTGGGAGGTGTGAAAGAAAACATAACTGAGCACAGTGAAATATATCTGTAGTTGTTGTTACATGATGATTCATAACAGCATATATCCCTTCACACTGCAATTTCATTCTAAGAATCCTGGAGTCTTTTGAGCATGTATTGATATTAAGCATGTAAAGAAAAACTGTCTATGCTTTGAGCTAGAGAGGAGATCTTTCCTAACAGTGTAAGCACAGTAAAATATCTATACAGTCATTAAACTCTCTGCATTGGATGGGTCATTTGCTAAGCTAATTCTCTTTATGATGTTAGCAATGGGCCTCAGCTGACAGTATCGTTATGACTAACACAGACCTCAGACTAACACCATTGCCCTTTTGTTTTGAGTCTCTGATTACAAGGAAATTAATTCAGTGAGATAGTATGAGGGAAAAGGACTTACTCCTGCCTTCAGACTATGGAAAGCATAAAGTCATGCTTCCATCAACTGTTCCTGCTAGAATACAATGGCTGTGTGTAGCACCCTCCTGTGGTGCCTTGTGGCTTTTACTGCTGGTTTCATTTTCTTCTCTGCTCTCTCTGCCAAAATTCATGTATTGATACTGACTCATAAGTCATAGCCAAAACCAAGGACAGAGAGCTGTACTGTAAAGAGCAAATCATGTCATACTGTGTCAGCTCTCTTCATGGGCCTTATTCTTGTTTCTGGATACTACTGCATCTTTTCCCAATTCTGCCTTCCATCAGATGTCAAAAACCACTTTATTGCTTTAATCTTCTGGTTTCTGAATCTATTTAGTGTAATGTTAATAAGGTGTTTGAAAAGAGAAATAATACTATGCAAAGGTAGGTGTGGTGTAAATAAGTACACTTCATCACACTTCTCAAAATTCTTCAGTCTTACTTGCTAGTAGTTTCCCTTTTACTCCATTTCTGACCCTTATCTGAGGAAGATATTGTCAGTCATGCTGAAATTAAAGACTTCACATAGGAACATTCACCTAAAGGATCTCTTCAAGAGTTGAACTAACCTTTCCAGAGTGTAGATCAAGCAGCATTAGTCTTTTGTGATGCCATTCTATTCCATATACACTACTGTATACTAATCATCCTCACATAAAGCCCACCAGTGCACATATTTCTATCACCCAGTGCTTGTTTGTCTTCTCTTATCTGCAAGAAGCATATACAAGATCTTATAAGTAATTTCCCCATAAACCAACTTTACCTTTCTCAGGAAGAATTAAGTCTTGATGAAGATGTGCCTTAGCTGAGGCACTCACAGTAGGGCTTTTTTAAATTAATATAATCCTTTTGGTTGGAAAAGATCAACCTAACACTGCCATGGCCATTAAAACATATCCCAAAGTGCCATGTCCACACATTTTTGAATGCCTCCAGGGATAATGATTCCACCATTTCCCTGGGCAGCCTGTTCCAATGCCTGACCACTCTTTCAGTAAAGAGTTTTTTTTCATAATATCTAACCTAAACCTCTCCTGGTGAAGCTTGAGGCAATTTCCTTTCATCCTATCACCTGATGCTAGCGATCGCCACCTCACCCCAACCTCCTTTCAAGTAGTTGCACAGAGCAATAAGGTCTCTCCTCAGCCTTCTCTTGACTAAACAACCCCAGTTCACTCAGTTGCTCCTTGTAAGACTTGTTCTTGAGACCCTTTGCAAGCTTCATTGCCTCTCTCTGGACATGCTTCAGCAACTCAGTGTCCTTGGAATGAGGGGCCCAAAACTGAGCCCAGTATTCAAGGTACAGCCTTAACAGTACTGAGTACAGAGGCACAATCAGTTCCCTACTCCTGTGGCCACACTATTCCTGATCCAGGTGAGGATGCTGTTGGCCTTCTTGTTCACCTGAGCTCATTGCTGGCTCATATTCAGCTGACTATCAATTGCCCCAATTCCTCTGAAGGTGATGAGAAGTTGGGTGTAGAAGTCATTTAAGATAAGAAACAAAAAATTGATGACAATTCAGCATCAAGCCAGTATGGAAAATGAAGGGTGGATCTGATGTGCCTAATCTAGGTAATGCACTGCAGTTTTGTGTAGTATAGCACTAGCAGTTCCTGAGCACTGAAGGTTTTGAGCCTTGGTGTGTATATTACCTGGAAGAGCCTTATGGACACAGTCTCAGGCTGCGCCAGGGGAGGTTTAGACTGGAGGTTAGGAGGAAGGTTTACACAGAGAGAGAGATTGCCCATTGGAATGGGCTGCCCAAGGAGGTGGTAGAGTCACCATCACTGGAGGTGCTCAGGAGGAGACTTGACAGGGTGCTTGGTGCCATGGGTTAGTTGGTTGGGTGGTGTTGGATGATAGGTTGGACACGATGATCTTGAAGGTCTCTTCCAACCTGGTTTATTCTATTCTATTCTATTCTATTCTATTCTATTCTATTCTATTCTATTCTATTCTATTCTATTCTATCATGAAGTACTGAAGCCAGGTTTAGTGGTCAGGCTCCTTTTTTAGATAGCAGATAGAAAGTGTACTAATTGTGAGCTTTGTTGTGATTTGGTTTACTTGGCAAGGAATGCAGGAGGCTGACCAATTAACATTCAACCAAAAAAAGACTTCAGAAGGTCTGCAAGTGGGTCAAAATGGATTCAGGAAGGGCAGGTCCTGCCTCTCCAACCTGATCTCCTTCTATGATCAGGTGACCTGTCTGGTGGATGTGGGGAGGCCTGTGGTTGTGGTCTACCTGGACTTCAGCAAGGCCTTTGACACTGTCCCCTGCAGTAAACTGCTGTCTAAGCTGTCAGCTGTCAGCTGTCAGCTGTCAGCTGATCCCCCAGGGATCAGTGCTGGGCCCCATCCTCTTTAACATCTTTATTGATGATCTGGATGAGGGGGTTGAGTCAGTCATCAGCAAGTTTGCAGATGACACCAAGTTGGGAACAGGTGTTGGTCAGTTAGAGGGTGGAAGGGCTCTGCAGAGGGACCTCGACCAACTGGACAAATGGGCAGAGTCCAACAGGATGGCATTCAACAAGTCCAAGTGCCAGGGGCTGCACTTTGGCCACAACAACCCCATGCAGGGCTACAGGCTGGGGTCAGAGTGGCTGGAGAGCAGCCAGGTGGAGAGGGACCTGGGGGTACTGATTGACACCCGCCTAAACATGAGCCAGCAGTGTGCCCAGGTGGCCAAGAGGGCTGGTGGCATCCTGGCCTGTATTAGGAATATTGTGGCCAGCAGGAGCAGGGAAGTCATTGTGCCCCTGGACTCTGCATTGGTTAGGCCACACCTTGAGTCCTGTGTCCAGTTCTGGGCCCCTCAGTTTAGGAAGGACATTGAGACACTTGAAGGTGTCCAGAGAAGGGCAACAAGGCTGGGGAGAGGCCTTGAGCACAGCCCTGTGAGGAGAGGCTGAGGGAGCTGGGGTTGCTTAGCCTGGAGAAGAGGAGGCTCAGGGGTGACCTCATTGTCCTCTACAACTACCTGAAAGGTGGTTGTAGCCAGGAAGGGGTTGGTCTCTTCTCCCAGGCAACCAGCACCAGAACAAGAGGACACAGTCTCAAGCTGTGCCAGGGGAGGTTTAGACTCGAAGTGAAGAGAAAGTTCTTCACGGAGAGAGTCGTTCGTCATTGGAATGTGCTGCCCAGGGAGGTGGTGGAGTCACCACCCCTGGGGGTGTTCAAGGGGAGATTGGATGTGGCACTTGGTGCCGTGGTCTAGTTGTGAGGTCTGTTGGGACAGGTTGGACTTGATGATCCTTGGGGTCTCTTCCAACCTTAGTGACACTGTGATACTGTGAAAATACTGTCCCATGTCCAACAGCATCACTTGCTGTTGTACAACATTAGTCACACTTCTTCATGGTGATACTTTGAGATTGACAGCTGAAATGCGACAGCTATCGACCAAACTCCTTACATTACAAGAAGCCACTCAGCAATGCATTTTTGCAACAAAGGACTAATGTTCAGACTATGCTTCATAGATCTCTGTTTAAGCCTTTGGTTCCTTCAGGTACAGAAGGACTGTGGGATTTTTTGAATGAACTCTTGTTATCTGTTAGAGAATGTGGTTCCTTTTGTATGATACTAAATTGCTGTTACATGTCACTGTAGAAACATGAATGGTTAGGTGAGCGATGGGAGAAAGGCTGACAAAAAAGCACAGCAAAATCCTCATTGAAATTCATAGCTTGGTAGCTTTAGGGACTTGAAAGTGGGGGAGATAGAAAGGTTTCAATTAAAAAGGTATTTGTATGGTTCTTTGAGAAGCCAGGCATTGTCTTTGTAATATAACCCATGTATCTGTCTAATGCATTCTACAAACATTAAAAATGGTGCCTTGAAACAGCAAGTAATTGAATAGGTCTTATTTCATAATAAAATAAAAATCCCTTAGACCTAAAAATGTGTTCAGATCAAGCTTCTGGGGAGGGGGGTAGCACAAAGGCATTCACTGATCAGAAAATGTGAGCAGTAAAATATATTTGCAAAAAAATACAGTTGCTTAATAAGTTATTTGTGTTTAGCTATGGTTGTAGCTGCCATTTGCATTTTTCAAATGCTCACAATGATCCTTTTAGTCTTACGAATAGAATAGAATAGAATAGAATAGAATAGAATAGAATAGAATAGAATAGAATAGAATTAACCAGGTCAGAAGAGACCTTTGAGATCATTGAGTCCAACCTATCATCCGACACCACCTAACCAACTAACCCATGGCACCAAGCACCCCATCAAGTCTCTTCCTAAACACCTCCAGTGATGGTGACTCCACCACCTCCCCAGGCAGCCCATTCCAATGGGCAATCACTCTTTCTATGAAGACTTCTTAACATCCAGCCTAAACCTCCCCTGGCGCAGCCTGAGACTGTGTCCTCTTGTTCTGGTACTGGCTGCCTGGGAGAAGAGACCAACCCCCACCTGGCTACAACCTCCCTTCAGGTAGTTGTAGAGAGCAATAAGGTCAGCCCTGAGTCTCCTCTTCTCCAGGCTAAGCAACCCCAGCTCCCTCAGCCTCTCCTCACAGGGCTGTGTTCCAAACCCCTCACCAACTTTGTTGCCCTTCTCTGGACTCGTTCCAGCAAGTCAACCTCCTTCCTAAACTGAGGGGCCCAGAACTGGAGACAGGACTCAAGGTGTGGCCTAACCAGTTCTGAGTACAGGGGCAGAATGACCTCCCTGCTCCTGCTGGCCACACTGTTCTTGATGCAGCCCAGGATGCCATTGGCCCTCTTGGCCACCTGGGCACACTGCAGGCTCATGTTCAGCCTGCTATCAACCAGTACCCCCAGGTCCCTCTCCACCTGGATGCTCTCCAGCCACTCTGACCCCAGCCTGTAGCACTGCATGGGGTTGTTGTGGCCAATGTGCAGAACCTGGCACTTGGATGTGTTCAATCTCCTGCCCTTGAGACTCTGCCCATCTGTCCAGCCTGTCCAGGTCCCTCTGCAGAGCCTCTCTACCCTCCAGCAGATCAACTCCTGCCCCCAGCTTGGTGTGATCTGCAAACCTACTGATGATGGACTCAATGCCCTCATCCTGATCATCAATAAAGATATTGAACAGGATGGGGCCCAGCACTTATCCCTGGGGCACACCACTAGTGCCTGGCTGCCAGCTGGATGTGGCACCATTCACCACCACTCTCTGGGCTCAATCCTCAAGCCAGTTCCTAACCCAGCTCAGAGTGCTGCTGTCCAAGCCATGGGCTGACAGCTTGGCCAGGAGTCTGCCATGGGGGACGGTGTCAAAGGCCTTGCTGAGGTTCAGGCAGACTACATCCACAGCCTGCCCCACATCCACCAGGCAGTCACCTGAGCATAGAAGGAGATCAGGTAGGTCAGGCAGGACCTGCCCTTCCTAAATCCATGCTGGCTGGGCCTGATCCCTTGGCCATCCTGTAAGTGCTGTGTGATGGCACTCAAGATGACCTGTTCCATAATCTTGCCTGGCACTGAGGTCAGGCTGACAGGTCTGGAATTCCTTGGCTCATCCAACCAGCCCTTCTTGTGGATGGGCACCACGTTGGCAGCTTCCAGTCTTCTGGGACCTCTCCAGTGAGCCAGGACTGCTGAAAAATGATGGAGAGCAGCTTGGCCAGCTCATCTGCCAGCTCTCTCAGCACCCTGGGATGGGTCCCATCCAGTCCCATGGACTTGTGGGGATCCAAGCGGCTAAGCTGGTCTCCAACTACTTCCTCCTGGATCACAGGGGCACTATGCTGCTCCCTGACTCCATCTGCCAGCTCAGGAGGCCAGCTGTCTGGAAGACAACCTCTGAGTTCAATAGAACAGAATAGAATAGAATTAACCAGATTGAAAAAGACCTTTGAGATCAAGTCCAACCTATCACCCAACACCATCTACTCAACTAAACCATATCCTGCTATTAAAATGTGAGGCAAAGCAGGTGTTAAGTACCTCTGCCTTTTCCTCATCCTTTGTTACTATGTTCCCCTCCATGTCCACCAAGGAGTGGAGGTTGTCCTTGCCCTCCTCTTGCTATTTATGTATTCATAGAAGGATTTTTTGTTGTCCTTCACAGCAGAGGCCAGGCTAAGCTCTAAATGGGCTTTTGCCCCCCTATTTTTTTCCCCTACATTTTTTCCCCTCCCTCTTTTTTCCCCTTAGTTCCTTCAGAAGCTCATTGCCCATCCAGGCCGTCTGCCCCAGGGCTCATCTTCCGGCACATTGGCACAGCCTGTTCCTGCACCTTCAAGAGTTCTTCCTTGAAGCAGGTCCAGCTCTCCTGGGCCCCTTTGTTTTTAAAGGCTGTTTCCCAAGGTACCTTCTGAGTTAGTTCCCTAAGTAACCTGAAGTCTGCCCTCTGGAAGTCCAGAGTGGAGGTTTTGTTGCTGCCCCTCTTGGCTTGACTGCATACTGAGCACTCAGTTATTTCACGGTCACTGGACCCCAGACAGCCTCCAACCACCACATCCCCACCAGCCCTTCTCTGCTTGTAAAAAGGAGGTCAAGCAGAGCCTTACCCCTGGTAGGCTCACACAGCAGCTGGGATAAGAAGCTATCCTCCATACACTCTAAGAACCTCCTGGACTGCCTCCTCTCTGCTGTGTTGAGTTCCCAGCCGGTATCAGGCAGGTTAAAGTCGCCCATAAGAACAAGGTCTGGTGATCTTGGGACAGCCTCTAGCTGCCTATAAAATAATTCATCAACTTCTTCATCCTGGTTGGGTGGTCTATAACAGACTCCAACCAGGATGCCAGTCCTGTTGGCCTTCCCTCTAATTCTCACCCACAGGCACTCATCTTGATCATCCTTAATTCCTAATTCCATGGTGTCTAGTGCCTCCCTGATGTACAGGGCCACCCCTCCACCCCTTCTCCCTCGCCTGTCTCTCCTGAAGAGCCTGTAGTCATCAATTACAGTGCTCCAGTCATGCGAGTCATTCCACCACGTCTCTGTGATGGCAACGGCATCATAACTTTCCTGCTGTAAGAAGGCTTCCAGCTCATTTGCTACCCATGCTTCATGCATTAGTGTACATGCAGTTCAGCTGGGCTGCTGGTTTCACCCCTGACTCCAGCTTACCAACCTCAGACTCCTGCCTGGGGGGACTGGTTTCAGCCCCTTCTCCCTTCAAATCTAGTTTAAAGCCCTGTCAATGAGGCCTGCCAACTCCCTTCCTAGAGCCTTTTTCCCTTTGGGGGATTGGCCATTCTCATGCACGCATCTGTGCCATCAGTATGCCAGGCAAAGTGGGTAGCTCTCATGTCAGCGCTGGAGCCTTTCCCAGCTGGCACAACTGGTCTGGCTCATTCTGTTTGGTTGCAAATTTTCACAAAGCTTCTAGGAAGGTAATTATCTTTGATTCCTCTACCCTCTTGCTGAGTGAGCTGGGATTGCCCAGTGGATTCAAAAGTCACTAAGTGGAAGCAGTAACAGAGGGACAGGCAATACAATTGTGCAAGCATCAGATCCTTGTAAACAACAATAATTAAAAAATCCACTAAAAAAAAGATACTCAGGAGTTGTACCAACAGTAACAAGTAACCCAACAGATAAACTCATATTTATTTTTATAAATACAGCTGCATTTTACTTTCAGGAAATGACTACTTGAAAAGTTCAGATGCCTAAGCCTGCATTTTTCACTTGTGAGATTTTCTTGATTTTTGTTTTTAAAAGCTCTCTGCCCAACTTGACTAAAAATATCTCCTCTCTTAAAACTTGCTCTAATTTCGGGCCAGCCATGCTTAATTATGTCTTCTCTATACAGGCTTAAACGCAGTAAGAACATAGTCTGCATGTGAAAAAGCTTGTGAATTTTACACTTTGAAAAAGCACAGAACTATCACTTAGGTGATGGATATTCCAGCAGAGGAGCTGGCACTGAGCAGGATGATACTGTTTGCTTTTTATACCACTTGGATTCTTGAAAGACTGTGGTAATTGCAATACAAGTGGTGAAAACCTCTAATACATTGCATTTGTTTTGTGGGTGATACTGTGGCTGAAAAATACATTTTAGCAGCATTATTGAAGTGCATGTGGGGAAAGTGTATTAACATTTGTATGTTTATTTACATCAGCATCTGTTGTGTTAACTGCTTTGCCAGAGAGAAAGACTGAGAAGTTGAGACTCTTCCTTGCCATTCAGATAAACAAGAGATGTGTTTCCCTACTTTACAGGCAGGGAAGCATGTTATTCAGCTGAGCTCTCTGGGGAAATACTGATGGCTCCTGATATAGAATAGAATGGAATGGAATGGAATGGAATAGAATAGAATAGAATAGAATAGAATAGAATAGAATAGAATAGAATAGAATAGAATAGAATAGAATAGAACAGAATAGATAGACCAGGTTGGAAGAGACCTTCAAGATCATCATGTCCAACCCATCAACCAATCCAACCCACCTAAACAACTAAACCATGGCACCAAGCACCCCATCAAGTCTCCTCCTGAACACCTCCAGTGATGGTGACTCCACCACCTCCCCAGGCAGCCCATTCCAATGGGCAATCACTCTCTCTGTATAGAACTTCTTCCTAACATCCAGCCCAAACCTCCCCTGGTGCAACCTGAGACTGTGTCCTCTATCTCTATTTCTAGCCCACTAGATTTCTAGCCTTCACTACCTAATGTAAGGCAAGATTTCACAGACTAGATGACCTTTGGAGGTCCCTTCCAACCCAGACCATTCTACAATTCTTCATTCTTCAGCAGGAGCAGGGAAGTCATTGTGCCCCTGTACTCTGCACTGGTTAGGCCACACCTTGAGTCCTGTGTCCAGTTCTGGGCCCCTCAGTTTAAGAAGGACATTGAGACACTTGAAGGTGTCCTGAGAAGGGCAACAAGGATGGGGAGAGGCCTTGAGCACAGCCCTGTGAGGAGAGGCTGAGGGAGCTGGGGTTGTTTAGCCTGGAGAAGAGGAGGCTCAGGTGTGACCTCATTGACCTCTACAACTACCTGAAGAGTGGTTGTAGCCAGGAAGGGGTTGGTCTCTTCTCCCAGGCAACCAGCACCACAACAAGGGGACACAGTCTCAAGCTGTGCCAGGGGAAGTTTAGGCTGGAGGTGAGGAGAAAGTTCTTCTCGGAGAGAGTCGTTCGTCATTGGAATGTGCTGCCCAGGGAGGTGGTGGAGTCACCGTCCCTGGAGGTGTTCAAGAGGGGATTGGATGTGGCACTTGGTGCCGTGGTTTAGTCATGGGGTCTGTGGTGACAGGTTGGACTTGATGATCTTTGAGGTCTCTTCCAGCCTTGGTGATTCTGTGAAATAAAGTGAGAGTGCTAGTTTCCTCTTGTATTTTTTCCTCTCTCTCTGCTGCTGGAGGTATTTTCCCTCTTTATAGCACCAGGCATTGAGTCCATAAGTGACCACTATGCGATCTAAAGGCATTACATTTCATGCCACATGCTATTACTTTATGGGTTTTATAATTATAATATATTGGGTATTATTATATTTTGCTGTGGTGCATACATACAGTTAAACTGTATCAACTGATCCTGGTACAGCTGAACTCTACCATTCCATGAATTTGCACTTGGCTAGAACAGACAAATTTTGAAAGTCTGGAGTATTGCTGGTAGCAGTTTTTGTATCTCATGAATCCCCTACCAAAACAGAACTAATTATCCCCTGTAACTGAGATTGATGGAGAGAATCACAGAATCACAGAATTAACCAGGTTGGAAAAGACCTTCAAGATCATCGAGTCCAACCTATCACCCAGCACCATCTCATCAACTAACCCATGGCACCAAGTGTCTCATACAGGCTTTTCCTAAACACCTCCAATGATGGTGACTCCACCACCTCCCTGGGCAGCACATTCCAAAGGACAATCTTTCTCTCTGGGAAGAATTTCTTTCAGCCTAAACTGTAAAATTGTTTTAGAATCATAGAATTGTTGGGGTTGGAGGGGACCTCAAGGATCATCTAGTTTCAACCACCCTGCCATGGGCAGGGACACCTCCCACTAGAGCAGGTTGCCCAGAACCACATCCAGCCTGGACTAACTTGAAACTAACTTGTTGTTTGTGTTCAAAGGATTTATTTGCTTAACATACAGGGTATGTGCATAAAAAGTCTTTTCCAACCTTAGTGATACTGTGACACTGTGATACTGTGATACAATGCTATGATTAGTTGAAAATTCTTATTTCTGCACTATGGAATGATAAGCAAAGGCACAGAGAAACTGGAAAAATTAGATACAGAAACAATATTTTGAAATTTAATTTAATTTAAATTTTAGGGGGGGAAAGGGACAAGATACCTCAAAAGCTGCAGATTAAGAGTTACTGTTGATGCTTTGTTTTGCCAATAAAATGGCAAAAAGTACTTTGTAAACTGAAATGGAACAATACCCAAGTGTTTCTGATACACAAAAACCCACACCCTGCTTATGAGTATGAGGGAAAGAGGTTCTCAAAAGCTTCAGCATTCAGGCTCAAGTCAGTTCTAGGAATGATGTGAAGAATAACTATGAACTCTAACCACAAAGTTATTCAGAATGCTTGAGTTCAGGAGGTGAGGCTGTCTGTGGAGAGCAGAAAGCATCTCCAGAAGGTATTACATGCCTGAAGTTAATAATCCCTTTGCCTTTGAATTTGATGTGGATTCAGTCCTGTAATGTAATGTCAAGGGCTATGACGATAAGCCTAATTCCATTTGAAAGAGAAGCCAGTTGCATCCTATTATAGGTCTAAGGCAACAAAGAGCAGAATTTATTCCACCAGTATAATGGATATAAGCAGAATGCATAGGTGTGTAAAATGTATAACATGCGTGTAACTTTTGTTTCAGCGGCAATGAAACTCTCACTAAGTAAACTGAAAATAAATTATCCCTTTAAATTCTGAAATAAAATCCATTGTGCCTGAAATTTTATTTGATGTGGTAAAAGCTTGTGTAAAGGTATTTAAAACAATGTAGCCTGAAAAAAAAGGTTTCTATTTTCCAACATACATATATGCATGGTGACTTTGTATTCTGTATTGTGAGGCTAGTTCAGCATTAATGATCTAAAAAAGTGATCCAGTTTCCAGTCAGAAAGCTGTTGGGTCAAACTTACAGGGAGTCAAATATACAAGTGTCTGAATTGGTGCTTTCTTGCTTATTTTTTCTTTCTGTGGACTTAGCAGCAGAAAGGCTAAAAAGGAGAGTGATTAAGAAATTACTCATCTGCCATACTAGTAATGGCATTTGTTTACTAGAAAAAATGTGGAACAATAGAATCTATTCATAATGAAAACAAACAAAACCCAACAAACCAACCAACCAAAGCCAGGCTCACAGCAGTATAGGCCATAAGGAATAGGCTAGAGGAACTCTTCTTACAGAGTAAGAACAGTGGTATTTTTTCAGAGCACTGCAACATTTTGATTGGTATCCTGTCTACAGTAACAGCCACAAGTATATAGAGAAAAGCAAAAGTGGGGTAGGCACATGTAATACTTCCTGGCTCAGCTCAAGAGGCTTTCCTAAGCTTGGTCTGGTGGTTTGTTTGCTTTGTGGCCGTTAGTGGATTTCTACTACCCATACTCTTCATGTCTACCCATGAATCCATATATAGGCACTTTGCAGAGAGCCCTGCAGGCCAGTCTGAGGAACTGCCACCTCCTCTTTGTCTCATCCTGGCTCTTGCTCCCTCCACTTATTGGCCTCTTGTGCAAGAGAAGTAAATGTTGGTTTGTAAGCACGTTCATTCACAATACTGTAGGTAGCCTTTTAATGATACTCTTTATCTCTGATTTTGCTCCATACAGCTTTAGAATGGACAGCCCTTGGCTGGAACAGGTAAACTGACCTGGAGCCCAGCAGCACTTGCAAAGCCATTCAGAGATGCAACCCTGCTTTGACAGTTGTACTGGGGCCCAAGGAAGTTTCTTCACCAGGCCCTTCAGGCTCAGGTGAACTGCTTGGGCTGCTTTGTGGATTCATGCCATGATGTGCACAAATTCCCTTCCAGAGCAATCTCAAGTTCAGTACAAAGACTTGTGAGTAGCTCTGCAGAAGTTAGGTCAGGTACAGTCAATCTTATTAACAACCCAGCATATGAAAAAGGGCAAATTGCTTCCAGTGGAAGATGATCTCATGAGCGTACACTGTATCATGGGACTTTACAGTTACCCTGCTCTGACTGAACTGATCAACAGCTTAGTTAATCCTCAGCCTGGAAATACAAGCAACAGTGAAACGGAGCCAGTTATTTTACTTGCATGCAGCACTATTTGCCACCAATATCTAACCAGTGATTTACTGGTTTTCATCAGAATGCAGTACTGTATACTACCAGCTCTACAGTGCTTGAATTTATTTCACTCCTCAAATGGGAAAATCTGTAGTTTAAACTTTCCAGCGTATATACAGCAGCTCAGGTTTAGTGTAATGAGAAAAAGTAGATGCTTCTTCCTGATGTTAATTCACCTTTAGAATACATAGAATACATAGAATAGAATACATAGAATAAACCAGGTTGGAAGAGACCTTCAAGATCATCGCGTCCAACCCATCAACCAATCCAACTCCGCCCAAGCAACTAACCCACGAATCCAAAACAATGTCAGTTCATACTAGTGTCTCTCAGAGAGCCAGGAGAAACAGCAGGAGTCTTCTTGCTTGAAGCTTATGTGATCTTTTGTGTTTGGAAACGTAGTAAGAGAAGCACACAAAATCTGAAGCATTAGAGATTTCTGACTAGTTAAAACAGGACCTGTTTAGCAAAAACATAAAATGTTGCAAAGTAGATATTGAGTGTAGCTGGGGGGGGGAGGGGAAATCCTACTACATTTTCCTCTCTCCAAATACACTCTTTGACATGAAGTCATTTTCAGTGTGGGTGGCTTACTGATAAGGATTCTTTTTTTTGCAGTTGGTGTGAAAAAGGTGCAGTTGTAGTGAAAAAGGTCACTTTTTCTCCCTTTCTTGAGGGATACAGTGATAATTCCTGCCCAACTACAACTAACCAGGCAGGCATAGTATTTTGGTCCTTTCTTCCTTTCAACTGCTTCATACTATGCTGCCTAACAGTTGCATGACTGCTGTTACAGTCTTACTTTCAAAGAACTATGCCGTTTTCTGCCATGTAGTCTACAGTTCTGCTGCTTTCCTGAGACTTTAATTGGATACAGGTGTGGGGTGAGGCAAGAGGAAGCAATTAGACTAAGTATCAAAACTCCAGCTTTGTACTGATACGAGGTGGAAAATACAAGTAGCAGAACTTGTTAACTATGTCAGGATGTTGGAATAACAGGGAGAAGGGATGGAAATATGCTATTAAAAATGTCGCATTTATGTGATGTTCACTCATTTGTTTGAGTCACACAAATACCTCTCAATTGTCTTTTTACCAAGTCATTGGTTTAGGTCCAAGTTAGCAAGCTTTTAGAAGCACATTTTCATTCCACAAAAATAACTTCATGTGGTATCAATATGATTCTTTGGTCAAAGTTAGCACAGTCGTCTTGCTATAAATTAAAATCACGGACAAGAAAATGAATGGAGGCATGTTCTGACTGTAGCAGGAGCTTGTGTTCTAGAGCATGTTAAGGCCTCCGTCACATAAAATCAATTCAGAAGGAACTAGAAATTATCTGAATTTTTTTTTCTTTCTAGAATCCCATCTGAATTGTGTATTTCTGAACAAATAAACCCAATTATGGAATGAATCCCACACTACCAAAGTTTTTGTTTAGTTCCCAAAGGTTTTCTATTTGTGCTATTCTGCTAGAGGGTGTGGTTACCTTGCTTGCTTTACAAATTCCTGTCATAGGATTCAGTTAGGTGTAACAATAGGTTACTCTGACTACACTTTCAAAAGCAATAGATGTTGCCACAAATGCTACAGATAAACCTCCTTTTTGCAGATAACTAATTTTTTATGCCACCTGATTCTTTACCCTTCTAGTTGTGTCATGAAACAAGCCCATGGTCCACAAATGTCTGTGGTGAAATTTACTTCTGACTACAGGAGGAACAAATCCCATAAAAGAGAACTATGTTCTCAGCTGATGTTTAGGAGTAGCAGGTGTATTCCTAAAGCAGATAGCATGGGCATAATGCAAGTAGCCCTCATCACTCTTCTGAATTGTGGCAAGTTTCTGTGTACACCTAAGGAAGAGTAAATTAAAGGCTGTATTGGAGACTGATGCAAACACTAATGCACACCTTTCAATGAGGAATTTTGCCAGGGGCTTCAAATTGGTGCTATTCAGAAGTGACAGGAGTGCCTATAAGTCTGGTTGGCTACAGCCTGGCATTAGATGGGCTAATTTTCAGGAGAGTACTTAATTTCTGAAAAAAGTCATACTCCCTAAGAAGAACCCAAAAGTTATATCCTGAAATACTGATACATCCGTTTCTGCAAGCTGGCCTAAATAAAAAAGGAGCTATGTCACTGTCTCTGTCAGTTGTAATACTTCTATTTATTACTCATGGATGCTGCATCACACTCAAGATGCCTACAGCAAGTGGATTCTAGCATCAGGAAGAATGCATTTCATTTCATTAAAGGAAGGGGGAATATTTATGTTTAAAAGAATAGGCGATGCAAGTATATAAAGGTCCAGACTGCCTTCTAGTTGTCTCTGACCTTGACTTCTAATTTTTATTATGCAATTTTCAGGACTATTAGGTGTGACTCAGCTTGCTTCCCTCTCCTTTGCAACCACCTTCCAATCACAAAAGCAAGCTGAAGTGGATAACAGCTCTGGCCTTTTGCTCCCAGCACTCTATTTCTACTAGTGTGTTCTTTTAATGGCATGACTTAGGTGGTCTCGGTTCAGATCCCAGTTGACTGTAGACCATATTATGAAACCACTGTGTACAGATTCAGTGCAATTGGCAGCCTTTGCCTGAAATAAATCCAGGGCCAAACAAGCATAATGAATAAATTATTTCTTGCTTCTAGAGAGGGTCTCTTTAGGTCAGGGTGGAAAGCATCGGCAGGTCAGTGTAGAGGAGCTTCCATTCCAGCTGCCTGCATTGACATTAGACTAGCAACAGAGGACTGCATGTTTAGGGCTGCCAGCTCCTTCACCTCCATTAGCACAAATGTTTGCTGAGGATTTTATTAATGCTTTGTTTTCAAACCCTACTCTACTGAATTTTATTCCTAGAATGGTAGTCTTTGTGACAAAATATTAGGGAGTTAGTCCTTTTTGTGTTACAGATGTGCAGCATCAGGAGCAAGGTATATAAGATTTTGCAGCTCTCACAGATAAATTTCTGTACATTTCTCAAGGTGTTTCCTCCTGTCTATAGATGTTGGGTTATATGGTAAAGAGGTAGCATGAATTTTTCCTTTATAAAACAAGCAGGAGGCCCCTGGGGACTCATAACCTGACTTCATGAAAATGCTTTCTTAAGCCAGTCCTTGCAGCAAACTGGCTGTCCCTGGAGAGCTGGGTTAGTCTGTGGTCTTGGAAGGGTTTTCTTTTGGCCCACCTGGTCTGGTGCAAGCATGAGTAGTCCTAGGCATAAATAACTCTGATTTTAATGGGGGAAAAAATTGTGTGGCCATATATTCCTCCACCACATAAACAACAGAGATGACTTTGGATAAACCTCTTGCCACAGCAAATGTTCCCTTGCTGAAAGTTTCTCATCAGATGCACATAGATTAACAGTGTTTGGACCAGATTAAAGAAAATAATTGGAAGTGAATAGCTCACAAATAGGTCAGACATGGTAAAGAGCCCCTCTCCCTCAAAACAGCACTTTTGATTTTGGAGAATAATTCTTCATGTTTCCTGATTGTGAATCCAGTGCAGCATCCAGGGTGGGCCTAATATTTAAGTTAGGATAATCAGTTGCAAATGTCTTTTCACACTTGAGGATCTCTGACTTTCATCACCCTACAAGCAGAGCTCAACCACAGGCAAGGGGCACTTGAACAATCCCTAGATGACAGCTGCTTTGGCAGATTTCCAGGCATGTGAGGGCCATGCCTTAGCTCGTAGAAATGAGAGCCGACTAGAGTCAGACATAAAACCTCTCTACATGTTTTTTCTAATCACACTGTAGAGGAGGATTTGAAATAGTGTCAACAGTGAAAACTTGGTTATAGTGGAATTTTGTCACATTTTGACATTGTCTTAAAGTCAAGGATTTACTCAGACTATAGAGGACTTCACTGTGTCTGGAGAGAAGTCTTGTTAGGACAGTAAGGCAACCATATCTGGGATCATCCAATGGCATAAAGTTAGGGATTGTCAGAAAAGAGTGTTTGCCAGACACACTCGATAGACGTGGAAAGCCTGGCAAACTTTGAGCATGTGCAACCTTTGAGTCTGGAACAGAAACAAAACCGTGCTGAAGTAAATATGAAATGAGCACAATTGTTCCGTTTTTGACTAGATGTACTGAGGGAAACATTGTCTGTAGAGAGCAGGAGAAGAAAGCAATAATGTCATTATCTCCAGTGGGAGGAAAGGGAGAGAGGGTGGTAATCGTTGTTTAGCTGTTCCTGCTTTGGCATCTCCTCCATGCGGATCACCTGGTTTATTGTGGTACTTCAGCTTGTTATAAAAGCATGTTGCTAAGGTGGCAAAATCACAGACCTCACCAGAATAAACTTGGCAATAATTGCAAAAGAAGAGGCTGGCATTTTTAGTATAAAAGTCCTCAGAATTAATTTTCAAATGTTTTTAAAAAGTGTCTGGCTCCTCAGCACTGAAACTCTTCCCCAATGACCTTGAACCACAAATGTTTTGCTCAGGAATTAGAAAAGATTTGCTTACAGACTCTTAGAGTGGACTTACCACATCAAATTAGTTCTTATATTAATAGTTCTTAGTTCTTATAATAATAAATTGGTTCTTATAATAATGGTTTGTCATTCAGGAGTGCATATAATGGGAGAAGGTACAATTTCTGGGCATGCACTCCCCTTCTTTACACTCCCAGACTAGGGTATTGTGTAAAGATATTCCATTCTCTTTCAATAATTTTATTTTAGTTACAAAGCAAATTCAAAAATAGCATAGAGTTTATTTTAAAACTCTCCACATTTCAGCTAATTTTTTTTTAGCACTGCACACCCTGTGGCAATGCCAGCGACGAGCAGTGTGAGCAATCTGGCAGTGTAGGCCTAGAGCCTGACATGGTGCTAGGGCACACTCAGCATAAGTGCAGAGCCAGCTAGCAGTGTACCAGAACAGTGCTGTGCCTACAGCATGTAACTAAAGCAGGACACTGGTAGCTATAAACATAGAAAGTTATCTTGGGACAACAGGACATGCACCTGCATCAACAACCTCGCGTGTGATCAGTAGTTGGACCAATAATCTATAACAGTGTGATGTGTGGTCACTCATAGGGAACCAATGAAGCCATGCCAATGAGGCTCTCCAAGTTTATATAAGTTGTAGAAGTTCCCTTGCTATGCACTTTCCTTTCCCATCTTCTTCTTTGCTCTACACTACTGTGCTGTACTCGCTACACTCGCACTATAGTCCTACAATACTGGAACAATAAAGGAACAATACTCAATCATATTGGTCAGCTGTATTGACTCCAATCTCCGTCGTCGATAACACCTTATGCCATAGATACTGCAACCCAGAGAGTCATTACTATCTTCCTTAAATCCAGAGGCAATGAGTCAGCCATAACCCTTTTCTAGCCTTTCCAGTCTTAGCTGAAAGACTAAGATGCTAGAAGCATGTCTTCCTGTGATAATGGCTTGTTAGACAAGAGGAAAATGTTGCACATCTCACATAAGAATGCATAGAGATATATAGATATATTCAGTCTACAGTGCAACTTAATGCACAGTGTTGGGGTTTGGCTTTCTTTTTCACTTGATCAGTGTTACATGAAATATACTCATTCCAGGTCTATGTACAGAAGTTTTGTTTTAAAGATCTGCAATCAAAACATCCTGTTTTATTATTGGGCTATCTGTTTTAGTAAGACTTGCACAAGTCTTGTGAACTCTGCATAGCAATAGGATCTCTTCATTTTCACAGAATCACAGAATAGCTAAGGTTGGAAGGCAGCTCCAAACACCATCTAGTCCAGCTCCTTTGCTCAAAGCAGGATCACCTACATTAGATTGCTCAGGGCTGCGTCCAGTCAGGCTCTGAATAGCTCCAAGGAGGAAGTATCCACATCTGGTCTGGGCAGCTTACACCAGGATCTAATCATCCCCACACTAAAATTTGCATTTCTTACGTGGGATTTCCTATATTTCAGTTGGTGTCCATTCCCTTTCTCCTGTCACTGAGCACCACAGAGAAGAATCTGACTCTATCTTCTTTACTTCCCTCTATCAGGTGTTTATACGCATTGATAAGATCCCCCTGAGCCTGCTGTTCCTGATGAAGCTGTCATAGCTTCTCCTCATATGTTCAATACTTGGAACTTCTTAGTCCTGTTCATAGCTCTTTGCTGGGTCTACTCTGATATCACAGAATCACACAGAATCACAGAATGGTCTGGGTTGGAAGGGACCTCCAATGGTCATCTAGTCCAACCCCCTCTGCAGTAAGCATGGGCATCCTCAACTAGATCAGGTTGCCCTGAACCACATTGAGCACTAGATGCATAAATAGTCTTCAGATTTACAAGACTTTTGCTTCAAAGTACTAGCTCCGGGCTAAAAGAATATGTCCTGAAAGCAAATTCACTTGGGCTTGAAGGGGCCAATATCTGCAATGACTTGTTTCACACTCCCAGAAACTGCACCAAATAATTAGCAGAAAGGCCATTTGGACTTTCAGATCTGGGCCTGGCTGCTTACAAAATTCCCATGTGTTTTGTGCTTACTACCATTTTGTGAACAACTATAATATTCCAGTATTTCAAGTTAAGCCTGCAAGTAGGAATGTTTCTGTGGCCTTTTTTCTCCACACTTTAATTCTGTTGCTGAAAACCATAATTCTTCATTTCTGGTAGGCAAATTTTCTAAACTGTTAGAAGAAAAAATTTGTCATTCTTTTAGGAAAAGAAAATGCAGCTGTTCTTTGAAGAAAGTGTTGGGTTTAATCACCTTGGCTAAACTCATTGTCAGGGACTCTCCCTGGTTATAGATGATGGGAGCCAAAAGAAAGTTGATTGTGGTTAGATTGAGTCTGTAACTGTAGTCTAGTAGTAGTAATGATTAGTAGAAGTACTTCACTGGACCTCAATTGCTGCAGCAGCACAAAAAGGGAGGGTTAGTCTCTTCAGTAGTTAGAGCTCAGAGCCTGCATTCATAAAGAATAGGCTGTTTGATTCAATCGGAGTTTCCTGTCCACATGTGCGCAGGTTGTTAGAAGCAATATCTTCATGGGTTTTATTACCATGCTGACTAGCCGTGGTGGGTCTGTTCCCAGAGCTGTGTTGCCAGGCCCGTTCATTAAGGCAGTGAGCAATTGCCTATCTGAAGCAAAGTTCTTTTTATCTAAATAGGCAAAACAGAGGGAAACAGAGACATGGGAGTTTAAGGGAATTTCTCTCAAGCACTGCAAGAGATCAGGCTTGCTGAGTGGGGATCCTTTATTCAGTCCAGTAGAGTGGCCTTTAAAGCACAATTTTATCTGAGTACTTATTCATCTGCAGCTTGTGTTGTTGCCGTCTGTTCACGGTTTCTTTTGGTTTAAAATGAATTTCTGAATCAAAGCACAGATCATGCAAGAAGTAACTTTTCCATGAGCGGGCAAACGCGTTTCTGAGAAGCCCCGCTTCGATGTGAATTCTTACTCACATACACTCCAAATAATTTGTCATAAATAATAAGTAATTCCATCTTAAAAGCTGCTGTTTCAGCAAATGCTTTTACCAGCAAATTGTGTGTGTGGAATGAAGGGAAAGCATGCCTGCAAATGAAAATGCAACATTCGTGGGCATTTCTTTTAAAAGGCAGAAGTGCATTGAGCAGGTAGATATAGATATTGATCAATTTTGCATTCTAACTCAGGTCTCCAGCCATACAGAATTTTATTTCTCAGAACCAACACCAGTGTAGACCATGCTGGTGATAATTCATGGCAAGTACCAGGGTAATAGTAGTGTTTACCTCTAAAAAGTGCAATAGAGTTATAGTAGCTGTCTCATCCTCTAAACCGCAGAGCCAGATACATGGTGAAAGCTAAGGGGTCCAACGGAGAGTAATTAACTAGTGAGCCTCAAGGGCTTGTAATTATTATGATATTTACTGGTGTGCTTACCATGTAAGTCAAACATATTTCAGTCCTCTATAATCATTCTCTCAGTGTAATGTAGTACCATTAGTTTTTGACACAGATTTTCTCCCAGAATTCCTCTGTTTGTTGAGTTTTCAGCTTACGTTTCCCATTGCATCCTTATTGCAATGACCTAAAGGAAGGGCTCAGCCCACTTATCACATAGGAGAGTCCTGAGGGAGGGCTTAAAATCCTTCTATGCCATCTATTTTCCCTGTCTTTCACTTCCTTCAACATACAGTTTTTAAAACTTTGTTTTCTCTACTATCCTATGCTTCTGGTCTGCAGTCCCTGTGGATAATACAGGCAGTTGAGCCAGCAAACCTGGCACCCTCCCTACTACACTTCTGGCTTTCATTATTAATTTTGCACATGGCACCTTGGAGACATTGCTTATTTGTTTTAATAAGGTGAGGTGACTTAAAGCTGAAGAAAGGTTCTCCTGCAAAATGAAAGGCAATCACTGTAAGAGATAATTGATACCTATATTTCTTGATGCTTGTGTAGACTAATGTGACCGTGATGCAGAGAGTCACAGAATATATCCAGTTTGAAGAGACCTCAAAGATCATCCAGTCCAGCCCTTGACCGTAGCATAAATGGTCACCAGTGATACTGGTGGCAGGGAATGCACAGAATATTAGGATGAAAGTGCTTTAAAGGTTGGGAGGAAACATTGAGATTCTATAAATGCATTTGTTGCTTTTTCTGAGTGAAATAGATATGTCAGCTTCTCTGCAGTGTTTTGTAATTTGTAGATCTAGGTGCTGAGTCTTTTGCTAAACAGCTTATTGTACCTCTGGGCCAGTATATTACACTTAGAAACTTTTCATTTTCATCAGAAGTAATCTTGACATCTTTATTCTCTTTACTGTGTTTCAGGGCTTCTCAGAACCAGTGGGTTTCTTCTGTGTTAGATGTTGCATAGGACAAAAATGTCACTGACAGCAAAAATGGTAATTTACACAGTGTGACAATAAATGAAGCCATTCTCTCATTAGCTGCAGTAATCATTCAGCATGTAGATGGCATGTGTAGCTTGCATTATCATAGAAAGAATTTGTGTAATTTCATGTCCAAATGGAAAGTCTCATTTAGAAGTCTCTTAATACACTTTCTTCAGGGACTTCTAGGATGGTTTGTGGTCCAAAATACGGTTTCGGTTTTGTTCTAACATTAGCAGCTTGGGACCAAGTCAACCAAGTCAATGGCAGATTTCAGTTTAGGTGGACACACCTTCCTAGCTACTCTTTTAATAAGGAAATAAGGTGGTGGTTCTGTTATGAGGAAGCTGTTATAACCTGGAAACTCCAGGCCTGTCAGCCTGACCTCAGTGCCAGGCAAGATTATGGAGCATATTACCTTGGCAGCAATCACTGTGCACCTGAAGGATGGCCAAGGGCTCAGGTCCAACCAACATGGATTTAGGAAGGGCAGGTCCTGCCTCTCCAACCTGGTCTCCTTCTATGATCAGGTGACTGCCTGGTGGATGTGGGGCAGGCTGCGGATGTGGTCTACCTGGATTTCAGCAAGGCCTTTGACACCATCCTCCACAGCAAACTGCTAGCTAAGCTGTCAGCTTGTGGCTTGGACAGCAGCACTGTGTGCTGGGTTAGGAACTGGCTGGAGGCTGAGCCCAGAGAGTGGTGGTGAATGGTGCCACATCCAGCTGGCAGCCAGGCACCAGTGGTGTGCCCCAGGGATCAGTGCTGGGACCTGTGCTCTTTAATATCTTCACTGATGATCTGGATGAGGGAATTGAGACAGTCATGATCAAATTTGCAGATGACACCAAGTTGGGAGCAGATGTTGGTCAGTTAGAGGACAGAAGGGCTCTGCAGAGGGACCTCGACCAACTGGACAGATGGGCACAGTCCAACAGGATGGCATTCAACAAGTCCAAGTGCCAGGTGCTGCACCACAACAACCCCATGCAGAGCTACAGGCTGGAGTCAGGTTGGCTGGAGAGCTGCCAAACAGAGAGGGACCTGGGGGTGCTGATTGACAGCCACCTCAACAAAAGCCAGCAGTGTGCCCAGGTGGCCAAGAAGGCCAATGGCATCCTGGCCTGCATTAGGAATAGTGTGGCCAGCAGGAGCAGGGAAGTCATTGTGCCCCTGGACTCTGCATTGGTTAGGCCACACCTTGAGTCCTGTGTCCAGTTCTGGGCCCCTCAGTTCATTGAGACTCTTGACTGTGTCCAGAGCAGGGCAACAAGGCTGGGGAGAGGCCTTGAGCACAGCCCTGTGAGCAGAGGCTGAGGGAGCTGGGGTTGTTTAGCCTGGAGAAGAGGAGGCTCAGGGGAGACCTCATTGCTCTCTACAACTGCCTGAAATGTGGTTGTAGCCAGGAAGGGGTTGGTCTCTTCTCTCTAGCAACCAGCACCAGAACAAGAGGATACAGTCTCAAGCTGCACCAGGGGAAATTTAGGCTGGAGGTGAGGAGAAAGTTCTTCACTGAGTGAGTCGTTCGTCATTGGAATGTGCTGCCCAGGGAGGTGGTGGAGTCACCGTCCCTGGAGGTGTTCAAGAGGGGACTGGATGTGGCACTTGGTGCCATGGTCTAGTCATGACGTCTGTGGTGACAGGTTGGACTCGATCTTTGAGGTCTCTTCCAACCTTGGTGATACTGTGAGACTGTGAAGAATAAAGCAGAGTGGCTGCCAATAGGGTTTCACTGCAGTAGATGGAATGAAAATCTCTATCCTTTTGCTCATGCCTGGAAGTTGGAATTGGAAACTCAGTGGCATCAGTGTGGATCAGCAGTGATAGAAATAATGTATATGTGTGTGGGAATGCCAGCAACGAGCAGTGTGAGCAACCTGGCAGTGCAGGCCTGGAGCCTGACATGGTGCTAGGCCATGCTCAGCATAAGTGCAGAGCCAGCTAGCGGTGTACCACAACAGTGCTGTGCCTGCAGCATGTAACTAAAGCAGGACACTGGTAGCTATAAACACAGCAAGTTATCTTGGGACAACAGGACATGCACCTGCGTCAACAAACCTCACGTGTCATCAGTAGTTGGACCAATAATCTATAACAGTGTGATGTGTGGTCACTCATAGGGAACCAATGAGTCCATGCCAACAAGGCACTCCGAGTTTATATAAGTTGTAGCAGTTTCCTTGCTATGCACTTCTTTTCCTGCCTGTCCTGTCTCCTCTCCTTCCATGCTTTACTGTGCCATGCTTTCACCATAGGCCTGAGCCATAGGCCTGCAATACTGGAACAATAAAGGATCAGTACCGATCATATTGGTCAGCCGTATTGATTCCAAGAACCTCCGTCTCCACCAAGTCTGGCTAAATCTGGCCAAATCTGGCTAAATATGTGTATAAATAAAAAACTTCCCAGTGCTGGGAACATCACCATTGCTAGACAGGGGTAGTACAAATTGTGGTTAGCAAGTGTGCCAGATCTATAAATTCCTGTGTGCAAGCTGTGAAAATGAGGTCATAAAAGCTGCTTTGCAGAAGAATTGCAGGCACAGGTTAAAGAGAAAGGCCTCCTGTAACATCTATGATGGGGTTGGGGTTCTTTCCTAATTTTGCTTTCTGGCATCCACCACCTGGCCTATCTTACTTGTTTTGGCAGAAGAACTCTACGCAACAAGGGAGAGTAGCGCTTCCAGTCCTGTAAACATGCATGTCCTGCAGTAGCATTGTGTTGTCTTCTTGGCTAGCCAGCTGAGGTAGCTGGTATTTGTTGTGCATATGTGGTTTAATTTGGGCTAATTCTATATAACATCTTTTCAACAGCCTTGGTGAAGGGATTGACTGCACCCTCAGTAAGAATAGAATAGAATTAACCAGGTTGGAGAAGACCTTCAAGATCATCGAGTCCAACCTATCACCCAACACCATCTAATCAACTAAACCATGGCACCAAGTGCCTCATCCAGTCCCCTCTTAAACACCTCCAGTGATGGTGACTCCACCACCTCCCTGGGCAGCACATTCCAATGGCCAATCTCTCTTTCTGTGAAGAACTTCTTCCTAACATCCAGCCTACACCTCCCCTGGTGCAGTTTGAGACTGTGTCCTCTTGTTCTGGTGGTGGTGGTGAAGTTTGCAGACATCACCAGCCTGGGCAGCAGCGCTGATCTACCAGAGGTGAGGAAGGCTCTACCGAAGGATCTGGACAGGCCAAATTGATGGACTGAGGCCAACTATGATGTTCAGCAAGGTCATGTGCCAGGTCCTGCTCTTCAGTCACAAAACCCCCATGCAACGCTAGAGACTTGGGGATGAGTAGCTTGAAAGTTGTTTGACAGAGAGGGCCCTGGGGGTACTGGTCAAGTGAATATGAGCTAGCAGTGTGCTGAGGCAGTCCAGAAGGCCAACAGCATCCCAGCCTGTATCAAAAATCAGTGTGGCCAGCAAGACCAGGGAAGTGATCTTATTTTTATACTCAGTACTGGCGAGGCTACACCTTGAGTACTGTGTTCAGTTTTGGGCCCCTCCCTACAAGAAGGGCACTGAGGTGCTGGAGCATGTCCAGAAGAGGGCAACAAGGCCAGTGAGGTGTCTCAAACACAAGTCCTATGAGGAGTGGCTGAGGCAGCTGGGATTGTTCAGCCTGGAGAAAAGGAGTCTGAGGGGAGACTTTTTTGCTCTCTATAATTCTATGAAAAGAGGTTGGGGTGGGGTGGGTGCTGGCCTCTTCTCCTAGGTAACAAGTAAGGAGTTGTATCAGGAAAGATTTAGATCATACATTAGGAAATTTTTCTTACCCAAAATGGTCATCAGTCACTGGATCTGGCTGCTCAGGGAGGTGGTGGAGTCACCATTCCTGGAGGTGTTTGGATGTGATGCTTAGGGACATGGTCTAACAGTTGTGTAAAAGGAGATGTTAGGTTACAGTTGGACTCAGTGCTCTTGAGATCTTTTCCAACCAGGTGATTCTATGATTCTATGATAATTCAAATTATGGTACCCTGTAATTTTTAAGGATGTGGATTACCATCAACTAGATCTTCAAATTTAAAGTCAGGCTCAAGTGCATGTTCTTTGTCTTCTGCAGTGACACCCAAAACCAACATAAAACATCTATTAAAATGGAATACAACCCACACCCTATGGCAAATTTCCACGTCCACAAATTACTCTAAATGATGGTAATAACACAGCTAATTTTAGCTGCTGGGGTTTAGGTTGGATTTTCCTTTGTTCATTTGTTTGGTTTGGGTGTTTTTACTGGTGTTTTTATAAATAAGAAACTTACTGTTAGGCACACAAAGTCCTTCATAAGCACTCAGGAATGCAAAGCTCATCCAGGATAGCACCTGGAGGCTGAAACTGTTGTTTGTATCTCAGATTGTTTGCCCATTACTTTGCTTCTGGCCCTGTAGGGTTTACACTGTTATGCTTTGCTGGATGCTGATAATGATGGTCCTTATGCCAATAGCACAGAAGAATGCTCATAATATTTCTTTGGTGTGATGTCACCCCACAAGCAGCCTGGTTATACAGAGCTGTGGTGAGAAAGATTGTAGTAGTTGAAATCAAGGCTTCTTACAAAAGTCAATTAAACATAGATATTCTCAAGCCAAGAACTTCAGTGCCACACAAGGAATTGTGATACAATGTCATTCAGAAACATGAAATAAAAGGCAGTGGTGCTCTGTCTGCTATCTGTTCCATTAATGTCTCCACCATCCCACTTTTTCCTGTTATTCTAGGTCCAAGGAGTTTAACTTGCCCATCTGTTGTGTTAAGGGTATGATCCCAATGTTTGCCTGTCTCAGAGCCCAGGGCTTTTGCTGGAACTATTTGGCAAAATTAATATTTGCCTCCACTTTCTGGTGCCCAAATAAGGACTTGGTCTGGCATAACTCAGAAAGTTAAAGCAATAAAATGGCTTAATTGTTCAAAGCAGCAGATGCCACAGGTTTGGGATTGCTGGTTATAAATGCAGTAACTGCCTTTATCAGGATTAGTAAACCCTAGGTAACATCCAGCACAGTTGAATATGCAAAGCTTTGCAGCAGCTCTGATACATAATAGAAATGCAGCAAAAGTGAAGCCATTATTTTGAAGGTGCAAGTCTCACCAAGAAAGGTGTCTCTGTCTTTAGTGGACAAAAAGGAGCACAGCCATTAAACCATCCTCATCTCTGTCTTCTCCTGTGGTCTCAGCTGCTGCTGCGGCTGGGGGGTGATATTGGTGCTGGCCCACACTGCATCCCCCTTGCTCACCCAAATTCCAGTGCCAGTAGCACACACACTCGCCAGTGCCAGAGATGGCATGCCCAGAGGTATCCTTCTGATGGCTTTTATACCCCAGCCCAGGTTGTCCCTAATTTCTAGATGACATTTAGAATGGTTTGGGAGGAAAGTTCAGTAACACAGTCATATATATTTAGCATGTACTTAATTTTCCTCATTAGCATATTGAGAGTTGTCAACCTTAATATTAAAATTACACTTAATTAAGCAAAAGGGTTTTGCTCAGGCACCCCAGCCCTCAGAATCTGCTTTGAAGTTGGGTGTTTATGTTGTTTGAGCCATGCCTCATCAGTTTTGGCCAAAACAGAGCCATCTCTATAGGACTCCCTCCTTCAGCTCTGCCAGGCCAGCTTCACAGATCTTCATTTAACACAAGCAGCTTCTGACTGTAAATGACCTTGGTCCTGAAGCTACTAAGTCAATTTGCCTTCCTGTTCCATGGCAAGCTGAGTAGTTATACCACACGATCTATTCAACACACCACTTTATTCCATATCCACACTAGATCACTTCCAGGACTTTCTTTCCTTCCCTTTATGGGATTTCCCTTTCCTCCTTCAGCACAGGACTGTGACCTGTTGCCTTCTCTCCCAATCCTTTGACTCAGTGGTAATGACTGACTGATCTATCATTCCCATCTAGCCTCCTTCATTTCACTGTTTTGCTTCTTCCCTAGGACCCATTTCTCATCTGCTTTATGCATCTAAGCAATGTTCATGTTCACATCTTTGATTTTTCTCTCAGCCAAGGATCTGGCAAGTTCCTTAGCAAAGATGTGTCACAAAAAGTATACCCTGTTACCCATGTGATGATAAAAAACATAGCTAGCTTTTGTTGTACAAGTTGTGGCCAGAAATACATCACCCAAACTTTTCAATGCTATCTTTGAGAACATGTGCTTATGTGACTTAAGCACAAAGGAAATCCACCCATCCAAGTAGAAATGGGTGGAAATGTAGAGTTGGATGTGTTCTTGCAGAGGTCATGAAAACAACTGAAGTTTTAAATGGGATATGGCATTATGTAGTTCTCTTTTTGGTGATAGTCTGCCTTTCTCCAGAGAGGAAGTTTTATGAATTCTAAATAGCCACAAAAACATGCTCCTGGGTTCATTTTTGGGTTTCCATTCTGCAATCATCCCTAAAACTGAAAGACTGTTCTCTTTTTAGAAGCAGCATCAGTATTCAGAATATGTTAATATAGGGGAGTTTAAACTTCGACATCATTCCTCTGCTCTCCCATTGAAAAACAGTCCCATTTTACGAGTTCAGGTGGAGGAAATTCAGTCTGAGGACTCAGGGGATAGAAAAGGAGAATTATTTAACTGATACCAAACTCCTGTAAGGAATTTATGGTTTTGGTGTTTGTTTTTTTAATGAATGATTAAAGGGAATAATATTGTAAGCAGTGACTATCTTTTTAAGATGTCTCAATTTTTAAGCCTTTTTTCTCTCTTCAGAATAAAAGATTAAGAAGATTTTCTCAAAGATCTGTGCATTAATGTGTTCACACTGAAGTGACCCTTCATGTATTGCATGCCTTCTGAGGTACCCTATAAGCAATTAAAATTACTGAGTGTCCTTCCAGTCACAAGGTCAAACAGAGTTAAGAAACTGTTGCTTAACAAAACACATGTACATTTTTAATACTTACTCCATAAATTAAGCATATAAACTTCCAGTGGCCTTTAAAGTGTGTCAGAGGAGTTCAAGAGACTCACCAATTTATCAAAACTGCCGGTTTGTTTTGTTGACAGCCATGCAGGAGTGTTGATCTGAGGAACTGGGAAATTAGGAATTGCTGTTCTCCTTTCAGCCTCTTGAGCCCAGCTAGGAAATTGCAAAAGTAGACATTTTCTTCCCAAATCTCAGGCAAACCAGGACAGAAGGGAATAGAACATTTCATTCCAAGAATTTGTCTTTAATTCATGCATCTTCAGAGATACAAGGGCAATGTATGGATACTGAGAAATGGATTTCCCTGGGTTTTGGGGACTTTGGTGAATAGCCCCCCCCCCTGCCCCACGCCCCCCCAAGCTGAGTTAGCCATTAGCTGCCCTATTAAAGCCTTTCAAAAGAGCTCTCTAAACAACTCTTGAATGTATTGAAATCTAGACAGAATGTGGAAGCTTTTTCCCATGAAACAGAACCCAGTCAGTGTAAGCATTTAAACTAAAGGAATAGTGGAGTACTTGGAAACATTGTAGAAGCTCTAAAACAGAATGGAAAAGAATTGGTTCCTGCCATTTCCGTATGTTCTTCATCTTTTACTGGCTTACAATACCTTTAGGATTTCCACAGTAACAAGTGGAGAGCTGAAGGAGCTATCCAAAATGAGCAAGCATTATGTCTTACTTTAAAGATGGAGATACAGAAGCAGTGAGAAATCAGTGGATAAAGCAAAGGATAATAATGTGTTCAGGAAAATAATTCAAACATCTTGAATTCCCTTTCCTAACTTGATAGGACTTTCTATTGCAAATGCATCTGTATGGTTAAGTTGTTACCTTGTACTCATGGACCATTCCCAATCAGCTAAAAAGTTTGGAATTGCCTTACCTTAATAAATTCCATTTACTGCTTTAAATAGGATTAAAGTTTTCTGCTGTGTATCTTTGTAGTCATTAACCCTAATAGCCCTTTGGTCTCACTCTCTAGGATGTATGTACCTGAGCTTTTTTCTTTCTGTTCTCATCTTCAACTCCTGTACTCCAGCTACCTTTAAAATTTGTCACTCCTTTCTTCATTTCTTCCACACTTTTCTTATGTTCCTTTTTACTACCCTGAGGCAAGGAGAAGGAAGCAGGAGATCTTCCCATCTTCATCTTCAGCCTCTGACTCTACAATAGGTGCATGTGGAAAGGCCCAAATGATGTAAACAAGCCACTGCACAGCACATTGGCCTACACTGTGTGTAGAAGACATCAAGCAGCACATCCAGAGTACCTATCTGCAGGCTACCCAGGTTGTCAGGACAAAAGTGAATGGTTCAGATGGGCTCCCTAATTACATGTTCCATGACTATTGAAAGCGCCTGTAGTCAAGCCTTGTTGTGGCAGAGGTTCCGCTATTTGTGCAATGATTTTGTGCATTAAACCTACCTACCATTTTGCTTTGGACTTTGAGGTTTTAAGTGTAACAGTATTTTACAACTGTTGAAATCCTGTTCCTCCTGTTTGAACAGAATCCAACTAGCTTCCTGTTATTACGCCACTTGAAAAGCCAAACTTTCCCACCACAGACAATTTGAACCTGCTGTCTTGAAATTACCCTGAATCTGTCACTAATCGAGTTGCTTTTGATATGCATCTTATTGGCAAACGTTCTACAAGGAATTTCAGCAGATGTTGCTCTCTTTTCTCTCTCCCATTTCACTCTGGATTTTAGTTGGTTTTCCTTGGAAAGGTACATGAAAGGGAAATCCTCGTATAGTCAAATGTTTGTTTTACCATCTAAAGCTTGCAAAGGGTCCTTAGCCTGGGCTGATTTCTTCTTGAAGAGCTGTAATTATTCATGGAAAGAAAAAGAAAAGGAAAAAAAAAAAAAAAAGAAAAAGAAGAAAAAAAAGCCTTTGTCACTAATAGGCTTCTTGGTGCTTCATGTAACAGTTTTTATTATTCCTTTCTACATAATTTTCTATTGATGAGGTGAAAAAAAGGTTTCCTCTGCTGTTGAGAGAGAAAAGGTAATTGTTCTTTTTTTCACGTTTCCCCATGCTTGTTGCATTCCTTATGTGTTTAAAGGACAAGGATGCAGAAAATGATGTTATTGATGTCATCACCATGGCAACAGTTCTTTAGAATAATACATTCTAGCATTGTTATTCTGCACACACAAAAAAAGGGGACTTTCTTTTAAGCACAAACAGATTGTGCCCCTTTTAAATGCACCCATGAACTTTGCTTTTCTGAAGATTTACGGACCGGTTTGGGGCAGAAAGGATTCTGACATCAGTTACCTCTCTTGTGTACATCACGTTTCGGTATTAAAAATAAACACACACACACACACACCCCAAAAAAAAAAAAACCCAAACACAAAAAGCACCATAAAAACAAAACTTTGAATAAGCCAATAATTTAAAGAGACACAATATGGGAAGGATACATAAACATTTCTTTGATCAAAAAGATGGGAAAAAGCCCTTGAATTTTGACATTTGTGAGCTCTAGCACCAGACACGCTAAATAATCAACCAGTAGACAGAGGAGAAAGGAGCAACAAAACACTCTGAGCTTATTAAAGCAGTTATTTAGTTATGATTGTGCTCCAGACAGCACAGCTCTTAGTGCAGCCACTACACATATCTTAAAACATTCTGAGAGGAAGCTGAATTGCCCATTCACAAGGCAGTTTGCAAACATACATTTTGCTTTCATCTTCAGTCTTCCATTGTCCTCAGGTATTGAGTCTTTTTAGAGTAACAGTCTAGAAGTGGTAGCATTTTCTAAGTCATAGTATCATTTTATTCTTTCTTGACTCCTCTGCAGTTCTGAGTTCTTATTTCTTATTTCATACTTGGCAGTGAAAAGTATGTGCTTTTATTATAAACAAACAAACAAACAAACAAAAAGGATATGTTTAAATGCTTTTAAACTATCCTACACTTTGATGCTCTTTCAGGCACTCCAGTTTACACCTTCCAGTTTAACTTCTTCAAGGGGACCATCTGCTTCCTGCACACCAATGGTGGGTGCATGAAAGTGGACTGTACTAACATTGAGGTTTGAACACCAGTTTTGCATCTATAAAGAAATTGACTTGTGTGCAAACATTGTACTGAAGTGTGCCCACAATTTCATTTTTGAGAGAAACTGCAGTTGACTTAGGGCTTCCAAATATATTATGCAAATTTTGGTGTCAGGTTCAGACCACAGCTGGTAGAATCAGCTGTCTGATTGTTGGACAATAGCTTAGACCACTGGGTTTTTCTGCTGTCAACATTGATGCAAATCTGAAGTATGGACTTGAGCTGTGGAGCACTCATTGGATAAGGAACTGGCTGGATGGTCACAGTCAGACTTGCGATCAACTTCTCAATGTCCAAATGGAGACCAGTGCTGAGTGGCGCCCCTCAGGGATTGGTACGGTGCAGTTTAACATCTTTGTCAGCAACATGGACTGTGGGATTGAGTGCACCCTCATCAAGTTTGCAGATGACACCAAGCTGTGTGGTCGGGTTAACATGCTGGAGGGAAGAGATGCCATCCAGAGGGACTTGATGCGCCCATGCCAACCTCATGAAGCTCAACAAGGCCAAGTACAAGGTCCTACAGCTGGATTGAGGCAATCCCAAACTCAAATATAGGCTGAATGAGGAGTGGCTGGAGAGCAATCTCAAAGAGAAGGACTTGGGAGTGTCAGTTGATGAAAACCCCAACATGGGCTGGCAATGTGTGCTTGAAGCCCAGAAGGCAACCATGTCCTGGGCTGCATCACAAGAAGTGTGACCAACAGGATGAGGGAAATGATTCTGCTCCTCTACTCTCCTCATGGACCCACCTGGAGTACTGCATCCACTTCTGGTGCTCCCAGCATAACAGCTACATCAGACTGCTGGAGTAGGTCAAGAGGAGGGCCACAAGGATGATGGGAGGGCTGGAGCTCCTCTCCTATGAGGACAGGCTGAGAGAGTTGGGGTTGTTCAGTTTAGAGAAAAGAGAAGGCTTCAAGAAGACTTCATTGTGGCTTTCCAATATCTGAAGGGGGCCTACAAGAAAGCTGATGAGGGACTTTTTAGGGTGTCAGGGAGTGATAGGACTAGGGGTAATGGATCCAAGCTAGAGGAGGGTAGATTTAGGTTAGATGTTAGGAAGTTTGTCACCACAAGGGTGGTGAGACACCGGAACAGATTGCCTAAAGAGGTGGTGGAAGCCCCATCTCTGGAAGTTTTTAACGCCAGACTGGATGTGGCTCTGGGCAACCTGATCTAGTGGAATGTGTCCCTGCCCATGACAGGGGGGTTGGAACTAGGTGATCCTTGAGGTACCTTCCAACCCTGACAATTCTGTGATTCTGTGATATCAAAACTATGCAAAGTTTCTTAGCCTCCACCAAGGCACCAAGAAATATGGCAGCAGTGGTGAAGACTGAAATGGAGAAAGCTGATTTCTCAGCTATGCCTCCTGCATAAGACCATGCCGTCAGAGGCACTTCCGTCTGCCAACACACTTTGAATAGCAGTGACTCCTCTAAACCCATCCTTTTCCTTTTATTTGCTTTACTGTTTAAGGAATTGTGATTTAGAGATGATGCAAAATAAGAAGCAGATTCTGGTAGTATTGACTGTATTTTGGTTTGGTTTCCTTTCCTGGCTTTATTTATCTCTTCGCCTGCCATTTAATCCCCTTTGTATGAATGTCAGCTGCCAAGCAGATACAGGCGGAGACTGACAGCCTTGGTTCTGCCACAGCAGCAGCAGGAACACATTCCCTGGGCTACCTTGCTGAATTTTGTTTGAGATAGACCATATCTACGTGCAAGAAGGTAGCAGAGCCTTTCAGAAGGTTTCAGTGAACACCAGCTTCTAGTGGCAACATGGCAATGTGGGAAACAGACCAGAATGACCAAACGTCTTTCCTGTGATCCACCAACAAGCCACCACCACACAACCACAATTCACTCACAACAAGCCTACTCTGAACTTCAGCCATTTTCTCTTGTTCTCTGTGTTTGGTCCCACAGGAGCTGTTGGCATTTTCTGGAATTTGTTTTGCTCTGTTTCTGCTGGGTTTGACGTGGGCCATTTGCTGCCATCATTCACTTCTTCTTTCTATCTTTACCTTTTTGAAATTACAGAACCTTTGCAGAATTCCAGATCTTTGCTTTTACTGCTGACAGAATGAAGTTATATTTCTGACTCATGCTTATTTGTACATCTTAAGACAAAACCCATCTTCAGGGCTAGGTGACGTGGTTTTCTGGCTGCCACTCAGAGCAAGAACATCTTGTCAGACTGCAAGCCTGCCTGCTGAAAATGCTGTCTCTAAGCACATTTTATAACTACACTGAAAATTCATGTGATTGCTAAACAAACTTGAATTTGTTTATTTTGTAATATACCAGCAGCTGTTTTCTTGGATGATGTACAGGATTTCTTGAGCCAATCTACTTAATAATGTAGAATTCTGTTTCGTTGGGCTAGTTTGCCTGCTTGCTTTCTTTTCTTTTCAACCTTTGTTGGGGTGAGTTGTAGTCACTGAAACAACTGTGTTTTCCTAAAGCTTTAGGCAGAACCAGGCAACTTATTTCAGGAATGGAGATGGAAAGAAAGTCTTGTGTTCATTCAGTTAACAATATGATAAACGTTGCACCATGACATAGGTTATTACAGTTCCACCACATCAAATGTGAGATTTCTCACTTAGCTCTAGTAGTCTGTGTGTAAATGGCTTCTCTGTACTTGGGGCTTTGTGGTCACTTGAGAAAGGGTGGCTTCCTCAAGCAATTAGTTTCATCCTCCATTTTTATTCTGAAGAGAGCAAATCTGTTTTGAGGTGGCCACAGCCTAGGCTCTGACTGGGGAGTCAAGCTCCCCCAGACATTCTTCATGTCTTCATGTTCTGTTGGAAATGCTCCTTTGGTTTCAGTGGAGCTAAGAGCTGGCCACATGTATTTGTTGGCCATGACCATAACATTTTAGTCAAATGTTGATGGTCCTCACTCTTGTAAAGTGCACAAGTTGCCGCAGTAACAAAGTCAAAGTGGGGACACTCACAGGTGTAGATGGGGAGCTGCTTTCCACAAGCCAGCCAAAGTATTAACAGTACAGTTTGTTTCGACAGTTAACCATCTAACTGCATGTCTATGACTAAAATTTCCACGGATAACATAACAATTCACAGCCATTTTGCACTTTTGCTGACATCATATTCCTGTCTCCCTCAGAAACTCTGTGTTTTGTTTGTTTCCAAAGTAGAGTAACCCAAAAACTCTAGGAGAGGAGTTGTCTCTATCACTCTTCTAAGTTCCTTGGTCATTGAACAGTGTATTTTGTTGTAGTGTGGCAGATTCCTCACCTACATTTTTAAGAAGAAAACAAAACAAAAGAAATAAAAACAAAGCAAATCCCACTGTTAATAGTTTAGTAAAAAAATTGTTGATCTGTTGGGCTCTGCAGAGGGACCTCGACCGACTGGACAGATGGGCAGAGTCCAACGGGATGGCATTCAACAAGTCCAAGTGCCAGGGGCTGCACTTTGGCCACAGCAACCCCATGCAGAGCTACAGGCTGGGGTCAGAGTGGCTGGAGAGCTGCCAAACAGAGAGGGACCTGGGGGTGCTGACTGACAGCCACCTAAACATGAGCCAGCAGTGTGCCCAGGTGGCCAAGAGGGCCAACGGCATCCTGGCCTGCATTAGGAATAGTGTGGCCAGCAGGAGCAGGGAAGTCATTGTGCCCCTGGACTTTGCACTGGTTAGGCCACACCTTGAGTCCTGTGTCCAGTTCTGGGTTCCTCAGTTTAAGAAGGACATCGAGACACTTGAAGGTGTCCAGAGAAGGGCAACAAGGCTGGGGAGAGGCCTTGAGCACAGCCCTGTGAGGAGAGGCTGAGGGAGCTGGGGTTGCTTAGCCTGGAGAAGAGGAGGCTCAGGGGAAACCTCATTGCTCTCTACAACTACCTGAAAGGTGGTTGTAGGCAGGAAGGGGTTGGTCTCTTCTCCCAGGCAACCAGCACCACAACAAGGGGACACAGTCTCAAGCTGTGCCAGGGGAAGTTTAGGCTGGAGGTGAGGAGAAAGTTCTTTACTGAAAGAGTCATTCGCCATTGGAATGTGCTGCCCAGGGAGGTGGTGGAGTCACCATCCCTGGATGTGTTCAAGAGAGGATTGGATGTGGCACTTGGTGCCGTGGTTTAGTCATGGGGTCTGTGGTGACAGGTTGGACTCAATGATCTTTGAGGTCTCTTCCAACCTTGGTGATTCTGTGAAATAAAGTGAGAGTGCTAGTTTCCTCTTGTATTTTTTCCTCTCTCTCTGCTGCTGGAGGTATTTTCCCTCTTTATAGCACCAGGCATTGAGTCCATAAGTGACCACTATGCGATCTAAAGGCATTACATTTCATGCCACATGCTATTTCTTACTTTATGGGTTTTATAATATATTGGGTATTATTATATTTTGCTGTGGTGCATACATACAGTTAAACTGTATCAACTGATCCTGGTACAGCTGAACTCTACCGTTCCATGAATTTGCAGTTGACTAGAAGAGACAAATCTTGAAAGTCTGGAGTATTGCTGGTAGCAGTTTTTGTATCTCATGAATCCCCTACCAAACAGAACTAATTATCCCCTGTAACTGAGATTGATGGAGAGAAACTAACTTCTTGTTTGTGTTCAAAGGATTTATTTGCTTAACATACAGGGTATGTGCATAAAAAGTGTGTAAACTAGTTTACAATTAAAGACTCTGAGTCCATCAATTCAATGATTTGCAAATAACTTATATTTAATGTCCTTTATCTCTTCTCAAAGTTACTGGAACAGAATCATGCCAAATATATGTGATGTATGAATTTCATAGATCACATCTGCAACTTTTTGAATGATGTTTTAAAGAAGATTTTGGCTTTGCTTAAATAAGGGTGCAAGTGTAATACTAACAGCAACCCAAAAAAAAAAGAGAAGCCAGCTATGTAGTTTCGAGGACTGAGTATAAGTCAAGCAAGTGCTATGGGTTAAGTCCAAGATTTCCTGTATTTTCTTACCACATTCATCCACATATACTCTGGCAATATTCTGAAAGTTCTTCCTGTGTTGTATCTTTGCAGCAAATAGCCTTTCTCTGGTTTTGTTTAGAATCAGCATTTTTACTTGAACCCAGGAATATGTATACAGAGTAAGTGAAATGATGATAATAGAGTGGATAATGCAACAATATATAATGAGGCACAGAGCAAAATAGTTGCTAAAAGCCTTGATTAAGATGAGAACGGGCACTGGTAATGAAAAATAAAAGCTGATTAGTATATTAGTTGTCACAGTCAGCCTGATTTAGGCCCTGTCAGAGCCACTGAACCAAATTTAGAGTACAATACAATGTAGAGATTGTATCAGACTGAACATTGTGCAGAACAGCACTATGAAAAGGTTTATGATAACTAGATGGCAGACTGGATTAATATAGTAGACTTTCACCCAAATCTGTCCTGCTCTGCAACAATGTAGGTAGGAGTCCAGGATGAGTGGCCTCCTGAGCTGGGTAATAGCGTCGGGGAGCAGTGTGATGCCCTGGAAATCCATGAGGAATTAGTTGGGGACCTGCTGAGCCACCTGGACACTCACAAGTCCATGGGACCAGATGGGATCCATCCTAGGGTGCTGAGAGAGCTGGCAGATGAGCTGCCAAGCCGCTCTTCATCATCTTCCTCCAGTCCTGGCTCACTGGAGAGGTCCCAGATGACTGAAACTGGGCAAGGTGGTCCCCATCCACAAGAAGGGTCGGATGGAGGAACCTGGAAACTCCAGGCCTGGCAGCCTGACCTCAGTGCCAGGGAAAGTGATGGAGCAGATTATCCTGGCAGCAATAACTGCGCACCTGAAGGATGGCCAAGGGCTCAGGTCCAGCCAACATGGATTTAGGAAGGGCAGGTCCTGCCTCTCCAACCTGATCTCCTTCTATGGTCAGGTGACAGCCTGGTGGACGTGGGGAGGCCTGTGGATGTGGTCTGCCTGGACTTCAGCAAGGCCTTTGATACCGTCCCCCACAGCAAACTGCTGGCTAAGCTGTCAGCTCATGGCTTGGACAGCAACACTCTGTGCTGGGTTAGGAACTGGCTGGAGGCTGAGCCCAGAGAGTGGTGGTGAATGGTGCCACAGCCAGCTGGCGGCCAGGCACCAGTGGCGTCCCCCAGGGATCAGTGCTGGGACCTGTGCTCTTTAACATCTTCATTGATGATCTGGATGAGGGGGTTGAGTCAGTCATCAGCAAGTTTGCAGATGACACCAAGTTGGGAGCAGATGTTGGTCAGTTAGAGGGTAGAAAGGCTCTGCAGAGGGACCTCGACTAACTGGACAGATGGGCAGAGTCCAATGGCATGGCATTTAACAAGTCCAAGTGCCAGGGGCTGCACTTTGGCCATGGCAACCCCATGCAGAGCTACAGGCTGGGGTCAGAGTGGCTGAGAGCTGCCAAACAGGGAGGGACCTGGGGGTGATGACTGACACCCGCCTAAACATGCGCCAGCAGTGTGCCCAGGTGGCCAAGAGGGCCAATGGCATCCTGGCCTGCATTAGGAATAGTGTGGCCAGCAGGAGCAGGGAAGTCATTGTGCCCCTGGACTCTGCAATGGTTAGGCCACACCTTGAGTCCTGTGTCCAGTTCTGGGCCCCTCAGTTTAAGAAGGACATCAAGACACTTGAAGGTGTCCAGAGAAGGGCAACAAGGCTGGGGAGAGGCCTTGAGCACAGCCCTGTGAGGAGAGGCTGAGGGAGCTGGGGTTGTTTAGCCTGGAGAAGAGGAGGCTCAGGGGAGACCTCATTGCCCTCTACAACTACCTGAAAGGTGGTTGTAGCCAGGAAGGGGTTGGTCTCTTCTCCCAGGCAACCAGCACCAGAACAAGGGGACACAGTCTCAAGCTGCACCAGGGGAGGTTTGGACTCGAGGTGAGGAGAAAGTTCTTCACCGAGCGAGTCGTTCGTCATTGGAATGTGCTGCCCAGGGAGGTGGTGGAGTCACCATCCCTGGAGGTGTTCAACAGGGGATTGGATGTGGCACTTGGTGCCATGGTCTAGTCATGGGGTCTGTCGAGACAGGTTGGACTTGATGATCCTTGGGGTCTCTTCCAACCTTAGTTATACTGTGATATTGTGATACTGTAATGCCTGCTGCTCCTCCCAAGAGCAAAGTTTTGTAACTGAAAGTCAGAAAACTTCAGGAATGCAATGAGAGAGAATTTCTCAAGTCACGTCTAAAATGCTGAGAGAGAGTTTAGTTTAATTAGTGTTTCCCATTCTTAAGTGGCATTTCTTTTCCTGTTTATGTTTTTCCATTGGATTCAGTTTTGCTGTCCTTTTGTAAGGTGAATTTGCTGAGAATCTGTCTGTGTTTGAAAAGTTTGTTTTACTGTCTCCCAGCACTGCCAAAGAGGACATGCACCCATTTGTTCTTGTGTGACCTTCTCTATGTGATCCTGCTCTGGCAGGGGGTTTGGATTAGATGATCTTTCAAGGTCCCTTCCAACCCCTAACATTCTGTGATTCTGTGATTATTTTTGCTGCATTTTAGAGCCTACCTTGAATAAACAGCACATGGAATTAAGATACTGCTTCTATTGACAGCATGAAAAGCCTAGAACCTCTCAACTTTTTGGACACTCTAGTGTCATGAAAATAAAGTACAGATTTTTTCGGTGTACAGACTTCTTTAATCAACATTTAGTCCTTCCCTGGACTTGGAAGCTATGTTTTTCACTCGATCTGTAGTCACTTCAGTTCTAGAACCTGAGACACAGATCACTGCAAAAATCAAGACAAGCAGCTAGAAACAGTTTGGATTCAAAACCAGAGTGATGGAGTTGCACACACAGCAGGAGAGAAGGCGGCCGTAAGGCTGTGTCCTAAAATATGTCATTTTGCAGCTACTTTCTGGTGAAAGCTGATGTGCAAAATGCATTGCCTGTTGTTTTGTCCAGGCTGTGCAATATACTGAAGTAAACTTGCTGTGGGTCATTATATTAGGAAAGCATTAGCTCTTTGCCTTCTTTTCCCTAATACATAGAATACATAGAATAAAACAGGTTGGAAGAGACCTTCAAGATCATCGCCTCCAACCCATCAACCAATCCAACCCACCTAAAGAACTAACCCATGGCACCAAGCACCCCATCAAGTCTCCTCCTGAACACCTCCAATGATGGTGACTCCACCACCTCCCCAGGCAGCCCATTCCAATGGGCAATCACTCTCTCTGTATAGAACTTTTTCCTAACATCCAAGCTAAACCTCTCCTGGTGCAGCCTGAGACTGTGTCCTCTTGTTCTGGTGCTGGCTGCCTGGGAGAAGAGACCAACCTCTGCCTGTCTACAACCTCCCTTCAGGTAGTTGTAGAGAGCAATAAGGTCACCCCTGAGTCTCCTCTTCTCCAGGCTAAGCAACCCCAGCTCCCTCAGCCTCTCCTCACAGGGCTGTGTTCCAAACCCCTCACCAACTTTGTTGCCCTTCTCTGGACTCATTCCAGCAAGTCAACCTCCTTCCTAAACTGAGGGGCCCAGAACTGGACACAGGACTTGAGGTGTGGCCTAACCAGTGCAGTGTACAGGGGCAGAATGACCTCCCTGCTCCTGCTGGCCACACTGTTCCTGATGCAGGCCAGGATGCCATTGGCCCTCTTGGCTGCCTGGGCACACTGCAGGCTCATGTTCAGCCTACCATCAACCAGCACCCCCAGGTCCCTCTCTGCCTGGCTGCTCTCCAGCCACTCTGACCCCAGCCTGTAGCTCTGCATGGGGTTGTTGTGGCCGCTGTGCAGCACCTGGCACTTGGATGTGTTCTATCTCCTGCCCTTGGACTCTGCCCATCTGCCCAGCCTGTCCAGGTCCCTCTGCAGAGCCTCTCCACCCTCCAGCAGATCAACTCCTGCCCCCAGCTTGGTGTCATCAGCAAATTTACTGATGGTGGACTCAGTGCCCTCATCCAGATCATCAATAAAGATGTTAAAGAGCATGGGGCCCAGCACTGATCCTTGGGGCACACCACTGGTGCCTGGCTGCCAGCTGGATCTGGCACCATTCACCACCACTCTCTGGGCTCAGCCTCCAGCCAGTTCCTAACCCAATGCAGTGTGCTCCCATCCAAGCCATGGGCTGAGAGCTTGGCCAGGAGTTTGTTGTGGGGGACGGTGTCAAAGACCTTGCTGAGGTCCAGGTGGACTACATCCACAGCCTGCCCCACATCCACCAGGCAGTCACCTGATCAGAGAAGGAGATCAGGTTGGTCAGGTAGGACCTGACCTTCCTAAATCCATGCTGGCTGGGCCTGATCCCTTAGCCATCCATTAGGCTGGTCAGCTCTAAGAAGGAGCAACCTGTGAAGTACAGGGCAATCCTCTCAGTGCTGGGGTCCATCTTCTGAGCTGGGGTATACAGAAATAAAGAGAACAACTCCAAACACGACTGGAGTTGTGCATTAACCATCACTGAGGACAGGAACCTCCTTGCTCCTGGCTTTGTGTATGCAGATGCAGAAGGCATCATCCTGCATTTGCTGAAAAATTACAATTTGGAATGACTGACACTATTTACAAAGTAACATGAGTTTGATTTACCTTACATTATTAAACAAGCCAAAACCTTTATTTTCTGTTCTTGACTGAAGAAATACTGGTCTTTCACCTGATCTTAGGTTTTCTGGGTTAGGGGATTTCTTTGGTGTTCTTCTCTAGCTAAACATGAAGCTGAAACAGTTTTTCTACAGCTTCAACTACCTGACGAATACAGTAGCTGATTAATAATGATGCTTAATGCCGTAACTGAAATACTGTGGTCTCGCACACAAGTGCCAGCATAAAATTCTTCTTCTTCTTTCACTTTTGTTTCAAAATATAACTATTCTGATCTTCAATTTGTCCTAAATTTTTAGCAATGCACAATTTCTCTTTTCCCAAGTGATTTTAGCAGTGGCAGATACACACTGTCCATAAGTCAGCCCTGAAAATCACTTGCTCCATGACACTTCTGGACCATTAAATATCTTTCATCTATCTAATGCCACTCTACTCCTTGCTTTAGCAGCGTGACTCAATCAGGCATGTGTTATCTTTCCCAGATCCTTTTCTGAACATCATGTAGTGTGCAGGAATGTAGTTTGTCAAACACATTGTGTCTGAAATCCTTTGTTGGGAGATGCCTCAAAACTTTCAGTAAGGCTGTTCCCAGTTTTCTTACATCTGTTCACCCAAACCAAACATTCATATCTCGCTTTGATGTGTAGGATGGTATAGTGTCACACATAGGTATTATATCTTCCAATAGCATCTGTTATCCAGGCTGCAGTTTACAAAGAGTAATTTTGTACTTTGGCAAGTTCTTAAGACTCATCAAGGCCAATATAGAAGGGAATTTAGAAGAGAGAGATACATCTGTTGTCTATAAGGTTGATTTCCATAGGCAGTAAGATTTAACATCCTGATATTTTCATAGGACAGTTGAACACATATACCACTTAGACTGATGATGTATGTTTTTTGTTGCTCTGCTTTCTCAGATAAAGTCAAGCACTGCAAATAACTTGTGAAGCTGCTAGCTTCTGCCAACTTGATGAAACTCTGTCGCATCTCCTTCTCACAATTCTATCCACAGAGTTTCTTAGTAGCTGTCTTAAGTGCAAATTTGTTCAATTAAAACTGTTTTGTATGCAGAAAGCCTTTTGTTCATCTTCATCTTAGAGCCTTGATACTTGTTTTCAAGTATTTGATAGTGTGAGACCAGCGGCAGCCTAAGGGCAGCTTGCGTAGGTGCCAGGGGTGGCAGGGGCATTCACACAGTTTCTGTAAGAATGAAAAGGGAGAAGGCAGTGATCATTTTCACATTTGGAAGTGTAATCCTTGCAACAGCCCTTTACAGCACGTGGTCACTATAGGTCCAAGTTGAACATTTTACACTGGAGTTGTTTTGAGAAATCAGGCTAGTGTATGTAGAAGCAGCCATGTTACAAAGTGATAGCTGAGCTGTTGTCTCCACACTGATGTTTCCTACCTTTTTCACGGTAGTAAGCTGCGGTTACACTGTGAGTTCTCTGTCAGTGTACTCTGAGAGAATTTGTCTCTCCTTTCCAGGTCAGATATCCAAGGGGAAGTCTGGGAAGGCTTTGTAATGCAAATGTGGCTAGCCTTTATTCACAGGAGGAATGCTAGATGCTGACCCATAAGGACTGAGTTCAAGATTTCTGTGAATATGTGGGGTTCAAATTAACTATGCACTAAGAGCATGAAGTGCATTCAGTATCTAAATCACTTACATGATCTAGAAAGCTAAAATTGACCCTATGATGATTAAAAAGAAAGCTGCTTGATACTGCTCCTTGGCAAAAACATTAAAGGAATCCACCTATGGCACTTGGATGTGTGTTGAACAGCCAGTATGTTTTATTTCATACAGCACTTATGGTGGCTGACCAGGTAATCGAGATGTATAACAAATAGCAAAGAAACAGATTAAAGGAAAAATGCTGAGGTGCAATCTTTGGTAGATTTTGTGAGTTTAAAACTATAAGCCACATTATTAACAGGCAAATAAAAATGCATCAGGCAGTAATAGCCATTATGTTTATACAAGGCAAAAATAACAGTGAGCTTAGTTATTCAACTCTGATAATCACCAGCAGGATAGACAACTTTCTGGGGTATCTTTTAAATCCATGAGGTATTCATGGAAGATTAGAATATGGGAATGGAGTTAAGGAAATCACAGGTCCTGGGTTTCTGAATGCAGCAGAGACACACTATATTCCACAGCAGTTCTTGCACTCACCCTGGAGGAGGTTTATCCCTGATTACTTTGTTTTGTTGTGTATCTCTTTCCAGCTGCATCCTTTTCCCTTGTGGATGACAGTCCAGATGCACACTAAAAATTGCAATTCAATTTACTAGAGGAATGAATGTATGTAATGACTTTGTAATTTTATTTCAATACTAATATTTTTCCTTTTTTTTTTTTTTAACAGAGGGTATGAACTGTATGAACAAAGACCATGGGTGTGCACACATCTGCCGAGAGACACCCAAAGGTGGGGTTGCCTGTGAATGTAGGCCTGGCTTTGAACTTGCCAAAAACCAGAAGGACTGCAAATGTAGGTAGATGAAGATTAAATTTCAAATGCCCCAAAATGTCTTGTTTGCCTCATTGTTGCTAGTTTCCAGAAGTCAAGAAGTCAGCTTTGGTTTGGGTAAAGGTCATTTGTAATGTTAGAATTGTGGTTTTTGTGGTAGAGGATTTTTGTGGAGGGATTGAATAACCAAATCTTCTCAGTAGCTGTTAGCAAAAGTGGTAGCAAGTTTTCTACCTTCTTATGAATGCAGAAAAATGGGGGATTGGTTTATTCCAGGCTTTCCTTGTAAAGGAAAACAAATGAAGCATAAAGGATTCTAGCTTGCAATATTTTGAAGGTCCATGTTATATGCATTGCCCACTGGATCTGTCAAATTCAATGTGTTAAGTTTTGTGTTTTAAAGGATAGCAGTGCTTGCTGTAGTCCTGATTCCACTCTACACACTCCACCTTTTTTGGTACTGCATGGAAAACATGCAGCTTTCATATATACTGTTCTTCAAAGAAAAGCCCTGAGTGGTGTATTCTTGAAGCTGACATGCTGAGGATACAGATACTCATTAGCCCACAAAATTGGAAAGTGTTTTGTACAGGTTAAAATAATTGACCCTCTGTAACTCAGCACCACTAGCTGAAAGCTTCTGAATTGCATGGGAGTCCTGATGGCTTCAGTGAGTGTTAGCTCTGATTCCAGTAGGCTGCTTTCCTACTTGGTAGCATTGGGCTGGGGGGAGGGCGGTGGGGGGGGCAAGGGAGTAAGTGCAATAAATCAACATTAAGCATGGTTTGTGCTTTGCACAGAGCCACTGTATTTTGATATCTTTTCTTTTATTGAGGGAAGGCTGAGAGACCTGGGGCTTTTTAGTCTGGAGAGAAGACTGAGAGGGGATCTAATAAATGTATATGAATACATGAGGGCTGGGTGTCAAGAAGGAAGGGACAGCCCTTTCTCACTTGTGCCCTGTAGTAGGACAAGGGGCAATGGATATAAACTGCAGCACAGGAAGTTCCACCTCAACGTGAGGAAGAACTTCTTTACTGTTAGAGTCACAGAGCACTGGAACAGACTCCCCAGAGAGATTGTGGAGTCTCCTACTCTGGAGACTTTCAAGACCCATCTGGGTGCCTTCCTGTGTGACCTGCATTAGATTCTATGGTCCTGCTCTGGCAGGGGAGTTGGACTCACAGATCTTCAGAGGTCCCTTCTAACTCCTAACATCCTGTAATCCTGTGTTCACCTTTGAATATCATCAAGAAGTAACACAGGACATTGTCTAGCCTGATTGTTCCTCAGTATTAAGAGGTTACACAGGGCCAAAGGCAAAAGTGCAGAGAGAAATTGCCTTTATGGTAATTGTCATTGTCAATGTTTATTAGAAATGAACTTTGACGCTGTTAGTTGCAGCGCAGCATGAGCTACATTGGTAAAGTGGAAAAGGATGTTTATTGGTGTTATTTATTATTTATTCCCACAAATGTGTACATTCCTTAGGAATTACATTATTGTTCTTCATAGTAAAATGGTGTCTGAAGGATGAGGGCTTTTTCTAGAACACTATTTCTAAGTGCCTCCAGGTTTAATACAGAGACAATTTTGAATTTATTCTGTGCCCTGTGGTAGTCAGATTGTAGTTGGAAGTGTAATGAACTTTTGCTGACAGACTTAGCTCTAAGTAGGGATGATGAGGTTTTCAGGGCTGCAGAGTTTGCTGCAGAGTGCACCAAACCCTAAACCCACAGCACATTCTGCAAATATATTCCAGTCTTATTTAAAATAACTGCATTTCTAGTCATTCCAAACTCAAAGAAGTATAAAGCTGTAGGCAGATAGGCCAGGGCAGAAAGTGTGAGATTACAGCAGGCTATTTATAAATGTCTAGTTCTGAAACCAAATCTTGACTTTCTAAAAAAACCTCCCCAGCTAACCATTTCAGTGGAACTAGATTAAATCTTGAAATGTAGTTGTGCAAGTACTGAATACAGCTATGTTGAAGAGCTGAAAAACAGACACTTGCCCTTTGTCAGCCTGGACTGCTAGGGTCTGACATACCCCTAGTATATCCCTCCCAAATATGTTGATTTACCATGGACTCTCTAAGAGACTGTGCCTCTCAGGGCTTGTCAGTTCACTTCTCTGGATTTTTATGTGAGCAAGTGGCAAAGAACCAGTACCTCACTGAGTGGATTTTAATCAGCCAGTCTGCAATTAAATTAGAATACTGAAGAGGTTTTCAGATGTACTAAGCCAAATCTACTAGTAATGAGATATGTTTTATGCATGCATTACAATTGTCATAACATCCTAATTACATGATTACATTTCATCATGGTATGCTAATGAGGCAGTTACTACTGGTGTCTTGCTTCGTTCAGCATTTGTGATTATCGGTGCTCATTGAACAGGCTTTTTGTTCAAAAGCTTCCTCTTCATAATTCAGTGTCATGCCTTTCCTGATGCACAGTATTTAAACTCTGTTGTGAAGATAAAATTGTTAATTTCCTCCTGAATTTTCCCAGGGCACTCATTACTGTGAATTTCAAAGTGCTTTGTAGCCATTAGTAATGTATTTTCAGAACATTCTTGTCAAGTTTAAACGTACCGGTTTGCCCACCTTACAGATGGGAAATGAAGGTAAAGATGTTAATGTCAGAGTAATTTAGTAGTGCTAGGTGATTAACAAGAAACACCCAGAACCCAGCTCAGCGCCTTACTATGATCAAAGCCATGCTCCCAATGGCTTCAGCTGTAGCTGCAAATCCTGTGGAGAAAGAAATATAATAATTTGAACTTGAAATAGGTGTGATTGTAATGGCATGCCAAGATCTAAGTAGGAATTCCATTGAAGGGGCAGGTTAGAGTTTTTAGGGCTTTATTCACTGCCATGAACAAAACCATACTTTCTTGACAGCCTCTTTCTGATTTACTCTCATTCTGCAGCAACTAAGATTATCCAACTGTTTCCAGAGCTCTGCCTTTCCCCAGCTCCACTGTGTGCTGAAGGAATAAGACAACAGTGTTTTCTGCATATTTCATTAAGGATGGTTATGATACAATAATTCTGTGTACTAGAAGTCGGGTATTTTGTAGTTTTTGAGTGCTTAGTAGTTTCTCAGTGTAGATCTTGAACATGCCATTTCTAAGTTACCAAAAAAAAAATTGCCCACCTCACTAGGAAAACAGAGAAGCATTGAGGCTAGGAGGGACCTCGAGAGGTCATCTGGAAATACACCAAGCATTATCAAACAGATCCATATGAAACTCCTCAGAAGACCTGCATCCTTTAGATCCAAAGCCACTGTAAAATACATCTTCAGTCTAGAAGATGCTAGTTGGCTCACAAACATTAAAAGAATTTTGTCAGAAAGAAGAGACTTAGGAATAGTGAATTCATGTCCAGATTACAGTAGAAAAACATGGGAAAATGCCTCCTCTTTCTATACCTGTATCAATGATAGATTTTAAGATCCTGCCTCCTGAGCAGGATTGCATTAGAAATTGGTGATAGACTGAAGAGTTTTCCCCCCAGAATTAAAAAAGCAACACCTTTTTTGGTGTTAACCTTATTATTAGCTGGATCAACTTATCAGGAACTTGAAAAAGTAAGAAGAAATCTAAAGCAAGTATCCACACCTGCAAGCTGCAGCCTAAAAGAAATAATTCTTGCAGCGTTAAAAGTGAGTGAAAGCTGAATCTCTTTATGAAAAAATTTGGATAACCTTAACTGCAGCTATTTCTGTCTGCCCTCTCTGACAATAACAATTTGAGTGAGAGGGAGGGACAGTACTAAGTAATTGGAATCATAGAATTGTTTCAGTTGGAAAAGACCTTTAAGATCATAAAGTCAAATCATTCTCTAGCTCTACCATGTCTGGTGCTAAACAATGTTGCTCAGCACCACATCTCTGTCTCTTCTAAACACCTCCAGGGATGGGGACTTAACTCCCTGGGGAGCCGATTCCAGTGTCTGAGAGCCCTCTCTGTTTCTTCTAATATCCAATCTAAACCTCTCCTCCTGCAATTTGAGGCCATTTCCTCTTGTCCTACCCCCATCTCGCTCCAACCTCCTTTCAGGGAGCCGTAGAGAGCAAGAAGGTCTCCCCGCAGCCTTCTTTTCTCCAGATGTAACAACTCCAGTTTCCTCAGCTGCTCCTCAGAAGAACTATTCCCCAGACTTTTCACCAGCTTCATTGCTCTTCATTGCCCTTTTCTTGACAAGATTCTAAAAGTCTAGTCTAGTGTATTTACAAGCAAATGCCATCCCACCTATGCCAAGTGGCAGCTTTTGGGCTCCTGCTGACAATGTTCTCTATTTGTTTTCAGCACAAGGGTCTCCAGAATGTAAAACTTTTCAGGCCATACTAGAATAAATGATGTAAACAGTGTTGCATGTGCAGTTTTATCATGTAGAAAGAGGTGCCCATATATTTAGATAAATTATGTATTTTGTGGAAAATTTAGTTTAGAACAGTGCAATCTTTAAGCCACCTGAAATTACCATATGGAGATTAAAAGTGTTGCAGAAGGCCACGCTACAATACTGAAAGATCTGCCTGGTTGCAAATTCTGTGGCACCTGAGTCATAGGATAGACTCCAGCACACATGCAAACATGATCAGAACATTGTTGTCTTCAGAGATTTTTTGGGGTTAGTGGACACTAAATGCTAGATTTAATATTTAGCCCTCCACTTTCAAATGCTCCTTGTCGTAGGCATGTCAGGTGGAAGAGACCAGAAAAATCATTATATAGCAGGGTTTAGGCTGTGGAGTGAGACTCAGTTCTGGTATTATCTATTTTCTGGGGATTTTAACATGGAAAATCAGTAACATTATTTAGTGGAATAAGTACGGTAAAATCCCATTGTTCTTTAAAATGTCACTTCTCTTAAAGATGGTTGTTTCTTGTCTTTCATCATTCAAAATGTCATTTCAAGACTAGTCCATACACTTATATAGATGTAAGCACTGGCTCACTTGCAAAGCTGTGTCTCAGAAATGTTTAGCTCAGCCCAGCCAAACTGAATAAATACTGCTGCTTACAGCATAGGCAGATGGACAGTGGGGGATGTTATGCCATGAAAAGTGTCTGGCCAGACCAAGAGCCTGAGTCAGTGAAAAGAATTAAACTTCTCTTAAGCACCAGTGTCAGGGCTTTGGCTCAGGATGCTCCATAGCTCTTCATTCACAGTAGAAAACAGTGTTGTGAGACAAGACTGGTAACTTGGCCACCAGTATTAGACATCTCAGGTAGATGGTGTGCATCTTTGAATCATAGAATGGAATCACAGAACCATTTTAGTTGAAAAAGACCTTTAAACCCATCCAATTAACTGTCACCCAAGACCACCATGGCCGCTAAATCACATTGTGATGTGCCATATCCACACCTTTTTTGAACACCTCCAGGGATGGAGACTCTGCCACTTCCCTGGACAGACTCTTCCAATGCTTGACCACTCTTCCAGTGAAGAAATTTTTCCTCACATCCAACCCAATCCTCCCCTGGTGCTGTTTGAGGCCATTTGCTCTTGTCCTATTGCTACTTGGGAGAAGAGACCACACCCACCTCACTATGAGTTCCTCTCAGGTAGTTGTAAAGAGTGAGAAGGTCTCTCCCTTTGTAGGGCTTGTGTGCTCTTTCTGCTGATGTTTGTAGCCAGCATGAGCAAAGACTTCCCTATCACATGCTGGTTTTTGGCCAGTTGTAGAGGGTATTTCTGCCACTAAGGGAAAAAGCCCAGAATTTTGATTGCACTTGAAACATACACAAATACTGAAGCAGGGTCCAAAGCAATGGTGTTACTCTGCTTTTAAAGCTGCTGTGTAGGGATAAACATAACAGATATGTGTGTATTCTAGTTTGGTTTAACCCCCCCCCCCAAACAAACACAAACAACTGTTGTTCCTCATCCCTTTTTTCTATAACATGATTTCTGACATTTTAAGGTGATCTCTGTCTGTCAGAAATTACCAGTGACCTCTTTTTCTTTGTCTTTTTAGTGTCAGAGAGTGAGCACACTGTCTTTTGCAGAGCTGTAGAGTCCAAATTTATCAGAATTCATTTTAAAAAGAACACTTTGAGATTTCTCACTGATTTTGCTTGAATGCTTTCTGACAAAAAAATGGAGTAGCTCTCTATGTCCCTTTACTTTTGAGTAATTTTGGTTTTCTTCTTCTAAGCAAGAGAAACTTCTTGGTATGTCATTGCCACAGAATTAAAGCTGTAATGGAATTAATATAATATACTGACTTTAGCAAAGCTTTTGACACTGTGGCCCATGGCATTCTCACAGCCAAGATTAACAAGTGCAGATTGGATGAGTGGGTGGTGAAATGGGTTGGAAGCTGGCTGAAGGACAGAGATCAGAGGGTTTTGGTCAGTGGAGCAGCGTCTAGTTGGAGGCCTGTGGCTAGTGGTGTTCCCTGGGAGTCAGTACCAGGTCCAGCACTATTCAATGTATTCATCAATGATGGGGAGAAGGGATAGAGTTTGCCCTCAGCCAGTTCACTAATGATACCAAAATGGGAGGAGTGGCTGCCAGCCAGCATGACCTAGGCAGCCTTGAGAGCTGACCAGGGAGAAATGTAGTGAAAGTCAATAATGGCAAGTAAAGCACTACATCTAGGGAAGAACAACCCCATGTATCAATACAGGTTGGGTGCTGACCTGCTGGAGAGCAGTTCAGTGGATAAGGTCTTGGGAATCCTGATAGACAACAAGATCACCATGAGGCGGCAGTGTGCCCTCATGGCCAAGAAGGCCAACGGCATCCCGAGATGCATTAAGAAGAGTGTGGCCTGTAGGTTGAGGGAGGTTCTCCTCCCCCTCTACTCTACCTTGGAGAGGCCTCACCTAGGGTACTGTTTCCAGTTCTGGACACCCTAGTTCAAGAAGGACAAAGAGCTACTGGAGGGAGTTCATCATAGGACCACTAAGGTGCTGAATGGACAAGAACGTCTCTTATATGACAAAAGGCTGAGAGAGCTAGGTCTCTTGAGCTTGGAGAAGAGGAGGCTAAGAGGGCATCTTATTAATGGGGTGGGTGTCGGGAAGATGGGGCCAGACTCATTTCAGTGGTTCTCAGTGACAACACAAGAGGTAATGGGCATAAACTCAAGTTTAGGTAGTTCCATCTAAACATGAGAAGGAGCTTCTTTACTTTGAAGGTGGCAGAGCACTGGAACAGGCTTCCCAGAGGTGTGGTGGAGTCTCCATCTCTGGAAAATTGCAAGGATCACCTGGATCTGTTCCCATGTGATCCGCATTAGGTGATCCTCCTCTGGCAGGTGAGTTGGACGCGATGATCTTCAGAGGTCCCTTCCAACCCCTACCGTTCTGTGATTTTACTGGATTTGCTATATATTTTGTACCAGTTTCACCTGCAGAGCTGCCAAAATCCAGAATGTTTGCTTAAGTTGCTTAACATAAAAAAATTGCTGTCTAGACAGAAATTCAGATCCTTTAAAAATGCAATTCATGAATATTTGTAAGAGTCAGGAAAAGGAACCACCCTACATCTGTGTTCATTGATCGTGTAGAACAAGAGCCAGTAACTTCAGCATACAGAGAAACTGTAGAAGTGATGTCTGATTCTGCCAGACTTGCTGTAACCCCACCAATGGAGGGATTCTTTCATAGACAAATATAGTGAGGAAAAGTCCCTCATGTTATATGGATCAGAGAAACTGTGTTAAGATATTTTCATCTCTGCCAGCAGAGACTTTCAGCAATGAATGCTGAAAACAGACACTGCAGTCAAGTTGTTTAAAATATACCCTTTGTTGCTGATTGCACTTTAAGATCCCAAAGAAAAACACTGTTGGTTAGAAATGTTTTTAAAGATCTAGCATAAACAACCCCTTGAAGTTGATTTGTGGTGGCACTGCAGTCCAACAGGCATAGAAACGCTGAATGAACCCCCATGTAGTTCAGGAGGCATATGGGGTCAAGAAGGAGGGAAGGATAGGTAAGTGGAAATTACCTTATCTTGGATTAGCTTTGCCAGTGTACACCCAATACTGTGAATATTGCTAACAGCTGCCTTTTGTACCATTTATTACCCCTGCTGGAGGCGATCACCTCACTGTACTCATCACTGGTGAGGCCACACCTTGGGTATTATGGTCAGTTCGGGGCTCTCACTACAAGAGCGACATTGAGGTTCTGAATCATGTTAAGGGCAATGAAGCTGGTGAAGGGCCTGGACCACATGGCCTGTGCCAAGCATCCAAGGGGGCTGGGGTTGTTCAGACCAGAGGAGGCTGTGGGGAGAATCTCACTGCTCTCTACAACTACCTGAAGGAAGGTTGGAGTGGGGAGGAGGCAGCCTCTTCTCCTTGGTGTCAAGCAACAGGTCTAGAGGAAGTGGTTTCAAACTGCACCAGGGGAGATTCAGGCTGGATGCCAGGAAATATTTCTTCACAGAGAGGGTTCTCAAATATTGGAATGGTATGCTCAGGGCAGCGGTGGAGTCACCATCTCTGGAGGTGTTTAAGCAGCTTATGGACCTGGCACTTAGGCTTTAATGTTGACTCTTCAGCACTTGGAGGTCTTTTGCAGTCTGATGGTTTTTTGTGATTCTGTTTCATGACATCCCAGACACAGACAGTGACAGGAAAGTTCATGTTTGCAGTCAGGTTACAGCACAATGCTGTTGCACACATAATGTGGCAGAGAGAGAGCAAGCCACAAGAAGAATAGATTAGCCCCAAAAACTCACAAATCAAAGAATAAGCAAAAAGAAGAGAGATTAATAAGGACGGACAATTTTTCATCATGAGTGTGTCCTGAAGGTGGAATGTTTAAGAACAGAGAATTTAAGTAACATTTCTATTTGTTTTGCATCAAAAGCAGAAGTGACAATAGTATGCTATATTGAAGGAAATGGAATTTTGCTTCCATGTGATGCAAAGCAGAATAGTTTATTTCATTGAGTTTTTTACCAAAATTAATTAATAGGTAAGTTATAAAACTGGAGAAGGAGAAAGAATGCCTGAGGGTGGTTGTTGCTTAGGGCAGTTTGTAATTCCCTAGAAGTTTAGGTTTCCTATGACTTGGAGTTCAATTCCCTCATCTGGGGGGACTGAACCTACAATTCCCATTTTCCAGCCTCGTCCCAAAATTGTCAAGCTCCAGTAAGAGAATGTAGATCAGACTGCTCTCTATCTTTCTCACTGACATTCTTTCCAATTGGATAAAACAGTGCCAGTCCTGGGAGAAGAGGTGGGAATCCAGTCAGACCCTCTTCTTGGAGGTTGTTCTTACCACTAGGTCACGAGTGCCTTCCCAACTCAGCACAGCACAAGGATTTTGTTCAAAGTGTACAATATGGAGGATGCTTGCACCCATAGCAGCCTCTGCTCCATACTCATTTGGGAGGTGGACAATTCCTGTCGTGATCTTTGCCATGCTTGAGAGGCTGTAGGTGCAAACTTGCAGTTCCCACACTGGCAGGAGGCTTTAATGGGGATTCTGTTGGATATGCTGTGATGAGTCTCCCTCAGTTGATTTTCTTAGAATTGTTCCATTTTAAGCAAAATATTCAGTAATTATTGAGAGGGGCATGGCTCTTGAGTAGTGGGTACTCACACCAGAGGTAGGGTATTTCAGTTGTATTCATTGTGACTGCAAATTCCAGTTTACTCCATTTTTAGAAGTTAGCATTAAAGCAGGATCACTGAGGTCAGTGGGAAATTACATGAGCTAAGCCTTATTGGGTTAGATAGAACCTCAGTCTAGATTTAAGACCTTGTTTTAAAGCCCTGTTAACCATGATCTTGGTTGTGCTTTGCTACCCTGACTCCTTTCTTTACCAGGAGGAAAATTTTGCTGAGACAAACGTGAGGAAGTTCCTTCTGATTTTTAGGAGTCTGTATTCAAGTTACTGTAGTCAGCAATTACTGTATCATTTCAAAACATTGAAGTCTTCTGAAATGATGATTAGGATACAGCCAAGCAATGATATACTGGACTTCCCCTGTACCTGCCTATATGTATATACCAATAAAAACCTAGTCCACATTACCTGTGTATATAGACAGTAAATTGAATTCAGAGTTCCAAATTGTGTTATTCAGCTTCAAGCTACATGACTGCAAAGGATTAAATGGAATAGGGGCAAATGAGAGGCATTGCTATTGGCACTAGCCAGCTTCATATTCAAAAACTGCTTTGTCTTAATAGTCAGATATTAAAGCCATCACAGGACAAAGGAAAATGAATCTGATTTATTAATTCATGTAAATGTCAAAACTTTACTTGCCATGAAAAATGTTTGCTTTAATGTAGGTTTAGTATTCTGTCACCAGATAACATGTTCATTGCTAAAAGTCATTTTGCACTGTGTGCTTGGAAGTGGAAGTGATGTCTCCAATGTTTTCTTCCTAGATGAGGCCTCCACACTGTGTATTTTTTGTCTCATAATTGAAAATAACAAAAAAAACAAACAAAAAAGCCCATCTTTCCTGGTTTATTTTGAATGATTTCTCTGCTCTAGGAGGGCAAATACTTGAAATAACAGATTTCAAGACTTATATGGTTCTATTCCTGCAGTTTGTTCTCTGCTTCCTCCACACAGAAAATTAAGGGGAAGGAAAGAGAAATACTGTGTGTAAACTTGAAGATATATATCTGTATGAGTAGACTGATGATTTCTTTATGCCATATACATCATGAATATGAAGCATGTAGATTTTAGGAAGCTAAGAAAATGACTAACCAGTCATACCAGAATTATGAATACAAATAGATGTGGGAAATGTAGCACATGTTTTTTATTTCATTGCATGGGTTGAGAGTAGAGCATGAGACAGGAGTGTGTCAAAGGGGTGAGGGGTGGGAAGAAAGACTAAGTAATGGAAATAACTGCAAATACCAATGTTATGTCACCTTATGTCTTGGTATGTTACTGCTCTTCTGTATTCTGAAAGGCCCTCAAGACTAACTGGTTTCATTGTCATTTTATTCATATATACATATATACACATTCATTTGGGGCTTAACTAGTAACCTGTAACTATGGGAATGGAGGCTGCCAACACACCTGTGATGACACAGATACTGGCCCTGTATGTGGCTGCCATCAGAAGTATGCCCTGCATTCAGATGGCCGAACCTGCATTGGTAAGTACTTCTCTGCAGCACATTTTATTTCACCTTCCTCGTGGAATATGCATTTGCACATATGTGTGTGTGTATGTGTGCGCGTGCGTGTTTGTATCTCACAGGCATGTGGCACCAGTGCCGAGAGAAGCCTTCGCAGCTGTTTCTGGACATAGTACTAAGGTCACATTCTACAGAGAGAGAAGCATTGCTGCCTGTTTTGTCCAAACCTTTGTTAATGACGTCTCCCTTTGTTACGCCTGTGTAACTTTGATTTCTTTTCATGACTCTAGCAATTTTTGAACTAAAAAGGTGTGGAACATTCCTAATTTACAAATGAAAGTTCAGCTCTTCTGTTCTCTTTCACAAGTCAAGACTTCCTTGCATAAGCAAGTTGAGGAAGATGATCCTTTTCTCTAATCCATTATCAGGGAAAATTAATCATCATTATGTTGTTTCTTCCCTGTAGTATGGGTTTTGATTCAAAAAATTACAGCACTTGCAGGGAATAAGCTTTCACTCAGAATATTGGTAGCAAAAAGCTGTTCAAGAGATGGAGTGTCTTGAGAGGTGCTGTGCAAACATTTATGATTATAAAATATGTTATTTGCTCAACACTATTATTATTTGCTCAACACTATTATTATTTCCTCAACACTATTATTATTTCCTCAACACTATTCCTTTCCACACACCTCAAATTTGTTTCTTTATTTATTACATTTTTGCATTTTGCAAGTTAACATTTGGAAATTCTTACTCACAAATCAGAAGCTAAAATACAGAATGGCTTTCATGAGCGTTGTGGTGAGGTCTCAACTTGTTGTTTGTTTAATTTCATAGTAGTTTCCTGAGGTTCAAAAAGCACGAACACACATTGCTTATCTTTTCTCCTCTTTATCAATGCTGCAAGACAGAGCCTTTGAAACCCACGGAAAGATGACGTTTACCCTTAGCGATTCCTTGGCATAAAGCTCCATGCCTGCCAAAAGCCTCACTCACTTCTGATGAGTTTGAATGCACAAATTGCGTGGCAGGATGAGGGTTTTGCTGGCAGAGGTAGGGCTGAGCAAGGTTCAGTGCTGGGCTGTGCTTTGCTGTATGTCAGCTGTCTCAGCTGACAGGATCTCTCAGCTCGTACTTTTGATTAACACAGAGGGCTCCGTCGTACAGTCCCTCTGTTTAGAATAACCCTCCCTGAAGCCTGTGGCACTTCCAGATCTAGATGCACATGAGGGGCCTTAAGAGCAGGTTTTACTGAACTGATAATTGATCTTCTATTTCATAGCAGTCACTAATCTCCTTGGATTGATGTTTTATTTTGTCCAGCATGTAAAAATTATTTTAAAAGCTTTGTACTCTGCTGGGTTTACTTTTTTTTCCCCATTTTTGTAATGTCATACATACAACTCCATGTTACATTCCTTGGTCTTGTGATGTAAGTCACATATTACTGCCTGTGCTGATTACCTTCCCTCTAAGTAGTTCTTTCTCTTAGAACACTCTCACATTTTTACTGCTCTATTTTTTGCGTTTTTATTCCTGCTTTCTGGTGATGGTTCCTGATTGCCTGTCTTGTCTGAGAACTGACGCTCATTCATTAGTTACAGAGGAAAAAAAACAAACAAAAAAAAGCAAAACAAAAAAAAAAAACCTCAAACAAAAGCCTCTATTGCAGCCTGATCCCATCTAGAACTTGTTAAAAACAAAACAAAACAACTTCTTGTCACCACTCAACCATGTAGTGTTGCCACAAACAAAACCTGCCAGCCTCCTCCTCCTCCTCTTTACTTCAGTGACTCTAGTGTTTGCTGTCTTCAGTGGTGTATATGTTCAAGGCATCACTGCAAGAATGCAAACTTCTGCATAGCGAGATACTCGTTGACCCTTCGTCTAACATATTTTGTCTTTGTTTTCTGGACTGATCCTTTTATTTTTGTTTGCTGCATGTGAAAGTCCTCACTTGTATTTTGGTTTTTGTTTTCCTAATAAGCATTTCCCTCTCTTGTATGATTCATTATATTCACCCAGCTGCTGCGTCTCCATTGCTCTCCTGTATCAAAAAATCTTGATTTCAATTTCTTTTACTGATCATCTCATCCCAGACTTGTGACTGTTTCTGTGTATTTCTAATGACACGCAACCAAAGTCCTCATGATGCTACATAAAACCCTTACATGTAGGATTTCAGAGACTGCCATGTAAAATGACCTTTGCTGACATCATCTTGCTTGCTGCATGCTCGTAAAATTACTAAACCCTGTTCTTGCAACATCTTTCCTAGCATTGAATGTTTAGCTAGTAGTGTTTCATAGACAAGCAGGCAACCAGCACTGCCCAAATTGAATTTTTTTTGTGTTTTTGTTTGTTGTTTGTTTATTTATTTGTCATTGTTTTTTGTTTAATTTGCATGCTGTTGTTTGGTTTCTCCTCACAAAGTGTCAGTGTGTATGAGACTATGGCGCATCCGTGCCCATCCACCACTGGACTCTTCCAGTTCTCTCTGTCTGTCTTGGTCTTCTGCCTGACACCTTCAGATTGTGGTGTCACCGTTAGCCTGAATCACTTCACAATTTGTCTTTGGTAGTCTGTTTAACTGGCATCCCTGAATTTTAATTTCCATCATTAACACCTCTCTGAGACACTCAAGTTCACTGTCTCATTCTCCAGTAGGAATCCAGCTTCCTGTATGTGGTTAATTACTTCCTAGTTGACCATCTTTCCTTCGCCCTATCTTTCTTCCTACTTCCCTCAACACTCATTAATTTTTCCCCTGGGATCTCAAAGGGAATTAACTCTCTAACGGGGATTTAGTGCTTTCATGCCTTGCTTCTTGGCTTTGGCTGTGCCATGCCAAGAAACTGTCTTAGGCAGTGGAAAATTGGGCTTGTGATTAACCAACTGCTCCATGTTTGTCCCTTACTTGTGTTTTAGAGAAGGATGAGGCTGCAATTGAGAGTTCTGAGTACAATGCCACGTCAGTAGCTGATGTGGACAAGCGGGTGAAACGGCGGCTACTTATGGGTAACACTTTTCTTCCACTTCCTTTGTTGTGCTCTCACTTTTGTCTGTATGTGTGTGGGGGGGGAGGTTTTCCTTTGGTCTCATTTGGTCCCTTTGGTTTTGGTTTGGTTTGTTGGTTTTTTTTTTAACCTGACTTCATCTGTGTGGAAAGGTCACCAATTTTGTTAAGTTCTCATCTGTTGTATGACTTCATTTCTTGTTTTTAAACTTTTTTTTTTCCTGATGCTGCAGCTTTAATGTTCAATTTCTTCTGCATAGGAGGAAGCTTTTGCCATTAACCTTACTTAACTTATGCGAGCTACTTCTTACATGTGATTCGTGTGCGTTTGTGTGGATGTGTTGCATTGAGAGTCCCAAAAAAATCTCGTGTTCCAGACTTGCCTATTGAGTTAAAAGTGGATGATGATGATATATCAATGTTCTGTTGCATATCTGGTATGAAATTAGCAACTGTATTTACCTACTTAAAATGTGCAGTGCTTTTGATTGAAATGTAAATATTATGACTGGAAATCCATTTTTTTCATTTGTGCAGCTATCTTAGTAACCACTGAAAGATTTTTCCCAAGTGACTAGTAAGCTTTTGTATGTTCCTCTTTCCAGACTGAGGCATGGCTTGTTTCTCTGTGCTGTTGATGCCTGAGAGTGGAAGGGATGAGGAATTGCATTGAACAAGAATAATTCTTTGGCTGTGGCTCTCGGTTAATCCATCGCACACCTTTGTGCTTGCGTTCTTTGTGTGATGTCTGTGGCCGTTACTGAGAATGACCTTCTGGGAATAAAAAGAGTAGAGTGGCTGGACCTCTGCCAGACTCCTTTCATGTGACAAAGGGCAGAGGGTAGCTCAGACTGCTGAATTATGCCAGTGCTTTGGAGGTTTTCAGGTGGTTTATTATTCTGTATTTTTCATTCTGATGCCCTACTCATCACATACAATTATTTCCACTAGGTTTTAAACCTAGAGTGCATTGGTGAGATGCACCCAATGAACTGTTTACATGACAAGGATTCTTGACACACAGAAAAGATTCTGGCAGGACAAGATTCTGCTCTCTTCCCTCCTGATTGCTGTTTGATTTCTTAAAGCCACTGAGTCCATTGCAGACTCTGCAAGCTCAGCTTTAGGAGACCAGAAGCCTCACTTTGAATATTAGGTTGATTGCTGGGATAATATTTGCAGTCAGTGACAATATTTATAAAGTTTCCATATCACTTATATCTCATCACCATGATAAACCATCTGCTTAACTGCAGCCCAGCACACAGGCACTGTGTAGGAAATGGCACGGTGTTACGACTCTGAAATGTTATTACATTGTAATATTGGGATAAAATCTGTTCCCTGGTGTGAAAACCTGAAAATCCTCATTTTTCAGATTATCTATGATTGTTAATTTTCAATTACTTTGCGGACCTAGCAAGTGATCTATATCAATTTATTGTTTAATCATGCACTATTTAAATTAAGATAGCAAAAACTATGATGAGGCTCATCTTGCTGTTAACACTGTTAGCTAAAACTTCATCAAAACTGATAGTCTCACAGGAGGTCAGGGGGAAAAAGTGTGCAGGAGACCCCTAGACCACTGGCAAATTTGCCTAGCCACTACCAGTGTGTACAATATGGTTTAGAGGCTCTGGGCAACACAGTGTAATTATCCAACCTGAAAATCAGCTCACACTGCTTACAAGCAGAATTAAAAACTGAAGAATAGCAACAAACTTCTTAGTTCCACCAGGTCTGCAGGTTCCAAGCTGAACATCGATTCCAGAAGCAGGTTTAGGGAAATAATTTGAAATGGTGTTTGCAAAACCCGTGAAGTCTTCAGCAGCTCCTGTGCTAGCAGTATCAGCTGAGGGTTTGGGGAGACGATGTGTTTGAACAACTAATTCCTTAGCAAAACATTAACTAGAGCTGAAAAGAAATTTAATTATTAATTGAGATCTGAGAGGGTGCCTTATTACTTAGAGACTTGTCTGCTTGGGTATTTCTAATGATTTCTGATGCCCAGACTAACCACCTTTGGTTGGCTGGCTGGTTTGGGTTCGGGGGTTTTGTGTTAACGGAGTTTTTAGTACATTTCCAAGGTGCAGAGGTATTTCCACAAAATCCCATGTGTCTTCACATGCTTTCTGAAAAGCTGTTTTAGAAAGTACTGAAATGCTTCTCAGGAAACCTTGTTACCAGATTTAGTAGCTGGACTGTGATTTTTGACCCTCCTGCCAGCAGTCTTGGGAAAATAGGAAAAGCAGATGACTTCATGTAATTTTAGTAGTCTGATGAAAGATGCTTTCAATTACAAGCCCTGAGACGATAATTTCTAGTCCCCTGTCATTTGCTGCATGCTATTGAAATGACTGTGATCTTTGTAGCCCTTAATATCAGACAAGGCTAAGAATGAGTTTGCAGGAGACTTTAGGAGAACAGGACTGCTGTCAGACATAAATGCATATGCCACTCATTTTACTACAGCAAGACTGGCCACCTCTGTAGCTCAGAGGGACTCTTACAGGGGCCTTGTCCTAGTCATGGTGCAGTCTTGTGACTTGTGGCTAAATATTGAAGGGAGACCATTTAGGATAGGATAGGATAGGATAGGATAGGATAGGATAGGATAGGATAGGATAGGATAGGATAGGATAGGATAGAGTAGAGTAGAGTAGAGTAGAGTAGAGTAGAATAGAATAGAATAGAATAGAATAGAATAGAATAGAATAGAATAGACCAGGTTGGAAGAGACCTCCAAGATCATCATGTCCAACCTATCATCCAACATCACCTAATCAACTAACCCATGGCACCAAGCACCCCATCAAGTCTCCTCCTAAACACCTCCAATGACGATGACTCCACCACCTCCCCAGGCAGCCCATTCCAATGGGCAATCACTCTCTCTGTGTAAAACTTCTTCCTAACATCCAGTCTGAACCTACCCTGGTGCAGCCTGAGACTGTGTCCTCTTGTTCTGGTGCTGGTTGCCTGGGAGAAGAGACCAACTTCTGCTTGTCTACAACCTCCCTTCAGGTAGTTGTAGAGAGCAAGAAGGTCTCCCCTGAGCCTCCTCCTCTCCAGGCTAAGCAACCCCAGCTCCCTCAGCCTCTCCTCACAGGGCTAAGAGACGAATAGGTAAATATGCTTACTTCCTTCCTGTTATAGGCATTTCTATCTAGATCTCGCGAGGCAGGCAAGAATCTGATCTTCTCTGATGATCTACAAGAATTCTTCCATCCAGTGATTCTTAGGAATTTTTATGCAAATTTTTCATAATGTTCAGAAAGGCTCCAAGGGCTTCCAGTTATCCTGTATCTCTCCTGGTCAGAGGAAAACACTTGGATTCAGAGTCAAGAGCACTCTTTAAAGAAGTGGCAGTGAACAACTTTTCTCTGATCTGTGCACATTGCACCATATTGCTATTCATACAGTTCATTTTTGCATTTTCTTCCCTACCCCTTTGGGCCATTGCTATTCTAGAGTGGAAAGGTATGCAGCCTTAATTGTCCTCCAGGTGAAGGGCAAGTCATTTTCTTCAAGAACCTATCTGCCAGTCTGTTTTTCATGTCATACCATAGCATGAGACTGCTATACCTGATTAGAGCAGTGTGCTAATGCATTTCACGTATTGTTCTGTCTAAATCGAGCATCACTTTGGAGCACCTGGATGAAAACTTTTCTAGTGTGGGCATCCCACTTTAGAAGTAGCAAATTTCTGTTCAGTCCTACTAATACACATATCCTCAATATATTTTGTCCAGTTTCATATCTTCTGCTATGGAAGTTGCTTCTATTCATGTCTAGTTTCCAAATATTTCTGCCCTTGCAGCCATGGATAGAATTCAGAAACCCAGTGGCCACACAGCCTACAACAGTAAAGATAAGCCACCCAGTAATCCAGCACCTTATCATTATAGATATTGTAAATTATCAGATCTCGAAGGCTTAGCATTTCTCTCTTCTTGGGTGCTGTTTTTCACTTGAGAAGGCTACAGGGATTTTATAGACCACTTGTCCTGAAGCTTTCTTTTACAGAGAGCTTGATACTGTGGACACAAAAGTAGATTTTAGATTTCACAGCACCAGTTATGCCATTGGGCTGCCTCATTACAAATAATCAATGACTTACAACGATGTGACAGGTAGCTAAAAACTTCCTCTTTAAGGAACCAGAACTGCAGAACTGTCTGGTTTAAGAGCTCAAGGATTCTTGAGCTCTTGTGTCCAACCTATCATCCAACACCACCTAATCAACTAAACCATGCAACCAAGCACCCTATCAAGTCTCCTCCTAAATACCTCCAATGCTTAAGGCTCAAGAATTCCTCATCTTCTAATCTAAGGCAGTGATTTGCTTTTTGGCTACTCTGTACATCAACTCTTAGCACCAAGAAATATATAGATTTATATTTGTAATCTATTTTTTGTATTACTTATATTTAAAACTGCAGTCACTTGCTACATTGCCTTACCAGACTGCATGAATCTTTACGGTGCTTTAACCACACAATCATGATATTCTGTCCAGGACATTTCTTGGATCTTATCCTTATCCAGCGCTTTTTTCTTGCCATGTTTCATTTCATTCTCTTTAGGCTTGAATTCAAGTGACTTCAGAACAAGGAGAAAGGCTACATTTCTCTTCCTCACCTTCAATCTGCCTTTTCCATTCCTTCCAGGGATTGTAAAATTATGGAATCATTTTGGTTGGAAAAGACCTTTAAGATCATCAAGTAACTGTTATCTAACTCTACAAGTCCAGTCCTCAGCACCACATCTCTGCCTCTTTTAAATACCTTTAGGGATGGGGATTCAGCTACCTCCTTGGGGAGCCTATTCCAGTATTTGAGAACCTTTTCAGTTTCTTCTAATATCCAACCTAAACATCCCCTGGTGCAACTTGAGGCCATTTCCTTTCCTACTATCACTTGTTACTATGCAGAGGAACCAACCTCCATCTTCCTCCAACCTCCTTTCAGGAAGTTGTAGAGAGCAAGAAGGTCTTCCCTCAGCCTCCTTTTCTCCAGGTTAAACAACCCCCATTTCCTCAGGTCATCCTCAAGAGACCTGTTCTCCAGACCCTTCGCCAGGTCCATTGCCCTGCTCTGGAACCACTCTAGGATCTCAATGTCTTTCTTATAGTAAGGGCTCCAAAACTGAACCCAGTATTCAAGGTGTGTCCTCACCAGTGTGAGTACAAGGGAACAATCACTTTCCTTGTTGTGGTTGTCACACTGCTCCTGATACAGGCCTGTCATACTACTCCTGATACTGTTGCAAAGTTCTTTTCAGTATAGCAAAGAAGAATGGGACATTGAGCCCATCTTGAAGTCAAGGAAGCAGAGCAATTTCCCTTTCGTGTTTAAAGCCAGGATAATGGTGGAAATGGCAGTAATACCATTGCCACAAGTATCTTCAGAAACCCAAACTATACACTGAAACTCTACCATCCTTTAGAAGATGTGCTCAACTCACTGTGTGTTAGGACAGCTTAAGATTTTGCCACTGAACACTGACTTCTTGAGTCACCAGTATTGCTCTTGCCAGCCAACTTCAGATACAGGAATGTAACTCCCTTTCCTTTCCTTGAAGCTGTAATTTGAAGTGCTTGTGTAAAATGTAAATCAGACTGGAACTATCCTGGACTTCGTTAACGCCGAAGTTCACCTCTCTCTAGGTTGTTGCTGTTGTGTAGGAAGCACTTCAAGTAATTTTGAAAATCTTATTAAAAACAACCATCTTTGCTGGACTGGGATATCATGTGTGTCCTTGTATTACGTTCTATCCCTGCTTTCCTAAGAGTGACTTGAAGGGTTTGGACTGACTGTATTCAAGGCACATAACCAGCAAGTAAGGCAGGATTTTCACTAGTTCTGCTCCTTTGTTGTGGCAAGAATACTTTGGCTTCTGCAAATGGGTCTTCTTCCATTTTAATAGCTTTATAACTATTTGTAATGATCACCCATCTACCTGCCTGGATACCCAAGTGTGTAGTCTTCCAAGACCATTTCTCCTCTGCAGCAATCACTAGAAATGTGAGCTGTAGAAATTGCAATTTGGGCATTTCTCCCCTGAATTAGCTTATGACAAAGAACATCACTCACTGTGTGTTATGTGGGACAGAATCATCTCCTTTTTTCCCCTTAAGATGGGCTTGATTTGGAAAGCATACTTCCACTATCAGTTCAGCTCCAAGGGTCTCAAACATTGCAGCAGACAGCCAGAGCCAGATCAGACTAGTAATGTAGGTCCCGCTTTGGTCACTTTCATGACATGCCAGTACTCCTTTCTCTGTGTCCTGATCAGATCTTTCTTCCAGTCTTGTGCTTTCTGAAGTTACCATCAGCCAAGATAACTGTATTTGTATCCTGTCTTGGCCAAAAACTATTTTTATTGGAGGAAACTTTTATCCTAGTACCTACAATGGATTTAAGTGAGCTGCTCACATCCCATTAAAACAAACAAGCCAACAAAAGCCGCAACAGAACTTGACCTTTTGGTCATGACTTACTGCATTTGCAGCAAAGGCAAACATTTTAGCATCTATTACATCAAGAGAGATTTACAATTTTGGAGCTGATCCCTCTTATATTAGGCTTGCATATTTGAACATAAAGTCCTATCCAGCTTTATATATCCTAAGTCATCTCAGCCTAATAATAATCAGCCATATAGTACTTCTTCATGAACCACAGTTACCTAAGGATTAGACTACCTTATTCCTCCTAGACATCAAGCATATTTGTCTGGGAGGACATCATTTAAGAGCACCCCTCACCTGATTGCCAGGAAGGTACATGGAGATACTTACAGGCCAGATTATCACCACAGTTAACAGATTGCGTCAGGCTTGATTGTTAATGCACAGAGGTAGAATCATCAGTTGTGAGCTGAACATACTCCCCAGGAGCTCAAGGCAGAAAGGCCGAGTGACGCACCACCCTGCATGTGCCCCTCACAGAGACTTCCAGACGTTACGTATCTCTTAGCAGAGCATGTCTCAACATTTCCTGTTTCTGATGAAACAAGATCCTCCTTCAGATAGCTTGCACAAAACAGAAACTACAGGGAGCGTACAGCCTCTGTGTGTGAGCTTCGTAGTGACAATCACATGAAGAGAAAATGAAGTCTCTTACTTGAAATTCATTGTCCATATGCACACGTATGTGGTCATCCACCTTCCTCCCTTTCTTTCTCCTCGTCCACCTGGAAATTCCTGGGATTCCAAAACTGGGAAGAACTGATGGTACAGAACAGTAAGGTCTTAAGGCTAAAAAAAACAATAAATAAAAATCTCAGGTCTTAACTTGCAAGGATCCATGCCCTGTGTGAGCATGTATGTGCATAACAAATAAGCACCTTCTCATTTCTCTAGTATGCAGTCCTCTATTCACTTCTGCCTCTCCCATAGAAGATTTGAGGGTTATAGTTTTTTCTACTGAAGACCGTAAGCAAGGGAGCGTATGGCTTATGGTTTTTGAAACCATAGACTGACTGTTCTTGTGGACTTACTAGTCCATTGTGCCTGCCTGACCCAAGCTATTGCCTCCAGTCTGGTGTTCTGCTTGTTAGGAATTTCAGGACTTAATCTTCTTGAATCTCTGTTTTCTTTTCAACAGAGATAATACAGCTCTTTCTTGCTTCTACAGAAAAATAGAATCCACAGAGTTAGCTAGAATTACCAGAGTAACAAGTGATAGAATGAGAGGAAATGGCCTCAAGTTGCACCAAGGCAGGTTTAGGTTGCCTATTAAAAGAAACTTCTTCACTGAAAGGGTTCTCAACCCTGAAATAGGCTGCACAGGGAGGTGGCTCAATCCCCATCCCTGAAGGTGTTTGAAAGACAAAGAGATGTGGTGCTGAGGGACATGGTTTAGCACCAGACTTGGTAGAATTTAATAGCGGTTGGGGTCAATGATCTTAAAGGTCTTCTCCAACTGCAATGATTCTATGATTCCAAAGTGATTTTCTCCTGCCCTGTGTAAAGCAATATCGTAGCAACATGAAAACCATCCCCGGTCATTCAAAGACCTTTGCTCTGATGGTTTGCTGTGAATAACTTCTCCAAAGTCAAACTTCTGACTTGAATTACTGTGTATGACATACAACAATTATGTAGTTCACATGGAAATCCACCATTTTATGGATTTCAGGGCTCTGTGGTGAAGCCATACTTGGCTCCTTTGCAGCTCAGGAAGGAGCTGTAGAACTTACCAAAGCAACACATTCCTTACATAAAAAGTCCTTTAATCTGCTGAGCTTTCTGGCAATAGTATTTCTTTTTCCATGCCAGTAAGATTGCTGAGAAGGCTGGTTTTCACACTGCTTTGGCCTGGAATGATCTTCAGAAATAGGGAGGCAGAACATACACAGTGATCTGGGGAGAACATTCATTTGAAATGTGTGGAACTTACTCTGAACACCTTTCCTTATGATTCACCACACACGTTCAAGGGAAATGTTGGGCTCTAAAGTCAGATTAGCTCATCATTGCCTCACGGAGTATTGTGAGCTCTGGTTTTCCACTGGAAAATTTCTGAAATTCTTAGATTGTTTTATTCCAATGTCAATTAAAAATGGGTTCTGCAGACTTCATTTTTTGTTCTCTTTCAAAACAGAATGAGAGGGTTTGGGTGATCCTACTCCTGGTTTTCTGCCTCAAGGAGCAGAGAGATGGGCTAGCTAGTGTTTGTTTTCCAAAGCATTTAACTTCTGTCATAGTAACAGCCTTGCAAGGGTCACTTTAAGCCAAAAGCACAGTTTCAAGATATACTTCAGTCCCTGCATTCTAGGGCTCTTTCAAACTACTTTAAAAATGTCTTTCTTTCTCTGAATAGCTTTAATTTAACTTAGAAATGCTGTCAGAAAGCCAAGTAGCCTGCTCTATATGCATCACAACCTTCTTCTGCTTTAATCAATAAAGCATTTAAAACATATTATTAATAGGCATATTACCAGGAGGATCTCCAACTCAGTTACTGTGAAGCCAAGATCTCACTCTAACTCTTTCTGTCAGTTTTGCTTTGCTGTATGAAATCATAAAAAAACAAGGGGAAGGAATCCCTGAGGTCATTCATGCATTCTCTCTCCCCCAAGGGCAGATTCTTTCATCTTGAGTTATCATCACTTTTATTCATTGAGTTTGTGAATGGGATTTTATTTCCTCTAAAAATCCCTTTTCTTCGTTTCTTTGCTGATGATAAAGACTCTGACCTTATCCAGAATTCCTACCAATACCTTCCATTGTTTTGCTTTTCCATTTTAAATCAAAGGATTTGTCCAAGGTCAGGAGATAATGCTCCTTTGTAATGTCCAGAGAATTTCAGGTTTTCTTAAATGGAGCTTCTCATTTGGAAAACACACTGCAATCACAACTGTTAGTGCTGTTTCTAAGGGACCAGGCTGGACTCATCTGGTGCTTATAAAACACCTGATGTGATCTATCAACAGACATTCCCGTAACATGTAGTGTTTCCTGAAGAGGAATTGAACTTTCTGAAACGAGAGCTGTGGGACTCCTGATTCAGTGTAAGGTTCACCTAGTCGTTTCTTCACACATTCCACATGTGGTAGCACAGAGTTCTCATCCTATTTTCATGCAAATAAAATTCTACCAATCATGAAATTGCAAGGAAATGAGGAGACAAGCATAACGGAGGGAAGAATTCCACATCCTGCGAGTTACCCTTTCTGTCTCACCTTTTTTCATTCCCTGAATACGAAGCTCTTTCAGTTTCTCCTTCATCTGTTCACAGCTATTTGTTTCTTTCATTATACTCTTCTGAATGCTCTTTCTCTATCCTTTCGGCATCACAGAGCATCATTTGCATGAGAATAACAGCTCTCACTTAACTGAAAATTCAAATATTTTAGTTGTGTGTTTAGTTCCTCCTTGTACTTGTCCTCTGGACCCTCTTTTGTGTCCCTCTCATGCCATATACCATATGTACTGTCACTTGCAGTAAAGTTATTTTATGGATGGCAGCAGCAGTCTTCTCTTGTGTTCACTATCTCATTGCTTTCTTACTTGTACTACAGATTCCCTCTGGCTTAAAGGCAAACTCATTTGTGTCATCAACAGAGTTGGGGGGGTTGAAACTGCCTTTCCTAAGTTTTAATCTCTTCAAAGTTTCAGCCTTTGAGAATTTGGCAATTTGGGGCAGAATTTGAGTGTTTTTTATCAAATCAGATAGACTTTGTTGTTAGGCATGGGCATGCAGTTCACCTGCATACAGCAGTGCTGTCAGTGGCTGAAATTATTTCTGGAAGATTCTTCTATATAGCATACATGCTAAGACAAAGAGTGTGCTATGCAAAAACTCAGCACACCTGGAAGTCAGAAGGATCTGTGTTTGGTGGAGATTGTGCTACAACAACATGAAGGAAACAGATGACATATCAGCACAGGCTGCCTTTGAGCCAGACTGAGCAAAGAGCATTTTCAGGTGTGAGAGGAGACGAAATACAAGTTATGAGCTAATTTGATTCCAGATCCTTTTTGTATTAAACTTAGTTCAACATTCTTTAAAGTGAGTGAGCCAGTAAGACAGACCTGAGTAGGACCTGGCCCTCACATAGATCTGCTCTAATACCTTAGCATTATCACTATTGCAGCTTAATACTGTCACACTGAAATCCCTGGTGTTGGTCCTTATGAGGGCTCCAAAATGCTAAAGGGATCATAGAATCGTTTCAGTTGGAAAATATTTTTAAAATCATCAAGTCCAACCATTATCTAACTCTACCAAGTCTGATACTAAACCACATCCCTCAGCACCACATCTCTAACTCTTTTAAATACCTTCAGGGATGGGGATTCAGCTACCTCCCTGGGGAGCCTATCCCAGTCTTTGAGAACCCTGCAAAGAATAGTTACAGATTGTAGCAGCTAATGGCTCAAGATTAGGCCATCTCAAAATAAAAGAAAATCATGAGTATGTATATTTTTCCCTCTTAAGAGAATCACCCAAATCCTGACAGTTTCCTGTGAAATCTAACCCAAGTATATAAACCCAGTAAATACAGCCAAATCTGTTTAGGATAGGTGAACAGGTTATATCTTGGTTCAGGCACAGTTGTAGTTCACAGCAACTTTTGTTACAGCACATCTGCTAGGAACAGAGGTTGATAGAATAAATAGAATACATAGAATACATAGAATAAACCAGGTTGGAAGAGACCTTCAAGATCATCGCCTCCAACCCATCAACCAATCCAACACCACCTAAACAACTAACCCATGGCACCAAGCACCCCATCAAGTCTCCTCCTGAAAACCTCCAATGATGGTGACCCCACCACCTCCCCAGGCAGCCCATTCCAATGGGCAATCACTCTCTCTGTGGAGAACTTCTTCCTAACATCCAACCTGAACCTCCCCTGGCACAACCTGAGACTGTGTCCTCTTGTTCTGGTACTGGCTGCCTGGGAGAAGAGACCAACATCCATCTGTCTACAACCTCCCTTCAGGTAGTTGTAGACAGCAATAAGGTCACCCCTGAGTCTCCTCTTCTCCAGGCTAAGCAACCCCAGCTCCCTCAGCCTCTCCCCACAGGGCTGTGTTCCAAACCCCTCACCAACTTTGTTGCCCTTCTCTGGACTCGTTCCAGCAAGTCAACCTCCTTCCTAAACTGAGGGGCCCAGAACTGGACACAGGACTTGAGGTGTGGCCTAACCAGTGCAGTGTACAGGGGCAGAATGACCTCCCTGCTCCTGCTGGCCACACTGTTCCTGATGCAGGCCAGGATGCCATTGGCCCTCTTGGCTGCCTGGGCACACTGCAGGCTCATGTTCAGTCTACCGTCGACCAGCACCCCCAGGTCCCTCTCTGCGTGGCTGCTCTCCAGCCACTCTGCCCCCAGCCTGTAGCTCTGCATGGGGTTGCTGTGGCCAATGTGCAGAACCCAGCACTTGGATGTGTTCAATCTCATGCCGTTACCCTTTACTGCCACTCCATTTGCCAGGTGATATTGCTGGGAATAAATGGCCTAAGCTAACCCTTCCTGATAGCTGCACCAGCAAAAACAGTGAGTGCTTTAAAGCTCCACTCTACTTGCAACCTTGGAGCCCTGAATTTAAAACATTTATTCTGAGCATAAGAGGCTGTGTTTAGATCCTGTGCAAAATTCAGACCAAGTGTAGAAATAGATGCAATTACCCTCTGATTATTATTCCTCATAACTTTGCTTGGGCTAGAACTTCCCCAGACCCGAGAGCTACTAGAAATTCACAGGCCCAAACTGCTCCATGATGAAGTGCTCTTTGGCTGGCTTAAAAGTTGGCCCAAAATGAGCTTCTCTAATGTGGTACAGATTTGGGAAGTTAAGCCCAAGCACCCATTTCTCCTGAATCCAGAGAGCCTTAAGCTACTGCAAATGACTTCCAAAAGAAAGGCAGCTCAGTTCTAGGGTGGTTTCACTTGCTCTCTGGTCAGTGTTCTCATTTGACCAATCACAGGAGTTGGATAAGAAAAAGAAATATTTCCTGTTTCAAATCTTCCTTTCATCTGTAGTTACTGCTTACAATGTCAGCCTCAATGGTTTGGAGAAATTTGGCAAACTTATAAAACACCTTTGTTTTGAGGGACAGCTATGTCATCTTCTCCCTTGTAGACTAGTTACTGGTTGGTATTAAGTAGTGAGGAAAGTGGGCACACACTGCACGTTTTGTACTGAATGCATTTCACTGTCTTTGAAGTGTGAAGTCACAAACCTGCAGGAGTGACCGAACCTAAACTTTTGTTGCCTACCTGTTTCTGCAAAAAACCCTTCTCTTCCACCCAAGGCAATAAGAGAGGAGGTCAGTCTAACCTTTCTCTCTGGTTCAGAGCAGATGGCATTCATAAGCTATACAGAACTTTTTCATTTTGTTTCTTCCAAGAACAATGTGCTCTATGGAAGAAGCTGCTGTTGACTGTCCCTCTCATGCTTTTCCTGAAGAGGCAGATGATCAAGACAGCAGCTGCTGCAAAGCTTCCTTGAATGTAGGTGATGACATAAGTGGCATCCTGTTCAATATCTGTATTGATGATCTGGATGAGGGGATTGAGTCAGTCATCAGCAAATTTGCAGATGACACCGAGTTGGGAGCAGATGTTGATCTGTTAGAGGGTAGAAAGCCTCTGCAGAGGGACCTTGACAGGCTGGACAGATGTCCTGGCAGAGTCCCACAGGATGGCATTCAACAAGTCCAAGTGCTGGGTGCTGCACTTTGGTCACAAGAACCCCATGCAGTGCTACAGGCTGGGTCAGAGTGGCTGGAGAGCTGCCAGGCAGAAAGGGACCTGGGGGTACTGGTAGACAGCTGGCTGAACATGAGCCTGCAGTGTGCCCAGGTGGCCAAGAAGGCCAATGGCATCCTGGCCTGTATTAGGAATAGTGTGGCCAGCAGGAGCAGAGAGGTCATTGTGCCCATGTACTCAGCAGTGGTTAGGCCACACCTTGAGTCCTGTGTCCAGTTCTGGGCCCCTCAGTTTAAGAAGGACATCGAGACACTTGAAGGTGTCCAGAGAAGGGCAACAAGGCTGGGGAGAGGCCTTGAGCACAGCCCTGTGAGGAGAGGCTGAGGGAGCTGGGCTTGTTCAGCCTGGAGAAGAGGAGGCTCAGGGGAGACCTCATTGCTCTCTACAACTACCTGAAGGGAGGTTGTAGCCAGGTGGGGGTTGGTCTCTTCTCCCAGGCAACCAGCACCAGAACAAGAAGACACAGTCTCAAGCTGTGCCAGGGGAAGTTTAGGCTCGAGGTGAGGAGAAAGTTCTTCCCAGAGAGAGTTGTTAGCCGTTGGAATGTGCTGCCCAGGGAGGTGGTGGAGTCACCATCCCTGGAGGTGTTCAAGAGGAGATTGGATGTGGCACTTGAAGCCATGGTTTAGTTAGTCATGAGGTGTTGGGTGACAGGTTGGACTTGATGATCTTTGAGGTCTCTTTCCAACCTTACTGATTCTATGATTCTATGACTTCCCTCTCCATTCTCTCTTGAGGCTAGGTGTGATTTCCCTTGTTTTCATTACAGGTGGCCACTTTTGGTCTTGAGGTTCCTTTGTATACAGCTTCTTTACACACATTATTGAAAACTGCTGTTTCATTTTCAGCTTTTTCACTCCTTCTAGTCATTGTGTTATGATCAAAAGATGGTAAACAAACAGGGCTTCCTGGATCCTGTTCACTGCAGACTGCCAGAAAAGACCAGAGAATCGCTTCTCCATATCTCTAAAGGAGCCTTGTGGCTTAAAGCCTCTTCATGACAGAGCTGCTTCTGATCAAAGGAAAGTGATGTTGGTCACTGGTGCAATATTTATATGCTTTTTGTACATTATGTTGATAACACAAAGTTAAAATTATCCTCCTTCATAGAGAGGTCCACACAGCCCTCCTCTGTCTTGTATCTTAGTCAGGATGTAGCAGCACAGGTCAGCACAGTAGAAATACACTACACTGACTGGTAACCCTTCATTCACAAAAAACCCATGCCATGCTAGAGGCTTGTGGAAAAGTGTCTTGAAAGTTGCTTGGAAAGATCTTGGGGTACTGGTCAACAACTGATTGAATGTGAGCCAGCAGTGTGGTCAGGCAGCCAAGAAGGCCAACAGCATCCTGGCTTAGATCAGAAACAGTGTAGCCAGCAGGACTAGGGAAGTGATCCTACCTCTATACTCAGCATTGGTGAGGCTGCACCTCGAGTATTGTGTTCAGTTTTGGATCCCTCACTACCAGAAGGACATTGAGGTGCAAGAGCCTGTGCAGAGAAGGACAGTGAGGTTGATGGGAGGTCCTTGACACAAGTCCTGTGAGGAGTGACTGAGGGAGCTGTGGTTGTTCAGCCAGGAGGAAACTGAGGGAAGACTTCATTGCTCTCTACAAGTGCCTAAAAGAATATTGTAGTAAGTCAGGGGACAGCCTCTTCTCCCAAGCAACAAGTGACAGGACGAGAGGAAATGGCCTTAAGTTGAACTAGGGGAGGTTTACATTAGGTATTAGGAAAAATTTATCCACCAAAAGGCTCATCAGGCACTGGAAGAGGCTGTCCAGGGAAGCAGTCAAGTCACCACTCTAGGAGGTGTTAAAAAGACACTTGGATGTGGTGCTTGGGGACATGGTCTAACAGTTACATAAAGGGAGATGTTAGACTGCGGTTGGACTCGATGAGCTTGAGATTGTTTCCAACCTGGTGGTTCTGTGAGCTTGGTGGCTTGCAAAACAGCATTTATGCTTTTAAAGAGTAACAGTACAAGCTCCAGTTATATTCAACGTCTTTTCCTGACAATTCTTTGTGACTGCCACCTGACTCAGCCTTTTGAGCGTGGGCAGGACTACACCTTCACAGGGCAAAACAGGGTATTTGCTTCTTCCCAAAATTAATATCTTGCCTGCCACCCAAAGCAGCTTATTTTGACTTACATCTTCTCAAAAAACCATGATTGATCACTTTGTGACTTGTGCATTTCATTCCTTATACCCATGTAGAGCATCTTCGGGGGGGGTAATATTTTTTTAAGATAATAGTTTGAAAATTTGTTACCTTAGGCAATTTTTTGTCACACTGAACAATATATCAAAAGTTTTAGCCAAGTGAGACTGGGAAAGAAAAGTTTGCAATAGACTATACTAGACTAGACTAGACTAGAATAGACCAGGTTGGAAGAGACCTTCAAGATCATCGCCTCCAACCTATCATCCAACACCACCTAATCAACTAAACCATGGCACCAAGCATCCTGTCAAGTCTCCTCCTGAACACCTCCAATGATGGTGACTCCACCTCCTCCCCAGGCAGCCCATTCCAATGGGCAATCGCTCTCTCTGTGTAAAACTTCCTCCTAACCTCCAGCCTAAACCTCCCCTGGCACAGCCTGAGACTGTGTCCTCTTGTTCTGGTGCTGGTTGCCTGGGAGAAGAGACCAACCTCTGCCTGTCTACAACCTCCCTTCAGGTAGTTGTAGAGAGCAATCAGGTCACCCCTGAGTCTCCTCTTCTCCAGGCTAAGCAACCCCAGCTCCCTCAGCCTCTCCTCACAGGGCTGTGTTCCAAACCCCTCACCAACTTTGTTGCCCTTCTCTGGACACCTTCCAGCAAGTCAACCTCCTTCCTAAACTGAGGGGCCCAGAACTGGACACAGGACTCAAGGTGTGGCCTAACCAGTGCAGTGTACAGGGGCAGAATGACCTCCCTGCTCCTGCTGGCCACACTGTTCCTGATGCAGGCCAGGATGCCATTGGCCCTCTTGGCTGCCTGGGCACACTGCAGGCTCATGTTCAGCCTACCATCTACCAGCACCCCCAGGTCCCTTTCTGCCTGGCTGCTCTCCAGCCTCTCTGACCCCAGCCTGTAGCACTGCCTGGGGTTGCTGTGGCCAATGTGCAGAACCCATCTCTCTGTAAGTGCAGGTGTATACATACATTCCAAAATGTATGAGATTAATTTGTTAAGTAAAACAAAATTAGAAGCAAATCTGAAGTTGCTTTCCTTGGTTAAGACAAAACAGTCACCAACCTGTCTGTTATATTATGATTTTTTGTATTAGGCTCATCTAAAGGATTTGAGGAGCAGATAGAAAAGATGAAATTCTCTTACCTGTGTTTTAAGTTACATTTACAGAGGAATAAATGCTATTAGGGTAAAAAAAGTATATTAAGAATGGAGAGTACCAAGTCTTCCCTTTAATTTTAGTAGTATTGGTAGTAATTTTTGTACTATTGGTAGCAATAAAAGTGCTATTTTACATTTATAGAGCATATGTGCTAATGAGTTTCAAAATGTCCTAAGGCTGTAGGAAACAGTGCATCTATTTTAAATGAGGGGACTGGAGCAGAATAACATTTGTTGTCAGCTCCTGTGAAAGTTATTTTCTAAGAGTGACACAGCAGCTTATGGGAAGCTCCAATTTTCCAAACATGAGCATTTCTTATCAGAAAAATCATAGAATCACAGAATCACAGAATATCTCAAGTTGGAAGGGACCCATAAAGATCCTCAAGTCCAACGCCCTGCTCTTCACAGGGCTCCTGAACATGAATCCATATGACTAAGAATGTCATCCTGGCTCTCCTTGATCTGTGGCAGGCTTAGTGCTGTGACCACTTCCCTAGGGAGTCTATTCCAGTGACCAACCACCTGTCAGTGCAGAACCTTTTCCTAATGTCTAATCTGAACTTCCCTGATGCAGCTCCCCTACATTTCCCCATGTCCTATCACCGGCCACCAGAAAGAAATCAGTAGCTTCCTGCCCACTGCCCATCTTGAGGAAGTTGTATACTGCAATGAGGTCACCCCTCAAGCTTTTATTCTCAAAGATGCATAAGTCCTCAGCCACTCCTCATAAATCCTGTCCTCAAGACTTTGCATCATCTCATTCTCCATTGGACACACTGCAGTAGTTTGATATCTTTCTTATACTGAGGCACCCAAAACTTCAAGCAGTGCTGGAGGTGGGGCTAAACCAGTGCAGTATAGAGTGGGCAAATCACCTCCCTCGGCCAACTAGCTATGCTGTGCTTGACACACCCCAGGACACAACTGGCCCTTTCAGCTAGCAGCTGAAACACTAGGACACACTATTGACTCATATTCAACCTGCCATCAACCCAAACCCAAAGATCTTTTTCCGCAGGGCTGCTTTCCAGCCTCTCTCATCACCCAGTTTATGTGCATAAGCAGCATTCGTCCATCTTCGGTGCAGAATCTGCCACATGCTCTCGTGATTGTCCAGCTCTCTAGTCGATCCAGATCTCTTTGTAAGGCCTCTCTACCCTTAAGGGCATCCACAGCTTCTCCTCATTCAGTCACATTGGGGATACTAAATGTGTAAGATATGTATCACCACTACAAATGTATCAGATTCCAAAGAGATCTTGAGCTTGAAGAAGATTTTGAGTAGCTATGAACTGTGCCCTTTAATTTTGCATGCTGTTTGCTGTGTTTGTGGTACTTCCCTTCTCACTCCTCCCCCACAGCAGTCTTTATCAGAAATAAAAGTGAAGCTCACTTTCTTTAGTCTCTGTAATATCTATTAATTAATTTTGTTGAATCATAGACTCATGTAAGTTGGATGGGACCTCTGAAGGTTATATAGTCTAACCTTCTGCTCAAAGAAAGGGCAACTCTACCAGGTCGCTCAGGGCCTGTTGTTTTCTTATTATCCCCAAGGATTTAGATTCAACAGCCTTCCTGTGTTGGACCACACTTACAGGGACAAATTTTCACTTTATATCAGGATGGAATTTCCCATATTTTAACTTATGTTTCTTGCCTCTTCTAGTATACCTCCAGGAAAAGTCTCACTGTGTCTTATTTATACTGCCCCATTAGATAGCTGTAGGCAGAAATAAGATCACCTCTGAACATTCTCTTGTTAAGGCTGAACAGCTCTCACCTTCTCAGCTTGTTCATGTGCTCCAGCCCCTTAAACATGATCTTGCTAGACCTCTACTGAATTGCTTGTATTAGAGTGCCCAGAACTGGACACAACACTCCAGATGTTGTTACTCCAAGCATCAATTAGAGGAGTAAAGTCACTAATCCTGATCTTCTGCTTGTACTCTTTCTAATACAAACTAGAATGTTGTTGGCCTTCTTTGCCTTAAGGAAATGCTACTGACTTTCATTCAACTTGTTCACCAGGGACCCCGGGTCTTTCTCCAGTACTGCTTTCTAGACAGTCATTCTATGACTGTTCTGTTGTGTGGGCTTATTCCGTCCTTTCCCTTCACTGGAGCTTATGATGTTCCCTCAGGCAATTTTTTCCATCCTGTTAAGTCCCATAGACCTTCATCATTTTGTTCTTCTTTGCACCATATCTCAGTTGCTAAAACATTGTTTTGAATCTTACTTCAAATTGATCCAGACTGTCAAAGTGAATAACTAAGTTTCCAAGATTTGCTGGATTTCTGGGCAATACCCATAAACTCACATCATGTTCATTTGATCATAGAGATAATGTCACAAAAATTGGGAGGCAGAGTTTGGAGACACCTGTCTTCAAGACAGCTTTTAAATGGCTCTGTGAAACAACCGACTACTTCCCAAACCCAGGTTTTAATTGAAGCTTATATTTTGAATAGCTGTGTTTACCTGTTTCATAAAGTAAGTTGAAATACAGATTTGTGGAAATGTTCCCAAACCATGACATGTGTTCAGAGTTTCAAGCATTCAGTAGTACTCAAAACCAAATAAGTCCTTTCTGATGTCAGTCTTCCTGGAAAGTGACCAGGCTCTGTTACCATCCGGTAGAGATTCTACTGTAGTTCAAAGACATCAGAACTAGAACTTGCAGAACAGCTCTTGCACTGCTAAACTCTGCAGACACTGAAGTGACATATTAAAGGACTGAATGAATACCCACATGACCTCACCTGGTAACTTAGCCATTCCTGATCCAGAGCTGAAAGGCTGACAGCTCAAGCTTGGTCTTTTTTGTAGGATATTCTTATATCCAGAAGCAGTGCACGTTCCACAGTGCAATGGACCATTGCTAAAACAAGAAATATCCTAATTGTGTAAGCCATAGGTATACCACGTTGACAATTGGTTTGGTTACTTCTTGTCTATAGATCCAGGGAGCAGATACCTTAGAAACTGTTCCAGAATTCGGAGCTTATAGAGGAAGAACACAATGTAAGCTGTCTCGATGGAAAAGACCTTTGAGATCAAGTCCAAGTCTAGATGTCCTTTCCTTCAGATCCTTGTTTCTGTCTGCGTTTTCTAGTGGGAATTCATGAAGGATGTGGGTGGGGCTGCAACCACCACTTTAAATTGTGGTCACTGGCTTGATGTCCAGATGGAGACACATGACAAATGGTGTCCCTCAGGGGTCTGTATTAGGAAGACCCCTGCTGTTCAGTGTCTTCATCAATGATGTCAAGAGCAAGATTGAGTGCACCCTCAGCAGGTTTGACTAGTTCAATTGATAAGACTGAGAGATTGGATGCTATCCAGAGTGACCTAGACAGGCTGGCAAAGTGGGCTCAGGTGGTGAGGTTCAATAAAGTGAAGTGCAAGGTCCCGTACCTGGGTCAGGGCAATCCTCAGTACCAATACAGGCTGGGGAATGAGACTGAGAGCAGTCCTGCAGTAAAGGGCTTGGGGGTCCTGGTGGCTGAGAAGCTGGACATGAGCTAGCAATGTGCACTTGCAGCCCAGAAGGCACACCATATCTTGGACTGCATCAAAAGAAGCGTGGCCAGTGGGCTGAGAGATTCTTCCCCTCTACTCTGGTCTGATGAGACCTTACCTGGAATACTGTGTCTATGTTTGGAGTCAGGAGGACATGGACCTGCTGGAGAGGCTCCGAAGAAGAAGATCAGAGGGCTGGGTTGCCTCTCCTACAAAGACAGGCTGGGAGAGCTGGGTTGTTCAGCCTGGAGAAGAGGAGGCTCCGAGGAGACCTTATTAGCAGCATTTTAGTATCTGAAGGGGACATGCAGGAAGGCTGGGGAGGGACTGTTTGGAAGGGCTTGTAGTGATAGAATGAGGGGCAATGGTTTTAAACTAGAGCAGTGTGGATTTAGGTGAGAGGAAATTCTTTACAATGAGGGTAGTGAAATAGTGGAACAGGTTGCCCAAAGATATGGTGGAGCCCCATCCCTGGAGACATCCAAGGTCAAACTTGATAGGGCCCTGAGCCACAAGTTGGAGATGTCTCTGCTTACTGCAGGGGGGGTTGGGCTAGATGACCTCTAGTGGTCCCTTTCAACCCAGTGCATTCTATGACTCTATGAAATTCACAGTAAATTCTGACTATTTCAGATGATGAGTTATATCATAATTCAGAGGAATCTAAAGGTCAGTTACATACATAGAATACATACATAGAATAAACCAGGTTGGAAGAGACCTTCAAGATCATTGCGTCCAACCCATCAACCAATCCAACACCACCCAAACATCTAACCCATGGCACCAAGCACCCCATCAAGTCTTCTGCTGAAAACCTCCAATGATGGCGACTCCACCACCTCCCCAGGCAGCCCATTCGTGTCCCTCGTCAGAAAACAACAAAAATGTGCTAAGAAGTCTAAAACAAACAAAACCATTGAAATAATAATAAATATGCTTAGGTTACCCTTTGCAGAAGGGAAAATGAGAGTGGAAAAGAGTCTGTAGGTTAGTTTGACCATGAAGATCTGAACCAAAATTTGAACACCCTTTCTTTCCCTTCTATGTAAGCATGGCTATTCCAATGGGATAACTTGGAAATAAGTAATTTGCTTCTGTTCTTCATTTGACAGCTTAAAACGTGTGTATTCATTTCAAATACGTACTAAAGTTTGGTAGCAGGGAGGTGAAGAATGAGTTGAAGTGATTTCTGACTGAAACACAGGGGGTGACACTCATCAATTTGTGTTGTATGTAGGCCTCAGCTATTCTATTTGATGTAGTTCCTCATACCTCTTTCTCACATTCTGCTAGTCATGGTCACTTTCTTTTACCATTATTTTCTCACAACCTTGAGTTTAAGGAATTTCATCATCCCTTCGATTATCCAAAATATTAGAGGTGCTGTCAAGCATCCTTTTGCACACTTGGATTTTCATTCTGCTCAATTTCATCGTGTATTAGAGTCAGAGTTACCAGGAAAGTTGAAGGGCATTTATCTCTTTTGGTTTGTTTTATTAAATTTCTAAGAAAATAAGAAAAACTGACTTTATTCCATTCATTTATCCATAGAAATAGCTCTTGTTCACTAAATGACCATTACCCTATAGATCCAGTCATCCATGCCACGGGAAAAAACCTGTCTTGTCTATTCATTTTCACTGGATGTCATCCAGAAAGCAGCATTATTGCTGCTGGTGTTCATCTTGCGTTGATGAACTGCGCTGAAGGACTCTTCATAGGCCAAAGTTACTCTGTTAATGCAATACTTACAGCGTCGTGCCAGACCTACACCTCCAACACCTTTTTCTGGTTTTTAAACCTTGAGCCTTTACTCCTGGGAAGTCATCCTACCATTAAATGGTACCCAAGTAAAAGAGTGTTAAATTACTTGAAACTTTTTCCCTTCTCTGAAACATAGAATCATTTATATCTGTTGGCATATGAGGACAAAAACACACATGCAGAGACAAGCATACATTGTCATTTACAGAAGAACTCCTTCAACAGCAGTCCCTTCCCAGGGGGGTGAATGAAAATCAGAACTGTTACTTAAACAGCTCGAGTCCTGCAAGTCGTACCTAGGGTAGGCAGGAACTCCTTCTGAAAATAAGGAGTTGCAGACTTAGCTCCATTTTCAGAAAGGAACCAGAAAACCTGCCGATCCGTTCGCTAGCCGTGCATCCTGGCAGTTACAGGCCAATCCATTTGTGTACCGATTGCGTTTCCTACATGATGGTGCTGCTTAGCACACAAGGCACGGAGCTTCCGAACCTGTCTGGCAGGGCGTATGTGAATGTACATGGGCAGCAGAGTTCTGTCCTGTGGCTGTTAAGGCATGGGCGTCCCAAATCTCTGCTTTTGGTTTGTTCATAAGTGCCCATAGCTTATGCCACAACTGATGGAGAGCTCTCTGCCCATGCAGAGTTATACTTTTTTCCTCTTATTTTGAAGCAGTGAAGTCCCTTCAAAGGGCCAGCCACGTTCACCTTGAGGGAATTTGCCAAGACCACTTTAAAATAAAAATCTTTCAGTACTATTCAGTTGAAAGAGAAAGCCTTTTCTGTTCTGTGTAAATAATTTTTGATCAATGTACTGTTCTAAGGCAACTCCTGATTAGCATATCCTATAGATTATTGTCAGACCCTGTCCACAGGGTACAATTGTAACACAGGCTGTGAATATTCAGCAATAGGAGTCTGTAAATCTAAGTAAGTAATGACAAAGCCTCTATAGGGAATGCCAGAATGAGGTGAGCTGAGTAGAATAAAGGCAGTCTTGGGGGGCAGGGGGTTATTTTAATTTAATCAAAGCCAGAGCAACTGAAAAAGATACTATTAAATGGACTTGCTCTCTGAAGTAAATACTTTGCAGATAAATGCGGAGTTCAGACTAATGTGGTAAGTTGGCATCCTTACATCCACTCTACTCTCTGGATCAAAGCAAAGTTAATCATTTCACTTGCCTTTTATCTGTTTTATGGATGTGTGTGTAGGTATGTGTGTGTATGCATGCGAATGGTGTGCACGTGGGCACACACAAGTAGCAGAAAACACTGGCAATGAGGGAGGGGTTTTTGCTTTTTCTGTAATGAAGTTGAAGATTGTTTGTTTGCTTTTTAATATACTGGTACCTAGTAGTCATGGCTCAATATTGTAAAAACTCCAAACCATTGCAGCTTTCTCTTGCCTGTATTTGCCCAGCCACCCTTCTACATACTACAAGCACTGGGAAATTTCAATGACACAGCTTGGAATGGGTTCAGTGACCTCAATTATGCCCTCCCACCCACTCCAAACTCCTTTCAATTTGCAAAAAGCTTTAAGTGGACAAAACCCAGATGCCTTTTCCTTGTAGTTCAGTAAGAACAGATTGGGCATGTAGATTCTTGTCAAAGTGATATATGTAGTTCATTTTCCATTAACTCTTTCTTAACTAAGGATTTTAAATTCTCAGTTCCAGGTCTAGCACTCTGCTTTGCTTGCTGCTGCTTTTTAAAGTTCATTATGCCTGCAACATCATTTTTAAAAATGAACCTTAAAAAGCCTTGGTGAAACATTGACTGAATGTTTGGTTCTGCTTTTAAAAGCAATCACTTTTTTTTTACTTTTAAAACTTGTTTTGTATGTTATAACCCATCCTATTGTCTAAGACAGTTCACAAGCACTAACTAAATAAAATCAATACAAACACCAGTTTTGGGGGTGAGAAAAACAGTATATGGGCCCCGATGACCTTGACAGCTTGCTTGAATTGGCTTGCTTAAACTTAGATTGCTTTCATAACATCATAATATTACCCCAAAGAGTTGGTGCCTCTCCCCTCCCCCAGAACATTTCATTCCACTCCCTTTCTCCCTTTCTCTCTCTCTCTTTCTCTTTTATTCTGCAGAAACATGTGCTGTCAATAATGGAGGCTGTGATCGGACTTGCAAGGATACTGCGACAGGGGTACGATGCAGTTGCCCAGTTGGATTTACCCTGCAGCCTGATGGGAAAACGTGCAAAGGTCAGCTTCTGTTTGCTTTGCAATGCATCATTTGCCTTTAGCGGTTCCAGTGCAAGCTGTAAATATTCAGTTATTAAATCAATACTTGTAAGTTAAGGCAATGCTGGCACAGTGATTGCAATTGACTTCATTAGCTTTCCCCTTTCCTAATTTTTCTGTATTTACTTATTTCAGTCATTTTTCTCTCAGTTTATTAGAGGGGTTTATTACTCCAAAGAAATGAGATACAGAGGTCAAACCGTTTCAAGCTGGCCAGAGCTGTAAAGGAACAACTCTGGGCTGCAGAAACCTTTCCATTTCAAAGGATAGTCTGATACCCTTGTAAAACTTCAGTCATCTCATAGTGTCTAAATTTGTCTGTTCAAAAAGCAAGTTAAAATTCTCAACCAGTACTTTGTTACTTGCATATAATCATTTGGTTATTTCTCAGTGAAACCAAGCAAATGACGCGGAAGTATTGCTCAAAAAAAGTCCATTTCTGTCCCTTCAGAACATAAGTAGCCAGCTACAAAAGAAAAACAAAATAACATTTACTAGTGCATGGGTCTAAAGCAAACAGCTGATGCTCAGATTCTACTGTTCCAAAGGCAGCACAAGATCCTTGGCATTTTGTCCTACATGAGTGTGGTGAAACAGAGGTCAAGGAAGAGAGAAAAGAGCATCTGATATCACTGTCAGCATCTGTTCTCAGTTAAGGAGACAGGGATAGTTCTCAAATATCCCTGCAGAATCACACTCAATGGCACTTTGCATGCAAGTAGTTTTGGATGCATATTAGTAGGACATTGCCTTCCATCAACTTTTTTCCCATCTCCATGTGTATTTCTTCTGAGCACCATTTCAGGAGACTCGGTGGTGGACATCCAGGAGGACATAAATATATTGTTCTCACAGAGGATACTTTTTTATCAGTCAGTGACTTAGCATATGTTGACTTAACTTGCTAAGACACTACTGGGACATTTATCCTTCAAAGTAACCAGGACTATCAGAATATCTTCAGCCCAGGGCTTGATGTTACTTAAAATACTAAAAGCCACAAAAATAAACAGAACATGTGTGGTTTCCTCTTGCTCCAGTCTAAAAAATCCCAGTGCTTGGGCATGCTCCTGATAGTATTTATAGAAATAACAGTCTGTTTGCCTGTTTATTGGGAAATAAAACATTTAAACTGCCACTGAACACAATGTTAACAGTTAAATGTGAGCACCCATCAAAAATCAGTCATTTCAGTTCAAGCCACATAAAAATAAATCTTCTCTTTTACAGGCAGACTAGCGAAACCATAGCAGAGCAGTAACAGTGGTTGCTTACAAAGGAGACATTTCACTACTGCAGCATGCACCTAGAGTTGATCATAATGTTGATTATTGAAATTGCACCATGAAAAAAAATACTAATTCTAAATTTAAGAGTTGGGCCACAGCACTAATGCAAAACAATATTTATGTAATAATCAAGTCTGTAATTAGCGCTGCCGACAAAATTAAATACCCAGCTGGTCCTCAAACCGAATACCCAAGCTCTAAGCACTTTCACACTTTTTGCTTTTCCCCTTCTTTATGAGAAGAAAATAAGAGAAATAGAATCTGTGGGTTTGTGATGCTGCAGATTCCTCCTTACTTAGATATGCAGCAACTGGAAACTCCCTCATGTGGTGCAACGAACAAAATGAGCCTTTTCTTTTTCATCTTTATGGACATTTTAGGAAATGCTCTTAATCATGAAATGGTAAAATATATGTTTTGCCTTTAATGTAACTGTAATTAATACTTATCTAATGTATTTCACGGCTGGTTTCCGCTTCCCTGAAGCTAAAGTAACTTCACATTTAAATCTGTGCACAAAGGATCCTGCACTTTAACTGCCCAGTGAAGCTGCTTTCTCAGGCAGCTGCAGGCCAGACTATTCTCTACGATTTACATCTTCTGAGCGCAAAAGTGAGCATTCTGATGGAGTGACAGCGATGTTGCCTCAGCTCCTTTTGCTTATAAGCAAAGTCTGGATAAGGCTGGGGTGGGGAAATTCAGTATGCATGTTTTCCTTCCTCCTGAGTTCTATAGGAAATGAAAGAGTGATCAGATCAATTTTTCTCCATTTGTTTTTGCTTTGTTGTGTTGATTTTTTTCCCCCTTTACTCTTCTTAATCTGACTGGCCCACAGTATCTCCTGTCTGCAGTTCATTTTTTTCCTTTGGATGTAATATTTCATATGTGTAGTAAGATCAGTGAATTATCTACCAGATGCCCCTTAAAGCATCTTCAAGAATCATGCAGCTGTCACATCCTGTCTTTCCTGGGCAGAGTTTTCAAGCCCATCAAGTGTCATAGTATCTCTAAATGAGGTTCTTCACAGAAGCATTGTTTTAGAGAAAGGTATGCCATCATCTACTAAAGGAGAGTAGAGCGACAGGGCGTGTCAGAAAAGCTGGTGAAAACTGGAGGGATAATTAATATATTAGCCCAAAAAATGCAATTGTGGATAGAGCAAAATGCTTCCTATGTTTGAGTTGAATTTAGTAGGTAATGTTGCCCATAAATAATGTTTTTACTGGAAAGGCTATGGGGTTTCAGTCCAGTTTGGCATCTTCCTCTCTAGGACATTTTACATAGTGCAGCTACTGTACAAAATTATGTGGTTGCTTCTACTGAGAGGCTTAAATAAGACTCAAAGGAACATTGAACTTTTGAGTACTCCATGGTGTAGGTTGTGTGATTTTTTTACTCTCTGACTTTTGCTCACCTGCAAGTGATTGCCTCAGCGGTGCGCTTTTATCGTGCTGCTATGTTTTGGAAACCTCTTGCCACTTTTCTTCCTAATTTTTCACAAGGAAAAAACATAAAGTAAAGAACATCCTAATTTTTTAGATTAATGAAATGAAAATAGTCTATTTTCTAAACTCCAGAAATTCCTGCATGGTTTTGTAACAAATCAGAACTATTCTCTTTTAGTCGCTGTATAGACATGTAATGGGGGGGAAATTGGCGGGCCAAAATGTTCACAGGTCTTTGTTTAGTGGTTTGGAATTTTATTAGCTGTTTAGTGGGGGGGGGGGGAGTCAAGTATACACACATATTTGCAGTGTTGTGTTACATATTCTAATATTCACTCGTAAATGCTGGGATGGTTTCAAACTATAGTACAGAACTGAATCAGGACTAAGCTCTGAAATTCATCCTGGCCCTTTCCCAATGTTTCAAAGACTAGAGATTGCAGGAAAGCAATTTCCAGGTGCAAGGGACGTCTCTTCAGCAGTTTGGGATCACAACCTCTTTCACAGGCTCAATGGGAAATGACATTTCATTGTACCTCAAAGAATCAAGCTCCTTTTAAGGCAGAATGCAATCTGGTTTATATCAAATGTCAATAAAATAGGGGGGGGAGAAACTGTTGTGGAGAACATTTTAACCTGGAATATGTACAGGTAAATGCATGGTCAGTAGGAAGAGTACTTCAGCAGAAGATTGCTCTGGTTTGTAGAAGCTGAAAAATTACTTTTTGTCTCTGGTTCTTTCTCCCTTATATGTATTGCTTACCTGATCTCAGAGCAGTATGAGCGAAAGTGATATCTGTGATTCAGTTAGAGGAACTTTTAGATGTACTAATGGTGGCTGGGACAAAAATCCATTCACCTTTTGCTGGTCTTTAAAAGTCAGTCTCAAACTCTTCCCTCCGCTGGGTTTGCACACAGTGGAGAATGTTCCTTTTTCCCATCACCTTTCCTATCAACTTGGATCTTAATAAGCCAAACCATGAAAGCTTTTGTCATCTAAGAGGAGAGACACATCCCAGACAGAGTTAGTTACTTGCTCTCCCTCTGATTAATGCTATCTAATTTCTCTCACCATTGTAACAGGGTGCTCCCAGCTTGATGCCAAATTTGTTTGATACTGTTGAATACTGTGCTGCACATGACAAAACAGTGTAGTTCATTTCCTGAAATGCCTACCACGTCATCCCACAGATGCCATCTAATGCAGCAGAAAAGGAGCCAGAAAATTAAAAGACACAGTGTCCCAAGGTGCTTAATGCTTCCTACCCACTTTTTAGTATTCCCTACATTGTGCATATCAGGGTCTCCCTAGCTTTACTCCTTGCTGTTTTCTGTGCATCTGTCCTGCAGAGTGCCCTTTCCATGCATCCAGATGTATTCTGTCCTTGGTGAGAAGATTCATCAGTTTAGCATTTTAATTAAATACAATTTATGTAGCTGATAAAGCAGGAGACTAATTTGCAAAATACTTGTGGCATTCAAGAGGAGTGAAGTCAGACTAGATTAGATTTAGCACAGATTTCTGAAGATTGTTTAAATCCAGCTGCCAAACTGGATCAAACAATAAAGGGCTCGTCTGCCTGAGGGAGACAAGCTAAGCAAGGGAGCATTCTTCTAAGACTTACAGTAGAGAAGGACTGGGAAGGACAGCAAAAGACATCTGAAAGAGACAGGGCCTTTCTTTGTGGGTTCTTCAAGTAATTAATTAGAGCAAGGGGAAGTGCCACAGGCTTATGGAATCGTGTAAAATGCAGGACCACGTGTCTGATGTGCTCCATCTCTGCCTCGGGTATTTAACAGTGAAACTGTGTCCCCAAGGCACTCTTGTGCTCCAGGATAATGCAGCTTCCCAGCACCCTACGCATAGCCATGGTGGAACTGTGAGGGGTGCAGCATTTTTCTGTCAAATGACAGAGCAAATACAATTTTTATGCAGGAGAAGATAAGCATAACTGGATTTCTAAGGGGCATGAGCAAAAGCTCTATCTCAAATATGGCTTTTCCATAAACATCCATAAGTACAACCTCAAACCGCATTGTCTAATGAATATTTTGTTCTAGCAAGATGTGTGTTATTTTTAGCTAATTTTCCATCTTGCATAATTTTCATAGGTAAGCTTGACAGGGATTTTGAGGAGGTAGATACTCAGCTGGTCTAAAACATCAGTGGGTTTAGTAACAATGTTACATTGCCATCAGCAGTGGCTAAATACAGCCATATGAATTCACATGCATGAATAAACCTTTGCCAAGCCCAAGTGATCTTATGGACGTGTATTTAGGAGACACCTTGGGGTGCAACATAGGGCATGTTATTTGCTGTGCAAAACTAAGTAAGCCCTTCTTAGCCCTCTGGCATATTGTTTAACCAGAGCAGTGTTATGTGGGGGTTATGTGGCTGGATGCTGTTTAGGCAAACATATCTTCTTCCTGCTGTCTCATTGTCATGGTTACCCAGCAATGTGGTGTGCTCTCTACTTCCTTGAAACAGGCTCCCATCTTTTTGCATTCAGATGCAGCAAAGAACCGTGGCACTTACATGCTTAAAAACTTGACTGTGCTGCAGTGGGAGCATCAGAAATGCCCTAGTGTTAAAAGGTTCATCCAGTAACACAACTCTATAACCTCTCTTACCACTAACCAATCTAGAAAAGTAGAGCAGGAGCACAGGGACCTCAGACCGATGTCAGTCAAAGGACTGAATCAAAGTTTATTGAAATAAAAGGGAAATTTTGCATTGGCTTTATTAGGCTGATACAGGCATTGCTCTTTTTTATGTTTCTTAATGGTAGTCTGTTACAGCAGGAAAATGCATTTTAAATAGTTTTTTAATACCAAAAAAAGTAGTGAAATGCTGATAATTAATGAGATTGTGACAATGGCATTGTTTCTGCGAGGAACGAGTTTGGTACAAGAAGGAGCTCCAATGAAGCAAAATATGTCGGGTTTCATTAAATAGAAACCGAAAGGTTTCATTAAATTAATTGCTTAAAATCAGGGCTTGACATCCCTTTGGTACAAGCTGGAGGCTTTCCTCTCTTTTCATTCAGAACACACTAACACAAAGTGAAAAGCTCACAATGAATAGTTTAGCTGGCCAATTTGGCTTCATTTCCTGGCTGCAGAATATCTGTGAACAGTTATGATTTCCTCCATCATTCCATTAGTTGAAATTACTTAAAATTTGTTTAAGGTTTTTTCTCCAAATTGGATTAAATTGACTAAAGCTTCCCGAATTGCATCATGGCTGTTGAAATCAATTGGCATGACATTGAAAATGCTTCCCCTTTTTTTAAGAAAGGAACACCAGAAGTTTGAGGTTATTTTTATTGCTTATTATTGGAAAGAGGCAGTTGTTAATCTGGTTGCACCAACCATCACTTTGCTTGAATCGTGGTACTACGCTTGTGGTTGGTTGGATAACTTTCCAAGCGGTATATTTTCTTCACTGCCTAAGTGGGGAAGTTATTGCAGTAGGAGTAATTACCTATGATGAACTTGGATTTCATTTGGTTAATACACTTGATCAACTTGACTTTTTTTTTTACGTGCCAGTAAAAGCGTGACAGTGAAATATATCCCTGTGCAAGATAACCTCTGTAAAATACATAGAGTCATAAAATAGTGTTAATTGGGAAAAGTCTCTAAGATCAAGTCCAACTATTGACCTGACACCATCATGGCCGTTAAACCACATCCCAAAGTGCCATTTCTGCATGGTTTTAGAACACTTCCAGGAGTGGTGGCTCCACCACCTCCCTGGACAGCCTGTTCCAATTCTTGGCTGCTCTTTCTGGAAATATTTTTTTTCTTAGTATCCAATCTAAACCTCGCCTGGCAAAACTTGAGGTCATTTCTTCTCACTCTATCACTTCGTACTAGGGAGAACAGACTAGCCCCAACTTCATTCCAGCCTCCTTTTGGGTAGCTGTATAAAGCAAGTCATCGTTCAGCCTGTTTCTCTCCAGACTAAACAATCCCAGTTCCCTCAGCTGCTTCTCATAAGAGTTGTTCTCCATCATCAGTCAAGTTTACATGAAGGCAGATAAAACTTTATTGGCACATGTAACTACAGTTTTCACATCATATAAGTGTCTTAATGCCTTTAGAATCCAGTCTATAGGTTTGGATCACGTGTTCTGAACTAATACTTGTCTCACCTAAGAGACAAATGCAAGATGCAAATGACTAAACTTTTTTAAAGGTCTTGTTTGGGCACTGTGATAGTTTTCTTCCTTAGCTATGAGTACACCTCCCTTAAAGCAGTAACCAAACCCCAAAATGTTCCTTGGTTACACTGCCACAGCAAATTCTTAGGTTTCTGTCTAAATGAGACTATTATTTCACCAAAGGTATACATGATGTTTTCTCATAAACATGTACAAAGCATTTGAGAAGACCTCTCTACCACAGCACACTGAAAGGCAACCTGAGTGCCCTGCTTGGAGTAGTAAATTATGCAAGGCCCTATAGGTGATGGGACAGATACATTTCAGGCTTTTTAGGGGAAAATTTCTCACAAATTTCAGAAAATTGAATCTCTGAAGAATTTCAAGTCAAGAAGCTCAGGGAAAAAGTTGTCATCCTCAGGCTTTGTGTAGACTGTGCCTTTGTGACTCATCCTTTGATCCCCGAGGCCCATATTCCCCTGCCGTGGATACTGAACCAGAATGCATGTCCTCTCTTCTGTGCATTAGCTCTAAATGAGCATCAACTTTGATTTGGGATGTTGTGCTTTTTACTTCTCTCAGAGTCCCATTCTTTTAAAAAATGGTCAGAATAGGTTGCCATAGGTGACCAAGGAAAAATAAATACATCAGTCTTGATAATTCCTGATGGTATGAGAGGTCCTACATCATATACCTAAGCTACCTACCTCCTCTTGCCCAGTCTTAAAGATATGTGTATAGGGAAATAACATGAAACAGCTGGCACAGTATGAACTCATATACTAGTGCAATAATGTGCTCATAAGCACACACAAATCTCAGCCTGTAGGGTACAGCTTTCAACTGAGTTACTCACTGCATTCCCTTCAAGAGGTTGACCAGTGATGGCTAAATGATCTCAACAATAAAAATTACATATTAAAAAAAAAAAGTGGGTCTCAGTAGAGAGGTGCAAAGAGGTGTGTGCTGCTGGCTCACGTGTGAAAGTCAGTGCAGGACACAATTCCACTCTTGCTCTGGTTTCCTTCTACCTTCTGTGTCCCTCTCTCAGAAAAACATCCTACTGCAGAGGAATCAAACTTCCTTGATTTTTATCCACAGCAGGCCATAGCCTTTTGTCAAAGCCAGCCCACAAGCTGTCTGGAGCCAGGGGACAGAATTTTAGAAGCTGGTTGTTAAAGTATGTGTCGTCTTTTAAGAACCGTTAAGTGTCTGTTGAAGTGGTTTATTTTAAGCCATTCTTTCTCCCTGATGGCTTTCTCCCTGCTTCTCATCAACTTAAACCAAGAGTAAACTTCCCAATAGTCAAATTAAGATCTAGTTATCATAAGTCATTACACAGCAACTCTACTTCCATCAGAACCCTTACATGACTCTACTTTAAAGCAACAGCTTACCTTCCCAGTCTTTGTAAGTAGAAATAAGTGCATGTTCAAATACAAACACCATTTGAGTTTGCTACTCTGTACACATAAGCAAAGAGTTATCAGAAAATAGCTCAGATATCAGCACAAGCCACTACAACTACAAATCAAACCAAACAACACCTTTGTCTCCTCCATGCTGAGCACAAGGTATACCAAAAGCTTGTGGCTGAAGTCCATCTTTTCTTCCTAAAACCAAGAAAACATTAAATACGAAACCCCCCTTGTATCTTTGCATGCATAAATTGTGTGACACAAAGTAGAGGACAGGCAGAGGGATGTCTTCACCCTGCATGAGAAGGTAGCACCAAATAAATTCATGACCATGAGACTGATGTTCATGATGAATATGATAATGGAAATGTGGGTCTTCCAGTAATTGGACTAGTGCCTTTACGAGAAACAGAAATAGTCCCTTTCTGTATGTGTGTGATGCACAGATTAGACATGCAATTAAATGTTCAATTAAAATAGCTGAATTTTCTTCAAATTGCTTTCTGGCAAACAAGTTCTGACCATATTCCAGTGTTTCTGCATTGGTAGAGTGTCATCAGCTCACATGCCATTTTCAGGAAGCAAGCATATAGCTTCTTGGTAAAGGCACATTTGTGTGAATCTCAAACTCCTCAGGGGATTTACAGAAACCCACCGATTTTCTGGGTAGATGTGGCACAGCAACAGTACAGGATCTCCCTACCTCTTCCCTTTCCCAATACTCCTTGTCTTCTGACACACTCCCCCCCTCCCCCCCCCCCATATGACTAAGAAAATAGAGGTGTTTGGGCCAAAAATGCAAGCAGAAGCAGCCAGTGGGTGATTCAGGACTGCAAAACAATAGATGCAGCTGCCTAATAAAACAAACAAACAGAACCAGAAAAAAAGCAAAGAAAGAAAGGGGAAAAAACACAGCACAAACCCCCCAATATTCCATGACAAGAGAATTAGGGCTTTTGCCTTAAAACCAGTAGCCATGTTCTGTGCTTGAGTACAGACCACACTTTATAACCCCTTTGGGAAAGCAGTATCAAGATTGTGTTATAGTATAACTCAGTAAATACTTCTGCAGGGAATTCTTCAGCATATGAATCAGCCATGTGCATGGACTCTGCTGCAGAGATAACAGGTAGACTTGTAGGTGCTGAAAGAAGATGCAAAGGAAATCTTCCAAATTTAATTGATAGGACTGACAAATGGAAGACTAGAGCCTAAAGGGAATATCAACTAACAGAGGTAGTTTTGAGGTTGGTTTTGGTTTTGTAGGACTTAAGCAAGATGCAAGACTGTCTGTGTCAATAAAGAACCCTCATAAAGATCAGCATTGAGAGAGGGAAAGCTGAGTAACTGATGGAAAAGCAATGGTTAAGTTTGGTTTATCAAAACAGCTACTTGTTTTAGAAGAGAGAGACAAGAGCAGGAAATCAGACCACGGCATGAGTTCCCTCATAACTGTAAAAAAACCTCTTCAAAATAGCTACCTAAATGTGGATTAAAGAAGCAAATATTAAGGCTTGTCTGCAAGAATCTTATTGCTGAGGCCACAGTTGGGTTTTGTCATTACTTGAATATTACCAAGTCTCAAGATAAAGAACAAGGTCAACTCAATAACAGCATCTGGTAAGCAGCTGCAGCATCTCAGTAGAAGACTCCATGTCATGACCAGAGAGGTGGCCATAGTCCTCTGGCCCATCTCTACTGCCCTGGAAACAACTGGTTCAAGGCTTGACAAGACTGGCAGGTGACTCAGAATTAGCACTCTATTTTTTCCCCCCCACTTTTTGAAGAAGAGGGAGTTGACCGCTGTTGGTGCAGAGGCAAATCTGGCATGTAATGACAGTGTCTGATTGAGAGGCAGAGTGAGGCACAGAGAGAGAAAAAGGGTCAGTAGAGTTGGTGGTGATGTAGGAGAGACAGAAAGATTCTGGTCACCAGCAGAACATATGTGGGAATGGGCAGCAAGAAAATGACAGAAATTTTTTGCTGTCTGCAAGTTTGATGTCTGCAAGAAGCCCAACGAGGGAACTGGAAAAATGAGCAATTGGACACTGAGCGATGGCAGTGTGTCGACTGGGCACAAGAACAGAAGATTTTAGATACATAGACATAATGTATGTGAGCAAAAATGGTATTATAAACCCGTGGGATTTCAAAATATGAGAGGAAATGCAAGTTTCAGATAGCATCACAGATGAAATTTGTCAGAAATAAGAAAATGAAATGGAAGAAGGAAAAAACCAAGAAGAAGAAGAAGAGGGGGCAGAGAGCAGAATCCAATAAAGAAAACTGTGGCTAACATCTGCTATCTAACTGTTGCTGCAATTTATCAATCCAGAATGTGTGTGAAACTTTCACTGCCCCTTCCCTGGTTTTGAGGGGATTGTCTTGTTTGTCTTTTTTTTCCCCAGATCAGACACACAGTTCACGTGTCTGCTGTAGACTCGTTCATGACAGACAAATAGAGCATAACAGATTATCTTCCATTAAAAAATTGTACACTTGGGTCTGCTGCCATGTAACTCATTCACTCTCATTCCCTCCCAAGGGTTCTATCTATCCACACAAAATAAATTCATGTGTACTAAGTCAGGGCTTTTTCATGACTAGGCAATATCCCTGTTCCCTGGAAACTTGCAGTTGTTATTTGTCTTTGTGAACCTCCCCTTTGAAAATGCCAAATCCTTTAAATTAATGCTTGGGAGAGTTATATTTTGCATTTCAGTTGTTGAAAAGCCCTTGCATTTATTCAACAATATAAAGCTCCCTGAGGATCAGCAACCACAGTTTATTATGTAAAAGCGTGCTGTGCTTTCTAGAATTTGGGAGTTGACTACTCACAGAATCACAGCCACCAACATTCAAACCTTTTTTCATTCTTACATTATTGTGCTTTTCATCATAAAATACAGATGGCTTTTCATATGGTTAGATCCTGCTTTCAGTGCTGCATTGGTGTAGAACAGATCCCTGGTTGGTTGAAGTAAGGTCTTCAAAAAGTTTGGGAGGGTGATTTCTTTTTGTCGGCAGTCAGATTTCTTTGCTTCATCATCAGCTGTGAAGCATGAGAATTATCATTCACTAATTCTGTTCAGCTCTCCTTTCATAGGAAAGTCAGCATGGCTTCAATGGGAATTTAGAGTATCAGTAGCTTTAACTGTCTTTAATACTGGTTTTATTTTTATTTAATCAAACTAACATTTTAGAAGCAAACTGAGATTCTTGGAAATAAGCACACAGCCTTCCTGAGCAGGTAGTAATCCCCAGGAGGTAAACCAGGAGTAATGGTGAATTGAGTTAGTATGCTAAGTCTAGGGATTCTTGGGCATAGTCCATAGTGCACAGACTGATTGCCTGACCCTGTGCTTTTCATTGAGATTGTATGGAAAAATGGAATACTGTAAAAGTAAAGGCTTCGTTTATACTGAGAACCAGTACAAAGAAAATGCCGAGGGAGGTCAGCTCCTTAGTTTTATCTGATTTATGCTTTAAGAAACCTTTAATTAACTCCTATACTGTTGCTACCTTATTGTGTGTAACCTTCAGCTACTGTTTCAGCTTCTCCTGCATAAAACACAAGAACATTAAACCCAGAATCATCATGGTCATAGTGGCTGTGGAACAATGAAGGTAGACAAGAAGCCAGCCCAACGAGTCTATACAGTTCTGTACCACCATTTTTATTACCACCACTTTACCCCCAGCCTCCAGGTCTCCTTAAATTACATGGTACTTCACTTATGTGGTAATTGGTACCATCTACATATCTTCCACATACATTCCACAGGTAGGAGCCTTAACTGCACACTTACCTCTGCCTCTCCAGTGTTTTATAAAAGGCATTTTGATTGATGAAATGTTAGAGTAGGAGGAAAACCAGCTATATTTCTGCATCTTCTGAGATCCCTATGGCTTTTTGTTTGGTTTTTCGTTGGTTGTGTTGTTTGGGGTTTTTTTTCAGGGAGGAAGAAGTTTTTGACCTTATTGCTGTCTACAACTACCTGAAGGGAGGTTGTAGACAGGCAGATGTTGGCCTCTTCTCCCAGGCAGCCAGCACCAGAACAAGAGGACACAGTCTCAAGCTGCACCAGGGGAGGTTTAGGCTGGAGGTTAGGAAGAAGTTCTATACAGAGAGAGTGATTGCCCATTGGAATGGGCTGCCTGGGGAGGTGGTGGAGTCACCATCACTGGAGGTGTTCAGGAGGAGACTTGATGGGGTGCTTGGTGCCATGGGTTAGTTGTTTAGGTGAGTTGGATTGGTTGATGGGTTGGATGCGATGATCTTGAAGGTCTCTTCCAACCTGGTTTATTCTATGTATTCTATGTATTTATCTCAACCCAGACAGTAGAAGACTCCTACTGGCGAATTTCTTTGTCTCCAGTTCACATTCTGGTGTTCCAGCCTAGGAGGGCTTGGGACGCTGTTTGGGTTTGTAAGCACTGCACTAACATGTTTTTAAGTTTAAAAAAGAATCTAGTATTCAGCAAAAATTTCAAATGAAAATCCTTTCTTTTCACTTTAGATTTACTAAATCCCTTCCCTTTTCACAAATGAGAAATCAGAGCCTAAACTATTCTGACAGCATTTCTGAGTTTTTCACTTCCAAAGCTTTTTGTGTTTTATAAATCTAATTAACTGTAATAAGAAAATAATAGGACATAATGTTTGTTTTACAAGGTGATTGATCTTTTGGCAGCCTGGCAGACTCTTTTATTGATTGGTTGGTGGATAATGTCAGAGTGGATATGTCCTGGAGGAGAATATCTGACACCTAAATCCATATGTGACAGATTACCACCTGTGTTGGAAGACAAGTTTCTTGACAGAATTACAAAGATAACAGGTGAAAATGGAGAAAGTGACATGAAGGAAATGTGTTGAAACCTGCCCCGACATTTCCACGCTCTAAGAGCATTTACACAAAGCTCTCTATTTTGCAGGCAGCTTGTTTTCAGGATGAGGGAGATTAAATTTTAATTAAACTCATTCCTGTCTGCCCAGTTGAATTTGAACTCTGTTAATTAGGAAAATGCTTTGCCCCACGACCTAGCCATAAAGCTAATTAAACAAAGGATCTTCATTTGCCACTTAGTGGAACTTCAGTTCAGTCATTATGATCATACATTACAGTTAATTAGCACTGTAGAAGGGAAAATGAGAATGTTCCTGAAGTGCAAAACTCAAATTAGAGGTGCTGTGTGTCTTATTTCATTTTGTAGCTGTCTTATTCAGGAAAGTCACACATCATCCTACCTGCTTCAGTTTCACTTTTGTTAAAGGAGAATTAATTCAGTTCATCTCTCCTGCAGAAGTGTTGTGTAGGTTTAACATAATTAAGCTGATAAGATGCTGGCCTTTGAAATCCTCAAGTAGAAAACACTGCATAAATAGGATTATTACACCCTGAAACAGGCAAAACATGCTAGAGACAATGAGCTACATGGGGAGGGAAGGCACAGGTGAAGTGGTGGAACAGCACACATTCATCCTAAAGACAGCTATACAGTTGTGCTCATGTTCATAGAAACTGCCAGGGCAAAACAGTACCAGCATGGCAGATTCAGAAGCTCAGACCACAAACAACTGCAATTTGCCAAAAAATGTTGACAGTAAACACCTTTGAATCAAAATGCTTTTCAAATTATAGTAATCCATCTCAAAGTATTGATATGAAAATATTAAGCAATAATTACCAATAACCTGTTATCATAGAATTGTAGCATGGCTTAGGCTGGAAGCCATGAGCAGGGATGCCTCTCAGGACAAAGTCAAAACCCCATCCAACCAGGCCTTCAGCATCTCCAGGGAGGGGTTATCTACAACCTCTCTGGACAACCCATTCCAGAGTCTTGCCACTCTTGTAGTGAAGAGTTTCTTCCTAAGATCCAACCTAAACATATTCTCCTGCAATCTAAATCCATTTCCCCTGGTGCAATTGGTGGACACTCTTGTAAAAAGTCCCTCTCCAGCCTTACTGCAGGTTCCCTTCAGGTATTGGAAGGCAGTTATAAGGTTCCTCATGGAGTCTTCTTTTCTCCAGGCTGAACAGTCCCAGTTCCCTATCCTCATAGCAGAGGTGTTCCAGCCCGTGGATCATCTTTGTGTCCCTCCTCTGGACTTCTACCAACAAATCTACCTCCCTCTTCAGTGGGGACACCAGAACTGGAGACAGATAAAGAACTTGCCTGTAAACCCATTATAAAACTGGAACTAGGACTTCTAACTCCCTGCAAACTACCAGACAACATCTGACTCGATGCTTCCTGGAAGGAACAGAAGAACCTAAGTTCTAATTTGATTTAGATTTTCTCACAACAACATTCAGTCCAATGAGTCTGAGAATATGAAAGACTAAAAAAACAAAAAGCAACCAAAACCCATTATTTAAAACACTACAGGAATGCCACCACAGAGGCATTGCAGATGCAGCTTGATGGGTTATTTTTATGTTAATCCCAAGGTACTTCATATGCTTCAAGTTTCATTGCAAAGTGACAGGCAAATATTAAAATTAATGCAATCTGAATATTGATGGCTTTGGTAACTCTTGTGATGTAAACTGGCATGTAGAACAACTTGTGCTTTGTGCAAGCCAGTGCTGACTGGCACACTATCTGAGCAAGGCAGCCTGTTGGGTTGTGCACTGACCTTGAATTCAAGTGCGGATGACTGTTTTGCTGTACCTCTACTTTTCGCCCCTCTGATGTGGGCTTACAAAGTTTTGTGGATGCTTTATAAAGCACTTCATGGTTTGTGTGCATCAGGAAACTAGTACCTGTGTCACAGTATCACAGTATAACTAAGGTTGGGAGAGACCTCAAAGATCATCGAGTCCAACCTGTCTCCACAGACCTCATGACTAGACCATGGCACCAAGTGCCACGTCCAATCCCCTCTTGAACACCTCCAGGGACGGTGACTCCACCACCTCCCTGGGCAGCTCATCCCAATGATGAATGACTCGCTACACATTGGCCACAGCACACACCTTGAGTCTAAACCTCCCCTGGTGCAGCTTGAGACTATGTCCCCTTATTCTGGTGCTGCTTGCCTGGGAGAAGAGACCAACCCCTTCCTGGCTACAACCACCTTTCAGGTAGTTGTAGAGGGCAATGAGGTCTCCCCTGATCCTTCTCTTCTCCAGGCTAAACAATCCCAGCTCCCTCAGCCTCTCCTCACAGGGCTGTGCTCAAGGCCTCTCCCCAGCCTTGTTCCCTTCTCTGGACACATTCAAGTGTCTCAATGTCCTTGAACTGATGGGCCCAAAACTGGACACAGTACTCAAGGTGTGGCCTAACCAATGCAGAGTCCAGGGGCACAATGACCTCCCTGCTCCTGCTGGCCACACTATTCCTAATACAGGCCAGGATGCCATTGGCCCTCTTGGCCACCTGGGCACACTGCTGGCTCATGTTTAGGCGGCTGTCAATCAGCACCCCCAGGTCCCTCTCTGTTTGGCAGCTCTCAGCCACTCTGACCCCAGTCTGTAGCTCTGCATGGGGTTGTTGTGGCCAAAGTGCAGCACCTGGCACTTGGGCTTGTTAAATGCCATGCCATTGGACTCTGCCCAACAGGGCAATAACAGTTATAAGGTCTAGGGGAAATTGGTGGTTTGTAGGAGCAGAAGAAAAGGGGGGGAAAGCATTGGAAGATTCTGAAATAAGGGAAGAAGTAGTGGACTAGACCACTGTACAGAAAATACATCGACATTGATGTCCACTGTATGCTAATAACAGCAAGCTGAATCATAATATGCTGTCATTCATTCAAACAAGAAGGGTATGAAATTTGTAATTGTTTTAGTTTGATCTAGCAGGATATGATTTTTCTGGAGCTAAGTAGCATTTTAAAATTGCAAAGGATTAAATAGTCACAATCAGCCCAAATATTTATCCAGCCATTGAAATGAGAAGCCTCACTTTCACCTGTGCTGAGGCTTCAGAAATGTCCAGAGCCATCACTGTTCAACAGCAAAGTGAAGATTGCACTTTGATTATCCTTTCAGTTGCCTTTAAGCAGCTTATGGGAAATGTTAAATTCTAAGTTGCCTGAAATTCCTACTTTTAAATTTATTCTCTGATTTGTAGGCAGCAAGGCAAAATGTTTGTGAGTTTATATGCCCACATGAGCACACCCCTCCCCAGGCAGAGCCAGGTCCTTCCAAATATGAATGACACTGAGCAGAGTTTGGAATGGTACAGGTGGAAGAGGAGCAGTCATTCCCATTGATCTTCACACAGACTGGAAAGGCTGCCTGTTCCCTCTAGTCAAACTGTGGCAATGCAAAGAATATGAGTTCCTGTTCCTTTATTTCAAAGCAGAAAAGCTTTCTTTAAAGCTGATTCTATTACCTCCTTCATATTTTGAGCTCCTCAGAAAACTTAGGATAACCACTAATTTCAAAACTATTTTATTTATTCCTCCTTTATTCTTCTAAAATTATTGTCCCTTCCATTATTCTGAAGTTAGCTTTTGAGTGTCCAAAAGAATATCTAGAGTTTTGAAAATAGCTACAAAGAATGAGCATTTTAAAAGAGTTCTTCACTGAGCGAGTCGTTCGTCATTGGAATGTGCTGCCCAGGGAGGTGGTGGAGTCACCGTCCCTGGAGGTGTTCAAGAGGGGATTGGATGTGGCACTTGGTGCCATGGTCTAGTCATGAGGTCTGTGGTGACAGGTTGGACTTGATGATCTTTGAGGTCATTCTGAGGGAGCTTCCAAAAAGCTTGAATGAGGAATACAAACTGTTAACAATAGAATGACATCTTCCGATGAGATGGAAGAGACCCCAAGGATCATTGAGTCCAACCTGTCACCACAGACCTCATGACTAGACCATGGCACCAAGGGCCACATCCAATCTCCTCTTGAACACCTCCAGGGACGGTGACTCCACCACCTCCCTGGGCAGCACATTCCAATGACGAACGACTCGCTCGGTGAAGAACTTTCTCCTCACCTCGAGCCTAAACTACCCCTGGCGCAGCTTGAGACTGTGTCCTCTTGTTCTGGTGCTGCTTGCCTGGGAGAAGAGACCAACCCCTTCCTGGCTACAACCACCTTTCAGGCAGTTGTAGAGAGCAGTAAGGTCTCCCCTGTGCCTCCTCTTCTCCAGGCTAAACAACCCCAGCTCCCTCAGCCTCTCCTCACAGGGCTGTGCTCAAGGCCTCTCCCCAGCCTTGTTGCCCTTCTCTGGACACCTTCAAGTGTCTCGATGTCCTTCTTAAACTGAGGGGCCCAGAACTGGACACAGGACTCAAGGTGCAGCCTAACCAATGCAGAGTCCAGGGGCACAATGACTTCCCTGCTCCTGCTGGCCTCACTATTCCTAATGCAGGCCAGGTGAAATGAATACTTGAGAACTATCCCCAGTAACAGTATGGGAATATGTGGCTAAACAATTTCAAAGGTGGTAGAGATACCATGATGGATTTCCACTGCGTTTTCTTCCCCACACACACACGATCAGCAGTCATTCAGTGAAATTCAGACAGGCATTTGACAAAGCTGGGTACCAGTCAGTTTAAAGACAAATGGGGCCTCACCTTCTTACACAGTAGAATCATTTATTTTCACATGGCTCGTAACACAAATTATTTATAGCTATGGAAAGAAAAATAGCAGAAATATAGACTTGCTGCAGTCTCTGTGAAGCAGTAAGATGTGACACGGTTGGATACTGCTCTCATCCAAGTGAAATGCAGCAATGCATTCTCTCCATAGAGTGAAATAATTTTTACATGCCTTGTCAATCTCACTCTGGTCGTGGAAAGAAATACAGTGGAAGCAGAGACATTGGCACTGTTTGTGTTATTTAGAATGTTTTTGCAGCTAACAGTTTTGACCTCTCCTCTGATTTGATGGTTTGATGCTCACACTTTCAAAAGGCCATGTCATGTTATCCAGATAGAAAAAATGAATAAATGCTTTCTCTTCCTGGGGACTCTCCCAGGTTTTGCCCAGATCCTGGTTCAGAATTATTCCAGGGAATTGCTGATGTAAAACTGATTATGCTTCATCGTCGGTGGAATTACAATGATTAACAGCTTCAAATCTACCCTCTGAGGCCAGCAGAGTTTCATTTTTGTCCCTTACAGTCTTCAGAGACCCTGAAAAGAAAGTTAATGAGGCTGGAATTTGGAATTTAGCACGTGAAATCCAGGGGCTATCGCTTAAAACATCAATCCTTACTTCAGAATGGTGTTTGACAGGCTGCAAGTAATTTCTGCTTCAAGCAGTCTCAGGCAGCAGAGTAGCCCAAAGGTCATGTTGTTCTTATCATGGGTAAAAGTGATCTTCTTCATGATGGATGACTATTCTGTGTGTTTATGATGCATAATATATTAGTAATTTAATTCACAATTCCATTCATCCAACAGTTTTGTCAGGGCAAGCTAAACTCCGGTTTGGTACACTGATGCTGTGCAAAAGGATGGGGCTGTTGTGGTAATCCATCATAAGACTTGCACAGTCCCAGCTGCACATAATTCACAAATGGAAATGCCAGCCTGCAGGAACTGGGCCAAGAAGTCTTGTGTTTCCCTGCAGATCTTGACCTGTGCTGGTGATCACAGCTGAAACCAAATGGGTTGCTACCTCTGTTCTCACGGTGTTATGTAGAGCAATCCTTAGTGTGTTCTTCACCCTGTTGGGAGCCTAAAATTATCTGTCTTTGACTAGCCTAATCACCAGTACTGGAGAGCCACAGGCAACAAATGTGACTCCTGGTTTCAGATCACTTTGAGAACTTTGTTACTCAAGGCACAAAGATTTGAACTGACTTTGTGCAAAGCTCTCAGGGCATAATACCACCACAGCTTCTCTGTACCATTTTACCCTCATGCTCTTAATAGAACTGAATACAAAACCCTCTGCTCTGCAGAAACAGATGCCGAAGTAATAAGCAGCAGTATTAGTTCAGAGGGTCTCAGAGCAAATTTGCTTTCTTTTTACTACAAATGCAACTAATAAGCAAACCTTTATAACAATGTACATTGTTCTTGCTTATTTGAGTAATACATCCTCTTGAGTATATTTCTGTCAATGTCAGTGCAGCAAAGTGACATTTAGAAAAGGTTGAATTTGCCTCTTGGCTGTTGAAATTCCTCGGTTTACATCCTCCCTCCTCTTGCTGCTGTTTATATTTTACGTGCAGAAACATGGTAAGAGCCATACCACTCTCCAATTCAAAAATGAATGAATGACATCCACTGTCAATTCAAATCATTTCAAAATGTGCCTTCATTCAACAGCATCATGCTGTCTTTGGTGAATTTCCATCTTCACACAATAGCTCTTTTGGGCCCCTCTATTTGTATTTTGCAGGGTTTGCTTTTTAAATGGTCAACTGTTCCCTCAAAGTTTCAAAGCTTTTGCAGCAACAGGTTTTTCAATAGGAAACATTTCTCTTCACTTGTCTTTCTGAAAGATCTTGTTTACAGCTTCAGAAATGGGCAGCCAACAATCTGTGTCATGTTACTTCTTCACTCAGTGCATCCTTAAAAAGAGGGTTTTTTGGCCCTGTTAAAAAATATTTTTAAAGTGCATTTGTCTGTTCCAAATAAATGCAGGTCCATGGTTTTGTAACTGAGGGAAAATGGGAAGATGTCCTGCACTTCACATGAGGCTCTGTGACCTGTTGTAAACTTATTGCACAAGCTTTTATGGGTTGGAAAAGGGACTGGTCATTCCAGTTCTTCAGCTCCTTTGGGAGAAGTTATAAGTAGGAGGCATTCGAATCACCAATGTCAAATTCAGAATCAAAGCTTTATCAAGTTTCATCAATTCACTTCACAGGCACTATTTGAAGTAAGAGCCATTGATCCCATCCTTAATACATGTATATGGCTTACAAATATAAGCAATAGGTGCTCTGCCTTCAGAACAACTGAAGAAGCAGCACTTCATATGCACTCACACTTGCTCACTTGCTCTTCCATTACATTAGTGACACTGTCTTCGTCACACACAAACTAGCGTATAATGCTGATTACAAACAAATGTGCTTATGGAAGGGTAATGGAAGTCTTTTCAGAATTGAAGTATCTTTTACTTTGTATTTGTTGTTATTTCCTTTTTTTTCATGTGTTCTAGGGGTTTGATAGTTCCTATGTGAAGTAAGGGATTCATGTCTTACACAGACTGAAGTTTTCTATCAGGCAGACTACTACTTCTATAAAAAGGCTTCTCTGAATGTTCATCAACATCACTGTGCCTCAGCTTGGGTCATGAGGTGATTCCAGTTCTGAGAGAAATACCTCTCTCTCCAGAGCAGCACAGCCCACAGCTGCTCTGTCAGCCTTTTGAGAAAGGTGTGGGAAGGGATACATCTGACCAACCTGGTTCCTAACAGAGACAGTGGCCTTCTTGGGAATCTGAATAAACTCCTACACTCCTGACCTGAACTACTGAATTACTGTTGTGACAAAAAAATTTGTTCATTCATTCTTTGCAGACATTGATGAGTGCTTGGTAAACAATGGTGGTTGTGACCATTTCTGCCGGAACACAGTTGGCAGCTTTGAGTGCAGCTGCCAGAAAGGCTACAAACTGCTCACAGATGAACGGACCTGCCAAGGTAACATTGCATTTATTTTACTGTTTGTATAATAAGGATGTTATTTTCAGGGGGGGGTGTTTGTTTTTTTAATTAGGTTGATTGTTTTACAGGCTTTAATCATCGCTTCATAGGAAATAAAGTTATAAAAGACCTACCAAATTTTCATTCTCTGAGGTGTTGTTGGAAGATCTTGTTTTGTTAATGGTTTTTTTCCCAGTGTTTTCAGTGGTAGAAATGCCAATGTCCTGCCAAAGTGCAAAAATCCGTGTGTATGTAGTGGAATAGCCTCAGGCAGAGCCTTATGTTCAACTCCTCCAGTTTGCTATGATCTTAATGGGACAGAGGCTTATCTTACTTCTACCATAGTTGTTTAGAGTACCTTAGTGGAATGGAGCATTTTCAACTTTTAAACTGAAAAGAAAAGGTCTCATTTGTAAGCTCACCTTTTCCTGATGGAATCTGCCTATGGAGGTGTTTGGGAAGAATTCATACGAAGTGTGTTTTTTTTACTGCTTGCTGTATGTGTCCTGATTTGTCCCGTCTTCTACAGCTAAAAGAGTGCATGCCCGTTTCCAACTTCAGTACTGACCACGTGCCTTTGGAGAATTTACATTTGAAGGATTTGAGTTCTGTAACTTTACTCTTTAAAAGCCTTCTAAAAAAGGCATGAAAGATGAGCATGCATCAGTGGAGAGGGCAGAGGAAGGAGAACATACTTATTTAATTGCAGTTTTGGCAGAAGTTTTTGACGCCAGAGTTGGGAATCAATACGGACGATCAGTATGGTCTAAGTATTGTTCAGTTCAATTAAGGAACCTCTACAGCTTATACAGACACACAGACTGACAGAGCATAGTTGGCATAGCTTCTTTGGTTCCCCACAGTTGTCCACACATCCTACTGTTATACATTATTGGTTAAACTACTAATATCACGCAAAGTTGTTGATCAACATCTGCATCCTGTTATTCCAAGATCATTCTCTGTGTTTACAGCTAGCAGTACTTTGTTTTAGTTACAGGCTGCCAGCACAGCACTGTTTTGCTAAACTGCAAGTTACTTCTACACTTCTGCTAAGCATGGCCTACCACTGTATCAAGCTCTAAGCTTATATTACCAGATTGCTCACACTACTTATTGCTATGATTGCCACAGAAGTTGCCTTCTCATTAATACATATTTATTTGCATGGGTTTTGAACACGTAAGAGTCATGAAGTCTAAACCAGCATTAGTATTTTAGAGCTTCTTCATTCATCAACAAAAGAGAAACCAAGGTCTGAATATGCATATATGTATTTCTTTTAATTTCCATTGCATCTCATTGGTACTTCTGTCAACTGAAAAGCCTGTTCCACCCTGATTGCACTGTCTCCTTTGCCTCTAATCACACAAGTTTGGTAAAAATGGAGGACAGGATGGGAAAATCTGAGAGTGGCATAGTTAGTGCCTCATGACTAGGCAGAAATAACATGGCAGGATAATGTCAGACAAGGGTATGATGTCAGGTTTTGATGTACCTGATAAAAATAGGGACAAAATGTTAAATGTTTTCTTTATGATGTATTTAGAGACAGGTAGGAATTCTTCCTGGTTCATTAATGTCATATGTCATAACACACTCTCACTGTGGTATCAGGTGGAGGTTTTGCCACTGAAATAATTGTAATTACTGAGAAGGGCTATGAGGATGATCAGAGGGCTGGAGCACCTCTGCTTTGGAGACAGACTGAGAGAGTTGGGGCTGTTCAGTCTGGAGAAGAAAAGGCTCTGAGGAGACCTTATTGTGGCCTTCCAGTATCTAAAGGGGGCCTACAAGAAAGCTGGGGAGGGACTTTTTAGGGTGGCAGGTAATTATAGGACTAGGGGGAATGGAGAAATGGGTAGATTCAGATTAGATGTTAGAAAGTTCTTCACCGTGTGGGTGGTGAGACACTGGAACAAGTTGCCCAGGAACGTAGTAGAAGCCCCATACCTGGAGGTTTTTCAGGCCAGGCTGGATGTGACTCTGAGCAACCTGATCTAGTGTGAGGTGTCCCTGCCTATGGCAGCAGGGGTGGAACTAGCTGATCTTTGAGGTCCCTTCCAACCCTGACAATTCTATGATTCTGTGACTGTGAAAAACTCAAGAGAAAAGGGAAGCCCTGCGTTCTTGTTAGGCAAGAGCTGGTTCAAAATGGTTTTGTTGGTTATGCAGAGACTTAGCAATAGGCTGCAAAAGCTACCTGTAAATAATCAGACATCTGTCATGCTAATGGGAAACTAGAAGCAGCTCTGTGAATGTTGTTCAGCTGAGTCTTGTCTCTTCGTGTGCCTGGGTAACTGAATGAACAAATCACATGCAAAATTCATTTGTCTTCAGCAATTCTGAAGCTTGCTGCTTGTTTGGTGCCAGCAGGTAGCCACCCTGCATGTAGAGTGTTTGTGTAAGCAGTCCTCACATTTGTAAAGGGCATCACGATTTTCTTCATTTGCCTGTTTACAGCTATACTATTTTTAGCCCTGGCTGCAAAGAAAACCATTGTCAATCACAGACTATGTCTGCCAGGGAGTGGTTCTCACACTGTGGCTTCTTGTTAGACAAGGAGAATGTAGGGGTTTCCTTTCCCCTCCCTTGCATTCCAGCAATTTTAAAGACAACTTATTTGTAATGCAGACTGTAAAGAAACATTGGTGCCCTGCCTGGGATACTGTGGAGATTCATACTGTTGCCCCAGCATCTCTCTTTTCTCTCAAGCTTAAAAATAGGGTTGTTTTTTTTCTCCTTTGATGGTGAGATCACTATATTACAAAACCAAACATATCTATTGTGTTTTATTTTAACAGAAACCTTAAGTCTTAGGTATTGCAAATCCTTTCATAGAGGAAGAAATGGTTGGATCTGTTTGCATAAAGCTAGCAGAAGTGTTCTACATCTCCTTTGAGCGTGTGATACAAATAAGATAGCTGTATCTATGGGAAGGAGTGCTTGTGTTTGTAACCTTTGTGGCAGTTAAAAGCAGGACACCGAGGCAAGATTATTTTTAGAGCTACATCAGCAGCAAAGCAGCAAGCAGGACTGTTTAAAGCAGCAATTAATGTGTGTAAGCACAGACATAATTACCTTAATCCTCAGCCAATGTGGGTTTTAAAATCAGTTAACTTAATTGCTTATTATGTTTCCTCTTGTTGTGCAGTCATCTTGAAAAAAAAAATCAGTAATAACAGTGTCTCTGCTCTACTCAAGCTTCATCAAGCACTCAGAATAATGTGTGAAATTCTATGATAAGTCATTTTCTCTTCCTGCTGTAGGGATTGCCTTTTGGAAAGCGAGACAAGGAGACACAGTACATACATTGGTCATTACTCTCTCCATGCACTGGTAGAGTTGGAAAGATTGGTGGGGGCGAAGTGGGGTTTAGTGGAAACATCCAGTGATCAGCATGTAATACTTTGACTTGCCAAATCCACACTCCCACCCTTTGCCTTTCTGCACCTCTGTCCAAAACAGAGCCAAATCCTCTTTCAGTGAGGAATTTAAACTTTTGCAGCGGGTAGTTCAAGGCATTACAACCTTCTGGTCCACTTACAGCCTCCAAAGCAGACTTAAGCAGGGGTCAGTGATTACTAGATCTCACAGACATGATGTTTAGTCAGAATTCAGTCTGCCCAAGTAGCTGTTTCACCAACCATTTGAATTGATCCAGCTGCTGCCAAAAGAGATGATTGTCCACCAGGCAAAAGTATCTCTGGGGCATGTAAAATACCTGCACATGAGCCATCTGGAATTTTCAGGACTTTCTAAGGCCGTGTGTTCACATACAGTAGGTGACAGAATTTTTTATTTGCTTTGATGCATTGCCTGTTTGGCTGTTGGCTATTTTCCAACTGCCTTCCTACCAGATTTGAGATTAATGTGAGTGATTGACTCTTCTGTAACTAGGCACTGGAACGCAGGGCCTCATTGTCTAAGAGGGAACAGCCTCAAGCTACAACAGGGTAGGTTTAGACTGGCCTTTAGGAAAACTTTTATTCCCAGCAAGAGTGGTCAGGCACTGGAATGTGCTGCCCAGGGAGGTGGCTGAGTCGCCAAACCTGGATGTGTTTAAAGGTTGTTCAGATGTGGTGCTTGGGGATATGGTTTAGGGGTGAACTTTGTAAAGTAGGGTTATTGGTTGGACGTGCTGATCCTGAGGGCCTTTTCCAACCTGCATGTTTCTGTGATTCTGTGCAATGTTGGTAGTGCTGGTGTCAGTGATGCAAGTTTGTGCAACAGAAAACCCCAAAAGAGAATTTACCCCTCTGGGTCAACAAAGTATTGAATTTTCCCTGTAGGGATTTTTTGTGCATACATTTTTAATGCTAGAGAGCTGCCCAGCAGAAATCCAAGTACAGCTGATTTGAGGGAGCTTTCCCTCTTATTACAAGAGAAAGACATAACCACTATTTTGTGTGTTTCATATTCATGGAGTGGACCAACTGGAAGGAGTGGCTAGAGCCAAGGATAATGTGAGCAGATATTGACACAGTTTTCTTAGAATCATACAATGAGTTGGAAAGGACCTCCAAAAGTCACCTAGCCTAGCCTCCCTTCAGTGAGCAGGGATACATCAGGTTGCTCAGAGCCTTTTCAAGTCTGACCTTGAATATCTCCAGGAATGAGGCCCCAACTATCTCCCTGGGTAACCTGCTCCAGTGTTCCACAACCTCCATGGTAAAGAACTTGTTCCTGACATCCAATCCAAATCTACTCTAATTTAAATACATCGCTCCTCTTCCTATCAGTACAGGTCTGTGTAAACAGTCCTTCTCCAGCCTTCTTGTAGGCTCCCTTCAGGTACTGGAAGGCCACTCTTACTTCTTCCTGGAGCCTTCTCTTCTCAAGGCTTAACAACCCCAGCTCCTTCAGCCTGTCCTCATAGGAGAGTTGTTCCAGCCCCCAACCATTTTTGTTGCCCTTCTTCAGACCTATTTCATCAGGTCCATGTCCCTCCTGTGTTGGGGGCCCCATAGCCAGACACAATACTCCAGGTGAGGTCTCACCAGAGCAGAATAAAGTGGCAGAATCACCTCTCTTGGTCTGGTGGCCACACTGCTTTTGATGCAGCCTAGAATGCAATTGGTCTTCTGGGTTGCAAGTGCACACTGTTGGCTCATGTCCAGCTTCTCATCCACCAGCACCCCCAAGTCCCTTTCTGCAGGGCTGTTCTCAATTGTATTGATACATAGGATTGCCCTGATGTAAGTGCAGGACTTTACACTTTGCCTTACTGAACCTCATTAGATGCTCCTCAGCCAACCTCTCCATTCTGTCCATGTCCCTCTGGACAGCAGACTCATCAACCACACCACTCAGCTTGGTATCATCTGCAAACTTGCTGAGGGTGCAGTCAATCTTGTTGTCAATATCATTGATGAAGATAGTGAACAGCACCAGTCCCAATACAGACCCTTGAGGGACACTACTTGTCGCCTGTCTCCATCTGGACATTGAGTCATTCACCACTACCCTTTGGATGTGATCATCCAATCAATTTTGCATATTGCAGTGTTGATCTGCAAGCCACCTAAAACCTTGTCCAGCTCCAGTGTTTTGTTTCTCAAGGTGTCTCTGAGCAGACTTGCTAAGTGTAGCTTTCTGATATGATACAGGGATATACCTCCCAACTCCTGCCATCCAAAACTGATTTTTGCTTATGATCTGAAATAAGATTTGAGTCCAGGCTCAGGCCTCCTGTATTAACTCACTGCACCACAGAACCATAGTCCATGAAATCCTAAAATAATACAGTTAAATGAGAGACTGAGCTTTCTTTACTGCCATGTTGGTCTTCATTCCAGAGAATTTGATGTGATTAAGGCCTAGCTGACCCTATGACCAATCTGTTTATAGAAGGATGCTTTGTATATAATTGTCAGGGGAAGCTTGCTTGCTTTCCAGAATGAGAAAGAGAAAAATAGCACCTTGAAAAATACAGTAACCATCTATGATCTAAAGAGCCTACAACCCTGGTCTTGAAACACTGCCATAATTAACTGTATAATCCCCTCTCATAACATCCAGCTTTTCACATAATAATAGGCAATACATAGCAGTAGGCTTCCAAAGGCAAAACCTGAATCTCCCAGCATGGTATCTTCATTTTGAAAATGGGTATGAGTGAAGGATGAATCATACAGGAAAGCACAGATCCAGTGTGTTCGTGGGAATTATTTTTGGCCTAAAGAAACCCACGAAGATTAGCTGCAAAGATCTCACTGTGCTTTTCTGTATGGAACCACTGATGATAAATATGGCTGCACAGGACCAGTCTAATCCCAAATAAATCAGTGCATCCACACTGCCAGCACTGGATCACCAGGGACCAAACTGAAACAGGCCAAAGAGGTTTGCAGCCCTGAGTTACACGGCAGTGATCCACCATGCAACCAAGCATCCTGTCAAGCCTCGCCCTGAACACCCCAAGCGACAGCGACCCCACCACCTCCTCAGGCAGCCCATTCCAATGGGCAATCACTCCCTCTGTGTAAAACTTCCTCCTAACCTCCAGCCTAAACCACCACCACCCACATTTGATCCTCTAATGCAGTAAAGCAACTGGCCTTGTCCCAGTGATATAACCTCATGAAGGTAGATAGCTGAATCCATGTTTAAAGGTCAGCCCTAGAGTATCTGTTCCTCTCTCTTCTTGCATCATGAAAGCAGAAGACCAGGAGAATCCCATGTCACAGAATCACAGAATCACCAAGGTCGGAAGATGTCATTCTATTGTTAACAGTTTGTATTCCTCATTCAAGCTTTATGGAAGCTCCCTCAGAATGACCTCAAAGATCATCGAGTCCAACCTGTCACCACAGACCTCATGACTAGACCATGGCACCAAGTGCCACATCCAATCCCCTCTTGAACACCTCCAGGGACGGTGACTCCACCACCTCCCTGGGCAGCACATTCCAATGGCGAACGACTCGCTCGGTGAAGAACTTTCTCCTCACCTCCAGCCTAAACTTCCCCTGGCACAGCTTGAGACTGTGTCCTCCTGTTCTGGTGCTGGTTGCCTGGGAGAAGAGACCAACCCCTTCCTGGCTACAACCACCTTTCAGGTAGTTGTAGAGAGCAATGAGGTCTCCCCTGATCCTTCTCTACTCCAGGCTGAACAATCCCAGGTCCCTCAGCCTCTCCTCACAGGGCTGTGCTCAAGGCCTCTCCCCAGCCTTGTTGCCCTTCTCTGGACACATTCAAGTGTCTCAATGTCCTTCTTAAACTGAGGGGCCCAGAACTGGACACAGGACTCAAGGTGTGGCCTAACCAATGCAGAGTCCAGGGGCACAATGACCTCCCTGCTCCTGCTGGCCACACTATTCCTAATACAGGCCAGGATGCCACTGGCCTTCTTGGCCACCTTGGCACACTGCTGGCTCATGTTTAGGCGGCTGTCAATCAGCACCCCCAGGTCCCTTTCTGTTTAGCTGCTCTCCAGCCACTCTGACCCCAGCCTGTAGCTCTGCATGGGGTTTTTGTGGCCAAAGTGCATCAAGGAGAGTGATTTTAGTCTCAGTGCACTCATCCACATCAGACAGATGTGCTGTAAGATGCCAATAATAGAATCGTAGAATTGTTCCAGAGAAGACCTTCAAGGTCATCAAGTCCAACCACTCTGTTACTCTACCGAATCTCTTGCTAAACCATGTTCCTCAACATGATATCTCTGCCTCTTTTAAATGCTTCCAGGGTTTGTGATTCAACCTCCTCCCTGGGGAGCCTCTTCTAGTGTTTGAGAACCCTTTCAGTCAAGAATTTTCTTCTAATATCAAATCTAAACCTCCCATGATACAACCTGAGGCTGTTTTCTCTCCTATAATCTATGATTGTTGAGAAGAGACTGACCCCCATCTTGCTCCAACCTCTTGTCACGGAGTTGTAGAGAGCAAGTTTTCCTCTCAGTCTCCTTTTCTGCAGACTAAGCAATCCCAGTCCCTTCAGCCACTCCTCATCAGACCTGTTCTCCAGACCCTTCTGCAGCTTCATTGTCCTTCTCTGGACTGACTGCAGAACATGAATGCCTTTCCTGCAGTGTGGGCCCCAAACCAAGCACAGTACTTGATACAGGCTGATTTTCAGTCAGCCCAGCAGAGTCTGGCCCAGTATGTTTGTGTGCCGCTTGCTATATAAGCAGTGCTAGGTCAGTTGCCAGCTTAGCTCAAGGATCAGTGGTAGTCGGTGGTACGCTGGAGGAGATATTGGGAGCTGCTTGTGGAAATCAGACTAGCTCACAGAAAGAGAACTCAAAATGATTTCCCTGTCACTGTTGATGTTCATTCCCTATGCAGATTTTCTCTGAGGCGTTCTGTGTCACTGAGCCTTACAAAAATATTGTGTTTATGACAAGTACCATATTGCCTCTAGCACCAGGTTTAAAATATACTCCACAGGGAAGCCATGTTACATTGTCAATAAAAAGGATACTTATGAAATCCTTTCTCCTACATATGATGCTTAACTCTTGATGTCAGTGAGATTATGAATAGTGGTACAGTCTGCCTCTGTGAGAAACAAAGTGTTGCAAGATCACACCCAGAAACAATAAATGCCCCAGGCATGAAGCAAAACCAGCTCTAGCCAGTAGAAGTTTGATTGCCAAGTGATAGTATCTCCCATGTTGGTTGTAGCAATTAAGTCTGCTGAAACATGAAAACAAATACATCCTCCCCACCTCCCTCCAATTCTTCTCTCTGCAGCACATTGTTATCATAAGTTAAAGGTGAATTTTCTTTGGTTGCTGCTCCTTGCAAGGAATATTAAACCTCACAATCTAGGCTTTAAATCACTTTCTAATGGGATGAGACCTGATGTGGGGAGGGCAGATGGAACAGATTATTTATTCCACCTCTGTTTTCCCATGCAGCTTCTGACACAGGCTACTGTTGGAAGCAAAATACTAGATTAGTTTGACCTCGGGTCTTATTCAGAGTGGTAGCTCTTCCTTTGTTGAACTCTATAAAGTATACTGCTATCAAATTGCTTTTTACAGCTTGCTCTGGCTCCCACCCCTTGATGATGTGTGTGGGAAGCCAAGCAAAACGTTCCATTAGTGTTTAGAAAGAGAATTTGAGATGTATTTTTCGGTTGATGCTGTCAGATTTATTATGTGTATCATGTAGCAATTATTTCACTGGCCTCGAATCATGTTATGTATTAATGAATTTCCAGGATGTGAGTCAGGCGTGGAATAGTCTGAGCAGGAAGGTAGCATTCTTTCAAACAATAATCTGTTGATAAATAGTGCTGAAAGCTGTAATTCAATGGGAATTGTTTTTAAAAAGAACCAGAGGAAGACTATATGTATAGATATTCTCCACTGCTGCAGTGGTGCACATTGAAATAATGCCATCCTGCTGCACTCAATCACAGTCTCAAGCTGCGCCAGGGGAGGTTTAGGTTGGATGTTAAGAAGTTCTCCACAGAGAGAGTGATTGCCCATTGGAATGGGCTGCCTGGGGAGGTGGTGGAGTCACCATCACTGGAGGTGTTCAGGAGGAGACTTGATGGGGTGCTTGGTGCCATGGGTTAGTTGTTTAGGTGGTGTTGGATTGGTTGATGGGTTGGACGCGATGATCTTGAAGGTCTCTTCCAATCTGGTTTATTCTATTCTATTCTATGTATTTCATAAGACTAATTAAGGTTAGATACCCTTTACACTAAGTGTTCTGCACAGCTGCAATAAGCTGACAACTCTCTCCCAAATGTTCAGAAGAGTTTCATTGTCTCATGCTTGCATCTACCCTTCTGGGCTTGAAAAAAGTGCCCTGTTTTGTTTATGTGTTTCTGATTAAACCAAAGCCTAAGCTATTGAAGCAAAGGGGTGATACCTTTTTTTCCAGTAGCCATGTTAGAAATTGCTGCTACCTGTTTTGATAACTTAGAGATCAAACCTTAGTTAGGACAGGTGAGATGAAAACAAACCTCTGAGCTGAAATATTAAAAGGCAGTGGAATGAAGGAGTATCTTCTGGGGGGTTACTGGATGGAGGGGGTTTTATGCATACCTGTAAAACATTTCTGTCCATGTTTTTGGATGAATACTTGCTGTTTCTCAGCTCCATGGAGGCTAGCCTTTCTGGGCAGTTTTGAAGCAAGCCTTTGATGGAGAGCCAGAGAACATCAATGCTTGTGTATATCCAGTGGCCACTGACTTCAGCAACAGCTTGATGTAATCTGGGAATGCACAGTCAGGTCCACGGGAGGTGAAGTGCTGCATTTTGCTTTTCAGTTGAAAACTGAAACTGTGTTGTTGAACTTGTTCTTTCAGCACCATTAAATAATACTAGGCACATATTCACCCAAACTAGTCCCTTGTTCCTTCAAGAGGTCTCACTAGCAGCTCCTAGTAAAGGGTGATTGAGACAAACATCTTAGCACCAGAACAGTTTCCTCTCTTCAGAAATACATCTAACAATCAAATTTATTTCAGGCTTGAGGGAATATTCCTTGCTTAATCCTGTCACAGCAGGCTGTTAAGCTGCTCTTACAGAGTCGCTGTGTAAATAATGGCTTGAGCAGAATGCAGACTACTAAACATGTTTATGTTTCTCAGGAAAAAAATAAACTTGCCTGAGGTTTCTTTTAATGTACTTTTACTCTTGATATATGCTTCTCCTACCCCAAGCGCTTGAAGGAGCAGCACAGTTTATTGCCATAATAGCATTAGAGAAGTCAGCTTGCCTTTGCTGTGGGAAGTGATTGATTTTGGAAAAGGATGCATGCTTGCTTGGAAAGTCTTGGCAGTGTTTTGGTGAAAGTACTTAGTTTTCTTTAAAAATCTTGAGAAAGTAGTGACTTTAATTGCACTTTTAAATTGTCCTAGCAGAACAATGGTAAGAGGATAAATGCAGTAGGAACCAATGCTAATTGCCTCCTACTTGGTTCCTGTGATTAACAGAGGAACCTGGGAACAACAAAGCCCTTATGTAGTGGGGAAGGGTGGGATGGATGGAAAGGATGTAGGACAGGTAAGGATGGACCCAAGAACAAGAGTAATGTTGGAGAGCTCTACAGACAATGACACAATTTCAATCTCTGACTTCTTTATCACACAAATTAGTATTTTGCTGTTCTTGGTTTTATCTCTTTGACTTTGCATCACAGCAGATTCAGCTCTCAAAGCCTGAGGGACCCTTGTGTTTCTGCTAAGTGATTGTGTCCAGTTGTCACATAGAAATAGCCATGCAAGCAAGTTGGGTTAAGAGACTCTTTTAGTACCATAATTAAGTTTGTTTCAAATCCTTGTGTCCAAGACAGCCTGTATATAATGTGGGGAGGCTACGAAGCATCGTGAATGTCAGCAATCCTTTGGGGATGCCGGTCTGCCAAAGTGCTCACAGAGGACACTGAGAAGAGCTGTCAGCCAAGAATGACTCATCCTCAGTGCTACAGTTTTGTTGGTGCTAACATACATAACAGATGTGAGTTATGATAAATGCCATCTACTGTAGCTGCACTTTCATTCTCCAGCACTTGGCGGTGTAGTTTTCAGTCAGGCAAATTTATCACAGCTATGCTGGGCTTTACATAGAATACATAGAATACACCAGGTTGGAAGAGACAGTGTCACAGTAACTAACTAAGGTTGGAAGAGACCCCAAGGATCATCAAGTCCAACCTGTTCCAATAGACCTCACAACTAGACCATGGCACCAAGTGCCACGTCCAATCTCCCCTTGAACACCTCCAGGGACGGTGACTCCACCACCTCCCTGGGCAGCACATTCCAGTGATGAACGACTCGCTCAGTGAAGAACTTTCTCCTCACCTCGAGTCTAAACCTCCCCTGGCGCAGCTTGAGACTGTGTCCCCTTGTTCTGGTGCTGCTTGCCTGGGAGAAGAGACCAACCCCTTCCTGGCCACAACCACCTTTCAGGTAGTTGTAGAGGGCAATGAGGTCACCTCTGATCCTTCTCTTCTCCAGGCTAAACAACCCCAGCTCCCTCAGCCTCTCCTCACAGGGCTGTGCTCAAGGCCTCTCCCCAGCCTTGTTGCCCTTCTCTGGACACCTTCAAGTGTCTTGATGTCCTTCCTAAACTGAGGGGCCCAGAACTGGACACAGGACTCAAGGTGTGGCCTAACCAATGCAGAGTCCAGGGGCACAATGACCTCCCTGCTCCTGCTGGCCACACTATTCCTAATACAGGCCAGGATGCCATTGGCCCTCTTGGCCACCTGGGCACACTGCTGGCTCATGTTTAGGTGGCTGTCAATCATCACCCTCAGGTCCCTCTCTGTTTGGCAGCTCTCAGCCACTCTGACCCCAGTCTGTAGCTCTGCATGGGGTTGCTGTGGCCAAAGTGCAGCACCTGGCACTTGGACTTATTAAATGCCATCCCATTGGACTCTGCCCATCTGTCCAGTCGGTCAAGGTCCCTCTGCATAGCCTTTCCACCCTCTAACTGACTAACATCTGTTCCCAACTTGGTGTCATCTGCAAACTTGCTGATGACTGACTCAACCCCCTCATCCATATCATCAATGAAGATGTTAAAGAGGATGGGGCCCAGCACTGATCCCTGGGGGACGCCACTGGTGCCTGGCTGCCAGCTGGCTGTGGCACCATTCACCACCACTCTCTGGGCTCAGCCTCCAGCAAGTTCCTAACCCAGCTCAGAGTGCTGCTGTCCAAGCCATGAGCTGACAGCTTAGCCAGCAGTTTGCTGTGGGGGACGGTGTCAAAGGCCTTGCTGAAGTCCAGATAGACTACATCCACAGCCTGCCCCACATCCACCAGACAGGTCACCTGATCATAGAAGGAGATCAGGTTGGAGAGGCAGGAGCTGCCCTTCGTAAATCCATGTTGGCTGACCTTCAAGATCATCGTGTCCAACCCATCAACCAATCCAACACCACCTAAACAACTAACCCAAGGCACCAAGCACCCCATCAAGTCTCCTCCTGAACACCTCCAATGACGGCGACTCCACCACCTCGCCCAGCAGCCCATTTCTCTTATTTGCTCTCAGTGAAAGGTTGCAAATGTACTTAGACTTTCTTTGGCACATGCCCTTTCACCAAGCAGTGGACAGCAGTGAAGGGGAAAGGGACCTGGGGGTCCTAGTGGGTGGAAGGATGACCATGAACCAGCAATGTGTTCTTGTGGCCAAGAGGCCCAGTGCCATTCTGGGGTGTATTATTAGGGGTGTGGTCAGTAGGTCAAGAGAGATTCTCCTCCCCCTCTAATCTGCCCTGGTGAGGCCTCATCTGGAATATTGTGTCCAATTCTGGGCCCCTCAGATCGAGAAGGACCTCAGGGAACTGCTTGAAAGAGTCCAGCACAGAGCCACAAAAGTCATTAAGGAGTGGAACATCTTTCTTACAAGGAGAGGCTGAGGTTGCTGGGGCTCTTCATCTTAGAGAAGAGGAGGCTAAGGGGTGACCTCATTAATGTAATTGTGTAATGTAATTGTGTAAAGAGTGAGTGCCAAGAGAATGCAGCCAGGCTCTTCTTGGTGATGCCTAGTGACAGGGCAAGGAGCAGTAGGTGGAAGTTGAGGCATAGGAGGTTCCATGGAAACATGAGGAAAAATGTTTTCCCTGTGAAGGTGACAGAACACTGGAACAAGCTGCCCAGGGGGGTTGTGAGTCTCCTTGTCTGGAGATACTAAAAACTCACTCTAGGTGATGCTGCTGTGGCAGGGGGTTGGACTAGATGATCTTTCGAGGTGCCTTCTGACCCCTAACATTCTGTGAAGCAGTTCCAAGCCTTCCAAGAGTGGGTAGATTTTGTAGCTCTTAAGAAAAAGCTGTGATCTGACAAAATGCATAGGTCAACACACTGCCTATTGATTTTAAAAGTACTAGATTCTAAAAATGAACAATACTATTAAACAGCAATTTTGTTATACTATTAGCTTTGGTTGTATGTGGAGAACAGTAGTGCTTTACTCAGGTTCAGCTCCCCATAGTGCATTTTTACATCTTTTTTAAATCCTTTAGAAATCCTTTTTTAAAGTGTTATTCACAAGGATAACATCAAGGAGATAAAGTAAGATGAGAGAAACTGCCATGAGCTTACATGCTCAACAGAGAAAACCAGTAATGATTGGGGATCTTCCTTTCCAGAGGCCTTTATAGAGCATCTCCCTTGGCTCCATTTGTGTCCATCAGACCTTGGTCAGACTAACTAATTTTATGCCACAGTGCACAGTTATTAGAGGGCTTTTTCATGTTCCATAAGAGACCTAGCTAACTTTCTTACCTTCATGCCTTTCTTGGTTCTTTTTTAACTGCTCTGTTAGAAAGTATCTGCAGAGCTGTCTCTGGGGATTGGTGCATCTCCCTGCAAACCCTTTAGGGAGACTCCCCTAGCTGAGGATCCCTTCCCTCTCTCTGCCTCTTTCTACTCCAAGCAGTTTCTTCAGTTTCTACAGTTTCTTCTTTCTTGCTATGTGAATACTCAATCTGAGGCTGCCTGTACAGAGAGGATGTACAAAGGATGCCACACAGCCAGATGTATTAGGTGCCTTGGAGTGCAGGCTCACAGGATATGATCTGTCCTCAGGTGCAGCATAGATCTGTGCCCTCTCTGCAGCTCCAGAAGCTCACACATCCTGGCCACCAGTCATTAAATTGAACCTCAGGTTGACTTAAGGTTGTCTGTCATGAGAGGTTTAGATTAGATGTTAGGACAAATATCAGGTGCTCAAGATCGGAACAGGCTGCCCAGGGAGGTGGTGGAGTCATCATCCCTGGAGGTGTTCAAAAAACATGGCACTTCAGGACATGCTTTAGTGGTATGGTGGTGTTAGGTTGATGGTTGGAGTTGATCTCAGAGTTATTTTCCAGCTCTAATGATTCTATGATTCTATCATTTCACCAACTAAGGGAGAAGCCATGGCAGGGTTGGTTCAAATATGGTCAGAAGCATGAATGAGCATTAGGCTAGGAAGATTCTGAATGTGTTTCGCTCTATGTCTGCTAAACTGAAGTGTCTGCACAGAAGAAACAAGCTTACTGCATGAGGTATGAAATGTATTGCTGCCTGCCACTCAGCCTCAGGACCCAGCATTGTTGTTCTCATTCATCTCTCTGTTAGGATAGCTGACCAAATTCAGAACTGTTGGTCAGATCAGCATAGCTGAAGAAACAGAGGAAGAGGGAAGGACTTGGTACTTCTGAGGCCAGGCACTTTTTCCTCCTCAGCAGCTGCACGGATAAAAGCTGCCACTGCTCTTTTCCAGCTCTCCTTGCTGTACTGAGATGTTACAAGTAGGTTTGCACAACCATATTTAAAATATTAGAAGAAATTATCTGCCCAAATGAAATGCATCAAACAATTCTCTGCCATTATTCCCAGAGGGAGGGTGCTTCATAATGCTGCAGGGGAAAATGTTAGAAACCTCTTTCTTTGGCAAACAGCAGAGAAATAATATGTAATAATAATGGTGGTGATGATGTATTTTATTATTGAAATGTAAAAACCTTTGGACCAGAACTGGTCAAAGATACCCTCGAAGACCCCAAAGGTAGCAGCTAGCTTTTGCCTGGCTGAAATTGCCAAATGCAGCAGTTTTCATCCAAAACCATACATTTTCCCAGTCTCTCAGACAAAACATTTAGTGGTCCAAAAGCAAGAAAACAGTTCAAGGCTGACATATGAGGCAGAACAAAACCACAGTCACTGACATGGAGCAGAACTGGTTCTATAGTGCTAATGGGAAGAGGAATCTATGGTGGTCAGTTGACTTGACACAGACATTAAGGTAAACCAAGAGGAGACATTAAGATGTCATTCTACAGCCCCGTTTCTGCAGACTCTCAGGAGCCCCTGAGGGAAGCTTGTGCAAGGAATGAGTTTACAGACTGTGTGGAAGAATATTAAATACAGTGTTTTGGAAAGGAACGGAAAGAGGAAGGGAAAATTGATTTGTTGGTACACGAGATCACATAAAACTCTCTTGGAAGAGTTCCTAAAGAAAGGATTTTATTTACCCTCAGGAGGGAGCAAACAGTTTAGGCCTGCAATTTTATTGCCGAGTCTTGGTTCTTAACCTGCTGTCCTTCTACTTTTAAATCCCAGAGATAGCACAGTGGTTTCCATGAAGTGCACCTAGTCTCTTTTGATAAGGTCTGATAGTAGAGAGAAAGAAAATAAGCTGCCATTTGCCTTTAAAGACTTTTCCAAATGTACTGTTCTGTTCTTTCCAACAGCAGTTCCTTTTGCTGTAACTTCTAGGTAAACAGTGGGAAACCACTTGCTGCAGTTGTTGAATTTGCTGGGTTAAGAGTTGTCTCCTTGGTACACAGCATCAAAGAAGGAGCTGACTACTGCAGTTCCTGTAACTACTGAAAGGGCCACCAGGAGATTACTGTCTTCTTAGCTGTTCTGCTGGTGGGAATTAATAGAGCCAGCCAGTCCAAGGGCACTGCTTAGTTCCAATCCTGCTTTCTTGTGTACAACCCCAGGCTCAACAAAACAATATTTAATATATCAAGAGGCACCTGCCAGTTTCTGGAAGGATCACATATGTGTTACACTCTTCTAAGGGTACCTGCTCAGCCTTTACCAGATTTAGCAATTAGCAAGGATCATTCCTGTTTGACTAAATAAGTATGGTCATCTTACTGACATGAAATATTACACTATCAAAATTAACATCTTGTTTCTGTCCACACTACTAGGACTTGGAAGACACCATCCAACTTCTGGCATGTTTCAAAAGTGCAAGAACATATAAAGAGAGGATAGTCCTTAGAGCAAAATAAGAGTGTCTGAAATCATCTGACCACAGTGATCAACAACAGAGATAACTGTAGCTCCCTAAACTGCACTTGCACCAGAGCTGAAGAGCATTAATACTGCATTTAGTACTGTGTGAAATGCAGACGCAGCCTCCTTTAAGAGTGATAAGCAGTTTGAAAGCCTGAAGAATAGAGATATTGGGTAGAGATAGGCTAGGAGGAAGATGAAGGCAGTTTTTTTTCACAGTCTTAATATATGGAATGAACACCTGCAGACATAAAAGGATACTGAGGCTGTGAGGCAGAGCTAGGTAGATAATAACACTAATAATCAGCCGCAGATTGGAAGGGGTAGAATTCCCACACCAGGTGTTGCATACTGTGCTGGATTGAACAGGTGGAAACCATGACTTAGTTTCATCTTCCCGGGCATTTGGCTGTTTGGCAGAGCACTTTTTGCTTAGCCAACTTGGAAGAGCTGGCAGGCTTAAGGCCCATGGAGATCCTACTGCTGTTCAGGCTGCTACATATCTTGCAAGCAAGCGTCCAAACTTCAGTGTGTTTGAACCCAGAAGAATGTGCCCTGATGACTAAGGTCTGTGTTAAGCCCCTCTCATGCTAGGAAGTGTTGCCCTCTTGACCAGCAAGTACCTTCTGTGGATTGCAGAGCAAAAGCAAAATTTGTCCCAAATTCTTCCAGTGTGGGAATGTAACTGGAGGAACATCTGCATGACCTTAGTGCCAGTACAATTCCTCACTGATTGCCTTGGTTCCCATGCAGACTGAGATGTGGACCTGCTTGTAGCAATACTGTGTAAATCTATTGCTAGAGATAAGAGACAGCAATACTGTTTGGTGTAAGTGAATCAAGGGTACAATTAAATGCTTTTTGTGATCTGGGGAAACTAGATGAGCTCTCATTTGCTGCAAGTAAATGTCTATTCCTGAACTGAACCGTGGCAGCATGTATAAATAATGCATGGAACAGTGGTCTTATCTGCATCAGAGCAAGGAGCTATCAAAGATTCCACAGTGTTTGTCACTGGCTGCTGCTGTGTGCCTATTCCTGAAGCTGAGTAACAATCATTTCATTCTGTCCTGCTAAATCCCTGAAATGTCCCCTCTATGGGATGCTTACATAATAAGCCACAGCTTTCTAGTCATTTATTGCCACTGTCTCCAGTATATTTTTGTAGGTTTCTTTTGCATTTATATACATTTATTTGGTTTACTATCACTTTGGATGCTAAGAAAAAAATCACCTTTGATCAAAAGCACACTTCCTTGTGAGCACAATCCATTTCCTTCAGAACGCTTTCGTTCCCTGGTTACTGCATTACTTTTGGTCTTCGTTAATCGCGTAGTTAACTGGGAGCAACAGATCTGTGAGATAAAGAAATGCTCTGGTCCAAGTCAATATTAGTCCAGAATGCACAGTTTCCCACTTACATTTCTGAAATACAAGATGTGACTGTGCTGCTTAAGCACTTACATTCATATTAAAAGTAAAGCAATTAATGCCAGATCTCCTTTTTCTGCCAGTTATTAGTATGTTATCAACAGCTAGGTCTCAACAAGAAGTTGACTTGATTGCAAGACAGTAATGCAGTGGGAAGTCTCCAGGGGTGTGGGTTTCCAATTACCTGTAAAGGTTTGGGGGTTGGGTTTGGTTTGGTTTTCCAATCCTTTTTTATCAATCCTTTGTGTTAGCCTGCTCCAGAAGCACTCAGTGGGAAGGCAAAGTTGGTTTGTACATTGCTACATCTCTTTGTGCCTCCTTTTAGTTGGTTTTATTCTTGTAGACTTTGAAACATAAAGAGAAGTCATCTCTAAGCCATTCATTCTGGTCAGTGTTGGATGTTCATTAGAGAATTACATTCTCAGATGGAGGACGCATTTTTACTGTGACCAGGGGTAAGTCACTGTGGATCAGAAAACGTGAGATCTGGTGGAAACCTCATCATATGCCTGCTGTAGCAAAATAATACCCTTCCCAGTTCTGAATTGAAACCAGCATTTGTTGGATAACATAGCTCAAAACATGATTCCCTATGGTACAGCAGCCACTCAGATTAAGATATGTGGTTTCCCTAATGCCTGTCAAATATTGTTGGAAACCAGGCTGGCTGGGCTGTAAGGTGAACATTACATGGGTGGTATCAATTCCCTGCAGAAATCAGAGGGGAGTGAGAAAGACAGAAAGTAACATGCAGCCAAAATACATATGAAAAAGGATTAGTATTTATTTTTAAACCATCATGTAACAGTTCCTTAGAATTTCTGTGTATGTGTGCTTAATGAATGAGAAAAAGGAAAAGCTCCGTTTCTCAGCGGAGATGATGATTTGGAAGCTGAGATATATGAATGCAAAACATTCTGACTAGCTGTGAGTTTGGCTTGTGTGCATGATCGCTTCAGTGGAGTCCTCCACACCGAGTCCACGTTTGGTTTGGGGGTTAAAAATAAACCAAAAGCGTATAAGCTGGACAAAATGAAACTATTGTATTGTAGACTGTGGTAGTTTTAGGAGACTTTTGCATTGGGAGAATGTGGCCACATCAGAAGGTAACCCTACTGTGCTAATCAGTGACTTTGCTGTCCACAATGTCTTGGGACACCTGGGCCATTGCTTCCAGCCTGGGAGGCAAACACTGCTGAGACATGAATCTGAAAACCACAGATGCCTTGCTGTGTATGTTCTTCACAGCAGCCTGGGCAGCAGTTATGAGATATACAAATGTCTACATTCATTATGGCAGCATAGTTAAGCTAACTCGGAGAACTGAGATTGAATGGAATCGTGATTGTGATAGCACCTCAAAATATTAGTGTAATATTGTGACTATCTTTGTCTGAAGCTCTCAGGGTGTCATGTGTGACTTCTGCTGATGAAAGAATTGCTAGTAGAGCTAGATATTTCATTCCCTTTCAATTTTATTTTCTAAGTGAAAAGTATTTATTTCCTATTTTCCATTTGAAATAGTATATTTACATGTAATGTGTCTGTTTGGCATATATATGCAGTGATCTCGTGTACAGGTCATGTCTTGCCTCACTAAACACCCACAAACTAAATGTAAGACAGCTTCTTTGTTTACAGTGTCCAGAATCATTATAGCCTGCACTCCGTCCCAGATCACTGTTACAGCTTTTATTGATTGTCTTTGAGCCTCTCCTCTCTTGCTCTCCACAGCACAGCTCAAGTAGCACCATCAAATAAGGGTGATCTCCCCTTGCCATGTCTCTTTTCAGACCACATAAAAGTTACTTCAAGCAGCAAGACCCAGCTCTTATTCAAGTAGCGCATCTGGTCTGTGTTTTGGAGTGAGGTTCCCAGTTTGCTAAATTAACCTAGTTGCTTAATGTATGTCTCAGAAAAAAAAACCTGTCATGATGACCATTAATTTTCTCTAATTTCTTCACTTGTTAATAGCAACTAAGATAATATTAAGGAAGGAAGAAAGAGAGAGAGAACTCTATAATCATAGAATCATTAAGGTTGTAAAAGACCTCTAAGATCATCGAGTCCAAACACAGCCCAGCTACCATGACCACCAAACTATATCCTGAAGCACCACCTCTACACACTTCTTGAACACCTCCAGGGAGGGTGACTCCACCACCTCATGGGAAGCCTGTTCCAGTGCCTCACCACTCTCTCAGTAAAGATGTTTTTCCAATCTAAACCTCCCCCAGCACAGCTTAAATACATTCCTTCTTGTCTTCTTACTGGTTAATGGGAGAGGAGATCAACATCGGCCTCATTACAACCTCCTTTTGGGTATTTGTAGAGAGCAATAAGATCTACCTGTAGCCTTCTCTCCTCCAGACTAAACAAGCCCAGCTCCCTCAGCCTCTCCTCATACAACATGCCCTCCAAACCCCTCACCAGCCTCTTTGCTCTTCTCTGGACATGCTCCAGGACTTCAATGTCTTTCTTATACTGTGGCACCCAGGACTGAACATAGCACTCACGCTATGGCTTCACCAGGGCCAAGACCAGGGCCACAATGACTGCCCTACTCCTGCTGGACACTCAGGTTTGGATATAGGCCAGGGTACTGTTGCCTGCCTTGGCCACCTGGTGCACTGCTGGCTGATGTTCAGGTGGTCCAGCAGCACCCCCAGATCCTTTTCCAGCAGGCTGCTTTCCAGCTACCCTTCCCCGAGCCTGTAATGTTGCTTGGGGTTGTTGTGATGGAGCAGATTATCCTGGTGGCAATCACTGCACACCTGAAGGATGGCCAAGGGCTCAGGTCCAGCCAACATGGATTTAGGAAGGGCAGGTCCTGCCTCTCCAACCTGACCTCCTTCTATGATCAGGTGACCCATCTGGTGGACATGGGGAGGCCTGTGGATGTGGTCTGCCTGGACTTCAGCAAGGCCTTTGACACCGTCCCCCACAGCAAACTGCTGGCTAAGCTGTCAGCTCATGGCTTGGACAGCAGCACTCTGTGCTGGGTTAGGAACTGGCTGGAGGCTGAGCCCAGAGAGTGGTGGTGAATGGTGCCACAGCCAGCTGGCGGCCAGGCACCAGTGGTGTGCCCCAGGGATCAGTGCTGGGCCCCATGCTCTTTAACATCTTCATTGATGATCTGGATGAGGGGATTGAGTCAGTCATCAGCAAGTTTGCAGATGACACCAAGTTGGGAACGGATGTTAGTCAGTTAGAGGGTGGAAAGGCTCTGCAGAGGGACCTCGACCGACTGGACAGATGGGCAGAGTCCAACAGGATGGCATTCAACAAGTGCCAGGTGCTGCACTTTGGCCACGGCAACCCCATGCAGAGCTACAGGCTGGGGTCAGAGTGGCTGGAGAGCTGCCAAACAGAGAGGGACCTGGGGGTGCTGATTGACAGCTGCCTAAACATGAGCCAGCAGTGTGCCCAGGGGCCAAGAGGGCCAATGGCATCCTGGCCTGCATTAGGAATAGTGTGGCCAGCAGGAGCAGGGAAGTCATTGTGCCCCTGGACTCTGCACTGGTTAGGCCACACCTTGAGTCCTGTGTCCAGTTCTGGGCCCCTCAGTTTAAGAAGGGCATCGAGACACTTGAAGGTGTCCAGAGAAGGGCAACAAGGCTGGGGAGAGGCCTTGAGCACAGCCCTGTGAGGAGAGGCTGAGGGAGCTGGGGTTGTTTAGCCTGGAGAAGAGGAGGCTCAGGGGAGCTCTCATTGCTCTCTACAACTACCTGAAAGGTGGTTGTAGCCAGGAAGGGGTTGGTCTCTTCTCCCAGGCAACCAGCACCAGAACAAGAGGACACAGTCTCAAGCTGCACCAGGGGAAGTTTAGACTCGAGGTGAGGAGAAAGTTCTTCACTGAGAGTCATTCATCATTGGAATGTGCTGCCCAGGGAGGTGGTGGAGTCACCGTCCCTGGAGGTGTTCAAGAGGGGATTGGATGTGGCACTTGGTGCCATGGTCTAGTCATGAGGTCTGTGGAGACAGGTTGGACTTGATGATCCTTGGGGTCTCTTCCAACCCTAGTTATACTGTGATACTGTGATACTGTGACCAAAGTGCAGGACCCAGTACTTGGTCTAGTTAAAACTTATTCCATTGACCTCAGATCCTTGATCTAGCCTGCCCAGATATCTCTGCAGTGCCTTCCTGCCCTCAAGCAGATCAACACTCCTGCTCAATTTAGTGTTGTCTGCAAACTTGCTACAGGTGCCCTCAATCCCCTCATCCAAATCATTGATAAAGACATTAAACAGAAATGGCCCCAGTACCGAGCCTTGAGGGACACTGCTTTTGACTGGCCACCAAGTGGATTTATCTCTGTTTGCCATAACTATTTGGGCCTGGCCATCCAGCCAGTTTTTAACCTAGCAAAGAGTCCACCTGTCTATGCCACAGGCCTCAAGTTTCTCAAGGAGGATGCTGTGGGAGATGGTGTCAAGCGATTTACTCAAGTCCACATAGATAACGTCCCCAGCCTTTCCCTCATCCACATCACATGAGTGATTTGTGCTTGTCAAGAAGTCATAGGAGTTTCTGTATCAGTTTGTGGTCTTCAAAACATCTGTAAATGCAATGGCATTTACCAGCCTTACCAGCACAGACTCAGCACTGGGCTGGTCTCTCACAATGCTGATGTTTTGTGGAAGTGTCCTACATTACACTTTCATGTCCTGGAAGTGTCCTACATTACACTTTCATGTCCTAATCATGGGTTTCTTTTAATTACTCCAAAATCCATTCTAGAGATGAAAGACATGACAATCAGGAACACCGGAGACTGCTTTTGAGGACTGGGAGCCTCTCATTTTAGATTTGCTAGTAGCAATCCAACTGAGTTTCAGACTTAGCAAAAATCATTCCTGTGCGATGACTTCTTGGTGTGCTGCACTCTGCACCCACAACTGAGTCACTGGCCACATCATACAAACCACCAGACCAGCTCATGCTGCTGTGATTGGGAGTCTAGTGGCAGCTTCAGTGGAAAGAGCAAGGGCAACAAGGCTGGTGAGAGGCCTTGAGCACAAGCCATATGAGGAGAGGCTGAGGGAGCTGGGATTGTTTAGCCTGGAGAAGGCTCAGGGGTGACCTCATTGCCCTCTACAACTACCTGAAAGGTGGTTGTAGACAGGAGGGGGTTGGTCTCTTCTCCCAGGCAACCAGCACCAGAACAAGGGGACACAGTCTCAAGATGTGCCAGGGGAGGTTTAGACTCGAGGTGAGGAGAAAGTTCTTCACTGAGCGAGTCGTTCGTCATTGGGATGTGCTGCCCAGGGAGGTGGTGAAGTCGCCATCCCTGGAGGTGTTCAAGGGGAGCTTGGACGTGGCACTTGGTGCCATGGTCTAGTTGTGAGGTCTGTTGGGACAGGTTGGACTTGATGATCCTTGGGGTCTCTTCCAACCTTGGTTATACTGTGATACTGTGATACTGTGACTTGAATGAGCATGGAAGATGCTCCCTCAGATCATCTCTGAGATGCATCTATGGGAAGAAGTTTGATCTGTGGTAGCTCCCTTCCAGAGACTGATGGAACACTTTCCAGTACTAACACTCTGACACCCACTAACAGACATTACATTTAAAACAATAAGGATCATTTTGGGATTATTTAATGTGTGAAAGCATGAACAAAACAAAACAAAGTGTGATTGGAAAATCAACAATAAAATCCAAATGCTGGCTTGAAATCATAGGAACAGAGCCAAACAAATATTATCAGGCACAGCCTCCACTGGGAACAATTGCTTCCCTCAAAAACACAGGGAAATCCTGCCTTTTTGTTGCACCATTGAATGACCTCCCTGAGCTGAATCTCTTCTAGGCAAAAATAAAGGAGTGCTTCCTCTGTCGAAATACTCTATTTGGAGATGAGAATGCGGATTGCTAGAAGAGATGCTTGACTTTATTCAGCCTCAGATGATGTCTTGATGTCATGGAAACAGTGAGTGGAAGGAGAGCCCTCAGTAGCACAGGACATCATAAAGGGAGGGTCTCTAGAAAAGCCTTGTGCTGTCAGTGCGCACGTGAATCAGCGGTGGAGGTTGGAAGGGACCTCTGGAAGTCAGCTGTTCCAACTCCTGGACTTGGCACTTCCATGGCGTCGTCTGCTGTGGAGTGAAATCTTACTCTTAGAATTTATAACATTAGTGATCCTCAAGAAAACCTGACTCTGGCAGGAAACTACTCATGGAATCACAGAACAATAGAATGCCTCAAGTTGGAAGGGACCACAAGGATCATCCACTTCCAACTCCTCTGCCCTGGGCAGAGACACTGCCCTCTAGACGAGGCTGCTAAAAGCCTCACCCCGCCTGGTCTTAAACACTTTTGGGGATAAGGTGTCCACAACTTCTCTGGAAAACCCATTCCAGTGTCTCACCTCCCTCACAGTAAACTTCTTCCTAATGTCTAGCCTAAATCTACCCTGGGCTAGTTTAAAACTCTTGCCCCTCATCCTATTGCTACAATCCCTTCTAAGAAGTCCCTCTCCAGCTTTCCTGGAGGTCTGCTTCAGGCACTGGAAGGCTGCTGTAAGGTCTCCCCAGAGCCTTCTCCAGGCTGAACAGACCAAATTAACACCCTCAGCCTGTCCTTGTAGGAGAGGAGCTCCTTGTAGGAGAGGAGCTGATCATCTTTGTGGCCTTCCTCTGGACCCACTCCAACATAACCATGTCCTTCATGTGCTGGGGGCCCCAGAGATGGCCTCAGTACTCCAGGAGAGTTATGACAAGAGCAAAGCAGAGTGGCAGAATAGCCTTCTTCACCTGCTGGCCACACATCTTTTGATGCAGCCCAGGATATGGTTGGCTTTTTGGGCTGCAGGCACACATTGCTGGCTCATATTAAGCACCTCCTCAATCAGCACCAACAAGTCTTTCTCTGCAGGGCTGTTCTCAATCCACTCGTCACCCAGGCTGTATTTGTGCTTGGGATTGCCCCAGCCCAGGTGCAGGTCCTTGCACTTGGCCTTGTTGAACCTCATGAGGTTGGCATGGGCCCACCTCTCCAGCCTGTCAAGGTCCCTCTGGATGGCATCCCTTCCCTCCAGCATGTCAACCACACATCTGGGTGTCATCAGCAGACTTGCTGAGAGTGCACTCAGTCCCACTGTCCATGTCACTGACAAAGATGTTAAACAGCACTGGTCCCAGTACCAGTCCCTGAGGTACTCTGCTTGTCACAGGTCTCCATTAGGACATTAAGCCATTGATCACAACTCTTTAAGAGCTGCCACCTAGCCAATTCCTTATCCACTGAGTGATGCATCCATCAAATCCATGTCCTTCTAATTTAGAGGCAAGACTGTCATGCAGGACAGTTTTGAGTACTTCAGGAAAAGTTCAGGAAAATGATGTCATTTGCTTTTCCCTTATCCACTGATACTGTGATCATGAGAAGCCACCAAATCTGTCAGGCGGGATTTGGTGAAGCTATTTTGATTGCCACCAACCACCTTCTCATTTTCCATGTCCTCTAGCAGTCTTCAGGGTGACCTGCTCCATTATCTTGCCAGGCACTGAGGTGAGACTGAGTGGCCTGGAGTTCCCCAGCTCTTCTTTATATCTGTTTTTGAAAATGGGAATTATGTTTCCCTTTTCCCAGTCAGTGGGAACTTCATCAGACCACCATGACTCTTCAAATATGATGGAAAATGGCTTTGTAAGTTCATCTGCTAGTTCCCTCAGGACCCACAGATGGATCTTGTGAGGTTGCATGGACTTGTGCACCTTCAGGCTCATTAGATGGTCTCAGACTTGGTTCTCTTACAGTGGGCAGACCTTCATTCTCCCTCCCTGTCCTTGACTTCTCCACCTTGGATGGTGTGGTTAGAGCCCTTGACATCGAATACTGAGGCAAAAATGTCATTGAGTTTCTCAGCTTTCTCCATGTCCTGTGTGACCAGGTCTCTGGTTTCCTTCCAGAGAGGGCCCACATTTTCCCTATTCTTCCTTTTGTTACTGATACCCTTATAAAAACTTGCCTTGCTAACCCTGATGGCCCTGGGGCTTAGCTTTCCTAACCTGATCCCTGGCATATGGAACACTTCACAAACTTGTTCATCACCCTTGCACAGGGGCCATGCCAACATTCTCTGTGTCGTTCCAATTTTAGTGTAAGTGCTGCTGAAGCAAGCATCAGGTGTTACCAGAGATGAATGTAACCCTGGAAGCTTCCAATAGTTAAGCAGCGAAGGCTTCCTGTGATATGTTGAAGTCACACAACTGCACATGCTGATACCAGTGATCTGAGTTTTTCATATAATCCTAACTTGTTTCAGTTGGAAAATGCCATTAAGATGATTGAGTCCAACCATTATCTAACTCTACCAAGTCTGCTGTTAAACCATGTCCCTCAGCACCAGACCTCTGCCTCTTTTAAACACCTCCAGGGACAGTGACTCTACCAGTTCCTCAGGCAACCTACGCCAGTGTTTGAGAACCCTTTCAGTCAAGAAGTTTCTTCTAATACCCAATCTAAATCTCCCCTGGTGCAACCTGAGGCCATTTCATCTCATCCTAGGACTGGTTATTAGGGAGAAGAGATGGACCCCCCCTCACCACTACCTCCTTTTATAGAGAGCAGTGAGGTCTCCCCTCAGCCTTGTCTTCTCCAGACTAAACAAGCCCAGTTCCCTCAGCTGCTCACCATAAGCCCTGTTTTCCAGACCTTTCCCCAGTGTTGTTGCTCTTCTCTGGAACTGCTCTAGGACCTTCAGTGTCGTTCTTCTAGTGAGGGCCCCAAAAGTTAACCCAGTACTCCAGGTGTGGCCTTAATCAGGACCGAGTACAGGGGCACTAAATGACAGAATAGAAAAGGAAGTGTTTAATGTCCAGGAAGTTCACTAGCAATTCTGAAATGTTCTGAGACAGCTTGGACTCTCTGAATTCTTGCCAAAGGCAATTAGAATAGACATTTCAACCTCAAGTTCAAGTTTTCCACTTGCAGTCCCTCATGTCAGAACAGTTTAAAAACTTGACTGGAGTAACTTTAAATCATTTTAAGAGCACCTCAGACACAGAAGGGTAATTTCTCTGTATTTATTTTGTTATGTGGGAGAGGGGAAATTCAGAGCAACTCAATACAAAAATGTGTGGGTTGGAGTGTGTACTTGTGCTTGGTGGAGGAGTTGTCCCCAAAACTGAAAGGGAGATTATTTGTGCTCAGTTTCCTAGCTGTAACCTGCCACCTCTCTGCTTCTGTCATTTTGGCCTTCTTTTTGGTAGACAATGCTACCGGATTGTGTAGTGGTGTTTGCACAAAGGAGATAAGATTTAGACACCTACATCTGTTCCAAGTTGTGTGGTAAGCAGGATTTGAAACCCAGGGTTGTGGAGGTGAAACCAGGTGTAAGCCGCTGCCCTCAGTCTCTTCTGAGATACATCCGTATCACCAGTGTGGTGGGGAATAAGCATATCCTTTCAGGGGAAGTTGGAAGAAATACCATGGTGCACCTCAAAGGCATGAGGCCAACTTCAAAGATTCTGGGAGTTAGGGAATAGCAGCACCCAGAACAGAGATTTCAGAGGTATATATAAAAATAAAAAGGCATGAGAGAATTTCAGCATTCTGTATCACACCACCAGTTTCTTTTAGTGAAGAGTGTGTGGTGCATATTTCTCCCTTTTCTATGGCCAGTGCTGAATTCCTCAGGGCACTGGTGATTCTGCAGATGGGACACTGCAGAAAACTGGGGCCCTCAGGCAGTGCCTAGCCCTACCCTCCACAGGCTGTGAGACTGAGTGACGTGGTGCCATGCATGCAAAAATCTGTGCAGAGGCTTCCTGTGTTCAATCAGCCAAAGCAAGAAGCTAGCTTCAGCAAAGGCTGAATTTATAAGAACAGCAGCAGGAGATGGGATGAGGGATTTAGATGGCAAAAGAGCTTTTAATAGCTTTTGCATCATCATGCAAGCGTCTGTTTCAGTGTTTCTGCCAACCAGTGCAAGCAGTAGAAGTTTACGAGTGGCTGATATTACATGTGACAGAAATACATTTGTCTGTCCTGTGCCTGCTGCTTGGCAAGCAGATGACTGGTCATATTATAGAACAGAATAGAACAGAATAAACCAGGTTGGAAGAGACCTTCAGGATCATCGTGTCCAACCCATCAACCAATCCAACCCACCTGAACAACTAACCCATGGCACCAAGCACCCCAGCAAGTCTCCTCCTGAACACCTCCAATGATGGTGACTCCACCACCTCCCCAGGCAGCCCATTCCAATGGGCAATCACTCTCTCTGTGTAGAACTTCTTCCTAACCTCCAGCCTAAACCTGCCCTGGTGCAGCCTGAGACTGTGTCCTCTTGTTCTGGTGCTGGTTGCCTGGGAGAAGAGACCATCACCCATCTGTCGACAACCTCCCTTCAGGTAGTTGTAGAGAGTGATAAGGTCACCCCTGAGTCTCCTCCTCTTCTCCAGGCTAAGCAACCCCAGCTCCCTCAGTCTCTCTTCACAGGGCTGTGTTCCAAGCCCCTCACCAACTTTGTTGCTCTTCACTGGATTCATTCCAGCAAGTCAACCTCCTTCCTAAACTGAGGGGCCCAGAACTGGACACAGGACTCAAGGTGCAGCCTAACCAGTGCAGTGTACAGGGGCAGAATGACCTCCCTGCTCCTGCTGGCCACACTGTTCCTGATGCAGGCCAGGATGCCATTGGCCCTCTTGGCTGCCTGGGCACACTGCAGGCTCATGTTCAGCCTACCATCGACCAGCACCTCCAGTTCCCTCTCTGCCCGGCTGCTCTCAGCCACTCTGACCCCAGCCTGTAGCTCTGCATGGGGTTGCTGTGGCCAATGTGCAGAACCTGGCACTCGGATGTGTTCAATCTCTATGAGCCAGACCGTTGTTTCCACAGGCAAAGAGGGATTTGCATCCTTCTTAATGTGAAGAAAAACTAGCAAGGGCCTGAGCCACATTATGTACAAACCACCAAGGTGTGTGTGAAAGCAGTGCCACTGACTGCGCTAAGATCACTGCTGAGAAATAGGAAGTTATTGTCGAAAAGCAGCCTTCCAAGATGAGTCAGAGGCCAGAAAATGAGCTGCTTTGGTCAGTTTCCAGAGGTACCATATAGCAAACAAGATTACACTTGAATGAAACCACCTCGAATGATTTGGCTTCTGATGCATTGAAAATCCTTTTAAACTTCAACTGCAGCATTCATTCCCAAGTTATTTTACTCTGTGTATTTCATTAGAGAAGACTAAAGTGGTTTGACCTTTCTGTACATTCCAAAGATGTGTATTTCTGAGACTATAAAGGAAACTTTAGAAAGAAACTGCCTTCCAAATTCAAGCAATGATATTTTACTATGCTTGCAAAACTGCATTAAAATGAAATGAATGTAAGGAAAAGGTAAAATACCAACTGTCCTTTCTTTGTTGCTTGAGCACAAGTGATTGTGATGCACACATTAGAATAGAATAGAATAGAATAGAATAGAATAGAATAGACCAGGTTGGAAGAGACCTTCAAGATCATCGTGTCCAACCTATCATCCAACACCACCCAACCAACTGAAGCATGCAACCAAGCATCCTGTCAAGCCTCGTCCTGAACACCCCCAGCGACAGCGATCCCACCACCTCCTCGGGCAGCCCATTCCAGTGGGCAATCACTCTCTCTGTGTAAAACTTCCTCCTAACCTCCAGCCTAAACCTACCCTGGCGCAGCCTGAGACTGTGTCCTCTTGTTCTGGTACTGGTTGCCTGGGAGAAGAGACCAACCTCTGCCTCACTACAACCTCCCTTCAGGTAGTTGTAGACAGCAATAAGGTCACCCCTGAGTCTCCTTCTCTCCAGGCTAAGCAACCCCAGCTCCCTCAGCCTCTCCCCACAGGGCTGTGCTCCAAGCCCCTCACCAACCTTGTCGCCCTTCTCTGGACTCGTTCCAGCAAGTCAACCTCCTTCCTAAACTGAGGGCCCAGAACTGGACACAGGACTCAAGGTGTGGCCTAACCAGTGCAGTGTACAGGGGCAGAATGACCTCCCTGCTCCTGCTGGCCACACTGTTCCTGATGCAGGCCAGGATGCCATTGGCCCTCCTGGCTGCCTGGGCACTCTGCAGGCTCATGTTCAGCCTACCATCAACCAGCACCCCCAGGTCCCTCTCTGCCTGGCTGCTCTCAGCCACTCTGACCCCAGCCTGTAGCACTGCCTGGGGTTGCTGTGGCCAATGTGCAGAATCTGGCACTTGGATGTGTTCAATCTCATGCCCTTGGCCTCTGCCCATCTGTCCAGCCTGTCCAGGTCCCTCTGCAGAGCCTCTCTACCCTCCAGCAGATCAAGGCCAGGTAGCACAGCTTTTTGTTCATCTTGTGTATTCCCTGTCACACATTCACCTGATCAGTAGCTTTCCACATTGTGATGAATGTTTTGAAGCATTCAAACTTGGAGGCCATATAAAGCATAGCTGGCTATAGCAGTCTGAGTCTGTGCATAAATTCACACAGATTTTTGGGTTTGTCTAAACATACCCAAAATCTTAATTTTACCTTTCTCAGACTTAAGTATTTGTATTTCTAACAGCTGGCTGAGACCTGGAATATTTCATTAAACCTCAAAACTCTATAAATACTACTTGAATATAGGAATTGGGTAGCAGAGCTTTGCTTATTTGTGAACTTCCACATTTTTTCCAAGCACCTAAGTGTGTACAGTATGAAAGTCCAAGTTGTCCAAGTCCAGTGGTGTTGCTCAGACTATGTTCTTAATAAGCAACTGTAAAAGGTGTGGAAGCTATGAAAGAAAAACCATGCTGTTCATTTATAGGAATGCAAGTTTTGTTGGAATTACCACTCAAATAATGCTATTGTAGTAATTTCTCTCTCCTTTCTAACAGAAAAAATAAATATTGAAGAGAATTCTAGGAAAACCAATTGTCTAAGGCTAAAATTCAGTCAAAAGTGCTGTTATTTTGCACACATTGCTATGTAAAGTGTCTTTAATGTACTGCTTTTCAGTGACTGCTGTCACTTAAAGCTTTACATCACCCTGCTCGGCAAAGCCTTTGGGCTGTCTTTGAAACAACATGGATTGCTTTCTTCATCGGCTGCTGGATGGAAGAGGCCATGTAAATAAGGGTTTCACATTAGTCATCTGTGACAATTACAGGTGCCTGACTTTTTTAAGGAGAAGAGGCCAAATTTCCTTGAATTGGGTAGAATGCAGATTTTGGGCTAAGATTTACTGTGTCTTAGGTGCTGCCCATCCATTCCTGATACTGGCTTCTCAGGCAGTTTTCCTTATGCCTCTTGTCGCTGTGCAACTCTGCCTAGGCAGAGTGACTCCCTGTCCTGCTGAGCAAGGTGTCAGAGGAATGGTCAGTGAGAGAAGGAATTCCTTGATTCAACCCAAAACTTTTTCCGTTGTGCCGCTTAGCCCCTAAAACCTTAATGACCTCACAGCCCTGCAGCGGGAAAAGGTGATGAGAAGTTCAAGGTTGCCATCTACTGGTGAACACAGATAACAGGGTTTTCATGGGTTTGCTTCCTTTTTATCTCTTCCGACTTTTCTTCGTGTCCTTGCCTGCAAGTCCTTTCTTCGTAAGGCACTAGAATGAGACTGGTGTTTTATTCAGCTTTAACTGGGGTGATATTTGCTGATTTATTGATGACAAGATGTTACAACTGCATATGAAATTCCAGCCATTCAGTTGAACCACATTTTAATTTCTTCATGCTTTTTCTATGAATTCAGATATAGATGAGTGTTCCTTTGAAAGAACCTGTGACCACACCTGCATCAACTACCCTGGAAGCTTTGAGTGTCTCTGCTATAAAGGATACACCTTGTATGGACTGACACACTGTGGAGGTTTGGAAACTGAGTCTTGCTTACCTGTTTGCTTGTTTGCTATGTGAACTGTTTACTGAGCCACTAAATTTTTAGCTGCAGATTTTAGAACTGAAGAAGAAGATAAACCAATAAAGCTAAAATGCATGAGCTGAGTGTGACTAAAACCTCAGCATCACAATTTTGCTGAAACATTCCCAGGAGAAGAAAATCGATGAAAGATAATGGCCAGGCATTCGTGCAGTGGTGGCACAAAGCAGCCTCAGTGTAGGTGAGAAGCTTGCAGCTGTGACACTTGCATCCACTGCTGCACAGAGGCAGCTGTTCTCCCACAGTCATTGCAAAGCAGCCTCGTGGCTGGGGTTCATCACGCTGTAGAGAGTAAACTTCCTCACACAGCTTACAAGCACAGAGTAGCAATTGGTAATTACATTACACACAGGAGAGAGGTTAACCACAATTGTATTTACAGAAGGAAGCCTTCAAATTATGGGCAACAAAGAGAATAGGAGAAGGGTATCAGTTTTACAAGGTTTCACATTTTGGCTCAGATGTGAAATCACAGAATCGTAGAATTGCTCTGCTTGGAAGAGACCTTTCAGTCTATGTATTCCTAAATTGCTCCACACACTTAGCCAAAAATATATGGTTAAAGGCTCCTGTTGTTTACACTCCATTCAGTTTGTGCCATGCAAACTGATGTAGCAGAAACAGATGCTAGACCATCATTTTCATCCAAGTGCACCTGATGTCACCTGCTAATGATATCTCTACCTGGCTTGACTTTGGGAGAAAGGTGTAGGTGTGTGTATTAGTATCTCTTGTGTAGAGCAGGGTAAGTAACAAATGTACTCACTGTATAGTAGAGGCAGGCAGGAAAAGAAATAGGAGCCCTTCTAAGGAAAGAGTTTGGAAAAAGACTCTACAGGAAAATACTCAGTACTGAACTTGGGGCAAAAATCTAACCAAATCCAAATCTGCTTTTTTTCATACTGGGCAGATCCAAAATCACAGGTCTGAATCCAGACTTGTCCAGGCCCTGAGCTTTGCCACTCAGGTTTATCATTAGTTTTAGTCAGGTCCTGGAAATAAATTTTCTTGCCAGCATCCATGTAGCACTGAGCACAAGTCAAAGCTAGAGAAAAATAATGAGAACCTTGAAAAACATTTGGTGCAAGCTTGTCTCTTAATAGTGGCACTCTTAGATGCTTCACTGAGAAGGTCTTCAAACACTGGGATAGGCTCCCCAGGGAGATGGTTGAATCCCCATGCCTCGGTGTTTCAAAGAGACAGAGATGTTGTGCTGAGGGACATGGTTTAGCACCAAACTTGGCAGAGTTAGAGAATGGTTGGACTTGATGATCTTCAAGGTCTTTTCAAACCAAAACCATTCTAAGTATATAAATGCTGATTCCAAAGACTAAGAAGGTTATATTTCAGACTGACTAAATACTTTTTCTGATGTACCAAATGTTGAAAGAGTTTAAGAGGAACGTTGGTGATAACATACCCAGTAATTGCTTTGCCTTCTTTCATGTTTTTACCTTTCATTTATATTTCAGGAGCAGAACACTAAATAAACTGCACTTCACTTTCTAGATTCTATCAAATACATCGTTTTCTCCTTCATCAGAATCATAGAACAACTTTGTCTGGAAGAGCCTTAGAGATCATCTAATCCAACCTCCCTGCCATAGGCAGGGATGCCTCTCAACCAGACCAGATTACTCAAAGCCCCATCCAGCATGGCTTTCAACATCTTCATGGAGGGGCATCCACAGCCTCTCTGGATAATCCATTCCAGAGTCTTGCCACCCTCGTAGTGAAGAATTTCTTCCTAAGATCCAATCTAAACCTATTCTCCTGCAATTTAAATCCATTTCCCCTTGTCCTATAGGTGGACACTTGTAAAAAGTCCCTCTTCAGCCTTCCTGCAGGTTCCCTTCAGGTATTGGAAGGGAGTTAGAAGATCCTCTTCTCCAGGCTGAACAATCCAAATTCCATTAGCCTATCCTTATAGCAGGAGTGCTCTCTAAAACTAAACTCTGTGAATCACTATGGAGAATTAACCTCGTTGCTATGCAGAGGGAATCTAATCTCACAAATGTTGAGGACCTTCACAGTTTTCCATATAATGCAGTATACAGCATTGTCCAGGTGCTACAGAGACTTCCAGCATGTGTTGTATCTTCGTGAGTACTTTGAGAATGTCAGCATAACTAGTCCTGGCAAGTAAATTGTATCATATGCTTATATCCTTGAAAGAGTAGGAGCCATACGTGTGTCTAGAGAAAGATAAATGCAACACGCACCAAAACTGTTTGACCTGAGTATTGTCTGCCTTTATATCACAGTATCACAGTATCACTAAGGTTGGAAGAGACCTCAAAGATCATGGAGTCCAACCTGTCACCACAGACCTCATGACTAGACCATGGCACCAAGTGCCATGTCCAATCCCCTCTTGAACACCTCCAGGGACAGTGACTCCACCACCTCCCTGTGCAGCACATTCCAATGATGAATGACTCTCTCGGTGAAGAACTTTCTCCTCACCTCCAGCCTAAAGTTCCCCTGAAGTTTATATGTTTATATATGTTTATGTATGTTTACATAGACTTAAATATAAAGGAGATAATAGAAACAGACATCCTTATGCCTGTAATACCTCAATGTTCAGTATACATGTGCACACACGGTTAATACTCTCCCTAACTTGAATTCATTTGCAGATATCGATGAATGCAGCATCAGCAATGGCAGTTGTGACTATGGGTGTCTGAATACAATGGGGAGCTACGAGTGTGTCTGTCCACCTGGAAAGAAATTGCATTGGAACAAAAAGGACTGCATTGGTAAGTGTGGGAGGCTCAGAAGTGAGTGTAGTGATGCTCCTGTTCTCCAGGAGAGTTAAAAAGCCTGTAGCTTTGTCTGATGAATGTTGCATTTTAATGTGATGGATCAGATCACACCTGATTTTAGGGGGATTCGTGGGCTAGGGTATAAGTGCAGGCGGATTAGACAATGGGAATACGTTGGGGGTTATTTGCTTTGAACTTGTCGTCTCATTACTTTGTGTACTTTATACTTTTGTCCTTCATTTGTCCTTTGTCCATCTCTATGACCTTAGCTATAACTCCATTTCCCTCTAAAACTAAATTAGAATATTCAAAATATTGACTATTTCCAAGCAAAGTGTGACATTCAGGTTAATAGCTACATTCACAGTATCACACACCACTTTTCCAAGTTACCTCTAAAGTTATCCTTCTTAATACTGGCTTTGATAACAGTGGTAAGTGCAAAGAGCACAAATCCTGTGACCACTAAAATGACAGCACTTGCTGATAGTGCCACTTATTTCCTGGCAGATCTGAATTTCTGTATCCTTTAAGTAGAAGACTTTTTCTTCTGGGATCTTATGTAAAGCACAGCAAATCCTGGCCATGGCTACAGTCGTTCAAAGTGAGATTTTCATTCCATTTTCACATTTTTAATGGGAGTAACATACCTTAGGTCTTTCACAGTCAAATTGAGGTTGGGGGGGGGGGGGGAGGTGTCCTCTGGGTTTTAACCACAAATAACTTCTCATAGATACATTTGGGGCTGATGCTCAATACCTACCTGGGAGCGAGACAAAACCAAAACCTTGGTGGGGACCTTAAGGGAATCTCTGCATATATTGAGGAGAATGTTGCCTGAAGCAGAGAACACTCACTGGCCTCTTGGGAGATCATGCTGTTGTGGCATTTTTTCACTTACATGGATCCAGCAAAATGGAAAGCACTTTAGAACCAAGGTGGGCAGGTGAAGCTCCTAAGCTGGGTTTCAACCTTTGCCACTGACCTTCTTCACCACCACAACTAAGTTCTTAATTTTTCCTGCTTACCTTTTTGTGTACTACCTTCCCTGCTGTGTGCAGAGCTAAGTACTGTAGGAGTATGAAACAGTCAACTCTGCTTTTCTAGTTAACCTTGCCATGTACCACTTAGTCCTCCAGAAAGGAGTTTGTAAATTAACAGTAAGTTCTCACTGTAAATTAACAGTGAGAACTAAAAATTTTTGAGGTCTGCTGTATAGGCCATAGAAATCTTGTGCTATATTGCCTCTCAGCCTACTGAGAATTATGTTCTCATACTAAGAGACTGCATTGAAAATATTTTCCTAGTTTTTATCTTCATTGGGAGGGCCAATGGCATCTTGGCCTGTATCAGGAATGGCATGGCCAGCAGGAGCAGGGAGGTCATTCTGCCCCTGTACTCAGCGCTGGTTAGGCCACACCTTAAGTCCTGTGTCCAGTTCTGGGCCCCTCAGTTTAGGAAGGAGGTTGACTTGCTGGAACATGTCCAGAGAAGGGCAACAAAGCTGGGGAGGGGTTTGGAGCACAGCCCTATGAGGAGAGACTGAGGGAGCTGGGGTTGCTTAGCCTGGAGAAGAGGAGGCTCAGGGCAGACCTTATTGCTCTCTACAACTACCTGGAGGGAGGTTGTAGACAGGCAGAGGTTGGTCTCTTCTCCCAGGCAGCCAGTACCAGAACAAGAGGACACAGTCTCAGCCTGCACCAGGGGAGGTTTAGGCTGGATGTTAGGAATAAATTCTTCACAGAAAGAGAGATTGGCCATTGGAATGTGCTGCCTGGGGAGGTGGTGGAGTCACCATCACTGGAGGTGTTTAGGAAGAGACTGGATGGGGTGCTTGGTGCCATGGTTTATTTTATTAGACAGTGTCGGGTGACAGGTTGGACTCAATGATCTCAAAGGTCTCTTCCAACCAGGTTAATTCTATGCTGTTCTATTCTATTTGTAACACTCAGTTGGAAGATGGAAACCAGAGCACCCTTCTCTATTCACAGAATCACAGAATGATTTCAGTTGGAAAAGACCTTTAAGATCTTCGAGTCCAACCACTCCCTAATGACCAAGTCTAGCACTAAACCACATCCCTTACCACCACTGATGAACATCATTATATTTGATTAATATAATGAGGCTTTAAATGGATGTCATCTTCTTGCTTATCACCTGCCCTTATTACCAACATGATTTAGAGGGAACCGTGTTCTACAGTGCTACACAAGCACAAAAAAAAGGAGGACAATTATACTTACTGATCCTGAATGCCACATGTCTTGGAGACATTTGCCATATCAGTATCATCTTTTGCATAAGAATGGCATTGCACCAGTGTTGTCTCCTGTCTGAAGAAATAATTTCTTTAAAAATATTGCCCAAGCAATATAAAAAGCCCTTAGGGGGAGGTAAGTGAAGGATGATTATTCCCATATTTGAAATGTGAACATCAGGTGTCTTTAAGGGGCTTGTATATATTCACATTGAACCAGCAGTGAGACCAGGAACATGAACCAGCTGGTGTCTCCTTGGAACCTTTCCTCTGCCCTCAAGCCAAGACAGGCAGGGCTCATTCCAGATACCACATTTGAATTGTCCTGTGTCATCCCTTCAACTCCCATTAGAGCTTTATTGGGCTTTTCCCAAACCCTGGCAAACCCAAACCAGTGTGCTCTGATCTCCTCCTTACTTTGGTGTAGCTGTGGTGAGCTGAGAGGTAGGGAAAGTCACATTTGCAAGTAACACAGTCGGCTATGAGCAAAGCAAGAGTCAGCCAAGTCTATCTTACATGGTGAGCATATTTGAAAGAAGTAGCAAGGAGCAGTCAGAGAAAAAGCAAACAGAATCATTAAGGTTGGAAAAGACCCCTAACAGCACCAAGTCCAACCATCAGCCCAACACTACCATGCCCACTAAGCCATGTCCCAAAGTGCCAGGTCTACACAATTTTTAACACCTCCAGGCATGGTGACTCCACCACTTCCCTGGGCAGCCTGTTCCGACGCTTGACTGCTCTTTCAGTAAGAAATTTTTCCTATCCAATCTAAACCTTCCCTGGAAAAACTTGAGGCCATTTTCTCTTGTCCTATCACTGGATACTTGGGAGAAAAGACCAACACCCATCTCACTGCAACCTCCTCTTAGGTAGTTACAGGGGGCGAGAAGGTCTCCTCTCAGCATCCTATTCTGAAGAGCAAACAACCCCAAGCAACCTATTCTCCAGACCCTTCCCCAGCTTCATTGCCCTTCTGCGGACACACTCCAGGACATCAACGTCTTTATTGTAGTGAGAGCCTCAAAAGTGAACCCAGTACTGAAGGTGTGGCCTCACCAGTGCAGAATACAGTGGGACAATCACTTCCCTGGTCCTGAACAGGTGGTTTTACAGAGCTGAAGCGAGAACTGCTCTACAGGCACTCCTCTGGGCTTTAAGCGGCTGATGCAGCGTGGAATGTCTGTTTGAAGAGATGCCTCGTTGCTCTTGGCCAGCAGTCAGTGCAGAGTTAAATACCTCTGGAACATACCATTGTAGCAGTCATCTAAATAAACATGACTCCTGTGCATGGTATGGGAGCTGACCTGTCTTCCAAAAGGGAGGGGAGGCATCTCCGGTCACTGATTACTGTTGCTTCTGAGGTCAACATGTGCACACAGAACTGTGCTCATAGAAAGACACCTGCCTGCCAGAGTGCAGGATTGGACCAGAAGAGGCCTGAAGTGGAGGATGGGAGGGAAAGACTGATCTAGAATTTAGGTATGAAAATGTGCAGCAGTTTCATTTTGCAAATGCAGTCTTAAGATGAGGATCCTCTTTCCCCAATATGTGCCTATTCCAGAAATGCCTGGGCCTGTGGTTTTGCTTTGTTGCCTCTTCTGCCTTTTGTCGCCCCTGCATGCAAGTGGCTGCACAGGATTCAGGGTTGGGCAGTGTCTGATTATTTTATTTGGTTTTCATTTCTCTTTTTTTTTCCCTTTCTCTCCTCAGAGATGGTGAAATGTCTTCCAAATGCTAAACCAGCACCCAAGGCTCAGCTAGTATGTAGTAAGACGGGAGGCATAGAAAGCTGCTTCCTGTCGTGCCCATCTAATACTCTTTTTGTTCCAGGTTTGTATATGTCCTCCTCAGTCTAGAATGGCCCCTGATGATTTTTCTCTGCTAACACGTTCATGATTCTTGCATTCAGTTTTTGTTATGGACAGCTGTAAATGATCAAAACCATCATTACAAGTTAAACAGGGCCAGATACGCACATCACTAAATACAAGAGCTGAGAGGTCTGGCCCTTTGTTGTTTAATTTGAGGCGTTGCTTGTGAGCGTGGGAAAGTTCTAACACCAGAGAGACAAATCTGCCTTAAGCAGGATGGTGGGAAAGAACAAAAAAAAAACCCCAATAATTGAATTGGTAAGTCAAAAATGAGAGGAAAAAAATAACAGCTGATTTCAGTGAATTCCTGCTAGTTTTTAGTAGGGTGTTTTTCAGGTGGAGTCCCCTGTGCCTGTCCGGACACAATGCAGTTTGTCTCAGGAGGCTGTATGGCAGAAAGGATCTCTCAGTATTGGTTGCTACACTTGCAGAGTTTTTATCACCTCACTGCTGATAGCTGGGCTGAGTGTTATTTATAGAAATTCAGGCATTTCATCTGCCTCTCCTCCTTTTCATCTACAGCTGTTGCTTTTCATGTATGTTCTGGTTCTGACAGGATTATTTTCCACAAGTGTCTCTCTCTTCATGTTACTCCTGGCGTTAGATTTGGTAGAGCTGTATGCACTTTATTCTTAGTTTAGCAGAGATCCATGCACTTACCTAATTCACATGCAGCAATAGAGAGTTTTATCTGTGCAATATGTAAACCCTCTCACAGTTCTAAGTGTGTTATTTTTTGCTTCTGCCAATAAATTCTGACAGAGGTAGATTATTTTCACAGTATCACAGTATCACTAAGGTTGGAAGAGACCTCAAAGATCATCGAGTCCAACCTGTCACCACAGACCTCATGACTAGACCCTGGCACCAAGTGCCACATCCAATCCCCTCTTGAACACCTCCAGGGATGGTGACTCCACCACCTCCCTGGGCAGCACATTCCAGTGACGAACAACTCACTCGGTGAAGAACTTTCTCCTCACCTCGAGTCTAAACCTCCCCTGGCACAGCTTGAGACTGTGTCCCCTTGTTCTGGTGTTGCTTGCCTGGGAGAAGAGACCAACCCCTTCCTGGCTACAACCACCTTTCAGGTAGTTGTAGAGGGCAATGAGGTCACCCCTGAGCCTTCTCTTCTCCAGGCTAAACAACCCCAGCTCCCTCAGCCTCTCCTCACAGGGCTGTGCTCAAGGCCTCTCCCCAGCCTTGTTGCCCTTCTCTGGACACCTTCAAGTGTCTCGATGTCCTTCTTAAACTGTGGGGCCCAGAACTGGACACAGGACTCAAGGTGTGGCCTAACCAATGCAGAGTCCAGGGGCACAATGACTTCCCTGCTCCTGCTGGCCACACTATTCCTGATGCAGGCCAGGATGCCATTGGCCCTCTTGGCCACCTGGGCACACTGCTGGCTCATGTTTAGGCAGCTGAGGTAAATTATTTTGAAAGCACGTGGTTTATTTTTCAAATCATAGAATCACTTTGGTTGGAAACCACCTTTAAGGTCATTGAGTCCAACCATTATCTAACTTAATAAATTATAGAGATGATCAAAGTACAAGGACTCTGCCACAGACAAAACATTTTCTTCTTATGCACCATGGAATTATTTACAGCTAACCTCATGCCAAATTGTTTTAAGCAAACATTTCAGTTCTGGAATAAACAAAACCCAACTTGTAGTCAAGCACCAAATATTAATGCAGGGGGTGACGAGGGGAGCAGATGCTTTGTGAGGCTGTTGCCGCATGCTGACTCTGCATTCTGTCCCCTAGATTCGGAGAACAGCTACACGCTAAGCTGTGGCATTCCTGTCCAGCAAGGCAAGGCTCAGCAGAAACGCAATGCAACCCTGCCCAGCTGCACAGGTAGGTGCTCTCCTGGGCCTTGACATTTAGGAGGTAGGTGCTTGAGGTCCCCCAGACCATTTAGGAGCTGCAAAACATCCAACTCTAAAGTTCCACATGGCTGGAATTAAGGTAGCCTGTGTTTCATCATGCACCTCTTCTGCTTTCTGCATTCTCTCCATCAGAGCTGGAGTGTTCCTAATTGCCCACCAGTGTGCCTTCGTACTGGTAGGGCAGTATAGGAGCAGCGGAGGTTTGAGATACGTTCAGTAAGGACAATTCTTTAGAATAATTCACTTTCCATAGTCCAGCAAGACAAGGAGCATATCAAAATGGTATTTCTTCCCAGATTTGGAAGTGAGCTAGAGAGGTCCATCAAATAGCACACAAGCAGAAGGCTGTGGTGGGTTACAGCCTTCATCTGCAAAGCCCTTCCTTAGGAGCATGAATCCTCCTACTAGGGATTCCAGATAGCTTGTGAAACTTTTATGAGCACATCCCATGTTTCATTCCTCTTGTTCTGAGAAATGGCTGGGTTGTTTGTGCAGAGGAACTCCAAATGTATCTTAAAATTGATACTGAGCACAAAAAGAAAAGTTCAGCCCCAAATGGTTCGAGTTTGGCAAAATTAGAAGCAGCTGAAAGCGCATCCAGAAGTGGGAAGTGTCAGCCCACTTTGCATATCATTACCTGCTACTTCTCTCCAGTTTGTCAGTTCCCCAACCAAGTATTTCTTGGTTATTTGAAGTGCATTAGCAGGTACAGCACTGTGGAGTGCAGTAACATCAGCAGATGTGTCAGCCTGTGGCACAGGGGCAGGCTACCTCTGCAGTCCTGGTTCTGCAAAACCCTCCCAAGAGTACAGAGGCTCACGTTGTGGTGCTTACCTGCAACCACCCTCCACCTGCTCCAAGGCCCCACGGGCAGACTGGCAGGCAGTGGGTCAGTCGCAGACCTTTCCACCATGGGCTTTCTGAGGAAATCAGCCAGCAGCTACATTTTCTGAGCAGTGTAAGGCTGAATAACAGCTTTTAAAGTCACTCAGCATAACTAGCTGAAAAGTAAAGCTTGCAAGCCATAGACCACAGTCAAACACACACATTTCCTTTGGATGGTTTTCAACTGCCAATAACGGAACTGCACTACATTAATCTTATGCCTGGTTGACATCAGCAAGAGTAGAACTACAGCCAAGTATGATGGGAAGTCACAGAGCGTCACAGAAAAGAAAGTAGGAATGAACCTTTTTCATAGTAAGAGATAAATTCATCCAAATTCCAGCAAGATGTCCAGGCCTGCTGGAGCAGAAGTGTGTGTGCAGAGCATGTGCAGTGCCAGCAAATGCGATGATCTTGCTGGGCTCCAGAGTAGGCGCTTCCGCAGAAAAATGAACCGAGAGAAACGGGTCCTCTGGTACAAGCTGTGTCACTCTTGGGCTGTCTCTTTCCTGCGTCACAAGAATACTTTTGAATCTGTTTTGAGAAATAAGTTGTAGGCTTCATTTTGTCTGCATCCCAGTGACAGCTTTTTCACTGTGCATCAACAGATTCCCTGGCCCCTCCAATCAAGCAGAAGGCTCGATTCAAAATTAAAGACGCAAAGTGCCATTTACGACCTCGCAGCAAAGATAAAACGAAAGATTCTGGGAAGCAAGCTGGTTTGGGTATGTAAACATGTAAATAGCATTCTAAGTTTTTGTTTGTTTGCTTGCTTGTTTGCATATTTTGTTTTCACACTGCAGATGGTAAAGGAAGTAATGGTTTTCATATTTGGATCAGAATTTAAGTTCAGGCCAAGGTTCACACTCTAGCTGCACGGTGCCTTCGGTTTGGATCTAACAGTGCTGAAATGGGATCAGTTTCTCTGAAAACATCTTTGTTTATGAGCACATGAGTTAGGAACTAAGCCTATCCTTTTTCTGGCATTGCTAATGGCAGGAATATCCTGGGACAAAAAGCTGTGACCAGTTAAAGTTACATGAAACAACGTCAGTTGTGTTTCATTTAGCTGTCCCAGGTGAGATGTATTAAAAAACCCCAAAAGCTGTTACTTATTTACATTATGCTGGATCAGTGTCCTATTGCAGCAGCAAGGGCAACCCACACCTGAGAAGGTTACAACCAAAACCTGATGGTACAGAGCCTTAGATCTTTTATGAACTGTGTCCAGTTCTGGGCCTCTCAGTTTAGGAAGGAGGTTGACTTGCTGGAATGAGTCCAGAGAAGAGCAACAAAGTTGGTGAGGGGTTTGGAATACAGCCCTGTGAGGAGAGGCTGAGGGAGCTGGGGTGGCTTAGCCTGGAGAAGAGGAGACTCAGGGCTGACCTTATTGCTCTCTACAACTACCTGAAGGGAGGTTGTAGACAGACGGATGTTGGTCTCTTCTCCCAGGCAGCCAGCACCAGAACAAGAGGACACAGTCTCAGGCTGCGCCAGGGGAGGTTCAGGCTGGATGTTAGGAAGAAGTTCTATACAGAGAGAGTGATTGCCCATTGGAATGGGCTGCCTGGGGAGATGGTGGAGTCACCATCACTGGAGGTTTTCAGGAGAAGACTTGATGGGGTGCTTGGTGCCATGGGTTAGTTGTTTGGGCGGTGTTGGATTGGTTGATGGGTTGGACACGATGATCTTGAAGGTCTCTTCCAACCTGGTTTATTCTATGTATTCTATGAAGCTGGAATGAGTAGTTGGGAAAAAAATGTCAAGAAAATTTAGACTTAATTGCCAAAAATCTGAAATTTTGAAAATGTTTGTGTCAGGCTGAACCAAAGCAATCACATGTTTGAAAAACTTGATATGACTAAGTTTGGGGGGAGAAAGGGGGTTATTATTGCTACTTTTGAACATCTATTTTAAAGTTGTGGTGGTTTGGCCCTGGATGGGGGACAAATGCTCACCAAAGCTACTCAATCACTCCCCTTCTTAGATGGGCAGGGGAGAGGGGGAAATATAACAAAAGCCAGTAGTAAGGTAGAAGCAATTTATTAATGCTGAGCACAAGCAAAGGTCAAAGTCCTCAGGTGGAAGCAAAAGCAAAGAGAGTTGTTGTTCTCTACTGCCCAGCAGCAGGCAGTCCTTGGTCCTGGGAAACAGGGCTCTATGCCTAACTGTTGCTCCGAAGGACGGATGCCATGGACATATATCCCCCCACGTCCTTCTTGCACTTAGTTCTTACGTATAAGCTGACATCATATGGCATGGAATGCCCCTTTGGTCAGTTTGGGTCCCCTCCCAAGATCTTGTGCACACACACACACACACACACACACACCCCAGCGTACTCTTGGAGTGGAGAAACATTGCAAAAGCACAGTTCAGCAGTAGCCAAAACACTGCTGTGGTATCAACACCCAGCTACAGCACTGCAAAACACAGCCCTGGAAAGATGACACCCTGGGGAGAGTTATCTCCAGCTCAGCCAAACCAAGTACAAAAGTTGAACAAAATGAGATTTTAAAGGTGGAATGTATTTAACAGAAGGCCAACATTATTCTGGGGTGCATTAAGAAGTGTGGCCAGCAGGATGAGTGAGATTCTTCTTCGCCTCTACTCCGTGCTTGTGAGGCCACACCTGGAGGAGTGTGTCCAGTCTCTTACAAGCTGAGGATGAGAAACCTGATTAGCCTGGTGAAGAGTAGATTGAGAAAGAATCTCATCAGTGCTTATCAATACCAGAAGGGTGGAGTTTGAGAGGGTGGGAGCTGGGCTCTTTTCAGTGGTTCCCAGTGACAGGACAGGACACAGGAGGTTTCACTTAGAAGGAAAAAATTCTTTCCTTTGAGGGTGCCGCAGCACTAGACCAGGCTGCCCAGAGAGGCTATGGAGTCCCCTTCTCTGGAGACTTTTAAAACCCACTTGGACATAATCCTTTGCAACCTGCTTTGGGTGACTGTGCTTTAAGAGGGCAGCTTGGATCTCCAGAGGTCCTTTCCAACCCCCACGATTCTGTGATTCATGACATTTATTTCTCGTCCTCCATCCCCTCGATATCATGACTGGGATAAGTAAAGACTGCTTGGGTGTTATTGCTTAAAATACTTGGAGTTTGTTTAAATTTGTTACTAACCTGAAGTATTTTAGATTTTAATACACACTGCTGATGTAACAGCAACAGATTTTATTGTTTCTTAAAGCAATGTAGCAGCTTGCAGCAAATGTCTACTGATGATATATTTTCTGTTAGAAAAATGGCTTACCACTACTTTTGCTAGTGAGGGAGGAGTTGTATCACAGTATCACCAAGGTTGGAAGAGACCTTGAGGTTCATTGAGTCCAACCTGTCACCACAGACCTCATGACTAGACCATGGCACCAAGCACCACGTCCAGTCTCCTTGAACACCTCCAGGGATGGTGACTCCACCACCTCCCTGGGAAGCACATTCCAATGACGAACGACTCTCTCGGTGAAGAACTTTCTCCTCACCTCAAGCCTAAACTTTCCCTGGCACAGCTTGAGACTGTGTCCTCTTGTTCTGGTGCTGGTTGCCTGAGAGAAGAGACCAACCCCTTCCTGGCTACAACCACCTTTCAGGTAGTTGTAGAGGGCAATGAGGTCACCCCTGAGCCTCCTCTTCTCCAGGCTAAACAACCCCAGCTCCCTCAGCCTCTCCTCACAGGGCTGTGCTCAAGGCCTCTCCCCAGCCTCGTTGCCCTTCTCTGGACACCTTCAAGTGTCTCGATGTCCTTCTTAAACTGAGGGGCCCAGCACTGGACACAGGACTCAAGGTGCGGCAATGAACCCTGAACAGAGAGGAGTAAAAACAGCTGTCCTAAACACAATGCTAATGGTTTAAAGATTTTGTTTTTAAAATGAAGACTCCTACTTGAACTTTACCCTTCAATCTGGACATTTCTCTCTCTAATTTTCCAAGTATTGGCTTAAAACAAGTGTCAGTTGTTACGATGTTTACCTTGTCCTTACGTATTGTCTTCTAATAACAAGACTCAATTTTAAAGTCGCAGAAGTTGGGGAGGGAGTGGTCCATAGTTATCATGGGAATGTATTTCTTAGATGTATTTCCCTGTCCTTTGTTTGCTTTGCTTTCTGTTTGCTATGTCATCTGAACAGTGAGATTATATCATACAACCACACACTGAGAATTAAATTCTTTAGGTGACTGGAGTGCTATAGGTCCATTACCTATCACAACAGGATGTTTTTCACACAGATTTCTTTTACAAGGAGAGGATGCTTATGTGATTGTGTCCCTACAGATTGTGACCTTTAGCCTCAGCGATTACATACAGTTGATGAGGACATTCAGTTCCTCTAGCTTGTGATAGGATGAGAGAAAACAGCCTCAGCTTGCACCAGGAGAGGTTTAGGTTGGATATTAGGGGAAATTTCATCACCAAAATGATTGTCAAGCATTGGAATAGGCTACTCAGGGAGTGGTTGAGTCACCATCTCTGGAGACATTTGAAAGACATGCAGACATTTCAAACACTTCAAGATGCTTTAAAAGACATGGTGCTTGGGACGTGGATTAGTGGTGGAATTGGAAAACACTTGAGTCTTAAGGGTCTTTTCCAACTTAAATGATTTCCCTTCACATAAACCATTCCAGTATGTTCTTATAATCACCCAATCAAAGGCTATTAAAGCCTTTGATGTCTGCTGATTGTCATTGCTCCAAGAGATGGAAACTACCAGCTGGTAGTTTCTGGAGCCCAGGCCTGCCGTTCTCATGAATTCATGAGAACTGACTCTCTTGCTTTGTTTAACCATCAAACAAGTGTACATAATATTGATGGTCTGTAATGGGTTAACACAGAAGCAAGGGAAAACAACACAAAAAACCCTTCAGGTTGAGATAAAGAGTTGGAATAAAAAGCTTTACTGAGAAAATATGAGATCATACAATGCTCAGTTACCTTAGCCTATGTGCAGAAATATCACAGCAAAAAGCAAAAGCCAGTGAGCTAACCAACTCCCAACTCCCACCCTTCCCCATCCTGCCACCATCCCAGCAGAAGGACCCACACCCCAGACCTGGAAACCAAAAGCAGCAAATGGAACAGGAAACTTCTCAAGTTACAATCTGACCTACTAGCCCTATGTTACTTTGCTCCAGCCAGCACTCTCATTTTGAAGCTGGCATGGTGTGTATGAATAGCAGCAGGTTCAACTCAGCTGATGATGTGGCCTGAACTAATTTCTGCAAGTGTTCTCTAATCCTTCTGCAGCAAAGAGGCCATTAGAGACAGCACTGTGCAGTGCCATTGCATTTGTGTCTTCTGCAGTCACTAGAAAAATGAGGCAACCCAAAACCGTACAGAGAAGGGAGCATCCAACAGTGCGTGTGAAATGTTATGAAGCTTGTCACTTACTAGCCAGTCACTTGCTACTTTGCAACTTGATTTCTTTTCTCTGTTGCTCCTCTTTTGCAAAGGAGGTCAGTTCCCTTGTACAGACAACTGCCAGGTGACCTTTGTGAATCTCAAGTGTGACTCCTCTAAGAAAAAGCGCCGAGGCCGCAAGTCACCATCAAAAGAAGTATCCCATATCACTGCAGAGTTTGAAGTGGAGATGAAGTCAGAAGAAGTCTCAGGTTTGTGAAAGATCTGTTTGTGGAGACAAATCAGAATGCAGTTCCTCAGTGCATTGTTAGAATCTCTTCAATGCTATTTCATCAAGCTGCTATGCAAAGCATTTAGCACAGGCCTCATTCAAAAGCCTTTCAGATTTAATTGAATCAGGTGTGAATTTAAGCCAAAGGAACAAAGACTGAACCTGCAGCAAAATTCCTTTGAAGCCTTGAGTTAACTCAGGGACTTCAATTTAGTCTGATTTCTTCAAACAGCAGAAGTGACAAATGATGCACAGAGAATGTAAGGATGAGGTAGTTCTGCAGCAATGGCAATAAAAAACATCTTCCAAAATGTGAGTTGCTGAAACTACAATCTGAGAGTCAAACATTTTTATCACACATGTGGAAAATTTGTGGTTTTGTAACAAACTTCAGGAAGAAAAAGAATTGCTTCAAGTTATTCATGAGATGGAATATTGTGCTATAAAATCCAGCCAAAGAAAATGTGAGCTGAATTCTGTAGACACATCGGTTCTCAAAGGCAGGTTTCTTAACTGATTCAAATGGTGATAGAAAGCCCCTTTCTCTGTGTCACTCTAGTGTTTTGGTCAGGGAAGTGGGAATAATTCCTAATCAACCAAGTAAAGCATGGGCAGAAAAAATTCAGGAGCATTAGCAGCAGCAGACTGAACACACACCTGGGAGCAGAAGGCAGGGAGATTGATTCTGCAGCCCTCTCCCTGTGCTCTCAGTATAACCATATCTCTTAGTGCTGGAAATAAGCTGTTGTCTCGCAGTGTGTACTTCGGAGCAGTGAACCAGTTTTGATGGACCTCAGTGTTTTGTCTTGTCCCTTTAAGAGGCCTGCTTTCAAATACAGCAAGGTGCTTCTAAAATGAACATGGAGAAGAGAGTGAAGCAAACAGGTGTCATAGTGCGATGCAGGATGAGCTTTTTGTTAAGCATCTCTTTTAAACATTAATCTCAATTGCTTCTAGTTTTGTTATCATTTCCCATCTAGACACCTGTAACATTGACTGTGTTCGGAAAAGGATGGAGCAGAAGCTGCAAACTGCAATCAAAACCTTGAGGAAATCTATTAATAAACAGCAATTTTACATTCAGTTTTCTGGGACAGAATATGAAGTGGCTCAGAAGCCAGCTAAAGCTACTGAAGGGCATGAAGCTTGCAGTACAGGGCAAGTGCTGCAGGATGGAAAGTGTGGTAAGTTCCAACAATTCTATTCAGCTGTATCACCCAAAGCAAACAACCCAAAATTGACTCATCCCTGGGGAGACAGGCACAAGGCCTATGAGGCAGCAGACAATTTAGGTCAGTATTACTCAGCATGTGTGCATGGACAACTGACAGTCCATTAGAATTTAAAAGGGATTCAATGAAGGATTGCAGGAGAAGCAAGGCAGCATACATATGAATCCATTCCTATGCTGTCAGTTGGTGAGTATCAAGGCCTGCCCCTAGGCAATGTTTGCTATTTCCCAGTTGCTCCCAGAACCTTATGCAAACATAATTACAGTCCTGTAAATAATAACGTGGTGTTTGCCTAGATGCTGTGTGTTCAGTTTCGTATCACCTCTCTCTCTCCTCACTGCCAAATAATCCATGCCTCATGGGTATATTTACATTTAACACTCAAGAGGTCAAATGAAAAAAGAATGTGTAGAAATCTGTTTTAATGCCGTGTCAAACACCTAATTTCTTTCAGCCTTTTCTTGCCTTTACTGAGGGCAAGGTGCCAGCAGACACCTGTTCATGGCACTGCAAACTCCTAGGCACCAGGAGATTTACAAGCAAAATGTATCCTTAAGTGCAGATCTGGTAGGTGCCTCTAATGGGTTGGTGCAGAGGCTGTTACAGGCACAGTAATTTAGGAACTGCTTTGAAAGATTGTTATTATTAGTGTCTAGAAACCCTTACATTTTAGCCTACCTGTACCCATCAAAGACAAATGTTTAATGCAGTTATGTCCCCTGCTGCAGCAAGAAAATCACGGTTATTCCTATCTGTATTGAAAACACTTTCCAGTTGGGGTATTGGAGTGTCAGGAGACATAACAATTACATGGCATACATTGCCCTCAGAGAAACCCCTGCAACTGATCTCAGGAGACAGGCTTTTTGTAGTCATCTGCCATAAAACCAACATGTAAATGCACCTACAAATTCACCCCAAAATGTAAAATTTCACAGTATCACAGTCTCACAGTATAACTAAGGTTGGAAGAGACCCCAAGGATCATCAAGTCTAACCTGTCTCGACAGACCTCACAACTAGACCATGGCACCAAGTGCCACATCCAATCCCCTCTTGAGCACCTCCAGGGACGGTGACTCCACCACCTCCCTGGGCAGCACATTCCAATGACAACTGACTCACTCAGTGAAGAACTTTCTCCTCACCTCGAGTCTAAACCTCCCCTGGCGCAGCTTGAGACTGTGTCCCCTTGTTCTGGTGCTGGTTGCCTGGGAGAAGAGACCAACCCCCTCCTGTCTACAATTACCTTTCAGGTAGTTGTAGAGGGCAATGAGGTCACCCCTGATCCTTCTCTTCTCCACCTCAGTTCCTGTACGTTATGCACCACTGTTTCAATCAGAGTGCAAACTACTGGTTTAAGAACACATCATCAGCTTTACTAACACATGTAATAGTGCAATACTATGCCATTTAATAGCTTAAATAATAGAAGGACCTCGCCCTGATGTAAACTGGCCTAGCCTCTGGTGCAGATGGGCTTGCTTACATCAGGTCAGGCTCCTGGGCTAACATGCACAAAACATACACTACCACTGTAATGCTGGGGCCAAAGAGATCCATCTTCTCTAACTATTTGAGACAAAGGCAAATCATTTGATCAACATTAAAATGCCCTTTTCTTTCCTCAGTTCCCTGCAGCACGGGCACTTTTTATAGCGGAGAGCAAAAGCAGTGCATTCCTTGCTCACCGGGAACGTACCAGGACACGGAGGGTCAGCTTACCTGCGAGCCTTGCCCGAGTAACGACGGACAGGGAGTGGCGGGCGCCCGGAACGTGTCAGAATGTGGAGGCAAGTTTTACTTTGATTATAAAAGGACTAGTTGTTGCCACATAGCCTGTGAGACATGGAAGCTAAAAGAGAGGAGAACCTTCCACGCTTGTGTCTTGTAAAGGTAACAGAAGAAATCTCTGTCCACTTACAAGCAATAAGCAAAATATTTTGGCTTGTGCCGTCCACTGACATTGCTGACCTGCTACAGCAACGTGAGTTATGGTATGGAAAGGACCAAGCCAAGCAAAGCATTTTGCTCCAAGTCAGGTATGGAACATGAACATACCTCATCTTGTATGGATTCGCCAGGTATATTGTGAGCCAAAGAAGGGGTGGAGGGGTGGCCCTGTACATCAGGAAGGCTCTGGACACCATGGAACTAGAGATTAAGGATGACCAAGTTGAGTGCCTGTGGGTGAGAATTAGAGGGAAGGCCAACAAGACTGGCATCCTGGTTGGAGTCTGTTATAGACCACCCAACCAGGAGGAAGAAGTTGATGAATTATTTTATAGGCAGCTAGAGGCTGTCCCAAGATCACCAGACCTTGTTCTTATGGGCGACTTTAACCTGCCTGATACCGGCTGGGAACTCAACACAGCAGAGAGGAGACAGTCCAGGAGGTTCTTAGAGTGTATGGAGGATAGCTTCTTATCCCAGCTGCTGTGTGAGCCTACCAGGGGTAAGGCTCTGCTTGACCTCCTTTTTACAAGCAGAGAAGGGCTGGTGGGGATGTGGTGGTTGGAGGCTGTCTGGGGTCCAGTGACTGTGAGATAATTGAGTGTTCAGTATGCAGTCAAGCTAAGAGGGGCAGCAACAAAACCTCCACTCTGGACTTCCAGAGGGCAGACTTCAGGTTACTTAGGGAACTAACTCAGAAGGTACCTTGGGAAACAGCCTTTAAAAACAAAGGAGCCCAGGAGAGCTGGGCCTGCTTCAAGGAAGAACTCTTGAAGGTGCAGGAACAGGCTGTGCCAATGTGCCGGAAGATGAGCCCTGGGGCAGATGGCCTGGATGGGCAATGAGCTTCTGAAGGAACTAAGGGGAAAAAAGAGGGGGTACCATCTTTGAAAGGAAGAAGAGGTTACCCATGAAATGTTTAAGGATGTTGCTAGGTCATGTAGGGGGTAAAAATAAGAGAGGCAAAAGCCCATTTAGAGCTTAGACTGGCCTCTGCTGTGAAGGACAACAAAAAATCCTTCTATGAATACATAAATAGCAAGAGGAGGACAAGGACAACCTCCACTCCTTGGTGGACATGGAGGGGAACATAGTAACAAAGGATGAGGAAAAGGCAGAGGTACTTAACACCTGCTTTGCCTGAATTTTTAATAGGAATATAGGTTGTCTTCCAGACAGCTGGCCTGCAGAGCTGGCAGATGGAGTCAGGAAGCAGTGTAGTTCCCCTGTGTTCCAGGAAGAAGTAGGTAGAGACCTGCTCAGCCACTTGGATCCCCACAAGTCCATGGGACCGGATGGGATCCAACCTAGGGTGCTGAGAGAGCTGGCAGATGAGCTGGCCAAGCCACTCTCCATCATTTTTCAGCAGTCCTGGCTCACTGGAGAGGTCCCAGATGACTGAAACTGGCCAACATGATGCCCATCCACAAGAAGGGCCGGTTGGATGAGCCAGGGAATTCCAGACCTGTCAGCCTGACCTCAGTGCCAGGCAAGATTATGGAACAGGTCATCCTGAGTGCCATCACACAGCACTTACAGGATGGCCAAGGGCTCAGGCCCAGCCAGCATGGATTTAGGAAGGGCAGGTCCTGCCTGACCAACCTGATCTCCTTCTATGCTCAGGTGACTGCCTGGTGGATGTGGGGCAGGCTGTGGATGTGGTCTGCCTGGACTTCAGCAAGGCCTTTGACACCGTCCCCCACAGCAAACTCCTGGCCAAGCTGTCAGCCCATGGCTTGGATGGGAGCACACTGCAATGGGTTAGGAACTGGCTGGAGGCTGAGCCCAGAGAGTGGTGGTGAATGGTGCCACATCCAGCTGGCAGCCAGGCACCAGTGGTGTGCCCCAGGGATCAGTGCTGGGCCCCATCCCGTTCAATATCTTTATTGATGATTTGGACAAGGCAATTGAGTCCATCATCAGTAAAATTGTAGATGACACCAAGCTGGGGGCAGGAGTTGATCTGTTAGAGGGTAGGAGAGCTCTGCAGAGGGACCTGGACAGGCTGGACAGATGGGCAGAGTCCAAGGGCAGGAGATTGAACACATCCAAGTGCCGGGTTCTGCACATTGGCCACAACAACCCCATGCAGAGCTACAGGCTGGGGTCAGAGTGGCTGAAAGGGACCTGGGGGTGCTAGTTGATAGTAGGCTGAACATGAGCCTGCAGTGTGCCCAGGCAGTCAGGAGGGCCAAAGGCATCCTGGCCTGTATCAGGAATGGCATGGCCAGCAGGAGAAGGGAGGTCATTCTGCCCTGTGCTCAGCACTGGTTAAGGCCACACCTTGAGTCCTATGTCCAGTTCTGGGACCCTCAATTTATGAAAGATATTGAGACATTTGAATGTGTCCAGAGAAGGGCAACAAGGTTGGTGAGGGGCTTGGAGCACAAGCCCTATGAGGAGAGGCTGAGGGAGCTGGGGTTGCTTAACCTGGAGAGGAGGAGGCTCAGGGGAGACCTTATTGCTGTCTACAACTACCTGAAGGGAGGTTGTAGCCAGGTGAGGGTTGGTCTCTTCTCCCAGACAGCCAGCACCAGAACAAGAGGACACAGTCTCAAGCTGCAGCAGAGGAGGTTTAGGCTGGATGTCGGGAAGATATTCTTCACAGAAAGAGAGATTGGCCATTGGAGTGTGCTGCCCAGGAAGGTGGTGCAGTCACCATCACTGGAAATGTTTGAGAAGAGGCTGGATGGGGCTCTTGGTGCCATGGTTTGGTTGATTAGATGGTGTTGGGTGATAGGTTGGACTTGATGATCTTGAAGGTCTTTTCCAACCTGGTTAGTTCTATTCTAAAAGTATGGATTACTTTCAAGTGGTATTGGTGAGTTTAATGATGCTGCTGATTTAGTGTTTTGCATGAGCTGCAGTTTACTTGGGCCAACCAGCAGCAGTCATAATTCTGAGGTAGTTATGCTGCAGGGATCTGTAACCTAGACCCACAGCCACTGACTGCAAGTTTCAGCACTGCTTTTCACAGGTGATACAGCAGGTCTGATTCAGGTTCATTATATAGAAATTAGATTATAATGATGATAATACCTGGTTTCAGATGAGAGCTGTGCTTCTAACTGTAACTCAATCAAGATAAGGCCTTGATGCATAACTGCCAATTATTTTTCTAACCTTATTTCATTAGAGATTAGCCAAAGCTGGTCAATAACAGAGACATTCTTTGACTGTGAAGGAAATCTACCCTATCTGCAATGCAAGTTCTACCTTTAAAACTCATCCATGTCATTTGCATCAGTGCTGTCTTTAAGGATATCTGGAGTGAACACAATATGAATGTCACTTGACAAACTGCCACTTTTCCCCCATCCCCTGAATGAAGAACAACTGCAGTGCCTCCAGCCCAAACACATGGCAGATTTTGCTGATTTCATGGTAGCAAGGACCTCTCGCAGGAAAGTTCTCAAAATGCTTGCACATCTTTGTTATGTTGATTTCTATTTACCCAAAATCCAACAAGCATAGATTATCAAAATAAAATCTGAGTTTATAGAGGCTGACTACGGTGTACTGACAAAAGCAGCATAACTAGAAGTAAAAAGACTGGTTGGAATTATTCTTCTCACAACAACAGAGCAGATATGCCTCAAAATGTTTGTTGACATGTCACAACAGTCTGGTTTTCTGCTCAACTCTCCCCATTCCTCTTTCTCCAAAAATGGCAGGAGAGAATATGTTTGGGGCTTCATAGAACTCCCTGTCAACTATTCTCTCAAACTTGGGAAGTCTCTGTAAAACGTGTCAGCATATGTGATGAAATGGTGCATTTTGATGAGCATGGCTTTTGTTAGGAATGTGCTCACCACCTGAAACCAGCAGTACTTTGGAACTGTGTCTTCTGCAGCAGTAATGCCTGTGCAGTTAACAGACAAGACAGGACTGAAACCCTCAGATGAGGCATGTACAACAGGTACTAAAGAAAGACATTTTAAGTGCCTGATGCGTACAACTCTGCGTTGTATCTGCAAGTCAACAACACACTGTGGTAATTGTTACATGTGATCCGTGAAGGTAGAAGGCCAAAGCACAGTTAAAAGCTAGGCATTTGGGGCATTATTCAGGTAAATGATCTCTCATCAATTTTGATTGACATTCCAACACAAAGAAGGCAAGAAGGGAGCAAGTCAGCTCATTCTTATATACAAGTAAGGCCTGAGGCACGTTAGTGCTGAAAACGTTGGCTACTTAGGAGCGTTAGCACCCAGCTGTACCTCTTCTCTAGAAGAGGCGGTTGAGCCACCAACCCTGGATGTGTTTAAAGCTCATTTGGATGTGGTGCTTGGGGATAGGGTTTAGGGGTGAACCTTGTAGAGTAGGATTATCAGTTGTGGTGAATGGTGCCACAGCCAGCTGGCAGCCAGGCACCAGTGGTGTGCCCCAAGGATCAGTGCTGGGCCCCATGCTCTTTAACATCTTCATTGATGATCTGGATGAGGGCACTGAGTCCATCATCAGTAAATTTGCAGATGACACCAAGCTGGGGGCAGGAGTTGATCTGCTGGAGGGTGGAGAGGCCTTGCAGAGGGACCTGGACAGGCTGGACAGATGGGCAGAGGCCAAGGGCAGGAGATTGAACACATCCAAGTGCCGGGTTCTGCACATTGGCCACAACAACCCCATGCAGAGCTACAGGCTGGGGTCAGAGTGGCTGAGAGCAGCCAGGTAGAGAAGGACCTGGGGATGGTGGTTGATGGTAGGCTGAACATGAGCCTACAGTGTGCCCAGGAGGCCAAGAGGGCCAATGACATCCTGGCCTGCATCAGGAACAGTGTGGCCAGCAGGAGCAGGGAGGTCATTCTGCCCCTGTACACTGCACTGGTTAGGCCACACCTCGAGTCCTGTGTCCATTTCTGGGCCCCTCAGTTTAGGAAGGAGGTTGACTTGCTGGAATGAGTCCAGAGAAGGGCAACGAAGTTGGTGAGGGGTTTGGAACACAGCCCTGTGAGGAGAGGCTGAGGGAGCTGGGGTTGCTTAGCCTGGAGAAGAGGAGACTCAGGGGTGACCTTATTGTTGTCTACAACTACCTGAAGGGAGGTTGTAGACAGGCAGAGGTTGGTCTCTTCTCCCAGGCAGCCAGCACCAGAACAAGAGGACACAGTCTCAGGCTGCACCAGGGGAGGTTTAGGCTGGAGGTTAGGAAGAAGTTCTATACACAGAGAGTGATTGCCCATTGGAATGGGCTGCCTGGGGAGGTGGTGGAGTCACCATCATTGGAGGTGTTCAGGAGGAGACTTGCTGGGGTGCTTGGTGCCATGGGTTACTTGTTTGGGTGGTGTTGGATTGGTTGATGGGTTGGACGCGATGATCTTGAAGGTCTCTTCCAACCTGGTTTATTCTGTGTATTCTATGTAAGTCTAAAAAACGGAGATGCAAAAAACAGCAATCCAACAATTACTCAGGTCACAGAAACACTGTGAAGGTTCTTTTCTTTTTTCCCTACAAAGCACGCTGAAATTCTCAGATGAAAGACAAAAAATTACATACACACAGGTAGCTGATTAAGCTTGCTAAGGAAGCAGTTGTATTTTGCTGGTGGTGTTCTGTAGGAAGAACCCAAAATCAGCAGGTAAGGTCAGAGTTTGATCTGCAGCGGTCTTGATGTCAGATGTTTGAGTTAAAGGGAGGATTGCTAGCTAAGAGTGGATTTCAGGCTTTGCCCAGCAAAGTCATGTCACTAATACAAATGGTTATTTTTCATTTCCAGGGCAGTGTTCTCCTGGGCACTATTCTTCAGATGGGTTTAATCCTTGTAGAGTCTGTCCTCTTGGTACATACCAGCCTGAACCAGGAAGGACCCTCTGCTTTCCATGTGGTGGTGGGCTTGTGACCAAGTATGAAGGTGCTGTTTCCTTTCAAGACTGCGAAACCAAAGGTGAATTTCAACTCCTACTGCGATTCATTTTCCTGCTGCTTGTCCTTTTGTTATCTTCAATGCCCAGGGACTTTGAAAGGCTCCAGAGCATAGTCACTTCATAGAGAAAGACGGTGCACAATTAAATTAAATGGTCAAGAACTCTCTAAACTAGGAATTTCCTGAGTTTGCAGAGACTGAACAGGCTTTATGGTTTTCTCTGGACCTTACCACAGACAGGTAAAAAGTCAGCACTGCAACTGCTGAGTGAATCTGCCGCACCACACGATGAGAAGAAAAACCTGCACTAGGCAATGCTTTGGCTTTTATGTCTTGTGTACCTTTATTTACCAAATTAGAAAAGCTAAACAATGCAGTAATAATAGAGGAACTGTGTCCAGTTCTGGGCCCCTCAGTTTAAGAAGGACATTGAGACACTTGAAGGTGTCCAGAGAAGGGCAACAAGGCTGGGGAGAGGCCTTGAGCACAGCCCTGTGAGGAGAGGCTGAGGGAGCTGGGGTTGTTTAGCCTGGAGAAGAGGAGGCTCAGGGGTGACCTCATTGCCCTCTACAACTACCTGAAGGGTGGTTGTAGCCAGGAAGGGGTTGGTCTCCTCTCCCAGGCAACCAGCACCAGAACAAGAGGACACAGTCTCAAGCTGTGCCAGGGGAAGTTTAGGCTGGGGGTGAGGAGAAAGTTCTTCACCGAGCGAGTCGTTCGTCATTGGAATGTGCTGCCCAGGGAGGTGGTGGAGTCACTGTCCCTGGAGGTGTTCAAGAGGGGATTGAATGTGGCACTTGGTGCCATGGTCTAGTCATGGGGTTTGTGGTGACAGGTTGGACTCAATGATCCTCGAGGTCCCTTCCAACCTTGGCGATACTGTGAGACTGTGAGACTGTGAAGCTAAGGATTGACTGTTAATGGGCTAGGCAGGAACTGCAAGCGTTCGACATGATGTTGTGTGTTCTGTAATGTCAACTTCCGCTGCAAATGATGTAGTTACTTGGAAGAACAGGCCAGCCCTGGCAAACAAACACTGACAGAAACACCTCTCCTACTGCTGTGAAAGGCATTTTTGTTGTTGAGGCAGACATTCATCAGCTTCAATGGTTTGCAAACTCCTTGGAAAACACTGCATTAAATATGGTGACACATACAGCATGTGTGGTTAGTTCCATGAGGGTTTATTGTCTCTAGCCTTTGGATCGTAATTCTGGTTAGAAAATCCTTGGTAATGGGAAATTACAATGGCTCTCAATAGGTCCATGTCCCAGTGGAGGCCAGGGACAAGCAGAGTCCCTCAGGGATCAGTCCTGGGACCAGGCTTGTTCAACATCTCTGTGGGTGCCATGGACAGTGGCATTGAGAGCACCCTCAGCAAGTTTGCTGATGACACCAAGCTGTGTGGTGCAGGCTGGAGGGAAGGGATCCATCCAGAGGGACCTGGACAGGCTGGAGAGGTGGGCACAAGCCAACCTCAGGAGGTTCAACAAGACCAAGGGCAGGCTCCTGCAGCTGGGTGGAGGCAATCCCAGGCACAAATCCAGGCTGGGCAGTGCCTGGCTGGAAAGCAGCCCTGAGGAGAGAGACTTGGGGGTGCTGGGGGAGGAGAAGCTCAACAGGAGCTCTCAGTGTGCACTTGCAGCCCGGAAAGCCAATCAGATCCTGGGCTGCAGCAAGAGAAGTGTGGCCAGCAGGGCAAGGGAGGTGATTCTCCCCTTCTGCTCAGCTCTGCTGAGACCCCACCTGGAGTACTGCCTCCAGTTCTGGAGCCCCTATTACAAGAGGGATCTGGAGGTGCTGGAGGGTGTCCAGAGAAGGGCCAGGAGGATGATCAGAGGGCTGGAGCACCTCTCCTGTGAGGACAGACTGAAGGAGTTGGGGCTGTTCAGTCTGGAGAAGAGAAGGCTCTGAGGTGACCTCATTGTGGCCTTCCAGTATCTGAAGGGGGCTACAAGAAGGCTGGGGAGGGACTGCTCAGGATCTCAGGGAGTGATAGGACTAGGGGGAATGGAATGAAGCTGGAGGTGGGGAGATTCAGGCTGGAGGTGAGGAGGAAGTTCTTCCCCATGAGAGTGGTGAAGCCCTGGAATGGGTTGTCCAGGGAGGTGGTTGGGCCCCTGTCCCTGGAGGTGTTTAAGCCCAGGCTGGATGAGGCTCTGGGCAGCCTGATCTAGTGTGGGGTGTCCCTGCCCATGGCAGGGGGGTTGGAACTAGATGATCCTTGTGGTCCCTTCCAACCCTGACTGCTACTATGATACTATGATGATACTATGGAATGTTGGGTTTTTTGCCTTTTATGGCCTAAGAAATATAGTTGAAAACATAGATCATGAGGTATGTCCAGGGTGAAGTTCTCTCTGCACTGCAAATAATTCTACTTTCTGAAAATAAGACACCTCGTGCCTTACAGTTCATTGCTCTCCTGGACACTACTACAACTCCACAACACACAGATGTATCCGGTGCCCTGTGGGGAAGTACCAGCCCGAGTTTGGTCAAAACTACTGCATCACCTGCCCTGGGAACACCAGTACAGATTTTGATGGCTCCACTAATGTTACACACTGCAAAAGTAAGTTGCATTTATATTATTTGTGAGATGGAGCAAATCTTCAGACCAGAGCTGCAGTACAGAAGTTCCATCTGTCAGGCTGGACTGCCCTCTTTTTCCTAGCCAGCGTGTATCTACTGCCAGAGGAAACAGCAAAAACTGGGAAAACAATGAAAACAAACAAACACAGGCAACAACAACAAAAGGGAAAGGACCACCTCATACATCCCATTGCTTCAGCTTTAATGTGAATGCCAGCTACAGGTCAAAACTATGAAACTCTGGATTTCCCAGGTCCTGGAAGCTGCCTTGCAGTGATGCCCTCTGCAGGGCATGCTGTCATCTTCCAGCAGAGTAACTGCCATTCCATGATAAGAGATACATGGGCACACATCATGCAACTGCCAGCTAATCTCTCACAACAGTGAAATCTTCTTATGGGCTTTTTTGCAGTACTCAGCCTCCTACTTTCAATTACCATTTTAAATATCCCCCCAAAGGATTCCAGTGCAATTTTATTTGATCTGTGAATGCCTGATTCTTTTAGGCAAGCAATTCCTTTTTCATCTGTAGCATGCTGATTTAAGAGAACATCTCCATAATTAGGTCATGTCATCTAAATTAACTATTCATGTGCAAATCTGTTGTAAGCTTTTGTTCTGGTTACGTGCCATGAGTCACTGAAGCCCTTCGTAATTGCTAAGGTAATTCAGATAAATTAGGTACTTGTAAGGAACTTGAAGAAGTTTGCTGATTTTCCTATAAAATAAAACTACCCTTGTCACTTGCTATCTTAGATGCTCTCTGAATTCAGGGATTTTCTGACCCTACCTAATCTTTGCAGCTGGGATTAGGCGAAGTATTTAAATACATAATCTAGTTTTCAGTGGGTGAGTAGGCCCGGAGAGATCAAGCTTAAGTAACTTACTGAATGAGGCTTCTGTGGCAAGTATGAGTTCAATACAAGCTTTCAAAACTCAGAAAGTAAAACTGATCCATCAGTGGAGATTCTTTATCAGCTGGTTTAATCTGCAATAAAGCAAGGCAAATCTGTAATCAAGGTAAGGTTGGCTATCAGGATCATCACATTCATTCTACACCAAGGTAAAAGCCAAGCAAGGTTAAAGCAGACTACTTTCTGCAGATCTGTGTGGTCTCAGTGGTAACCAGTGCGAGTTAGGAGACTTGCTGGGGTGCTTGGTGCCATGGGTTAGTTGTTTAGGTGGGTTGGGTTGGTTGATGGGTTGGACACGATGATCTTGAAGGTCTCTTCCAACCTGGTCTAGTCTAGTCTAGTCTAGTCTAGTCTACCTCCACAATGTGATCATGTTTACTTACCTGTGTCCATTTGTTAATCAAACAAAGCAACCTGAATGAAGCATTGAATCAGTTTCTGCTCCAGAGATTAAGGTTCTGCAAATGAGCTGGAGCAGCCCTGCAGGTGAAGTATTCTTTTAAAGTATTTCCATGCTAAACAAAGAGGCACATGGAGTGTGTGTGCATTTCTAAAGCCACAAGGAGAAGTTTACCCTTGCCAGATCTAGAAAAACACCTCAAATTAGCTAATGAGCTAACACAAATGCTAATTTGTGTTTCTACACAGACCAGCACTGTGGAGGAGAACTTGGGGACTACACTGGCTACATTGAATCGCCCAACTACCCTGGAGACTACCCAGCTAATGTTGAATGCATTTGGAATATAAATCCACCCCCAAAGAGGAGAATACTCATCGTTGTACCTGAGATATTTCTCCCAATTGAAGATGAATGTGGTGATGTTTTAGTGATGAGGAAAAGCGGTAAGCGGCCTGACATGGCTTACATAAAGATTTGTTACAAACTGACCAAGTGGAAAGTTCACATTCAAGAGAGAACTGTCTTCATCTATCTGGTATTTCTAGAAGGATTGCTCAATGAAGTGGTGCAGCAAGTGAAAACAGAACATTGTATCAATAACAATCAACAGAGTGATATTAATCATTTAAGTGTCTTGGCTGAATCACAAAGCAGTTAATGGGCTTCTGTCTGGCCCAGTCACCTCGTGGTAACACTCCAGAAGTCAAGAGTGCTAAGTTATATTGGGAGAGTTATCTCTTGTCATCTGTGTGTCATCAGCTGTGCTCTCACCCTTTGCAGATATATATACACTGCAGTTACCGTTAAACCTGGGCAGTGAGATGGGTTGGTGTACCTGACACCCTCAAGAAATCAACACTTTTCCCAATTTTCTGTGGGCTGGGGGAGATGGCTATGTTTTGTCTTTGATTATGAAGTCAACTCAGCTTCTGAAGTTAAGACACCAATGAGATGCAGTCTTCCTTCAGTCCTATGTAGGTACCCAGCTTCTGGCCATCTGTTGCTAAATCTCCAAGAGGCGTCAAACCTGAAAGACACAATTGTTTGTAGTGAGCTGTGTGTCAAACTGGGTGTTTTACTTGCCAGAACAGAGCATTTTATTTGCTAAAACAATTTCCACAACTTTTTACCCCTGAGGGCTTGTGTTGACACCTCTGCGTGTCAGATGAAACCTGCCCACTATAGATGGAAGGAAATTATATCCATCCAGAGAAGTCACTTAAAAGCAAAGCACTTCAACTGTTGCAAACCAGTTGTCCATCTAATTCCAAACTGTGGTTCCATGAGTGAGTAAAGCCAGGTACATTGGGAAGTTTCACCTCATTTTCATTACCAATTCCAGTGCCGACCGCTGGAAAATGAAAGCTGTTTTTCACAGTCATGCTATGTGATCACTGCATATTTGGCATCATAAGAGCAGGTCTTCAGAATATTTATTACAGTTCATGTACAGTCAGCTGCAGTAATGGTAGAAAGACTGGTGTCAGTTCTAGAGTTACACTTGGATCCACTTTTCTGCACTTCAAAAACCTAAACCCCATCCGATTCAAAAGGTCTCTTTCTGCTACCATTGGTGAAAGCTGAATCAGTCCTTAGCAAGTTCAGATAACCCACGTTGTTCTCTCTAGTTATCCTGTGGCTATGGAGAGGTTTTGTTGTACTAGGTAAGAAGATATTTTTTTCCTTTTGTTTTAAATTCATTTCAATTTGGAGGAGCCTCATCACAGATGCAGGAGGGTTGGACTAGATGATCTCCAGAGGTCCTCTCCAACCCCTACCATTTGGTGTTAGGAATTTTATAAATGTCAAAAACTATCTCTGGCTTCTTGCTGTCTACCTAAGCTTCTTGCTGCAGGACAAAGGCATTCCCATTGCCTTTGTGGAAAAACCTACTTCTCTACATACAGATAAAAACAATATCCTTTCTATCACCAGAAAAGAACAAAACACTTCTCTCAGGAAGATGCTGAGAAGCATCTTATCGATTTGACATTTCTACCATCTAGCTCAAGAAGGGTGCAAAAAGTATTTTATAATGATTATTTCTTTATTTAACCTTCTTTGTAGCTTCTCCTACTTCAATTACTACATATGAAACATGTCAGACTTATGAGAGACCTATTGCATTTACCTCAAGATCAAGAAAGCTCTGGATTCAGTTCAAGTCAAATGAAGGAAACAGTGGCAAAGGATTTCAGGTCCCCTATGTGACTTACGATGGTGAGAATGGGATTGTTTTCCAGCTTTGTGTTGTATCTGGGTCACATAAAATTGTCTTTTGGAACCTCTCTTACACTGATAACAAAGAGTGAAGAATGGGGAAGAACCTGATGTCACTCCTTTTCAGTCTAGTGAATGGCTTTAAAACCTGTTGCCAAGACTTTGAAATAACGTCTAGTTTTATGGTGATTACTTTTTCTAATACTTTAAGGGTGGACAGCAAGTTACACATAATTCTTTACACTTAATCCTTAGTCCACCAAACTCAATGAGACTTGTTTTACTTGTCATTTATCGTACCATTAATTGCCGTGCACTTTAGGAAGCCCCTTCATCAAGTCCCACTGCTAACCCACAAGGTTCTGAAAGAAAATCACAACTACAACAGAGAAAAACAACAATGCAAAAAGAAAGATCCTTTCCTAAATCCACGTTGTTAAGCAGCCTGGCTTGGCATACAAATTATGCATTAAACTCTGTATTTGTGGTGGGTTGAGAGGAAAAGGCTCTGCTTTCCCTCCCCCACTGAGAAAGAAACCGCGGCTAAAACCCAGTCGGAGAAATGAGAGTGTATTTTACAAGGAAACAGATTATATGTAGCACAACAAGTACAGGTATTTTACAATATATACAGAAATAGACAGCAAATAAACACAGTCAGAAACCAGACCCCCAACAGAGGGGGCTTCCCCCTGTGCCCCCTTCACCCCCCTACCTCCCTTCTCCCCCAAAGAGGTAGAAAAAGAGAAAAGAGGGGGGTTAGCACAGCAGACAGAGGCCTATGCACAGGGAGTTAGTTAGTTAGTATCTTACCTTAGTTGGCCAGAAGCCCAGAAGCAGTCCAGCCGAAAGGAACAGCGAAGGAAGAGAAACTGAGAGAAAGTCCCAGCTCCCCTGGGTCCAAGACCTTAATCAGCCAATGAAATTCGTTTAGAATACGGAAATATTTTATAACCATTTAGCCAGTGTGTCCCTTCCTTAAAGGCACAGCCTCAAACGGTCACAGTATTTTAGACTTTGGGATGATTCCTGTTTCAATGACATCAAGACCTTCCTGTGATGTTTTCGGCAGCTGTTAGTCCATCTCTTTTCCAAACACCACTGCAACTGTATGAATGATGAGAAAGTCTGTATTCATTTGGTCATTCAGGAACCAAAATGAGAGCTGTTCTCAGGGCAGGAAATGAGGATCTGCTCCTGACTGTGCTGCTGACTTGACGAATAACAAGTGACAAGCATTACGTATCGTGGGTCCCATTTGTTTCATCTCTAGAATGCAGATAAAATGTATTATTATCTGGAGGGAGTCCTTTATTGGGGACAAGCTACTATTTTTATATAGATTACTTAAAATTACTGGTCTAAAGCAGTACAGAATGTTAATAATTGATTAAATTACAGTATCTTAAGAGATGCTGAATAATCAAGGGGATACTTAATTTCTCAGTTCTGTCTTGAAGAGGAGGTCTAGAAGAGGAGGTCTAGCTAATGTCAGGCTGTCATCCTCACAGGTGATGTCACAAACAGTCACTCAACTGACCCTTTTCTTTCAGAGGATTACCAACAACTGATAGAAGACATTGTTCGAGATGGACGATTATATGCATCAGAAAATCATCAAGAAATTTTAAAGGTGAGAAAGTTCTGATTGATCTGAGGCTAACCCAGAATTCCTTTTACTGAACATTTTCCCAAGATAATTCTCACCACCCTGATAGGGTCATTATATTTAAACCTCAAGGGTGATCCCTGATTAAATCTTCTGTCTTCTGAGGTTTGTGCTGATGCTTGGAGAAGCACAAAGTCATCTGGGCTGAGCATGTGCACACATGCTTTGATGAATCAAGAACTAAATGAAATATACGCCAAGATAATTGTCTGTTAGAAAAATTAGTCAGCCAAGAATGAAGGCCCTAGTGTTTGAAGAGCCTTCTTCAGCCTCAGCCTGGCACGTGTTTAAACAAGTCATTAAAAGAGAACATCCTGTGCACTTAAAAATGCATTTACCTAACTCACTGTCCTGCCGCAACAAGACGCAACCATAATGGAGCATTGTAGGCTGTCTACGAAATGGTTTTCCAGAGGCCTGAGCAACACGTTGGAGAGAGTTATGGAGGAAGGTAGCTGTAACATCGTGGTGGGTTGACAATTCCACCCCAACATAAAATTACCTGAGCTACTATCTGCCAGAGCGAAGGGAAAAGGCTGTTCTGAAGGCAAAGTTCAGCCATGTAAGTGTACAGTCTGAAAGGCTAGGAGCTGATGAGCAGCCGGCTCCCCTGGCCAGCCCTGCCACAGCCCTGACAGTATTCTCTCACTAGAGTCTTGAGGTTGCTCAGGTCCTGTCTGCAGTGTATACTGTCAGGCACAGGCTCACTTGAGGCTCTGAATCAAGGTTTTACCAAGGTACAGAAGAAAATTCTTAAAGCTTGCAGAATCACTGAAGAGCCTTTGCTCTTTTTCTCGGAAGGCAGGCCCTGGACAACAGCATGAAACAGGCTGGAATGGCGGTCAGAGGCAGTCTGCAATTCTAAAGCCTAACTGCTGCAGCCAGTTTGTCAGATGCTCATGCATATGAAACTCCACACTAACACGGAGTTTATTTGCACTGCTCTACCCAGAATCAAATTTTGTGAGAGGACAACCCGCCTGCTGTTCATTAATTTTGAAAGCTGTGCAGACACTAAATCCAAGCCCTATTTTAATCTAAAATATGTATGTTGTCTCCCATAGGACAAGAAACTGATCAAAGCTCTCTTTGATGTACTGGCACACCCGCAGAACTATTTCAAGTACACAGCACAGGAGTCAAAAGAGATGTTTCCAAGATCCTTTATAAAGCTGCTGCGATCAAAAGTTTCCAGGTTTCTCCGGCCATACAAATAGTCTAGGGGCACTCAGTCTGGGGCTACTTTGCGTCTCTGTCAAATATTGTCTTTCTTCTCCAGTAGAAACATTTGCTAATTTGAAGGCTCTTTTTTGCAGTCTTTGTTTTCAGTTGTATATTGAAAAATGCCTATAATGTTTTATAACCATTAAAAGCCAATGTTCTGAATGGGATTTTCACTAAGACAGAAGATGATGCATCCTGAGCGCATCTAGTTGAAGATGCAGATTTGTGCCTGCACTAGCGTGTCTTCACTTTCCATTTGGAAGCACAGTATCTAGAAAATACTCTTCCTAGCTTTTATTTTCATCAAAAACAACTTTTGTCAAAGCAGAGAAGAAATCTACTCAAATCTGATAAAACTACCTGCAAATAAGTTCTATTGTAGAAAGAAGTATCTAGTATAAATAATATGTGGATTGTGACTTGCACTTGAAGTTTATATTTGAGACAGAAAGGGGGGGAAAAAGCAATCTAAATGATCTAAATGTTGTTATTTCTCATTTGTGGCTTAGTGGAACCTCTGTGCAAGTAGAAAGCAAAAGGGTAAAAGGAGAGAAGGAAAGAGAGAAGGAAGGATAAAGAGAGGAAGGGAGGGCAGAAGGATAAAGAGAGGAAGGGAGGGAGGAAGGATAAAGAGAGGAAGGGAGGGAGGAAGAATAAAGAGAGGAAGGGAGGGAGGAAGGATAAAGAGAGGAAGGGAGGGAGGAAGGATAAAGAGAGGAAGGGAGGGAGGAAGGAAGGAGGGAAGGGAGGAAGGAAACAGATGTATAATTTTGTTTTATCAGTTACATTAAATCTAGTCCCATGCCCTAAAGTGCTAGTGTTTTTATCTGTCCTCTTCTAAACTGAAGAGGTTTGCCACTGGCAATGACTTCACTGAAGCAGGTTTAGCTCTGTACACCAGCCGGTCCCTCTGAAGGTATTTACAGTAGGACAGGTGAAAAATGGAGACAGTTGTAGTCCTGCTTGTCTTTCTGTTAATAGAGCATCTATTACAATATATACATATATAAATACACACTTCCATTTGCTGGTACATTAGTAATGTTTAGTTACTGTAAATATTATTCATGCTTAAATCTTTACTCCCACACACCCTATTTCCTCCTATTGATTTGTAACTTTCTTTAGATGATTAAATGACTTGTCCAAATGCTTGTCACTTCCATTAACACCAAACCACAGCCTCTTGGAGTTTTATAATATTGCACAATGGTTTACTCCAGAACAATCTCTTCCAACATATCTTATTCCAGGAAAAACAGTATTAGTTAACATGCAACTGCTGTCCAGTGAGGGGTCAGCTATTGCCTCTTCCTTGGACGCCCCTTACATGAGGATGTGACACTTGAGAGGAGCTCACCAAGGGGGAGTTTTGTTGGACCTACCATCTCTAAAACACTGGGAACATACCTGTGTCACAGACCTAGGCTCCAGTGGGGGTGAGGGAGGGACAGTTTTGCAGATGAGTTGGATGGCAATCCCTGCAGTCCTCAGATCTTGCACTCCCTTTAATACCAAATTTGCATCTGCAGTGCCCATCAACTGCTGGGACTGTGCAGTCTGCAGGAGAGCATCAGCCTCATGATCACAGGCCGTGCTCACAGAGTGGCAGGTACTGGTGGATTAAGATGCTGATAGATGCTGTGTTTCCTGTTGTTTCCTGGCACAGGAGCTAATTTCAATGAGAGACTAAGTGGGGCTCTTTACTTTTAAATCCCTTCCTTTTGTAGATCATTTTCCCTTTACACCCTACAAGTTTATTACATGGACAAAGTTCCTTTCAGAAAACACATAAGACAGTTTTGCTTCACTGCATGTTTTTTGCCTATCTACCCTGTAGTTCAACATCCCCTTGGAAGCTCCCAAAGACACACATTTAACTTGGGTTATGGTTAATTTACATTTATTTTGTGTTTAAGTACTGTTTAAATGTACAAAGTTGATCTCTGTGACACACAATTACTCTGTTGAGTTTTTCTACCTAGCCTGTTGTAATTTTACTTGCCTTCTCTCCTTTTCTGTTGAACAGTACAGGTTTTTTCTTTCTCTGCCTGAACAGATTCAACTTAGGTTCTAACAACTCCTTTTTTTCTCTCATGGGTCTTAGGTCTTTGATGAGCTTTCTCTTTAATATATATATTTTTTATGTTTTTATAGTAACCTTCATTTCAAAAGGTAACATCTCCATAAAAGCCCTTTTGCAATGGCTGGGTTTTGTGAGGATGTTGAAACTAGTTTTTATAAGTCCTCATCAGGGGTAACTAAAGGTGGACATTTGAAGGAGAGTATCTCATCAGTCCTAGCCTCAGTGCATGCCTTGAACAAAAGAAAAGTTAGAAGTATTTTTTTCCATAATAGGAGGTATTTCTAAAAGAAGGAAAAAAAAATCTTAAAAAGGCAAAAAAATTGTTTTAGGTACTCAATTATCTGTAAGTGTATAGCTAAAAAATACTTCAGATAGTATTTCAGAGTCTGATAGGTGATTCAGAATTATCAGAATGGGTGAGGAGTGCAGCCATTCTACTGAAAGATAGGAAGATGAAGATATGAAAGACAGGGAGAAAAATAACTTCCCCAGTGCTGAATAATTTACAGCAATCTTTAGTATTTCAAACTTCATTAAGTCCACTTTGGAACCTGATGATGTGAAATGAGTTCAGTAAAATCCTTGCCAAAATTTCATCTTCACAACCCACATGTGTGGACATAATACCATTGTACGACACTGGTGCCAAGCAGAACAAACTTCCTCAGTCTGAAAGTAATGGCCTTACAAGTCCAGAAACCACTGGAAGCACTGTAACATCTTCCAGGTTCCTAGCTACGTGGAGAATCCAGTGCCAGATAGAGACAACAAGAGGGATGTGTCCCAGTTATGGTCAGTGTTAGTGCAACCCTGGCAGGGCTAAAGGAAGTACTAGCTATACCCTAGCTCTAGAATCACTCACCCTGACTTAAAACTGTACTACAGAAAAGGAGAGTTTTGTCTAGTTCATCCTGACAGACAACCTGAGAGTGTGTGTCAGCTCATGTTGCCTGAGTCATGTCAGGGCATGACCTCCATGGTCAAGAGAGGGTGCTCAGGGACTTCTGTAGCAAATGCAAACTTATGTTGCTGAAAGCAGTGAAAGGAAGAGAATAATCTGGCCTTCAGAAGTATCCAGTGAAGTGCTTCTGAATATAGAGAGGTCTCATATGTGACATATTTAGGAAATGTTCACAGCTCTGTATAGAAATGCACCTGGATGTGTAAAGTTCTAATGAAATAAGTAATGACAAGTGGTATGTATGTCTGTCCAAACCAATTTCAGCTGATTTGTACAGCAGCACAGAATTTTTACCTCAGCCTCTAAAAGTTAAAAATGCTTTGAGTTTATACGAGATTTATAGTTACAGAAATTGGTGTTCATCAGATAGAAAGTGACCTCAGCTCTTCATTTGTTAATGCTGGTGTAAGAGGTCTTTGTTGTCAGAAGTCAGAGAACATATTGCTACTATAAAACAGCAGGACAAGGAATGTTTTCTTCTATGGAGAAGACCTGGGCATATTTGGGAATCAAAAACTGTACAACGAGAGATATGAGAAAAGAAGCGTCGTGAATCATCAGAGACTCATAGAATGGCTTAGGCTGAAAGGCACCTGAGAGATCCTCTACTCCAGCCTCCCTACTGTGGGCAGGGACACTTCTCAAGTAGACTTGGCCTGATTCAACATGGCTTTGAACACCCCCCAGGGAGAACTGCAGAACATAAAATGTTGGATTTTACCCTAAGCATGAAATATTGCCTTGAAACGTGTTCAAGAAATGTGGTCCTGTATCTGCTCTTGGAGAATCACAGGTTGTATGCAGGACAGGTGCAACAGCATGTGTATATGTCTTTACAGGCAGGTGGAAGAAGTATCCATTTGTGATTGCCCAATTCCACATCACAAACTGAGCTTTCTATTTCCAATTTGTAAATGCCTGTATGCTTAAAAGCTGCACCTGTAGCACTTACCATTTTAAGCCTCTACTCCTGTTCTAAATACTGCACTTATGTCTAACAAAGTGATGGTGAATCATCCCTAAACGTTCTCAAGTGCCACTAAAATCACCACCTGCAGGAGGCTGCAACAATCAGAAGCTGCAAATCAAGCCTTAAGTCATGTTGTGAAAGCTTAGTGATGGCTGTTGGCAAGGTGCTTGCATGTGTCATTTGAGTAGAGAAAGCATCAGGTTTCAGTCTTCCATAGCTAGGTTTAGTTTAGTTTAGTTTTAGACTAGCCTAGATAAACAATGTTTGATCAAAGAGTTTTCAGGGTCCACATTCTGAGTTGTCAGCTGCTTTTGGAAGAGCACAGGTCACCTGTAGTCCTATGTCTGTAAGCAGAATACAAGGATGATGCCACATGAACAAGAAACCTGTTTGCATGCATAAACATTCAAAGAGCCAAGTCAAACCCTACCCTGAATCCCATTTTGTAAGTGTGCTCAATAGATTCAAATTTGTCAGGTTAGTCTTACCTTGCAGATGACAAGTTTCAAAAATCAGGAACAAAAGCAGTGTGGTCCTCATACAGGAACTACTGACAGGTCTGTGCCAGCAAACCTAACTGTTCTGCGACAGTTTCCATGTCTGGACTTTAAATACCTTTGAATGCTCTTTAAAATAAAAAGCAAGCTGGAGGGGAATCTTCAACAAGTGAATCCAGTGGCAGATTTCTCAGCTACCTCAGGGGTCTGGATTTTCCCTTTTCTAGTGCTGGGAACGAGCAAGCCACACAGTTACTCACACCTGTGTCATGAGTTCAAGTAGTTGCATTTTTTCCATAGTATAAAACCACTGAATGACAGGAGCATTAGTTACTGGAGACACTCTATAGACTCCCAATACTTGGAGACTGCAATGGAATCATTTTCTAGGATGAGAAATCGTAGTGAGCACTTTGGGGGGGGGGGGGGGGAGGGGGCGGGATGGGACGGGAAACAAACCAAACTTTGGTCTCCCATAAGAATTTATAGAAGGAGGGAAATTTCTGTAAGATATTCTGAACTTACTCTTTAGTGGGAGATTTGGATTCAGAGAGGTCTCATGCTTTAGCAGAACATTTGTCATCTAAATAGAAACAGACTGGGAAATAAACTCTTATGTCAAAACACTGTTATCTAAGTATCTGAATATATACCATTCCAGTTTGTTATTTCATTTATTTATTCTGTTTCATCACTAAGCTTTTAATCTATAAAGTTAATGTGTACTATACAAGAGAAAAATGTACAGAAACCCCTGTAGATGTAATAATTTAAACCAGCTGTATTCAGGAAGCAGAGGTAACAAGTTTAAAGCTATACAAACAATTGCAATTCAACTTGAGCTGAGTTTCTCAATATCTAGAAAGAGAAGTTGCTTTGCTTAATTAAACTTTAATGATTGTGATTTATTTTTTAGAGTTTAGGGGGGTTTACTTTTTTTTAATTAAAGTTATTTTGTAAATACTGTTTCCTACATTTTATACCTTAGACAGGCTGTTAATTTGCATTGAAAGCAGCAGATGCTCGATGTGGTGATTAAAAACTACTTTAGGAGACTGGGGTAGATGAGGTCAGTGGTTAGATTCATCCTTCCAGATTATGGTTCCTGTTATTTCTGCGGTCCCCTTGGCACCATAAGAGGAGTTACCTGGGACAATGTAACATGCTAATTTTCATAGAACTGACTATCAAGTTTCAGCAATTTCATAACATAAAAAGAATATGTGTTTTAAAGGTAGGTTCAGTGCTTCTGTTGAGTAAGAAACAATACATAACTCAGAAAGAGAAGGAATTCAAAAGATCACGCCCAAATACCGTACAAAGACAAGGAAAGGTCTAACATCTCCATGCTCCTAGGTGGCAGTGGAAGTGATAAAACCTCGTATTTGATCAGAGCATACAGCCTTTTTAAGGCAAAACTGCCACAGAGTTCAGTGGTAGTTCTGCCTGCATGAAGTGCACCATAATCATGCTCATCCTCTGCTAAGCAGGAGTTTCTGGTAGACTCGATTTCAGGGGGAAGTGCCTGGAGAATAATGCTGGTTTCTAGGCCACTTTGCTTCGTAAATCACTGGGCAAGAGTGGTGTTTTTAACTAAACTCTTGCAGATGCTGCTGGGACTTCTAAGCTTTATTACCCATGTAAATTATGTACAAACATCTATTTCCAGATGAAATGTGCCACAATAATTTAGAGCAAAGAGAGTGAATAACTGTACAAAATTGGATGCCTAGAAAAGAAAATGCGGCGGTCTAAGCTTTACCAATATTGTAACAAGCCCATCAGATTTGTGGTAGGAAACGTTGCTGTAAAGGTACCTTATAAGAAAGACATTTCCTTTTGCATCTGTATATTAATAGCTTTGATTTCTATGTCAAAGTTCAAAATTAAGCATGTAATAAAACTTTTGTTAAAATCACTTTCATAATAAACGTAAAATGGAACAGATAGCCCCTGCCTGCCATTGCTTTGTGTACACCAACAGGCTCTGTGCACCAGTGTCATCCAGACAGCAAGCAGAAGGGAACCTGGAGGGGTTGGATAGTATTTACGTTTTCTTTCTTATCAAACCACTGGAGTTTGTGAGTGCTGGGACACTGATTTCATGTTCCTTCCAAATAGAGTTCAAGAAGTGTTAATAATAATAATAATAATAATAATAATAATAATAATAATAATAATAATAATAATAATAATAATACCAGGTTGGAAGAGACCTTCAAGATCATCGTGTCCAACCCATCAACCAATCCAACACTACCTAATCAACTAACCCATGGCACCAAGCACCCCATCAAGTCTCCTCCTGAACACCTCCAATGATGATGACTCCACCACCTCCCCAGGCAGCCCATTCCAATGGGCAATCACTCTCTCTGTATAGAACTTCTTCCTAACATCCAACCTAAACTTCCCCTGGTGCAGCCTGAGACTGTGTCCTCTTGTTCTGGTGCTGGCTGCCTGGGAGAAGAGACCAAACTCCACCTGTCTACAACCTCCCTTCAGGTAGTTGTAGAGAGCAATAAGGTTCTTCAGAGCAAGAAGGAATCCTGGCTACAGCAAAGCACCACATCACCAACATCCCTCCAGAACCCTTAACTCTTTCTTGAAATAACTCTGTGTTACTACGTGTATCTCCTGCACATGTCTCTTCCCACGGGCAGCCTCCAAGAAAGGAAGGAAGGAACTCTCTTCCACTCGTGGCCTAATGGACTACTCTCACCACGAGCTGTGAGAAGAGTGGTGACTTCAAAATTCACCAGCTGCTTGTCCCCCTGAGGAGCACACTGAGGCCAAAATACACTTTGCACCCAAAATGATGATTTCAAGAGAAATCAGAAGTGTCTTTTTCCCCACTAGAGCTGCTGTAGAAAAAGTGTATTTGCCGAGGCCATACTTGCTGATGAATTTCACAATGATAGTGACACTTCTGCAGTCCAAGACTTCAAAGTTAGTAGGATTTGTACCATCAGTGGTGGATGCTGGTAATGATGAAAATGGATAATGACAGAAGAGAGACAACCTGTGGTGATATCGATAAGTCAGTCAGCTCTAATCCTTTTTTTGCAGTTTAAGTAGAACCACAAGTTGTCCCTTAAAGGTACACAGACCAAAAGCAGGGAGGTGACCTCATTGCCCTCTACAACTACCTGAAAGGTGGTTGTAGACAGGAAGGGGTTGGTCTCTTCTCCCAGGCAACCAGCACCAGAACAAGGGGACACAGTCTCAAGCTGTGCCAGGGGAGGTTTAGACTCGAGGTGAGGAGAAAGTTCTTCACTGAGCGAGTCATTCGTGATTGGGATGTGCTGCCCAGGGAGGTGGTGGAGTCGCCGTCCCTGGAGGTGTTCAAGGGGAGATTGGACGTGGCACTTGGTGCCATGGTCTAGTTGTGAGGTCTGTTGGAACAGGTTGGACTTGATGATCCTTGGGGTCTCTTCCAACCTTAGTTACTGTGATACTGTGAGGTAAGTAATTCAGGTGACAGCAGGTTTGCTACTCAGCAGCGCTTGTTTGGGAATGAGCACAGCCTGTGGAGCAGCCATGGACTGTAGAACAGGCAGGAGGCCTCAAGTACCAGCACAGTGTGTGGCATTATGTGGTTAATCTCATGTAAGCAGTTAATCTGGTTAAGAGAAAGCATTAACATATGACAGCACACTCAGCTAATTTTGTGTATGCTGTAAATGATATAAACACTGTCAGGTGAGACAGTGTAAATGATACAAATACTGCTCTGGGGAGACCTCACCTGGAGTACTCTATCCAGCTCTGGAACCCTCAATACAGGAAGGACATGGACAAGATGGAGCGGGTCCAGAGGAGGGCCACAATAATAATCAGGGGGTTAGAGCACCTCTGCTATGAAGACAGACTGAGGGAGCTAGGGTTGTTCAGCCTGGAGAGGAGAAGACTCCAGGAAGACCTAATAATAACTTTTCAGTACCTGAAGGGTGCTTCAAGAAGGATGGAGAGAGACTGTTTTCAAAGGCCTGTAGTGACACGATGAGAGGCAATGGCTCCAAACTAGAGAACAGTAGATTTAGACTGGATGTTCAGAACAAGTTTCTTTACCATGAGGGTAGTGCAACATGGAAACAGGTAGTTGCGACCCCATCAGTGGAGAGATTCAAGGTGAGGCTAGACAGGGCTCTGGGCAACCCGAGGATTCCCCTGCTGACCAATGCAGAGGCCATTGGACTAGATGAGCTTTGGAGATCCCTTCCAACCCAGACCATTCTATGATTCTATGAGTATGGCTGGTGACTGTTGGTATCACTGACAAGTTTGAAAGGCATAGAGCAACAGCTAAATTCTAACTGGCTACAAAAAAAAATCAGTTACTGCCTTTTTTGGCTAGTAGCAATCCACATAGGAAATATGGCCAGTTATCCTCGTGACGCTCCAAGATACAGCCTCACTTGTATCTGAACAAGTGCCACATGAGACGGCACACAGCTGTCTTTACAACTTCAGAGCTTTGAAAGAGTAAGAGGAAAAGTCAACAGTTGCAGAGGGACCTCGACCGACTGGACAGATGGGCAGAGTCCAATGGCATGGCATTTAACAATTCCAAGTGCCAGGTGCTGCACTTTGGCCACGGCAACCCCATGCAGAGCTACAGGCTGGGGTCAGAGTGTCTGGAGAGCTGCCAAACAGAGAGGGACCTGGGGGTGCTGATTGACACCCGCCTAAACATGAGCCAGCAGTGTGCCCAGGTGGCCAAGAAGGCCAATGGCATCCTGGCCTGCATTAGGAATAGTGTGGCCAGCAGGAGCAGGGAGGTCATTGTGCCCCTGGATTCTGCATTGGTTAGGCCACACCTTGAGTCCTGTGTCCAGTTCTGGGCCCCTCAGTTTAAGAAGGACATTGAGACACTTGAAGGTGTCCAGAGAAGGGCAACAAGGCTGGGGAGAGGCCTCAAGCACAGCCCTGTGAGGAGAGCCTGAGGGAGCTGGGATTGTTTAGCCTGGAGAAGAGAAGGATCAGAGGTGACCTCATTGCCCTCTACAACTACCTGAAAGGTGGTTGTAGCCAGGAGGGGGTTGGTCTCTTCTCCCAGGCAACCAGCACCAGAACAAGGGGACACAGTCTCAAGCTGTGCCAGGGGAGGTTTAGACTCGAGGTGAGGAAAATGTTCTTCACTGAGCGAGTCGTTCGTCATTGGAATGTGCTGCCCAGGGAGGTGGTGGAGTCACCGTCCCTGGAGGTGTTCAAGGGGAGATTGGATGTGGCACTTGGTGCCATGGTCTAGTCGTGAGGTCTGTTGGGACAGGTTGGACTTGATGATCCTTGGGGTCTCTTCCAACCTTGGTGATACTGTGAGACTGTGATACTGTGAAAAGCTGAACTCAAAAGTTCCTAGCGGTTAGCAGAAGTCAAATTACCAGTAATTAAGTATCTGCATACAATGGCAAGAGCCACTGGAAGTTTAGCAGCAGTGAGACTGCACATCTGAGTACAAGAGTCTGGCTTAATGAAATAGGCATTGCCTGGTGAGAATCACAGAGACCTTTCCACAAGTTCCCAAAAAACTTACAAAATATAATGGCCTGGTGACCAGCACTATGGCACAAACCAGCAGGTAAGTGAAAGCTGACTGGGCAGAGATTTATTCTTCCCTGTGTTTAGTCATCAATACTGAGCGACCCTGGGGTCACAGAAGGGGTGTGTCCTGTACAGTCATAACTGTCCTCCTGCACTTAGCACAGGTGAGGACAGAACCTGAGTACTGGAGTCAGCTTTGGTGCCCTCTCTACAAGGAAAACATTGAGGTGCTGAAGTGTGTCCAGAGAATGGCAATGGAGCTGGCAAAGGGTCTTGAGAATGGGTCTTGTGAGGAGCACCTGAGGGAACCCCTGTACTCAGCACTGGTTAGGCCACATCTTGAGTCCTGTGTCCAGTTCTGGGGCCCTCAGTTCAGGAAAGAATTTGAGTTGCTGGAATGTGTGCAGAGAAGGGCAACAAAGCTGGGGAGGGGATTGGAGCAGAGCCCTGTGAGGAGAGGCTGAGGGAGCTGGGATTGCTTAGCCTGAAGAAGAGGAGGCTCAGAGGAGACCTTATTGCTGTCTACAATTACCGAAGGGAGGTTGTAGCCAGGTGGGGGTTGGTCTCTTCTCCCAGGCAAACGCCAACAGAACAAGAGGACACAGTCTCAAGCTGCACCAGGGGAGGTTTAGGCTGGATGTCAGGAAGAAGTTCTTCACAGAGATTGGCCATTGGAATGTGCTGCCTGGGGAGGTGGTGGAGTCACCATCACTGGAAGTATTTAAGAAGAGACTGGATGAGGCACTTGGTGCCATGGTTTAGTTGATTAGATGGTGTTGGGTGATAGGTTGGACTTGATCTCAAAGGTCTTTTCCAGTCTGGTCTGGTCTGGTCTGGTCTGGTCTATTCTATTCTCTTCTAACCTAACCTAACCTAACCTAACCTAACCTAACCTAACCTAACCTAACCTAACCTAACCTAACCTAACCTAACCGGGATCGTTTAGTCCGGAGTTGTTAAAGGCTCAGCTGGGCTGATGGCAATCCCCAGACCTCCGGGTGGGATGTACCGGATCGGTTTATCCCCGCCCCTTGCCTGCCACTCTCTAATACTGGAAGGGGAGGGGGAAGGGGGTGTGCGGGCAGGTCGCGCCGTTCGTCGGCCGTCATCCTTGTCCTCGGTTTCCCCCCCGCCTTCCCCTCTGCAGCTGCCTTGCCTGAGAGATCTGCTGACTGCGTGGTTGGGCTTACCTCCAGAGAAATCCATCCTCATCTGGGGGAATCCATGGCTATCCACGGTTGGGTTGTATATATATCCTGTTATTTTCTCTGCATGTTCCGTCTTCCTTAATACCTGTTATTTCTTGTTAAAAACTACTTTTTCTCTTCCGAGTCCGTGTAAGTTGTTTGTCTACCTCTTTTCTTTCCCCTGCGTATTTTTCCCCTATGGGGGAGGAGGAAAGGGGAAGAGTAATCTAAAACTGTGTCCTGGGAGGTTTTCCCGGAAGCCTTTAATCAACGACAGGAATAAAGGAGGCCGAGGGGAAACCTTACTGCTCTTTACAACAGCCTGAAAGGAGACTTACAGTGAAGTGGGTATTGGTCCCTTCTCCATAGTAACAAGTGATGGGACAAGAGGAAATGGCCTCAAGATCCACCAGGGGAGGTTGGCTATTGGACAAAACTCCTAGCCATGATGTGTGCAGAAATCTTTCCTTCAGCTGTTAAGTGCAGTATTTGTGTGCAGCTGCATGACAGCACATCACTACGGTTCAAAAGCTCTGAGCAGCTGACCCAGTGGCTGTTGGAGCTTTACACGGCTTACCACAGAGCCATGCTCATAGCCTCACAGCTGCTTGCTGTGACTCCCCCTGCAGAAGTTCCTTCCCAGGTGGGTGCAAACAACACTCAGTGCTGGTTTGGGGATTCCTGCAGTTGGAGGGATATATTAACTTCCCAAACATATACCTGTTCACAAAAGCTACAAACTCTCACTGCTGTTTTGATGCTAAGGAATACATTTTGCATTCTTACAACAACATATAGGAGGTTTTAGGGTCACAGATACAGCTATGACAAAGTATTTACAGCAAATTATGCTCCTCTTATCTCAGCCCAAATCTCAGTTTTCTGTTGCTTAGAAGTTCTAGTTTTGCTGTTGAAAAGTTGTTTATTTGAAAGAAAATGTTTTCTTTGATACTGCAGCATTTATAATAAAATGCACAAAAAATATGCCCCCTGATCTCCTTTTCGGTATTATTTTGAGGTTCTCTTCTGCCCCTTACATCCCTGTCTGGCTTTAGGAAGGGCAGGTCCTGCCTGACCAACCTGATCTCCTTCTATGCTCAGGTGACTGCCTGGTGAATGTGGGGCAGGCTGTGGATGTGGTCTGCCTGGACCTCAGCAAGGCCTTTGACACCGTTCCCCACAGCAAACTCCTGGCCAAGCTGTCAGCCCATGGCTTGGATGGGAGCACACTGCGATGGGTTAGGAACTGGCTGGAGGCTGAGCCCAGAGAGTGGTGGTGAATGGTGCCACAGCCAGCTGGCAGCCAGGCACCAGTGGTGTGCCCCAGGGATCAGTGCTGGGCCCCATGCTCTTTAACATCTTCATTGATGATCTGGATGAGGGCATTGAGTCCATCAGCAGTAAATTTGCAGATGACACCAAGCTGGGGGCAGGAGTTGATCTGCTGGAGGGTAGAGAGGCTCTGCAGAGGGACCTGGACAGGCTGGGCAGATGGGCAGAGTCCAAGGGCAGGAGACTGAACACATCCAAGTGCCAGGTTCTGCACATTGGCCACAGCAACCCCATGCAGTGCTACAGGCTGGGGTCAGAGTGGCTGGAGAACAGCCAGGTAGAGAGGGACCTGGGGGTGCTGGTTGATGGTAGGCTGAACATGAGCCTGCAGTGTGCCCAGGCAGTCAGGAGGGCCAATGGCATCCTGGCCTGCATCAGGAACAGTGTGGCCAGCAGGAGCAGGGAGGTCATTCTGCCCCTGTACACTGCACTGGTTAGGCCGCACCTCGAGTCCTGTGTCCAGTTCTGGGCCCCTCAGTTTAGGAAGGAGGTTGACTTGCTGGAGCGTGTCCAGGGAAGGGCAACAATGTTGTTGAGGGGCTTAGAACACAAACCCTATGAGGAGAGACTGAGGGAGCTGGGGTTGCTTAGCCTGGAGAGGAGGAGACTCGGGGGATCTTATTGCTGTCTACAACTACCTGAAGTGGGCTTCTAGACAGGCAGAGGTTGGTCTCTTCTCCCTGGCAACCAGCACCAGAACAAGGGGACACAGTCTCAAGCTGTGCCAGGGGAGGTTTAGACTCGAGGTGAGGAGAAAGTTCTTCACCGAGCGAGTCGTTCGTCATTGGAATGGGCTGCCTGGGGAGGTGGTGGAGTCACCATCACTGGAGGTGTTCAGGAGGAGACTTGATAGGGTGCTAGGTTGCATGGTTTAGTTGGTTGGGTGGTGTTGGATGATAGATTGGATGCGATGATCTTGAAGGTCTCTTCCAACCTGGTCTATTCTATTCTATTCTATCCTATTCTATTCTATTCCATCTCTGACTGAGAGGTTTCCATGACATGTTGCCAAAAAGGAAGGATCTAATGTGAAACGATAGGAAAACTAACCGTGGCATGCACATCAGATCTACCAAGACCATAGAGCCATAGACATTTGAAATAAAGCCAGAAAGTGCCAGGCTCAGGAAACTTTGTAAAACTCTAGTTGTGTTTGCTGGGGGCAAATATGCTAACTCCTAACTAAATTCCTACTTGAGGTTGCTGCAGGGCAGGAGCTAAATCAGGTAGTGGTGAATAAGGCATCAGGACTGCTGTGACAGAAGCATGAAGGCTGCATGGGTTGGCCCCTCCCAGACCATGCCAGAAGGCTAAATCCTCTTATTTGAGACTGAGGCAGTGCTAGTAAGCTTAACCTTGCTAAGAATGTTTGTCATTCTCTGCAGATACCTATGAGAAATAAGCCATTAAATTTAACAAGCACTTTGCCTAAGTAAAAACTGCATTGTTCAGGCACTGTAAGTTGGTCACTCTGCCTAAGAGAACAACCAGAATAATATGCTGTGTTAATTTTTTTCATTACAAAGATTGTCCACAAATGCCTGCTTTCAGGATGAGAGGGTGACTGTTCATCTCTGAGCTATGCCTCTGTCATAACAGGTGATCTGCACTGCTCCTGAAAGCCTTGCTGTGTAGCTGGCAGCTGAAGGGGTGAGAGTGGTGAGATCTGGACTCTGCTCCCTGTTCCAAGAATTGCTCAGCTAAAGAGTCTAGTAGGCTGCCAAAGATGGCAGCTGGGTAAGACTGAATAGAATAGAATAGAATAGAATAGAATAGACCAGGTTGGAAGAGACCTTCAAGATCATCATGTCCAACCTATCAACCAATCCAACACCACCTAATCAACTAACCCATGGCACCAAGCATCCTGTCAAGCCTCGCCCTGAACACCCCCAGCGACGGCAACACCACCACCTCCCCGGGCAGCCCATTCCAGTGGGCAGTCACTCTCTGTGTAAAACTTCCTCCTAACCTCCAGCATTAGGTGCTGGACAAAGTCAGGAATAGCCCACTTAGAGTTGCTTCTGTGTCCCAGGGTCTTTTCTACTCTTAAACCCAGTGAAATCCAGTGATGTTTTTTCACTGCTCACAGTTTCAGCAGTGCTGTAGCCTGACCCCAGACCTGCAAACTCCCTCAAACAGCCTGGAACCATAGGCAGCTGGCCAGCAGCCAGAGCCCAAAGAGAGGTGGAAGTGCAAACTAGCAGTGAGAAAACACCTGCCTGTACTTGGTGAGAATAATTATGTAACTCTCACGTTGAAGCAGGAACACGTTCCCTCTTGCCTCTGGGCAGAGCATGATCACTGTGGTACCACTGAACAAAGAAATAAAACTACAGCCCCCTTTTCTCTTATGTGGTCTGTCTGGCGGGGGGGTGGGGGGGAATTACCCTTTTTTATTATTATTAAAAGCTTTGACTTAAATATAAAATTGTTAGCTGTATTCTCAGCTATGTTTACTGCACCAAGTGTTTGTCTCAAGCTGGAAGTGTAAACAAAACCTATGCAAAAATCATAGTCATGTAACTTGCTCTATTCAACATAGGCTGTGTGGAACCATACCATGGCATATGCATATATACCATGCCATCACATGCTGAATCCATGGCAAAGAATGAAAGGAAGGAAGGGAAGAAGGAAGGCATTGGGTACCTCTTCAGTAAGCAAGGCTCACATTTTAGAATGCTAGTGCAAGATCACCACTTCACCCACCCTTTTCTTTTCCAGACCACAATATTGGCAAAAACATCCTCAAACTCAGAACAGCATGGCAAGAATCCAGTCAAGGGAACACTGGAAATGCAACTCTTTTTTCATCTGCTGATGTTTAATCACGTAGGTCTCCTTAGTGACATCCTAGTAGAGCCTTTATGCTGGGGGTATATGGCAAGACAGCACGTGGTGAGGCAGAGACAGTCTCAGGCAAAGAGGAAGATTTGCCTTCACTTACTATTCAGATATCCAACCTGAGGATTGTGCTAGATGCTGAGCTGCAGAACGGTGATGCATAGGTAGAGTGTGTAAGTATCATTTTGCATCTCTTTCTACTCTCTCTGTGCCTGGCTGTGCTATTGCAGCTCTTTAACATACAAACCCTCCTGCTAACTCTGTGCTTATGTGAAGAGAGAGATTGCAGCTCTGGGTAGATACATATATACAGGACACCAGTCCATCGTAACAAGACAGGGCAGTGAGCAAAGAAATATTTCTTCAGTGTGGCATTCATGTACATTCTCCACCGACTGTGGTCCATTAATTCAAGGCTTTCATGACCAGCTGCTGACCCTAAATTCTTATTTTCAGAACCTGCCTTTTATTTCTAGGGCTGTATGACACCCTTCCTAGCACAGTGCCAGCAGAAACAAAACCAAAGTTGCATCCTGGCCTGATTTGAGGATAGGCTGGCAGGAAAAGTAGTTTCCACAGTCTCTGGAACAGAGAGGGAGGAGGAAGCAATGCCAGCTCGCTCTCAGCAGCAACATCAACTCTCAGCTGGCCACAACAACAGGCAGAGTGAAGCCCTGGCCTGCACCCCGAGCAGCTGCCAGTGTAAGATGCCAGGCTTTGTACTTGTAGCATCATAGCCATACCTGAGTTGAGACCAAGGCTACCAGTAATGTTTAGGGAGCCTCAGATTAAAGTGGTTTAGATTATTCCTTACACAATTTGAGGAGTGAATTTCTTTAGAAATGTCTTCTACTCGACCCATGCAAAATACTGGGAAGCCACCTGTGTGCTACCAGCACTTACAAGGAACACACTTTCCCCTTACACTGATATGTATCTAAGAGAGGCCTATCTGTTAAAATTAAAGAAATGCTTTAATTTACAATGTTACTGACGCCACAATGTCAGTTTTTCCCCTGCACACACAACTTGAAGAGAACATTCCCTGTGGCTGCAGCCAAAAGCTAGCCTGTTACCTTGTTACCCCAAAGAGGGGTTGTCTGCCCAGTGTACAACAGCCAACATAGAGAGCAGAGAGGTTTTATTTGCCTCAGATTTGCACAAAACTGGAAGTTAGGTGGTATTCTAGAAAGCTATCTCAACCTGATTGCAGTTTCATATACTTACTCAAGCCTCATTAACATATTCCTCCTGCTTATGCATATCTATCACTATTCTACTTCTTGGTTGGTTTACAGCTTCTTCACCTTCAATTCCGAGAATCACTGAAAGGTGGGAGCTGGAAGGGACCCCTGAAGATCATCTAGTCCAATGCCACTGCTATTAAAGCAATAGCATCTACAAAATTAGTAGCACATGCTCTGAGAAGCAAGGGGCTTCCCAGCTCCAGGTGGTGTGTTTTAATGTTACAATGATAGGTTAATGAATGAAGTTCACTCATTAGGAACATCAGTTCCAACATTTTTACATCTTCATGGTTTCCTGATACAAGTTTCTTCCACTGATAACAAGTTCTTGTTTCTTTAGGTCTTAATGTCCTTGATATTTTCTTATAGCCTTTTGTTTTACTTTGGTGGGAATTTTGAGCACAAGCCAGGCATCACCCATCTTTGGGCTCCTCCTCAAAGATGTAGGCCCCAGCAAGGCATGCACTGTTTATACAAAGTAATCAGCCCTACACCATAAAGCCCTGTATCAGTGGTGCTCCTTAGAATACCAGTGTACAGCATCACTAAAATGTAGGTGTTTACTCAAGCAGTTTCCCTTTGGTAGTAATGCCTTGCACTCCACCTGTAGCACACCTCAAAGGCTATGACTGGAGCCTTCCCAAGAAGTCCCCTTTGTTGTAAGATACTGGGAAACTCAAACATCTTCTATCAAGCAAAAATTCATTGGAGTTCATGATTTTTACTTCATACCCATGTGGAATCAAACCATAACTGTCTAAAAATATTCCCTGTGTATACATTTCTGCTCTAGATAATCCATGTATGGGAAAGGCATGTCAGAGCCATACACAGAAATGAAGTTAAAATTTACAGCAATATTACACAGATTCATGATTCACAGATTGCATTGGGTTGGAAGGGACCTTCAAAGGTCATCTTGTCCAACCCTGCTGCAGTCAGCAGGGACACCTCCAACTAGATCAGGCTGGCCAGGGCCACATCAAGTCTGATCTTGAATGTCTCCAGGGACAGGACCTCAACCACATTCCTGGGCAGCCTAATCTAGTATTTTATCACTTTCAATACAAAGAACTTCTTCCTCATGTCTAATCTAAATCTACCCTGCTCCAGTTTAAAACCATCGCCCCTCATCTTACTGCTTGTAAACAGCCCTTCTCCAGCCTTCCTGTAGGCCCCCTTCAGATACTGAAACCTAGCTATAAGGTGTCCTCAGAGCCTTCTCTTCCCCAGGCTGAACAGCCCCAATTCTTTCAGTCTCTCTTCACAGGAGAGGTGCTCCAGCCCTCTGATCATCTTTGTGGCCTCCTCTAGACCCGCTCCAGCAGGTCCATGTCTCTCTTGTGTTGGGAGCCCCAGAGCTGGACACAGTACTCCAGGTAAGGACTCACCAGAGAAGAACAGAACAGCGGAATCACCTCTCTCAACTTCCTTCTTTTGACGCAGCCCAGGATGCAGTTTGCCTTCTGAGCTGCAAGTGTGCACTGTTGCCTCATATTCAGCATATTCAGCTTCTCACCTGCCAGTACCTCCAAGTCCTTTACTGCAGGGCTGCTCTCAATTTTGTCATCCCCCAGCCTGTTTTGATATCAAGGTTTGACCCAACCTAGGTGCAGGGCTTTGCACTTTGCCATATTGAACCTCAGTGTAAGATTTTAATAGGGAGCTAGTGATGCTTGGTTCCAAACCAAGAAAAAGAGACTCAGGGGAGACCTTGTTTTCTACAACTCAGAACTTGAGCACTGTGTCCAGTTCTGGGCCCCTCAGTTTAAGAAGGACATGGAGACACTTGAAGGTGTCCAGAGAAGGGCAACAAGGCTGGGGAGAGGCCTTGAGCACAGCCCTGTGAGGAGAGGCTGAGGGAGCTGGGGTTGTTTAGCCTGGGGAAGAGGAGGCTCAGGGGTGACCTCATTGCCCTCTACAACTACCTGAAGGGTGGTTGTGGCCAGGAGGGGGTTGGTCTCTTCTCCCAGGCAACCAGCACCAGAACAAGAGGACACAGTGTCAAGCTGCGCCAGGGGAAGTTTAGGCTGGAGGTGAGGAGAAAGTTCTTCACTGAGCGAGTCGTTCGTCATTGGAATGCGCTGCCCAGGGAGGTGGTGGAGTCACCGTCCCTGGAGGTGTTCAAGAGGGGATTGGACGTGGCACTTGGTGCCATGGTCTAGGCATGAGGTCTGTGGTGACAGGTTGGACTTGGTGATCCTCGAGGTCTCTTCCAGCCTTGTTGATACTGTGTGATACTGTGTGTAACTCCCTAAAAAGAGGTTGGGGGGAGATGGTGTCAGTTTCTCTCCCCAGTAAACAAGTGATAGGACAAGAGAAAATGGCCTCAAGTTGCACCAAGAGGTTTAAATTGAGTATTAGAACAAACTTCCTCACTGTGAGGGCTCTCAAACATGGGAACAGACTCCCCAGGGAGACGGTTGAATCTCCAGCCGTGGAAGAGTTTAAAAGAGGCAGAAACATGGTGCTGAGGGACATGATTTAGCACCAGGCTTAGCAGAGCTAGATAATGGTTGGATTCGAGTTTAAAGGTCTTTTCCAACTGGAACTATTCTACGATGATTCTACCTTGTGGCCAGCACCGCGCCACAAGCACTGTGGTTACGTTAGAGCTGCAGGGAAGGAGCCGATCAAGGCAGCAGCAGGATCCACTCCCGATCAACAGAGAAAAGCCCGCCCCACACGCTGCCCTCGGGGGGAGTCGGAAGCCGACGCCGTCCTGCGGGGCGAGCCGCCCCCAGCAGCCACACCGCCCCTCAGCCCCGCGAGGCCGCGCCTCTGGCAACGCCTCCGCGGCTCTCCCCTCCCTCTCAGGGGCTGTTCCCGCTGGCATGTTCCGGTCTGCGCCGAGGCGTCCAGCGGGAGCGGCTGGCGGGGGTGTGCAGCTATGTCGGCTGACTCTGAGGAAGATCTGGCGGCTTTCGTGGCCCTCCACGGGGCCGCGCTCCGCTCATCGAGGGTGCCGGAATGCTACTGGGAGAGCCTGTGCCGGAAGCTGCGTGGCGAGGTGGGTGGCCGCGCGCCATTGGCGGGTGAGGTGGTGCTGCGGGGAGCCCCTTCGGCGGGAAAGGCTGAGCGGGGCTCCCGCTGCATCCCGCGGAGCGGCTTCCCATGGGGAGGGGGCAGTGGTGGAGTGTGAGGTCTCCTCCTCTCGTGCCGGTTGTGTTACCAGAGCTGCAGCCTGGGGCTGTTAGAGAAGTGAGGTGTATCTGGTTTCGTCCCGTTGTTGTCAGCATAAAGCTGGAAGGCGCGTGGTAACTGGAGATGCAGCCCTGGAGTGGGTTGATGAGTGTGTCCCAAAGCCTTCACGCTTTTTTGCCGAAGAGGAATGTGGAAAAGCAACGGTAGTAGTATTAAAGTCAGGAGGTTGTCATACGTGCCTTAGGGTTTGCGTAGGCTTTTGCCTGATTTGATACATTTTTTTCCTTCCCATTTCACTTCTACACTAATGCACCCAGGTTTATGTACCCAGTTTTCAGTCACTCTCTGGGAAGTCACCAAACGCACGAGTTAACTCTCTTGGACCGTTTCCTGAGAGTGGTTTTGGCTAGGAGGTTTACTGCTTTTTGCTGTGCTTGGGTTTGTAATTTCTTGGTTTTATTCCTGAGCCCAGTGAAAGCTGTTCGGCTCTTCCAGAGAAGAAGTGGTGGGAGAAGAACGTCCTGACAGCGGTTAGAATAATAATGCAAGCATCTCTGCTGGTGCCGAGCGACTTTATCATGCCAAATTTGGGGCAAGTTGTAAGCTTTTGTTACTCACAGCTGCAACCCCAGGAATTTGGGGATGTTGCCCTTTGTGAGCTGGTTTGTTTTCCTCTCCTGTAGCTCTGCCCGAGCAGCACGCAGGAGCTGGATCTGCTCTAGCTGAAGCTGACACCAGGAGTCTGGACCTATCCCTGAACAACAGGGAGTGTGGGGGCACAGGCATTGCCTGCAAAAACCTTGTAAAGACACAAGCTGAATTTAGATATTTTTTTCCACTTTGCATGTATGCAGCCAGCCTCAGTGATGAGGAAAGCTGTCTCAGATTTGTTGGAGAAAGGAACTGAAGCAGGAGAGAGACAACCTGAAACTAGTTGCCTGGAGACTTGATACTGTTACAGGGTGTCTGGAGGAGTATAGCTGGAGAAGGAAATAACGAGGTGAACTTTCAGCCCTGCAGAGGTGGTCTGATGAGCACCTGGAATTATAAGGAGAAAGGGGAACTAGTGGTGGGGTGCTGGAGGGCATGATGAACAGCAGAGAAATAAGCAAGATGGGATGAGAAGTTTGAACAGGAGGTATAAGACTGTGGGGAAGGAGAAAGGACTTTAACATACATGTACAAGCAAACTCATTTCTGAGTTCTTGAATGCACCTTTTCCTCAGCTGCAGAGATGGGATAGATGGGAAGCATAGCAAGTCATTACATAATCTTGAGAGTTTATAGCAGATACAGTGAGGAAGGGCCTAAATATGCTCTTGCCACTGGCTAGCAGTGGTGTGTCTGATGCTGCTAATAACAAGAATAGTTCTGTATTACAGAGAAAATAAATCTAGATAAACTCAAGCATAGGCCCAGTCACAAACTTCCTCTTGCATTATACCTCTCAACAAGCCCTACATGTGAGTAACTTGGAGCAGGAACCATAGACTGAACAAGGTTGGAAAAGACCCCAAAGATCATCAGTTCCAACCTGCCACCCAAGGAAATACCTACTGCTCTGCTTAAAGAGGAGGGTATGAGAAGGGATGTACTTGAAGAGGATGAAGTAGAGGACAGCGTAAAGCCTGTATGGAGCCCCAGAGTCGTAAGCTGTTGCATTGCCAACATGCTGGTAGTGTGTAGCTGGCAAACTTTGGAATTGTGCTGTGCTGTAACATAGGCTAAAGATTTGTATCCTGTGGCTGAAATCCTTGAATGTTATGGGGGTCATTAGAGTGAGACAGGAGACCCATGTCCCTGATCGGTTTACAGAGATTGTGAAAGTCAGGGTGAAGAAAGCATATGCCCTAAGGAGACAGGCAGCTGCTTCTGGTTCATTTCGCTTGCAGTGGTGGCTGAGTGTGCTCTTTTGTCCCAAGTGTTACAGTGTGGAGAGAGAGAGATTTTCAGTGTGCTTAGGAAGATACATTAGGCTACTGATGGGCTTGTCTCTGTTATAGCTTCTGGGTTTTATCCAGAAGAAGGACCAAAGACTGGGAAAATTATATGGAGGAGTGCAGTTGACTAGGATGAGCTCTTGAGGAGGTAGAGACAGCACTACAGTACCTTTAATTAGAACTGTGTGGAGTGTTTGAAGAAGCAGCAGTAAGGAAAGCCAAGGTGAAGGATGAAAATGTTTTGGGAGTCCAGATAACAAGGAATAATGGGAGGGGAGGGGGGGTGTGATCAGTGCAAGATGAGGCATAGGATGAGTTTCCTTGTTTCATGTCGGAAGGTTGGAGTTATTTTTCACTTGTCTTAACCTGTTGCAGAGATGAAAACCACCTAGCCTAGAACTTGGAAAATTTGCATCCATAATACAGATAAAAACCTCTCTTACGTCAGTACCTCTAGAACCCAGCCTCGAGGCAGCTGTTTTCCAACGCTCACGCATGCTTCAACACACAGAGTGGAGGTGTGCTGTTCTTGTGTGTGCCTTAAAGCCTGGGAGAAAAGTGGAGGTTGGGTTGGGGGGGAGTGGGGTGGTGGTTGTGTTTGGGTTTTTGTTTGGTTTGTTCTTTTTTACAATTATTATTATTTATCTTGAAATCTGCTGGAAAATGTTTCATTCCAAGAGCATTATCTAACCAGGAAGCAAACTGGATTGCTTGTTCAAAACATGGTATATCTGCTAGATCAAGGAACCTTGCCAGATCAAGGAACCTTCTTTTATTTATTTATTGTGTGTTCCATGGCTTTAGAGGGCAAACTTTTCTAGGTATCACAGTATCACAGTATAACTAAGGTTGGAAGAGACCTCAAGGATCATCGAGTCCAACGGGTCTTGACAGCCCTCACAACTAGAGCATGGCACCAAGTGCCACATCCAATCCCCTCTTGAACACCTCCAGGGATGGTGACTCCACCACCTCCCTGGGCAGCACATTCCAATGACGAACAACTCTCTTGGTGAAGAACTTTCTCCTCACCTCAAGTCTAAACCTCCCCTGGTGCAGCTTGAGACTGTGTCCCCTTGTTCTGGTGCTGGTTGCCTGGGAGAAGAGACCAACCCCTTCCTGGCTACAACCTCCCTTCAGGTAGTTGTAGACAGCAATGAGGTCACCTCTGATCCTTCTCTTCTCCAGGCTAAACAACCCCAGCTCCCTCAGCCTCTCCTCACAGGGCTGTGCTCAAGGCCTCTCCCCAGCCTTGTTGCCCTTCTCTGGACACCTTCAAGTGTCTCAATGTCGTCCTTAAACTGAGGAGCCCAGAACTGGACACAGGACTCAAGGTGTGGCCTAACCAATGCAGAGTCCAGGGGCACAATGACTTCCCTGCTCCTGCTGGCCACACTATTCCTAATACAGGCCAGGATGCCATTGGCCCTCTTGGCCACCTGGGCACACTGCAGGCTCATGTTCAGTCAGCTGTCAATCAACACCCCCAGGTCCCTCTCTGTTTGGCAGCTCTCCAGCCACTCTGACCCCAGCCTGTAGCTCTGCATGGGGTTGCTGTGGCCAAAGTGCAGCCCCTGGCACTTGGTCTTGTTAAATGCCATCCAGTTGGACTCTGTCCATCTGTCCAGTCGGTCGAGGTCCCCCTGCAGACCCTTTCCACCCTCTAACTGACCAACATCTGCTCCCAACTTGGTGTCATCTGCAAACTTGCTGATGACTGACTCAATCCCCTCATCCAGATCATCAATGAAGATGTTAAAGAGGATGGGGCCCAGCACTGATCCCTGGGGGACACCACTGGTGCCTGGCCGCCAGCTGGCTGTGGCACCATTCACCACCACTCTCTGGGCTCAGCCTCCAGCCAGATCCTAACCCAGCACAGAGTGCTGCTGTCCAAGCCATGAGCTGACAGCTTAGCCATCAGTTTGCTGTGGGGGACGGTGTCAAAGGCCTTGCTGAAGTCCAGGCAGACCACATCCACAGCCTCCCCACATCCACCAGGCAGTCACCTGATCATAGAAGGAGATCAGGTTGGAGAGGCAGGACCTGCCCTTCCTAAATCCATGCTGGCTGGACCTGAGCCCTTGGCCATCCTTCAGGTGCGCAGTTATTGCTGCCAGGATAATCTGCTCCATCACTTTCCCTGGCACTGAGGTCAGGCTGCCAGGCCTGGAGTTTCCAGGTTCCTCCATCCAACCCTTCTTGCGGATGGGGACCACACTGGCCAGTTTCAGTCATCTGGGACCTCTCTGTGAGAAACTTGAAAAACAAAACAGATGCACATGTAATAGAATCATAGAATCAATAAGGTTAGAAAGACCTCATAGATCATCAAGTCCAACCTCTCACCCAACACCTCCTGACTAACTAAACCATGGCTTCAAGTGCCACATCCAATCCCCTCTTGAATACCTTCAGGGATGGTGATTCCACCGCCTCCCTGGGCAGCACATTCCAATGGGTAACAGCTCTCTCAGTGAAGAACTTTCTCCTCACCTCCAGCCTAAACTTCCCCTGGCGCAGCTTGAGACTGTGTCCTCTTGTTCTGGTGCTGGTTGCCTGGGAGAAGAGACCAACCCCCACTTATCTACAACCTCCCTTCAGGTAGTTGTAGAGAGCAATAAGGTCACCCCTGAGCCTCCTCTTCTCCAGGCTAAACAACCCCAGCTCCCTCAGCCTCTCCTCACAGGGCTGTGCTCCAGACCTTTCACCATCCTTACTGCCCTTCTCTGGGTACATTCAAGTGTCTCCATGTCCTAGGTTACTCTAAGCCCTATATAGTGGTTGTTTCTTACATTATTGGAGAAATCAAGTATGGCCCAGTTACAAGCCAGGGGAAAAGAGTAACTACATAAAATTTTATTCATAATACTTTTTTTCACCTGTTCCAGCCATATGGTAAGTTATGTATCACAGTATCACCAAGTGGCAGGCTTCTGTGAACTGCAGCAAGATTTTTGTGGTCCCGACATGTCAGTGGCAGAGGACTGCTTAGAGTTTCATCCCACTTAGAAATTGAGGCTTATAATTTATTACTAGAAGGTGTGCAGCATGATCAATACCACTGCACTTTATTTTCCAGAGCAAGAGAGGGCATGGTGTTACTCAAAGGCTACCTGTGGCCTTTAGAGCAATTTGCAGTGTGCTCAAAAGGGATTGGCTGAAGATGCCCGTGTGTGGTTATCATCATGACATGTGCCTGCTTTGTTGCCACCTTCTCTTGTTCCTTGGGTTTGTGAGGTTGAAGTAACACCCAAAATGCCCAAGCATGTTTTGTGAGCAAGTAGTTGTGCCACTGAAATGTGTTGCTACCCCTTTGCTGTCTTGTAGAGAGTATTACTTTGGTGGGTTACTTGGAATCATAGAATTGTTTAGGTTGGAAAACATGTTTAAGATCATCAAGTCCAACCAGAAAGAGCCAAGTCTACCAGTATCCCATGTCTCTAAGCGCCACATCTACATAGTCACAGAGTCATAGAATCAATAAGACTGGAAAAGACCTGAGAGATCATCAAGTCCAACCTGTCGCCCAACACCTCACGACTAACTAAGCCATGGTTTCAAGTGCCACATCCAATCCTGTTTTGAACACCTCCAGGGATGGTGACATGTTCTGCTTCAAGCCAGACATTACACATTTCAAACTGGTGGTGTAATCTTATGCATCTGGCTTTTGGATAAGTAGCTTAAGATTCCTTCAATGGAGCTGCTGTGTTAACCAGGTTCACAGTGTGACACACCCTCTTGAAGGGAGGGAGGAAGAGAGGAGGACAGCTGTGTCATCCGCCCTTTCAGCATGCCGTGTGTCCATGCTGCCAAAGCAGTCAGTTCATTGCTGAACTGTTTCCATTTATCAACCATGAATTAAAAGAAAATACAACAAATACCTCACAGAAAGCTGCTGAATGAGGTGGGTTTGAGCTGCTCCAAGAAGTATGAATTGTTTCAGATGAGTAACACACTTAATTCCTTTTTTTCCCAATGTTACCAGTTCTGAAGGAGATGGGGGCTTTAGCATAATGGTGTTAGAAGTAGAGTGGGTTTGCTTATTGCAACTGCTACAATCTCGTGTAACTGATGCTCTGTGGCAGGGAGAAACTTTGGTTTAGAGGATTTGGGGCACTTTCATTTTTAGGTCTTGAGTTGCTATTTAATAAAATACAAAGCCATCAGCCTCCTTCAGTTGTAGAAGGAGTTGATAGGAACATTAGTCATGAGTGTTTGTTCGATGGGCGGAGTCTGTGGCAGGAGAAGGCTGATCTGCAAGTCAGCAACTGGCTCACCTCTTCCAAAATCTTGAAGAGAAGTATCAGGTGTAGAAAGCATGCATATGGCATGCTGTGTCGGGTGTCAAGTGGAGTTTAGTGAATCACAGTTGTGGGTTTCATTTTTTAATGACTGCCAGGCACTTAGCTGTGGTTTCTGCTGGCTAATGAGTTTGATGAAGACAGCTCTTGATCAGGTTGTGAAGCATCACTTCAGGGACAAACCTGTTTGCACCCTAATGTACTTTTTTGCTGCCTATTGTGGGATGGCATTAGCAATTCTGTGGTGAGACAGATCAGTAAGTTCATGCTGATGAAAATTAACTCTGAGCACCACTGACAGCAGCACAAGGAAGGACTCTTCCTTTTGTTGAGAACTGTCTGCAGTTACATGAACAGCTATGAATTTTACAGGCAGCTGGGCAGAGACTTAAAGGAGCATTGACAGGTACAGTTATGACAGCAAGAGTTACGGTATTGCTTACTACTGAGTAATGTTACCATCCTATAGCAAAACTGGGAAGCTTGAAATAAATTAGAACTGATAGCTGTTTATATGCCTGCTGAAGTGGAAGGTAGTCAGTTTCTGATTTATTTATTTTTTTACAAATAGGTGTATTTTAATCTCCAGAGAGGTTGTGGGGTTTGGGGTTTTTTACCTAAGAAAAGTAATTTTATTCACCCTAAGAAAAATGTATATATGGAGTTAGCCAACATGTTGGCATCTTCTTTTTTTTTTTTTCCCTCCTTTTTTTTCTTTCCTTCTCCCTCCCTTTCCCCTTTCCTCCCTTTCCCCTTTCCTCCCTCCCTTTCCCCTTTCCTCCCTCCCTTTCCCCTTTCCTCCCTCCCTTTCCCCTTTCCTCCCTCCCTTTCCCCTTTCCTCCCTCCCTTTCCCCTTTCCTCCCTCCCTTTCCCCTTTCCTCCCTCCCTTTCCCCTTTCCTCCCTCCCTTTCCCCTTTCCTCCCTCCCTTTCCCCTTTCCTCCCTCCCTTTCCCCTTTCCTCCCTCCCTTTCCCCGTTCCTCCCTCCCTTTCCCCTTTCCTCCCTCCCTTTCCCCTTTCCTCCCTCCCTTTCCCCTTTCCTCCCTCCCTTTCCCCTTTCCTCCCTCCCTTTCCCCTTTCCTCCCTCCCTTTCCCCTTTCCTCCCTCCCTTTCCCCTTTCCTCCCTCCCTTTCCCCTTTCCTCCCTCCCTTTCCCCTTTCCTCCCTCCCTTTCCCCTTTCCTCCCTCCCTTTCCCCTTTCCTCCCTCCCTTTCCCCTTTCCTCCCTCCCTTTCCCCTTTCCTCCCTCCCTTTCCCCTTTCCTCCCTCCCTTTCCCCTTTCCTCCCTCCCTTTCCCCTTTCCTCCCTCCCTTTCCCCTTCCTCCCTCCCTTTCCCCTTTCCTCCCTCCCTTTCCCCTTTCCTCCCTCCCTTTCCCCTTTCCTCCCCCCCTTTCCCCTTTCCTCCCTCCCTTTCCCCGTTCCTCCCTCCCTTTTTTCCTCCTTTTTTTCTTTTTTTTTCTCCCCCCCCCCCCCCCCTTCTCCAGCCTAAAGGACAATATTATCCCCTGATCCTTGGAAGGGTATTTCAGGCACTTCTCCACTTGGATCTGGTCTATGATGCCATGCTGTGGCTTAAGATCTGAAGCCAGTTGTTTCCTCACCACCTTCTGTGGGTGGCTTTGCTTTACAAGTGTAGAGTTGATTTCCTCACTGCCCTTTTTGGGACTTGCCAGAAATAGTTATCCTGATGGAACACTCCTATACAAATAAATAAAACCTGTTGCTGCCACTAGATTTTACAGTTAATGAGTTGTCAGTGTGTAGAAGTAATGACTGTTAATAATGTGGCCTTAGTGACTAGGTTAAACCAGTGGGCAGGTTGAACTAGTAACTCTGGAGGTACACTTCTAGGTCTCTCTCCGTCCCTGTGACTTTCTAGTGAGATTATACTGAGACAAATGATTTGTCTGTGCTTGCCTGGCTCATTATGTAGAGTCTGAGCAACTTAGTAAAATCTCCCTCTGAAAGGATTTGCAAAGTCTGGAGGCTTTTCACTTCTTTTCTCTCTCTCTCTATTTTTTCTGGGGGGCGGAGGGGGGGCTTGTTTGGTTTGGTTTGGTTGGTTGGTTTTGTTTTCCTTACAAGCATATGTTCACATTGAAATCATGGAAGCTGTTAGCAGAGTTTCTGTTCTGGAAAAGACATGCCAGCTCACCATGTGGCAAGATTTTGGATGGAAGAGAAACTTGTATAGTGACCTACTTAATTTATGTAGGTTCTAAATGAAGGCCTTATGCCCAGAGTAGGCAGGGGTGTAAACATTGGTAGAGGTAATACAGACTTTAACTTACAGCAGTATAAGGAATCTCCCAACTCATGTAGAGTGAATAAGCACAGGTAGTTCCTTTTGTAGGGAAAGAATAGAGAGGGAAACATGCTGAGGTTTCTTAACTGGTTCAGAATTCAAGCTCTTCTTTTCAGAGACTTTAATTTAGTATAGTTGTGGAGTCTGGGTAGCTTCTGGTTTTGCAGGTGTGAAATGGTTGATTTTAGAAAAGTTGAGCAAAATATTCTGTTTTCAGCTTCAAAAATTCTTTGGGGAGTTAAATTAAGAGAGTGGCAGTGATAGACCTATTGTTACCAAAGAAACCAACAGGGCTTCCTGCCTGTGTTAACTAAAGAAACTTCATGAACCAATCCAAGGTCTATATGACAACAGAACAGCTCTGTGAAAATGTGAAAGAACAAATATTGTTGTTTATTTATCTGTTCAAGATTGGCATTCTTATTGTACGGGATTTCAGGCCAAAACTGTCTACAAGTGCCTTTCATTGTTGCATTATGCATATCCAGGTGCTGCCTCAACCAACAACTTGGTGTTTTGTGCACTTTCCACCTCAGGTATTTGATGCTGGTGACTACTTTGGGATAATGCAAGTAGAAGAGGTGGATGAGGAGGAAGAAGTGGATGAAGAAATGGAAGAAGAGTTAAAAAAGAAACCAAATCCTGGCAGTGAACCTAGTTTCAAAGTTATCGTAACCAATGAGAATGGGCTCCAGGCCTCCAATCCCAATAGGTGAGTAGTGATTTCAGAACTAGTGTTCAGTCTTGCAGTAGTCTTAAACCCTGAAATGATACATGTGTTTTGTAGTAAAATTTGTTTGATCCTATTCAGAAATCCTCTTGCTGTAAGATGTAGCTGCTTGTTTGAGAAAAGGTGCATGCTATGAGGCACATCTAGCAACAGGTGGTGGGAGTGCAAGTATCTTAATGGTTTCCTTTTTAAATCATACAGGAAGATGCTTAGAAACAGGTTTGAGTAATCTGAGGGAGAAAATAGGGAAAAGTCCACCTTGAGATGATTTCTGCAGGAATAAACCAAAATACCCCCTGACCTACAGGGCCATGCCACCACCACTCCTTCCTTGTGTATCCCCTCTGAAGAGTTTGTAGCTGTCGACTGTGGCACTCCAGTCCTGCGAGACATCCCACCACATTTGTGTGATGGTTACTGTATCACAATTTTCCTGGTAGACAATGGCTTCTAGCTCCTCCTGTTTGTTTCCCATGCTGTGTGCACCAGTATAGATGCACTTCAGTTGCTCTAAAGTTCTTGCCACTTTTTTGAAGAGAGAAGTCCCAATTCCTACCTAGCTGATCTCAGGTGCTCCTGTGGTTGCTAATTCATCAGTGACCCTTGCATCTTTGCTGCCATTTCCTGCCTCCACCAATACAGCAGACTGACAGACCTTGCTAGCACACCATGCTACAAATACTGGTGTGCTGCCCTCAGGCTTATTCCTAGCAAACCTAGTTTTGTGCCCTTCCCCCTTCCAATCTACTTCAAAACTCTTTCCATGAGCCCTGCTAGTTCCTGGGCTAGGATCCTTCTTCCCCCAGTTTGAGACAGGTGTGTCCAATCTGTTACCAGATGGTGTCCTGTAAATCAACCCATGATTGAAGAACCCAAGTCCTGTTAGAGATAGCATGCTTGGAGCCACACATTGGTCTCCTGGCTCTTCTTGTTTCATGGCATTTTCCTTGTCCACCATTTCTGGATATACCGTGTTGAACATGCCCACCAGCAGCTGCTTCATGTGAAACAGCCATGAAACATTCATGTCTCAGAAGGTCCCCAAATGATTTTGCAGAACAACTTACTGTTTTCCTTCTTCAGGTGAGAGTGCAAGGTTGATTCAGTAAAGGTAATGATGATTAAAAGGGAAAGCACTCTTGTGTTCCCTGCCTTTGAAGAGGACTGGGCTTAAAAACTCCTTTGTGTTTGCTCCTCTTTTTTTATGGCAATGCTAACATGCACAATAAACCTTCTAGAACACAAACAGCCTACATTTCATCTGCAGTGTTGTTCCTTGCCTCTAATGTTACAATGTGTACTCTGGGAGAGACTTTGTGAGTAAAAGAAGACCTAGTTCTCAAACCATCTACAAGGACAACTGAGAGAGTTGGGGTTATTCAGTATGGAGAAGAGAAGGCTCTGAGGAGACCTTACTGTGGCCTTCCAGTATCTTAAGGGGGCCTACAGAAAAGTTGGTGAGGGACTTTTTAGGGTGTCAGGTGGTGATAGGACTAAGGGAAATGGAACAAAAATAGAGTTGGATTGGATGTTAGGAAGAAGTTCTTCCCCATGAGGGTGGTGAGACACTGGAACAGGTTGCCAAGGGAGGTGGTAGAAGCTCCATCCCTGGAGGATTTTAAGGCCAAGCTGGATGGGTCTCTGAGCAACCTGATGTAGTGAGAGATGTTCCTGCCCCTGGCAGGGGGGTTGAAACTGGATGATCTTGGAGGTCCCTTCAAAGGCTGATAGTTCTGTGATTCTGACACACATGGCTGTTATTCACAGGACATTTGGCTAAGTGTGAGTGGGGTGAAAAAAAATATATAATTTGTAGTGTTACCTGAATGTTCTTTAAGCATCTTCCTCATCGACCATGCCTGGACATACCGCGTGGAGCAGGCCCGCCAGCAGCTGCTGCACATCCCCGGCTTGCTGCACAGGATGGCAAGTCTCATGGGAATTGACTTCCACGGAGAGCTCCCAGATGAGGGCAGTGTCGAGCAAGTGTTGCAGGAAATGTGGAAATACAACCAGACCTATCAGCTTTCTCAAGGGGTAAGTCTCCAAAGCTTACTGAGGATGCTGGAACGTTCTGAGTAATCCCCAGTGAAGACATTCCAGTACGTGGCCGTCTCAACAAAGATACGTTCTCAATTAAACAAAGGGCCTTTGCATGCATTTCAGAATAAACTGTAAATGGAAGGAGAGCAAATGCCATGCAGGGCTAAAAGGCAGTGACTTGTTACCAGCTTTCTGATGAGAACTTTGGAGTCAGGGTTTAGTAGAGAGGGGAAGGATCTGCTGCAAAAGAACAGGGAGATCTGCTTGTATTTTGTGTGATTTTACTTAGTTAGTTATTTTCCTACTCAAAGTTTCTTGTAGTGAAGGTAAGAACTTCTCATGCATCAGCTGTTTTCCTTAAGTGTGTGTTTCTCAGCTATGCTCAACGGTTTTCCTCACTTGTGTAGAGTGCTTTACACACCACAAATGTACCTGCACTGTGAAGTTTTCCTACTTTGTATTTGGCAACTGATACTGTGTAAATGTTGGCTCACCCTCACCTGAGAGGCTCCTAGCTTCAAGGTGAAGGCTGTCTCTGGTCAAAGCTTACTCCAAGGGCTGCTACTCTTAGGTGGTGTGGATAAAACCCCACCAGGTTTGGTCCCTTGGCCCCATGTCCTTCAGCAATCCACCAGCATATCTTGAGCCTTTAAATGCCTTCCTGTGCTGAGGGAATACAACCCTCAGGGTTCAGTTAAAAACCTTCTTGTAGGGTCTGCCATGTAGCTACTCAGCTGCTCTGAGTCTTTTGGGTTAAAGAGGAGAAAGGTCAATTCTTTGGATGAAGCCCCACACAGAATAGGCATGGCTAACCCTAAGCAGTGTGAGCATGACCAGACTGCACCTGTTATCTCAGAGGCTTGAGGTTGTTCTCTGCAGTGCTCAACCTTTTCCTTTGAAGTGTCAGCTTAGATCACAGTAGTAGCAGGCCTGAAAACATCACTGAGAAAGGGATTTGTTGTGACTGCTTCCTCTTCAGGCAAAAGGCAGATCTGGACAATACCTCTTCTCTTTCTATGCTGTGTGTTTGTTTCCCATCTTGTTGTCATGAATGGCTAGTGAGGTTGAATTATTTGTGTTAATCTCTTGAAAAGTGGTTTCCTGGAAGACAATTCAACCTGTAGTTGAACTTGTCTTCAGTTCTCCTTTCTGGCACTTGGCTGCTTGAAAATCTGAGCTCTAATCTCTGTTTTCTGTTTCCACCTCTCTAAAAAGGCGACAGTAGTACTACCAAGCAATTTAAAGTTTATTCATTCATTCAGGGCTTCATTATGACAGGAGGTGCTTTGATGATGCCATCTCAACACAGCCAGCAGTTGTTGCAGGAGGCAGTTCTGCTGTCCTTCAGTCTTAATCTGTAAACTTCAACTTTTAACAAACTGATTCTGATAGAAGTGGAACAAAAACTAATTCTATCAAACAGCCTTCCGCTGGTCTAGCTCCCTGCAGTGGCTGGTTTAGTAGAGAAGTGGATCTGATAGGCAGTAGCAGAATAGAATAGAATAGAATAGACCAGACCAGGTTGGAAGAGACCTTCAAGATCATCGTGTCCAACCCATCAACCAATCCAACCCATCAAATCAACTAAACCATGGCACCAAGCACCCTATCAAGTCTCCTCCTGAACACCTCCCCAGGCAGCCCATTCCAATGGGCAATCACTCTCTCTGTATAGAACTTCCTCCTAACATCCAGCCTAAAATAAGAGAGAGGATGGGACTGTGCAGTTCAGATGGGAGCAGGCCATTCCCAGCAGTTGCTGCATGCTAGGCTAGCTTACCTTCAGAGCTGCAGAGATGAGAGTGTTACTCTGTACCCAGCCCCTGCACACAGTCTTGGCTGGAGCAGGAAACAGAAATGGTGCAGGAGGTGCTGGGCTGCTTTTCTAGCAATTGATGTGTGGGGGGTCTCTCTTTCTCTCTTCACATATAGACTGCAGAGGAGAAGGTTCCTGTCTGGTACATTATGGATGAATTTGGATCACGCATTCAGCATTCAGATCAGCCTAGCTTTGCCACAGCACCTCTGTTTTATATGCCTCAACAAATTGCTTACACTCTTCTCTGGCCTTTGAGAGACCTTGAAACTGGTGGTAAGTGTGTGAGTTTGGGAGGTTTTTAATGCCCACAATAGACGAGGGGCAGCACTCTTAAAATAGATCACTGAACATCTCACAGGAGGACAAACATTTCAAGACCAAAATGACTGCACATTTGTAATGCTAGAGAGTTAAAACATTCTCTGCAAGTTTTTCTATAATTTATATAAGATAGAGGCCTTTAGCAGTCAGTAACATTGCTAAGGTTTTATTGATGAAGAACTGAAGTCTTGCACGATGGACTGATTTAGTCATCAGGAAGTTTAAAGACAAAAACTCCTTAAAGGTCTATATTTTCAGTCTGTTTCCAAAAGTCAACTACTGGAGGTTAGGAAATTACAGGCCAACCATTTTTTCCTGTAGTCTTGATTTGAGGACACTTAGGTCCCCGTTATACGAAGGAGTGTCTGACTAAACTGACCCAACTCAGCTGATTTTGGACTAATTTTTGCATCCTAAATAATACTCTTTCCGATGTGGTTCTCTTTATCTCTAGTTTTACATTTAAATAACAAAAGTTTTGGTATTGTTAACTGTTCAGCTGACTTGGGAAAGAGAATTTTTGTTGTTGGTTGTTGGTTGGTTGTTTTTGGTGAAGAGCAAATGGCAGTTCCTAGAAGGCTGTTCTTGTTTTGCTGCAGATGAAGTGACTCGGGATTATGCCTACGGGGAAACGGATCACTTGATCAGGAAGTGTGTTTTGTTACCCTGGGTGCCTGCTGACATGTTAGATGTGAACTGTTTTACACCAGAGCCATCTGATGAGTATTACCAGGTATAATTTTAACAACTACCATATTCTATCTCTTTAAAGAAGAGGCAGTGTCTGAAAAGACAAAAAAAAACCAAAGAGCCTTGCAAGTGTTCTGACTTGGTGTCACGTGAGGTAGTCATCTTCTAGTTAGATATTTGATGTATTGTCTAACAGGCTTACCAATTGGATTTATTACTGTATCTCTTCTGGTTAGTTATTCCCTATAACAACCTTAAAGATAAAGAGGTGTTCCTATGGCTGAGCAGACATTTCACAACTGACTTACAGTTCAGGGAGCTGTTGCAAACCAGCAGCTGCTTTGGTTTCTCAAGATGCACTTCTCCCAAGTTTCTGTGAGCCTTTGGCAGGGTATCTGCAGTGATCCAAAGGTGTGTTTCCTTTTATCAGCCAGAGGTTTTGAAAAAGGTCTGAGTGAGATAATTTTTTCAAGCATTTACTGCTGAAGGCTACTAAAAGCCTCTATCTGCTTCTAGAGGAGCAGAATTAGGCTTCAGCTCCCTATAGTTGGGGCTTTTTTAATTATCTGCAGGAAAACCTCATGACTAAATGGTCAGCCAGCCATTTTGTTAGAAATACAGTCACTTTATCTTTCAATTAATATGATAATCTGTACTTTGATATTTTGTTTAGGAGAGTCAGGAATTTCTCAGGGTGCTTTGGCAATGACCATTCCTGGTCTTGAAGCCATATTTCCTGGTCCTGTTTTGCTGATAGCCTCTTGCCTCTGATTCACACAGTATCACAGTACCACTAAGGTTGGAAGAGACCCCAAGGATCATCAAGTCCAACCTGTTCCAACAGACCTCACAACTAGACCATGGCACCAAGTGCCACGTCCAATCTCCCCTTGAACACCTCCAGGGATGGTGACTCCACCACCTCCCTGGGCAGCACATTCCAATGACGAACGACTCGCTCGGTGAAGAACTTTTTCCTCACCTCGAGTCTAAACCTCCCCTGGCACAGCTTGAGACTGTGTCCCCTTGTTCTGGTGCTGGTTGCCTGGGAGAAGAGACCAACCCCCTCCTGTCTACAACCACCTTTCAGGTAGTTGTAGAGATTCCATTCTGCCTCTGCTCTTGTACCAAGTTGGGATTTTTCCTAAGCAGCATATTTTTCCTAAGCAGCATATTATGCAACATAATACACTTCTTAGAATCCAGCTTTGGTGGAATGGTTTTAAGGCCAGGCTGGATGTGGCTCTGGGCAACCCACTCTGGTGGAGTGTGTCCCTGCCCGTGGCAGGGAGGTTGGGACTAGATGATCCTTGGGGTCCCTTCCAGCCCAGATAATTCTGTGAATTCACTTGTGCCAAAGATGATGGAACAATGAGATGTGCAGATGGACTGTATGCATCTGTATATATGTATGTAAATACTTACATGGAGATGATGAATTGCACTAAGTGATCTGTAAAAGTTCACAGTTTGAGGCTAAACTTCACAGTATAACTAAGGTTGGAAGAGACCTCAAAGATCGAGTCCAACCTGTCACCACAGACCTCATGACTAGACCATGGCACCAAGTGCCACATCCAATCCCCTCTTGAACACCTCCAGGGACGGTGACTCCACCACCTCCCTGGACAGCACATCCCAATGACGAACGACTCTCTCAGTGAAGAACTTTCTCCTCACCTCGAGTCTAAACCTCCCCTGGCACAGCTTGAGACTGTGTCCTCTTGTTCTGGTGCTGGTTGCCTGGGAGAAGAGACCAACCCCCTCCTGGCTACAACCTCCCTTCAGGTAGTTGTAGAGAGCAATAAGGTCTCCCCTGAGCCTCCTCTTCTCCAGGCTAAACAACCCCAGCTCCCTCAGCCTCTCCTCACAGGGCTGTGCTCAAGGCCTCTCCCCAGCCTTGTTGCCCTTCTCTGGACACCTTCAAGTGTCTCAATGTCCTTCCTAAACTGAGGGGCCCAGAACTGGACACAGGACTCAAGGTGTGGCCTAACCAATGCAGAGTCCAGGGGCACAATGACTTCCCTGCTCCTGCTGGCCACACTATTCCTAATGAAGGCCAGGATGCCATTGGCCTTCTTGGCCACCTGGGCACACTGCTGGCTCATGTTTAGGCAGCTGTCAATCAGCACCCCCAGGTCCCTCTCTTTTTGGGCAGCTCTCAGCCACTCTGACCCCAGCCTGTAGCTCTGCATGGGGTTGCTGTGGCCAAAGTGCAGCACCTGGCACTTGGACTTGTTGAATGCCATCCTGTTGGACTCTGCCCATCTGTCCAGTTGGCCGAGGTCCCTCTGCAGAGCCCTTCCACCCTCTAGCTAACCAACATCTGTTCCTAACTTGGTGTCATCTGCAAACTTGCTGATGACTGACTCAACCCCCTCATCCAGATCATCAATGACGATATTAAAGAGCATGGGGCCCGGCACTGATCCCTGGGGCACACCACTGGTGCCTGGCTGCCAGCTGGATGTGGCACCATTCACCACCACTCTCTGGGCTCAGCCTCCAGCCAGTTCCTAACCCAGCTCAGAGTGCTGCTGTCCAAGCTATGAGCTGATAGCTTAGACAGCAGTTTGCTGTGGGGGATGGTGTCAAAGGCCTTGCTGAGGTCCAAGCAGACCACATCCACAGCCTGCCCCACATCCACCAGACGGGTCACGCCTTAAATACTGTGTTGGGTTTCAGTCACTTCTATGAAACTGGTTGTGCACACTTTAAAATTCAGTTTGGACTAAGCTGCTGTTCATACCCACTGAACACTGTGGATTTTGACCTAAGGCTGCTGGGTTATTCTGCCCAGTACTAACAACTTTGTTGTTGCATTTTAGGCTATTTTAGCAGAAAACAAGGAGAAACTGCCTGTGACAATAAGCCCACCAGTTTATGGCAAAGACAAAGTTTTCAAGTATGTATCTGCAAACAAAATGCTTCCTTACTAAGATGAAGTGTGACAATTGCAGTGTGCTGAGGCTGAGCAGCCTTTTCCAGCTTTGAGCAAGGGGCAAGCTGAAGATGTGTTTCTGATGTAGCTGCTTGCTTCTGATTCTGACTTACTTGTTATTCTTGTTGGATTCTTCAGAGTAAATGGATTGCTGCTTACAGAACTGCTGAAATTAAATTGAGTTGTTGGTTTGGTTTGGGGTTTTTTTTAGTACTTTTAGTAAGTGCTGCCTTCTGGGTGAAAGAAAAGTTGCCTCATGTTGTAACACTGTTTTCATAAAGGAGTATAACTGAAGTGTGTAAGAAGGAATAGACTTCTCTTCTGTATTATGGCAGGTGCATCCATTGGTGTACATGTGGTTCTCTGTGACTATGTCAGATTCATCTTCCTGGGATGAGATGGCCAAATAGGAATATAGTCAAAACATAGGGTGTTGTCAGTTGGAGGTGTGCCTTACTATAAAAATAGAATAGAATAGAATAGACCAGGTTGGAAGAGACCTTCGAGATCATTGTGTCCAACCTATCATCCAACACCACCTAATCAACTAACCCATGGCACCAAGCACCCCAGCAAGTCTCCTCCTGAACACCTCCAGTGATGGTGACTCCACCACCTCCCCGGGCAGCCCATTCCAATGGGCAATCACTCTTACTGTGTAGAACTTCTCCCTAACCTCCAGCCTAAACCTCCCCTGGTGCAGTCTGAGACTGTGTCCTCTTGTTCTGGTGCTGGCTGCCTGGGAGAAGAGACCAACCTCTGCCTGTCTACAACCTCCCTTCAGGTAGTTGTAGACAGCAATAAGGTCACCCCTGAGTCTCCTCCAGGCTAAGCAACCCCAGCTCCCTCAGCCTCTCCTCACAGGGCTGTGTTCCAAACCCCTCCCCAGCTTTGTTGCCCTTCTCTGGACTCGTTCCAGCAAGTCAACCTCCTTCCTAAACTGAGGGGCCCAGAACTGGACACAGGACTCGAGGTGCAGCCTAACCAGTGCAGTGTACAGGGGCAGAATGACCTCCCTGCTCCTGCTGGCCACACTGTTCCTGATGCAGGCCAGGATGCCATTGGCCCTCCTGACTGCCTGGGCACACTGCAGGCTCATGTTCAGCCTACCATTGACCAGTACCCCCAGTTCCCTCTCTGCCTGGTTGCTCTCAGCCACTCTGACCCCAGCCTGTAGCACTGCCTGGGGACTGTGTAGTGTGAACCTTTTGGAAGAAGGTTGGAAGAACATGGCAGAGATAAGGGATTTTTGTGAGCAGAAGCAGAGGCACTGTGTGGCTGGGCTGCTTTATAACTAGTGTCATTTCAGAAAAACATATTCTTACGTAGAGTGTGCTGTGACTTGCACTCCAGGGTGTTTGTAATCTGACATTAGAATGTGAGCTCTTGATTGCAACATTTTGTTTCAGAGTTGAGGTTAGGCTAAAATGTCTTGGGTAGGCACACTTGCACCCCAGCTTCTTCTTGTGTTGAGGTGATTTGTTATTAACCAGATCAACTTTGCTTGGGAATGACTAATGAACATCAGTCACTTTGAGCTGAGAAGCATTTGTTAACTTGCCCAGTGATAGTTTAGATCTGAAAACTTTGCTTAGAAGGCTGAGGATAGGAAAAAGCTATTTTTTCACCCAGTGTACTTGGCTCTGTTTCAGATAAGGTAGCCAAAGGAATAGCCCAGTATTTGTCAGATACCTGCCAATGGAGCCATGGTTTGGTTAGTCATGAGGTGTTGGGTGACAGGTTGGACTTGATGATCCTTGAGGTCTTTTCCAACCTTTTTGATTCTATGATTTTAGTCTCTGTTCTCCAGCACAGGGGTCTACTTTTTTCAAATGTATGGATTAATACTGGATATACTAAACCACCTCAGAGAATCTGACCACTAAACTCAGTGATAGGTGGTGTTAGCAGTGAAATACTCTAATTTTAAACTGTTTCCATGAAGGCACTAAGATTTATTAGCTAGGTTTGGATCCAGCTACATAGGACTAGTGTCTTTGTGGGATGACACCTTACAGGGTTTGTTTGTGAGGTACTGATCTGGGACTATAGAACAGAATAGAATAGAATAGACCAGGTTGGAAGAGAACTTGAGGATCATCGTGTCCAACCTATCATCCAACACCACCTAATCAACTAACCCATGGCACCAAGCACCCCATCAAGTGTCCTCCTGAACACCTCCAATGATGATGACTCCACCACCTCCCCAGGCAGCCCATTCCAATGGGCAATCACTCTCTCTGTGTAAAACTTCCTCCTAACCTCCAGCCTAAACCTCCCCTGGTTCAGCCTGAGGCTGTGTCCTCTTGTTCTGGTGCTGGCTGCCTGGGAGAACAGACCAACATCCATCTGTCTACAGCCTCCCTTCAGGTAGTTGTAGAGAGCAATAAGGTCACCCCTGAGTCTCCTCTTCTCCAGGCTAAGCAACCCCAGCTCCCTTGTATGAGCAAGTCAAATTTTGGTATTTCTTGTGTTGCATATGTTCTTGCACTTGTACTGCTATGGAGCTGTTGGATGCTTCAAGACTTTGTTACAGCATTTATTTTCAGGTCCCCATTTTGATTCCCCTTTGCTTCAGCAAGGACAAAAAAATCACTTCAGACTAGCAGATATTTAGATAGCTTGTGTAGGAAATAGATGTGACAGGACTAAAACTGGATCCAGTACATCAAGTGTTGTACTTTCCCCTAGTGTGCAAATTTAGAAGGAGAAGCCAAAAAGTCACATATTACAGAAAGAAATGCTAGTGGAATTGGGTGAAGACACTAACTTTGCTGTCTTGCAGGAATGGGGAGAGACTGGTGATTTCTGTGCACAAAGGTGCCAGGCTAACTGTCTTGAGGCACAGTGAAATCATCTCTCTTCATCTTGGGCTCCAGCATCAATAGTAGAACCATTGTAGTGTGTCACACATGGAACTATGCAAAACATCTTACATACTTTTTAAAGAACACCTTTCCCTCTGGCTGGGCTGTTTTTAGAGTTCATCATTTCAGCAAAGTATCTCTCAGTGGAGTGTATCTTCCAACTGGTTAGTAGCAGAGGAGGAAAGGAAACCCGTACAACTGAGAAGAATAGGAGATTAGGTCTGGAGAGGAGGAAGAATATAGTGGTTTCTCCTAGGAAAAAATAGCTGGTGCTTAGTCTCTTTAAATGTCCCCATTACCATGAGATCTGTTTTCTGTGTCTTGCTTTCTGAGTCATTATTCTGAATGCTGAATTAATCACATCAAGCTGTAAAATCGTCACCATGACCCAGAGTGCTATCTGCCAACAGACAGCCAAGTCACTGGCCTTACTTGAGAGATGTTTCTAACATATGCAGGTATCTTGCTGTAGTCCTGCTTATGTCCTGTAGTATGTCTCAGGTCTGAGCTGGGTTTTGGAGTGTTCTTTTGGGATGTCTTCTTGTAATGGGACTGGGAGAAAGTGTGTGTTAAACCTCAAAGCTGTGTGTACTTCCTGCACATAGGCAATGCACATACTCTATGTGAAAGTTTTGGTTGTTTGGAAATGTTTCTTTGTGTGTGAAGTTCTGAACAAATGAAGATAGTCTTCTGAAGGGAGAGGATTTAAACTGACAGGATTTTGTATTCATTTCTTTCTCGTGGATGGCAGCAGGTAGATTTTCAGAGTCCTTCCAGCATTTGCAAGGCATTTACAAGGTCTCCCTCATTTTATTACTTCTCTGTGGGGGGGCCTGGTCACTGTCTTCTGGATTGCTATTTTTGTGAAAGGTGTAGAAACTAAACCATTTGAGATTTCTGTCTCAAAATAGAATTGTTCTGTCTCACTTCAATTTAAAATGTCTTTGTGATTAAGGAGAGGTTGTCACAATGTGTACTGGTAAAGCATAATTCTGGGGGAAAGCCTAACTTAGTACTTCCTGTTCAAGCACAAGTTGAGCAGTTTCAGAAACCAAATTGACAGGTGTTTTCATGTGCCTTTTTCTAGGGTTTTCACAGACATTCAGCAAGTCCTCCACAGCCTGACACACCCCCGATTTGTGTTCACGGACAACGAGGGAGAAGCAGACATCCTCTACAACTTCTCACACTTCAAAGATTATAGGTTGCAATTGTTCCCCTGATAATAGAAATTCTCTTGCTGCTATAAAAATTGTTCCCAAAGGCATGCCCCACCCTTCTTCCTTCACCCAACAAATACTCTGTTTTGTAGGAAGCTAAGTGAAGAAAGGCCTGAGGTAATGCTGAATCAGTTCCCGTGCGAGAACCTCGTAACCGTCAAAGACTGCCTGGCATCCATATCTAGACGAGCTGGAGGACCAGATGGGCCAAGATGGTTGCCTCGTACATTTAACCTCCAAACAGAACTGCCTCAGTTCATCAGCTACTTTCAGCAGCGTGACAGAAGGTAGCTCATGTTTCCACGTCCTTGCATTTTGTGCTTTCTTAAGCCCACTCTCCTCAAAAACCAGAAGCCTTCGTTTCGGGCTTGGCAGTTCTTACAGCGCCATGAGCTTGCTCTCGCTGTGTTAATATTCAAGTGAAACTTACCTGGAAAGTGTGAACTGTCTAGTTGTTTAATTACTTTTAGTTGTTTAATTACTACATTGCTTAGTTACTCTTACAGGAAAGACTTTTGAAACACTGAAACTTCATCATGATTTTACTACAGATGTGAAGGCTGTTGGTTTTTATCTCCTCGCGATCTTGTTCACGTGTTTAACAGACGCCGAAGGATCAAAATGTGTGTGCAACAAGTGTTACTTTTTTCCAGGGGACTGGTAGCAGTTGTTCTTGCCTTTAAGCCAGAGTGGAAAATGTTTATAGCATAGAATAGAATAGAATAGACCAGACCAGGTTGGAAGAGACCTTCAAGATCATCGCATCCAACCTATCAACCAATCCAACCCACCTAATCAGCTAAACCATACATACTTGGGTTCTATAGGGTTGGGAAAGCAAAACTGAGTTTCAGTGTTAGGCTAAAGCAGTTGTGGAGCTTTAAGGTTCTAAATCCACACTCTCTGCTGATGCAGCTTAGAGTGGATAGGAACTATGATTTTCTTTGGTAAGAGAGCATTAGGTACTGCTAACAGAATAACCTCTTGTGCCTGGTGTGTAGTATTCTGCTTGAAACGTTGCTTCTTTGGTGAGGCTTTCCCATATGCCAAGCATTTCATTTGGCCATTGTTTGCTCTGTATAGTCTGTTACTGACTGGGCTAACCAGGAGAGAGCACCCCTTCCATGTATCCCTAGTGTGTGGTGTTTTAATTGTCTTTTAAAATCCAGGACTGACTGTGAATGCAATATGTATGTAGAGAATGTGAAGGAGGGGGTAGGAACTTTCAAATCTAAATAAAAACCCCAACCACCCACCCCCAAGCCCCCAAAACAAGGTCTCTTAGCTGCAGCTAGGTTTGTACTGTTATATCACCAAGCTCAAGAATTTGTTCAGGATGTTTTAACATAGTGAAGAAAGGAAGACATGGGTGTTAGCCTTATGTGGAAGCAGACATTAAAAGATCAGCATGTTGCCTCTTAAGGTGAGTAGGTGCTAGAAAGAGAGAAGATGATGTGCTTTCATTGTCTTGCAGTAGGAACTGTTGAGATATTGTGTGATTTCTCCTAAAAGAGATGACTTAGGATGTCAGTTCATGTGAATGCTCTGGAGGTGTTCTGAGGTAATCAGCTTGAAAAATTGCACAGCACCCTGCCAAAGTGTTCTCTGACTCTCTGCAGAGTGGCTTCCACCCCACGACTGCTGTGTGTTTGCAATGTTGCTGTGCTGTCGACTCTTTGGAAGGAGTCAGATGCAGAAGAAGGAGATAAGCCATGAGAGCATGCATGGGCCCTAACTGAAAAGATCAATAAAAGCTATGGCTGCATTTTTTTCCCTTTTACACCTAAAACCTAGCACTCACAGCTGTCAGTCAAAACTCCTTAGTTCGTGCACTGTCATCCACAGCTTTATAAAGTATTGAGGCGAGTGCATAGACCAGTTCCAGTGGATGTTCAGATAGATAAATGAGGTGGGTAATTACAAGTGTTGGCTTCTCTCCCTTTCTCTTTCTCAGAGGAGAAGACAATCACTGGATATGCAAACCGTGGAACTTGGCCAGAAGCCTGGATACTCACATCACCAACAACCTTAAGAATATCATCAGGCACAGGGAAAGCAGCCCAAAGGTTAGAGAGCGTGGACTTCACTACGATTTAAAGAGGAGAGATGGAAAAACTGCTTCATAGAAGGTGGTCTAAAAATGCCAAGGAGGTGTATTTTCTGTGAAATTCCTAGACTGGCCATAAGCATCCAGTTTCAATCAATTCCTAATTGATTCACATTCAGAGTGGTCAGCTCCATTTGTGGCAGTGATGAACTCAAATAGCCTGGGCTTTTCTTGTTTAAGAAACATGGAAGGTCCTACTCCTGGCTCAGGGCAATCACAAGCACAGATATAGGCTGGGTGAGGAATGGCTTGAGGGCAGTCTCCAGGAGAAGGGCTTGGGGGTGTTGCTTGGTGAAGAACTCAACCTGAGTCAGCAATGTGCACTTGCAGTGCAGAGGGCAGCAGTGTCCTGGGCTGCACCAAAAGAAGGAATGGTGAGGTGATTGTGTCCCCTCTGCTCTCATGAGACTCCACCCAGAGTACAGCATCCAGTTCTGGTGCCTCCAGCATATGAGGGACGTGGAGCTGCTGGAACAGGTTTGGAGGAGGGCCACAAAGATGATCAGAGGGAAAGCTGGGGTTGTTCGGTCAGCCTGGAGAAAAGAAGGCTCCAGGGAGACCTTAAAGCAGCCTTCCACTACCTGAGGGGGTCCTACAAGAAAGCTGGGAAGGAACTTTTTGCAAGGACTTCTAGTGATAGGATGAGAGTGAACCAATCGAAGCTTGAGGAGGGCAGGTTTAGACTGGAGATTAGGAAGAGAGTCTTTACAGTGAGGGTGGTGAGACACTTGAACAGGTTGCCCAGGGAGGACATGGATGCCCCCTCTGTGGACGTGTTCAAGGCCAAGTTGGATGGGGCCTTGAGCAACCTGGTCTAGTGAAAGGTGTTCCTGTCCATGGCAGGGACATTGGAACTAGGTGATCTTCAAGGTCCCTTTCAGCTTAAACCCTTCTATGAATCTGTGAAATAAAACTTGCCTGGATAATAGTGAGTCATAGAATCAGAGAATGGCTTGAGCTGGAAGGGAGCAGTAGAGATCATCTAGTTCCAACCACTGTGCATGGGCAGGGACACTTCCCCTATAGAACAGGTTGCTCAAAAGCCTCATCCAGCCTGGTCTTAAGCATTACCAGGGATGAGGTGTCCACAACTTCTCTGGACAACCCATTACTGTGTCTCACCAATATCATAGCAAAGAACTTCTTTGTACTGTCTAACCTACATCTCCCCTGCTCTAACTTAAAGCTACTGCCTCTCATCCTGTTGCTGCAAGCCCTTCTAAAAAGGTCCTTTTCCTGCTTTCCTGTAGGCCCCCTTCAGGTACTGGAAGGCTGCTATAAGGTAGCCCTGGAGTCTTCTCTTCTCCAGGCTGAACAGACCAAATTAACACCCTCAGCCTGTCCTTGTAGGAGAGGAGCTGATCATCTTTGTGGCCTTCCTCTGGACCCACTCCAACATAACCATGTCCTTCATGTGCTGGGGGCCCCAGAGATGGCCACAGTACTCCAGGAGAGTTATGACAAGAGCAAAGCAGAGTGACAGAATAGCCTTCTTCACCTGCTGGCCACACATCTTTTGATGCAGCCCAGGATATGGTTGGCTTTTTGGGCTGCAGGCACACATTGCTGGCTCATGTTAAGCACCTCATCAATCAGCACCAGCAAGTCTTTCTCTGCAGGGCTGTTAACAATCCCCTCGTCACCCAGGCTGTATTTGTGCTTGGGATTGCCCCAGCCCAGGTGCAGGTCCTTGCACTTGGCCTTGTTGAACTTCATGAGGTTGGCATGGGCCCACCTCTCCAGCCTGTCAAGGTCCCTCTGGCTGGCAATCCCTTCCCTCCAGCGTGTCAACCACACATCTGGGTGTCATCAGCAGACTTGCTGAGAGTGCACTCAGTCCCACTGTCCATGTCACTGACAAAGATGTTAAACAGCACTGGTCCCAGTACCAGTCCCTGAGGTACTCTGCTTGTCACAGGTCTCCATAAGGACATTAAGCCATTGATCACAACTCTTTAAGAGCAGCCACCTAGCTGGCTGGCAATCCCTTCCCTCCAGCATGTTGAGCACACCATGCGGCTCGGTGTCCCTGGCGAACGGCTGAGGGTGCGCTCGATTCCGCTGTCCACGTTACGGACAGAGATGTGAAAAGGCACCAAATGCCCCTTTGTGGTGCTGCTTTTAAGGCTAATGCTCAGACTGGCAGGTGAGCACACATTTGCTATAGTTAATGCTGGTCATAAACTGGGAGACATTATTGCTTCTCTTCCCTGGTTGATCATTGTGGCTGATCCACAGCTCTGTTCAGTGGCACAGAGTACTGCCTCTGCCAGCAATAGATGAATCAGGAAGCTTTTAATAGGGAGTCTGCAATGTGCAGTCGTACCTCAGAGTGTCACTTCAGCTTTGCCTGTTGGTGTGTGGACTGCATGTATTCTCTGGAATGCAGAAATGCACAAAGAATTGCTTTGCATTTCTGGTTCAAAATGAGAAGGTCACTGAAACACTAAGCTTTGTGGGTTTAAAAAAGGAGTGCATTCTGTCCTCCCACTTCTCCCACCCTGATGTCAGAGTTTGATGAAAGGTGCCTGCACCTGGGCCGGAACAACCCTCACTATTGATACTGGGAGGTGAGGTGTTAGAATGCAGCCCTGTGGAAAAGGATTTGGGGGTGCCAATGGATGAGAAGCTGGACATGAGCAGACAGTGTGAGCTTGCAGCCCTGAAGGCCAATCCCATCCTGGGCTGTATCAAAAGATGTGTTGCTACCAGATCCAGAGAGGTGATTGTGCCACTTTGCTCTGGTGACACCTTACCTGGAGTACTGCATCTGGCTCTGGAGCCTTCAGTATAGGAAGGACATGAACCTGATGGAGAGGATCCAGAGGATCCAGAAGAGGGCCACAAAAACGTTCAGGAGCTTGGATACCTCTGCTATGAGGATAGGTTGAGAGAGCTGGGATTGCTCAGCCTGGAGAAGAGGAGTCTCTGGGAAGGCCTAACAGGAAGGATGGGGAGAGACTGTTTACAAAGGCCTGCAGTAACAGGACAAGGCATAATGGCTTCAAACTAGAGAAGGGCAGATTTACACTGGGTATCAGGAAGAAGTTCTTAACTATGAGGGTGGAGGAACACTGGAACAGGTTGCCCAGGGAGGTGGGTCGAAGCCCCATCCCTGGCCCACCTCTCTGGGCAGCCCATTCCAATGGGCAATCACTCTCTCTGTGGAGAACTTCTCCCTAACCTCCAGCCTAAACCTCCTCTGGTGCAGCCTGAGACTGTGTCCTCTTGTTCTGGTGCTGGCTGCCTGGGAGAAGAGACCAACCTCTGCCTGTCTACAACCTCCCTTCAGGTAGTTGTAGACAGTAATAAGGTCACCCCTGAGTCTCCTCTCCAGGCTAAGCAACCCCAGCTCCCTCAGTCTCTCCTCACAGGGCTGTGTTCCAAACCCCTCACCAACTTTGTTGCCCTTCTCTGGACTCGTTCCAGCAAGTCAACCTCCTTCCTAAACTGAGGGGCCCAGAACTGGACACAGGACTCAAGGTGCGGCCTAACCAGTGCAGTGTACAGGGGCAGAATGACCTCCCTGCTCCTGCTGGCCACACTGTTCCTGATGCAGGCCAGGATGCCATTGGCCCTCCTGACTGCCTGGGCACACTGCAGGCTCATGTTCAGCCTACCATCGACCAGCATCCCTAGGTCCCTCTCTGCCTGGCCACTCTCCTCTCAGTCCCTGCTGACTGCAGGGAGGTCAGACTGGATGACCTTTGGAGGTGCCTTCCGCCCAGACCATTCTGTGGTTTGCACAACACCATCCTGTGTTCATGCACACAGCTAAAGAGAAGCTGAAATGCAGAGAAAGGTCATCCTTAAATTGTTAAGACCCAGTTAAGACCCTGGAGAAGAGGAGACTCAGGGGTGACCTTATTGCTCTCTACAACTACCTGAAAGGAGGTTGTAGACAGACGGATGTTGGTCTCTTCTCCCAGGCAGCCAGTACCAGAACAAGAGGACACAGTCTCAGGCTGCACCAGGGGAGGTTCAGGCTGGATGTTAGGAAAAAGTTCTACACAGAGAGAGTGATTGCCCATTGGAATGGGCTGCCTGGGGAGGTGGTGGAGTCACCATCATTGGAGGTTTTCAGGAGGAGACTTGATGGGGTGCTTGGTGCCATGGGTTAGTTGTTTAGGTGGTGTTGGATGATAAGTTGGACACGATGATCTTGAAGGTCTCTTCCAACCTGGTTTATTCTATGTATTCTACAGTGATGCTTTGCTTCCACTTCAGCTGAATTGTTATTTGCTGTGGGTGGTTCCACTGTGCTGCAGGTGGTGTGCAAATACATTGAGGATCCCGTGCTGTTCCGGCGGGAGGATGTGGGGCTGGTTAAATTCGACATCCGCTACGTCGTGTTGCTGCGCTCCGTGAATCCGCTCACGCTCTACGCTTACGACGTGTTCTGGCTGCGCTTTTCCAATCGGTAATTGTCTTCTCCTCAGCCTGGAGCAGCTTAGCATTGCTTCTGGTACCTTGGAAGCTAAGGAATTGTTTATTCCTTAGGGCGTTTTCACTTGATGACTTGGATGACTACGAGAAGCATTTCACAGTCATGAACTACGCTCCCGGTGTAACGCTAAAGCAGGTAGGCAAACCCTGCAAAATCCTCCCTCACCTTTCCCTTCTTAGAAAATCCTTCAGTGCCAAATTAGCTATTTCACACCCACTTGAAAGTATCCTACTTCCTAAGCAGAGATTTTCCTAGACTCCTCCCCTTCTTTCCTTCTAATCGTAGGTGCTTATTTCTGGGCCCCTCAGTTTAGGAAGGAGGTTGACTTGCTGGAATGTGTCCAGAGCAGAGCAGCAAAGTTGGTGAGGGGCTTGGAACACAGCCCTGTGAGGAGAGGCTGAGGGAGCTGGGGTTGCTTAGCCTGGAGAGGAGGAGACTCAGGGGTGACCTTATTACTGTCTACAACTACCTGAAGGGAGGTTGTAGACAGGCAGAGGTTGGTCTCTTCTCCCAGGCAGCCAGCACCAGAACAAGAGGACACAGTCTCAGGCTGCACCAGGGGAGGTTTAGGCTGGAGGTTAGGAAGAAGTTCTATACAGAGAGAGTGATTGCCCATTGGAATGGGCTGCCTGGGGAGGTGGTGGAGTCACCATCACTGGAGGTGTTCAGGAGGAGACTTGATGGGGTGCTTGGTGCCATGGGTTAGTTGTTTAGGTGGTGTTGGATGATAAGTTGGACACAATGATCTTGAAGGTCTCTTCCAACCTGGTTTATTCTATTCTATATAGGGTAACACAAACCTATATCCTCAACATAACCCACATAGAATCCTTTCAGTTGGAAAAGACTGTTAAGGTTATCAAGTCCAAGCATTCTCTAACTACCAAGTCTGGGGCTAAACCACATCCTTCAGCACTGTATCTCTGCCTCTTTTCAACACCTCCAGGAATGGAGATTCAGCAGCCTTCCTGGGGAGCCTGTTCCAGTGTTTGAGAACCTATTCAGTGAAAATATTTCTTCTAGTATCTAACCTAAACCTCTGATGCAACCTGAGGCCATTTCCTCTCCTGCTAATGCTTGTTACTAGAGAGAAGAGACCAACACCCATCTCTACAACCTCTTCTCTGGTAGTTGTATACAATGAGAAGGTCTTCCCTCAGCCTTCTTTTCTATAAGACTAAACAACCACAGTTCTGTCAGCCGCTCCTCAGTGGAACTGTTCTCTAGACCCTTCACCAGCTTTGTTGCCCTTCTTTGCACCTGCTCCAGCACCAAAGTGTCTTTTCAGTCAGAAGGGCCCCGAAGTTGAACTCAGTACATTGATAGAGAACTGAAAAGAATGAGTGAAATTGCATCTAATCATCATCAAAGAGCAGTATGGGGTTTTCTTCCTAACAAGAAAAGCTATAAGAAGAATGGTATTCAGGGAGTGTCTGATTCCCTATCTGGGTTTGTATGAATGGCAGAAAGAAATTTGATGTTCCATTGACTTGTCAGTTGATTGCTTAGTCATTTCCAGCCAAGAAAGTCTTTGATGTTTCTGAAATGTTTTAGGTACACTGTGAAGAATTTATTCCTCTGTTTGAAAAACAATATCCAGAATATCCTTGGGTAACAGTACAAGTAAGTCAACAATTCATCTTCCTGCTGTAAATGGTCATGGATCTTTTTTACTCTGCAAACTACTTTTTCCAGAAGTGTTGGGTTGGTGGTGGTTTGAGTGGGTTGGGTTTTTTTCAACACAGAAGACATACTTCTCATGTATCAGTACCACAAAGGACATCAGTTGTTAACTTGTACTTCAGAAACATTTCTTGACTTAGTGTAATTCCTCTTTAAACACTTTTGGCTTTAGCATTGCATTGTGTAGATTGCATGCAAAAAGGCAGGGAGGTTCAGAATATTGAGTGTGCTAAGCACTGCAGATGTTGCTCACATGTCTGTGGAAAAATTGTTTTCACAACAGCTCAAAACTCTTCAGCAGAATATTACCTCTGGTTCTGAAGAGCTGAACTACTGAGGTACTGAAACTCTTGCTTCCATTGTGAAGTCATTACCAAATGTCTTTACAAGTTAGGGAGGTGTCAACAAACAGGAAAATGAAGAGAAGTTTGAAGTATGGAGTCATCTCAGTGGGATGGCATCACAAGTTTGGATTTAAGAGCTGTTGGTTAGCTTGTTGTGCAGTGCAGCAGAGCTCCCTCACAAGACAAGGATGTGCCCAAGGGGCTGGTAGAAAGAGGAAGTTCCAAATCTTACAGTTCCATAAAGCATGCAGGAAGGTGGCTGAGGGCCTTCTCTTTGGTTGGTTGGTTGGTTGGTTGGTTGGTTGGTTGGTGGGGTTTTTTCCCCATAATTCATGCTTGAAAGAAAAAGATGATTGTGAAGAAATGGTTCAGACACATGCAAAACTGAATTGTTGCATTCTTCCATATTTATCAGGAGCTAGAAGATAGTCAGAGAATGGTAGCTGAGCATTTATGTGTGTGTGCTTTCAGAAGTGAATAAATTGCCCCGCTGTGGGTTGATTTCCATAAATTACTTTACTCATAACCAATCAATGATACTCAAAGTACAACAGGGTTTGCAGCACTAGGTTTAAAAGAGTCTGGAAGCAGCTACACAGGGTGAAAAGAGAGATGCAGGTTACCCAGTGTGCAGAGTAGGACATGTTATGCCACCTTTTCATGTGCAGTACTGCAGGATAAACTCAGTGCTAAACTTCACACCTGTGTGGTTTTTGTGTTTTAGTTAACTTTCACAGTGGCTATCTGATTGATTGTTTCTCAACATGGCAGTGTAGCATGTTCTTAAAATCACCATGGCTCCACCAGCCTTTTTGGAGGAGTGTAAGTGGGGAGAATATTTTTGTCACTGCAGAACACAACAGAATGAAGCCAGACAACGACTTAATAGGCAGGAAGAAGTCAGAACTTCAGTTGTACTGCTGGTGTTCAGAGAAGCTGTGGGGGTTTTTTGCCTCTAGGTGTGCAGTACTGTGTGTAGTGCCTGAGAATGGGGTTCATTCTAATATTAAATGCCCTGTTTTCAGGATTTTCAGAGTGCTGATTTGCTTCCCAGACAAGTCCCTGAAGCTGCTGTGTGCTTGGCTTCACCGTGTTCTCTATACCTAAACGCACGTTTGGAAGCGATCGATGTGCAAATTCTCATCTAGTGGGATTTACAAGCTCTCTCACAATCTCTCTGAATTATTAAAAGCCTATTTGTTTTTTGCTTTGATGGAACCTCCTGTCTCATTCAGAGACCTTTTCTCTTTTACTAGGCAAATATCTTTAAGACATTTGCTGAATTGTTTCAAGCTGCTTCAGCTAAAGCTGCGCCTTTCGGCATCTGCGATTATCCATCGTCAAGAGCTATATATGCCATTGACTTGATGCTCAAATGGGACACCAGCAGAGATGGTAAGAAGCTCATCTCTTTAGATGTTGAATTCTTTATATTTGTGGACCTTTACAAAAATGTGTTTCTTCTGTCTGAAGTTTGACTGTTGTGCAAGCAGCAGGAGTTGTGTGCATCAGGAGCAGTGTGGCCAGCAGGAGCAGGGAGGTCATTCTGCCCCTGGACACTGCACTGGTTAGGCCACACCTCGAGTCCTGTGTCCAGTTCTGGGCCCCTCAGTTTAGGAAGGAGGTTGACTTGCTGGAACGAGTCCAGAGAAGGGCAACAAATTTGGTGAGGGGTTTGGAACACAGCCCTGGGAGGAGAGGCTGAGGGAGCTGGGGTTGCTTAGCCTGGAGAGGAGGAGGCTCAGGGGTGACCTTATTGCTGTCTACAACTACCTGAAGGGAGGTTGTAGACAGGCAGAGGTTGGTCTCTCCTCCCAGGCAACCAGCACCAGAACAAGAGGACACAGTCTCAGGCTGCGCCAGGGGAGGTTTAGGCTGGAGGTTAGGGAGAAGTTCTCCACAGAGAGAGTGATTGCCCATTGGAATGGGCTGCCTGGGGAGGTGGTGGAGTCACCATCACTGGAGGTGTTCAGGAGGAGACTTGATGGGGTGCTTGGTGCCATGGGTTAGTTGATTAGGTGGTGTTGGATGATAGGTTGGATGTGATGATCTTGAAGGTCTCTTCCAACCTGGTCTATTCTATTCTATTCTATTCTATTCTATTCTGTGCCTTCCACTGATACCAAAACGTGTCTGGAGTTGCAGATCTTTGGGGTTAACAACACTGATGGGGGAGCTGTTAACTGTGCTTGGCTGTGTCTCTGCTTCCCTTGGGACCCTGCTTACTGTCATTCCCTGTTTAAAAACATAAACTAAACTAAACAACACAAGACACAAACAAACAAAATAGCCACACCAAAAAAAGAAAAATCCACCTACAACAATCAAAACAAAACAACACAACCAAACCCAACAAACCACACACGCACACTCACTCTACCAGCAGCAAGTTTTCTTTCCCATTTATGGTGAAAGCATGTCTGAAATACCTGTGTCTCTATTAACACCTGAAAAAGGCATCCTGCCATCTGTGGCTTCCAGTCCTGGAATGGTGTCTGTAATGCTTTTCAGCGCTGTTGTTCTCAGGACCATTAGCTGTTGCCAAGTCTCTGCAAGCCCCTGTACTCAGCACTGGTTAGGCCACACCTTGAGTCCTGTGTCCAGTTCTGGGCCCCTCAGTTTAGGAAAGATGTTGAGTTGCTGGAATGTGTCCAGAGAAGGGCAACAAAGCTGGGGAGGGGTTCTGGAGAGGCTGAGGGAGCTGGGGTTGCTTAGCCTGGAGAAGAGGAGGCTCAGGGGTGACCTTATTGCTGTACCTGAAGGGAGGTTGTAGCCAGGTGGTGGTTGGTCTCTTCTCTCTAGCAACCACCAACAGAACAAGAGGATACAGTCCCATGCTGTGCCAGGGGAGGTTAAGGCTGGATGTTAGGGAGAAGTTCTTCACAGAAAGAGAGATTGGCCATTGGAATATGCTGCCCAGGGAGGTGCTGGTGTCACCATCACTGGAGGTGTTTAGGAAGAGCCCGGATGAGGCACTTGGTGCCATGGGTTAGTTGATCAGATGGTGTTGGGTGATAGGTTGGACTCGATGATCTCAAAGGTCTTTTCCAACCTGGTTAATTCTATTCTACTGTATTCTAAGATCACTTGCTGTGTTAAAACACCAGACAGGTGTGTCTTGTAGGTAGAAAAGCAGCTGAGGCACCAACGCAAACAGGACTGCCAGGGAAATATTAGAAGTAACTATTAGTACTCTTTTCTTGTGACACTGTGATTCCTGAGACAGGAGAAACTAATTGCTTTGCACCCAGGTTTCCTGAAGAAGTGATTAGAAGTTTTCTTTTGGGTGGGTGCCCCTAGCATGCTGCTGCAGCAGTTGCTTCTGTAAATATTGAGTCACTTTCACAGAGGGAAATGATTGAGAAGCAGGAGGTGTAGAACTGGGCCTTTACTGTTCAGATCAGATGGAGCAAGGGTTTGAATGTGGGTCTGCTACATCCACATCGAATGTTATTTCACCTGCCCCAGAGCTGTCTTGAGTGGGAGAGGCAAAGCACCTCCCTAGTGTTACTAGCTTGAGGAAAGCTTTCCTGAAAGTACCAACCTCACACTGCAGTCCTGGCTCAACGTGAGCTGCATACATCCCTAACCTTCTGAAGGCAGGGACATGGGTGGGTCAGCAGCTGATAGACAAATAGGTTAGTTGCTTCTGTGCAGAGCTGCTTATTGTTTAGCTATGCATCAGAAACTTGTGCCTTTGCTTACAATTTCAACACCAGACAGGAAATGAAAGCCTTTGTTTCTCTTGGCACAGAATGTGTTTGATTCTGAAATGTACTCACGTTTTAAGAGAAAATTAAACTTCCTGACTTCCTTCTAGGAGTGGGATGAAGTGGCAGGTGGAAGTGGCTGGAGTGTGAAGGAGCAGAACTGCTAAAAGTGGGAAGGTAGCCATTTAAAGCTTTAATAAAGGCAGGTTTGTACTGAAACATGACAGGAGAAACAGTTTTCTGGAAGATCACAGTCTCACAGTATCACCAAGGTTGGAAGAGACCTCAAGGATCATCGAGTCCAACCTGTCTCGACAGACCTCACGACTAGACCATGGCACCAAGTGCCACGTCCAATCCCCTCTTGAACACCTCCAGGGACGGTGACTCCACCACCTCCCTGGGCAGCACATTCCAATGACGAACGACTCGCTCGGTGAAGAACTTTCTCCTCACCTTCAGCCTAAACTTCCCCTGGCACAGCTTGAGACTGTGTCCTCTTGTTCTGGTGCTGGTTGCTTGGGAGAAGAGACCAACCCCTTCCTGGCTACAACCACCTTTCAGGTAGTTGTAGAGGGCAATGAGGTCTCCCCTGAGCCTCCTCTTCTCCAGGCTAAACAACCCCAGCTCCCTCAGCCTCTCCTCACAGGGCTGTGCTCAAGGCCTCTCCCCAGCCTTGTTGCCCTTCTCTGGACACCCTCAAGTGTCTCAATGTCCTTCCTAAACTGAGGGACTGGACACAGGACTCAAGGTGTGGCCTAACCAGTGCAGAGTCCAGGGGCACAATGACTTCCCTGCTCCTGCTGGCCACACTATTCCTGATGCAGGCCAGGATGCCATTGGCCCTCGTGGCCACCTGGGCACACTGCTGGCTCATGTTTAGGCAGCTGTCAATCAGCACCCCCAGGTCCCTCTCTGTTTGGCAGCTCTCAGCCACTCTGCCCCCAGCCTGTAGCTCTGCATGGGGTTGCCATGGCCAAAGTGCAGCACCTGGCACTTGGGCTTGTTGAATGCCATCCTGTTGGCCTCTGCCCATCTGTCCAGTCGGTCGAGGTCCCTCTGCAGAGCCCTTCTGCCCTCTAACTGACCAACATCTGCTCCCAACTTGGTGTCATCTGCAAACTTGCTGATGACTGACTCAACCCCCTCATCCAGATCATCAATGACGATATTAAAGAGGATGGGGCCCAGCACTGATCCCTGGGGCACACCACTGGTGCCTGGCCGCCAGCTGGCTGTGGCACCATTCACCACCAAGATGTTTCACCCTGTCAAGCAAGACAACTGTATCAGGGAGGTCCTATTAACTAGTTGCAAATTCTCATTCTGAATGAGGCCTTAGATTAGCATAGAGATTGTAGAATCTGTTGGATAACTGTCTTCTGGATGCTGATGGTAGAACATACTCCGTCCCTCTGAAGAAGAGGGGGGTTAAAAAAGAAAATGAAAACCCCCAAGCTCACTGCACTAAACCCACTTGCCTGACTTGCCAGCCTCAGTCCTGCAAAATGTCTTTTTCCAGTTGATTTCTCTAATCTGTGCCTTACGTAGGGCTTCGGGATCTTCGTAGAGCTTGTATGAAGGGGCTTAAAGACAGGCAGCGATTTGGGATCTTTACAGAGCTTGTATGATTTTGTTACCTTTTACAGGAAAAAGAACTATGCAGCCTCAGATCCTGGAGGTGAACTTTAACCCTGACTGTGACAGAGCCTGCAAATACCACCCCACCTTTTTTAATGATGTCTTCAGCACCCTGTTTCTGGATGAAACGGATGGCTGCCATGTGACGTGCGTTGTCTAGCCGCAGGAGGTTTGACTCTGTCCTTCTCAAGATATGCTTTCCAGCAAGATCTGTATTTCAGTTCTATGAGCTGCTGATGCAACTGTGTTCCTGTTCTACTCACACAGGGTGGGGGGGGAATCATATCAGAACAATGTGCATATACTGTGTAATGATAATCATTGTACCTGCATTTGTCATCTCTCGTTTAGTTGTGTAAATCCTCAGTTTGAGTCGGTCAGATACAGGAGACCTCAAAGAGCACAGCAGCTGGAGCTATTGGCTTGTTTTTCATACAGCCTAATTCCTTGCTTGCTGGGAAACACTGCACAAGTTCCCCATGTCAACAATAAAAACTATAAGTCACTGAAACATGTTGGAGTTTGTGTGTCTCTTTCATATGTATCCCTTCAATGCAAAGATCTGAAATGTTCTAATGGGAAAATACTGTTGTATTTCAGTGCAGTGAACTGCTAATGGGACTGAGATTAAAGATCTGATGGCTCTGCCCATTTTTCTTGATAAAAAACCAAAAAGCAGCAAATAAACCCCACAACATTTAGGAACCTTCTACTGCTGCCTGTCATCCTTAGCCTGCCTGTTAAAGAAACTAGATTTTTTGGTAAGGAATCAGGCAGAAGGTGATAAGGATGCAGTGAGTGAAGAGGAATTAAGGAATGCAAGGATTTGAAGAAGCAGCCTGAAAGAATGAAAGTGGTAAGGAAGAACTTCACTAGAAGCCCAAGCAGTCTATGGACTTCAAAGTTCAGGGCCTACAATATAGGGGTTTGGGAGGGTGTAGTGGTTTAGAAGGTTTAATCCATCCGCACCAACAACAAAGCACAGCTAACCCAGTCGGAGAAGTGAATGAGGGCTGTATCACAGTATCACCAAGATTGGAAGAGACCTCAAAGATCACCAAGTCCAACCTGTCTCCACAGACCTCATGACTAGACCATGGCACCAAGTGCCACATCCAATCCCCTCTTGAACACCTCCAGGGACGGTGACTCCACCACCTCCCTGGGCAGCACATTCCAATGACGAACGACTCGCTCGGTGAAGAACTTTCTCCTCACCTCCAGCCTAAACTTCCCCTGTTGCAGCTTGAGACTGTGTCCTCTTGTTCTGGTGCTGCTTGCCTGGGAGAAGAGACCAACCCCTTCCTGGCTACAACCACCTTTCAGGTAGTTGTAGAGGGCAATGAGGTCTCCCCTGATCCTTCTCTTCTCCAGGCTAAACAATCCCAGCTCCCTCAGCCTCTCCTCATAGGGCTGTGCTCAAGGCCTCTCCCCAGCCTTGTTGCCCTTCTCTGGACACCTTCAAGTGTCTCAATGTCCTTCCTAAACTGAGGGGCCCAGAACTGGACACAGGACTCAAGGTGTGGCCTAACCAGTGCAGAGTCCAGGGGCACAATGACTTCCCTGCTCCTGCTGGCCACACTATTCCTAATGCAGGCCAGGATGCCATTGGCCTTCTTGGCCACCTGGGCACACTGCTGGCTCATGTTTAGGTGGCTGTCAATCAGCACCCCCAGGTCCCTCTCTGTTTGGCAGCTCTCCAGCCACTCTGACCCCAGCCTGTAGCTCTGCATGGGGTTGCCGTGGCCAAAGTGCAGCCCCTGGCACTTGGACTTGTTAAATGCCATCCCATTGGACTCTGCCCATCTGTCCAGTCGGTCGAGGTCCCTCTGCAGAGCCCTTCTGCCCTCTAACTGACCAACAGCTGCTCCCAACTTGGTGTCATCTGCAAACTTGCTGATGACTGACTCAACCCCCTCAGCCAGATCATCAATGAAGATGTTAAAGAGGATGGGGCCCAGCACTGATCCCTGGGGGACACCACTGGTGCCTGGCCGCCAGCTGGCTGTGGCACCATTCACCACCACTCTCTGGGCTCAGCCTCCAGCCAGTTCCTAACCCAGCACAGTGCTGCTGTCCAAGCCACGAGCTGACAGCTTAGCCAGCAGTTTGCTGTGGGGGACGGTGTCAAAGGCCTTGCTGAAGTCCAGGCAGACCACATCCACAGCCTCCCCACATCCACCAGGCAGTCACCTGCTCATAGAAGGAGATCAGGTTGGAGAGGCAGGACCTGCCCTTCCTAAATCCCTGCTGGCTGGACCTGAGCCCTTGGCCATCCTTCAGGTGCGCAGTTATTGCCCCCAGGATAATCTGCTCCATCACTTTCCCTGGCACTGAGGTCAGGCTGCCAGGTTTCCAGGCTGCCAGGTTTCCAGGTTCCTCCATCTGACCTTTCTTGTGGATGGGGACCACCTTGGCCAGTTTCAGTCATCTGGGACCTCTCCAGTGAGTTATACAATTGTATCAATATTCTAAACCTTGCTTCAAGCTTTGCAACTAGGCACCATATCATCCCTCACAATCAGGAAGGGAGAGGAGTTTTTCAGGCTATTTCAGGCTGGTCTGCAGGAACCTGCTTCTTTCCATGGGCTGGAACATAGGCTGCAGATATGACTCATCTACAGCTTAGGAAAATTCAGTCACTGCACAGGTTGGGCAAAAGGGAGAGCTGGATTGCAAAGCCAGAAGTAGATCTAACAGCCCAGTCTCTTGCTAATGACTCAGAACTTTTTTTGGCTCCCTACTTAAATGTGATTGAAAAAAACATGGTCAAGTGCTCAGTAGATAGGGTGTGACTACTTCCAGTGTAGGGGCAAAGTGCCTGTGGTACAGCATATAGTAATGGGTGCTTAAGACTGGAAGTAAAGGAATGTGCAGTGCTGCCCAGGAGATGTATTTGTCACTTGGGGGAGCAAAAAGGCACCTTCTGCCTTCGAAGTACCTGAAAACATGTAACAAAGTGCCTTTGGATCCACAGTAAATGGGAAGGTTTCCCTCATCACAAAGGGAAAACGATGTCACACTTAGCAAACCAGAATGACTTTAAAAAGAGATTGTGCAGTGGCACCACAAGTTTTGGGGGAGCATTGTCTGTTGTCCTCTTAGACAGAGGAGATGCTTTGATCTTACAAAAGACATGCCAGGTCTGTATCAGCTACCATAACCCTGAAGAGGAGAAACCTTTGTTTTGAAGCAGCTGAGGTGAGAAGGTGCAGGTAAAGTGAGAAGGTGCATACCTTTGCAAAAGCATGCAGCACTAGGACAGGGGGCAATGGTTTTGAACTACAGAAGGGCAGATTTAGTTTGGATGTTAGGAAGAAATTCTTTACTCTCAGGGTGGTGGGACACTGGAACAGGTTGCACAGGGAGGTAGTGGAGGCCCCGTTGCTGGAGACATTCAAGATCAGGCTTAATGGGGCGCTGAGCAACCTGACCTCCCTGGGGATGTCCCTGATTACTGCAGGGGAGTTGGAACTGGGTGATCTCTAGAGGTTCCTTCCAAGCCAGTGCATTCTGTGATTCTGGGTAGGAGACAGCAGTAGCTAGTGTTTGTACTGCCCTGATGGGCAATTGACCCACCTGTGGCCTGGCTGCCAGCTCCAGATTCAAGGCCTGTTGGTGAACTGGCATCACACCTAGGGTGCAAGTGGAGCTTGCAGTTACAGAGACATGGGGGGGGGGGGGGGGGGCTCACATGACTGGAATGGTGTCAGCTGTGTACTTTGTGGGAAGACAGACAAGCAAGGCGAGGTAATGGAGTTGTTGTTTGTGTGCAAGAGCAACTGGAATGCAGTGAGCTCTACCCAGAAGGTGATGAAGAATGTGCTGAAAGCTTATGGGTTAAGGGATGATGGACGATACTCTTGTATTTACTACAGGCTAAAAGACCATAAAGAAGTCAGTAAGGCCTTCTACAGGCAGCTGGAAGTAACCTCAGTATCACATGCCATAGTGCTCATGGGTGACTGAAGTCACCCTTGTGTTTTTGGAAAGGCCACAAAGCAAAGCATACTCAGTCCAGAAAGTTCCTGCAGTGCATGATAACTTCCTGATGCAGCTGGTTGAGGAGCCAAGGAGGTGTGGTGATGTACCTCGTGTTCAAGAACAAAGCAGATCTGGTCAGGGACATGAAGGCTGGGGGCAGCCTTAGCTGTAGTGACCATGACAACAAAAAGTTCAGCATCCTGTGAGGAAGAAGTAGGGCAAAAGTAGGATTGCAGCCCTAGACTTCGGGAGCACTAACTTTGTCCTCTTCAAAGATCTACTTGGAGGAATCTCATGGCAAGAGGGTTAGACTACATGACCTCTAGAGGTCCCTTCCAGCCTCAACTGTTTTGTGATTCTCTGTTAGTGCTGTTTCTCCAGGGTTGCTGCCAGTGCCTCAGAGGTGTGTGGGCTGGTAACTCTTTGGTCCTTGTCAGTTTCTGTCCAGGTGCTGTGATTTTCCTGTTTGACCTGGCCCATTGCAGTGGTGAGAAGAGATGAAGGGGCTATCTTTGAGGCTTATGGCATCGTGTGGCCTTCAGTATTTTTCTGCTCTAAAACCATTTAAAGCCAATAAAAACAGAGGAACAAAGTTAGTGAGTTTACATGTACTTTAATGCCTTTAATGCCTCTCTAGCTGAGACTAGAGTGATTGCACAATGCTTCAGAGTGGGAGGGCACACACTGTGAAAAGGATCTTGTCTTAAACATTCCAGGGTTCAGTGACCAGAAAACAAATACCTGGCAGCTGTAGTGGGACACATCATAGCACTGAAGCAGTGTGTCTACTGGTAGACTCGAAAGATTCAGGCTACAAGAGTGCCTACCACTCTTAGGAGAAGCTTTCTGGGAGCTGTATTAATTTGCGTCTGGATTTCTTCCTCTGAGCATAATGAGGCTGGGAGTTCATGCTTACTTCTGGAAATAGTTAAAATGCTGTTGCCATGTAAAACACAAGGCTGTAATACTGAAACAAACCAACCACCACAAACAGCTTTTTAATCAGCACTGTCTTTAGCTTTGCTGTAAAACCCAGCCAGGCACGCACCCCTCTGTGACTCGCCCAGTAAAGGCATCGTTATTTCAAACAAGTACTGCTTTGTCCACTTGCAATTAGCAGACTAATGGTGTAAATAGTCCAGCTAAAAATAGAGGCTGTGGCTTTATTTAGAAAATTCTTCTGGAGGAAACAAAAAAAATGAAATCCCAACTGCAAAGTGTTTATTCAGCCTGTTTCTTGCTGCCATTGTCCTTCCAGATGCGGTAGTTGAGTGCAGAAGCCATGGCTAGCCAAGCTAAATAAGGAACCATCAAATAAGCTGCTGTCTTGTTGATCTTAGACCAGGAAGCAGTTGTGGCTGTTGCCGTACCAGTTGTGAGCAGGAGAGTCACCAGCCCCTGAAACACAGGAAGGTGGAGAGTGTTGTTTTCACGTGTTTCATTTTCCTGGCTAGAAAGTCGGTGTGGCTGTTTCCACTCAGCTCTGTCACTTGTTGCGAGCCCTCTGGGAGCTGAGTCCTCAGAAAGACAGCAAAGAAAAGAAGACAGATTTTGCTGACTTAGGAGTGGGTTTCTCTCATAGAACCATGCAACAGTGACATTCTATTCACTGCATGCAACATTCTATTCTATTCTATTCTATTCTATTCTATTCTATTCTATTCTATTCTATTCTATTCTATGCTATTCTATTCTGTTCTGTTCTGTTCTATTCTATTCTATTCTATTCTGTTCTGTTCTGTTCTATTCTATTCTATTCTATTCTATTCTGTTCTGTTCTGTTCTGTTCTATTCTATTCTATTCTATTCTATGCTATTCTATTCTGTTCTGTTCTGTTCTGTTCTGTTCTATTCTATTCTATTCTATTCTATTCTGTTCTGTTCTGTTCTGTTCTATTCTATTCTATTCTATTCTATTCTGTTCTGTTCTGTTCTGTTCTATTCTATTCTATTCTATTCTATTCTGTTCTGTTCTGTTCTATTCTATTCTATTCTGTTCTGTTCTATTCTATTCTATGCTATTCTATTCTATTCTGTTCTGTTCTGTTCTATTCTATTCTATTCTATGCTATTCTATTCTATTCTGTTCTGTTCTGTTCTATTCTATTCTATTCTATGCTATTCTATTCTATTCTGTTCTGTTCTGTTCTATTCTATTCTATTCTATTCTATTCTTAAGAAAGGGCACTGCAGCTCTGGGAGCAGGAGGGGAACAATAAAATCCCTCCCACACAACACCCTCTCTGGTTTTTTTGGCAGAGGGAAGTGTTATTTTGACTACAAACCCAGGGTGAATTTGAGCAAGTCACTTAGCTATGTAAACTTCACCAGTCTTTTCATACCATAGATGCTGCCTGAAAACACAAGGTGTGAATGAACCAACAATGTGCACATACACTTAGAGAATAGGGCAAATACCTGTTATTGTTATGATGGATTTTTAATCTTGAGGCAAGCTGTTACTCTTCAGACTGCAGAAAGTTAGTCTTTGTCTAAAGTGGCACCTGAGTAACGTTCTGCTGAGTTTCTTAGCACTGCTGTTACCCCGAGAGACCCAGGAACTCGAGTAAGGAGTAAATGTTGACTTTTTCTAGTCACATAAAGCTCTTAATAAAAGGAGGCAGAAAGAGCTTCTTGAAATCTAGACACTTAAGGATGTTGTCAATTCTCTCAGGTGGCTGCTGGCAGGCATTAGAAAACCTCTGCAAGCCATGTTGTGTACTCGGGAAGAAAAGATGGCAACACAAAACCTTAGACTTAGCACCTTGTAAAGGACAGCAGAAGCCTGTGATTAAGAAACGTTTCCACTTACCCATCCCATTTTATGAGCTCCAAAAAATATTGGAGTCCATGCCCAGTTTAAGGCCAGCTGCCCTGCATACAGACCCAGAGGAACCACGGACTTTTCGTTGAAGCCCCCTAATTCCTTCCACACCATGTAGGAGCCATACCTGGAGAAAGCAAATGGAAAGTGCAATTCAGTATGCTGGGTCAAAAGGTACCACACACTCTTGATTGAATGAAGTTACTTCAGAGCTGGGGTCTAGATTCATTTGGAAAAGCCAATATCTGAGCAGTACTTGGCAGAGTAACCGACAGCACAGGGCTGATTACCTGCTACAAATAGAACAGAATAGAATAGAATAGAATAGAATAGAATAGAATAGAATAGAATAGAATAGACCAGGCTGGAAGAGACCTTCAAGATCATCGTGTCCAACCTATCATCCAACACCACCTAATCAACTAACCCATGGCACCAAGCACCCCATCAAGTCTCCTCCTGAACACCTCCACTGATGGTGACTCCACCACCTCCCGAGGCAGCCCATTCCAATGGGCAATCACTCTCTCTGTGTAAAACTTCCTCCTAACATCCAGCCTAAACCTCCCCTGGTGCAGCCTGAGACTGTGTCCTCTTGTTCTGGTACTGGTTGCCTGGGAGAAGAGACCAACCTCCGCCTCACTACAACCCCCCTTCAGGTAGTTGTAGAGAGCAATAAGGTCACCCCTGAGTCTCCTCTTCTCCAGGCTAAACAACCCCAGCTCCCTCAGCCTCTCCTCACAGGGCTGTGTTCCAAGCCCCTCCCCAGCTTTGTTGCCCTTCTCTGGACTTGTTCCAGCAAGTCAACCTCCTTCCTAAACTGAGGGGCCCAGAACTGGACACAGGACTCGAGGTGTGGCCTAACCAGTGCAGTGTACAGGGGCAGAATGACCTCCCTGCTCCTGCTGGCCACACTGTTCCTGATGCAGGCCAGGATGCCATTGGCCCTCTTGGCTGCCTGGGCACACTGCAGGCTCATGTTCAGCCTACCATCAACCAGCACCCCCAGGTCCCTCTCTGCCTGACTGCTCTCCAGCCACTCTGACCCCAGCCTGTAGCTCTGCCTGGGGTTGCTGTGGCCAATGTGCAGAACCTGGCACTTGGATGTGTTCAATCTCCTGCCCTTGGCCTCTGCCCATCTGTCCAGCCTGTCCAGGTCCCTCTGCAGAGCCTCTCCACCCTCCAGCAGATCAACTCCTGCCCCCAGCTCGGTGTCATCAGCAATATGGAGAGAGAAAAATTCCCTATCCTGCCAGAGCGCTCACCTCTAGGCACAGAGGAGCAGATGACCTACTGCATGCTGAAACAGAAGCCATTCTAAGATGCAAGAGTAAAAGGTAAGTCTCTAAATTGTGAAGAACTTCCTGATTTTGGTACTGGGAGATAGTGCTTTAAAATACACAGCCTTTTAAAATGGATGACATAAAAAGTAGGAATTGAGGTGGGAATGGAGAAAATGAATGGCATCCCAAAGCACAGGTGAGTATGGATGGTGGTAGAGCAGGAGCAGCCCTACAGTCACATTTCAGAAGGAAGGAGTGGATGGGGGAAAAAAAATCCAGATTTTAGGACTTCTGTGAGAATTAACCCCAAGGAGTATCTAGCACCCTTTCTGTTTGTGGGATCAGCTCCTCACATCATGCCTTTGTGTGCATGCAAACTAAGTGCTGATGAATCTGAGGAGGTCTCTTGTCTCTCCTTCAGAGTGCTTTGTGGTTGCCCAGCTTGTGAGTGTAATTGTGGGCTACGTGTGGTGTCTTTGGGGTTGATAGTTACATTCTTGCTTGACAGTTCTCCATCAAGTATGTACCATTCCCTGGTCCATGGAGTTGCAAATGCAGTACCTGCACGCTGGGTTTCACGACTGCCCCTTTCCACCTGCGGGCCTTATTCCAAAGACTATTTGTAGGTGCTAATGATTTGCTGCAACGACTTCTGCAGGAAGTGAAACATTGCCTGATTGTGTATTTCTTTACTTCAGCCTGGAATTGGACTCATTTACAGCATGATACAGTCTCAAACTGTGCCAGGGGAGGTTTAGGCTGGAGGTGAGGAGAAAGTTCTTCACTGAGCGAGTCGTTCGTCATTGGAATGTGCTGCCCAGGGAGGTGGTGGAGTCACCATCCCTGGAGGTGTTCAAGAGGGGATTGGATGTGGCACTTGGTGCCATGGTCTAGTCATGAGGTCTGTGGTGGCAGGTTGGACTCGATGATCTTTGAGGTCTTTTCCAACCTCATTGATTCTGAGATCTTCCAAAAATGTTTTGAAGATATTTGAAAAGATCTTAAAGCCACAGAAGAACAGTCCTTTGAAGGGATCCAAGTATGTATGCTGCTCAGGATCCTTGGGATTTGGGAGATTTACTCATGCAAGGTTTACTTTTGCACTGAAGGAGCCTGATAAGAATGGGGAGCAGTCATCACCTAAGACTATTTCTTCTGCTCTTCTTTGTCTTTCCCTTGAGACATTAGCTAGATTTCAATCCAGGTGACTGCACAGCCATTCCAAGGGGCTACAGTAGAATGCCAACATCCAGAATTAAAACCTCCTTTCAGAATTAGTAACTGAATATTGATCCCATTCTGGTAGGAGAGTGAACTGGAATGTGCACTGTGCTGGACAGCAGAGACTCATTTCTACTTCTGCTGAAAGTGGGGTGCAGCAGTTTGGGCTGGGTGCCCTCTGCTGTGTTCATACGAGGGACGCTTCCTGTGTCCTGAAGGAGTCCAGCCCAGTGGGTGGGCACAGGCAGCCAGGTATTTCATCCCATAATACCCTGCTCCCCTATAAGATCTCAGTGGGGGTTCTGGCACTTCCTCTTTTCTTCCCTCGCCACCACCTGGTAACTTGGGGGTTGTCTCCTGGCCTTTTGGGCCTGGCTAGGGCCAAGGCTGGGGGGATGGGCAGGCTCAGATCTGGCCAGCTGAGATTAGCTGTGGGGGAGGAAGAAAGAGCCCTGGGGGGGTCTTGGGTGTACCCTCAGGTGGGGATGGGGTGTTTCTGGGTGTGCCTTGGGATCTCTTTTGTCACTGTGCTTCTGGCTCTGTACACATTCACCGCTTTCCATTTACACTTTCCACCGCTTCTGCAATCCGTTTGAGTCTCATTTTCGCCCGTGGTGGGGAGGGGTCTGCCTCAACCCTTCACATGGGGCAAAAGTGGAACCAAACTGACAAGCAGTTTTCCAAAAGAGACAAACATCCATAGGAGTAATTGCAAGGAGTTTGTCTTCATTTATAGGTCACACAAGAAGGATTTTCTTTTCTCTGTTCAGCCCAGTTAGTGACTGTCCTGGGCTAACACAGCCCGCACTCACAAGTCCCGCCATGACAGAGCCCTGCCATGAACACTGCCAACCGAAAGCAGAACCAAAAGGGCTGAACCCCAGCTCTGGTGCTCTGTGCCCCTTGGTGGGCTGGGGGATGTAGGGTTAGGGTGCACAGATCCATGCAGCTAGGGCTGAAGTGGACTCTCCATCACACTTTTTCATGTCCTCCCCTAAGTCGCATAAGCAAAACCAGAGGACACGTGGTGTCCAGAGAAGGGCAACAAGGCTGGGGAGAGGCCTTGAGCACAGCCCTGTGAGGAGAGGCTGAGGGAGCTGGGGTTGTTTAGCCTGGAGAAGAGGAGGCTCAGGGGAGACCTCATTGCCCTCTACAACTACCTGAAGGGTGGTTGTAGCCAGGAAGGGGTTGGTCTCTTCTCTCAAGCAACCAGCACCACAACAAGAGGACACAGTCTCAAGCTGTGCCAGGGGAGGTTTAGACTCGAGGTGAGGAGAAAGTTCTTCACTGAGAGAGTCATTCGTCATTGGAATGTGCTGCCCAGGGAGGTGGTGGAGTCACTGTCCCTGGAGGTGTTCAAGAGGGGATTGGATGTGGCACTTGGTGCCATGGTCTAGTCATGAGGTCTGTGGTGACAGGTTGGACTCGATGATCCTCGAGGTCTCTTCCAACCTTAGTGATACTGTGAGACTGTGATAGTGTGTGCTTCCCAGATTCTCTCTCTTGGACAGGGAGACACCTGCTTCTAACAGCTGAAATGCAGGCTGCGTGTGGGGAGCAGGAGATGTTCTCTTGGATTCAGCTGACCCTGCTGGACAGTCCCTCCCCAGCTGAAATGCAGACCTGTGCATTAGAAGAGAGACTTCCGTCACACTGCCAGAGCAGGCTAGCTACTTCATCCAGCGTTTGTCCTGGGCCATTTTTACAGCCCAGGATATCATTGCCAATGAGCTGGCATATGATGGTGGTGCACTTCTAGGAACTTTCTCCACATGGCTGGTGTGCCATCACCTGGGTCTGTAGGCTGAGAATTGTCATTCCTGTCATTATAGAGCAGTTCCAGCACAGCTAGCTCCCTCAGGTATGGATGCTTTTCTCCATGGTGATCCATCCTCCCAGATGACCCGTCACATCTTCCTTGACAGGGTACCTATCTATCCCTTATACCTGCTAGAAGTCATCTCCAGAGGCTGAGGGTTTGCACTGTTTTTCTGACAACCTGGTCAGTGCTCCCTTCCCCAGACAGGGATCCCAACTGCTTGGCTTCCCTGCCTTCTAATTCCAAATTCCTGGTTCCACTACCCCAACACTGGAGTAGCCTGGTGATAATGGGCTCAGCTGGATGGCGGCCATAGTCCTTCTGTATGTCCTACAGATCACCCAGGGATAAAGATCAAGTGATTATCTCTGGCTCTTCCTCTTGTTCCCATGATGGTCCTGGTTCATCCTCATCCTTTGCAGGATGAGCTGTTTTCTTTGTACACTTCTCTTTCTGTATAGGGGTGACCAATACTGGCACAGGCTGGCTCTCTGGTGCAGCATCTGTGCCTGCTGGTCTGTTTGTAGGCCCAGAGTCCTCCCTTTCTTTCTTCCTGCTCTGTAGGCTCTGTAGGCTGGGGTCAGAGTGGCTGGAGAGCTGCCAGGCAGAGAGGGACCTGGGGGTACTGGTCGATGGTAGGCTGAACATGAGCCTGCAGTGTGCCCAGGCAGCCAAGAGGGCCAATGGCATCCTGGCCTGCATCAGGAACAGTGTGGCCAGCAGGAGCAGGGAGGTCATTCTGCCCCTGTACACTGCACTGGTTAGGCCACACCTTGAGTCCTGTGTCCAGTTCTGGGCCCCTCAGTTTAGGAAGGAGGTTGACTTGCTGGAACGAGTCCAGAGAAGGGCAACAAAGTTGGTGAGGGGTTTGGAACACAGCCCTGTGAGGAGAGACTGAGGGAGCTGGGGTTGCTTAGCCTGGAGAGGAGGAGACTCAGAGGTGACCTTATTGCTGTCTACAACTACCTGGAGGGAGGTTGTAGACAGGCAGAGGTTGGTCTCTTCTCCCAGGCAACCAGCACCAGAACAAGAGGACACAGTCTCAGGCTGCACCAGGGGAGGTTTAGGCTGGATGTTAGGAAGAAGTTCTACACAGAGAGAGTGATTGCCCATTGGAATGGGCTGCCTGGGGAGGTGGTGGAGTCACCATCATTGGAGGTGTTCAGGAGGAGACTTGATGGGGTGCTTGGTGCCATGGGTTAGTTGATTAGGTGGTGTTGGATTGGTTGAAGGGTTGGACGCGATGATCTTGAAGGTCTCTTCCAACCTGGTTTATTCTGTTCTGTTCTATTCTATTCTATTCTGACCAGCACTGAGGAGATCAGTAGGCATGGGCCAGGCCCCCACACATCACAGTGATTTGTATCTCAGTACAATTTCCCAGGAATCTCAGGAATTTCCCAGCTGACAAGATCCACTTTACCAGCTTATCACCATTTTGCACTTGCTTGAGGGTAAAATTCCAAAGCCAGGGTTGGTGACTCCAGCCCCTCCCTGGGCAGCCCATTTCAATGCCTGGCCACTCTTTTCATGAAAAATTCCTTCCCAATGTAAACTTTCCCTGGTGCAGCTTGAGGCCATTCCCTCTTGTTCTATCACTAATTACCTGTGAGAAGAGTCCAGCACCAACCTCTCTACAACGTCCTTTCAGGTGGTTGTAAACAGCAATGTGGTCTGCCCTCAGCCTCCTCTTTTTCAGACTGAACAGCCCCAGCTCCTTCAGTTGCTCTCTTCATAACATTTATGCTCCAGGCCTTGTGATTCCTTTTCATTTGCCAGTAATTGCTGTGGTGTCAGGTATCTTAATTAAATAAGGAGACAGTAAATGGCTTCAAGCAGAGTTTAACATCCTGGCAGTTTGAAAGGAAATGTGGATTTTGATTTTAACTTCTTTTAACTGAATTCTGTTAGAACAGTGCAATGCCAATCCCCTCCCTCCCCCTTTATTTTTGTTTTCCTAAAACTGCTGAAGGACATTCATAGAAGTAATCCCAAATCCATCTTGTTCCCCTGCTGCCAGCTTGGCAGGTCTCCCCCTCATAATGAACGAGGAAAGCAAATCAGTGGCAGCTTTTCAAACTCCTGCTTTTGATGTGGGTATTTGTCAAGGCAGCTTGACACATTTTCTTAACAAACATAGAGGAACAGGAACACAACTGGAGTTCTCTGGTCCAGCATTATACCTTGAGTACTGTGTCCAGTTCTGGGCCCCTCAGTTTAAGAAGGACATCGAGACACTTGAAGGTGTCCAGAGAAGGGCAACAAGGCTGGGGAGAGGCCTTGAGCACAGCCCTGTGAGGAGAGGCTGAGGGAGCTGGGGTTGCTCAGCCTGGAGAAGAGAAGGCTCAGGGGAGACCTCATTGCCCTCTACAACTACCTGAAAGGAGGTTGTAGCCAGGAAGGGGTTGGTCTCTTCTCCCAGGCAACCAGCACCAGAACAAGACGACACAGTCTCAGGCTGCACCGGGGGAGGTTTAAGCTGGAGGTGAGGAGAAAGTTCTTCACTGAGAGAGTCATTTGCTATTGGAATGTGCTGCCCAGGGAGGTGGTGGAGTCCCCATCCCTGGAGGTGTTCAAGAGGGGATTGGATGTGGCACTTGGTGCCATGGTCTAGTCATGAGGTCTGTGGTGACAGGCTGGACTCGATGATCTTTGAGGTCCCTTCCAACCTTGGTGATACTGTGATAAGCAACTCTGAGATAAGCAGCTTAATGTAATGCAAAAACATACCCCATAAATGTATAGAGAGTTCCCCAAACAGGAGCAAACACCCAGTTAGGTGGACACCAGGATGGCTTCTGGAGAGATGCATACCACACTGGGATTTCCTTTTTGGTTATCCTGCTTCCCAAAACTCCTCCTGCATGGGGCAGAAGCGTGAAGGCCACCGTCGGGGCCCAGGCTGGTACCACGGCCATTGAGACAGCAAATCTGGAACAAGCCAAAACATGTTGGTTGACAGAGCAATTCTGAAATACAGCTGCAAAAGTAACTCCATTGGTAGCAGAGCTGTTACATATGCACCTGCACAGAATCTGCTCCACAGCCTAGTCTGGTCAGATAGAAGGTGACAGCTGAGATTAATGGATCTTGTAGCAGATTCACTGGACAATCCTCACTCTCATAAAGGAGCCTATCATGGACATGGGGGGTGGGGTGAGTGAGGCTTATACTTTCAGTGTGGTGCACCAAGATTACTGAATTTTATCTACTTGAAATATCCTACACACAGAGGAATAAAGCAGTTTGCATTACATGACCTACACTTTGAAGGGAAAAAGAAGTGTGTATTTCTGTATTTACCCAAAATGCCCTTTCACTCATTGACACAGCTCGTCAGCAGTGAAAAAACATGATGTGCTGTCTTGTGCTCAAGCAAAAGAATTGGATATATTGTGTTGCATTTTTAGCTTTCCAAGGGTGCTGAGGGTGCTCAATGGCTAGTAAGAGCAATTTAACTTAGTAGTCGACTTGAGAAGCTGCCTCAGAAAGTAAACACCAGGGAGGGCAATGAGGAAATACTTCAATGGTGTTTTGTTACAGAAGGAAGGAGAGGATAAATGGGGAGGACAACAAGGAGGTACTTCAATGGTGTTTTGCTACAGAAGGAAGGAGAGGATAAATGGGGAGCACACCTGTGGCTCCTTTATGAGGCATTCAATCAGTTCTTAGTCACCAGACCCAGAGCCCTGTGAGGAGAGGCTGAGGGAGCTGGGGTTGTTTAGCCTGGAGAAGAGAAGGCTCAGGGGAGACCTCATTGCTCTCTACAACTACCTGAAAGGTGGTTGTGGCCAGGAAGGGGTTGGTCTCTTCTCCCAGGCAGCCAGCACCAGAACAAGAGGACACAGTCTCAAGCTGTGCCAGGGGAGGTTTAGGCTGGAGGTGAGGAGAAAGTTCTTCACTGAGAGAGTCATTTGCCATTGGAATGAGCTGACCAGGGAGGTGGTGGAGTCACCGTCCCTGGAGGTGTTCAAGAGGGGATTGGACGTGGCACTTGGTGCCGTGGTCTAGTCATGAGGTCTGTGGTGACAGGTTGGACTCGATGATCCTGGAGGTCTCTTCCAACCTTAGTGATCCTGTGATGTTACTTGTCACCTGTGCAGACAGCATGAAAGGCTCTGCTTTTACTAGGATATGTGCAGAAGCAAGAAGGTGTGATTTGGAACAAGCACAATGATTGTCTTTTGGTTGCCTTCAGATAAGTAATTCTCAAAGGTTAAGTTAGAAAACTAAAGCTCTCACTAATTCTTAACCTTGTGGCTTTTGCTCTGCCTACAGAAAGAACACAAGGATTAGTTCTCCACACAGTTCTCTCCACACCTCCTGTGTGGCTGTCAAACACTATTGTATTTTATTTTGAAGTGATAAACAAGGACCCAAAGGGGTTTATGCTTTATTTGGATACAACAATACTGGGGTGGTTTCCTGCAACTGGACTTTGTCAGCTTCCCCCAGGGAAGAAAGGCTGACTCTGCAAACTGAAATTGCTAAATACTAAATGCTATCAAACTGGAAAAATACTGCTCTGCTGCAGCCATTAGTGGATACATGATGGAGCTACGCTACTGTCCCTCTGAGAGCTGGAGGAAAAGTGCTGAAACACCACCTAAGCAACAAGAGAAAGAAAATTGGGCAGGTAGACAGAAACAGAGAAAGCACAAACCAAAGAAACAGGGAAAGCGAGGCTGTGTGTGAACAGGAAAGGGGAAGCCATGTGCTTGAGTGTGAACATGGTGGCTTGAACGGAGGGCTGGTGTCCCAGACTTCTGTTACTGCTGCTTATATAATATGTTTCCCAACTGTATTTCTTCAGACTTCCCAAGCATGAGGAAGTACACTCTCTTGCCTACTACCAAGAAGAAAGAAGAGCAGCAAGCTGAGAATGCACTGCTAGGCTCAAGCTAGGAGACCAGAGCTGTCCATCACAAGTGGGAATGCCTGTATTTTAATTCCAAGAAATGCAGTACCCACAAGAAGCAGTAGCCAGCTTAGGGAGCAGCACTAGTTGATTTGGAAGAAGTCAAGTCCATCTTCCTCTGGTTTTGAGAGCTCAGACATTCGGTCAGCTATACAACATGAGGCCTGTGCCATGTTTATAGAATGCCCAATACACTCTTCTTGTCCAGCTGGGGTAGTTCACTTCCTTTCTAACAGCAAATACAGCACTGTGTTTTGGATCCAGGGTGAGAATAATGCTGCTAACACAGGGACGGTTTAGCTGTTGCTAAGTTGCGCTTATCCTTACTTAAGGATTTTTCAGTTTCCCATGCTCTGCCAGGGAGCAGGTACACAAGAAGCTGGGAGGGCACACAGCAAGGACAGCTGACCTGAACTCGACAAAGGGATGTTCCACACCCCAGAACATCATGCTGAGTATATAAACTGGGTATATAAACTGAGTATATAAACTGGGTGCTTGGGTATGGGTCAGTGGGTGGTGAACACTTGCATTCTGCATCACTTGTCTTTCCTTGGGTTTTATTTCTCCTCCTTTTCATTACCTTCTTTTCCACAACAATTATTGTTGTTATTGTTACATTTCATTTTAGCTATTAGACTGTTGTTACATCAATCCATGAGTTTTCCCTTTTTTTCCAGTTCAGGATACATCACCAATTACCACCTCAAAAAAAACAACCAACCAAAAAGTTTGCACTCCGGCTGGGAAGCCCCTCAGCAGCTGACCCTTGGAGAGCCTAGGTAACTGGGAAAGTCCTACATGCTGTGTCTCACCCATAGGTGAGGCTTCAGGAGTCAGCCTGAGAGTCTCATGCCTTGTTTTACTTAGTAACAAAGGTCTTTATTTAAACCTTTTTGGCACAAGTCGGTGTGAAAAACATACAGACTGCTGTGTCCCTGTTGCCCATCCCTGCCGGCACACTAGCCAGGTGTTCCAGATGTGACCAAGATGTGAACTGTGTCAAAGGGAAGTCATTGTGCCCCTGGACTCTGCATTGGTTAGGCCACACCTTGAGTCCTGTGTCCAGTTCTGGGCCCCTCAGTTTAGGAAGGACATGGAGACACTTGAAGGTGTCCAGAGAAGGGCAACAAGGCTGGGGAGAGGCCTTGAGCACAGCCCTGTGAGGAGAGGCTGAGGGAGCTGGGATTGTTTAGCCTGGCTCAGGGGAGACCTCATTGCTGTCTACAACTACCTGAAAGGTGGTTGTAGCCAGGAAGGGGTTGGTCTCTCCTCCCAGGCAACCAGCACCAGAACAAGAGGACACAGTCTCAAGCTGCGCCAGGGGAAGTTTAGGCTCGAGGTGAGGAGAAAGTTCTTCACTCAGAGAGTCTTTTGTCACTGGAATGTGCTGCCCAGGGAGGTGGTGGAGTCACCATCCCTGGAGGTGTTCAAGAGGGGCTTGGATGTGGCACTTGGTGCCCTGGTCTAGTCATGAGGTCTGTGGTGACAGGTTGGACTTGATGATCTTTGAGGTCTCTTCCAACCTTAGTGATACTGTGAAATCCCAGATGGCAGAGGGAAGGATTCAGCAAACAGCTCTGTCATGGTTGGTTGCTGGCTGTGGTTAAACCACAACACTCCTCACAACAGCCTCCCCAGCTGCACCTATATTACACAACCTAGAAATAATTGCCACTCTCCACATCATATCCCAGCTACACTTGAGGGTAAGATCGGTTGCACAATATTCTGGCATCCTGATTTCCATACTGAAGAAACCCAGATGTCTGTGGATGATACCTGCCAAGTGCCAAGCAGCTATCTGCCCCTAAGAACCACCACAGTTGAAAGTCTTCTTCCCAAACACTCTTAGCTTGTTTGTTTCCATTTCCACTACTTATCTCTGCCCTGCAACATTTTCCTCATCATCCCACCCGTTTTCCCTTTAGCCCCAGTCTGGCTTCAGACAGTTTTGAGCAATGCAGTGTGGGCTGCAGCAGGACAGTTCATTCACAAAAATGTTAGAATAATTTTTCTAGGTACTCAAAACCTCTGACTTGCCCAAAGCTGGTTCCAGTAAAGCAGGGAAGAAAAGACCTATATAACAACTTGCTGCCTGATGAGATTCTGTCTTTCTGCAGGTTATTTCTCTATGGTGCTGTAACATGGGGGGGGGGGAACAGACAGAAGCCTTCTGTGTCCTCCTCTTTCTGGAAAAAACACTGAGCACCCAAACCAAAAAATGGATGTGATGTGCTATGGGTGGGACTAGGTGTGTCATGACAGAAGAGGTGGCTTGCTTCAGCCTGATGGAAAATTGACTAAGACACTCCTTTGCCTGAAGTGAGTCTCTAAAAAGCAGGTAAGACTCTTCTCCAGGCACTCCCAGAGAAGAAGGAAAGGAGTGAGGGAGGGAGGGAGGAAAGAAAACTATTTTCACTGCATTTTCTTGTATCACTGTGTTGATAAAACCTCTGCCTAATCCCTTTCTTGTGCAACTTCGTGCCCCAGTCACATGGGGCTTAAATTATAGCTATTGCATTAAAACCACAGAGGAAAAACCTCACCCACACAGCGCTGGGACTTACAGGCCCCACTGTTTTCAGGTAGACTGACACAGCTGTGAACAAAGCTATTTGAAGGGTGAGGTGTCCCGAGACATACACTCTCCCTCTCATCCTCTACAGTGTATGGAGGGCAGATGAAATTTTGCCCAGTTTTGAGAGGCACCATACAAGTTTTCCCTGGAGAAAATAAGGCTTCTTCCTGAGATAGCTGTCTGAATAATTCAGGGGCACATACTTCACTCGTACTGATAAACCATTTCTGCGTGTTGTGGCTTTAATTCCTAGGAAACCACAACACTAACGACCACAATGCAGCCACCACGAAAGAGAAGTCTAGTCTTTGTTATCTAATCTCAAGTAACAAATCAAAAACAATAATATGTACTATAAAAATACAATATCATTCTCTAACAAGTAAGTATATATTACATATTTATAATAGGTATTTATAACTAAAAATTAAAACCCTGGTATTTAAGGATGTAATTCAAGGTGCACTCATCAGGTTTAAAGACCCCAAGCCTCACTCCCCAGGCTACACTCCGTTTAAAATGGCAGAGCACAAAGCTGTGCAAGTTAATGTATTATTTATGGAAAATTCCTAAGCAGGGAACAGAAATCTACACTAGAACAAACTCTTGTCAGGTGGTAATTTGCCATTTACTGCTCAGTCTCTTCTAATTTTACCGGTGAATGTTTGTATAAAATCCTCTGCACACAGCACAGTTTAAAGACCAAACATCCCTTTGCCTACTTTCCTTACAAATAGCTATCCAGCCTGCTTCTCCTTTGTCCACCCACCTGGAAAGTGCTCTTTGTATCTTTCTTTCTTTCTTTCGGAGTATCTCTTGGGGTTTGGTTTGGTTTTCTTCCACTGAACAGAGTCAGGCCTGGAAACTTGCCAGCTGTTCTCTTTGAACAAAGTAAATCATAATGGCAGCATCACATCCAAGGGATGTTTGGACAGCAGTGGGATGTTCATGGGGTATCACCACTGGTAAGTCTCGAGTGGTTTACAAGAGGTCTGCACCCTCTGTGGTGAGCCAAAGATAAAATGGGAGTGCTCAGATGTGCTTACAGCCACAACATCGTCACATGGGCTGCTGAGGTGGTCTGCGGGAACCAGACTCTGCCCTAGGCTTTGCATCTACAAGTATCAAACTTGAAGGTTACAACTATGACTCTTTCCAGGGCTCGACAGGCATCCGATAAAGTGAACTCTTAACCCAGTGGCCTACAAGAGACACCCCGTCCTGTTGGGGCTCATATGGCAGGTGGCAATGAGCATGCCTAAAAGCTCTTGTGCACAAGCTGTGCACAAGCTAAGCACAAGAGCTGCAGTTACCGTCAGAATTCTTACCGAGGCACTAACACAGTTGGCCCAGCCGGTAACTTGCCACCTGGCATCTCCTCTCATATTAGCACAAGAAGTATTACCACTTGCATTACACGTACGGGCAGCCATGGAGTGGGCTGTAGTCATACACAGGGAGGAGACCAACGCTCACCTCGCTACAACTTCCTTGCAGAGAGCCGTGGAGAGGGAGGTCTCCCATGAGAAGTCTGACTCACTGCTTGATACTGTTTCATAACCTTAAGTGATGCAAAGTTATTGCTGCACAACTGCAACTTCGGCAGGGCAGATTCCACTTTCTGAAAATACATATAACCTTGCCATTAGATACTCAAGTTAGTAAAGTGCCTTTTGTGCCGGTTTATAAGCACTGCTTGAGAGCTCAAAGTAAAAAAAAAAAGCCAACAAATCCTTTCCTTCAGCCTTAGAGAAACGCCTGGTTTTGAGCGAGGTACAGTGATGCTGAAACGAAATACTTTGAGTTAAAACAGCAGCCTGGAACGATCCTCACTCGAGCGCACAGGGCACACGTAGGAAACTCTCATGCGAAACCAAAATAAGCTTCCTGGCGTTCCAAAAAACCAAAACAAACAAAGCAAACCCCCAAATCCTGGCAGCAGCGAGCAGTCCGCGCTTGCCTGGCTGAATCCCCTGTGCCCAGAAGCTGCAGTACCGACTCGTTCCCGCCAGCGGCAATGAAAAAGGCGGCAGCGCGGACCCCACCCTTGTCGGGCGGCGCCTCCTTCCATCCCCCGCGCCCCGTCCCGATGTAGCCTGTGAGGGCCCCGCTGTCCCGGAGCGGCCGCAGAGTTACCTTCCCTTCCGCGCCGCCGCCGCGCCTCGTGTGCCGCGAGGCGGTAGGCCCCGCCCCGGGCCCGCCCCAGGGAGGAGCTCCGGCGCCGGGCGGGAGGGGCGGCGTGGCGCGGGACGGGCCTAGGGCGCGAGCGCCGGGACAGGCCGTGCGACCGACCGACGTCCCTCCCTCCCGCTCCCTCCTTCCCTCCTTCTCGGAGCCTGGCGGTAGGGGCGGGGGCGGTTGTCAGCGAGGGCCGCCCGGTTCCCGTGGCAACGCGGGGCGCGGCGGCGCAGGCGGCCGGGCGGCGGCCATGGGCAGCTGGGCCGCGGCGACATGGCGGCTTGGTGGCTGCAGCGGGCGCGGCGGCCTCCGCGACGTACCGCGGCGGTGGGGCAGCTCCCGCATCGGCGGTGGGGACCAGGCGGCGACCCTGAGCGACTTGTTGCAGAGTTCGGTGGAGGCCGAGGAGCAGGGCGCGGCGGCGGCGATGGGGGAGCGACCGTCTCCCCAGGAGGGCACGGTGCTGCTCTTCCCCGGGCAGGGCAGCCAGTTCGTGGGGATGGGCCGCGGGCTGCTGCGGTACCCCGGCGTGCGGGACATGTACCGCCTGGCCGAGAAGGTGCTGGGTTACGACCTGCTCTCCCTCTGCCTGGAGGGGCCGCGGGACGAGCTGGACCGCACCCAGCACTGCCAGCCCGCCGTATTCGTCGCCTCCCTGGCCGCCGTGGAGAAGCTCAACCACCAGCAGCCTAAAGTGAGGGGGGAGCCGCGGCGGGGAATATGGAGGTGGAGGCCGGGTCGGGCGGCCGCCTGGGGCTGTGGTCCCGCCGGGAGGCTGTGACACCGTTCTCACATGGCCTCGGCGGTCCCCGGAGGTGGTGGGGTGGAAGAGGGAGACGGCGAGACGGGCTCGGCGGCACGTTGGGAGGCGTCTGATGTTTGGCTTCGGGTCTGTCTCCCTGCAGGTGGTGGAGAGGTGCGTGGCGGCGGCGGGGTACAGCGTGGGAGAGTTCGCGGCGCTGGTCTTCGCTGGAGCCCTGGGTTTTGCCGAAGGTGCCCGGGGAACGAGCTGAGCCCCTCCCTTAGCGGGATCCCCCCACCCCATGCTTCTTCCAAAGCATTGCCTCTTGCCACTGCGTCCCTCCCGCCTTTTTATTTTTTTTTTAATTAGAGGTTAAATTTTACTTCCACTGTTCACTTTAATATATGTAATACAGCATTAAAAGCATTGACATATCACGAGAGTAAATAGCCGCCCTTTTTTGCGTGCAGAAGCGAGGCGCCTTTCGGGAGCTCTGGAGGCTTATCTTTACCCAGCGTTTCTGTTTCTCTCCTTAGCGCTGTACGCGGTGAAAGTGCGCGCCGAAGCCATGCAAAAGGCGTCGGAGGCCGTCCCCAGCGGAATGCTGTCGGTTATCGGTCGGCGAGAGGCAAATTACAAATTTGCCTGCTTGGAAGCCCGTAAACACTGTGAATCCCTGGGTATAGAAAACCCCGTGTGTCAGATTGCAAACTATTTGTTTCCAGACAGCAGAGTCATTGCAGGACACTTACAGGTATTGCTTCAGAATAACTGTCCAGTTAAACAGTTCCGTTTAAAATTTCACTTTTGAAAGCTTGTACTTTGTACTGCTGCATGGGAGTTGTGTATGGCCTTAGTTTGGCCAGACTGAAATATTTGATCTGTGGGTTGCTGTTTGTTTGGGGTTTTGGTTTTTTTTTCCTAGCATCTACTCAGTTGTTGGGTAGGCAGAGGAATCCCTTTATCACGCTGAGGCTGATGAGGTGGTTCTTGTGGGGTGACTGAGTACACCTTTGGTTGTGCAGATTCTCACTTTTCTCTCTCTTTTATAGGCCTTGGAATTTTTGCAGGAGAATGCCAGAAAATATTATTTTACGCGTGCAAAAATGCTTCCAGTCAGTGGGGCTTTCCATACCAGACTTATGGAACCAGCAGTAGAGCCATTGGCTGAAGTCCTAAAATCGATTGAGATTCAGAAACCACTGGTCTGTGTCTATTCCAATGTTGATGGCAAAAAGTACATGCACTCAAAGCACATTCAGAAGCTGTTAGTGAAGCAGGTGGTTTCACCTGTGCTGTGGGAACAGACCATGCATTCTGTGTATGCAAGAAGGCAAGGAACAGAATTTCCTTACACATACGAAGTGGGGCCCGGGAAGCAACTAGGAGCTGTTCTCAAAAAGTGTAATTTAAAGGCCTGGAAACAATATACCCATGTAGATACTTTGGAAGATGAGGAAACAAGAGATGCCTGAGCAGCCTTTTGAGGAAAATCCATGCAACTTGTTCTTTTTCTGTCTTAAAGAGTGCTCCCAAAAGAGGGAGCCTTAAACACTTGTGGCGTTTTGTGATGAGAAGAGCACTGTGTGAGTAATCTCAATGAACTTTTTCCTTCCTTGTGCGCTTCAGGTGTGGAGGGGGAGAGGAAAGTTTGGCTTCCCTGTCTGTTGGGACTGCAAAGACTGCCAATAAACATGCCAAATCCCCACGTGTTTGGCCTCAATCCTGCAAACAACTTTCCCTCCCTTTTTTTTTTAATGTTTTCTGTTCTTCAAAAGAAAATCTTTGGGGGTTTGGGGGTTGTTTCAAGTTGAAGTAAGTAGCTTTGGCAGTCTGATGCAAGGGTCTTCTGTGTGGATACAGGACTAGAATGAAGCTGTTTGCTTTGGGTTGTGGAGGCTTCTGTGCTGGGCTTCAAGGGCACGTTTGGAGAAGCTCTCCAGTTGGTACAACTCTTGGTGTGTTGATAAGCTTGTGTTCTAACAGCTGACTTGTGGGACATTCACCTGTGTAACAGTCACTGATTTTGTGCCTGTATTGCCAAGTAGCAGCCAGGTAAGGCTGTTATTAGGAACACAACGTTTTTACAGTCTAAACCCTCAATAACCTATAAAGCTTTTCTTGATACATCTGCTGCTGTGGAGTGCATGATTGATTCCCCTGTAGTCCACATGTGGAAGTAATTTTTCTCCGTTTGTCCAGTGCTGTGCTGCTTGTGCTAAGTCACACAGAAGAATAAATGTTGCACTGAATGAGAAAGCTTCTCAACGTTCCCAGCCTCCCCACAGGGGCAGGGCTTTTGCCTCCCTGGCCAAGCCTCTGAGGCTGTGCAGGCTGAAATGAATTTTCTCGTTGGGAGCAAGTAACAGCAGTGCTGGAAACTGTGGCAAAGTCTTCTTGGGGCAGCCTTCATCTAGGGTGAACCCTGTGGTAACAGAGTGCTGGGGAAGAGGATTTGAATGCTGCTGGTATTTTGTGTCTCTGTGGTTTTGACTTTTGCCAGCTTGTGCGTATTCCAAAACTAGATGAGCTGGAGACTAGTAGGTTGTCCTGAGCCCTCCTGGAAAGAGCTTCCCAGTTCCCTTGTTGGCACCAGCAGTGATTGGATGGGTGAGGGCTGGGGGACAGGTGCCAGGGCTGCCTGCCTGCAGGTGCACACACTGCCTCTGTCACCACTTCTCAGTGCCTGCAGTACTGTAGGTGGCACTCAGAATGGCTTTAGTGTCTGACACATAGGTTTCTCTTCTGTAACCAGCCTGTGGCTCATCAGAGTAGGTACAATCATGTTAAATGTCCTGCTGCCTGGGCAAGATACCTACAGAGTGTACAGAAAATGCTTGCTTTGTTTGCTTTTTGTGTGTAAGGGGTACTGAAAGCTTAAGAGGAAATATGAGAGGACATTATTTGCTAGGGGATCATGTATAAGATTGAACAAGGCCAAGTGCTGGGTCCTGCACTTGGGTCACAACAACCTCCTGAATGTTACAAGCTTGGGGAAGAATGGCTGGAAAGCTACCCAGCAGGAGACGACCTGGGGCTGTTAATTGACAGCCAGCTGAAGATGAGCACGTGTGTGCCCAGGTGACTAAGGTGGCCAACAGCATCCTGGCCTATATCAGGAGCAGTGTGGCCAGCAGGACCAGGGAACTGATTCACTGCCTGTACTCATCACTGATGAGTGAGTACTGTGTTCAGTTTTGGGCCCTCACTACAAGACAGACACTGAGGTCCTGGAGCAAGTCCAGAGACTTGGCAGAGTTAGATAATGGTTGGACTCAGTCTTAGAGGTGATTCTGTATGTATCATGGAATGCAGAATAACTTCCAGTTGCAGTATTAACCGTTTCCTAATGCCACATTCCTGAAAGGGACACTGAATTTCAAAATGGTAGCCTCCAGTATGGGTTCTTCTGTGAATCAAACCTGGCAGCTGAGCCTACCTTTCCAGTACAAAGGCCAGCTTTGGCACGTGTAAATGTTACCTGTTACACAGAAGAATTTGTCAGCTCTTGGGCTGTTAGAGGCTGCCAGTTAAGGGCTGGGATTGCTGTGAAGAAAAACAGTTGAGTGAAGGTTCTTGTGTTACAGGTCAGGTGTTAATTACTCAGTAAAGCATGCCAAAGTTCTCACTAGGTGGTTAGAATACCTCAACTAAACCCCATGCACGTTATTAAACACTGAATTATGTGCTGTGTTAGAAGTTTCTGCCTGCATTTTGTAAGAGCAAACACAATGTTAGTGACTCTGAAACCAGCTGTTATGGTAGCTGGCATGTTGATGGCACTGATTTTTTGTTTTAGCAGCATTCTTTGTAGTTTCTGGACTTTTAAGAATACTTAAGTGGCTTTGGGGACACTTTGGAGTCCTGTTTTCTGTTTGCATTGCTCTTACCATAAATACATGATGATTATTTTTGTTTTCTCCCTTTCACTTTGTTGCACGCTTTGAGTGTTTAAGAGGTGAGAAGTTGGTGTAGTTCCTTCACCTAGGAACAAGGAGCAACAGGATGTGGAAAACCTCCAAGTGCTGTAACCTGTCACACAAGGAAGTGTACAGTGCAAAGAAAAAAAACCCAGACCCACACTGTAATTAAATCTGGATCTCCTGAGTCACAGTGCAGAACCATAGCTAAGAGGCTCTTTGCTCAGCTCCACAGATGAGAGGGGAGCCCGGGGAGCCTGGTAATGCTGCTCACTGTGGTACTCCAGTTGCACCAATTCTTGTTGAAGATGCTCTTTGCTTTGTGTTTCGCTTGCTTCATTGGTGTGAGAGCACTTCATATACCTTGGGACTGGTTTTTTGCTTCATACATGCTAGGGAGGTAACTTTCCCCTCTCTTGTGATTCCAAAAGTTACATTACTGATTGCAAGAGTGTGAAAAAGCAGAGTCATCCCACACAGCTCTTGGGTGGTATAGGTAGTGCAGCAGTCTCCTCTTTATCATTGCTTTCCTGTGCATAAAGATGACTTATCTAGAAATAACTGAAATTATTTTGCAGTGTTAAAGTGATTCAGCTGTGAAGAAGCAATTTTTTGGCAGCTGGTACTTCTATTACACATGCATAGATTGTTTGTTAGATCCTCTTGATGGGAATTTTTACCCTTCCCTAAATAATAACACAATTTCTATTGCACTGCTGTTACAGAGTTAAACAGAGGAGTCAAGGTGCATAGCTGTTGCTCAAGGGTAGATCAGCTCAAGGGCACCTTAAGGTTACTCTGGAATACTGCTGCCTGAACCATGGGGATACATTGGAGTCATCACCCTCCACCTATCTTCTTTCCATGCTTTCTTTTTGCTCTGCATTTCAAGTTGATCAAGACCATTTCAAAGTCATTTAACATGACATGGTTGAATTAAATACTCTTAGTTGAGCCATTTATTTCTTTCCTTGACATGGATGGTTAGGATCATTATGGGATTGGGCACCATTCAAGAAAGAAAGGAAACACATTCCTCAACCCACTTAAAACATGACTTTGGTATTTGTCTCCACTGAAGCAAAGACTTGTTCAGATTTCTTGTCTGATTTAAAGCAGGGACTTGAACTTGAAACTCCAACCTGTCAGGTGAGTGTTTAAACCAGTAGGCCATTAAATACTGTATTTTTCCTGTTTCAGAACTGTGTTCACTGACAGAAAGGGACCTGGGGGTGCTGATTGACAGCCACCTAAACATGAGCCAGCAGTGTGCCCAGGTGGCCAAGAAGGCCAGTGGCATCCTGGCCTGCATCAAGAATAGTGTGGCCAGCAGGAGCAGGGAAGTCATTGTGCCCCTGGACTCTGTACTGCTTAGGCCACATCTTGAGTCCTGTGTCCAGTTCTGGGCCCCTCAGTTTAGGAAGGACATTGAGACACTTGAAGGTGTCCAGAGAAGGGCAACAAGGCTGGGGAGAGGCCTTGAGCACAGCCCTGTGAGGAGAGGCTGAGGGAGCTGGGGTTGTTTAGCCTGGAGAAGAGAAGGCTCAGGGGAGACCTCATTGCTCTCTACAACTACCTGAGGGTGGTTTCAGCCAGGAGGGAGTTGGTCTCTTCTCTCTAGCAACCAGCACCAGAACAAGGGGACACAGTCTCAAGCTGTGCCAGGGGAAGTTTAGGCTGGAGGTGAGAAGAAAGTTCTTCACTGAGCAAGTAATTCGTCATTGGGATGTGCTGCCCAGGGAGGTGGTGGAGTCACCATCCCTGGAGGTGTTCAAGAGGGGATTGGATGTGGCACTTGGTGCCATGGTCTAGTTGTGAGGTCTGTGGTGACAGTTTGGACTTGATGGTCTTTGAGGTCTCTTCCAACCTTGGTGATACTGTAATACTGTGACTAGGAGGGAAACAGGTATCACTTCTGCTGAGGGGAATACCCAAAGCACAGAAATGCACTTTTGTTTTCTCTTGCTGAGAGACTGTAACTACATACACTGAAAAAGCGTTTCAACAGCAAAGGGTAAGGAAGATGTACCCAGATATAGAATAGAATAGACTAGACCAAACCAGGTTGGAAGAGACCTTCAAGATCATCGTGTCCAACCTATCATCCAACACCACCTAATCAACTAACTCATGGCACCAAGCACCCCATCAAGTCTCCTCCTGAACACCTCCAATGATGGTGACTCCACCACCTCCCCACGCAGCCCATTCCAATGGGCAATCACTCTCTCTCTCTAGAACTTCTTCCTAACCTCCAGCCTAAACCTCCCCTGGCACAGCCTGAGACTGTGTCCTCTTGTTCTGGTGCTGGTTGCCTGGGAGAAGAGACCAACCTCTGCCTGTCTACAATTTCCCTTCAGGTAGTTTTAGAGAGCAATAAGGTCACCCCTGAGTCTCCTCCAGGCTAAGCCACCCCAGCTCCCTCACCCTCTCCTCACAGGGTTGTGTTCCAAGCCCCTCACCAACTTTGTTGCCCTTCTCTGGGCTCGTTCCAGCAAGTCAACCTCCTTCCTAAACTGAGGGGCCCAGAACTGGACACAGGACTCGAGGTGTGGCCTAACCACTGCAGTGTACAGGGGCAGAATGACCTCCCTGCTCCTGCTGGCCACACTGTTCCTGATTCAGCCCTGGATGCTATTGGCCCCCTTGGCCACCTGGGCACACTGCAGGCTCATGTTCAGCCTACCATCCACCACCACCCCCAGGTCCCTCTCTGCCTGGCTGCTCTCCAGCCACTCTGACCCCAGCCTGTAGCTCTGCATGGGGTTGCTGTGGCCAATGTGCAGAACCCGGCACTTGGATGTGTTCAATCTCCTGCCCTTGGCCTCTGTCCAGCCTGTCCAGGTCCCTCTGCAGAGCCTCTCCACCCTCCAGCAGATCAACTCCTGCCCCCAGCTTGGTGTCATCTGCACATTTACTGATGATGGACTCAATGCCCTCATCCAGATCATCAATGAAGATGTTAAAGAGCATGAGGCCCAGCACTGATCTATAAAGCCTGTCCTGTAGTCTTGGTAAAATGCACAAGCCAAGATGCTGCAATTCAGGTGTGGCAGCACCCTCCTGGCAAACAAAGCAGATAACACTGCGCAACCTTTGAATCAGCACTTTAATTGTCCTTTTAAAAAAGTGTCCTGGTTTTAAAATACAAAGGCTGTCCAGCATGCCTTTCCCCTGCCCAGAGTCTCCTTTAAGACACTGGTTTATATGAAACAGACATTTTATATTGCATTTAAACAAGGACAAATGAAAGCCAGACTTTCTGAGGGCCCGGAGTCACACTCAACACGCGCAAGTCAGGCAGTCAGCCAGCAACAACCTCCTCATTTTAAACATTTTTTGTTTGGTTTTTTCCTTTTAAAAAAAAGTATGAAACAGCAGTGACCCAGCACTAGCCTAGGTTTTAAATATAAAAGAGATTTTTAGCAGTGTAAATTTGAAACACAAACCAGCTGCCACCACCTGGGTGCTAATGATAACTGGTCAGAGTCCAGCAATGACCTCCTCTCGTCGCTCTCTGTGTGTTAATTCTGCAGTCCGTAAGTCATGGCCCACCAAAAGATCACAACGGCAAGCAAGGCTGCAGGCACCAGCTTCTGGCAGATGCACCTGGAAGAAAGCCTGCAAATCTGTGGGGAAGAAAAGGGCAGGTGATTAGAAAGGACTAGCTGTAAAAAGGTGGTGCCTAAAAGCTAACAGGAATGCTTGCGTACGAGGCCAGTGCGAAATAGAGGCTACAGTCCAGCCCTGCAGAAAGGTGGGTCTAGTTTTGCTGGTAGTTCCTGTGAACTGCTGCAGTGGAGGGGTCCTATCCAGCTTCTAAATACTTCTCTTTTCTCCAGGGTAAACAGAGTGTAACAGCACTGGTAGCAGAGCTAGGCTAGACTAGACCACTAGCCCCTCACAGCTTCTTAAAAGTGAGAGATGCATTGCCTCTCTATGGAACCCCTGTGAGCTGTCTGGGACTTGGGCAGCTGTTTGTACACCTATGGCAGGCTCTGTATGGGACTTGGGCAGCTGTTTGCACACCTATGGCAGGCTCTGTATGGGACTTGGGCAGCTGTTTGCACACCTATGGCAGGCTCTGTATGGGACTTGGGCAGCTGTTTGCACACCTATGGCAGGCTCTGTATGGGACTTGGGCAGCTGTTTGCACACCTATGGCAGGCTCTGTATGGGACTTGGGCAGCTGTTTGCACACCTATGGCAGGCTCTGTATTTAAATGAGGAATTACAGCTTGTAGCAGTTTGGGCTGGGTGCCCTCTGCTGTGTTCATATGAGGGACGCATCCTGTGTCCCGAAGGAGTCCAGCCCAGTGGGTGGGCACAGGAAGCCAGGTATTTCATCCCATAATACCCTGCTCCCTTATAAGATCCTAGCAGGGGTCCTGGCACTTCTTTTCTTCCCTCGCCACCACCTGGTAACTTGGGGGGGTGTCTCCTGGCATTTTGGGCCTGGCTAGGCCTGAGGGCAGGGGGATGGGCAGGCTCAGATCTGGCCAGCTGAGATTAGCTGTGGGGGAGGAAGAAAGAGCCCTGGGGGTCTTGGGTGTACCCTCAGGTGGGGATGGGGTGTTTCTGGGTGTGCCTTGGGATCTCTTTTGTCACTGTGCTTCTGGCTCTGTACACATTCACCGCTTTCCATTTACACTTTCCACCACTTCTGCAATCCGTTTGTCTGAGTCTCATTTTTGCCCATGGTGGGGAGGGGTCTGCCTCAACCCATCACACAGCTTAAAAAGATGGGGCAGTGGGAGAGGTTGGGGAGGAAGGGGGATGGGGGGAGGCACCAACACAGGAATAAACCCAAAGCAAAAGCCAGCTTTACTCATTGACACACGGGAGTTAGGTGTTGCAAGCAGGTGGCCTACTTGTCACCAAAAAGGTGGGAGAAAAAGGGAGAGAGCATACCCAGCTTCCATAACCAGTGATCCTCTTGGTCCAGTTGGTATTCAAAGTATTTCCACAGGTGCTTATTACACTTCTAACATTACTCCATGTCCGGAAAACACTGATAGCAACCCTGATGATGTAAACAGATAGAAGAAGAAAAAGGGAAGGGGGGGTATAAAATAGCAAGGTGTTAACACCTACAAAAGGAAACCAGTGCATAGGTACATGTGTATTTCTCTAAAATAGCTAGGAAGAAGACCTGACAGCTCAGTAGGACTTTGAAAGCTAAAGATAATTTGGTTTCAGAGTTAATTGATCAGTAACATTGCACAAGGAAACATGCAGCAGAGCTCCTGGATGGCCATCTTGTGCCTTTACTTTTTGCTTCAAACTTGGAACAGCAGAACCCAACAAGAGCTGTTGATCTCTAATCAGTTTGGGGCAGCAGTACAAGACTGACACAGCAATCCCACAGGGTCTCTGCAGCCTGAATCCAGCTCTTCTGAGGTGGAAGTTACATGACTCAGTTTAGGAAGGAGGTTGACTTGCTGGAACAAGTCCAGAGAAGGGCAACAAAGTTGGTGAGGGGTTTGGAACACAGCCCTGTGAGGAGAGGCTGAGGGAGCTGGGGTTGCTTAGCCTGGAGAAGAGGAGGCTCAGGGGTGACCTTACTGCTCTCTACAACTACCTGAAGGGAGGCTGTAGACAGGCAGAGGTTGGTCTCTTCTCCCAGGCCACCAGCACCAGAACAAGAGGACACAGTCTCAGGCTGTGCCAGGGGAGGTTTAGGCTGGATGTTAGGAAGCTCTATACAGAGAGAGTGATTGCCCATTGGAATGGGCTGCCTGGGGAGGTGGTGGAGTCACCATCAGTGGAGGTGTTCAGGAGGAGACGTGACAGGGTGCTTGGTGCCACGGGTTAGTTGTTTAGGTGGTGTTGGATTGGTTGATGGGTTGGACACGATGATCTTGAAGGTCTCTTCCAACCTGGTTTATTCTATGTATGTATTCTATATGCTATGTCCAGGAACACAGCTGTCATGAAATTGCATTCTGTGTGAGTCTGCAGTAAGTGACCATCCTCTCTCTGAAGCAAGAGGAGGTAGAACCACATGTGAGTACTTGGGGGTTCAGGCACAGATTACATCTTTACATTATTGCATGTCAGTTAATACAAGCCTGTCAGCTGACAGCAGATAAAAGGCAATTCAAACAAGTCTAGCCACGTTTTCTTCTACGTGCATGGATGGGTTACTTGGCATGCAGCAGCATGCTGATCTCTGGAACACCACATTTATTAGGCTGCAGACCTTCTCCTTCGGTTGTGCTTAAAGCCACTGTAACCTGGAAAAGTGCTGTGCTACTGTGAAATTTTAAATACCATTTAAGTCTTTTGATTGCAAATGGCTGCAGTTTGTGGAGACAATTTTCATGACAAAACTCCTCCTTGTAAAACAAGCTGCAGCATCAGTCATAGAACGTTTTGGGTTGGAAGGGATCTTTGAAGGTCATCTATTCCAGCCCTATGGACTAGATGCTGTTACTTTGTATATGGAAATGTTGTTTATCTAACAAAATACTGCTCTATCTGGCACGATTTTCAAGTGGATCTGAAGACTGGCAGTGTCATTAGGGTAACTCACCTATGTGCCAGGTGAAGCAGTGTGTCTTCAAACTTGCTGTGGTAAATCCTGTTAAATTCATCCCCAATCAGGGCCAGCTGATGGCCAACCTGGGTAGCTGAGCTGTGAGGCATTGGGGATGTGCACATTAGAGGCAAATATTGCAACAGCAATTCTCTGACAAGCACTCTGCAAATGTCAAGCACAGTTGGACTAAGCTGGGCATGTAAAAGCAAAATGCCAAGGCACAGGAGCGCTTTGCGTTTGCATGAAAAGCTGCGTATTTGTAACTTAAAAATAGGTTGGGGTGTTTATTTTCTTATACAAAGGCTTTGGAATTCTGGTTTGGGTTGGTTTCTTTCCCCCCCCAGTCAAACTACTAAAACAGCTTTCACGTTGGACCTTTCAAAACATTTCATCTTACATAAGCAGTGGCTTTGTCATCCAACAGCTTTACTCCATTGGGCAGCACAGGTCTCCAGCTAACGGGTGGTACCAGGGTATGAGCCTTTAGGGAGGTCTTCAGGTATGCAGCAAGACCTTGAACTACAGTGTCTGTGGAACATGCTGATGCCAACAACTGTTCCTCTCAGACACCCATTTTAATGTTCATTTTTTTGTTGGTAATATGACACTGCATTTTTACTGTAACTTGCATTTCTGCTGAGATCTGTTTAGGAGAGCTGCCCAACAGCAGAGCGACCTCAAGAGCTGGAAAAAAAACTACTTCACAGATGGGAAGGAAGTCAGCCCCTGACTCTTGAACTGGAAAAAATATATGTATGGGATTAAGAAAAACCCAAAGCAGCACTACCAGTTTGTTGTGAGAGGCGCCTAGAGAATTAGGTAAAAATGGCTTCCTCAGCTGCTTGCTGCAACAGGTGGGTTTCTAATGAAGAGCCACATTTGTGACCCAGTGCAGGATGAAAGCTTACAGGCATTTAATGCAGCATAATCTTGCATAGGCAGCCTTAAGCACTACAGGTTATCTACACTTGCATCTATTCCATTTCTAGTAGTATCCACTATGATTCTTTGGCTTATCAAAGTCTCCTGGAAAGGAGACTTTAGGAGTATGAATGTAGCATGATACCTGATATTAAACTCCATTTGCTGTGTGGTATCTGGAATTGTTTGGAGCTCACTGTAGGTTTCCTCTTCTGGTGCTCCATTGGGGTAGCTGGAGAAGACAAAGTGCCCGGGGATTCTCCTTGTTTGAGACATTCTGCAATGAGTCATGAATGAGAACCCTGTGGCTTCCTGTAATACAAGGTCTTTCCAGTTTAGTGGAAATTGCTGAAACCCTTCTTAAACTTACCTTTTTTACTTCTCCAATCAGAATGTGAGCACTGCAAAGATAACTATTTTGAGAGCAAAGGAAAGTTTCAGTCACCCAACAGATGTACAGCAAATCAAACATGCAATATTTAGATGGCTGCAGGTTCACATTGGCTCCAAACAGCCTATAAATTGAACCATCCAGATAAATATAGCTGGTGTAGGTAAGTATAGTTTCTCAGCAGTTTCCATTAGTACAAGATGTTTTTCTGTGCTGTTTGCAGTGACTTAAATCATTAAATCATTCCAACCAATGGAGATCCCCTATCAGCCAAGTACCTAAACCAGACAACTCTAACAGGTTTTACTACATCCTTAATTTTGGTCTGAGTTTATGCATCTTCAGCTTCAGGAGTGCCACTGTGCAAACTACAAGCAGCTCAGCAATAGAGAGTGAAAACAGCAAAAATTTAAACAGCTTTATAGCTTTCCAAATGGAAGAGCAGACAGCAGGAGCCACTAAAAATCAATAGAGCTGCCTGCTTGTAAAATGAGAGAGTTATTCACAACTAGTAGCCAAGCTCTAGCACAAGCATTTCACAGGAGCTGGTCCTCTTCTCAGCAAGATAAATGGCAAAACTTAGCAGGCACAAATGGTGCATCTCCAATACTCCCAGTATTTGGCTAACACTTCCCTAAAAACACAAAAGAGGTTCAGTGCAGCAGTAGCAGAGCTCAGACCAGAGATGAGGTTTTTCTAGCCTTTACAATTTTTATCTGGCTTATCAAGAGCAATGACATCAGAACGGTGGGCAAGGATTACTTTAAGCTACACACACGCTCTTGGGCAGGCAAGGCTCCATCTGTCCCTCGGACATCTGCTGTGGCAGGAGGCTCTGCACGTTGTCTTGAGGGTGCCTGATGATGAACTCAATGACAGCCTTCTGGAGATGCTTTGGTTTGTCAGGCACGTTTTTGGCCAGCTCCTTGACAATCTCTTTGCTTCCCAGCCCCAACATTACAGCACTGACCCGCTTTGTCAGTTGAGTGATCTTGGACAGCCACAAAGGGGATTTCCTTTAGCTGGATTCCTTTCTCCTCTTAAGCATGCTCTCTGTGACTGAAATGGCTAAAACTTGTATAAAATATGAGCAAAGACACCAAGCAAAAAGTTATCTGTCATAATGCTGCTTGGCAGGGACTTGGTTTGCCATGTTTTGAACTCTGCCATCTTTTAAACTCTAAAGTTTTCCGCTTAGGATGAAGTCAGGGCCTTTGTGCCCTGAGGGAGCTTTGGTCTTCTAATATTTAGATGAAATTACATTTTCACAAATAAAAATTATTAATTCTTAATGTGTACATTATTGCATAGGCATCTGTACAGAAACATGAGGATAAATGAAAGTAGACTCAGTTCTGCAAGAGTAAAGGCTTCCCTTACCAATGTTTAGCGTGGCTAGGGCAGGGGATGCTGTGGACTAGTGTCTGCTGGGTGGGTATTATCATGTGTCATACTGTTTGTAGGGGTTTTTTCCTTCTGTTTGTAGCACTTCTGCTTCACTCACAGATGTTTATAAACTATGATGTAAACATATCCAGATTTCTGAAGAGCTGTTGCAGTTCAGCAACAACCAAGAGAAGGTGGGCTCAGGCCTTCTGAATTTTATTGCAAGCACTATGAAGTGGTGTGACCGATGGGAAATGCCACAGGCCTTTCGGCTAAGGGGGATCCCACCTATGGATTTGTACATAAAGCAGCAGAACTTGCACATACTTTATAGGTGAGTTGAAAGGCTTTTTCAAAAGATGGTCTTCTTTAATTAAGAGAGAGCATCGTTTCAGGTGTTGAAATTGCTTCAAGAGATGTCCTGCCTTGTTTTAGACACTTCCTTCCTGTGTTGCTATTATGTCTCCCCAGTCCAAACAAAAAGATTTTTAAAAAGGGTAATGTTCATAGAGGACTCTTAGCACTCCAGTACCAGCCCTGATTTCCCAAGGACTTTGTAGTGCTGCATCAGCTGTCAAGGCTCCATAAGTACTCCACAGTGAAGCTGTATCTCTTTAAATAAATATATACTGACTGGAGCAGGTACTTGAAGTGACCCTTCCATTTCCCAAGGGAATATCCAGAGCAGTGGGTTACTGTGTACTGTGTGTACTGGGCAACAGCTGATCACATTTGCACAAGTGCACCCCTGCACACTTTTTGTGTAAGGTTCAATGCAACATGTACACCATTGCAGGATGACCCAAAGCAGCTCCTACTTTGAGAACTCCACCAGAGCTCAGGCAGGAGCTCCAAGGGGTCATAAAGATCCATGAATGAGAAACTGGGAGCGCCTGAGTGAGGTTTGGTGGAGCCCAGAGATGCTGAAGTAGTCACTTGAACATCCAAAGTGTCAGTTCTCTGGATGCAGTGGACTGCAGAGAAACAGTCAAGCACACACTGTTGTGTGCTCCCATCAGTATGGAGTGATGCACTCCTGCAGCCTGTGGGTACTACAGGGTGGGTCAAACAAGTGGAAATGGGTTAGTCGTGTTTCTTCACAGCTAGTGAAGTCATTAAAGGCTTTTAGTAAAACAAGTGCTGTAGTAGATAAAATGTATTAAAGTCCAGCATAAAAAGTCATCTGTCTATGGCAGATGTATCCTAACTAATATTATTCTTAGCCTTTACAACTGTGCATTGTGAGGGGAAAAAAAAATCTAGGCTAGATCCTAGTTTCACATTCATGGCGCCACACAATGGGAATGTCTATATCTGTGTGAGATGAAAAATGTGCTCTGCAAAAGACCTTTAAGTCAATGCACCACAAAATTCAGACATGTAAACAAACCATACAATACCACTACAAAAGCCCAAAGCGCAACATATGCTACCTCACACCTGTTAGGATAATACCTTCCTCCCACAGGCTAAAAAAGAAACTGTCATACTCTCCACAACTCAGCTGCAGCCTGGTATGCTGGCTCTGCCCACCAGTTTGTCTCAAATCCAACAATAAGGGGCTTTATAATGTATTTTATGGGACAGACAGTGTTGGGGCAAAGGCAGTCTGGCAGGGTTTCTGTCTTGAAGATGGACAAGATGGGTCTAATTTAATTTCAAAGCAAAACATAGCAATTGCCTTCTTGGCAAGGAAGGAATCAATCAAGGCTGTTTATTGATTTCTGTTGTCTTTTAAAATACCCTCTAAGTATAGCAGCACATATAGACATGAAAACCTTGCTAACATGGATCTGCTTTGTTCCTCAAGTCTGCAGCCGTACAGAGTAGGCGAGAGGAGCAGGTCTTGCAGTCCACAGGCCCTGCTGGTTCTCCAAAGCAGGATGTACGGATCTTCCACCATCCACCTCACGCTTTCCTCCTTCTTCTCATTGATACAGAAAGGAAAGGCAAACTGACTCTGGTTTACAGAAACCAAGATACTGTATGTGTGCATGAGTCATGGCTTGTCATTCAGAGACCAGTGACCATAGTATCATAGTGTCAGTCAGGGTTGGAAGGGACCACAAGGATCATCTAGTTCCAGTACCCCTGCCATGGGCAGGAACTAGATGATCCTTGTGGTCCCTTCCAACCCTGACTGATACTATGATACTATGGTCACTGGTCTCTGAACCATAAACAAACCCTCACAGGACATCTGAGGAAGCAGCAGCAGGATGCCATGCCAGCAACAGAGATCGTTTCCAAAGGAACAAACGGATCAAAAAGTTCATTGCTTCTCTGCGAGGTATTGACCAAGAGAACTGTTTCACATTCAACAGTGAAATACCTTCAGCAGAATAATCATGTATTTCAAGTTACAAATACAGACTTAAATGTTTTCCTGAATGCAATGCTGGATCCAGAATTTAAAACCCCTCTAAATGTCTAATTTTATGATGCAAATTGCAGCTGTTTATGAAGATGGTTACAACTGAATAGTGAAGCATCTTTGGCAAAAAGCACGTGTTGATGTCTTTACTTTGCACTCGGTTTGTGTCCTTTTTTACCTAACAAAAGTCTTCTTGAGGAATGAACATGTTGCTAAACCAAGCATGTTGGTGAGTTGGGGAAGATGACAGGCCCTGAAATTTACTTTTTGACAAAAAGTTCAATTAGGTTTGCTGTGATAATATTTTTTTAAGAAGACAGGCACAATGACACTGCAGTACAATACACTGAATGCATTCATTAGACTTTGTGTACGATCTTTATGTATTTTATGACTAACTATACTATAACTTCATGTCTTACATGTATTTTGTGCAGAGATAACACAGTATCACCAAGGTTGGAAGAGACCTCAAAGATCATCGAGTCCAACCTGTCACCACAGACCTCATGACTAGACCATGGCACCAAGTGCCACGTCCAATCCCCTCTTGAACACCTCCAGGGACGGTGACTCCACCACCTCCCTGGGCAGCACATTCCAATGGTGAATGACTCTCTCAGTGAAGAACTTTCTCCTCACCTCCAGCCTAAACTTCCCCTGGTGCAGCTTGAGACTGTGTCCCCTTGATCTAGTGCTGGTTGCTAGAGAGAAGAGACCAACCCCTTCCTGGCTACAACCACCTTTCAGGTAGTTGTAGAGAGCAATGAGGTCTCCCCTGAGCCTCCTCTTCTCCAGGCTAAACAATCCCAGCTCCCTCAGCCTCTCGACATCAATAATTACAATATGTAATTTAATATGTTTTCAAGCCAGACACAAAACCAGAAAACTGCTACTGATACTCTAACATCTGGGCTCAAAATTCCCAGGACCTACCTACCTAAGTATGGATTACCAGATAAAGCCCTTGTCCTTTATCCCCAAGCTGTCAAAGCATATCTCAAACTATTTCAGAGTCAACCAGCTGCCCATGCAAACTAAATTTAAATGAAAACCAAATAGAGGCGTGGTTGTTTGCATATATACCTCCAATCCATAGCCAACTTTTTCAAAACATTACATCATCCTCAGTGTTGCTTGCAAGTCCAACATTTTGGTAAAATGTCATTTTACAAGGACAACTCTTTGATAAGATGACCAAAGATTAAGAGTTAGTTAAGGTTTCAGAGACACGAGAGTACTGGGCACCCAGGGTGCAGTGAGGAAGAATACATTCTTTAAAATCCCAGGCAGTGGTTTTGTTTTGTGTCCTGGGCTCTCCTATGGCCCCCATCAGATTAGTGGTGGTTCCCCTCAGCTGTTGACCCTTCTCCTTTGCAAGTCAGAAGCCCTAAGCCACAGGCAGCACACAGACGGTGGGAACTGCAACGGTGGCCGCAGATATCTCTGTCGCTTCCTTCACAGAGACATGAGGGCTTCCACAAGCCTGCCTCCTGAGCCACCACAGCTTTTGGCAAAGCATGGTAAGGTAGCCACCACAAATGTCAATTTCTCTTAGAAAGATGAGAGGTTAAATTGCAAGTCCTCATTTTTTGAATAGTGCAGCTCAGTTAAGACAGGTTGCTGGATTAACCCTTAAATCAGTATCAAGGAGCAAAAAAATGAATTCTGTTTGTCATACTGTATTCCTATCAGCCTAACATCAATGACCTTGGAGACTGTTTACACATAAACACTCCTTACTATTGCCTCAAACAGCTGTTAAAGGCACGCTTCTGTACATCTGAAAAATACATACTCCTCTTCTTACATGTTATTTCATTTATGGCTTTATGCTCAGTAAGTCAGTATGAAAATATGCGTCCACCGGGAACTTAACCTGGGCTGTCTGACCTCAAACAGGATACAAATGAAGCATTTATTACATTTTAAAGTTTGTAAAAAATAAAGTATTCCTTAAGCAGGTTTCTTGACCTTGGTAATGAAAGGAATGCATACAAGCAGCTCTTCAGTGGAGGAAACCTTTTGAAGTATCACAGTATCACTAAGGGTGGAAGAGACCTCGAGGATCATCGGGTCCAACCTGTCACCACAGACCTCATGACTGGACCATGGCACCAAGGGTCCTAACAGGTATTTTCTATTTCAGTAACTACTGAAAATGTTGAAGGAGTCCTGACTGAAATTCTGAGTCATGACTTAGAAACTCTTTCAAGGTTTTTAATCCATTTGTGTGTTGCCTGTCAGAGCACTAGGAGAACACAAGTCCTTACTGTGATATTTAATATATGACAGCAGAGAACACCTTAAAAAAAAGTAGATAGTACAGTTACAGCCACATGAAAAAGCTGTGATTTGATAATCCTACAAAGAGGATTTTTTCTTGAAGAGTCTGCTGATTCCTTCAGTGCATACAAGCCTATTTCAATGGCTTCTAAATATGCAGAGGAAAGGGGGTGGGGGGGTGGGGGTGTCTGCTTTTAATACAAGGAGAACATAAAATTCCCAAGAAGTGTTATGCAAAGAACTAAGAATAATGAAGAGGAAAATATATTGATACCAAACCAAAACTAACTAGTTTGAAAAACCTAAACATACTTTCTGCCACATGCTTTGATCTACCATTAACATCCATCCAATCCAAGTGAAAGAAATCATAACAATTCTGATGTACTTAAGAGACATTGCTCTACCATCCCACCCACTTGACGGGTGAAGTACCTGCAGCTTGCCTGCTGCCATCCTCGGTCAGCAGATGATGGAATTCAGGATTAAAGGATGCTGATCACCAAGGCCATAATCTATAAAAATGCTTAGGCAGATGTTTAGCCTCAAGAGAGCAAATAATAAACATGATCATTCCTATCCTTAAAATCCTGGCACATGTGGACTGCCATTTTCCCTCACCTGGTCCCACCTATCACTGCACAGCACAGCACAAGCGCTGTCATGTATTGCCACCTTGCACCTACATCCTGTCTCATGTAACAGGGAAACTTTATTGGACTTGTGGGCAGAAAACTCGGCATCTTCTGTGATGGTCTTCTCCTACAGCTGCCTCACAGTTCCGATTCAGTGCTGGCAGATGGGGAAGATTAGAGAAACTGTTGATACGAGCTGCAGCATCACTGCAAAGCTAAGGACTCAAATGTAACTCATTATTTAGGCTGTCTTTCTTCTTCTGCACATCAGTATAAAGAATTAAAATGCCATGGTGTTCTGTTTTACTTAGGCTTCCTGTACTGGTGAAATGCTGACAGCAGCAGTATTAGAAGCAGTGCAATAAAAGGACTATGACTTAAGATCTAGTTCAGCGACAATATTTTAGTGGTCTTTTTGCATAATAAAATTACCATTGGTAAGAGACATTCCACACATTTTGCAGACAGTGTAACCAACATGAAAAATGTCTCATTACACAGATAAAATATATAAAACCAACTGTGAAGAGCAAACAGAGAAGGTTTTATGCACAGGAGTCTGATACAGCACTGTGCTTCAAACGCAGTGTGTTCTTCACCCATGTTATTTGTGTAGATTTGCAGCCCTTACTCAAGAGAAATTTTGATTTCAGCATTGGGCTTCCTACTTTGATTTCTAATCCACACTGCATTAGGAGGCATGTTTCTACTCCCTTTGGTAACACAGGATCAAGCTCACAGTTAATACTTTGCTCCCACCAGACCTTGCTTTGGCTATCAGTTACCCTGAAGAAGCTGAGTGCATTCAATTTTTTTTTTAGTCCTTTCTAAATTATGTTATTAACCTATTGATACAGAAATCCTTTACTAAAGCTACCATAGACATCTACTGACCAGAAGAAGCCAGCAATTTTCTTGAATGTCTTCTTTCTGAGAGACAGGTTATCTACAGCAAGGACGCTTTGACATCAGACAAGATCAGATACCTTGAACAAATGCTGGTTTTCTTTCTTCACTATTCTCCATCCTAACTCCCATTCAACTGACATGCATCAAATACCAACAAAAAATACATTAAAAACAAAAAATTCACATACCCACAATAATACTCAAAGTAACTTTGCCCCTGTAGCTCTGAGAGAAAGTGATAATGGAGACCACTGCATCTTCTTACATGTGTCTTTCTGCTACATCCTAGAGCAGCAGATTCAGGCTAATATTCACTTTGCAATTCCTAGAAACCTGCTTATTCACAGAATTTACCTCACTCCTTTTGAAATTAATGCCATATGGATTGCTTTACCCATCTCTGCTGTCGTACATCATTCCTGATAGTAGCGGTGTTATATAAACGTTTACAGACACAGAAGACGAGCTCTTCAGGAACACTTAAAAGTGTGCATCAGTGGCACATTTTTCTATACATCTTTGGACTTATTTTGAGAGCTTATTTCCTGCTTTGCTAAGAATGAAAGTATACGTACTCCGCTCCTCATTTGCTTAGAAGAGCGCAGTTGAGTACAAAGCACACAGGTCCACTCCGCATGTTTTGGAAGGGCGCGCAAGTCCCTCCCAAGACAGAAGTCCCCTCAGCATCTTTTGGAAGGGGGCACAAGCCCCTCCCAAGAGTGAGAGCTGGGCCAGGTCGCTCCTTGCCGACGCGCCGCAGCTCCTCCCGCCCCGGGCCCCGGCCGTACCCACCACCCGCGGGCAAGGCGCTGCCTACAACTGGCAGCGACTCCGTCCGCTTGCTCCGCTCCCGGTATTCACCCCCTCGTGGCCCGGTTTTTAAACGACATCGATCTACCCCTATCCGAACCCAAAGATGCAGTAGCGCCAAACCGGACGGAGGTGTGTGGGGGCGGGCTGCCCGTGGAACCATGCCGGGACAACCCGCCCCCCTCCCCAGGGGCAGGGATATCCCCACCCGAGGCCGGACGTGCAGCAGCGGGCCGCCGGCTGCCCACAGGTCCCGCGGTCCGGTGCCGGGGTTTGGGGCCATCCCGGAGAGCACGGCCGGTTTTTCCTCCTTCCCCACCCCACTCCTCCCCGCCCGCCTCCAGGAAAGGCGCCGCCGGGACCCCGCCGCTCACCTTGGTTCGGCTCGGCGACCCGCGCTGGAAGCCACGGCCAGCCTGCGGGCACACATGCAGGTGTCAGGCGAGGGGGTTCCCCGCGCCCCCTCGCCCCGCCCCGGCCCCACCGCGCCACCCCGCCGGCCACTCACCGCGGCCTCACTCACCGACTGCCCCTATTGTCCGTCTGCCGCCCCGCCCCGCTCCGCTCCGCGCACCGCCCCGAAGAGGACTCCCACCGCCCCCCGTGGGTCGGGCCCGGTGGCCCCGGCGGCCCCGGCATTAGCTGCCGGCAGAAGGGAAAGTGTCGGGCTGGGACGTGCGGAGGTGGAGGCGGCAAGGCCGGGGTGGCCCCGTGGGCGTCCCGCTGTGGGACATAAGCCACCATGGTGGGCTCATAGAATCGTTTTGGTTGGAAAAGACCTTTAAGAGCACGGAGTCGGATCATTACCTAACACTACCAAGTTTGGTGCTTAACCATGTCCCTCAGCACCACATCTTGGCCTCTTCTAAATACCTCCAGGGGTGGGGGATTCAGCCACTTCTCTGTGGAACCTATTCCACTGTTTGAGAACCCTTTTCAGAGACACAGTGTCTTCTAATATCCAATCTAAACCTACCCTGGTGTAACTTGAGGCCACTTCTTCTCATCCCTTTCTTCTGGTGATGCGACGACTCCAACCACTATACCACAAGCTCTGCGCTTGCACCGGTGGAGATGGTGAGTAGCACCACCAGGCCCTGCAGTCCCCTTTTGCCAGGGGATCACTGTTCCAATCAGCTTGTCTTGTCTCCAAGTGGCTTTTTTTCATCACTCTGCATGGGCTAGAGACCACATGGGTTGTGCACTTCAGCAAAGGTTTGGCGGTGGAGAGAGATCTGTGCTGCTCAAGAATCCCTTTGGGTTTCAATATGGACTCCATAATTTAAAGGTAGTCTTCAAAACGTTGGGATTGTTAAATGTCATGGTATTGTTTGCCTTTGAACAGGAGGGAGAAGGTTTTCTTCTTAGTTTGCTCAGCTTATCACTCATGACTGAGATATACATGCTGAGATACACCAACTGTCCCAAGGGCACCCTTCAGAAGAAAGGCAAGGGAAGCCCTGGCAGCAGGATAGCTTTAAGGAATCAAAATCCCCTCCTGCTCCAACCTTTATTGTCATGTCAAACAGGCACCTTTCCTGGGTAATGCTTGGGAGTGGACTTTGCCCTCTGTTTATAGTATGACTTCATCTCCGTGTGAATGAAGGTAAACATCAGGAGAAGCAGAACAGTGGCAGAGTTACAGCGCTCCACCTGACCCTGCGAGCGCTGTAGACTTTTGCTGCAACATTTTTAACTGTGGAGAAGTGTGTGTGTGTGCACATACATACACACTTGCAAACCACTGAGCCACCGCTTTTTGTGCCTACTGTACTAATCCTCCTTGTAACATGGATATTTTCCTCTCACCCTCTGAGCGCCATACACGAGGCTTACTCATCTGTAAAATGAACCTGACCATGCTTATCTGTCCGCTCATGCCAAGCACTGTGTTGTGAGGGTGGTGTTTATATTTACACGCACAGTAGGCTAGATGAAAATCGCCTCCAAAGCATACAACACAATAAAAGGGGAATTAACCTCAGTAATACCACTTATTTTCACGACTTTGTCCTATTTACTAGTCCTGATATTTCAGTTTTCATATTTCATAGAATCACAGAATCATTAAGGTTGGAAAAGACCTTTAAGATCATCAAGTCCAACCATAACCCAGCTACCATGGCCACTAAAAAAATATATGCTGAGGTGCCACATCTACATGCTTCTTGGACACCTCTAGTTTCACAGTGACAGCTCAGTAATGGTTTGGCAGAAAGACACAAGCAGAAATGGAGTCTACAAATCCAAGCACAACTTGGTTCAGCCACCACTGTCACCCTCACTGGCCTCCTTCCCACAGCAAAGGGCCCAGAAAACGCCATAGCAGCGCAACCATTTGTCACACAGCATGGCTTTAGGTGTGTTTGAGGTGCAGCTGGGTTGTGAGAAGCAGTTCCAGAGCTACAAGCTAGCTACTCATCTTCCGCAGCACTGAGATGATAAACTATGTTTGTCTTCTTCTTGACACTACTGGAGGCTGAAAGAGACATGCACAGAGCCACAAGAAACAAGAACCATGATAAAATGATTTACTTTGCTCTGAATAATTAACAGTTCCCCTCTGAAACCAGGGTTAATTTTGCACATGTAGGTGATCCTGCTTAATACAGTGAGCTGATTCACGCTTGAAACAACACATGGAAATCCATCATGAGGACTGATTTCTGTCACAATGATAGCACACCGATGCTGCTACACCGTTTCCTGGTACAATAATAGCTAAGTATGATTGAGCTGCTCTCTAATTCTCCCTGACTTCCCTTTGTTGGAACAATAATGTCACAAAGTGGAGCTGCTTTAATATTAAAAATTAGAGCATCTGTTACAAGCTGTAATGTAACACTGCTAAAGTAATTTTCAGCAAGACAGCAAAACAACAGCTTTTTATACCGTGGAACTGTAACTTAGAGTAAGGACTGCTGAACTAAGCTACAAGACTCTTGAACAAAGCAAGCAAGTAAACAAACAATCAAATAAAGCAAGCAACTAAGCAAGCAACCAACAACTATTCCTGTCCTTAATTAATTATTTACTTATGTTTTAAAAAGTGGGACTTTTCTTAGCTTTCCCCTGAGGGATGATGGGTGCAGGGACAAAAATGGATTGATAGCAAGAAGAAGATTCAGGTTTACTTTTCTTGCTGCCAGCTGTCATAGCAGACGTACCTTCAACCACAAAGTTGGTGAGGGGCTTGGAACACAAGCCCTATGAGGAGAGACTGAGGGAACTGGGGTTGCTTAGCCTGGAGAAGAGGAGACTCAGGGGTGACCTTATTGCTGTCTACAACTACCTAAAGGGGGGTTGTGGTCGGGCAGAGGTTGGTCTCTTCTCCCAACCAGTACCAGAACAAGAGGACACAGCCTCAGGCTGCACCGGGAGAGGTTTAGGCTGGAGGTTAGGTTACACAGAGAGAGTGATTGCCCATTGGAATGGGCTGCCCGAGGAGGTGGTGGGGTCACCATCGCTGGGGGTGTTCAGGGCGAGGCTTGACAGAATGTTTGGTTCCATGGTTTAGTTGATTGGGTAGTGTTGGATGATAGGTTGGACATGATGATCTTGAAGGTCTCTTCCAACCTGGTCTATTCTATTCTATTCTATTCTATTCTATTCTATTCTATTCTATTCTATTCTATCCTATCCTATCCTATCCTATTCTATTCTATTCTATTCTATTCTATTCTATTCTATTCTATTCTATTCTATTCTATTCTATTCTATTCTTGGTTAGAAAAAAAACCCAACATGCTGTGAAGGCTGTTCCATGCTCTCTTCTACTGCCAGAGCTGTTACGGTGCCAGGAAATTTCCATTGCATGTGACCAAGGGAAGATACATTGCATTTCATGCCTGCTCCCTTAAACTAGGGAATATGTAATAGCCCCAGTTACAGTAATTATTGAATTTAACTCTTTCTTTGTAGCTGCATCTTTGAAACTCAGCCTATTAGCATATGGTAAATGAGTATGGTAAATCATGGAGTAGGTTTGTTATATTCTGCTTATTTGGGGTTCTTAGGGAATGCAGGTTCTTAGGGAATACAGACTTGTATCAGTTATTTGCTGTATGCCAACACCCTACAAGCTGCTCATTTCAGCTACTACCCAAATGGATCCATTTTTTAATAAGTAGTGCTTCTTACATAATTAATAACTTATTTATCCTTTAATTTTTCCTCTGAGACTCTTCAGCTCTCTGGAGTTCATTATATTATACCTTATCATTTTGCATTGAGCCTATCACAAAGTGTTAGTAAGCTTAGTACAGGTCAGGTGTCTTTACATATTCTCTTCATCTTGGAAGGAATTCCATATGTGTAAATCAGCCTTAATGCTTTTACTTCTTAGGAACTGTTTTCCCCACTCCGTTTTCACCGCAAAGCTGTTGGTCATTTTGGGGCAAATTCACACATTTCCTCAGAACACTATCAGGACAAAAAAAGATAATCCTAGAGTCGTCACTGGTGATGAACCTCATAGCTCTTAACATGCTCAGAGAGGGACTTGAGATGTGGTATCTGAGTGACCTGGGGGTTTTTTAGGTATTCTGGGAACATCTAGGCATGTTTTTGTCATGCTATGACCTTGCACAAACCTCCATTTCCTCATGACCAGAAGTTTGTCATGGACCTTTTTTTCTGACAATGACACAGACCCAAGCCACAGTGGCTTAAGATCTAACCATCCCCATGCGGAGTGCGTGACGGCAAGAGGGACTGAGCAGGTTTCAGAGCTCCTCCTGTCATGCAGACAGTGACAAGAATGACGGATCACGCAGATTGGAGGAGGTGCTGAGGTTTAGTCAATCTAGACCCCACATCAAAACCTCTTCTGAAGGGAGTGCAAGGCACAATATGCAGACCAAACCCAAGTCTTCAGGAAGTCTGCTGTTTGCCTGTGGCCCAGGTTGGTGATGTGAGGAGAAAGCTTCCTTCCTTAGTGCAGCCCTCAGACTACTGAAGGTTTCTAAGGCCAGGCTAGATGTGGCTCTGAGCAACCAGATCTAGTGTGAGGTGTCCCTGCCCACGGTAGGGGGGGTTGGAACTAGATGATCCTTGAGGTCACAAGGTCCCTTCCAACCATAACAATTCTATGATTCTACTTCCCACTGCTGATCTTTCAGCCAGGCAGTGACAAAGTAATGACAAGAAGTCCAAGGGCAATTAAGAGAGAACTGAAAGCAGGGGAATGATTTGTTAAGGGATCAGGAGTATAAGTAGTATTCTTCTCTAACCCCCCAGATGCAGGGATGTGATGAAGGAATAAACAGGAAGAGCCAAGAGATCAATGTGTGACTTTGGGTTCTTTAATCATGAGTTGATTTAGGACACCAGGTCTGCTGGCAACAGATTGGACACACCTGTCTCAAAGTGGGGAAGAATCCTAGCCCAGGAGCTAGCAGGGGTTATCAAAAGAGCTTTGAACTAGATTGGAAGGGAAAAGGGCACAAAGCCAGGCTTGCTAGAAATAACCCTGAGGGCAGCACACCAGTATTTGTAGCATGGTGTGCTAGCAAGGTTTGTCAGTCTGCTGTATTGGTGGAGGCAGGAAATGGAGATCCATGTGGCAGCAAAGATGCAAGGGTCACTGATGAATTAGCAACCACAAGAGCACCTGAGATCAGCTAGGTAGGAATTGGGACTTCTCTCTTCAAAAAAGTGGCAAGAACTTTAGAGCAACTGAAGTGCATCTATACTGGTGCACACAGCATGGGAAACAAACAGGAGGAGCTAGAAGCCATTGTCTACCAGGAAAATTGTGATACAGTAACCATCACACAAACGTGGTGGGATGTCTCACAGGACTGGAGTGCCACAGTCGACAGCTACAAACTCTTCAGAGGGGATACACAAGGAAGGAGTGGTGGTGGCATGGCCCTGTAGGTCAGGGGGTATTTTGATTGCGTTGAGGTGAATGATAGTGATGCTGGAGTTGAGTGTTTAAGGGTAAGAATCAGGGGGAAGGCCAACAAGCAGATACCCTGGTAGGAGTCTGGTATAGACCACCTAACCAGGATGAAGAGACAGAGCAAATATTCTTTAGACATCTGGCAGAAGCCTCACAATCTCTGTCCCATATTCCTGTGGGGGGCTTCAACTTTCCTGATGTCTGCTGGAAACATAATACCGCAGAGAGGGAGTAGTCCCGAGGATTCCTAGAGTGTGTGGAGGACAACTTCCTGACGCAGGTGGTGAATGAGCCAACTAGGGAAGGTGCCCCTGCTGGACCTGCTGTTTGTGAACAGGGAAGGACTGGTGGGCAATGTAACAGTTGGGGGCTGTTTCAGGCATAAGGATTGTGAAATGACAGAATTCTCAGTTGCTGGAGAAGTAAAGAAGGGAGTCAGCAGAACTGCCACCTTGGACTTTTGGCAGGCAGACTTTGGCCTGTTTCAGAGACTGGTGGACAGAGTCCCCTGGGAGGCAGTCCTGAAGGGCCATAGAGTCCAGGAAGGCTGGACGCTGTTCCAGAGGGAAGTCTTTGAGGTGCAGGAACAGGATATCCCCATGTTCTGAAAGACAAGATGGCAGGGAAGAAGGCTGGCCTGGCTGAACAGAGGAGTTTGGTTGCTGCTTAGGGAGAAAAGGAGAGTCTATATGGTTGTTGGAAGAAGAAGCAGGACACTCAGGAGGACTACAAGACTGTCATGGACTATGCAGGAAGAAAATTAGAAGGGACAAAGCCCAGCTGGAAATTAATTGGGCTTCAGCTGTTAAACAGGAAATCCTTCTACAAATATACTAGCCACACCAGGAGGACTAAGGAGAATCTCTGTCCTTTGTTGGATTCCGGTGAGAAGTTAGTAGTAAAGGATGAGGAAAAGGCTGTGTGATAGTTTTAGGCTGTACTTTTAAAATTTTCCACAGATCTTGAATAGAAAGTGGTAAAATGTAAATAAATCACTACTGGGTGTAAAAAGGAAAAGAATTCTAGTTCTAAACAATCCCACTGGAAGAGATAACAGACTTAAAGTAGTGGAGCAAAACAATTCCTCTCTCTTTTCACTTTTTTGCTCTGGGAGAGACTAACTCTCTTCTGCTTGACCTTAGCTGCACTGCTTTGTTGTGACTGGTATTAACAACTCCTCTGCTCTTTTCTCTTGTCCCTTTTGTGTACAGGGGGGTAGGAAAGGAGGCAGGGAAGGGAGAATCTGTTGCAGCTCCCCTGGTTTTTGGCCAGGGGGGTGTGGGGTTGTGCTGGTTATCAATTGTAAATACCTGTAACTATTGTAAATACTGTATATTTTGTACATATTCATTGCATTTCATTGTAGATTGCAGTTTTGCTTGTAAATACAGCTCAACTTGCTTCCAACTGAGCTGGTCTGGCAAATTTAATGTTGGGGGGGAATTTTCATCCCACCACACTGAGGTACTCAATACCTCCTTTGCCACGGTCATTAGTAGTAAGACCAGTTGTTTGATAGATATCCAGTCTCTGAGCTGGAAGATGGGAATGGGGAGCAGAATGAAACTCCTGCAGCCCAAGAGGAGATGGTTAGTGACCACTAAGCATAGTTAGCACCACTAAGACATAAATGAGTCTATGGGGCCAGATGGCAGACACCCAAGGGCTCTAAGAGAGACAGTGGAAGTGCTCACTCAGTCACTTACTTTCCATCACTTAGCAGCAGTCCTGGATAGGTGGGGAGGTCCCAGCTGACTGGAGATTGCCAAATGTGATGCCCATCTACAAGAAAGGCCAAAAGGAGGACCCAGGGAACTACAGAGCTGTCAGTCTGACCTCAGTGCTGGGCAAGGTCACGGGGCAGATTATCTTGAGTGCCACTATGCAGAATGTGCAGGGCAATCAGATGATCACAGAATCATAGCATCAGTAAAGTTGGAAAAGACCTCAGAGATCATCAAGTCTAACCTGTCACCCAACACCTTGTGACTAACTAAACCATGGCTTCAAGTGCCACATCCAGTCTCCTCTTGAACACCTCCAGGGATGGTGACTCCACCACCTCCCTGGGCAGCACATCCTAATGGCCAACAGCTCTTTCTGTGAAGAACTTTCTCCTCACCTCAAGCCAAAACCTCCCCTGGTGCAGCTTGAGACTGTGTCCTCTTGTTCTGGTGCTGGTTGCCTGGGAGAAGAGACCAACCTCGTCCTGTCTACAGCCTCCCCTCAGGTAGTTGAAGAGAGCAATAAGCTCTCCCCTGAGCCTCCTCTTCTCCAGGCTCAACAACCCCATCTCCCTCAGCCTCTCCTCACAGGGCTGTGCTCAAGGCCTCTCCCCAGCCTTGTTGCCCTTCTCTGGACATGTTCAAGTGTCTCAATGCCCTTCTTAAACTGGGGGGCCCAGAACTGGACACAGGACTCAAGGTGGCCTAACCAGTGCTGAGTACAGGGGCGGGATGGCCTCCCTGCTCCTTCTGGCCGCACTAATTCTGATGCAGGCCAGGATGCCATTGGCCTTCTTGGCCTTCTAGCCCAACCAGCCTGGGTTCCTGAAAAAGAAGTCCTGTTTGAAGAATCTGGTCTCCTTCTACAACAAGGTGACTGGCTTAGTGGATGAGGGAAAGGGTGTGGATGTTATTTATCTAGACTTTAGTAAAGCATTTAACACTGTCTCCCACAGCATCCTCCGGGAGAAACTGGCTGCACGTGGCTTGGATTGGTGGGTGCTTTGCTGGGTTAAAAACTGGCTGGATGGCCAGGCCCAAAGTGTGATGGTGAATGGAGTTAAATCCAGTTGGCAGCCAGTCACTAGTAGTGTTCCCCAGGGCTCAGTACTGGTGCCAGTTCTCTTTAGTACCTTTATCAGTGATCTGGAGAAGGGAATTGAGTGCACACTCAGTAAGTTTGCAGATGACACTAAAATGGGTGAGAGTTTTAATCTGCTTGAGTGTAGGACAGCTCCACAAAGGGATCTGGATGAGCTGGATTGATGAGCCCATGTGTGGCCGTTTGAGGCTGTGCCTTTAAGGAAGGGGCACACTGGCTAAATGTTTGTAAAATATTTTGGTATTCTAAACGAATTTCATTGGTAGGATTGTGGGAGGTGAGATTGGACCCAGGGGAGCTGGGAACTTTCTCTCAGTCTTCCTTTCTTCGCTGTCCCTTTCGGCTGGATCTGCTTCTGGGCTTCTTGCCAAAAGATAAGAACTAACTCCCTGTGCATAGGCCTCCGTTTGCTGTACTAACTCTCCTTTCTTCTCGTCTTCTACCTCTTTGGGGGAGAAGGGAGGTAGGGGGTGAAGGGGGCACAGGGGGAAGCCCCCTCTGTGTGAGGTCTGGTTTCTGGTTGAGTTCATTTGCTGTATATTCCTGTATATATTGTAAAATACCTGTATTTGTTGTGTTACATAGAATCTGTTTCCTTGTAAAATATAATCTCATTTCTCCGACTGGGTTTAGCCGTGGTCTCTTTCTCAGTGGGGGAGGGAAAGCAGAGCCTTTCCTTTCAAACCACCACACCGTGTCAGCTGAATGAGGTTTAAGAAGGCCAAGTGCTGGGTCATAACGATCCCATGCAGTGCTACCGGCTTGGGGCAGAGTGGCTGGAAAGCTGCCTGGCAAAAAAGGCCTGGGCATGCTGGCTGAGGCTGAATGTGAGCCAGCAATGTGCTCACATGGCACAGAAGGCCAACAGCATCCTGGCTCAGGAACAGAGTGGCCAGCAGGACCAGGGAAGTGATCGTGCCCTTGTACTCCACAGTGGTGAGGCCACGTATCAAGTACTGTGTTCAGTTTTAGGCCCCTCACTACAAGAAGGTTGTTGAGCTGCTGGAGTGTGTCCAGAGAAGGGCAATGAAGCTGGTAAAGGGTCCAGAGAACAACTCTAACGGAGGCGGCTGAAGGGAAACCTCCTTGCTCTCTACAACTACCTGAAAGGAGGTTGTAGTGAGAGGGTGGTCAGTCTCTACCGACCTAGTAACAAGTGATAGGAGGAGAGGTAATGGCCTGAGGTTGCACCTGGGGAGGTTTTGGTTGGATATCAAGAAAAATTTCTTTACTGAATGGGTGTTCAGGCATTGGAACAGGCTGCCCAGCTAGGTGGTGGAGTCACCATCCCTGAAGGCTGTTCTGGTTTTGACTCCACCGGTGGCTGAGTTCCAAACATAGTCAACTAACACCAGACCAAGCCTCCCATCACTGGGAGTCTAAGAAACACAAAAAGTCCTGGGGGTTGAGATTAGGAGAGTTTAATGGAATAACGTAACATAACATGCGGTATTTTAGACAGCACATTTCTCAGGGGGAAAAAAGGGGGGGGGGGGGGGGAACCCCAACAAAAAAAAAACCCACAACACAGCAAAAAGCAGAAGCAAGTCAGCCGTAAAACGACCCTCACCACCTCAAACCCGCAGTCAACAAAGCAGAAGAGCCCCACCCCGCAAGCCGGAAAACCCCTCCCGCACCAGGAAGCATCTCAGGTTACAGCCTGCGCCCCGAGCCCCTCTGCTCCAGCCAGCGCTTTCGTTTTACAGCTGGCATGACATCTGTATGGGGTTGGCTATTCATCGACTGGTTCAGCAGGCTGAACCCATGACAAGGTGTTCAAAAGCTGTGTAAACATAGCACTTCTGGAGGTGGTTAATGCCATGGGGGTACCAGGTGCATGTCTTTCCCAAACGAATCGGTCCTACCACTTTAACACGGCCTCCGCCGCGCGGGGCTACGCCCCCTTGACGCTGGCGGGGCGGGAGCGCCGTGCGTCTCTCTGGCAACCGGACGTCTCCCTCGCCGTCCTCCTGCTCCGGATCTCTGTTCCCTGACGCGTTGTAGTTGCCGGGGAGCGGCGCCAGAGCGGGCGGGGTAAGGGAGGTTGGCCCTCGCCACGCAGCGGAGCCGGAGGCGGGGGCCGTGAGAGCGGCGCGTAGGGACGGGTGGGCTGGGGCGGGGGGAGTCGCGGTCACCCCTCCCGCCGGTAGGTGAGCGCTGGGGCGCGGGCTCGGTCGCCCAGCCTGCTGTCAGGGCTTCCCTGTCCCCCCCGCCCCACCCCTGAACATCCCTGTAGCATCATGGCCTCTTCCTGGGAGGCGGAAGGGACTAGGTAATCGTTTTGCCTAGGTTCCTCGTGGGCCCACTCTCGAAGTCATCCGGGGTCAGGCTCCTGGCGTGGTTGTCGCGACATAGCGCGTGGCGTTGGTGGAGGCCCGAGCGCCTTCTCTGCCGTTCCTTGCCAGAGCGCAGGGGGCTCCTGGTGGTTGCTCCCCCGGGCTCCTCGCTGCCGACAGTTCAGCGGCATGTCCATCTCCATCTTCGGCTCCTTTTTTGTCTCTTACGTTCGGGGAATTGCTGTGGAGGGCCCTCCCGACCGCCTCTGCCGGCACAACTGCACCAGCCGAGCTAAATTTACCAATAATTAATTTAATAATGAGGATTTTCAACTGTTACAAGCGACTAGAATTGGCTAGATCAGGCACCACAGGCACTGGTACCGCTCACGCCTGTTTTGCAGTGTGAAAAGGTCGTCTGTGCTCAGCATGACTGCCTTCTGTAGTGGCGATAATGACAACAGGGAATCGTTTGGATCTCGCCATCTCCCCGGAATTTGTGCCAGGGCAAGAGGCCTTCACCTTGGATTAGCTTGCTTTCAGTTGTACGGAAGACTTTAATCCCTAGAGGTTAGGGAGTCCTTTAAAGCTTTATTCAAATACAGGGAGAGTCCACAGACTGTATGATTACAGACAAAAAGACAGACCCCTGAGTCTTCATATACTCTGTAAGCTTGATTTCAACTTGCTTTACCAACATGAATAAAAATGAGTGTGTGTGAAACTTTGGTGTCTCATAGTAAACATTTCTGCATTGTGGAATCTGGCAGTTTAAAACACTTTAGGAAGGAAAGTGTTTTTAAAACACTTTAGGAAGGAAAAGATAGGAACGCTACATAATGGACTGTGCCCTCCAGAAGAGAGAAACTGTAGCAGTGTTACCTTACATCTCCCTAGCTAGTCCTGGAAACTGAAGGCTTCTTGTATTCCAGTCCAATATCTTGGTTGTAGGAATGTATTTAACTACATTGTTTACTTGCATTAATTACAGTGCTACATTAGTAAAGGTGATTTGACTTTTCAGTGGACAATTAGATGTAGCAGGAACGGCAGATAGTGTTAGGTGTACGTGTGGAAGTCCACTCTCTCTCACTCCCTTGCACGGCAGTTTTTATTCTTGGGAGAGGCATCTCCAAAGAAAGTGCTTTTGGCTCAAAGATATTTTCTTCTGAATTAGCATCTCTCTGCTGTTGCTTTCTGTGAAACATAGCTATGAACATTTACTAGATTGAAATTGTAAAACTCAATTGTGGGATGAACTGCAAAAAGACTAAACAGCAATGTTGAAGCTGCTTATGAGGATTATCTACCCTGAACCTTATCAGTGATTGTAATTTACTCATGAATATGTTTTAGCTTTATTAATAGTTGTGTATGAATCAGGCCTAGAGCCTGGGAGGCTGTGATTCATCACTTTCTTAGAGATGGTTTGAGTGTGTTGTTCATTGTATAGTGTTCTGTCTACATTAACTGAATTGTAGGCTTTTGTGCTAGGTATGCATGAAGGACAACATGCTTTAATTCATGTTTCTTTGCCTCTACCTTCTTTAGTATTACATTAATGCATGATATGAGACACTGTGGTAAAGGGGATCTCACCAAATAGGCCTTGTAAGGTGGACTGCAAGCAGATGAGTGCCTGCTGCTGTCAGAAAGTTTCAGGCTGCATTTCAGAGGAGTAGCAATTGTGGATGCTGGGCTTGTCCTCACTCCTTCAGTGCATGTGTTGTGCATTCCCACCTTGATGAACTGAGCTCTCTCAAACAAAAAGGATGAGGGTATAACAAAATACATCAGAAGGTTGACAAAAGTAACTTGAGCCCCCCAGAACAAGACAGACATCCAAAAAATGGAGTTGAGCAGAGGATTACCACGATGGTCAGGGGGCTGAAGCACTGGTCTGGTAAGAAATTGGGGCAGCTGTCTTCAGCCTGGACAATAGGTGGCTCTGGGGCCATCTAATAGCAGGCTGCCTGTACCTGTGAGAAGGTTATAAAAAAGACAGACTGAGGCTCTTTAGTGTATTGAAGGGTGGGAAGATGAGAGACAACAGCCATAAGCTGAAAGAAGAGAGGTTCGTAATGTATGGCAAAATATATGGAGCCCCCTGCCCTTTCCCTGGGAGGCCAGTCAAACAGTGAGACAGAATGCCCAGAGGAGCTGTGATATCTCCATCTTTGGAGGTTTCTGTGGGAACCCAAGGGAGTAGTTAATGGAATGTTTAGCTGGCTTTCACGTCCACGTGGGAGCCCAAAGGGTGATAAGTGATGGGACATCTTCTTGTACCTCAGAACCATGTGAGAAAGAATGGGAGTGTGCACTCAGTCCTCTCATCCAGGTCATTAACAAAGCAGTTGGGGAAAAAAAAAGTCTGTTAGACAAAACAATGGGTTTGAGGATTGGTAGGCTGTGGGCAAGTGAAGTAAAGCATGTACAAAGCTCTCAATAAATAGCTGCTGGTTCCGCAGTTCGAGGCCATTTGGCCACTTGCAGCAGTGGTGACCTTTGCAAGCTGACCTGTCAGTTTGTGTTTCAGCTCACTGTGGTGGGACTGGCTGGATTGGGCCCACTCTATTTTCTTGATACTCATGAACAAAGCCACAGGTTTTCAAATGATGGCTGGATAAAGCTCTGAGCAACCTGGTTTCACCTAATAGCTAACCCTGCACTGAGCAGGGGGCTAGGTAAGAGACCTCCTTAGGACCCTTCTAGCTGCAATGATCTGTCATCCTATCAGAAAAAGGCTGATCTGGATAAGCAAAATCTAATGTAGAAAGTGACACCTAGATGTCATAAATTGAAGTGCAGTTTATAAGCACTCTTCTGACAACCTTAGCTTTGGGAAGATCCTGCTGTTAAGGGTGTGATGATGCCAGCTTATTCATCTCCTCCCCTGGCTGGAGCAGAAGGCAAAATTCTGGCTGTGAGAAATACAGAGAAGACAATGCAAGGTTGGTAATGTTACTTTACTTCCTTTCATGGAATCACTGAACCACGGAATTGCCTAGATTGAAAAAGACCTTGAAGATCATCAAGTCTAATCATTAGCCCAACACTGACAAATTCTTGACTAAATCATATCCTTAAGCATCTATGCAGTTCTTAAGTACCTGCAGGGATGGGGACTGCACCACCCTCCTGGGCAAGCCGTTCCAATGCCTGAGAAAGTGAAGAAGTTCTTCTTAATAGCCAACTTAAACTTCCCTTGGTTGAGATAAGAGGAGTCTAATGAAAATAATGCAATGTACAATACCATGCAAATTAGCAAACAAGCCAAGCCAGTAAAACCAATCAGCAAACCAGCCAATAAGTGGAAAAGGACAGCATTCAAGCCAGCAGGCAGCAATTACAAAGAAGCCAACATCCTAAACCAGAAACTGGAAGAATGCCTTGGAAATAGGAAGCCTCTCTTGTTCCAGGTGGAAGTCCAAGCCCCCAATGCTTTTCTCCTGCTAACAGTTTCATTCTAGAGCTGAGAATAGGTGGCTCTGGGGCCATCTAATAGCAGGCTGCCTGTACCTGTGAGAAGGTTATCAAAAAGACAGACTGAGGCTCTTTAGTGTATTGAAGGGTGGGAAGATGAGAGACAACAGCCATAAGCTGAAAGAAGAGAGGTTTGTAATGTATGGCAAAATATATGGAGCCCCCTTCCCTTTCCCTGGGAGGCCAGTCAAACAGTGAGACAGAATGCCCAGAGGAGCTGTGATATCTCCATCTTTGGAGGTTTCTGTGGGAACCCAAGGGAGTAGTTAATGGAATGTTTAGCTGGCTTTCATGTCCACGTGGGAGCCCAAAGGGTGATAGGTGATGGGACATCTTCTTGTACCTCAGAACCATGTGAGAAAGAATGGGAGTGTGCACTGAATCCTCTCATCCAGGTCATTAATAAAGGAGTTGGGGGGAAAAAAAGTCTGTTAGACAAAACAATGGGTTTGAGGATTGGTAGGCTGTGGGCAAGTGAAGTAAAGCATGTACAAAGCTCTCAATAAATAGCTGCTGGTTCTGCAGTTCGAGGCCATTTGGCCCTCTTGCAGCAGTGGTGACCTTTGCAAGCTGACCTGTCAGTTTGTATTTCAGCTCACTGTGGTGGGACTGGATGTTGGTGTGGTGTTGAATACTCATCAGCAACTTCAGCTGAACCCATGACAGGAGCCCAAAACTGAACGCAGTGTTTGAGATGGGGCCTCACTAGTGCTGAGAGCAGGGGTAAGATCATAGCCCTGGTTCTGCTGTCACACCGTTCCTGATACAGCCTGGGATGCCTCTGTCCCTCACGGCGACCTGGGCACACTGCTGGCTTATGTTCAGCTGGCTATCAACCAACAATCCCAGGTCCTTCTCTACTGAGCAGCTTTCCAGCCATTCTTCCTCAAGTTCCTGCTGACAGGAACTGTTGTGGCCAAAGCGCAGAACTCAGCACTTGGCCATATTGAAACTCATACAGTTGCTCTTAGCCCATCGATCCAGCCTGTCTAGATCCCTCTGCAGAGCCTCCCTACCATCAAGCAGCTCAGTGCTTCCACCCAGCTTGGTGTCATCTGCAAACTTGCTTAGGATAGGATAGGATAGGATAGGATAGAATAGAATAGAATAGAATAGAATAAACCAGGTTGGAAGAGACCTTCAAGATCATCGCGTCCAACCGATCATCCAACACCACCTAATCAACTAACCCATGGCACCAAGCACCCCATCAAGTCTCCTCCTGAACACCTCCAGTGATGGTGACTCCACCACCTCCCTGGGCAGCCCATTCCAATGGGCAATCACTCTCTGTGTGTAACCTAACCTCCAGCCTAAACCTCCCCTGGTGCAGCCTGAGACTGTGTCCTCTTGTTCTGGTGCTGGCTGCCTGGGAGAAGAGACCAACCTCTGCCTGACCACAACCCCCCTTCAGGTAGTTGTAGAGAGCAATTAGGTCACCCCTGAGTCTCCTCCAGATTAAGCAACCCCAGTTCCCTCAGCCTCTCCTCACAGGGCTGTGTTTCAAGCCCCTCACCAACTTTGCTGCCCTTCTCTGGACTCGTTCCAGCAAGTCAACATCCTTCCTAAACTGAGGGTGCACTCAATCCTCTCATCCAGGTCATTAATAAAGATGTTAAACGTGACTGGCCCCAGTACTGAGCCCTGGAGAGCACCACCCGTCCCTGGCTGCCAACTGGCCTTAACTCCATTTGCAACCACTCTTTGGGCCCAGCTGTCCAGCCAGTATTATACTCCACAAAGAGTATGTGGATCCAAGCCTTGAGTATCCAGTTTCTACAGGAGAATGCTGTGGGAAATGGTGTCAAATGCTTTCCTGAAGTCCAGATAGACAACATCCACATCCTTTCCCGCATCTACTAAGTAGGTGACTGTCTTGTGAAAGGAATCAGGTTTGTCAAGCAGGGCTTGCCTTTTGTACGCCCATGCTGACTGGGCCTTATTATCTGGTTTTCCTATATGTGCTGCTTGAAGGTACTCAGTGTGATCTGCTCCATCAGCTTCTCTGGCACGAAAGTTGAACTGACAGGCCTGTACTTTCCTGGACCCTTCTGGCCTTTCTTGTAAATGGGTTGTCACATTGACTAAATTCCTGTCTGCTGGGACCTCCCCAGTCAGCCACAACTGCTGGAAAGTGGTGGAACGTGGGTTGGTGAGCACCTCTGCCAGCTTGCTTAGAATCCTTGGGTAGATTCCATCTGGTCCCATAGACTTGGGTGAATCTATGTGGTGCAGCAGGTCACTGACCATCTCTTCCGGGATTGCAAGAGGATCATTCTGCTCCTGGTGTCTGTCTATTAGCTCAGGAGGCTGAATTCCCAGAATACAGCTGGCTCTATTACTAAAGACTAAAGCAAAGGCAGCATTAAGCACTTCAGTCTTTCCCTCATCCTTAGTCACCATATTTCCGCCTGCATATAATAGAGGATGGAGGCTCTCCTTGGCCCTTCTTTTGCTGTTGCTGTACTTATAGAAAGACTTCTTACTGTCTTTTACAACAGTAGCCAGGTTAATTTCTAGCTAGGCTTTGGACTTTCTAATTTTCTCCTTGCATAGCCTGACATCATGTTTGTCATCAGCATGTGTAGCCTGCCCCTTCTTCCAAAGGCCATACACTCTGCTTTTTCCTCTGAGAAGCAGACAGAGCTCCCTGTTCAGCCAGACAGGTCTTTGTTACTAGCTCATCTTACAGCACATACAGATGGCCTTTAAGACTTCCCTCTTGAAGAATGCCCAGCATTCCTGGATTCCTGTGCCCTTCAGGACTGCCTCCCAAGGGACTCTGTCAAGCAACTCACTAAACAAAGTCTGCCATTCAGAAGCCCAAGGTGGAAGTTCTGCTGTCTCCTGTTGTTGATTTTCTAAGTATGGCAAATTGTGATCCTTGGTAGACTCTGTAAGGGATTTCTCTTGGGGTTGTTATCTTCTACAGTCACTGAGTGGTCTGCATGAACTCCCTTAATTCAAAACAAAGAAAAAAACTACATGTATTTAAGTCTTGCTTAGAAATAATAAATTCCCTGTGCTTTACATTGGGTTTTGTAAACATTACCCAGTAACTGTAGGTATTTCTGTCATGGAGTGTATTTAAGGGGAGACATGAGATGTGTGCCCATTCATGAAAGATGATTAGCTGGGTAGTGTGAAAGGTCCTTCTAACTAGTGTCTTTGTTTGCATTTGTCCAGTTGACAAATGCAGGGTTTCAGTCCAAATCTTAAGATATGATATTCCTTGAGTTGAAATTTAATTTACTTCCGCCTTATTTATGTAAAATGCTTTCCAGGGGCCACTTTTTTTTTTGTCTGCTTTGACTGTTTTCAAATTCACATCTTGAAACTTTTCTTTCCTGTCATGTTGATTGTGCTGTAGGATCATGGCAGGAAAAGTCAAGTGGGTAACTGACATCGAAAAATCTGTTCTGATAAACAACTTTGAGAAAAGAGGCTGGATCCAGGTGGCAGAAAATGAAGACTGGAATTTTTATTGGTAAGCACATGAAAAAATGCCAATTTCTGTATTTGTGAAGCATTTTAGTGTATCAAAATGCATGTTGAAAAATGAAAGTTGCTGCAGTTACCAATCAACTTCAGTGCTCCTAAGAGTGTAACATTGTGGTGGTTTGAAAGGAAAGGCTCTGCTTTCCCTCCCCCACTGAGAAAGAGACCACAGCTAAACCCAGTCGGAGAAATGAGATTATATTTTACAAGGAAACAGATTCTATGTAACACAACAAACACAGGTATTTTACAATATATACAGGAATATACAGCAAATGAACTCAACCAGAAACCAGACCCCCCACAGAGGGGGCTTCCCCCTGTGCCCTCTTCACCCCCTACCTCCCTTCTCCCCCAAAGAGGTAGAAGACTAGAAGAAAGGGGAGTTAGTACAGCAAACGAAGGCCTATGCACAGGGAGTTAGTTCTTATCTTTTGGCAAGAAGCCCAGAAGCAGATCCAGCCGAAAGGGACAGCGAAGAAAGGAAGACTGAGAGAAAGTTCCAGCTGCACTGGGACTATCCTCACCTCCCACAATTACTTGGCCAATGAAATTCGTTTGGAATACCAAAATATTTTACAAACATTTAGCCAGTGTGCCCCTTTCTTAAAGGCACAGTGTCAAACGGCCACAAACACGATTTCATGGCTTCTGCAATTCCTTAGGCTGTTGCTGGTCTTCTGTTGAGATTTCCATTGGTAGATTCTTGTATCTGTGCAGGCCTGCTAAAGTCATTATGGTCCTCAGGGTAGAAGGTCCCACCTGCATGGATCCATTCCAGTGCTGCTGGTCTCCTGTACCTTTGCAGTCTGTCAGAGGTTTTGAAAAGAGGTGGAAAGTCAGTGACCTGTGGAGACACTGATCATTTCTTGGAACACTGGCTGTAAAAATCCCAGGGGAAATGCTGTGCTCAGTGGGGTTTTGTTTTGAAACACTACACCTGATTATTTGAGGGTTTTGTACACACTAAGGAGATTTGTTTCCTGTACTGTTGGATGGGATTTGTGGCCTGAGGGGTCCTTCTGAATGTGTCTTTTTCTCAAGTTTTTCTGACAGCATAAGCAAAATAATGCAAGAGTACAGAGTTCCAGTGTAAATACTCTTTTATTGATGTACTGGAAGCTTACCCTGTTACCAGAGTCCAGGCTCCTGTAATAAAGAGAACTGTATTTTTCTTCTCCTTCATGACAATGATTTATATGCAGACCAAATTACTCAGCATTTCAGTACTGAGAGTGAATGTGGAATTAAATGAAGATAATGGTGAAAGGAGGAGAGTAGTCTGTCTTGTTTGGCATTTGTCTAAGACTATGAATGCTGTCCTGGAATGCAGCAATCTATTAATTGGCAGAAACAATAGTCTTTAAGTAAACCAAACAATTGATATTGTCCTTTTCAAGTAAGACAAAATGGCAGTTTGTGTTGCCAAATGTACCCTTTATGAACCACTTATTTTAATGGGTAGGAATCCAGTAATCTGCCCATGTTTTGTCATGCAGTTTGGAGTGAGTGGGGGAACAGGACACTCGTGAAAATGTTTTGTGACTGCTTTTGGTTTGGTTTTTTTCAGTTCCTGAAATGATAATGTAGAAGATAGGTGGCATTCAGGAAAGACTAATAAATTTCCAATGTGAGACACTTAATACAGAAAATTCCTGGTATATATAGCTCTAACCTTCAGTGAAAAATGAAGTAGATTTGAAAGTAGATTTAAAAGAAGCATAGATGTGATGCTGAGGAGCGTGGTTTAGTGTGAAGTTGGCAGTGCTGGGTTAATGGTTGGATTTGGTGATCTTGTAGGTCTTTTCCAACCTAAACAATTCTAGGATTCCCACAAAGATGAAAGCAGAACCTTTGCCTCCCTTACCCACTGGACATTGCATTTTCACTGAAGGCTGCATGAACAGCAGCACTTTTGGGGGCTTTGGATGTGTCTTGTCTCCAGACTACCAAATGTAGATAGCTGATTTGATAACCTGCCTCTAATCTGCCATTTACAGGTGTTTTTAGCAAGATCTCTGAATCATGCTTTTCAATTCATATGCTTGAAGTCCTTCACAATCTGCACAGCAAGGCAGTCAGGAGGAGGTTGGGTTTGGTTTTTGTTTGTTTGGGGGTTTTTTTTGGTAGTGTGTTTTGTTTTGTTTTAAATAGGAAAGCTGAGTTTCCAGAAAGTGAAGTAACAGGTTTAGAAAGATGCTTTTTAATCATTCAGGTGTGCATCAGTCATTTTCAAGGCCCTTGCTGGTGGGCTGACCTGACTGTCAACAAGCACAGAGTTCAGTTAGGACCATGTCCTCCTTCACTTTCTGCACCTATTTCAGTAGCAGTAGAGGGATCAGCAAAACCTCTGTCAGGAGGCTTTGCTAATAGAAGTAGTGTTGGATTGTCGCTGCAGCAAGATATTACACTATGAAGAGAAATGAGAGAAAAGGTGAAGTGAAGGTAACAAAACAATCCAACTTTGTCTTCCAGAATTGTCTTTCTTGGGAGAAATCATGTGGTGTCTGTCTTTGTTCTCAGGATGAGTGTACAGACAATCAGAAATGTTTTCAGCGTGGAAGCCGGTTACCGCCTCTCAGATGACCAAATCGTCAATCATTTCCCAAACCACTACGAGCTGACCAGAAAAGATTTGATGGTAAAGAATATCAAGCGATACAGGAAAGAGCTTGAGAAAGAAGGAAGCCCTCTTGCAGAAAAGGATGAAAATGGGAAATATATTTATTTGGGTATGTGATTCTTATTATGAGTGTCAGGCTTTTACAATCTTTTTTTTCCCCCTATGTCTTAGCTTTTCTGTGCATGAAGCACCGAGCCCCTGAAGTCTTAGAACATCAAAGTGACTATCCTGAAATACTCTGTCCCTGTCAATAAATAAAGTGCACTTTATCCTAGATTTGCTTGCTGCATCCTGCAAACCTAGCAGCCTTCCCTGTCGCTTTTCCTCCTTTTCCCTCCCCTCAAATCTGCCAATAGAGCGTAAGAAAACACAGGAATGGGGGAAATGATAAAAATGGGAGTAGTGAATGCTTAGTATAAAATACTATACTAAAATACTATATTTTCAAAGCTTTTCACAAACCACACTTTGAAGGATAATGGCTATTTACAAATTCAGAGGAATTAGAGGAGATGCCACTTGTTCAGGATCTTTGTTGAAATTGGAGACAATGCAAGAATAAAAGATTGAACATTTTTGTTTCTCTGTCATACTACTGCAGCACTAAGGCCCAATTTCTCCTGGAGAAGAGGAGACTCAGGGGTGACCTTATTGCTCTCTACAACTACCTGAAGGGAGGTTGTAGACAGGCAGAGGTTGGTCTCTTCTCCCAGGCAACCAGCACCAGAACAAGAGGACACAGTCTCAGGCTGCACCAGGGGAGGTTTAGGCTGGTGGTTAGGAGGAAGTTTTACACAGAGAGAGTGATTGCCCACTGGAATGGGCTGCCTGAGGAGGTGGTGGGGTCACCATCAGTGGAGGTGTTCAGGAGGAGACTTGATAGGGTGCTTGGTTGCATGGTTTAGTTGATTAGGTGGTGTTGGATGATAGGTTGGACACGATGATCTTGAAGGTCTCTTCCAACCTGACCTGACCTGGTCTGGTCTGGTCTGGTCTATTCTATTCTATTCTATTCTAATTCTATTCTAATTCTACTGTATTCTATTCCTATTCTATTCCTATTCTATTCTATTCTATTCTATTCTATTCTATTCTATTCTATTCTATTCTATTCTATTCTATTCTATTCTATTCCATGCTCCACTGCAGACTTGCTACTATTCAGCACTATACAAGAGAGAGCAAAAATCCAATTTGGGAGCACAGAAGTTCAGTTTAGTCTTTGTTTTGTGAAGTCCTTAATGAAGACTGAATTTGACAGTGCGGGATGAAGCAACATTGGATGAAGTGATAATGAAATAACTAAGGGTGTAGAAATAGATTTGCAAGTGGGCTTTTTTTGTGGTTGTGAGGGGGAGGTCTGCAGGGAAGATTGGTTGTTTTGGGGTTTTTGTTGGCTTTGGTTTGTGTTTTTAAATTATTTTGAAGATGGAAAACTGTGGGATTAAGATACTTTGCAATTATAATATTAATGGTGAAACCAAAGGGCCCTGGAACTCCATATGAGTGTCTTTAATTCAGAAGTGAAAAAAACCATCATCTGAAAATCTTACAGTGGAGCCAAAGCTAAAATAAACCTTTGCAGGACACAGCTGAATGAACAAATTCTTTAGAGGAGAAATCTGGAGGAAGTTGTAGAGCAAGTAAATGACTGCTAGAAAATAAAATAAACTAAACACAACCCCCCGCCCCCCACCGAACCAAACCAAACCAAAACCAAAACCCAACACAAACCAACCAAAAAAGCCCAACACCTGCCCTCCCCTCACCCCAAATCCCCTGTCAAAACAACTCTAAACCCAAACCAGCAATAAATCAGGACTAAGGAGGGTGAAATTGTTTTGGAGGTCAGAAAGCATTGAAGTGAAACAGATATGGGGTTACACTGAAGCTGATTTGCATCTTGGGAATGTGAAATGAAAGCGCTGTCCATCTGCGTAAGAATGAAGCAGTTCTGTATGGATGGAAGTGAAGGTAATCTGATAGAAGAAAGCAGGAAGTTATTTTCTTTAGATTTCATTAAGTATGTTAATATTAATTGTGGGAGCAAATAAGAGTGAGCAATGGGAGTCACAGGGAAATAAAAATAGAATAGAATAGAATAGAATTAACCAGGTTGGAAGAGACCTTCGAGATCATCGTGTCCAACCTATCATCCAACACCACCCAATCAGCTAAACCATGCAACCAAGCATCCTGTCAAGCCTCGCCCTGAACACCCCCAGCAACGGCGACCCCACCACCTCCTCGGGCAGCCCATTCCAATGGGCAATCACTCTCTCTGTGTAAAACTTCCTCCTAACCTCCAGCCTAAACCTCGCCTGGCACAGCCTGAGACTGTGTCCTCTTGTTCTGGTACTGGTTGCCTGGGAGAAGAGACCAACCTCCGCGTCACTACAACCCCCCTTCAGGTAGTTGTAGAGAGCAATAAGGTCACCCCTGAGTCTCCTCTTCTCCAGGCTAAGCAACCACAGCTCCCTCAATCTCTCCTCATAGGGAAATTACCGCATCCAGAGAGGAAGGAACATCAGCACTGACATTTTTGCATGCACAGAGTGGTTAGAGGAGCAGTGAAAACTGACATACAAAATTAAGAAAGTTTCAAGTTAAGTTGGAAGGGTATATAATGCTCTAATTTCGCAGTATATAGAATAGCATAGCATAGCATAGAATAGAATAGAATAGACCAGGTTGGAAGAGACCTTCAAGATCATCGCATCCAACCCATCAACCAATCCAACCCACCTAAACAACTAACCCATGGCACCAAGCACCCCATCAAGTCTCCTCCTGAACACCTCCAATGATGGTGACTCCACCACCTCCCCAGGCAGCCCATTCCAATGGGCAATCACTCTCTCTGTGTAGAACTTCTTCCTAACATCCAGCCTAAACCTCCCCTGGTGCAGCCTGAGACTGTGTCCTCTTGTTCTGGTGCTGGCTGCCTGGGAGAAGAGACCAAGATCTGCCTGTCTACAACCTCCCTTCAGGTAGATGTAGAGAGCAAAAGAAAATGTATTCATGTGAATGGTATTCATGTGTATTGTATTCATGTGATATCCAAAAGAAAATGTATTCATGTGAATTAAATACTATTAGTCTGAAGTTAGCAGCCTGCAACACTTTGCAATTGTTTGTCTAAGTAGAAAGGAGAATTTAAACGAGATTAAAAGCAACGTGAGACTTAATGAAGGTGAATTGTGACAGACTGGAGAACTGAAAAGGTGGGCATGGTTTTTAGTCTCTATGTATCAATAATCTTCCTGGATATGCTGTCCTTAATTGTGCACCTTTTTGCTCTCCCCTTAACTCAGATTTTGTTCCTGTTACTTTCATGCTTCCTGCCGATTATAATCTCTTTGTGGAGGAATTCAGAAAAAATCCCTCCAGCACCTGGATCATGAAGCCTTGTGGCAAAGCTCAAGGAAAAGGAATATTTCTCATCAATAAACTCTCCCAAATTAAAAAATGGTCTCGAGATAGCAAGACATCTTCGTAAGTTCCGAAAGCGCAAAGCCCTTGTTGTAGCAATGAGGTGAACCACATCAACGTGCTACTTGTCTGATGCATGGGAAAAGTATTCCATTATTATTGCTTTGCCATTATATAGTTAGTTTTGAATTTAATCTCAGTTGTTATCTGACTTCCTCCTTCAAGTAGGTTTTCATATGATTTGGTTTTGGTGTGAGAAGGTACGCAGACGTGTTTAATGAACTATTCTTTCAGAAACGTTGTTAAGGGAAAAATTGCCCCCAAATAAATTGTGCTGTTCGGTGGTATTGAATAACAGGAAGCAAGAGAAAAATATCTTCCTAAGCAATTTCAGTGTTTAATATCTATGAAATATCTTGTATAATTACTATCAAGAAACAGTGCATGTATATGAAATACATTATCCATTTGAAGTGCAAAATGAGACACCTCACGTTGGTGATCTACCTCCAAATAATGAAACAGGTTAGCAGGCTTTGCTTTCCTTTGCCTAGTAAAAGTTTTGATCACACAACTAATTCTTTTCCCCATATTTGAATGTTACAAAGTGTCTTGCTGAATATTATTTGAGCCTTTTTATTTTCTGTTTGACTTGTTCTGTTTCTCACAATCTGAATGCTATCTTAGCTTTTCACAGTGGTTTGCAATTGCACACCAAGCATGAATGCAAATATTCCAGGAGTACAAGTAATTGACTAATGAAGCTAACGCAGCAGGTAGTTTTTGCTTGTCTGAACCAAGCTCTAAATGCTCTTCAAGGAAAAGAGGGCCTTGTAGAGCTGCATTCTGAATGGTGTGGTCACCTACCCAAACTGAGATGAAACAGTTGATTAATCTTAGTCATCTGTTTAGTGTTTTCTTTTGGTATCTAATGCCTGCTGCCAAGTGTGCTTTGTTAACCAGTACAAACTGCTACATTGTCTTGGCCAAAGATGCATGTTTTCAGTCAGTCCAAAATTTGCAGACTGAAAGAAAAAGACTTAGCAGATTATATTGTTGGAATTGACACATTCTGCATCAAGAGAAGCGTAGCCAGCAGGTCGAGGGAGGTGATTCTCCCCCTCTACTCCGCTCTAGTGAGACCCCACCTGGAGTACTACGTCCAGTTCTGGAGCCCCTACTACAGGAAAGATACAGACATGCTGAAGCATGTCCAGAGAAGGGCCACAAGGATGATCAGGGGGCTGGAGGACCTCTCCTATGAAGACAGACTGAAAGAATTTGAGTTATTCAGTCTGGAGAAGAGAAGGCTCTGAGGAGACCTTATTGTGGCCTTCCAGTATCTGAAGGAGGCCTACGAGAAAGCTGGGGAGGGACTTTTTAGGGTGTCAGGCAGTGATAGAACTAGGGCTAATGGAGCAAAACTAGAAGTGGGTAGATTTGGATTAGATGTTAGGAAGTTCTTCCCCATGAGGGTGGTGAGGCACCAGAACACATTGCCTTGGGAGGTGGTAGAAGCCTCATCCCTGGAAGTTTTAAGGCCAGGCTGGATGTGACTCTGAGCAACCTGTTCTAGTGTGAGGTGTCCCTGCCCATGGCAGGGACATTGGAACTGGATGATCTTGGAGGTCCCTTCCAACCCTGACAATTCTGTGATTCGTGTTTTTCAGGTTTGTGTCTCAGTCCTCCAAAGAAGCCTATGTAATTTCTCTTTATATCAACAATCCATTGCTTATTGGTGGCAAGAAATTTGATCTGCGTCTGTATGTTCTAGTATCTACCTATCGTCCCCTGAGATGCTACATGTAAGGTTGCATATCTTGGTATTTCACTTGGAGAGAACATTTAATGCTGTCCAAATAATGCTGTGCTGGTTGCACACAGACATTTAACATATATGTGGTATCTTTGGATGCTCTTTGCCTCACTTCTTTTTGGGGTTTAACACATTTTCATGTCTTTTTCTTGCATTTAAGGTACAAGCTTGGGTTTTGCCGATTTTGCACAGTAAAATACACACCCAGCACAAGTGAACTGGATAACATGTTTGTACACCTTACAAATGTTGCCATTCAGAAACATGGGGTAAGTGTACCCAGTTACAGCATCACAGTATCACCAAGGTTGGAAGAGACCTCAAAGATCATCGAGTCCAACCTGTCACCACAGACCTCACGACTAGACCATGGCACCAAGTGCCACGTCCAATCCCCTCTTGAACACCTCCAGGGACGGTGACTCCACCACCTCCCTGGGCAGCACATTCCAATGACAAATGACTCTCTCAGTGAAGAACTTTCTCCTCACCTTGAGCCTAAACCTCCCCTGGTGCAGCTTGAGACTGTGTCCCCTTGTTCTGGTGCTGGTTGCCTGGGAGAAGAGACCAACCCCTTCCTGGCTACAACCACCTTTCAGGTAGTTGTAGAGAGCAATGAGGTCACCTCTGATCCTTCTCTTCTCCAGGCTAAACAATCCCAGCTCCCTCAGCCTCTCCTCACAGGGCTGTGCTCAAGGCCTCTCCCCAGCCTTGTTGCCCTTCTCTGGACACCTTCAAGTGTCTCAATGTCCTTCCTAAACTGAGTGGCCCAGAACTGGACACAGGACTCAAGGTGTGGCCTAACCAATGCAGAGTCCAGGGCACAATGACTTCCCTGCTCCTGCTGGCCACACTATTCCTAATGCAGGCCAGGATGCCATTGGCCTTCTTGGCCACCTGGGCACACTGCTGGCTCATGTTTAGGCAGCTGTCAATCAGCACTCCCAGGTCCCTCTCTGTTTGGGAGCTCTCCAGCCACTCTGACCCCAGCCTGTAGCTCTGCATGGGGTTGCTGTGGCCAAAGTGCAGCACCTGGTACTTGGATTTGTTGAACGCCATCCCATTGGACTCTGCCCATCTGTCCAGTCGGTCGAGGTCCCTCTGCAGAGCCCTTCTGCCCTCTAACTGACCAACATCTGCTCCTAACTTGGTGTCATCTGCAAATTTGCTGATGACTGACTCAACCCCCTCATCCAGATCATCAATGAAGATATTAAAGAGGCTGGTGCCCAGCACTCATCCCTGGGGGACGCCACTGGTTCTTGGGTGCTCTTTTGTAGCAAGAATGATTTTCTTAAATCGTTCAAAAAACATGGAATAAAAAGGTTTTATTTGTTACAGTTGTTTAGGTGGTGTTGGATTGGTTGAGGGGTTGGACACGATGATCTTGAAGGTCTCTTCCAACCTGGTTTATTCTATGTATTCATCAATGTGTATATTCTTCACCATCTGGTGGTTAAAATACTTCAGCTTAAACTTAAATACATTGTAGAAGGCTGCAGATGGAAACTATACAAGTTAATGAGCTGCACCTCTGTAATAGGCTGTGATAATCTTCAGTATTGACTTTCAGTAGTTGAAAGCAGGGTGTTTCAAGTCTCCTGTCATTTCATGCTAATATGCTCACTTAGCAGTTGATTCTGTGACCAGTGAAATTCTTGAAGCCTGGTTCCTGTGGGTTTGTATTTTATAACAGAACTTCAGTATTGCTTTCCTGACCTCCCCTTCCCTCTCCCTCTTACGTGCAGTTAGATCAGCATTCCTATTTCCAGCATTTACCTACCATCACAGTACTTACCAGCTTCTTCCTATGTTTCCACCACCCCCATTCTTATTCTCTGGGTAAGGGAATGTTCCAAGCTTGGAGATAAATGGTTGGTGCCTTGCCAGCTGGTGGCTTCCTCCTGACTGGACAGAGTTCTTTCTGCAGAACACTTTTGTCCTGGAATTTGCCATTGACACTCATGAAACATGGACATCTGATAGTTTTGACAGCACTTCCCTGGGTCATAACAGGCTGAAATTCTCCAGTGGGACGAAAGGCTAGTGGGTCAGGGGTGACATGGACAGATGGGCATACACTAATCACTGACAAAGCCTTGTTTCTTCAGGGAATCCACTTGATGATGATGACTGTCCTTTTTGCTTTTCCAGCGGATGTCTGTGATTTATAAACCTTGCCTCTGCGACAGCAATTGAAACTCCATTGTCTCACTTCCTAATTGCATAGGGTTTATTTTAAGTGTGTGGGAAATAAATGTGTGTGTACATGTGTGTACATGTACACTTATGCATGGTCAGCATCATTGGAGGTGTTCAGGAGGAGATTGATAGGGTGCTTGGTGGCACGGGTTAGTTGATTAGGTGGTGTTGGATGATAGGTTGGATGTGATGATCTTGAGGGTCTCTTCCAACCTGGTTTATTCTATTCTATATCTATATGTGTGTACAGACACAATCACACACCAAATACATGTAGTGTACATTGCAGCCTTGCTGAATGTGCTTGCCTGTTACTGTTCTACAAGATATGCCACATCTTGCAGAACTTGAAAAGTGTCAAGATAGGGGAAAGAGTAAAGTGAAGAAAGGAGGGCAAGAATAAAATGAAGGAAGGAGGGTAAGTCAGTATACCCATTGTAATGCTTGTGCTGCAAACAAAACATCAGTGATTCTTCCACTTTTTTGCAGCTAGAGATCTTCTTTGTAGCCTGCAATATTCTACTTCAGTATTTTTAATTAAACTGCTGCAATTGTGTAAAGCTCTACACAGTTGTAGGCTATTTTGGTTTGATTACTTGTTTGGAAACTCAGAGGGTTGGAACTTTGATCTCTGTTCCCTTGCTGGAATCTATTTTCAAGACATCTTTTTCCATGTAGCAAGTCCTGAGAACCACATTTAAGATCTTTATTTGTACAGTCCACTTTTCCAAATTTACTGAAGGGGAGAGCTGTAGAAAAAAAGCCTAAAAACAAACAGAGGCTTCTCCGACCTTGTCTTGAAGGAGGGCATATTTTGTTCCTCTGAGAACTTTCTTACCCTTAATGGGAAGGTCGTGAGTTCAAGCCTGCAGTGGGCACTAGTGTCCTCCCTACTCTAGTCATGAGGTCTGTGGTGACAGGTTGGACTCGATGATCTTTGAGGTCTCTTCCAGCCTTAGTGATACTGAATAAGCATTGTGTTTGTAGCAGTTATCTAATCCTGAGAAATGCTCTGAGGAGAACCTTTATAAAGGGACAAAGCATTTATCTTGAGAGTTACTTGCGGGCTCAGCATGCGTCTTTCCATCCGTAAGAATACAACTGGCTTGATCTTATCTTTCCATGCAAAGAGAATGTAGTGCAGAGCTTTGATAGCCTCTGAAAAGACATATAAATGTAAGGTGAATTCCTTTCTTCCCCTATTCTGTTTCAGTAGCACTTAGTGGATTTCCTGGATCAGAATTCAGGGAACATTTCACTGTCTGCTTGAATCTCAGTTTTGTCAGCGACACCACGAGGAGAACACAGCCTTTGCCTTGTAGAAAACAAGAAAGTCTCTTTTTAAATTAATAAACACAGGCAAGCACTTTCAAGGGCTGCATTTTAAACCTGCTAGTGTCAGAGAAATGTAGCTACTGCTATCTAATTTCTCCCTTATCCCTAGAGGAGGAAAAAAGGTCAATTCTTTCACATTTGAAAATGATCTATCCAAATCATAAACTATATTTTACTATAAAGCTGTCAAAGTACTAGTTGGGTTTTTTCTTCTAAGAAAGATTTACTATTTGATTTGCAATGTGTCATATCATAGTATCAGTCAGGGTTGGAAGGGACCACAAGGATCATCTAGTTCCAAGCCCCCTGCCATGGGCAGGGACACCCCACATTAGATCAGGCTGCCCAGAGCCTCAGCCAGCCTGGGCTTAAACACCTCCAGGGACGGCGCCCCAACCACCTCCCTGGACAACCCATTCCAGGGCTTCACCACTCTCATGGGGAAGAACTTCCTCCTCACCTCCAGCCTGAATCTCCCCACCTCCAGCTTCATTCCATTCCCCCTAGTCCTTATCACTCCCTGAGATCCTGAGAAGTTCCTCCCCAGCCTTCTTGTAGGCCCCCTTCAGATACTGGAAGGCCACAATTAGGTCACCTCAGAGTCTTCTCTTCTCCAGACTGAACAGCCCCAACTCCTTCAGTCTGTCCTCACAGGAGAGGTGCTCCAGCCCTCTGATCATCCTCAAGGCCCTTCTCTGGACACCTTCCAGCACCTCCAGATCCCTCTTGTAATAGGGGCTCCAGAACTGGAGGCAGTACTCCAGGTGGGGTCTCATATAAACATATACAGCTGTAATAAAAAGTTGTTTATATAGAGGGCAGTGCAAAGTAAAGCTGAAGTCTTCCCAAAGCTGTAAGCCAGAGTAAAACCAGTTTGCTGAGTGTGTTTTTAGGGCAATACTTGCATTTATGTGTAAGGGGGGGTTTTGTGTGAACAAACCAAAACTGCTTATCAAAAGCTTAGACTGAAGGAACTCTCTGACTCTTCAGGATGATTACAACCATATCCATGGAGGCAAGTGGACAGTGAGTAACTTACGCCTGTATCTGGAGAGCACCCGTGGAAAGGAAGTCACAAACAAATTGTTTGATGAAATTCACTGGATAATTGTGCAGTCCCTGAAGGCTGTTGCGGTGAGTACTGCTCCAGGAATGCTGCCAGCGATAGCCTTACAGCTGCAGGCTTCTCATAACCGTGGAAGTAAGCTTGCCATCAGAACTCCTGAAATCTGGTTTCTCCTATTTGAGTGATGGTGTTGGTGCTGATTGCTGCAATTCTGCTGTTGCTAGCTTTCTCTGAACTGACTGAACTTGAATCCTTTGGGGGTAGGAGCACTATCTGTGCGTATTGAAGTGGAAGAAAATCTTTCCTTGAGGGCTCTGTGAACTATTTGATATAACTTGATCCTGCCCTTGTGAATAGCATGAACTGCTGCCAAGGTGCATGACGTCATTTCAGCAATAACAAACATGCCAAAGGAAATACAGCTCTGGGGGACAACTTATCATAGAAAATGTATGACTATTAGTTCAGCAGAGTTGCATAACTTACTTTCACCTCCTCTGTACCTAAGTCACATTGTTACTATGAACTGTTACTAAAAAACCCCAAACAAACTAAACTACCAACCAGTGCTTTACTTAAGTGATTTACTAGTGTTTGAGTTTTATCCCATGATTACACTAGAGAGCAGATATCACTCTCTGTTATCACACATGGGGTAACTGAATAGCTTACTGGTGCCAAGGACTGCCCTGTTCCCAAGTGCATGGGCCTGTCACCTCTTTTGGGTTGGTCCTGGCACTGTCATGAGCGTTCTGCTGAATCGCCTCACTGAAGGACCAGGTGAACATCAGAACCAGTACAAGAAGGAGGGGCAAGGTCTTGAAGCTAGAATCAGTACAAACTAGGGAAGCATGGCTCAATTCAGCCTCTACTGTGCCATCATATTTGAAACCAGATGTCAGAAGAAAAGGGATTTAATCCAATTGTTAGCAGAACCTTAGAAGAGACAAACTGTTGAGAATTATTCAGTGTGAAATGTTTTGGTTCTTTATCCTTCTGACAATGGCAAATATAATGAGAGATGCTTGTTTCTCCCTCCCCCTTCCACCCCCCGAAGAACTGAAAAGCTTTTAGAAGTAGTCTGGGGAAAAATATCTCACTAACCCGCTTTTAAGGTTCACTTAAAAGATCTGATGAGATATGTGTAGAAGAAAAGTCTTATCATGCATACTGCAAATGTTTAGCAGATGCTGGAAAACTATTGATTCTCTAGAGAATGTGCATGGAAGCACAGCTTGGTCCTTGGTCTCTCTTGGCTTTCGGTATCATAGCTGCGGTGAGCTAATTAGAGTTTGTAAATGTATCTGGTAATTGTTTGACCTCAAGTTTCTGTGTAGTTATAATAATAATAAATATAATAATAATAATAATAATAATAATAATAATAATAATGAAGAAAGAAATGTATTTGATGAGGTCTCCTTTTTCTGAAGTTTAAAGGATTCACAGTGATGTGAAGCTGTTTTAATGTAAGTTTTAAAACTTCCTGGCTTCTCTTCATGCAGGCTTTTAACTGTTGTTATTAATTTTCCCAAATATGAAAATTCTTTGGTTTTTTATGCTGGAAACATAATGGAAAATTAATGCAATCCAGCACTTAGCATTAATGCCATAATTGTTATTAGAATATTTACTTACAGCTTGGAAAAAAGAGGTAATCCTGAACTTACTAGTTAGCAAGGGTGCATTAGAGTTGCAACACATAAAACTGTTCTAGAAGATGAATAATTTAATTGCATTTATGATTTCTAGCAAGCAAAGTTACTAACTTGATGATTGAAATATTAATGTTAATTCTTCATTTTAATGAAGTTTCACTGTTGATTTTGTTGTCTTTGTTTTTCCAGCCTGTAATGAATAACGATAAACACTGCTTTGAGTGTTACGGATATGACATTATCATTGATGACAGGCTTAAGCCATGGTTAATTGAGGTAAAGTTACATAAAACACAGGACAAAAAAGCTTCCCTCTTATTTCACAGAATAAAACTAAGTAGATTCCAGTGTAGTCCTTCTTCTTTTGAAACAATATATCACATTCCTCAGGTAAGCAGATTAGGACAAAGCATGTGCTTTTGTTTCCTCTTTGATGGTTCTGTCTGCTTGTCGATTTCTGTTTCATGTTTAAAGCCAACTGGACTTCAGAGGCAGTCTGAATGTTAGCAGCCCTATTAGATACTGTATCAGGAGCTGGGAAATTTGCATCGGCTCTATGGAGCACAACGTCAAACTTAAGCTTTAAATGCTGTTGTGGCCTTAATGTTACAGATTGAGAGGAAAGAAAAGAGGGACACAAACCATAATTGAGATGTTTGGAAGGTGTTTGTTTTTTTCCCCCACACAGATTTCTATTCAGTGTATTAACTTTGAATCTGTTACGTCCAACGTAAATTTTATCCAGCCCTCTTCCTTCTCAGTCTAATTGAAAGTGAAAGATCCAAGGTAAATGGACTTCATAAAAGAAAACCAGTATCTGTTTGTTGTTCTGATACCACTTCTCCATTATAAAGGTGGAAGATGAGATGTTTTATTTACCCCAGTTGTAATTAAAACAAGATGCTATGTAGTGCTTTGAATGGAGAGCAGGCATGTGTTTCTCCAGCTCACAATTTAACAGGGGAGAACTCAGAATAAGAACATACATTAAAGCTATTTAACTAGAAGAAACTGACAGTTTCCTGTTTTGTAAGTTAGTGAAAAATGAAACAAAAATCTCTATCTGATTCATTCTGCTGAGACTGAATCTCAGCAAAAAGCTTTGGGCTGACACTGCAGATGTTTAGTGGTGTGCTTTTATAAGGGAGAAGAAAAATGCCCAGTGGGGGATTCCTTCCAGTGTCTGAGAAACAGAAAGATGTGCTGTGAGAAGCTGGGTCTTGGTGTCCCAAACTGTACAACATAAGCATCACACATGCTGTTTGGAGAACTATTATACCACTACAAAAATAACACATTGATGCTGACTTTCTTTTCCTCTTTTGTAGGTTAATGCTTCCCCTTCTCTTACTTCCAGTACTGCTAATGATCGCATCCTGAAGTATAATCTTATTAATGACACACTTAACATTGCTGTGCCTAATGGGGAAATTCCTGACTGTAAATGGAATAAATCTCCACCAAAAGAGGTTCTTGGCAATTATGAAGTCTTGTAAGTTTTATCAGTGTTCTTTGTACATATAGATGGTTCTGAGTCACATCACTTTGGTGTGTGCTGTAGACCACAGAGATAAAGCGAGCTTCACTCTAATATGAAAAATGGGCAACAAAGTAGTGCTTTGGCTTTCTAGAGCTGCAATAGCAATGTCAGAGGTGGGAGCGTATTAAAATAGGGGTGCTGTGCCTCATCTCCAGATGGAATGTTACTTGTCTCATCACGGCGTCGCAGCGATGGCCAGGTATGGGCCCGACACTCCAGCACCACCCATTTTCAGGGCTAGTTGATTCGGCAGGTGAGTTGTTACACACTCCTTAGTGGATTCCGACTTCCATGGCCACCGTCCTGCTGTCTAGATCAACCAACAGAGAGGGACCTGGGGTGCTGGTTGATGGTAGGCTGAACATGAACCTGCAGTGTGCCCAGGCAGTCAGGAGGGCCAATGGCATCCTGGCCTGCATCAGGAACAGTGTGGCCAGCAGGAGCAGGGAGGTCATTCTGCCCCTGTACACTGCACTGGTTAGGCCACACCTCAAGTGCTGTGTCCAGTTCTGGGCCCCTCAGTTTAGGAAGGAGGTTGACTTGCTGGAGCATGTCCAGAGAAGAGCAACAAAGATGGTGAGGGGCTTGGAACACAGCCCTGTGAAGAGAGGCTGAGGGAGCTGGGGTTGCTTAGCCTGGAGAAGAGGAGACTCAGGGCTGACCTTATTGCTCTCTACAACTACCTGAAGGGAAGTTGTAGACAGGCAGAGGTTGGTCTCTTCTCCCAGGCAGCCAGCACCAGAACAAGAGGACACAGTCTCAGGCTGTGCCAGGGGAGGTTTAGGCTGGAGGTTAGGAGGAAGTTCTCCACAGAGAGAGTGATTGCCCATTGGAATGGGCTGCCTGGGGAGGTGGTGGAGTCACCATCACTGGAGGTGTTCAGGAGGAGACTTGATAAGGTGCTTGGTTGCATGGATTAGTTGGTTGGGTGGTGTTGGATGATAGGTTGGACACGATGATCTTGAAGGTCTCTTCCAACCTGGTTTATTCTATTCTATTCTATTCTTGTCTGATAAATCCCTGCCTGCACTGGCTGATAATCCAACAGCTAGACTGGAGGGATAGAGGCAAAGACAAGGTGTGTCTTCTACAAGTGTAAAACTTAAACTGAGTGCATATATAGGTGGTAGCTAAATAGATATAATAGCTATTGATGCAAATTGTCTCTCAGATCATAGAAATTATGCCTCTTGACTCCTCACAATAATGAGTTGTTAGATACTTTTTTAATTCTCCAATCTGTATTACAGGGAAAAAAGGAAGAAAACAGATCCTTTATTGGAGCATCTGGAGGGTGTGTCTAGGATTGATTGGTCTTGTGCAGAGGCACACTGATTTATATCCCATGTTGATAACACATTTTCTCACATTTTCTGAGCAAATGTTCAGATGGGTTCTCTAGCAGTAGTGGTACCATTGTTCAGTATGTCAGGAATGTGATTTTGTATGTAGTTGATCCACTGGTTCGTACTCAAATACTCTTTCTGTGGACTAGTAAGGACAGTTAAAGATAAGTGTTGGCTGAATTAGGATTCAAACTGTAATGAATGCTGTATACATGGCAGCCATGCTGCCAGCTATACAGTAGTGTAATTTTGTAGATATTGCAGCTGTTCTACAAAATGTTGTAGTATTACCTTTAAAGAATTGTGATTTTGCATCTATAGCAAATTTCTGCTTGGGATTTGCCTAGCAGCTGAGAGGTTGATATATACTGAGGTTATCTGAGGCCATAATGGTCTGAGACTAATTTAAAGAACTACTTGTCACTGTGGTTAAGTGTTACAAAACAGATGTCATCAAATGCATTTAATTTAAGCACATTGCTGTTTGTTCACCTCATTCTTTCCTCACTCACTCTCTGATGCAGCAGTAGAGTGTTTTGACACTGCAGCTAACTGTCCTATGTGGAAGCAATAGCATAAGACTTTATTAAACTGCCACAGGTCTGATGTGCCTGCTTAACCACAGACCTACACTGTGAGGAAAAATACAGAAGTACATGGGAAATGTTACAAGCATCCAATTGCACAAAATCAGCTGTTCAACCAAAGCTGCCAGTTGCTTTGTTTCTTTCACAAAGCTGCTGAAGATACTTCAGTAGATCTGTGTTGTAACAACACGTGGCGGTGTATTTCCTTGCATATCAAACGATGCATGTTGAAACCTGTCTGTAGAACAGCTTCAAATGTAAAACAGCATTAAATGGCAGTGCTAGATACCAAGCAGAACAGAATGTTCAGGCCCCACTCTTGTTTGTGCAGTGAATGTCAGGAGGGTAGAAAGGCTCTGCAGAGGGACCTTGACCGACTGGACAGATGGGCATGGCATTTAACAAGTCCAAGTGCCGGGTGCTGCACTTTGGCCATGGCAACCCCATGCAGAGCTACAGGCTGGGGTCAGAGGAGTGGCTGAGAGCTCCCAAACAGAGAGGGACCTGGGGGTGCTGATTGACAGCTGCCTAAACATGAGCCTGCAGTGTGCCCAGGTGGCCAAGAGGGCCAATGGCATCCTGGCCTGCATCAAGAACAGTGTGGCCAGCAGGAGCAGGGAGGTCATTCTGCCCCTGTACACTGCACTGGTTAGGCCACACCTCAAATCCTGTGTCCAGTTCTGGGCCCCTCAGTTTAAGAAGGACATTGAGACACTTGAAGGTGTCCAGAGAAGGGCAACAAGGCTGGGGAGAGGCCTTGAGCACAGCCCTGTGAGGAGAGGCTGAGGGAGCTGGGGTTGTTTAGCCTGGAGAAGAGAAGGATCAGGGGTGACCTCATTGCGCTCTACAACTACCTGAAAGGTGGTTGTAGACAGGAAGGGGTTGGTCTCTTCTCCCAGGCAACCAGCACCAGAACAAGGGGACACAGTCTCAAGCTGTGCCAGGGGAGGTTTAGACTTGAGGTGAGGAAAAAGTTCTTCACTGAGTGAGTCATTCATCATTGGAATGTGCTGCCCAGGGAGGTGGTGGAGTCAGCGTCCCTGGAGGTGTTCAAGGGGAGATTGGACGTGGCACTTGGTGCCATGGTCTAGTTGTGAGGTGTGTTGGGACAGGTTGGACTTGATGATCCTTGGGGTCTCTTCCAGCCTTGGTTATACTGTGATACAAGGCGCTGAAAGGGTTGTCTTGTTTTCAGATACGATGAAGAGATGGCACAAAGCGATGGGCATGAGCGTGAATTGCGAAGTCGTGCTGGGCAGTCCGCTGGAGTAAAAGGAAATCGTGCAAGAGACTCAGGAAAGCCTGTACTGACCACCTGGAAGTGATAGGAGAAAAACCAGCTGCAGTCTTGGTAGGAAGACATCATGAACAAAAATGCCCTCTTTTAACAGATTCCTCTACGTTGCTACATTGCATGTGGGAAATACTAAAAGAGGGTAGTACAGCCGTTGAACAGAAGGGAAATAAACACTCTACACCCAAGACCTTTACTAGCTATACACTGACACTTGATTGTTACAATAATATGTATAATATGTATATATCTTTTGGAATACTTGTGTTTATATATATATACTTTGTACAAACTAATATTAAAGACCTTTCTTTATAAAATGGCAATTTAAAGAAAGCATTTTGAAGAACCCCCTTGCTGTTCTGTATATATATATATAAATTATTTCCTAGGTTAGCCTATCCCTAGATCCCTTCAGTAAATGAGTAAATGGATTCTGTAAAAAGGTGGAAGTGGTGCTGGTTCATATTGTCACAATGCTGGTTCAGATGCTTGCCATTAAAGAAGAGCAATGAGAAGAAACAGCAATACATGGGCTCAAGGCTATTGAGAGTTAATTTAGCTCATGATTTATAACCAGTATTATGGAACTGAAAGGTAACTTCATACATGCTGAGGGATGGAGGTTTGTTTGAAGTCATTTGAGCTGCTAACTCTATAAAGTAGAAAAATTCATGGGCTGAGGGAGTTTTTCAAGATAAAAGACAGAACAGCTACATACTGTAAGAGAAGCCTGAAGCCTTGAAGCCAAGAAGAAATCCTTATTTGCACTTTGCTGTACAATAGCAGTATAGTCTTGTATATTTTGTGTGCACCTTGACAAAAATCTTGTTGCACGTGGGGAGTTCTTTTTGGTAGCTTTGATGACAAAAGTTGTGACCATTAGCTGCCAAAATGTGTAGAACAAAAGTGCAAAAATAGGTATTTCGGTCTTCTAACAGCATAGCATACAAATAAACTAGTTGAGTCTGGGATTTGCTACTGCTTCCACTTGCATTTCCACCAGTTACTGGCTGGTTATTTATCAATGCTAATGTGCAGCTCTGATTGCCTTTAATCTCCCTTTGTTTTCTTTGATGGTGAATGATCATCGAATCATTAAGGCTGGAAAAGACCTTTAAGATCGAGTCCAAATGTAGCCCAGGGATGGCAATCCCACCACCTCTCTGGGCAGCCTGTTCCAAACCAGCAAAAAAACCCTCTGGCAGGGATCTTTGACTATGCAGTACTTAATCTTAGAACTGGAATTTAGATTTCAAATGTTGCTGTTGCATTTTACACAGTTGGATCTTTAACAAATGTATTTATCCTGCTGTCCCAAACATGAATTCAGTAATGCAGTACTCTGCAGAGTAAGAAGTCAAAGAGACTGCAGGTACAGTGACCCTCTCTTCCTGATCTCATTCCACTTTCTTTTGAAAACAGTAGATTAGTGATTAGGTACATCAGACTGCTTTCTGCAGGGCTCAAAGACCTAACTGTTTTCACTATCTATGCAAAGGGAACTTTAAGGAAGAGAACTGAAACAGCATTAAATGCTAGATAACCAAAACTGGCTTTCCAGTTATTAGTCACAAACAAACAAAAATCCATAAGCAAACAAGCAGTCTTCCTTCTCATGAGGTCTCATGTACATAAGTGAAATGCTCTTGAGAAACCCAGAATTAGGAATTTCTATTGGTATGCAATATAAAATTTCCCCCTGTAAGACCTCTTGAAAAACACAATGATTCTCTGAAGGAATTTAATTAAGGAAAGGATCATGTTCTGTGTTAGCTGGAATGAGAGTTTGCTCCGTGCATGAAGCAGCTTGCCTGCAGACTCAGAAATGGGGGGATGACAAGGAAACAAAAGCAGTCATAGCTAACAGTTCTGGGGGAGGAGAAGGGCAGTATGTGGATATCACCCTGTGAGATGATTGTTTGTACATGGCCTTGAAAGGTAAGAGTGAAAATCTGGTAAGGAGGAAGAGAAACTGGAAATGAAAACTTGTAATTGCCTGCTCAGGAATAAAATCTTTAACTTTGCACTTCCTGTGTCCTTAACACATCTATTGTTGTAGCAGGACAGAGCTGCCGGGTTCTGCACAGCGGCCACAGCAACCCCATGCAGTGCTACAGGCTGGGGTCAGAGTGGCTGGAGAGCAGCCAGGCAGAGAGGGACCTGGGGGTGCTGGTTGATGGTAGGCTGAACATGAGCCTGCAGTGTGCCCAGGAGGCCAAGAGGGCCAATGCCATCCTGGCCTGCATCAGGAACAGTGTGGCCAGCAGGAGCAGGGAGGTCATTCTGCCCCTGTACACTGCACTGGTTAGGCCACACCTCGAGTCCTGTGTCCAGTTCTGGGCCCCTCAGTTTAGGAAGGAGGTTGACTTGCTGGAACGAGTCCAGAGAAGGGCAACGAAGTTGGTGAGGGGTTTGGAGCACAGCCCTGTGAGGAGAGGCTGAGGGAGATGGGGTGGCTTAGCCTGGAGAAGAGGAGACTCAGGGGGGACCTTATTGCTCTCTACAACTACCTGAAGGGAGGTTGTAGACAGGCAGAGGTTGGTCTCTTCTCCCAGGTAACCAGCACCAGAACAAGAGGACACAGTCTCAGGCTGCGCCAGGGGAGGTTTAGGCTGGAGGTTAGGAAGAAATTCTCCAGAGAGTGATTGCCCATTGGAATGGGCTGCCTGGGGAGGTGGTGGAGTCACCATCATTGGAGGTGTTCAGGAGAAGACTTGATGGGGTGCTTGGTGCCATGGTTTAGTTGTTTAGGTGGGTTGGATTGGTTGAGGGGTTGGACACAATGACCTTGGAGGTCTCTTCCAACCTGTTGTTTTTATGATGATGATGATGATGATGATGATGATGATGATTACTGGTACAAAGCAGTGTACAAACTGGTAACTGCTTGGGGCATGCTCTGCTGTCAGCTGGAACCGTGGTGATTAGAGAGATGTGCATACTACTTGGGGTGAGTATCTACTATAGGAGTTAAGGAGAATTGCTTAAAGGTGTAATAAAAGATGTTGAGCCTCGTGTGGATGCTGTCATGCAAAGCTAAGGTAGCTCTTTTTCTGGAATACAATTTTCCAAAAGTTTAAAGTCTGCTTTTACCTCTGACCAAAAGGACTTAAGTGAGCTTAAATCTGAATGACTACAAGCAGACAAGATCTTAATTCTGTGTAACTAACAGTCATCATCCAAATGTATCTAACTGTAGGATAAAGAAACTGTTTTGTCTTTCAGTGCATCAAAATAAATCAGGAAGAGCAGTTTTCAAAAGTTTTGACTTCAGCCAGTGTAATCACTTGCCAGGCAGAGCTAAGACCAATGCACATCTCAGTCCCCAAATACTGTTCTTCATACACTCCAGTGGTCTCTGGCATAACAACAGTATCGAATGAGCAATTAGAGAGACAGCCTCTCAACAGCTATGAGCATTGTTATAATGACATCAGTGTAGAAGGAGCTTATTGCTGGAGTTGAATAGTGGGGCTTGCTCCCTGGGTACTAACTTTTCTTCCTATTAATTCTTTGACATGGAAAGAATGAATGAGATTCCCACAGAACAGCTTCTTTATATAGCTTTAAGAACCTAATTAGAATAAAATAAATAGTATTATCCCTAAACCTGCTTTGTTGCTGTTGGCTTTACAATGAAACTTCTGCCTAAAATGTCCTCATCTCCTGATTCACTTCCTGCTATAAACTTAGCAAAACAATAGACATTTCAAAAAAGATATATAGCCCTGGTTTTTAACAGCAGAACATGTCAGGCAGAGCTCATTTATCTCTAGTAAAGGAAGGGCTTTACTCTGTTGTTATAAACTAGTGCTGGTTCTGAAGCAGCTGGAGAATAAATTTTATGAAGAGGGACTGAAGGAGCTGGGGCTGTTTAGTTTGAGAAAGAGGAGGCTGAGGGGAGACCTTGTGTCTCTCTAGAACTACCTGGAAGGACCTTGTGGAGAAGTCGGTGCTGGTCTTTTCTGACAGGTAATTAGCAATAGGACAAGAGGGAACAGGCTCATAGCTGCTACAAGGGAGGTTTAGACTGGACATTGGGAAGATTTTTTTTTCCACAGAAAGGGTGGTCAGGCATTGGAATGGGATGCCCAGGGAAGTGGCTGAGTCACCAGCCCTGGATATGTTTAAAGGTTATTGAGTTGTGGTGCTTCTTGGGGATATGGTTTAGGGGTGAACTTTGTAGAGTAGGGTTGTTGGTTGGACTTGATCCTGAAGGTCTTTTCTAACCTGAATGTTTCTGTGATTCTGTGCTGTTCAGTTTACTTAGGTGGAAAAACCTACTTCATGAAAACAGCTCACTCAAGCCTTTGGGTCAGTAGGAACGACTCTGCTCCATCTGCTGCATAGGTGTTGAAATATACCACTGGTGTCTATAGCTAGTTGTGCTAACCTGAAGGGGTATAGCTGTGTATATAGATGGGAAAGGCTAACTTTAGCCAGAATTTTGCTAAAAAAAATACAACCAAGAGGAAATAGGAATATAAATTAGTGTCTTGGAAAGAAATGGTTGTTGTTACTGAATAGCAGGAAGTTCTTTGCACTGGACTGTGTTTTTCCACCTCTTTTTAAAAGTTACTCTCAAAGCTTATGCAAGTTTAAAGTAACTCTGCATGCTTGAAGTCAGAATTTTCCCAGCAGCATTGAGTGCACCCTCAGCAAGTTTGCTGATGACACCAAGCTGTGTGGTGCAGCAGACAGGCTGGAGGGAAGGGATGCCATCCAGAGGGACCTGGACAGGCTGGAGAGGTGGGCACAAGCCAGCCTCAGGAGGTTCAACAAGACCAAGGGCAGGGTCCTGCATCTGGGTCGAGGCAATCCCAGGCACAAATCAAGGCTGGGCAGGGACTGGCTGGAAAGCAGCCCTGAGGAGAGAGACTTGGGGGTGCTGGGGGAGGAGAAGCTCAGCAGGAGCTCTCAGTGTGCACTGGCAGCCCAGAAAGCCAATCAGATCCTGGGCTGCAGCAAGAGAAGTGTGGCCAGCAGGGCAAGGGAGATGATTCTCCCCCTCTGCTCAGCTCTGCTGAGACCCCACCTGGAGTACTGCCTCCAGTTCTGGAGCCCCTGTTACAAGAGGGATCTGGAGGTGCTGGAAGGTGTCCAGAGAAGGGCCAGGAGGATGATCAGAGGGCTGGAGCACCTCTCCTGTGAGGACAGACTGAAGGAGTTGGGGCTGTTCAGTCTGGAGAAGAGAAGGCTCCGAGGTGACCTCATTGTGGCCTTCCAGTATCTGAAGGGGGCTACAAGAAGGCTGGGGAGGGACTGCTCAGGATCTCAGGGAGTGATAGGACTAGGGGGAATGGAATGAAGCTGGAGGTGGGGAGATTCAGGCTGGAGGTGAGGAGGAAGTTCTTCCCCATGAGAGTGGTGAAGCCCTGGAATGGGTTGTCCAGGGAGGTGTTTGGGGCGCCATCCCTGGAGGTGTTTAAGCCCAGGCTGGATGAGGCTCTGGGCAGCCTGATCTAGTGTGGGGTGTCCCTGCCCATGGCAGGGGGGTTGGAGCTAGATGATCCTTGTGGTCCCTTCCAACCCTGACTGATACTATACTATGATACTATAATGACATAGAGATTTCTTTACCCTTGACAGAATCCTCTATGCCCGAATTATTCTTGGATTGTGTGCCTATTAAAAGCACTCCAGTCAAATCCCAGATACTCATAGACAATTGCTGTGAAAGAGAAAAACCTGCACAAAACCCCTAATGTGGAAAAGGAGGAGGTAGTAAAGAATACTTCAGAGGAGAACATGTCTTACATGTCAAAAGTTCGTTCCCAGTGAAAGCTGAGCGGTGAAGTGGTGAAAGTGATTAGAGTTACATCTACTATTGTGAAATTCTCTGCCGCTGGTTGGAATATACAGCATCAGATCTGCCACCAAAATACTGCTCAGGCTGCAGATTTAAAGTGTAAATAACTAGGCTTCAGAAAGCTGGAGAGAAACGTTCTGAGAAGAGGCATGAAATGCTACGGCAAGAGCAGAACCAACGTGTGTAAAATTTGCACTAAGGGAAGCCAAAAGGAAAGGCTTCGTGCTTAAAAGGACAAATAGAACTTCTGAGACAAACAGAACTTCTGAGCACAGCAGAGGACACAAGAACTGTATCTAAAAATAGATTGTGATAAAGTAAAAATAGCCGTGGGATACTGATCAAAAATGAGAGGAATTGGGGTGGGTTTTGTGCATTTTTATTATTTTTCAGAAACTTCCTGTCCTGTTCCTAACAGTCTGACTCAAACACTCTCCAGTGGGGCTGGGTAGGCTGTTAGCCTTTGGAAGAGAATAGAACAGAATAGGATAGCATAGCATAGCATAGCATAGCATAGCATAGCATAGCATAGCATAGCATAGCATAGCATAGCATAGCATAGCATAGAATAGACCAGGCTGTCTACAACCCCGCTTCAGGTAGCTGTAGACAGCAATAAGGTCACCCCTGAGTCTCCTCTTCTCCAGGCTAAGCAACCCCAGCTCCCTCAGTCTCTCCTCACAGGGCTGTGTTCCAAACCCCTCACCAACTTTGTTGCCCTTCTCTGGACTCGTTCCAGCAAGTCAACCTCCTTCCTAAACTGAGGGGCCCAGAACTGGACACAGGACTCGAGGTGCGGCCTAACCAGTGCAGTGTACAGGGGCAGAATGACCTCCCTGCTCCTGCTGGCCACACTGTTCCTTCTTCGAAGCAAGAAAGATTGAGATCTCTCTCAGGATCTCGTGTCCTGAATATGCCTGGAAATGCTCAAAGAACAACTCAGTATTAGTAGGTAGGGAAAAAATATCAAACTCTGACAATCAAATCAATGGGCAGGGACTGGCTGGAAAGCAGCCCTGAGGAGAGAGACTTGGGGGTGCTGGTGGAGGAGAAGCTCAACAGGAGCTCTCAGTGTGCACTTGCAGCCCGGAAAGCCAAGCAGAGCCTGGGCTGCAGCAAGAGAAGTGTGGCCAGCAGGGCAAGGGAGGGGATTCTCCCCCTCTGCTCAGCTCTGCTGAGACCCCACCTGCAGTACTGCCTCCAGTTCTGGAGCCCCTATTACAAGAGGGATCTGGAGGTGCTGGAAGGTGTCCAGAGAAGGGCCACAAGGATGAGCAGAGGGCTGGAGCACCTCTCCTGTGAGGACAGACTGAAGGAGTTGGGGCTGTTCAGTCTGGAGAAGAGAAGGCTCCCAGGTGACCTCATTGTGGCCTTCCAGGATCTGAAGGGGGCTACAAGAAGGCTGGGGAGGGACTGCTCAGGATCTCAGGTAGTGATAGGACTAGGGGGAATGGAATGAAGCTGGAGGTGGGGAGATTCAGGCTGGAGGTGAGGAGGAAGTTCTTCCCCATGAGAGTGTTGAATGGGTTGTCCAGAGGGGTGGTTGGGGTGCCGTCCCTGGAGGTGTTTAAGCCCAGGCTGGATGAGGCTGTGGGCAGCCTGATCTAGTGCGGGGTGTCCCTGCCCATGGCAGGAGGGTTGGAACTAGATGATCCTTGTGGTCCCTTCCAACCCTGACTGATACTATGGTACTGTGATCCTATGAATACATTGAAGCATGATTCACTAAATCAGTAAATTATTTATGGCACCGTGGTGGTGTCATCACGCCGGGATGCTGCATGGCTGATGATAATTAGACCACTAATCTCTTTCAATTCACTACAGGAAAACTGGAATGTTTGAATATGCATAACTATGATTTACATTTTATAACTTGAAAAAGCCAGGACTTTATTAACTACTTAGCTCTATTTCCCCAAGCATTTTTTCAAGGGCAGGTCTGTATTTATTCAGTGCATGTCGCCTCAAGCCTGTATATATTTATGCATACATTAAACTGTGTTACTGTAAGTAATGAAGTCAGATTACTGCACCAGCCTGTGTATTAACCCCAGTGTAGATGTATTCTACTTTTGCCTATAGAGGTAACTCACAGCAAGGGTAATAGTGTTGAGCCCAAAAGTAGGCTAAGACAACTCTGCTAATGTTGCTTCCAAATGGTTGCAAATGGGAATCACTTGGAAAAGGGTCAAAAACTTTAGAACTGAAAATGTATTTTTATAATTCTGAGAGCTGTTGTCTTACTGGCTTCCAAATCACAGTGTCACCAAGGTTGGAAGGGACCTCAAAGATCATTGAGTCCAACCTGTCACCACAGACTTCATGACTAGACCATGGCACCAAGTGCCACATCCAATCCCCTCTTGAACACCTCCAGGGACGGTGACTCCACCACCTCCCTGGGCAGCACATTCCAATGACAAACAACTCGCTCAGTGAAGAACTTTCTCCTCTTGTGGTGCTGGTTGCCTGGGAGAAGAGACCAACTCCCTCCTGGCTACAACCTCCCTTCAGGTAGTTGTAATGTGTCTAAGGACTTTTTTCTCTGAATATAAAAAGCATAGAAAAAAATCTTGCAACTGGAAGAGAATATTCAGCAGCTTGGAAATACTAAAGTGGTGTCTTGAGAAACCTCCAAATAGCAAGTTTCAATATTCCTATAAATAGTTTTTTGCTGAACTGTCTTTTTTCCCAGTTAACAGTCCTGCCTTTAGCTCTTTAAAACGACAAATTTGTGGCATCTATGAAGATGGTAATAGAGGTATAAAGTGAAAAGTTAGAAAATAGCAATCGTTATTTCTAAAGTTGTATTAGAATCTGAGGCCAGTTATTAGTACAAAATGTGTAGCTGACTCATTTATGATCACCCTCTGTAATCTTGGAAGGCAGAAAAAGTTTAATTTCCATATGAAGAGGGCTGCCAAAGCAAGACCACTATGAAATGAGGGCTAGATTTACTGCATATGTATGTGTATGTATATACATGTGTGTGTAGAGGACACAGTCTCAGGCTGCGCCAGGGGAGGTTCAGGTTGGATGTTAGGAAGAAGTTCTCCACAGAGAGAGTGATTGCCCATTGGAATGGGCTGCCTGGGGAGGTGGTGGAGTCACCATCAGTGGAGGTGTTCAGGAGGAGACTTGATGGGGTGCTTGGTGCCATGGGTTAGTTGTTTAGGTGGTGTTGGATTGGTTGATGGGTTGGACACGATGATCTTGAAGGTCTCTTCCAACCTGGTTTATTCTGTGTATTCTATATGTATTCTATGTATGTTTATATGTATGTATATTACATATAGTATAGGGAAAATATAGGTGTTGCTAAATCTGTATGTAAATATAGTAGTAAAATATAGACAAGGTATTAGAGAATAGAATAGAATAGAATAGAATAGAATAGAATAGAATAGAATAGAATAGACCAGGTTGGAAGAGAATAGACCAGGTTGGATATTAGAAGAAAACGGTTTCACTGAAAGGGTTCTCAAACACTGGAATAGTCTCCCTGGGGGGATGGTTGAATCCCCATCCTTGGAAGTGTGCATAAGAGGTAGAGATGTTGTGCTGAGGATCATGGCTCAGCACCAGACATGGTGGAATTAGATAATGGTTGGACTTGATGATTTTGAAGGTCTCTTCCAACCAAAATGATTCTTTGAGTCTATGATAATACACATCTCTTGCTACATTTACAGTCCCTGCACCCCCACTGGCCTAATGTAACAATGTGAGCCCTGATTTTCACAGGCAGTAGTGCTCTGGTTTTGTGCACAGTGATTTTTTGGAGCACAAGGTGATAATCAACCCTGCATGGAATAACTGGGGGGAGTTGTGCCAGTCTACCACCAGTTCACCAGCTGCAGGTTGAACTTCTGTCCTCTGCTGAAATGGAATTCCCTTTCATCACAATATGAACTTAGTTCTACCAGGGAGTGCTAGGATTTGCAGTGAATTCCTGCTCTGTTTCTCCAATCTTTGAACAAGTTTGAGCATTATTTGACCATACAAAGAGATGAATGATGTTTTTGATGCTGAGTTTGAAGAAAGTCAATGTGTTCTGGCAGGGAAGACTTCCAGCTTTGACAATGCTCTCGGCAAAACAGAAGCTTGATTCGTGTCCATACAGAAAAAGCTCTATTTACAATTATATGTATCCCTTGTAATCTCCTGTAAAGAGAAGATGGTTTATGGAAAATTTCATCTCATATTCAATGAGACTGTGGGGATAACTGGACCCATCTGTGGTCAGAAGTCTGAGAAGAAACAAATGTCAAAATTCTTCCTCTTTAGCCCAGGAGAGAGAAGAAAAGGAGATTAGGGGAGAAATGATGCTAAAGCTTAGAAACCTTACCAACCTGACCAAATTTTGCATAATGTTAATTGCACTTAACTCAGTTTCTAAAGGACATTTCTTCAGAGGGTAAAATTTACTCCAGTGCTGTGCTCTTGCAATCCTACTGAGCAAATTAAATTCCCAGTGAACTTAAAGCACACAGTTATTGGAAGAGTACAGGGAGACTTGGCATCTCTGCTGATTATATGCACACTTGCTTAAGAAACATGGGGGAAAATCATCTTGGGACTGTTTTGCAGACCTACCCAGTCATCCAGAGCTCTTGCTCTCCTCACACCAGGCTGCTCTCCGGAACAATGCTGCAGGCAGATCAGTGATGAGAAGGGCAGATGGGGAGTAAATGCTGAATCTAACGGCAGAGATGGCAAAGGCTGACGGGACAAAGTAGGGTTACTGTGATGGCTGCTGCTTAGAACTTGAAATAACCTTCTAAAACAACTAAGTCTGAAGGATAGGTAGGCAAAGGCTCAGACGACATTTCTGCCTGTAATACTATTCAGGTATCGCGTCCCACCGCGCACAGGGGTTTAACCTGATCAGCAACGTTCTGTGAAAGGCGGCTCTGTCGCTGAGCCACCTCCGTCTCCAGGCGGCTGACAGCCAAGCCCTGCGCTGCTCCCCGCCGCAAGACGCGGCCTCAGCTGACAGCCAGGAGCCAGAGGACAAGGTGTCAGAGCTGCAGCACCAGCGCTGCCGCATTGTGATGTTAGAGGGCACTGCCTTAACGCGGCGGGACCCGAGGGAAGTTAAAAGTCTTCACCACTGTCAGGCGTTAGAAAGTTCTTGTCACATTTCGGGAGCTCGGTCCAGTTCCGTTTCGGAAAACAAAACCTCCTCGTTCACGGTCCCATACAGCGGAAACGGGACGTGAGCGCGGTGTTTTTATTGGCGTAAAGGGAATCCTGCCACGTTCCGCAACGTTGCTGTCAGCGGTTTCCGACCATGGAAATTACCTATCGAACCGGACACGGCGGCTGCCCTCTCGCCATACCGGTAGGGACGACGTAGCAGACTCTGGCGCCACCGAGCGCAGCGGCCAGAGCCCCCTAAGAGGTGTCCCCCGAGCAGGGGGCTGGGCCCGCAGGACCAGCGCAGAGGCGCTCTCGGTACTAGCGGCTTCCGACAGCCGCTGAGGGAACTCGCGCAGCCACCAGGACGCACAAACCACCTGCCCACACCCCCGCCGCCCGGCAGGTACCTTTGACCCCGCCACCCCTCGACTAGGAAGCAGCGTTAATTGGCAGTCGCGGAAAGCCAATAGGCGGCGGGGCGGGAGCCTGAGCTTCGCTCTCGCCCAATGAGAAGGCGGTTGAGACGTCCGCCAATCGTAGGGGCGGGGGAGGCGGGCGGAGGCAGCAGGAGGCAGGCGGGCGGTGGGGGGGTGCCAGTCGGTGCGGTAGAGCGTGGAGCGCCGGGGGTTTTCTTGTGTTTCTTCGTTCCCTCACTGACTTGTCAGCCCTCTTCCTCCCTCCTTCGCCGCTGGCAGGTGCAGGAGACCGGCAGTTCCCGGCACTTCAGGTGAGGGCTGCGCCGTCGTCTTGGGCCCTACCCTCACGGGGAGGCTTGAGGCGGAGGCCAGGGTTCAGATCCCCGTCGGAGTCTTTTGGAAGGGGGAGCGCGGCACGGTGAGCGGCGCGGTCCCACCGGCGGGCGCAGCAGCGGCGTTTCGTTGAGCCGTTGCGCCGGGGCTGCCGGCGGACGGCGCTAACCGTTTCTCCTGGTGGGGTCAGGCCGCTCGGGGAGGGGCAGACCGAGTAGCGCGTCGTGAAGGCCCCGCTGGGTGCCGGTGGGGGCTCGGTGCCCCTGTAGTGAGGCAGGGGCCGGAGTGATAGTGCTGAGGCGGCGCGGAGGGGCAGCGGGCGCGGGGAACCTGAGGAAGCGAGGGGTGGGCGATGAACCCCGTGGGTGGTGGTAGGGCTTCCTCCCGGAGGGCGCGGGGAAGGTGAAGGTCTCCTTGCGCGGCGCCCGGCGGAGAAGGGCTGGGCTGGGGCTGGCGAGGGATGACGACACTGACTGTGGTTCCTGTAGGAGGGAATAGCTCCCTGCTCAGGAAAGTTTAGTGACCCACTCGGTGGTGGTGATGGTAGTGACGGCTTTTGTGTTTGGGAGGGGAGAGGTGGAAAAGAGGAGGGAAATCTAAACATTGAGCGATTTGGTTTTCGCCTCCGTGCTTTGAAATCCTGGTGCTGTGATTTGGTGGGGGGAGAGTGAGATTTTAAAAGCATTACAGCCTCATGAGTTCTGGTAATTGCCCATATGAGTCTGGTTTCTGAGTCTTGCCATTGCCGCCTTCTCTCTTTCCCTTTTTTGGCTTGCGGAAAGAATCTCCTCCCAAACTGAAACGTTTGTGTCAGACAGAAATCGCTTTATATGCATCGAAGCTATCTGGTTAGAGGAAGAGCGGGTATCGACAGTGTCTGCAGCTTGCTATGTCCATCTTTACCAGCTGTTTGGCTGGTTCTTACTGGAATGACTTTGCAGCTGACAGACTCAGTCATCTGAGCCTTCATCCTTTTGCCCTGGCAGTGAGGGATTCAGAAAGGAAGGTGTGAGTGACACATACTCTCCTTTCTAAACAGAATATTTGAAAATGGACTATTTAATCCCAGATGTAATCTTGACATTTTGAATGTTCAGTTTCCCTGATAGCCAGTCTTATTTAAAACTGTAGATTAGTTAGGATAATTTTAAACAAGTACACCACTGCTCACATTTCTGGTACTTCTTTCGGTAACTTTGTGACCCACATTGGGGTAGAAAATGAGCTTTCAGAAGTGCTGGGCAATTTTGTTTTCTTCTGTAGCACTTTACAACCTGATATCAGACTGCATGAAAGGTCACCATAAGACTCTTCTCTCTTGCTATAAGGTTGGTTTGTTGTTTTGGGGGTTTTTCTTGTCCCGCTAACGCAGTCTTTTGAGAACCTCCCAAATTAAAACAAAACCTTCCCACTGCTTTGAAAAGGTAAAAACATTAACAGTGAGTTGATTTTATTATAGCAATTTTGAGCAACTGAGCTTTCATTCTAATGAAATTCTAATGATCTAAAAAGCTCATTCTCGTATAGCTGTGATGAAACCAACAGAAAAACATTGCTTCATTTATCTCTTGGGCAAGCTTGCCCAAGGAACCTCTTTAGGGGTGAGAGCTGAGTGAGGCATCTTGCATACTGCTTTTTGGATGGGCAAAACTTCTTAACTGTCTTTTTACCTATTAAGGTAAGGGCTGATATGCTTGGTCTTTCATACTTGTACCTATCTGAGATGATGTTTTGTCAACCTTGAAATTTGCCTTTGAAGGTAGTAGAGTTACATTCTGCCAGATACGACTGAATCATCTTAAACAGTGTGACCTGTGTATTAGCACACTGGTCATAACCTAATTCTACAAGCAGCATCATTTTAGAGATCTCTGATCATAGCAGGAGAAGAATGCAGGTGCCACCTAATCCTCTGTAATGTTAACCTTGATGGCATGGCTGTTTGGTCTTTAAGTGCTCCCAGCTGCCCCTTGGTGCATAGTTTACCATTCTAAAGTTGGTTTCTTTGGCTCAGTTAGTGGTGTGCTGTGCCATGCTAGAATAAACATTAAAAACTGCCCCCTGGGGCTTTAAATCTCATGCAACACATAGGGCAACAATATCAGTGTTAAAAGGAAGATGCATAGCACAGTTGTAGTGAGCCTTGAATAGTTTATTAGTGGTTGATAGGCAAAACTGGTTTGGAATGATCATTGTAGAAATTATTTTTAACTGAATGTGGGTTGTTTTGTTGTTTGTTCTCCCCACCCCATCCCCCATTTTGTGAAGTTTGCTGTCACTTCTGTGTTTCCCTGCTTGTGGTTAAAATGAGTCTAAAAGTTACTGTGATTTGAATTGGTAGCCTGTAAGTGCAGGGTAAGAGACTTGGTGCTCGCCACAGGATAAAATGCTTAGTGGCGCTGCTTGTAAAGAATTCCCTGTGCTTACATGAATCTGTGTGAGGAACACAAGTTACCCAAATTGTATCTTTCTGCTTCTGAGACGGTGCACAGGTTCCTCAAGGTGGGAAGATCAGGTCCTGGAAAAAGTTGAATCATCTCAGGAGAAGAGTAGATGCAGATTGAAGAGGTTGGGGTTTTTTGTGAGATTTGTTTAAACATTCATGTCAACTAGTACACTGGAGTAGTGCTTTGTTGGTTCTTGGGATCCCTGGTTGCTAAAAGACATTCTAAGATTTAAGGACTTACTTCTGAAGAACTGGAATTGAGTCTCTAATGCTTGAATTTAAGACTAATCTGAGAGATGAACAGCTTTCTTGTAACATAGGATTTTGTTGAAATTCTATCTTAATCCATAAAACCAAGAAGTAGCAATGTTCCTTTCAACTAAAGCTAGCTACTGATCTTTGGCTTGACTTAATGTAGCAATTAGTTGTTCTCAGGATGTGAAAAGGAAGAAAGCAGGAAATAACAGTGATGTAACTGTACTGAGAGAAACCAAGCTAAGCATTCAGAGTCTGTGTTTGAATAGAACAGTGTACTTAATATGAATGTTACCTGGCTAGTTGGCCTGCTGGGGTTGGGAAGAATAACCTGAAGTCAGTAGTAAAAAGATAGTTATCCTGGGGTTGGTTCCTAGTCTGCAGTCATAGCTGAATGTGTCATGAGACTGGAAGGTCATTCCTTTGTGTGCTGTCCTGCAGTGTAACTTGCTTGGAGGATGGGAACAGTAGTTTTGAAAAAAAAAATGTCTTTCTACTGTGATGTGTACTCCTTGGAGCAAGTGATCCTTTTTGAGCCACTGTGAACTGCTGTGATTGATTGAGTCCTGTGAATCTTGGTGGACAGGATGTGTCAATATTTGAGAAGGTATCCAGCCCTAATTAGTAAATAGGGCTAGAGCTAGCATGAGTATTGTAACACTGCACAGTAATGAGCTCTGAAGCAAAAATAAAATGTCTCTGAGGCTTTAAGTGATCTGGTTTGGTTCAACTGTTTAGAGTATGCCAGTATTTAAAAACTGTTCTGGTTTACACAACATGTTGTAAATATTTTCAGTGTTGGAAATCTGTTTGGTCTGGGGCCAGTACAAGTTACTAACCCTTTTTGTTCATGTAGGACTCTGCTCTAAGAATTCGTTCCAAGGCATCTACAGACCAAAAATTTGAATCAAACTTCTTTACCTTTTATAACGTACTTTGGACCAGTGAATAACAAACCAAACTGCAGTGTGACAGCAAAAACGGGGAAGATAAGAACAGCCTGTTAAATCCTATTGTTAAATGCTTGTTTCCAACAGTTTTGCTGAAACCAGGAGGGCTGGGTTTAGGCAATCTTTTGACATAAATTTATAGAAGTGACATAGTAGATGCTCTGAGAACAGGTGCCACGCAGGCTTTAAGGGGTGCCGTGAACTCAGAAGGAGGGCCGAGCCCAGAGAGTGGTGGTGAATGGTGCCACAGCCAGCTGGCAGCCAGGCACCAGTGGTGTGCCCCAAGGATCAGTGCTGGGCCCCATGCTCTTTAACATCTCTATTGATGATCTGGATGAGGACATTGAGTCCATCATCAGTAAATTTTCTGAAGACACCAAGCTGGGGGCAGGAGTTGATCTGCTGGACGGTAGAGAGGCTTTGCAGAGGGACCTTGACAGGCTGGACAGATGGGCAGAGTCCAAGGGCAGGAGATTGAACACATCTAAGTGCCAGGTTCTGCACATTGGCCACAGCAACCCCATGCAGTGCTACAGGCTGGGGTCAGAGTGGCTGGAGAGCAGCCAGGCAGAGAGGGACCTGGGGGTGCTGGTTGATGGTAGGCTGAACATGAGCCTGCAGTGTGCCCAGGGAGCCAAGAGGGCCAATGGCAGCCTGGGCTGCATCAGGAACAGTGTGGCCAGCAGGAGCAGGGAGGTCATTCTGCCCCTGTACACTGCACTGGTTAGGCTGCACCTCGAGTCCTGTGTCCAGTTCTGGGCCCCTCAGTTTAGGAAGGAGGTTGACTTGCTGGAAGGTGTCCAGAGAAGGGCAACAAAGTTGGTGAGGGGTTTGGAACACAGCCCTGTGAGGAGAGGCTGAGGGAGCTGGGGTTGCTTAGCCTAGAGAGGAGGAGACTCAGGGGTGACCTTATTGCTCTTTACAACTACCTGAAGGGAGGTTGTAGACAGGCAGAGGTTGGTCTCTTCTCCCAGGCAGCCAGCACCAGAACAAGAGGACACAGTCTCAGGCTGTGCCAGGGGATGTTTAGGCTGGAGGTTAGGAAGAAGTTCTACACAGAGAGAGTGATTGCCCATTGGAATGGGCTGCCCGGGGAGATGGTGGAGTCACCGTCATTGGCGTCTTGATAGGGTGCTTGGTGCCATGGGTTAGTTGTTTAGGTGGTGTTGGATTGGTTGATGGGTTGGACACGATGATCTTGAAGGTCTCTTCCAACCTGGTCTGGTCTATTCTATTCTATGTGTTCTAGAAGTCCTTTCCTGCTTGTTGAGGCTAATGTGTCACAGAATCATGAGGTACTTGCTTTTGATTACAGAGTGGGTTGTTGACGGATCCTACACCGGGTGACTGTTTTGTTCTTGTGATCCTCATCGCGAAGTGCTTTTTGCAGAGGTGCGATGTTCTTTGTCTCGTTACTGCTGTCTCTGTGTGTGAGTAGCACAAACAGGACTCAGGAATCTGATTTTTATGTATGATAAGAAGTTAATCTCCCCCGCATATCAGGTTGACACGTTTCCAGCTGTAACAGCAAAAGGTGTGTATTGACTAAGCTCTGAAAGGACTAGCAGAGTTCTGCCTGGCATCTGGAACCCTGCTTTCTGAGTAGAGCCGAGGGTTATGGGTTCCAAACCCAACTTGCACAGAACTTCTTACTTAACATACCAATGGTAGGTGAATGTTGAAACCAGAATTTTAATGTTGTCAACAGCAGAGGTACAACCAACCATACTTCACTGCTCTTTTGAGCTTGTGTGCTTTCTAAATTCTGAGGTAATAGGCCAAATGAAAGGTGCAGGGTGAATATGCTTGATGTGCCTTTCTTGAAATGGGTAATGTGAAGTACAGATATTAATAAATTATCTGCCATGAGTCATAGGACAAATAGGACATCTTTTTAGTTTGCCCTATGCCCATGATCCTCTCCCTTAATAGAGATTTTCTCAGCACGATAACAGGTAACTGGATCATTTCTGAGTGGAGCAATACTGCCTTCTTGTCAGGAGAAATGGTAAGTCTAGATATGTTAAAGCAACTCCTTATATTTAATGGAACCACATTATACAATGTAAACCTGTGGGCAGGCTTACTTCCACAGTTCTTGAATAACATTTTTAGAAGCATTTTTTCCAAAGCCTTCAGGTTCTTGCTGTCCTGTAATAGAGATAAAAGCTCCAAAACCTTTTTCTTCACCATTTACCTAAAATAATCTAACCAATCAAATTGTGTCTAACTTGAAGGAACCATTTTACAGTTTGGTTTAAGCTCTAGGGTGAATGTAACTGAAGGAAATAGTTCCCTAGTTCTTGCTGGGTTAAGGTGATAGTTCTGTTCCAAAATGTGAGCATTCTGTTTTACATGTGAGGACTGAAACTGGGTAACCTATTTCCTTTAAACAACTTTGCTTTCATTTTTGTGTGTTAGGAGAGAGCTTCAAGTAAAGAGCACTGGCAGTGTTGTCATTCAAACAGAGTGAGATGTAAATAGAGTGTTTAGCTATTCTGTTTTTGAGCAGTTACATTTCTTAAACTCTTCTGCCCACAACCCAGAATATTTCCTTCTCACTGATTATTTGTAATGGTCCACTGTTATGGTGGGCTACTAGTGTTTTCTTTGGGTTACACCAATTTGAGTGTCTTTCACTGCTGGTCTCCTTTCTACTTGCAGTTACTTTGCCACAAGGAACTTAGGCCTGAGAGTCATTGTGGCTTTAAGCTGAACTTCTTTGTCTTTTTCGAAAGCTGGTTCATTTGAAAGTAGGAGCAACCATATAAAATATGATCAACCAGTAACCTGTGATTCACAGTGACACTTTACACAGCTGAATTTCCTTCTGTCGTAATTGAACAGAATCCTAAATGGAAAGAGAAGTGAAACAAGTTTTATAATATTACTGTATCATTGATGGCCTGTAGTGGGTATACCCTGTCTGAATGCCAGGTGCTCACCAAAGCTGCTCTGTTGCTCCCTTCCTTGACTGGACAGGGGAGAGAAATTAGAGCAAAAGGGTTGTGTGTCAAGACAGAGGCAGGAAGATCACTCACTAATTATTGTCACCAGCAAAACAGACTTAGCTCAGGAAAATTAATTTATTACCAATCAAATCAGAGTAGGGTAATGAGCAATAAATCCAAATCTTAAAACATGTCCTGCTGAGCCCTCCTCTGTTCACAGAGAATGATTTTTCTCTCTTCTCCCCCTGAGCAGCACAGAGGGATGTGCAATGGGAGTTGTGCAATGGGAGTTAGTCAGTTGTCTCTATTCCTTCCTCCTGCTCTAGCATAGGGTCCCTCCCAAGGGAGACTGCCCTCCACAAACTTCAACATAATCCTTTCCTGGACTGCAGTTCTTCTTGAACTGCTCCAGCATAGAGCCTTTGCACAGGGTGCACTCCATAAACAGACTGCTCCAGGGTGGATCTCCCATGGGAGTCATGAGGGACCAGTACACTTATTTACAAATTTGGAGTTAACTGCCTAATCTTCTGTTTCTTCCTTGGCTCATTTTCTTGCCATTTTGGATATGTCCTCAGGGGCACGTTTTTGCAATGGATTTAATGAGTGGGCACTTCTAAATCTGTGGGTGATGCATTTGACTTTCTGTAAACCTCTAAAGAGATGATCTGTAGTATAAACACATTTTAGTTCCTGCTGCTCTTAAAATGTTAAAGCATTTTGATTGTCCAATTGCTGATAGTTCACAGTACAAATACAAAAGAATGATTTTAATCCAGGAAGGAACCATTTGCAATAATCTGAAAAATGCAACTCATAGGATTTCTGTGAATGAATCTGCTGGAATGATAAAGTGTCATGGTTTAACTTTAGCTGGCAACTAAGCCCCAGGCAGCTGCTTGTTTGTGTCCCCCTGCCCTGGTGGGATGAGGGAGAGAATAGAAAGGATGAACGTGAGAAAACTCTTGGTTGAGATAAAGGCTGTTTACTTGTGTGTGCAGCTTTTGCTGTTATATTAAAGCAAAATGGAATTAATTTGCTGCTACCCATCAACAGGAAGGTGTTCAGCTGTCCCTAAGAAAGCAGGGTTCTTAATGGTTACTTGGAAAGACAAAACACCATCACTCCAAGTGTCCTCTTGCTTTCTCCTCCCCAGCTTTATATGCTGGACTTCACTTTGTATGGTATGAAATACTCTTTGCTCACTTGGGATCAGCTGTCCCAGCTGTGCCCCCTCTGAACAACTTCAGCTCTCCCAGCCTGCTTATTGGTGGGGTGGGGTGAGAAGCAGAAGAGGCTTTGCCTCTGTGCAAGCACTGCTCAGCAGTAACTAAAAGTGTTATCCAGACTTTTCCAGTACAAAGCAAAAATACAACGTCATACTGCTATTGTGAAGAAATTTAACTCTGTCATGGATTGAGTTGAACCTGCTGCTGTTATTCATACCATGCAGCAGTCATGCCAGCTTCAAAAAGTGAAAGGGCTAACTGAAGCAAGGTGAGAGGCCTTGAGCACAGCCCTCTGAGGAGAGGCTGAGGGAGCTGGGATTGTTTAGCCTGGAGAAGAGGAGGCTCAGGAGAGACCTCATTGCTGTCTACAACTACCTGAAGGGGCATTGTAGCCAGGAGGGTCTTTTCTCTCAGGCACACAGCACCAGAACAAGAGGACACAGTCTCAAGCTGCACCAGGGGAAGTTTAAGCTGGAGGTGAGGAGAAAGTTCTTCACTGAGAGAGTTGTTCACCATTGGAATGTGCTGCCCAGGGAGTCACCGTCTCTGGAAGGGTTCAAGAGGGGATTAGACATGGCACTTGCCATGGTCTAGTCATGAGGTCTGTGGTGACAGGTTGGACTTGATGATCTTTGAGGTCTCTTCCAACCTTGGTGATACTGTGATTATGGGGCTTGAAGTTCAGATAGCAACATGGGAGGCTTCCTGTTCCAGTTGCTGGTTCTGGGGTGAGGGCTGTTTTCCTGCAGGCATGGCAGCAGAACAGTTGGGAGTTGGGTAGCTGCTGGGTTTGGCTTTCTGTTTTATGCTGTTTGTTTGTGGGGTTTTGTTTGTTTTGGTTTGTTTTTTTTTCTGTATTTCACTGTGCTGCTTCTGCAAATAGGCTAAGCTAAGGTAATCATACATTTTAATATTAGATTACTAGCTAAGGTAATTATTCATTGTGATTATGGTACCTCATGTTATATGAATCTCTAATCTCTTTATCTCAACCCTGAGTTTTGTGTTACTTTCCCCCCCTCACTTTTGTGTTGGGAAAGCAGGGAGTTTGGCCCTTGTGCTAAACCATTACAAACTCTGAAGTCAAACTCGGCATGCACAGCAAGAAAGAAAAGTTTCCTTTTTAGAAAGACTGGATGTGGAGTCCACTACAACCACGTTAGTGTCCCATGTGGTTCATGAGTCCTGCTGTCTGAAACAGGGTGCTCTGTCTGATGTGTAGTCAGATAAAATATCCTTCTGGCTGCCTGTCTCAGAACACTATGTTTATATTCTACAGTTCACTGAACACATTCAGCTTAGTATTCCCTTCTGTTTCGGAATCTTCAAAATAAAAGCTTAAAGTATCTGAACATCTTTATGAGATAAGAAAATTAAACTTTCTGTCTTGGTATAGGCAATGTGAATTCTAGCTTAGTATCTTCAGCTTGTGCTCGTTTTGACAACCATCCAAAGAGCACTGGATGATCTGTTACTGTTTCCTCAGGCCCTTAAAAAAAACCCAATCCAACCCAACAACCTGGCTGTGCAGTAGTGCAGTCATGATTCCTGATATCTGTTGAGGTCAGCAATAATAGTGGTAAATAGCTAAGCAGTAGCTTGGTGGACGCATCCAGCTTTAATATTTCTTGACTCCCTGTTTTGAAATCTTAAAATAAATGTAATATCAGATTGAACTTGTATCATTCTGTGTCTTAATCCAAGTACTTTCTGACAAGTCAAATGCTGTGTTAAAACTTAATGCCCTCAGCGTAGTCATTATCCCTTGGGATGTTGACCTCATGAAAAGAGGCTGCTGTTAAGATGTTGGTTGTACTGATTGTTCCTTCTGCCTTGTAATCATTATCAAATTGTTATGCTCATGTGGAATTGCCTATGTGATATCAGTTTTTATTTACTCTCCTGGATCATCCTCATCATTCAGAACTTTTAAAAAGTTTATGATTTGCAGCCTCCTGAATGATAAAATCCTTGAATAAAACCTAATGCGGACTTGCTGGTTTCGACTCCTAAGCCCTTTTGATTTCTAATTTGAGGGCTATTAATCATATCACCCAGATAAATTGTTTGCCAGGATTCATAGATCGTCTGCCTTTGTTACTACATTAAGATGTTGATACCTTATGAATGATAGCATTCTTGCTAAGGTTGTATCACAGTGTCACCAAGATTGGAAGAGACCTCAAAGATCTTCGAGTCCAACCTGTCTCCACAGACCTCCTGACTAGACCATGGCACCAAGTGCCACATCCAATCCCCTCTTGAACACCTCCAGGGATGGTGACTCCACCACCTCCCTGGGCAGCACATCCCAATGACGAAAGACTCGCTCAGTGAAGAACTTTCTCCTCACCTCCAGCCTAAACCTCCCCTGGCACAGCCTGAGACTGTGTCTTCTTGTTCTGGTGCTGGTTGCCTGGGAGAAGAGACCAACCCCTTCCTGGCTACAACCACCTTTCAGGTAGTTGTAGAGAGCAATGAGGTCTCTCCTGAGCCTCCTCTTCTCCAGGCTAAACAACCCCAGCTCCCTCAGCCTCTCCTCACAGGGCTGTGCTCAAGGCCTCTCCCCAGCTTTGTTGCCCTTCCCTGGATGCATTTAAGAGTCTCAATGTCCTTCTTAAACTGAGGGGCCCAGAACTGGACACAGGACTCAAGGTATGTTCTAACCAATGCAGAGTCCAGGGGCACAATGACTTCCCTGCTCCGGCTGGCCACACTATTCTTCATGCAGGCCAGGATGCCATTGGCCTTCTTGGCCACCTGGGCACACTGCTAGCTCATGTTTAAGCAGCTGTCAATCAGCACCCCCCCACCCCCGGTCCCTTTCTGCCTGGCTGCTCTCCAGCCACTCTGACCCCAGCCTGTAGCTCTGCATGGGGTTGCAGTGGCCAAAGTGCAGCACCTGGCACTTGGATTTGTTGAATGCCATCCTGTTGGACTCTGCCCATCTGTCCAGTGGGTCGAGGTCCCTCTGCAGAGCCCTTCTGCCCTTTAACAGAGCAACATCTGCTCCCAACTTGGTGTCATCTGCAAATTTGCTGATGATTGTCTCAATCCCCTCATCCAGACCATCAGTGAAGGTATTAAAGAGGATGTGGCCCAGCACTTATCCCTGGGGGATGCCACTGGTGCCTGGCTGCCAGCTGGCTGTGGCACCATTCACCACCACTCTCTGGGCTCAGCCTCCAGCCAGTTCCTAACCCAGCACAGAGTGCTGCTGTCCAAGCCACGAGCTGACAGCTTAGCCAGCAGTTTGCTGTGGGGGATGGTGTCAAAGGCCTTGCTGAAGTCCAGGTAGACCACATCCACAGCCTGCCCCACATCCACCACGCGGTGACTGTCACACACTAAAGGAGCTTTAGAATACATAGAATAAACCAGGTTGGAAGAGACCTTCAAGATCACCGCGTCCAACCCATCAACCAATCAAACACCACCCAAACAACTAACCCATGGCACCAAGCACCCCATCAAGTCTCCTCCTGAAAACCTCCAGTGATGGTGACTCCACCACCTCCCCAGGCAGCCCATTCCAATGGGCAATCACTCTCTCTGTACAGAACTTTTTCCTAACATCTAGCCTGAACCTCCCCTGGCGCAGCCTGAGACTGTGTCCTCTTGTTCTGGTCCTGGCTGCCTGGGAGAAGAGACCAACATCCGTCTGTCTACAACCTCCCTTCAGGTAGTTGTAGAGAGCAATAAGGTCACCCCTGAGTCTCCTCCAGGCTAAGCAACCCCAGCTCCCTCAGCCTCTCCTCACAGGGCTGTGCTCCAAACCCCTCACCAACTTTGTTGCACTTCTCTGGACTCGTTCCAGCAAGTCAGCCTCCTTCCTAAACTGAGGGGCCCAGAACTGGACACAGGACTCAAGGTGTGGCCTAACCAGTGCAGTGTACAGGGGCAGAATGACCTCCCTGCTCCTGCTGGCCACACTGTTCCTGATGCAGCCCAGGATGCCATTGGCCCTCTTGGCTGCCTGGGCACACTGCAGGCTCATGTTCAGTCTACCGTCAACCAGCACCCCCAGATCCCTCTCAGCCTGACTGCTCTCCAGCCACTCTGACCCCAGCTTGTAACTCTGCCTGGGGTTGCTGTGGCCAATGTGCAGAACCCGGCACTTTAAGTATGTTGGTCTCCTACTGCTGCACCTATGGTGGTGTTTCTGATGACTTTCATCATGGTAGGTTTTGTTACATTTGATACCATGAACTTCCTATCTTTTTGGCTTCATGTGTAGCTAGTTCTGTAGCTACTATGTGTCAAAGTAATATTAATTTATCACATAGCCAAATCCGACTCTTCAGGTCAGATTCAACTGGTCTGATGCTAGTCTGAGTCAACTCAGGTATGTGGGTAGTCGCTTCTTTTAGTCGTGTCATCCTTTGCCTTTTTGAGGTGCAGTATCCATGGAGTTTCTCGTGTTGAATGCAATGTGCCTTTTGAGTCATTGATAATATGTTAAATTTCATGCCAATCTTAACATTGAGAAAGTGAAAACCAGAACATATGTCTGTGGGACCATAGGGCCCCCTGGTAATGTGGTGTTCTTCACACAGCAGCTTGCTGTCAGATGAGCTGACTGCTTGGTGTTACTGTGCTTTATTGGTCTCTGGTAGATAGCTGTTAGTGACTATGTGAGGCATGAGCTCTGGGAGTATATTCCAGAGTGTCTGTGGAGCGGTAGTGTGTATTAAAGTCATTAGTAATTCAGAAGAGTAATATTACTGCAGGACTTTCACCGCTTCTTTCTTTACAACTTAATCTTCTCTGCCTACTTTATAACCACTTACAAACTGTTCAGAAATGTCTAGGTTAAATCCACCCGTGTTCCCAAATGCCGTAATTTAATCTTACTCATGTGCCAACCTCCTACACAAAAGCAATGAAACTATCTTGAGAGCCTAAAAGATAGGGAAAAAGACTTGCTGAAGAGTATCTTTTACATTGTATGGGCACTTGTTTATTCCTTTTGTTAGCATCTCATCTAATTTAGTGAATTACTAGATGTTATGCTTGTTGCCACTTCAGCTCACAGCAACAAGGCAAGTAAATTCTGAACTAGTGACTGTCTTTGTTGCTACTAAAATGGGAAATCAGGTTCTTTCCCTAGTTCCCAGCTATTTATTCATGCTTTGCACTCAGCACTGGCTCTATTTATGTGGCTGTGCTGTGACTGGAATTGTTTTTCTGGTCCAGTAAGAAATGTTTTAATTTTGACAGAGTAATTTTCGGCTGGGTAAAGTTTAGCACCTGGCTTCCTGATTAGGTTCTACACACAGATGTGCCAGGAGGAGTGACTTGGGCCACAGGAGAAGACCAGATGAATCTTTTATAAGGAATTGGTTGGATGGCCGCACTGAGAGTAACAGTCAACAGGTCAATGTCTGCATGGGGACCACTGAGTGGTGCCCCTCAGGGGCTGGTGCTGGGACCACTGCTGTTTAAAATCTTTGTCTGTGATATGAACAGTGGGGTGGAGGCAGCCTCATCAAGTTTGTGAAAGATATCAAGCTGTGTGGTCTGGTTGACATGCTGGACGGAAGGGAGGCCATCCAGAGGGGCTTGGACAGGTGTGAGCCGTGGGCCCAAGCCAACCTCATGAGGCTCAACAAGGCCAAGTGCAAGATCTTACAGCTGGGTCAGGGCAATTCCAAGCACAAACATGAACAGGGCAAGGAGTGGCTAGAGAGCAGTCTCAAGGAGAAAGATGATAAACATTAAGCTTTGTTTGAAACTGGCATTTTGGGTTGGTATTATGGCTACAGTCTTTAAGATAATGTGGCAAATGTCAACTAGGTAATAAAACTGTTTCTCTTTCTCTGGAATATACTGAATGTTCAAATTCTTTGTAGCAGTTATGAGGAGAATAGGTAATTTCAGTTTCATGAATGACAAGGTACAGATTAAATGTGCATTATCTGAGAACTCAACTCAAGGTTATTGAATAATACATTGTATAACCTCTCTTTTTTACTAATGCTGGTTTCTTTAGATCTGGTGAAATTAAGTGCCATACCTGGTTTTGTTTAGTAGCTCTGATGCATCAAATAAACAGATGTTTTGCTGCAGTGAGCAAGCTATTTGTGCATAAGCTACAAGTTCTTTCGGTATAAACTGAATCTCAAGCTTAACAGAAATATTCATATTCTTACTACTTCTGTGAGGACAAAAGGCAAGAAGCTCTGTTACAGGAATATGCACGTGGGGATCTTTCATTAGTTGTACCAGAGCCTACTAATACTCACTTGCAATAAAAACCTTACAGCTAGACTCGCCATCTCTCTCATGCTTTTAGTGTTCTTTTCAGAGTTATGCATATATCTGAAACACCTCTGTGTGTTCTGGAACCTTGGTAAATAAAAATAGGCATACCTCCAAGTAAATTAAAAAAATATATTTGAAATGACTTTGTACCCTTAAGCTTTAGCAGTAAGAACAGTTGATCTCTTCTTTAAAACAACAGTGATCTGAGACTTAGCTTGATTGTGTGAAGGTTGCTTGTAATGATGACTCTTCATCTGCTGAGCTGCCTCTATTAAAAACAAATGTTACTGAGATCATAGCTATAGTTACTGGAGGTATTCCTGCTGGGTTAGAGAAATTTCTGGCCTTCGCAAGAAAGCTTACAATGAATGAGAGGTTATGGTGTACTGTTTATTACTAGTGCTGACATTTAGCTGTGTGAGCCTAATAGGGCTTTTGTCATTCTAAACCCTCCTGGATTTAGTATGCTTTGCTATTTGGGCAGATCAGTTTGCCTTTGATATATTTTGGGAACTGAAGGGAGAATGCCTACTCCTCCAGTAAAGCTATTGTATTTTGAAGTGAGGAAAATTGGAAAGTGGTGTGCAGAAACAAGAAATGAAGGTTTAGGAGTTTTGTAGATGCAGGCTTAATTTCTCTATTGCTGTTTATATCAGATGATTACATTAAGGATTTCAGCCTTCAGAACCAGGAGTTGAAAATGTCTATGCATAAGTTGCACAGATGTTCTCAGCTGAAATATTCTTCCTGACTTGACCTCTGGAGTTAGAGTATGATTATGAAAACAATTATGATGTGCTACTTGTATTTTTAAATAGTGTGTTTTGTATATCTGATTTGGTCAGGCTTTCTTCATTGTTCAAGCTCTGCAGCATTTAAAAATACTATATCCCTCTTTCATTCTTCCCATTACAATATAGTAAAGAGTCAAATGGGAAGTTTATTATTCATTTGTGTAAGTATGTGCCCTGGTTTTCTTATTCTTGAGGAATATTTGGTCAGATAGAAATCTTACTTTCAGTGACACCTTTATGGCATTTCTGTGTAATTGAAGCTTTCAACTTGCAGCTGTTTCAGCTGTTGAACTCTTCAATGCTTTTTTTTTTTCTTTACTTTAATCCATTGCTGCTCAACCTCTTAAGTGATGAGCCGTTGCCATGGGTTGATGACACTCAATACCATGCTGCCAACTTGCTGGCTTCAAAATGAAAGCGCTGCCTGGAGCAAAGTATCATGAGGCTTGAAGCTCAGATTGTAACAGGAGAGGCCTCTTGTTCTGGTCGCTGCTTTGGATTTGAAATGTTGTCCTTTTTGACTGGACTGGCTGCTGCATGCTTGGGTGGAAGGAACTGTTTTTGTTGCTGGCATCTGCTACTGATTTTGCTTCTGCTAGGGTAATTGTATAGCATATGATCTAATAAAATCATTTACCTCAAACCAGAGGGGTTTTTTGGTGTTAGTTTCCCCCCTGTCTGGGGCAAAAGGCTTGCTTGTGAGAGCAGGCAGTGTTAAGCCAGGACAGCCTTATGGTGACAGGGCTTTGTAACTGCAGTCTTACGTAGACAAATGACTGATTTCAGTAACCACAAACTATTCCAGAACGCTGTCTGAGATATTAGTGTGACCAGTGACACGGAGCACTGCCCTTACAGTGTCATGGTAGAATTCTGTCTATATGTGTCATTGTCTGCTCCACCCTGCTGTTTTCTATGATTCTGTGAAGCAAGCATGGTGATACTGTCAGCGTGAATTCCCCATGCAGACCTTGGGGGACAAATTCAGCACTTCAAAGGAAATACTTTGTGTAATCTTCTCATACATTCGAACTGGATGCATGCAATAACAGACTTGTGTCAGCTGGAAAAGACCTTTAAGATGGAATATAGAATAAGCCAGGTTGGAAGAGACCCTCAAGATCATCGCGACCGACCCACCTAAACAACTAACCCATGGCACCAAGCACCCCAATGAACACCTCCAATGATGGTGACTCCACCACCTCCCCAGGCAGCCCATTCCAATGGGCAATCACTCTGTATAGAACTTCTTCTTAACCTCCAGCCTAAACCTCCCCTGGCACAGCCTGAGACTGTGTCCTCTTGTTCTGGTCCTGGCTGCCTGGGAGAAGAGACCAACCTCTGCCTGTCTACAATCTGTAGTTGTAGAGAGCAATAAGGTCAGCCCTGAGTCTCCTCTTCTGCAGGCTAAGCAATCCCAGCTCCCTCAGCCTCTCCTCACAGGGCTGTGCTCCAAACCCCTCACCAACTTCATTGCCCTTCTCTGGACTCGTTCCAGCAAGTCAACCTCCTTCCTAAACTGAGGGGCCCAGAACTGGACACAGGACTCGAGGTGTGGCCTAACCAGTGCAGTGTACAGGGGCAGAATGACCTCCCTGCTCCTGCTGGCCACACTGTTCCTGATGCAGGCCAGGATGCCATTGGCCCACACTGCAGATCATCAAGTCCAGCCACAAGCATGAGATCACTGACTGGTTTATTCTGTTCTATTTATTTGGGTCTGCTTTTCTCAGCTGTTACAACTACTAGGTTAATGACAGAGGAAATTTGTATCAAATGAGATCATAAAGCAGAAAAGGTGTCAAATTTGACCTTTTGTAGCACTTGATTCTGTTTTGTTGTTTGGATTTTTGTGGGTTTGGGTTTCTTTAACCATTTTATATGCTGAAGTTACTCAGCAGCCTGTGTGGTGGGGAAAAAGAAAAGCTGTGTGTTGTGTGCTTTACGAAGACTTTGCTTCAGCACTTCTGTCCGCTTTAGTTCTGGACCATACGTGCTTTTAAACACTAGGAGTTTTCATACCTGAATCTTGAAAGCGCTCTTAGTTGAGCTTTTTGTTACTGCTCTTCTTTCTGTCCTCTAGTTGTTGCTGAGATGCAGGTTCAAGGTTACTGTTTAACTGCTCTGTAGTCAGTGATGGCACAGACTTATTACATGACAAAACACAATAGGAATTTCAAGTGCAAGAACTGGAAGCTAATAGGGCCTCTTGCCCTGTGAACTTCAGTCCAATTTAAGTTGTAGAGTAGAAGACTGACCTACTTGTACTTCAGTCAAGCATTAATTAAAAAGGGCATAAAAAAGCTTTGCTTTTCCTGAAAAGCAGGAGAAGGGTATAAAAGACTATTCTTTCTGGGATTAGTTGACCAAATCAAGCATTTGTTTCATGTTAAGTGTCTTGTGTGATTTAAAAGCAAACCAAGAAAACCCACAAATAAAAAAAAAAAAACAAAACAAAGCCCAAACAAAACAAAAAAAAGCCCAAACAAAACCCCCAAACAAAAAAAAACAAACCCAAAATAAATCCCAAACCAAATCAAACCTCCACAAAACAAATAACTCAACAACTAACACACACACACACACTAAATTCTGTCTTACCCTGTCAAATTCTGGGCACAAAGGCGGCCATAAAATGAGATCTGTGATGGTAATACTGAAGAGCAATATTTCCATGTAGCTTAGACCAATGAGTTTAATGCCCATAAGGACCCAGTTTGTTAAATATGTTTTAAAAATTTAAAATATATATATATTTTTAGGGAATATTTAATTCTACTAGGTCAGCACCCATGTTGTGCAGATTACTAAGTGGTAAGGAAAGGTCTTATGCTCTTGTTGCAGTAATTACCATTTCAGGATCAGAAAACTAATCTGGAAACCTGAGGAGTCCTGGCTAAAGTTTACCTTAGGTTCACTGAACTGAAAATCTGTTTAAACAGAATGCAAGAGTTTCTTTTTGCAGTGGATATGTTAATGAAGCTAAGTATTAAGCAGCCTCCTCCCTCACCTTAACACAAGCAAATAGTTTAAATATTCCTGACTCTTCTTTAAAATATGAATTAATCTTACTAAATATGAAAGGTTGAATGGAAGTTCAGCATATATATTTGTAAGGATAACCACTTACATATTCTTATCTGTCCCCTGGCAACCAGTCAGTAGTGGTGTGCCCCAAGGATCAGTGCTGGGCCCCATGCTCTTTAATATCTTTATTGATGATCTGGATGAGGGCATTGAGTCCATCAGCAGTAAATTTGCAGATGACACCAAGTTGGGGGTGGATGTTGATCTGTTGGAGGGTAGGGGGGCTCTGCAGAGGGACCTGGACAGGCTGGACAGATGGGCAGAGTCCAAGGGCAGGAGATTGAACACATCCAAGTGCCGGGTTCTGCACATTGGCCACAACAGCCCCATGGGGTGCTGCAGGCTGGGGTCAGAGTGGCTGGAGAGCGGTCGGGCAGAAAGGGACCTGGGGGTAGTGGCTGAACATGAGTCTGCAGTGTGCCTGGGTGTCCAGGAAGGCCAGTGGCATCCTGGCCTGTAACAGGAACAGTGTGGCCAGAGGAGCATTGGAATGGGCTGCCCGGGGAGGTGGTGGAGTCGCCATCACTGGAGGTGTTCAGGAGGAGACTTGATGGGGTGCTTGGTGACGTGGGTTAGTTTAGGTGGGTTGGATTGGTTGATGGGTTGGACACGATGATCTTGAAGGTCTCTTCCAACCTGGTTTATTCTATTCTAAATACTGAAACATGCTCTTTAGTGCTACTACAGTACAGTGCTGAGTATGAAACACTTGAACAGGTCTTTTATTGTTTCTAAACAAATAATTGGTTATTTAACTTGGTAAAAGGAAAGATAGCCACAGCAAGGTGTGCCTGATGTTGATTTCTTTCTGCATTTTATCAATGGCAGTGCCAGAAGTGATGCTGCTGGTGATGTATAGAGTTTATCTGGCAGTGATCATGGCTGCAAATGTGGCTTTTTAGTTGTAAGACTATCATCATTAGCAATTTTTACATCAATGTTGTTTTCTCCAAATAGTAAGCTATCCTTGAATGTATTTTGAGATTTGAGGAAGGTTGTGTGGTGAATTCACCCAATTTTATCAGTGGGACTAAGATAGGAAGAAGATAATGGGTGCAGAAAGGACAGACAACAATTGAAACTACTTTTGAGAGCTGTTTTCACAGCTCTGAACTGTTCCAGAATTCATGGGGTGATTGTTTAATTTCTGTTTTAGCTGATCCCTCAAATAACAGGTATGCTAGCAAAACATTTCTGATGTTATAGGGTATTTCTGTTAGTCTGTGTGTGTTGAGTAGCTAACCTAAAAAGCTAGAGGTTTTGCCTAGTAGAGAAGATCCATTAAGCCATAAAGAGTTTTATGTGGCAATATAATGCCTCTGTACTGTTTTAAGTAGAATGAGTGCATTGTGGTCTGAGAAACTGTGTTATTTTGCTACGTTTTACAGTCTCTATCAGTTTCAAGTAAAGTCCTTCTCTATCAAGATATATGAAGGCTCATTTTTGTTTGTGCTTTCTCTTACTTTCTTCATAGTAAGAAAACCATCACTTCCCCCCCCTCTTTTTTCTTTTATTTTTAATTATTGATTTTATTTACCACTCCAAAATGGCAGATGAATTTACTAGTACTTGAAGAGTTCATCTGGGTCCTCTCATGCAAGTAGCATCCCCTGCCCTAATCAGCCTTACTAGTTTCTGCCAAGCACAGTCATCTGCATCTCTTTCAGAATAACAGGAGGTAGAGTATGCTGTTGTGTTATTAATGCACCTATCTACAATTCCTAACAGTCTTTGGAAACAAATATTTGTAGAATAGAATAGAATAAACCAGGTTGGGAGAGACCTTCAAGATCATAGTGTCCAACCTATCATCCAACACCACCTAATCAACTAAACCATGGCACCAAGCACCCCATCAAGTCTCCTCCTGAACACCTCCAATGATGGTGACTCCACCACCTCCCTGGGCAGTCCATTCCAATGGGCAATCACTCTCTCTGTGTAAAACTTCTTCCTAACCTCCAGCTTAAACCTCCCCTGGCTCAGCCTGAGACTGTAGAGACAGTCTTGGGGGTAGATCTGGTTCAAACGAGGTCTCGGAACCAGTTCTCTCCTAAAGTACAACAGCTCTGTAAAGCAGCCTTCAGATTCAGCAAGACTAGATTGCTTCAACTTAAGAGTGTAGGTATGCTTTTATTCAATACATGTCAGTATTTAATTAATATTACAGCCCCATATTTCCTGAGATGGAAAAATACAGCTTCTGACACTGGAGCACTGACACAACACAGCTGCTTCCCAAGTGACGCATCCGTGAAATGTGCCTACGTGTTTCACTGAGGTATTTAAAAGTAGTGTTTTCCACCAAAGCTCTTTGTATGATTTAAAACATCTTCCTTTAACGTGAGCTACCTGTGGTATTTCCTGAAAAAATTACAGTAAAACTGAATATTCAACTTCCTGGCTATGCAGAACCATGAGAAACAGGTGTGACTGAAAACCCCGTGTTGGTTTGAGTGCCACAGCGTGGCAGAGAAGACGGGAGAAACTTACCTTAGCTTGAGCTGCAAGGTTTTTATCAGCCCACATGAAATGAAGTGCTGTCTGATGAGAGAATTCTGTTAGTGGAAATGGAGGCCAGGCAAAGTTGCGAAGGGACTGCAGCTGTCTGTGCAGTGGTGGTGTTGAACGCCGTATTTGTAAACACTGCAGGTGAATTAAGGCATGGCTTAAGGTAAATATTTGGCAAACAGTGTATCAAATGACCTGCCAAACAGCTCCCATAGTTAACTTTTTTCCTACCAAAAATTTACTATACTGTGTCATAGCTGATATGAAAGTCCTTTTGCCAAGTGAATGTGATACTGTGCAGTGTTTGCTTGAATGTAGGAGAGCGTGTTTGATCCTGTTGGCAGTGATGGTCTGGGCTCAAACAGTCTGCTGTCTAAAACCACAGATCTCTTTCTAGAATGGTTATTTTATTACTTTATATTTCTGTACTGTTGCCAGGGTTTCTGTTTTCAAGTACAGTGGTGCTCATGTTTTGTGGTACTTGCACGGTCAGATAAGGAACGTGGCACCTTTTATCTTCAAAAGGGTTTGATGTCCTAGGCAGTGCTTATTGTCATCTTCTGTTTTGCTGCTTAATGATATGCTGGTTTAGAGCAGTTGTGTACATGTCACTTTTCTCTGCAGCTGTAAATGCTGTTTGGTGTTTAATGCATCAGTACTACTACTCTGTGCTGTCCTTTTCAAAGAAGAATTTTGCAATGGTGCAAAATATTAAGCATGTATACTTTAGGTGTTTCCCTTAAGGTTTAGCTCCTATAAGTTTTCATTGTGAGTGTGTATAACTAGCCATATAATGCCACAAATTAAAGGGTTATGTATTCATCCCATCACTTGGTCTTGTTAAACCTCAGCCCATTGATCTGACTTGCCCAGATCTCTCTGCAGTGCCTTCCTACCCTCAAGCAGATCAACATTCCTGCTCGATTTAGTGTTGCCTGCATACTTACTGAGGGTGCACTTGATCCCCTCATCCAAATCCTTGATAAAGATAATAAGCAGAACTGATGCCAAGACTGAACCCCGGGGGAACCAAACTGGATTTATCTCTGTCCACTACACCTCTTTGGGCCTGGTCATCCAGCCAATTTTTAATCCAGCAAAGAGCATAGTTGTCTATGCCATGGGCCACAAGTTTCTCAAGAAAAATGCTGTGGCAGATGGTGGCAAAAGGCTTTACTGAAGACCAGGTAGACAATGTCCACAGCCTTTCCCTTATCCACTAGGTGGGTCACCTGGTCATAGGAGATAAGGTTGATCAAGCAGGACCTGCCATTTATAAATCACAGTATCACTAAGGTTGGAAGAGACCTCAAAGATCGTGTCCAACCTGTCACCACAGACCTCATGACTAGACCATGGCACCAAGTGCCACATCCAATCCCCTCTTGAACACCTCCAGGGGTGGTGACTCCACCACCTCCCTGGGCAGCACATTCCAATGACAAACAACTCTCTCAGTGAAGAACTTTCTCCTCACCTCCAGCCTAAACTTCCCCTGGTGCAGCTTGAGACTGTCCTCTTGTTCTGGTGCTGGTTGCCTGGGAGAAGAGACCAACCCCTTCTTGGCTACAGCCACCCTTCAGGTAGTTGTAGAGAGCAATGAGGTCTCCCCTGAGCCTCCTCTTCTCCAGGCTAAACAATCCCAGCTCCCTCAGCCTCTCCTCATAGGTCTTGTGCTCAAGGCCTCTCAACAGCCTGGCTTGGCCTAATACCACCACTACCATGCACTTGCTGTGTGAGTGCACACAAATAGAATCACTCTATAATCTTCCCCAGTACTGAGGTCAGGCTGACAGGTCTGAAGTCTCTGGATCCTCCTTTTTGGCCTTTTTTGGTAGATTGGTGTTGTGTTGGCAAGCCTTCAGTCACCTGGCATATCCTCTGTTAACCAGGACTGCTGATGGATGATGGAGAGCGGCTTGGCAAGCTCCTCCAACAGGTCCCTCAGCACCCTTGGGTGAATGCCATCCAGCCCCATAGACTTGAGTGTCCAGGTGGCATAACAGGTGATTAACTGCTTCCTCCTGGATTATGGAGTTCCTTGCAGTGTATTAAGTCATTTAAAAGACGTATTGCCTAGGTGAGGACACAGTATGTATCACTTAGTATTCAGACTGTATCTTGTATTTGAAATGAGTTTTAACTTCAAAAAAAGCAAAAGAAAATGCACAATTTGTAGCTAAGAATGTGTCTGAAAGCATGGCCCTATTGAAACACTGAGTAGTAACTTAATGACACAAGTTCATGGAGCTGTTCTACAGCAACAGGTATGAATTTGGTACCAGGTTTGAAAGGTAAAAGATGACTCCTTACCTCTGCTTAGCATGCCCATGTAATCTCTACAGGCATTGTTATCTAACTTGTATGATGCTTAATACTGTGTAATCTAAAATTCATTGGTTGTTACAGAGAAGAGGGGATGAAGGGAGGAGAAGCCAACCCAAGCAGTGCTTCAGAGATTGTAGCAAAGAAAAATTCTGGTTTGGGGAAATTTAAGTCTTTAATAGTAGTATGAGTATTTAATAATAACGAGTCTGTAGCTTGGCATCTGTTCTGCAGCCTCGCCAGTCGTGCACAAAGCTGGAGGTTTTGCTCAGCTCCAACACACTACCAGCAGCTAAAACATCTTGTAAGGAAAAAGAGAAAAGAGTGCATGTGATCTTTATTGGGGAAAAAAACAAACCAACAACAACTACAACAACAACAACAAAAAGCCTTTAAGAGCTCTGAACTTAATATTCACAGATCTGCCCGAGTAAAGCTGAAGATGGCCATTGGCATTTTTCTTGGCATGATTCTCTGGCCCTCTGATAATCTTCATGGCCCTCCTCTGGAATTGCTCCAGCAGCCTCATGTTCCTCTTATACTGGGAGCACCAGAACTGGATGCGGTATTCTGGGTGGGGTCTCAGGAGAGGAGGGTAGAGAGGCAGAATCGCCTCCCTTGTCCTGCTGGTCACACTTCTTTTGATGCTGCCCAGGACACAGTTGGCCGCCTGGGCTGCAAATGCACATTACTGGCTCATGGTGAGGTTATCACCAGCTGACACTGCCAAGTCCTTCTCCTCAAGCTGCTCTCTTGAGCCACTCCTTGTCCAGCCTATATTTGTGCTTGAGATTGCCCAACCTGTGGTAGGAGTGTTGGAACTAGATGTTCCTTGAGGTCCCTTCCAACTCTGGTAATCCTATGATTCTACAATGTCATCTCAATAAAGTTGTGTGGTTTTGTGTTTTGGGAGTGGGTTTTTTGGGGGCCAGGGGCATTTGTGTTTTGGGAATGGGGCACTTAGGTTTCTGGAGAGGGGTGGGGTTTGGTACTTTTGGTGGTTTGGTGGGGGGACTTTTGGGGGATTATTTTGGTTGGTTTTGGTTGAGATTTGGATTGGGTTTTGGGTTGTTTTTATTTGCTTTAAAAATGAAACTTTAACTGCTTTAGTGTCTTCTGAAGTGTTTTTTTAACTGTGGTTTGAATATGTGTTTGGTGCTTGCATTTTTAGGCAGCGTACAATGCTACATTTAATGGGTTTCTATTGCATGTTACACATACAAACATGGGTATGGGTGAATATAATCCAGTAGCAAGGAAGTTGTTTGGAACCAAGCAAGGGATTTACTTAATTGGCATTCAGCATAGGCTCCTGATTGCTGACTGGAGCATGGGGAAGAGATGTGACCTAGAAGCAATCACAATGGTGGAAGCTCCTTCTCTCTGCTGTCCTTCAGCTGAGCTGAAGCCAGGCAGCTCCCCCTCTCCCTGTTTCTGATGGTGTCTCTTTTTCCCTTGGTGCCTTGTAAGCACTCTTTCCTAGTTCCTCCCAGCTCTTGGCTGCTTCTCCCTCCTTTTTCTACCACCTGCAGGCCCCAGAATTGCAAGAATTTCATGTTATTCTTAAAGTTATGAATCTAGTATGAACTGGTACCTCCTGTGCTGTTTAATGTCATTTTATGTTATGTGCTCACGTAAACACGTCTAGTGGCAAAATACTGTGGTATTCACGTAGAAAATATGAGAGTACTTGGTGCTCCCAGTCTCAGAGGAGCATGAGTAATAGGAAGTGGGTTCAGCAAGTTTGTAACAGCATTTCCTAGATTAGTTTCTTTAGTGCTCAGGATGTAGGGTTCCCCAGATGGATTGCTATCAGCGTCTTTCAGGAACGTAATCAGTTGTGTGGCTCTTAACTTCAACATCCAGGCTGAGTTCTCCAGGGAGTAGTGATCTGATTTCCTTTTATGGACTTTTTCTTTGGTAGTAATAGTCAGCTAGAGCCATAGTACTAGCAATTGTGTTGCTTTAAAATAGAACAGAATTAACCAGGTTGGAAAAGACCTTCGAGATCATCAAGTCCAACCTGTCACCCAACACCATCTAATCAACTAAACCATGGCACCAAGTGCCTCATCCAGTCCCCTCTTAAACACCTCCAGTGATGGTGACTCCACCACCTCCCTGGGCACCTCATTCCACTGGCCAATCTCTCTTTCTGTGAAGAACTTCTTCCTAACATCCAGCCTAAACCTCCCCTGGTGGAGCTTGAGACTGTGTCCTCTTGTTCTGGTGCTGGTTGCCTGGGAGTAGAGGCCAACCCCAACCTGGCTACAACCTCCCTTCAGATAGCTGTAGACAGCAATAAGGTCTCCTCTGAGCCTCCTCTTCTCCAGGCTAAGCAACTCCAGCTCCCTCAGCCTCTCCTCATAGGGAGTCTCCTCATAAAGCAGTATGTCATACATGAGAGAATGATTGAAAGGAACAAGTATTATGTTGTGTTGGCACTAAGAACGCCCGTCAGTCCTTTCTGTTCTAGAAGGTTCTTGAAGTTGGGCATGAGGAGCCACTTCTGCTTGTCACCTGCACTGTATGTTTTGAGCAGTGTTGATCAGGTCTCCAGGACAAGGCTGTGCTGTATTGCCTTCAGGTTTCAATTCTTTTTAGTAGTATTTTGTCTACAGGCATTCTTTGTGTTGGAGTATTGGATTCAGAATCTATTCTTTCTCATCACAAGACTCAGTGAGCAGCACTGAGGCCTTCATCAGATTTATTTTTCTTAATACTGTCATTTATGTTAATATAGCTAATAAACATCTCCCAGGCAGGGTTCAAGATGTTAAAATCTTTTATTACAGTATCACAATATAACTAAGGTTGGAAGAGACCCCAAGGATCAAGTCTAACCTGTCACCACAGACCTCATGACTAGACCATGGCACCAAGTGCCACATCCAATCCCCTCTTGAACACCTCCAGGGACGGTGACTCCACCACCTCCCTGGGCAGCACATTCCAATGACGAACGACTCGCTCGGTGAAGAACTTTCTCCTCACCTCGAGTCTAAACCTCCCCTGGCACAGCTTGAGACTGTGTCCCCTTGTTCTGGTGCTGGTTGCCTGGGAGAAGAGACCAACCCCTCCTGTCTACAATTACCTTTCAGGTAGTTGTAGAGGGCAATGAGGTCACCCTTGATCCTTTATTACGACTAAAAGCCCTACCTGTTTCACGGCAAGAGTTCGTTAAACACAATCTATTATTGATGGCTGGGTGAGTAAATGAAGAATTTCTTTAAGCATCTTTTTCCTCTTATTGTTGGAAAACACCTTAAGAGAAGCTCTGGAATTCACTGGGTTATTCTAGCACCTTAAAAGTCTCTGGGTTGCACCGATTCCTGCACGTCATGAGATTTCTAATCTCTATCACCTGACACATGAAGAAAAGGGAGTAAATAATTTCTCATATTTCAACATGAATGAAGCAAGGACTTGTTTAAAATGCTTTCAAAGTAACTGAGTCCAGTTCTGGGCCCCTCAGTTTAAGAAGGACATTGAGACACTTGAACATGTCCAGAGAAGGCCTTGAGCACAAGCCCTACGAGGAGAGGCTGAGGGAGCTGGGGTTGTTTAGCCTGCAGAAGAGGAGGCTCAGGGGAGACCTCATTGCTCTCTACAACTACCCGAAGGGAGGTTGTAGCCAGGAGGGAGTTGGTCTCTTCTCTTAAGCAACCAGCACCAGAACAAGAGGACACAGTCTCATGCTGCACCAGGGGAAGTTTAGGCTGGAGGTGAGGAGAAAGTTCTTCACTGAGAGAGTCGTTTGTCATTGGAATGTGCTGCCCAGGGAGGTGGTGGAGTCACTGCCCCTGGAGGTGTTCAAGAGGGGATTGGACGTGGGACTTGGTGCCATGGTCTAGGCATGAGGTCTGTGGTGATGGGTTGGACTTGATGATCTTTGAGGTCTCTTCCAACCATGGTGATACTGTGATACTGTGACTAGGAGGGAAACAGGTATCACTTCTGCTGAGGGGAATACCCAGACCTCGGGGATACTGTGATACTGTGTGTGTGTAGCAGCAGGTTTTGTGTGCTGTATGTGAAGGTCTGCTTGCTCATCATTTGTTAACATTTTCTAAAATCCTCATGTGTTAAGCCTTCAAGATATTTATAGCAATCTTTTTCACATTGTGGGGCACTAGCAGAAGATAAGAAATTAAAGGTCTTGAGCATGTAGCATTTCCAGAATGTTCCCCAGGAGGAAGCTTGTTAAAAAAGCCTCATTTGTTAGTCAGCTTGCTTATGGCTAAGATCACTGGAGCCTGATTTACAAAAATTGCTGTGTCCTCACCAACTCAAGACTGAGCCTTGCTTGTTTGTACCATTTCAGTATGCACTATTTACTGTGTAGTTACTACATTTTTTTTCAGTTGGACTTCATGCTTTGTTTAGCCTGTGTAAGTTTAGGTAGCTAGCATTCACTGGGACTCTTTACAGCTAAGGACTCTGAACTTTTAAGGCTTTCTCTGCTTCGCTGGTGGTGGTTGACATGCAGTTGTGACAGTGGAAACTTTGTTTTAGGACCTTTGGACTTGATACTTCATAAAATACTGATATTTGGGGTTTTAATGGGAATTTCAGAGTTCTTTGACACAGGGAAAGAAAATCCCCTGAAAACTCTGACTGTGCTGAGGAAAGGACACAGCATGATGCAGAGGTGGCATCTCTTCACTGAAGATCTGCCTACTGAGGAAAATGAGGCTTCCACCTTTGCTTTTCTTTAAATTCCTGCTCCTGTAACTTCTGAACCAATTGGCCAGCTTCATACAAATGTTAAATAACAGAGATAAAAATAGACATTTTATCACTTTCATGAAAATTAGATGGGAGAAACCTAAGGTGATGTACCCACTTCCAAAATATTTGTGAGCTTGGTGTCATGGGTTTAGCCAATTGAATCTGGTGATGAATATTCAATACCTTGCTGATGGTATGCCAGCTTGAAAATGAAAGTGCAGCCAGAGCAAAGTATCATGGGGCTGGTAGCTCAGATCATATCATGAGAGGCTTCCTGTTTCTCCTTGCAGTTTTGGGGGGTGCTGGGCTTGCTGCAGGCTTAGAGATTGTTTTGTTGCTGTCGTCTGCTGCTGCTTCTGCTTTTGCTACGCTTTTCTGTGAAACAGGCTAAAGTGATTGTACCTTGTATTTCCATTAAACTCCTTATCTCAAGCCAGGGCTTTCTGTGTTACTCTCCCTCCCTGCTTGTGAGAGCAGATTGTCAGAAACCAGGGCACTTGTTAATAATCTGTCCTGTTTGGTGAGCCCCTTTGCTAGTACATGTAAAGATGGGTGGATGCGGCTCGACCACTGTGCTGCCTGCTTGCTCAGCAAGTAGTTGAGGGACAAGAAAAAGGCAGTGTAGGTACTCCTAAGAAGTTGAGCCTGGGGTTACAGAATGAGAAGATAAAGGTCAGAGTGGATGAAGCCAAACTGCTGTGGGAACATAGGAACTCTGTGTGCTGTGCTTTCCTTGTGAGATGCAGGTGATCTTTGGAGGAGAATGTGCGTGGGGCTCATTTCTCTTGTTGCCCTGATCTAAATTTCCCAGATTGTATAATGACAGCCTTAGCTGTTGAGAGGTTTACTTTTTATAGTGACATGCAAGAAAGACCCTGCAAAGGGCCAATGAACTTCCATTGTGAAACCTCTGCAAATTCATTTGAAGGATGGGAGAACCAAACCCTAACAAAAAATGTGCTAAAGGACTGGTTGCTGTAATAATTCTATTTCAGGAGGGTAGCATGACTCATACAGCTTAATGTTCCTATCTCAATATTCAGTTTATTTTTAAGTAGTGCTGTGCAAATAGTGTTTTTCTGTGCCAGTTGTTGCTATGACTTCACAATATTTCCCTAAATATGCTTGCTCATACTTTCTCACAGTGTAGTTAGTATTTGGTGTATAAAAAATGTGAACCCATCAGATTTTCCTGAGTAGTGATCATTTCCATGCTTTTATGGAAAAAAAAGAAAAGGACAGCTCTGTGTTTTCTGTAGCATTTGGTTGTCCTCACAACCTATTCCCTCGTTTGAGCTTCTGTTTCAGCTTGTCCAATTTTTACATGTAGTTTTTCGGATGAAATTTCCAGCACTGCTATAGTTTAGGCTGTTTTCTTAAAGGTAAGTGCTTTCTATATTCCTTTTCAGAACACTTCCACTATTCCTTTTCTCCTTTGTTTCTTCCCTTTCCTTCCCTCCCTCCAGTTTCAAAAAGAATATTTGTGTGGTGCTGGAAGGTAGGATGGGTAACTTATTAACACTTTCCTTTTAGGTTTATACTTCTGTGGAAGGGTTTCTTTCTCCCAAGATGCTCAGCTCTATAGTTGTCTCCCTGATCTCTTCCAACTGATAGTAATGGCTGAAAGATCTTGAGATATGATAGGAAAACAGCTATAACCCTTTGGAATCTTGTTCCCTCCCTTATTTTGTATGGTATGTCTGGGTCGGGCAGTTGCTTCAATTGCTTACTTGGTTTCAGAGTTATGTGAGTGCTGCCTTAAAGGGGAAAAAAGGTGATGTGAGCAGTGAATAGACTCTAGCTAGCGGTGTTGATTGATCTAACAATAGTCTGTCTTTAAACTTCTGATCTCCCTTTGATCACATAACCATAATTTCTGATATTATTTTAAAGGTACCACTGTGTCACCTTATAGCATCATAGAATTGTTTTAGTTGGAAAAGCCCTTCAAGATCATGGAATCCAACCATGAGATAACTCTGCCAAGTCTGGTGCCAAACCATGGCCTTCAGCACTGCATCTCTGCCTCTTTTAAACATGTCTAGGGAAGGGGGTGCAGTCACCTCTCTGGGGAGCCTATTCAAGTCTTTGAGAACCCTTCAATGAAGAAGTTTCTTCTAATACCCAACCTAAGCCTCCCCTGGTGCAACTTGAGGCTATTTCCTCTCATTCTATCACTTGTTAGTAGGCAGAAGAGACCAGCCCCCGCCCCCACCTCCTTTCAGGTAGTTGCAAAGAGAAAGTATTCAGCCTCCTTTGCTCTGGACTGAACAATCCAATTTCCCTCAGCCACCCTTCACCAGACCTGTTCTCCAGACCCTTCACCAGCTTCATTGCTTTTCTCTCACTCCATCAATTCAACGTCTGTCTTGTAGTGAGGGGTTCGAACTCAAAGTGCAGCCTCACCAATGCTGACCAGGCAATCACCTCTCTGGTCCTGCTAGCCACACTATTCCTGATACAGGCCAGCCTTGAGGCTATTTCCTCTCATCCTGTCACTTGTTACTAGGGGGAAGAGACCAACACTAGTTGCAGCCTTCTTTCAGGTAGTTGTAGAGAGTGAAGTCTGGTCTCAGCCTTCTTTTCTCCAGACTAAGTAACTCCATTTCCCTTAACTGTTGCTCAGAAGACCTGTTCTCCAGACCTTTTACCATCTTCCTGGCCCTTCTCTGTCCTTTGTTGCCCTGTTTTGTGAAAATTTTAAACTTGCTCTTAGAAGAATGTATTTAATATCAAACTCCTCTTTTGAGTGAGCCTGTAACCTTGGTTCAGGAGATATGTGTTATAGCATCATTTAGAATCTATGACCTGCTTCAAAATGCACAAGAGCAGTGGCAAGAAAGTGACAAGTAGCTTGGGTATTTACTAGTCCAGTAGATCTAATCATAGCTGACTGGGTGAGATAATTGGGGCTGTCTGAATGTCATAGACTGTTTTAAGCCTTTTGGGAAGGAAGCTGTTGTCCTTGTCTCCTGCATTTGACTTGTGTAGCTGTAATCCTCTTTGCATTGTTTTTGTGTTATTCATCGTTTGTTGCTGGGGAAGCTCTGTGTTTGTGTTGGTAGATGCTTTTAGCTTCCAAGTAGATATTTTGAAGTCAATTCTTATAGAAACGTGAATATTTTTGGAAGTTTTTTTTCTTAATCAGCAAGTGGTTTTGACCTTGAATATTTCCAGTGGGTTTCATTAGGAATAGGAAGCAGTGCACAGATTTAGGCTGGATGTGAGGAGGAAGTTCTTCACCGTGAGAGTGGTGAAGCCCTGGAATGGGTTGTCCAGGGAGGTGGTTGGGGTGCCGTCCATGGAGGTGTTTAAGCCCAGGCTGGATGAGAATCTGGCCAGCCTGATCTAGTGTGGGTTGTCCCTGCCCATGGCAGGGGGTAGGAACTAGATGATCCTTGTGGTCCCTTCCAACCCTCACTGATACTATGACACATTATTGTAGCAAAGGCCAGGTAGTTCTCTTTCAGAATGTTTTGAAGTGGAGTAATTACCAAGCAGGCATCATGCTGCTCAAACCTCTCTTTTGATTTGTAATAGGAAATTTTGTAAATCCAAGAGTTTGAAATTGGATAGAGACAAGTGGACTGACCACTCTCTGGATGGCAAGTGTCATAAGAGTCAAGAACCTAGCATGGTAGAACAGTGTTCTCTTGCAAAATGCACTTTATTTGCCTCTTGGTTTTTGTTGGCATCCCTAGATACCAAAAATGTAAGGATGTCACCTAATTTAATTTCTCTGCTTTATTAATAATATTCAAGCTGTTGTGCTGTTGTTTTTTTTTTAAATTTTATTTTCTATTTTTACAGGTTCTGAAAGTCTCCAAGCTCTGAATACTTCCAGGCTCTTCGTACCCGGAAATGTCTGGCTCGTATGATGACTCTGTTGGAGTCGAAGTTTCTAGCGATAGCTTCTGGGAGGTAACCAGAATGTTTCAGCAATATACCTTAGGGTATTTTTTTACTGTTATTATAGGAAATCTGGGGGGTTTTTTTGTATGTTGAAAACTGGAGGGAGATGCAACGTGCCTTTGGTGATTGTGGACTGCAGAAATAGCCTTCAGGGTAGAAATTACCTTTTAGATTTCATCCTATCTTGTCAGGGGGTTTTAACTTGCACAAACTGGGTGTTGGTCCATTTGGGTTAGGTATGCAATTCAGAACTGAACCTTTGTGAGCTTTTTAGTGCCCAAGAGGGATGTGGGTTGGGTAGCTTTCAAAAATCATCAAGACAGTTGAGTGATCAATGTTAAATCTAAAGTCACTGTTGAGGTCTACACAGGTGACAGCTGTAAGACAGTGTGAATGTACTGCATGTCTCCTGTTTCTGTAAGTATCCATTTTTTGAGAGAGATTAATTTACTCTTGCCTCAATGTAAGAGCATACAAAGAGAAAGACAATAGTAAGCAAATTGTAATATCAGGAGTTTGTTCTGCTCCATTCTAATAATGTCTTTCAGATGTGACAAGAATTTGATTAAGCCTTAAAGAGAGCAGCATAGCCTTGGATTTGGGATATTGAGGGTAATTCCTTTTGTCCAGGAATGGTTCTCCTTGTGACCTCTGAGCTCTACTTCTCTGCATTTCTGTCAGGGTGATTGCATTTTTACACACCTTCTGATACTGTACTTTGGTTTCCATATACTTCAGGTTATGTCTGAGTAATTTGAGCATCCACTTTGCTTAGGCCAAGTAATGCATTGGCAGGGTGTACCATTTGACTTTAAACTTTGCCTTTCTGCAGAGTAAGACAGGAATTATTCTTCAGACCAAGAGTTGAGAGGAGAGGAGGATTGCCAGGATTCTGTTGGTGGTAGAATATGAACCTGAATTTGAATTTTATTCTAAAACTTGTCCTTTTTCTGTATGTTCTGAGTTAATTATTTTGCTCTTGAGGACTACAACTTTGAATTCTAGTCTTAATCTTTCTCAGAATAGATACGTAAACCACTTAAGTCAGACAAAATACTTTGATCAGTAAAGATGTGGTTTATCTGCAATGCTAGCTAGCCTCATTATTTCGTGCCTCAGGTAACAGTATCACAGCATCACTAAGGTTGGAAGAGACCTCGAGGATCATCGAGTCCAACCTGTCACCACAGACCTCATGACTAGACCATGGCACCAAGTGCCACGTCCAATCCCCTCTTGAACACCTCCAGGGACTGTGACTCCACCACCTCCCTGGGCAGCACATTCCAGTGATGAACGACTCTCTCTCCGCAAAGAACCTTCTCCGCACCTCAAGCCTAAACTACCCCTGGCACAGCTTGAGACTGTGTCCCCTTGTTCTGGTGCTGGTTGCCTGAGAGAAGAGACCAACCCCCACCTGGCTACAGTCACCCTTAAGGTAGTTGTAGAGCGCAATGAGGTCACCCCTGAGCCTCCTCTTCTCCAGGCTAAACAATCCCAGCTCCCTCAGCCTCTCCTCGTAGAGCTGTGCTCAAAGCCTCTCCCCAGCCTTGTTGCCCTTCTCTGGACACATTCAAGTGTCTTGGTGTCCTTCTTAAACTGAGGGGCCCAGAACTGGACACAGGACTTGAGGTGTGGCCTAACCAATGGAGAGTCCAGGGGCACAATGACTTCCCTGCTCCTGCTGGCCACACTATTCCTAATGCAGGCCAGGATGCCATTGGCCTTCTTGGCCACCTGGGCACACTGCTGGCTCATGTTTAGGTGGCTGTCAATCAGCACCCCCAGGTCCCTCTCTGTTTGGCAGCTCTCCAGCCACTCTGACCCCAGCCTGTAGCTCTGCATGGGGTTGCTGTGGCCAAAGTGCAGCCCCTGGCACTTGGACTTGTTGAATGCCATCCTGTTGGACTCTGCCCATCTGTCCAGTCGGTCGAGGTCCCTCTGCAGAGCCCTTCAGCCCTCTAACTGACCAATATCTGCTCCCAACTTGGTGTCATCTGCAAATTTGCTGATGACTGTCTCAATCCCCTCATGCAGGTGATCAGTGAAGATATTAAAGAGCATGGGGCCCAGCACTGATCCCTGGGGGATGCCACTGGTGCCTGGCTGCCAGCTGGCTGTGGCACCATTCACCACCACTCTCTGGGCTCAGCCTCCAGCCAGTTCCTAACCCAGCACAGAGTGCTGCTGTCCAAGCCACGAGCTGACAGCTTAGCCAGCAGTTTGCTGTGGGGGACGGTATCAAAGGCCTTGCTGAAGTCCAGGTAGACCATATCCACAGCCTGCCCCACATCCACCAGGCAGTCACCTGATCATAGAAGGAGATCAGGTTGGAGAGGCAGGACCTGCCCTTCCTAAATCCATGTTGGCTGGGCCTGAGCCCTTGGCCATCCTTCAGGTGCAGTTATTGCCGCCAGGATAATCTGCTCCATCACTTTTCCTGGCACTGAGGTCAGGCTGCCAGGCCTGGAGTTTCCAGGTTCCTCCATCCGACCCTTCTTGTGGATGGGGACCATGTTGGCCAGTTTCCAGAAGTAACAAGAAGTAAAGAACTCAGTTTTGAAGATACTGTACCACAGACTTTATTTGCACCTTTCCTTTAGAGGGTTTTTAGATGTTTGACACAATGGAAGTGCTTTGGGGTTGTGTTGCTGCTGTTTTTCCTTTGCTTTTAAAGAAACCTGGCAGTTTGTGGAACATCAGTCGTGCTGTGTTTTACCACCACAGCCCAAAGCAGTGAATGTGTTTAAACTTGGCCACGGCACAGAACAGACGATCTGGCAGGGCGAGCTCTCGAGTTTGTTCCCTTGCACTCCAAAATAGTTCAGATTTGTTTACCTTTGGAGTGTGCTGCAAAGCTCATCCTTTTTCTTGAAAAATATTGAGGAGAGAGTGAGGTGGCTGGGTGTGGGACCTATCTGAAGAACTGACTGTGAAAACTGCTTTTAGTTCGCTGCATGTCTTTGGAACCACTTCTGTTTCTTGAATGTTGCTGTTGTATGGAGCTGGTAAGAACTGTACTTAATACAAATGTTGATAAACTTCCAAGTTTTTGCCATTGCTCTGGTCAGAACTCTCATACAATTTTGTCTTTAGGAACTGCAGCACTTTGTTCTTAAACAGTCTTCTGGTTTGCTTTCTTTTGGAGTCGTCACTGCTGTTGCTAGTATTCCTTGTTACAAAGATAATTGCTAGCAGTCTGATCATGCTTAAAAATGTGAATCTGTAGGGTGTGGTTCTATGGTACCAAACTTACTGCTCTAACCTTACTTGGTTGGAGTTCAGCTTGTCCATAGAGCAGCATTTCAATTCAGGTTAATTCATCTGTGAAGCTTTTTTTCATTGGGTCGCTGTTCCAGGACCGTTCATGGAAATTTCCAGTTCTGGCACCGAGAGTCAAGCTCTGTGGTTGAAATCAACTATGAGCAGTAATTGTTTCCTTTCAAAACTAGGGAATTTTTTTATTATTATTACTACATAGGTACTGTTATCAGGTTCAGATTTGTGGTTGGGAAATAGCTGTTGACAGGGAGCTGGAAAAGTTGCTGTTTGGGCTTGTGTTCATGGTGCTGATTTACTGTAGATACATCAGTCAAAAATGTGAGTAGGACAAGGCTTATGCATAGGTAGTATCTCAGACCAGCTGAGACAACTGAAAAAATCACAGACTTCCAAATATAAACAATTTTCTTTAGCATGGAGATGTCAGAAGCTTTCACATCTGAATTTAGGAGTTTTTCCCATACTTAGTTAGCAGTAGCTTGGGTTAAGTTTTTAGTTTGCTAGCAGGATGAGAAATCCTTTACAGGAGAGCGAATCTTTTGGTGTTTACCAAATGAAAGTACTTTAGGAGACAGAGTTAGACCAGACCAGGTTGGAAGAGACCGTCAAGATCATCAAGTCCAACCTATCACCCAACACCATCTAATCAACTAAACCGTGGCACCAAGCACCCTATCAAGTTTTGTATGTTTTCATGTAAGCGTGTGGAGAGAGGGAGGTTGTAGATGCCCTCTCCCTGGAGCTCTTCAAGGCCAGGTTGGATGAGGCCTTGAACGCCCTGGTCTAGTAGAATGTGTCCCAGCCCATGGCAGGGGGGGTTGGAATGAGATGGTCTTTAAGGTCCCTTTCAATCTAAACCCTTCTATAAATCTGTGCATTGCAAAACAGTAAGAAAACACATGCTGCAAGATGATTGCCACAATAACAGTGGAGGATTTCATCAGTTTCAGTTGTAGTAATGCCTTAGGATCTTCTTCTTTCTTAATTTTTTTCTAACAAGCCTTAGAGTACATTGATGAAACTGGTTAAGCTCTCTGGGTGCAGAAGGATTCTTATTTGTATGCTCCAAGAAGAAATTCCTACATCTGTGTCATTTACCTGACAAGGCTGACATGTTTGGGGTCATCAAAGGTCATTGCTGATAGCCTGGAGCAGGACAGCACTAACTTTTCCAGAGGCAAGGGGAAAATTTGGAACCTGATATGTAATTCAAAACCTCTTGTATTTCTTTCTTATCTGTCATATGGCCTCCAAGCATTTGCATGACTGCATGTAAATACATCACAGTTTGTCATAATCATTCATGCCACTTTCTTGCATCCAAAAATAGGCTGTGGCAAAACTGGTTGGTTTCAAACTTGTGAAATGTAAGAAATGGACAGGCCTATTGGCCCTGTTCTACTCGAGTAGTTTTGAAATGCACAGGAAAGAATTTGACCATTTTATGAGGGGTTTTCTTAATTAAGCCTTATGCTTGACAGTCACTCTTACAGTTATATTGAAAGAAAAATGCCTTGAGAAAGCTGAGACCAATCACTTGGGTACCTGTAAAGGTAATAAGGGCAATGAGTAGGCTTTCCTAGAGATCAAAGTAGATGTGTGTGCATATCTAGGAAGGAACAGCTGCCCTGCCTGTGGAAGCACATTTTTCAGTGAGCCATTGGTCTCTCACCGGCTGTGTGCCACTTTAGTATACACCAGATGTCAGTCCTTACCTCCCTTATACTCCACTAGCAGCAGCAATGTGGAGCCCTCTCCATTTATTGCAGGGGTATTTAACTGCCTGTCAGGGATTGAGTTGAATGTGCAGCTGCCATTCATACCGAGCTACAGTCATGCCAGCTTCAAAATGAAAGTGCTGGCTGGAGCAAAGTATGATGGGGCTTGAAGTTCAGATTGTAATACAGGAGGCTTCCTGTTCTGGTTGCTGCTGCTGGGTCCCAGGTTTTTGGGTATTGTGTTTCCTGCTGGGATGGTGGCATGACAAGGAAGGATGGGGCAATAGTTTTCTGGCTTGGGCTTTTGGCTTGCTTGCTTCTGCATGTTGTATGTTTATCTGATTTTGCTCAGTAAATCTATTCTTATCTCACTTTTTTTTGTGTGTGTCTCTGGAGCTGGAGTTTTCATGTGTTACTTTTCCCTCGCTTCTGTGTTGGGAAATAGACAGACTAACCCCCTGGTTCAGCTTGGCCTGTTTTGTTCTCATTTAAAGCATTACACTGCCCTGTGAAAATACATACTTATCCAAAGAGCAACAGCAATTCTGAACAGCAAAGGAAGATGTTTTAACTTACTCAGGGAAAGTTTGTCCCTCATGAGTGAATCAAAATTGGCCACCATATGTGTTCCCATTCTTCTCTGCTCAGAAAAACAAAAAACCCAAACAAACAAAACAAGAGGAACCACAAATACAGAAAACCCAACAACAAAACCAAGCAACAACAGCACCACCCCCCCACTAAACACACACACAGAAAAACCCAACCCCAAATCCAGACCCAAACCCAACACTGGTGAGCAGTGGCAGCAGTTCCTGGGACATGCCTCCCATAAACTGCATTATAAACTGCTCAGGTGGTCTTGGCCCTGCCGGTTTGGTACCCCTGATACCTGTGCTTCATGCCTACTGCTGTCAGCCAACCTATCACTGGCTGATTGTTGCTGTGTTGGCAGGGGGGTGACAGATGCACAGATTTTAAGGTGGAAAAGCTTGCCCCAAGAAAGAGTTCCCGTGTTGAGGGATTTCAGTTACTCATCAGTGAATGCTTTTAGATGATGAAGCAGGCTGGTTTGCTTTTCCATTTAAAAGATGTTGTAATTCTGTGGTAGCAGATTTCTGTCATATGCTCTTGTTTTCTGCTAACATTAAGAAATACCATGTTCTCCATTTATATTGCCAGGTGTTTGCTTACTGCTCTGTTTGGCTTTTGATTTTTGTGGGTTTAAGAGCATCCTTGGGATTTTTCTTGCAACAAATGTTCTTGAATTTATATATGTGAACTTAAACTTGCATGGAGCTAGCAATCATAGGTCTCTGTGTGTACCCAGTCAGCATGGATTTAGGAAGGGCAGGTCCTGCCTGACCAACCTGAACTCCTTCTATGATCAGGTGACTGCCTGGTGGATGTGGGTCAGGCTGTGGATGTGGTCTACCTGGACCTCAGCAAGGCCTTTGACACTGTCCCCCACAGCAAACTCCTGGCCAAGCTGTCAGCCCATGGCTTGGATGGGAGCACACTGCAATGGGTTAGGAACTGGCTGGAGGCTGAGCCCAGAGAGTGGTGGTGAATGGTGCCACATCCAGCTGGCAGCCAGGCACCAGTGGTGTGCCCCAGGGATCAGTGCTGGGCCCCATGCTCTTTAACATCTTTATTGATGATCTGGATGAGGGCATTGAGTCCATCATCAGTAAATTTGGAGATGACACCAAGCTGGGGGCAGGAGTTGATCTGCTGGAGGGTGGAGAGGCTCTGCAGAGGGACCTGGACAGGCTGGGCAGATGGGCAGAGGCCAAGGGCAGGAGATTGAACACATCCAAGTGCCAGGTTCTGCACATTGGCCACAGCAACCCCATGCAGTGCTACAGGCTGGGGTCAGAGTGGCTGGAGACCAGCCAGGCAGAGAGGGACCTGGGGGTGCTGGTTGATGGTAGACTGAACATGAGCCTGCAGTGTGCCCAGGCAGCCAGGAGGGCCAATGGCATCCTGGCCTGCATCAGGAACAGTGTGGCCAGCAGGAGCAGGGAGGTCATCCTGCCCCTGTACACTGCACTGGTTAGGCCACACCTTGAGTCCTGTGTCCAGTTCTGGGCCCCTCAGTTTAGGAAGGAGGTTGACTTGCTGGAACGAGTCCAGAGAAGGGCAACAAAGTTGGTGAGGGGCTTGGAACACAGCCCTGTGAGGAGAGGCTGAGGGAGCTGGGGTTGCTTAGCCTGGAGAAGAGGAGACTCAGGGGTGACCTTATTGCTGTCTACAGCTACCTGAAGGGAGGTTGTAGACAGGCAGAGGTTGATCTCTTCTCCCAGGTCTCTTCCAACCTGGTTTATTATCATTATTATGCAGCAAAACAATTCTTTTTCTCTACAAAACCCTCCCAGTATTATGTTAAGGGTGGTTGAAATGTTTGGAAGCTTCCTGTTTAATGCAGCTGGAAAGAAGTTGCACTCATGGCTAAATGGAATGCTGAAAATAGTGTGTCCCCACATCGGCCATCCATTTGCATGGGTCTGACTGTGAGCCTTCAGAGGTGGTTATTGTGGTGTTCCCTGCCTGTGCATATTTACACATTTAAAGCTGCTTGTTGTAGGCAATGGTGAGTGACTTTCTTGCCAGTGGTTGCAGTTCATAAAAGCTGGCTGTTTCGAGCAAGCTAGGCAAGCTTGTGAAAAGAGTTAACATAAAATCTTACTCCAGGCATTTAAAACTCATGAAATATTTGTGGTTGTAACAATTACCAGGATGTATTAGAATTTACTGACTGGAGCACCTCTCCTGTGAGGACAGACTGAAGGAGTTGGGGCTGTTCAGCCTGGAGAAGAGAAGGCTCCGAGGTGACCTCATTGTGGCCTTCCAGTATCTGAAGGGGGCTACAAGAAGGCTGGGGAGGGACTTCTCAGGATCTCAGTGACAGGACTAGGGGGAATGGAATGAAGCTGGAGGTGGGGAGATTCAGGCTGGAGGTGAGGAGGAAGTTCTTCCCCATGAGAGTGGTGAAGCCCTGGAATGGGTTGTTCAGGGAGGTGGTTGGGGCCCCATCCCTGGAGGTGTTTAAGCCCAGGCTGGATGAGGCTCTGGCCAGGCTGATCTAGTGTGGGGTGTCCCTGCCCATGGCAGGGGGGTTGGAACTAGATTATCACAGTGTCACTAAGGTTGGAAGAGACCTCGAGGATCATCGAGTCCAACCTGTCTCCACAGACCTCATAACCAGACCATGGCACCAAGTGCCACATCCAATCCCCTCTTGAACGCCTCCAGGGACGGTGACTCCACCACCTCCCTGGGCAGCACATTCCAATGACGAACGACTCTCTCAGTGAAGAACTTTCTCCTCACTTTGAGTCTAAACCTCCTCTGGTGCAGCCTGAGACTGTGTCCCCTTGTTCTGGTGCTGGTTGCCTGGGAGAAGAGACCAACCCCTTCCTGGCTACAACCACCTTTCAGGTAGTTGTAGAGGGCAATGAGGTCACCCCTGATCCTTCTCTTCTCCAGGATCCTTGTGGTCCCTTCCAACCCTGACTGATACTATGAATTTAGTAATAGCTGAATGTTTGCCACCTTCTGGGCTGCTAACTAATAAATATCCTTATTTTTCATTTAGCGTACCAGAAAAACCTGCTAAGTGTGTTTTGCTCTTTACAGACTTTTATGATACTCTATGAATATGCTATGAAAAAAAGTTTATTTGTTGAGGTAAAAGAGCCTAGATAATTTAAGGCTCTCCCTTTGTGTTTAGTCTTGTGAAATTGTAAAATAATGAGTTTGTGAGCTTTTAAATGTTCACACTAAAGATCAGTATCGCTGGCAGTGCTTGGTTACGTTAGTCCGCTGGTGGTCACACAGGAGGGATGACTGGGTTGCCAGCTACACAGTGTGAACAGCCTCATCACAGGGTGCTTGTGTGAGATGGAAAGAACGAGCCACAGAGCCTGAGGAGAGCAAGAGAGTCAAGAAAAGGGAAATTAGTTCGAAAATGGAGGGGAAAGGAGTGGGGGAAAGACAGAATGACTTAAAGGGGCACACCATAGGGAACATAATCAGCAGATGAAATATGGAATAAAATTCCTTGGATCTCATTCTGCTACCTTTCAAATTATTGCATTTAGCATAGCAAGTGTAAACAGACAGAAGCTGGGACTAGACAAACTCCTAGAGCAGAGGTAACCTGCTGGTTGTGAACTTTGCAGCTGATTCAAGCCTGACCCTAAAGAGAGTCCCTCACCTACCACCCATGTACACAAAGAAACTGTGGTGTATTCAAAGTGCAGTTAGAATAGAATACAATAGAACAGAGTAGAATAGAATAGAGCAGAATAGAATAGAATGGAATAGAATAGACCAGGTTGGAGGAGACCTTCAAGATCATTGCGTCCAACCATGATGGACCTGATTCCAGGTCCGACTTGGGCTCAACTTGGACCACACATTGTTATTGCCACCAGAAACAGAGTTCAGCAGGATGGACAGCATGAATGGAGACACAGACACAAAAGTGACTTAGGGCTGTATTCCTCTGGAGAGTCCCATGGCCACTCAGGCCATGACCTGCATGCCCTTTTAAACGGAGAAAAGATGAGCTGTGCAAAGCAGTCTTAGTATGAGACTTAGTTTAGTTTCTGCTCTGTGTGAGGAGAACAAGAGGACACAGTCTCAGGCTGCGCCAGGGGAGGTTTAGGCTGGAGGTTAGGAGGAAGTTCTACACAGAGAGAGTGATTGCCCATTGGAATGGGCTGCCTGGGGAGGTGGTGGAGTCACCATCACTGGAGGTGTTCAGGAGGAGACTTGACGGGGTGCTTGGTGCCATGGGTTAGTTGTTTAGGTGGGTTGGATTGGTTGATGGGTTGGATGCGATGATCTTGAAGGTCTCTTCCGGCCTGGTCTGGTCTGGTCTGGTCTGGTCTGGTCTGGTCTATTCTGGTCTATTCTATTCTATTCTATTCTATTCTATTCTATTCTATTCTATTCTATTCTATTCTTCTTCTCTGCTTGTTACAGATTCTCTAAGTCTTATACTTGACAAAGGATTTGAGGTGACATTGCTGTGTTCATGCAGGAGAGGAAATACCAAAAGGAGGAATGTGCAAAATGATTAAGCAAATGGAGATCTGAGGGAGTTTGTAATGCCTGTATGAGATAAATGGGGCAAAATAAGATCAAGTGAGGCGTATAGGTTAGACTTGATGATCTCAAAGGTCTTTTCCAACCTGGTTAATTCTCATTCTAATTATATAATAGCAAAGCTCAGTATTTTTTGCAGTGTGGAAGAGGAAATTGGTGGCTAACTCAATAAAGGGGAGGGAGGATGACAAACTGAATTAAATTTTTTACAGAGTTCACTGCTTGCATCAAGGACATGGCCACATAGTGGTGGTTTGAAGAACTAAACTCTAGAGGTTGGATGCTGACCCGTTGGAGACCAGCTCTGTGGAGATAAGGTCCTGGGCGTGCTGGTAGGCAGCAGGATGACTGTGAGCCAGCAGTGTGCCCTCATGGCCCTTTGGGCATCCTGGGATGCATTAAGAGGAGTGTGGGGCCTGCAGCTTGAGGGAGGTTCTCTGCCTCTTCTACCCTATCCTGGTGAGGCCTCACCTGGATGACTGTGTCCAGTTCTGGGCACTGCAGTTCGATAAGGACAAAGAAAGTCTAGCTCAGGGCCACTAAGATGATTAGGGGACTGGAATGTTTAGCTTGGGGAAGAGGAGGTTCAGGGGGTCTCTTGTCTCTAGCAACCAGCACCAGAACAAGAGGACACAGTCTCCAGCTGTGCCAGGGGAAGTTTAGACTTGAGGTGAGGAGAAAGTTCTTCACTGAGCGAGTCGTTCGTCATTGGAATGTGCTGCCCAGGGAGGTGGTGGAGTCACCGTCCCTGGAGGTGTTCAAGAGGGGACTGGATGTGGCACTTGGTGCCGTGGTCTAGTCATGAGGTCTGTGGTGACAGGTTGGACTCCATGATCTTTGAGGTCTCTTCCAACCTTAGTGATACTGTGATACTGTGTGATCTAATTAGTGATTACATATATCTAAGGGATGGGTGTCAGGAAGATGGGGCCAGACAAGTGGTCCCCCAGACAAGACCAGAGGTCATGGGCATAAACTTGAACGTAGGAAGTTCCATCTAAACATGAGAAGGAACTTTAATTTGAGGGCGATGGAGCACTCTCTGGGCTGCCCAGAGAGGTGGTGGAGCCTCTATCTCTGGAGGCTTTTGAGGCCCACCTAGATGTGTTCCTATGTGATCTGCTTTAGGTGATCCTGCTCTGGCAGGGGGATTAGACTCGATCTTCAGAAGTCCCTTGCAACCCCTACCATTCTTTGATTTCCTTTTGAGGTGTTTCTGGCAGCTGAGGGTAAACAGCAACTGAATTTGTTACCATGTAATAATGTTTCTGTCAGGTGGGTGAAGCCTGGATCCTAAACCCACAACATGATACAGTATTTAAGTCTCTCTCATTTTTAGGAGAAGACTTGACGGGGTGCTTGGTGCCGTGGGTTAGTTGTTTGGGCGGTGTTGGATTGGTTGATGGGTTGGACGCGATGATCTTGAAGGTCTCTTCCAACCTGGTTTATTCTATGTATTCTATTCTTCTTGCAACTGGAAGAAATGTTACACTCTCACACTTCACCATCCTGAAACAACTATGTCATTTGAGGGATGAAGAAGCTAATGGCTTTGTGTCTCAGTTGTCTGCTGGGTGGTACCCCAATGCTCATCGTGATCACAAAGTCTTTCTAACTAGCAAAGTCCTACGTTCATGTACTGAATCTGAAAATTGCAAGGCATTATGTGAAGGTGACTCTGCCTGAAACAAAGAAACACAGGGCTGGGGGTTTTTTTTCTGGTCACTTGCTACAAACAAAAGAATTCATAATTTTTGTTTTAGCTCAAACACTTCTTGGGAGCAAGAGGAAGAGGAATTCTTTCAGACTCAGGGATTGGAGCAAATAGTTTTGAATAAAAGAGTGCATTAAGTAATAGTTTTCTTCAGAATTCAGGGTGTCTGTAGTGTTTTTATAGGTTTTTAATGTGGTTATTTTAACATCTATAGTTAATCTAGTAGTTCCTTGGCTGCATAAAGACTGCACTGGTTAGGCCACACCTCGAGTCCTGTGTCCAGTTCTGGGCCCCTCAGTTTAGGAAGGAGGTTGACTTGCTGGAACGAGTCCAGAGAAGGGCAACAAAGCTGGGGAGGGGCTTGGAACACAGCCCTGTGAGGAGAGGCTGAGGGAGCTGGGGTTGCTTAGCCTGGAGAAGAGGAGACTCAGGGGTGACCTTATTGCTCTCTACAACTACCTGAAGGGGGCTTGTAGACAGGCAGAGGTTGGTCTCTTCTCCCAGGCAACCAGTACCGGAACAAGAGAACACAGTCTCAGGCTGTGCCAGGGGAGGTTTAGGCTGGAGGTGAGGAAGAAGTTCTCCACAGAGAGAGTGATTGCCCATTGTAATGGGCTGCCTGGGGAGGTGGTGGAGTCACCATTACTGGAGGTGTTCAGGAGGAGACTTGATGGGGTGCTTGGTGCCATGGGTTAGTTGGTTGGGTGGTGTTTGATGATAGATTGGACACGATGATCTTGAAGGTCTCTTCCAAACTGGTCTGGTCTGGTCTATATTCTATTCTGTTCTATTTTCCCTTCACTTGGCTCTGTGGTCTAAATATCCTATGCTCTCTTGTACCTCTGAGTCTGTCTCTTACAGCACATTCTACCTTCCAAGAAAAAAATTGGTCATTTGGTGTCCATAACTTAAAATGCAACTTTAAACTGCTAGGTTTTAAAAATGTGAAATACTAAGTATCCAACTTAGGTTCTGTATCAGGAAATGCAGGAAAATAGTCTATTTCCAAAATTCTACCGTGCCTCAGAGCATGGAATTGGAATGGGATCTCTAACATACTTTTAGACTACCGTTTTGTAAGCTGTGAGAGACTAAAAGCTTGTCTCTCCTGGTGTGACTCAACAAAGATAAAATCACTTGCTGCTTGCCCAGACAACAGCTGATGTGTGTTGGGCAGAGCCACTCTCGGAAGGTGCTCACTGGACCACAGGTGGCCTCACAACAATGGACTAAGGCCACCTTCGGGAATATTCATAAGACAAGATAATCTCCACCCATCAAGTACCCTGGAAAGGGAGGATGGTGAGACAATGGATTCACCTCCTATTTCCTGGTGTGTAATGAGTGTGTGGGCAGGTAGATGGAGAAGGAGGCCCCCTCCCCTCCATCCAGACCCCTGCCCAAACACACAGGAATACACAGAAAGATTTCCTGGGGAACGATACCTGGATACTTACCTAAGGAGGATTTCCTGAGGGACAATACTTGGAATCATAGCTAAGGACTAAAAAACTGTATGAAAGACTTGAGCCACTACTGGCTTGGGAGAAGAAAAACGGAGAACCAAAAACACAGATGAAGGAAAACAGAGGAGAAGGACAATGCTGCTGAGAAAGAAAGCAGGAGAGAAGGAAAAGCCCGGGACAAGGCTGCTCCGGAGAAAAGAGGCCATGGAGCCTGGAAGAAGCAGACTGAACCCTCTCTCCGTGTCCTAAGTTCCGCTTGCTGCAACTCATGGAGCTGAGGAAGCTTCTCAGAGGACCACATCTCTTCTCCAGCCAAAGCCTCAGCACCCCTTCTCTACAGACCCAATATCTCCTGCAGCATCTTTTCTCCACAGACTCAAACTGTCTTGGCGGGGGGTGAGGGGTGTGGTAATAAAATTCCTTTCCTCTTCGTTCCCTCTTCTCTCTCTCTCCTCTCTCTCTCTGTTTTCTCTCTCTCCCCTTCTGATCCATCCACTTTATTTATGTAATCAATAGCCTAGCTGTTGCTATTCTGGCCTCGTTTGTGCCTCTCGTTTCACAACACGGGACTATTCAAAAGGACTGAGTCTCTTTGCCTCTCCACACCAACACATAAGCAAACTTTGTCTTTTCTTGATTATATATGAAAGGCTTTCTTTGGAATTCAGGGTTGTTTTCTAGTAGTGTAGGCCTGGTTCTTTTACTGCTTCTAAACTATGGTGCAGGTTCCTTCAATCCTCCTGTAGAAAAGGAGGGAGTGTGGGTGAATTCCCTGTGGTCTGTATTCAGCTTTTCCCAGGTGGCTTTATGTGATGATAGCAAATAGACTAGAGTAGGTAAGATAAATGGCGTTCTCTAAATACCTGCCTGAGATGTGGAAACTGCTAGATACTATCACAAGGTCAGAGCTTGCTCAGACAACACAAAAATGAAGGCAAAACAAATAGCGTGAGGCAGCCAGCTCCCATTCATTGTTAGCATTTAAAATGCTAATTTAATAGTGAAAATGTATGAAAGGAAATGCTCCTACTGGAGCCATAAATCCCTGTGCACATAACTGGAGACACAAATTGGTGCTAACACAAGGCTCCAGCAGTTGTGCCAAGCTAGCATAACCTGTTTTAACAGTCTGCTTGACTGTGAACCTACAGCTGCAGTACTTTTGAGCAGATGCATGATTTTCATTACAGAGGCCTTTGAAAGTGTTCTTTGAAATGCTCTTTTGTTAATGCTTTGTTAGCGTACAGCGTTGGTTTCATAGAATCATAGAATGCACTGGGTCAGAAGGGACCTCTAGAGGTTGTCTACTCCAGCCTCCTGCAGTAAGTGGGGACATCCCCAGCTAGATCAGGTTACTCTGAGCCCCATCAAGCCAGACCATGAATGTCTCCAGTGACGGATCCCCCACCAGGTCCCTGAGCAATCTGTTTCGGTGTTTCACACCCTTAGAGTGAGGAACTTCCTCCTGATGTCCAATCTAAATCTACCCTTCTCTAGTTTAAAACCATTGCTTCCTTTCCTAGTGCTACCTGCCTTTGTAAATAGTCCCCTCCCCAGCTTTCTTTTAACTGTCTACCTCTCAATTTTTGTTTCTCCTGAAAATGAGTTTAATTTTCATACTTTTTTGTTAATTGATGAAATGTGCTTTGACTGCTGTGGTTTTGGTGTGAGGTTTGTAGTGGCTGGGAGCTTCATATCTCTTCAGTTACATTAGGACTTTCGTTTCAGGCTTTTGTACGTGATGCAGAAATATCAGTGACTGCTTCCAGTTGCTTTTCTTAAATGCTACCTAAATTTCTTTGATCTGTTGGAAAAACACCCATGGCTTTGAGGCCACTGTCTAAATGAATGCAGAAGCCTAACATATTTTTATCAGCATAGTCACTTATTTTTCCAGCACTTAATATGTTCCCCACCACCACCTTTTTATAGTATTTCCCTATACACTTTGAGGAGTTTCGGTCAGCACATGTACATCTGACAAAACCCTTAACAAACATGGATGTAAAAGTTGGATGAATTCCTGTATTTAAACTACAAATTGGATACAAGTCCAATGGAAAAATTACAAACATGCTTGAAGTATTTCAATGTTTAATCTGCTGCTTTATTGCTCAGTCAGGTGGTTAGGGCAGATAAGAAACTGGCTGTGACATTTAATAGGCCGTGCAAATCCTGTAAACTGAGTTCTTATGTCTTGTTTAATGTTTACTCAAGCCAACCTGAGTGAGAGTGACCTTGAAATCAGTGGAAATATTACTGTGAGAGTAGTGTGAGACTTTTCCCCCCTGCCCCCCTCTTCCTTTAGTTATCTGTGTTGGTGTGTACACAAAAATGAAAGGAGGATGTCAGTTACATAATTTGTTTGTTACATATCATGTGCATTTTTCTTCATATCCTCAACCTTTTGTAGCTTGTGCATTGAGAAGCTATTGTTCTGGGGTTTTTTTCTTTAGATAGTTAGTTCTAGATACAGGAACTCCACATTGTTTGCTCTCCATATCGTCCCATGTTAAATTCTACAGTATACTTTTGGTGTTGTCTAGTTTGTCAGCAGTGAAACACAGCTGTACCAAAGGGCACTTCCCATCTCTGCTCTGTGGACTGGCTGTGCTGTTTTATACTACACTCTTTAAAACTATTCCTCCACTTGATAGAGATACTGCAATACTCTTTGCAGCTTTATTACACCTGAAAGATTAAACACAGCATAGAATTAAGTTATTAAGTACTTAATAATAAGCATGGAAGAGGGAAGTGCTGTATTTGTGTTAAATATCTTGACTATCTAAAACATTACCAAGCAGTAATAACTCAGAACAATTGTGATGATTATCCATAATTACATTGCAGGACCAATAAAATATAATGAAGCTTCCACTTGTAGTAATTCTTTTTACAGCACTTGTAGCCTTTGTGGTGCTGTTGAGTTAGCTTTGAAGATGAGTTAAAAAATACCTCATGCTGTGATTAATTCTTGCTCCTAGGTAACAATATTCATGTTAATTAAGAGATTGATGTTGGTCTCCGAGCTTTCAAGTAGGAATGATTAAGTATTGTCTCTTTACAGGTTGGAAATTACAAGAGGACAGTAAAACGAATCGATGATGGTCACAGACTTTGCAATGATCTTATGAACTGCATTCATGAGCGGGCACGAATAGAGAAGGTCTATGCTCAACAGCTTACAGAATGGGCAAAAAGGTGGAAACAGCTTGTGGAAAAAGGTAATGCACTGTGGCTTTGAACTCTGAAAAAATTGTCACATAGAAAAAATATTTATGTATGTCTCTGGTTTGGTAAATCCAGAGGGGAAACTGTGTGCGTTTTAGCCAGAAGGGAGTCTCCGCGAAAGGCTCCGTAACTTAACGATGACCAACTTTCTCTTGATTAAAATCAAACAAAGCAAGCCCTGCCCCTTTGCCTTTTTGCCTCCAATGTTGGTATTCCTAAATACAGTTTGTATAGAGCACAGTTTGAACGATGTATCAGAACAATAAGGGGTCAGAGGCTGTGGTGGAAAGACTAGCGCTAAAAGAGCCAGACAGTCCTCTAATGGAAGGTTAATCTGATGCCACTTTAATAGAGTCTGCAATAGTTTGTCTCTTCCTGGTTATCCATGCTTGAAAAAATACATCATGAAATTGGAGGCAGCTCAAATTGGAGCTCACAGGTAGAATACTGAGAATCATGGTGCAGGGAGAAGGAGGCCAGGCTAAATGAATATTCTTTCTTCTGGTGTAAAAGTGTAATGTTCTAAACTTATCTGAAAATAAACTGTTCCCCTTCCAGGTTTGCTTCGATATTGCTGTTTACAAGTCAATAGCTTCAGTTGCTTCTTGGGAATTTAAGTTCCATGTGGGTGATGGTTACTGAGAATGACACTTTCTGTTGTGTTTAGGCCCACAGTATGGAACAGTAGAAAGGGCTTGGTGTGCTTTTATGTCAGAAGCTGAAAAAGTGAGTGAACTGCATCTAGAAGTAAAAGGTTCACTGATGAATGAAGACTTTGAAAAAATCAAGAACTGGCAGAAGGAAGCCTTTCATAAGCAAATGATGGGAGGATTTAAGGAAACCAAAGAAGCAGAAGATGGATTTAGGAAAGCTCAGAAACCTTGGGCAAAAAAGCTGAAAGAGGTACAGCAGTAGATTGCATATTAGATATCCTGTGTTAACATACATTAGTGTCTCAGGTCTCTATAAGGGAGTAAACTCCCTATTCTCTCTGCTGGACCCTGCTTTCTCAAAGAGATCTCTTGCTTTCTGTCCTCTTCTGAAAATAAGTGCAGTTCTTTCTCTTGGTGTTTCCTAATCTTGATGACTTAAGTGAAATCTGGAAAAAATGGAATCTAAGCTGTCATTTTAACAGTATCTGATTTCATGCATTTCAAAACTATGAATTGCTCTAAGAGATGAATGAGAAGGGGAAAGTGTTGTTTTGTGGGTTGTGTTTGCTTGCTTGCTTGCTTTGGTTTTTGTTTTGTTGGGCTTTTTCCTTGTCATGCAACATTGTTCTTAAATAACAGGCTTGTAGGAGAAAGGGGAGCAGGAGAATATGGACATGAGGAAAAAATGCTGTGTTAGGCACTTTCTGTAAACCTTTTCTTGACTCTGTTCCATGCTTCTCTAAGCTGTATGAATGAGATTTATTGTATGATGAGAGAATGCTGGTTCATAAGTGCTACAATTGCCTTACTTTGATTCTTGTGTATTGTTCATTCCTTGGCTGAAATAACAAAGTCCCCCTCAAAAAGAACAGCTGAAAACCACTCCTGACAGTTTGTTTTGTTGCAACATGATCATAAGGCTTAAACAATGCAGTTGAGGACTCTTGTACAAACCGTCTGAGATGCAAAGATTCAAATTCACCTTGCAGGTGGAAGCTGCAAAGAAAGCATACCACGCAGCTTGCAAAGAGGAGAAACTGGCTATATCCAGAGAAACAAACAGCAAAGCTGACCCAGCACTAAATCCTGAGCAGCTTAAGAAATTACAAGACAAAGTGGAAAAAAGCAAACAAGATGTGCTAAAGGTATAGTGTATTCTAATGTACTGCTAATGTGCAGTATTTTTAACCTACACCATATGTGCAGAGTTAAAATGCCTTCTTTTTTTTCTGGGTCTTCCTAAATCTGCAGTGGGCTGCAGTGCAACTCTGATTCAGTTACTCTCCTATACACAAATTTAGAGCCTTCTCCACAGCATATGTTGCAGTCAGGGTCTTCTGTGAAGAAGGGATAGCGTGTTGCCTGTATTGCGCATCAGTACTTGCAGCAGAGAAGGAAGCAGACTAAGATAGCAAACTTCTAGGCCAGAGTTCATAGAATCATAGAATGGTGTGGGTAGGACTTTAAAGATACCTAGTTGCAACCACTGTGCCGTTGTGACGGGTTGAGGCAGACCCCCTCCCCACCACGGGCAAAAGTAACGGCTCAGACAAACGGATTGCGAAAGTGGTGGAAAGTTTCGATGAGAAGCGGTGAATGTGTACAGAGAGCCAGAAGCATAGTGACAAAAGAGATCCCAAAAGCACAACCAGAAATATCCCATCCCCACCTGAGGGTACACCCAGGGCTCCTTCATCCCCCCCCTCGCCACCCCACTCTAGTGCTAGGCTAGTCTCAGCTGGCCAGATCTGAGACTGCCCATCCCCCCGGCCTTGGGCCTAGCCAGGCTGGAAGGCATCTCCCCCAAGTTACCAGATGGTGGAGAGGGAAGAAAGAGAAAGTGCCAGACCCCGTGCTGGGATCTTAGAGTGATGCAGGGAATTATGGGACAAAATACCTGGGTTCCTGTGTCCACCCCTCTGGGCTGGACTTTTGGACACAGGAAGTACACCTCATATGAACACAGCACCCAGCCCAAACTGCTACAGACATAGGCAGGGACAGCTTCCACCAGAAAAAAGTTGCTCAAGGCCCTGTCTAACCTGGCCTTAAGCAGGGGTCATCACAACTTCTCTGGGCAACAGAATCTCACCAATCTCACTGTACAGAACCTCTTCCTAACAATCCAGTCTAAATCTATGCTTTTCCAGCCTGAAGCCATTCCCTCTCATCCTGTCACTGCAAGCCCTTGTAAAAATCCCTCCGCAGCTTTCTTGTAGGCTCCTATAGATACTAGAAGGGTGCTATAAAATTTACCCAGAACTTTGTCTACTCTGGGTTGAACAGCCCCAACTCTCACAGCTTGTCCCCACAGGGGAGGTGCCCCAGACCTCTGATTATTTTCTTGGCCATTCCCTGCGCCTGCTCCAACTTTTCTACACATTTAGTAGTGATGGTTGAGTTATTTCACTTGAGAGGCTATGAGACAAGTGCTTAAAGCTTGTCCTGGCTGTGGCCTATTGGTGTAAATTAGCATAGAGTTTGAGGTTCTAATGTATTAACTGATCTCCCAGTGTATACAATTTGTGCTTGAAGAGATGTATACAGTGTTTGGGGGGGTTTGGTCATAATTCACAGGGGGCCATTTAAATTACACTTTGAAACTATTACACTTTGAAATTATTTGGCAGTCTTTAAATAAGAGACCTGTACCTTGAAAGACTGCATGCTCTGATTTACTGTGGCTCCTTTTGGTTATGTTTAGTATTACATTAATAGTTGCTATGATTTCTGTTAAAAAGCCAGAGAGAACTTTATTGTAACCTTTCTGCAGCTCTGTTAGATGAGTGTTACTGTGACCTAACATCAGTACTGTGGGCATGAGAATAGAATGCACTTTGAATAGAATAGAATTAACCAGGCTGGAAAAGACCTTTGAGATCGAGCCCAACCTATCGCCCAACATCCTCTAATCAACTAAACCATGGCAAAAAGTCCCTCATCCAGTCCCCTCTTAAACACCTCCACTGATGGTGACTCCAGCACCTCCCTGGGCAGCCCATTCCAATTGCAAATCACTCTTTCTGTGAAGAACTTCTTCCTAACCTCCAGCCTAAACCTCCCCTGGCACAGCCTAAGACTGTGTCCTCTTGTTCTGTTGGTGGTTGCCTGGGAGAAGAGACCAACCCCCACCTGGCTACAACCTCCCTTCTGGTAGTTGTAGACAGCAATAAGGTCACCCCTGAGCCTCCTCCAGGCTAAGCAACCCCAGCTCCCTCAGCCTCTCCTCACAGGGCTGTGCTCCAATCCCCTTCCCAGCTTTGTTGCCCTTCTCTGGACACCTTCCAGCAAGTCAACCACCTTCCTAAACTGAGGGGCCCAGAACTGGACACAGTATTCAAGGTGCGGCCTAACCAGTGCAGTGTACAGGGGCAGGGAACTTGTGGTCTAAGTCTTGGCTATTCCTACGCTGATAAGTTTATTGTGTAGGGTGGGTAATATAATGTATTACTAATTGATTGTTTTTCTAACTCCAGACAAAAGAAAAGTATGAGAAATCGCTGAAAGAATTAGATAATGCCACTCCTCAGTACATGGAGAACATGGAGCAGGTCTTTGAGCAGTGCCAGCAGTTTGAGGAAAAACGCCTACGGTTCTTCCGAGAAGTGTTACTGGAAGTTCAGAAGCACCTTGACTTGTCTAATGTAGCAAGGTAAAGCTGTGCCAAACTTTCTCCTGCTTAATCCCTTCCAGTGGAAAGTAATCCATACTTGATGTTGATCAAGGGGATGGAATCTGATTTGTATTTTATTGTATTGTTTCAGTTTATTTAAAGTATAAGTGAAAGAGCTTAGTTCTTTATTTTGTCTCAGGTTGGTGTGTATCCCTAAAATTTGCTAGTTTTATTGAAGAGAATAGAGTAGAATAAACCAGGTTGGAAGAGACCCTCAAGATCATCGTATCCAACCTATCATCCAACACCGCCTAATCAACTAAACCATGGCACCAAGCACCCTCTCAAGTCTCCTCCTGAACACCTCCAGTGATGGTGACTCCACCACCTCCCCAGGCAGCCCATTCCAATGGGCAATCACTCTCTCTGTGTAGAACTTCCTCCTAACCTCCAGCTTAAACCTCCCCTGGTGCAGCCTGAGACTGTGTCCTCTTGTTCTGGTGCTGGCTGCCTGGGAGAACAGACCAACCTCTGCCTGTCTACAGCTTCCCTTCAGGTAGTTGTAGAGAGCAATAAGGTCACCCCTTAGCCTCCTCTTCTCCAGGCTAAGCAACCCCAGCTCCCTCAGCCTCTCCTCACAGGGCTGTGTTCCAAGCCCCTCACCAACTTCGTTGCCCTTCTCTGGACACGCTCAAACAAGTCAACCTCCTTCCTAAACTGAGGGGCCCAGAACTGGACACAGGACTCGAGGTGTGGCCTAACCAGTGCAGTGTACATTTATTGGAGAACAAGCTAGAATGTTCATGTAAGACAGCATGAACTTTGCAGCATAAACATGCCTGTTGTTAAAATAGGAGTGCTCACTAAAGGAATTACCTTGACAAGGAGATAAAGATCCATTGGTTGATTGTCATTGAACTCTTCATTCTAAAGTCTGCTCTTTATACTGTACTATGTCTTCTCTATGTCATGTGGATTATTCTTTCTGCCTGGACCCTCCTCACTGCATTCTAAACCACATAAACCTCTGCTAGAGATCTCAAACCAGAGTTCCTGCAGCTTATTGTGTCAGATCATGGGGCATATCCAGGCCATTGTCAAACTGAGCTACTTGGGTGTGTCAGTGAAATGGTGGTTATAAGGAGTTTGTTTTCTCGTGCATTTGAGAGGAGAGACAATGGAATCCTTCAGGAAATGCTGTAGTGCCAGTAGTTTTTACATCCCTCTTGTAACAGCAGAGCTTTGTGTGCACTCTGATTAGCACTTCAATTAAAAGGAGAAAAGTGTGCTCCTGGCTGGTTGGTCATTTCTCTCCCCCCACTTCTGCTAGTGATAAAACTCTTCTAGTAGTCCACCCAGTGGAATTAAGGAGTTGATCAAGGTAGCATTGTGGCAAGAATTTGGTTTGGTTTTAACCCTGACCAGTCTTCCAAGTTGACTTGCTGTGCATTTGCATGAATGTTAGTGCTGGCACAAGTGAAGAAGGTAATGTTGGGGCAAGAACCAAAAAACACAGAGCAAACAATTGGTAAGGGCAAGATCACTTAGCATCATTATAATTTTGGGTTGCTTCAAATCTCTTATAAAAGGAATGTGGAAGAGAGCTTCTTTTTATTTTCAGAGCAGACACATAGGATTTGTGTTTATTTGAATTCAGTTTATCATGGTGAAAGAAACTACCCAATAAAAATAAATGAGAAATAGTTGACTTGAAGGTGGGGAAGGTTAAGGGAAGACTACAGAAGATGACAGAGTGGAGAGGCAGTGTCCTCCTTTTGATATTTAGGGTTCAAGAGTAGCATCTTGGGTAAGTTAAGGGAAAAAAACCAACATAAAACTATTAGGATAAAACTAAGGATGATGTAACTGTAACCATTTATTTACTTCCTCATCTCTGCCTCTTTGACAGAAAGTGAACAAACCTCCAAAAGGAAGTCTGATTTAACTTCTTTGAGACTACTAATGCTGAAGAGCGCGGCGCCTCTGTTCTGCAGATGTAGATTTCCAGCTTATTGCTAATTTAACTGATGGCTAGTGAAGCACTCAAAATTATTTCCCAATATTCCCAAAACGATTCCCTTTCTCAAAATACATGCTTTTCTATGGCTTAAATACTTTCAAAGAAACAGTGATGCAGAAAAACCCATAACCCCCTACAGGAGCAGGGGGTCGAAGCGGTATATCTCCAACATGACTTCTATTCTGTAAAATACCCGAACAAAAACCAGTTCAACTAAGCGATAAGTCAAAAAGAGTATGGTTCTTTTTGATAGCATTTGGTATTTTGTATAAATAGTGGAGTTAGTAAAATCATGGAGTGCTTAAAACAATGAAAGCAGTTAGCAGATGATTGTACCTACCCAGGGAAGTGCTGAATTCATTTAACTCCAAATCGGACATGAGATTTGTATTTCTATGACTTCTGATTCTCATTGGATGAAGAGAGGACTTTCCATAGCTACTGTTGCCTTGCAGACAAGCTTTTCAAGCCAAGAAACTTCAAGACTAGCATTCAATAATAGGAATGCATTCCTGTGTAACTCCTACATTTTCTGACAGCCAATTAAGTTACTTTACCCAGGAGTCATAATTCTAAAACCTGGCAAATAAGGATTTTGTGTTTGTGAACACTTTTTCACAGGCAGTTAATAAGGCTGGCATAGAGATTTTAAAAAGTCTACCTTCCTGTATTGTTTTCAGTGCTCTTTTGAACTTTGAAATACTCATTTTTAAAAGAATATATGACTAAATTTGTTATACTAAATTTGACAACAATTTTCTTTTGCAGTTACAAAAACATCTATCGTGAACTGGAGCAGAACATCAAATCAGCAGATGCTGTTGAAGACTTGCGGTGGTTTAGAGCTAATCAGGGTCCAGGGATGTCAATGAATTGGCCTCAGTTTGAGGTAGGGTCAGAGTACTTAAACCCCAGACTTGTTTTATCTCTTTTTGCCCTCTTTGCTTTTTGTCACGTTCCTTTCTGGTATAATCCTTCAGTTCGGGTTTCTAGAAGCGATTTTGTCTACTCGGTTGGCTGGTTGGGGTTGGGTTGGTTGGTTGGTTGCAGGTCATAGTAGTTTTCTTTTCTTGATTTCCATTGGGGTCCCCTCATTCCCCCAATTTTCAGAGGTGATTATATCAGGCAGCTATTTACAGAGAAAAGGTGTGAACTAGAAAACTCTACAGTGATTCACTGGTGTCTTTTAAGCTGAAGTCATTAGGGAAGTTATTAGTGAGCCATGGTTTAGCTGAAACATCTCTGATGCCTGTCGATGTTACTGTGTTTTACTTCTCCCCATTGATGTCAGACTTCAATTTCAATCTCCTTGCTGTTAGCAGATAAGTATAATAAGGCAGCAAAGACTTTGAACTAAACACTTCAGTCATGACTATTGGTATTTATAAGCCTTAACTAGTTTTTTCACTACCGTTGTATTAAAAAAACCCAGAAGTTCCACCTTTAATACCCAGCTGGTAATTTTATTGCTGCAGGCCATCTTCAAAAGAAAGGAGGGTTTTTAAAGAAGTGTTTTGCTGACTTAGCCTCCAAGAAACAAGTATTGAAATGTAGCCATGCAGCTCATAGTATCAGGGTATCGAGTAGCTGGAACTGGGATGAGTTCAATCAGAATCATGGGTTTAAGTGAAATAATTTTTAGGCATTAAGTTAATGGAGTCGAAACATCAGTTCTGGAGTGTGCACTGCTCCCTAATTAACCACAACAGAAAATAGCACTTGTTTTTAAAATACTGAGGAACTTTAGATTAGGTTTGAGGAAGAAAGCTCTGTAGTGATACTGCAGAATTTCCTTGCCTGAAATGCTGACCTAAAGTTACTTATCGGTGGGAAAGTACCACCCTTTTTCATAAGCATAATAATTAACAACCTTAATAGTCTTGTTACTAATTTTCTGTTGTTTTTTTCCCCCCCTCATTTACATGCTACAAGGATGATGTAAGTAGAAAAAAAAAAAGAAGTCAGGGTCAAATGAATATGAAATTGCATTGTGAGCCACAAATATGCTTAGATCAGTGGTCTTTAAATGATGGTAACTCAGAAGTCCAGTATACATTGGTATGAAGTTCAGTGATTTTGGGCCAAGTTAATTATTTTCAGGTTGCCTGACTGTGCTACCTGTATAAAGCAGTGGGAAGAGCAACTCTTCATTTCATTTTTAAGATGATTGTTTCAAATGCCATCTTTTGAATAAAACCTGTACCTCAGCATAGGATGCTTGCTGGCATCCAGTTTGCTTCTACTTTATATGAGTATGCATCTTAGTTTGACTTGATACGTAGAGCTTATGTTTAGGTCTCATCATGCCTGGCCTTCTGAAGCATCTGAATGGATTGGAACATCAAGGAAGGGATGGCATTTGTAAAGTATCATGAATCTCATCATAAGTGTGCCTTTTGAAGACAGATTTCTTGACGTTAGTTGAAACAGTGAAGCCCCCTCAGTACAAATTACTGCACTGGCCAACTCTGATTTCTACAGTTGGGTGCCAGAGATCTGGTATTTTAAATCTTTTCAAAGTGTTCAGAATGCTATACCAGGGAAGTAGAGGTAACCCTGGGATTTTGTGAGGAGCACATTCATCTGTTTGCGTTGCGAAGGTAGGAACAAGATGGGAATGAGAACCGAAGCATTCAGAGTAACATTGTGCTTTAATTATTACTTGTGCTTGTTTAGCATGTATGAATGTACATTAGAATAGAATAGAAGAGAATAGACCAGGTTGGAAGAGACCTTCAAGATCATCGTGCCCAACCTATCATCCAACACCACCTAATCAACTAACCCATGGCACCAAGCACCCCATCAAGTCTCCTCCTGAACACCTCCAATGATGGTGACTCCACCACCTCCCCGGGCAGCCCATTCCAATGGGCAATCACTCTCTCTGTGGAGAACTTCTTCCTAACCTCCAGCCTAAACCTCCCCTGGTGCAGCCAGAGACTGTGTCCTCTTGTTCTGGTGCTGGCTGCCTGGGAGAACAGACCAACATCCATCTGTCTACAACTTCCCTTCAGGTAGTTGTAGAGAGCAATAAGGTCTACCCTGAGCCTCCTCTTCTCCAGGCTAAGCCACCCCAGCTCCCTCAGTCTCTCCTGATAGGGCTTGTGTACCAAACCCCTCACCAACTTTGTTGCCCTTCTCTGGACATGCTCCAGCAAGTCAACCTCCTTCCTAAACTGAGGGGCCCAGAACTGGACACCATAATTAAGTCTGAAAATTCAGTGTGCTAATTGTTCAATGAAATTTGTCAATCCTATTTTGCATTCCTTAATAGGAGTGGTCTGCAGATCTGAATCGCACTCTCAGTAGAAGAGAAAAGAAGAAGGCTTCTGATGGAGTGACTCTGACTGGTATCAATCAGACAGGAGATCAAAGTTCACAGCCTAACAAGCATAGCAGGTACTTTTTTTTTTATATCTAAAAAGACTTATTTGAAAGGATTGTTATCTTCAAGTGTATTAAACTCTACAGGTTCAAAAAGTCACTGTGGAACTGCGTATTGAATTATCTGTGACCGTCTTTAGTGGCAGTGTTTCTGCAACTCAGGAAATGCTTTGAGAATTATTTCTCCATTTTACAGTTCCCTTTCCATTGAGAATTAAAACAAACCAAACTTCATGAGGAACTGAACTTTCTGCAGCTAGTCCAGTAGTTAGTCTGTTGCTCTTTTGCCATCTCTGTAAATGACAACTGTATTTGAAATCTTGGCTTGCAAAATGTTTGGTTGCTTTAGGATTCTGGATGTGATTAATGCAAAACTGTTAACATCAGCTGCTTTAGAAAGAAATTACACTGGCTAGAAATACTGCCTTTTATTGTAGGCACTAAGAAAATGAAATTAAGGTCCACAAAGGATATTCTAATTCTGGAGGAATGTATGTCCGGCTTTTGCAGCTTCCTTGGGTTTTATGCTGGACTTGATAGATGTTGGGCTGGTTGTGTTTGGGGTTGTTGTGTGTTTGCTTTTTGGTAGTGGTGGTGTTTTGGTGGGTTTGTGTGTGGTGGTTTGTTTGGGTTGTGTTTTTTTGGCTGAAGAAGGGGTCTACTAAGAAACGACTTAGTGTGACAGTAATGACAGTGTCTTAAACAGATAGGGTCACCATAATGCTCTTTCTTTTCCAAATTAGCAGTCTTAGTGTCCAGAGTAACACAGTGCAGTCAGTACAATCAAGTTACAATCCCTTTGAAGATGAAGATGATACTGGGAGTACTGTCAGTGAAAAGGAGGACAATAAGATCAAAAAGTTGGTGAAATGTTGTTTTTTTAATTGTTTTCACACTTGCACTCTCTCTGTCCAGGGTTTTCTCTTTTTGGTTTCTGTAACACTGCCAGTCAGTGCATGAAGTCTTTGGTTATGTAAGCAACACTGCGACCTAACTTTATCTTTCTGAACAGACACCCTATCTGTTGCCTTGATCTTTGGTTTGAAAGTACTGGTGTTACTGGCAGTTGCTAACACAGCTGCTGCTGCTTTTTCCCTTCTTACCAGTCCTATGAAGTGTTAAAACTGGGTTTTCCTAGTGAAACTGCTTCTGGAGCTTTACTGGTGTGTGTGTTCTTGCTGAATAAATCTGCTTTTATGAATGCTTTCTTTTTATTTAGGACTTTCTCAAGCAGCTGCCTGTTGCTTCAGTATGCACACCTAGGGATGTCCTGCCACACTCTTAAATGGCATGTGCATGCTCAACAGTGAACTTCCCTTCAAATTATCAAACAAAGTTTCTTTGTTGTTGCATTGCAGCATACAAAATGCATTGAAATCTATTGTAGAGGTGCATAGAGATTTGAGAGGAAGGTTCTGCAAACCAGTTAAAATGTCTTAATCCTAGCTTCTCATCTACCTGCACACCTTTTTACCTTTCTAGAGTAAATAATTCCATGAACTATGTAGATTTCTTGATAGAGAAGTTTATGGAGTTTGTGGTGAGGTTGTATTTGATATCTCTTCTTTTTGTAACTTTATAAATGTATTGGATGAATGCTGGTGGGGTTGGTTGGTTTGTTTGTTTTCCTAAATGAAACCTTGTCAGCTACAAATAGGGCACAATGTACCAGAAAGAAAGCTTCAAAACTAGGCCTTAGAGTGGAGTTTAAGCTTGGTGAGGGAAACTGATATCTTAGTGGTAGTTCTTTTCTGCTTTAAAATAGGGGATTAGAGTAATTTTCAAATTGTTTTCAGTGTTAGCAGCTATGAAAAAAACCAAAGCTACCCTACAGATTGGTCTGATGAAGAGTCCAACAATCCATTCTCTTCCACTGATGCAAATGGAGACACCAATCCATTTGATGAAGATGCCTCTCCTGCAATGGAAGTGAGAGTCCGTGCACTCTATGACTATGAGGGCCAAGAGCAAGATGAGCTCAGCTTTAAAGCTGGTAAGTTTACAGCATTCACTTACAAATATTTATCCAAACATTTATTAAGGGGGACAGAGGCTTTTCATTTCTGAAGTCACCTGTTTCTCCAAATGTAGATTGTACTTCTTAGTATCCCCTCTTTGGAAGCACTGGCTTCTAATCTGTTCAGCATGTGTTGGGATGCATATGTGTGGGATATTCCTTTCCTGCCATCTTGTGTTAAACAAAATGACCTGCAGAACTGATAATCCTATCTCCTCCTCTTCTTGGAGACAGTATAACAACTTTACTTTAGCTGTCTAGTAATGGCAGCCCCACAAAGCTGGGGTTTTTTTGAAGGAAAAGATTACAGCAGCTGATCTTAAAACATATTCTAACCAACTGATATTGTTTCTGTTTTAAACTGGAAGCATACCTTCTTTGGCTTCCAATTTCTGAGTGCTAACTTTTGGAGGTTGAAAACTTAGTCATGGACAGGAAATTTTTTCTATGCTTCTTCACTGTAAGCACAGTAACTGTCTTTTAATTTTTTATTTTGTTTTGGTTTCTTTAATCTTATATTATGGCATACTGCCTGTACATCTCTCCTTTTAGGATGTTGTATTTCCCTTCAGCTGTTTTTCCTGGGTTTTTTCCTCACTGCTGTAGGAGTTGAGAAAACAGAATAGAGACAACTGGCAGGAGAGACCACAGTATATTTCCATACAGATTTGGCACAAGGTTATGATAGCTGCATACCATGGATGCTGCTACCTCGTTTGTCTGGGCTCTTCCTACCAGCTGTTGCATACTGACCCAAGTGCCTGGGCATCCTTCTCAGTCCCTAAAATAGGAGACACTGAAGTTTTTCATGTCTGGCCAGCCTGGAGGCAACACCCTCTAGTGATAAAAGTGAAATCTACAACTTGGCCATGCTTTTGGAGCTCTTCATTTCGGAGAACTGTGCTCTGATCTTGTCCAGAATTGCACGTGAAAAGATTCCTAACCAGAAATTCCAGAACAGGCTTGCATGAGCAGTTCAGCAAAAGCAAACACAACTTCAGCTTGAGAAAATGAGCTAAACAATCTCATCAACCATGTCTCTCTTCCTGTTTGCTTGTCACGTACTCCTTTCTCTTGTAATGACTTAGTTGTAAAAGAAAAACAGGATTCAAGTGTTAACAAACCAAATTGAGAACTCGAGGGAAGGGATGCCATCCAAAGAGACCTTGACAGGCTGGAGAAATGTGCCAGTGCAAACTGCATGAGGTTCAACAAGTCAAAGTGGAAGGTCTTACACCTGGGTCACGCCAGTCCCAGGCACAAATATTAACTGGATACAGAGTAGGTTGAGAGTAGCCCTGAAGAGAAGGATTTGGGAGTGTTGATAGATGAGAATCTCAACATGTGCAGGCAGTGATCTCATGCAGCCCAGAACGGTGTGGCCAGCAGATCAAGAGAGGAGATTCTCCCCCTTTACTCTGCTCTTGTGAGACCCCTACCTTGAATACTGAATCCAGTTGTAGTATCCCTACCATGAGAGAGACATAGATGTGTTGGAACAAGTCCAGATGAGGGCCACAAAGATGATGCAGGGGCTGCAACACCTCTGCTATGAGGATAGGCTAAGGGAACTGGAATTGTTTAGCCTGGAGAAGAGGAGATACTGGGGGGGGACCTTATAGCTGCCTTCCAGTATCTGAAGAGAACCTACAGGAAGGCTGGAGAGGGACTTCTGACAAGAATGTCCACCAATAGCACAAGAGGAAATGGATTTAGATTGCAGGAGAACAGGTTTAGATTGGATCTTAGGAAGAAAATCTTCACTATGAGGGTGGCAAGACTCTGGACTGGCTTGACCAGAGAGGTTGTGGATGCCCCTCCATGGAGATGTTGAAGGCCAGGTTGGATGGGGCCTTGAGTAACCCAGTCTGGTTGAGAGGCGTCCCTGCCTATGGGAGGGAGGTTGGATTAGATGATCTCTAAGGTCTCTTCTAGCCTAAGCCATTCTGTGATTCTTTTGGTCCTACTTGCCTTTCACTGAGGGCTTGTAAGAATTATGCTGCTTCTATAATGTCAGCTATGGGTCTCAGATGTTACAGACTAAAGTTAATATAATCACAGAATCATTAAGGTTGAAAGTTACCTTGAAGATCATGAAGATCACCATGCCCACTAAACCCTAGTCAACAAGTCAATGTATCTGATCAGTGACCTGCTAGACTTCTGCTTACAGAGAAAGGCTGTACTCAACACTGGGTGTTTCCAGGTCCTATTCTAAATGCACTTGGAGTCTTGTAAACCAAAAAGCCCAGAAACTCAGATGGTGGTGCTCCTACCTTTCACTTGCCTCCCTCCTTTTTTAAGTAGTGAAACTCTCTAGGTATCTGACTTTTCTTCTTTGTAGACAGATACTGTAAGCTTCCAGAAAGCAGGAATGGGTTAGTTTGGCCATTAACTTTGCTGAACTGTGCTCTGACAGGACAGTAGTAACAAAACATCTGGAGCTTTCTCTAGAATGCACAGCAGCTACAATTATTCTTCATTCTCTAGAGATTTTAAATGCCCCCTTTTTTTTCAGGAGTGGATATGTAAGCATGCTAATCCTCTTGAAGTATGTGTATTGTGCCTGCAAAGCAACAGGGTGGCATTCCACAGGATCACAGTAACAAGCCTGTGAGGGACAGAACTGTGCAGTGTTTATGTCTATAAATGTAATGGCTAAATAGAAAGTCAGGCATTCTGTGCTGTGGTAGCAATGGTGTAACTTGCATTGAACTATTTGAACCAAGTGGTTATCAGTTGTGAGGTCTGCAGAAATAAAGCACAGGAAATATAAACTGAGATGTGCAGTTCAACAGGGTCAAGTGCCAGGTTCTCCACCTAGGTCACAACCAACCCCACTGTAAGCTACAGACTTGGGGATGTGTGGTTGGAAAGCTGTGACTTGGAGAGGGAGCTGGGGGTATCAGTTGACAGTCAATGAAATCTGAGTTAGCAGTGCCCAGGTGGCCAAGAAAGCCAGTAGAATCCTGGCTTGGATTGGCCAGCAGGAACAGGGAGGTGATCACCCCTCCCAGACTCAGTACTGGTGAGGCCACACCTTGAGTACTGTGTTGTTCTGGGTCTTGCACCATAGGAAGGCCATTGAGATGCTGAAATGTGTTCAGAGAAGGGCAACAAGGCTGATGAAGGGCCTGGAGTACATGGCCTATGAGGATTGTCTGAGAGAGTTGGTGTTGTTCAGTCTGAAGAAGAGGAGGCTGAGGGGAGACCTCATCACTCTCTACAGCTACCTGAAAGGGGAGATTGGAGCGAGGAGGAGGCAGCCTTTTCTCCTTGGTGGCAAGTTTGGTTTCAAGCTGCTCCAGGGGAAGTTCAGGCTGGATGTTAGGTAATGCTTTTTCACAGAGAGGGTTCTTAAAACATTGGAATGGTCTGCCCAGGGCAGTGGTGGAGTCACCATCCCTGGGGGTGTTTAAGGAGCATGTGGACCTGGCAATTAGGGACATGGGTTAGTGTTGACCCTTCAGTTCTGGGTTGAGGGTTGCACTGGATGATCTTTGAGGTCTCTTCCAACCAGATGTTTTCTATGATTCTGTATGTCTGTTTAACTTGAAAACAGGTTAATACCTTTGAAGGAAGAACATTGAAGTACTTTGTAACATCAAATCCCTTGATTGTGTGGATGGTAGGAAAGGGATGGCTTGCCAGACTATGAATCCCTTCACAGAAACTGAATTGTAGAAATGCTACAGTCAAACTTGTTTAATTTTCAGCAGCAGTATTAGTGTGCCTAGGTTTGCACTTTCCTGTAAGAGATTAAGGAGGAAAATTCACCAGATCATGGAGGAGCCAAGGTAAAATGTGCTATCTCTTGTGCTCCTGGATGGACTATGCCTGGACTCCTAAGCAGAGGTTTAGTGCATTTTAGGGAACAGTTAAATAACTGTGGATAATTTCAGATGACATTTCCTTGGGCTTTCAAAGAATTTGCCTACAAAGCTGCTGTGATCACTTCTAGGTACCTGATGTAGAATATATCCTCTGCATAGTGCCCATTCAGTGTCCTTCAATGCAGGAAACTTTTTATTAGTCCAGTACTTTATTCACCTGGTGTTTTTTCTTGGGATTGTGGTGTGTTTGGGGGTGGTTGTGGTTTTTTGCTTGTTTAGGTTTTATTTTCACAGTATCACTAAGGTTGGAAGAGACCTCAAAGATCATAGAGTCCAACCTGTCACCACAGACCTCATGACTAGACCATGGCACCAAGTGCCACATCCAATCCCCTCTTGAACACCTCCAGGGGCGGTGACTCCACCACCTCCCTGGGCAGCACATCCCAATGACGAACGACTCGCTCAGTGAAGAACTTTCTCCTCACCTCCAGCCTAAACTTCCCCTGGCACAGCTTGAGACTGTGTCCTCTTGTTCTGGTGCTGGTTGCCTGGGAGAAGAGACTGACCCCTTCCTGGCTACAACCACCTTTCAGGTAGTTGTAGAGGGCAATGAGGTCACCCCTGAGCCTCCTCTTCTCCAGGCTAAACAACCCCAGCTCCCTCAGCCTCTCCTCACAGGGCTGTGCTCAAGGCCTCTCCCCAGCCTCGTTGCCCTTCTCTGGACACGTTCAAGTGTCTCAATGTCCTTCTTAAACTGAGGGGCCCAGAACTGGACACAGGACTGAAGGTGTGGCCTAACCAGTGCAGAGTCCAGGGGCACAATGACTTCCCTGCTCCTGCTGGCCACTCTATTCTTGATGCAGGCCAGGATGCCATTGGCCTCTGTATTTCTATCCATTTGGGATTGTATGTAGTGGTTGATATCTTCAGTATGGATTTCCCATTGCTGACCAAGATGAAACAAATCAGTATTATCTAGGGAAATGATACAAATTAGTTATATGTGAGGAAATAATTATTACTCAGTGTGGCCTTTTCTGCCTGGCTGGAATGGACATTTGCTTGTTCATACACCATCCTGGAGTCTGCAGACTCTAATGCCAAAACATTTCCTGATGATGTAGAAGATTAGATGTGCAAGATAGCCAAAATGAGGTTATGTTACTGTTCCTAAGTGTCTGAGTGGATCATCAGTGTTGGCTTCTGCTGTGTAAGTTAGGAAGCAAATTCTGAGTTACTTTTCCTGGAGCTCCTATGTCAGCTTCCAACAATATAAAGCCAGAGCAGTAAAAGGGGAAGCTGCATCCCAATCCTTATATTTCTTAAAGAGATGAGGAAAGGAGCAAGAGATGTAACAAAGTGTTAGGTAGAAGGTTCCTTTAAGTCTTTCTGCATTGCAGTGTAGTGGTGCTATTCTGGAAAGCTGCAAGTGTACTTCAAGAGAATTTTACTGCCATGTGTTTATTTTCTGTAGCATTTTCTCCTCTGAGAAGAGTGGAAGCCTAAAGAAACATTTATTTCACCTGCACTGACATTTTGCTGAGGGTCATGAATGTAGGATTATTCTACTTGCTTAGATGCAAACCTCAAATACAGAAGCAGTAGTATTATCCACAACTATTGTCATCTTCTAGTGAAATAATTCTGTACCTATTCAAAGGTTTGCATTCTTTTGTGCCTTAAAAATGCTGTGACCTATTTGAAGTGCCATTAAGTGTAATATTTTAGATTCAAAGTAGTTTGCTTCTTCCTATTTTCTTGAACCTGGAAGCTTGTCATCCCATACCTAAATCTCTAAGTGGTATTCTTCGTAGTAAAAGCTTGTAGAGCAAAGCAGGGAGGGTTTGTACTGGGATCTAGGGTGGGCAGGGGAAGAAAAGTGGACATGCAGATAACTGTCATGACTTGCTGGTGTTACTTAAATGTTAGTTTTGTTAACAGTCTTCCTTCTTTTTTTTTTTCCCAGGAGATGAGTTAACTAAAATGGAGAATGAAGATGAGCAGGGTTGGTGCAAAGGGCGTCTGGACAACGGCCAAGTTGGTTTATACCCAGCAAACTACGTAGAACCAATCCAGTGACAAAGGACAAAGATAATGCAGAAGTGTTCCAAAAGCTCTGTAGGCCTGTACAGTATATATTTAAAGTGAGAGAGATGAATGATGTATAGAGTGTACATATTTTAATGGAAAGGTGAGAGCTTGATACTGAAACGATGCTGATTTTAAGGCAAAAAGCTAGCACTAACAATTTGTCGTCGTTTCCACAACTTGTGCACAAAGCAAAGGAAAGGGCTTAGGTTGAATCAATAGTACCATAGGAAAAATACCTTGTAAGCTTTCTCTTCCCACGTGGTCTGTCCTTGTGCCTCCTGAACAGTTTTTGCCTTTTCTATGCTTATGCTTCATCCTACCCTAAGTATGTGGCTTACACTCACCCTTGTTTAATCAGTCATTTTAAGTGACCTTCAGTAATATGCAACTTGAACTTTAAAGATTATTATAGTTAATTTTCTGTTTGTTCTTAGTGATGTCTCAGAGATGCAGTATTTTTTTATGTAAATGCTCTGTAGCTAAGCACCTTTTTTTTTTTTGTATGCTTAGATGCTATCAATTAATACTTAAATTATGAAATAGATTTAACAACCAGTCGGCTGAATGAAAACTCCTGCCACGTTCCAGTAGTCTCTTCCATGTGGATAGCATGGCTTGAAGTTGTAAAACAAATACTGTATTTAATGAATATCTGTTACAGAAGGTTATATGTAGCAGAGATACCTGGAGGTGTCATGGGTTGGGATTCTATTATGAACGTTGTTTATGTGGTGTGGCACTTAAACTGAAGAGGTTTTGGTGTCTTCAATGGCATTTGAAAGATCAGTTATGCAGAAGCCCCAGAACAGTAGCTCTTTCCAGCACGTTTGCAGGTTGGGAGGGGGGTGGAAATCACCTTTAAACTGCTAATGATTTTTAGGTGATTTGAAATGTTAAATCTGTGAAGACTTAATTTTTTTTTTTGAAGAGAGAAATCTGTAAAATAGATTAAATGCTTTTTATGAAGAGCCTATCTATGTTGTGTATATGTACATATAATTTGATATTACAAAATATAAAGAGCATGGCTACTAGCTATCAAGCCTTTTGATGTCAATAAGATTTAGACTGGTTTAAGAGTTTAAATTATAGGTATATTTAAATCTGCTTTCCTGCCCTCTTCATTACCGTGCCATAGACAGAAGTATTCTGTGACTTAGGTTGTTTCAGAAGTACAGTAAATACACTAACCTACTCGAGATCAGTGTTTGTGGATCAATTTGTGGGCCAGAATGTATTAGCTTTATTCCTTACATGGATTATTGTAGCAGATCACTGTAAAAAGTTACACTTGTTTGCAGTTACAACTTGGTAGTCTGTAATCGTGTCCAGAGTATGCAGCGGAGACCTTTAAACCCAGGTTGTAGAAGCGCAGCAGATTTGTGTTTAAAAAGCACCCGAAGTTTCAGCGAAGGAGATTCGGTATGGCAGGAAGTTACACTGTAAGGAAGCTGACAAATCTGTTTTGAGGTAACTGTAAAACACTGTTGACAGTCTTGAACTTCTCTTGTTTGATTTTTGAACTTCTGGTCATCCTTTTCAACGAATCCAAATGTGCAAGCTTAGAGTGTGTGTGTCTGTCAGGGACAACTCGCCAACGTCATTGTTCATCCACAAGATGCTTACAAAAGTTGTCAGGAATTACTCCTTTGGTTCTCTCTGTTATTGTAAAATATTTTAGGAAACAATAAAATCTGTTACTCTCTTAAATACACAGAATACAACTCTTACTATTTTAATGTACGTGGAAGTCATCTTACAAAGCAGATAATATGTTCTGTTGCCGTCGAAGGGGGCAAAATCTTCATTGCATAGAAAAGCCATAAAGAGAGGAGTAAGACATCAGTGGCACTGAGCTGGCAACAAAAAAACCAACAGGAGGTACAGTAGACAGGGGCCAGAGGGACCTTGACAGGCTGGGCAGATGGGCAGAATCCAACGGCATGAGATTGAACACATCCAAGTGCCAGGCTCTGCACATTGGCCACAGCAACCCCAGGCAGTTCTACAGGCTGGGGTCAGAGTGGCTGAGAGCAGCCAGGCAGAGAGGGACCTGGGGGTGCTGGTTGATGGTAGGCTGAACATGAGCCTGCAGTGTGCCCAGGCAGCCAAGAGGGCCAATGGCAGCCTGGCCTGCATCAGGAACAGTGTGGCCAGCAGAGGAGGAGGGAGGTCATTCTCCCCCTGTACACTGCACTGGTTAGGCCACACCTTGAGTCCTGTGTCCAGTTCTGGGCCCCTCAGTTTAGGAAGGAGGTTGACTTGCTGGAATGAGTCCAGAGAAGGGCAACAAAGTTGGTGAGGGGTTTGGAACACAGCCCTGTGAGGAGAGGCTGAGGGAGCTGGGGTTGCTTAGCCTGGAGAAGAGGAGGCTCAGGGGTGACCTTATTGCTCTCTACAACTACCTGAAGGGAGGTTGTAGACAGGCAGATGTTGGTCTCTTCTCCCAGGCAGCCAGCACCAGAACAAGAGGACACAGTGTCAGGCTGTGCCAGGGGTGGTTTAGGCTGGAGGTTAGGAAGAAGTTCTATACAGAGAGAGTGATTGCCCATTGGAATGGGCTGCCTGGGGAGGTGGTGGAGTCACCATCAGTGGAGGTGTTCAGGAGGAGACTTGATGGGGTGCTTGGTGCCATGGGTTAGTTGTTTAGGTGGTGTTGGATTGGTTGATGGGTTGGACACGATGATCTTGAAGGTCTCTTCCAACCTGGTTTATTCTATTCTATTCTTGGCAAGAAATTCCATCAAAATGGAATCTAAGGAGACCATGGCTTTTATGGATATGCAGGATCTACTGTGATGCTGCATTCTGTGGTGTAGTTAAGTCTGATACAGCTTTGGTAAGCAACTAAGCTGTTTTTTTTCTCCTCTGTAGTGTCTGATGGAGAAAGCCCCTGGTAAAAAGTCTGTAGTGAGGGGCTGAGGTGTGATGGTTTCAAACTAAAACAGAGGGGAGGGGGTTGGATTGGATGTGAGGAAGAATTTTCTTGCCATGAGGCTGGTGGAACACTGGCACAGGTTGCCCACGGCAGTGGATGTCCCATCCCTGGAGGTGTTCAGGGCCAGGTTTTATGGACCTTTGAGCAACCTGGTCTAGTGGAAGGTGTGCTTGGGAATATGGTTTAGGGGTGAACCTTGTAGAGTAGGGTTAGCAGTTTGACTTGTTGATCCTGAGGGTCTTTTCCAACTGGAATGTTTCTATGATTCTGTGAATCTTTTCTTGTCTGGCATTGATTGACGTAGAATCACAGAATGGTCTGGGATGGAAGAGACCTGCAACATGTCATCTAGTCCAACCCCCTCTGCAGTCAGCAGGGGCATCCTCAACTAGGTCAGGTTGCCCAGGGCCCTGTTGAGCCTCACCTTGAGTATCTCCAGGGATGGGGGCCTCAACCACTTCCCTGGGCAACATGTTCCAGTGTTCTGCTACCCTCCAGCATATCAGTTGAACCACACAGCTTGGTGTCATCTGCAGGCTTGCCAAGGGTGCCCTCAATTTCTCTAGTAATCAGCTCTAGAAATAGAGCCAGTGAGGGTTGTTCTTAACAGCTGCTAGTTCTGACTCCATTAGAGAGGTTCAGACTTTATTTTGCATTTGACTTTGAAATCTCCTTCTTGTTTAACTGGTCAATCAGTCCAGTACAAGATCCTCTCGCATCTGTTTCCCACTTCTGTGATGGTAAGTATTATTGGTAAGCTGCCACCTTTCTACTCACCATTGTTCTAGACAAATACTCAAATCTACAAGTCTGAGCACGAGTCCTTCTCAGGAGGACACTGTTAACCTCCTACTTTCTATTAGTGTAGTCAGTAACTGATTTATTAAATGGTCATTGTACCTTTACTCATTGCACCTTACTACTTCTGCTTTTATGAGGAACATTATCAAGAACTTCTTGAAAATCCAAGTCACCTATTGCCTCAACTAGCTCACACTTCTTCATGACCCATGAAACCCCCAACTCTGTTGGCTAAACAACCCTATCGGTTGTGAACTACTATGATGGTAGGTATTTCTAGAATCCCTCTGCAGAGAACACTGACATTCACTTGCTCTGGAATAGGTGAGACGCCATCATGTGGCAAAGGTAGGTAGTAGTAGTTTTACAAGTCCCTTACTTTGCTAACTGAATTTATCTAAGCACAACAGAGTATGAGAGCATGGGGGGTTGTCTGTAAATCACCTTTTGGCTTTGTACCAGGCTGTGTTGTTGAGATGGCCAACGACATCCTGGCCTGCATCAAGAAGAGTGTGGCCAGCAGGAACAGGGAAGTCATTCTGCCCCTGTACACTGCATTGGTTAGGCTGCACCTTGAGTCCAGTTCTGGGCCCCTCAGTTTAAGAAGAACATTGAGACACTTGAAGGTGTCCAGAGAAGGGCAATAAGGCTGGGGAGAGGCCTTGAGCACAGCCCTGTGAGGAGAGGCTGAGGGAGCTGGGGTTACTTAGCCTGGAGAAGAGGAGGCTCAGGGGAGACCTCATTGCCCTCTACAACTACCTGAAAGGTGGTTGTAGCCAGGAAGGGGTTGGTCTCTTCTCCCAGGCAACCAGCACCAGAACAAGAGGACACAGTCTCAAGCTGCACCAAGGGAAGTTTAGGCTGGAGGTGAGGAGAAAGTTCTTCACCAAGAGAGTCGTTCATCATTGGAACGTGCTGCCCAGGGAGGTGGTGGAGTCACCAACCCTGGGGGTGTTCAAGAGGGGATTGGATGTGGCACTTGGTGCCATGGTCTAGTCCTGAGGTCTGTGGTGACAGGTTGGACTTGATGATCCTTGGGGTCTCTTCCAACCTTGGTGGTACTGTGATACAGTAAGTGGCTGCTGAACCTATTAATTTCTCACAGCTCCATGCAGATGCTAGTGCCTACCTATCCTTGGTTATCAGATCAACCAAAGATCTACAGAACAGGGAGTTCTCAAGAGGTCATCCTTATTAATTCTCCTTCTTTGTATTCATGCATCCTGATAGGACTCTCTGGCAAGATCCAGGAGCCTAAGGTTTTTGTGGCAGGGGGTAGGGGAGTGCAGGAGAAAGCACTGGAAGAAGTTGCTTTGTCTGTGCTGCTGTGGCACTCCAAAACTGAGTGTCTGTTAACAAAGTGTTACAAGGAGAACCTGCCCATTTCAGGCCTTGCCTGGCTACAGAGAGAATCCTGCTAGCACCCAATCCAGGAGGAGGGGCCTCAAAATGTCTCCAACTGCCTTCTCCCAGCGGGGTCAGTGCTGAACTAGCAGCTTACTGGGGGCTTTGCCTGGTTGGGTCCTGAAACCTCCAGAGTTTCCACAGTGGGCAAACTGCTCCCATGCTTGATTCTCCTAATCAGGAAATCTTAAATTCATATCAAATTGGAGCTGTATTCTGAGCTGTGAATAAGAGTCTTTGATTTTCATCTTGCAAATCAGCAACACACTTTGGGGCTCTGGCATGCTGGCATGGTTTGCTCTGTGTTTGAACCTGCTAGAGGGCTTCTAATACACACAGCCCTTCCAGGGAATGCTGTATTTGCCCAGCAGTTGGTTCTGAGGGTGCATGTAGAACAGTCTTCCTCCATGTATGTATTTGTCAGACGAGCTGGCACAAAACTTAGGCCGCACCTCGAGTCCTGTGTCCAGTTCTGGGCCCCTCAGTTTAGGAAGGAGGTTGACTTGCTGGAACGAGTCCAGAGAAGGGCAACAAAGTTGGTGAGGGGTTTGGAACACAGCCCTGTGAGGAGAGACTGAGGGAGCTGGGGTTGCTTAGCCTGGAGAAGAGGAGCCTCGGGGGTGACCTTATTGCTCTCTACAACTACCTGAAGGGAGGTTGTAGACAGGCAGAGGTTGGTCTCTTCTCCCAGGCAGCCAGTACCAGAACAAGAGGACGCAGTCTCAGGCTGCACCAGGGGAGGTTTAGGGTAGATGTTAGGAAGAAGTTCTCCACAGAGAGAGTGATTGCCCATTGGAATGGGCTGCCTGGGGAGGTGGTGGAGTCACCATCACTGGAGGTGTTCAGGAGGAGACTTGATGGGGTGCTTGGTGCCATGGGTTAGTTGTTTAGGTGGGTTGGATTGGTTGAGGTGTTGGACACGATGATCTTGAAGGTCTCTTCCAACCTGGTTTATTATTATTATACAAGCAAGGTTTAAATTATTCTTTATGCACTGGGAATACAAATACACTTATTTTGGACATTCTTGGAAACCACTAGCAAGACATAGTATTACTGCACTGAAGGGTAACTGGTACAGCAGCAGTTGTCATCTGCTTTCCTACCACTGCTGCTAGTCTCTCCCTGTGCCTGCCTTCTTCTGCAACTCACTCAAGCCACAAAGCTACTGAAGAAGCAGCAGCCCATCTCCAGTCCCTGGAAACTTTCCATCACCTCTCAGGGCTCATGGTTTCCATCAGAACGGATGGAAACTATAGTTTGCTTCTCTGGGGCTGGGCAAGGTCACACTAAGGGAGAATAAGATATGGAGGCTATTTCCATTTCAGAGTCGTTGTCTGAACATGCTGCTTCTGAATGCAATTAAAACATCCTCTTTTTTGCTCTGCTGCTTTGGCACTGCCTCATTTGTGCCTGGCTTTGTACTTCAATGCTAGTGAAGAGAAAAAATGATGGGTTTAATAAAGCGCTTGAAACCTACATAGAATCATTTTGGCTGGAAAATAACTTCAAGATGATTGTGTCTAACCATTATCCAACTCTGCTAAGGCTGGTGCTAAGCCATGTCCCTTAGCACCCCATCTCTGTGTCTTTTAAACACTTTGAGGGATGTGGATTCTTTGAGAACCCTTTCAGTAAAGAAGTATCATGGTACATGAGAGGTTGGAAGGGACCTCAAGAGATCAGTGAGTTCTACTATCCAATTTAACCTCCCCTGGTGCAACTTGAGGCTATTTCCTCTTGTCCTACCACTTGTTACTAGGAGGAGACACCACCCCACCCCCCCACACCCCCCACCCTCCTTGGCTACAAACTCCTTTTCAGGGAGTTGAAGCAAGTGAGAAGGTCTTCCCTCAGCCTCCTTTTCCCCAGACTTAACAACCTTAGTTCAGCCACTCCTCATGAGACCCGCTCTCAAAACCTTTCACCACTTTTGTGGCCCTGCTGTGGACCCACTCCAGCACCTCGATGTTTTTATTTTAGTGAGGGCCCAAAAACTGAACCCAGCACTCAAGGCATGACCTCACCAATGCTGAGTCCAGGGGAACAATCATTTCCTTGGTCCTCCTGGTCACTTTTCCTGCTACAGGTCAGGATGCTGTTGGCCCTCTTGGCTACTTTGAGACATCAACACCTCCACATCTTTTTTTCTGATGAGATGCTTTCCACCCACTCTTCCTCAAGCTTGGAGTGTTGGATGGGGTTGTGACCCAAGTGCACAACCTGCTCCTTGCTTTGTTAAATCTCGTATTGTTGGCCTCAACACATCAAAGCCATGTCCCTCTGCAGAGCTTGCCTACCTTCAAGCAGATCCCCCACTCCCTCCCATCATAGTGAGGCCTGCGAATTGAGTGAGAGAGTGTTCAATCCTTTGACCAGATCATTAATAAGGATATTAACGAGAGCAACAGCCTTGACTCCAAGAGTGGAATCAGGTCTATTCACAGGCACGATGACATGCTTTAACGTTGGTCGTGAAGAGCACGTAGATGCTGCAGTCGTTTCTCCTTTCCCGAGAGTGGAGCTGGTGTTCGTTCGCAGGTTTTCTGCCCGTTCCTCACGCTCCCCGCTTAGCGGCGTCCTCGGTGGTGTTTCACCTCCCACCCTCACCCCTTGACGGTTGCGTGCCCAAAGGGAAACGCTGACGCACTGGAGCCGCTCGTCTCCAGAGCAACCGGAGGAGGTGCCCGGCCGGGGGGGAGCGTCGCCCCGTCGCGCCACGCCGGCGACCGCAGGCCGCGCCCAGCCGGGCCGGGGGCGGGCTCGCTTCGTGGCCGTCTCCCGGGCGGGGCGCAGCGTCCCGCGGCGGCGTGCGGCCACCTGACCGTGCGAGCGGGCGGCAGCGGCTCCTCTCCTCTCTTCGCAGGGCTCCCGCTTCGCTCCCACCTGCCGCCATGTGCGAGCCCAGCAAACAGGACATCGCCGCCATCTTCAAGCGGCTCCGCTCCATCCCCACCAACAAGGTAAGGCCGCCGGGTCGGGGCCCGGGGAGGTGTGGGGGACGGCAGGAGACGGCTGTGCTGCGTCGTTGTGACACGTTGCACTGCCGGCTGGGCGGGCGAAGAGGAGTGACCGCGCCCCGCCCCGCCGAGCCCCCGACGCCCTGTTGTATCCTCCGACGCCGTGCGGTGTCCCCCAGTCTGGCTGCTGGCGCCCGGGGGGGTGCTCTGTGTGGGGAGGGAAGGGCCGGGCAGCGGCAGCGGCCGTCCCGGGAGCGGGGGAATCCATTCTCGCCATCAGCCTGGCTGCTCCGGCCGGGCCGGCGAGCTGTCCGCTGGCGGGATCTGGGGGGAGCCTTTGAGGAGGGAAGCGCAACTCCGCCCGGGTACCGGCTCGGCTCAGCTCATCTCAAAATAAAACGCGAGTCCCAGAACTCTTGCGTGGCAACGTAGAGTACTGACTTCGATTTTCCCTCTTCACTCCCTTTTCCTCCTTTTCCTTTTTTTTTTTTCCCTTCCCCTTTTACCTTTTCCCCCTTCCCTTCCCCATCTTGCTCTCCTCCCCCTCCCCCCCTTTTGTTTTGTTTCCCTCAAGGAAGCAGAGCCTGTTGTGGCACAGCTGCTTCTGTGGCGATAAGAGTTTCATATTTTCTCATCGCTTTGGATTAGTCCAGTAGCGACTCTGTAATCCGTGAGCCTTGTGAGCTCCTGTTGTTTATTCGGTACCTGTTCGGTATGGAGGTGTGTGGCGGCTAGCTGTCAGCTAGGAAAGGTGCCTTGGACTGCTAGGTGACATGGCAAATGTGTGGGTGGATGTGTTCCTGTGCTGCTTTTCGGTGCCATCTACTCCATTGTCTTGGCATTATGATATCCAGTGTGGACATATCTGCAAACATATGCTAGGAAACTTAGGCTTAGCACTATGAAGTGCTAATCTTTTTTTTTCCTGGGAATATGTGAGTCTTTGTTCCAAAACTAACTTCCACACTTTGAACTTCCAGTATCTGAAGGGGGCTTACAAGAAGGGACGTCTCAGGATCTCAGGGAGTGATAGGACTAGGGGGAATGGAATGAAGCTGGAGGTGAGGAGGAAGTTCTTCACCATGAGAGTAGTGAAGCCCTGGAATGGGTTGTCCAGGGGGGTGATTGAGGCTCCCTTCCTGGAGGTGTTTAAGCCCAGGCTGGATGAGGCTGTGGGCAGCCTGATCTAGTGTGGAGTGTCCCTGCCCAGGGCAGGGGGGTTGGAACTAGATGATCCTTGTGGTCCCTTCCAACCCTGACTGATACTACTATGATACTACTACTATGAACACAAATCATTAAGACCGTGTGGCCCATTGACATGTCTGGTGTCTCAGAAAGTAGATCTCAAAGGTGAACCAACTAATTTTTAGCACAAGCATTCTTAAAACTTGCCTTTACAATGGGGTAAAGCAAAGCAAGGCCCTAGTTCCAAAGGGAGAGACAGAGAAAAGGCTTTCTACAGCTTCCTGAAATTCACACACTGTGTCGAAGAGGTTGAGTAGTTCTGCAATGCTGTTGTGATGGGTTTTTTCTGTATTGAGATCACGAGAGAGTCAGAAGGGGCTGCCTATAGCTGGTGAGGACAGAAGACCTGAGGATGGAGTGCCTTGACCAATTCTGAATTCGTGTGCTCAGCTTAGTAAGGTGGTTACGGTCCCTGTGGCTGCTCAGGCGTGTCTGTCTCTCAGACGTGTCAGGTGCAGCAGAGACACTTAGTGCCAATGTTAACAAAGTGCTCCTGGCACAGTGTGTGCTGCCTTTCAGATTGTGTCAGCTTTAGAACAAGTAGTTCAGGTGCAGAGAACTTGTATTAGCACTGCAATGAAACCCCAGTTTTGCTGACCCATGAAAGGAGAGAGATGAATGAAGGAGGGTGGGAAACATCAACAGCAGAGTCCAGTCAAGGCATCTGGTGTTAGAAACTCAGCACTTCCCTAAGCTTCCCAAAGCAGAGTCTTGTGCATCAGAGCTCAACAAATAAATAACTAATAGAATGATCCAGTAGTAGGGTCAGCTCAGGCATGGTGCCTCAGGAAGGAGATCCCAAACAATCCTCTCCTTTCTCATCCCTGGATGTTTATAGCCTTACAGACTATTCACCCACCCTTCACAAATCTTTCATGCACCCTTTGCTCCAGTGGTGATTCTGCTCTGAGATCCTCTCACACATTTGACTCCTTATGGGATTCCTTCACTGTCTCCAGGCAGCAGACTGTTCCCTTCATTAGGTGCAGCTGCTGTTTATGCCTGTATCCTCCTTCTCTTTTGGTTTGTGCTGGCTCTAGAGGTTTTGTCTTGCTTGAAGAGGTACAATTTCTGTCCAAGTGAACTTGTACACAGGTGAAAAGTTTACAGCTTTTGGCCTCAGGCTTCAGCAAATCCATCTACCCATGTTACCTAAGTAACCAAACAGCATGCTAAATCACACAGCATTTTTGTTCTACATGGTCCATTCTATTTAAAACTTACTTATTTAAGCTAAAGAACTAATGTTTCTTAACAGAGCTTAGGGAAATAATTAACATTTACATAAATGTGCAGGTTAGTTTGTGGATTATAGTGCTTAAGATGATGTTTGAAATGAACTTAATCTGTAATTTGATTGTAGTTTCCTTTTTAGAGCATGAGAAAGCTTTATAGACAGATAAGCTATCAGCCCATGGCTTGGATGGGAGCACACTGCATTGGGTTAGGAACTGGCTGGAGGCTGAGCCCAGAGAGTGGTGGTGAATGGTGCCACAGCCAGCTGGCAGCCAGGCACCAGTGGTGTGCCCCAGGGATCAGTGCTGGGCCCCATGCTCTTTAACATCTTCATTGATGATCTGGATGAGGGCATTGAGTCCATCATCAGTAAATTTGTGGATGACACCAAGCTGGGGGCAGGAGTTGATCTGCTGGAGGGCAGAGAGGCTCTGCAGAGGGACCTTGACAGGCTGGGCAGATGGGCAGAGGCCAAGGGCAGGAGATTGAACACATCCAAGTGCCGGGTTCTGCACATTGGCCACAGCAACCCCAGGCAGAACTACAGGTTGGGGTCAGAGTGGCTGGAGAGCAGCCAGGCAGAGAGGGAGCTGGAGGTGGTGGTTGATGGCAGGCTGAACATGAGCCTGCAGTGTGCCCAGGCAACCAAGAGGGCCAATGGCATCCAGGGCTGCATCAGGAACAGTGTGGCCAGCAGGAGCAGGGAGGTCATTCTGCCCCTGTACACTGCACTGGTTAGGCCACACCTCGAGTCCTGTGTCCAGTTCTGGGCCCCTCAGTTTAGGAAGGAGGTTGACTTGCTGGAACGAGTCCAGAGAAGGGCAACGAAGTTGGTGAGGGGTTTGGAACACAGCCCTGTGAGGAGAGGCTGAGGGAGCTGGGGTTGCTTAGCCTGGAGAGGAGGAGACTCAGGGGTGACCTTATTGCTCTCTACAACTACCTGAAGGGAGGCTGTAGACAGGCAGAGGTTGGTCTCTTCTCCCAGGCAGCCAGTACCAGAACAAGAGGACACAGTCTCAGGGAGGTTTAGGCTGGAGGTTAGGAGGAAGTTCTCCACAGAGTGAGTGATTGGCCATTGGAATGGGCTGCCTGGGGAGGTGGTGGAGTCACCATCACTGGAGGTGTTCAGGAGGAGACTTGATGGGGTGCTTGGTGCCATGGGTTAGTTGTTTAGGTGGTGTTGGATTGGTTGATGGGTTGGACACGATGATCTTGAAGGACTCTTCCAACCTGGTCTATTCTATTCTAAAGCTTTTTTTTTTTTCCTTTATTGTGTCTTTAGATATTAAGTGATATAGAGCTGCCTGTCAAGACTTAACAATCATGTTGCAGTTCTTAAACAGGATGTATTTTGTGTATGTAAGAACGTTCATAGTCCTTAAATTACCTGGTACTGTTTATCTGAGTGTTTGTGAAGTGTACTTGTGTTGATGACCTGCACCTTGTGAGCCTGTGCTATATAGTCTCTTTTAATTAGAGGCTGCCCAGACAGGTTGTGGAGTCTCCATCTCTGGAGGCATTCCAGACCCACCTGGGCATGTTCCTGTGTGATTTGCTTGAGGTGATTCTGCCCTAGTGGTGGTGTTGAGCTAGATGGTCTTCGGAAGTCCTCTCCAACCCTTGCCATTTTGTGTTTCTATAATATATCATCACAGTATGTTAGAGGTTGGAAGGGACCTCAACAGATCATCAGGTCCAACCCCCCTGCCAGAGCAGGATCACTTAGGGTAGTCTGCACGGGAATGCGTCCAGGTGCGTTTTGAGCATCTCCAGGGAAGGAGACTCCACAACTTCCCTGGGCAGCCTGTTCCAGTGCTCCTGTTCCTCTGAAATGGTTAGTTTTTCATTCTCTTCTCTCTGGTTCTTTATTTTGTTTTGTTGATGCTAGTATTCATATCTCTGCTTGGACACAGATGAAGGAATAGAATAGAATAAACCAGGTTGGAAGAGACCTTCAAGATCGTCATGTCCAACCTGTCATCCAACACCACCTAATCAACTAACCCATGGCACCAAGCACCCCATCAAGTGTCCTTCTGAACACCTCCAGTGATGGTGACTCCACCACCTCCCCAGGCAGCCCATTCCAATGGGCAATCACTCTCTCTGTGGAGAACTTCTTCCTAACCTCCAGCCTAAACCTCCCCTGGTGCAGCCTGAGACTGTGTCCTCTTGTTCTGGTGCTGGTTGCCTGGGAGAAGAGACCAACATCTGCCTGTCTACAACCTCCCTTCAGGTAGTTGTAGAGAGCAATAAGGTCTCTCCTGAGTCTCCTCTCCTCCAGGCTAAGCAACCCCAGCTCCCTCAGCCTCTCCTCATAGATTTGTGTTGTGGTGATGGTTTATCAGTTGCTCCACTGTGTGCCTGGTTTGTCTGCATGTCAGAAATACATTGAAAGAGAGGGGTTTTTTTGCCCTGGACTGTAGTGTATCATGTCTCACCTCAGTCATTTTAAGACCAAGCCACTTATAAAATGGGCAGTCCTGCCTTTTTCTTGTGACAAACACACCCATTCCCTCCCTTATTTAACATTACTGGTCACGTGGCTGCAGTATGAGTTGGACCTACCTTTGCTCTGAGACAAAGCAGTGCATTGCTGGCTTCTAGTAGGGTCAGCAAGTATGATTATTATTGCTCATGCAAGAGGAGGAACGTTTATCTGTCTATGGTAGGTGGGAAGAGAGTAGCTTTGTGGATTTGGATCACCTTTGACCAAGTGTGAAACTGTTTCTGTCGTGTTTTAGTTGGTTTAGTGTTGATGCAGCAGTGGGGTAGCCTTGGGCACTGTAAGATGCAGAACTACTCATTGGTGGTAGACCCACCACATAGGAGGCTGGAAGTGTCTGACTGACCAGGTCCTCAGGGTTAAGTTTGCTTCTTCTGAAGTGTCCAAATGAACATTTTCATAGCCTGTGTGTTATTACATTTCCATAGCTGCATGTCATTTATGTATTAACATAGACATGGACGAGATGGATGTTGTACAAGGTGGAAGTTGTATGATTTAATGACTGCTTGCTGTGGATTATTCCCAGTCTTAGTGTTTGCTCAGGTACAAACAACTTTAAATGGTAGAATTGTTCTGGTTGGCAAAGGCTTTTAAAGTCATTGGGTCCAACCATCGAGGTAGGAGCACCAGGACCATTAAATACTGCCCTGAGGTGCCATGTCCACACCTTACTTGAACAGTGATGGTTTCACCTCCAGGGGCCGTGACTCCACTGCCTACCTCAGCAACCTATTGCAATGCCTGACCACTTGATTAGGACTTCTGGCTCTCTTACTCAAAGTGGCTGTTACTGAGCCTAGGCTCTCCTGAAAGGGTTTGATACAAAATTAGCAAAAAGAATGCAAGTAGGTTTTGAAAGTGATGTCTTATTTAAGCATATCCTTCACATTTATTTTTATGATTTTGTACCTAGTAGTACAGAATCACAGAATCACCAAGGTTGGAAGAGACCTCAAAGATCATCAGCTGGGGTCAGAGAGGCTGGAGAGCGGCCAGGCAGAGAGGGAGCTGGGGGTGCTGGTCGATGGTAGGCTGAACATGAGCCTGCAGTGTGCCCAGGCAGCCAGGAGGGCCAGTGGCATCCTGGGCTGCATCAGGAGCAGTGTGGCCAGCAGGAGCAGGGAGGTCATTCTGCCCCTGTACACTGCACTGGTTAGGCCACACCTTGAGTCCTGTGTCCAGTTCTGGGCCCCTCAGTTTAGGAAGGAGGTTGACTTGCTGGAGCGTGTCCAGAGAAGGGCAACAAAGTTGGTGAGGGGTTTGGAACACAGCCCTGTGAGGAGAGGCTGAGGGAGCTGGGGTTGCTTAGCCTGGAGAAGAGGAGGCTCAGGGGTGACCTTATTGCTGTCTACAACTACCTGGAAGGAGGTTGGAGACAGGTGGATGTTGGTCTCTTCTCCCAGGCAGCCAGCATCAGACCAAGAGGACACAGTCTGAGGCTGCACCAGGCTGGAGGTTAGGAAGAAGTTCTCCACAGAGAGAGTGATTGCCCATTGGAATGGGCTGCCTGGGGAGGTGGTGGAGTCACCATCACTGAAGGTGTTCAGGAGGAGACTTGATGGGGTGCTTGGTGCCATGGGTTAGTTGTTTAGGTGGGTTGGAGTGGTTGATAAGTTGGACGTGATGATCTTGAAGGTCTCTTCCAACCTGCTTAACTCTGTTCTGTTCAAGTCCAACCTGTCGCCACAGGCCTCATGACTAAACCATGGCACCAGGCGCCACATCCAGTACACTTCGGTTTTGCAATGGGAGCAGTTCCTTAGGTTCGCTCTGAGGTTGGTTTTAGTTTTGTCTAATTGTTCTTACAGTTTGCATGGTGGGAAGCACTTTAAGCAAACTAAGCCAAATGAGTCTAGGAGTGAGCCATGCTTCTGTTTCTGTTGCATAACACAAGAGAAGTGGCAGTTTTTACCTCCCATTCACAGGGCAATTAGATATTCCTGCTTGCATCACGTCCCCGCAAGCTACAGCTTTTATGCCTATGAGTCATGTGCATGGGTGTGTGGTAAATAGCTGATAGAGAGTCCTGCATGAGTGGAGATACAGTTGCATGGTTCCTTCCAAGGTGATGCAACTGACTTTTAAGAAATGCTTTTATGAAGTGCAGGGGACAGGAGGAGAATCTTCAGGGCTGTGTATAACTGAACTTTGAACAGGAGGTACTGGTTTTTAACTGCCCGCTCATACTCAAGATCCTCCTCTCCCATTTGGACTCCAGGGAATTCCCATAAAATTTAGGACTGTGAGTCTGCTTTGCCCTCCTGTATTAGAAGCAAGACTGGGGCTGTTCCATTAGCTTTGGTTTTAAGTATCACAGTATCACAGGTTGGAAGAGACCTCGAGGATCATTGAGTCCAACGTGTCACCACAGACCTCACGACTAGACCATGGCACCAAGTGCCACGTCCAATCCCCTCTTGAACACCTAGTAGACTTTTCTCCTGTTTTGTTGTCCCCAGCCTCCTTTTGACCTTGTAAGACAAAGGCTGAAAATAGCCAGATGAGACTGGTGGTGTTTTTGAAGGAACTGCTTCAAAGAATAGAGGTAATTGAGGCGGGTGGGGAGGAAGGAAAAAGAGTGAGTTCTGACTATTGAGGCTATGTGTTGTCTTAGAATATGGCACAAATGAAGAGTTACTCATTATTTTCCCCCGCCTCCCTAAATTCCACCTGCACTTGTTTTAGAGACTTCCTGAATAGAGTTTCTACCAGGGAGGCTTCTTAAGTTTTGTATTTCTCCAATCAGATGAGGAGGTGCTGGAAGCATTGTGGCATGCGTGTAGGGTGACCTAATTGTGGCCTTCCAGTATCTGAAGGGGGCTACAAGAAGGCTGGGGAGGGACTTCTCAGGATCTCAGGGAGTGACAGGACTAGGGGGGATGGAATGAAGCTGGAGGTGGGGAGATTCAGGCTGGAGGTGAGGAGGAAGTTCTTCCCCATGAGAGTGGTGAAGCCCTGGAATGGGTTGTCCAGGGAGGTGGTTGGGGCCCTGTCCTGGAGGTGTTTAAGCCCAGGCTGGATGAGGCTGTGGGCAGCCTGATCTAGCGTGGGGTGTCCCTGCCCATGGCAGGGGGGCTGGAACTAGATGATCCTTGTGGTCTCTTCCAACCCTGGCTGATACTATGATAGGGTGTACCATATGTCCCCAGCTGATCTGGAAGAAAGGTTGGGATTTTATTATTTTCTTATATAGTTAGGTTTTTCCTTGCTATCTGAGGATGCATTTGATTTATAGGAGGATGATTAAAGGATTGGGAATCTGCTGGCTTGTGTGTAAAAGCTTGGAGTTCTTTCTTAGTAGGTGCCCCTGAATGACACTTTTACTGTGCAAGTACTTTGCAGCCTTTATAAATACCACTGAAGAAGCATTGCTCAGGTAAGGAAGTGCTTTCACACACATGTGCACATGATGTTAACCAGTAATGACTGGGTTGGTTTGAATTTGTGTTCTTCCTTGCATTTCAGAATGGATTTGTATCAGATACATTTTTTTTTGTCCATGCCTTTCTTGGCCAAAGAGGTGCAAAGTTCAGAGTAACTGGAACAGGACTTTAAAGTGGTGTTCTGCAGACCTGCAAAGCATATGAGATGTAGATCCAGATACCTCTTATGGTTTGGGCTGAATGTTAGCAGTTTAGTGTGGTGGCAGAGAATAAGGGGTTCTTGGTTTTGCCCATGCAGTAGTTGTGGGCATACTTCCTTTTTAACTGGTCTATACTACAGATGGTTAAAAGGTTGATAGAGCAGTCCAGGTGTGATGCATCATCCAAATAGCCACGTCTGGCAGACAGTGCTAGCCTGGGCAGTACACGTTTGTGCTAAGGGTCAAGGGTCCTGTATAGAAAAGTAGATAAAGGTGTCATTAGTTCTGCTGATAACTGCAGTCACATGTAAATGCTAAGTGTGGACTCAGTGGTGTGTCATGAAGACAGTCTGCCTTTGGGAAGGTATTTCTCAAATACTTTCATATTTCAATAGTGCAAGAAGTTAAATGTGTGCTTGAGCCAGGCTGATGTGCTTTCTCTGCCCTGCTTTCTCAGCCTGTGGTCCCTGTGTACCCTGGGAAGGCACTTGGTCCTGTCTAATGAGGGCAAAGACACACAAGTGTGGGTGCATTGCATAACTCCTCTTTGCAAAATGAGGCTAATGTGAAGCTCTCTTGTCAGCGAACTGCTGAATGCAAGGATGAGTTAATGAAGTTTTACCACTGCAGGGGTGTTAGCATGACTGTGTAATACAACTGTAAGATGTGATGCTCAAGTCCCCTTACTTATCTTTAAGGTATGTATCTCTTTAAGGTGTGTTTTGACTGTGGAGCGAAGAACCCTAGCTGGGCAAGCATAACATATGGAGTTTTTCTCTGTATTGATTGTTCAGGGACTCATCGATCACTTGGGGTTCATCTGAGTTTCATTCGGTAAGTAGCTTGTGTGCTTTTATAGCAAACATTGTATCTTGTAGTACTTTTGCTTGTTTCTTCAGGTACCAGCTCAGGAAGGAAAACCCCTTCTTCTGTCAGCTCCTCTATCAGATCTTTTTAATGTTTGCATTGGCTTTGATTTATCTGATAGCTGCTTGGCAATTGGGCAAGTAGGGCAGGGTTCAGTCCAATTTGTGCTGTGCACCCTTTCCCACTAGCTCCTTGTCGTGTTAGCTGTGTGTATTTGTTGGCAGGCCTGTTTCTACATCAAAGATGACAAACATGAAGCATGGATTAAGCATGTTGCAGTGTTTTGTCGTTCCTCCAAGTCAAGACTGAGGCAAATACTACTTCATTCTTTTCAGTAAAGTGACAGTATAGTGGTCACAAAGATAATCTGACCCCCAGAGAGCCATTTCAGTCAGCTAAGTAGCATTTGACCACCTTAGCTCCTTGAAGTAGTTTATTATGCTGTTACCTCAGTGCTAGCACTGCGGTAGTGTAAATGGCTACCCCCTTTTGGCAGCTGTTCACCTTACCTTAGTTGGTGCAGTACAATCTGCACCCCGAACCTGACACATTTCAGGTGAGTATCCTAGTTGCTGACCTTTTTGTTGTGATAAATAATTAGGTATTTGAAATGTAAGATTCTGTTTGAAGTGAGAACAATGCATCCAAAAATGGATTGCAGATAGGAGCTGCTGTTTCCCATCAGCTAAAATTCGCCTGCTGCGTTTTCATAGAACCATAGCATGGTTTCAGTTGGAGAAGACCTTTAAGATCATCAATCCAACCACTGTGTACAAGAGCCTCTGAAGAATACATTATTAATCATCATGGTATTAATTTTACTCCTAGTCAGTGAGCCCCGAATTTTATCTTGTGACACAACATTCAGGTAGTCACTTTACGTGTGGCTTTATCTGCTGGTAATAAAGTTAGAATAGAATAGAATAGAATAGAATAGAATAGAATAGAATAGAATAGAATAGAATAGAATAGAATAGAATAGAATGAACCAGGTTGGAAGAGACCTTCAAGATCATCGTGTCCAACCTATCATCCAACACCACCTAATCAACTAACCCATGGCACCAAGCACCCCATCTAAGTCTCCTCCTGAACACCTCCAGTGATGGTGACTCCACCACCTCCCCGGGCAGCCCATTCCAATGTGCAATCACTCTCTCTGTGAAGAATTTCTTCCTAACCTCCAGTCTGAACCTCCCCTGGCACAGCTTCAGACTGTGTCCTCTTGTTCTGGTGCTGGTTGCCTGGGAGAAGAGACCAGCTCCTGCCTGTCTACAACCTCCCTTCAGGTAGTTGTAGAGAGCAATAAGGTCACCCCTGAGTCTCCTCTTCTCCAGGCTAAGCAACCCCAGCTCCCTCAGCCTCTCCTCACAGGGCTTATGTTCCAAACCCCTCACCAGCTTTGTTGCCCTTTTCTGGACACGCTCCAGCAAGTCAACCTCCTTCCTAAACTGAGGGGCCCAGAACTGGACACAGTTCCACTAGATGTATCTGATTGGTGCTTTTTGAAAGGGAAAAGCTGTCAGCCAGAGGATGCAGCTTTCTCAAGCTTTTACAGAACAGCTGTGGCAGTTCTCCATGGCTTCATTCATGTCTTTTGCCCCCTGTGTACCGCTGCACATTTGTGTGCCTATTTTTCTGTGTAGATGCACGTTCTTCCCTTTACCAAAAAAAAAAGGGGATGAGAGAAAAACAACACAGAAAAAAAAAATGGTAAAAAGATTTTTCAGTGGCTTTGGAGATATCATAAACAATGTTTTCCTCTGTTTAGATCTACAGAACTGGATTCCAATTGGTCCTGGTTTCAGCTGAGATGCATGCAAGTTGGAGGAAATGCGAATGCTGTATGTACTCCTAAGGATTTGCTTTGTAAGAGGCAGAAGGCTTGGAAGTTATTGTCTGTCCTTACTGGTTCACATCTTGGGGACAGTTGATTTTTCCTGTCCATTTCGCTCTCTCTTTTTTTTTTTTCTCTCTTCTTGTTTTAATAATTATTCAAGTGCTGGTTTCATTCTTCTTGCAGCTTTTTCTCTCTTGGTATAACTTGCAGACGTTTTGTTTTTCCTGGTATTATTTGGACGGGGGGGGAGGAAATATCACCCAAAAGGCCAGGTTGGGTTCCTTGTCAATACCTGTCTAATTCAACAGGGAAAGCTGCTGAAAGATGGCTTTCCAGCAGCTTGTAAACCCAGCTTATGGGCACCTCCCTCTGATCATTCCTTACACCACTAATGAAACTGTCCTGCCAAAAAATCAGTCACACTGAAGTCAACATCTGATTTATGCTTGAGGTGCAGCTGAAGCACGCTTAAGGCAGGCTACACTGTCAGAGAGGAAATAGCAGTGCTTTGGTTTGAGCCAGTTCATCCTGCCTCTTACTCTCCAATTGATTTTTTGTGTACTTACCAATAGGTTTGTTACACAGTGTTTTTGTAAAGTGAAGTTACAGGGACTGCTGTGTTGCCCTTAATCCCTTTTTGAAAGGTTTTCCCGTGGTTCTGCAAAGACTGACCACCCCTAGCTGAGATTGCTTCCCTAAGCTGCCCTACACAATGTGGAAACATGCAGTTTCCCTAAGAAATTTCTGCTCTTCTCCTGATTCCCTGAAAGCCTGCCCCTTACCTTCCTTTATGCTTTGACCTTCATGTATCTTTAAGAGACTTCACCCAAGCTTGTTTTCTGCAGGCTTTTCCTTAACAACCTGCTTCCCTTTGGGTTAGCACTTTAGCATTATGGGGTGGGTTTTTTCTGGCTTTTCCTAGTATTTTCATACAAAGAAAATTATTCATTTAGGCTCATTATTATTTATTTTCCACTTCTGCATTTTCCAATCAACCTTTTTGCTCTGGATTGGACCTTCAGCAGGTCGTTGTCTCTGGCTTAGAGATCTGAGCATCTGCATGATGTCTTCCTCTTTTTCTTCTGCCTGTCCTTTCTAAGTTGCACTTTTCTGTGTTAATACTGCTGTTAGATTAATCTATTTGTCAAGTTTCTGTTGTGCCACTTAGTGTGTAAAAATTACAGTTTTGGCTGGTCAGAAAAGGGAGACTTTACATGAAAAGATGTTTCCTTTCTTATTTTTTAGCCAAAGGGTTAAAAGCTTTGGTTAAACTCCATCAACTTTTGCTATACAAAGGTTTTAAGGCAGTTGGAAAGGAGAGATGGCTAAGTCTGAAAAGTACTTCAGTTAATCATAGAAAGCATATTACCAGAAGAGTAACAGGAAACCTTAGTTATTTACTTGTAGGAGATGTTGTCTTTTTGCTTGGATGTCACTGTTTCATATCACACATTTTACCAAGGTGTGTAATATACCCCACAGCAACTCCTCAAATACCTCAAATTCACAATGACCTGGTTTGGGTTACCTGGGAAGATCAGCAGTTGAAACTATAAAGAACAGTTCAGTAACCTGCCTGGACATGTGAAAAACCAAAATGAGTATTTCATAGTATCATAGTATCAGTCAGGGTTGGAAGGGACCACAGGGATCATCTAGTTCCAACCTAGATCAGGCTGGCCAGAGCCTCATCCAGCTTGGGCTTAAACACCTCCAGGAACAGGGCCCCAACCACCTCCCTGGACAACCCATTCCAGGGCTTCACCACTCTCATGGGGAAGAACTTCCTCCTCACCTCCAGCCTGAATCTCCCCACCTCCAGCTTCATTCCATTCCCCCCAGTCCTATCACTCCCTGAGAGCCTGAGCAGTCCCTCCCCAGCCTTCTTGGAGCCCCCTTCAGATACTGGAAGGCCACAATGAGGTCACCTGGGAGCCTTCTCTTCTCCAGGCTGAACAGCCCCAACTCCTTCAGTCTGTCCTCACAGGAGAGGTGCTCCAGCCCTCTGCTCATCCTCCTGGCCCTTCTCTGGACACCCTCCAGCACCTCCAGATCCCTCTTGTAATAGGGGCTCCAGAACTGGAGGCAGTACTCCAGGTGGGGTCTCCCCAGAGCTGAGCAGAAGGGGAGAATCACCTCCCTTGCCCTGCTGGCCACACTTCTCTTGCTGCAGCCCAGGATCTGATTGGCTTTCCGGGCTGCAAGTGCACACTGAGAGCTCCTGTTGAGCTTCTCCTCCCCCAGCACCCCCAAGTCTCTCTCCTCAGGGCTGCTTTCCAGCCAGTCCCTGCCCAGCCTGGATTTGTGCCTGGGATTGCCTCGACCCAGCTGCAGGACCCTGCCCTTGGTCTTGTTGAACCTCCTGAGGTTGGCTTGTGCCCATCTCTCCAGCCTGTCCAGGTCCCTCTGGATGGCATCCCTTCCCTCCAGCTGTCTGCTGCACCACACAGCTTGGTGTCATCAGCAAACTTGCTGAGGGTGCTCTCAATGCCACTGTCCATGGCACCCACAGGGATGTTGAACGAGCCTGGTCCCAGGACTGATCCCTGAGGGACTCTGCTTGTCCCTGGGCTCCACTGGGACACGGACCCATGGACAGCCACTCTTTGGGTGCAGCCATCAAGCCAGTTCTGTATCCATCTAGTGGTCACCCATCACACCCATGTGTCACCAGCCTGGAGACCAGGCTGTGGTGCAAGACAGTGTCGCAGGCTTTGCTCAGGTCCAGGGAAATGACAGCAGTTGCTCAGCTATTAATTTTGTCACCTGCTTTCCTTAGAACATTTTCCTTATAATTGCAGCAGAAAAAAAAGGTAAATCCCTTTTTGTTTCAATTAAATGTTCCAGTTAAATCTCCTATTTAGAAGCACTATCAGATTAACATTAATCAATTTGTAGTCTGTAATTGCCTGATGATGCCTGGCTATGTATCAGATTGCTCCCAAATCTGAAATGTTCTTAGTTCCTTTAGTTGTTAGAATGCATCTCTGTGCTGAGTGCAATTAATGTTTGCCCAAAGCCAGCTCTGAATGTCAAGTTCATAGTTGTATATAGTTAGCTGCAAACATGCTGGCCCCTTTTGGCACCTGTGCTTGTGGCTGTTTCTCCTCTGATCACAGAATTTGACAGGCATTGTTCCCCCCCAACAGCTGTTGCTCAATCTTTATACAAGCTCAGGTACTTGTATATTAGCTTTATGCTTTGCAACTGCAGCATGTGAGGTTATAACCTTAGGTTATTTCTCAGTATCACTAAGGTTGGAATAGACCTCGAGGATCAAGTCCAACCTGTCACCACAGACCTCATGACTAGACCATGGCACCAAGTGCCACATCCAATCCCCTCTTGAACACCTCCAGGGATGGTGACTCCACCACCTCCCTGGGCAGCACATCCCAATGACGAACGACTCGCTCGGTGAAGAACTTTCTCCTCACCTCCAGCCTAAACTTCCCCTGGCACAGCTTGAGACTGTGTCCTCTTGTTCTGGTGCTGGTTGCCTGGGAGAAGAGACCAACCCCTTCCTGGGTACAACCACCTTTCAGGTAGTTGTGGAGGACAATGAGGTCTCTCCTGAGCCTCCTCTTCTCCAGGCTAAACAACCCCAGCTCCCTCAGCCTCTCCTCACAGGGCTGTGCTCAAGGCCTCTCCCCAGCCTTGTTGCCCTTCTCTGGACACCTTCAAGTGTCTCAATGTCCTTCCTAAACTGAGGGGCCCAGAACTGGACACAATATTTGGGCATATTGATCCCATCTCAAACTTCTATAGTATGTTTTGCTGTAATGGTCTGCATATTCTTCTGCACAGAAATGTGTGATACTGACAAATCAGTTTAACCTCCCCTTTTCCACACTTATCTTTTCAGAACTAGGATTCTGTATATATGATGTCAAGCTTGCAGTTGTGTATGCTTTTAAAACCTCTCACTAGTGTATTTGGTTATTTCTGTTGCTTTGTTTATACATAAAGAGGTTGCCAGAAAGGAGTTTTCTTCTCATTTTGGAGATCTACACCGATTTCATGATTTAAAAGTTTAGGCTTGGGTAGAGGAGCAGAGAATTTTACTGCATGGCTACTTATGTTACGTTAAGTGATCTGTTTTCTGCTTCACAGTCTGCCTTTTTCCATCAACATGGCTGCACAACCAATGATACCAATGCGAAGTACAACAGCCGAGTTGCCCAGCTGTACAAGGAGAAGATTAAATCTCTTGCAACACAGGCAACAAGAAAGTATGGTACTGATGTGAGTAGTGCATGTCCTGTGTTGTTAAGAGTTCTGAAAAGCTTTATCTTCCTTCCCTTTTCATAGTATCACAGTATCAGTCAGGGTTGGAAGGGACCACAAGGATCATCTAGTTCCAACCCCCCTGCCATGGGCAGGGACACCCCACACTAGATCAGGCTGGCCAGAGCCTCGTCCAGCCTGGGCTTAAACACTTGGTGCCATGGTCTAGGCATGAGGTCTGTGGTGACAGGTTGGACTCGATGATCTTTGAGGTCTCTTCCAACCTTGGCGACGCTGTGATACTGTGTCCAGAGAAGGGCAATGTAAGAATATATATGTAAGAATATAAGAAAATACCATATATAAGAATGTGAAAAAACTTACTTTGAAAGCTCTACTGACCATAAATATTAACAATATTACTGCAGCAGAGCTTTTACCAAGCATTTTGTTAGGAAGGAAGTAGATCACAGTATCACAGTATCACCAAGGTTGGAAGAGACCTCGAGGATCATCGAGTCCAACCTGTCACCACAGACCTCATGCCTAGACCATGGCACCAAGTGCCACATCCAATCCCCTCTTGAACACCTCCAGGGATGGTGACTCCACCACCTCCCTGGGCAGCACATTCCAATGGCAAATGACTCTCTCTGTGAAGAACTTTCTCCTCACCTCCAGCCTAAACTTCCCCTGGTGCAGCTTGAGACTGTGTCCCCTTGTTCTGGTGCTGGTTGCCTGGGAGAAGAGACCAACCCCTTCCTGGCCACAACCACCTTTCAGGCAGTTGTAGACAGCAATGAGGTCTCCCCTGAGCCTCCTCTTCTCCAGGCTAAACAACCCCAGCTCCCTCAGCCTCTCCTCACAGGGCTGTGCTCAAGGCCTCTCCCCAGCCTTGTTGCCCTTCTCTGGACACCTTCAAGTGTCTCAATGTCCTTCCTAAACTGAGGGGCCCAGAACTGGACACAGGACTCAAGGTGTGGCCTAACCAGTGCAGAGTCCATGGGCACAATGTCCTCCCTGCTCCTGCTGGCCACACTATTCCTAATGCAGGCCAGGATGCCATTGGCCCTCTTTGCCACCTGGGCACACTGCTGGCTCATGTTTAGGTGGCTGTCAATCAGCATCCCCAGGTCCCTCTGTTTGGCAGCTCTCAGCCACTCTGACCCCAGCCTGTAGCTCTGCCTGGGGTTGCTGTGGCCAAAGTGCAGCACCTGGCACTTGGACTTGTTAAATGCCAGCCCATTGGAGTCTGCCCATCTGTCCAGTCAGTCGAGGTCCCTCTGCAGAGCCCTTCTGCCCTCTAACTGCCTAACATCTGCTCCTAGATAATGTTAAGGAACACAAAAAGGGAGATATGAAATTTAAACAGTAAAAGAATGCCATTCACTGAAGCACAAATAAAGTGGTTAGGCAAAATTGCAACCAAATAAATTGGTTAGGAAGAAAACCTCAAACTCATAACCTGAAAAATAAAAATAGTTATAAAATCACTGCATTAGAAAAAGTAAACTATGCAATTGTCCTGTAAAATTCTTTCTCTCTCTTTCTCTCAATTCTAGCTATGGACAGATGGATGTGGAATGCCACCTCTGTCACCTCAAAACAAAGAGGAAGACTTTTTTGCATCTCATGTTTCTCCCAAGGTACAGATTACTTGCATCTAATTCTTGTTAGGTTAACTCTGTGAGGAATATGAAACCCTGAAAGAAAACCTTGTATAGAAAGGGTGGACCAGTGAGTTAACATTGGTCTGCTTTTCCTTTTGTGGGCCCCAAAAGCCTTCCAGGGTATGACCCACTTTCTGAGGTGCTAATTTAGACTGACACAAATAGCAGCTAAATGTGAAATGAAACTGTGTATTTACTTCTGCAGCCATTCAGTTACACTTGGACTGATGAACCCTTGCTTGAGAGTGCTCTGGTTAAAACTATGTGGTAATTTTGGGGTTTAATCAGTAATGTTTAACAGTTTTTGAGACATTTGCTGAGCAGAAGCCTTTATTTCTTCCTCCAAAATACTTATATCCTCTCAGAACATGTTAAGGTAACTTCCTGAAGGCTACTGCTACTTCGGGGTTTTGTTTATTTGATCCTATCTCCTTATGGGGTTTATCATAGCATCAGTCAGGGTTGGAAGGGACCACAAGGATCATCTAGTTCCAACCCCCCTGCCATGGGCAGGGACACCCCACACTAGATCAGGCTGGCCAGAGCCTCATCCAGCCTGGGCTTAAACACCTCCAGGGACAGGGCCCCAACCACCTCCCTGGACAACCCATTCCAGGGCTTCACCACTCTCATGGGGAAGAACTTCCTCCCCACCTCCAGCCTGAATCTCCCCATCTCCAGCTTCATTCCATTCCCCCTAGTCCTATCACTCCCTGAGATCCTGAGCAGTCTCTCCCCAGCCTTCTTGTAGGCCCCCTTCAGATACTGGATCAATGGATCAACCGGATGTCACAGATCAATGTTTTGGAGTTTCTCTTGCATCTGGTGCTTGAAAAATACCAGTGAAAACCACTTTAGTAGTTGCTCTCTTCAGAGCAATTAAGTTATTACCACACCTACTATTCCTAAATATTGCAACAATATTAACTGCTCTGGTATAATTGCTTTTACTACAGTAGTTGCAATCTGTGAACACCTAAAACATGAGGCATATTTTGGGGTAGAGAAACAATGACAAGAGCTTGAGTTTATCAGAGCAGCCCTTGTTGTGAAAACTCTCCACTAGTTCACATGTATATTAATTCCCCTGCCATGATGTTGTGGTTATGCATGTGTATTAGCATCCAGCAATAAAATCCTATGCCAGTTGCTTATATTTGCATCTGCACAAAGAACACAATTGAAATTACAATCACATGGAATGGAATGGACCAGGTTGGAAGAGACCTTCAAGATCATCACGTCCAACCTATCATCCAGCACCACCTAAACAACTAACCCATGGCACCAAGCACCCCATCAAGTCTCCTCCTGAACACCTCCAGTGATGGTGACTCCACCACCTCCCCAGGCAGCCCATTCCAATGGGCAATCACTCTCTCTGTGGAGAACTTCTTCCTAACCTCCAGCCTAAACCTCCCCTGGCACAGCCTGAGACTGTGTCCTCTTGTTCTGGTGCTGGGTGCCTGGGAGAAGAGACCAACCTCTGCCTGTCTACAACCTCCCTTCAGGTAGTTGTAGAGAGCAATAAGGTCACCCCTGAGCCTCCTCTTCTCCAGGCTAAGCAACCCCAGCTCCCTCAGTCTCTCCTCACAGGGCTTATGCTCCAAACCCCTCACCAACTTTTTTGCCCTCCTCTGGACTCGTTCCAGCAAGTCAACCTCCTTCCTAAACTGAGGGGCCCAGAACTGGACACAGGACTCAAGCTGTGGCCTAACCAGTGCAGTGTACAGGGGCAGAATGACCTCCCTGCTCCTGCTGGCCACACTGTTCCTGATGCAGGCCAGGATGCCACTGGCTCTCTTGGCTGCCTGGGCACACTGCAGGCTCATGTTCAGCCTACCGTCAACCAGCACCCCCAGGTCCCTCTCTGCCTGACTGCTCTCCAGCCACTCTGACCCCAGCCTGTAGCTCTGCCTGGGGTTGTTGTGGCCAATGTGCAGAACCTGGCACTTGGATGTGTTCAATCTCATGCCTTGGCCTCTGCCCATCTGCCCAGCCTGTCCAGGTCCCTCTGCAGAGCCTCTCTACCCTTCAGCAGATCAACTCCTGCCCCCAGCTTGGTGTCATCTGCAAATTTACTGATGATGGACTCAATGCCCTCATCCAGATCATCAATGAAGATGTTAAAGAGCATGGGGCCCAGCACTGATCCCTGGGGCACACCACTGGTGCCTGGCTGCCAGCTGGATGTGGCACTGAAGGATGCTGGGTCGCAGGTTGGATGGGATGATCTTTGAGGTCTCTTCCAACCAGATGTTTTCTCTGATACTGGAATTCCTGAGCAGGAAATACAGGTGCTCAGGAGTGGTTTTGTTACTGCATGCCTGCAGATGTGCACTTCAAAGTCTATGCCCCCAGGCCTGCCTATCAAAATGCTTCTTTACCCATGGTATAAGGCATTGAGAATACTTTCACCCTTTGTCATGGAGTGTTTAAGAAACACCATTATCTTGAAATATGAGAGGCCAGCTCAAAGACCAGCTGTGTGCTTTGAATATGATAGATAAGAAAGAACCTGGGGTTGTTTAGGGATTGTCCTTATCTTGTAGAGGAAGGCAGACAATCTGGAAGACATCATAGTGTTCTTGGTATCATAAAAGGATAATGTGAGGAGGGAGATCTGCCACCCCAGACCATTCCTGCAAGTGCAGACACACAGATATTTTGCTGAATCGTGCCCCATGAATATGTAATAGATAGGAGGAATAATTGTGTTAGATAGGTGATACTTTGCAAAGCTCATGTCTAAATACCTAAGGACCTGGGGTTGCTGGTCGATGGTAGGCTGAACATGAGCCTGCAGTGTGCCCAGGCAGCAAAGAGGGCCAATGGCATCCTGGGCTGCATCAGGAACAGTGTGGCCAGCAGGAGCAGGGAGGTCATTCTGCCCCTGTACACTGCACTGGTTAGGCCACACCTCGAGTCCTGTGTCCAGTTCTGGGCCCCTCAGTTTAGGAAGGAGGTTGACTTGCTGGAACGAGTCCAGAGAAGGGCAACAAAGTTGGTGAGGGGTTTGGAACACAGCCCTGTGAGGAGAGGCTGAGGGAGCTGGGGTTGCTTAGCCTGGAGAGGAGGAGACACAGGGGTGACCTTATTGCTGTCTACAACTACCTGAAGGGAGGTTGTAGACAGGCAGAGGTTGGTCTCTTCTCCCAAGCAGCCAGCACCAGAACAAGAGGACACAGTCTCAGGCTGTGCCAGGGGAGGTTTAGGCTGGAGGTTAGGAGGAAGTTCTCCACAGAGAGAGTGATTGCCCATTGGAATGGGCTGCCTGGGGAGGTGGTGGAGTCACCATCACTGGAGGTGTTCAGGAGGAGACTTGATGGGGTGCTTGGTGCCATGGGTTAGTTGTTTAGGTGGTGTTGGATGATAGGTTGGACATGATGATCTTGAAGGTCTCTTCCAACCTGGTTTGGTTTATCCCATCCCATCCCATCCCATCCCATCCCATCCCATCCCATCCCATCCCATCCCATCCCATCCCATCCCATCCCAGAGAAATCTTTGCTGATAGGCATGCTTTGGGGAGCAGTCACCATGCCCCCCAGCATGCTGCACTAAAGGCATGCTTGTTCTTTAGTACTTTGATTGTGTTACTGAATTAGATTCCCAGTTGTGATGTCATGTTTGAAATGTACTGGATTGTAACAAGGCATTCCTTGTAACTTTAATAACTGTCCTTCTGATAACTGCTTTTAAACCTAGAATCCATAATCACAAGAATCTGATATTAACCAAACAGTGATGCTTAGGCAGTCTTTGAGCTCGGTGCTTGTATTTATTGTATTCTGTTTTGTTTGCACTTCTGATTTTGTGATTTTTCTTTTTTTTAAGGTGAAGAATACAGAGTGGGTGTTATCAGAGCCAGAGCCGATTTCTCTGCAGCAGAAGACTTCAGAAAATACTCCTGAGTGCAATGAAGGTACAACTGATTCTTTGTTAACAATAAGCCGCTCGATGGATACAGAACTGGCTTGATGGCTGCACCCAAAGAGTGGCTGTCAATGGTCCATGTCCCAGTGGAGGCCAGGGACAAGCAGAGTCCCTCAGGGATCAGTCCTGGGGCCAGGCTTGTTCAATATCCCTGTGGGTGCCATGGACAGTGGCATTGAGAGCACCCTCAGCAAGTTTGCTGATGACACCAAGCTGTGTGGTGCAGCAGACAGCTGGAGGGAAGGGATCCATCCAGAGGGACCTGGACAGGCTGGAGAGGTGGGCACAAGCCAACCTCAGGAGGTTCAACAAGACTAAGGGCAGGGTCCTGCAGCTGGGTCGAGGCAATCCCAGGCACAAATCCAGGCTGGGCAGTGCCTGGCTGGAAAGCAGCCCTGAGGAGAGAGACTTGGGGGTGCTGGTGGAGGAGAAGCTCAACAGGAGCTCTCAGTGTGCACTTGCAGCCCGGAAAGCCAATCAGATCCTGGGCTGCAGCAAGAGAAGTGTGGCCAGCAGGGCAAGGGAGGGGATTCTCCCCCTCTGCTCAGCTCTGCTGAGACCCCACCTGGAGCACTGCCTCCAGTTCTGGAGCCCCTATTACAAGAGGGATCTGGAGGTGCTGGAGGGTGTCCAGAGAAGGGCCACGAGGATGATCAGAGGGCTGGAGCACCTCTCCTGTGAGGACAGACTGAAGGAGTTGGGGCTGTTCAGTCTGGAGAAGAGAAGGCTCTGAGGTGACCTCATTGTGGCCTTCCAGTATCTGAAGGGGGCTACAAGAAGGCTGGGGAGGGACTGCTCAGGATCTCAGGTAGTGATAGGACTAGGGGGAATGGAATGAAGCTGGAGGTGGGGAGGAAGTTCTTCCCCATGAGAGTGGTGAAGCCCTGGAATGGGTTGTCCAGGGGAGTGGTTGGGGCCCCGTCCCTGGAGGTGTTTAAGCCCAGGCTGGATGAGGCTGTGGGCAGCCTGATCTAGTGTGGGGTGTCCCTGCCCATGGCAGGGGGGTTGGAACTAGATGATCCTTGTGGTCCCTTCCAACCCTGACTGATACTATGATAAGCTGCACTTTTCTGTGTTACCTCTTTGCTTTGGACTCTTTTTACCCCACTTTAACAATAAGCTGACCATGCTAATAATTCTGGAGAGGGCCTTCTAGCGGTGTCAGGGCAGAGTGTGGGGGGCTGCATCTCCCTTCAATTATGTTTAATAGAAATCCCAATTCAAATTTTATTCAGAAGACTTCAGACGAATCTTTGAGTGCCTGCTGCTCTTTTAGTGACTGGTCAAGCTGTGATAGAAATAACAACTATCAAACCATAGCCTGAGTACAGGGAGTTGTGCTTTGGTATTTTGAACACTCTGGAGAGCTTTCTGGTGCTCTTACCCTTGTTACTCATTCTGTTTTAGGACCGGAACACGGACCGAGTGTTGATTGCCTTAGCACCTCACCCAAAGCTGCATTAGGTAATGAATGTAAGCAGAAGATTGTGACAATCAGAACAGTGTACTTAAATAGCCATTTGTACAGAGAATGTGTGACTGCCAGGAGGTGTGGAATTCTCACTGTAGTACCACAGTGTGTATGACTTAGCTGAAACACCAGGATTTGTATTGCAACGACTTCTGTCAGACTGTACTCCTAAGGAGTCAGTGTTGTTCTGGTTTTATCTATCTTATCTTAGCTGACCTGCTGTAATACAGGATCTTCAGTGTCCAGAATCTCAATTTACTTAACACTAAAGAGTATATCATATACTACAAGTAAGTGGGGGGGAAAAAAACAACTTGATGAAAATACAAAAGCATAAGATACATCCAGTGATCCAGGCACTAGTGGTGTGCCCCAGGGAACAGAGCTGGGCCCCATGCTCTTTAACATCTTTATTGATGATCTGGATGAGGGCATTGAGTCCATCATCAGTAGATTTGCAGATGACACCAAGCTGGGGGCAGGAGTTGATCTGCTGGAGGGTAGAGAGGCTCTGCAGAGGGACCTGGACAGGCTGGGCAGATGGGCAGAGTCCAAGGGCAGGAGATTGAACACATCCAAGTGCCAGGTTCTGCACATTGGCCACAACAACCCCATGCAGAGCTACAGGTTGGGGTCAGAGTGGCTGGAGAGCAGCCAGGCAGAGAGGGACCTGGGGGTGCTGGTCGATGGGAGGCTGAACATGAGCCTGCAGTGTGCCCAGGCAGCCAAGAGGGCCAATGGCATCCTGGCCTGCATCAGGAACAGTGTGGCCAGCAGGAGCAGGGAGGTCATTCTGCCCCTGTACACTGCACTGGTTAGGCCACACCTTGAGTCCTGTGTCCAGTTCTGGGCCCCTCAGTTTAGGAAGGAGGTTGACTTGCTGGAATGAGTCCAGAGAAGGGCAACAAAGTTGGTGAGGGGCTTGGAACACAGCCCTGTGAGGAGAGGCTGAGGGAGCTGGGGTTGCTTAGCCTGGAGGAGACTCAGGGGTGACCTTATTGCTGTCTACAACTACCTGAAGGGAGGTTGTAGACAGGCAGAGGTTGGTCTCTTCTCCCAGGCAACCAGCACCAGAACAAGAGGGCACAGTCTCAGGCTGTGCCAGGGGAGGTTTAGGCTGGAGGTTAGGAAGAAGTTCTCCACAGAGAGAGTGATTGCCCATTGGAATGGGCTGCCTGGGGAGGTGGTGGAGTCACCATCACTGGAGGTGTTCAGGAGGAGACTTGATGGGGTGCTTGGTGCCATGGGTTAGTTGTTTAGGTGGTGTTGGACTAGTTGATGGGTTGGACACGATGATCTTTAAGGTCTCTTCCAACCTGGTCTGGTCTGTTCTATTCTATTCTATTCTGAAGATCATCCTGCAGGAAGTTTTCTGAGAAGACAAAGTGTTCATTCTCAGCAGCACAGGTGTAGTAAGGAAGTGGTGACTGGAACTAGCTCAGTATTTTGGGATGGTTTGGTCTTCACTGGTTTTGTATTCACTTGGTCTGATGATGCTTGTGATTTTGTTTATGATGATCCAGGTGTGTTGTATCAGCTTCACTGATGGTTTAAACATAAGCAATACCTTTGTGTCTTGGGAACATCTTGGAAATGGTACAAGGTTGAGTGGACCTCTAGTTTGATTCAGAATAGCAAATCCTATATCCTTGTTCTGTTTACTAACAAGTGTCTACAACTGAAAACTGAGCTGTCATTTTATTCCCAGTCTATATTTGCATATCCTCAACCAGAGGCAGTTTCCTAGATTTTCTTGGAGATACTCAGAGCTCATGGAACTCAGTTTAGTATCTCAGACTCTTAGCTTAGAAACTGTACTGCTCCAGGGCATTAAAAAAACCCTCCAGAAACTATTTTGAGCCTGATGTTGTGGAAATTATCTCTGCTGTTCTGGAATTAATGAAGCTGTATGTCAAATAACATACTTTTAATCTTTGCAGAGAGTACCACCTTCATAAAAAAGAAGCCAAATCAAGCTAAGAAGGGGGTAAGTGTATATAAATAATACATCTTTTATACTGTATTGCAGATCTATGGAAATGTGTAGGTTGCAGGATGGAAATGTGTCAGGTAAATTAGCACGAAACTGCTTGTAACAGTTTATGATGGACACAATGATCTTGAAGGTCTCTTCCAACCTGGTCTGGTCTATTCTATTCTATTCTATTCTATTCTATTCTATTCTATTCTATTCTATCCTATCCTATCCTATCCTATCCTATCCTATTCTAAAAAGGAATTGAAAACTGTTTCTATATCAAAACAGTCAATGGTCTGTTTGCAAATGGGTTATTGTTAAGGTGCAGTTGTCCAACAGGTTACTGCTATTATCTGGTAGAGTGCTTCAGATCTGTGGGTTCTCTTCTGACCTCAGATAAATTCTCAGCCTGCTGCGATGTATATAGCTCACTGAGCTGTCTAGACTTCCATGTGTAACTCTGAGTGTCATTTCTGGGTGCTGTCTGGAGCTGATAACTCTTTGAAATTGAGTAAAATTAAAATGTCAAAGCATACATTGATGTCAAGATCTGTATCCTGCTTCTGTTCGATTCTTTTCACAACCATCGTCCAGTGAACCCCACTGGTGCCCTGTAACCTTTCCTCTTGTTGCTAATACTGGGTTGCAGGTCTTATTTAGGCTTTTGCCTAAGTTAGTTGGCAGTGAGATCCTTTTGTAGCAAATCCTGAAAGCAGGGAGTTTGACAGGATGCTTGGTTGCATGGTTTAGTTGATTGGGTGGTGTTGGATGGTAGGTTGGACACGATGATCTCGAAGGTCTCTTCCAACCTGGTTTATTCTATTCTATTCTAATTGCACTTTCAAGTGGCTAAATGTGCCTGCATGGCATAATTGGTGAATGTAAGTTGAGCCTGAGGCATCCAGATCTGTGTTTCTGAAGCAATTCTCATACCACACAGCAGTATTTGGCATGTGGTTGGATTTATAAGGAACTTGCAGCTGAATTCAAGATTCAAGGTAGTTTACAGATCTCTTTCTAGGTGGGGTCTTAGCACTTTCTTATCCATCTGATCTCTGTGTAGAAGGAATGAGAAGAGTTAATTATCTCACAGTGATGATTCAAGGAACTTGAAAATTGTGTGAGGGCTCAGGGTAACTCAATCTAGCTAGGAAAAGCGACATTTTGAATCACAGGATTTATCTGGTTGGAAGAGACCTCAAAGATCATCCTGTCCAACCTGTGATCCAGTACTGAAGGCTCAACACTAAACCATGTCTCTAAGTGTTAGGTCCACACTCTACTTAAACACCTCCAGGAGTGGTGACTCCACCACTGCCCTAGGCAGACCATTGCAGTGTTTGATAAACCTTTCAACAAAGAAGTATTTCTTGATATCCAGCCTAAACCTCCTCTGGCACAGCGTGGATCCATTTCCCCTAGTCCTTTTGCTTGTCATCAAGGAGAAGAGGCTGTCCCTTCTTCACTCCAACCTCTGTTCAGGGAGTTGTAGAGAGCTATGAGGCCTCCCCTCATCCTCCTCTTCTCCAGACTGAACAACCCCAGCTCCCTCAGCCCCTTCTTGTAGGCCATGTGCTCCAGGCCCTCCACCAGACTTGTTGCCCTTCTCTGGACCCACCCCGGCACCTCAATGTCCTTCTCAAAGTGAGGGGCCCAGAACTGAACCCTTCACTCCAGGTGTGGTCTCAACAGTGCTGAGTACTGGGGAATGATCACCTCCCTGTTCCTGCTGGCCACAGTGTTTCTAATGCAAGCCAGGATACCGCTGGCTTTCTTGGCCACCTGAGCACTGCTGACTCATATCTGACTGTCAACCAGAAGCCCCAGGTCCCTCTCCTAGTCATAGCTTTTCAACCACACCCCCCCAAGTCTGTAGTTTGCCATGGGATTGTTGTGACCCACATGGAGGACCTATCACTTGCCCTTGTTGAACTTCATACCAATTAACCTTGGCCTAATCTATCTGGGTCCTACCCTACCCTCTAGCAGATCGACACAGCTGCCTAGCTTGGTGTCATCTGCAGACTTAGTGTGTGTGCTTCAATCCCCTCATCCAGATAATTACTAAAGATATTAGAGAGGCCAGGCCCCAGTACTGAGCCCTGAGGAACACCACCAGTAACTGCTCACCAGGCAGATTTAACTCCATCAGCACTCTTTGAGCCTGGCTCATCAGCCGTTGTTTTATCCAGCGCAGAGGGCACTGAGCCAAACCTTGTGCCAGGAGTTTCCGAAGGAGAATGTTGTGGAGACAGTGTCATAGTAGTACCATAGTATTAGTCAGGGTTGGAAGGGACCACAAGGATCATCTAGTTCCAGCCCCCCTGCCATGGGCAGGGACACCCCACACTAGATCAGGCTGCCCACAGCCTCATCCAGCCTGGGCTTAAACACCTCCAGGGATGGGGCCCCAACCACCTCCCTGGACAACCCATGCCAGGGCTTCACCACTCTCATGGGGAAGAACTTCCTCCTCACCTCTAGCCTGAATCTCCCCACCTCCAGCTTCATTCCATTCCCCCTAGTCCTATCACTCCCTGAGATCCTGAGCAGTCCCTCCCCAGCCTTCTTGTAGCCCCCTTCAGAGAGGCTTTACTAAAGTCCAGGTAGACAATGTCTGTGACCCTTCCCTCATGCACTAGGCAGGTCTCCTTAGTGTAGAAGGAGATCAGATCAGTCAGACAGGACCTGCCTTTCCTAAACCCCTGCTGACTGGGCCTGATCATCTGGTTTTGTTGGATATGCCATGTGATGGTACTGAGGATGACCTGCTCCATGACCTTCCCTGGCACCCTGGTCAGACTGGCAGGGCTGAATGCTTGGCTTTTGAGGCCTAATGGTCTAAAGCTATCAGGGTGACAATGTCTATTACAGGGAATCGCTGCTTTTAAATCTGGGTGATTGTATGGCAAAATAATGTGAAGGTTGATTGGAGCAGATTAATTTAGAATGATACCTATTATTCCTCCCACTAGAGGGCTGTAATACACAGCAGGGATTTCTTAGGTGAAGTGGTATGTGCAGGTATGTTCCCTTACAGTAAGAAGAAGAAAACTGGGTTCACAGGGGCAGGTGCAGTTTGTGAGCTGTAGTGTCAGAGCCTAGAGCTGTACGTAGACAGGCCAGGAGAGCTGCAGATGAGGAAGTAAATTCACAGGAGACTAAGAAGAATAGTTTCAGTGCTGTGCCACTGTCAGAATCAGCAACACTGTACCCATTCCTATTTGTAGCATTAAGTGTTTTTGATGATCAGAACTGAAGAATATCACAGAAAGGTAGGAGTTGAAAGGGACCTCTGCAGGTCATCTAGTCCATCCCCCCTGCTAGAGCAGGATCACCCAAAGTAAACCACACAGGAACACGTCCAGTTGGGTTTGGAATGCCTTCAGAGATGGAGACTCCACAACCTCTCTGGACAGTGTGTTCCAGTGCTCTGCCACCCTCAAAGAGAAGATTTTCTTCCTTCTCTTTACATTTAACCTCCTGTGTTTTAGTTTGTGTCTATGACGCCTTCTGTCTCTGGGCACCATTGAGAAGAACCTGTCTCCATCCTTCTCCATCCAGCCTTCTCCAGGCTAAATAGTCCCAGCTCTCACAACTTTTACTTGTAAGGTGTATGTTCCAGCCCCCTCAGCATCTTAGTGACTCTCTGCTGGACTCTCTCCAGTAGTTCCTTGTCCTTCTTGAACTGGGGAACCCAGAACTGGACACAGTATTCCAGATGAGGCCTCGCCAGGGCAGAGTATAACGGGGAGGAAAACCTTTCTTGACCTGCTGGCCACACTCCTCTTAATGCAGCCCAGGAATATATCCTTGTCTTGAAGTAATGTGAACTAGAAGTACAATTATTTTCAAAGAAAAGTGCAGAACTGGCAGCTCTCAGCTGACATGGTTATCTAAAAACATGTGCAATGCTCTGTCACGTCTGAAGGCCAGCCATGCGTGCACAGATGCACAAAGCTTGTCTGTTGCACTCCTACCATAAGTCAGTGAACACCTGTGTACATGGTTGTCACAAATATGAATAAACCAGTATGTAAGAACTGACTGACACTGACCAGTGAGAACTAATTCAGGAATCTTTGCCAGTGGCATCCTGGCCTGCATCAGGAACAGTGTGGCCAGCAGGAGCAGGGAGGTCATTCTGCCCCTGTACACTGCACTGGTTAGGCCACACCTTGAGTCCTGTGTCCAGCTCTGGGCTCCTCAGTTTAGGAAAGATGTTGAGTTGCTGGAAGGTGTCCTAAGAAGGGCAACAAAGCAGGGGAGGGGTCTGGAGCACAGCCCTGTGAGGAGAGGCTGATGGAGCTGGGGTTGCTTAGCCTGGAGAAGAGGAGACTCAGGAGAGACCTTATTGCTCTCTACAACTACCTTAAGGGAGGCTGCAGACAGGCAAGGGCTGGTCTCTTCTCCCAGGCAACCAGCACCAGAACAAGATGACACCGTCTCAAGCTGTGCCAGGGGAGGTTTAGGTTGGATGTTAGGAAGAAATTCTTCACAGAGAGAGTGATTGCCCATTGGAATGGGCTGCCTGGGGAGGTGGTGGAGTCACCATCACTGGAGGTGTTCAGGAGGAGACTTGATGGGGTGCTTGGTGCCATGGGTTAGTTGTTTAGGTGGTGTTGGATGATAGGTTGGACACAATGATCTTGAAGGTCTCTTCCAACCTGGTTTATTCTATTCTAGTCTAGTCTAGTCTATTCTAGTCTAGTCTATTCTTATTCCTATTCCTATTCCTATTTCTATTCTATTCTGAATTGTGAATTAAATGAATTACCACCAAATGGTTCCTTTGTGACAAATTCTATCATGTTATTCCTATGCAGCAAAATCCTTACTAAAGAGACTGAAGTTGTGCTCTAGATGATACTGGTTTGAACATGTCCACCTCTGAACAATTAAAGTGATGGGAGTTTCATTACCCTGTGATGCTTGACTGCAGAGCTAACTAAATTTGTAAGAGTTAATAGAAAAAGCCTGTAGAAGGGCAAAACATGAAACAAATATTTTCTCTGCTCCAGGTTTTCTTCATTGTTTGCATGTACTCCTGCAGAGAGCTTAGCATTTGCTGTCAGAAGTCAGTGGAGGTGATTGTCTCCATTATAACACTGGGGCTTTTGTGTTTGTTTTTTTCAATAAACCAAGCTTGGTGCAAAGAAAGGTGGTTTGGGGGCACAGAAAGTGAGTGGCCAAAGCTTCAACGAGATTGAAAAGCAAGCACAAGCAGTAGATAAGATGAAGGAACAAGAGGAGCTTCATAGAAGTAAGAAAAATGAGAAGGAAGAGCCACTGTAAGTACGATTTATGTATGCAGCAGTAAACCAGCTGAAGTCTGATTTCATGCTAATTATGTAGCTGTCAGCATTTTAAATACTGACAGTCCTTGAATTAAGGAAAAAATGTGGATGAGCTGGGCCAAAGCTGGGCCAAGCAGCCATTGCCCCTTGCCCTAGTGTTTTGCAATTAAGTGTATATGCTCCTTAGAAGTAACCTTAGTGTTACTTAACACTGCTTCATATGAAGACAACGTGAAACAAATCTCAAGTGTGCTAAATTGAAATACTACCCCAGCACATGCTTGCCTCTTTACCCCATACTAGTTACCTAATTTATTTTGGCTTGCTGTAATGAAATGAATGCTCTTCAAAAACAGTCTCCCTAAGGGCCCAGGGGGCATACAAATACACAGTTTTATGGTTGTTGTTAGCACAAAAGCCAGGGGGTAGTTTAAGGATAGCTAGAATTACCTGATTAAGTTTCAGCTGTTTTGCAGTGGAACTGCCTTCATTTTCACCAAAATCCTGTGAATATTTTTGTCTAAGTCTTGAATCTATTAGTCCATCTCAATCATTAAATACCCATCCCTGAAGGTCAGAGTGTGCTGTTCCTCATTCCTTCCACTGCATTTCTCTGCTACATGTTTTTGGTGTCATAGTATCAGTCAGGGTTGGAAGGGACCACAAGGATCAGCCAGTTCCAACCCCCCTGCCATGGGCAGGGACACCCCACACTAGATCAGGCTGGCCAGAGCCTCATCCAGCCTGGGCTTAAACACCTCCAGGGACAGGGCCCCAACCACCTCCCTGGACAACCCATTCCAGGGCTTCACCACTCTCATGGGGAAGAACTTCCTCCTCACCTCCAGCCTGAATCTCCCCACCTCCAGCTTCATTCCATTCCCCCTAGTCCTGTCACTCCCTGAGATCCTGAGAAGTCCCTCCCCAGGCTCCTTGTAGGCCCCCTTCAGATACTGGAAGCCAGGATCTGGTTGGCTTTCTGGGCTGCAAGTGCACACTGAGAGCTCCTGTTGAGCTTCCCCTCCACCAGCACCCCCAAGTCTCTCTCCTCAGGGCTGCTTTCCAGCCAGTCCCTGCCCAGCCTGGATTTGTGCCTGGGATTGCCTCCACCCAGCTGCAGGACCCTGCCCTTGGTCTTGTTGAACCTCCTGAGGTTGGCTTGTGCCCACCTCTCCAGCCTGTCCAGGTCACTCTGGATGGCATCCCTTCCCTCCAGCCTGTCTGCTGCACCACACAGCTTGGTGTCATACACAGCTTGGTGTCAAATATCTGCAAACATCAGGAGTTTATGGATCCAAATCCAATATTTGCAAGATAACTCTATTTCCCTTGAGATTAGCTTATTGGATTTTTTTTTATACTGTAGGTGGCAGCATACTTCAAAATTAAAGAAAGGCAAAGACTAGAAATGGCTTTCAACTCACTTTGTGTGGTGGTTTTAATTTTAAAAGCTTGAGCAATGAGCTTTTGTAAATTAATTCCATGTGGCTTTTCTGCATGGCAGAATGGAAGCAATGTTGTTGTAGTCTAGTACTTGGAAGGAGAAAGAGTTCTGAGACTTGAAACTTCAAATGTGCTTCTTGTAATTGATATACAAGGGGGTTACTTTTGGGTGTGCACTGACAAGAGAATAGAATAGAATAGAGTAGAATAATGCATGGAAGACTATAATTCTGTTCCTAGCAATACACACAAAGACACTTGAGCATGTCCAGAGAAGGCCAGTGATGCTGTTGAGACATCTTGAGCACAAGCCCTACAAGGAGAGGCTGAGGGAGCTGGGATTGTTTAGCCTGGAGAAGAGGAGGCTCAGGGGAGACCTTATTGCTCTCTACAACTACCTGAAGGGAGGTTGTAGCCAGGTGGGGGTTGGTCTCTTCTACCTGGCAACCAGCACCAGAATAAGAGGACACAGTCTCAAGCTGTGTCAGGTTAGGTTTAGGCTCAAGGTGAGGAGAAAGCTCCTTACAGAGTGGGTAATTGTCCATTGGAATGTGCTGCCCAGAGAGGTGGTGGAGTCACCATCCCTGGAGGTGTTCAAGAGGGGATTGGATGTGGCACTTGAAGCTTCATTCCATTCCCCCTTGTTGTAGTTTGAGCTGGGTGCCCCCCTGGTGCATTCACTTCCTGTGTCCAGAAGTCCAGCCCAGAGGGATGGACACAGGAAATTGTGTATTTCCTACCATAATCCTTTGCACCACTATAAGATCCAGTGCGGAGTCTGGCACTTGCTCTTTCCTTCCCTCTCCGAGACTTGGTAACTGGGGGAGAGATCTCCCGGCCATGGGCCTGATGGGCCCAAGGCCACAGGGGGATGGGCAGTCTCAGGCCTGGCCAGCTGAGACTAGCCCAGCAGAGGGAGGGGGAAGAAGGAGCCCTGGGGGTTTTGGATACACCCTCAGGTGGGGATGGGATCTTTCTTTGTCACTGCGCTTTGGGTTTTCTGTAACATTCACCGCTTTCTATTTAAACTTTCATCACTTTTGCAATCCGTTTGTCTGAGTCGTTATTTCTGCCTGTGGTGGGGAGGGGATCTGCCCCAACCCATTACACCCCTAGTCCTATCACTCCCTGAGATCCTGAGCAGTCCCTCCCCAGCCTTCTTGTAGCCCCTTTCAGATACTGGAAGGCCACAATGAGGTCACCTGGGAGCCTTCTCTTCTCCAGACTGAACAGCCCCAACTCCTTCAGTCTGTCCTCACAGGAGAGGTGCACAGTACTGTAGCATGTCAGAGCTGGATAATTTTACTATTATTTGATATAACATAGAGTTAGAACTAGAAAAAAGGCTCTTTCAGGTTGACTTAATGATGATGCAAAAATGTGCCCTGAACCTGAGCAGCAGCATGTTTCACATTTGTTTTGAGGAACACTACCTGCTTATAGACAGACTGAGGCACTGTCTAGACAGTATTCTCTGCTGGCTTTCTCCCATCCTTATGGTTGGAATTGCATCCAATTCATTGTGAAATGTTTTCAGTAAACACAGAATAAGCAAAACACAGCACTGCAGTGTCTATTGTTAATTTTCTGCTAATGTTATTGGGTGAGACATTCAATGTAGGGTTGGGCAAACATCTCTTAACTGTATGTTTTATTCTAGGGTTTCATCTTTACGGTTGGCCTACAAAGATCTTGATATTAAAACAAAAGAAGAGAAGTTAAATCTGTCTGGTAAGAAGAAAAGTGAGCTGGAGAGGCTTGGCATAGGCTTTGGCAGCAACAGAAGGTATGTGAAGGTCTATAAGTAGGCATAGTCAAGCAGATGATGCTTTCCTGAAGATGAGGAGTCCTATCAGGAGAGGCTGAGGGAGCTGGGGTTGTTTAGCCTGGAGAAGAGGAGGCTCAGGGGGAGACCTTATTGGTCTCTACAACTACCTGGTTGTAGCCAGGTGGGGGTCGGTCTGTTCTTTCAGGCAACCACCAACAGAACGAGGGGACACAGTCTCAAGTTGTGCCAGGGGAGGTTCAGGCTGGATATGAGGAAGAAGTTCTTTACAGAGAGAGTGATTTGCCATTGGAATGGGCTGCCCAGGGAGGTGGTGGAGTCACCGTCCTTTGAGACCTTCATGAAAAGACTGGATGAGGCACTTAGTGCATGGTGTAGTTGATTGCATAGGGCTGGGTGATAGGTTGGACTGGATGATCTCAGAGGTCTCTTCCAACCTGGTTGATTCTATGATTCTATTCTATGATCCTATAAACTGCATTTGGCTTCATGAGGTTCATTTTAGTTAGGAAAATTAAAAATGCACTGAAGTGCATAATGGAAACTTCAACAGCGTCATGAAGGAGTCTGGTATGTGGCAGGGGGAAGGGGCAGGGTTGCTTCTGGTAGGTTTAATTTCTTAACTGCCAGAAGGGTGTTCACCTGAATTGTAGGATGTCCATACAGCATTTGCCTCCATGTGAGGAAGGTAGTCAGGATGTTTTCAGTCAACAGTACCAACTACAGTCTATCTTTTAGAAGCCAAAGCACTGAAGAAGTCACACCGTTGTGTTTTCCAGCTGTTCAAATGGTCTGTGCTCAGAATTGTGCCCTGTCGCTACTTCAGAGAAGTACTTGTTGTAGCTTGGGCTTTATCAGCTGTGGTGGTGAGAGAAAATTCAGTTCTCCCCACACACACAAAGAAAAACCATGGCTAACTCAGTCAGAGAAGCAAAAATGGATGAGAGCTATGTTTTGCAAGCAGGGTGAGATGCAGTGAATATATACACCATATACAGTAGTTACAATATATACAGAAATACACAGCAAAGAACGTAACAGAAAACCTTCCCTCCTCCAGTGAGGAGGCTCCCCTCAAAAACTCCCTTCTCCCCCTTCCTCCCTTTTTTCCCAAAAAGGGTGAGAGAGAGGTAATTAATAAGGAGGAAATTCTATTAGTTAAAAGCGTGTGCTAAGCAAAGAATTAGTTTCTTATCTCAGCTCGTTAGCTCAAGGTCAGCTCCTGCCAGCACAGAGGAAAGGCAGCAGCAGCTCAGGAAGACTGGAACAGAGAGAACTGACTGAGGCTCAAAACTGAACTAAAATTTAAAGTTGCATTCTACCAATCCACCAATGAAATTCCTTTAGAATATCTTTGCTTTCCTTTTCACACCAAAGCATTCAGCCAGAGTGTTCCAGTGACTGTCCCGTTCTTAAAGGCGCAGCCTAAACCGGTCACAGCAGCAACCTTCAGAAACTGGACTTGGGCTTTCATTTCTATTGGTTTTAGGGTATGAACTTTGCCATCTCTTTACATACTTATTTTCTTCTTGCCTCCAGTGGCATTTCCCACTCAGTTACAGCAGATATGCAAACAATAGAGCAGGAAACACCTGCGATTGCAAAGCTGAAGAAAAAGCACACCGACGATGTAGAAGACTCCTATTTCTCCTCTAGTTCAAGGTAAGCTATGCTTTCTTCTCTTTTGAGTGGGGGTATATGCAAGTTACATAGTCAAATATACACAGTGTGTTTGGAGCTTAAGCTGAAAATAGAGACCATTGGATGTGTCTACACACTTAGTGGTAGTGGTGTGGTGCCACATGTGTGTGTGCTGGTGAATGGTGCCACATCCAGCTGGCAGCCAGGCACCAGTGGTGTGCCCCAGGGATCAGTGCTGGGCCCCATGCTCTTTAACATCTTTATTGATGATCTGGATGAGGGCATTGAGTCCATCATCAGTAAATTTGCAGATGACACCAAGCTGGGGGCAGGAGTTGATCTGCTGGAGGGTAGAGAGGCTCTGCAGAGGGACCTGGACAGGCTGGACAGATGGGCAGAGTCCAAGGGCAGGAGATTGAACACATCCAAGTGCCAGGTTCTGCACATTGGCCACAGCAACCCCATGCAGTGCTGCAGGCTGGGGTCAGAGTGGCTGAGAGCAGCCAGGCAGAGAGGGACCTGGGGGTGCTGGTTGATGGTAGGCTGAACATGAGCCTGCAGTGTGCCCAGGCAGCCAAGAGGGCCAATGGCATCCTGACCTGCATCAGGAACAGTGTGGCCAGCAGGAGCAGGGAGGTCATTCTGCCCCTGTACACTGCACTGCTAAGGCCACACCTTGAGTCCTGTGTCCAGTTCTGGGCCCCTCAGTTTAGGAAGGAGGTTGACTTGCTGGAATGTGTCCAGAGAAGGGCAACAAAGTTGGTGAGGGGCTTGGAACACAGCCCTGTGAGGAGAGGCTGAGGGAGCTGGGGTTGCTTAGCCTGGAGAAGAGGAGACTCAGGGGTGACCTTATTGCTCTCTACAACTACCTGAAGGGAGGTTGTAGACAGGCAGAGGTTGGTCTCTTCTCCCAGGCAACCAGCACCAGAACAAGAAGACACAGTCTCAGGCTGCACCAGGGGAGGTTTAGGCTGGAGGTTAGGAAGAAGTTCTCCACAGAGAGAGTGATTGCCCATTGGAATGGGCTGCCTGGGGAGGTGGTGGAGTCGCCATCACTGGAGGTGTTCAGGAGGAGACTTGATGGGGTGCTTGGTGCCATGGGTTAGTTGCTTAGGTGGTGTTGGATTGGTTGATGTGTTGGACATGATGATCTTGAAGGTCTCTTCCAACCTGGTTTATTCTATTCTAACATATTTTCAGGGGATATTTGAACCACAATCAAATAAATTCAATAAATACCTTCTTTGTTATTCCACATCCATAGGGAGCTTGTAAAGATTGCTGTGCCTTCTTTATGAGGTGGAAAGGAATAACAGTGTTGTTTCCTTGCAGGTTATGTAGTGGTGGTTGGGAGGGTTTTCCAAGTATTTTTCATGTGTTCAGATATGTGCAGCTATTCAGAGGGGAATAGTTAAAGATGATGTACCTCCAGACCTAACAAACATGCTTCTTTATTTTCCCTTTTCTTTCTGTGTTTTCTCTGCAGTTTGTCTTACTAAATGAATTCTCTAGAACTGTGTTCTGCAGCATTGCTTTAATAAAGCACAGAATCAGAGAATTGTTTTGGTTGGAAAAAACCTTTAAGATCATTGAGACCAACCATTATCTAACTCTGCCAAGTCTGATGCTAAACTATGTCCCTTGTGGCCAAGAAGGCCAACACCATCCTGGGGTGAGGCCTTCTCACTCTGCCCTGGTGAGGCTGCATCTTGAATATTGTGTGCAGTTCTGGGCCCCCGAGTTCAGGAAGGACCTCAGGGAACTGCTTGAAAGAGTCCAGCACAGAGCCACAAAAAACATTAAGGGAGTGGAACATCTTCCTTACAAGGAGAGGCTGAGGGAGCTGGGGCTCTTCAGCTTAGAGAAGAGGAGACTAAGGGGTGACCTGATTAATGTTTATAGATGTGTAAAGGGTGAGTTCTGAGAGGATGCAGTCAGGCTCTGCTCGGTGATGCCCAGTGACAGGACTAAGGGCAGTAGGTGGAAGTTGAGGCATAGGAAGTTCCACAGAAACATGAGGAAAAATGTTTTCCCTGTGAGGGAATACTGGAACAGGCTGCCCAGGGGGGTTGTGGAGTCTCCCTCTCTGGAGATACTCAAGACCTGCCTGGATGTGTTCCTGTGTGACCTGGTATAGGTGATCCTGCTCTGGCAGGAGGGTTGGACTGGATGATGTTTGAGGTCCTTTCCAGCCCCCCACATTCTGTGATGAATATTTGTAATTTAAAAAGTACCTAGAACCAGAGACAAAGATTTTCCTTACTGCTCTGAACTTTCTCAATGCCTCAAAAAATGGGAACAGCTTCTCTGCTTCTGGAGCTTACACACTGACTTGTATGCAGCTGTGAGATCAGTTGCTATCAGCCCCTTGACAACTTTGCTCCATGTGGATCCACAGTACAGTTGGATGCCATGGGTTAGTTAGGTGCTGTTGGATCTCTGGATTGTTCAGAGTGCCTTTAAAGTTGTGGTGGCTTTATTCATTTCTGGTAGATTGGATTGATGAGCCAATGTTAACAGGAGGAGCTTCAACAAGGCCAAATGCCAGGTCCTGCACTTGGGTCACAACAACCCCAAGCAACGCTACAGGCCTGGGGAAGTGTGGCTGGAAAGCTGTTTGGCAGAAAGGGACCTGGAGGGTGCTAATAAAAGAAGCAACTGAATATGAGGCAGCAGTGTGCCCAGGTGGCCAAGAAAGCCGATGGCATCCTGGCTTGGATTAGAAATGCTGTGTCCAGCAGGAGCAGGGAGGTTTTTGTCCCTTTGTGCTTGGCACTGGTGAGGCCACACCTTGAGTATTATGTCCAGTTTTGGGCACCTCAGTATAAGAGAGACAGAGGTGCTGGGCTGAGTGCAGAGGAGGGCAACGAAGCTGGGGAAGGGCCTGGAGAATAAATCTGGTGAGGAGGCACTGAGGGAGCTGGGGCTGTTAGATTAGAAACAGAGGAGACTGGGGGGGAGACCTCATTGCTGTCTATACAACTATCTGAAAGGACATTGTGGAGAGGTTGGTGCTGGCCTCTTCTCACAGGTGATTAGCAATAGAATGAGAGGGAATGACCTCAAATTGCAACAGGGTAGGTTTAGACTGGACATTGGGAGGAATTTTTTCACAGCAAGAGTGGTCAGGCACTGGAATGTGCTGCTCAGGGAGGTGATTGAGTTACCAACCCTGGATGTGTTTAAAGGTCATTTAGATGTGGTGCTTGGGGATATGGTTTGGGGGTGAACTTTGTAGAGTAGGGTTATTGGTTGGACGTGCTGACCCTGAGGGTCTTTTCTGACCTGAATGATTCTGTGATTTCTGTGATTCTGTATCTTAGCATGGCCTGTCAAGAGTGCCAGGTCTTTGAGAGCAGACCTTGGAGGGTCATTATAGTGCCTCACTTGCCTTTCAGTGTTCTTCCCAGTGCTTTGCCTGACCCTAATGAAGTTATAACACCCTGAGGCAATGAGAACTTTGCTTGTTTTGGTGGAACACTATATCTTTCAGGCAGTCCACTGCATATTCTTGAAAGACAAGCTGAAAGAAAGGACAGTTTTCAGTCAAAGGCATGTGTAGAAAACAAAAAATTCCATTAGATTCAACTGTACAAAGCTTCTAATCAATACTCTGAAATCCAGATTATTCACTGACAACTGGAAACTTCCTTGGCTTGTGATCACTTGCTACAGCAGTATTTCTCTAACAGCATAAGGTTCCCACTTGGTCAGTATTTTTGTGAACCCCTGCCACAGCAAAGTTCCCACTTGTTCAGCTTTTTTTGTTCTCCTTTTGCTTTAGGTATTATGATTCTTCAGAGTTGAGGAGCAGCACTTTCTCTCACTGGGATGACAACTCAGATTCTCTTTGGAAGAAAGAAAATAACAGTAGAGATGTGGATATCATGTTAACTTCAAAAGACACAGGATTTTCAGACAGGTAAACCAAGAAATCCTAACTGATTGGGTTTTTTTTCACAGGAAATGCAAGATTGTTAAAATCATTTGAGTCCTGGCCATAGTGGTGGGATTTTGTTTTTCAGTCCATAAGGAGAATTTCACCATAGTTTTTATCAGCAGTCAAGGGACTACCTGGCTGAATTTCTTTTCTAAGTCCCATCTCCTATTTACACTTTCAGAACTCAGCTGTTTTGCTTGGTGCTGCACAATTCATGCACTGGAGGGAATTTCCCATGCACTGGAGGGAATTTCCCATGCACTGGAGGTGATTTCCAAGGTGTATCAGCAAAAAAAAAAGTAGAGAGAATATGTGGAAACTCAACTATCTGCAGTACTCTGAGAGCATTTCATTCAAAGCATTCTTGATGGGTTTAATGCCTGATGAACAGAAGAAAACTCTGTTTACCAAATACACAAGAGTGTAGGGTACTCAGCTATTCAGATGAAGCTGTTGAAGATCATAGAGACAGAGAGCATTAGGGTTGGAAGGGACCTCAAGGATCATCTAGTTCCAAGCTCCCTAGTCCTATCATTACCTGACACCCTAAAAAGTCCCTCACCAGCTTCTTGTAGGCCCTCTTAAGGTACTAGAAGGCCACAAGAAGGTCTCCTTGGAGTCTTCTCCAGACTGAATAGCCCCAACTTTCTCAGTCTTGCCTCATAGAAGATATCCTTGCAAACAAGAGATCTAATTGTGATTATAAGAAATGAATGTATTTGTTCCTTGACAGCTGTGTTTTAATCTTTGTAATCAAGTGGAAAGTGTAAGAATATGGGGCGGGTTATGTGCTTAACTGGTGTTTCCTGCTTCTGTTCTTACTTAAAACTGGATTTTTCATTTACCTATGAAGTGCAGGTTGTGCACTTGAGTAGAATTTAATTTCCTGCTATGTCAGTTTCACAGCAAACTCCTGGCCAAGCTGTCAGCTCATGGCTTGGACAGCAGCACTCTGTACTAGGTTAGGAACTGGCTGGAGGGCCGAGCCCAGAGAGTGGTGGTGAATGGTGCCACATCCAGCTGGCAGCCAGTCACCAGTGGTGTCCCCTAGGGATGAGTGCTGGGCCCCATCCTCTTTAATATCTTCATTGATGATATGGATGAGGGATTGAGTCAGTCATCAGCAAGTTTGCAGATGACACCAAGCTGGGAACAGATGTTGGTCAGTTAGAGGGCTGAAGGGCTCTGCAGAGGGACCTCAACCGACTGGACAGATGGGCAGAGTCCAACAGGATGGCATTCAACAAGTCCAAGTGCCAGGTGCTGCACTTTGGCCACAGCAACCCCATGCAGAGCTACAGGCTGGGGTCAGAGTGGCTGGAGAGCTGCCAAACAGAGAGGGACCTGGGGGTGCTGATTGACAGCTGCCTAAACATGAGCCAGCAGTGTGCCCAGGTGGCCAAGAAGGCCAATGGCATCCTGGCCTGCATTAGGAATGGTGTGGCCAGCAGGAGCAGGGAACTCATTGTGCCCCTGGACTCTGCATTGGTTAGGCCACACCTTGAGTCCTGTGTCCAGTTCTGGGCCCCTCAGTTTAGGAAGGACATCGAGACACTTGAAGGTGTCCAGAGAAGGGCAACAAGGCTGGGGAGAGGCCTTGAGCACAGCCCTGTGAGGAGAGGCTGAGGGAGCTGGGGTTGCTTAGCCTGGAGAAGAAGAGGCTCAGGGGTGACCTCATTGCTCTCTACAACTACCTGAAAGGTGACTGTGGCCAGGAAGGGGTTGGTCTCTTCTCCCTGGCAACCAGCACCAGAACAAGGGGACACAGTCTCAAGCTGTGCCAGGGGAGTTTTAGGCTGGAGGTTAGGAGAAAGTTCTTCACCGAGCGAGTCACTCGTCATTGTAATGTGCTGCCCAGGGAGGTGGTGGAGTCACCATCCCTGGAGGTGTTCAAGAGGGGATTGGATGTGGCACTTGGTGCCATGGTCTAATCATGAGGTCTGTGGTGACAGGTTGGACTCGATGATCCTTGAGGTCTCTTCCAACCTTGGTGATACTGTGATGCTGTGATATGAATGTCTTCATGCTAGGTTAATAGCAGCACAATTTCTGTTCTTAAACAGTCACTATCATACTTCTAAACTTCACAAAGCACAGAAGTTATTACTCCTTGTTTGGTTTGTTGCATTCTGCTGTGATGCAGAGGAGATTTACACTCACTAGTGCTACACCTTGTTTGTCTTTTAGGCCTGCCTCTCGCCGTAAGCCTGAGTGTGAACCATCTTCAAGCACTGATGAGGCACAGAAGAAATTTGGCAATGTCAAAGCAATTTCATCAGACATGTATTTTGGAAAGCAGGATCATGCTGATGTAAGTAGAAAGCAGTGATCAATGGTTTTGAATGTTAAAATATCCTTCAACTATAAACATGCTGTGCTTGTATAAAAAGAAGGCAAGGAATAGCTAATTTGGAAGGATTATTACTGGAATTAGAATTCTGTTCTGTTAAATTGTGACCATTTGAGGCTCTCACCACCACATACATTTATGGAATCACAGAATTGTTTCAGTTGGAGAAGACCTCTGAGATCATGGAGTCTAACAGGCAACCATAGCCTTCAAACCAAACCCCAAGCTGTCATGTCTACATGGTTTTGAACACCTCCAGGGATGGGCTGGCCCCACTACTTCTGTGGGTGACCTGTTCCAATGCTTAACTACTCTTTCAGGAACACAATTTTTTCTTACACCCAACCTAAATCTCCCATGGTGCAACTTGGTTGCCCATGGTTGCCCATCTGTCCAGCCTGTCGAGGTCCCTCTGCAGAGCTCTGTCACCCTCTAACAGATCAACTCCTGCCCCCAGCTTGGTGTCATCTACAAATACACTGATGATGGACTCAATCCCTTTATTCAGATCATCAAGAAAGACATTGAACAGGATGGGGCCCAGCATTTATCCCTGGGGGACAACACTGGTGCCTGGCTGCCAGCTGGATGTGGCACCATTCACCACCACTCTCTGGGCTCAGCCTTCCAGCCAGTTCCTAACCCAGTGCAGAGTGCTGCTGTCCCAGCTTTGAGCCAACTGGGCAGAGTTCAACGGCATGAGATTGAACACATCCAAGTGCCAGGTTCTGCACATTGGCCACAACAACCCCAGGCAGTGCTACAGGCTGGGGTCAGGGTGGCTGGAGAGCAGCCAGGCAGAGAGGGACCTGGGGGTGATGGTTGATAGTAGGCTGAACATGAGTCTGCAGTGTGCCCAGGTAGCCAAGAAGGCCAATGGCATCCTGGCCTGCATCAGGAACAGTGTGGCCAGCAGGAGCAGGGAATTCATTCTGCCCTGTACTCAGCACTGGTTAGGCCACACCTCGAGTCCTGTGGTCCAGTTCTGGGCCCCTCAGTTTAGGAAAGATGTTGAGTTGCTGGAACGAGTCCAGAGAAGAGCACCGAGGCTGGGGAGAGGCCTTGAGCACAGCCCTATGAGGAGAGGCTGAGGGAGCTGGGGTTGCCTAGTCTGGAGAAGAGGAGACTCAGGGGAGACCTTATTGCTCTCTACAACTACCTGAAGGGGGGTTGTAGCCAGGAGGGGGTGGGCCTCTTCTCCCAGGCAACCAGCACCAGAACAAGAAGACACAGTGTTAAGGTGTGCCAGGGGAAGTTTAGGCTGAAGGTGAGGAGAAAGTTCTTCACTGAGAGAGTCGTTCGTCATTGGAATGTGCTGCCCAGGGAGGTGGTGGAGTCACCGTCCCTGGAGGTGTTCAAGAGGGGATTGGACGTGGCACTTGGTGCCATGGTTTAGTAGTCATGAGATCTGTGGTGACAGGTTGGACTTGATGATCTTTGAGGACTTTTCCAACCTTATTGATTCTGCTTCTTCTCAATTATTTTCTAGTATGAAGCAAGGGCTCGACTAGAAAGACTTTCTGGAAGCTCATCTATAAGTTCAGCTGACTTGTTTGAAGATCAGAAGAAACAACCCACAGGTATGTATTGAACAGAGCAAGAGCTTTCAGGAAGTTGTAGGGAGCAATGAGGTCTCCCCTCAGCTTCCTTTTCTCCAGCCTAAGCAAGTTCGTCAGCCGCTCCTCACCAGGCTTGTAATCCAGACCCTTCCGCCAGCTTTGTTGCCCTTCTCTGGACTCACTCCAGCACCTCAACGTCTTTCTTGTAGTGAGGGCCCCAGAACTGAACCCAGTACTCCAGGTGTGGCCTCCCCAGTGCTGAGTTGGTTTTGAAACATCTGTGATTTCTGCTATCATTAGGAGTAGACTTTAATAACAGCATTAGAGTTCCCAGTAAGCAAACTGCATTGGCTTGAAGACAGTCTGGATTGCCAGCTTTGTTTTCAAGTTTTAAAAGTTCACTTAATGCTTACTTAGTTTCAGATGTGTGTAATGCAAAATACACACATACAGCATGCAAAGCATACAATGAAGGTTCACCCCTTCAACCACCACTGAAATGCATTCATCTTTGAATTGCAAAGTTTAGGCTTGTTGTGAAGAGGTTATTACATTTATTAATATGAAATATTAATTGTGAAAATATTATTTGTATTAAGTATCAAATTATTACTAACTAATGAATCACCAACTTGTATCCACGCTCTAGTGCACTTTCATGAAATGCATTCCATAAGTGGCTTAGGGTTATGATTAGAACTTAATTGAACCATCTATAGACCATTTCTGTATTTATATAATGAAGGGTGCGGTTCCGCCGCTTGGCCACTAGGTGGCGACTCGGCGGGACGCGGGCGGCTCCTGGCTCTATACAGCGCTATTCCAATGTTTCTGTGCGTCAGAGGTTACTCTGCTGGGCGCGGACACTTTGAACTGAGTGCTAGTGGATGGAAAGCACCTGGGAGATACTCTGTAGCTGTTGCTTGTAGCGAGGTGGAGGTCCGGCAGACTGCTGTGGCTGCACTGGTTCCTAGTCGATCCGGACGGCAGTGTTGAGTAGCTGCCTCCTCTCTCCGCAGCAGTGGAGAGGGAATAACGGAACCTGGGCTTAGTGCGGAAGCAGGTTCCCTCCAGGACTCAGTCGATTCCCTCCAGACACTAAGGATCGGTCCTGGTCGGGGTCAGCCCCTGGAGCCGGCTCGCAGGGCAGGGCAGGGCGACGGTTGCCGGCAGTCGGGCTCGGAGGACACGGCAGCAGGCAAAAGCTACGGCGATTCTCGGGGCTGATGTAAACAGCCTCGGGGAGAGAATGCAGCTGCGTTGAGCAGCAGCTTCTCCTTTACTGAGCTTAAAGGAACAGCAGGACACTCGGAGCGGTCCCGGGTTCGGTGCGCTATAGGCACGAACAGTGCTTTGGTCTTCCCTGAGGTTCACAGGGCTCAGAGCGGCACACGGGGCGGCTCCTCTCCCGCTACGGCGGGGCTAGCCGTATGTGGGCTCGGGCTCGGTCAAGTCCTTTCTCCCCGGCAACTGGGCAGATCTTACCCTCGGGGGCTGGTCCAGTCCTCCAGTGGCATGGTGGGCTCTCCCGGTCAGTACGACTGGCTGTGGCGACGCTGGGCTCCTCGGGCTCACCGAAGGTCCTCCCTCTGGAAATGATTCTCAGGTCTGCTTCTCGCGATGCAGAGGCTTTCAGTATGCGTGCAGGTGTGAATGAGAGAGGCTAACAACAATGAGCTCAATGGCAGAGGCTATAGTTCAAGCATTGTCCTCTCCAGCCAGGAGAGAGACAAAGTGAAAGAGGGGGCAACTTGTTTACCAACTGGGGCGATACTTCTAGATTCCTCGAGGCTGGGCTTGACCAGTGGGCACTCTCACAGACAACTGGCTCCAGCCTACAGAAAGCATGAAGCTAGAGTTATGGCATGCCTGGTATTTGCACGAGCACTGCATGCGCTGGGTGCCTGCTGGCCTGGCTGATGCCTTGGCTTTTGTCTTCCTCCTGAAGGAGGGGAAACCTGTCCACATGCTGGGACAAGATTCGATATCTGGGCATAATGTGCCTTCACCACAAGGGTACAGAACATCCAAACATTAATTACTTACCTGGCATCACAAAGTCATGACACATGGGTGAGATTATGAACTGGGGGGGGGGAAAAAAGGAAAAGGAAGATGCACTTAAGCAATTTAATTCCTTTGCCTAGTGGTTTTTACAGTGTCAATCAAATATTGGTACTTAGTGTTCCTAGTGCTGTATTGTACTTCAAGGGGAGAAAAAGCTGCTTTTAATAGGAAATTCTGTTTTCTTCTCGTGTGTGTGTGTGTGTCTGTGTTCTCCTCTTAGGAAGCTACAACATAACAAATGTCTTGCCTGCAGCTCCTGATATAGCTCAGTTTAAACAAGGAGTGAAATCGGTGGCTGGAAAACTTTCTGTACTTGCTAATGGGGTCATGACATCTATACAGGTCAGTAAAAATGTTACAATACATTAGCCATCAGTTAAAGTCTTTTTGTAGGGATTTAATACGATGGACCCCACCACTGAAGCATCTTTAGGGACAGGAGAATTAATTTGGTTGTGGGCTTTGCAGACCTCTCACAGTAGACAATATCTTTGCACAACTGAATCTGTAGCTGATAGCTCACCTTTTGCTTTTTCCTTTATATACTTATTTGTTTCCTCAGAATTGAAACAAACAATTCAATTGTGGAAGTTATTTGCTGGTACTTTGCTTTTAGAGTAATGATAGTTCAGAGCTCAGAATAGAACAGTTGAATTGGAAGGGACAGGATGTCATCCAGAGCGACCTGGACAAGCTGGAGAGATGGGCCCAGGTGAACCTCCTGAAGTTCAACAAGAGCAAGTGCAGGGTTCTGCACCTGGGCTGGAACAATCCTCACTACCATTACAGACTGGGGGATGAGGTGATAGAAAGCAGCCCTGTGGAAAAGGACTTGGGGGTGCTGATGGACGACAAGCTGAACACGAGCAGGGGGTTGGAACTAGGTGGTCCTTGAGATGCCTTCCAACCCTAACAATTTTATGACTCTGTGATTCTGCCACTTTACTCTGTTCTGGTGAGACCTCACCTGGAGTATTGTGTACAGGTCTGGAGCCCTCAATATAGGAAGGACATTGACCTGATGGAGAGGGTCCAGAGGAGGGTCATGAAAATGATCAAGGGGTTGGAGCACCTCTGCTACGAGGACAAGCTAGGGGAGTTGGGGTTGTCCAGCCTGAAGAGGAGGCTCCAGGGAGACCTAATAGCAGCCTTCCAATACCTGAAGGGGGCCTACAGGAAGGATGAAGAGACTGTTTACAAGGCCTGCAGTGACAAGATGAGGGGCAATGGCTTCAAACTAGAGAAGGGCAGATTTAGATTGGATATCAGGAAGTTCTTCACTATGAGGGTGGTAGAACCCTAGAACAGATTGCCCAGGGAGATGGTTGAGGCTCCTTCCCTGGAGATATTCAAGGTGAGGCTTGGACAAGGCCTTGGGCAACCTGATTTAGTTGGAGATGGAATAGGATAGGATAGGATAGGATAGGATAGGATAGGATAGGATAGAATAGAATAGAATAGAATAGAATAGAATAGAATAGAATAGAATAGACCAGGTTGGAAGAGACCTTCAAGATCATCGCGTCCAACCTATCATCCAACACCACCTGATCAACTAACCCATGGCACCAAGCACCCCATCAAGTCTCCTCCTGAACACCTCCAGGGATGGTGACTCCACCACCTCCCCAGGCAGCCCATTCCAATGGGCAATCACTCTCTCTGTGGAGAACTTCTTCCTAACCTCCAGCCTAAACCTCCCCTGGCACAGCCTGAGACTGTGTCCTCTTGTTCTGGTGCTGGTGGCCTGGGAGAAGAGACCAACCTCTGCCTGTCTACAACCTCCCTTCAGGTAGTTGTAGAGAGCAATAAGGTCACCCCTGAGTCTCCTCTTCTCCAGGCTAAGCAACCCCAGCTCCCTCAGCCTCTCCTCACAGGGCTGTGCTCCAAACCCCTCACCAACTTTGTTGCCCTTCTCTGGACTCATTCCAGCAAGTCAACCTCCTTCCTAAACTGAGGGGCCCAGAACTGGACACAGGACTCAAGGTGTGGCCTAACCAGTGCAGTGTACAGGGGCAGAATGACCTCCCTGCTCCTGCTGGCCATACTGCTCCTGATGCAGGCCAGGATGCCATTGGCCCTCTTGGCCTCCTGGGCACACTGCAGGCTCATGTTCAGCCTACCATCACCCCCATGTCCCTCTCTGCCTGGCTGCTCTCCAGCCACTCTGACCCCAGCCTGCAGCACTGCCTGGGGTTGCTGTGGCCAATGTGCAGAACCTGGCACTTGGATGTGTTCAATCTCCTGCCCTTAGCCTCTGCCCATCTGTCCAGCCTGTCCAGGTCCCTCTGCAGAGCCTCTCTACCCTCCAGCAGATCAACTCCTGCCCCCAGCTTGGTGTCATCTGCAAATTTACTGCTGATGGACTCAATGCCCTCATCCAGATCATCAATAAAGATGTTAAAGAGCATGGGGCCCAGCACTGATCCCTGGGGCACATCCCTGCTGACTGCAGGGAGGTTGGACTGGATGACCTTTGGAGGTCCCTTCCAGCCTTGACCATTCTGTGATTCTACAGCAATCGTCTACCCCAACTCTTCTATTGTCTCTTTAACTGAATTGAGAGGAATGCCCTTTGTCTACGTTTGTACACAAAATTAAGACATCCTGCTCTCAAGCGTGCAAAGCATGTCTCATGCTCTAGTAAGTTTGCATGTTGTGGTTGAGGTCAGTGGGAGCTCTTGGGTATTTGAATATCAGGCTGATGATCTTGGAGTTTAACCCTAACTTGTGTTCTTGGAAGCACTGGTCAACTTTCTTTAAGAATTAAAGTACTGTTTACTTTGTGACTGTAAGTAAAGAGTATTTCTTCCAATGGCAAGCCTGCTCATGTCTGCCTGTTGTTTGTTTTTGACTTCTAGGATCGCTATGGTTCATAACATTGGTATCAACACAAGTACACTAAGAAGGATTTCTCTTCAGATGTACAAGTAATCACTGCCCATTCCAGTAAAGGTTGCCTTAAGACTGTTGATATTTTCACTTATTCCAGCATATTTGTTCCCTTGTGCAGCTTTCTGGCCCCGCTTCTTCTTCCTGCTATTTCAGAGCAGAAATCTTGTAGCAACTTGTCACATTGCATATGCCTTCCCCCCTGCTCCTTTACTGTCTTATATTCCTTAGTGCCCTTAGTGTTAGCTGTCGGAAGCTTTATTTTATGATTGGTTTTGTAATGGATGTACATATGTGCACACATCAATAGACACTCATGTGGGCACACAGCAGTGGATGTCCATGTGGGCACACAGCAGTGGATGTCCATGTGGGCACACAGCAATGGATGTTTATGTGGGCACACAGCAGTGGATGGCCATGTGGGCACACAGCAGTGGATGTCCATGTGCACACACAGCAGTGGATGTTCATGTGGGCACACAGCAATGGATGTTCATGTGGGCACACAGCAGTGGATGTTCATGTGGGCACACAGCAGTGGATGTTCATGTGGGCACACAGCAATGGATGTTCATGTGGGCACACAGCAGTGGATGTCCATGTGGGCACACAGCAATGGATGTTCATGTGGGCACACAGCAGTGGATGTCCATGTGGGCACACAGCAGTGGATGTTCATGTGCACACACAGCAGTGGATGTTCATGTGGGCACACAGCAATGGATGTTCATGTGGGCACACAGCAGTGGATGTTCATGTGGGCACACAGCAGTGGATGTTCATGTGGGCACACAGCAATGGATGTTTATGTGGGCACACAGCAGTGGATGTCCATGTGGGCACACAGCAGTGGATGTTCATGTGGGCACACAGCAGTGGATGTTCATGTGGGCACACAGCAATGGATGTTCATGTGGGCACACAGCAGTGGATGTTCATGTGGGCACACAGCAATGGATGTTCATGTGGGCACACAGCAGTGGATGTTCATGTGGGCACACAGCAATGGATGTTTATGTGGGCACACAGCAGTGGATGTTCATGTGGGCACACAGCAGTGGGTGTCCATGTGTGCACAGAGCAATGGATGTTCATGTGGGCACACAGCAGTGGATGTCCATGTGGGCACACAGCAGTGGATGTTCATGTGGGCACACAGCAGTGGATGTTCATGTGGGCACACAGCAATGGATGTTTATGTGGGCACACAGCAGTGGATGTTCATGTTTGCACACAGCAGTGGATGTTCATGTTTGCACACAGCAATGGGTGTCCATGTGTGCACAGAGCAATGGATGTTCATGTGTGCACAGCAATGGATGTCCATGTGGGCACACAGTGATGGATGTCCATATGTGCACACAACAAGGGATGTTCATGTGCAAGGTACAAACACCTACATTGGAAATGAGCCTTCTTGATAGAAGCCAGCGCAGTTTCATCCTTACTCACCAGACGTAACTTGTCTTCTGATTGTCTTATGAGCTGTGGAGAAGAAAATCTACTTTAGGCATATGTTGAGGTGGTGTTTAGTGGCCTGTAGCAAAACACAGAATTAAGTTAAACCTTTGCTTGTCAGGAAGTAGAAGCTCTTGGGTGTGTGTTTCAATGATGGGGAATTAGTGGTTTAAAGCAATATTCCTGCTAGAACCTTGTGTGCTCAGATGCAATGAATGGAGAAGATGAGGCATGTGGTATGCTGAAGAGTGGATTTCATCTTGTCATGGGAAATATTTATTCCTAGTTTTGAAAGTTACAAAAAAGTTGCAATATAGAACCCTTAAGTGCTTTTTCAAAGTCTGTATTGCATACTGATTAAAAAACCCCATTCTGACATCTGCAAAGGGCCTAAGAGAGTAGCTCATTAAATACTTTTTAAAGCAATCTTTAGTACAGTCTTAGATTTTTGATAAATCATGGAACATTGAGTGAGGAAATAGTGGGGCTGTGTTTTAGACAGTCTAGAATTTATTGTTAATGACATCCTGTATAAAAACGATTGTGACCTTGGAGGGGAAAAAAAAAACCCAAACAAAACAAAAGCAACAAAACCAAGAATGAGCTCAAGGTAATTCTGTTCTGTAACTTTAGTTCTGAATTCAAATTTGTAAACTGATGATATCTAATAAAAACAATTGATATAAACTGTTTCTGTGTGCAGACACCAGTCTCCAGCTTGCTCAATATTGCTATCTGTATTCTGCCTTTAATTTCATTTAAGGAAAGTAGCTTCCTTATTACATTGCTATAGTGATTTAGAAATCAACAAGTTGAATGGAATGGAATGGAGTGGAGTGGAGTGGAATGGAATGGAGTGGAGTAGAATAGAATAGAATAGATGTAGAATAGAATAGAATAGGAGTAGAGTAGAATAGAATAGGAGTAGAGTAGAGTAGACCAGACCAGACCAGACCAGACCAGGCTGGAAGAGACCTTCAAGATCATCGCATCCAACCTATCAACTAATCCAACCCACCTAATCAACTAAACCATGGCACCAAGCACCCCATCAAGTTAAGACTTAGGTAGAAAATAAGCTCCTGCATTGAAACACTGTGTTGAAACACAGTTAACAGTGTAGCTGTCTTTGCTATTGAATTTCTAGCTGCCTCTTATATACAACTCTCACTTCTGGTGACTTTCTCCTGTGGCTGTTATTTTAGATTTATTAAATCCAAAACTGATCTCTAGAACTAGTGCAAGATAAGCATTTGTTTTGCTTAACTGTAGAGCTTTACAATAACAGACTTCCTTTGTCCCCCACAGCAAACTCCTGGCCAAGCTGTCAGCCCATGGCTTGGATGGGAGCACACTGCGATGGGTTAGGAACTGGCTGGAGGCTGAGCCCAGAGAGTGGTGGTGAATGGTGCCACATCCAGCTGGCAGCCAGGCACCAGTGGTGTGCCCCAGGGATCAGTGCTGGGCCCCATGCTCTTTAACATCTTTATTGATGATCTGGATGAGGGCATTGAGTCCATCATCAGTAAATTTGGAGATGACACCAAGCTGGGGGCAGGAGTTGATCTGCTGGAGGGTGGAGAGGCTCTGCAGAGGGACCTGGACAGGCTGGGCAGATGGGCAGAGTCCAAGGGCAGGAGATTGAACACATCCAAGTGCCGGGTTCTGCACATTGGCCGCAACAACCCCAGGCAGAGCTACAGGCTGGGGTCAGAGTGGCTGAGAGCAGCCAGGCAGAGAGGGACCTGGGGGTGCTGGTCGATGGTAGGCTGAACATGAGCCTGCAGTGTGCCCAGGTGGCCAAGAGGGCCAATGGCATCCTGGCCTGCATCAGCAACAGTGTGGCCAGCAGGAGCAGGGAGGTCATTCTGCCCCTGTACACTGCACTGGTTAGGCCACACCTTGAGTACTGTGTCCAGTTCTGGGCCCTCAGTTTAGGAAGGAGGTTGACTTGCTGGAACAAGTCCAGAGAAGGGCAACGAAGTTGGTGAGGGGTTTGGAACACAGCCCTGTGAGGAGAGGCTGAGGGAGCTGGGGTTGCTTAGCCTGGAGAAGAGACTCAGAGGTGATCTTATTGCTCTCTACAACTACCTGAAGGGAGGTTGTAGACAGGCAGAGGTTGGTCTCTTCTCCCAGGCAGCCAGCACCAGAACAAGAGGACACAGTCTCAAGCTGCACCAGGGGAGGTTTAGGCTGGAGGTTAGGAGGAAGTTTTACACAGAGAGAGTGATTGCCCATTGGAATGGGCTGCCTGGGGAGGTGGTGGAGTCACCATCAGTGGAGGTGTTCAGGAGGAGACTTGATGGGGTGCTTGGTGCCATGGGTTAGTTGATTAGGTGGTGTTGGATGATAGGTTGGACACGATGATCTTGAAGGGCTCTTCCAACCTGGTTTGGTTTATTCTGTTTATTCCTTTGTTTTCTCCTCTCCCACCCTATGGAGATGACTTTGCTCATGTAGGAAGGATGTTTGCTGGTCAGGGCTTGCTTTGATTTTTTCTAATGATGCTGCTTGGTTTTCAAGCTACTCTTTCAATTAAGTGAACACACAGTAGTAAATTTATTACAAGTACTAAGCTGTCTCCCTTTCAGAGACACAGTGATAGACTCCTAGCAGCCAGTGACTGGCAGAAGAGCTGCTTCTCCAGTAACTGCACAGTTAGGTGTTTGTGTGTGGATGCAGTGGCTTCAATTAAGGCAGTGAAAGCTAGCAAAATGTAGTTCTGTCACCTTCTGTGACAATGTACAGGAGATCACCTGCACTGAAATCCTTTCAGGCATTTTTTTATGCATCATTGCAACAGCAAACCACTTACAGATGGAAAAATACACCCAAAAAAATCTGCAGTCTGAAGTTTGCAAGTCAGGTTATTTATTCATTAAGTAATGTGACGATGTGGATGAGCATTTCTGTCTGCTTTTATAAAGTGATGTGGTTTTTCTCTTTGGTTTCTGTTCCTCCAGTGGTTAAGGGGCCAAAATCCTTAGAGAGATGAACAGGGTGCAGTGCTTTGTGAATGTGAGGATTGCTAGCAGGAGAGCTTCATTAGAACTGATACATGCTCCAGAATTATATCTGGGGACTGGAACATCAACCTTACAAGGAGAGCTTGAGTGAGCTCGGGCTCTTCAGCCTGGAGGAGACCGAGGGGGTATCTCATTAATGCTTAACAGAGGCAATAAGGGCGAGTGTCAGAAAAAAAGAGCCAGACTTCTCCGTGGTGTCCAGTGCCAGGACAAGGAGCAATGGACACAAACCGGAACACCGAAGGTTGCATGAAAACATAAGGAAAAAACGCTCTTCTGTGAAGGTGTCAGAGCACTGGAGCAGGCTGTCCAGAGAGGTTGTGGAGTCTTCATCTCTGGAGGCATTCCAAACCCACCTGGACATGTTCCTGTGTGATTAACTTTGGGTGACCCTGTTCTGGCAGGGGGGGTTGGACTAGATCTTCAGAGGTCCCTTCCAAGCCCCACCATTCTGAAATTAAATTATACCAGCAAATGTGTTTCCATTCCATTGCTTACCTCAGCCCAGTGCTTCAGAGGTCTGGCATGTAGAGAGGAAAAGTGCTGATGCAGTAATCTTCTTAAGGTCTTTCTTGCAGCGAGGGCCCCAAAACTGCACTCAGTATTCAAGGTGTGGCTTTGCCTGTGCTGAGTCCAGTGGGACAATCATTTCCCTGATCCTGCTGGTCACACTGTTGCTGATAGAGGCCAGGATGCCCCCTGGGCACACTTCTGGCTTCTGGCTCACGTTTATTTGGAACAGGCTGGACTGCACATGTTTTGCAATCCACATTTCCAACTCCTTGTTTTCAATGTCTGAAGATGACCATTATATTCAGTAATACCAAATAGCACCTTTTTCCTGTCTCCAAGAACACCAGAAAATAAAGGAAATGCAAAGCTATAGGTGAATTTTCCAGCTAGTGTCTTAATTAATACCAATCATCTCCTGAAGAGGAATGGATTTTTAATGCCTGATTGCAACAGGGACTAGCTGGTGTGGAACTGGGCATCTTAGTCAGGTAACTCTGAGCCTTACTAACATGCCAGTGCTTGCATAATAGTAATCTACTGATGGATTTAGTGGTAGTTTCATATGTGCTCCTTCCCTGCTCCTGTGATGTGTTTTGTTACTCTCCCTGGTCTCATGTTGAAGGTTAGAACAAGCTGGGTAAGAATAGAATAGACCAGACCAGGTTGGAAGAGACCTTCAAGATCACCGCGTCCAACCCCTCAACCAATCCAACACCACCTAATCAACTAACCCATGGCACCAAGCACCCCATCAAGTCTTCTCCTGAACACCTCCAGTGATGGTGACTCCACCACCTCCCCAGGCAGCCCATTCCAATGGGCAATCACTCTCTCTGTATAGAACTTCTTCCTAACCTCCAGCCTAAACCTCCCCTGGTGCAGCTTGAGAGTGTGTCCTCTTGTTCTGGTGCTGGCTGCCTGGGAGAAGAGACCAACCTCTGCCTGTCTACAACCTCCCTTCAGGTAGTTGTAGAGAGCAATAAGGTCACCCCTGAGTCTCCTCTTCTCCAGGCTAAGCAACCCCAGCTCCCTCAGCCTCTCCTCACAGGGCTGTGTTCCAAACCCCTCACCAACTTTGTTGCTCTTCTCTGGACTCGTTCCAGCAAGTCAACCTCCTTCCTAAACTGAGGGGCCCAGAACTGGACACAGGACTCGAGGTGTGGCCTAACCAGTGCAGTGTACAGGGGCACAATGACCTCCCTGCTCCTGCTGGCCACACTGTTCCTGATGCAGGCCAGGATGCCATTGGCCCTCTTAGCTGCCTGGGCACACTGCAGGCTCATGTTCAGTCTACCGTCAACCAGCACCCCCAGGTCCCTCTCAGCCTGACTGCTCTCCAGCCACTCTGACCCCAGCCTGTAGCTCTGCATGGGGTTGCTGTGGCCAATGTGCAGAACCTGGCACTTGGATGTGTTCAATCTCCTGCCCTTGGACTCTGCCCATCTGCCCAGCCTGTCGAGGTCCCTCTGCAGAGCCTCTCCACCCTCCAGCAGATCAACTCCTGCCCCCAGCTTGGTGTCGTCAGCAAATTTACTGATGATGGACTCAATGTCCTCGTCCAGATCATCAATAAAGATGTTAAAGAGCATGGGGCCCAGCACTGATCCCTGGGGCACACCACTGGTGCCTGGCTGCCAGCTGGATGTGGCACCATTCACCACCACTCTCTGGGCTCGGCCCTCCAGCCAGTTCCTAACCCATCGCAGTGTGCTCCCATCCAAGCCATGGGCTGACAGCTTGGCCAGGAGTTTACTATGGGGAACGGTGTCAAAGGCCTTGCTGAGGTCCAGGTAGACTACATCCACAGCCTGCCCCACATCCAGCAGGCAGTCACCTGATCATAGAAGGAGATCAGGTTGGTCAGGCAGGACCTGCCCTTCCTAAACCCATGCTGGCTGGGCCTGATCCCTTGGCCATCCTCTAAGTGTTGTGTGATTGCACTCAGGATGACCTGTTCCATGATCTTGCCTGGCACTGAGGTCAGGCTGACAGGCCTGGAATTCCCTGGCTCATCCAACCGGCCCTTCTTGTGGATGGGTACCACGTTGGCCAGCTTCCAGTCATCTGGGATCTCTCCAGTGAGCCAGGACTGCTGAAAAATCATGGAGAGTGGCTTGGCCAGCTCATCTGCCAGCTCTCTCAGCACCCTGGGATGGATCCCATCTGGTCCCATGGACTTGTGGGGGTCTAAGCTGCTGAGGAGAGCTCCTATCACTTGCTCATGGAACACAGGGAAACCATGCAGCTCCCTGGCTCCCTCTGCCAGTTCTGCAGGCCAGCTGTCTGGTAGACATTCTTTCCAGCTAGTAAAAACTGAGGTAAAGAAGGTGTTAAGTACCTCTGCCTTTTCCTCATCCTGTGTTACAACATTTCCCTCCATGTCAACCAAGGAGTGGAGGTTGTCCCTGCCCTTCCTCTTGCTATTAATATATTTATAGAAGGACTTTTTGTTGTCCTTCACATCAGAGGCCAGTTTGAGTTCCAAATGTGCTTTTGCCTCTCTAATTTTCCTCCTACATGCCCTAGCAACCTCTTTAAACATTCCATGGGTTGCCTCACCTTTCTTCCAAAGATTATACACCCTCTTTTTTCCCTTAGTTCTATTAAAAGTTCATTACACAGCCAGGCTGGCCGTCTGCCCCGGCGGCTCCTCTTCCGGCACACTGGCACAGCCTGCTCCTGAGCCTTCATCAGCTCTTTCTTGAAGCAGGTCCAGCCCTCCTGGACCCCTTTAAGGGCTTTCTCCCAAGGAACCCTTTGAATTATTTCCTTGAGCAAACTGAAGTCCGCCCTCCGGCAGTCCAGAGTGGAGGTCTTCTTGCTGCCCCTCTTAGCTTGACTGAATACTGAAAATTCAATTCTCTCGTGGTCGCTGGCCCCTAAACAGCCTCCGACCACCACATCCCCACCAGCCCTTCCCTGTTGGTGAAGAGGAGGTCAAGCATAGCCTTGCCCCTGGTAGGCTCACGCAGCACCTGGGATAAGAAGCTGTCCTCCATGCAGTCTAAGAACCTCCTAGACTGCCTCCTCTCTGCTGTGTTGAGATCCCAGCAGATGTCAGGCAGGTTGAAGTCGCCCATAAGGACAAGGTCAGGAGATCTTGAGACAGCCTTAAGCTGTCTATAGAATGCTTCGTCGACATCATCCTCCTGGTTGGGTGGTCTATAACAGACTCCAACCAGGATGTCTGCCCTGCCGGTCTTCCCTCTAATTCTTGCCCACAAGTATTCAACCTGATTGTCCCTAATCTCTAGCTCAATGGCATCTAGTGCCTCCCTGATGTACATGGCCACCCCTCCACCCCTTCTTCCTTGTCTATCTCTCCTGAAAAGCCTGTAGCCATCAATTGCAGCACTCCAGTCATGTGAGCTATCCCACCACGTCTCTGTGATGGCAACTACGTCATAACTTTCCTGCTGCAACAAGGCTTCCAGCTCCTCTTGTTTGATTTCCCATGCTTCCTGCATTAGTGTACATGCACCTCAGCTGGGCTGCTGGTTTGGCCTCTGACCCTAGCTTACTGCCCCCAGACTCTTACCTGAGGGGACTAGTTTCAGCCCCTCCCCCCTTCGAAACTAGTTTAAAGCTCTGTCGATGAGAGCTGCCAGTTCCCTCCCCAGAATCTTTTTACCTTTGGGGGACAGGCCATTCTCATATACTGTGACCTTTCCCCTTCTTTGGGACAGATGTACTCCATCTGTTGCCAGGTGGCCTGGTGCAGTAGAAAGTTTACCAAGATCAAAAAACCCAAAACTCTTTTGTCTGCACCAGCCTCTAAGCCACTTGTTGATTATGGCTGCTGTCCTGTTCCTTGTGCTATTCCCTCCTGCAACTAAGGGTATTGAGGAAAAAATTATTTGAGCACCTGACCCCTCAACCAGATCTCCCAGGGCCCTGAAATCATTTTTGATAGCCCTGGGAGTTCTGACTACAACATCATCATTCCCTATCTGCATAAGTAGCAAAGGATAATAGTCAGAAGGCTGTACCAGCCTGGGCAGCCTTCTGGTAACATCATTAATTTGGGCTCCAGGGAGTCCAAACATTATCTATCAACTCTGCTATGCAAACCTATTCCCCTGGCTGAGGACTTTTTGCCTCTTTCACAGGTTAGCTCTGTTAGCTCTCTGAACTTCAGCTTGCTTTAACTTCAGTTTGCTTTAATAAGTGTTATCAAGTCAGTATGGTTATGTCTCTGGACCCTTGAACGTGTCCAGAGAAGGGCAACGAGGCTGGGGAGGTGTTTGGAGCACAGCCCTGTGAGGAGAGGCTGAGGGAGCTGGGGTTGCTTAGCCTGGAGAAGAGGAGGCTCAGGGGAGACCTTCTTGCTCTCTACAACTCCCTGAAGGGAGGTTGTAGCCAGGCGGAGGTTGGTCTCTTCTCCCAGGCAGCCAGCACCAGAACAAGAGGACACAGTCTGAAGCTGTGCCAGGGGAGGTTTAGGCTGGAGGTGAGGAGAAAATCCTTCCCAGAAGGAGAGACTGGCCAGTGGAGTGTGTTGCCCAGGGAGGTGGTGGAGTCACCATCCCTGGAGGTGTTCAAGAGGGGATTGAATGTGGCACTTTAAGCCATGGTTTAGTTAGTCCTGAGGTCTTGGGTGCTAGGTTGGACTTGATGATCTCTGAGTTCTTTTCCAACCTTATTGATTCTGTGATTCTGTGGTAGCTCAGAAATCTCAGTCACAGGTTGCTTTTAAACTGGTAAATCTACTTTAAGTCAACAGGAAACTTTTAAATGAAACTGTCCAATTCCCCAGAGCCCCAGAACTCAGAATGGACTATCCTCCTGTCTGGAAGGTACATGAGGATCTTGAGAGAGCAGTCCCACATCAGCAATAAACCAGGCAGATTTTCTGTAAATGGACCTTCTATATCTGCTTATGTTTATAGTCCTAAAAGTATTTCACTTCCAAATAGCCCCAGAGCAAAGTGTAATATTTAACTCAGCAAATATCCTTAAATACCATGTTGAACAAAGGAGTAACAGAGGGCTTCATTAATGACCTCAATCTGTGTAGGAACACAATGGTCAGCTGATTTCAGGACTTCCCTCACATCTTTATTATATCTCTACCCCATGGTAAGCTAAGGTGTGAGAGCCAGGTGTAGTTTATTGTGTGTTGCACTGGAGCTGGGAAATGCTGTACTTGCTTTCAGAATACAGAGTTAACCAGGTTGGAAAAGACCTTCAAGATCATTGAGTCCAACCTATCACCCAACACCATCTCATCAACTAAACCATGGCACTAATTGCCCCTTCCAGTCTCTTCTTAAATACTTCCAGTGATGGGGACTCCACCACCTCCCTGGGCAGCACATTCCAGCATCTGTGAAGAATTTCTCCCTAACATCCAGCCTAAACCTCCCCTGGTTCAGCTTGAGACTGTGTCCTCTTGTTCTGGTGCTGGTTGCCTGGGAGAAAAGACCAACCCCCACCTGGCTACAACCTCCCTTCACATAGTTGCAGAGAGCAAGAAGGTCTCCCCTAAGCCTCCTCTTCTGCAGGCTAAGCAACCCCAGCTCCCTCAGCCTCTCCCCACAGGGCTGTGCTCCAAACCCCTCCCCAGCTTTGTTGCCCTTCTCTGGACTCGTTCAAATGTCTCAATATCTTTCTTAAATTATAGCTAAGTGCCAGCCATGCTGTACCCTTTTTCCTCCCCGTCTTCACTGTGGTAGTTTTAGGCTATGCCTTTAAAAGTTTTTCACAGATCTCAAACAGAAAGTAGTAAAATGTAAATAAATCATGATTGGGTGTAAAAAGGAAAATAATGATCGTTCTAAACAATCCCATTGGAAAGATAATGGGCTTAAGCTAGTAAACAGTTTCTTTTCTCGCTTCTTTGGGCTGGGAGATGCTAACTTGCTTCTGCTTGACCTTGGCTGCATTGTTTTGGCTAAGTCTAACGTCTCTGCTCCTTTCTCTTATCCCAAATAATTTTGTGGGTGAAAATTAGTTATGTCCATTATCCCTTTCCTCTCCCTGGCGGGAGGCAGGGCATCCCTAATTACAGGGATTACATCCACATGTACAGTTGCCACAGCGCCTAGTGTTAGAATCGCTGTTGGGGCAGTTAGAGTTGTTCTGGGAAACTGAGGAAATGACAGCTAGCCTTCTGGCATTATTACCTCTGGTTCTGCCACTTTGCAGCTCCCGTAGTCTCCTGAAAACAGCAGAAGTTGGTTAACCATCCCACCTATTGGTGTTTTCACCAAACTGATCACGCAGTTATCCAAACAGCCCCACGCGATTGCCTCTGTTGTCTCTTTTGGTGTTGTCTGTTTGGGCAATGGCCGCTGCCTGTGGTGCCGCCGATACCACTGCCTTTACTTTCCGTATCGGCGAGCCTTCGGGCACCCTTTCATAGTATACCCTGTCTGAATCGTAATTAACACAGCGCAGTTCTGCCACCACATTGTTACGAGCGACTATACCCTATGGACCATTATTCAGGCCAGCACTTGCTGCCGCCGTTTTGCCGCTGGGGGCGGGGGGCTGGCGGCGAAACTCCCGGGACCGCCGCTTTTAACGGCGCAGCCGGGTCTGCCGCCGCCGCTGCCTTTACGAGCGCTGGCGTGGGGTCTGCCGCCGCCGCTGCCTTTCCGAGCGCTGGCCTGGGGTCTGCCGCCGCCGCTGCCTTTCCGAGCGCTGGCCTGGGGTCTGCCGCCGCCACCGCCTTTCCGAGCGCTGGCCTGGGGTCTGCCACCGCCACCACCTTTCCGAGCGCTGGCCTGGGGTCTGCCGCCGCCGCTGCCTTTCCGAGCGCTGTCCTGGGGTCTGCCACCGCCGCCGCCTTTCCGAGCGCTGGCCTGGGGTCTGCCGCCGCCGCTGCCTTTCCGAGCGCTGGCGTGGGGTCTGCCACCGCCACCGCCTTTCCGAGCGCTGGCGTGGGGTCTGCCGCCGCCGCCGCCTTTCCGAGCGCTGGCGTGGGGTCTGCCGCCGCCGCTGCCTTTCCGAGCGCTGTCCTGGGGTCTGCCACCGCCACCGCCTTTCCGAGCGCTGGCCTGGGGTCTGCCACCGCCACCGCCTTTCCGAGCGCTGGCCTGGGGTCTGCCACCGCCACCGCCTTTCCGAGCGCTGGCCTGGGGTCTGCCACCGCCACCGCCTTTCCGAGCGCTGGCCTGGGGTCTGCCGCCGCCGCTGCCTTTCCGAGCGCTGGCCTGGGGTCTGCCACCGCCACCACCTTTCCGAGCGCTGTCCTGGGGTCTGCCACAGCCACCGCCTTTCCGAGCGCTGGCCTGGGGTCTGCCGCCGCCGCTGCCTTTCCGAGCGCTGTCCTGGGGTCTGCCACAGCCACCGCCTTTCCGAGCGCTGGCCTGGGGTCTGCCACCGCCACCACCTTTCCGAGCGCTGTCCTGGGGTCTGCCACAGCCACCGCCTTTCCGAGCGCTGGCCTGGGGTCTGCCGCTTTTACTGGCAGCGCTGCCGCCGCTTGTTGCCGGGCAGGGGCTGCCGGCTCCGCAGGGCTCTCCGCTCGTACCGCATGCACTAACAGCTCGCCCCCTTCGCTGGCTTTCCGCCGGCGATGCCGCGGTCTGTGCCTGTGTCGATACGGGGTTTATTTTGCCGTGGCCACAGCTTCATTTTGGCTTCATTAACCTGAGCAGGAATTAATCAATCAAGCAAGGCCCCACGTTGAATGGGCACAAATTAATTTTGTAATGGGGTGGGTTGAAAATCCTACACCACCACCCCCCGTATTAAATTTACCAGACTAGCTCACTTGGAAGCAAATGAAAGCTGTATTTACAAGCAAAACTACAGTCTACAATGGAATGCAATGAATATGTACAAAATATACAGTATCACAGTCTCACAGTATAACTAAGGTTTGAAGAGACCCCAAGGATTATCAAGTCCAACCTGTCCCAACAGACCTCACGACTAGACCATGGCACCAAGTGCCACATCCAATCCCCTCTTGAACACCTCCAGGGACTGTGACTCCACCACCTCCCTGGGCAGCACATTCCAGTGACGAACGACTCTCTCGGTGAAGAACTTTTTCCTCACTTCGAGTCTAAACCTCCCCTGGCACAGCTTGAGACTGTGTCCCCTTGTTCAGGTGCTGGTTGCTTGGGAGAAGAGACCAACCTCTGCTTGTCTACAACCTCCCTTCAGGGAGTTGTAGAGAGCAAGAAGGTCTCCCCTGAGCCTCCTCTTCTCCAGGCTAAGCAACCCCAGCTCCCTCAGCCTCTCCTCACAGGGCTGTGCTCCAAACACCTCCCCAGCCTTGTTGCCCTTCTCTGGACACCTTCAAGTGTCTCAATGTCCTTCTTAAACTGAGGGGCCCAGAACTGGACACAGGACTCAAGGTATGGCCTAACCAATGCAGAGTCCAGGGGCACAATGACCTCCCTGCTCCTGCTGGCCACACTATTCCTAATACAGGCCAGGATGCCATTGGCCCTCTTGGCCACCTGGGCACACTGCTGGCTCATATTTAGGCAGCTGTCAATCAGCACCCCCAGGTCCCTCTCTGTTTGGCAGCTCTCAGCCACTCTGACCCCAGCCTGTAGCTCTGCATGGGGTTGCCGTGGCCAAAGTGCAGCCCCTGGCACTTGGACTTGTTAAATGCCATCCTGTTGGACTCTGCCCATCTGTCCAGTCGGTCGAGGTCCCTCTGCAGAGCCCTTCCGCCCTCTAACTGACTAACATCTGTTCCCAGCTTGGTGTCACCTGCAAACTTGCTGATGACTGACTCAGTATTTGCGATGTTTGCAGGTATTTACAATTAATAAACAGCACAAGGACCCCTGTGGTCAAAGACCTGCCCTGCCCCCCTCCTTAACCCCCTGTACATAAAAGGGACAAGAGACAGAGCAGAGAAGTTAGTGCCAGTCACAACAAAAGCCAAGATCAGTAAAGCCAATTATATCTTCCAGCCCGAAGAAGTGAGAAGAGAGATTAGATTACTACCTTAAGTCCATTATCTTTCCAATGGGATTGTTTAGAACTATCATCATTTTCCTTTTTACACCCAGTAGTGATTTATTTACATTTTACTACTTTCTGTTTAAGAGCTGTGAAAAAATTTCAAAGGCATAGCCTAAAACTCCCACATTCACTAAGCCATTTCTTTCTTTCCCAGGCTAAGAGAGCAGGGCTGTAGTTGTGCCTCTTTCATTGGAGTAATTGTGTAAGCTCTTTCCAGCACCAGTGCCTCAGCAGCTGACACACAGATCTTTCCACCAGCAGGACTCAGCTCTGGCCAGCAGCTTGCTGGTTGTTTTGGAGCTGGGATGAGAATGAAGCCACCTGTAGTATCATAGCAACCCTCCCCAGAGGCTCTCCTCTCCTGCTTCAGACCAAAGGCACCTCACTGTCTGACACACATGGTAGGAAAATACTCATAAAATCAAAACTAGACTGAAAGTACCTAAAATCTAGTTGCTTAGGTAAATTGTAACCATGAAATTAGCTTGCAGGTGATGCTGCTCTTTTTCTGCCAGGTGCTTTGGAGGTTGATTTGCCTGGGGCTATGCTCTTTATGACAGATGGGGTTACATCATTTGTCTCCTACAGCCTATCTTGGCTTCCTGAGACCCAGTGTACCCTGGCATCTCAAAAGAGCTCATGTCCAACCCCTGTTCCACAGGTAAAGATTGCTCCCATCCAAACCATTCCTTGATTATCACCTAACCTGCTTCCCCAAATCTCTGGTGACCCTCCCATATAGTTTGCTCCACCCCAGAAACACCTTGCAGTCAAAGGTGTTTTTCTAAACAAAGACGAATTTCTCCTCTCTGCACATGCACATTAAGAACTTGTTAAGAAATAATCTGACAGGAATAATTCAGGCAAAACTTCCTCCTGCCTGAGAACAGATGCAAAACTTGCTTTCCCACACACAAACAGCTCATCTGCAGGCTGCCTGTATATACTTAGTTTAATAAGAATCTTGATTTTTTTCATGTCTTTGATTATTCATGTCACCATAATAACAATCTCTTCTGGCATCAAATGGTGTAGGAAGCTCCCCTGCTCCTCTGCTCTTTCTTGGGTCACAGAATCCCAGAATCATTCAGGTTGGAAAAGACCCCTGGGATCATCAAGTCCAACCAATAACCCTACTCTACAAGGTTCACCCCTAAACCGTATCCCCAAGCACCACATTCAAATGACCTTTAAACACATGCAGGCTTTAGTGACTCAATCCCCTCCCTGGGCAGCACATTCCAGTGCCTGACCACTCTGTGAAAAAAAATTCCTAATGTCCTGTCTAAACCTACCCTGTTGCAGCTTGAGGCCATTCCCTCTTGTTCTATCACTAACTGTCCCCTGTGAGAAGAGACCAGCGCCAACCTCTCCACAACATCCTTTCAGGTAGTTGTAGAATGAGGTCTCCCCTCAGCCTCTTCGTTTTCAAACTAAACAGTCCTTCAGTTGCTCTTCATCAGATTTTTTTTCTCCAACGCGTGAGGGTCCCTCATAACAAGAAAGATATTGAGGTGCTGGAGTATGTCCCAAGAAGACCAATGAAGGTGGTGAGGAGTCCGGAGAGCAGGTCTTGTGAGGAGCAGCTGAGGGAGCTTGGATTGTTCAGCCTGGAGAAAAGGAGGCTGGGGGGGGCGGTTACCTCACTCTCTACAACTTCCTGGAAGGAGGTTGTAGCCAGGTGGGTGTTGGTCTCTTCTCCCTGGTAATAAGTGATAGTACAAGAGGAAATGGTCTCAGGTTGCACCAGGGGAGGTTTAGGTTGGCTATTAGAAGAAGCTTCTTCATGGAAAGGATTCTCACAACACTGGCACAGGCTCCCCAGGGAAGCCTGTTGAATCCCCATCCCTGGAGGTGAGAGATGTGGTGCTGAGGACCATGGTTTAGCACCAGATTTGGCAGAGTTAGAGAAGAGTTGGACTCGATGATCTTAAAGATCTTTTCCAACCGGAACGATTCTCTGATCCTGTCCCCAGTTATCCGGAGTCCCGCAGGCCGTGAGTTAACCCCGGACCGGTTTAAACCGCCGCCGCCCCCCACAGTCCGCCTGCCCAGCGCCCAGCGCGACCTGCGCTCCGCTTGCGGTATCAGCAGGTTAAAAACCACAATGGAAAGCAATGGCCTTGCTCAGGGAGATGCCGTTTCTCGGTGCCGTCGGAGGAGCGACATCATCTGCGGTGAGTAACGGTGACATTTCTAACCGGACCCTACCAGGGCGGCCCCCAGGAGGGGGCGGCCGGGGCCTGCCCAGAGGCTGGACGGGGGCGATGCCTGGGGTGGCAGGAGGACTGCGTTTCTCGGCGGGCGCTTCCCGGCGGTGAGTGGGCTGCTAAAGGGGAAAGGGGAGGGCCCGGGGGGACGCGAGTCTCGGGGTGTACCTCTAAGCCTGGGGCTGGGTGGCTTCGTTCTCCACCAAAGGACTTTTCCATGTCCCCGGCCACCATCCGTCCTGCGGGCAGCTCTGAACGTGAGGGTTGAAGAAGACTTGCCTACGGAACAGGCTGGGGCTGGTTGTGCGTGCGGTTGCCGGGCTGTGCCCTTAGCCAGCACCCCCGGGCAGCTCTGGGCGGGCTCCTTGAAGCTGCCGTGTCCTGTTAGAGTTTCGCGGATCTCGGTTCCTAGGGGGCAGGCTGCGGGGGTTGAGGGTAGCAGGGCATTTCGGCTGAGGCTGGGGAGAAAGGGAGCTTCTCCCGGCTCCCTGCACAGCTTGGTGAAGATTTTTGCAGTGCAGGCGTTCCTGTCGAAGGGATACGGGTGAGGTGCGCATGGATATAGCAGCCGTGAGGCGGTGTTAGACACCGAGACAGCTCCGTCCCGCTTGAGAAGGTCCAGGCAAACTCTGAAACTGTGGGTCAGGGTAAATGGCAGCAGTGCAGTGGGGGAATGAAGATAAGAGGGTCAGATGGAACACGGGAAAATGTGGACTTCCACGCTGCCAGCGGGGGAGAAGGTGGAAAGGCAGTGGAACTGGTGGCAGGGGAGGTGCAATTGGCTGTTACACTTTCAGGCAGAGGTGGCCTCAGAAACTTTGGAGCCTGAGCAGCGATAAGGCTGAGGAAGAAATGCTTGCTGTGGCAAGGCGGAGAGGAAAGTCCCCATGAAAGAAAATATGTAACTCTTGCAGCTATAGTAACTTAAAACTACTAATGCTGGAAGAAGGTGAGTTTAGAAGCTTTGGCTAAGGATAACCTATCCCCTAGCATCTTTATGCCTATGGCATGAGAGATTGCTCACAATGGACTGAATGCTTCTTAACCCTACAGAAACACATCTGGTGAGCTCCACTGGTTTTGCAGTATCATGGGTTTTGCTGCCATGGACTTCATAGGAGCAACTCTTACAGAATTCAAATTCCCCGTTTTTTTGGTTCTTGTAGCAATTCTGTGAGCATCTTCAGGCACAGGTGCTGACTGGGGAGTCACCTCTAAAAGCTCTTTTCTTGTTTGCATGCCCTTTAATTGACGAGACAAAAATGGCAGTCAGCCTTGAGGGCTGGACACTATGATGGGTGAATAGCACACTGCCTCCCATGAATTAGTTTCAGGTGTGTAGTTCAGGTAGTAGCTGGTAGCTATGCCCTGAGTTTGTCTTGTTTTAGCATTAATTAGCCATTGCCTTGTTTTGTTCTGTCATCAGTGGATTCTTTGGCAAGAGGTACTTATGATTAATTCTATTTCCATCTTACTTCAGTTATATTTGTTTGGCCCTTAGTCTAGAGAGAAGCCACTGTCTGCCAGTTGCAGTTGCCATATAAAACCATACAGATACAGTATGTTATGTACCAGTGTAGTTATGGTTTGGATCAAATTGTGGTATGTGATGGCAGGAGAGACTGGGGACTGTCTCTACTGACAGCCTTTCAGTAAATATGCATAGCTGTACTGTCATTTACATCCCTAGGGCTTGTGCTTCCTGTGCTTGTTAAAAGCCTGGGCTGTACCTTCTGGCTTCGACATCCCTTTCTTTGCTCTCATCTGGGTTTGGTACTTTTTCACAGATACTCCTAACCAAGCAAACACTTAAGACTCCATTACATTGCCAAGTCATACAGATCCCAGGACAGGTTTGCAAGTCTTATTTTGGCTGGTGCTTTCACTGGGAAAGAGGCAGTGTGTTAAACAACTCACTTCTTTGCTTGTCTCTCAAGCAAGGAAGGGTTTTACAATTCTTTTAAACTGGGGCTGGAAACCCTGCCCAACAGTTTAAAGGTGTGCTGGAATTTCAGATTATGGTATTGTGAACCAATTGCTCTTCTTTGAGCAAAAGATTAAATACAATCATGGTAGTACTTAGATTTTGCTATTAAAAAGGAAAGCATTTACACTCTGTCTTTGTATAATGCATGAAACCTCCCATCTGTGCAAGATACATGGGGTAGTATCTCAGTTTTTAATGTGCTCAGCCTTGCAGTGGCTCTGTCAGATAGAAAAGTCCTTCAGAGGAGGAAGCTTGTGTTAGAGACAGATAACATCCAAGACTCTTGAAGAAATTTACACATAGTCTTTGCTATGGTTTCAAGTCAGAGGTGAGATTTGTGCTTTGGGTGTAAGTGACCTGCTGCTTCGTCTGTACAAAACCAGCTCCAGAGAAGCAAAATAAATAGAAATCCCCCATAATCCCTGTGTAGTCTGGCACTGGGTTACTGTTCCTTTTCATCCTGTCTCTGGGTTATTAAAACAGTGTCATCCAGTTTAGGGGAAGGAAAAGTCACTACATATTGGCCTATGACACTTGAAGTGTTTAATCGTTAGTATGCTTTGATATCTGTGTTTGTTAATGCTGCTGTGTGCCTGGCCACACAGAACTGATCTCCTTGTAGAGTAGGGCAGCATCTTCAGTGCCTTTTTTGCAAGATCTGCTGCAAAGCCCTAGTATAAGCTTGTAGGCAGCAGTAATGCTGGTGATGAACAGGATTTGCTCACTTTCAGACCAGGCATAGCTCTGACTTCTGTATTCTTGCTGTCTCCTCATGTGTGCATGTCCTTCCAAAGGGTTTCTCCCTTTCTAGCCATATGCCTGTATTCTCTTGAGCTGTGAGGGTTAAAATAGTGTTTGGACTCATATTTTATACACAGGTTCCAGCCTTATTATACAATGAGCATGCCTGGCTTTCTACAAATACACAGTAATAGGAAACTACTCTTTGAAAGCTGTGGGGGGCCGAGTGCTGTATCAGTTTGCCAGCTGATCTACTGTGAGCATCTGTCCCTTTTGTCTGTGTCCTTTCCAGCTGCTTTCTGCAGCCATATTCTGCCTTCTCTTTTATTTTAACTATTGATGATGGGTTTATGTGCTCTTTTTTGAAAGCCAAAAGCTGTGAGGCAAAACCCTTCTCCTTTCAATTAAAGGAGACTGTAAGATCTACAAGAAAGCGTTGGGAAACTTCTTGACAAGGTGCTGAATAAAATGCTCCTGTACCATTCTGAGTGGAAAAAGAGAGACTGGTCTGAATACACACTGTGGCTGGGATCCTGATCTAGCTAGGCTTCCCTTACCCAGGTTTCTCTGTAAATGCTCCTGCTCCCTGGCATCTTTCCTTGCTCCACCACACTCATTGTATTCCTTGATAGTCCCACCAGGATGAAACCCTTCACCAGTCCATCCCCCAGGGACCTTGCTTTTGCACAGTGGAACCCTGACACAATACAGTGTAACTCCAGCAGTACGCTGCGGAGTCATGAGGAGCACTGCACAATGTAGGGGCCAGGAGGCCCTCTCCAGGCCATGCCAGCCCCCATGAGCTGAATAGGGCAACCCTGGGGTCCAGCAGGCTCAGCCAGGAGCCCCACATGAGGTGAAGCCATGGGAGTGAGACAGCTTTGGGGTCAGTCTGTGGGGCAGGGTCTGGATTGATGGGCCAGACATAATGTGGCTGCAGTGTCAGGGCAGAAGCCTCAGCTTAAAAGCTCCACATTTCTCAGCTCCTTCCCAGGGATATGGTTTAGCATCAGGCTTAGTAGGATTAGGTAATGGTTGGACTTGATGATCTTAGAGGTCTTTTCCAACTGAAATGATTGTATGATTCTATGAAGCACACAGAAGAGAACAGAATCAAATGCATTATCCATTGATGTTTCACATCTGCAGCATTATTATTGGGAGAAGCCTTATTAGAGCAAGAAACTGTAACTTAGGTTCAGATCATGTAAAGCATCAAGGCTACATGTATTAACTATGAGACCTGGTGTAGTATCCTTTGGAAATGACACCTTTAGGCTTAGGCACATAGGCAGTGATACTCTGAGTTGTTGCTATTTACTGTTCTTTGCAAATGGCCCAAATTTGAAAGAGTGGAGTGATCAAAGCATAAGTGGTGTGTGTGGTCTTTGTACTGAAAGACACTGCACACTCTGCTTGGACAAATTGACCACTCTGTAGATAATCCCCCCCCTGATTTGTTCTTGATGAAAGCTTTGCAAGTTTTAATTTTCCATTGTGCTTGGAAGGAAGGAAATGCCTGTCAGTAGCTGCCCTGAAACACAGTAACTGGGAACTGAGTTATGCAAAACTTCAGCAGCTTTCTTGTTTGTTTGTTAGATTTGAGGGTGCCTTAACACCATACATTTTTGATGGCAATTAGACCCACTGGTTATTCTAAATTCCCTTAGCTGCAGATTCAAGCTTACTGTATTTAATTTTGGTGTCCCAGATGTTGCCTAAATGTCTACCTTGAGAATTCTCCTTTGGCAGCAGTTTCAGGCTTGAAGGTTTTGTGTATTGTCTTGTGACTTACTTTTCCAGTGGCTTTTAGAAGAAAAGCTATGAGTATAGCCCCCCCACACACCCCCTGCCTCCCCACCCCCCAAAAAAAAACCCAACAACCCACACCAACCAACAAACCAACAACTTCTCAGGAAGTTATTAGATAAATAAAAGCAAGGGATCCAACCTGTTGGCAGAGAAGCAAATAGCAAATTTTACCTTCTAGGTGAAGCAGTGGCAAAAAGATCTTTTATAATGTTCACCTGGGAAAACACCCTAGACTAAATCCCCCACAGCAAACTCCTGGCCAAGCTGTCAGCCCATGGCTTGGATGGGAGCACACTGCATTGGGTTAGGAACTGGCTGGAGGCTGAGCCCAGAGAGTGGTGGTGAATGGTGCCACAGCCAGCTGGCAGCCAGGCACCAGTGGTGTGCCCCAGGGATCAGTGCTGGGCCCTGTGCTCTTTAACATCTTTATTGATGATCTGGATGATGGCATTGAGTCCATCAGCAGTAAATTTGCAGATGACACCAAGCTGGGGGCAGGAGTTGAGCTGCTGGAGGGTGGAGAGGCTCTGCAGAGGGACCTGGACAGGCTGGACAGATGGGCAGAGGCCAAGGGCAGGAGATTGAACACATCCAAGTGCCAGGTGCTGCACATTGGCCACAGCAACCCCATGCAGAGCTACAGGCTGGGGTCAGAGTGGCTGAGAGCAGCCAGGCAGAGAGGGACCTGGGGGTGCTGGTCAATGGGAGGCTGAACATGAGCCTGCAATGTGCCCAGGCAGCCAAGAGGGCCAATGGCATCCTGGCCTGCATCAGGAACAGTATGGCCAGCAGGAGCAGGGAGGTCATTCTGCCCCTGTGCACTGCACTGGTTAGGCCACACCTTGAGTCCTGTGTCCAGTTCTGGGCCCCTCAGTTTAGGAAGGAGGTTGACTTGCTGGAACGAGTCCAGAGAAGGGCAACAAAGTTGGTGAGGGGTTTGGAACACAGCCCTGTGAGGAGAGGCTGAGGGAGCTGTGGTTGCTTAGCCTGGAGAAGAGGAGACTCAGGGGTGACCTTATTGCTCTCTACAACTACCTGAAGGGAGGTTGTAGACAGGCAGAGGTTGGTCTCTTCTCCCAGGCAGCCAGCACCAGAACAAGAGGACACAGTCTCAGGCTGTGCCAGGGGAGGTTTAGGCTGGATGTTAGGAGGAAGTTTTACACAGAGAGAGTGATTGCCCATTGGAATGGGCTGCCTGGGGAGGTGGTGGAGTCACCATCAGTGGAGGTGTTCAGGAGGACACTTGATGGGGTGCTTGGTGCCATGGTTTAGTTGATTAGGTGGGTTGGATTGGTTGATGGGTTGGACATGATGAACTTGAAGGTCTCTTCCAACCTGGTCTATTCTATTCTATTCTATTCTATTCTATTCTATTCTATTCTAAATTAGGAAGTATATTTAACACAGGGTTTAAAGCCAACACTTTACCTGACCCACACAGAAATGCTCTAAACTTCTGTTATATCACCTTTAGTGAACATCAGCTGTACCTGCCTCGTGAAAGTCTTGGATGGCATGCTCTGTGCCTTGCTCAGCCAAAAGCACATTGCTTCAACCATAGTTAGCTGGCCACTGGGGCTGAAACAAGAGGATTCTGGCAGCATGTGGAAGGCATTTTGTGGGATGGATATTGTGACTGATGCTAGGTGCACCATCCAGCACAGAAAGTACTACACTAAAGGTAATTTAAAACAGCAAACAAATTTAACCCTTGGTGTGCACACCACACTAAGTGAACTCAACAGATCTGCTCCCTGTCCCATAGGAAAGCGCAACCTTGTTTCGACGAGGCTCTTGACTCTCACTGCAGTGATACCTGTTTGCTGCTAAGTCGTCCTTGCAGTGTCTTAGCAACAGGTTAAGGAAACTCCCTTGCTCAGACCTGATTAATGCTTGCTTTGCATTTTAGACACAATACACCTCTAATGGAAAAACAAGAGGGAATTTTAAGCAAATGCAGCTGCATGTTTGCATTGCTGTGGCAGTTACTTCTGTCCTTGTGGTCATTTCCTCTTGCTTTGTTTCATTAATCAGAATTACTACATGGGGCTTCAATGGTGTGACACTGTCACCTATCTTGTAGCTTCTGAAAAGACTTCAGTAAAAAAGCTGAGCTTTTGCTTTAGCTCTAAAGGTGCTTGCACTGCCCTGGAGGAGCCTGTAGTTCCCCTGGTGTGGTGAAGGCACATTATGCCCAGATATCGAATCTTGTCCCAGCATGTGGACAGGTTTCCCCTCCTTCAGGAGGAAGACAAAAGCCAAGGCATCAGCCAGGCCAGCAGGCACCCAGCGCATGCAGTGCTCGTGCAAATACCAGGTATGCCATAACTCTAGCTTCATGCTTTCTGTAGGCTGGAGCCAGTTGTCTGTGAGAGTGCCCACTGGTCAAGCCCAGCCTCGAGGAATCTAGAAGTATCGCCCCAGTTGGTAAACAAGTTGCCCCCTCTTTCACTTTGTCTCTCTCCTGGCTGGAGAGGACAATGCTTGAACTATAGCCTCTGCCATTGAGCTCATTGTTGTTAGCCTCTCTCATTCACACCTGCACGCATACTGAAAGCCTCTGCATCGCGAGAAGCAGACCTGAGAATCATTTCCAGAGGGAGGACCTTCGGTGAGCCCGAGGAGCCCAGCGTCGCCACAGCCAGTCGTACTGACCGGGAGAGCCCACCATGCCACTGGAGGACTGAACCAGCCCCCCAGGGTGAGACCTGCCCAGTTGCCGGGGAGAAAGGACTTGACCGAGACCGAGCCCACATACGGCTAGCCCCGCCGTAGCGGGAGAGGAGCCGCCCCGTGTGCCGCTCTGAGCCCTGTGAACCTCAGGGAAGACCAAAGCACTGTTTGTGCCTATAGCGCACCGAACCCGGGACCGCTCCGAGCGTCCTGCTGTTCCTTTAAGCTCAGTAAAGGAGAAGCTGCTGCTCAACGCAGCTGCATTCTCTCCCCGAGGCTGTTTACATCAGCCCCGAGATTCGTCATAGCTGGGCCGACCCTGCAGCCCTGCCTGCTGCCGAGTCTGATCGGAAACCTCCGAGCTGCCTATCAGCAACCATCACCCTGACCTGCCCTGCGAGCCGACTCCAAGGGCCGACCCCGACCAGGACCGATCCCTATTGTCTGGAGGGAATCAGCCGAGCCCTGAAGGGAGCCGTGCTTATGGGCTAAGCCTCGGTTCCATCATCATTCCCTCTCCACTGCTGCGGAGAGAGGAGGCAGCTGCTTAACACTGCCGTCCGGATCGACTAGGAACCAGTGCAGCCACAGCAGTCTGCCGGACCTCCACCTCGCTACAAGCAACAGCTACAGAGTATCTCCCAGGTGCTTTCCATCCACTAGCACTCAGTTCAAAGTGTCCGCGCCCAGCAGAGTAACCTCTGACGCACAGAAACATTGGAATAGCGCTGTATAGAGCCAGGAGCCGCCCGCGTCCCGCCGAGTCGCCACCTAGTGGCCAAGCAGCGGAACCGCACCCTTCGTGATATAAATAGATAAGTCTGTAGACAGTTCAATTAAGTTCTAATTATAACACTAAGCCACTTTTGGAATGCATTTCACGAACGTGCATTAGAACACAGAGATAAGTTAGTGATTCATTGGTTATTAATAATTTTGATAATTAATAAACACACTATTTCCATAATTCATATTTCATATTCTTAAATTTAATAACCTCTTCATCACACCTGGTGCTCTCACTGTTGTTGCTGCTGAAACAGCTGTTGAAATTTACTGCTACTATTTATTGCCCGAGAGATTTCTCCTCTCTTCAGAAAGAAATCAAACTGGGACATTGCTGTTTCCTCATTGCTCATACAGGAGAAGTGTTCAGGGAGCAGTAGTGCTTTCTTAACTGCCCCTCAGATTTGTGCTTCAGTTGAGCTGTTCTGTAGAAGCTAAGCCATCAAGAAAAGCTTCATCTTTATTTTGTAGGTGAAATTTTCTGTCTCAGATACCTAAGGGAATCCACTTTTCGTTGGAAACTTCTCCTTAGTTTGGTTCAGCTGCCACACAAGGACTTGCGTTCTGGAGAAGGATGTATAGCTGGGTGGCAGTGCTGAGACATCCCTACCTTCTTATCATTCCTTAGATCCAGTGAGGATTAGCACAGGAATAGTCCAAGTTTTTGGTGTCAGGTGTGCATTCCAACTTGGTCTTCTGCTGTAGCTGCAACAACGTGGAAGTTGCAGGGGCAGTCTCTCCAGAAAGAGATGTGCAGTACACATTGGCCTTTCAGTGGCACTGTTGCAGTGGTTTGAAAATAAGAAAAGAGAGAATTCTGGTTGCTAAGGGACAATGTATCAGGAGATCCAACAGCCCAAGAGAGGTGAAGCTGCTGCTGCCTCATGTCCGGACAGTTGTGAAGCTGAAGAACAGGCACATGTATATAGTTGACCATGCACACAGATCACAGAGACACCCAAAATGCCCACATGAACACAGGCAGCACCAACTGCTCTGGGAGGTGCTCAGACAAAGTGCTGGTTCCTCCAGAGTACTTGATCTGGGAACCTGCCTGTCTGTGGTCCTGTGCTACTCTGAACTTGGGCAGATGGGCCTTTGATGGGCTGATGGTCCCCTTGATGGGCCTGGGGGTAGCCTGGCAGGTTATATCTGGGCTCTCCCCTCCTGCCATTGTTCATCTGAGCTTTGTCACATAACCTTAGAATCTCAGCACCTGCTGTGGTTTCTAATGGGGCTCTGTGTGCGCTGTGGTGGCATGGAGAAGCCAGGATGCTTTTAAAAAGATGACCTAAAGGTGTAGTGCAAGCATGCCAGCATGAGGAAGAGTTCAGCATGCAGCTCTTCCATAGCACTGTCTTGAGGCTTGTGGTTTGTTGTGTTCCCTATCAATGTCTTTTTCTTCTTTTCTTCCCTTCAGATCACGATGGTTGTCTTGGGAGAGCAGGCTCGGACAGGGGTGAGAAATCTCAGGATGCCTTACTGCCTACTAAAACTGACCAGGGTGGTGCTGAGCCACAAGCTCAGGACTCTCTTTATCCTCTCCTTTAAGTTTGTGTCCTTTGCCTCCATCATATTGCACTGGAGAATCACAGAGGACCCTAAGAACAGAGGCCACGCCTACAGCTTACCTGTTGAAATCCATTGTACTCAGACTGTGCCTTCTCCTCCCTGCGCCATTGCTCGCGGGCCCCTTCCTTCCCCAGGGAATGTGTTTTTTGTGGAGACCTCAGAGCAAACTAGCCCAAGTTACCTGTTCTTGTGCTCTGTGGAGTCAGCAGCCCGAACACACCCTGGGACAAGGATAGTGGTGCTCTTGAAAGGTTTAGCAGCGGGGAATGTCTCATTACCCAACCACCGGGGCTTCTCATTGCTGAGCTGCTTCCCCAACATGGAAATCCGGCCCCTGGATTTGCCAGAGCTTTTCTCCTCTGGCCAAGTGGTACTTGCAGGCTCAGCGGCGCTGGCAGCCTTATTTCTTACCTATCCTGTCCGATGCCTGCAGAATTGCCATCATGTGGAAATTTGGTGGCATCTACTTAGACACAGACTTCATTGCACTTAAGAACTTAAAGAACCTCACCAATGTGCTTGGCACCCAGTCCAAATAGGTACTGAATGGGGCCTTCCTGTCCTTTAAGCCCAAGCACAAGTTCATGGAGCTCTGCATGAAGGACTTTGTGGAGAACTACAACAGCTGGATCTGGGGGCACCAGGGCCCACAGCTCCTGACACGTGTCTTCAAGAAATGGTGCTCCATTAGGAGCCTGCGGAGCACCACAAGCTGCAAAGGAGTGAGTGCTCTGCCCCGTGAAGCCTTTTATCCCATTCGCTGGCAGGACTGGAAGAAATACTTCAAAGAGGTCAGCTCCTCGGAGCTTCATCACCTCTTTAATAACACCTATGCAGTGCATGTATGGAACAAGAAGAGCCAAGGAACAAGGCTAGAGGTCACATCCCAGTCATTGCTGGCTCAGCTCCATTTTCACTTCTGCCCTGCCACATACAGCATCATGAAGAAGGGCTCTGAACGGCAGTGAATCAAAGATCACCTAGAAAGGTGTTGGCTGGGAGCCCACAACTCTCCAACTGTTCCATCACAAGTGTACCTTATTTTGAAGTGATGTGGTGAGAGTTGAGGATGAAAGCCATTTGTAGGGTGTAGGTGAAGTCTGTAAACAGGATAAACAGAATAAACCAAACCAGGTTGGAAGAGACCTTCAAGATCATCGCGTCCAACCCATCAACCAATCCAACACCACCTAAACAACTAACCCATGGCACCAAGCACCCCATCAAGTCTCCTCCTGAACACCTCCAGTGATGGTGACTCCACAACCTCCCCAGGCAGCCCATTCCAATGTAGCTTCAGCTGATGTCTGTGCAGCATTTTGTCTTGACTTTAAACTGCCTACCTCTGCAGGACCTTTCTTCTGCTCTTCTTGGTCAGGAATAGAAATTTCAAGAGGGCAGCAAGGGCTAGGCCACTTCTGGCAGCCTCCATTAACCTTTCAGAGGAGTAAGGCCCCTTTCTATGGCTGTAAACCTGCAAAAGGCCTCTGTAGCACTGCATATCATAGAATCCTCTTTAACATCTTCATTGATGATCTGGATGAGGGGATTGAGTCAGTCATCAGCAAATTTGCAGGTGACACCAAGTTGGGAGCAGATGTTGGTCAGTTAGAGGGCTGAAGGGCTCTGCAGAGGGACCTCGACCGACTGGACAGATGGGCAGAGTCCAACAGGATGGCATTCAACAAGTCCAAGTGCCAGGGGCTGCACTTTGGCCACGGCAACCCCATGCAGAGCTACAGGCTGGGGTCAGAGTGGCTGGAGAGCTGCCAAACAGAGAGGGACCTGGGGGTGCTGATTGACAGCTGCCTAAACATGAGCCTGCAGTGTGCCCAGGTGGCCAAGAGGGCCAATGGCATCCTGGCCTGCATTAGGAATAGTGTGGCCAGCAGGAGCAGGGAAGTCATTGTGCCCCTGGACTCTGCATTGGTTAGGCCACACCTTGAGTCCTGTGTCCAGTTCTGGGCCCCTCAGTTTAAGAAGGACATGGAGACACTTGAAGGTGTCCAGAGAAGGGCAACAAGGCTGGGGAGAGGCCTTGAGCACAGCCCTGTGAGGAGAGGCTGAGGGAGCTGGGGTTGTTTAGCCTGGAGAAGAGGAGGCTCAGGGGAGACCTCATTGCCCTCTACAACTACCTGAAAGGTGGTTGTAGCCAGGAAGGGGTTGGTCTCTTCTCCCAGGCAACCAGCACCAGAACAAGAGGACACAGTCTCAAGCTGCACCAGGGGAAGATTAGGCTGGAGGTGAGGAGAAAGTTCTTCACCGAGCGAGTCGTTCGTCATTGGAATGTGCTGCCCAGGGAGGTGGTGGAGTCACCGTCCCTGGAGGTGTTCAAGAGGGGATTGGACGTGGTACTTATGTTATCTTCTGAAGTCTTTGGTGGGGGAGGCTGTCTCATGTCTGGTCTGAGCAGGGAGCAGGATGCTCTGTCTGAGTGTCATAGATCTGAAAATGTGGCGATTTGGTGTGAATCAGAGTGTGAGGCCAGCTCCTCGTTAGCAAAGATCTCTTGCACAGAAATGATTTCTTTTCTAGCAGTGGCAGATGAAGACCCTGTGAAGAGCTGAAGTGCTCATCCAAATAGTGCTTTAAATGGAACCTGTTGCATGCGGAAGAGCTGAACTGTCTTTTGTACTGAGCTTGTCTCTGTGACCAAATGTCTTTAACTGCTTCAAAGATGCAGCAGACTTTCAGCACTTGGACAGATCCTAAAGGAAGGGCTGGATATTTCCAGAATTACAGAGAACTTGGCAGGGAACGTGTACTGTCTAAATTAAAGTCCACTTAGGAGTGAAGTATGGTGGACCTCTTCAAATAGCCTGGAGTACTCTTGCAATTCACTGTCCAGGAGCACAAATCTCTCCTGGGAGGTCCTGAGGCTGTGGAAAACTTCCCTCTCTGAGCATTCTCCTGAACTGCAGTGGAGAAAGTTAATGTCTCTCTCACAAGATGCTGTGCCTTTGAGGGTTTCCACCACAAAGGCAACTGTGGGAGAAAACTTGTCTCTTACCTTGATGACCAAGAGGATAATCTTACAGCTCTTGTCAGAAAACAGTGGACAATGAACACAGAGAAAGAAGAATAAGGTCAAGACCATCAGCATTATTACATCTGGGCCCTACCACATTATTAAGGGGCTCACTGGAGCACCTGAGCTTGGTACTATGATAGGGTTAATGCAGAGCAGAGCATTGACCATCCCAGCTCCTGCATCACTTGGAGCTTGTGATCTCTCTGTAAAAGCTTTTCTGCTTCCAGTGTGCCTCTTCTTGTTACACCTAGGACCAGCGTTGGAGTGGTGCAACAGCCCTTTCAATGACCAGAAGTTGGTCAGATCTTCAGTGTCACCTGGCACCTGCCATATGGTGCTTCCTGCAAGTCCTCTGAGTGTGACTCAAATCTATCTAGCTCTGCAGTCTGTCTGAGGCCTCTTCTGATTCCCAGGTCAAGCATAAGCAATGTGAAGTTTATCTCAGGTTTATTTATCTTTTTGCTGTTGAAAATGAGAAAGACAAATTGCTCATCACTTGGACAGGGCAGTTCCCTGTCCTTCAGGGAACATAGCTGTGGAAACTTAAGGAAAATGTACACCTTCTGCTTGATTGGTGTTTTTTTTGGCTGGTGGGTTGGTTGGTTGGTTTGGTTTTTGTTTTTAATGCTGAGTGGTCTGGTGTCCATCAGAGGCCAGTGCTGCCTTGATTGAAAACTATCTGCCTGTGAGTTGAGCAGGGTGTGATGTCTGTGCCCAGGTATCTACTCTGGAATGAAGAAGGTGAAGGAAGCACCCTTCCAGTGGCTGGCCACACATGCATGTATCTATCTAGACCTGCCCTTTTGTCCTGCCCAGTTTTATCCTATGTCCTGGAGGTATTCAGGATTTCGAAGGTCTGCAGTTCTCCCAACACTGAACATCTTTAGGAGCAAGGAATTTATGGGAAACAGCATATTTTCCACATCTTGTAAGCATTCTTCATTGTGCTAAGTGGTATAAATGGCTGCTGTTGTTCTCCCTGCTCTCTCTCTCACTCTGTGGGTTTTTTTCACTGCTTTCTTTAGAAGGAGCCTCAAAATTGTCATCCCTGTCCTAGAACGTGGTCAGTGTGGTTGGTGATCCCAAAGGCATAACAGGGGACTCCACTGTGGCAATACTATGAACTGATTGTGGGAGTGTTTGGGACCCACTGCCATGACTGTCTGTCTTGGTGCACCACTGCTTATTCTAGGAAAGTGCTTATTTGGATAAGTGGAATGGTTGTGGTGGTGTTGTTCTTGTGTTTATCCCCTCCCTGTAGAGTCAATGCCCCGAGGTTTGGTGAGAAATGAACCAAACCAAAGCAGCCCTCAGCCTTTCTTTCTGTCTTGTGAAAGAAAAATAAATAGTTTTTACTACTATTTCTCTCTGCCAGGATGCTCCATTTTGTTGTGTGAGGTGGTGGTGGTAAGTCTGAGCAATTTGTTTGTTACTAAGCCGAAGAGCATTTAAAAGTTGTCTCCTGAAGCAAGTCACTAAAATTAAGAGTGTGGAATGACATGAGACATGCTGAAGATAAGCATGTGTGGAAAGAAGGTTCTGCAGCCCAGGACTACATGCCATCTTTGGGACTTGACTGGAGGTAATAGAGAAAAGTACATCATATGGAACTGATTCCTAATCCAACCAGGTATCACCTCATCATTCATGACCTGACATATGTCTGAATCAAGGCATTTTAGTTTCACTCTAAAGGGCTGCATGTTATGGTATAGGAAACTCCATGAGAAATTGTGTTGCTTCCACCTGAAAGAAGATTGTAGTGAGGTGGGGATCAGTCTCTTCTCCCAAGTAACTAGCGATAGGAAGAGAGGAAAGATTTCATGACTGGAAGAATGGTCGGGCATTGGAACAGGCTGCCCAGGGAGGTGGTGGAGTCACCATCCCTGGAGGTATTCAGAAAACATGTAGGCATGGCACTTCAGAACATGGGTTGATGGTCAGATTTAATCTTAGAGGTCTTTTTCAACCTTTACTATTCTCTGATTTTTTCCTTGGCTGATGGGCTGCAGTCTCCCTTACTAGTGACAGTGCCACTGCTCTTGTAGACCTGGAATTGGAAAGCTTGTACTGCAGGCATTCAATTTCCCACCTGCCTTTCAGAGCCTCATCTAAGGACCCTGGAGTCCAGAAGAGCATTTTGAAAGGCTATTAAAGAACTGGGGTCTGGTGTACAGAGGAGTTTTATTGTGACCCCTTGAGTCAAGAGTCAGGGGAACGGTTTTCCCTTGAGGTGCAAAATAGTTGCCAGTGCTTTCTTCATTGCTGATACGCAGTCAGGGGTGATGGAAAGTGATGAGCAGGAACTGGCTGTTTCTTGCCCTGTCTTTTTTGTCCTTGAGCTCATGAAGGTTAACTGCTAGACAGATGTGCAGTGCATCAAAGGAGAGAAGCAGAATTAGGACCACAGAGGAGGAGTAAGAAAGGATCAGTAGTGTATTCCTGGACCTGGTCTCCTGGTAAGAGACTGATTATTATTTTCTCTGTCCTAGCTGACACAGTTTCCAAAATAGCCTCATAGGCATAACGATGAAATGTGGACTATGCAAACACAGTGAGGTAAGTGAAATTCTGGAATTGAAGGACTGTGATGAGCAGCACAAAGTCCAGGTTACTGGTGGTACACTCCAAAGATCTGTGCTGTGGCCAGTACCTCAGTGTCTTTCTTGTCTCCCGAGCTGGCTCAGGGGTTAGTGCCTGCATGCACTGTTCTGGTGCACCACTGCACTATCTCCAGGCTTGCCCAGCAAGCATCTTACACTGTGGCTGTAGCTTAGAGTACCATTAGAAGAACTCTGTTCTGAATGTATGTGCCACTGTTCTCAAACAGCAGGTCACTGTGTGCACAATGACCCTGCTAAGGGGTTAAGTGAGGAAATTACAGCTCCTACTAATTTCTCTTCACAGATGAGAAAGCTGCTGAGCAAGCTCACCTGACTGAAATTGAGCATGCCTGTTTTTTTCAGAAGCAATTACAGTTCTAGCTTAATTCCTTCAACAAATTTCCTGCTCTAAGAGTAATAGCATTACTGACTCTTTCCCACTTATCTTAGACCACTGCTTATTATATTTAGAGATGGTGAAGCTGAATCGAAGCTTAATGATGTTGCCCTGGGTGGCTGTATGATTTTCTGTTTGGGGGCATTACTTACGTACCTCATGGGTTCTCTGTTGCAAGTAACGGTGTCTGTGTAGTTTCTTCTAGATAATTTCACTGAGATGCCATCACATATATATAGAATCATAGAATTGTCAGGGTTGGAAGGGATCTCAAGGATCATCTAGTTCCAACCCCGCTACGATGAGCAGAGACACCTCACACTAGATCAGGTTGCCCAGAGCCACATCCAGCCTGGCCTTAAAAACTTCCAGGGATGAGGCTTCCACCACCTCTTTGGGCAACTTGTTCCAGTGTCTCACCACCCTTATGGTGAAGAACTTCCTCCTAACATCTAATCTAAATCTGCTGTCCTCTAGATACTCTGATTTTAAGTTAGTGAGCTGAAGAGTCAGCGTAGGGCTCAGTGAGTACCAGAGTTGTCCTGGCTAGACATAGGATTGTGTGGCTCAGAGGAGGGGAGCAGCGAAGAAGGGTGCTCCCCATTATGCCAGCTGTTTAATCAGCTTAATGTAGCTTATCTGGGGAAATGTCAGGAAAGTGTGTTTTTTCACTTGAGTCCAGTGATGTTTTTCTTAGTTTCAAGCTAGTCTTTGAATAGTCTTTGAATAGAGGATAAATAAGGCAGGTTTTGTGGGTGGAAAGGAAAATGAATTGTAAAGGGACAATCCTAAGAGTGGGCAGTCACTCAGCAAACACTATCAAAGGTCCTGGACAGGCAGGTGTTGTTTGGAAAGCTGATTTTATGTCATCAGCTATGTTTAAGCAAAATTTGATTTGGGGACTAGAAATAAGCACCTCAAATCTGAAAGCTTTGACTGGGCCAAGCCATTCTAATCTTGCTGTTCTATATATGCAATTATTATTTCACAATAGAAGGGAAGATGACTAAATAGAGATTAAAAAATATAGGTGGGGAAGAAAAACTCCACCACATAGCAATCTCAGCTGTAAGCAGAGAAATGTATTTGGGACCTTGCAACTATTAGGAGGCTTCATAATCAGGAAGTGTTTCACAAAGGCAGCAGTTTGCATGCACGACTGGAAGCAAATGGTGGCAGCTTGTGCTATGTGCAGGTGTTCAGTTCTGTGCCTGAAAATTCCAGTGCAGGGCAGCTCGGTACCCAGGCACCTTTCTCCTTACTCTGGGTTCTGTGCACATTTTGGCTCTAAGGGTGTGCGTGTGTGTAGTTAAGGGCTGAGAAGTTTGTTTGATATAACAATGAATTTACCCTCTTTATTATCTCAACAAAGATACTGGAGCTTCAATTGCTGGTTAGAAAAGTACTGTGGAATAGAATAGAATAAACCAGGTTGGAAGAGACCTTCAAGATTATCGAGTCCAACCTATTATCCAACACTACCTAATCAACTAACCCATGGCACCAAGCACCCTATCAAGTCTCTTCCTGAACACCTCCAGTGATGGTGACTCCACCACCTCCCCGGGCAGCACATTCCAATGGGCAATCACTCTCTCCGTGTAGCACTTCCTCCTAACCTCCAGCCTAAACCTCCCCTGGCGCAGCCTGAGACTGTGTCCTCTTGTTCTGGTGCTGGTTGCCTGGGAGAACAGACCAACCCCCACCTGGCTACAACCTCCCTTCAGGTAGTTGTAGCTTGTGTTCCCTCATCATTGTTTATGTAGTTAATAAAGGGCGAAAGGGCATTATCACAGTATAACTAAGGTTGGAAGAGACCTCGAGGATCATCAAGTCCAACCTGTCACCACAGACCTCATGACTGGACCATGGCACCAAGCGCCACATCCAATCTCCTCTTGAACATTATGTATGTGGTGTGACCATAGAATAAGGGCAGGTTCACAGATGCGCTGGCGCTTAATAAAAATCACAGAATGACAGAAGGGCAGAGGTTGGAAGGGACTTCTGAAGATCGTCTAGTCCAACCTCCCTGCCAGAGCAGGATTACCCCGAGTAAATCACAAAGGAACGCGTCCAGGTGGGTTTGGAATGCCTTCCAAAGTCGGAGACTCTGCAGCCTCTCTCGGCAGCCTGTTCCAGCGCCCTGCCACCCTCACAGGGTGTTCATTGCCTCTCGCAGGATACCGCTGAGAAGAGCCTGGCTCCACCCTCCCGACTCGTGTGCGCTCTGCGTTGGCGGGCAGAGACACGGCAGATAACCACACGGCAGGGAGCAGCGCAATCACGACTGCGAGACTTTATTCTGTGTTGTAATTTCCAGCCCTCCCTTCTGCCCTTCCTGCAGCCCGTGGCAAGTGCCGCCCCGCCTGCCCGTCTGCGGCTAGCCGCGCCCGGCAGCCATTTCCACTTGCGCCGCCTCAGGGCCGCGCTGCTCGAGCACGTAGCTGCCCGCAGCAACGGCCCCGGAAAGGACCGGGTGCACGCCTCCCCCACCCCGCTCCCAACAGCGCTGCCGAGCGGCGAGGCGCCCCGCCGCCAGGCCCCGGCCCTCGGCCGCGCGGGACGTGCCGCGGGCGAAGGGGGAGCCGGGCAAGGGGGGAGCCAGCCAATGGCTGCCGGGGAGCTGGCTCGGCGCTAATTGGCGGGGCGCGGAGTGACGTGGCGGGTGGTGCGGTGCTGTTGCTTGTGGCCGGGGCAGCCATGGGGTCGCTGATCAGCACGGTGAGCGCTTTCCGTGGCCCTCCAGGCGGCGGCTGGGCCCCGCGGGTGGAAGGGTCGGGAAGGCGCGGTTCTGACGGCGGATGGTTGGGGTGCTTGGCTGCTGTGGCGCTGCATTTTGCTTTCTTCCTCCCGCGTTCCTCCAGCCACGGCCTTGAGCGAGTTGAGGCCCCGAGGCCTGGCCGTGGGCGCGGGGAGAGGTGCAGCGGCCGCCGCCCCGAGCCTCGAGGCCGGCTGTTTGTGGGTGCCTGAGCAGAGCTGGGATCGCTGGGTGGTGTCACTGGATCGCAGAAGGTTGGAAGGGACCTCAAGGGTCGTCTAGTTCCAACCCCCCTCTGCTATGGGCGGGGACACCTGCTACAGATCAGGCTGCCCGGGGGCCCTCCTGCCTTCCCCGCCGTGTCCATCGTGCGGGACGGGAAACGGTGGTATCCGTGCTGGGAGCTGTGTGGGTCACGCAGCAACGATGCAGTAGCTTTGGCGACCTTTTTGTGCCAGGCGTGTGCCCGTGTGGACACCCACGGCTCTTGTGCATGTGGTAATGGTGTCTGTTGGCTGCTGTGGCGTGTGCCCGTCGCTTCTCTCAGTAACCAGAAGAGTTTTTCGGTGCCCATATTGGTGGCTTTAAAACCACCAGGCTGGCAGCTGCTATTTCAGTGGGTGAGCTCTCAGGATAACCTCTGCCGAGCAGCGAGTTTGTGATGCCGTTATCTAAGGCGTTGCCCTTTTTCCACAGCTGCCTCCTGCACCGTTTCTTTTCTCTGAAGCATTTCTGGCTCTGGGTTTGTGAGAGGAGCAGGATGAAAGTGGATGCAACATAGGCGTGCTTGGGTATAGCCGCTTTGTAGACTACTAGATCAGAATAAAAGCAGGCAGATGTTGAAATTGCAGGTGTAAAGAAATGGCTGTCCTTTAAACTGCTCATCACAGGTGAGATGAATGTTAACTCAGATCACTTAACATTAGGGTTTGAATGAGGAAGTGGGTGAAGAGGAGTCGGAGCTGAAAGTGCAAAACTTGTTTTGCATTTGGTTTGTGTGTTCTCAGGCCAGTTTGGCGATAGAGTGTACTGCCATAATCTGACACACTTTACTGTGTGTGTTTTGCTCACCACACTCCAGTGGAAAGGGGCTGGAAGCCTCAGTGCTACAGCTCTTCTATTTCTGGCGGCCTTTTTTGTTATCCCACAGATCTCTGTTTCCCTTAATAAAAATTCCTGGTCAGTTACTTACTTTGTGTTCTCTGTTAGCAAAGTTTTTTTGCAACTGGAAATGATGACTCACTGGGTCTTCATTTACTGATTCCTGTCCTTACAGTCAGACAGTTGCTTCCTCTGCTGCTGTACCTGCAGCTCCCATGGTTGCAGTGCAGGTGAATATCTCGATACACTTCTGTAGGAATGTATTTCTTAGCAAGGGTAACTCTTTGTAATTACTCAGCCTTCAGTTCTTCCCCTGTGTTCTGCCTTCCAGCAGAAAATAGCTGTCCAAATTAGTGGATGTGCTGTTTCTTTCCAGGCTAAGTCACAACAAGTTGCTTTCCACAAGGCTAGCACTTTCTGAAATGCATTTGTCAGAATTAAACTGTATTCTGTTCCAGGAGACTCAGATCTGGTGTGTTGCTGTAAAAAGTGATGATTATTCACACTGCGGGAAAGAATGTGTTCCTCTAATTGGCTGAACCACTGGTAGTTTTAGCTTGACATCTGATGCCCCAAGCCTGATTTGCAGTGGTAGAAAACCTTTGAGTCTGTGTACAGGTGGACAAGCTGAGTTGTAGAAACAGTTATTTTCAACTTCACTCTCCTCCTGCCTTCCTGATCCTCTGTTGTTGGATATGCAGTGGTGTTGATGCTGGGACTGAGCCCATTTTCAGCTGCAGTTTTTGCTGGTCTGTTTTAGCCACATCTGTAAAATGAAACTCTGTTTGATGTATTAATCTCTTATTTCAACCACTGCCTGTTCAGATTCAGCTTGCTGATCTCCACTAGGTGTCCTTCGCTTGTTGCAGTATGAACTCAGGAATTTATTTGTTTCTCTGGCAACTCCTATCCCTCCTGATTTTTTTTGTTGTTGTGACTCAGTTCTTCCTGGAGCAGCAGTAACTTGGTGGATCTGCAGGGATTAAGTAATAACGTTCCTGTAAACTTAATAACCTGTGTGGAGTTATTCTAGTAGTTTCAAATAAAAGTAACAAGTGCAGTGTGTGTGTGTATGGCATGATGTGCCTTCAGGTTATATCCATTGTTTATATATTTTAAGTGTTGTACAGCAGCATTTTAAGAGAGTTTATGCTCTCCTTTAAGAGAAAAAATACATTTGTCACAGTTTTAGTAATCACAGTGTGGAACTCTATATAAAAGTAATGTGCTTCTAAAAGATTGGGCAGGCCCCTTTAAAATTAAAGAGAAAGCCAACCCCAGCAGGACTTTGAGCTCATCCAAAGTGCATTTTACGCAAGCTCAAATATTTGCCACTTTTTTCCCCTACAGTCATGATTTTTCCCTCTCCTCTGTTAAAGCAAACAACAAATTACAGCGTTAGAGGGGATTTTTGTAAGTAGTTTTTCAGTTTGTCCTGTCAAGATAGGACCAAGTCTACCTACACAAGTGACATTGTAGGCTGTTGTAGTGCTTACCTAATCTTGCTGAACAGGACTGTTGCTGGGAACAGGCATTAGAAATGAAGGCACAGGTCTCTCGCTGAGCGTGATCCGGGCAGGTTCTGCATTTGTACCGTGCAGGTGACTCATCTTTGGCCCCATATTCCCACCATGTGCCTGAGGCATACTGCACTGGGCCAGGAAGGTGTCATCTCCCTTCAGTATTGTGTGTATAGCTCTAGTTGCAGCAGCACGGTATCCTCTGGGCTGGTGTGGCCACTGTGTCTCTGTAGGATAGGTGGCCCATGGTGTTGGGGATAAAGAGGATGGTGTGTTGCAGGGGTATTACCTGCTCCTATCTAGTGGGGCTTCAGCCTGCAGGTGAAGCTTATGCCAGTAGCAGCTACATGATCATGTCTCCATCTGCTTCCAAGTGCTGTGATATAAAAGGTCTGGAGCAGTGGTGTGCATTAATTGGTGTGGTTGAGGAGCATGTCTGCACATGAGAGGAGCACAGAGGCACAACGGTGGGTAGGGAACCTGGGGGACACCCAGATCAGCCTACTCCCAGGCCCATCACAGGAGAGCAGCCAACTTGTGAAGGCTTGTCTGCACACAGTGTGCATGCAGAGGAGCATAGAGACTCTGTCAGGTGGGGGAGCCCAAATAACCCACTTGGAGAAGTGAGGCCTGGCTCTGTCCAGGGCAGCCATTGCCCTGTGGACCAGGGACAATAACTGTCTGGGCTCATCAGCGGGAGGCTGGCTTCCTGTGCAGGACTGGGGAGGTGTTGGATGCAGGGGCTGAGCATTGGGGGATTCTGGGCTGTTTAGGGGAGGAACCAAAGGCAGGGATGGAGGAACAAATGTGGAGAGCATAAAGTCATAGAGATAAAAAGGGCTGACCCTGTGTACACAGGCCTGCTCACCACCCATGTGTGACTGCCCTGCAACCAGTCAGCCCAGTTTGTCCCCTGTCCTTGTTAAACTGCACAGCTGCTCTCCCAGGAAGGGGATGCTGTTCTGTGTGCACAGAAGGACACTGAGACACTTGAACGTGTCCAGAGAAGGGCAGCAAGGCTGGGGAGAGGCCTTGAGCACAGCCCTGTGAGGAGAGGCTGAGGGAGCTGGGGTTGTTTAGCCTGGAGAAGAGGAGGCTCAGGGGAGACCTCATTGCTGTCTAGAACTACCTGATGGGGGATTGTAGCCAGGAGGGAGTTGGTCTCTTCTCTCAGGCAACCAGTACCAGAACAGGAGGACACAGCCTCAAGCTGTGCCAGGGGAAGTTTAGGCTGGAGGTGAGGAGAAAGTTCTTCACTGAGCGAGTCGTTCGTCATTGGAATGTGCTGCCCAGGGAGGTGGTGGAGTCCCCATCCCTGGAGGGGTTCAAGAGGGGATTGGATGTGGCACTTGGTGCCATGGTCTAGTCATGAGGTCTGTGGTGACAGGTTGGACTTGATGATCTTTGAGGTCTCTTCCAACCTTGGTGATACTGTCTGGAGGTCTAAGTGCCAGCACCTAGAACCAGACTGTGGGCTGGGGGGCGCTGTGTGTCTGTGGTGCCAGCGCCTAGCATGAACATGTGACAGATAGCAAAGGTGGAGTAGCCAGCAAATAGGTGAGGTGGCCTGTGAGGCAGGTTTGTTTGCATCCCTGAGGTGCTGGAGAGGCTGAGTCAGATGTGTGGTTAAGTGTGAGACCTCCAGTTACTGAGGGCCCACAGCACATTTGATGGTGTGTGAAGGGATCTGTGCAACAGCAGCTGGCTTGTGAGTCCACATGCCTGTGGCTGGGGACCCTGGGGACAGGTGCTGCAAAGATTAAGCCAGTTACTGGTGGATCCACCTTGTACATAGGCATGTATATGTATTTTCCACTAATGGACCTTCATCCTGGCTGGTTGGGCAGGGGAACAGAATGAGGCCATCAACATGTTGTTTCGATCAGTGTGGCCAGCCGTGCATGTGTTGTGCAGGTGTGTCCCTGTGCTTGCCTCCTGGACATCTGTACTCAACCTCACTAATGGCTGGACCTGGGGACATAGAGCTGTGACAGCCTTGCTTCTGTTGAGCTGCCAAGTTTGGCAGCCCTGCTGTGTGCCTTGCTGTAGGGGTAGCAGCAAGTGCTCACAAATTTGTGAGTCATACTGGGTGGTGGTTTTTTAATCCTTCCCCTTCCTGCTCCTATCAGTACAAAGAAACTTTGTGTGTGTGGTTAGATTGTTATGTCATGCTATCATCATCTTTCTTCCCACCAAAATGGCTTTCTCTTGTCATACATGTGTCTAACATTTTCTGTCTGGCTGCAGTTGGGTCGTGTTGTGACATACCCAGTCTGGCTGTTCTACACCACCATTGCGAGGTACTGGTGGAGGTCACATCCTGCAATTACTCTGAAGGATCCTGAAGTCAAGTATGCGCTGAGGCTGATTGATAAGGAGGTATGTACAGTGGTGAGCTTTACCTCTCCATGGGTGCTGTGAAATGCTTTATAGCTTCTTACATCTTGGGTAATGGTGCAGCTCTGTCATTTTTGTAGGCCCTGTTTTTGTAGGCTGCTATTAGGTCTCCCTGGACCCTTCTCTTTTTCGGGCCGAACAACTACAGCTCCCTCAGCCCGTCTTTGTGGCGGAGGTGCTCCAACCCTCTGATCATTTCCGTGGCCTTCCTCTGCACCCACTCCATCAGGTCCATGTCTTCCCTGTATTGAGGGCTCCAGAGCTGGCCACAGTACTCCAGGTGATGTCTCACCAGAGCATTTTGATGATGTAGTTGAGGGTATGGCCTTGCAGGAAGTATTCACAGAATCATAGAACGACTTAGGCTGGAAGAGACCTTAGATATCATCTAATCAAACCTCCCTGCCATGGGAGGGACATGTCTCAACCGGACCAGGTTACTCAAGGCCCCATCCAACCGGGCTTTGAACATCTCCAGGGAGTGGGCATCCACAGCCTCTCTGGGCAGTGCATTCCAGAGTCTTGCCACCCTTGTAGTAAAGACTTTCTTCCTGGACTCTGGCCCAAGTGCCGGAGCATGAAGCTTAACCTGTAAGCAAAGGAGCAAAAGAAGCTCAACCAGGAAGGGAAGTTGCACAGTTATGTAGAAGGCAATGTAAATGCTCACACTGTTTAGAAAGTTAATGTTCAGTCTTGATCTAAAGTTAATGTTTACTCTTAATCTGCATATGAGCATTTGATTAGATTTTGCTGTTTGCATTTAAATGCACACCAGAACAGTATTCAGATTTGTCTGGTTTGTTGCTGGTTTTAGTTCTGTATGCCTTCTAAATCCCAGGTTCAGGAGGAGACTTGATGGGGTGCTTGGTTGCATGGTTTAGTTGATTAGGTGATATTGGATGATAGGTTGGACACGATGATCTTGAAGGTCTCTTCCAACCTAGTCTGTTCCTTTTCTAGTCTGTTCCTTTTCTATTCTATGATGAAGTCAAGTTTTGGGGGAGTTGGAATGAAAAGTGTCAGGATTGCCATGCCAGGGGAGTTCATCATGCAAAAAGTTCAGGTAGCATGCTTCTCTCTCCTAAATGTTTAATCCTGCAGGAAGCCAGTTTAGCCTGTTGGTTTTAGAGGTGAAATCAGAGCTGTTGAATCCCAGCAACACAGCTGATGATGATTCTTTTCATTCTCTCTTCCAGGAGGTTAGTCATGACACGAGGAAGTTCCGCTTTGCTCTCCCTTCCACAGAGCACATTCTGGGTCTCCCTGTAGGTATGTTCTGTCTTCCTGCTGAGAATGAAGCTATTGTTGAGTACAGTCTAACAGATTTTGAGGGGATTTTTTTTTCCCCCTGCATTTTCAGCTGTGGAATTTTGAATACTTTCTACATGGCTTGTGTTGATATTTAAAGCTTTGTGAGATACTCATGCTGTGAGTCATCTGCCGGGGCAGCAATCTTGTGTAACTGTCTTGTTCCTGTGAAGACAGCAGAAACAAAGACTGAGCTACATTTGTATTTTTCCAGCCTCAACTTTTCCAGCACATGTTATTCCCAGGGTGCTTGATCTTTGTGATGCTTTTCCATCCCCTGAGGGAGTACTCTCTGCTACTTCTACTCCTAACACATGCAGTTTACCAGATGATCTGCTCACTTCTGAATTTGTAGCCAGACTCATGGAACTTAATCACCATGAGGGAGATGTTCCCTTGGGGCTCTGTTGTAGTACAGATGTTTTAATTCCCTCGACCAGTGCTTTCAGGACGAGATGTAAGCAGGGAAAGACGTTTCTTACATTACACAGCAAAGTTCTATAGCCTGTCAGCAGGCACAGGTGTCACATCTCAACTGGTCATTTTCTACTGGCATGCCTGTAATTATGGCATACAATAGGTTAAAATAACAAAACAGTATTTTAACACACCCAACCAAATTCTGCCCAGTTTCTCTCCTTCAGTTACAAGGTGTTTACGTTCCCCTCAGAGTCAAAGACAAAACAGCTTTCTCTAATTCAAGCAAAGGCCTTTACAGTCTTCCAAAGCTATCTGAACATAACCTCTTCCCACAGGTCTCACCATGTGGCATGCTGCCTTCCACACTAACTTTGTGCAGCTGGTTTCCTCTTGCTTATGTAGGGAGTGGTAATTGTCTCTTCTGCTTTAACAACCTCTTGCAGTGATCTGTGGATTAGGTGCTTGGCAGTAGTCCGCAGCACCTTTCCATCATTGCAGTCCATTGTGTTTAGATTCCCTCTTGTTTGGGATAGCTTATTCTCTTGATCCTCTTAAGAATGAACCATCTCATCTCTAATTGCTCTTGTCCTACACTCTAACAGAAGGAAGCAGTCTGGGTTGAATTTGGTCGTGGCTTCCCAGTGTTCTAGTAAGGTCTGGGCAAATCATGCAGTTGTTTCAGCATAGCCTGAGAAAAGTGTGTTCTGCAACACCCTGGGAACAGCATAATCATACTCCTGAAGGTGCTGTCCATGGGCTAATCTGTGGGGTGACTGAGGGAGTAGTTTACTGGGCAAGACTAAGGAAGAAGAGAGCTGAAAGCTGCTGAGGGTGATAGCAGCTGGGAGCAGCAGAGCTGGAAGCCTTAGGACAGATACTGCTGTGCACTCTGCATATTTAGTCCAGTGTAGGCAGTTTGATTTTACTGCCAGATAGAAAACTCCAGATGAGCTGGGAGGGAAAGTGGGATTGTGTATGGCCCCATGCAGAGGCTGCCAGCTGCTGTCCTGTTGGGCTGGGATAAAGCTCTAACAAGGAGGAGCAAAAGGAGTGTTTTCCCTTTGGGTGGAGCTCCTTTTTTGGATTTGTACCAACTCTTGTGAGGCCCAGCAGCCATCCTGTCTGTCCAGAGTCATAGTCTGCAGTGGGCACTGTAGGTCTGTTCTTGGAGGAGTGGGTGGTGAGGTCACCTCTTACCTGGAGGAGGAACCTCCCTGCTGCTTTCTTTTCAGGTCTTCCCTATCAGGAAACATTTGCTGCCAGATGTGTGCAGGCTTTGCTGAGAGGGTTATTTGAATCATCATAGAATCACAGAATGCATCAGATTGGAAGGGACCCTTGAAGGTCATCTTGTCCAACCCACCTGCAGTGAGCAAGGACATCTTTGACTAGATCAGGTTGCTCACATCCACATCTCTGGGCAACCCACTCCACTATTCCACTACCCTCATGAAGAATTTTCTCCTAATATCTAACCTAAATCTACCCTGCTCCATTTTCAAAGCATTCTCCCTCATCCTATTGCTACAAGCCCTTCTAAACAGTCCATCCCCAGCCTTCCTGTAGGTCCCCTTCAGATACCTAAAATGCTACTATAAGGTCTCCCTGGAGCTTCTCCAGGCTGAGCAACCCTAACTCTCCCAGCCTGTCTTTATAGGAGGGGTGCTCCAGCCCTCTGATCATCTTTCTGGCTGTCCTCTGGTCCATGTCCTTCCTGTGTTGAGGCCTCTGGAGCTGGACACAGTAGTGTTCACACACACCTTCAAGTGAGTTATGGTTGCTCATTTCCCAGTTCACCGGGTGGCACGTCTCTGTTCCCCCACTGCTGCAAAACTAGCTGGTTCGAGCCTTGGAGGCTGCATTTGCAGTCCATGCCAACTCAGTACATCCACTGGAAGGAAAAAGTCTTTTGACATCAAGTTGCTTTTTCCCCCTCCCTGCATACAGGACAGCATATCTACCTGTCTGCACGGATCAATGGGAACCTGGTTATTAGACCCTACACTCCAGTTTCCAGTGACAGCGACAAGGGCTTTGTGGATCTCGTTGTCAAGGTGAGAACCTCACATTCTTTTACCAGGTTAGGCAGCTTCTCAGCCTACCTTTGTGCTTGCAATGCTGTGTGAAGTCTGATGTGCTGCTTTCTGTTCTGTGCCACTCTGGACTTCCACTACTGTAACAAATTGTGGTGGGCTGAAATTAACACACCCCCCCCCTTCCCCCCAACTCATTTGAGATAATTACCCCCCAGAATAAAATTGCCAGACTAGACTCAGTGGGATGGAAGCAAATGAAGCTATATTTACAAGCAAAACTACAATCTAGAAATATGAGACTCAATGTATATGTACAAAATATACAGCATTTAGAATAGAATAAACCAGGTTGGAAGAGACCTTCAAGATCATCGTGTCCAACCTATCATCCAACACCACCTAATCAACTAACCCATGGCACCAAGCACCCCATCAAGTCTCCTCCTGAACACCTCCAATGATGGTGACTCCACCACCATAAACAGCACAAGAACCCCCATGGACAAAACCAGGGGCTGCCAATAGCTTCCCCCTCTCCCTGCCCCCAGCCAGGGAAAAGAGAAAGAGGAGAAAAGTAGAGAGTATCTTGTTAGTGCTTAGCCACAACAGAGGAATGCAGCCAGGGTCAGCAAGCCAGCAGAAGCAACTAGCTAGTATCAGCTGGAGTGAAGAGACTGAGAAAGAGAGCAGAAGAGTTTATACAGCCAACTTTGTTAGTTACCACAGTTGGCATCCCAAGAAGGTTTGGGACTTTCCCTTTGCCAACTGAGATGTTGTGGATCTTTCTCAGAAGTTACCATAGTATCAGTCAGGGTTGGAAGGGACCACAAGGATCATCTAGTTCCAACCCCCCTGCCATGGGCAGGGACACCCCACACTAGATCAGGCTGGCCAGAGCCTCATCCAGCCTGGGCTTAAACACCTCCAGGGACAGGGCCCCAACCACCTCCCTGAACAACCCATTCCAGGGCTTCACCACTCTCATGGGGAAGAACTTCCTCCTCACCTCCAGCCTGAATCTCCCCACCTCCAGCTTCATTCCATTCCCCCCAGTCCTATCACTACCTGAGATCCTGAGCAGTCCCTCCCCAGCCTTCTTGTAGGCCCCCTTCAGATACTGGAAGGCCACAATGAGGTCACCTCGGAGCCTTCTCCAGACTGAACAGCCCCAACTCCTTCAGTCTGTCCTCACAGGAGAGGTGCTCCAGCCCTCTGCTCATCCTCCTGGCCCTTCTCTGGACACCTCCAGATCCCTCTTGTAATAGGGGTTCCAGACCTGGAGGCAGTACTCCAGGTGGGGTCTCACCAGAGCTGAGCAGAGGGGGAGAATCACCTCCCTTGCCCTGCTGGCCACACTTCTCTTGCTGCAGCCCAGGATCTGGTTGGCTTTCTGGGCTGCAAGTGCACACTGAGAGCTCCTGTTGAGCTTCCCCTCCCCCAGCACCCCCAAGTCTCTCTCCTCAGGGCTGCTTTCCAGCCACTCACTGCCCAGCCTGGATTTGTGTTCTTTTGTGTTCTATTTGAAATCATGGTGGCTTTTTTTCCCCTGCTGCTTTTGAACTTGTCTGTAAGTGATGTTGGTTATTTAGAGATACTTCTGTGTTACAGAAATACAACATCAAAATTGCCAGTCCGTGTCCAGTCTGATCAAAACTGGGGCAAGAGTGGCATTTTAATCTCTCTTTTGTTTTGGTTTGTTTGTTTTTTTTAGACAACTCAGTGCTTCTCTTCTCTTGTTGGTGAAATCTACATTGATAGCATTTCTTTATGTGTTAATTGTGCTCTCTGCGTAAGGAGGATGGGTACCTGAATGTTTGAAGGGCAAACACTCACCTCTGAGTTGTAAGATTAATTGCTTCATTGTTGTTTTTAACAGATCTATTTTAGAGGTGTCCATCCAAAGTTTCCTGATGGAGGGAAGATGTCTCAGTACTTAGACAGCCTGAAAATAGGGGATACCATTGACTTCAGAGGACCAAGCGGCCTACTTGTCTACAATGGAAAAGGCAAGGCTGACTCAGAGGGTAGCATTTATCCAGACAAACATACCACAAAGTAGTACTAATGCTGGTCACAGTTATTCCAAGTCTCTGTCTAATCAGGGAATAGTTTGGGTTGGAAGGGACCTTTAATGGTCATCTAGACAACACCCCCTGAGGTTAGCAGAGGCACCTTCAACGAGTTGCTCTGAGCCCCAGCCAGCCAAACCTTGAGTGCTTCCAGGAATCTACCATCTCTTATGTGCAACTGTCCCAGTGTTTTACCACCCCTGTAAAAAAATTCTTTCTTCTATCTAGTTTGAGTCTACCCTCTTTTAGTTTACAACCATTGTGCCTTGTCCTGTCACAGCAGACCCTCCTGAAAAGTCTGTCCTCATCTTTCTTACGTGACCCTTTCAAGTGCTGGAAGGCTACAATAAAGTCTTCTTGGAGCATTCTCTTCTCCAGGCTTACCAGCCCCAACTCTCAGCCTTTCCTCATAGGAGAGGTGTTCCACCTCCCTTATAATTTTTGTGGCCCTCTTCTGGACCTGCTTCAGCAAGAAAGATCATGTCCTTCCTGCCTTCCTGTGCTGAGGACTCCAGAACTTGATGCAGGTGGCCTCTCCCCAGAGTAGAGCAGAGGGGCAGAATCTCTGTGGCTGTGTTTTGATGACATACACTGCATGACCTGAGCCTTAGCTATCATGTCTGTTTCTGATTTGGGCTGGTGCTCTCAATACTTGCCCTTTCCCTCTAGACCCTAGATCCTTGCTAGGATCTCTGCACAAAAGAAATTGCTGGTGTCTTAATTAAGTGAACAGCCACCTTGAGGGGCATCTGCACATGACTGCAGAAATGCTTCTTACTTACACTGTTCCCAAAGAAGGGAATTCCCTCCTTGCTTTTATGGACATAGTTTATACACTGATAAATACACTCAGTATTTATGCTGTCCAGTACTAATCTCCCAAGTGAGAATGAACTTTATGGCTAGGAAGTATTTTTATGCCAATAAAAAAGTGTGCCACATGGGCCCAGTGAAGCCACAAATGTATCACAAAAACCTTCTGGCAGTTTTGTGAGCAGCAGAGCTCAGATAGGTGGTTTTCCAGTTGTGTTCAAGTTACCCTGGATGAAGAGAGGTGTGAATGTAACAAACACAATGTTTTGGGCAATTTCAGAGCTCTCAGATTTGGCTGCAACTGGCACAACATCTCAGTAAGAGGAGATGAAAAACTGCAGGGTGATTTTTTTTTTGGTGTTATTTCTTAAAACAGTCTGCATGGGGTGGAAAACCTCAGGAGATTAATTCCTTTGTGTAGAACTGTTTCCAGAATCTGGGCTTCTGAGCATCACTGGAGGTGTGGGATGTGAGCACACAGAAATACAGATGGTGATGGCTTGGTGCTATAGTCAGGAGTGCTGGGCCCCATGCTCTAACATCTTCATTGATGATCTGGATGAGGGCATTGAGTCCATCAGCAGTAAATTTGCAGATGACACCAAGCTGGGGGCAGGAGTTGATCTGCTGGAGGGTAGAGAGGCTCTGCAGAGGGACCTGGACAGGCTGGGCAGATGGGCAGAGTCCAAGGGCAGGAGATTGAACACATCCAAGTGCCGGGTTCTGCACATTGGTCACAGCAACCCCAGGCAGAGCTACAGGATGGGGTCAGAGTGGCTGGAGAGCAGCCAGGCAGAGAGGGACCTGGGGGTGCTGGTTGATGGTAGGCTGAACATGAGCCTGCAGTGTGCCCAGGGAGCCAGGAGGGCCAATGGCATCCTGGGCTGCATCAGGAACAGTGTGGCCAGCAGGAGCAGGGAGGTCATTCTGCCCCTGTACACTGCACTGGTTAGGCCACACCTCGAGTCCTGTGTCCAGTTCTGGGCCCCTCAGTTTAGGAAGGAGGTTGACTTGCTGGAACGAGTCCAGAGAAGGGCAACAAAGTTGGTGAGGGGTTTGGAACACAGCCCTGTGAGGAGAGGCTGAGGGAGCTGGGGTTGCTTAGCCTGGAGAAGAGGAGGCTCAGGGGTGACCTTATTGCTCTCTACAACTACCTGAAGGGAGGTTGTAGACAGGCAGAGGTTGGTCTCTTCTCCCAGGCAGCCAGCACCAGAACAAGAGGACACAGTCTCAGGCTGTGCCAGGGGAGGTTTAGGCTGGAGGTTAGGAAGAAGTTCTCCACAGAGAGAGTGATTGCCCATTGGAATGGGCTGCCTGGGGAGGTGGTGGAGTCACCATCACTGGAGGTGTTCAGGAGGAGACTTGATGGGGTGCTTGGTGCCATGGGTTAGTTGTTTGGGTGGTGTTGGATTGGTTGATGGGTTGGACACGATGATCTTGAAGGTCTCTTCCAACCTGGTCTGGTCTGGTCTGGTCTATCCGCTCCTGTCAGTGTCTGGTACTATCTGCATGTCTCTCTAATTGTTGTTCAGGATTTCAATGGTGACTTCTGTCTGTGCTCTGGGGAGGGGGAAGGGTGTCAGGGATGAAACCAAGTCAGTTGGCTGAGTGTGCTGGGAAGGGATCATGGTGTTTGCCCTGCTCACTTCCTTGAGTGTTTTCCCTCTCTCTCTCCAGGCAAGTTTGCTATCCGTGCGGACAAGAAAGCGGAGCCGGTTATTAAGAAAGCCAAATACGTGGGGATGATTGCAGGTGGGACTGGTAGGTATCCATAAAGATTTGTCCTTGGTTTCTGGCAGCTTGCACCTGTTTGTATTTCCACCCACACGCTCACTGGACTTTATTTAGCTCCTTTGTGTTCTTGGACCTGCCTCTTCCTCTTGCAGGGATAACACCTATGCTGCAGATCATCCGAGCCATCATGAAGGACAAAAACGATCCTACCGTTTGCCAGCTTCTCTTTGCTAACCAGGTACTTTTTCTGTTTCCATGAAGTTTGATTTGACTAGCAGAACTCTTGGTGAGAAAGCCTGGTACAGAGGCATCAATCCTGAGGGAAGTGAGCTGAAATGTTGAAAGCTTCCTGCATAAAGGGACTGTGATGAGTTGAGTTTTCAGTGTTGCTACAGAAAGGGTGCTTCCCCCCCAGCTAGTCCTTCTGCTTTCCCATGTCTCATTGCTCTGTTTTTAATCCAGTTTAAGAATGTTTTAAAACTCTGAATTCTTCAGTGTTTTGGGCAGACTTTCAAAGCTTTCTTAGTGGAAACATGAAAGAGAGGGACATCTGCCACTTTTGGCAAGTGCAACTACCCAGCCTCCCAGCAGGGTTTGTATGTGGAATCCTTCTGTTTGAGAACACCTGAGGCAAGACTAAAATTAGCTGTGGTCTCCAGCAACTCTTTCAGCTATGGAGCTGTGAGTTGTTGTTTGTTGGGGTGTTTTTGACATAGAATACCAGGTTGGAAGGGACCCCAGGGATCACCTAGTCCCAACTTGTCAGGGTAACAATACAGTTTAAGTGAGAGGGCACAGTACCATGTCAAGCTGGACTTTGAAACTGTCTGCTGTAGTGGAATCCATCACCTCCCTTGGGAGTTTATTCCAGTGTCTCATAGTTTGGTGATATTTTCTAATCCTTTTTTCCTCCCCAGCAGCAGCTTGTGCCCATCACACCTTGTCTTTACCATGGGACTCTCTAGAAAGGGAGTCTCCCTCCTCATGATAGTAGCCCTTCATGGTTATGTGGTCTCCCCCTAAACCTTCTCAAGGCTAAACAAACCCAGTTCCTTCTTTCCCATGCCAGGGCTTCCAGTCCTCTGACCATTCTTGTGGCCCTTCTCTAGACCCTTTCCAACCTGTCCACATCCTTCTTGTACAGCAGGGACCAAAACCACACACCATGCTCAAGGTGCAGCCTGACCAGCACTGAGTAGAGTGGGAGAATGACATCTTTATCCCTGCTTGTGATACCCTGATTAATGCAGCTCAGCATCCTGTTGGCTCTCTATGCCACTGCAGCACTCTGTTCACTCATATTGAGCCTTTTGTCTACCAGGTCCCTCTCCCCAGTGCTGCTCTCAAGCTGGGTGGCTCCCAGTCTCAGCTGTATTCCTGGGTTCTGGGTTCCCAGGTGCAAGACCCTGCACCTGGCTTTGTTAAACTTCATACACTTCCTTCTTGCCCACTCTACAGCCTGTCAAGGTCTTCCCAGAGGGTGGTTCTCCCTGCTGGGGTGTCAACTTCCCCACTTGTTGTTGTGTTGTCAGCAAACTTCATCAGGGTGCTCTTAATTCCAATATCCAAATCATTAATGAAGACAGAGCCAGCACTGGGCCCAGTGGTGATGCCTTGGGGACCCCACTAGTGACAGGTTGCCACTCTGAGAAAGAGCTCTTTATTAGCACCCCCTGGGGAGGGCCTGTCAGCCAGTTGCACACCCACCCCACAGACCACTTGTCCAGGTCACTGCATGTCAGCTCCTCAAGGAGGAGACTGTGGAAAGCCTTGGAGAGATCCAGACAGACAATGAGAACCTGTTCAGTAGATGGGGTGACATCAGCCTTCTCTCAGGCACAGGTCCTGACCTCCACAACTTCTATAATATAGAGAGCAGCCTGGCAGTGACATCAGCCAGCTCCTGTAACACCCTGGGGTGGATGGTGTCTGGGCCCATGGATGTGTACAGGTCAAGCTCTTGTGAGAGCTGGCACACCAACTCTGCCTTCACTGACAGCAGCTCTGTGTCTGTATCAGTTTGTAGTGTTGTTCCTGTGACCTGGAGCCCAGCAGTGCTGCTCAAGATGGAGGTGAAGGTGTTGAGGACCTTTCCCTTTTCAGTGTTGTTGGTGATTCACCTCTCCTGTTCAGTAGTGGCCAGTGTTCTCCTCCTGTTTCTGCTTGGTTTTAACATAACTGAAGAAGCCTTTCTTGAAGTTCTGGGCATCCCTGGCCAATTTGAATTCAAACTGAGCTTTTCTTTCCTAACTGCATCCCTGCACACCCTGGCAATGCCCCTGTAATTTTCCACAGGCAATGATGCACTTTGCCATCTTTGCTGCATTGCCTTTTTGGTTCTGAGCAGACCTGGAATCTCACAGTTAAGCCAAGGGGGTTTCCTCCTCCAGCTGCTTCCCGTGCTTTAGGAGGGGATTAACAGGCTTTGTGTGTGAAGAGTGTTCTTGAAGAATTCCCAGCACTCACTGCCTCCTTTATTCTCCATGGAAGCTTCCCTTGGGATCCCTTCATACTGAGCCCTGAGCAAGCTGAAGTTTGCTCTTCTGAAGTCTTCAGTGTGCTCATTTGTATCCCAGGCTCCATAATGTTATGCAGCCAAACCTGTCACCAACCAAGATATTACAGAGTGTTTTCTTGCAAGTCTAGCAGTGCCCCATTGCTGGTTGGCATATCTAAAGTGTATGAGGAAGGAGGCATTACAGGTCACTGTCCCAGCTCCAAGTCCCTCCTCCTCTGCCCCAGCCAGCCTTGCAGGCCTGATGCCAGCATGGTATGGAATTCCCATCAGCTGTTCCAGCTGGCTCTCTTGACCGTGTGTCCTCCCAGCCAAATCTGTGACATTCTCCATCCCTTATGCTGTATCACCCAGGTCTTGCCCAGCAGCAATTAACATCCTGCAGCATACCTCCTACAGCACACACTGTGAGCTCTTAGCTGCTCTTGCCCAAGATGAGATCACCCTGCCGTACATAACAGACTTCATCCTCCTGCATTAGCCACCGGGCACCCCCTTTGTGTGGGCGAAAGCCATCCGTGGCTAGGCTTGCCTTGGCCTGAAACAGGACTAACCCTGACCTGGCCTGGACTGCAGCAAGGCCTTTGACACCGTCCCCTACAGCAAACTGCTGGCCAAGCTGTCAGCTTGTGGCTTGGACAGCAGCACTCTGTGCTGGGTTAGGAACTGGCTGGAGGCTGAGCCCAGAGAGTGGTGGTGAATGGTGCCACATCCAGCTGGCAGCCAGGCACCAGTGGTGTGCCCCAAGGATCAGTGCTGGGCCCCAGCCTTTTTAACATCTTCATTGATGATCTGGATGAGGGGATTGAGTCAGTCATCAGCAAGCTTGCAGATGACACCAAGTTGGGAGCAGATGTTGGTCAGTTAGAGGGCAGAAAGGCTCTGCAGAGGGACCTCGACTGACTGGACAGATGGGCAGAGGCCAACAGGATGGCATTCAACAAGTCCAAGTGCCAGGGGCTGCACTTTGGCCACAGCAACCCCATACAGAGCTACAGGCTGGGGTCAGAGTGGCTGGAGAGCAGCCAGGCAGAAAGGGACCTGGGGGTAGTGGTTGATAGTAGGCTGAACACAAGCCAGCAGTGTGCCCAGGTGGCCAAGAAGGCCAATGGCATCCTGGCCTGCATCAGGAATAGTGTGGCCAGCAGGAGCAGGGAGGTCATTGTGCCATGGACTCTGCACTGGTTAGGCCACACCTTGAGTCCTGTGTCCAGTTCTGGGCCCCTCAGTTTAGGAAGGACATTGAGACACTTGAAGGTGTCCAGAGAAGGGCAACAAGGCTGGGGAGAGGCCTTGAGCACAGCCCTGTGAGGAGAGGCTGAGGGAGCTGGGGTTGTTTAGCCTGGAGAAGAGGAGGCTCAGGGGAGACCTCATTGCCCTCTACAACTACCTGAAAGGTGGTTGTGGCCAGGTGGGGGTTGGTCTCTTCTCCCAGGCAACTAGCACCAGAACAAGAGGACACAGTCTCAGGCTGCACCAGGGGAAGTTTAGGCTGGAGGTGAGGAGAAAGTTCTTCACAGAGTTATTAGCTGTTGGAACAGGCTCCCCAGGGAGGTGGTGGAGTCACCATCCCTGGAGGTGTTCAAGAGGGGATTGGATGTGGCACTTGGTGCCATGGTCTAGGCATGAGGTCTGTGGTGACAGGTTGGACTCAATGATCTTTGAGGTCTTTTCCTACCTTGTTGATTCTATTCTATGATTCTATTCCATGGTATTCTTGGGAAAGATTGGCATTACTCTGGACAAGCCCTGGGATGCATGTAGGAGGCAAAGCACCTCAAAAAACAGCAAGCTGGCCTGTGTGTCCCAAGGATATTCAGAATTCCCAAAAGGTGAAGAAGTGTTTTTCTCTCCTGCCCATCAGTTGGGTGAGGGTCCTAATAAATGGTGAGACTGCATACAAATCCAGCTTAACTGAGGGACCAATGGAACACTCACATCATAAGCAGACAGTTGCCAGTACAGCCACACAGTAGTTGTGATCTGTTTCACTGTGGTGATGAAAATCACCACAGGGAGCACGTAGGGTACATCAGGATTCATACAGCATGACCAGGAAAGCACATGCATCAACATGGGGAACACACTAAGGAAACACACATACACTGAACTCCAAACCCCAGCCAGCCCTTCCCCTATACTCAGGCATGCCATCAGTGTGCTGTCAAATACCCATCAGCTGCTGCAGCGCCTGTCCTGGCTGGGGTTCCCTCCCAGACAAACCCTGGACACAGGATAGTTATGGCAGGAACTTGTATTTTCTCTCCTCCTCCTGTAAAATGGGAATGAAATACTCTGCTCCATCTCATGGGCCTGTAGAGTAGCTCTGTAGAGTTGCTCTCTACAACTGCCTGAAGGGAGGTTGTAGACAGGCAGAGGTTGGTCTCTTCTCCCAGGCAACCAGCACCAGAACAAGAGGACACAGTCTCAGGCTGCACCAGGGGAGGTTTAGGCTGGAGGTTAGGAAGAAGTTCTATACAGAGAGAGTGATTGCACATTGGAATGGGCTGCCTGGGGAGGTGGTGGAGTCACCATCACTGGAGGTGTTCAGGAGGAGACTTGATGGGGTGCTTGGTGCCATGGGTTAGTTGTTTAGGTGGTGTTGGATTGGTTGATGGGTTGGACACGATGATCTTGAAGGTCTCTTCCAACCTGGTCTGGTCTGTTCTACTGCTGTGGTCATCTGAGGGCTGCATTCAAATGCAGAGCATAATCATTGTGTCTCTTGTCCTGCAGACTGAGAAGGATATCCTGCTTCGTTCTGAGCTGGATGAGATCCAGGTTCAGCATTCTGGTCGCTTCAAGTGCTGGTACACGCTGGACAGAGCGCCTGAAAGTAAGCTCTGACGCGCTGCTGCCACTGACCCTTAACTCAGTGCTATGCCATCTGCATCTCTGAGCTCTTCCCTGGCTTAATGAATCCTGTCTGATTGCATCCAGTGGCATCATCCTTCACACAGTGACACATGGAAACACTTAGATGCGATCAGGCAGCATTTCCAGAGCTGCCTCAGCTGAATGGTGATGCAGTGTTCTTCCCATGACTACACCTGAATGTGTAGCATTCTCTACTCTGGAAGGTGACCTTCCTTTCCCCTGCCCCACAAATAGGACATGTTATCTATTCATGTTTAGAGCATGCATTAAGGCAGCTGCAGTGGAGTGTCAGAAGCACTGTAGCTGACAGAGCTGTGACTAGTGCAGACTGCTATCTGGCTGTCATTTTATGACAGTTCATGGCAGCTGAGCTTCTTCCTAGGCAGTAGAATTGCCTTTGTATTAACAGTGGTTCTTAAGGATAATGCTGTTCCAACTTGATGCAGCCCAGTTTTAAAGAGAATGTGACAGTTGGCTAGTTTAAGTGAAAGGATGAGCCAGCTGAATGTGCCTCCCTCAGCTGTGCACAGTCAGGGCAATAAAGGCTAAATAGCTACTGCCCTTTTGGGAAGGCTCAGTGGTTTCCATGCCATTCCTGAACGTGCCCACTTGAGTCAAGATCAATTCACATTCCTGAGCAGTAATAGTTTGGAGCAGAAAAAGAAAGGCCAGATGTCTTCTGCTCTTACCTGGTGACCTACACCTCCACTGCCTCATGTGAAAACAGACCAAGAGTGGACATTTCTGGGTAATCTGGGAGACAAATGTGTCAGTCCTACTGCGCCCAGAGGCTTGGGTTGGCCTTTTTTTGCATCCAGGGCTGGGAGTGCAGTGCCTAAACCCAAATCCTAGTATTGACTGATCAGCATTGTTGAGTGTTCCAGACAGGAACAGCTTCATCAGTCAGCTTGTAAGGAAACTGGATGGTATTTCAGAGAGCTGGAGCTGAGGAGATTCACACTGTGTTCACAGCTCTGCTTGAACTTTCCCTGGGGCTTGTCACAAGTTTCATCAGGAATCAGCCCATGTTTTCTCTGTACATCATCAGTTGTCCATCTGAAAAGCAGAGCTGGCTGGTTTTTCACCTAGCCTAACTGCCTTGAGGTTGCTAGTAAGAGTGGAGTGTACTAATGCTACAGTCCAGAACGTTACTGCAAACCCCCCAGACCCCACACTAAAGTGTCTTGCATCTGTCTTTTCCTTCTCCTTCCTTTGTTCCCCTTTCCCTACTGTTTTTTTTAACAGATTGGGATTACAGCCAAGGATTTGTGAACCAAGAGATGATAAGAGATCACCTGCCCCCACCTCAAGATGATGTTCTGATCCTCATGTGTGGACCTCCTCCAATGATCCAGTATGCTTGCATTCCCAACCTGGACAAGCTGGGCTATGCCAAGGACATGAGGTTCTCCTTCTAAAGACTAGAGATGACTCGGTGGCCTTGTGTATAAGGGAAGAAAAGAACCAAACCCTGTGATGTGGAACAGGACAAAGATGCAGAGCTGGCTGATGCAAAGTGCATTAAGAAATGCTTCATTTTTCTCTTATCCCTGACAAGTAAAACACTTCAGCTCAGCTGCAGATTGCACAGGAGCAACTGTTTTGGAAAAGCAGGGATGCTTAGGGCAGTAAACACCCATTTCATTTAGGCTTGGCACTAATCAAATGGCATTGCTATCCTACTCCCTCACACCCTGCATACCCAGCACCTGACGTGGTATGAAAATACAGAGTGTGCTGGAGTCTTCACTTTACTTACACCAAACTTTAATCCTTGTGGAGCTTTTCACAGGGCAAGGGCCCAGGAGGGTTTGGTTGCTTGCATAATCTTTGCAGCAGCAGGACCTTAGGGATGCTTGTTGCGTTGAAGGACGATCATTAACCATTTGTGATTGAAGGCGCTCAAGCTGACCAGAGGTAGACAGCAACACAAGTTTGTTTCCTTTGTGTTTCAGCATAGTGCAAACAGTTTTGCAGCTGGTCACAGTTCTCATCCCTGAGCAGTGAAAGCAACTGCAGAACACCAGCAGCTTTGTGCAGTGTGCCACAAGGAGCTGGTGTGTTTTGCATGGGCCTGTTTGGAGTACTGGAAACCACTCCCAGGCGCAGTATTTAAGCGGCTGGTGCCGGAGTGGTACAAAAGCAGTTGCTGTGCATGTCCTGTGCAGTGAGGACAAGAAGAAAAGCTGGGTGCAAACTGGGCCTAGTTTTGTTTTCTTGTTTCCTGGAGATGGGTTTTTGGAACAAGGGGAGTTGAAGTTTCATTGGTGGGGTGGTCCAGTCAGGGGGACACAACCTGCATGCCTTGGTCAGGCAAAGCTCTAAAGGGTTTTGTGTGCTAAGGACATGTGGGAACAGCCTTAAGTCCTGGAACTGACAGCAAATCAAAGTGTGTTGCTGAATCTACAGTTGTGTCTTGGATGATCTTCAGTACAGCTCTGCTTTTGACTTTTTTAAATACACCCTTTCTGTTTTCTTCACAGCAGCCTTCAAACCACCCTTCAGTAAACCTAAAGCATCACCTGTGCCAAGCAACAGAGATGCAGCTGACATGAAAGCTGCCCTGTAAGAAATCTAAACCAAACCAAAACCCCCCTTGTTCTGGTGAGAGTGTCAGTCAGAGTGACTGACAGGATACATGTGAAGTAACGTGGGTGTTAGGTAGCTGCAAGTGCCAGTGTGTGAGACCAGTGTTTAACAGACTTGGGTAGGGATTTGAGGTGTTAGTTTCTTTTGTGCCTGTACACCAGATGGGTACTGTGCCCATCAAAGGTTAATTTTGAGCATCAGTTCAAAGGAGAAAAAAAGATACTAGTTAATTTAATGAACATCAGATAATAGTGTTATTAATTGCATTAATGAGATGCCTCTGAAGCCTTGAATTTCTGATGTGTGCTTCTGAAGCTTGTTCTTTAATCACAGAATAGAAGAGTTTTGATGGAAAAGACCTTTAGCATCATCAAGTCCAACCATTACCTGACTACCAAATCCAGTGCTAAACCATGTCCCTTACACTACAGAGTTCAAATGATACTCAAGGTAGGCTCCAGTCCCTCTTTCAGGGGCAAAGGGCAGAAATATGAGAAAAATGCTCTTGCTGCTGGTTGATTTCACTGTGGGATACAGATAGTTTGGGGGGGGTTTTAATTGTTGTATTTAATGAAGCTTCTTGTTAACCCCCCCAACACTCTAGCTAGTTGTGCACCAACTGGTTTGTGTTACGTGCTCTGCTTATACAGCTACTGCCATTTTTCACATCAGCAAAAGAGTGTCTTACAGGTGAGGCACCAGTGTCTTAGCACATCAGCTTCAACCTCCTAAGAGACAAACTAATTGTAGCAGAAAGGGGCCTGGGGGCTCTAATCTACTGGTGGCTTAATATGAGCCAGCAGTGCGCCCAGGTGGCCAAGAAAGCCAACAGCTTGGATTAGAAACATTGTGGCCAGCAGGGACAGGGAGGTGATTGTCCCCTTGCACTCAGCTCTGGTGAGGCCACACTTGGAGTGTTGTTTCCAGGTTTGGGCACAAGAGAGAGGGAGGTGCTGGAGCAGGTGCAGAGGAGGGCAGCGGAGCTGGGGAAGAGCCTGGAGCTGTTAAATTAGAACAAGAGGAGACTGAGGGGAGACCTCACTGCTACAACTACCTGAAAGGACTTGGTGGAGAGGTTGGTGCTGGTCTCTTCTCACAGGTGATCAGCAATAGAATGAGAGGCAATGGCCTCAAGCTGCAACAGGGTAGGTTTAGAGTGGACATTGGGAAGGATTTTTTCACAGCAGGAGTGGTCAGGCACTGGAATGTGCTGCCCAGGGAGGTGGTTGAGTCACCAGCCCTGGAGGTGTTTGAAAGTCATTTAGATGTGGTGCCTGGGGGTATGGCTTAGGGGTGAACTTTGTAGAGTAGGGTTAATGGTTGGACTTGATGATCCCAGAGGCCTTTTCCACCCTGGATGTTTTTGATTCTGTAAAGCACTGTATAAAGTGAAGTCCTAAAAAGAAAAGAGTCTGCTAGATTTGTCCTCTTGTTTGGTTTTGGTGAATTGCTGTAGGTGGGTGCCAAGTCAAGTAGTAAAGTATCTGTTTTTCTCCTTATCACTCCAGTCTCCTCTTTTTACCTTTGTTTCATCCATCTCCACTGTGACCCTGAGACTCCCTTAAATAAAGAGGGATTTTTATATAATCTACTGAAACAAAGCTCTGTCACTGTCCCTTTTGTTTGGAGGGCCTCTCCTGTAGCATTTAGACAAGTCAGTGATAAAGTCTGGTCTCTAGTAGTGTATTTTTTCTCTCTTTTGAGACAATACATCTGCCCCACAGAAAACAGGAGGCTCCCTTCAGTTTTCTGCCAGGATGAGCTGAGTACTCCTCCTCTCCATGTTTCAGAGCAGCTGGGGAAACAGGAACCTCCTGCATGAAAGACATTTCTGTGGAAACTTTCCAGAGAGAAACAGGATCAAAAGGGCTGCTGAGGTGGGTTCCCTTCGCTCACTTACCTTGGTTCACAGAAAGGAGCCTCATACTGTTCCTGAGCTTTTCTCTTCATCCTGCCTAAGTGCCCACAAAGGAAGGGAACATTGCCTGGGCAAAGCCCAGTGCAGCAGCCATGCTCTCCCGTGTGAGTTCTTACACATACTGGTCAGGTGTGAGTGGGGGAAACAGCAAAATGGCTTTGGTGCAGCAGGGATCTGCAGTGGGCCTTGCCTGAACAGCATAAGGGGGCAGTGGTACCATCTGCTTAGTGCTCCTGGGGATTGTGCCCTGCCTGCCACCCCACCCTTTTCTTACCAGAACAGGAGCCTCGTTTTAAACACAGCTACCACAGCCAGCATGCAGCACTCCCCCTGCAGCCCTCACAAGACAGCTGCAGCAGGCTCTTGGCCTTCATCTGCTGGTTCCCAGCAATGGGCATCAGGACTGGATACAAGCAGATAGTTGCAGCACATTCCTGCGAGTGCACAGCTTCTAACCAAATCCACTTTATCTTGCAACCAGTTGGTTGTGGTGGATGCTACCACGCAGCATCTGGTGCCAAGCTAGCCACAGGAATGAGGCTGCAGCTGTGGAAGGGAAACAGCTGTAGAGCAGGGAAGGGGAGGCTGGCCAGAGAGTGTGGGATGCAGGAGAAAGAGGTGCAGTGCTGAGGGATCAACCAAACACAAAGGGCCACTGTGTGGCTGAGCAGTAAGATGGATGCAGGTGGATGTTTCTGCTTGGGGTATAGAAATGTTGCAGCTTCTTCAGGTGGGGACTACACCAGATGCCCTCCTGGAGTAATAAAGGAGTAGCTGAGTGAGACACTCCTGCTGGAGCCAGGGAGGGTGGTATCCTGATAAAATCATGCTGCTTGAACGTTCTTTTAAAAGGCTGGGGTGAAGGGTGCTGCTGGGTTTCTCTCTTGTTAGGAAGACCCCCCTGGCTAAACCCACCAGCCATCCCCAGCAGTGCTGCAATACTTCTTAAGGAAGCAGAGAGTGGTTTGAGTTGGAACAAAACTTAAGCCAGGGGCAGGGACACCTCCTACTCAACCACATTGCTCTGGGCCTCACCCAGCCTGCCCTTGAACACTTCCAGGGGAAGGATATCCACAATTTCTCTGGGTAACTTGTGCCAGTGCCTCACTACCTCAACAGTGAAGAATTTCTTCCTCATGTCTAATCTAAGTCTGCCCTCTTCAATTAAAGCCATTAGAATAGAACAGAATAAACCAGGTTGGAAGAGACCTTCAAGATCATTGTGTCCAACCCCTCAACCAATCCAACACCACCCAAACAACTAACCCATGGCACCAAGCACCCCATCAAGTTTCCTCCTGAACACCTCCAGTGATGGTGACTCCACCACCTCCCTTAGCCCTTGTCCTAGCCTTACTTCTCTGAGCTGTGTTTCTGTGAGCTCTTGAGCTCACCTACAGTATAAACTATGCAAATCCTACATTATACCAAACTCTGCAGTAGCAAATTGCATCCAAAGGAAAAACCACCAACCCCCAATCCAAAACAAGCCCAAGCCAACCCCTTCACCTTGCGTTGCCTAACCTTATTCACACAAATTATGATGGGATTTCACTGTCTGAGGTCAGCCCCCTTACCTGGTAAAATCAGTTTGTGCACTGGGAGAAGCTTGTTTGTCACCTGAGCTGAGACTCCAGCCTGGCTGAACTAAGGAAGGGTGAATTTCATGTTGGTAAATACTTTGCTCTGCGTCTTCACCATCATTCACCACAGTACAGAGCTGTGGCAAATTCCCACCATTGCTGGGTGAGGGCCCAGGCTCCCAAGCTAAAAATCCACAAGGCAGCCAAGTGCTTGAATTACATACCTGCTTGGGAATGGAGAAGTCATCCAGAATAACCAACTGGAATGACTTTACAGATTCCCATCCACTAGCTCTTGTTGCATCCTGGCTTTCCCTTCAGGACAAAAATGACACTTGCCTCACCTGCCTGCTTGCTGTGTCTTGCACTGCCTTGCCATTGTTAACCTTTTCACTTGCATTTCATTTGCACCAAGAGTTTTTCCTGCCAGCCCTCTTTATCCTCAGCTGGGAGGAAGAAGATAGTGTGCTTTGAGGCAGCTAAGAGGCAAACCCAGCAGATCTGAAGCAGTGGTGAGTAAGGAGAGAGGAGCAGGTGCCTGGGAGCCCCTAAAGAAAATTTGAGTTACGGTTGGAGGCCACCGGAGAACTAGCAGCGTGCTCCCTGGGCACGGCTCTGAGGGGATCAGGAAGGAAGGTGGTTGTAGCCACGAAGGGGTTGGTCTCTTCTCTCTAGCAACCAGCACCAGAACAAGGGGACACAGTCTCAAGCTGTGCCAGGGGAAGTTTAGGCTGGAGGTGAGGAGAAAGTTCTTGACTGAGAGAGTCATTCGCCATTGGAATGTGCTGCCCAGGGAGGTGGTGGAGTCACCGTCCCTGGAGGTGTTCAAGAGGGGATTGGATGTGGCACTTGGTGCCATGGTCTAGTCATGAGGTGTTGGGTGACAGGTTGGACTCGATGATCTTTGAGGTCTCTTCCAACCTTGGTGATACTGTGAATGAAGGGTGCAGCCTAGGCCCTGCATCATGCCTCCCAGGGTCAGCACCAAGCCTGCAGGCCAGCTCTGAGGTGCCAGAACCCTGCTAGAGGACACTTATCTAACTGGCACCTGCCCCAGTGTGTAACTTCCAAGGTTCAAAGTCCATACAGTCAAGACACATCCTGCCTTCCCTCCCCACCTCTTCCCAGCTCTATACCCTGCAAAAAACCAGCCAAAGGAAGCAGACCAACCAGTTTCTAGAGACAGCATTCCAGCAGAGCTGAGTAGTTTGAGACATCCACACCAGTATGCAAGACAGCAGTTAAAGCTTTCCTGATGGTCTCTTAAACCAATCAATCCTGCTGCAGGAGTGGTTAGTCTGGGCCTCTAGACAGACACAAACCCAAGCAGAGCCAATCCCAGACCTCACACTCCTCACAGCACAAGTTATCTATGTGAAACCCCCTACTGCACACACACTGATGCCAGCTCTTTAAGAACAACTCTCTCAAGGAGCTATTGAAAACAAAGCTGAGGGGGCTCCCCCTCCCTTTCTCCATCCCCACCTGCAGCTGAGCCTCAGCAGCAGCTGTCACAACGCTCTGTGGTTTCATTTTGGTTCACCTTTCAGCCTGTGCCATGGAAAGCTGTGAACACTTCTGGCATTGATGCTGTGGCTGTGCCAGTAAGAGCAGGCTTTATTCCTCAGCTGTCAGAGCCACCCCACCTGTGCCTCAAACAGTAAATGGTAAAAACACACAAACGAGCTCCTGGAGGTATTTTTTGATGCTGTCAAAATTAATGAGAGCCCTACAAGCAGAGGAGGTTGCACTGACACTGCTATTTGGATAGCTATAAACACAGTGAGTTTAGCAGTTTAAAAGCTGATCAGCTCTTTTTCTTCACTGGTTAGCAGTGGCTGAAAGAAAGCAATCACAGCTCTGCAAGCTGAGTGTCTCCCTTTGGCCAATAAAATCTGAGGGAAAAGGCCTCACTAAGCCCGTAAGTGCAATCAGCTGCTAAGCTCCTGAAATCACAGTGAAAGGCTTTTGCCTCCTCCAGACTGCTGCTCTGCCACAAGTGGTCAGGAGCTACCTCTGCTGCCCCAAAAAGCAAACACTCCTACCAGCATCTCCAGGGCCAGGGTTCTTCTTTCCCTTGGGTCCCCCCCAGTTTTCTTTTACCACCTGTCACTGCCTTTGGCCACAGGTGGGCTAGTGGTGACCCGAGTGAGTTGGTGGCTGTGATGGTCTTCATGCTCTGTTCCAATTGCAATGGTTCTATGGCATAGCCACTCAGCAAGAACAGCCTTTGCCCTGGGTTTTCATTCCAGCTCCAAGGCCCTCTGTAGCCTGGCACTGGTCTGCTTTTGAGGGGCAGGGCATGAATAGGTTCCTCCTATGGGCCATTTCTATCATGGGGAAGGGTTTTTCCTCTTACTGGTAATCATCTCACTCCTCCAAACCAGTGCTTTTAAACCCTTTATGCTCAATGCTATGTCCCCACCACAAGAAGCACATAGATCTGTCAGAAAACATCCAGACAAGGGCCACAAAGACGATCCAGGGGCTGGAACACCTCTGCTATGAGGATAGGCTAAGGGGACAGGGATTGTTCAGCCTGGTGAAGAGAAGTCTCGGGGGGGGGGGGGGAGTACCTTACAACTGCCTTCCAATACCTGAGGGGAACCTGCAGGAAGGCTGGAGAGGGACTTCTTAAAAGAGTGCCCACTGATAGCACAAGGGGAAATGGATTTAGATTGCAGAAGAATAGATTTGGATTGGATTTGGGGAAGGAATTCTTCACTATGAGGGTGGCAAGACTCTGGACTGGATTGTCCAGAGAGGTTGTGGATGTCCCCTCCCTGGAGATGTTGAAGGCCAGGTTGGATGGGGCCTTGAGTAGCCCAGTCTGGTTGAGAGGCGTCCCTGCCTGTGGGAGAGAGGTCGGATTAGATGCTCTCTAAGGTCTCTTCCAGCCTAAGCCATTCTATGATTTTCTTTACTACAGGCTCACCCTTCTTCTACTGAACAAATTCTGCCACCCATTAAATCAAGGCTGTGAGTCAAATCTCCTAGGACCTCCCAAAGCCTCCAGGCAATAAAGTTTTCATCAGCTCCAGCCAAGACTTAATGCCTGGTGAACAAAACGTTCTGGGAACATGACACACCTTCTCTAAACACATTTTCCTGTCGGGTACATCCTGTTGGTTTAAACCCCAGAGAGGCTGACTCAGCCTGGCTTCCCCAAGAGCTGAGGGCATGTGATGTGTGGAGAAGGTGGGAAAGGAGGAGATGGAGGAAAAGCTAGAGAGGCAGAGCAGAGTCTCTGCTGTTAGCCAGCGGTTTACAGAAAGCTCCTGTGCACACTGCCCACCTCCTGTGCACATTGCCCACCTCCTGTGCACACTGCCCACCTCCTGTGCACATTGCCCACCTCCTGTGCACACTGCCCACCTCCTGTGCACATTGCCCACCTCCTGTGCACACTGCCCACCTCCTGTGCACATTGCCCACCTCCTGTGCACACTGCCCACCTCCTGTGCACATTGCCCACCTCCTGTGCACATTGCCCACCTCCTGTGCACACTGCCCACCTCCTGTGCACATTGCCCACCTCCTGTGGTCTGCTTTTTGTGCTGGGGCAGTTTTCCAGCGTGGTTTGCTGAGCTCTGTGAGCAGCCTGCTGACCCACAGGGCAGACAGACTTTCTCCTGGGTGTGCTTCTCCTCAGCTGACTGAGCAGTGACCAGCCCAACAGCCCCAGCAACTTTCACATCTACTGAATTAATCTGTGCCTGTTTTCCTTACTGTTAATTCCATCCCCATGTCTTCAGCTGATCTTACCTGCTTCCCCATTTTATTTGCACTGGGTGTTCCTTGCAGATGAAATAGCCTCTGTGTTTTAATCACCCAGAGAAGGACGATTCCCTTCCAAGGCCAAAGACAGGGTGCCTGAAGTGACAGGAGGGTCTTTTCTGATGGGCTGGTGCCTGTATCACAGTACTCACTGCTGCTAGTCAGTGCCATGAGTTCACAACAATCATTGAATACAATGGGTGGGAAGGGACCATCAGAGGTCATCTTGCCCAACCACCCTGCAGTGAACAAAGATACCTCCAACTAGATCAGGTTGCTCAGAGCCCCATCAAATTTGACCTTGAATGTCTTCAGGGAAGGGGCCTCTACCACACCTTGGTGCAACCTGCTCTACTACTCTCACTGTGAAGAATTTTCTCCTAACATCTAACCTTAATCTACCCTCATGCTGCTGCCATATGCACTTCTCAACAGTCCATCCCCAGCCTTCCTGTAGGCCCCCTTCAGATACTTAAAATGCCACTATAAGGTCTCCCTGAAGCCTTCCCTTCTCCAGGCTGCACAAGCCCAACTCTCCCAGCCTGTCTTCACAGGAGAGGCTCTCTGATCATTTTGCTTCCAGAGGTCCATGTCCATGCTTTGCTGAGAACTCCAGAGCTGGAGCCTCTGCAGAATTACCTCTCTTGATCCACTGGCCACACTTCCTTTGATGCAGCCCAGGGAATGGTTTGCCTTCTGGGCTTCCTGTCCCCCCTTACCCCTCAAGTCCTTTTCTGCATTGCTTCTCTCAATTTCAGCATCCCTCACAGCATGAATCAATACTGAGAATTGCCTGGATCCAGGTGCAGGTCCTGGGAGGGGTGAGGAACAGGGTTGCAAATGAAGGGTGAGGCAAAAAAGTTACTGAGTACTACCTCAGCCTTCTCCTCTGCTGACACCAGCTCTCCATTCTCTCTCCTCAGAGGGGAAAAGCTTTCTTTAACCTTCCTTTGCTGGTTGATGTACCTGTAGAAGTCTTTGTTATTCTTTGCATCCCTTGCCAGGTTCAGCTCCAGCCATGCCTTGGCCTTCCTCACCTCATCCCTACACAACCAGACACTGTTCCTATGCTACTCCCAGGGTACCTGTCCCTGCTTCCACCATCTGTGCAGTTCCCTCTTGCTCTTTATTTTCACCAGCAGGTCCTGACATGCCCTGGTCTCATCCCTTCCTTGCCTGGGGATCAAGAGCTCTTGTGCTCTATGGAAAGCATCCTTAAAGACCTGCCAGCTCTGCCCTCCTGTTTCTGAGGATCCTTTCCCGGGGGGCTACTGCCTACCTCCTTGAAGAACTGGAAGTTTGCTTTCCTTAAATTCAGGTCCTGCCTACGCTCCCTGTCTGTCCTGTATCCCTCAGGACTGCAAGCCCCACCAGTGCATGATCACTGCCGCCCAGGCTGCCCCCAGTCAACATCACTGATGAGCTCATTTACATCCATGAGCATCAGGGCCAGGACTGCATCTCCTTGGGCAGGGATATTACCCAGCTGAAGAAGTTAGTTATAATTGAAGCACTGCAGGAGTCCCCTTGATTACCTAAACCTCACTGTCAGTGATGTCAGGGTGGTTGAAGTTCCCCAGCAGGACAAGAGACTGCGAGTGTGAAGCCTCCTGTAGCTGAAGCAGGAAAGCTTCACCAGTAGGATCCCCTTGATCAGGCAGCCTGTAGCAGAGTTGTACCATGGCAATGCACTTGGACTAAAGCAGACTTTTGTCTCAGTGGAGAAGTTCAAGCAGTTGCTGCCTGCAACTGGATTATCTCAGGGAAGCTTGGACAGTCCATGTACCACCATGGATGACTATCACCTAACCTTACAAAATCCAGCTTCCCTAGCTGCAAAAGCTGAACTGCATGTTACTGCTGCAGTGTGAGCCAGCCCTGCTTAAGCTCTGGATGTCGCTGGTGCCAAATGCTGCTGGTGCCAAATGCTGCTGGCACCACTACGGCTGCTCCTCTGGCCCAGGATCTCTCTGTAATTCTCAAGAAGCAGGACCTGTCCTGCTAATGCTATTCCTGCTCTTCATTCCAAGTGAGTCAAAAAAAAGTGTTGAGGATCTGTCTCTGCCCTCTTTACTCCCATTGCTCAACACATCTTCATTTGTGATCACTCTCTCCCTCTTCCTGAGTTTCCCAGGAGCACCTTTCAGATGCATGGGCTGGTCAGTCTCACTGCTGCCCTTGGGAGCAGATCATGCCCAGGCATATTGTGTGTCTTTACTTCCACAGGTTTTCAAATGTGCCATCTCTATTCACAGTCTCACAGTATCACCAAGGTTGGAAGAGACCCCAAGGATCATCGAGTCCAACCTGTCACCACAGACCTCATGCCTAGACCATGGCACCAAGTGCCACATCCAATCCCCTCTTGAACACCTCCAGGGACGGTGACTCCACCACCTCCCTGGGCAGCACATTCCAATGGCGAATGACTCTCTCAGTCAAGAACTTTCTCCTCACCTCCAGCCTAAACTTCCCCTGGCACAGCTTGAGACTGTGTCCCCTTGTTCTGGTGCTGGTTGCTAGAGAGAAGAGACCAACCCCTTCGTGGCTACAACCACCTTCCTTCCTGATCCCCTCAGAGCCGTGCCCAGGGAGCACGCTGCTAGTTCTCCGGTGGCCTCCAACCGTAACTCAAATTTTCTTTAGGGGCTCCCAGGCACCTGCTCCTCTCTCCTTACTCACCACTGCTTCAGATCTGCTGGGTTTGCCTCTTAGCTGCCTCAAAGCACACTATCTTCTTCCTCCCAGCTGAGGATAAAGAGGGCTGGCAGGAAAAACTCTTGGTGCAAATGAAATGCAAGTGAAAAGGTTAACAATGGCAAGGCAGTGCAAGACACAGCAAGCAGGCAGGTGAGGCAAGTGTCATTTTTGTCCTGAAGGGAAAGCCAGGATGCAACAAGAGCTAGTGGATGGGAATCTGTAAAGTCATTCCAGTTGGTTATTCTGGATGACTTCTCCATTCCCAAGCAGGTATGTAATTCAAGCAAACAGAAAAAAGATGGCTTTAATATCCACTGGCTCTTGATCAGTCCACATCTATCTTTACCCATCAGTGTAAACAGACAGCAGAAGTTTATTACACTCTAGGATTCAAAGTGTTCATCCTTAGTGTCCCCACTGAAATGCTGAGCTAATGAACAAACCCCCAGAAATAAAGGTCATGAGACAGAAGTTCTGCATTTTGCAGTCTGTTTTGTAGGCTACACTTGGCAAAACATGCTTCATCATCTGTAGCTGCACCCCAGCAACAGTATGCAGTATGGGGAAACTCAGCTCCTGTGGGCAAAGCAGCTGCAACTCTGAGGGCTGCGAGAGCACAGGGAGGGGAGTGACCTGAGACCAAAGAGACAGTTGCCATTTACAGCAAGAAGGGCTAGAGTGGGTCCTTCCTTCAGCAGACTGGGAGGACTCCCAAAGAGGGACACACTGAGCAACAAGGAAGGGCTTTTTCATCACACCATGCTGAGCACCCCAAGGTGCTTCAAAGCTGGATTCCAGAAATGAGTGTAAAAAACCTGGGAGGTAGATGATGGCTTAGCTGTTAACCAAGTCCTTCTGCAGGCACTGATGGCAAATGATGCAGTGAGCCTACACAAAACCCCAAGTGCAATCTCCACCCCTCCTCCCTCATCTGTTCAGTAAAACGAGCCAAGCTTCCCAGGAAAGCAAAGGGGAAGGGTATGTTACACAGGACTCATCTGCAGCAGCACTGGCGTTTTCCACAGGCTTTATTGAATTGTACGTGGCAATACACAGAGGAGTTACACTGCCCTCTTCCAACACACACCAATTTGAATGCCCCCAGGCCATCAGCTGTGTGCACCTTGGCCTCCTTACCTCACCACTTGCTTTCACATTGCACCCCCATAAAACGACCCAGGTTGAGGTGAGAGGCAGGTTTAAAGGGATGAGCTGGCTTGCCACCGGGGCGGAACGCTGCTTACACGGCACCTGAATAAACCCTCCCCTGCCATGGTTGATATGCTTGCTAAAAGCACTGGGGTGAAGTGAAACTGGAGAGTATTTGTGCCCATATTGTGTCACTGACATCCATTCTTCTCCCCTCTGTGAGCATCCAGCTGTGTTCACAAGCCAGCCTCTAGTGAAAGCCGATCTGGAGGTGCTCAGATGCCTGCACCATTTCTTCCCAGCGCTTCTGCAGCATGTGGGGCAAGCAGGGTCTTCTGCTCAACTTTCATGTCTTTAATAGGCATACTGCAAAGTACTCACAGAAAGCAAGCCCTGAATTCATCTTCCAAGCACCTGCCTTGTAAAGCTGATGGCAGGTGTTACAAAATATGGTATCCTGGCCTGGATAAACTAGCTCAGACAGGCCCAAGACTGTGGAAGAAGAAACCACACACAGGAAATCATTTGTGGACAGGAATTGATCAGGAATACTGGAGACAGCATCAGCTGTGACCTGTCTGTAGCCAAATGGTAAGCAGCACAAAGGGTTTATGCACACATTATGGATTGTTTGCCTGGTTCCAGTTGCTGAAAAGAAAGCAGCAGTGCTTGATACTATGTGGAATGCAACCACAACACATTTTCCATCTTGGTACAGAGATCATAGCCTACGCTGCACAGCCTTCACAGAAGCAGGCTAGTAATAGCTTATGAGCTTACACCAAGATAATGAAAGAATGTGACTCCAGTCTACCCCAACATCTGCTGGGATTCCCCTGGAAGCCTCTGGGAGCTTCCTCTCCTACCTTTGTTAATAGTGTTTCAGAGGTACCCCCAAAGTCAGCACAGGTCTAACATCCCTTGTACCACGCTCCAGCAGCGTGTCAGAAACAGTCTCGCTTCCAGCAAGGAGAACGATGAAAGCAGCGACAAAAGCTTTGTGAAGCAACACAGCACCACAAGGAACAGTCCCAGCTGTACATGATTTGTTTGGCTTTTCTAAAGCACAGAAGCTTCATGGCACTCTGCTGAAATCCATGCAACATCCAACACCGTATGAACAACCACCACAACCAGCAGGGACGACTTCTTTTTGTTTGCTCTTGGCTAGGACACCTCCGACACGGAAAGCTTTCCACTGGCTTGTCAGGCTTTGTGAGCTCTGAGGGTCTTCAAAAGCAGAGCAGCTGTGCTTTAAGAAGGTAAAACGCTGAGCAACATATTGGACACCTGAATTTTAGAGAAGTCCCACTTTATGTTTAATGTTATGAAATAATAGATTTTCCTGTACATGTCTCTATAGAACTTTTTTGTTCTGCTTTTCCAACTACACCACCTTGACTCGAGTCACAGCGCAGAAACACACACTCCACATGCAGGGAGCACTCGCACCTTTTCAACTCACAGAATCACAGAACTGTCAGGGTTAGGAGGGACCTCAAGGATCATCCAGTTTCAAACCCCCTGCCATGGGCAGGGGCAGCTCACACTAGATCAGGTTGCTCAGGGCCACATCCAGCCTGGCCTTAAAAACCTGCAGGGATGGGGCTGCTGCCACCTGCCCGGGCAACCTGTGCCAGTGTCTCACCACCCTCGCGTCACAGACGTCGGAACGCTCATCTCCGTGTTTGAATGCTGCGACTGCACCACTGCTGGCAAGGAGAAAGAAGAGGTTGTGCAGCTGTGCAGTTTCCACACGAGTCGCCAGCAGAAGAAAGATGCTTCCTAATGGCCTCATCCCAAGAGGAAGATCATTAAACTGTGCACTGGGCCAAGAGCAGTAAGAGCAAACAGTTCCAAAGGTCAGCCTGCCTTTCCCAGTAACCAGCTGGCATGCAAACTGGAATATTTTTGTTGGAGTTTGTTTGTTTTTCACAATCCTCTCCCCTGCACCCATACCTCCCATCACTCCACCTCACAATTTCTTTTGCATGTGCTTCATACACTACTTCTTTAGTTTTTTATTTTATTTTTTTAACTTTAAATATAAAACAGTATGAAAATAAGAGCAACAGCCAAGAGCTCCTGGATCTTCAGGCAGGGCACGGATGGCTAAACTCCTACACTGGGTAACACAGGAAGGGCAGAATTGGTATTTGTGCTGCACAAATGCACTTGGAAAGAAATAAAAAGTACTAACTTTGTTTTTTTCTTCAGCTGAGAGCACAGAGAAAGCTGACTGCACAATATCTACAACCCAATACTGCTACCTAACACCTCCTGTTACTTCAGCACAGGATACAGCATTATCTGAGGTCATGAGCAAGCAAGAGGAGCAGTATCACACCAGGTACATTTAAATGCAACACTCTTGAGACATATCACCAATTTGTACATTAAATATGGAAAAACCCCACAATTACCATTCACCAGTGTCCAGGTGTTCCTTATGGCAATTTCAGAGTAGGCACCTTGTTTTGTTGGTTAAACTCTAGCCCCCAGCCCCCAGTATTACTTCTATCTAACAGAAGCAAGAGCAATGTAATGTACATAACCTGCTGCCTGTCATTTATAATGATGACTCTTCCTGCACGTAGCAAAGCGAGCCTTGGCCAGCGTCTGGTGCTTGCTGTCACACATTGGAGTCCTCATCTGTTACACTGGTGCTAGGAGAGTGAGTTGCAAAGTCTTTAAACATGTCATCTTCCTTCAACATGTGCTAGAAAGAAAAGGAGGGAGGAGTCAAGGTTCGGCCCCTCACAGCTGAAGTCAGGCACCCGGGCTGGTGCAGCCCTGTGCCCGGCAGCAAACACTGCCAGCAGCCACCGCTCTGGTCATTCATGAAGAATCAGCTCTCTGCTACTTGCTGGCCCAAGCAGCTCAGGGAGCACAGCCTGGGGCTGAGCTTCCATCCAGAAAAAGGGATGCAATCCTCAACTGGTAACTCACTACCCAAGGGCAGCCTGCTAGCCTACTGCCACATCCACTGCCCTCCCTGGAGGACGGGGAATCAGTGAGGAGAACTGGTGACCACTCCCTGGCAGGATGGGTGTGGTGGGTTGAAATTATCCCCAGAATAGACCAGCTCAGTTGGAGCTATATTTACAAGCAGACTAAAATCTCCTGAACCACCCATTTCTCTTTTCCCCTGTCCCCACACAAAACCCAAAGGACCTCAACTGACACCTAGTTTTGATGAGGCAGCATAGTGTCCATAGTGTGCACTGTATTTTCTATGCTTTAGCTCTCAGAAACCAGTGGTGCTTCACTTCATCCAAAGACTAGGTCCCACTACATGCTGAAATCAAAGCAATGGTTCCCAAAATGACAAAACTCAGCTGCTTGACAAAGCCAGGAACAGCAAGAAAAAGTTGTACTTAGTGTATTTGTATTAAACAGCCTCACACTAGTTACCACTAGTGACTGTCAAGGGGTTTATACCCATCTTACAGAAACAGAGACCTTCTTTCACAGACCCCACTCTTAAGCCTTACTGTTAAGTTGTTGATGCCTTCAGAAAATGCTCCTATTTGCCTCACTGTCCCTTCTGAATCTTCCATCTACAAAAAAACCAAACAGATGATGAATAATGAATCAGTAATAAATTCATTGTGTGTCAAGATAAGAGTGGCAATTCAGTGTGGCACATAATGTTCCTGATGATTCCAGCCAACAGAGCAGAGCAAGGGAGGAGGATGCCCTGTCAGCAGAGGTGGTCCTAAGAGGTGATGCGTTCACAGCTCGAACCTCTCTGGGCCAAGTGCCAGGAGTCAGGACCTTCACAGGCCAAAGCAAAAGGAAGGCTTCCCTGGGAAAAGGAAGGTTTTCCACTCAACCTGACAGTAGAGTGAAGGACTCCAAATTGCTAAAGCTCGCTTACCTGCTCCAGCCTGTCCAGATCGTCATCGTCATACACTCTGAGATCCAGGCCAGGCTTGAAACCCTTCTTCGAGCCGCTTCCAGGCGCACGGCCCAGCTCCATAGGACACACATACTCCTCTACATCATCTTGCTTCTTCTTCCTCAGGCTCCCAAAATTGCTGAAAGTCAGCTTCTTTGGCTTACAAGTGAAGAGAAATTTGACAGGCAGTCGGAGTCAGAACAGAATGAACAGATCTCTTACTCTTGCGGTGCTGCTGAGCGGTGAGGGGTCAAAGCCCCACGGCTCTGCTAAACAAAGATCCTCTGTGCCTCACTGCATCCTCAGGAACAAGATGTCTCCCTTTATTCTACCATGGCTAAGGCAACACCATTTAAAGGATCCCAAATGAGACCAGAATCACAGTGCATGATGGACAGTCTCCCTGCCCCAACTCTTAAAAGTGCAGACAACAGCACAACCTCTTGTCTGCATGAGAGGCAGAGATACGGCTTTCATGGCAGACATCATAGGATATTAGGGGTTGGAAGGGACCTCCAAAGATTGAATCCAACCCCCTTGCCAGAGCAGGACCATAGAAGCTAGCACAGGTCACACAGGAATCCATCCAGATGGGTCTTGAAAATCTCCAGAGAAGGAGACTCCACAACCCCCCATGGGGAGGCTGTTCTAAGTACTCTGTGACCCTCACAGTGAAGAAGTTCCTCCTCATGCTGAGGTGGAACCTCTTGTGCTGTAGTTTATATCCATTGCCCCTTGTCCTATCACAAGGGTGCAACTGAGCAGGGGCTGTCCCCCCTCTTGACCCCCAGCCCTCAGATATTTACAAACATTTATTAAATCCCCTCTCAGTCTTCTCTCCTCCAGACTGAACAGCCCCAGGGCTCTCAGCCTCTCCTCACAGGGCAGCGCTCCAGTCCCTTAATCATCCTGGCAGCTCTCTGTAGGACTGTCTCCAGTAGATCCCTGTCCCTCTTGAACTGGGGATGCCAAAACTGGACACAATATTCCAGGTGTGGCCTCAAACATTTCAAATCCAAATCTGCCGAGTGCTGTTCTCATGCTTCTTTAATTAGCAGCCAGAGCCTTTTCTCAGACCTCACTGAACTATCCCCCCAAGGACAGGTACGAGCAGCACGCTGGGCATCTGTCTGCCTTGACTACCTTGACTTTGGCAGTTGCTGTTAAAAGGACATAGTCTGAGGACTCCATGGCTTCCCGTTTCTGCTGCTGGGCCTCCTGCCCAATGAGGAGGTTGAAATGCGTGGCCAAGTGCCGCCTCAGTAGCGTCTTGTTGGGTGGGATGTTCAGCAGCTGTGCCATGGTTTCCACGTTGAAACGAGGCTCCAAAACCTGTTCATCAAATCACAAAGAAGTCAGCTGAAGCCAGCAGCGTTTGATGAGGTCTCAATGCCACAGGCATGCTTATCTTGGTCATTTCGTAAGGCTGCTTTTGGATTTTGGTTTGTGTTTTAGAGGAAACATACAACAAAGAGGGCAAAAAAGAGTTAACTAGTGGAAGGATTAATGAAATGCCACCTCCAGGCTTTCCTCCTTCAGTTACAGAGTATTCACAGTACATTAGAGGTTGGAAGGGACCTCCAGACATCATTGAGTCCAACTTGCTCTGCCAAAGCAAGATCACCTAGGGTAGCCTGCACAGGAATACATCCAGACAGGTTTTGTATGTGTCCAGAGGGGACTCCACAACCTCTCTGGGCAGCCTGTTCCAGGGCTCCGACACCCTCGCTGTAAAGAAGTTTCTCCTCATGCTGAGGTGAAATCTTCTATGTTCAAGCTTGTACCTGTTGTTCCTTGTCTTATTATTGTATGCCACTGAAAAGAGTTTGGCCACTTGACACCCACCCCTCAGATATTTATAGACATTGATGATATCCCCTTCAGTCTTCTGTTCTCAAGACTAAACAGAAAATTGAATACAAATAGAGAATTGTCAGGAAAGATGCAGGGACAGATTCAGTATTCAGTATCACTAAGGTTGGAAGAGACCTCAAAGATCATCGAGTCCAACCTGTCACTACTGCCCACTGCAGGCTTGAACTCACAACCTTCCCATTAAGGGTCTTATGTGCTACCAACTGAGCCACTCCATTACCCCCTTATAAAAATCCACTTGTGTAATGTGTGAAGTTGGCACAAAATGCTCACCCACCATCCTCTTTAATTCTGGATATTGTGTCCAGGGGAATGATGGAAAACAGCTATAAAACCTCTTAACCACCACAACAAACTTCTGCAGTCTCTTGCCTGCAGTATCTGATGCTAGAGTAATTAAAACCAGTCCCAGCCTGGCACTGAAATCACCAGTTTGACAAAAGTAACAAGCCTTCCTCACAACAGCAAAACATATCCAAGGCCAGGAAGGAAGATGGGGGCTGTTCAACACCGTGACAGCAGCATGCAGCATCACAGGACAGGAGGTGGAGAATATCACACCTAATTAAATTGCAAGGGGAATGTGGATTGCTGAATCCATTACTGCCCACACTAATTCTGTCCAAGACATCTGTGTCATTTGAACTATGGAATCACAAAAGTGTTTTGATTGGGAAATACCCTTCAAGATCACTGAGTCCAACCATTACCTACTCTGCCAAGTCTGGTGCTAAACCATGTCCCTCAGCAGAACAACTGCAGGGTAACAAATTTCAAGAGTGACTTCTGATTAAGCAGAATAAGAAGGTAAGGTGTGGGCAGTGAAGATAATTTCAGAACTTTGTTCTAGCAATTCTGAAGGCTATTTTCTTTAAGTAAACAGGAACCAGGCAGCCTAAACCCTTACCATCAGTCCCCCATGCACACCGCTCCCTCGCAGGTTAGGTGCATACTCTGCCAGATCAACGGAGCGCAACCACTCCATCACACGATGATTGGTCCAGAGGGTGACCTCAGAAGGTGTGATGTTATTCTGTGAACAGGAAGGAGGAATGGGCAAGTTAAGAAGACTTCCCAACTCAGTTGTTTCAGCCCTAGTCTTTACTGAAACAGTTGTCTCCTGCCCTTAAAGAATGCAAGCTCACTTTGCACTTGAGAAAACCCCCTTTTGGGATGGCTGTCTTGCAGCAATACCAGTGTGGAGATGTGTCTGGGCTGTAGGCATGTCTGTGTCATGCTTCTTGTCATTTGATTATTCTCCTATGCACTTACAATATCTACCAGTAGAACAGAAAACTTATCTAGGTCCATGAGCAGTTAACACATACTGTGAATCTAAATCCAAGGCTCTGTGTTGCTCCATTATCTGCTGCCCTAACCAGCACAAATCGCCTCCAAAACAGCTAATGACACTCCTGTGTGGTAGCAGGGCTAAACTCCTTTTACACAGAAAATGTTGACACAGTCACCAATTTTCCAGGGAGTTACACAAGACTCAGGGCAGCAGTCCACAGAGTTCAAGATGATTTATGCTTCAGACAGCGCGTTAAGAGACTAGCCGCAGCAACCAGCTGCTGGCCAGGAAGAGACGCAGCAGATTTGGTGAAGGGAACAAGGCAGGTGGAGGAATGAAAGTGGTGTCTCAGGTAGTGATGGCAGAGTATGAGACTGGAAGAACAATGTAAGAAAATGGAAACCAAAATTGAAACAGAATGAAATAGAAAGGAGGAGACAGGAGAAGAGAGCAGAGCAGGAATAGACATAAACACCAGGGAAAAAACCAAAGCAAACCACTACAGAATGCCTCTTGCCAGCTTCACTTTACAGCAGTACCTCATCAGATGGCCTTCTGCGCAGGCAGTTGGGTTCAAAGTTGTTTATTCTCAAAATCTGAATGGCTCTCTTGATGCTAAGATGGTGGAGGACACTGACAACTTTCAAGGACAGCAAGTCATCCTGTTGAGGAGGAAGAGGGAGTTAATAAACATAAACGCACTTATTGGTGGAGCTGGCACCTGATTGGAGAAGACTGCTTCAGATCCTGGCTTAAAATGCAAATCTGACATGTTCTGAGATAAGACTTTAATATGTGCTAGATGTGACTGACTACCAACCATCTTTCCCAAGACAAAAGCTTACTGCTTTGCTGTATTAGCTCCAGGGGGCTGCTCTTCACAAAGGGTACAGAGCTTAGTACAAGAAACTCGGGGCTACGAGCAGAAAGGAGGGTCTGATGACACATCCTCAGCAATCTGACTAGCGGCAGGAGAGCCTTGCAAACAGTGCATCAGACTCCCCTCAGCTTTGCATTTGATTCTGCAAAAAAGGTTTTAATATGACAGAGATCAAAAAAGGTTTCATTGCCTCCCACCAGTGTCCATGGAAAGTGTCAGGCATCTCTTAAGACAGTTTGTGCCAAGCCAAAGAATGAGATGGTGCCTGAGGGGCTGTGCCCCTCTATCTGCATTGACCACAGGGCACAGACAACTGCTTTGGGCTGGACAGGTAGCTTTCAGATGTCAAGAGTCAGGCAATGACTTTGGGTTTTCTTCACCTAAGCATCCACATGAACAGGGAAGTACATCAAATGTTTGCTCAGTGAAGAGCATTCTGGAATATCCTTTTAGCGGTAGCAATGGCTCTGACACTCTAATCTCCCTCAGCTTTCTTCCTACAATCATGTAGAAAGTGCAAAGACCTGATTTATGAACCACTCAGCAGCTTTGAAACCATTGTCAGGAAGCCCCATGAGACATACAAGATCTCAGGCTGCTGGAGAGAAGTCTACTTTTGGTACGCTGCTTGTGCATAGGTGGAGCCTCTGCCAAGATACAAAAGCAAGTAAGAGTAAGCTCCACCTTTAGCTTCACAGAATCAAGGAATGGTAGGGGTTGGAAGGGACCTCTGAAGATCATTTAGTCCAACCCCCCCTGCTACAGCAGAATCACTCAGAGTAGATCACACAGAAGCATGTGCAGGTGGGTTTGGAATGCCTCCAGAGATGAAGACCCCACAACCTCTCTGGGCAGGCTGCTCCAGTGCTCTGACACCTTCAAACTGAAGGATTTTTTTCCTTCTGTTTATGTGGAACCTCCTGTGTTCCAGTAGATTCAGTTATATGGGGCAAAACTCACATGTGGAGGCAGTGACCAGCATCACATTATCACTAAGGTTGGAAGAGACCCCAAGGATCACCAAGTCCAACCTGTCACCAGACCTCATGACTAGACCATGGCACCAAGTGGCACGTCCAATCCCCTCTCATGTAGCACCACTCCAAAACTTCTAACACAGGCCCAGAGTAATGCAGAGATATTCTCTGCTGGTCTCCAGAGAGGCACAACATTCTGCTCTAGGAAGCTCCAAGGCAGATCACTGTGATCCAGCTCTCTGGCTCCTTGTGGACACTGAGCCTGGTAGGGCATGGCTCTCGTGCTGTGGGGTGTAAAAACAGCTTGCCGTCTCTGGTTGTGGTGGGTCTCTCCAAGACTCTCTACCTCCATAGTGCCTGGAGGTACACCAGTGTGTACTAAAAGGGGAGAAACTAGGAACATGAAAAAGATGTGAGGAAAAGAAAAGCCATTTGCTTACCATGCTCATGTAATGGAGCATTCGGCCATCCACTTTTCCTTCATCAAACTGAGTTTTGTACTGGGGGAGGCCAATGTCATCCAGCCACCCTAAGGCACAGACAGACACTCGTGTTAGCGGGGTAGCCAAGTTCTCTAGCACCACTTAGTGGTGTTCTCATTCTTGGACCCCCAAATTAGCCACCATTAGGCACTCCTGTGGTGCTTCAGCTTGTAACTTACTGGTAACCCAGTGGTAATCCAGTTTGCCATGATTGTTTTCCTCTTCAGATCCAAGTGCTTGCAAAGCAAGCTGAAGCTTCTTCCGATGCAGTGGGTGCTTTATCCCAAGCTCCTGTGAAAGAAAGGAAAGCAGCAAACCTAGAGACAACACTGTTTTATTTCTCCCTCTGCTAAATCACAAGTGGTTTCATAGTTACATTCAACACAGCATTTCCCAGTGACCTGGCAGGTGCATTTTCGATTTGCTTAATACCAGCATCACTTCAGCACATGTTCAGCACAGGCTGGAACAATTTCAGAAGGCAGTGGGAACAATTTCAGAAGGCAGTGGAATTCCAAGCCGTATTAAAATGTTCATAGAATCACAGAATGTTAAGAGGTTGGAAGGGACCTCCAGAGATCATTGAGTCCAACCCCCTGCCAAAGCAGGATCACTTAGGGTAGTCTGCACAGGTTTTGAATGTGCCCAAAAAAAGGAGACTCCACAACCTCTCTGGGCAGCCTGTTCAGTGCTCTGTCATCCTCACTGTAAAAACTTTCTCCTCATGTTGAGGTGAAATCTTCTATGTTCAAGCTTGTACCTGTTGGTCCTTGTCTTATTATTGTGCACCACAGAAAAGAGATTGCCCCCTCCACTTGACACCCACCCCTCAGATATTTATAGACAGTGATCAGATCCGCCCCCCTCAGTCTTCTCGAGGCTAAACAGCCCCAAGGCTCTCAGTCTCTCTTCATAGGGGAGATGCTCAAGTCCCTGAATCATCCTCGTGGCCCTTTGTTGGACTCTCTCCAGCAGGTCTCTGTCTCTCTTGAACTGGGGAGCCCAAAACTGGACACAGTATTCCAGGTGTGGTCTCGGCAGGGCAGAGTAGAGGGGGAGAAGAACCTCCCTAGACCTGCCAGACACACTTTTCTTGATGCACCCCAGGATACCATTGGCTCTCTTGGCCACAAGGACACATTGCTGTCCCATGCAGAACTTGCTGTCCACTAGGATTCCAAGGTCTCTCTCCATGGAGGTGCTCTCCAGCAGGGCAGCCCCTAACCTGTACTGGCGCCTGCTGTATTTCCTCCTCAGATGCAGTACCCTGCACTTGTCCTCATTGAACTTCATGAGGTTTGCCTTCCCCCAGCTCTCAGTCTGTCCAGATCTCGTCAGACGGCAGCACAGCCTGAGAGGTGTCAGCCACCCCTCACCCCCCAGTTTGTGTCATCAGTGAACTCAGTGAGGGTACTCTCAATCCCCTCACCCAGGTCACTAATAAACATGCTGAACAAAACTGGGCCTGGTACTGATCCCTGGGGAATGCTGGCCATGACATTCCTTTGTTTTTTTTAATCCCCCAATATAAACCCTGTTAGCACTCAGAAAAGTACTTGATGGGACTAGATAATGGTCTTAGAGGTCTTTTCCAGGCAAAACGATTTTGTGTTTCTGGAATTACTTCCCTCTCGCTTAGGCAGGTAAGGTTAAAAGAATCATTTAGTTAAGAGCATGTGAAGGTCCCAGGAAATTACTGACATTCAGAAATAATTCCAAATGCAGACTGTCTTCCCCAGTTCACTTACAAGTGCAGCTGTTCTAGGATCCTTTGATCCCACACACACTTTCACCAAGGCTTGCTAGCTAGTGTCACCTCTCTTACACTACTACAAGCCATTACACTATACTACTACTACACTACTAAAAGCCACTATGTTCAAATCACACTTTTCTTATTCCAGTTGAAGTTCAAGACAAAGAGACTGATCATAGCTGCCAGTTTTGGGCACCTCAATACAAGAGAGATGTGGAGGTTTCCCCACAGCAAACTCCTGGCCAAGCTGTCAGCTCGTGGCTTGGACAGCAGCACTCTGTGCTGGGTTAGGAACTGGCTGGAGGCTGAGCCCAGAGAGTGGTGGTGAATGGTGCCACAGCCAGCTGGCAGCCAGGCACCAGTGGTGTGCCCCAGGGATCAGTGCTGGGCCCCATCCTCTTTAACATCTTCATTGATGATCTGGATGAGGGCATTGAGTCAGTCATCAGCAAATTTGCAGATGACACCAAGTTGGGAGCAGATGTTGGTCAGTTAGAGGGCAGAAGGGCTCTGCAGAGGGACCTGGACCGACTAGACAGATGGGCAGAGTCCAACAGGATGGCATTCAACAAGTCCAAGTGCCAGGTGCTGCACTTTGGCCACAGCAACCCCATGCAGAGCTACAGGCTGGGGTCAGAGTGGCTGGAGAGCTGCCAAACAGAGAGGGACCTGGGGGTGCTGATTGACAGCTGCCTAAACATGAGCCAGCAGTGTGCCCAGGTGGCCAAGGAGGCCAATGGCATCCTGGCCTGCATTAGGAATAGTGTGGCCAGCAGGAGCAGGGAAGTCATTGTGCCCCTGGACTCTGCATTGGTTAGGCCACACCTTGAGTCCTGTGTCCAGTTCTGGGCCCCTCAGTTTAGGAAGGACATTGAGACACTTGAAGGTGTCCAGAGAATGGCAGCAAGGCTGGGGAGAGGCCTTGAGCACAGCCCTGTGAGGAGAGGCTGAGGGAGCTGGGGTTGTTTAGCCTGGAGAAGAGGAGGCTCAGGGGACACCTTATTGCTGTCTACATCTACCTGAAGGGTGGTTGTAGCCAGGAGGGGGTTGGTCTCTTCTCTCAGGCAACCAGCACCAGAACAAGAGGACACAGTCTCAAGCTGCACCAGGGGAGGTTTAGGCTGGAGGTGAGGAGAAAGTTCTTCACTGAGAGAGTTGTTCGCCATTGGAATGTGCTGCCCAGGGAGGTGGTGGAGTCACCGTCCCTGGAGGTGTTCAAGAGGGGATTGGATGTGGCACTTGGTGCCATGGTCTAGTCATGAGGTCTGTGGTGACAGGTTGGACTCGATGATCTTTGAGGTCTCTTCCAACCTTGGTGATACTGTGAGGTGCCAGAGCAAGTGCAGAGGAGGTCAAGGAAGCTGGGGAAGGGCCTGGAGAATAAATCTTATGAGGAGTGACTGAGGGAGCTGGGGCTGTTCTGTTTGGAAAAGAGGAGGCTGAGGGGAGACCTCACTGCTGTCTGCAACCACCTGAAAGGACGTTGTAGAGAGGCTAGTGCTGGTCTCTTCTGACAGGTAGTAAGTGATAGAAGAAGAGGGAGCTGCCTCAAGCTGCATCAGGGTAGGCTTAGACTGGACATTAGGAACATTTTTTTCCCAGCAAGAGTGGTCAGGCACTGGAATGTGCTGCCCAGGGAGGTGGCTGAGTCACCAGCCCTGCATGTGTAAGGATTGTTTGGATGTGGTGCTTGGGGTTATGAACCAAAAATTCTATGATTCTGTTCTATGACCACTGTAATGAATCCCCCTCCTTCTTTGAGTAAAATGGCCAGAAAACACCACCAGGCCAAACCAGCAGGCTTTTTCCACACACTTCCCACATGCATAAAATAACTGTGCCACACAGGAGTGCTGATGAATCAGATGTGACTGCACAGAAACAGCAGTCTCTTTGTACTCCTAACTGAAAGCACTGCTTCCAGTATTTCCTACCTTTTCCAGATCCTGCTGTGAAGCCTGCAGAAGTGTCTGTCCAGACAGTATCCAGTGCTTGCCATTATTTATGTAAGAGCCTAGCCCCTGGTCCTGGAGCCAGTTGCAAACCTGCTCCTTCGTCCACTTTGCAAATGGCATGTCCAGCTCACTGCAGAAGATTTCAGGGGAATAAAAGGAAAGTGATAAATCCTGTGCCTCAAATCTCCCATTCTCATACATAACAACAGACTCAAAACCTAAGCCTACTTTAGGAGTATTTTGTGTGAGTGGGGACAATCTCTTGGGAAGAGTGTGAATCACAATCAGCTGTTGGGTGAGCCTAGTGAGGAAAAGAGTGTCAGCACCATGAAGTGCTGATTGCTTCTGATCTCATGCCACTAATCACAATAAACATGGTATATTAACACTACTGAAAACAATCTCTTCTGCTGCCTAGTGTGGCTAAAACAGTGGCCCAGGCTGCCCAGGGTAACAGTGGAGTCACCATCCCTGGAGGTGTTCAAAAGCCTTGCAGATGTGGCACTTTGGGACATGGTTTAGTGGGTATGGTAGCACTGAGCTGATGGTTGGACTTGATGATCTTAGAGGTCTTTTCCAACCTTAATGATTCCATAATAACCTGAAGTGAGACCATGTTTCACCTTAGCCTTTAATCCCCAGGAGTGCAGCAGGAAACATACCAGAAGAGTATCTGTCAGTGCCACATGAGGACTCACACCTTGTGTCACACAGCCTGACAGCTGCACTCCTGCGAAGCCCCATGAACTCGGCAGCAGGACTCCACCACCCACCCAACCTCACACCTACAAAAGCCATCTCTCAAAGGAGCAAACTGCCTGGATCTGCTCATTTCCATTTGCCAGGCGAGGGGACATTTCGTGTTGGCACTGCACTTCTTCTGTGGACCTCATGCTCAACCCCAGCTGCTGACAAAGCAAATCCCAGCACACTTTGTACCGCTTGTCTTACTTGTGAGACTGCCCCAGGTCTCGAGACCAGCCCAGTCGTGGCCCTGCAGTTGCTCTTGTCCCTCCTCTCTTGAACTCAGTCTCAGACAAATCATCTGGGTTGAAGGTGGTAGACTGACTTCTTTTAAGCCTGGTTTAAAGGAAGAAAACATAGTCACTTTTGGCTAAGGGTAGTAGCATGCTGCTGCTACTGCAACCAAGATCTCCTACAGGGTTTGCAGCTCTTTCTCTACCTGCCACCCCGAGATGGTTTGGCCCACCAGCATTAACAAAAACTCATCTCACTCAGTTGATGGAGCATGAGACTCTCAATCTCAGGGTTGTGGGTTTGAGCCCCACGTTTAACACCAATTATTTTGTGTAATGTAATGGTTTGGAACTTTGCCACCACATCAACAAAAACTTGGCACACTCAGTTGGGGAAAGCAAATGGAAGCTGTATTTACAGGCAAAACCACATTCTACAATGGAATGCAAGGAATATGTACAAATATACAGTATTTACAGTATTATACAGGTATTTACAGGCAGAAACCAGCACAGAAACCCCCCTGAAGGGGGAAAAACCACCCCACTCCCCCCCTAACCTTCCCCCCCCTTTTCATCTGTTTAATTAGAAGAAAATAGAAAAGAGATGTTAGAGAGTCAGAGCTCTTATCTCAAGGTTAGCTGATAAGGTTCTCCCAGTGAAGCAGAGCAGAAAGCAGCATGCCAGAGAAGGAAGGAAGGAAGGAATGTGGGAAATGAGACTGCTAAGGGTCCCCTTCCACACATCTAGCCAATGAAATTCATTTAGAATAATCTCTTCTTTCCCTTTTTACACCCAGCTGTGGATTTGTTTGTATTTCTTCACTCTTCTGCTCAAAAATCTGCAGCTAACTTTTAAAGGCATGGCCTGAAACTGTCACACACCCACCTACTGTGAGCTCTCTCAAATGCCACACTGGCTCTTCCTCTTGAGACACTAAACCATGGAGCCACACGTTGAAGGTGGAAAGAGGAGAAGCAGCGTTCCCAGCAAAGCCCTGCTCTAGGGAATGCTCATCAATCATCTTTCACTTACTTTCCAAACAACTTCTTGATCCCTCTGGCCTTTTTCTTGGAATCCAGAGAAGGTGGCATCATCTGTAGACTATCCATTTCTTTTGGGCGAGGGGGCAAGCCAGCCAGATCCAAGTGGTCTGCAGATCCCTTCTCTGTTTCAGCTATCAGAAAACAAAAGCCTCATCAAAACCTGTTTGTGCAGGACAGTACAGATACACTCCTGAACTTGGGACCAACTCTTCCTAGAATTGTTGATGGCCACCATGTTAAGGCTATGGGGCAAAGAAGGCTGGGAAAATACAGGAGAAACAGGACGTGTTCCTCCTTCATGGGCCTGACTGGAAACACTTCAAGGCAATGCTCTGCAGCAGTTAAATGCCTTATATTCAAGGTGGACAAAAAAAAACCCCTCATAAATCAAATCATTGAATTAAATCCCAAGTTTCTTTTTCCTCAAGGAATGCTCCCCTACAGTCTTCTCAGAGTGAAGGCATGTGGTGACCTCAAAACAATGCAGTGCCATCGCAGGGAACCAAACCGGGAGTCTCCAAAGCACAGCAAAGTAAGTAATCTCTGTGCAGGCATCTTTCCTAATAACCTGCAGTCTTCCTAAAGTTCCTCATCCAAGAAACTGCATCAGGAAACAGCTCCTGTCCCAGAAGCAGAGGGGCCCTAGCCCTCTCACTTCTGCAAACTGGAATATTTCTTTCCTCTGCAGAGAAACACCATGGAGTTAAGAGAAACACCACTGAGTTTAAGCTCTGCCTGAACCAGACCTCCTGAATGATGCACAAAGCATCTCTGATAAGAGATCCTGCACATTACCACCCACTCTAAAACCATTACATCTTCATCTCTAGCTGATGTTTTCTATGACAACAAACCTAAGGGTTCCTGTACCCAAAAGGGAAGTTTGCACACAAAAAAGCTAAACAAACAAAGACGACAACCAGTTAAAGATCATTTTAAAACAAAATTGAAAGGATTGCAGTATCTACTAGGCTACATAAGCAGAGGTGTGCCAGCAAGTGTCAGACAGTTGAATGAAACTACCACATGGAGTTTTATGCCATTTACTAGCTGGGGAAGAGTGACAGCATGAACTTGTACAGGTGAAGCAGCCACGTCAAGGCAGCCTGCAGCAGGCTGATACTCAGACCTGTAACCACTTTTACCATCTGGTTTGACCCAGTAATTTGAAAGAAACAATTCTGTGCTTCTGTGAGCTTTTCACATAGCTGTGTTAGGAGATGACCATCACTTATTTTTCAAACAGACTCTCAGACTTCCAGAAAAAAAACCAAACCAAAACCCATCAAGCTATGTGTATCAGGGTAGAGCATGCTGAGGAATGGGGCCTTCAAGTCCCAGAGTTTATGCTGAAGTGGCCACAGTGTGGCACGAAGAGAGACAAACCACAGGCTTCCCCAGTGTCTCTTTTTGCTGAGCTAACTTGTGATGACTCAGCCAGGACACATTTGAATGTGTTCCATTTTCCACCAATGCTTCAGGTGTTAAACCTTGCAGAGATGCCACAAGGTCACATACAGAATTGTTTCTGGGCACTCTGGTTGACCGTATTAAAGCTGAGGATCCTGCCAGTAAGAATCAGCACTCATGTCAAACCAGGCTTTTGCATTTGTGGTTTTTGGTTTATTTGTGTAAGAAAAGTGCTAGCTTGGAAAAAAACAACACATCTTAAGAGCAGGACAAGGTTGGGTGCATTAGTAGCAGAGATGTGCGGGTGTTGCAAAGTTTGCCTCTTGTGCTTCGCTCCCTGTCATAGCCACAGAGAACAGCTGACATGTAGGGGGCCACAGGGGGAACAGAGGACTTGGTCTCTTCTTCTGCAAGGGGCACACAGGGTGACTTGTACAACCACCCTGACTGACATAGCTCTGCCTGCTACAGCAGAACCCTGTAGGTCTTACCTGCCCTTTGCAGAGCCACCCAGGGAATGCCTACATCACAAGACTGGTTTTTACTATGGGACTGCCTCCATCCCCATCTGCCCCACTTATGTCTTACTCATTTACTGTATCATTAATGTTGTAGAAAAGGAATTATGGATCTTTCCCCCCAAGAATGCCCTTAAGTGAATCCCTGGGAAATATACCTCATTCTCTGCTTCATAAAATCACGGAATAATTTTGGTTGGCAAAGGCTTTCAAGATCATCAGGACCAACTATTATCTAACTCTACCAAGTCTGGTGCTGAACTACGACACTCAGCACCACATCCCTGCCTCTTTTAAACACCTCCAGGGTTGGGGATTTAACCACCCCCCTGGGGAGCTTATTCCAGCATTTAAGAATCCTTTGAAGACATTTCTTCTAATAACTAACCTAAATTGTTCCTGGTGCAGCTTGAGGCCAAGTTCCTCTTGTCCTATCACTTGTTACTAGGGAGATGTTTCGGTGGGTTGGATTGGTTGATGGGTTGGATGCGATGATCTTGAAGGTCTCTTCCAACCTGGTCTATTCTATTCTATTCTATTCTATTCTATTCTATTCTATTCTATTCTATTCTATTCTATTCTACCAGCATTCACCTTGCTCCAACCTCCTTTCAAGGAGTTGTAGAGAGTGAAAAGGTCTCCCCAGTTCCCCCAGCTGCAACTCGCCAGACTTGTTTTCCTTCCCCTTCACGAGCTTCCTTGTCCTTCTCTGGACATGCTCCAGCACCTCAATGTCTTTCCTGTAGTAAAGGCCCCAAACCTGAACCCAGTACTCAAGGTGTGGCCTCACCAAATAGGAGTATGGAGGGACAATATCACCTCCCTGGTCCTGCTTGTCACACTATTTCTACTACAAGCCAGGATCCTGTTGACCACCTGGGCACACTGCTGGCTCATAATCGTCCACCCTTTAAGCAATTCCAGGTGCTCCAGAAGAGATGACAGGACAAAGGTATGTGTGGTATTTAAACATCCCTGATTCTCACCTGCTACTGTGGGTAACTCTGTGCTCAGAAGGTACAGCAAAGGTCTCTGCAAATGAACCCAGCATCTCTCTCATCTGTAGCAGTTACTGAGAAATAGCACGGCTGGTTGGTAGCAGAGAGCAGATGTTACATGAAACTCCTCTTTAATGAGGGGTGCAAGCGCTCTGGTGTCTAGTCCTTGTTTGGAAAGTGTGTGGCCATAACCAGCTGTTAGCAGCAGTCACAATGCAGCACTGGTAGGGGCAGGCATGCAGGATTACTATACCTAAGGTAGGTGCACTTGCACTTCGACTGCGATCTTCAGATATCCCAACAACGCACAAACCCACACGCAGCACGATGGGAGAGAACACGCAAAGGGACAAGGTAAAACACAGTTCAAAATGTACATCAGCAAAACACAAGACAAAGGGAGGGAGGTACATGAGACATGCACCACATGCAACACTGAATTCACACAGAGATTAGGATTACCGATCCACCGTTCATCCCCTCCTCACAAAACCAGAAATGCAGTAGAGCCTCAGGATGGAGAGGCCAAAACAACACCACAGGCACTTTGGTGCAGGGAGGTGACTTGCTCCCTGACACACTGGGCAGGTGACTCAACATGGGCTCCTGTGAGGTGACCAGTACCTAGACACCAGCTCTACAGATGGAAGCAGTGAAATCTGGGTAACATAAGTAATTTACACAGATTCACAGGACTCTGCTCTAGATGGCACATCTTCCAGCTCTTCATGAGAGCCACAAGTGGAATAAACTGTGTACCTGTTCCAAGTAAGCCAGCACATGCCTGTGCTGTATGTCAAAGCTAAACATGGGCAACGTATAACAAATGGGTAGGAGTGTTCTTCTGAACACTCGTCTTGTCTTTAAGTAGGAAGAGGAGACTCCTGCTGAACAAAGTAGAAGCTATCCCCTTTCAGCCTTCTGAAAAGTAAAGCTAGGTTGCAAAACCTCGTGCATGCCAAAAACTTGCAGCAGATCTGATGCACAGACTCACTTGATGCTTCAACAGCAGAAAGACTTCCAAAGGAGAGCAGGGAATGAGACTAGGATCTCAGTTGGTGGCAATAGCAACTTCTGCATTAAGCAGAACGTTTTGCTTATGTCTTTGTCATGTGCAAACCTCATCCAATTATGACACCCAAAACTCCCTCTCCATTACAGGTCCAAAAATTAACATGAGGTTGCATAACTTGTCAATCCTGTTCCTGTTGTCACCATCTCCTGGGCAAAACTCTTTAGATGCTCATAAAATAGAGAGAAAGACTAAGTGCTGCTGGCTTGTTTCTGTGCATCTGAAAAATCTTACAGAAGATAACCTGAGGATGGAGCCAGGGGAACAAAAAGGCCACAAGTCTCATCTGTGAACTACTATCAAATAACTAGCATTCCCATCTGTGAACTCTCTCAGACAACTAGCATTTCAAAGCAGCAGCAATCCACTACAAGGTCCCAGGGAAGACCACAGCAGAGGCTGAAACAGACCAAATGCTTCATTGCAGCAGTAAAGGCTTTTCTTGGGGTTTCTTTGTTGCTGTTTGATATTTTCCAAACATTCTACTGAGGAAAGTGCCAGCAAGTGACAGGTACAGATGTTGTGAAGACCCTTCGTGCAGGTGCATGGTACCTACCCAGATTGGGGGCACTTGCAGTCCTCTTGTTATTTTTCATCTTGAAGAAGCCTCGTCCAAACGAAGATCTAGCTTTACGGGTACCAAACCCATCCTCCTCGCCTGCGCCACCGTGAGAAGGAGACTTGGGAGGGAGAGTTGCAAAGTTACCTTCCACAGGAGGTTTAACCTGCTCAAATTAGGGAAACACACACTCAGTATCAGGTAATTACAATAGGCCTCTTGAGAGAGACTTCAAAGTGACCACTGACAGATCATCTGAAGAGTCCTTCTCATTGGATGTCAGGAACAAGTTCTTTACCATGATGGTAGTGGAACACTGGAAGAAGGTTGCCTGGGAAGGTTGTTGGGGCCCCATCCCTGGAAATACTCAAGATGAGGCTCTACAGGGCTCTGGGCAACCTGATCTAGTTGAGGGTGTCCCTGCTTACTGCAGAGGGGCTTGGACTAGATGACCTTTGGAGGTCGCTTCCAACCCAGACCATTCTGTGATTCATGACTTACAAGAAATCAGAATGTAAAAGCCATAAAGAAAAATGTAAACAAGGTCTTAACTGAGTAAGTGTAGGACCCAAGATTACTGGCACTACCTTCTACGAGTAACATGTCTTCTTTAAGATGTTTCTCAGTTTCTGCAAGGCTGGCTTACAGGTATGGAAAAGGTAAAAATACGTTTCTGGAGCACCCTGAACTTTTCCAGCTTTCCCTCACTGGTAACTGTAGGTGCAACAGCAAGCAAAGAGAGCAGAAGCCCTCACAGTATATTGGTTCTCTGCCAAGTGTCAGACAGCTTTTTTTGTCTATCACTCTTCTGCTATTTCAAAACAAATGAATTAGTTGACTACATCCACTGCCAGAGCTGCAAGGAGATTCACTATCAAGCGTGGAGTATACGTGCCCAGACAGGCATCAGACAAACCAGTTAACCAATATGAAGCAGCACTTTCAAACGTGCCCACTGTTTCACTGCCTCCTTAAAGGAGGAAACTGATTCACAATTCGAAGGACCATACTCCTTTGGACTTTGCTGAATTGATAGAGCAATCACCCTACATAGAATAGATTAGAATAGAATAGAATAGAACAAACAAGGTTGGAAGAGACCTTCAAGATCCAACCTATCATCCAAGAGCAACTAATCAACTAACCCATGGCAGCAAGCACCCTGTCAAGTCTCCTTCTAAGCACCTTCAGTGATGGTGACTCCACCACACCTCCCTGGGCAGCCCATTCCAATGGGCAATCACTCTCTCTGTGGAGAACTTCTTCCTAACCTCCAGCCTAAACCTCTCCTAGCACAGCTTGAAACTGTGTCCTCTTGTTCTGGTGCTGGCTGCATGGGAGAAGAGACCAACCTCTGCCTGTCTACAACCTCCCTTCAGGTAGTTGTAGAGACAATAAGGTCACCCCTGAGTCTCCTCTTCTCCAGGCTAAGCAACCCCAGCTCCCTCAGCCTCTCCTCACAGGGCTGTGTTCCAAACCCCTCACCAACTTTGTTGCCCTTCTCTGGACACGCTCCTTCCTAAACTGAGGCTCCAGAACTGGACACAGGACTCAAGGTGTGACACAGTACTCAAGGTGTGGTCTGAGGTATGTAATTTCTGTCCAATCTTCCTATAGGAAATAACTGTTGCATTCAAACAATGGCTGTATTGTACCACAGAGTGACTGCTGTGCAATGGTCCAAGTCTTTATAAGAACACGGGTGCTACTCACAGCAAACAGACTGGAAAGCCAAAGGTTTTTGAAGAGACAAAGGCAATTACAGAGTCAGTATAATATGCAAGGTTGGTTTTGCTCATTGTCTAGTGGTAGAGTATGCATGGGAAACCTTAGCTTAGATGGCAACCTAATGCTCAACCAGATGGACAGAAAACCTACATGTGAGAAGACAAGAACATGCAAGACACTAAAAGCCTTGTACTGAAGTGATGCTGACAACCATCATATACTCCTTGCTATCTTATCTGCAGGTTTTGCTATTCTCCCTCTGGACTGCATGCCATAATTTCACACAACTGAGCCTTTCAACACCTGCTCACTGTCTGTGTTCCTTCATGTACAGGTATGAATTGCGCGCACACACACACACACACACACACACACATTACCTCTGTTGTCTTCTGTGCAGAGTCTCTGTCCTGTTTGGGAAAGACAAAAAAAGAGCTTTTAAAAGTGATGGGTTTTAGCCAGTATTCTATTAATTAAGGTTACCCTAAGTTAAATTCTGATTGAAATACCCTTGTCTGTTTTTCCTTTCCCCAAACACAAATTTCTTCAGAGCTGCATTTCACACATTAATTCATGCTTTCTTTGAAGTCAGTGAGCTGACATGCAAATACAGTTGCTTTGGTGTACTTTGTAAAGGATTAGCTGTGTACATTAGTGACATGCAATCCGTAAGACACTAATGGGAATGGCTGGTTGAGGGCACCCAAGGCAGGAACCAAATAGGATAGAATCATAGAATTGTTAGGGTTGGAAGGGACCTCAAGGATCACCTAGTTCCAACCTCTCTGCCATGGGCAGGGACACCTCACACTACATCAGGTTGCTCAGAGCCACATCCAGCCTGGCTGCAAAAACCTCTAGGGATGGGGCTTCTACCACCTCCCTGGGCAACCTGTTCCAGTGTCTCACCACCCCCACAGTGAAGAATTTTTTCCTAACATCCAATCTGAATCTACCCATTTCTATTTTTGTTTCTTTCCCCCTAGTGCTATCATTATCTGACACCTGAAAAAGTCCCTCCCCAGCTTTCTTGTAGGCCCCCTTCAGATAGTGGAAGGCTACAATAAGGTCTCCTCAGAGACCTTCTCTTCTCCAGACTGATAGCCCCAACTCTCGCAATAGCAGAGGAGCTCCAGCCCTCTGATCATCCAAGCCAAGCAGATAAAATGTCTACAGCTTCCACTCCGTGGCTGTCCAAACATCCCCTAACCCACGAACTCTAGCTCTCATCATCAAACCCTGGTTACATCCTCTGTCCTGTCAACATCCCTCCTGAGCTGTAAGGTACAGGGTGGGTATCAGGGAGCCCAGAAGAGAGCAGAGGAATTGCCCTGATTTGATGACATTGTTAGAGGCTAGCTGGTTTTTGTCTCTTCAAAAGAGAGCTATGGGTTCATAGCTATCACCAGATCTACAAAGGCTCAGTGTTTTATCACCCAGAACATACAGACATTCCAGGCTGTATTTTATAATGCATTAGTTACACGGCCTTCAAAAATCATTCACCTTAAAAACAGGCAGGAAGTGTTAGTGGGAATTAACTTGCTTCTTGTACTGTATCAGAAAAGCATATCAACCAAAAAAACCCCCAAAACAACAAACAAACAAGCCCAACAAACAACCCCCTCCCCCAAAAACCCCACCCCAAACCACAAAGCGATCCCATCTGAGGGAAAAACACAGCAAGGAGAGTCTCAGGTGAGACAATCTGAAAGATGCATGTGACCATTGTTAACACATGGCATGAGAAGCCCTACTCTGACTCAAAGCTTCTCAGAAGGCAGTAACAGATGTCCCAGAGGGTCAGTGCCACAACACAAACATCACCTCCCATTTCTAAGGGGATGGGAGGAAACAAGAGGCCAAACCAACCGCTTCAGATGTCTCTTTTCTCAAACTGCTCAGGCTGCTGGACTTCTGCAGGGAAGAAATTCTGAAACAGCAACATAAAAACCAAGCCAAGTTACTGGAGTTATGTTTGCTAGGATAAACACATTCTAAGGCATAAGCTTTAAAGAAAGAGTTCTAATACATGATGAGATTACTGAATCAAGGACGTTTTGAATTAAGGCAATGAATGCATTGTTGGAGCCCATGCAGGTTTGATGAGATGCAGTAAGAACCTCCATATCACAATTACTGATGGCAGTGCTTCAGTGACATGATTACCTTTGGCTTCTTAATGTTGTATTTTCAGAACCACAAGTAGAAGTGTCACATTAAGGATAATGTCAGAGAGCCCAGGACTCTTACTGTGACTATTAGGTGGGTTGGATTGGTTGATAGGTTGGACACGATCTTGAAGGTCTCTTCCAACCTGGTCTGGTCTATTCTATTCTATTCTATTCTATTCTATTCTATTCTATTCGCCTCTCTTTCAGATGCTCTCATAAGGGCTTGCTCTGACACAACTCAGCAAGTTAAAACAATCAAATGGTTCAATTGTTCAAAGCAACAGATACGACAGATTTGTGATTGCTAGTGATAAGTGCAGCAACCACAGGATGATCTCAGGTCAATAAATGACAGGTAACATCTGACAAAGTCAGAGATGCAGACCTTTGCAATAGCTCCAATAGCTCCAATACAGAGTAGAAATGATGCAGCCAAAGTTCATCCATATACTGAAGGCACAGTTCTCACCAGAAAGGTGTCTCTGTCTTGGATGGAGGAAAAGGAGCACAGCCTGTCCTTGTCTCTCCCTTTCCCTCCCAGATGCTGGCCCATGCTGCAACTGGCACTGTTACCAGTGCCCCCAGCATGTGGGGTTGGAAGGAACCTCCAAAGGTCATCCAGCCCAACCCTCCTGTAGGTGTCCCTCTTGTAAGTTTTATACCTTAGCCCAGGCTGCCCCTGACTTCCAGGTGAGGTTCAACATGGTTTTGATGGGAAAGCTGAGTACCATAGTTGTGTATGTTTAGCATGTACTCAATTTTCCTCATTAGCATATTGAGGGGTGTCAACTTTAACATTAAAATAGCAGTTCATTAGGCAAAGGTCTTTGCCCAGGCACCCCAGCCCTCAGAACCTGCTTTGAAGTTGGGTGGTTACATTATATGAGCCCTGCCTCATCAGTTTTAGTCCAAAGAGAGCCATCTTACTTTCATAAGACTCCCTCCTTCAGCTCTTTTCCAGGCCAGATTCACAGATCTTCATTTAACACAAACAGCTGCTGAGTGTAAATTACTTTGGTCCCAAAGCTACTAAATCAACTTGCCTCCCTGTCCCATAGTAAGCTAGGTGGTCTTACCACAAGAAGCCACACAGACAAATGAAGTGATATAAGCAAAAGCTATGAAAAAATAGGATTCTGAGCAATAGGCTTCTGACTAACTTCATCCTCAAAGAAGCCAAATGTTTCAAGTTACATGTGTGTATTAGTGTTTTATTTTCAGTTCTATTTTCCCTTTCAGACCAGTTATCCTCCTGCTTCTGGTGGGCTTTACAGTCTGGAACACTGAAGTCTGGATGAAGAGAGGCTTTCCCACAACCAGGTATAAATTCAAGAGTCACTGCACTGAAGTTTACAAAGTTATGTATTTTAGTATCAGCATAATAAGAGGTGCAGAATTTGTGTCTGGGAATATCCTCATAGCACTAAGTCACTCAAAATAAATACAACTGCTGAGCTTCACACTTGTCTCGGAGAGAATTAGCTGACATGCTTAAGTGTGTATGGAAAATGTGTGTGTGCGTCTGTGCTGGGGGGGGCTTCAAGTCAACAATCACATATAAATACATTTCCTAACCATTTTGATGCTGATACTTACACTGGGCATTCAGAGAGATGAGTTTCTGGAGAGGAACCTGTTGATCTTCCTTCACTGTAAGACAAACAAAAAATAGGATCCCATCCACAAACCCTGTCATTTCAGCCTGCTTTAAGTCTGCTTTCACTTCTCCTTTTACAGTACTAACACATGATAAATATTCCCTTCTCCAGTGGCAACTCATGTAAAGGACAGAGGACACTGCTGAGCTTAAGAGCCCCAGGACAGATACTGTGCACAGCAGGTTGAAGACAATAATGCACTATTCATCTTGGATAAATGCAGAAGCTACAGCATGTGCAGAGTGTGCAGCAGCACCAAGCAGTGCAGGTCACTGCCTTTCTGTGAGTGCATTTTGTTGCAGTTTAGTGCTTGCTTTGTTGCCTTTTTTTTCCAAGATGGGACCACAGATGAAATCCCTGCTGCTGCTGGTTAGAGCTGCATAAAGTATAGCACAGCAGAAACCAAGCAAAGCTAGTCTTCTGGATAGGAACTAGAGAAATCTCGCATCAAATTGTGCTTGCACTGCTTTTTCACATCAAGACCAATGGTGGTTTTAAGATAACAAGACTGACTTACCTCTGGATTCTTAGTATTTGACACTCACTTAGACAAAGCCAGGAATTTGGACAGAGAATCAAAAAACCTAGCAGAGGGACTGTCTAGCTGCAAGTTTTGTGTGCTTTTTAGGAGTCACAGATTCACAGAATGGATTGGATTGAAAGGGACTCTGAAGATCATCTAGTTCCAACCCCCCTTGCCACGGGCAGGGACAGCTGCCACTAGACCTGGTTGCTCAAGGCTTCATTGAACCTGCAGTGCCAGTCCAGATCTGCAGGGGTTGGGTTAGAATCATAGAACTGTTATTAGTTGGAAAAAACCTTTAACATCATACAGCCATTGTCTGACTCTACCAAGTCTGGTGCTAAACCATGTCCCTCAGTACCACATTTCTCCACCCAGGGATCACCCCAGGGATGAGTATTCAACCACTTTTCTGGGGAGTCTATTCCAGTGTTCCCTCAACTGGACAAGGAGGGTGCAGACTGAGAAAACTGGTAGAAGCTGACCGTCATTTCTCACCCAGGAGACTGCCACTGGGTTCAAGCAAGGCTTCCCCTGGGTGCCACCGCTCAGCCAGGGCCCTGGGGTGCAGCAACATCTCTCTATGTTGTCTTCCCTGGGAGGCTGTGCCTATAAATATTTTTCAGTTTTCAAAACCTAAGGCACAGCTCTCGTAGGAGTGAGCATTTCATCATGCCAAAGGACAGCAGCAGGCCTCTTTCTGGGATCTCTTGAAATATTGCCTGCCTGCCCTTCATTTCCTTGGGTTCCATTAATAGCTCAAGATCAGCTGTGGACAGTCCTTTTGTTGCAGATTTGGCAGTGTCTTACACCAATCTTTTAGCAGCTTTGGAAAATGTCCCAATTGCAAATCATCAGGAATGCACCATTTGTGCTACTGCAACCAATGCTATCTCAGCCAGATGTACACACCCCATCTCAGCCTTTCCCCTTCTCATAGGATTTAGCCAGCTAAATCTGAGGATGAGTATTCAAAACCATGTTGACCTCATGCCACCTTTGAACCAGAAGTGCTGGCTGGGGCAAAGTATCATGGGGCTTGGAGGTCAGATTGTAACACCAGAGGCTGCCTGTTCCAGTTGCTGCTTCTGGTTTCCAGTTTGGGGTGGTTGGTCTCTTCTGCTGGGCTGGCTGTGGGCTTGGGAGGTTGGGGGGTTGTTTTGCCACTGGCTCCTGTTGCCACTTCTGCTTTTGTTGTGCTTTTCGGCGGAACAGGCTAAGGTAATTGTACATCGTGCTGTCTTAAACCAGTACACCCCTGCACTCAGCACTGAGGCTACACCTCGAGTATTGGGTTCAGTTTTGGGGCCCCATTACAAGAAAAACATTGAGGTGCTGGAACATGTCCAGAGAAGGGCAATAAAACTGGTGAAGGGTCTGGAGAACAGGGCTGGTGAGTTGCGGCTGAGGGAACTGGGGTTGCTTAGTCTGGAGAAAAGAAGGCTGAGGAGAGACCTTCTTGCTCTCCACAACTCCCTGAGGAGTGAGGTATTAGCCTCTTCTCCCTAGTAACAAGTGACAAGGTGAGAGGAGACAGCCTCAAGTTGCACCAAGGGAGACTTAGATTGGATATTAGAAGAAACTTCTTCACTGAAAGACTGTAGGCTCTGCACGGAGTTGGCTGAACCCCTGTCCCTGAAGAAAGGTGTTCAAAACAGGCAGAGATGTGGTGCTGAGGGACACAGCTTAGCACAGACTTGGCAGAGTTGGACAGTGCTTGGATTCAGTAATCTTAAAGGTCTTTTTCAACTGAATGTATGATGTTTACTATGATGTAAACCTAGATGCTTACTGTGACGTTTACCATGTTTCATGATGTTTACCATGATGTAAACCTAGATAAAAACAAAGCTTCTGTGTCCTTCATTAGTTCAGTTTTTCCCCTCCTTCTGTCAATTTCTTGCAAAGCACTGAGTGGTGCTACAAGCAAGAGCAACTAAACTGATGCTTGCTGAAAATGCAGTGGACTTCATGAGCATGAGTTTAGTTCGCTCTAGCTAGTCAAGTGAATGCTAGCCCTTTTTAACTGACTGACTTGACAATGCAGTAAAATGACAAGACCAGTATTCTTGTTAAACACCACAGGCTGTTTGATTTACAACTGAAAGATACATGGAAGCAGTAATACCTCATTTCAGTTGCAGGATCTGGCCTTGGCTGGGTTTTCACTTTCTCGGCAGCAGCTTCTGAGCTCTTGGACGTCGATGAGAAAGAAGGGATTGAAATCTGTAAAATGCTGGTGTGGATCTGCAGGGAGTTCTAAACCCAATAAAGAACATATTGAGCTATTCTGAGCTAAAATTAAGCAGTCATAAATGAAAAAAAAAAAGTACCAGATGAACTATGAAAAGAAGGATCTGCAATAAGATTATTTTTTTAGCTGATTTTTTGATTTCTCATGTGCAGACAGTGAGTTAGCACTTGAGAGGCAGCACTGAAGACAAAATGTGGCTCATTGCACAGAAGCTCCAGCACAGACAAAAGTCTCATAACTCTCCTAAAGCTGTCTGCTAAATCTGCCTGCTAAATTCCCCCTGTACACTGCACTGGTTAGGCCACACCTTGAGTCCTGTGTCCAGTTCTGGGCCCCTCAGCTTAGGAAGGAGGTTGACTTGCTGGAGTGTGTCCAGAGAAGGGCAACAAAGTTGGTGAGGGGTTTGGAACACAGCCCTGTGAGGAGAGGCTGAGGGAGCTGGGGTTGCTTAGCCTGGAGAAGAGGAGACTCAGAGGAGACCTTATTGCTCTCTACAACTACCTGGAGGGAGGTTGTGGTCAGGTGGAGTTTGGTCTCTTCTCCCAGGCAACCAGCACCAGAACAAGAGGACACAGTCTCAGGCTGCACCAGGGGAGGTTTGGGCTGGAGGTGAGGAAGAAGTTCTACACAGAGAGAGTGATTGCCCATTGGGATGGGCTGCCCAGGGAGGTGGTGGAGTCACCATCATTGGAGGTGTTCAGGAGGAGACTTGATAGGGTGCCTGGTTGCATGGTGTAGTTGATTAGGTGGTGTTGGATGATCGGTTGGACACGATGATCTTGAAGGTCTCTTCCAACCTGGTCTATTCTGGTCTATTCTATTCTATTCTATTCTAATCACAGACTCCATGATGGTTAAGTTGACTTTTCAGGTTCACTCCTGTCCTCAGCCACTCACACAACATGAAGAAGCTGTTAAACTTTTGATGTAGTTTTCTTCCTTGTGTGGCCATGGTGTTTAGTTCAGTCAGTGGAGTCCCGGCTTTGACGCCAGAGATTTGAGAGATCTACAATCTACTGGGAAATGTGATTGTAGACATCACAGCCTGGCCCACAACCTGCTTATCATGTAACTGAATGGATGTCATGATGGGTGCATCCTTTTAAATATGACAGGATATGTTAAGTAAGTCCAACAGGTTTGCTTCAATCTTCTGACTAATTAAATGGCTATGTTTGATATGAAGAGTAATTTCTGTGTTTCACAGTAAAGTAGGTTAGACCCATCCTCATGGCAAATACAGCTCTTTGCTGACTCCTGAGATCCCATCTGATGTTTAAAGAATGGTAAATTTAACTGAATTCCAATGAAAATCTCAGCAGCTTTCACTACATTCTTCCAAAGGAGATGGGACATTACCGTGTAACCCAGAAAAAATCCTTCTCAGATACTTGTGTTCTGACATCTGCAATATGAATCCAGCACGAGAAATAAGGAACAAAACCAAATACCTCTTCATGAATATGCATGTTAAACTCATCATGGACTGGAGATGCTGTTACTGGGGTTGGGGATGGGCTTTTCTCTGGGTCTGTCAGGCTTGGTGTGTCCAATAAAACTGTGGAAACAGACCCTGAATTCAAGAAGTCTTCACCGTCACTTTCCTTGCCTGAAGGAAGAGAAGATGGAAACTTGTTGGTTTTACTTCTGCATAGAAGATGACCTACTCAAGGCACAGGCAGCACACTCATTTAGGGGCCAAAAAATGGAAGAGGCAAGGATTATTCATTTTCCAGGACAGACTACACTGAGGAAGAGAAGTCATTTCCAAATGTCACTTCCTAATTCAACCACCATAATGCAGCATGGTTGGAGCATAGGCAGGACATAGATCTGACAGCAAGAAGCCCAGCAAATGCTCTCAGGGTGTTTAGTGGCACCAGTTTCAACAAGCTGAATAAACAGCAGTAGTTATTTCCTGCCCCATGTTCTAGAATTACATATGAAACACCAATTCCCCTTTACTCACTAGTGAAAGGCTGGGGGGTCAAGTCTGCCTGAGATTTAGGATGACTTTATGGTATCTGCAGTGCTTGTTGGGGAGCAAGACAGGTAGTCACAGATGGTGGCTGAAGGCTTTCACATGACCCTGCACATAGCTGGTGCCCACATATGTGGAGGACAGGATCTCTTTACTGCAATCACCACCTCCCAGCAAGAATGGTCTCTCAAAAGCCGGAGAGAAGCTAAAAGGAACACCAGGAGGCAGTGGAAGGCCATGCTGCCATCCAACAAGATCTGGACAGGCTGGAGAGCTGGGTGAAGGTGAACCTCATGAAGTTCAATAAGGACAAGTGCAGGGTTCTGCATCTGGGAAGGAATAACACCAGGCACCAGTACAGACTAGGGGTCATCCTGCTGGAAAGCAGCTCTATGGAGAAAGACCATGGAGTCCTAGTGGACAGCAAGCTCTCCATGGGACAGCAAAGTGCCCTTGTGGCCAGGGGGCAAACAGCATCCTTGGGCACGTCAAGGAGTGTGTCCAGCAGATCCAGGGAGGTTCTTCTCCCCCCTCTGCTATGCCCTGCTGAGACCACACATGGAATACTGTGTCCAGTTCTGGGCTCCCCAGTTCAAGAGAGACAGCCCTGAGGCTGTTCAGTCTTGGTAAGAGAAGGCTGACAGGAGATCTTATCAATGTCTATAAATATCTGAGGGATGGGTGTCAAGATGAAGGTGCCAGGCTCTTTGTGGTAATGCCCAGTGAAAGGACAAGGAGCAGTGGGTACCAGCTAGAGCACCGGAGTTTCCACCTCAACACAAGGAGACACTTCTTTATGTTGAGGATGACAGAGTACTGGAGCAGGCTGCTCAGAGAGGCTGTGGAGTCTCCTGTTCTGGAGACTTTCAACCTGCCTGGATGTGTTGCTGTGCAGCCTGCCCTAGGTGACCCTGCTTTGGCATGGGGGTTGGATTGGACGTTCTCTGTAGGTCCCTTCTAACCCTTAACATTCTGTAATGACCAACTTTGGGAATAAGAAGTTCCTGGATCTGGAAACCTTCACCCATCTTGGAACATATGGAATGGACCCTTATACTTGACCAGTTCAGTCACACAGCTAAGCTCATTATCTGGTGGTAGAGAAGGCTTTTCTGGGGGTATGTGTGTGAGACAAGACTGGTAGGAAAAGCCAAGCTGGTCTCTCACTGCTGCAAGAAAGGAGAGCTACTCCACAGTTTCTGCATGCGGTGGTTTGTGAAGGCTTCATTACAGTACGCCAAAGACATGGTGTGCCATGACAACCCAGTCCTGACAGCACATCCATTTTGCTACAGATATTTTTGCAGCTCTTGAGGATTGCTATTACAGTGTGTGCAGACCTGGGGTGGTGCTGGTTTGACTTGTAGGAACATGCATGTTCAGCCACTGCTCTCCTCAGCTACCAACCCCTCCCCAGGAACACATGCAAGAGAGGGCAACAGCCTATTTTAGCTGTTGTAGCAGCCAGCCCTGAAAGGCAGTTCAGAAAGTTATGGAAAGAGCCTGACAGATGATCACATTCAAAGGAATTTTATAAAGAACAAATAGACAACATGACAATAACAGTTTCTACTACGAGATGGCAAATTACACAGCACCCAAATGTGCAGCTGCCTGAAGTGAAAAGGCAATTTATCACTTCACACCAGCTGAAGAACTGGCTCTTGCTCTACTCAAGACATGCCTCCACAGATACTAAGTCTGAGAATTGATATAACACTACTACAGTGCACCCAGGGTTTAACTGAGAGTAGAGTTTTTGTGATTGTACAATACCTTTTTTACCTTGAGCCAGTATCACCATGTCTTGAACTTTCTTGTACCTGTTCAGAGATTGCCGGAGCTCTTCTATCTTCTGATCCTAAAATGAAGGGCAGTGTTGACTGTGCTTCCTTCTTTCAGCAAATAAAAAATACTAGATATTCTTCAGTTTAACTGGTTGCAAGACTAAAAGAAACTGGAAGCATGGATGGGGATGGGGCCCAGAACTCTGAGAGGCTTTGTAACATCAAAACTTGTATTCAACAAACCCCACAATCCAGCTAATCATCAGAACTGCCCAGCCTTGAAGTGGACTTGGGCTCCCTTATTAAGTCAAAGGTAGAGTATAATTCATTGGACACGTTCAAAGAAAGCAGCAATCAAAGGGTGCAGGGCTTTGGGGATCAAAAGAAAACATCCTACAAAATGCACATGCATATGAATGTTCAAAATCATACATGGAAACAATGATCCTTTACAGAGAGCCCTTTTGGAAACAGCCTGGGGTATTTCACAGGGCTTGTATGAAGCTCTTCACATGTTCAGAAGATGGGGTCAATTGCAGTTGCACCAAACTGAATGACACAACAGTTTAAGGACTCTCTGTACATGCAACAGAGCTCATAATGCTTAATTATAGTCCCTTGAGTGCCTCTAACTAGAGTGAATCACTCTAGTTCATATCTGAAGGAGACCTACAGGGAAGCTGGTAAGGGACTTTTTAGGGTCTCAGGTAGTCATAAGACTAGGGGGAAAGGATCCAAGCTAGAGGAGGGGAGGTTTAGATTAGATGTTAGGAATTCTTCACCATAAAGGTGGTGAGACACTGGAACAGGTTGCCCAGGAAGGTGGTGGAAGCCCCATCCCTGGAAGTTTTTGACGTGGCTCTGGGCAACCTGATCTAGTGGAAAGTGTCCCTGCTTAACACATCCAAGTGCCAGGTTCTGCACATTGGCCACAGCAACCCCATGCAGAGCTACAGGCTGGGGTCAGAGTGGCTGGAGAGCAGTCAGGCTGAGAGGGACCTGGGGGTGCTGGTTGATGGTAGGCTGAACATGAGCCTGCAGTGTGCCCAGGCAGCTAAGAGGGCCAATGGCATCCTGGCCTGCATCAGGAACAGTGTGGCCAGCAGGAGCAGGGAGGTCATTCTGCCCCTGTACACTGCACTGGTTAGGCTGCACCTCGAGTACTGTGTCCAGTTCTGGGCCCCTCAGTTTAGGAAGGAGGTTGACTTGCTGGAACGAGTCCAGAGAAGAGCAACAAAGTTGGTGAGGGGTTTGGAACATAAGCCCTACGAGGAGAGGCTGAGGGAGCTGGGGTTGCTTAGCCTGGAGAAGAGGAGACTCAGGGGTGACCTTATTACTCTCTACAACTACCTGAAGGGAGGTTGTAGACAGACGGATGTTGGTCTCTTCTCCCAGGCAAGCAGTACCAGAACAAGAGGACACAGTCTCAGGCTGCGCCAGGGGAGGTTCAGGCTGGATGTTAGAAAAAAGTTCTATACAGAAAGAGTGATTGCACATTGGAATGGGCTGCCTGGGGAGGTGGTGGAGTCGCCATCACTGGAGGTTTTTAGGAGAAGACTTGACAGGGTGCTTGGTGCCGTGGGTTAGTTGCTTGGGCGGTGTTGGATTGGTTGATGGGTTGGATGCGATGATCTTGAAGGTCTCTTCCAACCTGGTTTATTCTATGTATTCTATTCTATGTATTCTATGTATTATGGGAGGGGGGTTGGAACTAGACAATCCTCAGGGTCCCTTCTGATGCTGCAGATTCTGTGGTTCTTACATATCTGATTTTTGTGACTGAATTGTGACAAGTTCACATGCAAAGATTTCCTTCGATTTAATCTGAGGAATGGTTACTGGAAAAAAATGTCTTTGCTACCTTTTCTTCATTTGCTGCCATTAGAGATTCTACAGCCTTCTTCATTTTCTGCACCTCTGCATCTAAAAACATAACACAGTTCTCCAAGTCAATTTACACATCAGTGTAAGGAAGCAAGACCAAAAAACCCCAAGAAGTTACTTCGTAATGTACAAATTTACAAATAAAAAGACAAAAACCATTAGCCACTTGAGTTCTCTTTTGGGTGGAAATACACAGAAGAAATCTCTTTCCATCAAACCCTTCCTTCTGACATGTCTATCAAAGAAATGATGAAAGTCACAACATTTCCTTACAGCCTTAGGAAAACTGCAAAGTCAGGGGTAAAACTACTGCTTGCCTTTTACTATCCCCACCTTTCAAATAATCAAGTAATTGCAAAACAGAGAGTCCAAAACATAAAATACTCCATTTGGAGTGCAATAAACCCCAAGAGCCAACAAACACCCCAAGTGGCATCCCAAAACCCCACTACACAGAGCAACATGATCGATGGATACGATGAGGAAAGTTTTGTGCAGTGATGCTTAGTCTTAATTCAGGATGGATATAGAAATGAGGACAGCACAATGCAATGACACAAATATTTGTTGTGATGAGCAGTCATGCTAGAATATAGTTTAGTCTTGGAAAAGGTCCCTATCACGGAGGGCAGTGTTCTGTGCTTCATCTATAACCCTTACTTACAGAAGAGTATAAATACCTGAAAACATCTATGTTTTAACATTCAAAAAGAATGGAAATGGTTTCCATCTTTGCTAAAAATTTGCCTTGACTAAACAGAACAGACTTTACATTTCATTACAAACATAGTCAGGTGGCCAAATTCACAGGCATATTATCTACTTGTGACTTTTGACAGAAGACAGAGTGGGCAGAACATTTTCCTCCTTAATGAAACACAAGAAAATAAGCTTCCTGGCTGGCTTTCTTAGATGAAAGCCACTTAGACACACTGGGCTGAAACAGCAACTGATCCAGTTCCAACGATTTTCACTCAGTTATATTAACTGAAAATCTGGTTTACAGGAGTGTAACTGCATTTCTGTTTTGTGAGTCTCCATGAGACCAAATCTGTCTTTGGCTACCTGCTTTTCTTCAGAAAACTCTGTATGCCAATCCCCACCCTTACTCTCAAATTTGACTCTTAAGTGTAAGCAAGAGTTACAGATGATGCAAACTAACAATGTTTGTTAAAGCAGTTTTACAAATGCATGCAAAAAGCTATTCTGGAAAGCACTTCTGAAATGCAAAGGCTTGTGGCAAGGCAGGAGCAACCTTACGTTTATCTTTGAGCTTCTTTTTACAGTTTTCATCTGTGCAGGAAAATCCATTGGATTTGAAATTAGCATGAGGGTTATCACACCAAGTAACTTTTAAGACAACATTGCTACTTCAGGAGTCAACCATTCCTTGTGCATTATTGATTGCAGAAGCAAGCAATCCACCGTTTCAACCTGCACTCCCCCGATGCTAATGGTTTTGATGACTGGTCTCATACACAGCTCCCTATCTTGAAGAGATGTTCTTCAACTATGCCAATAGATTACTCTTTAATCCTTTACTGCCAAAAGCCAGCTAAGTAACAGCCTATGCTAATGGGGCAGAAAACCTGTACAATCTGCCAGCAGCATTAACATTGGACAGTAAAGACATGATTCAACATGGTAGATCTCCTGCTGAGCTACACTGTACACTAAAGCTCAAAAACAGAGGGTAATGGGAGCTCAATGTACATAACAGTCCCCAGGAAGCAAAGCTCTGGAGGAGTAGTCACCAATGCAATGAACACAGACCTTGTTCCATTTACATGTTCTAAACCAAAAAAAGCCAAGGACCCACAGTTCCATGGGATCACTTCTAGTGACCTTCCTAGAATCATTAAGGTGGGAGAAGACCTCTTGGATCAAGTCTAACCTTCTACCGAACACCTCCGTGACCAAGAGACCACGTCCCAAAGTACCACATGTTTTGAACACCTCCAGGGATAGTGACTCCAGCACCTCCCAGGGCAGCCTGTTCCAATGCCCTACCACTCTGTCAGTAAAGAAATTCTTCCTAATCTCCAACCTAAACTTCCCCTGGCACAGGCAGAGGCCATTACCTCTTGTCCTGTCTTTAGTTACTTGGAAGAGGAGGCCAACACCAGCCTCAGTACAACCTCCTTTCAGGTAAGGTCTCCCCTCAGCCTCCACTTCTTCAGGCTAAACAACCCCAGCCCCCTCAAGCCTCTGCACATTAAGACATGCTCTCCAAACCCCTCACCAGCTCCACTGCACTTCAGTGTTTTTCTTATACTGTGGTACCCAAAATTGGACACAGTACTGAAGGTGAAGTCTCACCACTGCTGAGCACAAGGGCATGATCATTTCCTTACTCCTGCTGGCCATACAATTTCTGATACAGGCCAAGAAGCTGCTGGCTCACATTCAGTCAGCTGTCAACCAGCATCCCCAGGTCTTTCTGCCAGGCAGCTTTACAGCCTCTTGTCCCCAGGTCTGTAGTGTTGCTCGGGGCTGTTGTGACTGAAGTGCAGAACCCAGCACTAGGCTTATTAAACCTCATGCAACTGACTTTAGCCCATTGGTCCAAACTATCCAGATCTCTCTGTAGAGCCTTCCTAACCTCAAGCAGATCAACACTCCCACTTCATTTCAAGTCATCTGCAAACTTGCTGAGGGTGCACTCAATCTCATCTTACACAGTGCTTTTGAAAACAGGTAACTTTATTTATAAAGGGTAACAATATTTTCCTCTTCAGGGGAGAAAAAGAGGCAAATTACTCTCTTGTGATTTTATTTTCCTAAGCTCAACTAAGATTTAGACTTAACCAGTGCACAAATCTGAAACCAGTCCTCAATTTCACCTACTTAGGTGGTGAGGACCACAATGAAGTTTTGCTGGTACACCTCATACTTCAGTTGGCAGTGTCATTTTTCCCTTTCATTACCAGTGAGGAGGGTACAAGCAAAGCCCAGTATAGATACCCAGACAGAAAGTTTTCTTCTCAAGATAATCTTTTGGGGCCACTTGTTGAAATGACCTTAACATTTTCTTTGTCAATATAAATCTTTTGAGGCACCATGCAATCTATGTAAAGAACTAACTAGGGATTACTTAGGCTGCTGTAATGTTCATCAAGAACTTGCTATGGCAGCAGGTTCAGCAGCTGCATCATCAACTCCCACTGAATGTATTAGTAGTAGTAAACACACAGGCAGGAGTGTATGAAAATGGAGGCTTTGATCTGTTATTACCTGTACAACCATTTATGGAAATATAACCTCAGATGAGCTGCCTGAGGAGGACATGGGGAAAGAGCCTCCCTTCCTCTTACCTCTGTCCAGTATTTCAACTCCTTCTCCTTTCAGCTTGCAAACCAATTTTTCTTGCAACCTTTTTACCTCAGCTTCCTTCTGCTCTAGTTTCTCTTTCAACGCTGTTAGCTCATCCTGCAACAGACAAAGAATCACTCAGTGACAGCTTCCACACGCATCTGAGATGTTGCCAACATTTTCCCACGAAGCACAGTGGATGGATCCTCAGGTGGTGTAAATGACTGAAGGCCCCCTGACATGTGCACTGGCTGAAAGTACACCCACCAGACTGATTGCGACCATCACAACAGACCACACAATGGAACGAAAACAAGGGGCATATGGTCCAGCTGTCACTCCCATATAGAATTAAAAGAGATTTTACACCTAAATTTAAAGAGTAAAGCAAACAAACAAACAGAAAAAAAATCCCAAAACATCCCAAACAAAAACCAAAAGCCCCAACCCCCCCCCAACACTCACAAAAACAACCAAGCAAACCAAACCAAACCAAACCAACCCCAAAAAAGAAAGAAAGAAACAAAAAAAGCAGGTTTCTTTTCTTTAACCTCACAGGGACAGAAAAAGGCCCTGTGAGGGAGCTGAATACTACAATTTCCAAACACTTATTTTGTTATTTATGGGGCATTCTGAAGGTTCAAAGCTGGACAGTTTTTGAACTGTGCTTACAGCTGGATGAGGACAGTTTCAGGAATAAGCACTGCTTCTGAGACAGAAAAGTCACTCACAACACCATCGAGCACAGAAACACATACTGGAAAGTGAAAATGTGGTGCCTCTGCCAAAGTTTGGGTTTGCTGATCGAGCATCAGGGAAGGAACCTCAGAGCTGAGACTCATGGGAATAAGACAGATGGTGTTTGGGGGAGTTGGGGTGTATAGATAAACGCTGTGGAATTTTAACTTGGATCTAACCATCTGCACTAGCAAGTGACTGGCAAGGCTCCAAGCATTTAGATTTTAAAACTCTGAGTCAAATCCTACCCAGGATGTCTTTGATGTCCAAGGACACCTTGTGCAACAGCCTCATCAAAGCAGGACCCTCAGTGTAAAGGTACCAAGCATGTAAAATTTCGTTTGTTCAGCTTGCAAGGAACACAAAACCAGTCAAGACTTGTAATTTGAGCATGTACAGCTACGGGCCAGAGAACAGTTTCTTGACATTGGTTCCCAGTGCTCTAAAGCATCATTGAAAGTCAGATCAAACTTTAAAATTGCCAAGAAATCAAATTTTCTTCCAGAAGACTGGTTGGGCAACACCATCCTCCAGTGCTCTAACCTGATACTGATTTTGATGAGATTTCTGCCAGCTTAAGAGCCATGTTTCTCCAAAACGAGATACAGCTTGGTCACTGGAGAAACTGCTGTTACACCCATGGGCAACTGGAGCGGCACAGAGCCTTTTAGATGTGTTTCTTACCCTGGATTTGAATCACAGCATGTCAATTTACACCTGGGAGACGGGACATGTGACCGTTTGAGGCTGTGCCTTTAAGAAAGGGACAGTGTTAGAAGACTCTGGCTGAATATTTTGGTACCAGAATGAAAACACTCAGATATTCTAAAAGAATTTCATTGGGAGATTGGCAGAATGCAAGTTTAAGCTTTAGGGCAGTTGGAATTTTTCAGAGTTTCAGCCTGTTCTGCCGTTCCAGCCTTTCTGCTTCTCAGCAAACCAGCCGGAATGACCTCGAGATAAGCAAAACTAATCCCTGCATGTGCTTTGAAGCCTAAGAACATCTCTTTTCCTTAATAACTGCCTTTCTTTCTCTCTCTAACCCCTTTTTGGGAAAAAAGGGAGGTAGAGGGGGGAGAGAGGGGGTTACAGGGAGGGAAACCCTCCTCTTCTCGAGGAGGGAATTTTGTTGTGTTATTTTTCTTTGCTGTATATTTCTGTATATATTGTAAATACTGTATATATTGTGTATATATAACCTGCATTCCATATATGCTTGTAAATATAGCTTTGCTTCTCCGACTTGAGTTTAGCTGTGGTTTCTTTCTCTGTGAGGGAGGGAGAGCTAGGCCCTCTCTCAATCCACCATAGGACAAAACAACAATTGCACTATTTTCTAGCTAGTTTTCAGGAATAAATTTTCTCACTGAAAGTAAGGAAAAAAATCTGTTTTACTAACAGACAAGCTACAGAAAAGGCCATCTTCCCTTGGAAGGGGGATGATGTCAAGCCATCCAATGGAAAAGCTGTTCACAAGGAAGAGCTGCATGGAAAGCCTCACACTAATCTAGCGGGCAAGGGCATAGTGCATGGCCACACAGAGCAGTTAACGAGGAACAGAGCACAACAGACGATGCGAGACGTCATGAAACACTGGCGCGACACGAAGGATTGCAAAACACGCCCCAACGTGACCCAGAAACTACTACACCTTTAACATTTGGCTTTTCTGCTCCATCCGCTGCTTTTCATACTGCATCTGACCCACTTTGATTTTCATACTAGAAAGTTTGGCCATTAAAGACTGGTAACAGAGACAGAGGAGTGAGAGAAAACTAAAGATAGAAAAGAGACAAGGCTAAATGGCAAAGAGCAGTTAGACACAGAAACAGGCTGCTAGAATTCATGAGCTGAAGGCTTTCTCTTCTGAAGTGGCTCATTTTCAGCACATTTGAGAGAAAAGAAATGCTCAGCTTTGGTGTCACCTATGATACACACCTCACATGCTGCAACTGTTGTTTCTTGACACACATAAGAAACAAAAGTCTAAGCAGTAATAAATGTACTGTTAACAGCCAGCTGCAGAGTTAACCTCTCTCTACAGCTCCCTGAAAGAAGACTTCTCCCAAGTCTCTTCTCACAATCAACAAGTGATATGACAAGAGGGAATGGCCTAAGGGCACACACCAGGGAGGTTTAAATTGGGTATTAGGAAAAATTGATTTACTGCAAGTGTGGTGTGGCATTGGAACAGCCTGCCAAGAGAGGTGGTGGAGTTGGCATCCCTGGAGGTGTTAAAGAAACCAACAGGTAGACATGGCACTTTGTGACATGGTTCAGTGGGTGTGGTGGCGTTGGACTGATGCTTGGGCTCAATGATCCTAAAGGTCTTTTCCAAACAAAACAGTTCTAATTCATCCTTCATAAAAAAACTGTCTCAAGATCTGAAAACCAGAGTCTGAAAGTGGGAAATCACTTAGCTTGCTGCTGAGCGAGTGCTGTGAAATTCTTGGGTGCTGGGATTCTGCAGGGTGCAGGCAAGGCCTGGGGAAAGGAGACCAAACCCTTAAAGTCTGTTTTGCACCCATTTCTGCTGCTTCTCCTTAGTTTCACTTACTTTGGTAGTTTTCAGCTTTTTTTCATACTGGAGTCTCTCATTGTCCATTTCTCCAACTCTCAACCGCAACTCATTTATTTCCTGGACCAAATCCTGAGTGAGGGGAAAAAACACAAGACCAGAAGCAAGAAAATCAGTAAATAAAGCAAAACAGTTGCCCAGCAACAATATGCACTGCTTATGATTGGTTACTGCTTCTATGGTTATCCACCTCTACAAACAGTAACTTGAACATCTGGACAATGTTTTATTGCGTGCTGATTTCACAGTATCACTAAGGTTGGAAGAGACCTCAAAGATCATCGAGCCCACCCTGTCACCACAGACCTCATGACTAGACCATGGCACCAAGTGCCACATCCAATCCCCTCTTGAACACCTCCAGGGACAGTGACTCCACCACCTCCCTGGGCAGGGACAAACGACTCTCTCGGCGAAGAACTTTCTCCTCACCTTGAGTCTAAACCTCCCCTGGTGCAGCTTGAGACTGTGTCGTCTTGTTCTGGTGCTGGTTGCTAGAGAGAAGAGACCAACCCCTTCCTGGCTACAACCACCTTTCAGGTAGTTGTAGAGGGCAATGAGGTCTGCCCTGAGCCTCCTCTTCTCCAGGCTAAACAACCCCAGCTCCCTCAGCCTCTCCTCACAGGGCTGTGCTCAAGGCCTCTCCCCAGCCTTGTTGCCCTTCTCTGGACACCTTCAAGTGTCTCAATGTCCTTCCTAAACTGAGGGGCCCAGAACTGGACACAGGACTCAAGGTGTGGCCTAACCAATGCAGAGTCCAGGGGCACAATGACTTCCCTTTGACACAGTTCACATCTTGGTCACATCTGGAACACCTGGCTAGTGTGCCGGCAGGGATGGGCAACAGGGACACAGCAGTCTGTATGTTTTTCACACCGACTTGTGCCAAAAAGGTTTAAATAAAGACCTTTGTTACTAAGTAAAACAAGGCATGAGACTCTCTGGCTGACACCTGAAGCCTCACCTATGGGTGAGACACAGCATGTAGGACTTTCCCAGTTACCTAGGCTCTCCAAGGGTCAGCTGCTGAGGGGCTTCCCAGCCGGAGTGCAAACTTTTTGGTTGGTTGTTTTTTTTGAGGTGGTAATTGGTGATGTATCCTTTTCTTAATCACTGTATTACTTGACAGTAGTGATCTGGTGCATTGCTGGTTTGCTTGTCTTTCCTTTGTGATTATTACTGGTATCTATATGAAAGTACCTATGTATTAAAACCTTAAAAAACCCATTAATTTATTAAACTGGAGCCTGTGTTTTCACTTGAAATACTGCCACTGAGCAAAACAAACCTGAAGGTGCCAACCTTGCTTATGACCTGAACTGCTCTGGGAGCAGTGTGACGCTTGAGGTGCACACGTCTATGGGGCACTCAGGGTGTTGTACAGGTTCATCAGGATCTGAGACCAGACCAAAAGCCTACTGAGTTCCCTAGCTGACCTGAGTGAATCAGAAGTAAAACCACACGGCGGCTAGTGTATGGCATCTGCTTTGCTTGCATTTAATATACCTCCTCTTTGGGCACACATAAATGGGTTGAAATACCTGCCACAGGCATAACATGTTTCTGTCTTAAAAAAACCTGCAAAACAGGAAGGAGCTATGAAATGGTCCTCTCCTGATTCAGAGTCAGATTCCTCAACACAAACACTCAACAGCTGGTCCTTGCAATGATTCATGAATGGAGTAGGGCATACAGACCAATATTTCACAGCGCCTTTTCTTTCCCCACCCATAGTACTGGAGACTCCTCATAGCAGGGCTAGGGATGCACAAAAAAAGCAATGGTGACTTTAAACTTTGAGGGTCAGAGGCTTCCTTAGTGGCATCAGAAACACAAACTGCTTTGCTGCACTCAGAAACTCAACTGCAGAAAGGAGACCGATGGTATTTAAATTATGAAGGATTCCCTGTGAGTGAGACAGTTTACCTTCTGGCTGCTGCTTCAAAGACCATGTCTAGTTATGGACTCCTCCCTAAATAAACTCCCTTGTAGGATATTTTCTTATATAAACTCAGCCCAACTCGGTCCACCTGTGCTCCTTAAGAAAAATAACACTGGTGTCTCCTGAGAAAGCAGAAAGACTGGAATGATTTAAAGAGGTACACATCTCTATTAACCATACAATTAGCTATGAAAAACCTAGGTACTTGTGAGCATCTAGACACTAAAGTCCCAGAGCACAAAGGGAAAAAAGCCTACAGATATAGGGAAGCATCTGTTTTGAGAAAGAATAGGGAGTGTGAGAAACCTACTAGGCTGGAATGGGAAGCTTCAATAACAGACATAAATGAAAAGTATGTAACATGAAGGATTCAAGCTGAATGGAAATTCTGTAGGAGACAGTAGCTCCACAAGAATTGTTTTAAGATGTCAATGGTTGCATTTTTTTCTTTCCCTTTCCTTTTCCCTAAACAAAACAAAACACGGATCAGTGCTGGGCCCCATCCTCTTTAGTATCTTCACAGATGATCTGGATGAGGGCATTGAGTCAGTCATCAGCAAATTTGCAGATGACACCAAGTTAGGAGCAGAGGTTGGTCAGTTAGAGGGTGGAAAGGCTCTGCAGAGAGACCTCGACTGACTGGACAGATGGGCAGAGTCCAACAGGATGGCATTCAACAAGTCCAAGTGCCAGGTGCTGCACTTTGGCCACAGCAACCCCATGCAGAGCTACAGGCTGGGGTCAGAGTGGCTGAGAGCTGCCAAACAGACAGGGACCTGGGGGTGCTGATTGACAGCCGCTTGAACATGAGCCAGCAGTGTGCCCAGGTGGCCAAGAAGGCCAATGGCATCCTGGCCTGCATTAGGAATAGTGTGGCCAGCAGGAGCAGGGAAGTCATTGTGCCCCTGGACTCTGCATTGGTTAGGCCACACCTTGAGTCCTGTGTCCAGTTCTGGGCCCCTCAGTTTAGGAAGGACATTGAGACACTTGAAGGTGTCCAGAGAATGGCAGCAAGGCTGGGGAGAGGCCTTGAGCACAGCCCTGTGAGGAGAGGCTGAGGGAGCTGGGGTTGTTTAGCCTGGGGAAGAGGAGGCTCAGGGGTGACCTCATTGCCCTCTACAACTACCTGAAAGGTGGTTGTAGCCAGGAAGGGGTTGGTCTCTTCTCCCAGGTAACCAGCACCAGAACAAGGGGACACAGTCTCAAGCTGCATCAAGGGAGGTTTAGACTCAAGGTGAGGAGAAAGTTCTTCACTGAGAGAGTTGTTCATCATTGGAATGGGCTGCCCAGGGAGGTGGTGGAGTCACCGTCCCTGGAGGTGTTCAAGAGGGGATTGGATGTGGCACTTGGTGCCATGGTCTAGTCAAGAGGTCTGTGGTGACAGGTTGGACTCGATGATCTTTGAAGTCTCTTCCAACCTTAAGTGATACTGTGATACTGTAATAAACACAAATAGAAGCAATACTTGTTTTTCTCTGTCTCAACTGGGGTATATTTTTTTCCATTTTGCACACTGCATATAAAGACCATAATGGGTTTTACATCACAGCATTTTAAACACTCCTTTAAAGATTTAGCTCTGCTGAATTAATTGCCCATCTACTAATTTAAACAGGAACAGAGCTGGATCAACACTGAATAAAACATTGTGTAATTCTGAATCAGTACTGCCCCCAAAATACCTGTGGGGAGATTCTGCATGGCTGAGACCCTCACAACGAATTAACCGTTCATTTGTCCGCTGAACAAAAATGGAACTTAAGACTCATTAGCCCTTGAAGTGTCTAAGCCTAAGCCTTTTTACAGCTATCACAGTATCACCAAGGTTGGAAGAGACCTCAAAGATTATCAAGTCCAACCTGTCACCACAGACCTCATGACTAGACCATGGCACCAAGTGCCACATCCAATCCCCTCTTGAACACCTCCAGGGATGGTGACTCCACCACCTCCCTGGGCAGCACATTCCAATGACGAACGACTCGCTCAGTGAAGAACTTTCTCCTCACCTTGAGTCTAAACCTCCCCTGGTGCAGCTTGAGACTGTGTCCCCTTGTTCTGGTGCTGGTTGCTAGAGAGAAGAGACCAACCCCCTCCTGGCTACAACCACCTTTCAGGTAGTTGTAGAGGGCAATGAGGTCACCCCTGAGCCTCCTCTTCTCCAGGCTAAACAACCCCAGCTCCCTCAGCCTCTCCTCATAGGGCTGTGCTCAAGGCCTCTCCCCAGCCTTGTTGCCCTTCTCTGGACACGGTCAAGTGTCTCCACGTCCTTCCTAAACTGAGGGGCCCAGAGCTGGACACAGGACTCAAGGTGTGGCCTAACCAATGCAGAGTCCAGGGGCACAATGACCTCCCTGCTCCTGCTGGCCACACTATTCAGGCCAGGATGCCATTGGCCCTCTTGGCCACCTGGGCACACTACTGGCTCATGTTTAGGCAGCTGTCAATCATCACCCCCAGGTCCCTCTCTGTTTGGCAGCTCTCAGCCACTCTGACCCCAGCCTGTAGCTCTGCATGGGGTTGCTGTGGCCAAAGTGCAGCACCTGGCATTTGGACTTGTTAAATGCCATGCCCTTGGACTCCGCCCATCTGTCCAGTCGGTCAAGGTCCCTCTGCAGAGCCCTTCTACCCTCCAACTGATCAACTATGTAACACTGAAACAAAACCCAAAACCCATAACAATTTCTATCACACTAAACAACATCACTCTGCCTTTCAAGGGGAGGGAGGAACATTTTAGATATACTTCATTAGTTGTGACATAAATATCCTGCATATAAATCTTTGTATCTCTCAATTATAGCAAGTATCTTTTAAGCATAGTTTGAGTTATCTTGCTTTTATTGAAGACATGAAGCATATTTCAAGGTATTTCAAAGAGAAAGGTCTTTGTAGCTGCCATACAGGTAAGCCTCTTGCATGGAGACTCTAAGGCACAGCTGAGATGATCCCTCACATAACAGCTGGCATCAAACTAGAGGAAAAAGTAATGGGAGCCTACATGAAGCCAACCCACAGATTGGTAACACCCAGATGTGCTCCCCTGCAGGAACACACACTGCCATCACTCCATACATGACCACCATTTCAAATCTGAGCATGGTTCAAGTCATTGGTTTTCAAGCTGTGGACTTCTTTGGGTCTGTGGATTTCTTAAGATGGGCCCCAAAAAATGAACTCAAAAGCAAGCCCAACTTTTGCCCTGATGCTTGCAATAGGTATGAGGAACAACATTTCACTGGAGAAATACATAGGAAACTGGAAAGAAGTTGGTAAATCACTGGTTGAAGTAGGAAGGGAAAATTTTGCCTCCTGTGATGACATTATGGCTTCTTTTCTTCTGGAAATTAATGATGCTTGGAACATGCATAATCTGACTCACTTATGAACCCAGAACTGACAATTTTGTTCTGCTTCCTAGGCAGACTCCAAGGAATTTCTGATAAGGAGTATATCAACACTGGCAGCAAAGCTCAGCCTGATTCTTGGAGTCTCCTGGGAAAACTGGGTTTGCCCAACTGCTCTGAGGCGTTCTGGTTTCAAACATGAGCAAGGCTCAGCTACCCAGATCTGTGGCACCCAAAGAAGTGGGTGCAGAGCCCCAGGAGAAGTGGGTGCAGAGCCCCAGGAGAGCAGTGCGAGGAGACGGCAGCTCCTCCTGGCACTGTATAAAACTGGATTTGAAGCCAGGCAGAGATAAGTAACTACTGGTCTCTCAGTGCTGGGCTTTGAACTGAGGATTCAGACTGCCCTCACACAGAGTCACCTCATCCTCTTCGCTACTGAAACCAGAAGTTATGTATTTTAGTGTGCTGTTTCTCTGCATGTGTGTGCTCTTTGTACTTGCAATAGGCTTAAGCATTTGCCTCACACATGCCTCACTAAGTAAGAAGATGACAGTTTCAGGTTGGGACAGAAGAGTGCAGCATGTTCATGATTTTATTTAAATTCTTCCTAAATGCTATCCTTCTCAAGATGTGATGGCAAGAATCAAAAAATGGGTTTGGAAATCTTTGTTGGTAAACCCAAGAGTTTACTAAGGAGGATACTTTGTGGTTTAAGAGATACAAGTTTTAACCTTCAAGATGAGTTCCCCTCTTAAAAAAACAAGGAAAGGAAATTCACAGACATTTTTCAGTTTTTCAAGTACTGTGAAGCCATACACAGCTTCCACAATTTCTTCAGCTGGGTTTTACTCACCTCAGTGTCTCTGAACCTGTCTTCATAGTCCAATCTATCCTTCTCTACAGATGTTAGCTTTAACTTCAGAGTGGAAATCTCCGCCATAAGATCCAGTTTCTGAGTTTCAAGGGTTGTTCTGCTTAAAAGCTCCTGATTCAAGATAAAAAGAGAACAGAATTATTCATCCAAGGGAAAGAAATCAGTAATTTACTTCTACAGCTAAAGGCCTCTTTCGTGGAGAAAAGCATCACCCTCTTCCTCGCACTATCCAAAGCCCTGGGACAGAGCTATTACCCATCTCTGACAGACTCCTAGACACCTGGGATACATCTGACATCGTGGGTGCATTATCATGGGTTAGGTGCCAAGATAAGACTAAAAGCTTGTCTGTCATCACAGTTGCTCTGGGAAGCAAGGAGCTTTGAGGGAATCCACCCATCTTGCCAGAGGCTTCAATGCAAGGCTCTCTGAAGCTTTTTGAAGTTCAGGAAAGGCTCAAATAAGAGCAGAACTAGATTCCTACAGTGTAAAGCAGCACTGACATTACTGAGCATGACGACTTTCAAGTAGACAGGGTGGAAAATTATCACTTGTCTAAGAGACATCAAGGGGTGCAACACCTTGAAGTGCACTGCTGTCCCCAAAGCAAAACCTAATTCATTAAGATGGAACAAAGACAGACAGCAAGACAGACAGCAAGACAGACATGAGGCTGTGAAATACCTGCTGCAGCATCTCTTCTGTGGCATTCAGTTTCTCCCTGTGCTCCTCTAGACAGAACTCCAGATCCCGAATTTTTTCTCCCTGGGCCTCCACCTGGTCTGTAAGCACACTTACCTGCACAGCAGAGGGAAAAAACAGCTATATCTTTAGTACCCTGTAACGCTGCCATATGTGTCACCTGAAGAACTGCATATGAGTAACAGTGCCAGATGGACCAAAGATTAAATGGGACCATAGAGAGAGGAGCAGGAGCCACGGAGCTACACGGTGGACACAAGGCACGGCAAAGGCAACAGGAGAGGAGAGAAAGCTCTCTCCTCACACTTACTGGAATTTCAGCCAAAGTTCTGGTGGACACATTGCAGTTCTGTGCCTCACCTCCTGACTTGTCCTGGAAGTGTTCACAAGGGGTGCCTGCTGCACTTTACAGCCAATAATCATGCCTTTGCTGTGACACTACCTTAACTAAAATCCACTGGCTCCTGCTGAAACAACCAAAGGGCTAAACCTCACTGTCCAGAATTTATTTTCCTTTCCAAGTGATTGCACACAGTGTACCACAGCACACAGCTTCTCCTTCTCAGCACAATAGAAGCAAAGGAAGTTAAAAGACACATGCTGAGGCTAGGCAAGCCCAAGACAACACCTTTGAGACGGCAGAATGACACTTCTGCTTTAAACAGGCTCTTTCAAGGAAATCTGCTGCACTGCTGGGAAAGAGGCCAGGCTGCCTAGAGCAGTGCTCACTATTGTCACAGCTCTTCGGCCAAGTCCACACCAGAGGATGGCAGGATGTCTTTGTTTGAAGAGCAAACAGGTATCATTTTACTCCCCACTAAGTGTAACATAAAACACTCTTGTTGAATTGGAAATACAGAAACTGTGTTCAAAAATATATACAGACGAATGCAGAATACACCTCATAGGTATTCCAAAAAACACAGGACACATGAAAACCTCCCAAAAACCTTCCCCCCAGCCAGAGTAAACCGAAAGCCCCAGTGCTCCTTCTCTCCCTGCCACCGCCTCCCTTCCATTAGGCCTAAAGAGGCCCAGGCTGCACAGGACAAATGAGTCAGGCCTCTGAAGGCCACAAACAGGCTGGAGATACTCCCCTCCCATGTTACCAGATACGGGCTGCTGCCAGAGGGCAGAAAGGAGGGAGAAAAGAGACAGAAACTAACTCTGCAGCCAAGTTTATAGGGATGGAGGGATTCTGGGAACGGAATGACATAATTTCCGGGGCCCACCCAGCGGACAGGACTCTCCTGAGCTCCTGAAGGTCTGTAACTTTATGGGGTTTTTAAAGGCACCCATGTCAAACCAGGACACAGGATGCCTGTGCAGACCAAGAGGTGCCAGGCAGCCTCAACTCCAATGGCAAGAGTAAGCCAGCTGGTAGGCTGATCCAGCCCATCTCAGCAGCAGATGAGCTCCAAGGAGCTGCTTGTCTCCAACCATCCGCTGGCCAGTCTTGCAGCTTTTGTCACCTTTCATAAGGGCAGGACATATGCCACCTGATGTAGACAGCAGGTCATGGAAAATGGCAATCTTAAGGATATACATGAACCTAAAAATCTGCTCCTTTAACAAGGTGCAAAAAGAAAGCCCTTTAGATGTTTCCTATAATCTAATTTCACACCTCTTCTTCACCTGGGTTAACTCTCAGGTACTAGCAAGCCTTCTGAACTCAGCCCACAATGACAAACTGGCAAATAAATCCCCAGAGTATCACAGTATCACCAAGGTTGGAAGAGACCTCGAGGATCATCGAGTCCAACCTGTCACCACAGACCTCATGACTAGACCATGGCACCAAGTGCCACATCCAATCCCCTCTTGAACACCTCCAGGGACAGTGACTCCACCACCTCCCTGGGCAGCACATTCCAATGGTGAATGACTCTCTCTGTGAAGAACTTTTTCCTCACCTCCAGCCTAAACTTCCCCTGGCACAGCTTGAGACTGTGTCCTCTTGTTCTGGTGCTGGTTGCCTGGGAGAAGAGACCAACCCCTTCCTGGCTACAACCACCCTTCAGGTAGTTATAGAGAGCAATGAGGTCACCCCTGAGCCTCCTCTTCCCCAGGCTAAACAACCCCAGCTCCCTCAGCCTCTCCTCACAGGGCTGTGCTCAAAGCCTCTCCCCAGCCTTGTTGCCCTTCTCTGGACACCTTCAAGTGTCTCAATGTCCTTCCTAAACTGAGGGGCCCAGAACTGGACACAGGACTCAAGGTGTGGCCTAACCAATGCAGAGTCCAGGGGCACAATGACCTCCCTGCTCCTGCTGGCCACACTGTTCCTAATTCAGGCCAGGACGCCATTGGCCTTCTTGGCCACCTGGGCACACTGCTGGAGGTTTTATCACATATCAGCAAAACATTTTATGAATGCAAGAGCAGAGAAAAAATGTAATTTGAGCAAACACTCACTTGCAGAACAAGAGATTCCTTATCATTTTCCAGACGAGCCAGCCTTTCTTGATACACATCTCCATTCCCAGATATGTGTCCATTAGTCTGAAACAGACAGCAAATACTGCACAGTCAGCTGTTGGATCGTAAAAGTCATTCAATGTTATCGACACACTTCAGGAGTACTGTTAGTCTGCCTAGGTCAAGAACACATCTGAAGTATTCTCCAGTCCCCAAAGGGTTACAAGTCAGCCTGTCAAGAAAGCACACGTGACCACCATTCAGGAGAAGAATTGTTCAGGGGCTTAAAGAGGAGAAAGGAAGAACCTTCCAGTGACCCAGTTCTGTGAAATTCACTTACTGTGTATTCAGCATTTTGTTCACAAAAATATGGGCTCAGTGGCGCCCTATGCTAAGCCATACTTGCAAACAAATGCCCTGAGACGCTCAGCAAGCCAAAAAACATCAGCCGACAAGATGTGTATTATGCTGCTTTCAAGTCAAGCGTTTTTTTTCTAGAACACACAGTAAGAGGCATTCGTTTAGATGGGGCACATTCTACTGGGTATGGGTGAACATCTGCACTCTAAACGCATCTCTTTGTAAAGCTGCCTGAGGCTAAAGTGAAACAAGAATGCATGCTAATGCTATCAGAGAGTTCAGAGGAATCAGCAACTTTCTTTTTCCATAATAACTTCAATGCTCTTGAGCAGCAAGGAGGATTTTACTCTATCCATATTCAAAACTGTCCCAAAGCACTTTTGTGATGGATGCCACAATCATATCTAGGCTCAGAAAATACATTCTTGTTCCCATCATTGCTTAAATCGCTTAGAGGGGGCTGAGAAGCTCCTCTGAAATCCAGGGTGCTCAGCAGAGACTTCCACCAAGGTTGAGCAGCTTTGATTTCCTTCTCAATATGTGATGGGGAAAAAAAAAGAAAGAAAAAGGCAAGTGATCCTCAAGTCCCTGTGAGTCTGCAGCACAACTCTGCCTTGACAGGCCACCACCACTTAGAAGCTGCAAGCCTCAGGCTCCTGCTTTGAATCTCCCTTTCAAGCAGCTCATCTCCCCCCATAGCAAAGGATGCCTCAGGAAACCTGCTGGCTAAAAACTCCTTTACTAAGTTACATGTCTGACCTCTCTGAGGCAGGGGAAACTGCCTCATTTGAAATGGAAAGAATAAGACTGCCATCAGCACCACTGAAAGATTAGACACAAAGCAAACAGGAGGGGGTACACAGTATTTGACCCCACCTTAGCGCTCTCAAGAAATCAGGCTGTGTCCTGTCAGCTTTTAAAACAGTATTAAAAGAGGCAGAAATGTGGTGTTGAGGGACATGGTTTAGCACCACCAGACTTGGTAGAGTTAGGAAAGGGTTGGACTAAATGATCTTCAAAGCTGGAAAATCAGGTTTTCCTGATTCTATGAAATGTATCTCTTCAGCCTGCTGGAGACTGAAGGGAGCAGCTTATTAATGCTGATGGATATCTAAAGGGTAGATGTCCAGAGGATGGAGCCAGACTCTCCTCAGTAGTGTCCAGAGATAGGACAAAGGACAGGCGCTATGAACTAGAATGCAGAAGGTTCCATGTAAACAGAAGGAAAAAATTCTTCTCTGGAGCACTGGAACAGGCTGCCCAGAGAGGTTGTGGAATCTCTGACTCTGGAGGCATTTTAACCCCATCTGGACACACTCCTGTAGTGATTCTGCTTTAGCAGGGAGGTTGGACTAGATGATCTCCTGAGGCCCCTTCCAACTCTTGCCCTTCTGTGATTGGGTGACATCTGAATTATTTAGCAGTAAATCACTAGGCCTTCTGACCATCCAGACACTAAGCACCAAGGCAGGAGTACTCTAAACTTCTGAATTTGCCCTGGTTTTCCCCTGACCTCTATCAGCATTTAGTTCACATCACAGGATTTCCAATGAAGACCAGTGAGATTTTCAGCTGCGTAATGCTTTAATTTAGGTGAAAGAAGTTGAAGAGCTTCCAAAACAAACACATTAGCTGCTCAATTAGCAGATGATGCTATACATTTTGTAACTTGACTTGGATGTGAAACACAAAGCCAAGGTTTTTGCATACTTTTGTTATTATTTTCTTATTTTAAGTCATCCAGTACATGTCGGGCACTTACTCAGCCTCCAGAGGAACAGTGTCTGCATTTTGTAACATAAACCACATTATCAATCCAGCATGTGTGTCTGATACAGGAAAGCTATGTTCATCCCTTATTACAAGCAGTGCAAAGACATCCCCCTATCCTGCCAGGGCCAACAGGAAAGTCCTTGTCAAAGCACAGACTCAACTTCCTAACTCCCACCCCCTACATCAGCACCCTAACCACTGAACTGTCTGATACCTCTGTTCAGCTGAATCAGACCCAAATGAGCTAAAACCAAAGACTGCATGAAGAAAATGGGAGGAAGTAAGTACTGGTTTCACACTACAACAAAAATAGCTTTACTATGCTATGAAAACCAGCAAGGTGTTAAAGCAGAATGTTAGTCATTGTGCACAGCACCTTACAAAGACACGTTTGTTGTTAAACTCTGGTCACATCTCTCAAAACATTCCTTACTTTGCTCAGCATATCATACTTGGCCTTAAAACAGAAGCATTTAGTGAGAGTTTGGGCCACAGCTGCATATTGAAAGAGGGAGAAGGTGACAGGAATCTGAAAAAGGACCCACAAAACTAACTACAAAGATGTCTTTGCTGGCTGTTGCCAGAAATAGTGTGTAAAATCAGCACAAATGGAGAGGGAAGATGCCCAAACACCGGATATGGGAAAGCAGTGCATCAGGAGGTAAGGTGCAGGGAACCCCAGTGGGAGGCTGCAAGGAGGTCTGAAAGATGCCAGGAGACCTGGTGTGTGCAAACCCAGGTGAGCAACACTCAGTGTGTTCTTCAGGAAGAGTTTCTCTCCATCTGAGGACCCACAGCCCCTACCGTGGTCTGACAACTACTCACTCTGAAGAGGAATGGCTCTGCTTTGGAAAACAAGAAACAGAAACAAACCAACCAACCCAAAAAAGGGAAAACAAAACAAAAAAGGTATCTGATCCAACAGCAACTGCAAACATATCTGGGGCACTTGGTAGCTCTTCATCCAATTTGTACCACCGAAGTCAATACAGGATTAACACACTTTACTAGCTACGTATGACAAGTGTTGCCATTTTCCAAAGAGGGCTTTTGTTCAACCAGCAAACTAAAATCTCTCTTCAGTTAAGCAGTTAGACTTTGTATGTGTTTTAAGGGCTTAACTGCAAAACACCATATGGGAAGAGAATGCAGATTTACCAACGCTGATCTTAATCCTAAAAACAATGACTGGATGATCTTTGAGGTCTCTCCAACCTTAGTGATACTGTGACACTAAAAGGACAGTTTTCACCACGCTGCTGAGGCTCCACAGACATTTGAGTTCAAGCATTTATTTTAAATGCCTTGGAAGATCAGACCCAGAGCTCTCACAAAACTGCAAACATCAGTCTGGGACTAATCTATTAGAGACGTGTGTAAGCTTTGTTTGCAACCACGTAAGTGTCAAAATCTACACTCCTCGGGAGGGAATTATTCCTGTGATGAGTAGATGCATCACCAAACTTTCACACTTTGCCTGCCCTCAGCCTTTAACCCTTTCTCCCTGGAAGTGAGCTAGCATTCCAAACCACAGGAAAGTTAATTAGAATAAAATTCATTTCCTCTCAATTGCTGAATTCTCCTTCAAAATACAACTACTCTTTAGCCTACTGCAGCTGATAGCCTCATTTCCTTTCATTTTCTCTTCTGCTTTGGAGATGACATAAGCAGCAAACCCCACATTGTTCTTGCTGTAGATGCCATCTGACTTGCATGGAAGGAGCTGCCACTGCACAGCATTATCTTGTCTGGTAAACTGCACTGACTGTGTTTTGACCACCACAGTTTAGTCAACAGCTGGGCAAAGTGAGCTGTCCCTGACACCTCTTTCCTGACCATGTGGAGTTAATTAACATAATGACATTGTCCAGATCGTTATCATACAAATTACCTATACTTAGTTAACAGATACCACTGCCGCTCATATTCACTGAGTTTTGGAGGCTCTTGCAAGGAGGCTTCACCAGCCATCAGCTACCTCAACATGACTTGGTATGCCACAGGCAGAGCCTCCTGGTTTTTCCAAGCAAAGCATTCACCACCCTTTCCCCTGCAATACAGAGCTGTAGCAGCTTTACCCTCTCTGCTTACCCATTCTGTCCCAAATACATAGTGGTCAAATCTGCCCGAGTGCAATCTGTACCAGGCTGTGTGGGAGCCCACTGCTGTCATCCCAAACCAGCGCCTCCTGTATTTCACGCCTGCCTACTGAATATCTGCAGCCTGCTCCACATGCTCAGGCAGCAGGCAGGCAGGCAGACAGACAGACGTGCTGATAAGTGTTTCCAGAAGTTTACAGATTAGTTCCTCCTTAGACAGTGAGCAGGATTAAAAAGCAAACAAACAAAACCTCCCAAAGCAACACGAGCCCACTCAACCTCCCCCACACCGTATTTTAAAGCCTTTGCTGTGAGAAAAGTGAATTCTGCACGAAACCCAGCTTAAGGCAGACCCTCACTCTGAGGAGTTTACCTGAAACGTTTTCAATGCATAAATAACATGGCTGTTGAACAGCGAAGCTGCAACCATTTCAAAACAGTCTGTTTCTTCTACAGCAGCTCAGCTGACGGCTGATACAAAAGAAAGCCAGAATGCTTCTTTCCCTACCGGCATTGCCCAGCTATGGCTTGTCACCGGGAGAAAAGCAAGAGCCAAACCAAACCCAGACAGCCTTACCTTATTTAGCCAGACACAGTGCCCATGAATGTCCCAGCTATACTCCGCGCTGGTCATGACTGTTTTCACGCAAGTGACTCCGTCAGGCAGCCGAGGCTGAAAGCTGCCGCCCCAGCACCACAGGTGCCTGCTGTGCTGAGCTGCAGACCCAGGTGGAGAGGTTAAGTGACGGCAGCTTTCCTCACCTAACCGCGGCTGGAAGCGAACGTGGCAGCAGAGCAGGAGATGTGGGAAGCTGAGCGGAGCAGCAGCCCTCCTCAGGCGGAGCGAGCAGCTCCTCTGGGGAATTAACACATCAAAGCCCAGGAAGGATCAAGTCTTATTCCAACCCGTGTCTGCCGACGGAATCCCAACATTCCAATCCTCCTGAGCAAGGCAGAGGATGATTCAGGCTGTGTAAACCGAATCTGTAGTAAGGTCAGCCCCACGCAGGGGGTAGCTGGCCATCGCCACCCTCACTCCTTGCTGAAGAGCGCAACCCCCTCCTGTGCTCTGCAGACATCACCCATCCCAAAAACACAAGACAAAAGAGCAATCCTGATCCTTTTACCTAACTAACAAGGCAAAGAGGAGGGCATTTTCTTTGCTTGACAGGATATTGCCAAAGCCAGAAGAGCCCATGTCATTCACTTGGAGGCACCAGGAGGAAGGAAGAAGTTGACTCGGTTGTCCCAGGCCTTCTGAGTGGCTCATCTCAAGTTTATGTCATACTGACTGATGTAAAACATGACAGTAACAGCCAATCTCTGTCCTCATATTTAAGTTTCAATGTATCCAGGACTTCTGGAAACAGAGCTTAGCTCTGGGAGACCTGCAACTGTCTGGAAATTGACAGCTTTTATTATTAGAAAGAAACGTTTTTGACTATTGCTGATAGATCAGAACCTCAAAAACGTGACTACTGAATAACCCAGAACAAAAGAGCCAAGCAAAAGAGGAGCAGAAGCTGTGCTTTTTAAGCCAGACTGGAAACTGGGATTTTTTGATGGCTCTGCCATTGGGGCTGCCCTGCACTCCAGCGCAGAACCACTCCTTGTTCCTACTGCCAGTGAACTCAGCCACAACCTGTGAAGAACATCACACTAAGATGTGCTACAGAATCACAGAAAACATTTGGTTGAAAGAGACCTCAAAGATCATCCAGTCCAAGCTTCAACCCAGCACTGAAGGGTCAACACTAAACCATGTCCCTAAGCACCAGGTTCACATGCTCCTTAAATATCTCCAGGGGCAGTGACTCCACCACTGCCCTGGGCAGACCATTCCAATGTCTGAGAACCCTCTCTGTGAAGAAACATCTCCTAGCATCCAGTCTGAACCTCCCCTGGGGCAGCTTGAAACCATTTCCTTTGGTCCTGCTGCTTGCCACCAAGGAGAAGAGGCTGCCCCCTCCTCGTTCCAACCTTCCTTCAGGGAGTTGTAGAATCATAGAATCACCAAGGTTGGAAAAGACCTCAAAGATCATCGAGTCCAGCCTGTCACCCAAGACCTCATGACTAGACCATGGCACCAAGTGCCACATCCAATCCCCTCTTGAACACCTCCAGGGATGGGGACTCCACCACCTCCCTGGGCAGCACATTCCAACATCTCAGAACTCCCTCTGTGAAGAACTTTCTCCTCACCTCCAGCCCAAACCTCCCCTGGTGCAGCTTGAGACTGTGTCCTCTTGTTCTGGTGCTGGTTGCCTGGGAGAAGAGACCAATCCCCTCCTGGCTACAACCACCCTTCAGGTAGTTGTACACTGCAACAAGGTCTCCCCTGAGCCTCCTCTTCTCCAGGCTAAACAATTCCAGACCTCTCCCCAGCCTTGTTGCCCTTCTCTGGACACCTTCAAGAGTCTCAATGTCCTTCCTAAACTGAGGGGCCCAGCACTGGACACAGGACTCAAGGTGTGGCCTAACCAGTGCTGAGTACAGGGGTACAATGACTTCCCTGCTCCTGCTGGCCACACTATTGTTGATGCAGGCCAGGATGCCATTGGCCTTCTTGGCCACCTGGGGACTGAGAGCAATGAGGTCTCCCCTCAGCCTCCTCTTCTCCAGACTGAACAACCCCAGCTCCCTCAGCCCCTCCTTGTAGGCCATGTGCTCCAGGCCTTTCAACAGCCTCACTGCTCTTCTCTGGACACACACCCACACCAGAACCTGGGTCCCTCTTGCAGTGAGGGCCCAGAACTGAACATAACACTCGAGGTGTGGCCTCACCAGTGCTGAGTACTGGCGAATGATCACCACCGTGTTCCTGCTGGCCACAGTGTTTCTAATCCAAACCAGGATGCCATTGGCTTTCTTGGCCACCTGGGCACACTGCTGACTCATGGTCAGTCCACCATCCTGGTCAGTCCACTATCAAGCAATACCTCCAGGTCCCTCTCCAAGTTGCAGCTTTCGAACCATGTATCTCCAAGTCTGGAGATCACCATGGGGTTGTTGTGATCCAGGTGCAGGACCTGGCACTTGGCCTTGTTAAAACTTCATACAATTAGTCTTGGCCCATGGGTCTAATCCGTCCAGGTCCCACTGCAAAGCCTCCCTACCCTCTAGCAGATCAACACAGCCACCCAGCTTGGTGCCATATGCAAACATGCTGAGGGTGCACACAATCCCCCCATCCAGATCATTGATAAAGATATTAAAGAGTTTATTATTAATAAGCCTGTGTTACCTTGCAGTGTTAAAAACACACCAGTCTGGATGATTACAGAATCACCCCCCTGCCAGAGCAGCAAACTCCTGGCCAAGCTGTCAGCCCATGGCTTGGATGGGAGCACACTGCATTGGGTTAGGAACTGGCTGGAGGCTGAGCCCAGAGAGTGGTGGTGAATGGTGCCACAGCCAGCTGGCAGCCAGGCACTAGTGGTGTGCCCCAGGGATCAGTGCTGGGCCCCATGCTCTTTAACATCTTTATTGATGATCTGGATGAGGGCATTGAGTCCATCATCAGTAAATTTGCAGATGACACCAAGCTGGGGGCAGGAGTTGATCTGCTGGAGGGCAGAGAGGCTCTGCAGAGGGACCTGGACAGGCTGGACAGATGGGCAGAGGCCAAGGGCAGGAGATTGAACACATCCAAGTGCCAGGTTCTGCACATTGGCCACAGCAACCCCAGGCAGAGCTACAGGCTGGGGTCAGAGTGGCTGAGAGCAGCCAGGCAGAGAGGGACCTGGGGGTGCTGGTCGATGGTAGGCTGAACATGAGCCTGCAGTGTGCCCAGGCAGCCAGAGGGCCAATGGCATCCTGGCCTGCATCAGGAACAGTGTGGCCAGCAGGAGCAAGGAGGTCATTCTGCCCCTGTACACTGCACTGGTTGGGCCACACCTTGAGTCCTGTGTCCAGTTCTGGGCCCCTCAGTTTAGGAAGGAGGTTGACTTGCTGGAACGAGTCCAGAGAAGGGCAACAAAGTTGGTGAGGGGTTTGGAGCACAGCCCTGTGAGGAGAGGCTGAGGGAGCTGGGGTTGCTTAGCCTGGAGAAGAGGAGGCTCAGGGGTGACCTTATTGCTCTCTACAACTACCTGAAGGGAGGTTGTAGTCAAGCAGAGGTTGGTCTCTTCTCCCAGGCAGTCAGCACCAGAACAAGAGGACACAGTCTCAGGCTGTGCCAGGGGAGGCTTAGGTTGGATGTTAGGAAGAAGTTCTACACAGAGAGAGTGATTGCCCATTGGAATGGGCTGCCTGGGGAGGTGGTGGAGTCACCATCATTGGAGGTGTTCAGGAGGAGACTTGATGGGGTGCTTGGTGCCATGGGTTAGTTGTTTAGGTGGTGTTGGATGATGGGTTGGAGGTGATGATCTCGAAGGTCTCTTCCAACCTGGTCTGGTCTATTCTATTCTATATCAAGACTCACATACAGTTCAGATAAGGATCCTGGGGAAGCTGGCTCTGAGGTGTAGGAAGGGAGTGTCCAACTACTTCTGTCTTTCACCCTCATTTTTAACAAGGCACAAACAGTTTCTGCTTTCTGGGAGACTGCTGCATAACACACATTTACTTTAAATAAATAACTTCCAGAAAACCACTGCTGGCCTCACCTCTGTGACTGGGAAGATCATGGAACAGATCCTCCTGGAAGCTATGCTGAAACACATGGAGGACAAGGAGGTGATTAGAGACAGCCAGCACAGCTTCACCAAGGGCAAGTCCTGCCTCACCAGCTTAGTGGCTTTCTACAATGCAGTGACTACATCAGTAGACAAGGGAAGATCAACAGATGTTGTCTATCTGGACTTCTGTAAAACCTTTGGCAGAGCCCCCACAGCATCCTCCTCTCTAAGCTGGAGAGACATGCATTTGATAGGTGTACTCTCCAGTGCATGAGGAATTGTTTGGATCGTCGCATCCAAACAGTGGCAGTCAATGGCTCAATGCCCAGATGGAGAAGGGTAACAGACCCCTCAGGGGTCTGTATCGGGACCAGTACTGTTCAGTATCTTCATCAATGCTATAGACAGCAAGATTCAGCATGCCCTCAGCAAGTTTGCTGATGACAACAAGCTCAGTGGTGCAGCTGACAGGACTGAGGGATGGAATGCCCTCCGAGGGACCTAGACAGGCTAGAGAAGTGTGCTCAGGTGAATCTCATGAGGTTCAATAAGGTGAAGTGCAAGGTTCTGCACCTGGGTCAGGGTAAGCCTCAGTGCCAGTACAAGCTGGGGGATAGATAATGAGATAGAGAGCAGCCCTGCTGGAAAGAACTTGGGAGTACTGGCGGACAAGAAGCTGGACATGAGCCAGCACAGTGCACTTGCAGCCCAGAAGGCAAACTGCATCCTGGGCTGCATCAAGTGTGGCCAGTGGGTCAAGAGAGGTGATTCAGCCTCTCTGTTCTGGTGAGACCTTACGCAGAGTACTGCATCCAGCTCTGGAGTCAACACAGGAAGGATACAGACCTGAGGGAGCAGGTTGAGAGGAGGGCCACAAAAATCATCAGAGGGCTGGAGAGCCTGTCCTACAGAGGCAGGCTGACAGAGTTATGATAGTTCAGCCTGGAGAAGAGAAGGCTCCAAGGAGACCTTATAGCAGTATTTCAGTATCTGAAGTGGGTGTGTTGGAAACCTGGGGAGGGATTGTTCAAAAGGGCATGGAGGAATAGGCCCCATTCCTGGAGACATTCCAGGTCAAACTTGATGTGGCTTTGAGCAACCTGGTCTTGTTAAAGTGTTCAAGAGGAGACTGGACGTGGCACTTGGTGCCATGGTCTAGTCATGAGGTCTGTGGTGACAGGTTGGACTCGATGATCTTTGAGGTCTCTTCCAACCTTAGTTATACTGTGATACTGTGATACCTCTGCTCACTGCAGAGTGTTGGACAAGATGACTTTGGAGGGTCCCTTTCAACCTGATGAATTCCATGATTCTAAAATTAGAACCAGAAAGAAAACTCTCCCATTTGTTTCAAATGAAGAAAAACTGGACCAACATTCATGACTGGCAACAAGGGCTCTGAAAATTACTCTTCAAGAGCTGTATCTATCAACTTCCAGCTGGACACGATACGGCTGCCTCAGACTTGCCAAAGGCAGAGCTCCATTTAAAATGGTCTTGTTACTGACAATGATGTTAGAGATTACTCACACACTATCTGTACTGCAGCCAGAGGCTCCATTTTCACACAGTGCACAGCACATGTTTCATTAAAGCACACATCAGAATACCCTGAAGATTTCTCTGAGCAGGAGGAATCTGCAAAAACTTTGTAGCAGCTACGATCTGGCTATGGATATCAGGTCGTGCTGAAAGGGAAAGCATACAGCCTCAGCGGGTCTGAGCTTAGGAAAGGCCTCAAACTTTGAAACATAGAATCTCTAAGGTTGGGAAATGACCTTAAGCTCATCAAATCTAGCTGTCAACCCCACACAACTATGCCCTCTAAACCATCTCCCAAGGTGCCATGTCTGCACATTTTTTGGAACACCTCTAAGGATGGTGACTCTGCCACCTCTCTGGGCAGCCTGCTCCAATGCCTGACCACTCTTTCTTAGTATCATAGTATCAGTCAGGGTTGGAAGGGACCACAAGGATCATCCAGTTCCAACCCCCCTGCCATGGGCAGGGACACCCCACACTAGATCAGCCTGGCCACAGCCTCATCCAGCCTGACCTTAAACACCTCCAGGGATGGGGCCCCAACCACCTCCCTGGACAACCCATTCCAGAGCTTCACCACTCTCATGGTGAAGAACTTCCTCCTCACCTTCAGCCTGAATCTCCCCACCTCCAGCTTCATTCCATTCCCCCTAGTCCTATCACTCCCTGAGATCCTGAGAAAATTCAGTAGAGAAAATTTTCCTCATACCCAATCTAAAGCTCTCCTGGTACAACTTGGGGCCATTTCCTCTTGTCCTATCACTAGTTACCTGGGAGAGGAACAAACATGTGCAGACATTCACATGCACACTGAGACATGAGCAGGGTTTCAGCAACACAGAGATCAGTGTTGAGCTGTAGACAGGCAACCAGAAATGACATGCCGTAGTTAAACTGGCTTCTTTGTGCAGCAGAAAGGTGCATGGAAGACTCCTCTGAACTCCCCATGGGTTCTCTTGGAAGAACTCTTGCAGATGTCTGGGTGCTGGACGTGTGCTCTGGTGTCACCTGGCCATCTGGCATCCACCAGTTAAAAAACCCAATGAACAACAACCAACCAGCATCAGGCATTTCAACTCGTTGGCCCTTCTGAGTGCTGGCAGGGACTTCCCTAACGCCCTTGAGAGAAGCACAAAGGAAGTGGTCATGAAGAAGCAGTATGTGGACACAGAGCACCCAGTTCTAGCATGGCAGAACTGAATTCTGTCTCATTTTACACAAGTGAGTAAATATAGGAGACTGCTGTCAGACCCTTTTCCCAACTAGGGCATCAGTGGTTTCCCTTCAGGGGCCAGGAAAGGATTTTTCTCTTGTGACACACTGCTTGGCAGCAGCAAACAATGATGTTTTCCTCTGAGACATGAGAGGCTTGCTTACAGCTTCAGATGGGATGTCACACACCAGTTCCAGCAGCTTGGAATAGCCTGGTAGATGCAATTTCAGGCACAGAGGATTAAACTGATTTCAAACCAAGAACTTGTCTTCTCTTCTTCGGTAAGGAGAGGTACATCACATAACACCTTCCTGCTCAGTCAGGAGCCAGCAACACTACTGACACCTGTAAATCCCATCCTTGTAGGACAGTACTAAGTGTAATGTTCAGTCTTTCCTACTAGGAGTGTTAAGGCTGCCAGAGTGACCAGGAGAATCATTTGAGGCAGGCTGAGAAGAAACACAGGTAACTCTTTGCTGCCACTTTTTGTACACACAACCCCTGTGCACTTTGCAGTGCTGAGGAGGCACTAAGTTGAATGGCACAGCAGCGCCTTTCCTCTCACAGGTTCAGCCCTTGGCTGCAATGAAAACTATTTCTATCTTATTGCCATGTGGTGACACACATCATGTGGGTCTGAGTGACCTTGTTCCAGATTCTAACAGCCAGGCACATCTGCCATCACAAGGGACAATGACTGGCCTTCCCTTCATTCACCTCAACAGGCACTGCAGTCTCCAGCCATGCTGCTGGGCTCCTTTAGTCCAGAATCATAGAATGGTTTGGGTTGGAAGGGGCCTTAAAGATCATCTAGTCCAACCCTATTACCAAATCAGGGTACTCAAGGCCCCATCCAAACAGCCTTTGAACACTGCCAGGGCAGGAGCCCCCACAGCATCTCTGGGGAACCTGTTCCAGTGCCCCACCATCCTCATGGTGAAAAATTTCTTCCTAATGTCTAACCTAAATAGAGCTTCTTCCAGTTTGAAGGCATTATCAATCACCCTATCACCACATGCCTTTGTAAAAAGTCCCTCTCCATCTATCACAAGGTCAGTTGTTGAACAACATGCAGCTGATCAGCATCACTAAGCATGGACTACTGATGTCTATCCACACCATGGGGAGGGCTCATTTTCAAGACTGTTCATTTGGCAGCTGAACACTTTTGTACTTAGAAAGGCCATAGTTGCACAAAACCTGTTCTGCCCCTTGATTTCTGCTCCACAGAGCAGAGACTAGTTACAGCGATGTGCACTGCTGTATGTTATGCAGGGAGGAAACGCTGATGGTAGCAGTAACTCCGTGGTTTAAAGATCTGACTTGAATGTCACTCCTACCTCTTATTCCTGATCTCAGCCTTGGCTGCCACGCTTTGGCAGCAGGGGTGAGATCCACATCCCTCTGGAGGCAGTGGGAAAGCTCCCACGTGCTTCATTAACTTTCAGATGTTTTCAAAGGAGTAGCTTGTAGCAAAGAAGAAAAAAACCCCAAGGTTCTTCCCTCTAATCTTGCTGCAAGCACTACAGAAGGAAGCTCAGCTGTGCTAGCCCAGGTCCCCTCAGCCCTGGGTGGTAGACCTGTCATGGTAGGGCCAAATGGCCCCATCAAAAACCCAGACAGACACTGAGGTGTCTAGACATGGTCCCACTCTCCCCCATCCTTCCTGCAGAGAGCCAGGGTAATGCAGGAAAAGGAACAAAGGGGACAGGACCATGCGTGTCTGGTAAACAACCCTGTACCTACGGTAAGGGTATGGGTGCTGGCCACAGCCTGGCAGAACCCCTTCTTATTGGGTAGCTGTATGCTGGTTTCAGTGCCCTATTGGTCCAGCTGATCTCGGGCAAGATTTATATACAGGCTGATTTCTAGCTGCCTGCGCCTTGCTCAAGCCTTGCTGAAGCCTTGCTCAGCCTTGCTGAAGCCTTGCTGAAGCCTTGCTGAAGCCTTGCTCAAGCCTTGCTCAAGCCTTGCTCAGCCTTGCTCAAGCCTTGCTCAAGCCTTGCTCAGCCTTGCTCAGCCTTGCTCAGCCTTGCTCAGCCTTGCTCAAGCCTTGCTCAGCCTTGCTCAAGCCTTGCTCAGCCTTGCTGAAGCCTTGCTGAAGCCTTGCATGCTTAAACCTGCTTGGACCTTGTCTGGCTGGAAACTGCCTCGAGCTGCATCGCCTCCAGTTGCCCGGTTCAGCGCCACAAGCCTACACACCGCCAGCTACGAGAGAAGCCTCGAGCTAAGGAGTCAGAGCCAAGCCTGCTTCGCCTTGTGACCAGGATTTTGCCGTGCCTCAATTCACCCAGGACAAAGCAAGCGCCCGTCGCAACAGTGTCATTAACAGCCCGCCGTCTGCTGAAGCCAGACCGGCCAGCGACGACCGCGTGGCATTCCTGCCGGCAACCTGCCGTGCCTGGCACATGACTGCCCCAAAGCCTCTGATACACAGCAGCAGCAGCAGCACTCCCTGCCTGGGTACAACCAGCTGTGAGTAATTAATTCACTGCCTCTTTGGCATAATGGTTCCTGTCGTGTCTCCCCCCCCACACTGCGGTCGAGCACCACTTCGCTCCTGGGGTATTCTCCTTCTGTTATACTCCTCCCAGTTTGCATAAAATAGTTAAATTGTTACAGTTGCCCAAATACTGTACACTCCCACTGTAAATATATTCTAACCACACATCAAACCTTTTGATACCTTTGCTTATGTTCAGACTAATAAAAGGTTATTAATATTGCAATGATATTGCCATATCATTTATCAATAAAGGGAATATCATTCCCTTTAACAACACCACAGAATCATGGAATGCTGGAAAAGATGTCTAAGATCATCAAGTTTGTCTATCAATCCAACATCATCATGCCCACACTGGGTCACATTATGCCAACCCCACACCTGGCCCACACACCCCAGCCATGGGTTTGACAGAGGCAGTCCTGCACCAACTGGAGAAGAGGAGACTCAGAGGTGACCTTATTGCTCTCTACAACTACCTGAAGGCAGGTTGTAGACAGGCAGAGGTTGGTCTCTTCTCCCAGGCAACCAGCACCAGAACAAGAGGACACAGTCTTAGGCTGCGCCAGGGGAAGTTTAGGCTGGAGGTGAGGAAGAAGTTCTCCACAGAGAGAGTGATTGCCCATTGGAATGGGCTGCCTGGGCAGGTGGTGGAGTCACCATCATTGGAGGTGTTCAGGAGGAGACTTGATGGGGTGCTTGGTGCCATGGGTTAGTTGATTAGGTGGTGTTGGATGATAGGTTGGACATGATGATCTTGAAGGTCTCTTCCGACCTGGTTTATTCTATTATTCTATTTAGTTTTCCTTTTTACATCCAACAGTGATTTATTTATATTTTTCTATTTTTCTGCTCAAAATCTGTAATAAAATTTTAGAGGCATAGCCTAAAACTACAAGACAAACCCAGCAGGGTTTTAAAAAATGATGCCATGCAAACTCATCTTCTGATAAGCACAACATTTTATTTCCCAGGGTAGACTTTAGGTAGTTTCCACTTAAATAGAATAGAATAGAGTAGGATAGGATAGGATAGGATAGGATAGGATAGGATAGGATAGGATAGGATAGGATAGGATAGGATAGGATAGGATAGGATAGGATAGGATAGGATAGGATAGAATAGAATAGAATAGAATAGAATAGGTTGGAAGAGACCTTCAAGATCATTGTGTCCAACCCATCAACCAATCCAACACCACCTAATCAACTAACCCATGGCACCAAGCACCCCATCAAGTCTCCTCCTGAACACCTCCAGTGATGGTGACTCCACCACCTCCCCAGGCAGCCCATTCCAATGGGCAATCACTCTCCCTGTGTAGAACTTCCTCCTAACCTCCAGCCTAAACCTCCCCTGGCGCAGCCTGAGACTGTGCCCTCTTGTTCTGGTGCTGGCTGCCTGGGAGAAGAGTAAAATCAAGTCCTGGGGAAAGAACAGCCTTGGCAGGTGTATTTTGATGACAGAAAGTGGCTTTCACAATTGTGGAAGATAAAAATTGAGTTTGGTATTCAGGTTAAAGGGCTGCTGAGCTTCTCTCACTCACTCCTGCTATAAACCAGGTCAAAGGAAGGTCAGTGACACTGTCACTGTAGAAAAGATGTTACAAAAAATTATTTTCAGTGAAAAATTCATATTACAAAGAACTTTTTTTTTCCTCACCATCTAAGCCTCTGATTCCTAAATGTCTTCTCCCAATCCTCTGAGATGAAATTCCAACTATCAAAAATGTTTTGCTCTCTAGATTGAAGCACTCTGGCACATCAAAGGACGGAGAGACCAACTCACTGAAACAGCTCTTCCAAAGCTGCAGAGCAGCATCTCCAAATCACAGCCTCTTGCCTTTGATCCTTCCCTTGAAACCTACTCTAAAACTTGTTAATGAGTCCATAAAACACAGCCCTGTGACCTGAACTGGCCTTGCTAACATTCAAACCAAGCACATGACAGGTGAAACAAGGCAAGACCATACCTACCATTTGACTTTGGAGCCATATGATGAGAGCCTCTGCTGTGGAGTCAGGGATCTGGCAGCGCAGTCCCTCTCTCTCATCTGCATCCATCATCTCCAGCAAGCCCCGCAAATCCTCCACCAGGTGCAGAGCCCGCAGGCTTCCCATGAAGGGGGAGGTGGGGGACTGGCAGTCAAAGATGCCATTGGAGTATTCCAGTGCCTTTGAACCTGGAGGGAACAAAACCATAGATCACAGAATCATCCTGGTTGGAAAAGATCTTTAAGATGATTGTGTCCAGCCATTCCCTAACTCTGCCAAGTCTGGTGCTAAACCATGTCCCTCAGCACCACATCTCTGCCTCTCTGAAACACCTCCAGGGATGGAGATACAACCACCTCCTTGGGGAGCCTATTCCAGGCTCTGAGGACCCTTTCAGTGAAGAAGTTTCTTGTAATAGCCAACCTAAACCTCCCCTGAGGCAACTTGAGGCCATTTCCTTTCACCCTATCGCTTGTTACAAGGCAGAAGAGATTGACATCCTCTGTGCTCCAACCTCCTTTCAGAGCATGGCAGAGAGTGAAAAGGTCTTCCCCGCAGCTTCCTTTTCCCCATTCTAAACAACCCCAGGTCCCTCACCTGCTCCTCACAATCTCATAGCATAAGGCCTGAGTCGAACAGGTCAGACACTCAGGGAAGCTGAGAAATGCAGGGTGGCATTTGCTCCCAGCAGGCATTTATCCGAACTACACTCAGTGTCAGGATCCACTCTGCCTGCACCATGCAGGAACTTGGAGAGGGGCGAGCCCCTGATGATGTGCTAGAAGAAGAGCAGCTCCAGCAGGAAGGAAGTGGGCTGATCCTACAGAGGACATGCATGCCACAGGTGTGCTCAAGAGTTTAAGATCTGGGCTGGCCTCCTGCTCCCCAGGATGCACAGGAGGTGGAAAGCCCTATGGGGGTGGGGCTCACAGGCCCTGACTCCAATTCACCCTGACTCTTTGAGTTAGCCTGTAGGGACTGCATGATCCAGTGTCATGGTGCTCAGGACACCACACTCTGCCTTTTTCATGGTTGTGCTGCTCAGAGGCACAGGTGTTTTTTAAAAAAGAATAAAGATAAATAAAATCAGATGAAAAAAGCAAGACCAAATCACTTCTCCATGAGAACAAATCTTAAAGCCAGCAGTCTGACATGGTAGCACTGACATTTGCATGTTAATAAAGAGGAAAATCTCTTATTTGCATAAACTCACAGTACCTATGTTTGACCTACATTAAAAGCTGCCATATATTAAGGAAGGCAACTATAAATTCAGGATTAAGGTTGACTTAAGTCAAGCCAGCTAATTCCAACTATAATTTCCCTCAGCACAGCGATTTGTGTACTTAATACTGTAAATGCCTTGGCACAATGAGACGTGCTCATGACAGAGCATCATTTGTACTGACAACTTTTGAAAACTATGTGTGCCATACACTGCATTTCCCTGAACTTTCATTCACCTCATCTGCCAAGTCATTAAAAACTCAAGTGTTCTCTTAAGTCCCTTTAAAAGAAAAGGAAGGAGGAGGCAAGAAGTGAATAATCCCCTCAACAGCATAGGATTATCTTATGTTACTTTATAGCTCTGTCCAGACATTTGAGTAAAAGAAGTCAGTGGTGACTTAACCATCCCAACAGCACATTTTATTTTTATATGAAACTTCAGCATGCCATAAGTAACTCAGGCTCCTGGAAACCCAGATAGATGGAGCAGATCCAGATACCAGTATCTACTTATAGGAGTTACTAAAGTCACAGCTTATTTTAGAGACCATTAAGACCCCACTGAATTCACTTTACACATGCTCCTGCCATGTGTCTTTAATATCTTTAGGAAAACTGCAGAGAAAAGTCATTGTTCAAACAAAGCCCCCTCCCTGGAGATGTTCAAGGCCAGGTTAGATAAGGCCTTGAGCAACCTGGACTAGTGGGAGGTGTCCCTGCCCGTGGCAGGGGGTTTGGAACTAGATGATCTTTAAGGCCCCATCCAACCCAAGCTATTCTATGAACCTAAGAATTTGTATGATGACTTTTTTTTCCCTGAGGGAAATTATATTAAGTGGAGCTATCAAAGACTTTGTGACTGTGTTGCTGTCCTTGCAGAATATTTTTCTCAGTTTGGGTAGCTGTCTGCATTGCTCTGCTGGAATAGGATTAAGCTATTAACTTTTTCCTGCTTTGCTCCTCTGTATTGTGTACCTATATTGTTATCTAACTCACTAGACTCAAAAGCAGTATATTGGAATGGGCTGCCCAGGGAGGTGGTGGAGTCACCATCATTGGAGGTGTTCAGGAGGAGACTTGATGGGGTGCTTGCTGCCATAGGTTAGTTGTTTAGGTGGGTTGGATTGGTTGATGGGTTGGACATGATGATCTTGAAGGTCTCTTCCAACCTGGTTTATTCTATTCTATTCTATACTTTGTGATGCCTCTCCTTGCTCCACCTAAAATTCATAGGTACTTTAAAAACCTCAAATATTCAAGACAGTTCCTAACCAAGTATTTGGACCCAGAGCATTCCAGTTTTGAATAAAAGGAAAATCAAGTTGACATGTTAACTCTCTAGGGCTGAGAGAAGTTCAGAGTAGCCACTATCAGCCAGCTTACTCCTTCTGCCTAGCAGCAGCTCTTTAAATACAGTCAGCCCCATCCTGAAATGTGCCTTGTTCTTGGCTTTCATGATGCTGTGTGCAACAGCTGAACTGCATCACTCAACCACTTTGAGCACCATTTTGGCAGAGGCTGCATGGGAGTCTGCAACCTCTCCACTCCATCTATTTTAATTGGTAACCTATAGCAGAAGACATCAAACACAGCTACTACCACACTCCCTTCTCTGCCCAAAACTCCACCCTCCAGGTGGAAGAAAGGAAAATCCAAACAGTTTACCTGCAATAATGCCATCCATCTGCTCCAGAGCCGCAGCGAGCATGTCACTTGCATCACTCATCATCTTCTCTCTTCCCAGGAACAATCACCAGCAACACCCTAAGGAGCAATAAAACACTGAGAGTGTGAGTTGGGTTCTGAAGTCTTCAAATTATTCTGCAAAAGAGAATTTATTTTCACAGTCTCACAGTATCACCAAGGTTGGAAGAGACCTCAAAGATCATCAAGTCCAACCTGTCACCACAGACCTCACGACTAGACCATGGCACCAAGTGCCACATCCAATCCCCTCTTGAATACCTCCAGGGACGGTGACTCCACCACCTCCCTGGGCAGCACATTCCAATGACAAACGACTCTCTCAGTGAAGAACTTTCTCCTCACCTCCAGCCTAAACTTCCCCTGGTGCAGCTTCAGACTGTGTCCTCTTGTTCTGGTGCTGATTGCTTGAGAGAAGAGACCAACCCCTTCCTGGCTACAACCACCTTTCAGGTAGTTGTAGAGGGCAATGAGGTCTCCCCTGAGCCTCCTCTTCTCCAGGCTAAACAACCCCAGCTCCCTCAGCCTCTCCTCACAGGGCTGTGCTCAAGGCCTCTCCCCAGCCTTGTTGCCCTTCTCTGGACACATTCAAGTGTCTCAATGTCCTTCCTAAACTGAGGGGCCCAGAACTGGACACAGGACTCAAGGTGTGGCCTAACCAATGCAGAGTCCAGGGGCACAATGACTTCCCTGCTCCTGCTGGCCACACTATTCCTAATGCAGACCAGGATGCCATTGGCCTTCTTGGCCCCCTGGGCACACTGCTGGCTCACGTTTAGGCAGCTGTCAATCAGCACCCCCAGGTCCCTCTCTGTATGGCAGCTCTCCAGCCACTCTGACCCCAGCCTGTAGCTCTGCATGGGGTTGCTGTGGCCAAAGTGCATGTTCTCTGAATTCAGACAGCACTGACACAAGACCAGCAGGAAGACCACAAGACTCTGAGGGTGTTCACCACGAGGCATCAACTGGGATCAAAGAATCAAAGCAGCTGCTTGATGATCCAGATCAAACTCTTGGTCATCCTGTGGCTTGCTCCGCACGCAGGTCCAAGCCACAGAAGGTACATCCCACAGAGCACATCAGAAATCCCACTAGCACTTCAGTGAAGCTTGCATAGACAACACAGGCCTTCCATCACTAAAAGAAAGCTGCAAACCAGCAATACAACATGTGCCTAGCTTCTCCCCCAAGCCAACTCAACATGAGCCAACAGTGTGCCCAGGTGGCCACGAAGGCAGATGGCATCCTGGCCTGCATTAAGAACAGTGTGACCAAAAGCACCAGGGATGTTTGTCCCTTTGGACTGAGCACTGGTGAAGCCATACCTTGAGCACTGTGTTTAGTTTTGAGGCCCTCACGATAAGAAAGACACTGAGGTGCTGCAGCACATCCAGAGAAGGATAACAAATCAGGTGAAGGGTCTGAAGAACAGGTCTTCTGAAGAGTAGCTGAGCTAACTGAGATTGTTTAGTCTGCAGAAAAGGAGGCTGAGAGGAGACCTTCTTGCACTCCACAGCTCCCTGAAAGGAGACTGGAGTGAGGTGGGTGTTGGTCTCTTCTCCCTAGTAACTAGCAATAGGATGAGAGGAAATGGCCTCAGGTTGCACCAGGGGAGGTTTAGGTTGGATATAAGAAGAAAGTTCTTCATGGAAGGCATTCTCAAACACTGGGAGAGGCTTCCCAGGGAGGTGGCTGAATTGCCATCCCGGGAGGTTTTTTAAAGAGGCAGAGATGTGGTGCTGAGGGACACGGTTTAGCACCAGACTTGGTAGAGTTACATGGTGGTTGGACTTGATAATTTTAAAGGTCCTTTCCAACTAAAATGATTCTGAATCTAAGATTTCTGAACACCTGACAAGTCCTGGACATGCAACTATTTGCCTACAGAACGATAACACAAATGCCCATGACTCCCTGGATGTAGTGTTAATGCATCTGAACAAGTTGCTCAGAGCTTAGCAAGAGTCACACTGTCATGATGCAACTTGATCTCACCCTCAAACTTCTGAAAGCTAGAGGAGTATTTCCACCACAGTCTGAACAAGCAAATCTGCCCAGTATGACCTGAACTAGCTGGACTCCATATCCCAATTTGCTGAAAGTAAAGCTTGTACTGAGGCAGTTTGCTGGAGTGGAACTGCAACGGTCAGAAGGATACCCAACCCTTCCACCTCAGCATAACAGCCACACAAGCTACCAAAGTACACATGACTTTAATCTAAGACATGCAAGACTACTTCTGCTACAAATAAAGTTAGGGAACAAAGCCAAACAAACACCAGGAAGGAAAACTTTTCACCTTTTGCACACTGCCATTTGGCTCTTGCATCGGGCTGCACCGCTGCTGCCATTTGCCCCAACATGAGCAATCAAGTTCTTCACAGTGTCTCTGTCCCAACTCCTGGGAAAGAGTCTACTGAAAGCACATGAAACCAAAACCTGCTGTTACAACCTGGATTCTGCCTCATGTGTGTCACCTTACTGGTTTGACCCAGATGGCAAGTAGGTTTCCTTAGAGACTGCCAGAGAGCTTTGCTGAAAAGCTATCCTTAAAATAAATGATTACAAATTTCATCTTCCTATAAACATTTTTATTGCATGAAGTAGATCCAAACCCTAAGGTACTTTCTGACCTACAACACAAGGACTACTGTGTTTTGGGTAAATATCTTGCTTTGCTATTTAATTGCCATGAGAACTTCAAGAATTCAAAATACCTTCAAGCTGGAAATGGGTAGATTCAGATAGGATGTTAGGAAGAAATTATTCCCCAGGAGGGTGGTGAGAGACTGGCACAGGTTGCCCAGGGAGGTGGTAGCAGCCCCATCCCTGCAGGTTTTTAAGGCCAGGCTGGATGTGGCTCTGAGCAACTGATGTAGTGTGTGGTCTCCCTGCCCATGGCAAGGGGGCTGGAACTGGATGATCCTTGAGGTCTCTTCCAACCTATGATTCCAATTCTATGATTCCAATTCTATGATTCTAAGGTGTTGAAAATTCTGATAAAATGCAGTAGCAGCACAGTCAAAGACTTCCAACCTCCAAGGAGGAAAGTGCTGATTTTAAGCAAAAGGTAAATACTAAACTTCAAGCACTACAATACCTGTCACAATATGCAGCTCATACAAGACATTTGGTCTGGTGCCTGGACACCCAATTAAAACGAGCAGAAAAATGCAGCTTCTGGACAATGCTAAAGACAGTCTCGACTTTTTCCTCCTTTAGGATTACCTGGTCCTGCTCACGTGTGGGTGTCTGCAAACGCAGAGTGTGAATGACCTGTGGTGGGTTTCACTCAGAAAGCAAAAAGCACACAGCAAAAAGCCCAGAGCTGCCAGCCAGATTTCTCACAGCTTTAAGAAAAGCACCGAAGAGGCAAAGTATCCACAAGCTTGCAACAGGCAACTAATCTTTGGGAATCTGGTGTGCCCATGATCTTCACAGAATCATTACAGAGTGTTTGAGAACCCTCTCTGTAAAGAACTATTTCCTAACATCCAGCTTGAACCTCCTCTGGGGCAGCTTGAAACCATTTCTTCTGGTCCTGTTGCTTGCCACCAAGGAGAAGAGGCTGCCCCCTCCTTGCTCCAACCTCCCTTCAGGGAGCTGTAGAGAGCTATGAGGTCTCCCCTCAGCCTCCTCTTCTCCAGACTGAACAACCCCAGCTCCGTCAAGCCCATCCTCGCAGGCCATGTGCTCCAGGCCCTAGAACAGCCTTGTTGCCCTTCTCTGAACACACTCAACACCTCAATGTCCTTCCTGCAGTGAGGGGCCCAGAACAGAACACAGCACTCCAAGTGTGGTCTCACCAGTGCTGAGCACAGGGGAATGATCACCTCCCTGTTCTTGCTGGCCGGAGTGTTTCTAATCCAAGCCAGGATGCCATTGGCTTTCTTGGCCACCTGGGCACACTGCTGACTCAGATTTAATTGACTGCCAACCAGAAGCCCCAGGTCCCTATCTGAGTCACAGCCTTTCAACCACATACCCCCAAGTCTGTAGCTTACCATGGGGTTGTTGTGACCCAAGTGCAGGATCTGGAGCTTGGCCTTGTTAAATTTAATACAAATAACACAATCATAATGTACAACTACCTTAACTTAGCCTGCTTGCAGAAAAAGTGCAGTGAAATGCAGGAAAAGGAAAAAACAACAATAAACCAGCATCAAACAGAAACCAAAGCCAGTGAACTACCTAACTCCCACCCATTTTGCTGCCATCCCTGTGGAAAAAAAAGCAACACCTAAAACCCAGAACCCAAGAGTGCCAACAGAACAGGAAGCCTCTTGTATTACAATCTGAACTTCAAGCCCCCTCACACTTTGCTGCAGCCAGCACTTCAATTTTGAAGGTGGCACAAGAGCAGCACGGTATGAATAGCAGCAGATTCGACTTCACCCATGACATCAAGCAGTAAATAATGTCCCACAGAGGCTGCCTAAGGAAAAGCCTACTGCAGCCTAAATAGGCACTAAGGAAGGGAGCACTCCCCTGAGCGGGTTTGTTCACAGTGTACCCTTTGTTTCACACCTTCTTTCTAGGAAAGACATTAATGGGGGCAAGGAACTGCTAATACACACTTGGCTAAGAAAGCCATCCAGGCATAACTACCCCTCTGGCTTCCAAAAACAGCACTTCTTGCCTTTTTCTAAACAAGGGGGGTGTCTGTGCTTGCCAAAAATCCCTGAGGCAAAAGTAGCAGGGGCAGACAGTTGTAACAACAGCACCCAAGAGACTTCTGGCATCTACCCCACTGCTATCTGGTCCGGCCTCCAAGGAAGGAGATGTGTCTGTCTGCACAGCACTTCCTCCACTGCTACTGTACAAAGGAGCCGTGTTGCTGAGAGCAGCAGAGAGAAATCTTACGATAACATTTAGGGAGCAGGCCTGTGCAAATGCACTCAATGGCTACAGACTCTGCCACCAGCTCATGGAGCATCTGTCAGCAGCTCAGAAAGCCCACAGCTGAGAACTGTATCACAGTATCACCAAGGTTGGAAGGGACCTCAAAGATCATCGAGTCCAACCTGTCACCACATGACTAGACCATGGCACCAAGTGCCACATCCAATCTCCCCTTGAACACCTCCAGGGACGGTGACTCCACCACCTCCCTGGGCAGCACATTCCAATGACGAACGACTCGCTCAGTGAAGAACTTTTCCCTCACCGCGAGTCTAAACCTCCCCTGGTGCAGCTTGAGACTGTGTCCTCTTGTTCTGGTGCTGGTTGCTAGAGAGAAGAGACAACCCCTTCCTGGCTACAACCACCCTTCAGGTAGTTGTAGAGAGCAATGAGGTCTGCCCTGAGACTCCTCTTCTCCAGGCTAAACAATCCCACCTCCCACTGCCTCTCCTTGTAGGGCTTGTGCTCAAGGCCTCTCCCCAGCCTTGTTGCCCTTCTCTGGACACCTTCAAGTGTCTCAATGTCCTTCCTAAACTGAGGGGCCCAGAACTGGACACAGGACTCAAGGTGTGGCCTAACCAATGCAGAGTCCAGGGGCACAATGACCTCCCTGCTCCTGCTGGCCACACTATTCCTAATGCAGGCCAGGATGCCATTGGCCCTCTTGGCCCCCTGGGCACACTGCTGGCTCATGTTTAGGTGAGAGGTAAAGTGGAAAAGAAAGACAAATCCCTTAAGCCAAATAGTTGGAGATAATGCAACCAGTTATTGGGTCTGAAAAACGAGCACTGCAAACTGGCCTGAAACAGCACATCCTGCTCTGGGCACCCTCCCAGCACAGCGCAGCACATCCAGCAGAACAGAAAATTGCTGGGACAGAAAAATAATATTGGAAGCATTCCTCACCAGCAAGGGCACAGAAGTGTTTTTCTTTCAATGCCATCACCAGTATGTGGGGAACAGATGGACAGGAGGGAAGTCAAAGACCTCCTACACCAGTGGACCAAAGAACAAAGACAACAAACTGCGGGAGGAATAAGGTGGAAAGAGAGGTGCAGAGGGAGTGACACGAACACAACTATTAGACAGCAGTCATGAATCAGTAGCCTTTTATGGATTATAGGAAAGAGGACAACACTGAAACACCAACAGATTAACTCCTGCATCTACTGAAGGATACCAAGACTACCTCTGACTTCACAGACTCTGAGAGGAGTCCCAGCCCAACACCAACATTCTCTGCTTTCCATGGCTTTGGCCTAACAGAAACAAAACCCCAGTGAAAACTCAAGGCTTTGGGGTTTTTTTGTTAGCAGTGACTGAAGGAAAACCACAGAGCCAGGTAACATGAATGAGAGTGCATCCTGGAGAAGTGCAATGGACCTTCTTAGGGACAGTACAGAACAGCTCCCCTTTCAGATCACGGCACACAATCACAGACAACACCCGCTCAAAGAGACCTCCGAGGTCATCCAGTCCAACCTGCAACCCAGCACTGAAGGGTCAACACTAAACCAGCTCCCTAAGCACCAGGTCCACACACTGATTGAACACCTCCAGGGATAGTGGCTCCACCAGTGCCCTGGGCAGACCATTCTGATGTTTGAGAACCCTCTCTGGGAAGAAGCATGCCAAGCAGTTTGAATTTCTTTCAACCACAAAAGCAGAAAGCAACACAGACAGATCTATGGAACAGCAGTTGAATAAAAACCCAAGATGCTCACAGGAAACAGAGCCATCAAATCCACCCCAGCACAACACCCCAGAGAATACACCTAAGGTACTGTCAGTGCTTTCCTCCTATCTGACAGATCATTTGAAATAAGTTGTCCCTTGTTTTCTAGGAAATGACCACACTTACCTTCCTGTGTGCACAGTCTGTGCAAGACAGGGCGGGAGGGGGGTGGGTGTGTTTACAAGGCAGATCCCCGTTTTAGAGCTCCCAGCTGAGGAGCTTGCTCATGCTGACAAGAATCAGCATTGCTTCCTCAAGGCTGTATTTACAATCCACTCTTAAGAACAGTAAAATAAAACACAAAATGCAGCTATCTCCACTCTCAGTTAGGATTAATCTTATCCCTAGCTGGCATTTCCACTGCATCCCTCGCTGCTACAGAGACAACACGACGTGGTTAACGTCCCTTCCTCTAGTTCAAGCACACCAGCTGGTTGCTAAGGCTATGCTGTTCACTTTTCAGTAGGTGGAGATTTTCTGAGTTTTATTTTTGAGTGCCATACGAACCCTCTGGCTCCAGAGCTTGTGAAGATGTATTTGAAACAGCTAAAAACCCTGCCCGGCAAATAAATTCAAGGGAAGGTAGAGGGGGGGGGAGGGGGGAACAACAGAAAACAACCAAGGGGATTTGTGAATGGGAACTGCAGCCTGCTGGATGCAAAGGGAAAGCTGCCTGAACAGGGCTTTGATAATCAGGTATTTAATGAAGATGGCAGACTTCTTAAAACTGCTGAAGCGTTTTACACCGGTAGGAAATCACAGTTTCTCCACCCAGAGACTTTCTTTCCTCCATCAAAGAACACAGAGAGAGAGATCTAGAAGCAGTATTTTCAAGTCTATTCTCCTTCTGTTTTGAGGTGGTCTCATTCTGAATGCCCACCCACAAAAAACACATCACACTTTAAAACTCAAAGGTTCACAGAGCTGAGGAGAATCAGCATCTGCTAGCAAGGCCAAAGGGACTTACCATAGCCTGCGTGGAACCTCTTCAAGGAAGGGCAGGAGCTGGCCTTCCGTCCCACTCCTTTTCCTCTTTTTCCAAGTGCTGAGCATGTGCACAGAAAGCATCAGCTGCTGATTATTTTTATGACATGATGTAATAGGATGGATGACTTGAGTTTCCCAGATCTCCCATTCCTATATAACACTCCATAAAGCAGGAAGTTCGGATGTACAGAAATCACAAACTTTGCTGAGGGCTTGCTTCTGAGGGCTGTGAAAGGAATCCCAGGAGCAGGCTGTTACCCCCAGGGAGTCTACCACAAAAACACAATGAAAAAGCCAATAAATTGAAGTCATCTTTTATGAGTAGGGCATGGGAAGAGAATCTGTTCCACAGCAAAAGTAAGACCCCAAATTTCATCTTGCTGTCAAAATTCACGTCCCTGCATCTTTGGTCCTACCTCTTAAGGGCAACAAAGTTGGTGAGGGGCTTGGAACACAGCCCTGTGAGGAGAGGCTGAGGGAGCTGGGGTTGCTTAGCCTGGAGAAGAGGATACTCAAGGCTGACCTTATTGCTCTCTCAACATGAGGAGGAACTTCAGCAGTGTGAGGGTGAGGGAGCTCTGGAACAGGCTCCCTAGAGAGGTTGTGGAGTTTCCTTCTGTGGAGACTCTCAACAGCCATATGGATGTGTTTCTGTGTCACCTGTGCTAGATCCTCTGGTCCTGCTCTGGCAGGGCAGTTGGAGTGGATGATCTTCAGAGGTCCCTTCCAACCCCTGACATCCTGTGATTCTGTGAACAGCATGACTCTAACATTTGGATTTTGCCCTTTATTAAAGCTCTGGACAGTTACAAATAGCAATCTTTTGTTTCCTGCAAATGCCTTAAGGAATTGCCTTTAAATGCCTAGTATTTTAATGAAATACCACTTCCTCCTGCTCCACTTCACTTGCAAAATCTGCCATTTGAAGGACAGAAAGCAGCCTTCTGAGAAATGTCAAGGATACTAACTTGTCATTTCTGTGCTTTGTTTCTTTTGTTTTTTCCCTTCCCCTAATAATCTATTTAAATTGTCTTTAAAACAACCAGTGGCATGCTACCTAGAATTACTTAACAGTCCATCATTTTACAGACTACCAGACCCAGGTCAGTCCTGCCAGCTAACTGAAAACCTTCACAGAAGCAGAGGTTTAAAAAAACACACAGGAAAACAATGTGAACAAGACAACTACCATTCACTTTCCCCAAACCAAACCTCAGTTATCAATGGAACAAGTGCTGATGGTCAGTCACACTTCGGACACACTTGTGCCTGTTTTGAAGCTTCTGCAAACCTATTTTGATGTTACCCAGGAAAACTTTTCTTATGATTTCACAAAATCACAGAATGGGCTGGGTTGGAAAGGACCTTCAAAGGTCATCCAGTCCAAACCCCTCTGCAGTAAGCAGGGACATCCTCAACTAGATCAGGCTGTCCAGAGCCCTGTTGAACCTCATCCTGAAGATCTCCAGGGATGGGGCCCCAACCGCTTCCCAGGCAACCTGTTCCAGTGTTCCACAACCCTCATGGTGAACAGCTTGTTTCTAACATTAGTATAAATCTCCTCTTCTCTAGCTTGAAGCCATTGCCCCTCATCCTATCACTGCAGGCCTTTGGAAACAATCTCTCTCTATCCTTCTTGTAGGCCCCCTTCAAGTACTGGAAGGCTGCTATTAGGTCTCTCCAGAGCCCTCTCTTCTCCAGGCTGAACATCCTCAGCTCCCTTAGCCTGCCCTCATAGCATGTGTTCCCTCTGATCATTCTTGGGGCCCTCCTCTGGACCCGCTCCTTCAGGTCCATGTCCTTCCTGAATTGAGGGCTCCAGAATGGGAATGTCTTTGTTTAAGGAAAAGAAACATTAACTTGCTGTTGCTGCACTGCAGTATCAACATTACCAACAAGCTAGCAGCCAGTCAGTAGTGGTGTGCCCCAGGGATCAGTGCTGGGCCCCATGCTCTTTAACATCTTCATTGATGATCTGCATGAGGTCCATCAGCAGTAAATTTGCTGACGACACCAAGCTGGGGGCAGGAGTTGATCTGCTGGAGGGTAGAGAGGCTCTGCAGAGGGACCTGGACAGACTGGACAGATGGGCAGAGGCCAAGGGCAGGAGACTGAACACATCCAAGTGCCAGGTTCTGCACATTGGCCACAGCAACCCCAGGCAGAGCTACAGGCTGGGGTCAGAGTGGCCAGAGAGCAGCCAGGCAGAGAGGGACCTGGGGGTGCTGGTTGATGGTAGGCTGAACATGAGCCTGCAGTGTGCCCAGGCAGCCAGGAGGGCCAACGGCATCCTGGCCTGCATCAGGAACAGTGTGGCCAGCAGGAGCAGGGAGGTCATTCTGCCCCTGTACACTGCACTGGTTGGGCCACACCTTGAGTCCTGTGTCCAGTTCTGGGCCCCTCAGTTTAGGAAGGAGGTTGACTTGCTGGAGCGTGTCCAGAGAAGGGCAACAAAGTTGGTGAGGGGCTTGGAACACAGCCCTGTGAGGAGAGGCTGAGGGAGCTGGGGTTGCTTAGCCTGGAGAAGAGGAGACTCAGGGCTGACCTTATTACTCTCTACAACTACCTGAAGGGTACAGCTCCGCACTGCTATTCGTGCCACACTTCACAGGGATGGATACTCAGCTTGTGACTAACCATTCATTACCTTGTAAATAATCAACAGTATATCTGTCTGCAGACCTCAACCAATTCATCTTCAACTCATTTAGAACTGGGCACAGTATGAGGGAGAGGAAAATCAATCCTACTACCTAGGAAATAATACAGTGCTTTTCTGAAGCAAGAAAATACCAAGTACCGATAAAGGGAAACGCATCAGCATGCATGCATGCCTCTGCAACAGCAGCCTGCTCCTTGGAGGCTTCTTGCCCAACAACTGTGACTCAGTCTGGTGCTCCTTTGCTTGCAAGAGTTGACAAGATCCCAAGAAGGTGGTGTGGCTGTAGGCCAGTGACCTTGTGTGTCTTGCTTCAAAGACATGTGCAAGTACCTAAGGCAGGTAACATGACTACACGAAGTTTCCTAACCTGCTGTAATGCCAGCAAGGCTCCAAACTTGCTCTAGATAATACAAGAGATAGCAACTCAGATGCATCTCAGTGCTCCATAGTTGAATCCTGCCATTCACTGCAGCTGTCACAATGCACTGTAATTTATGCAGTACACACACTCTACAATGCAGGCCTCAAAACTCTCTACATGCTTTGTGGTAGCAGAAACTAAGAGGTGTTGACAAATTACCAGATAGCAGAAGTTTTAAAGGAGACAGCCCACTACTACTATTTGTTATGTGTGCACAGGGTTTCTTGACATCAAAGCTGACTACACTAAGTTTATTATGATGTAGCAACGTTATAGGGCTTTTATTTCTCATCCTCACAACAGGCAGCTATTTCAGTTGCTCAAAGCAGAGCTGCCTCTACCTTTAGTGACTGGCTGTGAGCACTGGCTGACAACACCCTGCTGAACATGGACCCACACCTTAACACTAAACTCCAGGGCACCTACTAAACCCCTTGGCACCAGACATCCCTGATTGAGGTGAGCACTTGCAGAAACTGTTCAGAGAACACAATACTGTATTTGTGCTGGTCTGTGCATATCAATCTTCCCAATTCCCTGCCCAGAGCACTGCAGCATGACTGGCAGAGGGCTTGTGAACAGGAGCATAGCTGCAAAGAATGAAACCACAAGACAGGGGAGACCTCATTGCCCTCTACAACTACCTGAAAGGTGGTTGTAGCCAGGAGGGGGTTGGTCTCTTCTCTCTAGCAACCAGCACCAGAACAAGAGGACACAGTCTCAAGCTGTGCCAGGGGAGGTTTAGACTCAAGGTGAGGAGAAAGTTCTTCACTGAAAGAGTCATCCGCCATTGGAATGTGCTGCCCAGGGAGGTGGTGGAGTCACCGTCCCTGGAGGTGTTCAAGAGGGGATTGGATGTGGCATTTGGTGCCATGGTCTAGTCATGAGGTCTGTGGTGACAGGTTGGACTCGATGATCCTTGAGGTCTCTTCCAACCTTGGTTATACTGTGAATACTGTGACAGGCTACAAAGGAGCAGGGACATTCAAGTGCAGACAAAGCTAGCTGCTCTGGATACTGTTGGGATGCAAAGGTGTTAACTTCCAACAGTGTCCAAAACTGCAAGAGAAGCAATGAACTGTAGCAGACTGTTGTAATGAGAAAGACCAGAAGCAGAAGGAGGAAAGGGAAGGCAGCAGTAAAGAAAATTCTTGCCAAGGTGAAAAGCATCAAATCCACAAAGGCTTCCATGAGTATTTGCAAGTTGGCAAACAGAGATTGCCCTTGTTCCACTGACAAACTGTTTTAGGGCTGAAACACTGACAGTCAACAAGGCTCTCCTCTAGCTAGCCAGGTATGTGTCAGAGAGTGACATCCCTCACCTGTCTTGTGCTAGGAGCCAGGAACAGGTGCCAAAGAGGCCAGAGAAACCAGCTTGGTTGTCACTTTCCCAGTAGTGCTGCAGCACCTGATGGGATCCCTAGCCCACACATGGACAGACGTGGCTTCTTGCAGTCCATGAGGCACAACCACCATGGCTGGTTTACCACTACCATTGCCTGGCAGACCTCAGGTAGAATGACACCCAGGACACATCAAGTCTTGACCATCTAGCATCAAGCCACCACCTTTGTCACCCAATCCCTGCAGAAGGGAATTTTTCTTTCTTTTCTTAACAGGTCCTTATCTGCAAAGCAGCTTTACACCAACTCAGCATTTCACAGTGTTTGTAATCTGGTCCCCTTAGATTGGATGGATGACCTAGCTGAACCACAGCCTGAAACAGAGACAGGATCTTTCCAGTAAGACCCATCCAGCCTGGGATGAGCAAGCTGGGTAAGCCCACATCTGAAAGCAAGCTTGCTCTTAATGATAGTGAGGTGAATGGTACTGGAAATGTGCTTAATACTGGTTGCCTGTTTGAATGAGCGAAGCAGGACCTCAAAATGCAGATCCTGTCAGCATTGTACAACCTGTGGGTGTTTTCATCAGCACTCTGTTGTAAGATCCAGAGTAAAGCATCTGCCTTTCTCACTTTGACTGACTAGTCCATCAGCTGCCAGATGTGACCTCTGCAGAAACCAAACCAAAGCATCCACATCTTTATGACTAAAAATCTTCCTTCTTTTTCCACTTAGAAGATAGCACCAGAGCACAGCTGCAGTGGATGAGGGAGGGAGTGTCTGTGCCCAAGAGAAACACCAAAGTTACAAAACTCCTATCAAGTCTGTGACTAAATCATGTTGTCTTGCAAGATTAAGCTTGCTTCAGATCGCTCTGGTTCAACATTCACCAGCAGCACACAGAAACTCAACCTCTGTACCAAGACAACTCACCATCTAACATAGCTGCCAGCACAGAAATGTGGTGGGGTGATTGACACAATTGGAGGGCTGCATTGGATGGCTACAATCAATTCAGATGGGACAGGCAAGGAAGGAGAGGTGGTGAGGTAGCCCTGTATCTTAGGGAGTGTTTTGACTGTCTTTAGCTTAATGATGGTGACAATAGGGTTAACTGTTTATGGGCAAGAATCAGAGGGAAGGCCAGCAAGGCAGATATCATGGTGGGAGTCTATTATATATCACTCAACCAGGATGAAGAGGCAGACAAAATATTCCACAAGCAGTGAGGAGAAGTGGTAAGAATCACATACAGAAGCAACCAGGTTGGAAGAGACCTCGAGATCATCAAGTCCAACCAATCACCTAACCCTATCTTAATCAACTAGCCCATGGCACCAAGTCTTGCACCATTATAAATGTTGTGGTGGGGTCTGGCACTTCCTCTTTCCTTCCCTCTCCGAGACTCGGTAACTGGGGGAGAGATCTCCTGGCCATGGGCCTGATTGGGCCCAAGGCCACTGGGGGATGGGCAGTCTCAGGTCTGGCCAGCTGAGACCAACCTAATAGTAGGGGAGGGAAGGAGGAGCCTTGGGGGTTTTGGGTGCACCCTCAGGTGGGGTTGGGGTCTTTCTGGGTTTATTTTGGTTCCTTTCTTGTCACCATGTTTCCTTTTGTGCACACTCACTGTTCTCTAGTTAAACTCTCCACTGCTTTTGCAATCAGTTTGTCTGAGTCGTTGTTTCTGCGCGTGCCCCAACCCATTACAGGTCTCATGATCACAAATCTTGTGGGGCACTTCAGCTTACAACATGCATCTGCTGCAAATACACTATGGGGGGAAAGGAAATAGTCTAGGAGTTTCCTGGAGTTTGTGTGTGGAAGAGAACTTCCTGACAGGTGAACGAGCCATCTAGGGAAGGCTTGCCTCCTAGGCCTGGTGTTTGTGAACAGAGGAGGACTTGGGAGTGGTCTGATGGTTGGAGGCTGTCTTGGGAATAGCAGTCACAAAATAGTAGAGCTTTTCATACTCAGAGAAAAAAGGGGGTGGTCAGCAAAACTGCCACCATGGAATTTCAGAGGGCAGCTTTGTGCATGTTTTGGTGACTGGCTGACAAGAATCCCTTGGAGGGCAGCCCTAAAGGACAATGAAATCCAGGAAGCCCAGACACTTTCCAAGAAGAGATCTTAAAGGCACAGGAGCTGGCTCTCCTCATGTGCTGAAAGATAAGCCAGCAGGGAATTAGACTGGCTGACTAACAGAGATTTGGCTGGAACTCAGGGAAAAAAAAGGAGTTTGTGACCTTTGGAAGAAGGGGCAGGCAACTCAGGAAGAGTACAAGGATGTAATGAGGTTAGGCTGGGAGAACATTAGAAAGACCAAAGCCCCACTAGAGCTTAATCTGGCTACTACCATAAAAGACAATTAAAACAAATGTGTCTATAAATAGCTTAGCAACAGAAGGACTACAGAGAAACTCCAGCCTTGATTGGATGTGGGGGGAAACAGCGAGGAAGGCTGAGGAAAAGACTGAGGTGCTTAACGCCAGCTTTGCCTCAGTCTTTCACCCTAACACCAGTTGTTCTCCAAGTGCCCAGCCCCTTGAGCTGGCAAACAAGGAATGGTAGAAGAATGAAGCCCCCCACAACCCAAGAGTAAATGGTTAGTGATCTGTTATGCCTCATGAACACACACAAGTCTACAGAGCTGGATGGGATCCAGGCAAGGACACTGAAGAAGCTGAGCAAGTGCCCACTAAGCCACTTTTAATCATTTAGCAACAGTCAACACTTGGGAAGTCCCAGCAGAAGATGTTTAGCAAATGCACCCATCTACAAGAAGGACCAGAAGGAGGATCTAGGGAACTACAGACCTGTCAGTCTGACCTTGCTGCCCTGGAAGGTTATGCTGCAGATTATCCTGGGTGCCCATCACATGGCACATACAGAAAACCTAGGCAATCAGGCCTGGGCAACACAGATTCATGAAAGGCAGGTCTTGCTTGACTAACCTGACGTCCTCCCATGACAAGCTGACCCACTTACTGGATGAAGGGAAAGCTGTGGATGTTGTTAACCTGGACATTAATAAAGCCTTTGACACCATTTCCCACAGTATCCTCTTAGAGAAACTGCCTGGTCATGGCTGACGGATGCTCTGCAGGGTGAAAAACTGTCTGTATGGCTGGGCCCAAAGAGTAGTGGAGAATAGAGTTAAATCCAGTTGGTTCAGTCCAAGCGATGTTCTCTAGGGCTCAGTTCTCTTTAATGTCTTTATCAATGATCTGGCCCAGGGGATTAAGTGCACCATCAGTAAATCTGCAGGTGACACAATACTGGGTGTGAGTGTCAATGTGTCTGAGAGTAGGAAGGCTCTACAGAGGGACCCAGACAGGCTGGATTGATGGGTTGAGGCCAAATGTAGGAGATCCATCAAGGCCAAGTGCTGGGTCCTGCACTTGGGACACACCACCCCATGAACACTTCAGACTTAGGGAAGAGTGGCTGAAAAGCTGCCCAGCGGAGAAAGACCTGGGGAGGGTTGTTGACAGCCAGATAAATATGATCCAGCAGTGCACCCAGGTGGCCATGAAAGGCCAACACCATCCTGGCCTCTACTAGGAACAGTGTGGCCTGCAGGAGCAGGGACGTGATTGTCCCCCTGCACTCAGCACTGATGAGGCCACACCTTGAGTACTGGGTTCACTTTTGGGGCCCTCACTGTAAGAAAGACATGGAGGTGCTGGAGTGTGTCCAGAGAAAGGCAACAGATCTGGTGAAGGGTCTGGAGGACAGGGCTGGTGAGTTGTGGCTGAGGGAACTGGGGTCGCTTGGGCTGGAGAAAATGGCCAAGCACTCTATGTTAGGAAGAAGTTCTTCACAGAAAGAGAGATTGCCCATTGGAATGTGCTGCCCAGGGAGGTGGTGGAGTCACCATCACTGGAGGTGTTTAGGAAGAGCCTGGAGGGGGTGCTTGGTGCCATGGTTTAGTTGATTAGATGGTGTTGGGTGGTAGGTTTGATCTCAAAGGTCTTGTCCAACCTGGTCTATTCTATTCTATTCTTCCACATACAATAATCCCTGGCCTTTTTACTTTACTTGATTAGATATTGTTGGATGATAGGTAGGACTCAATGATCTCTGCCTTATCACTACAGGCTAGATGATTCAACTGAAATTGAAGTCCCCTCATGAGGCAAAGCTATTTCCTCTCCTACTTTCTTACACCAATTCAGGTTTATCTACGTCCCATTTTTGGTACCTAAATTAAGACTATTGCTCATAACCAGGTTACATTGGCACTTATTCTGAAGAGACACTGGTATGGCTAAAAACTCCACAGAGAAGCCCTGTGTGTGTAAGCCATGACAATTACACACAGGATTAATAAGCACTAAGAAGAATTTCTGATGTAATGCACGTGACCCTCCATTTCTTAACACCATTTCAAAGGGTGATGTGTCCTTGAAAACACCTGCAGACAGATAGCTTTACCAAAAACAGCTTCCAAATTCCAGAAGGATAATTCAGGCTCATCTCCAGTTTTGAGATAAGAGAACATCTGGGAGCAGGCATATGCTCACTGGCCAGCAACCTGAGATACTAGCATCAGTTTTATGCAGCATGGGTCTGAGCTTCCCTCAGACAAACAGAAAGCTCAGGGAGATTCCACACTGTGGTGGGTTAATGCCCATTCTGAAAACAAAGGGGGGAGGGCTTGCTGGTGCTTTGCCCTCCCTGCAGGGTGCTTTCCCCCTGGGAAACTGAGTCTGTTCCACTCCCCCCTCCCTGCCCAGCTAGGGTATAAAAGGGAAGGCACTGGGGTCATTAGGCCTCCTTTTGGCTCCTGCCTCTCCTGGATGAGGGCAACTGTGGCTGCCTTCCTGCTCTTCTGCCACGTGGTTGGGCCTGGTCCTTCTCCCTGCTGCCTCTGTGCCTCTTCAGAGAGAGACTGGTTTTGTATTCTTGTTTCTTTTTCGCCCCCCCCCCATCCAGCCTTGTTCCTTGCCCTTGTGAACCTTTCCTGTTATTGTTATATATATATTGTTTAAAGAAAACTCTTTACCTCTCTACTTCCAGGCTGACTTCAAATTACTGCTTGGTGGATTTGCTCCTTCCCTTTCCCTTTTTTCCCCCTCTCTGTTGGGAGGGAGGAGGGGGGAGCAGGGGAGAGATTTTCAGCCCTGCCCCCATCTGAGCTCTTAACTCCCAGTTGAGGCTCAAACCACTACAAACACAGTTGGATTGGATGATCTTAGAAGTATTTTCCAACCTTAACGAGCCTACGATTCTGCAAGGCAGAGCTCCTGCTACAGGCCATCTCTAGCTGTAGCCAGCACCACTTCTGCTGCCACTGATGCCAAAAACCTCAGCACAAGTGCTAGAGCCCTGCAGGTTAAGTGTGAAAGCCTTTACACCAGCTAGTCTGTGCTTACTGCTGCACACTCCAGGTTCCCACCCAGACCAGAGGGCTCCTCAAGCCCAGTGAGGGAAAAACTGTCCAGATCTGTGAAGAGTCACAATCAGCTCCTGGAAACATCAGCTTAAAAGGTATCAGCAGCTCAGGTATTGTGAGAAAATCTGGATGAAACTGGCTCCTGTAGCATGTCCTAGCTCAGGACAGCTCTGCTCAATATGGCTTGGATTGGAGCACACTGCATTGGGTTAGGAACTGGCTGGAGGGTAGAGAGGCTCTGCAGAGGGACCTGGACAGGCTGGACAGATGGGCAGAGGCTGAGGGCAGGAGACTGAACACATCCAAGTGCCGGGTTCTGCACATTGGCCACAGCAACCCCATGCAGAGCTACAGGCTGGGGTCAGAGTGGCTGAGAGCAGCCAGGCAGAGAGGGACCTGGGGGTGCTGGTCGATGGTAGGCTGAACATGAGCCTGCAGTGTGCCCAGGCAGCCAAGAGGGCCAATGGCATCCTCTCCTGCATCAGGAACAGTGTGGCCAACAGGAGCAGGGAGGTCATTCTGCCCCTGTACACTGCACTGGTTAGGCCACACCTCGAGTCCTGTGTCCAGTTCTGGGCCCCTCAGTTTAGGAAGGAGGTTGACTTGCTGGAACGAGTCCAGAGAAGGGCAACAAAGTTGGTGAGGGGTTTGGAACACAGCCCTGTGAGGAGAGGCTGAGGGAGCTGGGGTTGCTTAGCCTGGAGAAGAGGAGACTCAGGGGTGACCTTATTGCTCTCTACAACTACCTGAAGGGAGGTTGTAGACAGGCAGAGGCTGGTCTCTTCTCCCAGGCAGCCAGCACCAGAACAAGAGGACACAGTCTCAGGCTGTGCTAGGGGAGGTTTAGGCTGGAGGTTAGGAAGAAGTTCTCCACAGAGAGAGTGATTGCCCATTGGAATGGGCTGCCTGGGGAGGTGGTGGAGTCACCATCCCTGGAGGTGTTCAGGAGGAGACTTGATGGGGTGCTTGGTGCCATGGGTTAGTTGTTTAGGTGGTGTTGGATTGGTTGAGGGGTTGGACACGATGATCTTGAAGGTCTCTTCCAACCTGGTTTATCATTATTATATTGGAAGAGAACACATACAAATGAGGTACCAGCTACCCAAGATACTCAAATGTGGGGAGAAAACAAACCAAATCAAACCCAACCCAACCCCAACCATTCACCCACAACCAACCAACCAGCAAATCTGGTTAAAATACTTGCTGCTGCTGTCCATCTTTGAAAGGCTCATCTAAGCATCAGGGCAGCTGTTCCACTCATTAAATAAAAACCAAATATAATCTTGGGAGTTAAATCTCAAGTCCCTAAAACAAGCTCAGCAAAGGTTTGCATCCCCATAGAGAGCACATGGTTGAAGACAGCTGGACTGGATGAGGCACTTAGTGCCATGGTTTAGTTGATTAGATGGTGTTGGGTGACAGGTTGGATTTGATGATCTCAAAGGTCTTTTCCAACCAGGTTAATTCTGTGATTCTGTGCCCTGACCCAAGTGCAGGACCTTGCACTTGGCCTTCTTGAACTTCCTGAGATTTGCACAGGCCTACCTCTCAAGCCTGTCAAGGTCCTGGTATTCCTTCCCTCCAGCATATCACCCACACCACACAGAGCTTGGTGCTGTCAGTAAACTTGCTGAGGGTGCACTTAACCCTACTGTCCATGTCACTGATAAAGATACTTAATAGCATGAGTCTCAACACCAACCCCTGCAGAACACCACTTGTCACTGGCCTCCACCTAGACATTGTGCCACCAACCTTAAAAAAATATCTACTTCCAAACCCCCTGCCACAGGGAGGGACACCTTCCACTAGACCAAGTTGTTCTGAGCCCCATCCAACCTGCCTTGAAAACTTACCTCTACGAAGGAAGAAACTCACTACTTAGGGCACTCACCTTTTCTATGTGTCATGCAATACAATTAAGGGTCTTGTCAGTTAATTAAGCAGCTGTAAACCAAGCACTATAGTGCAGTGCAGTTGTATAAAGTTATTTCTGCAAATGAAGCGATACCAGACATCACTCCAAGCCAGCAATTTCCACTAGAGCCCATGAGAGGGGAAAAAAGAGTCAATAATCCTAGCATGGCATGTGGTAGATGAGTCAAGAAGGATTAGTTTCTATCCATGCCGTGTATTAACAGTGGCCCCAGTTAGGGTGGCTCCTGTTTCCCATCTCAAGATGGAAAACATGACAGGGAAAAAGTATTTCCAAGTACTACAGAAATGCTTTTCCCTGCTTCCAGCTCAATAGGGACAAAAAAGGAAGAAGCAGAGAGCTCACCCAGCCAGCAGTGAGCAATATTCTCCTCAAATTGTTAACTAAATAGTTAGCAAGCTTAGAAAAGACCATTAAAGGTGAACAGCTCCCAGAAACAAGCCTTCCTACACACACACCAGGAACTCAAGTTTATTTTGTTTCTCCTTTCATGGCTTAAGGTCACTTGACTATTTGTTGAGTGAAGTGACCTCCTCCTCCTGAAGGGAAGTTGTAGACAGGCAGAGGTTGGTCTCTTCTCCCAGGCAGCCAGCACCAGAACAAGAGGACACAGTCTCAGGCTGCACCAGGGGAGGTTTAGGCTGGAGGTTAGGAGGAAGTTCTCCACAGAGAGAGTGATTGCCCATTGGAATGGGCTGCCTGGGGAGGTGGTGGAGTCACCATCACTGGAGGTGTTCAGGAGGAGACTTGATGGGGTGCTTGGTGCCATGGGTTAGTTGTTTAGGTGGGTTGGATTGGTTGATAGGCTGGGCACGATGATCTTGAAGGTCTCTTCCAACCTAGTTTATTCTATTCTATTGTTCACTTCCTCCTCATCTGTAAAATGGGGCAAACAATCATGAGAAACTACCACACAGTGTTCTAGAAATCATTCAGTTCATACCCATGTGGTTCTTTGGAGATGCAAACAAAGTGCCAAGCATTATTACTAAACGATGAAATGATTTACTTCCTCCCCCAGGCTATAGAGAGGAAGGAAAAAAGCAAAGCAGCCAATTCTATTGCCTAATACTCAGCTGGCAATACTCAGAAAGTGGGACATGGTACCACACATTGGACAATCTTCTTCCAGCTAATGAAGATTACTCCCAATACATAAATCTCACAGGATTATAAATGGAAGAAAAGAAGCCTATCATTGGGCCAGGTTTCTGCAGCCAAAACAAGCTTGTCTAAACAAGCAGGGGGAAAGTACATTGTCAGCCTTGAAGAGAGCAGGAAGTGTTTTCTCCAAGGAGCAACCACAATCAGATTTGAAAGCTTTGTGGGGGATGAATTCCTCTTTTCTGAATATAAAGCAACTGTCAGGACTGGGAAAGTCAATTAAACCAAAAGGACTGAATGGGAGGGAGGCAGGGAAATGCCGTGTGCAGCACAGAAGTCATGTGCTAGCTAAAGAGGGCAATAAGCCAAGTATTTCCAGATAAATGCAGCTCCTCCTCTCTCTGTGCAAAGATTTATCCTTACTAGAGAGTCATGCAAATGTACTCTGGGTGAGCATAACATTAAGTTACATGAGTGTTACTCAAACCACATGACGTAGAAGGGGAAAGGCAGGAGCCTACAGTGCAGGGCGGCGGGGAGATTCAGGCTGGAGGTGAGGAGGAAGCTCTTCACCGTGAGAGTGGGGAAGCCCTGGAATGGACCCTGGAGGTGTTTAAGCCCAGGCTGGACGAGGCTCTGGCCAGCCTGATCTAGTGTGGGGTGTCCCTGCCCATGGCAGGAGGGTTGGAACTAGATGATCCTTGTGGGCCCTTCCAACCCTGACTGATACTATGATACTACTATGACATCAAGGCAGTGGGTACAGAGGAGGGCGACTGAGCTGGGGAGGGCTTGGAGAGAAGCCCAGTGAGCAGCAGCTGGGGAAACTGGGGCTCTTTAGTCTACAAAAAAAGCAGGCTGAGGGGAGACCTCATTGCTCTCTACAAGTATCCAAAAGGAGGGTGTAGAGAGGTAGGCACTGGTCTATCTTCACAAGTAACTAGAGATAGAAGGAGAGGGAATGGCCTCAAGCTGCGCCAGGGGAGGTTTAGGCTGGACACGAGGAAACATTTTTTCCACAGGAAGTGTTGTCAGGCACTGGAATGGGCTGCCCAGAGAGGGGGTTGAATTGCCACCCCTGGACATGTTTACAAGCCATATACTGATGCTTGGGGACATGGTGAAGCAACAGACTTGGTGGAGTGGGTGGAATGGCCGGACTTGATGATCTCAGAAGTCCTTTACAGCCTGGATGATTCTGTGACACCACAAAAATCCTACAATCATTGTGGTTGGAAAAGATCTTCAAAATCATGGTCCCCTCTGTCTAACTCTACCAACTCTGCTGCTAAACCACAGCCCTCAGCATCATATCTCTGCCTCTTTTAAACATCTCCAGTGATGGTGACTCCACCACTTTCTTGGGCAGCCTGTTCCAATGCTTCACCACTCTTTCAGGCAAGAATCTTGTCCAAATATCCAACCTAAACCTCCCCTGCTGCAACTTGAGGCCATTTCTCACCCACCTTGCTCCAGTCTCCTTTCAGGGAGCTGTAAAAGAGCAAGTAGGTGTCCCCTCAGCCTCCTGTTCTTCAGACTAGAAGCAAAAAAACCAACCCTAGTTCCCCCAGGGGCTTCTCACCAGGCCTGCTCTCCAAACCCTTCACCAGCTTCATTGCCCTTCTGTGGACTTACTCCTGCACCTCAATGTATTTCCTGTAGTGAGGGTCCCAAAACTGCATCCATTACTTAAGGTGTGGCCTCAGCAGTGCTGGGAACAGGGGAGGCACTGGGAACAGGGGAGGCATTGTGCTGATAGTCCAGCCATTTCCCAAAGCATAAAACCTGGCTACACACACAGCATCACACAGAATCACTAAGGTTGGAAGAGACCCCAAAGATCATCAAGTCCAACCTGTCACCACAAACCTCATGCCTAGACCATGGCACCAAGTGCCACATCCAATCCCCTCTTGAACACCTCCAGGGACAGTGACTCCACCACCTCCCTGGGCAGCACATTCCAATGACGAACGACTCTCTCAGTGAAGAACTTTCTCCTCACCTCCAGCCTAAACTTCCCCTGGCACAGCTTGAGACAGTGTCCCCTTGTTCTGGTGCTGGTTGCCTGGGAGAAGAGACCAACCCCCTCCTGGCTACAACCACCTTTCAGGTAGTTGTAGAGAGCAATAAGGTCACCCCTAAGCCTCCTCTTCTCCAGGCTAAACAACCCCAGCTCCCTCAGCCTCTCCTCACAGGGCTGTGCTCAAGGCCTCTCCCCAGCCTTGTTGCCCTTCTCTGGACACCTTCAAGTGTCTCAATGTCCTTCCTAAACTGAGGGGCCCAGAACTGGACACAGGACTCAAGGTGTGGCCTAACCAGTGCAGTGTACAGGGGCAGAATGACCTCCCTGCTCCTGCTGGCCACACTGTTCCTGATGCAGGCCAGGATGCCATTGGCCCTCTTGGCTGCCTGGGCACACTGCAGGCTCATGTTCAGCCTACCATCAACCAGCACCCCCAGGTCCCTTTCTGCCTGGCTACTCTCCAGCCACTCTGACCCCAGCCTGCAGCACTGCATGGGGTTGTTGTGGCCAACGTGTAGAACCCGGCACTTGGATGTGTTCAATCTCCTGCCCTTGGACTCTGCCCATCTGCCCAGCCTGTCCAGGTCCCTCTGCAGAGCTCTCCTACCCTCTAACAGAGCGGGGACACCACTGGTGCCTGGCTGCCAGCTGGATGTGGCACCATTCACCACCACTCTCTGGGCTCAGCCTCCAGCCAGTTCCTAACCCAGCACAGAGTGCTGCTGTCCAAGCCATGGGCTGACAGCTTGGCCAGGAGTTTGCGTGGGGGACAGTGTCAAAGGCCTTGCTGAAGTCCAGGCAGACCACATCCACAGCCTCCCCACATCCACCAGGCAGTCACCTGATCATAGAAGGAGATCAGGTTGGTCAGGCAGGACCTGCCCTTCCTAAACCCATGCTGGCTGGGCCTGATCCCTTGGCCATCCTGTAAGTGCTGTGTGACTGCACTCAAGATGCCCTGTTCCATGATCTTGCCTGGCACTGAGGTCAGGCTGACAGGTCTGGAATTCCCTGGCTCATCCAACCGGCCCTTCTTGTGGATGGGCATCATGTTGGCCAGTTTCAGTCATCTGGGACCTCTCCAGTGAGCCAGGACTGCTGAAAAATGATGGAGAGCGGCTTGGCCAGCACATCTGCCAGCTCTCTCAGCACCCTGGGATGGATCCCATCTGGTCCCATGGACTTGTGGGGATCCAAGTGGCTGAGGAGATCTCTAACTACCCCCTCCTGGAACACAGGGGCACTATGCTGCTCCCTGGCTCCATCTGCCAGCTCTGCAGGCCAGCTGTCTGGAAGACAACCAATCCTGCTATTAAAATGTGAGGCAAAGCAGGTGTTAAGTACCTCTGCCTTTTCCTCATCTTTTGTTACTATGTTCCCCTCCATGTCCACCAAGGATTGGAGGTTGTCCTTGCCCTCCTCTTGCTATTAATGTATTCATAGAAGGATTTTCTGTTGTCCTTCACAGCAGAGGCCAGTCTAAGTTCTAAATGGGCTTTTGCCTCTCTAATTTTTTTCCTGCATGACAAGATGCAAGACAGTACTAGGGAGCAGCAATAACCAATGCCAGATGAACTCCAAGCCCTTGGTGGGGACACACCAGAGGTCCCAGACAGCAGAGGCCATGCTTGCTGCCCTTTCAAAACCCAACTGACCACTAGCAAAAGTGTGAGTGCAAGGCAAGCACCCCTTGGATTGTAGGCTTTAAATATTTTGAGGAACACCAGCCACTGCTGACCACATCAGCTGGCCCTGGGATGGCATAAGGAACATCAGAGTGTGCAGGAGAATGGGAGAGGAATCCAGCCCATCCACTACAATAAGCACAGATAGGCAAGAAGCCCCACACAGAGTGAGGAGACAGCCTTATGAAGCACAAACATAGCAGTCAAGAAGCAGCCAGCCCAGTACAGCTGTGAGACAGAAGGTGTAGGGAGATTTCCTGTACAGGTGAACAAATAAATGACCACAGATCCCTTATGTAGCTGCATCACAGGCAAGGAAGTATGCTTGCTTCTCTGGTGGGCTCACACACACATCAAAGAGAACGGAACAAACAAATACAGTACTCCTCACACAGTAATAAGGCAAGGGTGAGGGCTACAGAGACAGATCAGCTGAAGGGCAGCAAGGCACAGGGTCTGGAACATCTCTGCTATGAGGAGAGGCTAAGGCAACTGGGAATGTTCAGACTGGACAGAGAAGACTCTGAAGGGAAATCTTATAACTGCCTTCCAATAGCTGAAGGGAATTTGCAGGAAGGCTGGAGAGGGACTTGTTACAAGAGTGTCCACCCACAGGACAAGGGGAAATGGATTTAAACTGAAGGAGAATAGATTTAGATTGGATCTTAGGAAGAAACTCCTCACTACAAGAGGGGCAAGACTCTGGAATGGATTATCCAGAGAGGTTGTGGGTGCCCCCTCCCTGGAGATGTTCAAGGCCAGGTTGGATGGGGCCTTGAGTAGTCTGCTCTGGTTGAGGGGCATCCCTGCCCATGGCAGGGAGGGTGGATTAAATGATTTCTAAGGTCTCTTCCAGCCTAAGCCACTCCAGGATTCTGTGAAGCCAAAACACAACGATGCAGCATGCTGGTCTCAGCAAGCAGTTGTACAGAGTATGCAGGAGCACAGAAGGGAGCCAGGAGAGACACAGCAAGCAGCTGGGACCTCAGTGGTGCTGCTGTGGGGAGAGAACATTCCAGCCACAGGGTGCATGGCTGAAATGCACAGGGAACAATTCAACTCAGCTCTCTAGCTGGAATTTAGGATGCTAAAATCATGCTAGATCATACTGTAATATCCAAAACAAAGTAGCTGAGGGACAACCATTCCCAAAACAAGAATGCCAGCTCTGACATGCACTGGGCTACTTGGATCAAAACAGTCTAGACTGAATGCAAAAGGCAGCTCCCTGAAGGCAGCTGAAGTGGGCCATTTCTGAAGGCTAATAGAACAGAGAGTCTCTTTTGCTGAATGCATTTTCACACAAACCTGCCCCAGACATCTTGGAAGCTCTCTGCACATTGCCACAGACCTCCTGAGTCAGATGGACTGCACACACAGAGAGCACCTGCCTCATGAAGGGACACGAGTCCAAAGGGCTTCCTATTTATAACCTGGTTTATTCTATGTATTGCAGGGCACCAGCAGTGCTTGAACCCATCATTTGCCACAGAAAAAGTCTAGCAGTCACTTCAGTTTTATGTCTTGGACAATCAAAATCTACTTCATTCCTCTCCCACAGCCCATATGTTAATTTCAATCAACTGCCTTTGAAATGTGGAAAGCCTTCCTGAATGGCAACAACAGCTCAGGCAGCGTTAAGTGATGGCTAGCCTTTAAAAGATAGCAATCAGTGGATGTCTATACAAGCACAAGCAGCATGGCATTCCTCTGCAACTCCTCCTGGAAGCTATGCAGAGTATCATTTTACTGATGTTTTAAAAAGAACAATACAATAGAACAATAGAATAGACCAGGTTGGAAGAGACCTTCAAGGTCATCGTGTCCAACCCATCAACCAATCCAACAACACCACCTAAACAACTAACCCATGGCACCAAGCACCCCATCAAGTCTCCTCCTGAACACCTCCAGTGATGGTGACTCCACCACCTCCCCAGGCAGCCCATTCCAATGGGCAATCACTCTCTCTGTGGAGAACTTCTTCCTAACATCCAGCCTAAACCTCCCCTGGCGCAGCCTGAGACTGTGTCCTCTTGTTCTGGTACTGGTTGCCTGGGAGAAGAGACCAACATCTGCCTGTCTACAACCTCCCTTCAGGTAGTTGTAGAGAGCAATAAGGTCACCCCTGAGTCTCCTCTTCTCCAGGTTAAGCAACCCCAGCTCCCTCAGCCTCTCCTCACAGGGCTGTGTTCCAAACCCCTCACCAACTTTGTTGCCCTTCTCTGGACTCGTTCCAGCAAGTCAACCTCCTTCCTAAACTGAGGGGCCCAGAACTGGACACAGGACTCGAGGTGTGGCCTAACCAGTGCAGTGTACAGGGGCAGAATGACCTCCCTGCTCCTGCTGGCCACACTGCTCCTGATGCAGGCCAGGATGCCATTGGCCCTCTTGGCTGCCTGGGCACACTGCTGGCTCATGTTCAGCCTACCATCGACCACCACCCCCAGGCCCCTCTCTGCCTGGCTGCTCTCAGCCACTCTGACCCCATCCTGTAGCTCTGCCTGGGGTTGCTGTGGCCAATGTGCAGAACCTGGCACTTGGATGTGTTCAATCTCCTGCCCTTGGACTCTGCCCATCTGCCCAGCCTGTCCAGGTCCCTCTGCACAGCCTCTCTACCCTCCAGCAGATCAACTCCTGCCCCCAGCTTGGTGTCATCTGCAAATTTACTGCTGATGGACTCAATGTCCTCATCCAGATCATCAATGAAGATGTTAAAGAGCATGGGGCCCAGCACTGATCCCTGGGGCACACCACTGGTGCCTGGCTGCCAGCTGGCTGTGGCACCATTCACCACCACTCTCTGGGCTCAGCCCCAAAGCCTAATGAAATGAAAGCCTAAAGGAGCTGCTGTGTTATTTATGAAGAAAACCAACCAAGCAGAACAACAACAACAAACACCACCACAACCACCAACACCACACGCAGGAAAACCCCCAAACAAGCAGATCTACAGGTGACAGACATCAGTGATGTGGTAGGTTAGATTACTTGCCCAGAGGAGCTGACTCAAGGCTGATCTCCCCACAGTGTTTGACATCTAGAGATCAGAGTGTGAAGTCATGCAGAGCAGCCCTTAGCACTGAACCAGATCTCCATCTTGCTCCCAACAGCTATTCCTGAGTCTCTTTAACATTTCAATAAATCAAAAATGTTCTCTGTTACTGTGGTTTGACCAAGTTTTAATCACAGAGTCTCCCATCTACAGACCACGGTTAAAGTAAGAGCTATTGGGTGTGGGAAGCTTGACAAAATTGTGCCAGGAGAAGGTTCTGGATAAAATCTGAATATGAAATTTTAAAAGGGGGAAGTTCAGGGAATAAAACTCCAGACCAATAACAAGAAACTTCTAAATCCAGGCACTTACATAAGATTATTAGCAACCCCCATAATGAGTGCCCAGTGAAATACAGCTGGCAGAAGAGCTGAAATGATCAGGCATGCCAAGATACTGCTCTCTGAACAAAAATCATGCCAAGAGCAAGGAAAGGGTTTGCCAAATTGACAGAAGTTTAGGACAAGGAAGCAATATGATCAGAAAATAAAGAATCAGACCACAAAAATAAAAAGTAGGGCCGAAGAGCCACAAAACTGAATAGAATAGAATAGACCAGACCAGGTTGGAAGAGACCTTCAAGATCATCGCCTCCAAGCCATCAACCAATCTAACAACACCTAATCAACTAACCCATGGCACCAAGCACCCCATCAAGTCTCCTCCTGAACACCTCCAGTGATGGTGACTCCACCACCTCCCCAGGCAGCCCATTCCAATGGGCAATCACTCTCTCTGTGTAGAACTTCCTCCTAACCTCCAGCCTAAACCTCTCCAGCAGATCAACTCCTGCCCCCAGCTTGGTGTCATCTGCAAATTTATTGCTGATGGACTCAATGCCCTCATCCAGATCATCAATAAAGATGTTAAAGAGGATGGGGCCCAGCACTGATCCCTGGGGGACACCACTGGTGCCTGGCTGCCAGCTGGATGTGGCACCATTCACCACCACTCTCTGGGCTCAGCCTCCAGCCAGTTCCTAACCCAACACAGTGTGTTCCCATCCAAGCCATGGGCTGATAGCTTGGCCAAGAGTTTTCTGTGGGGGACAGTTGTTGACTTGGGGCAATAGAGACCAACTTTAAATGTCTAGGTGCAAACTAGAATGGAGAGAACATAGCCCATGCACGACTGGGAGATGAGCACAGAAAACCAACCCCAAAGTGAAACAAACAAAGCAAGCAGCATTTCAGGTCTAGATACTGAAAAGCTCCAGAAGATGTTCTCAGGGCACACAACTGATTGGGTGTTCATTGCTGCTCAGAGCAGTTTTTGAGAGGACATTTAACAAAATCATCAAGGGAGAACATTCCCAAGACGACAAATGCCAGGGGCATGAGAGTCTGTGAGAGCAGACTCAATCACAAGACTGGGACTTCAGGCTATGGCAATGGGATGATTATGCACTGAGCCCTGCACAGCACAGATCAGATGAGGGGGAAAGAATACAAGTCTAGGTTTCCAGAAAAGGCACTGCAGAATGTCATAGATGAAACCACAGAGCTAGGGGAAAGAACTCAGCTAACAGGTTAAGTCTGCTTAAAGTAGTAAGAAGGGCTGAAGCAGAAAGCCTACAATTTCAAACACCCAACTCCAACCGAGTCAGACAAGGCTTAAAAATTGAAAGGATCTTTGGGACTCCCACTGCCCAAGCTGCCAGGACCCCCAGGCTGCAGGGAAGGAAATGTGGAGCCCAGTGGTTGTGAGATTAGGACACTGCACCCTGCTGCCACCTGCTTACTGTCACAGCTGGTCTGCCTCTCTTGATACCCCCTTCAGAGGCAGGCAACAATCTTGCCCTAATTTCCTGATCACCTTGTCCACCTCAGGAAAGCCCTCACAGCTTTTCAAGAACAAAGCTCCCTCCAGCCCTGCTGTGTCTCTCTCTGCCCATCTTTAAGTACAGGAGAGTCACACTCCATGGTACTGCTGGAGAATTCATAGAATAATAGAATTGTTTTGGTTGGAAAAGACCTTCAAGATCACTGAGTCCAACCACTATCTAACTCTGCCAAGTCTGATGCTAAGCCATGTTCCTCAGTATCACATTTCTGCCTCTTTAACACTTCTAGGGATGGGGACTCAACCACCTCCCTGGGGAGCCTGTTCCACAGTTTGAGATCCTTTTCAGTCAAGTTTCTTCTAATGTCCAATCTAATCCTCCCCTGGTACAACTTGAGGCCATTTCTTCTGGTCTTGTCACTTGTTACTGGGGTCAGGAGACCAACACCCACCTCATTACATCCTCCTTTTGTGAAGTTCTAGAGAGCAAAGTTTCCCCCCAGCCCCCTTCCCCCCATCCTAAACAACCCCAGTTCCCTCAGCCTCATAAAACCTGTTCTCCAGTCCCTTCACCAGCTTTGTTGCCCTTCTCCAGACCCACTCCTGAGCATCTTTCTTGTCTTGAGGGGCCAAAAATGAAGCCATTCCTCACCAGTGCTGAGGCCAGCAGAACGATCACTGCCTTGGTCCTGCTGGTCACACTGCTACTGATACAGGCTGGGATGCGGTTTGCCTTGGCCCCCTGAGCACGCTGCTGGCTCACGTTCAGCCAGCTGTCAACCAACACCCCAAGGTCTTTCACTGATGGACAGTGTTACAGCCACTCTTCCTCAAGCCTGGATTGCTGTAGGGGGTTGCTGTGTCCCAAGTGCAGGACTTGGCCTTGCTGAATCTCATACAGTTGGCCTCGGCCCATCAATCCAGCCTGTGTGTAGAGCCTTCCCACTCCCAAGCAGATCAGCTGATCTCTGATTGATTTGCTCTTCCCCAGCAGCACCACAGCTATTCCCAAGCCTCTTCCCCATTGCTATTTCAGCAAATCAAAGATGTTCTTTGTTACCATGATTTGACAGAAGGTTTAGTCATTTCCTTCTCCACAGAGTGACACATGCACAGCCCACACCCCGGGCAAGCTGCACGGCTGCTGGAGCTTAACAAGGCAGGGAACGTTTGCATGAGTTCTGTAAAGTGAGCTGGTTTAAACTGTCTTGTCACCAGAAAGATTCAGTTTGTTTCAAAGGCTGCTAGGGAAGTGGTCTACATTTTCCACCCACCTGCTTCCTTCCTTGCTCAAACTCAATTTAATTACACTAATGAGCTTCCTTGGAAACTCCATTAAGTTCAGTCCAAGTTCAATTTCAGAAGTGTCTATTTAAAGGCCCTCCTCCCACCATCCCCTCTGACCCCAAGGCACACACAGGCTTCCAGCACACACAACAAGCCTGAACTGAACATGAGGAACAGTTCTGTTTGATTACCATGTCTTCTAATTAGACCATGTGCACCTTGAGAACATGGTCAGACTAGCAGGAAAGCCACTTAGGCACCAAACTGGTGATGTGCAGCACCAAGAAATCACACAGGAAGGAGAGATCTGGGCATGAAGGCTGTAACTGCTGAGGACAGCATCAGTCATAGAATCATTTTGGTTGGAACAGACCTTTAAGATCCAGACCAACCATTATCAACCTCTACCAAGCCTGGTGCTAAACCTGTGCCTCAGCATCACACCTCTACAGCTGTTAAACACTTCCAGGAATGAGGGTTCAACCAATCCCCTGAAGAGTCTATTCCAGTGTTTGAGAACCCTGTCAGTCAAGAAGTTTCCTTTCACAGCCAATCTAAACCTCCTCTCATGCAACCTGAGGCCCTTTCTTCTCATCCTGTCACTCATTACTAGGGACAAAATACCAATACCTTTGTAGCCTTGCTACAAATTCCTTTCATGGAGTTGTAGAGCAAAGAGGTTTTCCCTCAACCTCTTTTTCCCCAGGCTAAACAACTCCAGTTCCCTCAGCTGCTCCTCACCAGACCTGCTCTCCAGACCCTTCACCAGCTTCTTTGCCCTTCTCTACCACACTCTAGCACCAATATGTCTGTCTTGTAGTGAGGGGCCCAAAACTGAACCTAGTACTCAAGATGTGGCCTCACCAGTGCCAAGGCACTTCCCTGGTGCTGCTGGTCATACTGTTCCCAACACAGGCCATGATGCCATGGCTTTCTTGGCTACCTGAGCAGTCTGACAGCAAAGCTCAGCCTGACCTTAAAACCTTCCAGGGATGGGGCTTCCACCACCTCTTTGGGCAACCTGTTCCAGTGTCTCACAACCCTTATAGTGAAGAACTTCCTAACATCTAATCTAAACCTCCCCTCCTCTAGCTTGGATACATTCCCCCTAGTCCTATCACCACCTGACACCCTAAAAGGTCTCCCCCCATCTGTCTTGTAGCCCCCTTCAGATACTGGAAGGCCACAAGAAGGTCACCTTGGAGCCTTCTCCTTATTGCTCTCTACAACTACCTAAAGGGAGGTTGTAGACAGGCAGAGGTTGGTCTCTTCTCCCAGGCAACCAGTACCAGAACAAGAGGACACAGTCTCAGGCTGTGCCAGGGGAAGCTTAGGCTGGAGGTTAGGAGGAAGCTCTACACAGAGTGATTGCCCATTGGAATGGGCTGCCTGAGGAGGTGGTGGAGTCACCATCACTGGAGGTGTTCAGGAGGAGACTTGATGGGGTGCTTGGTGCCATGGGTTAGTTGATTAGAATACACAGAATAAACCAGGTTGGGAGAGACCTTCAAGATCATTGTGTCCAACCCATCAACCAGTCCAACACCACCTAATCAACTAACCCATGGCACCAAGCACCCCATCAAGTCTCTTCCTGAACACCTTCAATGATGGTGACTCCACCACCTCCCCAGGCAGCCCATTCAGGTGGTGTTGGATGATAGGTTGGACATGATGATCTCCAAGGTCTCTTCCAACCTGGTCTATTTTATTCTATTCTATTCTCAGTCTGTCCTCACAGGAGAGGTACTCCAGCCCTCTGACCATCCTTGTGTCCCTTCCTGGACACCTTCCAGCACATCCATATTTTTCCTGTAAAAGGGCCTTCAAAACTGGAGACAGTACTCCAGCATCCACCTTAGGGAAGTGGTGTGATAAGAAGACTTTACAATCAGATATGAGAGTATTCCATATGGAAGATATTTTCCACACCAGGAGTCTGATATTACCAAACACTTGTCTGGTCCTTTTTGGGCCACTTTCATAGCTGGGTCAAGTTTACCGATACCAAAGTGACTAAAGGCACTGCCCTCAACAGTGATATGGCAAGCTGGAGCACACAAGGTGGACAGCCATCTTCAGGCATGACTTCTGTCCTTGTGCAAGCACTAGTAACCAGTTGGTGCCTCAAGCAGCCAAAATGCTGCAAAAGCTTTGTTAGCAAAACCCCTGCTTTTCATGGGAAAGATTATCCCCACGGGCTGTAACACTACTGTCACTAAACTAACATCAGAAGATTATCACACTGCTTTCTCTTTTACTGAGCCCAGTTTGGTCTCATTTTTCTAACCATGCAAAGGAGTCAATGGTTTGCATGCACCTCTTGGCTGGAGGCTTGTGAGACACCTTCAACCTTGGCATGCTCCATCAAAGGCAAAAAGGTGCTGCTCTGTCAATATTGTTCATCTCCTTAATCTGACTGCTGCTGCCACACACTGGTTCCTGCCTTCTCTCCCAGCTGTAACAGAAATAAGCCCAACACATTCCTTAACACAAAGGAACTGGGCTTAGGGATGAAGTTTGACATCACATTTTTCAGGAAGATGCCTGCCCTTCAGTTATGCTGAACTGTGAGCATCTGTGAACTCCAAAGTGAGGCACAGCAATAACTATAGAATAGAATAGACCAGATCAGACCAGAGCAGAGCAGGTTGGAAGAGACCTTCAAGATCATCGTGTCCAACCCATCAACCAATCCAACACCACCTAAACAACTAACCCATGGCACCAAGCACCCCATCAAGTCTCCTCCTGAACACCTCCAATGACGGCGACTCCACCACCTCCCCAGGCAGCCCATTCCAATGGGCAATCACTCTCTCTGTATAGAACTTCTTCCTAACCTCCAGCCTAAACCTCCCCTGGCACAGCCTGAGACTGTGTCCTCTTGTTCTGGTGCTGGTTGCCTGGGAGAAGAGACCAACCTCTGCCTGTCTACAACCTCCCTTCAGGTAGTTGTAGAGAGCAATAAGGTCACCCCTGAGTCTCCTCTTCTCCAGGCTAAGCAACCCCAGCTCCCTCAGCCTCTCCTCACAGGGCTGTGTTCCAAACCCCTCACCAACTTTGTTGCCCTTCTCTGGACTCGTTCCAGCAAGTCAACCTCCTTCCTAAACTGAGGGGCCCAGAACTGGACACAGGACTCAAGGTGAGGCCCAACCAGTGCAGTGTACAGGGGCAGAATGACCTCCCTGCTCCTGCTGGCCACACTGTTCCTGATGCAGGCCAGGATGCCATTGGCCCTCCTGGCTGCCTGGGCACACTGCAGGCTCATGTTCAGCCTACCATCGACCAGCACCCCCAGGTCCCTCTCTGCCTGGCTGCTCTCAGCCACTCTGACCCCAGCCTGTAGCACTGCATGGGGTTGCTGTGGCCAATGTGCAGAGCCTGGCTCTTGGATGTGTTCAATCTCCTGCCCTTGGCCTCTGCCCATCTGTCCAGCCTGTCCAGGTCCCTCTGCAGAGCCTCTCTACCCTCCAGCAGATCAACTCCTGCCCCCAGCTTGGTGTCATCTGCAAATTTACTGCTGATGGGCTCAATGCCCTCATCCAGATCATCAATGAAGATGGTAAAGAGCATGGGGCCCAGCACTGATCCCTGGGGCACACCACGAGTGACTGGCCGCAGCAGGACAAACAGCTCCAACACCACAAACTCACAAAGCCCTGTTAGTGAGGCACATGTGTCCAAACTGTTTCCAGAGCTGACAAATGAGGTGGAAGCCACCCAAGCAGGTAAAAAGCAAAAGCACTTACCAAGACAAGGAACAAAGCACTTTTGTTGTTGTTGCTGCTGTTAAGAAGGAAAGGCAGTCAAAAGATTTGAGTTAAAACCCCTAGAAGTTAAGGCCAACCTAACTAGATGTTTTGCCAGCTCCACAAGTAAGATACCCACAAATAATGCTGGATGCTAATGGGTCTACAAAAGGACCATGACTGTCAGACAGGGCAGGAGCAGCACAGCAGCAGCCAGTCTCATGCTTGGGAAAGAGCCAGAGTAGATTAGACTTACCTCAACCATCTATGTCACAGCTTCAACAGACAACAAGATCCTTCTTCAGAACTGTCACCTATGAACTGCTGCCACTTTCCTCTGTATCTCAGGAAAGGAGAAATGTACACTGCATCCTGTGAAACTCTTGCTAGGGAATAGACTCAAACCAGAAGCACTACTGAAGACAAACTATGATGCCTGTAAATAGTACAAAGCAAACAAGCTTTCAAGATCACTTGCAACCTGTGTGAGTTGGTTTTGCTCAAGGATCTCTCAAGTATCATAGACCTGGACAGCTATTAGGTGATGAGAAGTACAGTCAAATTAGCCTTACTTCAGCAGGAAGGGAGAGCTGAGAGCCAGAAACGAGCAAGTACTACTCTGAGGTGCCAAGGGGAATGTGCAAGGGGAGCACTCTTAAGAGCAAGGATAAACATCCTGCCCCACTTGGAGCTGAGCAACCCCAGGGCAAGTCCCACGGTCATGGGTGGCAAGTGAGGATCTTCTCTCTCCTTCCCTATGCTTAGAATCTAGCAGATAGACAGCAGGAGGTTTTATTTGTCTTAGTTCTTACACACAAACACATCTTCACTGTGAAAGCAGACTGCAGGTATCTCCTTACCATGTCCCCAAAAGCCTCTCTGGATTAGTTTGATTTCCTTCAGGAATCTTCTTTATAACCAACCTCTTACAGCACTTTGAGGAGTAAGGATACTGCCACTAGCATGAAATCATCAGTGCTGGGCCCCATGCTCTTTAACATCTTCATTGATGATCTGGATGAGGGCATTGAGTCCATCATCAGTAAATTTGCAGATGACACCAAGCTGGGGGCAGGAGTTGATCTGCTGGAGGGTAGAAAGGCTCTGCAGAGGGACCTGGACAGGCTGGACAGATGGGCAGAGGCCAAGGGCATGAGATTGAACACATCCAAGTGCCAGGTTCTGCACATTGGCCACAGCAACCCCAGGCAGTGCTACAGGATGGGGTCAGAGTGGCTGGAGAGCAGCCAGGCAGAGAGGGACCTGGGGGTGCTGGTTGATGGTAGGCTGAACATGAGCCTGCAGTGTGCCCAGGAAGCCAAGAGGGCCAATGGCATCCTGGCCTGCATTAGGAACAGTGTGGCCAGCAGGAGCAGGGAGGTCATTCTGCCCCTGTACACTGCACTGGTTAGGCCACACCTTGAGTCCTGTGTCCAGTTCTGGGCCCCTCAGTTTAGGAAGGAGGTTGACTTGCTGGAACGAGTCCAGAGAAGGGCAACAAAGTTGGTGAGGGGTTTGGAGCACAGCCCTGTGAGGGGAGGCTGAGGGAGCTGGGGTTGCTTAGCCTGGAGAAGAGGAGACTCAGGGGTGACCTTATTGCTCTCTACAACTACCTGAAGGGAGGTTGTAGACAGGCAGAGGTTGGTCTCTTCTCCCAGGCAACCAGCACCAGAACAAGAGGACACAGTCTCAGGCTGTGCCAGGGGAGGTTTAGGCTGGAGGTTAGGAGGAAGTTTTACACAGAGAGAGTGATTGCCCATTGGAATGGGCTGCCTGGGGAGGTGGTGGGGTCGCCATCATTGGAGGTGTTCAGGAGGAGACTTGCTGGGGTGCTTGGTGCCATGGGTTAGTTGTTTAGGTGGTGTTGGATTGGTTGATGGGTTAGACACGATGATCTTGAAGGTCTCTTCCAACCTGGTTTATTCTATTCTAAATACCCTTTCACTAACAATTACAGGGCATCATCCTCAGAAGAACAACTTCAACAGATCTCTACCTCTCTCCTTTAAGAGGTCAGTGTCTTGCAACAAGAGGAAAAACAGAAGTTTTGTTCTCAGGGAATAGCCAAAGGACACCTTTCAAGGGAGAGAAAAGCAGCAGGCACAACACAAGGGATGAACAAGAAGCAACATAATCAATTTTCCTTTCTAGACCACCAATTCAAGTTCAGATCAATGATAGAGCAATCAAGAAAGCTACCAGCATCAGCTTCCCCCCATGCTCTTCATGGTCTTAATCAAACCAGCACATGCTGTGATGGCAGCCCACCTGTCAGAGGGCAATTTATCCATCTCTTAGACTGAAGCCCTGTGTGACTCCAACCAGCAGGCTGTGAAGGATGCAGGACTGGACAGCCACAACAGTCCAAACACCTCCACCACCACAACAAACACACTGGGTCAAGCACAGTACGTGTTCTGCTGGCAGCACAGAGAAGACACTGGTCCTGTCAGGAGCACTGGATCTGTGCTGTGATAAGCTGTTCTCTCACCAGCTGTGCTAGTCTGGCTCCCCTTAGTAATTGCAGGGCACTGGCATCTACAGCCCAGGGTTCTGAGCCAATTACTGCAGTATCAAGAGCAAGGTCACAAGGTTTATGGAACAGAGCTTCCAATTGCTGGGGCTGGGAACAAGACAGAGCTTGAGCATAAAAATTAAGGCATCCAACAAAACCAGTACGTCCTACATCACAGTGAGTAACAAGGAATCAATGCACTGTGGCAGAGCCTGGAGCAGAGCTGGATGGGGCTCTGACCCCACAAAGCAGTACCTGGGTTCAGCTGATTAGGTGGTGTTGGATGACAGGTTGGACACGATGATCTTGAAGGGCTCTTCCAACCTGGTCTATTCTATTCCATTCTATTCTATGCTATTCTAACCTTCTCCTGTGAGCTTTTCCCTCACCTCGGTCCTGTTAACTCTCCTACTTTACTCCCCCAGTTTTCACTCTCCTGGAAGAACAAGCAGCACTGGTCACCAAAATAGCCAAGCAGGACACTAGTTCAGTGAAAGCAAGTTTCCTATTCCACATGAAATACAAATAAATATTTCACCATTGATTGATTGGTTTAGTGGACAGGAGGGTGCTTGTTATTTTTAAGGAAAGAGGCAAACTTTACCCAGATTGTAAAGTGGATGCTGGATGTGAAATAGCTACTTACAAGATGCTGAAGGAAAACAAGTGCACCATTGTTTGTGTTGTGCCTCCATTTAGAAACCACCTAATAGCCATCTTTTCCATGAGGCACAGCTAATATTAGAAGTCACATGCATCCTGCACAAGACTGTCTCTATTAAACATCCTACCACAAGGACGCTGCTAGAATCCCCTGCAAGTCTCCTCAAGAGCTTGTTTAACTAGAGTGCTTTGTAACAATGTTTTCCCCCAGGTCTGCAGGAGCTTTGAGGACTGCAGCTGGGATTTCCCATATGGCAACCATGCAATCCAAAGAGCCAAAATGAGGTATGACCCAATTATGGTTAAGAAACTCACAGAATCACAGAATGCCAGGGGTTGGAAGGGACCTCCACAGATCACTGAGTCCAACCATCCTGCAAAGCAAGATCACTTAGAGCAGGCCATGTAAGGAATGCCTCCAGGTGGGTTTTAAACCCTCCAGAGAAGGAGACTCCACAACCTCTCTGGGCAGCCTGTTCCAGTGCTCTATCACCCTTACAGTAAAAAAAGGGGGTTTTATCATGTTGAAATGGAATTTCTTGTGATGAAGTTTGCATTCATCACCCCCAGTCCTATCACTGGGCATCACCAAAAAGAGAGACCAGCTCCATCCTCCTAACAGCCACCCTTCAGATATTTGTAGGCATCGAAAGGTCCTCTCTCAGCCTTCTCTTCATCCTCACAGCCCTCCACTGAACTCTCTCCAGTAGTTCCCTGTCCCTCTTGAACTGGGGAGCCCAGAACTGTACACCATATTCCAGATGTGGTCTAACCAGGACTGAGTAGAGAGGAAGGAGAATCTCCCTTAACCTGCTGGAGACTCTTAATGCACCCAAGTATACTATTGGCCTTTGCTGCCACCAGGGCACATTACTGTCCCATGGATAACCTACTATCAACCAGGGCTCCAAGGTCCTTCTCTGTGGAGCTACTCTCCAGCAAGTCAACCCCTAATCTGTACTGCTGTTCCTCCCCAGGTGCAGGACTCTGCACTTATCCTTGTAGAATCTCCTTAGGTTCCCCTTTGCCCAACTGTCCAGACTGCCCAGGTCTCACTGGACGGCAGCACAGCCTGGCAGGCTGCCAGCCACTCCTCCCAGTTTTGTCCCATCAGCAAACCTGATGAGGATACCCTTCACCTAGGTCACTGATGAAGATGTTGAACAAGACTGGACACAGCACTAACCCCACTTGCCACAGGTCTCCAATGGGACTCTGCACCATTGATCATGCCCCTCTGGGCTCTGTTGTTTAGCCATTTCTCAATCCATCTCACGGCCCACTCTTAGCCACCCTTTCTGAGCTCTCCTGTGAGGGTGTCATGGGCAACAGAGTCAAAGGCCTTACTAAAGTCAAATTAAGGGCTCCTTCTACAGGGTTATAACAGTGACTGAACAGAGCACTACCAAAATATCCATTTCCTTGAGGCCAAGGCTGAATTAGTCCCAGAAAGTCAACTTCTGAGCTTATACCTGAAGATCATGAAAGCAGAGGGAGAAAGTGCCAGGATAGGGCTACATCAATTTTGTTAGTCACAGATCCTTTCTGGTCAGAATTGTGAAAACAAAGACTAGTCACAAACCCTAAGAGAGAAAAATCCAGAGGTATGTGTATCTAGTTCAGTATCCAGAAACTGAAAGCATGCACTCAGGCAAGCAGCTGAAACTAGTCCTCAGAGTGTCCAAAAGGGCAGGCGGGGGTGGGGAAAGGGAGGCAGACCCAAGAAAGAGATAGAGGCCATGTGGCAACCCAAGAGCACACCCCAAAGAGGCTACCTCTGACATGGGCTGGAGGGAGAGGCTCTCCCTCACACATAGCTGCCCCATTGCTCTCCTGCTCCTCCCTGCCCAGGGAGGCAGAAGGGCTGTGCTGCAGGCAGACATACCTGGTAAGTAGATCCCATGGGCAGCCACCAGCTCTGGAGGGATGAGATAACTCTTGGACAGAGGGGGCAGCAACTCCTCTCCAGTCATCCCTCCAGCTTTGCTGGGTCTAAATTCACAGTATCACAGTATCACTAGGGTTGGAAGAGACCTCAAATACCATCAAGTCCAACCTGTCACCACAGACCTCATGACTAGACCATGGCACCAAGTGCCACATCCAATCCCCTCTTGAACACCTCCAGGGACGGTGACTCCACCACCTCCCTGGGCAGCACATTCCAATGATGAATGACTCGCTCGGTGAAGAACTTTCTCCTCACCTCCAGCCTAAACTTCCCCTGGCACAGCTTGAGACTGTGTCCTCTTGTTCTGGTGCTGGTTGCTAGAGAGAAGAGACCAACCCCTTCCTGGCTACAACCACCTTTCAGGTAGTTGTAGAGGGCAATGAGGTCACCCCTGAGCCTCCTCTTCTCCAGGCTAAACAACCCCAGCTCCCTCAGCCTCTCCTCACAGGGCTGTGCTCAAGGCCTCTCCCCAGCCTTGTTGCCCTTCTCTGGACACCTTCAAGTGTCTCAATGTCCTTCCTAAACTGAGGGGCCCAGAACTGGACACAGGACTCAAGGTGTGGCCTAACCAATGCAGAGTCCAGGGGCACAATGACCTCCCTGCTCCTGCTGGCCTCACTGTTCCTAATGCAGGCCAGGATGCCATTGGCCCTCTTGGCCACCTGGGCACACTGCTGGCTCATGTTTAAGCAGCTGTCAATCAGCACCCTCAGGTCCCTCTCTGTTTGGCAGCTCTGCAGCCACTCTGACCCCAGCCTGTAGCTCTGCATGGGGTTGTTGTGGCCAAAGTCCAGCACCTGGCACTTGGACTTGTTGAATGCCATCCTGTTGGACTCTGCCCATCTGTCCAGTCGGTCGAGGTCCCTCTGCAGAGCCTTTCCACCCTCTAACTGACCAACATCTGCTCCTAACTTGGTGTCATCTGCAAATTTGCTGATGACTGACTCAATCTCCTCATTCAGATCATCAATGAAGATATTAAAGAGCATGGGGCCCAGCACTGATCCCTGGGGGACACCACTGGTGCCTGGCTGCCAGCTGGATGTGGCACCATTCACCACTACTCTCTGGGATCAGCCTCCAGCCAGTTCCTAACCCATTGCAGTGTGCTCCCATCCAAGCCAGGGGCTGACAGCTTGGCCAGCAGTTTGCTGTGGGGGATGGTGTCAAAGGCCTTGCTGAGGTCCAGGCAGACCACATCCACAGCCTGCCCCACATCCACCAGGCAGTCACCTGGGCATAGAAGGAGATCAGGTTGGAGAGGCAGGACCTGCCCTTCCTAAATCCATGCTGGCTGATCATCCCAGCAAGTACCTGTATCAACATAAACCTAAAGCCCCATCTGGTGGGAAAGCTGCAATGGCTAGGAACTGACTTTGGCTAAGTGCAGGGCTTTCTGGAGAGAAATGCCAGGAAAACTATAAAGACAGACCTGCTTGATTTGTTTCACTGCTCCTCCCAGTAGTCATTTCATTACATCACTGTTTTCCTAACTAAGAAAGGTCAAACTGTAAGTTTTACATGTGTAGTTTCTCTCAAATGAAAAGTATTCTTATGCCAGGAAGATGCAAAAAGAAGATTTATTTGCCCTACAGATAGTGCAGCAAACAGTTCAGAAAGGAAAATAAAGAAACCATTATTTCCCTGTCTGCTTTAAAAGGGAGAAAACAGGGAACAAGAAGCCAAAATGGCCTCAAGTTGCACCAGGGAATATTTAGATTGGACACTAAAAGAAACTTCTTGCCTGAAAGGGTTCTCCAACACTGTAATGGGTTCCCCAGGGAGGTGGTTGAATCCTCATCCCTGCAGGTGTTAAAAGAGGCAGAGGTGTGGTGCTGAGGGATGTGGTTTAGCAGCAGCTTTAGGTGAGTCAGACAGTGGTTGGACTCTGTGATCTTCAAGGTCTTTTCCAACCAAATTGATTCTGTGATGACATTGCTCTCTGCAATTACCTGAAAGGTGGTTGTAGCCAGGAAGGGGTTGGTCTCTTCTCCCAGGCAACCAGCACCAGAACAAGAGGACACAGTCTCAAGCTGCACCAGGGGAAGTTTAGGCTGGAGGTGAGGAGAAAGTTCTTCACCGAGCGAGTCGTTCGTCATTGGAATGTGCTGCCCAGGGAGGTGGTGGAGTCACCGTCCCTGGAGGTGTTCAAGAGGGGATTGGACGTGGCACTTGGTGCCATGGTCTAGGCATGAGGTCTGTGGTGACAGGTTGGACTCAATGATCTTTGAGGTCTCTTCCAACCTTAGTGATACTGTGATTACTAGCAGCCAGAAGGAAATAACAAAGCAATCAGACAGGCTGCCTATTTTTAAGAGATGTTCCAATGGTAAATTTAGTTTATGACAAACTACACTTCTTGCTGTAAAAAGCATTTGAACATTGTACAAGCAGCTCCACACAGGTTTTATCATGCACACCCCCTGAGGAACAGCACTGGATGCACTGCTGACAGGCAGCCACTTCTGAGGCCAAACTGCAAAAGGACAGAACAAGAATGGTGACCTGCTGCAGGACTTACATAAACAGACTAATTATCTCAGAGCTTGTCTACACTACAAAAACTAACTCAAGGGCTGTCTGCAACCTGACCTCCCACCAGTAAATTTGCAGATGACACCAAGCTGGGGGCAGGAGTTGAGCTGCTGGAGGGTAGAGAGGCTGTGCAGAGGGACCTGGACAGGCTGGACAGATGGGCAGAGGCCAAGGGCAGGAGATCGAACACATCTAGGTGCCAGGTTCTGCACATTGGCCACAACAACCCCAGGCAGTGCTACAGGATGGGGTCAGAGTGGCTGGAGAGCAGCCAGGCAGAGAGGGACCTGGGGGTGCTGGTCAATGGTAGGCTGAACATGAGCCTGCAGTGTGCCCAGGAGGCCAAGAGGGCCAATGGCATCCTGGCCTGCATCAAGAACAGTGTGGCCAGCAGGAGCAGTGAGGTCATTCTGCCCCTGTACACTGCACTGGTTAGGCTGCACCTCGAGTCCTGTGTCCAGTTCTGGGCCCCTCAGTTTAGGAAGGAGGTTGACTTGCTGGAATGTGTCCAGAGAAGGGCAACAAAGTTGGTGAGGGGCTTGGAACACAGCCCTGTGAGGAGAGGCTGAGGGAGCTGGGGTTGCTTAGCCTGGAGAAGAGGAGGCTCAGGGGTGACCTTATTGCTCTCTACAACTGCCTGAAGGGAGGTTGTAGACAGGCAGATGTTGGTCTCTTCTCCCAGGCAGCCAGCACCAGAACAAGAGGACACAGTCTCAGGCTGTGCCAGGGGAGGTTTAGGCTGGAGGTTAGGAGGAAGTTCTCCACAGAGAGAGTGATTGCCCATTGGAATGGGCTGCCTGGGGAGGTGGTGGAGTCACCATCACTGGAGGTGTTCAGGAGGAGACTTGATGGGGTGCTTGGTGCCATGGGTTAGTTGTTTGGGTGGTGTTGGATTGGTTGATGGGTTGGACACAATGATCTTGAAGGTCTCTTCCAGCCTGGTTTATTCTATTCTATTCTATCTTTAGTTAAAACACTGCACTTTGAACTGGAGATGGTGGGAGACACAGGCCTAAGTTTGATTACACACCCCTAAGCAATACCTAAGCACCCATGCAGACCACACTCATGGATCCCTCCATCCCCCAAGACTTCCCTGCCATGGGCACAAACACACCACCACCACAGCCTGTGGCCAAACTTAGAAAGCAATGCTATTTTTTAATGCAGATTTTTATAGATAACTCCATACATATTTAAAATACATAAGTATATATAAACACAGCAGAACATTCAGACTCCCTGGCATCCTGCAAGCACAGCTACTGCTATCTAAAGCAATAGCCCTCCTTCAAAGGAAACCCAGGATCACTTGAGCTCGACTCATTCCAGAGGAGCCAGCCCTGCTGGGATCCACAGCTGGGACTACCTCTCCCCTTTTCAGATACCTACCAGGGGAGGGGTGGCAATGAGAACATCATTCAGTATTTTGGGCACACAATCTCTTAATTGCTAGCAGGAGCCACGATCAAGCTCAATAATCATGGTCAGGATAGCTATGAGCATAGAATCATCACACAGTCACAGTTGCTAGGGCACTGGTTTCGTTCGTGGCCAGCCACGGTATGCAGATCTCCACAGCGAAGGTCTCGAGCAGCTTCAAGCTAGTCAGGCCCTGAAGCTAGGAGGAATGAAAGCCAAGGTAAGGACCCAAGCTGGCCCACAGAAGTATTTCATCTGATAAATGTTACATCCTCTATAAATTTGAAAGTTTGCTGGAGATGGGGTCTCCCTCTCCTTCCCCTCTGCTGTCCTGATGAGGCCATACCGGGTGTAATGTGTCCAGTTCTGGGCTCACTAGCTCAAGAGAAGCAAGGAACTACTAGAGAGTCCAACAAAGGGCCACAAAGATGGTAAGGGGACTGGACCATCTCTCTGGCAAGGAGAGGCTGAGAGTCCTGAGGCTCTTTAGCCTGGAAAAGAGCAGACAGCCAGGTGGAAGGAACAGAACAGAACAGAAAAGAACAGAACAGAACTAACCAGCTTGGAAGAGACCTTTGAGATCACCGAGTCCAAGCTATCACCCAACACCATCTCATCAACTAAACCATGGCACCCAGCACCCCAGTCAGGCTCTTCCTAAACACCTCCAGTGATGGTGACTCCAGCACCTCCCTGGGCAGCACATTCCAATGGCCAGTCTCTCTGTCTGTGAAGAACTTCTTCCTAACATCCAGCCTAAAAACCTTGACTGGTTCCTTCTGCTGGTGCTGGAGAAGTCTCAAGCAGTGTCCTAACCACCCTAACACTGCACACAGAGAGTGCTGACCTAAAGGAAGTGGCCCCAAGGACCCAGTGAGCAGGATGGCACCACAGCTCCTGCCTGGATGAGAAGGCAGAAGAGCTGCCAGCAGGAGCCAACGAGCAGGAGCCAGCAGCGCCCCTCAGCCCTTCCAGCAGCGTGGTGGTTCTGAGCTCAGCCATCTGCTGCCCAAGGGCTGCCCCCCAGCAGGAGCTGCTGCAGGACTTACTGGATGGGGCTGGGCCCTTTTCTGTGGTGTCCAGTACCAGGACAAGGGGCAACAGGCCCAAACTAGAACACAGGAGGTTTTACTGAAGTTTAAAGCAATTCCTCTTTCCTGGGAGGGTGCTGGAGACCTGAAACAGGCTGCCCAGAGAGGTTCCCTGGAGACTTTCAACACCAGCCTGGACACATCTCTAAGAAGCCTGATTGAGATAAACCTGCTTTAGCAGAGCAGCTGCACCAGATGCAAGGATGGATGATCAGCAGGCTGCCAACTTTTAGAGGAGTCACTTTTCATTGTTCCTAGTCTCAAAGCTATGCAACATGCCGAGCCTGCGCTGCAGCCACCTGCTGATCACACAACAGAGGTTCATTGGCATTGATTTCACATATGGCTTCCCTCAGACCCTGAAGGATCTCTTGCTACCCTCATACTTCTCTATAAACAAGAGTCAGACATGAGGCTGTAGATATGGGGAGCCTAGGAGGTCTGCAGCACAAGCTAGACAGAAGGACTCAAGCAAGGACACCACAGGAATTACAGTGCTCTTAATTTCCTTGTGTGCCCTGGGCTCTGGGCTGCGGTACAGAGGGCAGAGACATGCCCTTAGAAGACTGAGCCCATGGTAAGTGGCAGCATACCAAAGGAGCATGTCCTCCAGCAGGGCTGGTGGAGGTACCAGAGGGTCACACAGTTGCCCAGGCCACACTTCCTCTCCACCACACTCAGAAGAGGCCAACAGTACAGAAGCTGCTGGCCTCAGCCAGGCAGCAGCACAGCGATGTGGGCTTGCAAGAGATAGCTGCCACACTGTGGACTGGCCAGTTAGCCAAGCAGACCCAGCCCCAAAACATCACTGCCTGGAAGGCTCATTTTTGTTACTTCAACATCAAGCAATGGTGTTATGGACCATGATGTTGTATCCTCATCCTTGTGATTTCTAAATCCCCCAGCCAGCAGGGTCATTTGCCCTGGTGCAGCTGGTTCTGGAGGAACTCTCACCACCCAACAAGCCCATCTCTACCCCACCAGCAAAGCCTAATCCTCTGGGGCACCTGTTTCCTTGCTCCTCACTTCCACCCCCAAAGACTTCAGCAGCAGAGACCACAGCATCATGCAATGGGGGCAGCAGCAGGATGTCCCCCTCCCTTGCCTAGCTTCTCTCCCTAGCAGCTCACCCAAACAAAATAGACAACAGCAAAGACATCTCCACTTGAGCCATAACTGTGTGGATCTCCATCCCCACAAAGCTGGGAGGGAGTGTTGATCTGCTTGAGAGTAGGAAGCTTCTCCACAAAGACCTGGACAGGATGGATCAATGGGCTGAGGCCAATCGTATGAGATTCAACAAGGCCAAGTGCTGGGTCCTGCAATTAGGTCACAATCCCATGCAACACTCCAAGCTTGAGGAAGAGTGGCAGTAGAGGTGTCCAGCAGAGAAAGACCTGGGAATGATGACTGATACCCAGCTGACCAGGATCAAGCAGTGTGCCCAGATAGCCAAGACGACCAATATATCCCAGCCTGTATCAGGACTAGCGTAGCCAGCAGCACAAAGGAAGTGATTGCCTCACAGACTCAGCACTGGTGAGGGTATGCCTTGAGGACTGGGTCCAGTTTTGGGGCCCTCACTACAGGAAAGACATTGAGGTGCTGAAACAGGTCCAGAGAAGGGCCATAAAGCTGGTGAAGCATCTGGAGAACAGGTCTTGTGAGCTGCAGCCGAGAGAAGAGGGATGGTTTAGTCTGGAGAAAAGGGGGACAGGGGGAAACCTTCTCACGCTCTACAACTCCCTGAACAGAAGTTTTAACAAAGTGTGGTCTCTTCTCCCCAGTAACAAGTGACAGGATGAGAGGAAATGGCCTCAGGTTGCACCAGGGAAGGTTTAGATTGGATAGGAGATGAAGCTTCTAGACTGAAAGGATTCTCAAACCCTGGAACAGGCTCCACAGGGAAGTGGTTGAATCCCCATCCCTTAAAAGAGGCAGAGATGTGATGCTGAGTGATGTGGTTTACCAGCAGACTTGGAAGAGTTAAATAATGGTTGGACTCAATGATCTTAGAGGCCTTTTCAAAGAAACAATTCTGTGATTAACTTCTCTCCTTCCAGAAAAATATGACAAGTTGCACAATGCCAAGCTGAGGACTCCACAGAAACAAAGTGGAACTTTCATTGCCTCCAGCTGGCATTTCAGGCACTGCATTGTCATTTCTTGTGGCAAGTAACATCTTAACCACAATAACTCATGGCAAAGAGAAACAGCAAACCCAAAAAGGTTCAGAAGAAAGGCAGTGAGGCCCCATTTCTTCCTCTTAACACAGAAAAACAGAGAGAGCACCCCCCCCCCAAGACCCACTTTAGCTCCTAGATGCACACTACTTGAACACAGCTGGATCTGAGCAGGTGCAACAGTAAAGCCAGGCCCCAATTACCTCACCCACAGGAAAAACTATATAGCACATTGTATACATTCAGCCTGTGTCTGGGGCTAAACTATGGCATTTACTCTATCACCCAGTGAACCCTGCCCAGCAGGGAAGGGAGATGGGCAAAAGCAGCGAGGCCCCACAGGTTGAAATGACGATGGATTTAACACAATAGCCAAATTAACACCCGTGTCAATACCAAGCAAACACTGAGCCCAGCAAAAGGGCAGCAGTCACAATATGCAGGAAGGCAGCCTTCAAGAGCAGGAGAGGAAAGCAGAGAAGGTGAGGAGGAAGCCAAGCAGAAAGCTCTGGCAGGAGGCTTCCCTCTCCTCAGCCAACTTGCTCCTTTGTACTGTGATACACCTGGGCGCCAGCTCCAGCTGGCTGTCCTGGCTGACTCAATACTGCTGGTGACCTGCAGCCCGTGGCTGGCCTGGGATCCTGGCCCAGGAAAACCAGGATGCACATACAGTAAGCAGAAGAACTAATTGCAGTATCACAGCCAAATCCCAATTTTGCATCAGCAGTCCAGCTGGACATTCTGTCCTCAAGGAAGGGCAAGAAGGCTGGGGAGAGGTCTGGCATTGTTTAGCCTGGAGAAGAGGAGGCTCAGGGGAGACCTATTGCTGTCTACAACTACCTGAAGGGAGGTTGCAGCCAAGTGGGGGTTGGTCTCTTCTCCCAGGCAACCAGCACCAGAACAAGAGGACACAGTCTCAAGCTGCACCAGGGGAAGTTTAGGCTGGAGGTGAGGAGAAAGTTCTTCACTGAGAGAGTCGTTCGTCATTGGAATGTGCTGCCCAGGGAGGTGGTGGAGTCACCATCCCTGGAGGTGTTCAAGAGGGGACTGGATGTGGCACTAGGTGCCATGGTCTAGTAGTCATGAGGTGTTGGGTGACAGGTTGGACTTGATGATCTTTGAGGTCTTTTCCAACCTTGTTGATTCTATGATCATTTAGCAAAGACTAAACTATTGCCACATGTGCTGCAGCAATGGCTACCCCCTTTAGTCCTTCCCCTCTGAAAGAGGCACTGCAATAAAGACATCAAGGCAACTCCCTACAGAAACATCACCTGGTTTCAACCACTGTATTTACAGATGCCTGACAGTAAGCTTAGTCTTGCCTAAACACAGCAGGCCTAACTCTGCAGCCTGGTACTTTTATGGTATGCTCGAAAGTGAATGGAGCAGCGTAAGGCAGGAGGCATGCCAAGCATCACCTCACATGGGTTTGCACAACTGCATTTCTCACACCCAGGCTGGGTTTCACTAGGAGCAAGGTGACTTTTCAGGACAGCCTGGCAAACACCTCCTCTTCACGGAAACACAACAGGGCAAGACATTTGTATCAAGAAAAGTCAAACACCCCAAGTTCTGCTCCTCGTATCTCCGCAGTACTTGCAGTGATTAATACATTACAATTCACACCAAGGGCAAGATTTCCAGTTACAGATTAGTTACTTCCACCTCAGTCACAGGGGCTCTGGCAAGCTAACTCGGGATACAGATGATGTGTGCACCAAGCAGCAAGTGCTCCCATGCTGGGAACTATTCAAACAGGAATAAGTCAATCTCTTTAGAGTTCTACTCTGGCTAATTTGCCAGAAGCTGTCTCTTTTCAGATGCTACATGACACAGGAAAAAACCCAAAGCAAGCCAGATGGATTTAGCTGGTACACTTACAGTCAGCTCACCGACTGTGAGCTCAGAACAATTAGTTTTCTCCACACAAAAAATAGGGTTTTTTTGCAGCTTGACAGGGTTAAAGGAACACAAATTGATTGCAGTAAGCAAACCTTTCTCAATAGACAAGTGTGCAGTGATTACTTAACTAATGCAAACAATTGTCAGGCTCCATGCAAGGAATGTATGAGATAATTGTAGAGCACTCTCTTCCACTGGTATTTCACAAGTACTTTTTAGGTAGCTATGGAGACATTACAGCCTGTTTCATTTTGCTGTCATAGCTAGAGAGCTATTGACTGCTTGGTAAAATTCCTTAGAAGGTTGCAGAAGGATGGGGGAGTCTTAAGTACTGCAAGGTCTGGAAGCAAGAAGCTGCATAAAACAGAAACAGATTTCAGATGGAGACTGAAGCATGGAGGTTCCTTGCAGGAAGCCCTCCTTTAGGACTTCAAGTAAGGAGGTAAACATACAGCACTGCACAGTGTGCAGCCAAGAGAAGGATAGCCTCCAAAAGGAAAAGTATTTCTAGCTACCACTGCCATCACTCTACACAAGAGGTGGCACTTTCCAAGGGTGTGCTGTGGTTTTGCTCCCACACAAAGCTCTCTGAAGACATGGTGGGACTCCGTCCTTGCAATCATTCTGCTGGGCTACATGATGTTCCCCTCTTCCTCTAAGCAGTTTATGTGGAAGATTCATACCCAGGAAGCCCTGCAGGTCATCAGTGCCTCCTCTCTACACTCCTCAGGTATTAGAGCCTTGGCATAGACTGATTAGACAATCCTGCACTTCACTCTCCTTCCAACAACAGCTTGCTGTAAACTGAACAAATGCTGGTCATCAGCAACCAACTCCCACATGATGCTTCCCACAGGAAAAGCCTTTCACCATATTGACACCTCCACCATCAAAAACTTCTACATACATGGATTTAAGATCATAGTATCAGTCAGGGTTGGAAGGGACCACAAGGATCATCTAGTTCCAACCCCCCTGCCATGGGCAGGGACACCCCACACTAGATCAGGCTGGCCACAGCCTCATCCAGCCTGGGCTTAAACACCTCCAGGGATGGGGCCTCAACCACCTCCCTGGACAACCCATTCCAGGGCTTCACCACTCTCATGGGGAAGAACTTCCTCCTCACCTCCAGCCTAAATCGCCCCACCTCCAGCTTCATTCCATTCCCCCTAGTCCTATCACTCCCTGAGATCCTGAGCAGTCCCTCCCCAGCCTTCTTGTAGCCCCCTTCAGGTACTGGAAGGCCACAATGAGGTCACCTGGGAGCCTTCTCTTCTCCAGACTGAACAGCCCCAACTCCTTCAGTCTGTCCTCACAGGAGAGGTGCTCCAGCCCTCTGATCATCCTCCTGGCCCTTCTCTGGACATCTTCCAGCACCTCCACATCCCTCTTGTACTAGGGGCTCCAGAACTGGATCACACATCATGACAAGCAGGCCTGAAATGCAGGGTACCGACCTAAAAAAGTGTGCCACACAGGTTAAGGACAGTGACTAACTGTGGAGTTGGGCCCCATTCAGAACTCCTTCAGTCATGAGAACAACAGATCAGGCTCTTAACAGATGTATCCCTTTGGATCAGAGAAAGGAAAGCCTGTTCAAGCAAAGCATTTCTCTGAAATGCACCTCAGACCTACTCACAACAACGGAGCCAGAAGTGGCAGAATTCTCTCTACCACCAAGCCACACCAAGTTTACCAGCACCACCCTGAAAACACATCTCAGCCTTCTCATCTCCACATTGTATTTAAAGCCTCATGGCTGCTCACCAAAAGGATGCTCTCAAATAACCCTGCAACTGGAGGAGAGCACGTTGCTGCTGCTGGTAAAAGCTTGTGCACCTCCAACAGACCTGCTGCCATTCCTTTCAGGTAGGGGCCATCCATCTGTGCGTCACCAATGCTGCTTCACCAATTTGTGTGAAGGCTGGAAAGGGGGGCAAGGTTTTGTCATCCTTTAAGCTCCCAAAAAAGCTGGCTGAGGAGTGCCATTAATGCCCTCGGGGTGTACTGGTGTCACCAGCTTCTGTGGGTGGAAGCAGACAGCCCAGGCAGAACAGAGAAGCTTTCCCCACTCTAAGTGACAGTCAACGTGGCCAACATTCACAACGCCCTGGGCACAGCTTTGCCATGTGTTTCTCTAGCTGGCACTAACAGCCAGCTACCAGCAAGGCCACCCAGCTCCAGTCCTCACCAGCACAGGGCTGTACTGTGAGTGGGGCAAACTAGCCAGAGAGGCAGCACCACTGGGCATCCCCAGACTCGTCACATCCCACATCTAGCTGCTCCCGGACGTTTCTGCCAGCACACCGCTGCCAGCAGCATGCCAGCTTTGTGGCATCACCACAAATCCAGTCACATGCCCCACCGGCTGCCAGAGGCACACTACGTGACTGCTGCATCCCCACGCCGTGGGGACAGCCCGGCCTCAACCCACTGGATGGCTACATGCCTCCCCCCAGGGTAATGGGGTGGAAGGGAGGCACAGCTACACCCCCAACCCAGCAGCAGGCTTCCTGCAGAAAGAGAGCAGAGCCACTCCTCTCCCTGGAACCCCACACCACACTGGCCTGCAGCCCTCCCAGGCAAGAGTCATGGGAAGACACGTGCACTCCTCCGTGGTGTCTGGATTCTGGTAAGTGCTGCACATCCCAGGGATACCCAAACCTCACATGGCAGCCCACCACCTTCAGAGGTTGCAGTGGTGCTGCTCAGGACTACACAAGAAGTCCAACACCAGCTCCAGGGTGTGAAGATGGCTCTGGTGGGGTCCTTCGGTTAGAATCTGTTACTTACATGTTTTGCATCCAGGGTGTGCTGGGTTGAGGCAGCCCCCTCTCCCCACCACGGGCAGGAATAAAACACTCAGACAAACTGATTGCAAAAGTGATGAAAGTTTAAATAGAAAGCAGTGAATGTTACAGAGAACCCAAAGCACAGTGACAAAGAAAGATCCCAAAGCAAACCCAGAGGCATCCCATTCCCACCTGAGGGTACACCCGAGACCCCCAGGGCTCCTTCTTCCCCCTCCCTCTGCTGGGCTAGTCTCAGCTGGCCAGGCCTGAGACTGCCCATCCCCCCGTGGCCTTGGGCCTAGCCAGGCCCAAAGCCAGCAGACATCTCCCCCAGTTACCGGCTGGCGGAGGAGGAAGAAAAGAGAAAGTGCCAGACCCCGCACTGGATCTTATAGTGCTGCAAAGAATCATGGTAGGAAATACACAATTTCCTGTGTCCATCCCTCTGGGCTGGACTTCTGGACACAGGAAGTGAACACATCAGGGGGCACCCAGCTCCAACTGCAACACAGGGGAAGGTCTAGACCAAGGTAAGCCACGATATGCTCTTTGTGAAGAAGGAACCACAGCCCCAGATTAATCAGCCCAAACAGCCAAAAACTAAACAAAAAACCCCAGAAAACGTTTTTTAAATCCCCACCTAAGACAAGAAACTCTGCTTTACTGGAACAAGAAAAACTAGTTCTTAGAGCCAAATTAGGCTCAGCCAAGAAACATAAACAGGTATTTATGAACCTTCCCCTGCTCTTCCCTTCACAAAGGTAACAAATTAAAAGTGCTGTCACAAGTTAAATGAGGCTCAGTTAAATGGGGAGGATGAAAACAAACACACACCAAACATGCTGGATGGCTCCCAGCTCCAAATGACAAGTCTTTTCAGGTCTGCTCCGAACCAAAACCAACTTCCCAGAGATTTAAATGAAGAGCAAAGAAACCATCTCCTTTGCTTAAGGCTGTTTTGGAAGCAGGACAAAGGATACTACAAGACTGGCACCTGAACCCACCAGGAGGCAGCCAGCTACCATATACCTTTCTTGGAGATTATTTGCTCCACATACCCACCTCTTCTTGAAGAAGACTTGCTCCACTGTGTGCACAGCTGTGAGCAGGAAGTGGGAGCACTAGAGTGTGCCTTGGCTGCTCCAACACATCCTTATATCCCACCCTCCACGTAAGCCACTAACCTGCTGTAGTTGTCTGTAACACAGCAGCTGTCCAGAAGAACCACCATTTGAACTTGGATCCTGAGAGAAGCCACCAGGGATGGCTACTTCAGCCTCCAGCTGCAACATGAAGGTTCCTCCCTCACAGCACAGAAATCCCCAGCAGGCAGGCTGCAGAAGGCACTGCTCAACCTCAGTGTGCAGTACCCTGCATGGTCATTTTAGCAGAATTTTGGAGAGGATGACATTTTTGTCTGGGTCTTGAAAGAGGAGCTCAATGTACCATCCCACCCCTCTCACTGAATAACAGTCCATCAGAGATGCTTCCAGAGCAGAAGAGAAAGCAAAAAGGTCTCAGCTGAACAGCACAAGGAGCACAGCCATCAAGCCAACAGCTCTCACCATGAAGTGTATTTTCCAGCTTGGACACTTAGATCAGGAAACCAATGCAGATCCTAGCACCAGGAACACTCCCTCCTCCCACACAGCCACAGCTTCATACACACCCCAGACTTCACTTCTGCTCTATCCTGCACACAGCAGCTGTCAGAGACAGTGCACTTACCATAGAATCATAGAACTCTTGAACTTGGAAGAGACCTCCGAGATCATGAAGTCCAACCACTTGCCTGGAGCACACCGACCCGTTACTCCCACCAGGCTCACTCCCAACATTCCTCTGGGGTGGGCAAAGGTGAACTCATACTATATTTTAGCAGAGCTTTATAAACCTAAACCAGAGTTGTAGAAGAGATACTTTGAAGACCCAAGAAAAGCTTGCAAAAGAAGACAAGACAACACCATCATAAAGTAGGCATCTACAAATACCCACTCATGATCCAGATGAAAAGATCTCAGTGGCTATATGCTCCCTCTCCATGACAACATCTTGTCTCCATAACACTTCTTCATATGAGTAGACTACCTGATCCAAGCCTGAGGGAAAACAGATTCTGGCACTCTCCATATGGCAAGAGTGATTTACAAATCCATGGCAGCTGTGTGTGCAGAACCCAAATGCCACAACCATGTGGGATAAACAATTTGCAGAAACACAGAAACAGCTGAGCACTGTTTCACAATGAAGATAGCTCTCTCCTGATCCGCAAGGCAGTTCACAGAATCACCAAAGCTGGAAGAGACCTCAAAGATCATCGAGTCCAACCTGTCACCACAGACCACATGACTAGACCATGGCACTAAGTGCCACATCCAATCCTCTCCTGAACACCTCCAGGGACGGTGACTCCACCACCTCCCTGGGCAGCACATTCCAATGACGAACGACTCTCTCAGTGAAGAACTTTCTCCTCACCTCCAGCCTAAACCTCCCCTGGTGCAGCTTGAGACTGTGTCCTCTTGTTCTGGTGCTGGTTGCCTGGGAGAAGAGACCAACCCCTTCCTGGCTACAACCTCCTTTCAGGTAGTTGTAGAGGGCAATGAGGTCTCCCCTGAGCCTCCTCTTCTCCAGGCTAAACAACCCCAGCTCCCTCAGCCTCTCCTCACAGGGCTGTGCTCAAGGCCTCTCCCCAGCTTTGTTGCCCTTCTCTGGACACCTTCAAGTGTCTCCATGTCCTTCCTAAACTGAGGGGTCCAGAACTGGACACAGGACTCAAGGTGTGGCCTAGCCAGTGCAGAGTCCAGGGGCACAATGACTTCCCTGCTCCTGCTGGCCACACTATTCCTAATGCAGGCCAGGATGCCGTTGGCCCTCTTGGCCCCCAGGGCACACTGCTGGCTCATGTTTAGGCAGCTGTCAATCAGCACCCCCAGGTCCCTGTTTGGCAGCTATAGATGTTATTCATCAGCATTACACTCTGCAGAACCTCAGCTTGATCCTACAGACACCTTCACATGCCAATCGCATGATGTCCATAGGCATGGAGACCAGCTTCCAAGGGGCCAGTCTGGGGTTTTTCCCCATCCCTTACCTTCCCTATGACCCCTAGATCTAAAGAGCTAATCTTTTTCAACTGTGCTTCCACCTTTCCCATGTTTTGCAAAGGCTGTATTTCTGTCTAAACTTCATACATGGTTATAGCTAGTGAGTGAGAGAAAATACCAAGACTTCATTAAAAGCCCCATCTAGACATTCTGGATTCCTCTGCATTCTTCGAAGAGCCTTGAACTTCCTCAAACTCTGGAGGTAGTCAGAAATTAAACTTTGCTCAGATCAAAACCTATGCCCTAGAAAGACACTCAGCAGCACAGGACAGTCTAAGCAGGCTCTGCAAATACAGCACATCCTCAAAGCAACCTGAAAGGAGGCTAGAGTGAGGTGGAGGGTCAGTTTCTTCTCCCTGCTAACAAGTTGCAACAGGAAATTACTGGACATTAGGAGAAACTTCTTTGTTGCAAGGGTTCTCAAACACTGCAATAAGCTCGCCAGGCAGGTGGTTGAATCCCCAGAGCTGGAGGTGTTTAAAAGAGGCAGTGCTGCTGAAGCACATGGTTCAGCATGAGATTGGGTCGAGTAAGATAAAGGCTGGGTTGAAAATGTTTTCCAAAGAGAACAATTCTGTGATGAGACGAGAAGGCTTTGGAAAGACCTTGGAGGAGCCTTACAGTACCCAAAGGGGACTTACAAAAAAGCTGTAGAGGGACTGTTTACAGGGCATGTATCCACTAGGAGTAGGGGCAATGGTTTAAAACTACAGAAGGGTAGATTTAGATTGGATGTTAGAAATTCTTTAGTACGAGGGTGGTGGAACACTGGAACAGGTTGCCAAGGGAGGTGATTGAGGGCCCAATCCTAGAGACATTCAAGGTCAGGCTTGACAGGGCTTTGAACAACCTGATCTCACAGTATCACAGTATCACTAAGGTTGGAAGAGACCCCAAGGATCATTGAGTCTCAGTGGGGATGTCCCTGCTTCATGCAAGGGGGTTGGACTAGAAGATATTTGAAAGGTCCCTTCTAACCCAATGTATTCTGTGATAAACCTTAACTGCATCTTACTCCAGCAGACAACTGCATTTTACTCCAGGTTAGACATTTTCTGTGTCAAGGGAAAAAGGCTAACAGCACAGCCTCTGAGTCACTCAAATCACTCTACAGCAAGGAGTAACATCATCATCATTATTAAGGACTTCCCTTCTGAAATTAATTACTTAAGTCTAAAATCCTTGGAACTTGCTCTGTGCTAGGTTGAACCTCCTGATCCAGGACTGCCCAACTATGAACCTGGGAGAAAACCAGACTCCCATGGCCATGCTTGCTGACAGAGCACATGGACAGCTGTGTGCACAGCTGCCACGGCATTAACAAAAGCCACACCCTTCCTCATCCCCAAAATCAGATCCTGGTGCTTGAGAGGCCTCGAGCACAGCCCTGTGAGGAGAGGCTGAGGGAGCTGGGGTTGCTTAGGCTGGAGAAGAGGAGGCTCAGGGGTGACCTTATTGCTGTCTACAACTACCTGAAGGGAGGCTGTAGCCAGGAGGGGGTTGGTCACTTCTCCCAGGCAACCAGCACCAGAACAAGAGGACACAGTCTCAAGCTGTGCCAGGGGAGGTTTAGGCTCGAGGTGAGGAGAAAGTTCTTCACTGAGAGAGTTGTTAGCTGTCGGAACAGGCTCCCCAAGGAGGTGGTGGAGTCACCGTCCCTGGAGGTGTTCAAGAGAGGACTGGATGTGGCACTTGGTGCCATGGTTTAGTAGTCATGAGGTCCTGGGTGACAAGTTGGACTTGATGTCTTTGAGGTCTTTTCCAACCTTATTGATTCTATGATTTGGTAGATGCATGGATGGGGTTTTTTTCTGTCCTTCATAGAAGAGCACAAGAGGGAAAAGATTTGAAAGTGAGGAGGTTGAGCAGGTTGGGTGGCAGTTTGTTTGTTTCTACAGCATGAAAGCTATTTTCCTGTTATCAACTAAAAATTACATACATTTTATCTCCCTTCACAACCACCTTCATGTCCACAACCTATTTGGGGTTACAGACAACATTCATATATAAAATATACCCTGCACTTTTTTTCCTAGGTTTTTGTTTCAGAGTTTATCACTCCAGGAAAAAACAGGCAAGACCAAACCACCACCATCTCCTCTTATTTTGACACATCATGACAGAACAAGAAATTGAAGTTGCACTCCCAAATGTTACACATTTGGAGCCACAAGAACTCTTTGATTTAAAATGTGCTGATTCACACTAGCAGTTATCAGATTCTTCTAGCCTGAGACACAACAACACAGCTGTCTCCAGCAGCACAAAGATCCTCCAGTTCGGAGCTCAAATGCTGCAGCAGCCAGCTCAAGCCTCAGACTGAGTTTTCACTGATATTTAGGAAAAAGCCTATAAAGAAAGATGCAAGTACAAATTAACTTTTGGATCACTGGACTTGATCCCGGTGCCTTTTGTTCACAGGTGGCCTCTGATGGCATTTTAATTGTTCCAGAGTGTGCCTACTGGAAGTGTGATTAGCACCAAAATGTATGCAAAAAAAGGACACTTTTTGTCATTTTTATCTCACCTCAAACACCACGAGCTAGAGACTGCCTGTATGACTTCTGGTCCTGGTCCTTTGACACAACTTGCACTGCTAAATGGTGCAGAGCATCCCTACCTTAATGCAAACTGGGACATGGGTTTCCAGCCCAGTGCTGGCCAGGAGATCTAATCAGGAAGCCATATGTGCCCATGGTAAAGGGAACACACATCACAGGCAAATCAAGTGTGACAACTGAATTATCAATGGAAAATCCCAGCCTTTAAGCACTACACTGGCTGAAGCCCTGTACACTGCACTGGTTAGGCCACACCTTGAGTCCTGTGTCCAGTTCTGGGCCCCTCAGTTTAGGAAGGAGGTTGACTTGCTGGAACGAGTCCAGTGGAGGGCAAAAAAGCTGGGGAGGGGTTTGGAACACAGCCCTGTGAGGAGAGGCTGAGGGAGCTGGGGTTGCTTAGCCTGGAGAAGAGAAGGCTCAGGGGTGACCTTATTGCTCTCTACAACTACCTGAAGGGAGGTTGTAGACAGGCAGAGGTGGGTCTCTTCTTCCAGGCAACCAGCACCAGAACAAGAGGACACAGTCTCAGGCTGTGCCAGGGGAGGTTTAGGCTGGAGGTTAGGAGGAAGTTCTCCACAGAGAGAGTGATTGCCCATTGGAATGGGCTGCCTGGGGAGGTGGTGGAGTCACCATCACTGGAGGTGTTCAGGAGGAGACTTGATAGGGTGCTTGGTGCCATGGGTTAGTTGTTTAGGTGGTGCTGGATAATAGGTTGGACACGATGATCTCGACGGTCTCTTCCAGCCTGGTCTGTTCTAAATTTAATTTGTGAGAGAAAGGGGGTAGGAAGGGGGGGAAGTGGATGCATCATTACCTGCACCTTGAGGTGTGTTCACAGCTGAGCACCCACACTCAGAAGGAGAGATCCAAAGCAAAGATACCACCCAGAAACCCACCAAGGCAGATGTTACAACTTGGTATGATCAACTGCTGAAGCTGCCTGAAGGTGGAAACGTGCAACAACCGCAGATAATGATCCAACTGCAATCAAAACACTGCCCTCTAAACAGAGGGACCAAGCTTTCATTCTGGGTTGGATGCTATGTTTTCCAAAGACTGAGCAAGAGATGTAATCTCTCAGAAATAGCATGGAGTCTTTCCTATGTTACACAAAGATCAATGCTTGCAAACCTGCCATCTGCCCAAGGCTTACCTTACCTCACCACAGTGATTTCTGAGCGCGCCACTGAACGGCAGTCACAGATCACCTGCTTAGCAGGCAGCTCCTCAGCACCAACAGTGGCTTTCTTACCAAGACACAGGAAAGGCTGATGGCCTTGTCCCAGTCAATCAAAGTCTGACAAAGCAAAAGTCCCAGGCACAGCACCTTTGCTAAAGAGACACCGAAAAATACCACTGAGGTTCTGGGCACATAAACAAGTTTACAGTAGGACAAGAGAGGGTAAGAGTTTGTACAAGATGCTAAAGAAACACCAGCAGTAAACCATGCAGCAAAGCAATGTAGTTTACCTCCCCCTGCCTGGATTTGAGAGCAAAGCTGCTAATGGGATGACTAACAGGATCTCACCGTTACAAATGGGCAGGGGGAGGTGGGCTACTATTCAGCCCAAGTACAGGAAGATGCTAAGTGACTTTATTTATGAAAGTATTAAGTGGTTTTATGTATTGTTCATGCACATCTGTATGCACAAGCTCCACCCAAGAAGAGTGAACACAACACCTGAATTGTCCAATAAATCTGTTCCTTGCATTTATACACTTACAGACTTGGCTTGGCCAGACAGAAATAGGTCAGATCGTAATTGTATGACCTTAAAAAGCAACATAACTTGAGTTTTGAGAACAGAAAAGGCAGGTATGAGAACACCCTGGTTTAGGTACACCAACCTAACTTGTGTATCAGCTCCACTCACGAAGTGAGGCAGCAGTTAGCAGCACCTTAAGGAAGAGTACATAGAGTTAGCAGTGGAACAGGAACTGATGTCCTCTAACACTACACCTTTACAGAAAACACATAATGCAAAGCATGACAATGGAAATTAGTCACTCATTCAAATGAGTTTACAGCAACACTACCTTGTCCTGAGTAAGCTGAAGGTATACTTTGATGCAATCACATCAGTGTCAAGAAAGTGACTAAACCTTATTTGGTTTTAAATCTCTTCAAGGAAAGGATTTTCACTTCACTGAAACTGTTCCTGGAAGCAGTGAAAGAAACATCACACAAGCCCCATTTTGACAGATTCAAGAAACACAAAACCTCCTGAAGGACACTGTGCTGTGTGCCTCGTAACACGCCGCAACGCCTGTCCTCAGGCCATCCAGACCTGAACAGGGAACAGGGACCAGACTTTGTCCTCCTGTCCTCATCACAAGTGAGCAACGGGACCAGAAAGGCTGCTAGCACCACCTGGGAACCTCAGTCTCCTGAGCATGGCTGTAATTTCAGGAAGGCTAACATGGAATATTAACAGAAATGTTATCCTCAGGTTGACAGGGGCCACAAGCAAAGTCTCACCATACACCTCCACAGATGTTTTTGTCAGGACCCCACTCCTTCCTGCAAGGTGTTCCACACTGCACAGAATATGCAGCCCAAAATGGAAACAGGACTTACAACTACGTAGGGGTGAGGGGTGGGGGGAATATTCCATTTCTCTACATCTTTCTGCTCTGTGTGACATCCCTGAGCAGAGGGTACTCCCTGCCTTGTGTTTCAGGGACAAGCAGAAATGTTACTCATCGATTTCTTCCAGAGCATGGATTTGCTGCAGACCCACATGCACAGGACACATCTCAGCACAGCACAACTGATCCAGCAAGCAGATGAAAACCCAGGACAAAACACACTGAAGCTGAGAAAGTGCTTGAATATGGAACCATGCATTTGGACTTGTGGCCTTGCCCTTATCCTTTTCAAGGAGGTTTCAGTGGCTGCTGAATATCTAACAGTACCTTGTTCAAAGGCTGAAATACTATGGAAGATGGAACCCAGCTCCTAAGAGCCCCACTCCATAGCCAAGCAAACAGGTGGAGCTCTCACTGCCTTTGGAAAGGACAGAAACAGCAAGTTCATACTCCTGGCACAGGAACACTGACCTGAATTCACGACCAATACAGCACACCACTGACAGTGGTTCTCACCAGCAAACAGAACAACTCCCTCTGCCTCTGGGAGCTGATCCAATACAGCTTTTCAAGACGCCACACTAAATCCTATTGTCACAACTTCCCAGGGACATGTACTATGCCAAACCATGGAGCCCTTCAGCTCTTAGTTCTTACTGCTTTGAAGAAGTTGTGGCCAAAAATCCTTGCTGCGTTTGACAGAGCTGAAGCAGATTTCAGTTTTCCTAGCTTCCAGGACGCCTCTTGAAGCAATCTGCCATGCCAGCTCACCGAGAACAGTGGTTTTACTGCAACCCATACTCACGGGTTTTATTATAATTACAAGTCCCTTTTGTCCTACACAAATATAAATCCTCAAGCTATAGGTGCTACCTCTAACAGAAGCAATAAATTCAGAGTTAACACCAAAACATCTTATTCTCAGATACTCCATTGTGTAAGCACAGGGAATAGTCTTCATTCTGCAACACGTTTCTGCTGTTTACTTTTGTGGCATGCTGTTTACTTTCTGGAATGCTTATATTGCTCAATCGCACTGCCGTTTCACGTTGTGCTGTTGGGAGCATCAGCGCTTGGGCCAAACGAAGGAGAGCCAGCAGAGCCTCTGAAGGCTTTGCCACAGACAAGCCCGAGTCCAAAACATTTCATCTGTGCAAGTGCTGCACCCCCACAAGAGAGCACATATATGTTGTTACATCACAGCAACGTATTTAACAACTAAATCTGTATTTCCGCCCACAAAATATAGCTGCATGGGCGCTTAAAGCACCTTTGTACTGCGACGGCTGCACCTCGGCCAGGCTGTGAGCTGCTAGCGGAGCTAGCTCAATTTTTCAGAAGTCCCAGACCTGTAAGAAATAATTACAGGATGCAGAGAGCCCAGGCCTTGAATCAAAACACGTTTGTGAGTTGAGCTCTCCGCTGAAGTTCCACAGCCCTTGTGAAGCCTGGCTGTAGTATCCCACTAAAGCCTGCCTGCAAAGATTAAATCGGAGCTCATCCTGCCCCAAAACTTCCCGAAAAGTCGCGTCGGTTTCCAGCACATAAACAAGTTACAATACGTCAAGACCCTCCCTTTGAAACCACTCTTCTTCCCCCTTCCAGCCCGGATGTGGCAAACAGCACGGAACACCTTAAACGCCGCCCGAGGAGCGAAGGCCGGCAAGTTTCCAGCGAGGGAGAGGAGGCTGGAGGGGTCGTCCCTCCTCGCACCCTCACCACCGCCCCGAAAGCCGCCCGCTCCCCCCGCCGTGCACGGGTGCCCTACCCAAGGCGCCGGGCTCATGGCGGGCTCCCGCCTAGCCACTCATTCCCTGGGGCGGATACGCCCGGCGGGACAGGCGGCCCCGGCCCACGGCGGTGGGGAGGAGTCAGCTCCACTACCGCCGCCGCCAAGGTGGGGAAAGGCACCGCGGGGGGCTCAGCCGCCGGGACGCAAATTCGAGCAGCCAAGCTCGGTTAGGTTTCGAGCAGCCAGGCCCCGCGAACTTACGGAGACGCCCCTTACCTGCGCCCAAATCCCAGCGGGCCCCTCCCGGGACGGCCGCACCTCTGCTGGCTCCGGGCGGCCGCCGTCCGCTCCGCGCCGCTTCGCCGCCCACCCCGTCCCTGCTGGCCCCGCCTGCACACCACCCCCACCTCGCGCACGACAAGCGGGACCCAGCCGGCCCGGGCTGGGCGTTTGCTCTGCTCCCAGGGGCAGGCGGCCTGATTGGACCCCACGGCAGTCATTCGGCGCCGCCGGCGAGAGGAGGGCGGGCTCGGCGCTGGGTCCTCGGCCCGGGTCGGAGTTCCGCTTCTCCACGCACTCAGCCTCGGCCCTGCCCACAGCCAGGCACTCTCCATCAGGCGCCGCCCGCTGCCGTGGCCCGGGGTGGGGTGAAAGGCAGGGCCGGATTCCCGCCGGCGTGCTGTGGAGTTGGTGCGGCCGCGAGTTCCCTGGGCTCTTTGCAGGGAAACAGCCCGCCCTGCCCCGTGTCCGCGATACTCGATGCCCACCTTCGCGACAGTAACACCCTCTAACGCGGGGCTGAGCGGAGTGACCCCAAGACTGCTTCTTAGGCAGGGAAGGAGAGCCACGGCCCCACGAGAAGGACTCCCGTTCCCGCAGCTCGAAGGTGGCACCGCCGACCGCTGGGCACGCTCCTAGGGTTGTGCCTGAGGCAGACGACGAACTAACCGTGCCTTGGTGTCTTGCATCGCAAAACGGTCGGCAGAGGCACTGGAACCCGAATAGGCTGTGGAGATTCCACCTCTGGAGGCATTCCAAACTCTCCTGGATGTATTCCTGTGTGATTTATTCCAGGTGATCCTGCTCTAGCAGAAGGTTGCACTAAGATGGTCTTCAGCGGTCCCTTCCAACCCCTGCGATTCTGTGATACTGCTCCTCCAGGAGCAGAACCATGCCACCCGTGAGGCACAGAGCTTGGCTTGGTGGCCAGGTCCAGCCAAACAACTCTTAATTTTGTTCTGAGTTAGACAAAAATTTTAATACCAGAGCTCTTTCACAGTATCACAGAATCACCAAGGTTGGAAGAGACCTCAAAGATCATCAAGTCCAACCTGTCACCACAGACCTCATGACTAGACCATGGCACCAAGTGCCACGTCCAATCCCCTCTTGAACACCTCCAGGGACGGTGACTCCACCACCTCCCTGGGCAGCACATTCCAATGGTGAATGACTCTCAGTGAAGAACTTTCTCCTCACCTCCAGCCTAAACTTCCCCTGGCACAGCTTGAGACTGTGTCCTCTTGTTCTGGTGCTGGTTGCTTGAGAGAAGAGACCAACTCCCTCCTGGCTACAACCCCCCTTCAGGTAGTTGTAGACAGCAATGAGGTCTCCCTTGAGCCTCCTCTTCTCCAGGCTAAACAACCCCAGCTCCCTCAGCCTCTCCTCACAGGGCTGTGCTCAAGGCCTCTCCCCAGCCTCGTTGCCCTTCTCTGGACATGTTCCAGTGTCTCGATGTCCTTCCTAAACTGAGGGGCCCAGAACTGGACACAGGACTCAAGGTGTGGCCTAACCAGTGCAGAGTCCAGGGGCACAGTGACTTCCCTGCTCCTGCTGGCCACACTGTTCGTGATCCAGGCTCCCATTTCCTCACTAAAAGCTTGGTTAGACAAAACTCTAACATCTTTGTATGTGGAAAAAACATTCCTTAGCTGTGCTTTGTTTCTGATCACAATTTCTGAAAAAGTGGAAGTTGAAATGTTTTGAATTTTCAGCAAAGCTGTCAAGGCAGCGTTGCTGTTTAAGCACAGCTTGCAAAGATCAAGTTGTCCAGAAAACTTTGGTCGCTGGAGATGAGAGTTCACAAAGGAGGCAGAGCCACTGATGAAGAGATTTTTCCCCACCTGGCCAAGGGGTATCATGTAGCTCTTCCCTAGTTTTGGGTCTGAATATCTATTACTTGGATTTGATGTGAAACCTCAACAATGAGCGATCTCTATGCTGTCAGTCTTGGGGCCACAGTAACCATTAAAGCTCTGGCTGCACACTTCTGCAGACATTGAGGCCAGCTCCTAGCCACTGCATCTAACATGTTTTAGTTTGAGGGAATGGCATTTCTAAAACTCCTTGGGCCCTTTCTGCATCAAAATATGTCTCAAATATTTAACCTTCTTCTCCACCATCCATGCCTTGTTTTCAGATATTCTAATCCCCTTTTTCAGTTTGAGAAGTAAGCAATTCCACCATGGCTTCTTCCACCACCTCCCCTTGTTCCCCTGTCAGAAGCAAATCATCCCCATACTGCAGTGACCTGATCCCTGGGGGTGGAGCAAATTCTCTCAATATTTCTTATAGAACTTGCCCAAACAGGAGCGGTGCCTCTGCATAACCCTGCAAAAGGACTGTCCAGGTCAGCCTTTGCTTTCCTGTTTTCCCCTTTTCCTCTTGCTCCCATTCACAGGCAAAGTACTGTTTGCTATCCTCTGTAAGTGAGCATCCCCAGAAGTACTGATCCAAGGGATCAGGCCCAGCCAGCATGGGTTTAGGAAGGGCAGGTCCTGCCTGACCAACCTGATCTCCTTCTATGAGCAGGTGACTGCCTGGTGGATGTGGGGCAGGCTGTGGATGGAGTCTACCTGGACCTCAGCAAGGCCTTTGACACCGTCCCCCACAGCAAACTCCTGGCCAAGCTGTCAGCCCATGGCTTGGATGGGAGCACACTGCGATGGGTTAGGAACTGGCTGGAGGCTGAGCCCAGAGAGTGGTGGTGAATGGTGCCACAGCCAGCTGGCAGCCAGGCACCAGTGGTGTGCCCCAGGGATCAGTGCTGGGCCCCATGCTCTTTAACATCTTCATTGATGATCTGGATGAGGGGGTTGAGTCCATCATCAGTAAATTTGCTGATGACACCAAGCTGGGGGCAGGAGTTGAGCTGCTGGAGGGTCGAGAGGCTCTGCAGAGGGACCTGGACAGGCTGGACAGATGAGCAGAGGCCAAGGGCAGGAGATTGAACACATCCAAGTGCCAGGTTCTGCACATTGGCCACAGCAACCCCAGGCAGTGCTACAAGATGGGGTCAGAGTGGCTGGAGAACAGCCAGGCAGAGAGGGACCTGGGGGTGCTGGTCGATGGGAGGCTGAACATGAGCCTGCAGTGTGCCCAGGCAGCCAGGAGGGCCAATGGCATCCTGGCCTGCATCAGGAACAGTGTGGCCAGCAGGAGCAGGGAGGTCATTCTGCCCCTGTACACTGCACTGGTTAGGCCACACCTCGAGTCCTGTGTCCAGTTCTGGGCCCCTCAGTTTAGGAAGGAGGTTGACTTGCTGGAACGAGTCCAGAGAAGGGCAACAAAGTTGGTGAGGGGTTTGGAGCACAGCCCTGTGAGGAGAGGCTGAGGGAGCTGGGGTTGCTTAGCCTGGAGAAGAGGAGACTCAGGGGTGACATTATTGCTCTCTACAACTACCTGAAGGGAGGCTGTAGACAGGCAGAGGTTGGTCTCTTCTCCCAGGCAACCAGCACCAGAACAAGAGGACACAGTCTCAGGCTGCGCCAGGGGAGGTTCAGGCTGGATGTTAGGAAGAAGTTCTACACAGAAAGAGTGATTGCCCATTGGAATGGGCTGCCTGGGGAGGTGGTAGAGTCACCATCACTGGAGGTGTTCAGGAGGAGACTTGATGGGGTGCTTGGTGCCATGGGTTAGTTGTTTGGGTGGTGTTGGATTGGTTGAGGGATTGGACACGATGATCTTGAAGGTCTCTTCCAACCTGGTTTATTCTATGTATTCTATGTATTCTATTCTATGTATTCTATTCTATTCTACTTAAAGTCAAGTACTGAATAATAGTGGTGTGTATAGGGTGGTGTATAAGGATCTGGGACCATGGGATGCCTTGGTTTAATAATCTAATTTATTATTCTTAAGTCTTTTGCCATCCTATGGGTCCCTTAAAGCTATTTATTATTAGATGACTAGCTCTGTCAAAATCTTTATTTCATTCCCCAGCTTATCTAGGACCAGAGGATTAGCTAGGAGATCATTCCAACTGCTTCCTCTATTCTCTTTCCTTGTCCACCCAAAAGATACAGGCATTCTCTTTTCCAGTGCCCCTCACCCCACTTCTACAATAAGCACAGCCAACATTCCCTTTGTGACCTCTACCTCTGCCTCTCAGTTGTCCTCAAACACTGCCTCTTTCAGAAGCTTTACTCATCCTTTTTTCCTCATCACCCTTCATGATAGGAATTTGCATTCCCAATTTAGCCATTAAATCCCTTCCCAATAGATTGCAGTCACAATGAAGGGCAGATAAAGAGTCATGCATTTTGAATTTATCTCCTGTATCTATTAACAGTGGCTGGATGAAACATACCCATTCATCCTTTACACTTAGCCCCTGAACTTTTAAAGATCCTTTTGACAGTAGTCCCTCTTTTGGCACAAAATTCAAGACAGATGGAGAGGCTCCAGTATCTACTAAGAAGTGCACCTCCTCTCCATTTGGACCCACTCTGTAAGATTTTAAGGGCTCCAGCGTGGTGGGCCCCCTGGTATAATGGGAGCCCCTGACACCCCTAACAATCCATTCCCATCAACTGGTGGACTTCCTTCTCACAAGGATCCACTTGAACATGTCCAGAGAAGGGCAATGAGGCTGGGGAGAGGCTTTGAGCACAAGCCCTACGAGGAGAGGCTGAGGGAGATGGGGTTGCTTAGCCTGGAGAGGAGGAGGCTCAGGGGAGACCTCATTGCTCTCTACAACTACCTGAAGGGAGGTTGTAGCCAGGAGGGGGTTGGTTTTGGCCACGGCAACCCCATGTAGAGCTACAGGCTGGGGTCAGAGTGTCTGGAGAGCTGCCAAACAGAGAGGGACCTGGGGGTGCTGATTGACACCCGCCTAAACATGAGCCAGCAGTGTGCCCAGGGGGCCAAGAGGGCCAATGGCATCCTGGCCTGCATTAGGAATAGTGTGGCCAGCAGGAGCAGGGAAGTCATTGTGCCCCTGGACTCTGCATTGGTTAGGCCACACCTTGAGTCCTGTGTCCAGTTCTGGGCCCCTCAGTTTAGGAAGGACATTGAGACACTTGAAGGTGTCCAGAGAAGGGCAACAAGGCTGGGGAGAGGCCTTGAGCACAGCCCTTTGAGGAGAGGCTGAGGGAGCTGGGGTTGTTTAGCCTGGAGAAGAGGAGGCTCAGGGGTGACCTCATTGCCCTCTACAACTACCTGAAAGGTGGTTGTAGCCAGGAAGGGGTTGGTCTCTTCTCTCTAGCAACCAGCACCAGAACAAGAGGACACAGTCTCAAGCTGTGCCAGGGGAGGTTTAGACTCGAAGTGAGGAGAAAGTTCTTCACCAAGCGAGTCGTTCGTCATTGGGATGTGCTGCCCAGGGAGGTGGTGGAGTCACCGTCCCTGGAGGTGTTCAAGAGGGGATTGGACGTGCCACTTGGTGCCATGGTCTAGTCGTGAGGTCTGTGGAGACAGGTTGGACTTGATAATCCTTGGGGTCTCTTCCAACCTTAGTTATACTGTGATACTGTGATACTGTGGTTTCTTCTCTTAAGCAACCAGCACCAGAACAAGAGGACACAGTCTCAAGCTGCACCAGAGGAAGCTTAGGCTGGAGGTGAGGAGAAAGTTCTTCACCGAGCGAGTCGTGCACCATTGGCATGTGCTGCCCAGGGAGGTGGAGTCACTCCAGGATGGTGGAGTCACCATCCCTGGAGGTGTTCAAGAGGGGATTGGATGTGGCACTTGGTGCCGTGGTCTAGGCATGAGGTCTGTGGTGACAGGTTGGACTTGATGATCTTTGAAGTCTCTTCCAACCTTGGTGATTCTGTGATATGTGGAGATGTGGTGCTGAGGCATATGGTTTAGCACCAGGCTTGTCAGAGTTAGATTATAGTTAGACATGATCATCTTAAAGATTTTCTCCGACCAAAACGATTCTCTGATTCCACCCATTCCTCCAGAAATGGCTGGGGCTGAACTTGCCCAATTGCAAACACTTCAACAAATATTAATCCCCACTGAGAGTCAATAGTCATCACCCATTGTTCTCCTAATTGGCTGATCTGTTGACTCCTTTTTTTAAACTCAGAAAGTGAAGATTCTTATTCAAGAACCTAATGCAGAAGGACTGTGTTAGTCAGGATGGTATATGAGCAAGATTGATCTGAGAACAAATCTGAGCTGACAGGACATTTCAAGCAACGTTTGAATTCTTTCATCAAAGCAAATACCTTTGCAAGTTAAGACAAATCTCTGATAAGGCTTTCTGGCTTGCTTCTCTCTCATCTCCCAGAATAGCTTAGCCCTTTTTGCTCCGGGATGATTTGCAAGGAAATGTTGATTTCTCTCCACCTTCCTGAAGGCACAGCAGCCTCTGAGATGGTAAACATCTCACTTGTCATTCTCCTGAAAGCTGGAGGAGGTTACAGGAGTGAGAGTATTTTCCAGTGTTCTTTCACTGCTTGAGGTGAAAAGCTTTCCCTCACTTTGCAATGGGAACATGTACCATCTCCATGGTTACAAATCAATAAATGGCATTAAGCCTGGTATTGTGGGATCTGTCAAAGGCATTTTGAAAGCACAGCATCTCTTACACAGTCTTCTTTGAGCGGTGCTTCTAGTTTGCTGTATGTTCAAGGCACAGAACAACTGGGGATACGGTGTCTTGGTGCAGTTACTCTTTCCAGCTGGATCTGCAGCGTGAGTACACACACTCCAAGCCTCTGAGATCACTGGCACAAAGCGTGTCAGGGGTGGAGGCACAACCAGGACCATGCCTCCCACTGGCAGTGAATCTCATATGAAGCTCCTTGCAGACCAGCAGTGAATAACACTCTTTAATCTTCAATGCAGCTATGCCCTGGGTTTGCCTGTGCCTCACTGTTGAGTGACAAACATCATAGAGTCATTTCATCTGGGAAAGACCTTTAAGATCGAGTCCAACCTAACTAACTAACCAATGTAACTCTGTCAGGTCTGGTGCTAAACCGCGTCCCTCAGCATCAGTGCAGTTCTTCATGCAGTTGTCCATTCTCACAAGCATTACTATCTCATTACATACAGTTTAAGCACCTTGGTTCATTGGGAGTGTTAATGACTTGTAGTGATCCAGATTTCAGCTTCCTCTGGAAGATACCTGATTTGAACAGTGTGATGGTCATTAGCCCCCTGCCTCTCTATCAAGCAGGGCACAAGTAGTGATGTACATTACAGCAAATTTTTAGTTTCCCTTTTAAAACTTCAGCCCTTTATTTGGCCCTGGATATTTTCCTTTAGACCAAACCCACTCCCCAAAATATAGCAGCTGAAAGGGCCCTGAGATGTCCTTCTCAAAGGGCCACGATTTCACACCCTGGCTGCGCATATCTTTCATTTCAGGACAGCTCATAAAGTGGATTCTATGAGTCAGTTTCTTTATTCCTAGCCAGGTGTTAACCCCAAAGCTGTTTTCAGATCAGGTCTCTGCTACTGTCTCAGCTGGAGTTGTTTGAAGGCAGAGCTGTGCCAGCAGAAGCACCTCGTGCAGATGTAGGTATTAAGCAGAGAAAATGGTGCTTTGGTCCTGGTAGCTTATTTTACTCAATAAACCTGGGATTTACTCTCTCAGCAAAAGCATGGTTTCACTGTTAGAAGCTGCATCTACCTTTGAAATGTTCACTTTTCTGACCAGATGTTTTAGTTACGCTGTCAAAGCTGTCCTGGCTTTCAACTCCATGAAGTATCCTAAGTGCTAAATACTCAACAAAGCTAACTGTCTCAGCCAGAAGCTCAAGCTGCGGTATGATGCTGTGGTCAGCCTTGGGACAAAACATTGAACAAATTGTTTCTACCTGTAATCCACAGAAGCTGAAGTACAAAACTGACCCCAAGCAGTACCCCATAGAAGTGCCAAACTTTTGATCTCTATGTTCCCATCCCTGAGTTGTCCTATAGTTTTAAAACACCGTAAGAAAAGCCCTGCACAGAATGTTCTTACACAGCACTTACAGGATGGCCACGGGATCAGGCCCAGCCAGCATGGATTAGGGAAGGGCAGGTCCTGCCTGACCAACCTGATCTCCTTCTATGAGCAGGTGACTGCCTGGTGGATGTGGGGCAGGCTGTGGATGTAGTCTGCCTGGACCTCAGCAAGGCCTTTGACACCGTCCCCCACAGCAAACTGCTGGCCAAGCTGTCAGCCCCTGGCTTGGATGGGAGCACACTGTGATGGGTTAGGAACAGGCTGGAGGCTGAGCCCAGAGAGTGGTGGTGAATGGTGCCACAGCCAGCTGGCAGCCAGGCACCAGTGGTGTGCCCCAGGGATCAGTGCTGGGCCCCATGCTCTTTAACATCTTCATTGATGATCTGGATGAGGGCATTGAGTCCATCATCAGTAAATTTGCAGATGACACCAAGCTGGGGGCAGGAGTTGATCTGCTGGAGGGTAGAGAGGCTCTGCAGAGGGACCTGGACAGGCTGGACAGATGGGCAGAGTCCAAGGGCGGGAGACTGAACACATCCAAGTGCCAGGTTCTGCACATTGGCCACAGCAACCCCAGGCAGTGCTACAGGCTGGGGTCAGAGTGGCTGGAGAACAGCCAGGCAGAGAGGGACCTGGGGTGCTGGTCGATGGTAGGCTGAACATGAGCCTGCAGTGTGCCCAGGCAGCCAAGAGGGCCAATGGCATCCTGGCCTGCATCAGGAACAGTGTGGCCAGCAGGAGCAGGGAGGTCATTCTGCCCCTGTACACTGCACTGGTTAGGCCACACCTTGAGTCCTGTGTCCAGTTCTGGGACCCTCAGTTTAGGAAGGAGGCTGACTTGCTGGAAGGTGTCCAGAGAAGGGCAACAAAGTTGGTGAGGGGCTTGGAGCACGGCCCTGTGAGGAGAGACTGAGGGAGCTGGGGTTGCTTAGCCTGGAGAAGAGAAGACTCAGGGGTGACCTTATTGCTCTCTACAACTACCTGAAGGGAGGTTGTAGACAGGCAGAGGTTGGTCTCTTCTCCCAGGCAACCAGCACCAGAACAAGAGGACACAGTCTCAGGCTGCGCCAGGGGAGGTTTAGGCTGGAGGTTAGGAGGAAGTTTTACACAGAGAGAGTGATTGCCCATTGGAATGGGCTGCCCAGGGAGGTGGTGGAGTCACCATCCCTGGAGGTGTTCAGGAGGAGACTTGATGGGGTGCTTGGTGCCATGGGTTAGTTGTTTAGGTGGTGTTGGATGATAGGTTGGACAGGATGATCTTGAAGGTCTCTTCCAACCTGGTTCTATTCTATTCTCAGAGGAAAGCAGGCATGGTAGATGCAGCAGGACACAACAATCCTGCCAGAAACTGATGTTGTAAAATCTGCCCAATCTGAAGATTTTTCTTCTAGATGCAGTCAAATTCATCCCTTGTAAAACTCATACTGTTAATCATGTCTGACCTCATCACCTATGCCTCCCTGCTGATGACACCCTGTACCTAAATTCCTGTGCCCCAACCACTAGGATAACTTATAGCTGTCTTTTCCCACTAATTCTGAGCTCACATAGTTTCGGTTTGTCTAGCAGCAGCTACACAAAGACATGATGTGATTAGCATTTTGTCCCTTTCATAATGACTTTCACACTCCTACTCCCCTGGAAAATGGGTGAATTTTTTCCTTAGTTTTGTCCTCAGTTTCTCAGCTACTCACCCAAGCACATCTCTTGGTTCAGTTTGTTCTTGGCATCAGCTTCTAGACTGCACTGTAATGAAAAACTGCCGCTGCTCCTGAGTGCAGTTGTTCTAGGATTCTGCTAAAGCCAGGCTTAGAGGCACACCCAGAAGCTGGGCTCTCCAGCCAGTAAAATACTCACAGCAATAAAGTGCCTTTCTTAGGAGGCTCTCACATACTGCATCCTACCATGTGGGAGCTATTCTCTCCACAGTGCAAAGAAAGAGAACAAGAGGTGACAAGGTAAAGGGTATATCTCAGTTCTCTCATACAGTCTCCTGAAGAAAGCTCTAAGCAAGGCAATGCATTTGTACAGTGTCGAGTAGTTGAATAGCTGCATTCAGACCACCCAGCCCCTCTGCCACACAGCTGGCAAAAGCGTCTGTGGTGCAAGCCCTGCTTCCAGAGCTGCAGATGTCTCTGCCTGGCACACTATAGACATAACTCCAGAGCACACAATGAGTCAGTGTCAAAGCTAGCTCAGTCAGCTGGCCTCTAGGCTCAGGCTTTATCTTGCCTTTGGGAGAGAAAAACAACGCCTGTGGTTCAGACATTCCTTAATGCTAGGGCTGAGAGGGCTGCGGGAGAAGGTGACAGCATCCTGCCTTGATGAGAGCAGGAACTGCATTTGCTTCCCATTTCCAAGAGCCCAAGATACATGCACCTTGTTTGCTTCTGGACTGGCTTCTCTAGATACGTGCTTTGATGGTGGCTTACTGAGGTGGGAAACAAGGCCAGGCTCCTCAGCTGTCACCCTGGTTGTGTGCAGGGTAGGAAGGGATGCTTCTGAGTGGCAAGCACCAAGCAAGTTAGTAACTTGACATTACTAAAATCTTCTCCTCTAGAGGAACAAGGGGCAGTAAGCAAAATCTTAGGGGCTGACTGGGATGGTCACTAAGCTGTCTTACTGTATTAGTCAGCAAAGTGACAGAAAGCTATAATGTGGGGATTGTTTTATTCTGAAAGAAGGAAGAGAGAACTAGGGAAAATACAGACAAGAAGGAGCTGAAGGAGATGGTAATCACCAATTTAGCCACTCTCACTTCTGTTCTCCCTCCACTTTAAGAGGTTTTGCACTGTAGAAATGAGGAGGAGAAAACCTTTATTTCAAGGAACAGATCTATGTTTTAGGTTAGAAAAGACATCCAAATGATCTTTACTCTCCACATCACTTGTGAGCCCTGTCTGTTTGCGTTAAGGATAAGCAGAAGAAGAGACAAAGGGATTTTGTTTAAGTAGGAAGTCAGTCATGTCTGAGTTGGTGTGGCTGATATGAACAGTTTATAAATAGAATGTTAAGCCTATAGAATTAAGAAATACTGACATTGTCAGCCTAAACCAAACTCCTCATGGGGACAAGCAATGGGGAAATCCCTCTTCTACACTCCTGTCAGAAGATGTGCAGGTTGAACTGAGACTGAGTTTCAGTTATCTGTTGGTTAGCAGACAAAACAGTTGCCTTGTCCCTTTCGACGTGCCTGAGTGTCTCACAGAAGCTACTATATAGACAAGTTAAATCTAGACAGAAAAGTGCATTTTCAGACTGAATTTATTCAACACCGTCTCAGGTTAAAAGTTTTAACTTCCACCTCAGCCAAAATACTGGTTTCAGCATTTTGAGAGAAACAGAGTCATGCTTGTGGGATGACACCTACGGAACAAGAGGACACAGTCTCAAGCTGTGCCAGGGGAAGTTTAGAATAGAATAGAATAGAATAGAATAGAATAGAATAGAATAGACCATTTAGGCTTGAGGTGAGGAGAAAGTTCTTCACAGAAAGAGCAACTGGCCATTGAAATGTGCTGTCCAGGGAGGTGGTGGAGTCACCATCTCTGGAGGCGTTCAAAAAAGGATTGGATGTGGCTCTTGAAGTTTAGTTAGTCATGAGGTATTAGGTAATAGGTTGGACTTGATGATCTCTGAGGTCTTTTCCAACCTTGTTGATTCTATGAGGAGATGCCTATTTTGGAGCTTCATGAAATGAAATATTCCAAGAAGAGCAGCTAATCAAATGAATATAAAAATCACAATGTCAATACTTAGCCATTCCATGGGGATGCACAAGTGTCCATCCACCACTTAGCCTGGTGGAAGCGGTGCTGACCAAGCAAGGCTGTGAATGCTGGGATGGATGCACAGTGGCAAACCCAAACGGCACAGAAGTACTGCCAGTTGTGGGGTCACTCTGTCTTCAGAGCTGTACTTCATGCATTTGTTTTAGGTATCCTGCTGCCATTGCAGCTCCTTCACAGGGGCAAGACTGCTGGATGCAATGCAGGTTGCAGAAGTGAGTGGGCTTGGGAATGATGAAAGCAAAAAGCAAGGTACAGAGAGCAAGGTGCTTGGCTGCATGGTTTAGTTGATTAGGTGGTGTTGGATGATAGGTTGGACACGATGATCTTGAAGGTCTCTTCCAACCTGGTTTATTCTATTCTATTCTATTCTATTCTATTCTATTCTATTCTATTCTATTCTATTCTATTCTATTCTATTCTATTCTATTCTAAGGGTGGACAAGCAAATACGCATCTCAGATGTGTTTGATCTTGCTTGAGGATGGAAGGCTCACCTCCTCTGGCAGCTTGGTTTCATGAAAACACCTGCAGCTGTCATGTCTCATTGGCTAAATGCCATTGTGCAGAAATGGGTTTACTAGCCCTATCAGCTCATTAATACACAATTTGCTAATTACACAGACACAAGGGCCAGGATCTTGGATCAGTGGTCCTGTTGTGGCAATTCTGTCTTGGTGCCAAAAGCTTCTGAAAATCTCATTCTAGAGCCAGTTCTCCTTTAACTGGGGTAAGAGTGCACCACGTGCTGCAGGTTTCAACACCTGCCAGAGGAGAGCTTTCTCAGTAAGAACAGCTATGCCCAGCTTCTGTAACCATCTCCTGGGTTCCCAAAACAAATATTTGCTCTTAAAAAGGTTTGTAGAGAAAGTTTTGAATGTAAGTGATCAAAGTTACCTGTGGCTATTTCCTGTAATCCTGGGCTCAGTAATGAACTCTTTGAGCGTCTCCAAACAACTTACTCTCCAGTTCCCCTTACGCAGATGGCTTCTTGTGTAACTACGTGTGACACTGCCATACCTGTACACAGACTGCCTTACAATTTAAACAACATTTCAGGAAGTTCAGAGATGAGACTTCCACTTCATATGCAAAAGATACGCAGGGGATATTCAAAAGAAGCTTCTATCCATCTTAGGCCTCCGAGGAATGCTGTTTTCACATTTCAGCTAAAACAGGGGGCAGAAGTAACCAGCACCTTTTGGCAAGTGTTTTGCAAACATAGATGTCCCCCTTAATCTCTGGAAATCCCAAGATTAGACTGCATGACTTTGAAAAGTCCTGTTTAGGTTTTTTGGTTGGCTGGGTTTTCAATATATACACATATATAGAGTCACAGAACACATCTGATTGGAAGAGACCATCCAGTCCAACCTTCGACCCAGCACTGAAGGGTCAACTCTGAACCACATCCCTGAGCACAGGTCCACACTCTGCTTAAACACCTCCAGGGATGGTGACTCCATTGCTGCCCTGAGCAGACCATTCCAATCTTTGAAAACCCTCTCTGTGAAGAAATATTCCCTAGCATCCAGCCTCAACCCTCCCTGGGGCAGCTCAGAACTATTTCCTCTGCTCCTGTCACTTGTCACCAAGGAGAAGAGGCTGGCCCCTCCTCGCTCCAGCCTCCCTTCAGGGAGTTGTAGAGAGCAATGAGGCCTCAGCCTCCTCCAGACTGAACAATCCCAACTCCCTCAGGTGCTTCTCACAGGCCATATGCTCCAGGCCCTTCAACAGCCTTGTTGCCATTCCCTGAACATACTCCAGAACCTCAATGTCCCTCTTGTAGTGAGGAGCCCAGAACTGAAAACAGTACTCAAGGTTTGGCCTCCCCAGCGCTGAGTACAGGGCGTGATCACCTCCCCATCCCCACTGGCTACAAGGTTTCTAATCCAAGCCAGGATGTCATTGGCTTTCTTGGCCACCTGGGCACACTGCTGACTCATATTCCATCAACTATCAAGCCATACCCTCAGGTCCCTCTCTGAATCACAGCTTTCCAACCACATATCCTGTGTCATAGAATCATAGACTGGTTTAGGTTAGAAGGGACCTTAAAGCTCATCTAGTTCGAACCTGCTTGTCATGAGCAGGGACACCTTCCCCTAGACCAGGTTGCTCAAGGCCTTGAATGCCTCCCAGGGGTTGATGGGGAGGGGGAGAAGGGGCATCCACTACCTCCCTGGGCAACCTGTTCCAGTGTCTCCCTAATATCTAGTTTAAATCTACCCTCCCCAAGCTTCAATCCATCCCCCCTTGTCCTATCACAACAAGCCCTTGTAGAAAGTCCCTTCTTGGCTTGTTTGTAGCCAAGCCCCTGGCTTGGATGGGAGCACACTGCGACAGGTTAGGAACTGGCTGGAGGCTGAGCCCAGAGAGTGGTGGTGAATGGTGCCACAGCCAGCTGGCAGCCAGGCACCAGTGGTGTGCCCCAGGGATCAGTGCTGGGTCCCATCCTCTTTAACATCTTCATTGATGATCTGCATGAGGGCATTGAGTCCATCATCAGTAAATTTGCAGATGACACCAAGCTGGGGGCAGGAGTTGATCTGCTGGAGGGTAGAGAGGCTCTGCAGAGGGACCTGGACAGGCTGGGCAGATGGGCAGAGTCCAAGGGCAGGAGATTGAACACATCCAAGTGCCAGGTTCTGCACATTGGCCACAGCAACCCCAGGCAGTGCTACAGGCTGGGGTCAGAGTGGCTGAGAGCAGTCAGGTGGAAAGGGACCTGGGGGTGCTGGTTGATGGTAGGCTGAACATGAGCCTGCAATGTGCCCAGGCAGCCAAGAGGGCCAATGGCATCCTGGCCTGCATCAGGAACAGTGTGGCCAGCAGGAGCAGGGAGGTCATTCTGCCCCTGTACACTGCACTGGTTAGGCCACACCTTGAGTACTGTGTCCAGTTCTGGGCCCCTCAGTTTAGGAAGGAGGTTGACTTGCTGGAACGAGTCCAGAGAAGGGCAACACGGTTGATGAGGGGTTTGGAACACAGCCCTGTGAGGAGAGGCTGAGGGAGCTGGGGTTGCTTAGCCAGGAGAGGAGGAGACTCAGGGGTGACCTTATTGCTCTCTACAACTACCTGAAGGGAGGTTGTAGACAGGCAGAGGTTGGTCTCTTCTCCCAGGCAGCCAGTACCAGAACAAGAGGACACAGTCTCAGGCTGTGTCAGGGGAGGCTTAGGCTGGAGGTTAGGAGGAAGTTTTACACAGAGAGAGTGATTGCCCATTGGAATGGGCTGCCTGGGGAGGCGGTGGGGTCGCCGTCGCTACGGGTGTGCAGGGTGAGGCTTGACAGGATGCTTGGTTGCATGGTGTAGTTGATTAGGTGGTGTTGGATGATAGGTTGGACACGATGATCTTGAAGGTCTCTTCCAACCTGCTCTATTCCATTCTATTCTATTCTATTCTATTGTACCCTTTCAGGTATGGGAAGGCCACTATAAAATCTCCCTAGAGCCTTCTTTTTCTCCAGGCTAACAGCTCCAACTCCTGCAGCCCCAGGTAAATCTGCAGTTCCCAAGGGGTGTGTTTTGGCCACATGATTCTTCTCAGGGAGACACCAAAGCCTCTATGGGCTAGACCCATCTGGATGCACTCCTGTGCGACCTGCTCTGGCAGGCGGGGTGGATGCTTTGCTCTCCGGAGGTCCCTTCCAACCCCTCACATCCTACATTAACGGTGGTGATGGCAAATCCACAGCTGCCACTGGCACTGTGCTGCACCGCAGCATTGCATCTTCTGTCCATTATTACTCAGAGTTGAACATTCAGCTATAGAGAAGACATCTGGGTGGGTTATTGTGAGACAGGAAATACTATAGATAGCAGCACAGCATCACATTAGCTGTTAGCACACAGCTCATCCTTATATGCTATTTTCTCCAAAAGCTTAAAAAAACTCAAATCAAAGCAAGTCACAGTAAGGATTCAGACTTAACTATCCATCTGGTGGGACTGAAATATAAAGAGTGATTGCTGTAATAGAAATTTAGGGCTAATAAGTCTTATTTTCTTCAGACAGTGATAGGTCAGCTCCAGAGGCTGATTCTTCAGTCAAAAAGCTGTGGCCCAGCTATTGATTTAATTTTAATCAATCAAGCAAGGAAAAAAAACAAAACACACACACACAAAAAAAACCCTACAAAAAAGCACAACCCCCCCCCCCCAAAACACCCACACCCCAAACCCCAACCACCAACCAAAAAAAGACCCCAAAAACAAACAGCAAAACCAGCCGGAGCTGCTGCTTGCCCATGCAGCCTCTCGTATGCATCTCAGGTGTGGTTGCTCATGCTTGCTCTGCTTCTCAAGAGCAAGCAACAAAATCATTACTTTAAGGCTGCACCAGCAACTCCTTACCAGGCAAGGAAAGGTAACAGCCAGCAGCAATGGACTTCTCAAGGTATCATAGTATCAGCCAGGGTTGGAAGGGACCACAAGGATCATCTAGCTCCAACCCCCCTGCCATGGGCAGGGACACCTCACACAAGATCAGGCTGGCCAGAGCCTCATCCAGCCTGGGCTTAAACACCTCCAGGGATGGGGCCCCAACCACCTCCCTGGACAACCCATTCCAGGGCTTCACCACTCTCATGGGGAAGAACTTCCTCCTCACCTCCAGCCTGAATCTCCCCACCTCCAGCTTCATTCCATTCCCCCTAGTCCTATCACTACCTGAGATCCTGAGCAGTCCCTCCCCAGCCTTCTTGTAGCCCCCTTCAGATACTGAAGGCCACAATGAGGTCACCTCGGAGCCTTCTCTTCTCCAGACTGAACAGCCCCAACTCCTTCAGTCTGTCCTCACAGGAGAGGTGCTCCAGCCCTCTGATCATCCTCCTGGCCCTTCTCTGGACACCCTCCAGCACCTCCAGATCCCTCTTGTAATAGGGGCTCCAGAACTGGAGGCAGTACTCCAGGTGGGGTCTCAGCAGAGCTGAGCAGAGGGGGAGAATCCCCTCCCTTGCCCTGCTGGCCACACTTCTCTTGCTGCAGCCCAGGCTCTGCTTGGCTTTCCGGGCTGCAGGTGCACACTGAGAGCTCCTGGTGAGCTTCTCCTCCCCCAGCACCCCCAAGTCTCTCTCCTCAGGGCTGCTTTCCAGCCAGTCCCTGCCCAGCCTGGATTTGTGCCTGGGATTGCCTCCACCCAGCTGCAGGATCCTGCCCTTGGTCTTGTTGAACCTCCTGAGGTTGGCTTGTGCCCACCTCTCCAGCCTGTCCAGGTCCCTCTGGATGGCATCCCTTCCCTCCAGCCTGCACCACACAGCTTGGTGCCATCAGCAAACATGCTGAGGGTGCTCTCAATGCCACTGTCCATGGCACCCACAGAGATGTTGAACAAGCCTGGTCCCAGGACTGATCCCTGAGGGACTCTGCTTGTCACTGGCCTCCACTGGGACATGGACCATTGACAGCCACTCTTTGGGTGCAGCCATCAAGCCAGTTCTGTATCCATCTAGTGGTCACCCATCACACCCATGTGTCACCAGCCTGGAGACCAGGCTGTGCTGCGGGGCAGTGCCGAAGGCTTTGCTCAGGTCCAGGCAAATGACATCAGTTGCTGCCCCTCAGCTATTGATGTTGTCACCTGTTCAGAGAAGGCCACCAGGTTGGTCAGGCAGGATTTGCCCTTGGTGAAGCCATGCTGACTGTTCCAAATCACCTCTTCACTATTCTTCTGAGTCAGCAGTGCCTCCAGGAGGATCTGCTCCATGATCTTTCTGGGCACAGAGGTGAGACTGCCTGGCCTGCAGTTCTCTGCTTCCTCCTTCTTACCCTTTTTGAGAACGGGGGTCTGGCCCCTCCCGTGTTCTCTGATATTCCTGGGTTCATCCTAATGGTACATTAATTCAAACTGGCAAGAACTTTCCACCCCATACCTGAACTACAGCCCAAGCTACAGCATTGTTTTTCTTGCACAGGTATAGCATTAGCTAGCTGTACATTATTCAGAAACACCACCTTAGCTTGACAATAACTACACTTGGCAATTATTAACTCTCTGTATACACTGCCTTCCCAGGCAGGAAAGTATCACTAATGCATGGTGTTCCTCTGCCTTGTGCACTTCAAAACTAATCATCCTACTGTAACAGGAAAGCAATTATTCTCAGAAAAAAGGCCACTGAAGTGTGGAGTTCTTTCAGCCCTGATTTCACAGGTGGGAAACAAACAACTGTAGTAAGTGAAGCACAAAGGGCACACAGGTTGCCTGTAGCAAAGCAGCAAAACTAGACACAGCTATACCAAGCAGCAGGCTAGTGATTTAAAATGCAGTTAAACTCAGCATCCTCTGAAAAATGATGTAATGTAGAATAAAAATAGCAGTGGCAGCGCTCCCTCTTATTTTCTTTCTCCTTCATGGGTTTTGTCAGGGGTTCACCTGCCTGCCTCCTACACCACACAAGTGAGGGAAAAATAACACACAACAAAAAGCTCCAGGCTAAGATAAAAAGAGTTGAATGTAAATGAGAGAATGAACAATTCCCTTGGCCTGTTGCAGAAGCAGTGTGGCAGAAAGCAGCAGCACAAAGCAGAAAGAACAGAGAGCTAACCAACTCCCACCCCTGCCGCTGCCGGTCCCACAGAAAAGAGCCAACACCCAAAGCCCAGAACCCAAAGCGGCAACTGGAACAGGCAGCCTCTCGTTACAACCTGAACTTTAAGCCCCATAATACTATGCTCCAGCCTGCATTTTCATCTTGAAGCTGGCATGAGGCAGGATGGCTTTGAGTAAGAGCAACAGATTTTCAGCTCAACAGGGTTACAAAAACGTTTGCCTCCACATACATCTTTTACTGCAAAGTAAATTTCCCTAGCTCCTCATGAGGTTGAGGGAAACCTCTCAGCAGCCATCCTGAGGGCAAATGAATCTGCAGACACTAATGTTAAAGCGCTGGACTTCAGCGATCGCCCCAGGCTCTTTTAGCATAAGATGCCAACCAACAATTCATTCTCCTCACAATTAAATGTATACACCTATTTGGAAGGAAAAAACCCAACCTCATCAGTGAATAGAATAGAATAGAATAGAATAGAATAGAATAGAATAGAATAGAATAGAATAGAATAGAATAGAATAGAATAGACCTCATTGCTCTCTACAACTACCTGAAAGGTGGTTGTAGCCAGGAAGGGGTTGGTCTCTTCTCCCAGGCAACCAGCACCAGAACAAGGGGACACAGTCTCAAGCTGTGCCAGGGGAGGTTTAGGCTGGAGGTGATGAGAAAGTTCTTCACTGAGCGAGTCGTTCGTCGTTGGAATGTGCTGCCCAGGGAGGTGGTGGAGTCACCATCCCTGGAGGTGTTCAAGAGGGGATTGGATGTGGCACTTGGTGCCATGGTCTAGTCATGAGGTCTGTGGTGACAGGTTGGACTCGATCCTCAAGGTCTCTTCCAACCTTGGTGATACTGTGAGACTGTGAAGTTCAGATTGCAGCATGGGAGGCTTCCTGTTCTGGTTGCTGCTTAGGAGTTCCAGGTTCTTGGCTCTTCCCTGCAGGCATGGTGGCAGAATGGGTGGGAGTCAGGTAGCTGCTGGGTTTGGCCTTCTGTTTTATGCTGGTTTTTTCCCCCCTGTATTTCACTGTGCTGCTTCCGCAAATAGGCTAAGTTAAGGTATCACAGTATCACAGTATCACCAAGGCTGGAAGAGACCTCAAAGATCATGGAGTCCAACCTGTCACCACAGACCTCATGACTAGACCATGGCACCAAGTGCCACGTCCAGTCCCCTCTTGAACACCTCCAGGGACGGTGACTCCACCACCTCCCTGGGCAGCACATTCCAATGACGAACAACTCGCTTGGTGAAGAACTTTCTCATCACCTCCAGCCTAAACCTCCCCTGGCACAGCTTCAGACTGTGTCCCCTTGTTCTGGTGCTGGTTGCTAGAGAGAAGAGACCAACCCCTTCCTGGCTACAACCACCTTTCAGGTAGTTGTAGAGAGCAATGAGGTCTCCCCTGAGCCTCCTCTTCTCCGGGCTGAACAACCCCAGCTCCCTCAGCCTCTCCTCACAGGGCTGTGCTCAAGGCCTCTCCCCAGCCTTGTTGCCCTTCTCTGGACACCTTCAAGTGTCTCAATGTCCTTCTTAAACTGAGGGGCCCAGAACTGGACACAGGACTAATCAGGCATTGTATTATTAGATTAATTAGATTATTAGCTAAGGCAATTATGCATTGTGATTATGATATCTTATGTTACACTCAACTCTTACCTCTTTATCTCAGCCCTGAGTTTTTGTGTGTTACTCTTCCTTTCAACTCTTTTGCTGGGGGAGCAGGCAGGTTTGCCCTTGTGCTAAAACATTACACACCTCTAACATGGAGAACTGATAGGCAAAGTTAGAAATCTGGGCCTGGCTCCTCCTGAGCTCTTACAAGGGAAGTCACATCTCCTTAATGAAGTTTGTAGCTATTTCTGTATGGCTTTGCTCAAGCTAAATGCTGGCTGAGTTCAGACATTTATCCTGGCTTTGCTCTTAAGCCAAGTTTCCTGTTTTCCCAGTAGAAGCTCTGTGCAGCCTGTAGAGCATTTGTTCTGAAGTTTCAGCCAATGACCTTCACATTACAAATGATTGCCTCTGATGCAGAAAGGACTCAGTGATTTGTTAGTGTTTAGCAAAGTACATTCTCCTGAAAACGATAACGATGCTTTAACGATCCTATGTGCTGCTGCTTGGAGAGATATTTTGGTTAAAATTGTAGTACTAAAGTCAGATTAAGTTTGAAATTGAGCTGCAGATCGCCTCTGTTTAATTGTTAACTGCTAGATTGTTTCTGGGACTGACTGTCGTGCTGGTGGTGCTGTACTGTGCAGCCTGTCCAGAACCAGTCTTGGACTTTTTCAAGGCAGCACTACACTGTGTCCTCACATTATTAGTAGTACCAGTAAAGCAGGAATCCTTCTGCAGAAAATCACACTATCACAGAATGTTAGGGGTTGGAAGGGACCTCTGGAAGTCACTGAGTCCACCCCCCCTGGCAAAACAGAATCACCTAAGGCAGGCTGCACTGGAATGCATCCAGCAGGGATTTGAAAGTCTCCAGAGAAGGAGACTCCACAATCTCTCTGGGCAGCCTGCTCCAGGGCTCCAGCACCCTCATGAAGTGTCTCCTGCTGTTGAGGTAGAGCCTCCTGTGTTGAGGCTTGCACCCATTGTTCCTTATCCTATCACTGGGCACCACCAAGAAGAGCCTGGCACCATCATCTTGACACCCACCCTCAGATATTTATAGACATTGATAAGATCCTCTCTCAGCCTTCTCCATTCGGAACAGCCCCAGAGCCCTCAGTCTTTCTTCACAGCAGAGCCCTTCAAGGCTTACAGTCATCCTCGCAGCTCTTTGCTGGACTCTCTCCAGCAGATCCCTGTCTCTCTTGAAGTGGGGAGCCCAAAACTGGACTACCATGTCCTGAAGCACCACATCTTCATGCTTCTTGAACACCTCCTATTCAGTTTTCCTTACTTAGAGGCAGACCATCAAAGCCATGAAGTCAGATGTCATACAATCATTAAGGTTGGAAAAGACCTTTAACATCATCAAGTCCAACTGTAACCCAACTACTATAGCCTCTAAACCATATTCTGAAGCACCACATCTACACACTTCTTGAATACCTCCAGGGATGGCAACTCTACCACCTCCCTGAACAGCCTGCTCCAGTGCCTCATCACTCTTCCAGTAAAGATTTTTTTCCTAATATCCAATCTAAGCCTCCCCTGGCACAACATAAGTTCACTTCCTCTCATCCTATCACTAGTTACTTAGGAAAGGAAACCAACACCAGCCTCAGTACAACCTCTTTTCAGGTAGCTGCAGACAGCAGTAAGACCTCCCCTTAGCCTTCTCCAGTCTAAACAAGCCCAGCTCCCTCAGCCTCTCCTCATACAACATGCCCTCCAAACCCCTCACCAGCCTCATTGCTCTTCTCTGGACACACTCTGGAACCTCAATGTCTTTCTTATACTGTGGTGCCCAGAACTGAACACAGTACTCAAGCTGTGGCCTCAGCAGGGCCAAGTGCAGGGTCATGGTCACTTCCCTATTCCTGCTGGACACTCAGGTTTTGGTACAGGCCAGGATATCACTTGTCTTCTTGGCCACATGGGCACACCTCTGGGTCATGTTCAGCCAGCTGTCAACCAGCTCCCACAGATCCTTCTCCACCGGGCTGCTTTCCCCAGGCTGTAATGTTGCTGGGGGTTGTTGCAAACAAAGTGCAGGATCCAGCACGTGGACTTGTTAAACCTCACCCCCTTGGCCTCAGCCCATTGATCTAACCTGCCCAGATCTCTCTGCAGTGCCTTCCTACTCTAGAGCAGATCAACATTCCTGCTCAATTTAGTGTTGTCTGCATACTTGCTAAGGGTGCACTCAATCCCCTCATCCAAATCATTAATAAAGATATTAAGCAGAACTGGCCCCAGTGCTGAGCCCCAGGGGACACCACTTGTGACTGGCCACCAACTGGATTTATCTCTGTTCACCACAACTCTTTGGGCCTGGACACCCAGCCAGTTTTTAATCCAGCAAAGAGTCCACCTGTCTGCCAGGGCTGCCAGTTTCTCAAGGAGAACTCTGTGAGATGGTGTCAAAGGCTTTACTAAAGTCCAGGTAGAAAATCTCCATGGCTTTTCCCTCATCCATTAAGTAGGTCACCTGGTCATAGGAGGAGATGAGGTTGATCAAGCAGGACCTGCCTTTCATGAACCCTTGCTGGCTGGGCCCTATCCCACTGTTACCCTGCATTTGCTGTGTTGAGTGCAACAGAGATGAGGGAAGGCTTGATCATCCAGAAGACTACACTGAGTTACAGATAGAAGTGTGACACACTGAATTTAGGGAGCAGAACCTCAAGCAATGCTCAGCTGATAGAAGGAAATGTTTTAGCTCTTGTGGGCCACAGACCTTGGGAACAAACTGCAGCTATGTAGAGAGAAAAAAGCATTTAGCTGCTTACCAACGGCCATTGTGACTCGGGGAAGCCACACAACGAGCTGAGATTAAGAGCTGGTAAACATTGCAAGAGAGTCTTTTGTCTTCTCTCTGAACTTAGATAAGAGCTGCTTGATCGTTTGCCTTTTGTCTCACACCTGTCTGAGCCTTGCCAAGGGATGTGTTCCCTGGCATTTCCTCGGCAGCCAACCACGAGTCTGTAACTGTCCCACGGACACAGCTAATTACCAATCACGAGCTGCTTTGGATTATCTTAGCCTACAGAAAGAAAAGACTTTTGTACAGTGAAGTAGGCACTTTGCTTGCATCAAGCTTTGTCTCCATCTCTCAGTCGCAGTAGAAGTGCTCATACATTTTCTTGTAACCAAATGAACATGCCTGTGAAAGTCTGACCACTTAGGACACACAGAATCTGGTCATCCCTAATTCCCATCTCAGTATGCAGACTTATTTCTTGACACACAGCAGGCTGAATTAAGGCTACCGGAACAAGTTTGAAGCCTTGTCCTGTGAAAAGCTTCTTGCTGTAAAAATTTTAATTACTGGGCTCCAAGTTAAATCTTCCTTTTTTTTTTCCTCCAAAAATCCATGAACAACTTTGACTCTGTATTTGAGTGGGACAGTCATCAAGGCTGCTGATGTCTCAAATCCACGTTTTGAAAGCTTAATTCCATACTAGCCTGTCTGAATGCCTTAGCTCGATAAAGGCAAGGCACCACAACCAGGCTGAAAGCAGCAAGAGGAGGAATTAGAAAAGGGGACTTGCAGGCCTTCTGAAAAGGGTCACATTTACTGACACCAACAGGCAGTGCAAGGCCCAGCCCTGTGCACAACTCCTTCCAGAGTGATAAGGTGAAGCTTCACAGTCTGTTTATACAGTCCATAGAAACCTAAAGCCAACAATTTTGAAGTGTGTTTGATTATTCATTGTCTGCCTGAAAAGGCAGAAGTTGCATTCAGGCCTCAGCAGGAAAAGAATCAACCTGAAAATATCTTCCCCCCAGACTGCTATCAGCAATTCTCCCTCACTGTTTTTAAAGTTACAAACCCTTGGTGCCTATCACCACACCTGAAACACCATGGGAGTGATAGTGATAAAAAAAGGTGATGTCACAGTATCAGTAAATGCTTTGTTGAAACACAGCAAACGTGGGGAAAAAAGGATAAACAATCCAGCCCTTTGGTTGATCAGAAAGGAATTGATAGAGCAGCATGCCACAGCCCCACTTGTGCAACCACCTTGCTTGTAGCATGGCTCAGAATTTCACTTCAGATCACAGTGTCACAGGTTGGACTCGATGATCCTCGAGGTCTAGTCCAACCTTAGTGATACACTATCACAGTATCACAGCATCACTAAGGTTGGAAGAGACCTCGAGGATCATCGAGTCCAACCTGTCTCCACAGACCTCATGACTAGACCATGGCACCAACTGCCACATCCAGTCCCCTCTTGAACACCTCCAGGGACGGTGACTCCACCACCTCCCTGGGCAGCACATTCCAATGACGAACGACTCGCTCAGTGAAGAACTTTCTCCTCACCTCGAGTCTAAACTTCCCCTGGTGCAGCTTGAGACTGTGTCCCCTTGTTGTGGTGCTGGTTGCCTGGGAGAAGAGACCAACCCCTTCCTGGCTACAACCACCTTTCAGGTAGTTGTAAAGAGCAATAAGGTCTCCCCTGAGCCTCCTCTTCTCCAGGCTAAACAACCCCAGCTCCCTCAGCCTCTCCTCACAGGGCTGTGCTCAAGGCCTCTCCCCAGCCTTGTTGCCCTTCTCTGGACACCTTCAAGTGTCTCAATGTCCTTCTTAAACTGAGGGGCCCAGAACTGGACACAGGACTCAAGGTGTGGCTTAACCAGTGCAGTGTACAGGGGCAGAATGACCTCCCTGCTCCTGCTGGCCACACTGTTCCTGATGCAGGCCAGGATGCCATTGGCCCTCTTGGCCCCCTGGGCACACTGCTGGCTCATGTTCAGCCAGCTGTCAATCATCACCCCCAGGTCCCTCTCTGTTTGGGAGCTCTCAGCCACTCTGACCCCAGCCTGTGGTTGTCCAGCCTGTGTCCCCCACCTCACCCCCCACGGGATGGGGGGAGGGTGGGCAGCAAAAAAAATGTATTCTTCCTGCAACTGCATCTGGAGTTTCACTCCAGTTTGATCTGTTTATCTGTTTATCTGCACACTCCCACAACAGGGGAGTGTTTCTCATGGCTTTCTGCCAAAGCCGCTGAGAACTCTGGAATGATGACCTCTTCATTCCTGAAATAGTCACACTGGAAACTTCTAGCTCCTGACAGAACTTGGATACAGAATGCCCCCGAGAGACAGACAATACTTCAGGAGACTAAACACATGGGTTGGTGTTTGTTTTTAAGACAATCTATGAGGAGGCTGTAAATTACTGTCCTAAACCACAAGCAAGACAGCTCTGCAGTACTGCCTGATTGAAGGAGTTTTCAAGCCGAGAGTTCCTCAAGGAGAGCTGCCATAAATACCCAAGTAGTCAAGAGCAGCACAAAGACAGAACAAACAACTGTTTGCTGTCTCTTCCAGTACCAGAAGCAACAATCCATAGATGAGGTAGTAACCTGCAAGTGAAGCTAGCACAGTCTCATAGTATAACTAAGGCTGGAAGAGACCCCAAGGATCATCGAGTCCAACCTGTCACCACAGACCTCATGCCTAGACCATGGCACCAAGTGCCACATCCAATCCCCTCTTGAACACCTCCAGGGACGGTGACTCCACCACTTCCCTGGGCAGCACATCCCAATGACGAACGACTCTCTCAGTGAAGAACTTTCTCCTCACCTCGAGTCTAAACCTCCCCTGGCACAGATTGAGACTGTGTCCTCTTGTTCTGGTGCTGGTTCCCTGGGAGAAGAGACCAACCCCTTCCTGGCTACAACCACCTTTCAGGTAGTTGTAGAGGGCAATGAGGCCACCCCTGAGCCTTCTCTTCTCCAAGCTAAGCCACCCCAGCTCCCTCAGCCTCTCCTCACAGGGCTGTGCTCAAGGCCTCTCCCCAGCCTTGTTGCCCTTCTCTGGACACCTTCAAGTGTCTCAATGTTCTTCCTAAACTGAGGGGCCCAGAACTGGACACAGGACTCAAGATGCAGCCTAACCAATGCAGAGTCCAGGGGCACAATGACCTCCCTGCTCCTGCTGGCCACACTATTCCTGATGCAGGCCAGGACCCAGAAAAGGGAACGTGGTGGTTTGTTTCTGTTTTCAGCAATAGGAGGGCAGCTTGTGGCCTGCCCTACACAACTCTACAAACACAAGTAAGTTTTTGTGAGCTCTGTGGAGGGGTGGTCAAATAGACACACAAAATCAGCCTTGCTCAGTGTGGATAAACCAATTCAAGCTCAGCCCTGAGCTGAAAGAAGCAGAAGCAGCTGCTCTGTTTATCCTATTTGGAACATACTCTTTAGGGGGTGGCTCATGTCCATTACTTCCCACTACAGCATGGGCAGTTTTGAACACCAGAGCTGCTCTTAAGTTCCATGCAGAATGAAGTGCAACCAGAATGGAGCCCTTCAGAACTGTTCAGCAGCTGATTGCATCTTCCTAAAACAACAACAAATTGCCCTGCCTGTTTTGTGGTTTCTGTTGGTGTTATTGTTTAAAAGGGGATGTATCATCTCTTCAATGATAACAACAATATCTGATACTGCAGCTGTATTTGCAGGGAGGGCAAATCAAATGTGTATAAAATACAAGGGATTAAAGAAATCAATTTGCTTATCACCTTATTTTGACAAGACAAAAATCTACAAATGGAACCACTCCCATCAAAGAATTGTTACCAGTTACAAGTCAAGAGCAGCACAAAGACAGAACAAACAACTGTTTGCTGTCTCTTCCAGTACCAGAAGCAACAATCCATAGATGAGGTAGTAACCTGCAAGTGAAGCTAGCACAGTCTCATAGTATAACTAAGGCTGGAAGAGACCCCAAGGATCATCGAGTCCAACCTGTCACCACAGACCTCATGCCTAGACCATGGCACCAAGTGCCACATCCAATCCCCTCTTGAACACCTCCAGGGATGGTGACTCCACCACTTCCCTGGGCAGCACATCCCAATGATGAACGACTCTCTCAGTGAAGAACTTTCTCCTCACCTCGAGTCTAAACCAAATTACAAATTACAAATTACGTTGTCAAAAGACTGAAGCCCCAGCAGCATTGTCTTCTCTACAGTACAGCCCTGTCAGTAAGGTTTAGGGAAGTATCAGGCTTTGAAGTTTGATTTATTGTGTATATATTACCTGAGATATTGCTGGGCCCCATGCTCTTTAACATCTTCATTGATGATCTGGATGAGGGCATTGAGTCCATCAGCAGTAAATGTGCAGATGACACCAAGCTGGGGGCAGGAGTTGATCTGCTGGAGGGTCGAGAGGCTCTGCAGAGGGACCTGGACAGGCTGGGCAGATGGGCAGAGGCCAAGGGCAGGAGATTGAACACATCCAAGTGCCAGGTTCTGCACATTGGCCACAGCAACCCCAGGCAGTGCTACAGGCTGGGGTCAGAGTGGCTGGAGAGCAGCCAGGCAGAGAGGGACCTGGGGGTGCTGGTCGATGGTAGGCTGAACATGAGCCTGGAGTGTGCCCAGGAAGCCAAGAGGGCCAATGGCATCCTGGCCTGCATCAGGAACAGTGTGGCCAGCAGGAGCAGGGAGGTCATTCTGCTCCTGGACACTGCACTGGTTAGGCCACACCTTGAGTCCTGTGTCCAGTTCTGGGCCCCTCAGTTTAGGAAGGAGGTTGACTTGCTGGAAGGTGTCCTGAGAAGGGCAACAAAGTTGGTGAGGGGCTTGGAACACAGCCCTGTGAGGAGAGGCTGAGGGAGCTGGGGTTGCTTAGCCTGGAGAAGAGGAGACTCAGGGGTGACCTTATTGCTCTCTACAACTACCTGAAGGGAGGTTGTAGACAGGCAGAGGTTGGTCTCTTCTCCCAGGCAACCAGCACCAGAACAAGAGGACACAGTCTCAGGCTGCACCTGAGGGGTGCAGGGGAGGTTTAGGCTGGAGGTTAGGAAGTTCTCCACAGAGAGAGTGATTGCCCATTGGAATGGGCTGCCTGGAGGGGTGGTGAAGTCACCATCACTGGAGGTGTTCAGGAGGAGACTTGATGGGGTGCTTGGTGCTATGGTTTAGTTGATTAGGTGGTGTTGGATGATATGTTGGAGGTGATGATCTTGAAGGTCTCTTCCAACCTGGTCTGATCTGGTCTATTCTATTCTAGTCTAGTCTATTCTAGTCTATTCTAGTCTAGTCAATAGTTCAAAGTTCTGCTGCACAGGCCTTTGTAGATATGCAACAATATATTTCATCGTGGCAAGAGAGACAACTGGTCATGTTACTTTCTCTCAGCTGTGCCCAAGCTCCCTGAATTTGGCATGACAGATCTCTATGTCAGGTCACCTACACTTGGGATCTGCAAATGCCAGGGAAGACAACCTACCACCCAGACAGGCCCAGCACTGCAAGAGCAATGATCAAAAAGGTCTTTTCCACAAAGCTTTTTGTGATTGCCAAAGACTGTGTGCTTATTTCTAGAGGCTTTGACATGAAAACAAATGAAGAATAAAAAGTTGTGTGTAGTACCTGCCTACATATGTGAAGTTGCCCTCTAATAAATCAGGCATGCTGAGGTACTTTGTTCCCTTTTCTCTGGCATTTAACCCAGAATAACCCAGAAAATGCAGTCATGACAGCCATCTGTCACAGTGACGGGAAGCAATCTAGATCAAGCTTCCAGAAATGAGATACACACATAATATGCTGCAGCAGCAGCAGCTGTATTTCAACAGCTCATTCATCACTTGTCTTTTTCTCCTGGATCCTCTAATTCTGCGTCTCTGAAACGTGGTTTTGTATCTTTTAATCTGCAAGAACCCCCAACCTCAAATACCTTCTCAAGCTCTGTGTTTACACAGAACAAATAATTCTTATCAGGGATAGGGAATGAAATTGTCACCTTCAGAGAAGTCCTAAATGCCACAAAGCTTTACAGCTTATGACTACTTGCTGAAATTCCATGAGACCTTTGATGAATCTACATGATACATGTCAACCCAGGCAAAGGAAGCAAAAGACTAAGTGCGAGAGGCCAGGAGTCAGGTCTGGGGAGAAGCAGCATAACTCAGTTTGGATTATAAACAGGATGACTCTGCTGTGTGCAACCACTAAAATGACTAACTTTAGTGCCTTGTGCTTGTAGGGAAACCAAATCTTCCAATACTCCAAGTGTAAAATATACAGACAAGACCAGGACTACAATGCACCACGTGGACTGGAAGTTCTGCTTTAGACCCAAGCTGTACTTGACCAACCTCCACAAGTGAATCCGAAGCACAGTGCAGAGCACAGAACTGTGAAACAGTGCAACAGGAAATGCAAAAGGTAAGGTTTAAGGTATTGACATCTTTATGACTTGTCACTGTATGGTATGTACCACTGGATGGTATTCTGAAGGGCCACATGACAATCCAGGCCCTTCTACAGTCTGCCTCTGATCTAACTGAGGCTGGTGATAGCCAGCCATTACCCTCCACCCAGCCAGATCCCTCCCTCATTCCAACAACACCCAGATGGTATTTGTCTCTACCACATTCTCATTCCTTGTTCCTAATGTTGAAAATAATTCTCTTGTGTTTTGCTGTCAACACAGGAACTGGCTTCCCAAATAAACTGCTGTTTGTATCAGAGCTCCTTCCCATTAAGCTTTTCTTGCCTTTAACTCTGTATGTGCCTGTAGGAACAAATCAGTTGATCCTCCTCCAAGCACAACTTCGGTAACTACTGAAGATTTTAAGAACCTGTTGACATCTGCTTTATCACTAACCATACCTGCTCATAGCAAGACTGCCTAGGAACCAGAACCTTGTATTCTGCTTGCTTCTGATGAAACAGGCTCTGGTTCAGCCTGTGGGTACTCCGCTTTCCAGGGACAGCCCAATGAAGCTGCAGTGTTAGGAGCTTTCAGTACCTAGAAAAGGCATGCTGGGTTACAGAATTGCCCTGGCTAGGGAGCATCATCTTGAGCTACCAAAATCCACATTAGTTCAATCTCCCCATTTCTATTTTCACAGTATCACAGTATCACCAAGGCTGGAAGAGACCCCAAGGACCATCGAGTCCAACCTGTCTCCACAGACCTCATGCCTAGACCATGGCACCAAGTGCCACATCCAATCCCCTCTTGAACACCTCCAGGGATGGGGACTCCACCACCTCCCTGGGCAGCACATTCCAATGGCGAATGACTCTCTCAGTGAAGAACTTTCTCCTCACCTCCAGCCTAAACTCCCCTGGCACAGCTTGAGACTGTGTCCTCTTGTTCTGGTGCTGGTTGCCTGGGAGAAGAGACCAACAGGGCTGTGCTCAAGGCCTCTCCCCAGCCTTGTTGCCCTTCTCTGGACACCTTCAAGTGTCTCGATGTCCTTCCTAAACTGAGAGGCCCAGAACTGGACACAGGACTCAAGGTGTGGCCTAACCAATGCAGAGTCCAGGGGCACAATGACCTCCCTGCTCCTGCTGGCCACACTATTCCTAATGCAGGCCAGGATGCCATTGGCCCTCTTGGCCACCTGGGCACACTGCTGGCTCATGTTTAGGCAGCTGTCAATCAGCACTCCCAGGTCCCTCTCTGTTTGGCATCTCTGAGCTGCTCTGACCCCAGCCTGTAGCCCTGCCTGGGGTTGTTGTGGCCAATTTCCATTTTTAGGAAACAATTCTGGGAGTATTTCACATTTAATTCCAGTATTAATTGTCAGCAGACTAACAGCAGTGCATTAAAAAAACCCAAACATTTTATTCACCTGATTTAACCACAGCCTCTGAAAAAAAAGAAAATTCAAACAATCTGTCCAGAGCTTGTTAGAATTGTACTGTTATGGAGTCAGAAACAAGCACAAACCATCTCAACTGGACTACAAAGTATTGATTTCATCACTCATATTTACAAGTGACACTTTTCTTTGTGAAACTGTTTTAAACCAGGAAAAAGAAAATCATAAATCACAAATAGTAAAGAGAGAATCTAATTGATGAATTGAGAGCCAGGAGACTGATCAATGACTGTGAAAGACTCCAAGTTACAGTTACATATTTTTTGGAGGGTATTTATTTTTAGGGAAATCCAAGAAGAATCAAAAAATAGTGATTTGACTCTGGAGGGTTATGCAAATCTCATGACAGAGTCAAAATGTTCCTTCAGTAACAACATCTGCACCATTTGCAAATACTTCCCTGAAAGAAGAGAGTAGGCTGTGGAAAGCCTGTGTAATTTTAACTTCTTTCCTCATTGACCTATGTTAGGATGGCTGAGGTTTTATTTGGAATAGATTCCTAGACTAAAATAGTAAGGAAAAAAAAACACCTTACCGTGGCAAATGCCTAAACTCTCAGGTTTCATTTCTACAAAGAGACTTCTCTCAATTAGAATAGAATAGAATAGAATAGAATAGAATAGAATAGAATAGAATAGAACAGAATAGAATAGAAATAGAATAGACCAGGTTGGAAGAGACCTTCAAGATCATCGTGTCCAACCCATCAACCAATCCAACCCACCTAAACAACTAACCCATGGCACCAAGCACCCCATCAAGTCTTCTCCTGAACACCTCCAATGATGGTGACTCCACCACCTCCCCAGGCAGCCCATTCCAATGGGCAATCACTCTCTCTGTGGAGAACTTCTTCCTAGCCTCCAGCCTAAACCTCCCCTGGTGCAGCCTGAGACTGTGTCCTCTTGTTCTGGTGCTGGCTGCCTGGGAGAAGAGACCAACCTCTGCCTGTCTACAACCTCCCTTCAGGTAGTTGTAGAGGGCAATAAGGTCACCCCTGAGTCTCCTCTTCTCCAGGCTAAGCAACCCCAGCTCCCTCAGCCTCTCCTCACAGGGCTGTGCTCCAAACCCCTCACCAACTTCGTTGCCCTTCTCTGGACTCGTTCCAGCAAGTCAACCTCCTTCCTAAACTGAGGGGCCCAGAACTGGACACAGGACTCAAGGTGTGGCCCAACCAGTGCAGTGTACAGGGGCAGAATGACCTCCCTGCTCCTGCTGGCCACACTGTTCCTGATGCAGGCCAGGATGCCATTGGCCCTCTTGGCTTCCTGGGCACACTCCAGGCTCATGTTCAGCCTACCATCAACCAGCACCCCCAGGTCCCTCTCTGCCTGGCTACTCTCAGCCACTCTGACCCCAGCCTGTAGCTCTGCCTGGGGTTGCTGTGGCCAATGTGCAGAACCCAGGACTTGGATGAATTCTCAGAAAGTACTTATTTTTTCCCTTGCTTTCCTTCATTTCCATTCATTCAAGTTTGATAATGGTTGGACCCAATGATCCTGAAAGCTTTCTAAATGATTCTGTACTTTATTTCCTGTAAAGAAAAGTTTACTCTAGTAAAGCTAGAGAACAGATAATTTTGGCCCCATGCCTACAGAGCAAAACTTCTGAATGTAGGAAATGCATGCAGGTGAAATGCAAAAAAAAAAAGAAACGAAAAAAAGAAACGAAAGAACCCAACAAGACAAGGTGTCATCAACACATTTTGCCAAACACTTCGTGTTTGTAAGATACAAAGCTGCTGTCAAAGCACAGGAAACCGGTGCCTGAGGAAATAATGCCGGGGATGCCAGCAAGGGCAGTCGTCCGGTAGCAGAACTGTGACATCTAGTGGCAGCGATGTGTGTTCATTCACCCGCTTCGGCTGCCTTCAAAACAGCTCTAACAAACACTCTGCCTACTGCTCACCTATGGTTTTAATAACACAGACGCAGTAGTGCTGATGTTGGCATCTGTGTTTGAACAGGGGTATAAAAATATGCACACGTATCAAGTGTCTTCAGATACTTTCCTTTACCCACAGTAAAGACCCAACAGCGAACAAAAACCACCAGAATAAAGTAAGCTTTTATGATATACAAACAATGCAAAAGCTTTTCCAAACCTTTAATACCAGAGATAAAAATATCTACTTTATATATTAACGCTATCATTGTGCTAACACAACCTATTAAGTGCCCTGGTCTGGAGTAATTTGCTGTAACTGTGACAGAGTTCTTGCAGAAAAGCTGTTCCCCAAAAGATTGTGCTATGTGCCATTTACTTGTAGCCAGGACCATGTCACACAAATATTTTACAGTCAGAGGCTCAAGCAACAGAAAAATCACTCTAATCTCTCCCAAAAATCCCCCACAGAGATTATGAAGGCTACTATAGAATTTTAAGGTGGGTTTTTTCTGCTAATAGACAGTGACAAGACAATCTATGCCAACGCCCCTAGCCATGAGAGCCAAACGTTTAGCATTACTACGGTTTAGCATTGCTCTTCCTAGCTTCCAGGCACTGCCCCTCTAGTCTCACATCACAGATAAAACAAACCTGGAATTAAGATTTTGCTTGCATACTGGAGAAGTGATTATTTGTCTCCAGATATTCTCTTCTGACTGTTATGGAGATCCAGTTCAAACCCTTGCTGCCCAAACCGTACGCTCTGTTTTCCCTTCTGACTCCCCCAGCTGTGCTTCTGAACAGGGGAAGGAATCACCAATGGCATCACTTCAGATTTACAAGATGTTGCTTTGTGACTGCTGTGTGTGCAAATCGTCATTGCAACGCAATTTAGCAGTTGCAAATGCTCTTAAGCTGCATGGAAGTATGGGAGGTTCTGCAGCAAGCAAGGTGGTTAATCCGTATTCTACCATGTGACACCAAATAAATAGCAGTTGAAGAAAACTAAGAAAACCAAACAAAAACCCCCACTGCTGTACATGATATAGTACCTTTTGGTTAAAGCTTCTTAGCAAAAATAGAGGAATATGCTTTAAGCATTCCAGTTACAGATGGTTCCATATTAAAATTTCAAGGTTCCCCCATCATGAAAAAAATATTGCATTTTCCCAGAGGTGCAGCAGAAAATGTCTCTCTCTCTCTCTGAACAAGGTTTCGGTCTCTAAAAATAGGTAGACAGTAAATACAAATTCAAATGACATCTTACAAAAATATAATACAGTACTGAGGGTGTATGGTGGTTGTGCAGTACGGACTTTGCAGTCTTGCTCCTGGAGGGAAAGCAAACCTAGAGAGCCCATTGGATATCACTGAGCTCAGCCGGGTCCCCAAGGCCTCCATCAGCCTCCAGGTAATTCATAAGAGCTGTCATAGCAGTGTCTTCATTTTCACAGATGGCATCGAAGTCCAGATGAGAATTACCACCTGTAACATGATGGAAACATTAATGTAAGCCCTATAAAGCATGACAAATACAGAGTTGTTCAATTGTTTCAGATGGCAAGACCTTCAGGATGGAGTCCAACCATTACCTCATTCTACCAGCTCTGGTGCTGAAGTATGTCGCTCAGCACCACAATGCTCTGCCTCTTTCAAACACCTCCAGGGATGGGCTGTCTGTTCCAGGGTTTGGCAACCCTTTCAGTGAAGAATTTTCTTCTAATCTAACAGCGAACCTAAACCTCCCCTGGTGCAACTTGAGGCCATTTCCTCTCATTCTTTCACTTGTTACTAGGGAGAAGAAACCAACCCCCATCTTACTACAACCTCCATTCAGGGAGTTGTAGAGAGGGAGGTTTCCCCTCAGCCTCCTTTTCTCCAGACTAAACAAGCCCAGTTCCCTGTTCTCCAGAACCTTGACCAGCTTTATTGCCCTTCTCTGGACCTGCTCCAACACCTCAATGTCTTCCTTGTAACAACAGATTAAAACTGAACCCAGTACCAGGGATTATTGTATGTGGAAGAATAGAATAGAATTAACCAGGTTGGACAAGACCTTTGAGATCATCGAGTCCAACCTACCACCCAACACCATCTGATCAACTAAACCATGGCACCAAGCACCCCCTCCAGGCTCTTCCTAAACATCTCCAGTGATGGTGACTCCACCACCTCCCTGGGCAGCACATTCCAATGGGCAATCTCTCTGTGAAGAACTTCTTCCTAACATAGAGTGCTTGGCCATTTTCTCCAGCCCAAGCGACCCCAGTTCCCTCAGCCACAACTCGCCAGCCCTGTCCTCCAGACCCTTCACCAGATCTGTTGCCTTTCTCTGGACACACTCCAGCACCTCCATGTCTTGCTTACAGTGAGGGCCCCAAAAGTGAACCCAGTACTCAAGGTGTGGCCTCATCAGTGCTGAGTGCAGGGGGACAATCACTTTCCTGGTGCTGCTGGTCACACTATTCCTGATAGAGGTCAGGATGCATACAGAACAGTGCAAGTCATACAGAAACACCCACATCGATTTTTCCATGTCTCATGGTGAGATATTTTAGCTTATGGTAACTTCCAAAACATATTTATTTTTAACCAGCACCTTTCTTTCCTTGGAAGTCAAGGTAAATGTTTACCTTTCAATGCTAATCTAATCACACAATAGAAATAATAGCAGACACAGTTCTGAGCACATACATAATTTGATTTAAGAAGCAAACTTTCATCTGGCCAACCTACTGGACTGCCTTCAACTGCTAGCTAATAACTCTTGGATCCTTCCAGAGTTCATGGCACTACAGCAGAAAACTGCTTTCTACTTTACTGGGAAACAACCACGGACCTCCATTCTCATCTGAGACACTTTACTGGTTGATTGGGTGTTTTTCAAACCCTTATTTAAAGGGTGAGCTTTTTATTTCTTTAGTGGGTGTTGGTTTTTTCCTGGTGGGTTGGGTTTTTTGGTTGTTGTTGATGTTGTGACGGTGGTGGGGTTTTTTTTAATTTCTATAAAGCTATAGTAACCCTGACTGATACTATGATCTTAACTGAAACAAAAGAGGGAGACAGAAAAGCTTCCAAGAGCTAAAGACAGGATAAGCATAAAGATTGCTGTTATGGCACTTTGCCTTTTATGTTGAAAAAATACAATGGCACTCTCCTCTTCCAGGGCCAGGGAATCTTAAATCATACAATCATACAATCAATAAGGTTGGAAAAGACCTCAAAGATCATCAAGTCCAACCTATCACCCAAGACCACATGACTACTAAACCATGGCACCAAGTGCCACATCCAATCCCCTCCTGAACACCTCCAGGGATGGTGACTCCACCACCTCCCTCAGCTGCCGTCAACCAGTACCCCCAAGTCACAGTATCACAGTATCACTAAGGTTGGAAGAGACCCCAAGGATCATCAAGTCCAACCTGTCCCAACAGACCTCATGACTAGACCATGGCACCAAGTGCCACATCCAATCCCCTCTTGAACACCTCCAGGGACGGTGACTCCACCACCTCCCTGGGCAGCACATCCCAATGACGAACGACTCGCTCAGTGAAGAACTTTCTCCTCACCTCGAGTCTAAACCTCCCCTGGCACAGCTTGAGACTGTGTCCTCTTGTTCTGGTGCTGGTTGCCTGGGAGAAGAGACCAACCTCTTCATGGCTACAACCACCCTTCAGGTAGTTGTAGAGGGCAATGAGGTCACCCCTGATCCTTCTCTTCTCCAGGCTAAATCCTGACAAAGTGCTGCCTCAGTGCAGGCTGGAGTGAGGAAAAAACCAGCATTTTCTTTCAGCTTGCAGTTAAGAAGGAGATAAAAGTGCTAAAAGGACAATTGTTCACAAAATACAACCAGCTCCTTTACACTGTCCTGAAATACTCCTCCTTACCCACCTCTCTATTCTGGAGAGTGAACTAACAAGCACCTAATTAAAACTGTGGCATGCAAGAATGCAAGAGTAAACGTGTCTCCACAACTACCTGAAAGGACATTGTGGAGGGGCTGGTGCTGGTCTCTTCTCACAGGTGATTAGTGATAAGAGGGAATAGCCTCAAGCTGCAAATGGGTAGGTTTAGGCTGGACATTAGGAAAACATTTTTCACAGCAGGAGTGGTCAGGCATTGGAATGTGCTGCCTAGGGAGGTGGTTGAGTCACCAACCCTGGATGTGTTTAAAGGTCATTTGGATGTGGTGCTTGGGAACATGATTTCGGGGTGAACCTTGTAGAGTAGGGTTAATGGTTGGACTTGGGGATCCTGAGGGTCTTTTCCAAGCTGAATGTTTCTGTGTTCTCCTGTGCAACCTGCTCTGGCTGGAGGATTGGACTAGAGCATCTCCAGAGACCCCTTCCAACCTCTGTCATTCTGTGGTTCTGTTACAGGACATTAGTTTTGTCATGGGATTAAATCACTGATTAAATATTGCTTTTTGCCTTCCCATGATAACACATCTGCTTTAGACCTCTCCTCTTCAGGCAGGCAAGACAGATCTGACTACAACTTATACAGTATCACAGTATCACAGTAACTAAGGTTGGAAGAGACCCCAAGGATCATCAAGTCCAACCTGACTGTAAAGTGGAGCACTCAAAAATGACACCATTTATCAGGAATGTCTTCCCCTGCAAGCCTCAAAATATCCACATGAGAAGAACAAAAACCCAAACAAACCCACCAAAAACCCCACAACTTACTGAGGAGAGGTTCATTACTGGGAAATGGAATAGCACCCTGGGTTTGTTCTGAAGTCTCTAGGCCTTCTGTTTCCAAAGGGCATAATTGAATCAAATCTTTATTTGGCACCTGAAAGAGCAGTAGTAGTAAAAGGGACAGAATTCAATTCTCAGTTTAGTCAGAACTATTGTGTTACAGAAACATTATGCATTGCTGTCAAAGTATTAACTAAAAAGAGTAAATCAAAACCATGATTCAGCAGGCAGATCTACTGCACTTAGAAATAATTCATTTTGTAAGTTCACATGGTATTGGACTTGGCTTAAATAAAAGCTCTTACTTACACATCTGTCACAGTAATGGTATCTGCTTTACTGAAGGCCTCTTATGGGCTCAGCAAAGAAATGTAGCACAACAAACTGTACTGGCATACACTTTCCCTGTCTAGTACCATCAACTATAAATTCCCAGTGACATCATGTTTGTCAGTGTTGACATATTCCAGCTAAAAGGTACAAAGCCCCTCATAGCTCTCGTGTTCTATGTGCATTCTAAGCAGATCTCTTCTCTATTCCTTTGCATCTTGTTAGCATAATGATGATAAGCAAAAAAAAAATCATCTAAGCAGTTTTAAATTACTTCTTGCACTTCCCAAAAAGGAGGTTAGCAACACTAAAGACTGAAGTCACAGTAACCCAAACATTTTTTACCTCCTGTTTGTTTCCTGTTGCCTGACTCGTGTACATTCTACCAGGGAACTAATAAAGCTGAAATGCTTTAACAAAGCATTTTAGCAACAAATGGGATACCAAATCACATCACAAAACAAAAAGAAAACCCTTCCATTAATACAGCTCTGTTACCCTTATGATGAGATGCTGCATGATTTAGAGCTCAATATATACAAGTCAAGCAGCTCTTACAGAGAGTGACCTGCGGTAAGGCAGGGGAGAACTGATCCTAAAAAAAGGCAAGAACATCAAACTGTCCTAGTCTAGAGCAGGACAGATTGCTCTATTGCTCCAAAAGGGGCAAAAGAGTAATTCTCACACAAATGGATTGGAGAGTAATGGAAGGTTTAAATGGACTTTTACAGGCAGTGAGCTACTCACGTTGCTGCAGTTTATAGTCAAAGCTGGAGAAGGTGACTTTCTCAGGAGATGTGATGGACTTAGCTCCCCAGACGGTGAAGAATGCAACCTAAAATAGTACATGTTTAATTGATTTACTGACTCACATCAATCACAAGCTGGAAAACAGCCTATGTTGCAGAACCCACCAGGCCCCTCTCACATGCACGTGCCAGCTAATCTGAGGCGATGTCTTAATTCTCCTGCTGCAAGTTCTCACACTAGATAAAGCAGCAGAGATCAATAAAGACCATGGGTCATAATCACTTCAGCACACTTCCATCTTTCTGTTGAATCACCAAACAATGACAGACCAAAGAGTAACAGGTTTCAGAATTAAGCACACTGAGACAAATGGCTACATTTCAAATACACACAGAACACACACAACATAAGGAAGCTCTGCTAAACGTGGCAGGGGAAAGGACACATCCTTCTAGTGCTCCCTGTGCTGTTATTTTACCTGTCTTTCCCAAAAGTTCATGAAACTCCAATTAAAAATAAGGACTCCTTGTTTCTTACTGGAATTCTCTGAGATGCTCTTCCTCCCTCACCAAACATGCCAGATATGAAACTTACAGTGAAAATACCAGAACCAGGGTCCTTTGGACAGCTTGTTCTCATAGCCCCCTACTCTTCCCAGCTCCCAAAGGACAAGGCTACAGAAGAACTGAGCCATTCTGGATTCTGCCTCAGATCCAAAATGTGATAAGGAATTGAAGGAAAGAGAGAAGATGGGTGAAGAAATGACCTATCTTCAGGAAATTGAGTTATTTGCATGGAATATAAGTTCCCTACATCCCAATATCCAATGCACCACTTGATAAGCAGTACTGCCAAGTCTAAAAGCCAGGACAGAAACTCCACTTTGAACAGGTTTATGGAAACTGCATGCCCAGAACAAAACCATTTATCAAGACCAGTGATGTGTTCTGCCACACACAAGACTAACGTCAGGGTGTAACTGGTACCTCATAATGCCACTGGCTGAACCTTTTATACATATAACAATAAAAATGAAACTTCAATAATCCTCACATCATTATGTACAACTCTCCCATATCTTTACTTAAAAGCATAGTGAATGATGTCAAGTGGTTATTACCTTTGCAATTCTAGTATTTCATTTGCAATTTCAGTTCCTATACTTCCAGCACCAAGAACTGTTCCAGAGGACATTCCAGGTACACTTACTAAAGGCTGCTTTACAGCATCTAATAGTTAAAAACAAAACAAAATCAGACCTTAAGTTTGTAGCAGTTTCATTACATAGAATACACAGAATAGACCAGGTTGGAAGAGACCTTCAAGATCATCGCCTCCAACCCATCAACCAATCCAAGCCACCTAATCAACTAACCCATGGCACCAAGCACCCCATCAAGTCTCCTCCTGAACACCTCCAGTGATGGTGACTCCACCACCTCCCCAGGCAGCCCATTCCAATGGGCAATCACTCTCTCTGTGGAGAACTTCTTCCTAACCTCCAGCCTAAACCTCCCCTGGCACAGCCTGAGACTGTGTCCTCTTGTTCTGGTGCTGGCTGCCTGGGAGAAGAGACCAACCTCTGCCTGTCTACAACCTCCCTTCAGGTAGTTGTGGAGAGCAATAAGGTCACCCCTGAGCCTCCTCTTCTTCAGACTAAGCAACCCGTGCTCCCTCAGCCTCTCCTCACAGGGCTGTGTTCCAAACCCCTCACCAACTTCAGGAAAAACCATCATCTCAAGGATTCATTTTAAAGCAGTTTTTCCCCCCCTGTATCTCTTATTTTCAGAACTGACATTCTTTGAAACACTTAACTCAGAGGGGAGAGGGTTGGAAGTCCCATTGGAAATATGTAGTCAAGTCAATAATACATTTGTGAAGATTACTGATTTCCAGTGGGGAAATCATCTTTAATCATTACCACCTACAGTCTCTCCTACAGACAACACAAAACACATGAGGGGGGAAAAAAAAATACAACCCTTGGATTTTTTTCAAACTGAATTATTCAACAGAAAAATTTCAAAGGCAAAAAAAGAAACCCAACTTTCTAGCAAGATTATAAACCATGTAGAAATCACAACCTGATTGTGATTAGCTGAAAAATATTACCAGAATATAGCTCACTATCAGTATTACCCTATGTGCTAGGGGTAAACTCCTAGAGTGCAATTGCCTTGCTTCAGAAAACCAGGCAGCATATGAAAATCCTGCCTACAGCAGAGGCTGCTGCAAGGAAAAGACATGCTGTAAGCCTTTCTGATTACAGTTGTGCACATTACATGAATTACAATGCTGTAACTAGAAACTGCCACCAGAATTAGCTTCACAAACAAAGTAATCCTTTCTTGCACAACCATCCAGAGTGAAAAAAACAATCCCTGGATTGAATAAAGCTAAAATTGTAGTGGTTAATCAGGAGATGCACCTATGGTAATTGCAAGAAGAGGCACTTACCTTCTGCAGGCTGGGAGCTGTAGAGGACCTGTGCTTCAGCTGACTCATGATGACCTCTGACATTCAAACAGGTTTTAAAAAACAGAAACACCAAACAAGTCAGCAATTGCTCTCAAAAGGCAAAGCCCAGCAAATTTATGTTTGACTTCAACAAACAGCAAAAACTAACATCCTCAAAGTAGTAAAAACTAACATCCTCAAAGCAGTAAAAAACTGTCAGTGCTCAACCCTTTGTAGTGCTGGTGAAGCACTGGGTGAAATACCAATTTCTCCTTGCTCTCCAAATAAAAAAGCAAGGCCAATAGAGTTGTCTATGTTCTACAGAACAAAGCTTCCATTTTTACTACTAGGAGGGAGACCAGAAGCAACTGCTACAAGGACAGGTCAGTGGCTATCTTTTGCCAGCAGCTGCTGCCTTCCTGCCCTCCTCCAGACATCTGCAGATGCCTAGGTCTCCAGGGGAGGGAAAAGTGGCCTTTGTTGCTGGGCAGCTATAGCTGCTGCCTGACTGTTCTTCACTGTCTACTTGAGGAAAAAGGACATGGGTACAATAGGTGGGTGATGTTGACTTCAGACATGAACCAGGTATAGAATGGGGTAAAAGGCCCCCTTGACAGCTTGGGTTTAAGAGGAATAAAATCCCCTTCATTCCCCCCTCTCAAAACCCCAGTCACTATCATAGACCCTTGGCATCACTGGAACAATCAGAGTTAAAGCTCCATTGTAAGGATGGAGAAAAGAAAAATCATGAAAAAGAAGAAAAGAAGAATTAAACACACATTTGCTGTCTCACAAGCTCCTCCCTTGCAGTCAGTTTGGAGAGCATCTTTTTGTCCTGCCATGCACTTCTACCATCTATCAGCTACGCTTCTCCACGGTCTGACAGATGGTAGGCTGGGCAGCACACAAAATAAGGTCAGCTGGCACATGCTGTCTTGTAAAGCTCAGAAGGAAAAGCAGAGCTAACTTCACATTTCCATTTATTCATACCTACTTTTCTTAAAAGATCCTTTCCTTCCTCCTTTAATAAGAACCTCTTTCACATCTTTTTTTTCCCTCTACTAAGAAATAGCAGAGTTTTCAGAGTCAAAGCCTCCCCCAAGAAAATAACTGGCAAACAACAACAAAGGTTTGCCAGCTTACTCAACCCCTTTTTGTGCAGTGTTGATACTTTCTAGCCTTGTCCTCTTTCTTAAATAGGTTGCTTTCTGTTAATGCTGACTGTAGTTCAGACAAAAAAAAATCACCTGGGTATTTATAAGAATTACTTACAATACCACAGTGTTGTTTGACACGATGTATTCCAGTTCTTTGGTCCACGGATTCATGAAACTAAACCACTGGCTCTTTAATGTAATGAAAGTCCCATCCTTTGCTCTAAATTTGTAGGAGTCTGTAAAGACTTTTTCTTTATTCTGTAACACTGGAGGAGAAAGGAAAGTTGCAATCACTGTATTTATACTTAAAAAAATAAAGCTCAAAAAAAATCATGTGTTTCATAGCATCATGAAACTAAAATGTTTTTGATGGCCAAAAATACAAATTCAATCATAGTACCAGTCAGGGTTGGAAGGGACCACAAGGATCATCTAGTTCCAACCCCCCTGCCATGGGCAGGGACACCCCACACTAGATCAGGCTGCCCAGAGCCTCATCCAGCCTGGGCTTAAACACCTCCAGGGATGGGGCCTCAACCACCTCCCTGGACAACCCATTCCAGGGCTTCACCACTCTCATGGGGAAGAACTTCCTCCTCACCTCCAGCCTGAATCTCCCCACCTCCAGCTTCATTCCATTCCCCCCAGTCCTATCACTACCTGAGATCCTCAGCAGTCCCTCCCCAGCCTTCTTGTAGGCCCCCTTCAGATACTGGAAGGCAACACTTAGGTCACCTGGGAGCCTTCTCTTCTCCAGACTGAACAGCCCCAACTCCTCAATGACAGACAGGACCTCTATTAAACATCAGACTATAGCTTCAGCAGTGTTTTAAATCATGAATTAACCCCCCAGTACTAAGTTTCTGCAAACCACAAGTAGGGAGACTCCTGACTTGGTGAACTTTCCTAATCAGAGTCCTCAATGATATGATTAGGCACTGATTTGCTCTTCAGGATTCCTTCCTCATGAGACTCCTCGCAGAGGGTTGAAAGAAGCATTAACATTATTCCCTTGCAATTAAAGCACCGTACTAGGATCCAAGATCACAGAAGTTTCTCCCTGCTTCTGTTACAAGCACCCCGTGGGCCTGCCTTACTGCAGATGCACAAACCAAACTAAGCAATCCTAGCATTGCCTATTTTCTCTCTGCTGCTGATACTTTTATGGGTAGTGTTACCACACAGCAGTGACACATAGCTGTAAGCAGTCTAGGAGGACCAATTATTTTGTACCTTCTTTATGTTTTTCAGCTAGATGATTGTGATCATCTTGATGGCAGTACTCATAACAAGAAGTTCCCAGAAGCTCTTGTGGCAGATACCCTAAAATTGCTGTGGCACTGTTAGAAATAAAAACATGAACTACAGCGGATTCAAACACTTGCAAAGCTCATTTGATTCACTATCCAATACAGCAGGGAATCAGTATTTAAAGAAAGAGATGCTTGTGTTCAGAGTTGAGGAAAAAGCATTACTATAGCTCTAAACCAAAAGGCAGTATTTGCTGCAAATGATTCCCTTGCAATGAATGGTAACTCAGAGGAAAACCAACAGTGTTTAAATGTGCAAGCCACACATAGATGCAAGACACTGATTATCATTAGGTATTGCCACTAGCCAGTCCAGGCATTGGTCACATATAAGGAGTCATTAAAAAAATATATACCTCTGTCATTGACTTCTGCTCTGCAGCTCTAAGGAATAGGCTTAAACTCACTTGTAGGTGAAAGACAAGGCAACCCAAACCAATAAAATACTTTGGGTGACCACAATGACATTTTAAAATACAAAGGGCTAACTTGTCTCTGTAGTGAACAAAAACTTGGGTTTTGGAAAAATGCAGAAAAATAGGAACTTAGCTTTTCCTTCTAATGAAACCATTTGGTATTTCATTTAGATAATAGCAAATTTGATCCACATGCTAAGATTTTAAGTACTTGAATGTGTCCAGAGAAGGGCAATGAGGCCTTGAGCACAAGCCCTATGAGGAGAGGCTGAGGGAGCTGGGATTGTTTAGTCTGGAGAAGAGGAGGCTCAGGGGAGACCTTATTTCTCTCTACAACTACCTGAAAGGGGGTTGTAGCCAGGAGGGAGTTAGTCTCTTCTCCCAGGCAACCAGCACCAGAACAAGAGGACACAGTCTCAAGCTGTGCCAGCGGAAGTTTAGGCTGGAGGTGAGGAGAAAGTTCTTCACTGAGAGAGTCATTTGTGGAATGTGCTGCCCAGGGAGGTGGTGGAGTCACAGTCCCTGGAGGTGTTCAAGAGGGGATTGGACATGGCACTTGGTGCCATGGTCTAGTCATGAGGTCTGTGGTGACAGGTTGGACGTGATGATCTTCCAACCTTGGTGATACTGTGATACTATTGTCTTGGTTAAATATTTATCACCTATGTCATATGCATTAGCATCTAACTGGAGATGTTTCTTTAGGAGTAAGCATACAAGTGAATAGAATAGAATAAAACAGGTTGGAAGAGACCTTCAAGGTCATCGTGTCCAACCTAGCAACCAACACCACCGAATCAACTAAACCATGGCACCAAGCACCCCATCAAGTCTCCTCCTGAACACCTCCAGTGATGGTGACTCCACCACCTCCCCAGGCAGCCCATTCCAATCGGCAATCACTCTCTCTGGGTAAAACTTCCTCCTAACCTCCAGCCTAAACCTCCCCTGGCACAGCCTGAGACTGTGTCCTCTTGTTCTGGTGCTGGCTGCCTGGGAGAAGAGACCAACCTCTGCCTGTCTACAACCTCCCTTCAGGTAGTTGTGGAGAGCAATAAGGTCACCCCTGAGTCTCCTCTTCTCCAGGCTAAGCAACCCCAGCTCCCTCAGCCTCTCCTCATAGGGTGCGTTTTACGGCACATTTCCATGGTGCTTGCTCAGCTTTTCCTGCTGAACAATACACTTCACTGTTGCACATCACATGCAAAAAATCATCGATTCTGAATGAATTGCTGCTTCCTGCATACAGCCCCGAGGAAATGTAACCTGCTGGAGAAAGGGCAGTTCTGACAGAAGGCATTAGGAAATGTAAGTAGTGGTGTGATTTGCGTTTTCTCTTCATTAAAGAACAAAAGGCTTACCGCTGATCTACATAAACAAATTTTCCATCCATGGCAAACCGTGTAACAAATTCTGTTGCTTTGACTTTTATCTCTCCACTCTTTTGTGGAACAATGTAAGGGTGTAACCTCCCAATTGCAACAAGACAGTTAAAGTTACTACTGTCCTTTTCTACATCATTTTCCTCTTCTACTCCCACCTCATTAGGAGGCCAGTTCTTCATATACCCAGTACAGTGAATGGTACAGTATTTTCTGTGATCTAATAAAAAGAAATGAAATAAGCAGCAGTTAAAGTTCAAAGAGTAAACTGAATGACCTGTTTGCCATGAGACCAGCAACAAGATTTTCATGCTTACCTACAACACCGCTACGAGGCTACCGATCATTTCACGGGGTGTTTATTAATTCATGTTGTCTTACTTAATGTTGGCTTACCTGGGAGAGCACTTCTAACCCTATGTAAACACAAAGTAAATCAACAGACCAGGAACCCACAGATCATTGTATGGTTGCATATGTATTAGAAATGAAACTGGAGATGCACTCTGTATCTTCTAAATCGATTCACTTCTCGCAAACACAATTAATCTCAACGGGTGGAGACTCTCCAGCCCCCTGCTCACCCTTGTGGCCCTTCACATCAGACACTGTTTTATTCCCATTAGTACTAAATCCTTGCTCTTGTCTGTGCGTGGAGGGGAACAGAAATCAGTTGGGAAAGCAAATAAATTATGGAGGACCCAGCAGTTGTGTACAGGGAGATGTTAGCTTTGGTTGGACTTGATGATCTTAAGGTCTTTTCCAACCAGGTGATTCAGTCAGTCAGTCACTCTATACAACTGCTGGGAATATCAATGGAGATGACAACCCAAAACAAGCCAGCCTATTTTTTTTTTCATCTGAGGTCTGTGAATTTCTCACACAAATCTCCTTCATTATGCACTGTCATTTATTCCAACAGCTGGTAGTCTTTTTGATGTCTCTATAACATGCAAATACCCCCACAAGCATCAGGGCACAGAGATGACATTGCTGCGTCTTACTGTTACTGTGCATCTTTCAAAGAACTTGTGCCCAAGTCAGGCTGTGCCTTTAAGAAAGGGACAGCTGCTGGAACACTCTGGCTGAATGTTTGGAAAAACAAAGATTCAGTATCACTAAGGTTGGAAGAGATCATCGAGTCCAACCTGTCACCACAGACCTCATGACTAGAGTAGGGAGGACACTACTGCCCACTGCAGGCTTGAACTCATGACTCTCCCATGAAGGGTCTTACACGCTACCCACTGAGCCACTTTTTACTCACAAGGTATTCTAAATGAATTCCATTGGTAGAATGCAACTTTAAGTTTTAGTTCTGGTTGAGCCTCAGTCAGTTCTGTTCTGTCTTTTCAGCCTGTCTGCCTCCGTCTCTCTCTGAGCAACAGCTGCTGGATGGAGTTAACCTTGAACTAACAGATAAGAATAATTCTTGCATACACTTTGAGCTAACAGAATTTCCTCCTTAATAATTACCTTTTCTCTCTCTAACTCTTTTTGGGAGAAAAGGGAGATAGGGGGAGAGAGGGGGCACAGGGCAGGGGGACCCTCCTGGCTGGAGGAGGGAGTTTTGTGCTGTACTACATTCTTTGCTGTACAGTTCTGTATATAATGTAAATACTGTATATTGTGTATACATTCACTGCACCTCATCCTGCTTGTAAATATAGCTTTAATTCATCTCTGCTTCTCTGACTGAGTTAGCAGTGCTTTCTCTGTGTGTGGGGGAGAACTGAACTTTCTCTCACCACCACAGAACTGCTTAAGCATTCTTGTTATCTTGTGTCCTGAACAAATTATGCTTGATAGGCTTTGACTGTCTAGCAACTACACAAAACATGTATCAACTCCGTAGAATGAAAAGAATGTGTAACCTGGTGTGACTTTGTCAGTTTTCTGAGACTGGTCAGGTGCCTTCCTTCAACACTGCTTTCCTAAGAAACATCCATGTCAGTTAAATCCTTCTCTCACTACATTATTTGGGACATCAAGGAAGACTGAATTCTATTTTCTTGCAATTAATAACTTTTACAACTAGTTCCTGGTTTATGGTATCTCTCAACAATAACAGATTCAACTTTTTAAGTTTCATGATTATTTTTTTTTTCCTGGGGTCAGTTTCAACACACATCTGGAAAAAAAAATAATTAATCAATGTTCAGGTATTAAAACAGAAGCTGGAGATGACATTTTTAACTGTTAGAAAACGTGAAAAGAGTGGAGTGCTGTGCAGGCACACCAAAATATTAACCATATTAAAATGAGAGGAAAAACTAACTGGTAAGTTAGTATTTAAGAAGGAAAAAGGAAAGCAAAATCCATCCGTGTAAGTACACTGGAGCTTTAAAAAAAGGTCTGCTTGGCTTTTTCCCCCCTTTCAAAACAGTGGATTTTGCAGGTCTTATTCATACTGCTATCTGCACAGCATTTTCACATCATTCATGTATGCCTTGAAACATTTAGGGATGCCTTATCAGAAGTTTCATTCTTTTGATCTGCTCCAGTTCTTTCAAAACGACCTGTGAGGCTTCTAAAAATTTTACTCCAATAAATGATGGACTCCTAAAACAGTCACTGTAACTCAGGTGGGTTCCTACCTCCCTTTTTTTTCCCCAGGAGTGAGCAGAGGGGATAAAAAGTACAATTTAGACTGTTTCACAACATGCACCTCCAGGACATATTTATCCTTGCTCTACTGCTACTTTGTGAAGGCAGTGATAGCTACGTGGGTCACGTTACTGACTCAGAACTTACAATCACAGTATCACAGTATGACATCAAGTTTCAACTCAGAACTTAAAATACATCAAGTTTCAAACCAGAAAGCCCCCAGGTCATCTCCACCATTTGAATACCTTTCTTCTTTGGGTTGGGCAAGCACTCCTTTTCTTCTTTGACCGTGTTCCTACTGCATTTTATCCGGCAGAAGAAGGAACGGCGAGCGCCAGAATTCAGTCGAGCTGGTCCAGCTTGAAAATCTGTGTGGACTTGCAAGCCAGCTTACAAAAATTTAGTGAAGTAGTTAAAAAAAATCAAAATTCCAGTAAGAAAACTTCAGAATAGAAGGCCTTTTCTTCATTTTATTTTTTGCTTCAGTACATTCTCCTTCCTGTTTAGTTGCCTGAAGTTTGTCCCTCCAATTAAAAGAAGTCTAATAACTTAAACAGGGCAAAGGCAACAAACTGTCACACAGATCCCAAAGCTACAAGGAGCTACCAAACTACTTTTGAAACTCTTCCTGGTATTTTGAAGGGTTATTTTAACAAATATACTTTATAAAGCTTTCAAATCCTATTGGGTACAAGAAAGAACTGCAAAGATCCTTATCAAAACCAGCTAGGAAACAGTCATGAGCTGCACAGTACATAATGCTTTCCGTATTAGCACTAACTGTAAAGCAAAGGCGATTCGGTTAAATTAGGATTGACACTTAGCATTTTCAGAGAAGACAGGGATTCTTGATATTGAAGTATTTTATCCCATGTTCGACTACATCAGGTCTTTTGTACTGACAAGACCTAGCAAATACAAGAAAAAAAAGTAGTATGCCTGGTAGGAAGAACGTCAGACCACATCTTGGTAAATGCAAAACAACGCAAATTGCAGCAATTCTTATTATCTAAAACAAATTATTCTCTTTTCTGGGCTAGCTTTTAAACTCTAAGTGCACTTTAAGCAGATGAGAAGCATTCTAATGTTTGGTTCAAAAAGTTATGCCTCAAGTGCATACACACATAAGAACCTGAGTATGTCCTGCATAACAACTACATTTAGAATGGAATTAAGCAGGCTGGAAGAGACCTTTGAGATCATCGAGTCCAACCTATCATCCAATACTATCTAATCAACTAAACCATGGTACCAAGCACCCCATCCAGTCTCTTCCTAAACACCTCCAGTGATGGTGATTCCACCACCTCCCTGGGCAGCCCATTCCAATGGCCAATCACTATCTATGAAGAACTTCATCCTAACATCCAGCCTAAACCTTCCCTGGCGCATCTTGATACACAAATGCACATACTGCCCAACAATGAATTCAATATGTTGACAAAAGGATCCAATTTCCCACCCTGAATCATTCATCCTATTGGAAAGGAGCAGTAAGAGTCTACCTATCTTCACCTCATATGATTATGCAATTCTATCCATTTTCCAGGCTCTCCTGCATTATAGACTGATTTGCACCACTGACCATCTGCATTGCTCAAAGCTTCAACATCTCAAATCCTTACCCAGTCTCTCAGTCTATATATCACACCAGCTACTGTGGTCAGTATGCATTACCCCACTTACCATACTACAGCAGTGCGATTCTGATCATTTAATAACATCTGTTTAAAAGCAAAACCAAAACAACCCACATGCAAATCTAACTTACTTTTCCCATCTATGAGCTTCTCCCTAGGAGAGATATCTGAAGAAGAAAGTTGCTCCTTCACTTTTGCAACATCCTTTGGATGCAAGTAATCAAACAAACTTTGTCCAATTAAACTGGCCTGTTTAAAAACAAACAAACAATGAAGAGAAAACCCCAAAGAAGTAAGAACCACATCATTTCAGAACAGCACACCACGCATTACTTATGTCAGAAAAAACACTTTCTATGCCTCTTAAAAAATAGCAGTTTTAGTTGGATATTAAAGAGTTCCTGCAAACCCATGTTCTATTGATGTACATAACATGATTCCTGATCCCAGCCAAAGAAGGTCATGCACAAAGTAACTCTACTCGCACATTACTGGGGGGAGGAGGAGGTTAGAGTAAGGAAATAGAAATGTTCATAATACCTAATGATTCTGAGCTCAAATCTGCTTCCACAAAATGGCACCACTAAGCCATGGGGCTGCCTAGAAGCAGCTCACTTCAGCAATCCTTACTAGGGCATTTTTACAGCAATCTATCTAGCTGGGACTCATTCAATCTGCTGATTCAGAGCAACTGGCCTGCTGCACTACTGCAGGCAGAACTACCTTTGAAACAGGAAGGAGTTCTTAGAGAAGTGGGCTAGTCTGGGTTTTTTCATTGCTTGGCTTCACCACAGCAGATCACAAGAGTATGTTGAAAGCAGCTATTTTGACAAGTATTGTAGAGTCAAGTGCAACCTCGTTTTAGACCCAGGCCACTTGCTACGTGATCACTGCACTTTTCCAATAAGCCAGAGTCAGTAATGGGTTTAATGAAAAGCTTGTAAGAAAGCAGCATAAACATGCAGCCTCTTTCACCAGCCTGGCCCCCACCTAACCCTAATGCAGATGTCAAAAACCTGAGTGCCACTGAGAAAGGCCAATAATGGCTGTAACAAATGGATTAGGCTGCAAGATGGGATTCACAATGCAGGATGATTCCCAAATAAGCTCACAAATTCATGGCTTAAGTCAGTCATGCTCTCTGACACTCTTTGGCTGGAATAGTGAAGATCTAGGAGTCTGGAAGTAGGTATGTGTGATGATGTGAGAGACTCCCAAAGGTATTACTTAGTCCTTCAGTAAATTCAGTGTAGAAGTTTTTTAAAAGAAAAAGAGAAACACCACCCCTTCCCATACTTCATGCTTGATCATAATATAATGCATGTCATATATATTAATAAAATATAATCATAAGATTATTTTAAATGTTTTATTTAAAGAGAGTTTGGGGGTTCTTTAATTACCCTTCTGTTTATGAAGAAAACTAACTAAGCACAAATGGCTTCAAAGTGAGAGAAGTAGACAGATGGAAGCACTGGACTGGGTTCAGTTTTTGGAACAGAAGTCACAGATTCATGACCAAGTTAGCAGGTCCCATTTGTGGCAATTGTCCATGATGCCAAATGTCAATTAAAGAAAGGTGCTTCCAGTTTCTCTATTTCTCTTATTCTAAAGGCTAAGCTAACTGACACTATCTCAGCTCCCTTCAAATTAAGAGCATGCACATGGATCGTTACTGTGGGTGAGGTGTATGCATGTAGTGCATCTGAGAGTAAAAGGAAACCTTTAATTAATTTCCATTGCTGAACTACCAATTTATACTGGCCTAAAAAAAAACACCACCCAAACTCCCTTCACCATTTAAAAAGAAGATATCATGGAGAGAGAAATTAGAACACCTTCAAATGATCTCTTCCTCTTAGACTAGTAATTTTCTTAGGCACAGCTAACTGAAGTCTGGTGTAATTACTCAGGTCAGGAAAACTGACTTTACTTGCAAATACTTTGTACCAGGATATTCAGCCTCACTCTGAAGCAGATTAAATCAAAGAAAACCCAAGAAATACTAGGCAAAGACTGTCTTTTAGTAACATGGATTGTCAAAGTTTAGAAACTTAAGAAAATACAAAGTAGAAGCAAACCAAGAGACTCAGCTGTAACCACCTGGTCATAATTCAGTATTTTACAAACTGATTCCGAGACAAACAAAATTTTTCCTCTGTTGCATCCAACCACAAACAAGAATCCATCTGCAGCCTGCAAATATAAAGACATTAGCTTTAAAAACACATACATAAAATATACCATGGATATTGATGACTGCAAGTAAGCACACATTTAAATCTGGGTTGGTTTTTTTTAAGTAAATAAGCTATTAATCACACCAAAAAGCATTTGAGAGTGCAAGGACCAAATCAGACCATCACTTACAGAGAGCTAAACATAGCTTGGGGAAAAGAAATGGTAGCCACTAAACAGCTTAACTTGGGACTACTCTTAAAGATCTTGGCAAAGTCCCCTACTGCAGCAAAGAAAAACAGTTGCAAATAAGAGAGGGTAAAGGTGTGTGCTTGGTTTTTTGTTGTTTTGGGGTGTACATCTGTTTTTCAAGCAGATCTTTAAAAATGTGACTGAAGGACAGCGAACAACTGCAGGTTTATTTATGAGTAAAGAAAACTATTCTTGATACTTGCATAGAACCACAGAATTTTTTCAACTGGAAAAGACCTTTAAGAGCATCAAGTCCAACCATTACCTAACTCTGCCAAAACTGGTGCTAAACCATGTCACTCAGCACCATATCTCTGCCTCTTTCAACCACCTCCAGGGATGGGGATTCAACCCCCTCCCTGGGGAACCTATTCCAGAGTTTGAGAACCTTTTCCATGAAGAGGTTTCATCTAATAGCCAACCTAAACGTCCCCTGATGCAAGCTGAGGGCATTTCCTCTCATCCTATCACTTGTTACTAGGGAAAAAGAGACCAACACCCACTTCATTACAACCTCCTTTCACAGAGTTGTAGAGGGCAAGGAGGTCTCCAGCCTCCTTTTCTCCTCACTGCTCCTCCCTCAGCTGCTCTTTGCAAGACCTGCTCTCCGGATCCTTCACCAGATTCACTGCCCTTCACTGGAAACATTCCAGCACCTCAAAGTTTTTCTTGTAGTGAGGGCCCCAAAACTGACCCCCCTAGTCATAGAATCATAGAATTGTTAGGGTTGGAAGGGACCTCAAGGGTCATCTAGTTCCAACCCCCCTGCCATGGGCAGGGACTCCTCATACTAGTGAGGGCACACCTTGACTCCTCTAGTGCTGAGTTCAGGCAGTCATGTCCCAGGTCCTGCCGGTCACACTATTCCTGATAGAGGCCAGGATGCTGTTAGCCTTTTTGGCCATCTGGACACCCTGCTGGCTCAGCATGCAGACTTTGATGTCCACATTAAAAAAAAGTATTAAACCTGCAGATTGTACACAGATTTATTACAACTGCAGGGGCTGCTGTCTGCCACACTCACAAATCTTCTGCATCCCTTTGTGAAAAAGCCTGTGGAGTGTACAGTTTAAAGCCCAGGACTTAGCAAGTACATCAAAGCACCTGCTTGAAGGAAAAGATGGGAGAAAAAGCACTGTTCAACTGAAAGCTCAAGTTAATGGCAAGCTTTAACAAGGGGTACTACTTAACTGACAACTTCCTACCACTCACCCTAAGGATTAACTGTCGGAGCTCATCATCCTTTAAAAACGAAGGTTTATACCGGACCTCTGAGTAGGAGCTGGTTGAACCTGTAGAAGAGATCATTTGTAGACAACAATGTCAAAAGTTACATTGTAAACTGACTTTTAACAGAAATATAACTGGTTTCTATTTTATAAGTTTTCTTTGCAAGCACAGCACCTGACTTTAAAAAGCAAATAATGTAAACATCCTAAAAACATTTAAAACTAAACTCCCCCCCCCGCCCCTTCCTAAACTTACAGTGGTAATGAATAATGGCCCAGAAAATGGCTTTTCTTGTCCTTTACTCATGGAAAAAGAAACAAACTTATCTTTAGATACCTTCAAGGTGCTGCTAGAGAAGCAGGATTATGAAAACTGAATCTCTAGAAATATTTTGTAGGCTTATTTCAGAATCTTTAATATTTGCTGAATCTGAGCAATTCCAAATTTATCAACTGTCTTTTGGCAACAGCAAACGGCATCCTGGTCTGCATTAGGAACAGTGTGGCCAGCAGGAGCAGGGAAGTCATTGTGCCCCTGGACTCTGCAATGGTTAGGCCACACCTTGAGTCCTGTGTCCAGTTCTGGGCCCCTCAGTTTAGGAAGGACATTGAGACACTTGAACGTGTCCAGAGAAGGGCAACAGGGCTGGGGAGAGGCCTTGAGCACAGCCCTGTGAGGAGAGGCTGAGGGAGCTGGGGTTGCTTAGCCTGGAGAAGAGGAGGCTCAGGGGTGACCTCATTGCTCTCTACAACTACCTGAAAGGTGGTTGTAGCCAGGAAGGGGTGGGTCTCTTCTCCCAGGCAACCAGCACCAGAACAAGAGGACACAGTCTCAAGCTGTGCCAGGGGAAGTTTAGGCTGGAGGTGAGGAGAAAGTTCTTCACTGAGCGAGTCGTTCGTCATTGGAATGTGCTGCCCAGGGAGGTGGTGGAGTCACTGTCCCTGGAGGTGTTCAAGAGGGGATTGGATGTGGCACTTGGTGCCATGGTCTAGTCGTGAGGTCTGTGGTGACAGGTTGGACTCGATGATCTTTGAGGTCTCTTCCAACCTTAGTGATACTGTGAGACTGGCATGAACAATGCTTCATTAGTATTATATATCCAACAGTCCAGAAGCCACTCTACTCTAGTTGATAAAGCCTCACTTAAGAGACTCAGTACATTCATTAGTTTAACACCTGTGGCAAGGACTTTAAAGTAATTTTCAGCCATTCCAAGCATTTTCACAGCTTTTTCCTGGACATTTTTTGAGGTTGAACCTTCCAGCAAATTCCAACAGTCACTGTAATTCTACATAGTGCCTTGGACTTTCTTAAAGCTTTTGAAGGTACTTCTAATAACTGCTGGATAGAGTTCAGTTTTCATACCCTATTATTAAAATACAAATTTTTGAGCTGAAGACTTCTTCTAGAGGCATCTTAAAACTGCAAGTGCAATTTGTGCCCTGATAACTTGTCACATTATTTCATGTTGTAAAATGGGCCTCCAGAAAACCCTTTCAACCTACATTATTCTGTGATTTTATTACTCCTTTTATTACTCTCCTTTGACTATGACTGTTGGGGTTCTTACTAGAGACTGTTAGAATGTCTTGGGTTTTTTTTGCAAGGCAGTGTTTTGATATTTGCTTACCAATTATCCTGAAACTTCACTGCTAAAACCCTGAAATCTTGTGTGCTGCTGATGGGCCATGCAATATACAACTTGTACACTGATACAGTTGAGCAGCAGAAAAATCCCCTCTCCAAACCCAGCAAAAGGAGAAGATAGACTGTATTCTGGTTTGATTCCAACACTGAACCATTCACTGAGATCCATGATTAATTTTGCTACCTGACTATTTTTGATAACTATTTTTCTTGGTAGTCTAAAATGTCAAGGTGTTTAAGGCTTAATGTAATCAGAGTCATCAGCCATTCTTTGTCTTGCAACATTGCACTGATTAGGCCACACCTCGAGTCCTGTGTCCAGTTCTGGGCCCCTCAGTTTAGGAAGGAGGTTGACTTGCTGGAACGAGTCCAGAGAAGGGCAACGAAGTTGGTGAGGGGTTTGGAGCACAGCCCTGTGGGGAGAGGCTGAGGGAGCTGGGGTTGCTTAGTCTGAAGAAGAGGAGGCTCAGGGGTGACCTTATTGCTCTCTACAACTACCTGAAGGGAGGTTGTAGACAGGCAGAGGTTGGTCTCTTCTCCCAGGCAACCAGCACCAGAACAAGAGGACACAGTCTCAGGCTGTGCCAGGGGAGGTTTAGGCTGGAGGTTAGGAAGAAGTTCTCCACAGAGAGAGTGATTGCCCATTGGAATGGGCTGCCTGGGGAGGCGGTGGAGTCACCATCACTGGAGGTGTTCAGGAGGAGACTTGATGGGGTGCTTGGTGCCACGGGTTAGTTGTTTAGGTGGGTTGGATTGGTTGAGGGGTTGGACACAATGACCTTGAAGGTCTCTTCCAACCTGGTTTATTATTATTATTATTCCTTTTGACTGTTCTTGCAGGCAAAACCAAGGATTGAAAGATGACTATGTCTAATCATACTTTTGTCTTTAGTATTATGAAGTTAGACTGTGGAAGACTTCATCTGTTACTGGAGTGAAACTTCTGTGCTCCCTACCACTGCAACTACTTACATCAGTTTCTTCAGGTGGAGGAAACTCTCTTCCTCATCTCACACTGGACAAACCTCATCAGAAGTATTTGGTGGTTTACAAATGACTTGGCCATCACCTTAAAAGTCTTACCAAGCTGTAGCTGATTTTTTTGACTGTGTTATTCTCCTGGGTGGTGTTGTTGTTGTTGCTGTGGTTGGTTGATTTTGAGGGTTTTTTTAATAGTCTTCTGTGACGTTTGAGGCTGTGCCTTTAAGAAAGGGACACTGTTGACACACTCTGGCTGAATGTTTTGGTATCAAAATCAAAACATTCAGATATTCTAAACGAATTTCATTGGTAGATTGGTAGAATGCAGCTTTAAGTTTTAGTGCAGTGGGAATTTTTCTCAGTTCCAGCCTGTTCTGCCTTTCCAGCCTGTCTGCTTCTCAGCAAACTAGCCAGAATGACCTTGAGATAAGCAAAACTAATCCCTGCATGTGCTTTGAAGCCTAATAAGAACTCTCTTCCTTAGTAACTGCCTTTCTTTCTCTCTCTAACCCCTTTTTGGGGAAAAAGGGAGGTAGGGGGAGAGAGGGGGGTACAGGGGGGGAAATGCTCCTCTGTCTGGAGGAGGGAATTTTGTTGTGTTATTTTCCTTTGCTGTATATATCTGTATATATTGTAAATACTGTATATATTGTGTTATATATAACCCGCTTTTCCATATACGCTTGTAAATATAGCTTGCTTCTCCGACTGAGTTAGCTGTGGGGAGGGAGAGCTAGGCCTTCTCTCAATCCACCACATCTTACCATCATGTTGCAAATTTTAAAGTCAACAAATGCACATGAAACTCCCAAACAAGAGGTAAATTCAATCATAACCCTAGGAATAAGAGTATGAAGACCATTTGCTTCTCTATTAGCAGGCGCAGAGCTCTGTGATCTCTCCACTATTAGGTCACATCAGTGGAGAGATCACGGAACACAGGATTTAATTTGGAGGCTGGAAAATAATGACACATGCTTGATAGTTGTAACTTTTTAGAAGAAACAAGGAGTGACTCCATTGCCATGCAAACACTTATAAAATATCAGACACTGAAGGGTGGCTTTTTTCTTTTCCTGCCAATCTAAGCAAAAAGTAAAAATGGAAGTTCTGGACGCTACAAACAGATTTAAATGGAGAACAAACTCAGAACTGAATTCAGCAAGGAAGTGCAAAATCAATAATAATGTCTTTGTTTAGCATCCAAGAAGATACACAGCCTAATTCCTGCTAGGATAAAGCCTTTCAGGGTTAGTTTCCCAAACCCCACCTTTTAAGGATTTTAAGTGCTGCACAGCCATCCGTAACACCGTCAGCTTGTCCAGTTTTCGTGCCACGGGATTGCACTGAGGTATCATAGCAGACAGCTCCTCTATCAGATTATTCATCTTGTCTCTTCTTCGTTTCTCTGTTTGACTGTGAGCCTCCCTGGTGGGGGGAGGGGAAAAATACTAAGCAAAAGCACAGAACACATGATTTTCCTCAACAACATTCATCAGCTCAGTTTTGGAAATGGAACATACTACCAGAGGTACTGCTGAGCTGAAACTGTTTCTCTTGCACTACATATACATCAGTTGAATTGGATTCACTTGAACAAAGCAGAAGTGGTCACAACAATGGTGTGATATTCTTCCCCTCAGTATTTCACTAGCAACAGCTTCATTATATGTGGAAGGAACAAAAATCTATGAGGACTTAAAGTTAAATGCTTCTTGTGAGCCTTGATGTCCGAGTGAACGCCCTGACACCTCCTTGCATACCAGACAGCTTTTGATCTCATTAGTAATCACTGCAAGACACTTCTGTTCCTTGGCCCTATCTACACCTGGTCTGTGTAACTAATATGTTACATTCATTCTGCAACTTTTTTTTTCTTAAAGAGGGAAGGGAAAAGTAAAAAGTGGGGGGGGAAGGGGAAGGGAAAAACCAGGAGGGAAAAAAAAACAGAAGAGAAGGAAAAAGAACAGAAAACAAACCAACCAACCAACCAAGAAACAAAGAAAGAAGAATGCTCTTGGCCCTTTACTAAAGCATCTCTGAATTATTTTATGCAGACTCACAATAACCCAAGATGAGCAATGTCTTCTTATCTCACTACCTTAAAAATCACCCAGATGGAACAAAGACACAAACACAACCACTGATAAACTGTACAGCAATAACAAGCACGGTAATAAGCACTTATACAAGAGAGAGTGAAAACAAAGCAAAAGCTATGCCTCAGGCAATGTCACCAGATGTATTTTCACCTGGTAAGGTGATAGAAAAAGTTTCAGCCTTTGAAAACCTGTGTGGCAGATTTCACCTCTTGGTAAGCCTCTGTCCAAGAAAAGAGAGATTCTCTTGCAGAGTTTTCAATCAGATAGCCTCTCCTAAGGAACATGACAGTGTACATCACAAATACATCTCAGGTCACCTTTTCTTTAACTCTTTCTACTGGAGTACATTGGCTTTTCTAGCTGATCTCCTGCCCTTTAACATACTCCAGCACATTGATAATTCATTCTATTCCCCCCTTGCCCAAAAGACAACCTAGCCACTCAATTATTAAATTAGGCTTTATTTCCCTGTCTGATTAAGGCCAGACACAGTGGGAGGCAGCAAAACTGAGGGACAAGAAGTTTTAGTTAGCTGACTCCAAAAATCTGTCAGGCACATTCTAACAGAAGGTATCAAAAGTTATGAACTCAACTACTCCTGACCTGAGGAGAACAAAGCACAGTTTTAAAGACATAGTCCTCTACTGTTTTTATTTCTCCAATGAAGAAGAAAAGTCCCTTCTCCACAGAAATAATTCTGTGCCATTCATACAAACAATTAGGTGTTGATGAGGTGTGTATGATGTGGTGCTGCAGGATATACTTTAGTGGTCTTGGTAGTCAGGTTACTTAATCATAAAGGCCTTTCCTAACCTTTTCTAACCTTTTCCCTCTCCAAAGCCTTTTGGGATGTTACCAGTTACCCTGAGCTGTACAGGTGCGCTGAACTTTTCTGCCATACCTAGCAGGAACAATCAAGAAATACAGGCTATATGCTTCTTGAATTGTGAACCCAAGGAAGACAAACACAAGCATCTGGGGAAAGAGAACAATCTGCCACATCTCTAAGAGTCAATAAGAAGTCATAGAAACCTGAAAGGGTGGAAGTAGAAACTCAGGTGATGACTGGATGATTCAAAAAGCCTCTGTCACACTCCCCAGTTACAAAGGGGAAAGGAGAAAAGCAAGCTCTCCATTAAGCTTGAGAGAAAAAGCACTGGAGGGAGACAACTGTTCAGCAAACCTGCAAAGAGTCTTCCAGTATTTTTTGCCCCCAGAATAACAACTCAAAACTTAAGGAAAAAAACGAATTACAAAACAACATGAAAGTTAAAGCAATGTGCATCTCATACACCATTATGGGAAGGTTGGCAAAGAAAGCTGGATTTTGGAGTGGAAAAAAGGAAAGACCTTTAGAAGGACTTTGACTGCTTCCATTTTATTTAAATTACAGGAACACTTCATCATTATTAGTTAGCATACTGCATGAATAGCACTCTATAGCAGAGTGCATTATGTATTTCTGCTTTGACATCTCTGCTCACAGGGAAAAAATGGAAGGCCCTTTTGTCTTTAGAACCACCTTATAAACAAGCTTTATAGTTTAAAGTAGTTGTTTGAATGGCTCATGAATGCCTGCACTTTGGCCACAGCAACCCCATGCAGAGCTACAGGCTGGGGTCAGAGTGGCTGGAGAGCTCCCAAACAGAGAGGGACCTGGGGGTGCTGATTGACAGCTGCCTAAACATGAGCCAGCAGCGTGCCCAGGTGGCTAAGAGGGCCAATGGCATCCTGGCCTGCATTAGGAATAGTGTGGCCAGCAGGAGCAGGGAAGTCATTGTGCCCCTGGACTCTGCATTGGTTAGGCCACACCTTGAGTCCTGTGTCCAGTTCTGGGCCCCTCAGTTTAGGAAGGACATAGAATACTTGAAGGTGTCCAGAGAAGGGCAACAAGGCTGGGGAGAGGCCTTGAGCACAGCCCTGTGAGGAGAGGCTGAGGGAGCTGGGATTGTTTAGCCTGGAGAAGAGGAGGCTCAGGGGTGACCTCATTGCTCTCTACAGCTACCTGAAAGGTGGTTGTAGCCAGGAAGGGGTTGGTCTCTTCTCCCAGGCAACCAGCACCAGAACAAGAGGACACAGTCTCAAGCTGTGCCAGGGGAAGTTTAAGCTGGAGGTGAGGAGAAAGTTCTTCACTGAGATAGTCATTCACCATTGGAATGTGCTGCCCAGGGAGGTGGTGGAGTCACCATCCCTGGAGGTGTTCAAGAGGGGATTGGATGTGGCACTTGGTGCCATGGTCTAGTCATGAGGTCTGTGGGGACAGGTTGGACTCGATGATTTTGAGGTCTCTTCCAGCCTTAGTGATACTGTGACAGTCACACTGGATGTGACCTGCCCCAAGTGCTCCATGGGAATTTGTTTGGATTCAGGATAAATGCAATGGCAACCCTTCAATCATTCACTCTGTGCAAACTTGCTCCAGAACAAGAACTCTCTCATGTTTTCCTTGAATCCATTTTCATGTGGGATACATTTTCAATAGCTCCAACTGCAGGCAAATCTAGCAAAAACAATCCTTGACTTCATACACACAGGGTCAGCTCCCCCCTTTATCCAGGACTTGAGCTCACTGTGTTTAATTCTCACCTTGAAAATCCTGCAACACAACTTTCATTAAATAAAGACTGAAATCCTCAAGGAGGCTCTAAGAATTCAGAGGGGAAAAGGAAAAGTTTACTCTTACATTTTTGGCAGTCCTAATGAACACTGCCCACAAGCTCTCATTCCACTGTTGTAAATCTTAGCTTTTACTAGCAAAATGCACTTTGATTGTAAATGAATACCTGAAATCTTTGATTTTAACATGCTCTTCGTCTTCACTCCTAGAGAAAACAAGATACAAGAGGTTTATATCACACATTAAATGCTAGGCATTTCTTTCCACCCATGAATTCAAGAAGATACAGCAAATACTACAAAGCTGCTATGGCATAAACAAAAGCAAATCCACAAAAGCTCCTAAACCAAAATCTGATCTAGCAAGTGGGGCACAACTGAAAGAGACCAAGACACAACTCCGGTCCAGAAGCAGGAAATGAAATGAACAGTAGCAGAGGAGTGCTTGTCAGTGAGCAGGATCTTATCTTCCAGAGGAGCTGCTCTTTCTGAAGGAGCTTCTTAATCTGCATTTTAACAGGACATGTTCCCTGAGCCTGGCAGCATGCTGAGAAGGGCAGCCTGAAAGTTTGGACATTGAGACAGTGAGAAAAAAACCAATAAATTCTGTGTGTTTTTTTTTTCTCCTCTGGTGTCTCAGAGATGTCTGAAGGACCTGGAGCTGCTGGAGGGGGTCCAGAGGAGGCCACCAAGATGCTCAGAGGGCTGCAGAACCTCCCCTGTGGGGACAGGCTGAGAGAGTTGGGGCTGTTCAGCCTGGAGAAGAGAAGGCTCCAGGGAGACCGCAGAGTAGCCTGCCAGGACCTGAAGGGAGCTACAAGAAAGCCAGGAAGGGACTTCTGAGGAGGGCTGGGAGTGATAGGATGAGAGGGAATGGATTGAAGCTTGAGGAGGGCAGATTGAGACTGGAGAGGAGGAAGAAATTCTTTCCAGTGAGGCTGGGGAGACTCTGGCACAGGTTGCCCAGGGAGGCTGTGGCTGTCTCCTCCCTGGAGGTGTTCCAGGCCAGGCTGGATGAGGCCTTGAGCAAGCTGGGCTGGTGGGAGGTGTCTCTGCCCATGGCAGGGGGATTAGAACTGGATGATGTTCCAGGTCCTTTCCCACCCAGAGCATTCCCTGAACCCATGAGCTGATGTCCCACGTTTCAGTACCCTGGCCTCAGGTTCTAATTGCCTGTGAAGATGGTTTCAAAGCAGCATGGAACAGGGAGTGAGCAGCAGCATGTGTGTCCCCAGGAGGCATCTCCCCCTGTCAGAGTTTGGAGTCTCATTCCTCTGTGCTCTTAAAGTTTTCCTTTCTGAAAACTTGAGTCAAGTAATGAAAAAAAGCAAGAACATCTTAGAGTAATTGCTCATGGTCAGAAGAACAAGAAAAATAAGTATTTTCCCACATTATACAGCAGTGACTGGAAACTCCATGTGATATAACTGCAACCAAAAGACAACCAGAGCATCGGTATCCCAATAAATACCCAGCAGCAGGAAAATATGAAGGATGATTCAAACAGATATTCTTCATCCATCATCTACTAACAATTTCAGAACATGGCCTAATAGTTACCTTGCTCATTCAGTACAAGTGCTTTGGCACTTGGAGAGGCAGTTCCTGACCTCAGTGCCAGGCAAGACTATGGAACAGGTCATCTTGAGTGCCATCACACAGCACTTAGAGGATGGCCAAGGGACCAGGCCCAGCCAGCATGGATTTAGGAAGGGCAGGTCCTGCCTGACCAACCTGATCTCCTTCTATGATCAGGTGACTGCCTGGTGGATGTGGGGCAGGCTGTGGATGTAGCCTGCCTGGACCTCAGCAAGGCCTTTGACACTGTCCCCCACAGCAAACTCCTGGCCAAGCTGTCAGCCCATGGCTTGGATGGGAGCACACTGCGATGGGTTAGGAACTGGCTGGAGGCTGAGCCCAGAGAGTGGTGGTGAATGGTGCCACAGCCAGCTGGCAGCCAGGCACCAGTGGTGTGCCCCAGGGATCAGTGCTGGGCCCTGTGCTCTTTAACAACTTCATTGATGATCTGGATGAGGGCATTGAGTCCATCATCAGTAAATTTGCAGATGACACCAAGCTGGGGGCAGGAGTTGATCTGCTGGAGGGTAGAGAGGCTCTGCAGAGGGACCTGGACAGGCTGGACAGATGGGCAGAGTCCAAGGGCAGGAGATTGGACACATCCAAGTGCCAGGTTCTGCACATTGGCCACAACAACCCCATGCAGAGCTACAGGCTGGGGTCAGACTGGCTGGAGAGCAGCCAGGCAGAGAGGGACCTGGGGGTGCTGGTTGATGGTAGGCTGAACATGAGCCTGCAGTGTGCCCAGGCAGCCAAGAGGGCCAATGGCATCCTGGCCTGCATCAGGAACAGTGTGGCCAGCAGGAGCAGGGAGGTCATTCTGCCCCTGTACACTGCACTGGTTAGGCCACACCTCGAGTCCTGTGTCCAGTTCTGGGCCCCTCAGTTTAGGAAGGAGGTTGACTTGCTGGAACGAGTCCAGAGAAGGGCAACGAAGTTGGTGAGGGGTTTGGAACACAGCCCTGTGAGGAGAGGCTGAGGGAGCTGGGGTTGCTTAGCCTGGAGAAGAGGAGACTCAGGGGTGACATTATTGCTCTCTGCAACTACCTGAAGGGAGGTTGTAGACAGGCAGAGGTTGGTCTCTTCTCCTGGGCAGCCAGCACCAGAACAAGAGGACACAGTCTCAGGCTGTGCCAGGGGAGGTTTAGGCTGGAGGTTAGGAAGAAGTTCTCCACAGAGAGAGTGATTGCCCATTGGAATGGGCTGCCTGGGGAGGTGGTGGAGTCACCATCCCTGGAGGTGTTCAGGAGGAGACTTGATGGGGTGCTTGGTGCCATGGGTTAGTTGTTTAGGTGGTGTTGGATTGGTTGATGGGTTGGACGCGATGATCTTGAAGGTCTCTTCCAACCTGGTTTATTCTATTCTAAATACTGTCTACCATTTTCTTTGAAGGACAAATTGACACAACTCTTTTTACAGCAGTTCTTCAGCTTTTTTTTAATTCAGCAGTGGGAACATTTCATGCAGTACTCAACTCCATTCCAGGGCACAGACCTGCTAGCCTATGCCAAGGCATACGTTGCACCACATTTGTTTGTGAGGAGACAAACTCATCAGTCGGCAGCTCTTTCCTATGAGGAAATGGAAGCAGGAAGTGGAAGGACAGCTGGAGATCATAGAATGGCCTAGGCTGGAAGAGACCTTAGAGATCATCTAATCCAACCTCCCTGCCATGGCCAGGGCCACCTCTTAACTAGACCAGGTTACTCAAGGCCCCACCCAACCTGGCCTTGAACATCATGTGGTGGTTTAGGCTGGGTGCTGGCCCAGATGCCACTGCACAGACCACACCTGGGAGGTCCCAAAAGGGTCCAGCCCACTGGGTGGTCACAGCAAACCAGGTATTTCACCCATAATTCTCTGCTCCTCTATAAAACATCCATGCGGGGTCTTCACTTCCTCTTTCATCCCCTGCTACTGCCTAGGTAACATGGCTGAGCCGCCTCCCTTGGGCCTGCCCAGGCCCAGGGCTGGGTTGGGGGAGGGGGGAGAGAACCCTGGGGGGTTTGGGTGTACCCAGAAGTTGGTCAGTTAGAGGGTGGAAAGGCTCTGCAGAGGGACCTCGACCGACTGGACAGATGGGCAGAGCCCAACAGGATGGCATTCAACAAGTCCAAGTGCCAGGGGCTGCACTTTGGCCACAGCAACCCCAGGCAGAGCTACAGGCTGGGGTCAGAGTGGCTGAGAGCTGCCAAACAGAGAGGGACCTGGGGGTGCTGATTGACAGCTGCCTAAACATGAGCCAGCAGTGTGCCCAGGTGGCCAAGAGGGCCAATGGCATCCTGGCCTGCATTAGGAACAGTGTGGCCAGCAGGAGCAGGGAGGTCATTGTGCCCCTGGACTCTGCACTGGTTAGGCCACACCTTGAGTCCTGTGTCCAGTTCTGGGCCCCTCAGTTTAGGAAGGACATTGAGACACTTGAAGGTGTCCAGAGAAGGGCAACAAGGCTGGGGAGAGGCCTTGAGCACAGCCCTGTGAGGAGAGGCTGAGGGAGCTGGGGCTGTTTAGCCTGGAGAAGAGGAGGCTCAGGGGAGACCTCATTGCCCTCTACAACTACCTGAAAGGTGATTGTGGCCAGGAAGGGGTTGGTCTCTTCTCCCAGACAACCAGCACCAGAACAAGAGGACACAGTCTCAAGCTGTGCCAGGGGAGGTTTAGGCTGGAGGCGAGGAGAAAGTTCTTCACTGAGCGAGTCGTTCGTCATTGGGATGTGCTGCCCAGGGATGTGGTGGAGTCACCGTCCCTGGAGGTGTTCAAGAGGGGATTGGATGTGGCACTTGGTGCCATGGTCTAGTCGTGAGGTCTGTGGGGACAGGTTGGACTCGATGATCCTTGAGGTCTCTTCCAGCCTTAGTGATATTGTGCTGCCCCCAGGTGGGGCTGGGCCATGCTGGGGTCTGTTCTGGGGTCTGTCCCTGTGTTTCTGGCTCTCTGCACACACTCTCAGGTTTCTATTTAAACTTTCCATGCCTTTTGCAATCCGTTTGTCTGAGTTGTTATCTCTGCCCGTGGTGGGGAGGGGGTCTGCCCCAACCCATTACACATCTCCAGGGAAGGGGCATCTACAAGCCTCTCAGGACGAGATTACAAGTTCAGGAAAGATCCCCAAAGCTGCTTCCACCTGTAACTCAGCACTGAGCCCTGCAGGGACCAAGCAGCCAGAGACAACACGTGATTCAGAGATCCTGCTCTGCAACCTGAGATCTCATGGGAACTTGGGAATCTTCTAGACAGTTCAATGAGCCCAAGCACAGGTGTAGGCTGGGCACACAATCATGCTGCTTCAGAATTGGCAATAACTCATCTTTTTCTTTCATTTGAAAATAATTTTTTACCAGAAAGGAGCATGTACTATGAAATCCAACAGAAGTTACATTGGCTGACTGTAACAGAAGAGGTAAGGGGAAGCCAGACCAACTGCAGTGCAGCCTGTGACCTAGCAATCATTCCTCCTTTTCTCTCAGGAGCTCTGCTTGGGGAAGAATCTAGAACAAATTACACAATTAGTCACAGCCTTCAATGGATTTGTATAGTCTCTGTCCTAATAGCTGGGTGGTTACTCATGTAAGGAGCTAGATTAAAGTTACCTGCAGCAAGAGAAGTGTGGCCAGCAGGGCCAGGGAGGGGATTCTCCCCCTCTGCTCAGCTCTGCTGAGACCCCACCTGGAGTACTGCCTCCAGTTCTGGAGCCCCTATTACAAGAGGGATCTGGAGGTGCTGGAGGGTGTCCAGAGAAGGGCCACAAGGATGAGCAGAGGGCTGGAGCACCTCTCCTGTGAGGACAGACTGAAGGAGTTGGGGCTGTTCAGTCTGGAGAAGAGAAGGCTCCAAGGTGACCTCATTGTGGCCTTCCAGTATCTGAAGGGGGCTACAAGAAGGCTGGGGAGGGACTGCTCAGGATCTCAGGGAGTGATAGGACTAGGGGGAATGGAATGAAGCTGGAGGTGGGGAGGAAGTTCTTCCCCATGAGAGTGGTGAAGCCCTGGAATGGGTTGTCCAGGGAGGTGGTTGGGGCCCCGTCCCTGGAGGTGTTTAAGCCCAGGCTGGACGAGGCTCTGGCCAGCCTGATCTAGTGTGGGGTGTCCCTGCCCATGGCAGGGGGGTTGGAACTAGATGATCCTTGTGGTCCCTTCCAACCCTGACTGATACTATGATAAGGTGAAATTCCTCCTCATGGCTACAATGTAAATAGAATTGATTGGTACTAGAAGGAATGGCATCTGTATTCACCAGGGAAAAAAGATAAATACCACCTTCTCCTCTAATTTCTCAACTGGTTTATTAAAGGTACTTCCCCATTTCTGTAACAGGGATCCACCATCATGGAAAAAACAGTATCTACAAACAACAACCAATTTACCCCTAAAGTAAGACTTTTTTATACTATCCCAGGAAGCCACTGATTACCCTGCAGAAAGGGACTTCATATGAGTCAGAAGTGAGTCCTGGCAGCCAAAAGGACACATCATTCCCTGGGGTGCGTCAAACACAGTGAAACCAGCCAATCCAAAGAGGTGATGGTCCTGCTGCACTTAGTGTTGGAGCAGCCTCACCTTCAATACTGTCTGCACTTCAGACCCCACAAGTTAAGAAGGATGTGAAAGTCCTTGAATGCATCCAGAGGAGGGCAACAAAGCTGCTGAAGGAGCTAGAAGGAACATCCTCTGAGGAGTGGTTATGGACTAGGTTTGTCTAGCTTGGAGAAAAGAAGGCTGAGGGGTGACCTCATTGCTTTCCAGAGCGTTCTGAGGAGGGAAAGGGGAGACAGAGGTGCTAAGCTCCTCTCCGTGGTATCCAGTGATAAGATACATGGGAAGTTCAAAGCTGTGCCAGGAGAGGTTTAGACTGGACCCTGGGAAACTTTGTTTTACTGAGAGGGTGGTTAAACACTGGAACAGGCTTTGCAGAGAGGTGGTTGATACTCTGACCCCGTTAGCCTTATTCAGTTGTTACTTATTATTTGCTCCCATTCTTACCTTAACTTCAATACCAATAAGTCTTGCAAAGCTGTAAGTAAACTGGAGTGTCTCCTTAAAAAAGAAATATAGAATAGAATAGACCAGGTTGGAAGAGACCTTCAAGGTCATCCTGTCCAACCTACCATCCAACACCACCTAAACAACTAACCCATGGCACCAAGCACCCCATCAAGTCTCCTCCTGAACACCTCCAGTGATGGTGACTCCATCACCTCCCCGGGCAGCCCATTCCAATGAGCAATCACTCTCTCTGGGTAAAACTTCCTCCTAACCTCCAGCCTAAACCTCCCCTGGCACAGCCTGAGACTGTGTCCTCTTGTTCTGGTGCTGGCTGCCTGGGAGAAGAGACCAACCTCTGCCTGTCTACAACCTCCCTTCAGGTAGTTGTAGAGAGCAATAAGGTCACCCCTGAGTCTCCTCCTCTCCAGGCTAAGCAACCCCAGCTCCCTCAGCCTCTCCTCACAGGACTGTGTTCCAAACCCCTCACCAACTTTGTTGCTCTTCTCTGGACACCTTCCAGCAAGTCAACCTCCTTCCTAAACTGAGGGGCCCAGAACTGGACACAGGACTCAAGGTGTGGCCTAACCAGTGCAGTGTACAGGGGCAGAATGACCTCCCTGCTCCTGCTGGCCACACTGTTCCTGATGCAGGCCAGGATGCCATTGGCCCTGTTGGCTGCCTGGGCACAAAGCAGGCTCACAAACCCTTAACATTGGATGGCCTTCTCCATTCTGTTAAATACCTGTGAGTTTATCACCTTGTGCTGTACAGAGGCCTGCCCTTAGACAAAGCATTCCTTAGGGCAAAGCACACAGGCCAAACAGGGCAATGTGACAAGTTAATAGCACCAAAAATAGAAATGGATTCCTCTGCACAACTGTACCTTTTCTGAGGATCACCATCAGCTTCAGCTGTATCCCTGCAGAGACAGATAACACAGTAAGCAAAATGCAATTCCAAGCACAAAAAGATACCTTGATACATCCAATGGAAAATGTCACAGAAACATTTTAGTGGAAACTCCCACTGGATTAGTTGTTTTCAGCAAAACCATTGTGCTTCAGTAACTCTTTCTTCAGAAAGTGGTTGTTCTGAAATACTGCTTTTTCAATGAGTATTTTGACTCAGACGTGACTCTTCTGTTTTTCCCCCTCCATGACTGAGGTGTCATGAAATCAGAAGACATCCAAACTTCAGAGAAACCCTACTGAAGCACTTTTACTGAACAGGTAAGAATCAACAAGTTATACTGAAAAAGAACAGAGCCTTCACTCTGAGAGACTGAGGTGCTTCTGGGGATTGCAGGGATCTGCAGGGTTCACTGGAACGTCCCAGCTGACAATGAAATCAACATCCACAGTATGGCTCCATACTGCAGAGCAATGGACTACCTATGGAAGAAGCAGTGATTAAAGAGAATCACCAGAGGTTAGGGGGTTGGAAGGGACCTCTAGAGATCACTGAGTCCAACCCTGTGCCACAGTAGGAGCATAGAATCTAGTGCAGGTCGCACAGGAATGCATCCAGATGGGCCTTGAGAGTCTCCTGAAAAGGAGACTCCACAACCACTCCGGGGAGCCTGTTCCAGGGCTCTGTGACCCTCACAGTGAGGAAGTCCCTCTTCATGCTGCAATAATCACAAATCTGTGTCAAATCCTACCTCCTTTCCCTTTTCTCAGATGTGGATTTTCCACACTAGTCTGGAGGTACCCTAATGTAGGCTGAACATGAGCCTGCAGTGTGCCCAGGCAGCCAAGAGGGCCAATGGCATCCTGGCCTGCATCAGGAACAGTATGGCCAGCAGGAGCAGGGAGGTCATTCTGCCCCTGTACACTGCACTGGTTAGGCCACACCTTGAGTCCTGTGTCCAGCTCTGGGCCCCTCAGTTTAGGAAGGAGGTTGACTTGCTGGAATGAATCCAGAGAAGGGCAACGAAGTTGGTGAGGGGCTTGGAACACAGCCCTGTGAGGAGAGGCTGAGGGAGCTGGGGTTGCTTAGCCTGGAGAGGAGGAGACTCAGGGGTGACCTTATTGCTCTCTACAACTACCTGAAGGGAGGCTGTAGACAGGCAGAGGTTGGTCTCTTCTCCCAGGCAGCCAGCACCAGAACAAGTGGACACAGTCTCCGGCTGCACCAGGGGAGGTTTAGGCTGGAGGTTAGGAAGAAGTTCTACACTGAGAGAGTGATTGCCCATTGGAATGGGCTGCCTGAGGAGGTGGTGGAGTCACCATCACTGGAGGTGTTCAGGAGGAGACTTGATGGGGTGCTTGGTGCCATGGGTTAGTTGTTTAGGTGGTGTTGGATGGTAGGTTGGACACGATGATCTTGAAGGTCTCTTCCAACCTGGTTTATTCTATTCTAATGCACTAGATCTGCAGGCTGACTTGTGCCCCTTTCAGCTGATTAATGTAGCTTAGAATAAGTTAATTAAAAAATCATTCCAGCTAAATGATTATTTGGTGAACTGGCCTCTGTTAGAAGAAAGGAGAACCAGTTAACACTGTGATCTCAGTAGTCAAGTACAACCCACTTAAAAAGACTGAGAATCATTGTAGGACAGCCCTCATTTTTAAGTCACATCTCTGTCTAGGTATTTAAGTATAGGACTGCCCTGGTTGCTGAAGAACAGTTCTGATTCTACAGTTCTAGATCAAAGAACTTTTAAGAGGTATAATCTTGTTACAAGCTTTAAGGTGATACTCTGTGTGCACCTGTGAGACGTTAAGCAAGTCGAGATCATCGTGCCGCAAAGAGAACTTCAGCTGCAGGTGAAGAAGAGGAAGTGAAAACCAAATTACTCAGGACTGAATCAGAGGCACATTACCCAGACACTTCAGGCAAGGAAACAGCATTAAAGAAGTCTACACATACTCAAATTTCTGTTGGGGTACATAGAGAATCCATACACTTACTGGTTATCAGAATCACTTCCTTTGCGCTTCCTTGGAGTCTCAGCCGTGCAAGCATTGAAAGGCGTGGTGGCAGCAGGCTTCGTTATCGGGTTGGTGAGGCTGGGCACTCCAGACGAGATGCACGAGTTGCCATCTATTGAGAAGTTATCTGTGAATGAGAAAAAAGGCTCAGGGTCCCCTAAGAGGTGTGTCCATTCTGATTTTCATTTGGGAAAAACGATAAATAGTCTGTGGGCAGCTTGTATGCCTCTGACACAAAAAACACAAAGGTTGCTCTGCGACAACCTAAGTTACAGAGAGAAGTGTGCTGTCTTCTCACAGTCTTGTAAGCATCACATCAACCCAATCTACACACCAACACAAGATAAAAGAAACCCATTCCCCTCCTTAAACAATCTGAGCAGACCACACTTGAATTCTCCAGCACCTCACACACCCTGCTGCAAAATCACAAGAGGTGCCACTAGCCAGCAGATCAAAACACTGCAACTCAGCTCTGGGGAGACCCCCCCCCCCCCGGAGTATTGCCTCCAGTTCTGGAGCCCCTATTACAAGAGGGATATGGAAGTGCTGGAAGGTGTACAGAGAAGGGCCATGAGGATGAGCAGAGGGCTGGAGCACCTCTCCTATGAGGACAGACTGAAGGAGTTGGGGCTGTTCAGTCTGGAGAAGAGAAGGCTCCCAGGTGACCTCATTGTGGCCTTCCAGTATCTGAAGGGGGCTACAAGTAGGCTGGGGAAGGACTGCTCAGGATCTCAGGGAGTGATAGGACTGGGGGGAATGGAATGAAGCTGGAGGTGGGGAGATTCAGGCTGGAGGTGAGGAGGAAGCTCTTCCCCATGAGAGTGGTGAAGGCCTGGAATGGGTTGTCCAGGGAGGTGGTTGGGGCCCTGTCCCTGGAGGTGTTTAAGCCCAGACTGGATGAGGCTCTGGGCAGCCTGATCTAGTGTGGGGTGTCCCTGCCCATGGCAGGGGGGTTGGAACTAGATGATCCTTGTGGTCCCTTCCAACCCTGACTGATACTGTGATACTATGAATTCCACTACATTAAAGATGTCTTCTAAACAAGATGGACATACAAAAGATGGAAGCTTGACATAACTGTTTCTGACATAAAATTGCCTACAAGCACACGTAATGCTGGTCATGTAACCTGGAAGAGTCTTGAGAGCTTGTCAAGTTCTACCTCAAAGCTCCCTTCACTCAAGGAAAACTGCTTTGTTTCAGAGAGGGACAGAAGAGAAGTCAGGAGACAAAATCATTGCAACTTACTGGGAAAGGAAAACCTTCCCAAGGAATCTAAGCACTATTTCTGTCTCAATGCAAAGCTATCACCCCGTTCATGTCCAGGTAATGGATCAGAATTAACTCATGTTTCAGCAAATGCAGGCAGGCATTCCTTTAGGCTACCAGAAGCAACAGACTGAAAGACAACATTTAGAGAAGTGAGCATCTCCTGCTTCTAGCAGGAGGTAAAACCCAAGGTCAGTGCTCTCAAAACACAGCAGGAAAAATACCTGGATACTTTACTGCAAGCTTGCTTTACTTTAGCACCTGTGCTGTCTGCAAGTGGTAGGCAAAAAGGTGTAAGGAAAACTATCCACAGGTGTTTTTTCCCTCTTAGGTGTAAACACATCTTGCACCACAAAGAATACCTTTTAGGGTCTCTTTTTTTTTTTCCCCTATTGCTGGAAAATGACTCTGGAGAGTTAAATGAAAATAGGCTAATACTTGAAAAACAGCTTGCCTGGTCTTCCACTAATCCTCTCTCTACCGAGTCAGACTACACAGAGTCAGCCCCTGTTTTATTTTAGGAAGCTCTTTAACGCCTTAGGTCATGCAAGGAGTTCCAAGAAAGAAAGAGGAGTAAACTCCAACAATCAGTGAAGGCTTGACAGGAACAGCTTTAGGCATCTGCAACAGCAAGGAAATTTGCTTACCTTCAAATAGACAACACATTCAAGTTAGGGAGATTAAAAACGTTTTTTTTCTATGCCTTCATAAACACTACAAGGGCACAAAGAGCAGAGGCTTGTTTTTATGGTGTTCCTCCTAAGAGTCTCAGTTTGTGTTTCTGCTGCAGATCCACGTAACTACCAAACAACACAACCCCTCCCCCCCTAAATTCCAAATGAACTCTTCACTTATCAAGAGCAGCTTTAATTCACTTAGGTCATAGGTGCCTATAATTACTCAGTTAAGTTATTGAAGCATAATGATACTTCATGACTATTCAGGAAAGAACACTTCCTAAACAGAAACCTACTTGGGGAGACAAGAATGCCTACAGCACCACAGAGCCTTTCATCCTGAAACAAAGCAGGCCAGGACAGACCCACTGACCTAAATACTCCTTTGCAGACAGATGGCTAGCCTGCTTTCTAAATCAATTTCCTCCTAAGAAACAAAATCTAATGCATCGGGCTCTGACTCTGTTTGCAGCTTTTTCCAGTTTATCCTTCATAGTACCAAAATAATGATTTTTTTCCCCCCTCTCACACACAGGCAGTAAATTCTGAATGCTGCACTTATCTCCTCTGCATTTCCTAACAACACTCTTTTATGATTCCAAGGTACTTATTCCCTCTCTAAAGAGCACCTTAACCTCCTGTATTCGGATGAAAGACTTTGTTAGTCTTCAGTTATCCCACTTTGGAAAAGCTGCACCAAGGCTTTAAAAACCTCTGTGCTCAAAAAGAAGAGGAGTTGGAATTCACCCCAATAACTAGGGCGTGCTTCCATGAGGAGGATTATTACCTGTCAATTGCACACCATACATCAATTTCTCTGAATGCTTTCATGCCATTAACATCAAACCCAAACACTCTTAAGAGCATGTAAAGCAAAACTAAATGTGTCCCAATTTCACAGCACTCTTACTTCATGGCAAACAGTATCCAGAAAGACCATTCTTTATTAAAAGCTTATTTTCCTGAGAAACTATGTCCATTAAATCATTTTAAAACTACTAGAAACAGCTTAATTCAACTAAAGATATTTTGTTTCCCCACCCCTGAGGCTGTTTCTTACACTACTCTGGTTTGCAAGTCAAATAAAATCCCAATGGAGAAGTTATCACAGTATCACTGAGGCTGGAAGAGACCTCAAAGATCATCAAGTCCAACCTGTCACCACAGACCTCACGACTAGACCATGGCACCAAGTGCCACATCCAATCCCCTCTTGAACACCTCCAGGGACGGTGACTCCACCACCTCCCTGGGCAGCACATCCCAATGACGAACGACTCGCTCAGTGAAGAACTTTCTCCTCACCTCCAGTCCAAACTTCCCCTGGCACAGCTTGAGACTGTGTCCTCTTGTTCTGGTGCTGGTTGCCTGGGAGAAGAGACCAACCCCTTCCTGGCTACAACCACCTTTCAGGTAGCTGTAGAGGGCAATGAGGTCACCCCTGAGCCTTCTCTTCTCCAGGCTAAACAACCCCAGCTCCCTCAGCCTCTCCTCACAGGGCTGTGCTCAAGGCCTCTCCCCAGCCTTGTTGCCCTTCTCTGGACACCTTCAAGTGTCTCAATGTCCTTCCTAAACTGAAGGGCCCAAAACTTTATGCTTTTAAAAATCAGAATTATTACTGTTAATTTCAAAGTCTTCCTAATGCCTTGGCATACTGAGAGCTGAATTTCAATGGTAAATGAATATTTCCTTGAATATTTCCTTGAATACACTTGTCTATTTAGGATCTGTGCTTGGGTCTCAACATTAAGCACCTATGCTTATCTATATTAAAGTAGTTTAAAAACATATGATGTACATTAGGACAGATGAAGTAATACTGGGGGAAAAAAAACAACCAACCAACCACAGGAAAAAATCCAACACCCCACTGTAATCATTCTATCTGTGAAAAAGCAAAGGTCATCCAAACATTGCAGTGTAAGGAAAGCAGCTCAATCCCAGGAAGTGCAGCAGAAATTAAAACCCCCCACAAAACCCCCACAACCACACCAGAAACACCCCACTGCAAACCATTTCAACACTTACTTTGCTATATTTCATAATCAGCTGAACAAAGCATTTAAAGAATGCTTCTCCATATATACAGCTCTCATCACTTCAACATACAAGACCGTACCCTGCTCAGCTACAACCTCTCCTGTGCTTTTCTCCAAGGAAAAACACACCCAAAAAATGTTATTACAGTCCCCAAGGGCGTTGAGAAGGAAGTGAACAACTGCCAGTGAGCTCCATGACACTGCTGACTAGGAGCGGCACGTGAAGGAAGGACACACAACACCCAGCCTACTGCTCTTCACAGCAGGTTCTGTGCAAATCACATGCAGGGCACTAAGGAATGAGGGGTTTGCCACTACTGGATTATTTTCTAAATGCATGCCACATCTGCCTCCAGCTCTGGGCTCCCCAGCTCCAGAGGGACAGGGGCCTAGTCAAGAAAGTCCAACAGAGGGCTATGAGGATGATCAAGGGACTGGAACACAGCCCTGTGAGGAGAGGCTGGGAGAGCTGGGGCTGTTTAGGCTGGAGAAGAGCAGACTGAGAGGGGATTTAATAAATATTTATAAGTGCCTGAGGGCTGGGTGCCAAGATGGAAGGGACAGGCTCAGTTGCACCCTGTGAGAGGACAAGGGGCAATGGATATAAACTACAGCACAGGAAGCTCCACCTCAACATGAGGAGGAACTTCACTGTGAGGAATGGACTCCCTGGAGAGGTTGTGGAGTTTCCTTCTCTGGAGACTTTCAAGACCCATCTTGATGCACTCCTGCATGACCTGTGCTGGATTCTATGGTCCTGCTCTGCCAGGGAGCTTGGACTCAAGGATCTCAGGGTGGCCAAGAAGGCCAACGGCATCCTGGCCTGCATTAGGAATAGTGTGGCCAGCAGGAGCAGGGAGGTCATTGTGCCCCTGGACTCTGCATTGGTTAGGCCACACCTTGAGTCCTGTGTCCAGTTCTGGGCCCCTCAGTTTAAGAAGGACATTGAGACACTTGAAGGTGTCCAGAGAAGGGCAACAAGGCTGGGGAGAGGCCTTGAGCACAGCCCCGTGAGGAGAGGCTGAGGGAGCTGGGGTTGCTTAGCCTGGAGAAGAGGAGGCTCAGGGGAGACCTCATTGCTCTCTACAGCTACCTGAAAGGTGACTGTAGCCAGGAAGGGGTTGGTCTCTTCTCCCAGGCAGCCAGCACCAGAACAAGAGGACACAGTCTCAAGCTGCACCAGGGGAAGTTTAGGCTGGAGGTGAGGAGAAAGTTCTTCACTGAGAGAGTCGTTCGTCATTGGGATGTGCTGCCCAGGGAGGTGGTGGAGTCACCGTCCCTGGAGGTGTTCAAGAGGGGATTGGATGTGGCACTTGGTGCCATGGTCTAGGCATGAGGTCTGTGGTGACAGGTTGGACTTGATGATCTTTGAAGTCTCTTCCAACCTTATTGATTCTGTGACTGTGTAAGTGGCTGGGGAGCTCCCACTGCTGGAGCTGTCACTCTGGTGCAGGAATTGCAATGGGACAGAATGAGACACTGGAAGAGGGTGCCCAGGCAAGTTGTGGGTGCCCTCTCCCCAAAGGCTAGGCTGGATGAAGCCTTGACCAACCTGGTCTAGTGGAAGGTATCACTGCCCATTGTGAGGGAGTTGGAACTAAATGATCTTTAAAAGTCCCTTCCATCCCCAACCATTCTGTGACAGAAGAGCAGCACTCTTCACAGCCTGTGAACAACACCCCCCCCCCAGGCTCGGAGCCGTGCTGCAGCTCTGCAACTGCTCCAGTCAACAATGCCAATATTGCCACAACCTTTCTAAGAACGAGGAACACAGCTTCCTTGACACAGCAAGGCACCAGCAGTCCAGAAGGTTCCTGGAATGCATTGATAAGAATTTCCTCCTGCCAAGTGGCAGAGGAGCCAAGGAGGAAAGGCGCTAGGCTGGACCTTGTTCTTACCACCAAGCAGGGCCTGGTGAGCAATGTGAAGCTCCTGGCACCCTGGGCTGCAAGGGACCATGGCAGGGTCCAATTCATGACCCTTAGCACAATGCCTTTTTCTTAGTGATTTTGTTCCATCTTCTTTCTTTTTCAAAAATAGTTTTCTTTCTCTACCATGCTTCACATGTCTGCACTTATTCACTCAGATCTCCTCATCTGGGCTTTGCTTTTCAAGCACAGGTGAAGAATTGTATTCAGGTAGACCAACCTGGCTCTCAGAGGTAGAATGGCAATGTGAAACCCTGAGATGCTTTCTGTAAGTGATGCATAATGCCAAGCTCTCCAGCCTGGACTTTAGGACAACAGATTTGGAGTTCCTTAAGGACCTGCTCTCTAGGGTACCATGGGCCCTGGAAGGCCAAAACAAGCTGGATAATATTCAAGGATCACCTCCTCCAAGCCCAGGAGAAATGCATCCTGACAAAGACAAAGGTGGGCAAGTGTTCCAGGAGGCCTGCATGGATGAACAGGGAGCTCCTGGACACTGGGAGCTGCAAAAAGTAGAAACAGGCACAAGTAACCTGGTGAGGAATACTAAGAAGTTGTTCAAGCAGCCAGGGATCAGTTAGGAAAGGCAAGGCCCAGACAGAATTACAGCTGGCTAGGGACATCAAGGGTAACAGAAAAGTTTTAAGTGCGTAAGGGACAAAAGAAAGCACAGGGAAAATGTGGGCCCTTCTCTGAAAGGAAACCAAAGACCTGGTCACACGGGACATGGAGAAAGCTGAGGTACTCAACAATATTTTTGCCTCAGTCTTCAATGCTAAGGGCCCTACCCACACCCCATCCAAGCTGAAGAAGGCAAGGACAAGAACTGGGAGAATGAAGGTCTGCCCTCTGCAAAAGATGGCCAGGTCTGAGACCATCTAATGAACCTGAGGGTGCACAAATCTGTGGGACCTGATGAAATCCATCCATGGGACCTGGGAAAACTAGCTGATGAAGTTGCAAAGCCATTTCCCATCATAATTGAAAAGTCATGGTGGTCTGGTGAAGTTCCCACTGACTGGAAAAGGGGAAACATAACTCCCATTCTGATACAGGGAGATAGGGAACACACAGGGAACTACAGGCCAGTCAGCCTCGTCTCGGTGCCTGGCAAGGTAAGGGAGTAGATCCTCCTGAAGGCTCTGCTAGGAGACATGGAAAACAAGGAGGTGGCTGGTGGTAACCAGCATGGCTTCACCAAGGGCATATCCTGCCTGACAAATTTGGTGGCTTTTTATCACAGGGTCACAGCACTGCTGGCTAAAGGAAGAGCAAATGACATCACCTTTCTGGACCTGTGTAAAAGGTTTAACACTGTGCCATATGACATCCTGGTATCTACATTGGAAGGACATGGATTTGATGGATGGACCACTCAATGGATAAGGAGCTGGCTAGACAGCTGCTCTCAAAGAGGTGCTATCAATGGCTCAGTGTCCAAATGGAGGCCTGTGATGAGCAAAGTACTTCAGGGATCAGTACTAGGACCAGTGCTGTTTAATGTTCTTGCCAGTGACAGGGACAGCAGCACTGAGGGCACCCTCAGCTACGTGGTGTTGTCAACACAGTGGAGGGAAGGGATGCCACCCAGAGAGACCTTGACAGGTTGGAGAGATGGGCCTGTGCTAACCTCATGAAGTTCAATGAGGCAAAGTACAACATTCTGGGCCAGAGTAATCCCAAGCACAAATAGACACTGGGTAATGAGTACAGTGAGGAAGAGAACTTGGGGTGATGGCTGATGAAGCACTTGACATACACCAGTGTGTGCTGCTGGCAGCCCAAAAGCCCAACCATATCCTGGGTTGCATCAAAAGATGTGTGGCCAGCAGGTCAAGGGAGGAGGGAGGTGATTCTGCCCCTCTACTCTGTTCTGCTGAGACTCCACATGGAATACAGCATCCAGCTCTGGAGCCTCCAGTGCAAGAAGGACATGGATCTGTTGGAGAGCATCCAGAGGAGGGCCACAGAGGTGATTAGAGCACTTCTGCTGCAAAGACAGGCTAAGGAAATTGTGTCTGTTCAGCCTGCAGAAGAGAAGGCTCAGGGGAGATCTTATAGCAGCCTTCCAGTACCTGAAGGGGGCTTACAGGAAAGCTGGAGAGGGGCTTTTTATAAAGGCATGTGGTGATAGGACAAGAGGCAATGGTTTTAAACTGCAGCAGGGTAGACTTAGATCAGACATTAGGAAGAAGTTCTTTACATTGAGGATTGGTGAGACACTGGAATGGATTGCCCAGAGAAGTTGTGGATCCTTTACCCCTGGAAGACCAGGCCAGACATGGCTTTGAGCAACCTGGTCTGGGAAAGGAGTCCCTGCCCATAGCAGGAGGCTTGGGACTGGATGACTTTAAGGTCCCATACAACTCAAGCCATTCCAGGATTTCTGCTTTGAAACATTTTCTGGCAGAAGGAAGAAGCTGTTTTGAATTGAAATTTCTTAAGACCACAGATGCCACAGACTATTAACATGTGTATTTTCCAAATGTATGCTCCTGGCAGGCACAAAACCAAGTTCTGAGAAGTTGAAGCAAGTAAAAAAGATGTTGGAAGGGACCACAGCTGAAGTGTCACATTGGTGTTCCTCAGTCTGACTAGAGGAGTTACTACATTTGAAAGTCTCACACAGGCCATTAGGCTCTTCTGACAGGAGTAAATACAATGTTCTACCAGCAACAGGTCAGGAGAGAGAAGCAGCTGGGGAAGAGGCCTGTTTCTAATTTTTAAGTGGCTCACTGGGCCAAAAATCCTTACAATGCATGTGTGTTCCAGCCACCTGAGAACAAATCACTGGTTCAGACCCTTATGTCTGGAGCTGCAGTGTGTTTGGCACCTGCCCAGGGTAGCACTAACCTTGCTACAGTAAAACTGTAGTTCAGGTTCCTCCTAAAGGAGCCCAGTTTATTCATACCACAAATGCCTTGCAAACCAAACCAACCAGCAGTCAGTGGGGATGATGGAATTCCATTCAAACCAATGCTACTGCTCATGTGCACCCAGCCTTCCACTACTTGCTTGACTTCAAGGGTCTCAATCTAAAGTCCTTAGGAGTGCAGTCATAGATGGAAAGACAAATACATACACACAAGTCTAGGCAGCCTAAACTCTCTGAGATCACAGTCTCACAGTATCACCAAGGTTGGAAGAGACCTCGAGGATCATCAAGTCCAACCTGTCACCACAGACCTCACAACTAGACCATGGCACCAAGTGCCACGTCCAATCCCCTCCTGAACCCCTCCAGGGACGGTGACTCCACCACCTCCCTGGGCAGCACATTCCAATGGCGAACGACTCGCTCAGTGAAAAACTTTCACCTCACCTCCAGCCTAAACCTCCCCTGGCACAGCTTGAGACTGTGTCCCCTTGTTCTGGTGCTGGTTGCCTGGGAGAAGAGACCAACCCCCACCTGGCTACAACCACCTTTCAGGTAGTTGTAGAGAGCAATGAGGTCTCCCCTGAGCCTCCTCTTCTCCAGGCTAAACAATCCCAGCTCCCTCAGCCTCTCCTCACAGGGCTGTGCTCAAGGCCTCTCCCCAGCCTTGTTGCCCTTCTCTGGACACCTTCAAGTGTCTCAATGTCCTTCTGAAACTGAGGGGCCCAGAACTGGACACAGGACTCAAGGTGTGGCCTAACCAATGCAGAGTCCAGGGGCACAATGACCTCCCTGCTCCTGCTGGCCACACTGTTCCTAATGCAGGCCAGGATGCCATTGGCCCTCTTGGCCCCCTGGGCACACTGCTGGCTCATGTTTAGCCAGCTGTCAATCAGCACCCCCAGGTCCCTCTCTGTTTGGGAGCTCTCCAGCCACTCTGACCCCAGCCTGTAGCTCTGCATGGGGTTGCTGTGGCCAAAGTGCAGCACCTGGCACTTGGACTTGTTGAATGCCATCCTGTTGGACTCTGCCCATCTGTCCAGTCGGTCAAGGTCCCTCTGCAGATCCTTTCTGCCCTCTAACTGACCAACATCTGCTCCTAACTTGGTGTCATCTGCAAACTTGCTGATGACTGACTCAATCCCCTCATCCAGATCATCAATGAAGATGTTAAAGAGGATGGGGCCCAGCACTGATCCCTGGGGCACACCACTGGTGCCTGGCTGCCAGCTGGCTGTGGCACCATTCACCACCACTCTCTGGGCTCAGCCTCCAGCCAGTTCTTAACCCAGCACAGAGTGCTGCTGTCCAAGCCACGAGCTGACAGCTTAGCCAGCAGTTTACTGTGGGGGACGGTGTCAAAGGCCTTGCTGAAGTCCAGGTAGACCATATCCACAGCCTCCCCACATCCACCAGGCAGTCACCTGATCATAGAAGGAGATCAGGTTGGTCAGGCAGGACCTGCCCTTCCCACTACTCAAGACATCAAGTTGGAGTCTTCAGTTCAGTCACAAGAGACATGGTAGTTTTGTTTTGGATAACTTGACTCCAATTGCCTAAGCAATTACAGCCATCTACCCACACCTGCAGCACACGCAGCCAAGCTGTAGGGACAAGTAATTCCAAATCACTGCCATGGAAAGGGGATTTATTTTCCTAAAATTATTTCTATTAACTCTTATGCAAGATTTTCATCAGAGAATGGGCAGTCTGTGTCTGTAGCCTACGTACACACAGTACTGTGTGTGGAAGAAAGTTATAGGTGCTGTGATATGCAAACCTTGAAAATATCTGCTTCACTCCTTCACTGGAAAAATATGACTTAACTTTCCTTTTGAATGCCAGTCTTCAGGAATTGCCTCTGCTCTGAGGTTTGAGATGTTAAATGTAACTAAAATAGAGGCTATATGTAGTTGAGGAATGCTATTGTGCTTTTAAAGGAAGTATTATATTCCTGCAAGCTTCCCTGGCAAAGACTCTACTTAGTGCTGCCATTCAGAGGGGGACCAAGACAGGCTGGAGAGTTAGGCAGGGAGAAATTCAATCACATTCAACAAGGCCAGGTGTAGAGTCTTGCATCAGGGAAAGAACAACCCCATAGACCAGTACAGGTTGGAGAAGGAGCTGGGGCAGCTCTGGTGGATAGAAGGGTGACAACGAGCCAGCAATGTGCCCTTGTGGCCAAGAAGGCCAACGGTATCCTGGGGTGCATTAGAAGGGGTGTGGCTAGTAGGCTCTGCTACCCCTCTGCTTTGCCCTGGAATGTGTCCCGTTCCAGGCCCCTCAGGTCAAGGACAAGGAACTGCTTGAAAGAGGCCAGATGATGGAGTGGAACATCTCCCTTATGAAGAAGGGCTGAGGGAGCTGGGGCTCTTAGCCTGGAGGAGACTAAGGGCTGACCTCATTAATGTTCATAAATATGTGAAGGGCGAGTGCTGGGAGGAAGGAGCTAGGCTCTTCTCAGTGATGTCCAATGACAGGACAAGAGGCAGTGGGTGCAAGCTGGAGCACAGGAGGTTCCACCTGAACAGATGAAGATTTTTTTTCATTGTGAGGGTGACTAACCACTGGATTGGGCTGCTTGGAGAGTCTGTGGAGTCCACTGGAGACATTGAAAACCTGCCTGGATGTGTCTCTAGGTGATCTTTCTCTGGCAGGAGGGTCGGACTAGATGATCTTTTGAGATCCCTTCCAACCCCTGACATTCTGTGTATTCTGTGTACTTTCAGGTCCTGAAAGCCAGGTCCAAGAGGTTTTGAGTTAGTGAAAACAGGAGAAATGCACCGTCTAAACCAGGGATTTTTCACCACTTCTGTAAGAAAGCACAAGGCAGGAACGAGACACAGAGACCTTAGTAATGAAACCATGTTATGAACAACACTAGGCAGACAATAAGCTCTGACACTTTAACCTCTTACAGTTAACACTGGGTTTGTTCTTAACCCCACAAAATGATTCAAGGGAAAATTACAGCGTGCCAAATTGTAGACATTTAATGAACTACAACACAGGCAACCAACTACTTTCTGTCTCTATTTTACTTAATCTCCCCACTTTAGGTAGTCAATAATCACAACTTCAGAATTAAATAACACATTTACTTAACACATTTCCAACACCAAATACCTGACCAAACTATTCTTGTACAACTGCCTCTGCAGTCACGTTCAAGCTCAAACCAGGTCACCGACAGCTATCGAGAGTCTCGTGCATCAAAGCTGGTCACTGAAGAACACCCAAACCCGCCCAACACACAGAGCCAACTAAAGGCCTCTCTGATCAGATACTGCTACAGGGACTGAGCAGAGCTGCTTTCTTCACAGTATCACCAAGGCTGGAAGAGACCCCAAGGATCATCAAGTCCAACCTGTCACCACAGACCTCATGCCTAGACCATGGCACCAAGTGCCACATCCAATCCCCTCTTGAACACCTCCAGGGACGGTGACTCCACCACCTCCCTGGGCAGCACATCCCAATGACGAACGACTCGCTCGGTGAAGAACTTTCTCCTCACCTCCAGCCTAAACCTCCCCTGGTGCAGCTTGAGACTGTGTCCTCTTGTTCTGGTGCTGGTTGCTTGGGAGAAGAGACCAACCCCTTCCTGGCTACAACCACCCTTCAGGTAGTTGTAGAGAGCAATGAGGCCATCCCTGAACCTCCTCTTCCCCAGGCTAAACAACCCCAGCTCCCTCAGCCTCTCCTCACAGGGCTGTGCTCAAGGCCTCTCCCCAGCCTTGTTGCCCTTCTCTGGACACCTTCAAGTGTCTCCATGTCCTTCTTAAACTGAGGGGCCCAGAACTGGACACAGGACTCAAGGTGTGGCCTAACCAATGCAGAGTCCAGGGGCACAATGACCTCCCTGCTCCTGCTGGCCACACTATTCCTAATGCAGGCCAGGATGCCATTGGCCCTCTTGGCCCCCTGGGCACACTGCTGGCTCATGTTTAGGCAGCTGTCAATCAGCACCCCCAGGTCCCTCTCTGTTTGGCAGCTCTCCAGGCACACTGACCCCAGCCTGTAGCCCTGCCTGGGGTTGCTGTGGCCAAAGTGCAGCACCTGGCACTTGGACTTGTTGAATGTCATTGTTGGACTGTGCCCATCTGTCCAGTTGGTCGAGGTCCCTCTGCAGAGCCCTTCTGCCCTCTAACTGACCAACATCTGCTCCCAACTTGGTGTCATCTGCAAACTTGCTGATAACTGACTCAATGCCCTCATCCAGATCATCAGTGAAGATATTAAAGAGGATGGGGCCCAGCACTCTTCTAACTTTTTGACTCATTGTAAAATGATGATTGCCATCAATCCACCTGCAAAACTTCCTGGAATCTAGACAGGGGATTTTGAGCAGAGTGCTCACTATGATTCACTTCCCACAATGAGCCACCCAATTATTTTGAACAATTTTACAAGCAGTTTGATTCTCAGTTGATGTGAACTGTCCAGTTTACAGTTTGGATTTCCTAATGTGCAAGTATCTCAACAATAACATGTACACTGAAGTGAAAACAACCAATATTGAGCAGCTCACCTTACTGTGGATCCAGCCCACAGAAAGGAAATGTTTTTTTTAAAAATAGGGCAAAAACCCCAAACCAACATTTCTTCAACATCCATATGGGTAACAAAAGAAACCTAGGCAGGGGGGGGTTCTTTCCCCAATAAAACACGAACACCTATGGTTCACTGCTTTCCTAAATCTATTGTAAATGGAAATAGCTCTGCATATTTGAGACTTCCTTTCTTTTGACTTGTTCCTCTCCTTACACTATGTGCATGACATGGAAACAGCAAATCCTTGTTGTAGGCATAACTTAAGAGACAGCAAAAACTCTAAAATCCCCCAGGGCCAAACCCTTCACTTTGTTTTCCAACACTAGATTACTTGCTGTAAAATTAGCAGTGGTAAAAGCATACCTACCAATTATCCTAGACAACCAGGATCCTCATGCAGATTAGAATACACACGACACAACAGACGTTCAGAAAACGACACCTTTAAGAATAGTGATAAACAGATCTGCAACGATGCCTTAGGAGAGATTTGCTCATTTCTATTTCCCAAAATACCTCCTTCTCCTCGGAGAGGGGAAGCGACACACTCGCTCAAAAGCAGGGAAAGCACAGGCAGCGGCTACTGGTTTAAACTAACCTTGCTTTAATCCCAGAAACTACTGATTAGGAACAAGGAAGGAACATCAAGCCGTGGTCACCATGCGAGCGGGCGCTCGCACGCACACACACACACACATAGAGAAGCCAACAATCACCGTACCTAAGCCACCAAATTACAGTTCCATTCAAAAAAGTATATTAAAAATTCATACTAGCATATAAGGGATTCGGCTCCAGCGGGAGGGCTGACTAGACGGTTTTGAGATGTCCCTTCCAACCCCTGCCCTTCTGTGCGTCCGTGGTATTAGGCTAACTGTGTATGGGAAACTGTCAAGTACACACGGTAAGTTTAAAACAAAATAACAAAACACACACAAAACCCCCTAACCCCCCCCCAAAAAAACCCGAAACAAACACAGCAGAAAGCCCCAAACCTAAACCCACGGCACATCGTTAACAGCAATAAAGAGAGGCAGAGTGACCTAGGGAAGCAGGGCTTTCTCTGCCAGTGCACAACGTAAAGCCACTGCATCCCGCCGCGTACCTCCACTGAGTTTCCAGCGGAAGCAAGGAGTTAGCAGCGGCCAGGTCACGCTTTGGGTCAGCGTGTGCAGGACAGCTTCAATTAAACAACCAACACCGAGCCCACCACCACAGAGCGATATTTGGAACAGGACTCAGGCCAAGTGCCCTCGCAGAAGGGCTGCAGCCCGCATACAGCCTGGCGACACGCACCCCTGGTTCCGCACCGACTTGCCAACAACACCGCAGGCTTGGCTCGTCCTACTTCACGGAGGCTGACAGACCGAGAGCCGAGCAGATTCTCCCCCAGTCCATAGCCGCGATCGTCCCACGCGCAGTACAAACGCACCACCCACTGCCACGGTCTGGGGTCTGCTCCCTCTCCCCCCCGCAAACGACCCCCTCCCTTCGCCCTCACCTTCAGTGGCCCGCCGCTCCTCTTCCACCCCCTCGGCAGTTCCCGCTCCTGCCTCGGCCATGGCGGGCGGCCCGGGCTCCGCTCCACAGCGCCCCCGGCAGCGGCGGCATGCAGGAGGTGAAATAAGGTGAGGGAAAACAGGCCGACCCGCCGGGACCGGAGGAGGGCTCCCCGCCGCCCCGCCAACCCGACCTCCCCCGACACGCACTGGCTCCGCCCCAGCAGCGCCGCCGCCGCCCCGCCCGGCCGCGGGCACCGCACTTCTCGCGACGTTTCCGCCCTCGCTGCTGAGCGGCGGCGGCGCGCTGCCCGTGTCGGGGAGCTGCGCTTTGCGGGGGCACCTCCGGCCTCCTCAGGCGGAGGATGGCTGGGAGCGAGAGGCGGGTGACGGCTGGCGACACCCGCACCGGCCTTACCTGAGTTTTGTGACCCGCCAGGGTAGTCGTGGCAGCTAGACGTGGCCGACGGCATCCTGGCCTGAGCGAGGAGTAGTGTGGCAAGCAGGGCTCGGGCAGTGGTTGTTCCCCTGGACTCACTGATGAGGTCACGCCTTGAGTACTGGGTTCAGTTTTGAGGCACTCACTACAAGGAAGATACTGAGGTGCGCGACCAGGTCCAGGCAGCAGCAGTGAAGGTGGTAAAGGGTCTGGAGAACGGGGCTGTTGGAGACGCACCCACAAAAGAGAGCAGCAGCCACCTGGAAAGCGTGGATTTATTAATCTACTCTGCTGGCACAGTAAAACTAAAATCAGTTGGACATACACTGCTGCACAACCGGGTAAACTATCTAGGGAGAGGTGAATGAAAATGTGGACACACTCAGAAAAGGAAAATCTCCCAAGAAGTACCCCAAATACATAGGTTCACTAAGAAGCACGGAGATGACTCCTTAGATGGAGTCACAGTCTGAGGGGGGAGATCTGACTGCCCGGCTGCAGCTGTGTGGAGAGAGCCCTCTCCATTGCAGAGCTCCACTTACACCCCTGCTGAGTGCTTACTGCTGCTTGAATTCTTAATTAGTGGAGGGCTGAGTTCTCCAAGCAAACACAGGAACTTCTGGTCTGAAGATGCCAGCTAAAGTCTGGAGGCACAGAGCTGATCTTTATCAGCCGAAGTAAAGGAAGCTGAGGGGAGACCTTCTCAGTATCCACAATTTCCTGAAGAGAGGTTGGAGCTAGATGGCAGTTGGTCTCTTTTCCCTAGTAACGAGTGACAGGATGAGAGGAAATGGCCTCAAGTTGCAGCAGGGGAAGTTTAGGTTGGCTATGAGAAGAAACTTCTTCACTGAGAGGGTTCTCAAACCCTGGAATAGGCTCCCCAGGGAGGTGGTTGAATCCCCACCCCTGGAGATGTATAAAGGACACGGAGATCTGGTGCTGGGGGATAGATCAGGTTTAGCACCAGTCTTGTTAGATAATGTTTGGACTCAGTGGTCTTAAAGGTCTTTTCCAGCTGAAATGATTCTCTGATTCCATAGACAGAGCATGTGGGATGTATAATGGGAATGACCTACTTATTTAGGGCACGCTGGAGATGCAGGGTAGTCGTGGGCCCTTCCAACATTTGCAGTATGGGGAGAAATCCACACATTGCTTTTCCTGTTCATCTGTTAACATTTTCAGGGTGCTGTAGAGAGGACACCTGTTTGAAGCACAAGTATTGGAAATAGGAAAGTGTAACTTGCTGCTCAGCATGTACATCTCAACCAGGTACTGTTACTGAGTGAAAGCCCAGCTCTGCTGCTGGATGAAAGCCCAGCTATCCATGTTTGGTGGTGAGATCGAAAGAGGGATGTTTGCTGAAGGCAGGCGTGGCCCTGGCATTCCCATGTCTTTCTTAGCACAGCAGTTAACTCTTCCTGGTGGAAGATGCCTGCCTCCCTCCCCTGCCCCGAGAAGGCATCAAGTTTGAAAGCTGTGAAGAAATCTTTGTCTGTGGGGATTTGGCCCTGGCTGGGGACCAAATACTCAGCAAAGCTGCCCTAGACTGCCCTTCTTAGATGGACAGGGGAGAGGGGAAATAGAACAAAAGGCCTGGGATAAGAGAGAAGCAATTTCAATAATGCAAAGCAAAAGCAAAGGCCACGCAAAGGCCACGTGCAGAAGCCAAAGCAAACAGAGATGTTATCCTCTACTGCCCATCGGCAGATGGTGTTGGGTCACTCCCGGGAAGCAGGGCCTGACACACATAGCATTTGATCCAGAGGACAGATGCCATCAAAGAATGTCCCCACACCTCCTTCTTTCACTTAGTTTATATATCTTAGCTGATGTCATATGGCATGGAGCACCCTTTTGGTCAGTTTGGGTCAGCTGGCCTGCCTGTGTCCCCTCCCCAGATCTTGCCTTCCCCTCAGCGTACCTTTGGGGCAGGGAAATGTTGCAAAAGCACAGCCTGGGTGCTAATTCAGCAGCAGCCAAAACACTGCTGTGCTATCAACACCCAACTACAGCACTGCAAAACTCAGCACTGGAAAGATGCTCTGGGGAGAATTAACTCCAGCTCAGCCAAACTCAATACTTTGTGCAGCCAAAAAGCTCACTCAGTGATAGGGCTACAGTCCCACCCCCAGACATTACACAATAGCAAACTGAGGTGTAAATATCAGCCCCTTTGGAAACCAATGTGTGGATGAGAATTCGGCAAGAAACAGCCCTGGGGACACTTTGATGGGTAAGCTGTGTCCTTGGCACTGCTGGCTGTATTTTGCCCTGAGTTATTAGATGTGTAATTGCAACTGTATGTTCTTAAAGATGCAGAGCAAGTTCTGCAGTTAAGTTCCTATCTCCAGCAATCATGAAGATTGCTGCATATGTTGCAAGTGTAAACAAACCATGTTATTCATGTGTCTGACTGCAACAAGACCACAGCAAACCTGGGCTTTCAGTGTGTCTGGTGTCATACCTGTAACAACTCACCCTAAACTGGCATCCTTATTAAGACATAAATCCAGCTGCCCCTAGCCCCTCTAATCTCTGAGGACTCAGAATGCAAGGGGGTTCATCTCTTACTAAATTTCCCCCCACTTCACTTAAGAGACACCTTGTCTGATGAAGAATAGGGATCTTAGCAGAGTCCTCTTTGGGTCATCTGGTCCAGTTGTATGGTCAGAGCAGGGCAACGGCCATATAGATTAATACAAAGTAGCATAAAAATAGAGTTAATTTTTAACAGTGTATTAAATGGTATTAGCAGACCTGGGTTATGCTAGGGCCTGTAGCTGTGGTTTTTGCTAGTACCAGGAGTGCACTTCTGAAGTGAATCCACCATTCTCACCATGCTTTGGTTCACACCCTGGAGTGGGCTCAGTGTGTGTGAAGTGTATTCCTTTTGTACAAAGGCTTCCAGATACACTGAGAGGAGCTTGATGTGCATCCAGCTGCCAGCAGGCATTCACTCCAGTGGACTCCACTAGTGCTAGTCTAAAATGAAACCTCTACGACACAGAGTGTGGGTATCCTGCTTACGGACGATGTGCCTGCTCAGTTCCAGTTGGAGGTGTGGCAGGTAGGCTGCTGCCTAGACTGGTGTGTGCTTTCCTCTGCTATCCTCATGGGCTGCACAAGTGCCTGCTTCTGTCTGTAAAGCCTGGGTATGAAGGAACTTATATGTACAGTGCAGCTGCTTTCACTTCCCAGTGTGGCTGGAGCTGGATGATGGGTGACATATGAAGAATGCTCCTTCTGCAGGTGTTCTGTTCAGTGGGCTTTCAGAGTGTCTGTATGTTACAGTATCACAGTCTCACAGTATCACTAAGGTTGGAAGAGACCCCAAGGATCATCAAGTCCAACCTGTCTTGGTAGACCTCACGACTAGACCATGGCACCAAGTGCCACATCCAATCTCCCCTTGAACACCTCCAGGGACGGTGACTCCACCACCTCCCTGGGCAGCACATTCCAATGACGAACGACTCGCTCAGTGAAGAACTTTCTCCTCACCTCCAGCCTAAACCTCCCCTGGTGCAGCTTGAGACTGTGTCCTCTTGTTCTGGTGCTGGTTGCTTGGGAGAAGAGACCAACCCCTTCCTGGCTACAACCACCCTTCAGGTAGTTGTAGAGGGCAATGAGGTCACCCCTGAGCCTCCTCTTCTCCAGGCTAAACAACCCCAGCTCCCTCAGCCTCTCCTCACAGGGCTGTGCTCAAGGCCTCTCCCCAGCCTTGTTGCCCTTCTCTGGACACCTTCAAGTGTCTCAATGTCCTTCTTAAACTGAGGGGCCCAGAACTGGACACAGGACTCAAGGTGTGGCCTAACCAATGCAGAGTCCAGGGGCACAATGACCTCCCTGCTCCTGCTGGCCACACTGTTCCTAATGCAGGCCAGGATGCCATTGGCCCTCTTGGCCCCCTGGGCACACTGCTGGCTCATGTTTAAGCAGCTGTCAATCATCACCCCAAGGTCCCTCTCTGTTTGGCAGCTCTCAGCCACTCTGACCCCAGCCTGTAGCTCTGCATGGGGTTGCTGTGGCCAAAGTGCAGCCCCTGGCACTTGGACTTGTTGAATGCCATCCTGTCCATCTGCCCATCCTCTGCCCATCTGTCCAGTCGGTCGAGGTCCCTCTGCAGGGCCTTTCTACCCTCGAACTGTAACTAGTAATGGGGGTCCTTTGGAGCTAACAAAAGTAGGTAACATATTTCACAGTGCAGGTTGTGTTCTTTCATCATCTGATTAATGTTCTACTCGTTAATGAGGAGCCCTTATTGTGGCCTTCCAGTATCTTAAAGGGGCATACAAGAAAGCTGGTGAGAGCCTTTTTAGGGTGCCAGGTAATGATAGGACTAGGGGGAATGGAACAAAAATAGAAATGAGTAGATTCAGACTGGATGTTAGGAATAAATTCTTCACTATTTAGGTGGTGAGACACTGGCACAGGTTGCCCAGGGAGGTGGTAGCAGTCTCATCCCTGGAGGTGTTTAAGGCCAAGCTGGATATGGCTCTGAGCAACCTGATGTAGTGTGAGGTGTCCCTGCCCCTGGCAGCGGGGCTGGAACTAGCTGATCCTTGAGGTCCCTTCCAACCCTTAACAATTCTATGGTTCTGTGTCTGAGTTGTTAAGATTTATTTCTTTGACCTGCAGACAAGTAATTGTATTTTCAGATCTGGAGGTATGATAAAATTACTCTTCAGACAAAAAGAACAAAAAGATCCTATGCTGAAAGTGCAAAAGGAAGTGAGGCTAAATACACAAGAAAGAGCTGCGTGGTTTCAATAAAAGCAAGAATATGTAAGTAAGTATTTTCATTGCCTACATTATGCTGAGGGGAGGTATATGTATGTGAATATCAGTCCAGATCAAAGGAATAGAATAGAATAGACCAGGCTGGAAGAGACCTTCAAGATCATCACGTCCAACCCATCAACCAATCCAACACCACCCAAACAACTAACCCATGGCACCAAGCACCCCATCAAGTCTCCTCCTGAACACCTCCAATGATGGTGACTCCACCACCTCTCCAGGCAGCCCATTCCAATGGGCAATCACTCTCTCTGTGGAGAACTTCCTCCTAACTTCCAGCCTAAACCTCCCCTGGCACAGCCGGAGACTGTGTCCTCTTGTTCTGGTGCTGGCTGCCCAGGAGAAGAGACCAACCTCTGCCTGTCCATAACCTCCCTTCAGGTACCTGTAGACAGCAATAAGGTCACCCCTGAGCCTCCTCTTCTCCAGGCTAAGCAACCCCAGCTCCCTCAGCCTCTCCTCACAGGGCTGTGTTCCAAACCCTTCACCAACTTTGTTGCCCTTCTCTGGACTCGTTCCAGCAAGTCAACCTCCTTCCTAAACTGAGGGGCCCAGAACTGGACACAGGACTCGAGGTGTGGCCTAACCAGTGCAGTGTACAGGGGCAGAATGACCTCCCTGCTCCTGCTGGCCACACTGTTCCTGATGCAGGCCAGGATGCCATTGGCCCTCTTGGCTCTTGGAAGCAGCAGGCATGCAAAGGGTTAAGCTGAACTATGGGTTATGAAATTGGTCTTGCAGCAATAAATTGCTTGAAAGCTAGCTTTCTGAAAGGCTCCTGTGTTCAAAAGAATAGTCACATGCAACCCAACAATGAGGCTGGAGCTGTGGAAGCAATGTAGAGGCACTCTGTAGTGATGTCTTTGAGGCTCTCAGCACTGGTGGCAAGCCTGCAGGTGATTATGGTTATTTATACAATTAGAAGAGGCTGATGCCTGTTGACTCTCTTAAAGAAAAGAGCCCTACTAAAGATTCTTACTATAGCTTGAGATACTTGGGGGGGGAAGTTTAAAATAGCCATTTATATTCCCCTCCCCCCCTTTTTTTTTTCCTTTCCCCCCTCCCCCCCATGTGTAGGAAAGTTCCTATTTCCTCTTGGGAAAACTAACACACTGAAACAGAAGTCTCATCAAATCTTTGCTTCTCTGCTTCCATCATCCCATCTTGGACAGCAGTTCAGTGTTGTCTTCATTTTAATTGTATGTAAACACTTCTGCTTGACAGAAAACCTTTTACAGCTACCTGAAAGGAGGTTGTAGTGAGGTGGGTGTTGGTCTCTTCTTCTAAGTAACAAGTGATAGGAGAAGAGGGAATGGCCTCACGTTGCTCCAGGGGAAGCTTAGGCTGGATATTAGGAAAAATTTCTTTGCTGAAAGGGTTGCCAAACACTGGGACAGTCTGCCCAGTGAGGTTGTGGAGTTGCTTTCTCCAGAGACTTTCAAAACCTGCTTGGACATGGGCAGCCTGATCTAGGCAAACTTGCTTTAGTAGGGGGTTGGACTAGATGATTTCCAGAGGTCTTTCCAACCACTGCCCTTCTGTGATTCTGTGTTTAAAAGACAGGTAGGGGTGATGCTCGGGGACATATAATCAGTCAGGGTTGGAAGGGACCACAAGAATCATCTAGTTCCAACCCCCCTGCCATGGGCAGGGACACCCCACACTAGATCAGCCTGGCCACAGCCTCATCCAGCCTGGGCTTAAACACCTCCAGGGACAGGGCCCCAACCACCTCCCTGGACAACCCATTCCAGGGCTTCACCACTCTCATGGGGAAGAACTTCCTCCTCACCTCCAGCCTGAATCTCCCCACCTCCAGCTTCATTCCATTCCCCCCAGTCCTATCACTCCCTGAGATCCTGAGCAGTCCCTCCCCAGCCTTCTTGTAGCCCCCTCCAGATACTGGAAGGCCACAATGAGGTCCCCTCAGAGCCTTCTCTTCTCCAGACTGAACAGCCCCAACTCCTTCAGTCTGCCCTCACAGGAGAGGTGCTCCAGCCCTCTGATCATCCTCCTGGCCCTTCTCTGGACACCCTCCAGCACCTCCAGATCCCTCTTGTAATAGGGGCTCCAGAACTGGAGGCAGTACTCCAGGTGGGGTCTCAGCAGAGCTGAGCAGAGGGGCAGAATCCCCTCCCTTGCCCTCTGGCCACACTTCTCTTGCTGCAGCCCAGGATCTGATTGGCTTTCTGGGCTGCAAGTGCATACTGAGAGCTCCTGGTGAGCTTCTCCTCCCCCAGCACCCCCAAGTCTCTCTCCTCAGGGCTGCTTTTAGTGGTGGACATGGCAGTGCTAGGTTAATGGTTTGACTTGATGGCCTTAAGGATCTTTTCCCAACCTATATGATGCTTTAGTTGTGTGATTCTTAGACCCTGAGAAAGTAAATCCTTGTCAAATGTCATGGGCCAAATCCATTTGAACACCTCTGAGCTTCATGTAATGTGGTAGGGGATTAGCAGCTTGCCCAGTCAATGACAGCTGGGGAAAACCCCTACAAACCCAAGGCTGTCATTCATTCATGGCCTTGGGATATTTAGGTAGAGTTTACTTGCCGAAATGCCACACTACATTCTAGTGAAAGGGTTAATCAGATGCAGTCCTGAACTCCATTCATGCTCTTTTCTACTCTGAAGCTTCTAGCATGTTTCACAGTCCACTTGGAAACACTCCCAGCTGTGTGGGAGGTGGTAGCTTAGCCTCTTGCACATAGGTAAGACTGAGGGTTAGACTGAGCATGGGTCTGAGTGGGTCCATGGCTCTACTAGAGGCTCCCTGGCTGGGGAATCAAAGGGTTCTAGCTGGGCATGTTGCTGAAGAAATGCCTTCAGCACCAGCTGACAGTCTCAATGAACAATCATTCATGAGGTGTTTTTATTTTCTTGGAAATCCAACTTTTCACCCTCGAATTTTCAGGTAAGTGTAGTCCCCCCATGGCTGGTGTCATGAGATGGCTGTTGCAATGTCCCACCACGCTGGCTTCAGCTGAGCTGGCAGAATCTCTATCAGACAAAAGCAATTACAAATCACTTCTGCCCCGAATTGCCCAGGTGGCCAATTGCATCCAGTGCTGTACTGGGAACAGTGTGACAGGCAGGACCAAACAAATGACCATGCCCCTGTACTCAGCACTGATGAGGACACATCTTTAGTAGTGGGTTCAGTTTTGGGGCCCTCACTACAGGAAAGACATCAAGGTCCTGGAGCAGACCCAGAGAAGGGCAGCAAAGCTGGTGAAGGGTCTGGTGAACAGGTCTGGTGAGTTGTGTCTAGGTAAAAGGAGGCTGATGTTGACCCCTTCTTGCTCTCTACAACTCCTTGGAAAAGGGGGTTGCAGTGAGGTGGGCGTTGGGCTCTTCTCCTAGTAACAAGTGGCAGGACAGGAGGAAATGGCCTCAAGTTGCAGCAGGGGAGGTTTGGATTGGCCAGGAGAAGAAACATTTTCACTTAAAGGGTTGTCAAACCCTGGAATAGGCTCCCCTGGGAGGTGGCTGAATCACCATCCCTGGAGGTGTTTAACAGATCTTAGGGTGCTAAGGGACATGGTTTAGCGCCAGTCTTGGCAGAGTTAATAACAGACAGAGTCAATGGTCTCAGAAGTCTTTTCCAACCAAAACAATTCTGTGATTCTAAATGAAATAAAAAGCAGTAGGAAGAGATAAAAAGCAGGAGTTAGTGTTGCCACCTTGGAAAAATGCTTGCTACTAATGCACAGATGTCACGTTTGGCTCTGCAAAAGTACTCTTCTGCCCCAGTTTTGAAGCTCGAAGCTCACACCTCCAGGTTTGCATCATCAGTGGACAGTCAAATGTTGAGCAGCGTTCAGCAGAATGAGTCACGTGTTGCCTGAAAGCAGCGCCGAGCCTCGGAACCACAGGAACCTGACGGTGGCTGTTCTAAAGCTCAAGGAGCTCAGGACCTGAATGGTCCCAGACAGCTGTGTGAACAAACTTAACAGCTTAACAGCTCTTAACTTCGAACTCTGGACATATGGTAACGTTCAGTGAGGACATTCAAAATGGAACAGGTTGAGTAGGCTGATTGACAGCTGCCTAAACATGAGCCTGCAGTGTGCCCAGGTGGCCAAGAGGGCCAACGGCATCCTGGCCTGCATTAGGAATAGTGTGGCCAGCAGGAGCAGGGAGGTCATTGTGCCCCTGGACTCTGCACTGGTTAGGCCACACCTTGAGTCCTGTGTCCAGTTCTGGGCCCCTCAGTTTAGGAAGGACATCGAGACACTTGAATGTGTCCAGAGAAGGGCAACGAGGCTGGGGAGAGGCCTTGAGCACAGCCCTGTGAGGAGAGGCTGAGGGAGCTGGGGTTGTTTAGCCTGGGGAAGAGGAGGCTCAGGGGTGACTTCAAAAAAGTAGGGGACACAGTCTCAAGCTGCACTAGGGGGAGTTTAGGCTCAAGGTGAGGAGAAAGTTCTTCACTGAGAGAGTCATTCACCATTGGAATGTGCTGCCCAGGGAGGTGGTGGAATCACCATCCCTGGAGGTGTTCAAGAGGGGATTGGATGTGGCACTTGGTGCCATGGTCTAGGCATGAGGTCTGTGGTGACAGGTTGGACACGATGATCTGGGAGGTCTCTTCCAGCCTTGGTGATACTGTGATCCTGTGATACTGAGTATTTTTTAGCCTGGTTCACTAGAAACGGAGCCAATGTGCCTGATTCACCTTGCATTTACGCTATTTTTAGTGCAACAACAGAATTCCTTGCAGACTGATCTAGACATTTTTGGCACTTTATGATATGTCCAGGTCACCAAATCAGTCTCAAAAAAACTTCTGCATATTTCTCATCCACAATCAATGTCACATCTCTGGGCAGTAAGAGAGTGCTTATAAATGTGCTACCATTTCACAGTATCACTAAGGCTGGAAGAGACCAGTTGTAGAGGCCAATGAGGTCTCCCCTGAGCCTCCTCTTCTCCAGGCTAAACAACCCCAGCTCCCTCAGCCTCTCCTCACAGGGCTGTGCTCAAGGCCCCTCCCCAGCCTTGTTGCCCTTCTCTGGACACCTTCAAGTGTCTCAATGTCCTTCTTAAACTGAGGGGCCCAGAACTGGACACAGGACTCAAGGTGTGGCCTAACCAGTGCAGAGTCCAGGGGCACAATGACCTCCCTGCTCCTGCTGGCCACACTATTCCTAATGCAGGCCAGGATGCCATTGGCCTTCTAGGCCACTTGGGCACACTGCTGGCTCATGTTCAGGTGGCTGTCAATCAGCACCCCCAGGTCCCTCTCTGTTTGGGAGCTCTCCAGCCACTCTGACCCCAGCCTGTAGCTCTGCATGGGGTTGCTGTGGCCAAAGTGCAGCACCTGGCACTTGGATTTGTTGAATGCCATCCTGTTGGACTCTGCCCATCTGTCCAGTCGGTCGAGATCCCTCTGCAGATCCTTTCTGCCCTCTAACTGACCAACATCTGCTCCCAACTTGGTGTCATCTGCAAACTTGCTGATGACTGACTCAACCCCCTCATCCAGATCATCAGTGAAGATATTAAAGAGCACAGGGCCAGCACTGATCCCTGGGGGATACCACTGGTGCCTGGCTGCTAGCTGGCTATGGCACCATTCACCACCACTCTCTGGGCTCAGCCTCCAGCCAGGTCCTAACCCAGCACAGAGTGCTGCTGTCCGAGCCACGAGCTGACAGCTTAGCCAGCAGTTTGCTGCAGTTTCATTAACACAGGTTTTATAGTTAATGTATTCTATTATTCAGAGTGATGAGTGATATCTTCACTGAGCATTTCCTACATTGTATACATCGCAGAAACTGCTGTTCATGGAATAGAGCTAGCTTTGAGAATTGCCAGAGTGGGATCCCAGTTTATGTAAGGCACTGGTCTCGCCTAGGCCATGCTTGCCCCACATGCTTGCCCCATTTTTATGTGAGCAATTCCTCTTGAGCAGCTTTCAGCTATAAAATAGAGAAGAGAATGCTTTATGTAAGCAATGGGCAGCCTCTTTTTTTCCCAAACAACTTACACAACAACATGCTAAAGGGGTTAAAAAACCCCAATCCTTCAAACCTCAGAGCAGTTAAATAACAGCCTAAGACTAAACACTTAAAGAAAGGTGTCTGTATTAGTACTCACTTTCCTTTTCTGTAAATGATTCATGACATTCAAAGTGTAGTTTGTCTTAGAGGTTACACAGGACATGAGGAGCATCTGCTCAGCAGGTCTCTGAGATACCATCCTGAAGAGGATGCAGATTTCCTTTGTGTATGTGAAGAGGCCAAGTTAGCTCCATACACACCATGCTCCAGAGACCTGTTTCAGAAGCTGACAGTGACTGAACCAAAGCAGTCTCCTCTGAAGGAACACCAAGCCACTACATCCTATTAATCACTTGTATTGCTTCACATAAAAAGATAGTTACAGTGACCTAACTAAATTTTCTCTACTGAAACCTAATAGCAGTAAACTGAGGTCACTCAGCAGACCTCTCAATACAGGTTTGTTTGCAGTGTTTATTATAGTCTCCCCTCAGATCGTGGTTATTACACAGCTCAAAAGAATGGAAGGAAAACCACACCTGTCTAGAATCCAGTGAATTTTTACAGAGCAGATGTGAACAGGATAGCTGAGGAACCACTACTATTTAAAACAATTAAGTCTGGTATCCTGTGCTTTGTGCTTGAAAGCCATTGGATTACTGTTAAGGGCACCACAAGCAACTTGTTGACTTTTCTATAAAGTCATTAGTAAAGTCTGCTATCATCTTAAAGGAAAAGCTCTCCCCCAAATCAGAGAATCTTTTGCTTCCAAAAATGCATCTAAATAGCATAACTCTGCTGAAATCAGGCAGTAAGAAAATTAGGCTCTTTAAAGTTTTCTACTTCATAATTGATACAGAAGCCCTTCAAAGAAGGCCTGCAGAAAAGAATTAAGGCTCTGTCAGCCAGGAGCTGTGCTATGCTGGCACAGTACAGTGAGTGACAGTGCATCTCTTTATGTTATGCAGGACATCTGTCAGACTGGACTGGGATATATCTGTGATCAGTGAATCTACAGACAGATTCCTTATGTGATGAAACAAGTTGAACTCGAGAGGCTAAAATCCTACTTGCTCTCCTTCTCTAAACTCGGGATTCCAGCCACTTTGTGGTTTTCTAACCAAATCAAATCAAGTCAAAAAGCTGGGCATTTTCCAAAGTGACCTCTTCATTTGGGAGTCCTGGCTGGGGAGGTTTGTGCCCACAAAGTCATTAACTTGCTTGCCAATCTCCTACCTAACAGTCTCTCAGTTTGGTGGTGCCACTTCCAATCTAAAACTAAAATAATCTGCAGTTTTTAAATAGCCTTTTCATCCCTGGCAGAAACTGCTGGTTTCTGAGCACCTACCAAGAGCTTAATGTTTCTGAAAGCCAGTATTGCTCTTACAGATCCCCACACAGGAGTCAATAAAGCTGCTTAGGAGGAAGGTCTGTTGGAAAGCAATTGAAACCTGCCCGCGGTACACAAGTGGCATCCCTCAAGATGAGTCCTGCCTCTCTAGGATCAGCAAGATTCTACCCCCTGCCTTTTCAGCTGTGGCTAATAGGCTGCCCTCAAATCTGCTTTTGTTATCTATCTCTGAGGACAAAGCACCTTTTCTTGGGTCTTCATATAACCAGTCTGTGAACCTCCAAGCTGCTATCGTCCCAGCCCTCTTGCTTGCAAAGGTCCTGACAACAGATTACATCACTATTTGGAACTGTTAAGGCAGACTTGCCAGTTGTGATACACATTCCTGATCTTTTCAGGTGTTAACATTTTGGTATGAAGCAGCTGGTATAGGAATGCTGCAAAGATACAGAAATGTGAACCACCTTCAATCACACAATGGTTTCAGTTGGAGAAGAACTCTAAGGTCATCGAGTCCAACTGTTAACCTACCTCTACCAAGTCTGCTGCTAAACCATGTCTCTCAGCACCACACCTCTTAAACACTTCAAGGGATGGGGAGCTTGTTCCAGTGTCTGAGAACCTTTTCAGGGAAAAATTTTCTTCTAGTACCCAACCTAAATTTCCCTGGTGCAACTTGAGGCCATTTCCTCCCATCCTGCCACCAGCGAGAAGAGTGAACCCCAGACCACTCCTACCTCCTTTCAGGGAGTTGTAGAGTGTGGGACGAGTCCCTTCAGCCTCCTTTTCTCCAGACTAAACAACCCCACTTCTGTGCCACTGAGTCAAGGCAGAAATAAGGGCAAAGAGGAACCCAGTGACTGTTGCAGAGTTGGGCCCATATGTCTGCCTACCCTTACTCAGCAAAATGCTGCTAATTGAAAACATCCCTTCATTGTTCACTGCCTGTGAACTCCAAAAATCCAGAAGTCTTGCTGATCTGGCTGCTGCCTGGAGTACACCCAGTCCATGCTGGGGCCCAATTGTGTATTCTGCCATTGGAGAAAAGGGCATTCTGCAAAGTTTCCTTGAGACATTCCCTTTGTTTATTAGAAAATGGGAAATACTATTTTCTTCTGGAACAGCAGAAGTCTTATGCAAGTTTCTTACCATTTTATTTGAAGCCAAAAGACATCACCTCTTCCATGTCCTGCTTTTTGGTGAACTGACTTGTATTTATAGAAGAATCTCATTGGTGAAGAATGGAGAAGCACAGCCTTGGCAGAGAGCTTGCTTTTGATACTCTACCTGTTCACTGGATTCTGTGGGCTTTAGATAGGGATCTTCTGCTAACATCAGCCTGCTGGATTGAAGTCTGGAGTTCTACCAGTGACTCACTCCATCATGATCCAAAAGCCACTGATGTTCTTACCTAACGATTTGTTGTTATTGAAAAGGTACATTGGAGTCAGGCGCAGAATCTGTAGGGAAATCAAGTGTTCAAGACCAGCAGAGCCCTCCAGTTTTTGAGATGAAAATTCAAATCAGTTCTCCTATTTCAAATCTCAGAATTTTAAGGATGGCCACATGTGCACAAGAATCTCCCAGGGGAAGGTCTTGGAACCTGCTTCTGCTGAGGGCTCTATCACCCTCTTTGTATTCCAGTCCCCATCTCCGGTCCCTTAGGGGCAGATTGCGCCTGCAGCCCTGAAAGCAAACAAGGTGTCACACAAGTGTGTATCTAACTCTTGCTATCTGGAGCTGCCACCTCTGTTCCAAAAGGTAGAGCAGAGGCTGTCCTTACGCTTTTACACAATCAGCTTCAAGGTCACAGTGCTTACTCTGATGAGGAGCTATCTGTCCTCTCAGTATCATTTTGTTCCCTGAGCAGGAAATGCAAAGGCAAGGGCAGATTTTATTCTTGGAGGTCAGAGGATGTGCAGAGACACCTTGGGGGAAAGGAACTGCTACCAGTTGGAGGTGGGGTGCCCAGGGACAGCACACACAGAGCATGTGCATCCCACAGAGGGTGTAAGCAGCAGCAGATGGTGGCTCCCTAGAAACAGATTAAAGCAGCTGATATGGAAACAAGATACGGCATTGAGGGTCAGTTCAGATCAGAAACAAACTGTTCCTAGAAGAGCTCTGACTTGATTGGGAAATGAGAAACCTGGGCTAATATCCCTTCTTAACATCAGAAGGCTCAAGCCTACATACCCCATTTCCAGAGAAACGCAAGCTCTGTGCTCAGAGCAGCCTGTCCCAGCGCGCTCTCAAAGTGAGGAATGCTTTCCTTCTGTTTATGTGGAACCTCCTGTGTTCTAGTTTGTGTTCACTCCCCCTTGTCCTGTCACTGGATACTACTGAGTCTGGCTACATCCTGCTGACACTTACCCTTTAGCTACTGATGAGCATTAATGAAATCCCCTCTCATTCTCCTGCAGGCTAACAGCCCCAGGTCTCTCAGCCCTTTCACCGAAGGTAGATGTTTGGTCCCCAGATTACCTTAGTGGCTCTCTGCTGGACTCTTTCAAGCGGTTCCTTGCCTTTCTTCCATCTAGGGAGCTTACAACTGGACACAGCATTCCGGATGAGGCCTTGCCAAGGCAAACTGGAGGTGAAGGAGAACATCCCTGAACCTGCAGAGGTCAGGCCACATTCATCTTAATGCACCCCAGAATAGTTTGCCTTCTTGGACGTGGGGGCACACAGCGGGCTCGTGGTTTCTCTAGTTGTTTCTACAACGGATCGAAGCACACGACTGCTCAGGGAGGCCTTTCTTGAGTAAATGATGGTCTAGAGGAAAGAAGTGTCTTGTGAAGAGCAACAGCCAGTTAGAAAAAGCTTTTCATAAGCCTGTAGTCTCCACTTTCTGACTGAGAGTGGCGAGAGCGGGGGTTTCCGTTGTCCTTGGAATTCAAGATGAGCACACACAAAATAGTGTCTCAATTCCTTTGATATCTCCTGTTCCAGGAGCTAAACAAATCCAGTCCACTGATGGGAAAAAATAAACCCAGCAACTTTACAAAAAGAATGCTACTTTTATTTTCAAGTGCTGTAAAAAGCCTCATATAAATTTTTATAATGCTTCTCTAGGTAACTTTCCCAACCACAACTAATGAAAGAGTCAAGGAAAAATAAAACAAAATAGAGCAGTTGCCATTTTGACTCTGAGAAGGAGCTGCTGGAACATATCCACGTTAAAATGACAAGGTACAGTATGTTACAATGCTTGTAATTGCTTGTGTTACTGGGAAAGCGAGAGCACTTCAGTGTTTGAGTATAACCAGGAGCAACTGCAGTACTCCCTGCTTGCTGTCACCTTTTCACAAGGAGCCAACCCAATACCCTTGGTACTGCTTATGCCCAGTTATCCAAGTAGTGTGGAGAGCTCTGGCCAAGCCCCTTTGCACTGAGGTGAATCCACCCATGACAGATGCTGTTATTCCATACTGTATCCAGCAGCTCAGGTGTTCAACAATTGACCTATAAAAATAACACTTCTATAACTCTCCAGCAAGGCAAAGTTAACAGTGCAAATGCAGTATCAACAAGATTTGATTTCTGAATGCTGGCAATTTTTTTTAACTCCTTTTGCACATGCAGCCACCTCTGTTGATGTCCTGTACCTAAGGCCACTCATTCATGCTGCTTGGAGTTAGAACAAAAGTGCAGAAGCTCAGCTGTTTCCCAGTCCATGCTACCTGCCCAGTTTCAGGGCGTTCAGCTCAAATTTGGCTTCAGGATCACCACTGCCCTTGATGCACTCAAGTTTTCCCTGCTGGAATAGGCTAACTTCCCAGCAAGCCTTGATAACAATTTGCATACCTCAGTCCACATTTTAACTAAAGGTAACAAAGCATCCTTCCAGGGAATAAATTTTCACATGGTTGCACTCATCAAGCCATTTCAGGATCTTTGGTACACCAACAATAAGAAAAAATAAATGGCACAGTGGCAAACATCACCAAAGGGAAAACACAAAACCATCCAAAGGAATGAGACAAACCCCAAACAAGATATGTTGAAACTTCCTCTTTTTCAAAAGCCAGTGTAGGTTAACCTCCTGTCCTCTTTAATTCATTACAGCGTCACAGCTTTACCTCAAAGAAACCCCACCAAAACAACCCCTCCCCCCAAAAAACCTTCTTGAAAGCATTGGTTAATATTTTAACTTGACTTGCTAAGTAAAAGAATGCTCTATTAAAAAAAACCCCAAAACAAATAAAACCAACCAAATCCACTACCACAATACAGGAGTTTGTGCTAAATAGACTGCAGGCTGCTTCCCTCTGGATATACCTCCTCTGTGAGCACACATATGATAAATCATCTGTGCTTATTTAAATGAGTATTGTCTTTAGTGCCACAAATATAAAGGGTGAGCTTTTCCCCAGGTTTGTAAGCCAGTCAGTGTGATGTACAGATTAAGAGACAGCTTTACATTAAGTCTGTCTTTATCTCTCCTTCCCCAAATCCTACAGCAAACACAAATAATCACAAATATGACTGAGTATTGGTGGTTTCCATGAAACCTGCCTCAGCACGTTCAAGCAAAGGTTTCTTTGGACTGTGACACAAATAGCATCACTGTGGCCTTTTGAAATGTGGCGTTTGCAGGAATTCCACTCCTGGTGCACAGAGTGCCCCATGAATAAGATTGGGAATCAGGACAAATAATTCTCTTTTGACTAGCAGTGTCTTTTGAGGCCCAGTTTGCATCTCAGAGATTTTCTGCCCAAGTTCCTCTGTCGCAGTAGCCTGGAGTGAATGCCTTAAAAAAAGGAATTCCCTTTCCTGAGAAGCCTCAGAAGCTGCCAGAGCACTGGCAGAATGAAGGCTGAAAGCATAAAGGTGGATTGAAGTGATGGTTGCTTTTGGACAGTCGCAGGATGGATACAGCTTGAGCTTCACTACGATGACAATGCTAGGAGCAAGACTGGAGAGTGAGGGATCTGGCCTCAGTGGCAGTAAAGAGATGATAATTAGTGTGAGGTCTGCAAAGGAAAACTGGGAGAGCAATGAGCTGTTCCTACAGAAGTCCAGCATTTAGGCAGAATGTTAGCATGGCCATTTTCTTCTGATATAACACTGCAGATGATGGATGGGCTCTGAGGCACTGGCTGCTCCTCTTTGAGGAGCTGCAGACTAGAATTCTTTGTAGAAGTGCAGCATAAGTAACAAATGCTAAATGCTTCGAGACCAAGTATTGGAAGAAAGATATCACTGAAGCCCTTCAGAAGCCTAACAGTTATTGGGTCAGTTATTGATAAACAGAAATCCTGCAGGTGGTCTGTGCAGTAGCTGAACACCCCAGTGTGTTTTTAAAGCATATAAATCATTCTGGACAGCTGATACCACGGCACTGAAAACAAGAAATATTTCTGTAATGCTTTTATACTTGCGCTGCTTTTTCAGTTACTGGGGAAGCCTTCATCACTCTAAATCTTTGATGCCATTTTTTGGTTACAGAAGTCTCTATTGTGACAGATTCAAGTTACTGTAAATAATATGCCAGGACAAGCAAAGCTACAGATAAACTTGACTGCAGTCAGGTAATTGCAAAGTGTTCAAGGAGTATGGTTCAGTCCCAAACCACTGCTGGGCTGAGCAGCAAAACAGCATGGAAGAGATATGGAGGGATTTCTGCTTTGATTTCCCTGCCCTAGGAGAAACATGACCTGCCTGTGCTGTCAGTTTGTCAGCACTGTTCAGACTGGGGAGAACAGCCCAATTCAGTCCTAGATGGTTGTGATGCTTGTAAACCGGGATGCAGACTCGGTAATCCCATGGTCTGCGTTAGATGGAGATACTAGAGGCTGGAGCCCACAGAAGAGCCTCAGTCTAATGGAGGGCTCCGTTACTCTAGCCTGGCAGAGGCTGCTGTGCTTATTCAGGGAGGGGAAAAAAACCCCAAAAAAGGCTAGAGCAGGATCCCCTCTGCCTACAAGTTCTTGGGAGACAAAGAAAGAGCAGCAATTTGATCCCTTCTCTAGAATACATTTCGCACAGAGAAAAGGCTGTTTGAATTACTAGGAGCAAAAAGATCTCCTTGCTTTACAGCAAAGCTAGGAATGCAGTCCTGGAAACTGACATCTCTTCAGGACTTGGCATTAGAAAGTTTCCTTATTAAAAAGTTTCCATTCTGTTAAAAAAAAATAATCTTCTATTCAGATTCCTTTTGATTTCCAAAGCTGCCAGAAGGCATCATCATTTCAAACAGTAATATCCACCCAGCTAGCATTTAAAGCAGAAATACCACTAAGAGATGACAGAGTCACTCACCACCAAACAGAGTGGAAAATGGAAGAGGAGAAGGAGTGATCAGGATAAAGCTCCCCAGTGTAGAGAGGAATTGGTAGGCAGAGTACAATCAGGGCCACAGGACACTGCTGCTTTAAGTAACTCAGTGCTGTCAGGGGCTGTCAGCAGACCACAGCTGGAACACCACTGAGCAGCTGCTCAGAGAATTCTGCCAATGTGGGCAACGCTTTGGAGTTGGTATTTTTGTTTGGTTTTGTTTGGTTTTGTTGTTAAGTAACCCAGCAGGTAAGCAGTGTAATACCAATGCTGCATAACATGGCATGTTTTACTCCCGGGTGGATGAGATGGTTTACAGTACAAACAAAGCCACAGTACAGAGAGGCATAATTAACCGTTACACACACACAGGCAGTGCAACTCCAGGGATGTACTCTCCTTTTATTCCAGTACCTTGGTATAATAAAGTTAACAAAAATATTCAAATATAAAAAAAAAGCAAAAAAACCAAAAGAAAAGCCAGCTGGCACTGCCAACTAATTCCTGTAGTAGTCTCAGAAATCCTAATCCTGTAGAATTTCCTTGTGAAATTGATGTGCAGAGTCAGTGAAGTGATTAGTAACACCAAGCAGGTCTGGTGATGCAGCTACCTGAGGTTTGTATTGTTATTTCCTCCGTGGGTTTGTGTGCTTGCCTCACAACTTCCCAGCTTTCATGTAGGAAGGGATGGAGCCACGCTGTGTCAGCCCTTCGAACCTCTTGTAGGTGTAATTGAGGAAAACCCAGTCTTTGGATTTGTAGTCAGGTTCCGTTGTGTTTGGCACTGCAATTCAGAAACAACAGGAACACCGAACCAGTTACAACTGGTGCTGCTTCTGAGAGGGGCTTTTCACAGAACACCTATATAGACAGCACCGAGATCTTATTTCCCTAAGCAGCAGAAGCTCCTTGAAGGCATCCTGTCAGCTACCTTTTGGCAATGGTCTTGTGGTGGGTTGAAATTTCCTCACCCCCTCTCCATGAACAAAGAGTTATCATTTCAGCACATGTCTGAAGTGGAACTTTCCCCCCCACCCCCCCTCTTCTTTTTTTCTTAGCATGTCTGCACACAGCAGGCTTCCATACCTTGGCAGGAAGCTCTGAAACACCCAGAGAGCTATGAAGAATGTAACATGTAGAATGCTCCATGCACAAATTCCTGGGTACACATGGTATAATCCTCCCCATAGACAGAAAAAGAAGATATATCCAAATTATTCCAAGACAACTACAGATGGCTACACAGTACTCTCCTAGGCCTCCCTCCCTGCTTGTAGCCTCCGTGAGGCTTCTACAGCCTCCTTTTGTTTTACGGAGGACCAAACAAGCCGGCCACGCTGCACATGGATCCTCACTGCAGTGGCCTTCTCTACTGAGCTCTCCATCTGCTGCTTTTAGAGATCTAGAGCAGTATTTTCAACTCAAGATGCAAAACACACTGACAGAAAATTTTGTATTTAGGCATGTAGAGACACAGTAACATTTCCAGCAAGCCTGAAATGCTAAAAGCAATACAAACGTAGGTGGCATAATCTAAATGTGGACTTAAACGGCTTACCTTCGGCACTGGAGACTGACTACTCTTGCATTAAAGGGACAACATTTCCTTGCCATTAAATAAAAGCCATTGCAGGAAAAAATAAAACCCAAACAATGGCCAAACCCAGCATCTTGATATTTCTATGGGTGTTAGCACATCTAGATGTATCAACTCATCATTTGAACATATGTATCATAGTATAGGGTATCATAGTATAGGGTATCATAGTCAGGGTTGGAAGGGACCACAAGGATCATCTAGTTCCAGCCCCCCTGCCATGGGCAGGGACACCCCACACTAGATCAGGCTGGCCAGAGCCTCGTCCAGCCTGGGCTTAAACACTTCCAGGGATGGTGCCCCTGTCTTTAAGCCATTAATAATCAATTGAAACCAGTGTGGGCTCAGAGAAATTGCCATGTCAGAGAATCAAGCCTTTGGAAGGTATTACAATTTCCTGCTACTTGCCAATAAAAATTTAAACCACAACAGAATCACAGAAAATATCTGGTTGAAAGAGACCTCAGATCATCCAGTCCAACCTTCAACCCAGCACTGAAGGGTCAACACTAAACCATGTCCCTAAGCCCCAGGTCCACACCTCCAGGGACAGTGACTGCACCACTGCCCTGGAAAGACCATTCCAATGTCTGAGAACCCTCTCTGTGGAGAAGTATTTCCTAGCATCCAGCCTAACCCTGCCCTGGTGCAGCCTGAAACCACTTCCTCTACTCAGGTCGCTTGCCACCAAGGAGAAGAGGCTGCCCCCTCCTCGCTTCAACCTCCCTTCAGGTACTTGTAGAGAGCAATGAGGTCTCCCTTCAGCCTCCTCTTCTCCAGACTGAACAACCCCATCTCCCTCAGAGGCTCCTCAGGGGTCCTCTCCAGCCTCGTTGCCCTTCTCTGGACACACTATAGAAGCTCAGTGTCCTTCCTGTGTAGTGAGGGGTCCAGAACTGAACACAATACTCCAGGTGTGAACCTTAAATACTTGCAGAACCACTGAAGTTCATAAATCACCATGTGAAACAATCACCACTCCAAAACTTCCTGCCCACCAACGTGTGAACATCTACGCTTGGCAAGAAACAAAGCACTCTTAAGTACCCAAAGCAAATCAGTGCGAGTTCAACTAGAATTTAGTTAGAAGAAATGTGCTGTTTTCTGGCATCCCTATATAGCCAAACCTTTCTTAAAAGTAGACTTATTTATTTTTTCCTAAAGCACCAAGATTTTAACAGTTTTTCTCCCCCTCCTAAGTTTTAAGGATTGTGGTGGGTTAACGCCCTTGTCTGAAAACAAAAAAACCAAAGCAGGGGGGAGGGCTTGAGGGCACTTTGCCCTCCCTTCAGGGCATTTTCCCCTAGGAAGCTGAGTCTGCTCCACTCCCCCCTCCCTGCCCAGCTAGGGTATCAAAAGCAGGACATCGTAGCTGTTGGCCTTCCTTTTGGCTCCTGCCTCTGCTGGGTGAGAGCTGCTGCAGCTGCCCTCCTGCTCCTCAGCCATGTGGCCGGACCTGATCCTTCTCCCTGCTGCCTCTGCACCTCCTCAGAGAGAGACTGGTTTTGTATTACTCTTTCTTGTCCCCCTCCCATCCATCCTTGTTCCTTGCCCTTGTGAACCTTTCCTGTTATTGTTATATATATATATTGTTTAAAGAAAATTCTTCACCTCTCTACTTCCAAGCCGACTCCAGATTATCGTTTAGTGGATTTGCTCCTTACTGTTTTTTTTCCCCTCTCTGTTTGGGAGGAGGAGGGAGGAGTGGGGGAGAGATTCTCAGCCTTTCCCCCATCTGGGCTTTTAACTCCCAGCTCAGGCTCAAACCACTACAAGGATATAGCATCTATAAGACACTATAGGCTTACATTGGTATTAGCACCAGAGTTAGAGAACAGTTGGACCTGATGACCTTAAAGGTCTTTTCTGACCAAAATGATTCTATGACTCTGAAAGTCAGTCTCTGGATCAAGTTTGTGTGTTACCCTGGTTATGGTATCAGAAAAATGTAACTGAACAACAAGAAGCAGCATCTGTGGAGTACTGTGACATGTCACCAATTGTAAATTCCAAATTTCAGTGGCAGTCTGTCCCAGTTTGAGGCAGATCCTCTCTTGCCTCCCACTGGGGCAGGAAAAGAAATGAGACTCAGACAAATGGATTGCAGAAGTGCTGGGAAGTTTAACTGGACAAGCAGTGAGTGTTCTACAGAGAACTATAAGCACAGTGACCAAAAGGATCCCAAAGCATACAGAGTCCCTTATAGCATACCCAGAAGCCTCCCAGCATTTCCCTTCTCCCTACCTGAGGGTATACCCAAAACCCCCAGGGCTCTTTCTTCCCCTCTTCTCCACTGTTAGGCTAATCTCAGCTGGTCAGATCTGAGATTGCCCTTTCCCCCTCTCATCCTGGCATTAGGCCTAGCCAGGCCCAAGAGGCCTTGAGATACCTCCCCTTCCATTACCAGATAGGGAGCATCTCCCACAGGAATGGCGAGGGAAGAAAGAGGAAGTGTGAGACCTTGCAGAGGGATTTATAGGGAGCAGGACATTATGGGTATGAAATACAGAGCTTCCTGTGTCCACCCACTGGGCTGCACACCTGGGGCACCAGAGGTGCACCCCGTGTGGCAGCAGCAGGAGGCACCCACCCCAAACTGCCACACAGTCTCACCTGGCTGTAAAATATCTGATTCAGGAAATTCATCGAAGTTTGAAGTATCATCAATACTTTTGATTTCGATAGGAATGGCAGCTGGTCTTTCTCTGCAAAGGGAAACAAATGCCAGAACAGTGAAAACTAGCAAGAGTGACATTAAGTTCCAGTTTTGCTTAACTCAGCTTTTTACAGTTAAAACACCCCTTTGAAGCACAGAAGTTCCACTGAGTCCATCAGAGATGCATCTGACTTGCCTGGTTTGTTGACATCATTGGGAGAGTTACTGGTTTCCTATCTAGCATCAGTATCTTGGGAAACTTGGGGCAAACAATTTCCCCATTAACTGAAACAGCAACCCACACTTACCTGCCATGGAGGTATCACTGTGATCATGGTTGTCACTGAAAACCACTGTGGTTGCCTTGCTTCATAAACCCAGCCTACCCTGCTGAGCAGGATTCTACTTGCATCTAGAGCCATCAGAGGTATTGCTTTACCATTCCAGTGCTCAGCAGCCTGGACCTCAGCCAAATACCTTTCAACTGTAGCTCCTTTTTCTGACACTTGCTCACCAGTCTCTCTCATCCCAAACTGGTTGGCTTTGACATGGCTCTGCTGTAGAACCATAAAATAGAATCACAGAATTCTTTCAGTTGGAAAAGACCTTTAAGATTATTGAGTCCAACCGTTACCAAACTATCAAGCTAAACCGTGTCCCTTAGCACCACATCTCCAGGGGTGGGGATTCAACCACCTTCCTGGGGAGCCTGTTCCAGGGTTTGAGAACCTTTTCTGTGAAGAAGCTTCTTCTAATATCCAATCTAAACCTTCTGTTGTGCAACTTGAGGCCATTTCATCTCATCCTATAACTTGTTACTAGGAAGAATAGACCATGACCCACCTCACACCAACCTTCTGTGATGTAGTTGTGGAGAATGAGAAGGTCTCCCCTTGGCCTTCTTTTCTCCAGACTAAACACCAGCTCCCTCAGCTGCTCCTCGCCAGACCTGTTCTTCAGACCTTTTGCCAGCTTAATCACTCTTCTCTGGACCTGCTCCCCATGCAGAGCTACAGGCTGGGGTCAGAGTGGCCACAGAGCGGCCAGGTAGAGAGGGACCTGGGGGTGCTGGTCAATGGTAAGCTGAACATGAGCCTGCAGTGTGCCCAGGCAGCCAAGAGGGCCAATGGCATCCTGGCCTGCATCAGGAGCAGTGTGGCCAGCAGGAGCAGGGAGGTCATTCTGCCCCTGTACACTGCACTGGTTAGGCCACACCTTGAGTGCTGTGTCCAGTTCTGGGCCCCTCAGTTTAGGAAGGAGGTTGACTTGCTGGAATGAGTCCAGAGAAGAGCAACAAAGTTGGTGAGGGGTTTGGAACACAGCCCTGTGAGGAGAGGCTGAGGGAGCTGGGGTTGCTTAGCCTGGAGAAGAGGAGACTCAGGGGTGACATTATTGCTCTCTGCAACTACCTGAAGGGAGGTTGTAGACAGGCAGAGGTTGGTCTCTTCTCCTGGGCAGCCAGCACCAGAACAAGAGGACACAGTCTCAGGCTGTGCCAGGGGAGGTTTAGGCTGGAGGTTAGGAAGAAGTTCTCCACAGAGAGAGTGATTGCCCATTGGAATGGGCTGCCCGGGGAGATGGTGGAGTCACCATCACTGGAGGTGTTCAGGAGGAGACTTGATGGGGTGCTTGGTGCCATGGGTTAGTTGTTTAGGTGGTGTTGGATTGGTTGATGGGTTGTAGGCAATGATCTTGAAGGTCTCTTCCAGCCTGGTCTATTCTATGTATTAACCTCAATTTCTTTCCTGTAGTGAAAGCTGCAAAACTGGAGCCAGTACTCAAGGTGTGGCCTCACCAGTGTATCCACGGACTGTACTCAGTCCTGCTTGTTACACTCTGATACAAGTCAGGACATCATTGGCTCTCTTGGACGCCTGAACACAGTGCTGGCTCATATCCAAACAGCTGCCAACCAACACCCCCAGGTCTTGCTCTGCTGGGCAGCTTCCCAGCCACTCTTCTCCAAGCCCAGTGCATTGTCTGGGGTTGTGACCCCTGCAGCTCAACAATTAGGCAGCCCTTTAAGAAATGTTAAGGTGGCATTCAAAGTGGCTTAAGTAATTTCTCCCACAAAAGCCTTCAAACTGGAATATGGCACTGTGGGAAAGTCATTCATTTACACTTGTGTAATTTGTTACAAGTGTCATTATTACAATTAAATCCACTTAGGGGTGGAAGAGGGAAACCATTTTGCCAGGTTGCCAAATGTGGCATGAACAGATCTGTTACTGCTCTCGGGGCTTATTAATGCCTCCCACACTGAAAGGTAAGTTAAAGCAGATTTTCTGCACTGGAGGAAATTAAGAGCTAGACAATCAGATGCCCACAGGATGGATTTTCATGTAGAGAACTACAGAACCACTGAAACAGCAGCCTACCTTAAAAAGAGGCTGAACAGCAGCCATCATCTCAACTCAAAGTCTGCTCTAAAGGTGTTACCACTGTGGGTCCCTGCAACAGCTGATTAGGCACTGGAATGGACGGCCCAGGGTGGTGGTGGAGTTGCCATCACTGGAGGTCTTTAGGAAAAGATTGGATGTGGCATGGTTTAGCTGATGTCACAGTGTCAGGTCATAAGCTGGACTTGATGATCTCAGAGGTCTTTTCCAGTCTTAATAATTCTGTGAAAGGTAGCTCAGCATCTGCAGGCACAAGCTCAGGCTGGAGCTGGTTTGGCTGCCTCAGCCAGGCCCTTTACTCAGGCCTGGCCCAGAAGGATTTGGCCACAGAGGCTGCAACTGAGGCAAGTCAGTACCTCTGCCCAGCACTCTGCAAACATGGGTGTAGTATCTGCAGCATGCAATAAAGTCATACCCCTGTGTTCTCCTACTTGCTGTCTCTCTTCATTCATCTACTTCCCCTGCATTTTTTGGAACAGTGTTTGCTTTTCTTGTGCTCCCATTACAAAAAAGTCAATGAAAGCAATAGCTGCAGAGCCCATTACTATGGGAAGAGGTGGTCTCTGCTGAGATCAGAGCATAGATCAGGAATAACATGATCACTTGACCACAGCTTCTTTCTTTCTTGGGCACTCTGGGGCCATCAGAGGCATCTCAAGAGAGTTAAACAGATCGATGAATGTCAGTGAAGCCTAAGAATCTTCTGTCATCCACCTACTGCCAGGAGCTGCCTTTCAACATCAAAGATACATTGAAATAATTATCCTTGACATCAGAGTGCATGAAATTCTTGCTTTAGTGGCTTTTATTCTCTCTATGAAGTATGCATATGTATATATATACACACCTGATATGCCCCCAGTCTACTCCTTCAAAAAAGGGATGACTCTTTATTTCCTCTACTCCATTACTACCAATTCTATTCTCCGAGTCGATACAAAACCTGAAAAAGCGAGAGGGGGGTGGGGGGAGAGCAAAGGAAGTGTTACAATAAATGCAGACAGAAGCAACAGCAAATAGAGCTGCTGTGGGAATCTGAGCAAGTCCTTTCAAATTGTTCCATCACTTGGCATGACATAAAAGCAGCCTGTTGCATCTAGGAGAGAAGAGAGAGAGTAGAAGCAGAATGTGATCAAGAGTCCCAAACCAAAGCAGCTATGATGACAGTAACTTACACTTTGCTCCAACTGCTGAAGCCCTGTCTTCAAGGTTTGTTGTGACCATTTGAGGCTGTGCCCTTAAGAATGGGACAGTGCTGGGACACTCTGGCTGAATGCTTTGGTGTAGAATGAAAACACTCAGATATTCTAAATGAATTTCATTGGTAGATTGGCAGAATGCAGCTTTAAGTTTTAGTGCAGTGGGAATTTTTCTCAGTTCCAGCCTGTTCTGCCTTTCCAGCCTGTCTGCTTCTCAGCAAACTAGCCAGAATGACCTTGAGATAAGCAAAACTAATCCCTGCATGTGCTTTGAAGCCTAATAAGAACTCTCTTCCTTAATAACTGCCTTTCTTTCTCTCTCTAACCCCTTTTTGGGGAAAAAGGGAGGTAGGGGGAGAGAGGAGGGTACAGGGGGGGAAATGCTCCTCTGTCTGGAGGAGGGAATTTTGTTGTGTTATTTTCCTTTGCTGTATATTTCTGTATATATTGTAAATACTGTATATATTGTGTTATATATAACCTGCATTCCATATATGCTTATAAATATAGCTTTGCTTCTCCAACTGAGTTGGCTGTGGTTTCTTTCTCTGTGGGGGAGGGAGAGCTAGGCCTTCTCTCAATTCACCACATTTGTGAAAAGCTGCTGCAAGTTCTAGCCCTGTAAGATTAGTTTGGAAGGGAAGCTTAAATCCTTAACACTGAACATCCCTCTACCTGTTCACCATTATCTAAAATCCATGTTTCAAAGTTGAGCTGATAGGAACAGATACACTCAGTCAAACAGGACTGCTCACAAGTGTAGCAGTTTGGAACTACAATGAGCCAGACATTCAAAACATGCCTGTTCTGCCTATCACTCTACTCTTCCCTCTCCTTAGGGGTCCAGGTGACGGTGGTACCAAGACCCAAGGCCTGCTTCTGATAAAACCCAGCTGCATAACCTTGGGTCAGACTCCAGAAGAAATTACCAATTTATGAGAAACAGCTCTAAAAAAAATCTGTGGAGTGGAAGAAAAAGGTAAGTCTGAGAGACAGTGATAGGATTGTTGACATGGGGACTTACATGCTGAAGTAGCCTGGAGGAAAAACACCAAGAAGGAAAACTATAAAATCCTACATGATCAAAACAGGGAAGTGAAAGCCAGTTAAGGATTTATTCTGACAGCAAGTCAAGCATTTATTCTGGGCAATTCCCTTCTCCCCTGGACTGATGCCAGTCTGGGCCTGGCTAGAAAAACTGCTGAAGCATCCTATCAAGGAGCCTGGTGAATACAGTGATACTTGGCCTAGGAGTTCACTAGATCCTAGCTAGCAAAGCTATAACTGCATTGTATTTTTTTACACTGTCCTTGCAGTCTCTTTGAGGGTAGCAAAATGTGTCAACAGTGACACAAAGAGGAAGGTTTACAAAACAGGACAAAAAATATGCCCAAGTCAAACAAAAAGCTTGGTCCTTCCAGATGTGGAATCATCTGAGGGGTGGTACTTGGTAGCAGGGGAACGTGGGCTGTTGCTCTAAAAGGCACCTGGCCTTTGTTAAATGAAATCCTGTCTGCCTAGGTGAACACAATCTCTGGTTGTCAATTTAGTTATCCTGAACTCAATCTCTCCACACAATCACATCATTCAGATTTGCCAGGCAGTTTTCAGGTGGGAAGAATCCAACAGCATGAGACTGAACACATCCAAGTGCTGGGTTCTGCACATTGGCCACAGCAACCCCATGCAGTGCTACAGGCTGGGGTCAGAGTGGCTGAGAGCAGCCAGGTACAGAGGGACCTGGGGGTGCTGGTCGATGGTAGGCTGAACATGAGCCTGCAGTGTGCCCAGGCAGCCAAGAGGGCCAATGGCATCCTGGCCTGCATCAGGAACAGTGTGGCCAGCAGGAGCAGGGAGGTCATTCTGCCCCTGTACACTGCACTGGTTAGGCCACACCTCGAGTCCTGTGTCTAGTTCTGGGCCCCTCAGTTTAGGAAGGAGGTTGACTTGCTGGAGCGTGTCCAGAGAAGAGCAACAAAGTTGGTGAGGGGCTTGGAACACAGCCCTATGAGGAGAGGCTGAGGGAGCTGGGGTTGCTTAGCCTGGAGAAGAGGAGACTCAGGGGTGACCTTATTGCTCTCCACAACTCCCTGAAGAGAGGTTGTAGACAGGCAGAGGTTGGTCTCTTCTCCCAGGCAACCAGCACCAGAACAAGAGGACACAGTCTCAGGCTGTGCCAGGGGAGGTTTAGGCTGGAGGTTAGGAAGAAGTTCTCCACAGAGAGAGTGATTGCCCATTGGAATGGGCTGCCTGGGGAGGTGGTGGAGTCACCATCATTGGAGGTGTTCAGGAGGAGACTTGATGGGGTGCTTGGTGCCATGGGTTAGTTGTTTAGGTGGTGTTGGATTGGTTGATGGGTTGGACACGATGATCTTGAAGGTCTCTTCCAACCTGGTCTGGTCTATTCTATTCTATTCTATTTTATATCAACACACTGATATTAAAAAAAAAAATGGGGGGAGGGTAGGGACACTTCAGCAGGAAATTCAGTAATACAGCAAGTTAGGCTATAAACTGTCTCCAGTTACAGCTTGGAGTGATCTTTTACTTGTAGGTGACTGTCACTTAGGGGGGAAAAAAACCCAAACAACAAACCAAACCACACCAAACCTGTTTATATTCCTACTGCAGCCCAGACAGTTGGTTGATGCTGAGTACTAATAGACCTCAAACCTTGTAACAATGTTTAGCCAAGACAAGGCTCAGGCTTTTTCTGAACTTAATCTTTATTGCTTTGATTTGTTTCCATTAAAATAAAGAAACTTAATCTGCAACTTCTTTTAAGATGAAATATATGTTGCCTAAGCTGTCTAAGCTGTGAGGGGCAAAGTGTTTCTGTTACTAAACTGTAACAAAAAAGTTCATAAATGGAGACAAGCTAATGACTTCAAGTAGTCATTGCATATGAACAAAGAAACTGCCTGAAGTAGCTAAAAATGCCCCAAACACAGGCAAGACTGAGGAAGGAGTCCTCACTCAGCAGCATCAATGTGTTCTTTGCAGAAAAGAACTCAGGATGCTGACAACACACAAGAAAAGGTTAAGCAGCACACTACAGAAATGGACACTGAAGATAGCATAAAACTGTTAGACAAAGTTATTAATGAGGATTAGCTAGAATTAAATAATTTGAACTGTTACTATTGCAGTAACTGATTAAGAGCTGTTTGTTGTATGCTACTGAAACACTGCTTGGAATAAAGCCTAGTTCTCTGCTCTGCCTAGGAAAAATGTTCCTTTTGTTTTTTGCCTGTAACAGATCATCTATGTAACCTTGTCATATTTTGGGGTGACAAAATAAAAACCAAATCCAAAAGCAACAAGTCCTTCCAAAAATCCCAGGGCAAGGGGACACAGTCTCAAGCTGCACCACAGGAAGTTTAAGCTCGAGGTGAGGAGAAAGTTCTTCACTGAGCGAGTCATTCATCATTGGGATGTGCTGCCCAGGGAGGTGGTGGAGTCACCATCCCTGGAGGTGTTCAAGAGGGGATTGGATGTGGCACTTGGTGCCATGGTCTAGGCATGAGGTCTGTGGTGACAGGTTGGACTCGATGATCCTTGAGGTCTCTTCTGACCTTAGTGATACTGTGAGAGCCTCTCTGCCTGACAGCGACACCAAAGCTTGTTGCAAAGACTTCGCTGCAAAACTGGATGGATTAGAAGTTGTCATTGTGAGAAATGACATTTTGAGTACATTCAAACCATCCAAAGGTTTCTGTTCAGAGCATTAAATGCTGGCAAGTAGCCATTTTCTAATTCCCTTCAAGAACAAAGAAAACAGAAAAGTGTTCACCACTTTTCCCCCTCTTCTGCTTTTGCTTTTTTTTCCCTAGTCTTCTCCCTTTCTCCTGACAGATGGTACAATCTGATCATGACAGCTTCCTCCTTCATGCTAAACAAATGGCAAAAGGAAAAATAACTTAAAAAATAAAACAAATAATCATCCAATCAAGAATGGCAACACAAAGGAAAACAACTTTCTTTTCAACCTCAATCTTCCCTCCTGCAGAACAGAAAGTTAACCTATTGGAAGATGACTGTCTGGATGAGTGTCAGAAGGGGGCTTTCATTACTGACCTTAGAATTAAATCCTTTGCTTTCTCTGAAATGGGCACCTCTGGAGGAAACACCAATGTTTCTTTCCAGTTCATAACTTTTCTGTAAGTCTCCTGTGGTGTTTCTGAGCAGAAAGGTGGATACCCTGCACAAAAAAATAGAAGAGCAAAGTGAGCTGTGCCTCTCCTTTTGCGAGGAGAGGCTGAGGGAGCTGGGGTTGCTTAGCCTGGAGAAGAGGAGGCTCAGGGGTGACCTTATTGCTCTCTACAACTACCTGAAGGGAGGTTGTAGACAGGCAGAGGTTGGTCTCTTCTCCCAGGCAGCCAGTACCAGAACAAGAGGACACAGTCTCAGGCTGTGCCAGGGGAGGTTTAGGCTGGAGGTTAGGAAGAAGTTCTCCACAGAGAGAGTGATTGCCCATTGGAATGGGCTGCCTGGGGAGGTGGTGGAGTCACCATCACTGGAAGTGTTCAGGAGGAGGCTTGATGGGGTGCTTGGTGCCATGGGTTAGTTGTTTAGGTGGTGTTGGATTGGTTGATGGGTTGGACACGATGATCTTGAAGGTCTCTTCCAACCTGGTTTATTATTATTATGATGGCTCCCAAAGCCAACAATTAGTACTAGCCAGAAGTTTTCTCTATGGCAATGCAACATTCAAGGTTGTTTTGTTACTTCCAATTAATGAGTCTCAAAACCATCTAATAATGAACTGAAATAATTACTGAAACAGCTGAGATATTATCTTGTAGTGTCTCCCTGGAAAGGTGGGAGGGCTTTAAGAGTTCTCTAGAAGCTGAATTTGAGGCTTTCTTCAAGTAGAACTGAATGAAATTCTGGTACTTCCACTATGCAGGGGAGATCAGACTTGGTGAACTACTGGACCCTGTTATCTTTGAAGCCTTTAAATGTTTCTTAAGTTGAGGTCTTTAACATACCTATTAGCATTTCATACATAATCACTCCCAAAGACCACCAGTCACACAGCTTGTTGTACCCAGTCTGCATGAATACTTCTGGTGCAATATAGTCTGGAGTTCCAACAGTAGAATATGCCTGGAAAAAAGAAGAAGAAATATTTTTATACTTTGCAAAGCCCTTTCCTGGGGATTCACATATTGGATCTTGGTTTTGGGATGGATGGGAATGCTTAAATTGAGAATTCACACTATCTAAAATCCCAAGACCATTTTTTTTCCCCTTTACACAAAAACCACAGAGAACCTTGAAAGTAAATGGAAATCATCCTCCTAAATGTGGTAAAATCACAGAATATCCCCATTGCAACATCAGTTTTGCCAGCATGGAAATGGTGATTGGTATTTTGAGTATGGCTTTGTTATGCTAGAGGGATAGTCATCTTCATCAACTACCTGAAAAGTGGTTGTAGACAGGAGGGGGTTGGTCTCTTCTCCCAGGCAACCAGCACCAGAACAAGGGGACACAGTCTCAAGCTGTGCCAGGGGAGGTTTAGACTCGAGGTGAGGAAAAAGTTCTTCACTGAGCGAGTCATTCGTCATTGGAATGTGCTGCCCAGGGAGGTGGTGGAGTCGCCGTCCCTGGAGGTGTTCAAGGGGAGATTGGACGTGGCACTTGGTGCCATGGTCTAGTTGTGAGGTCTGTTGGAACAGGTTGGACTTGATGATCCTTGGGGTGTCTTCCAACCTTAGTTACTGTGATACTGTGATCTCTGGAGCTCCCAACACAAGGAATGACATGAAACTGTTAAAGCAGGGACAGCAGAGGGCCACGAAGATGATCAGAGTGCTGGAGCACCTCTCCTATGAACACAGGCTGAGAGAGTGGGGGTTGTTCAATATGGAGACAAGAAGGGTCCAGGAAGGCCTTAGAGCAGCCTTCCAGTACTTAAAAGGGGCCTAGAGGAAAGATGGAGAGGGTCTGTTTACCATGGCATGTAGGGATGAGTGGTAATGGCTTCAAACTGGAAGACGATTGATTTAGATTAAACATTAGGAAGAACCTGTACTCCATGAGGGTGGTGAGGCACTGGAACAGGTTGCCCAGGGGAGCTGTGTAGGCTCCAGCCCTTGCAGTGTTAAGGGGCAGTCTGGATGGGGCCTTCAGCAACCTGGTCTTGTAGGAGGTGTCCCTACCCATGGCAGGGGGTTGGAACTAGATGATCTTTAATGTCCCTTCCAACCCAAGCCATTCTCTGATTCTGTGATTTGCCTGACTAGAAACAAAAATACTTCATTTTAACAAACAAATGTTTCATTTTGGACCAAGTGGAAAGGCAAGAATAAGGCTGCTTTTCAAACAGTACCGAGACAACTTGTCACTTGAACTTTTTCTTCTCTCTGATTGTGGTGGTTCAGGCACATTCCAAAAGGGTCCAGCCCAGTGGGTGGTCACAGGAAGCCAGGTATTTCATCCCATAATGCCCTGCTGCCCTATAAAACATCAGCAGGGTGTCCTTTCTTCCTCTTTCTTCCCTCACCGCAGCCTGGGTAATGGGGTGAGCTGCCTCTCCTGGGCTTGGCTAGGCCCAAGGCCGGGTTGGGGGGGGAGAAAGAGCCCTGGGGGTTTGGGGTGTACCCGCAGGTGGGGGTGGGATGCTTTGGGGTATGTTTTGGGATCTCTCTCTTTTGTCACAGTGCTTGTGGTTCTCTGTAGAACTGTCATTGTTTTTCCATGTAAACTTTCCACCATTTTTGCAGTCTGTTTGTCTGAGGCTTTTCTTTTGTCCGCGGTGGGAGATTTGGTCTCTCAACCTACCACATTAATGGCGTAGCCAGGCAGGAGTTAGGGTTGTTGTGGCACACTGCAGATTGGATTGCAAAAGATGGAGAGTTTAAAGTCAGATCTGGCCCAAGTTTTCTTGCTGGGGCAACTGTGTGAGCTTCTTGTGGATTGCAGGGGGACACCTGGCGAGAGGCCGATGGCACGGAAATCCCTCCTGTTGTTTGTAAACAGCGAGGGGTGGTTCTTGCGGTGGCCATGGGCACGGGGCAGCTTGAGAATGCGAGACCTGCTTTTCCCCCCTTGCTCTCTGCGGAGCGGCAGGCGGCAGGGAGCGCAGAGGAGGAGGGCCAGCAGCAAGCAGACCGGAGTCAGGCCCGTTGTCGCTGCGGGGGGGGCCACCCGTGGCGAGTGGACGAGCGATCGCTCCCGAAACCCGAGAAGGTGAGTGGAGACTTCAGCTGGAAAGCTGTTCTCAAAGGCTCTGGGAACGCGTTCATGGCTTTGGCTGGAAAAGCTGTTTGAGTGCCCTAAGGGGTGGAGGTGACTTTGATTCTGCATTGCAGCGATAGAGATGGCGGGAGCCCTGCCAGGTACCGAGCGGCAGCAGTGGCTCTGCCTGTGCCGTGTCATGTACCGAGTGGCGGTGGCGGTCCTGCCCATGCCATGCTGTATTCAGGTGGCAGCAGCTGCTGTAGATCTCTTCCCTGGTTTTTGGATATGCTCCGAAAATAGCACCTAGCACCTGGCTCCTCCTCCTCTCTTCTCAGTGGGTTATGGTGCAGCTGCTCCCTCTTCCAGGGGAGGGCAGTGTAACCGGATGCTGTCATGCCTCGGTACGTGAACGCCCAGTGGGGGGCGGTGTACCTGCGATGTGCATTTGTATAGCCTCAGATGGTGGCTGGAAGCGGTCGGCGCTGGGCTTGGGATAGGCCTGTGCAGGTTTATGCGAGGCTCAACGCGTGGCTCCCTGGAGGGATGGAGAAAGAGCAGTCGTGGAGCCCGACTGTCCCGACTGGCTTGCCCCTGGGGTGGAAAAAAGCCCCTGAGGAAATGTAGATGCAAATACAGGTTTGGCTGAGAAGTTGTGAGGTTCTTCCAGGTGACCAGGATGTCCAGTGAGTCCATGAAGAATTCACACTGCAGAAGAATGACTCTGCGTCCCTGGGAGGTTCCACCAGATGAGGAAGAACTGGAATGGACTAATACTTGAGCCTGAATTAGAGACTGTGTGGAAGGATGCCCAGACAAAGACATGGACTTCTGCTAGACACATCATCAGAAGAGTTCTCATTTGATACGTTTTGGGTGCAGGGATTATGGTATAGAATACGGGGTGGCGTGTGGTGGTTCAGGCACGTCCCAAAAGGATCCAGTCCAGTGGGTGGGCACAGGAAGCCAAGTATTTCATCCCATAATGCCCTGCTCCCCTATCATCAGCAGGGGGTCCTCTCTTCCTCTTTCTTCCCTCACTGCTGCCTGGGTAATGGGGTGAGCTGCCTCTCTTGAGCCTGGCTAGGGACAAGGCCGGGTTGGTGGGGGAGAAAGCCCTGGGGGTTTTGGGTGTACCCCCAGCTGAGGGTGGGATGTTCTTGGGTATGTTTTGGGATCTCTCTCTTTTGTCACAGTGCTTGTGGTTCTCTGTAAAACTGTCATTGTTTTTCCATTTAAACTTTCCACCATTTTTTGCCATCCGTTTGTCTGAGGCTTTTCTTGTGCCCGTGGTGGGAGAATTGGTCTCTCAACCTACTACACTGATGAACTGTCTCATTCTTTGGCCTAGCTTCACCACATAGCTCTGCCATATCAGTCTTTGCTGGTGCACTCGTTGTGGGGATCTAACTCCAAGCAGGAGTAAGGGTGTGCAAAACAGCCCCTGCCAGGCAACCTGACTCCAATGTAATCTCATTATGTCTCATGAGGAAAGAAAGGACAACCCAAAAGCTTTATGGGAATAGTGCAGCAAATCTCATTAAAACAAAGTGTGAAAAGTCCCAGAATTTGAGAATTGCAATTTTTTTTTTGCTACAGGGCTAGAATTCTAATATTTCGTGGCCAACAGACACTCCCACAGAACGGCTTGGGTTGGAAAAGACCTTTAAGATCACCAAGTCCAACCACTACCTAACTCTACAGCAGAAGGGCAAACAAGTTTTCCTCACAGTTCCCTGAAAAAAGAGCCAAACAGCTAAGAAACAAATGGCTATGCATCTTGTGATACTGAACTGGAGGAATGAAATCAAATCAAATCTGAACACCAGGAGCTTAAACACACTGTCAATACTAGGTCAGCCTAGGAGGCAAACTCAAGATACAGCTTAGCTAAGTGTTTGCTGACTAACCTGACGTGGTGGTTTAGGCTGGGTGCTGGCCCGGATGCCACTGCACAGACCACACCTGGGAGGTCCCAAAAGGGTCCAGCCCACTGGGTGGTCACAGCAAACCAGGTATTTCACCCACAATCCTTTGCTCTATAAAACACCCACGCGGGGTCCTTACTTCCTCTTTTTGTCCCCCGCTGCTGCCTAGGTACAATGGCTGAGCTGCCTCCCTTGGGCCTGCCCAGGCCCAAGGCTGGGGGCGGGGAGGAGAAAGAGCCCTGGGGGTTTTGGGTGTACCTGCAGGTGGGGATGGGATGTTCTTGGGTATGTTCTGGGATCTCTCTTTTGTCACAGTGCTTGTGGCTCTCTGTAAAACTTTCATTGTTGTTTTCCTGTTTCTCCATTGAAACTCTCCACCATTTTTTGCAATCCGTTTGTCCGAGTCGTTATTTTTGCCTGTGGGGGGAGAATTGGTCTCCCAAACCACGACACCTGAGCTTAGCCCAGATGCTTGTAAGGGAAACAAAGGCATGGAGAAGAGCAAGGTCTTGCTAGCCACAGCTCTGGAAGCAAACAAAGAAAGCCTGATCTCACGCTATCCTACTACTGGAATCACTGGACCCCCTTCTTTCCAGTTATTAGCCATTTTGAAAACCTGAAGGGAGTGGCATCTGTAAAGGATGAGGACCTCATAGTTTGTACAAACCAGCAGCAGCAGTGTTGAGTTTTTATTCCACATTTTCCACAAACAGAAGCACAAAAAACTAAAAAAGAAGAAGGTTTTATGAACTCACCAGCTGTCGCCTGTTTTTCTTCCACGTTTCTGCTTTTCTCTTGGAGTTCATGTTCTGAAATGCTAATGTACAAAATATTTATTAGGTAATAAATGCATTTTTAACAGTAAAAGGTCGACAGTCTGTTCACAAAGACTAACTGGTTTGTGTCTTTAGAATGCTTTAGTCTAGAAAGAAATCATAGAACCACAGAACTGTCAAGGTTGGAAGGGACCCCCAGGACCAGCCAGTTCCAATCCTCCTGCTAGATCAGGGTGCCCAGAGCCACATCCACCCTGGCCTAAAAAACTTCCAGGGATGAGGCTTCCACTCGCTCTCTGTGCATCCTGTTCCAGTGTCTCACTACCCTCACAGTGAAGAGCTTCTTCCTAATGTCTAATCTAAACCTCCCCTCCTCTAGCTTGGCTCCATTCCCCCATGTCTTATCACTACATGACACCCCACGAGTCCCGCTCCAGCTTTCTTATTGTGTCCTTCCAATATCTGAACGGGGGCCTACAAGGTCTCCTTAGAGCCTTCTCTTCTCCAAACTGAACAATCCCAACTCTCTCAGCCTGTCTTCATAGGAGAGGTGCTCCAGCCCTCTGATCATTCTTGTGTCCCTTCTCTGGGCACGTTCCAACACATCCAGATCCTTCTTATAATAGGGGCTCCAAAACTGGATGCACCACTCATGAGAGCAGTGTAGAAGGGGAGAATCATGTCCCTTGATCTGCTGGCCACACTTCTCTTGATGAAGCCCAGGATCTGGCTGGCTCTCAGGGCTGCAAGTGCACACTGGTGGCTCATATTGAGCTTCTCATCCACCAGCACCCCCAAGTCCTTTTCTTCAGGGCTGCTCTTAAGCCAGCCACTGCCCAGCCTATATGGGTGCATGGGACTGCCCCAACCCAGATAGAGGACCCAGCCCTCCAGCCTGTCCAGATGCCTCTGGATGGTTCCCTTCCCTCCAGTGTGTCTGCTGCACCACACAGTTTGGAGTCATCAGCAACCTCACTGAGGGTGCACTCAATGCCACTGTCCATGTTGCCAAAGATGTTGAACAAGCCTGGTCCCAGGACTGATCCCTGAGGGACTCCACTTCTCACTGGCCTTCACTTGGACACGGACCCACAGACAGCCACTCCTTGGGAGCAGCCATCAAACCAGTTCTTTATCCAGAGTGGTCCATCCATCAAACCCATATTTCACCAGCTTGGAGACCAGGATGTTGTATGGGACAGAGTCAAAGGCTTTGCCCAGGTCCAGATAAATGACATGAGCTGCTCTCCCCTTGTCTATTGATGTTGTGACCTTGTCATAGAAAGCCACCAGGTTTGTCAGGCAGGATTTGCCCTTGGTGATGCTGTGCCGATTGTGCCCAATCACCTCTTCGTTATTCTTTTGCCTCAGCAGTACCTCCAGGAGGATCTGAGTGGCCTACAGTTCCCTGGATCATCCTTCTTTCCCTTTTTGACAATGGGGGGGTATGTTTGCCCTTTTCTAGTCAGTGAGGACTTCCCTGGACTGCCAGGACTTTTGGAATATAATAGAGAGCAGTTTAGTGACCCTGTCTGCCCGTTCCCTCAGCACCTGTGGGTGCACCCATCAGCTCCCATGGACTTGTACACTCTCAAGTTCTTCAGATGGTCACAAACCTGATCTTCACTCACAAGATCCTTCTTCCAGCTCCTGCCATTATCTTCTGTGATTTCAGGAGTGTGGCTGGAGCCCTTGCCAGTGAAGACTGAGGCGAAGAAGTCACCAGGTCTCCCACTTCTTTCTGAGGGGGCCCACACCTTCCTTAGTCTTCCTTTTGCCATTAATGTACCTAGAGAAACGTTTGCTATTCCCCTTGAACTCCCAGGCTAGATTTAATTCTAACTGAGATTTGGCTTTTCTAACCAGGTCACTCACTGCTTAGACAGCTTCCTTATATGCTCCCCCATTCTGGCTGTCCTTTCTTCCACTCCTTGTAGAGTTTCTTTTTGTGTGACAGCATGTCCAGGAGCTCCTTGCTTATCCAGGCAGGGCTCCTAGCATTCTTTCCTGCTTTCCTCTTTGTGGGTATACTTTGCTCCTGGGCATGGAGGAGGTGATCCTTGAACACTGACCAGCTGTCCTGGGCCCCTCTTCCCTCTAAGGCTTTGTCCCACAATACTTTGGCCAGCAGATCCCTGAAGTGATCCAAGTCTGCACGCCTGAAGTACAGGGTTGCAAGCTTAGAATATGCCCGCCCTAGTTGTCTTGAGGATCTTAAATTCTTTTGCTTCATGGTCACTGTAGCCAAGGGTGTCCTTGAGCCTCACATTGGTCACCAGCCCTTCCCTGTCAGCAAGAACAAAGTCCAGCATAGCATCTTTTCTTGTTGGTTCCTCCACCATTTGGAAGAGGAAGTTGTCATCTACGCATTCCAGGAACATCTTGAATTGCTGGTGCCTTGTGTGATAGAATTTCCAACCCACCAGTTTGCTGTGTTGTCCCTTCAGCAGATGTGAGGGTGACTGAAATCCCCCATGAGGGCCAGGGCCTGTGAACACGAAGCCATTTCTGTTTGCCTGTGGAGGGCCTCATCTACTTGGTTCTGCTGGTCAGGTGGCCTGTAGCAGACCCCTACAGTAACATCACCTTCCCCTGTCTTCCCTTTAATCTTCACTGAGATGCTCTCAACCAGCTCCTTTCCCAGGTGGAGCTCCAATGATTCCAGATGGTCACTGATGTAGAGCACAACACCTCCTTCCCTCCTACCCTGTGTGTCCTTCCTGAAGAGCTTGCTCCCATCTATGTTCCCATCATGGGAATCACCCCATCAAGTTTCAGTAATAGGCACTCTGTCATGGCTTTCCAGCAGCACAGTGGCCCTTAATTCATCCTGTTTATTGCCGAAGCTGTGTGTATTCACATAGAGGCACTTCAGCTAGGCTGGCCTTGCCACCCTCTCAGGCAAAATCCCCCTTGATTCTCTTGGGCTGTCTTGGTGCATTGTTCCTGTCTTGCCTCAGGGCAACACATTGAGAGGCCTTACTAGTACTCCATCCCTCTGCTCCTGCTGTGCTGCCCCACTGTGTGTCACAAGCAGGCATAAGATTATTGTAATGGGTTGGGGCAGATCCCCTCCCCACCACAGGCAGAAATAACGACTCAGGCAAACGGATTGCAAAAGTGATGAAAGTTTAAATAGAAAGCAGTGAACGTTACAGCAAACCCAAAGCGCAGTGACAAAGAAAGATCCCATCCCCACCTGAGGGTGCATGCAAAAACCCCCAGGGCTCCTTCTTCCCCCTCCCTCTGCTGGGCTAGTCTCAGCTGGCCAGGCCTGAGACTGCCCATCCCCCTGTGGCCTTGGGCCCAATCAGGCCCATGGCCGGGAGATCTCTCCCCCAGTTACCAAGTCTCGGAGAGGGAAGGAAAGAGGAAGTGCCAGACTCCGCACTGGATCTTATAGTGGTGCAAAGAATTATGGTAGGAAATACACAATTTCCTGTGTCCATCCCTCTGGGCTGGACTTCTGGACACAGGAAGTGAATGCACCAGGGGGGCACCCAGCTCAAACTACAACAATTATAACTGGAGATGGGAAATGATAATGAGTAACTAGAGGCCAAATTGCAGCTGAAACTCTTGTAAGTAGAACACAAGCAATTCTAAATTCAAACTTGCTAGAAAGGTTCTGCAGACTGATGTGAGATCAGCAGCACTACTTGTTGCAGCTGGCAGCATATATTCAGATATTGGTGATGGGTTTTTCAAGCAACAAGTGAAGAATCCAAGCAGAACTGCAAAGGCACTTCACATTTGTAGACTAAATCAACAGCAGGCTGGATATGAGTAAGCAGTGTGCCCAGGTGGCCAAGAAAACCAACAGCATCCTGGCCCATCCCACCTACCACTATACCTGACCAGCAGGACCGGGGAGGTGACTGTCCCCTTGTACTCAGCACTGATGAAGCCACACCTTGAGTACTGAGTCCAGGTTTGGGCCACTCACTACAAGAAAGACATTGAGGTCTGTGGCAGTTTAGGCTGGGTGCCTCCTGCTGCTGCCACACAAGATACACCTCTGGTGCCCTGACTGTCCAGCCCAGTGGGTGGACACAGGAAAGAGTGTCTTTCATGCCCATAATGTCCCGATCCCTATAAATCTATCAGCAAGGTCTCACACTTCCTCTTTCTTCCCTCGCTGCTCCCTTGGGAGCACTATCTGGTAATGGAAGGGGAGGTATCTCAAGGCCTCTTGGGCCTGGCTAGGCCTAATGCCAGAATGAGAAGGGGGAAGGGCAATCTCAGATCTGGCCAGCTGAGATTAGCCTAACAGTGGAGAGCAGGGGAAGAAACAGCCCTGGGGGTTTTGGGTATACCGTCAGGTAGGGAGCAGGGGAGTGCTGGGAGGCTTCTGGGTATGCTGTGAGGGACTTTGTATGCTTTGGGATCTTTGTCACTATGCTTGTAGGTTCTGTAAAACACTTTACTGCTTTCCCATTTAAATTTTCCATCACTTCTGCAATCCACTTGTGAGAGTCTCTCTTTTTTCTGCCCCGGTGGGAGGTAAGAGAGGAGCTGGCCTTCCAACCCGGGACAAGGTCCTGGAGGGGATGCAGAGAAGAGCAACAAAGCTGGTGAAGGGACTGGAGAATAGGTCTGGTGAGGAGTGGCTGAGGGAAGTGGGGTTCTTTAGTCTGGAGAAAAGAAGGCTGAGGGGAGACCTTCTCATTCTCCACAACTATCTGAAAGGAACTGGAGCCAGGTAGGGATTGGTTTCTTCTCCCTATCAAAAAGAGACAGGATGGAAGGAAATGGACTCAAGCTGTATCAGGGGATGTTTAGGTTGGCTAGTAGAAGAAGCTTCTTCACTGAAAGGGTTCTCAAATGCTGGAATAGGTTCCCCAGGGAAGTGGTTGAATCCCCATCCCTGCAGGTGTTTAAAAGACGAAAAGATGTAGTGCTGAAGAACACAGATTGGCATGAGGCTCGGTAGAGGTTGTTAACTGTTGGACTCCAGAATCTTAAAGGTCTTTTCCAACCAAACCAATTCTGTTATTCTATAACACAGTCACATGGAGGCACACTGATGAGCAACTTAACTCTTATGAAAAGCATCATGAGACTGTTACCAGCTTCACTGAGTCAGCACATGAAAACCATGTCGCTTCTGCAAGTGTTCCTGTAACCTCACTAAGATTGTTACAATGGTAGTGTATTTGTGTCCATGTACAAATGAGCAAAACCACACTCATGTTACCAAAAATTAATGATTTCTTTCCCATTAAATGCTTCCATGAGTGGGGGAAGGGAAGGTGCATTTCCAGTTTCCCATTCAATGCAATCAGCCTGACCAATCTTGTTTGCCACAGCAGAAAGGAGTTGTGATGTGGCCTAGCTTCAACTCCGAACGATTTCAATGTTGAATGAGAACAGCTTATACTCACAGAAGTCACTTGGTGGGTTGTGTGTGAGATTCCTGTAGAACTCAGTTCTGTGAGCTTTCTTTAAACCTGTGCATAGCCCAAAATCAGACAGTTTTACATGACCCTAAAAAACAAAAATTAAAAGGAACAAAAAGAAAAAAAAAATCAAAGAAAACAATTTAGAAAGATTATGATTGACAAAAGGGTTTAATAACTGCACATGTCTTCCCAGGCCATGGCAGACTTGGACAGAACTACTTAGTCCAGGGCAAGGAGGCAAATAATGCCTGAATGTTGTTATACTGTGAGGAAACTGGAAATGGTTACAGCTAGAATTCAGCAACAGCTGAGGGCAGTTAGTTTGATTGTGCTGTGAAGTGGATATCACTGAGACATCCCTCACTGCAAGACATTAAGCAGGTCCAGAGAAGAGCAAAGAAGCTGGGGAACAGGTCTTATGAGAAGCAGCTGAGGGAACTGAGGCTGCTTAGTCTGGAGGAAAGGAGACTGAGGGAAGACCTCCTTGATCCATACAGCTCCCTGAAAGGAGGTTGGAGCCGGGTGGGGGTCAGTCTCTTCTCCCTAGTAACAGGGGATAGGAAAAAAGGAAATGGCTCCAAGTTGCACCAGGGGAAGTTTAGGGTGGCTATATGAAAAAGTCTCTCCACTGAAAAGGTTCTGAAAGACAGAGAGGTGGCTGAAGCCCCATCCCTGCAGGTGTCTACAAGAGACAGATGTATGTAGTGCTGAGGGACATGGTTTAGCACCAGACCTGGCAGAATTAGGTAATAGTTGGACTCAGTAATCTTAAAGATCTTTTCCTACCAAAAGTATACTATGAGACTGAGGATGCTTCCAGGGCAGAATTCCCTTGTTCTTCTTGAATGGTAACCAGGTTTCAATCAGGTTTCCAGACATCAGTGCTAGATAGTCTTACAGACTTGTGTATAATGCTTACTGGGTCCTTTTCATGGCTTGCTACAGTCAACTTAACAGTTTCCACCCATGAGTGGGCAATAAAAAAATTAGACAACTGCAGGAATTGAAGTGATTATTAGTGTTGTCTGAGTGTTTCATGCTTTCATTTGTCTTGAAGCAACTAACTATATAAACTTCTAATGTTCGCCATTGGAATGTGCTGCCCAGGGAGGTGGTGGAGTCACCGTCCCTGGAGGTGTTCAAGGGGAGATTGGATGTGGCACTTGGTGCCATGGTCTAGTCATGAGGTCTGTGGAGACAGGTTGGACTTGATGATCCTCGAGGTCTCTTCCAACCTTAGTGATACTGTGATGAATATCAGCATCTGGACCTCCTAAGTGGATCTTCTCACTTGAAAGGCTTTCCAACAAATGACAAGGGTGGTTTTGCTTTAAGTATATTGGTGTGCTAGAAGGAAAAAAGATAGTGACAGTTTTCTGCCCTTCACTCTAGCTAGTGTAAATCAGTCACTCTTGTGTCACTACTGGTTCTCACTGATTAGCACCACTATAAATGGCATTATCTGCAGACTGATGTTTAAAGCATAGGCAGTTTACATGCACACTACACACCTTAGCATCCAGTAGAAGGTTATCTGGCTTAATATCCCTGTGGATGAACCCCAGCTGGTGAATAGCATCTATGGCCAACACAGTTTCAGAAATGTAAAACTGTGTCTCCTCTTCTGATAAGGTATCTTTCTTCATTAGCAAAGTCATCATGTCACCTAATCAAAGAGAAGAACATACAGCTTTGAAACCAGAACATGTGAATCATGAGACTAATTCTATGTGAAACCCCCAACTTAACCTTGTAGCTGGGCCTTAGAGCTACTCATTAGAAAACTGTTACTGCAAGGACCTACAAACCCAGCAACACTTTTTGAGCAAACTGGATTTAAAACTTGAAAACCATAAGCAGAAACTGTAATTGGATAGCCCAGGGAGGTACTGTGACTTTTAACACTCAAGATGTGTCATGCACAAATAAACTGTTTTAACAACTCGGGGTTTGTGTTAATAACTTTAGTAGTAAAAAAAAGCAGAACACTGGAATAGAATTATTATTATTTAATCCAAATAACCTTTCTCTCCTTGCCCAAAAAACCCCCAAAACAAATCAGGAAGGGTTACATCCCTGTGACTGAGTTTTCAAACAATGGGGTTTTTTTGTTATCCCAAATCACACAGTACTCGTATCACCCCACACCACAGCAAACAGCTTACCTCCAGGTAAGAACTCCATGATCAGGTAAAGATTTCTTTTATCCTGAAAGCTGTAAAACATTTTCACCACCCAGGCTCCATCTGCTTCAACCAAAATATCTCTTTCTGCTCGGATATGGGCTACCTAAAATGCATATTTAAAGTACTTATTATTAAAAGGGCAATTTCAACACTTCAACAAGGAGCACTGTATGATGTTCCCAGTCCTACAATGTATTTCCATCTTCTTTAGCAAACAAACTACTTTTCACACTCTGTTCAGAAATCATGTTTTTCATAATGGTGAAGGGTCTGGAGAACAGCTCTTCTGAGGAGCAGCTGAGGAAACTAGGATTTTTAGTCTGGAGAAAAGGAGGCTGAAGGGAGAACTCATGGCTTTCTACAACTCCCTGAAAGGAGGTTGGAGCCAGGTGTGTGTCAGTCTCTTCTCCCCAGTAGCAAGTGATAGGAAAAGAAACAGCCTCAAATTGCACCAGGGGAGATTTATGTTGGATATTGGAAGAAACTTCACTGAGAGGGTTCTCAAATACTGAAACAGGCTCCTCAGGGATGTGGTTGAATCTCCATCACTGGAGATGTTTAAAAGAGGCAGGAAGGTGGTGCTGAGGGACATGGTTTAGCACCAGACTTGTCAAACCATTGTCTAATTCTGCCTCGATCTTAAAGGTCCTTAAAGGTCTTTTCAACCCAAATGATTCTAGAATTTTTTACCAAATCCTACAAAGGCCTCCCAAAAATATCCCCTAGAAACCCAGAGAAAAGTCAACCCAGTATTTAACACATCCAAGTACCAAGTTCTGCACATTGGCCACAGCAACCCCATGCAGAGTTACAGGCTGGGGTCAGAGTGGCTGGAGAGCAGCCAGGTAGAGAGGGACCTGGGGGTGCTGGTTGATGGTAGGCTGAACATGAGCCTGCAGTGTGCCCAGGCAGCCAAGAGGGCCAGTGGCATCCTGGCCTGCATCAGGAACAGTGTGGCCAGCAGGAGCAGGGAGGTCATTCTGCCCCTGTACACTGCACTGGTTAGGCCACACCTCGAGTCCTGTGTCCAGTTCTGGGCCCCTCAGTTTAGGAAGGAGGTTGACTTGCTGGAAGGTGTCCAGAGAAGGGCAACAAAGTTGGTGAGGGGTTTGGAACACAGCCCTGTGAGGAGAGGCTGAGGGAGCTGGGGTTGCTTAGCCTGGAGAAGAGGAGACTCAGCGGTGACCTTATTGCTCTCTACAACAACCTGAAGGGAGGTTGTAGACAGGCAGAGGTTGGTCTCTTCTCCCAGGCAGCCAGCACCAGAACAAGAGGACACAGTCTCAGGCTGCACCAGGGGAGGTTTAGGCTGGAGGTTAGGAAGAAGTTCTCCACAGAGAGAGTGATTGCCCATTGGAATGGGCTGCCCAGGGAGGTGGTGGAGTCACCATCATTGGAGGTGTTCAGGAGGAGACTTGATGGGGTGCTTGGTGCCATGGGTTAGTTGTTTAGATGGGTTGGATTGGTTGATGGGTTGGACACGATGATCTTGAAGGTCTCTTCCAACCTGGTTTATTCTATTCTAAACCATTGTTTAATTCTGCCTCGATCTTAAAGGTCCTTTCCAACCCAAATGATTCTATGATTCTAGAACTTTTTTACCAAATCCTACAAAGGCCTCCCAAAAATATCCCCTAGAAACCCAGAGAAAAGTCAACCCAATATCCACTCACACAGTTTTACAGAAGCACATCTCCATAAACACAAAGCACAGCTTATGAAGCTGAGGCCTTTTTTGGGAAGAACAAAGCTTGGGGGATGGGGGGGGGGGGGAAGGCAAAGCATACAGAGCTGACAGTCACAGAGCCTACTGCAAGTTCAGACACGTGCACTTGGTGCCATGGTTTAGTTGATTAGATAGTGTTGGGTGATAGGTTGGACTTGATCTCTAAGGTCTTTTCCAACCTTGGTGATTCTGTGATTGTATTTCTTGACAGCTGTAAGATTTCCATTATTCATGTAGCAGAAAGCAAATTCTGGGGAAAAAAAATAAATAAATTATGGCTATCCTAGTTTTAAGGACTAATTCCCTCAAGCAGAGTCCATCTCTTCTGTTCTGCTGGCCAACAGCACCTTCACCACAGGGCAATGGGTCTTCTCTCTGCATCAGGCACTCCAACTTCAATTTAATTACAGAATCACAGAAATATTCAGGTTGGAAAAGACCCTTGGGATCATCAAGTCCAAATAATATCCCTACTCTATCTGTTCCTGTTAGAAAAGACTTCTTTCCACCCTCCACTCTTCAATGTAGCTATAAACTAGAGTATTAAAACCTTGTTTAAAAACAGATAGGATGTTTTCCAGTGCCATCAAGCTTCAGGGAGGAAAAAACAGACAATAAAAAAACACACTGAGAAAAGCACCTTACGTTTGTTGCATTGATGTTCTGGGTTGCTTTCTACTGAACAAACCAGGGAATAAAATGACAGCAGATAAATACTCTCCAGGGAAGATTGCTGCGACAGAAAAAACTGAGAGTCTGAGCTACCTCTGCTGCATGGGCTGTAGAATAGAACAGAATAAACCAGGTTGGAAGAGACCTTCAAGATCATCGCGTCCAACCTATCATCCAACACCACCTAATCAACTAACCCATGGCACCAAGCACCCCATCAAGTCTCCTCCTGAACACCTCCAGTGATGGGGACTCCACCACCTCCCCAGGCAGCCCATTCCAATGGGCAATCACTCTCTCTGTGGAGAACTTCTTCCTAACATCCAACCTACACCTCCCCTGGTGCAGCCTGAGACTGTGTCCTCTTGTTCTGTTAGTGGTTGCCTGAGAGAAGAGACCAACCCCGTCCTGGCTACAACCTCCCTTCAGGTAGTTGTAGACATCAGTAAGGTCTCCCCTGAGCCTCCTCTTCTCCAGGCTAAGCAACCCCAGCTCCCTCAGCCTCTCCTCACAGGGCAGTGTTCCAAACCCCTCACCAACTTCGTTGCCCTTCTCTGGACACGCTCCAGCAAGTCAACCTCCTTCCTAAACTGAGGGGCCCAGAACTGGACACAGGACTCGAGGTGTGGCCTAACCAGTGCCTGTTCTATCGGGTCATAAAATGTGGCAGGGCTTCAAACACGGGGCCATACACCCTCTGGGTGCTTGGCAGAACATGTTGCTTCTCTGGCTCCCTACAATTTAGGGCTTGAAGAGAAAACAAAAAAAATAGAGGATCACTGCAGGGCAGTGTAATACAAAAGGAAACAATGGGTAAGGTTTGAACAGGTGAGGAAAAGTCCCCTTTAGTCTGCCCTTTCGCTTGAGACAGCCACACTGGATTTCTGGAGTTGTGCTGAAGTACTTGCTGCGTCCTTTCAGCATTCACACTGAATTGGGAACTAAACATTACAACCAAACTAACAAACACAAAGAAAACCAAAACAACACAGGACCCTACTAAAGAGAAAAATAAAGGAAACAAAGCCCCTGAACGATGTGCCCTCTGTTGGTGTGGAGCCATCCAAAGATGGTTTTGTTTTAAACTTTGGCATAGTTCTACTTTTTGAGCAGCAGTTGGACAGATGAAGTACTGTATCTGCATTGATAAAGGAGGGAAGAAGCATAGTAAACCTGGTTTTAGCACTAATCATGGCAGAGGACATTGCACAAATCTAAACACAAGGAAGTTTTGGCTCTTTCCCCTCTTTCCAGTATTTTTCTTTCAAAACACCTGATACAAACAGGAAAGTGTGCCTGTTAAATCACCTGCCTCCTCCTCACAAACGCGGTCCAGGGCAGAGGGGCAGAAATAGGACAAGAGGCAGATAGAACAAGGGGCAATGGCTCTGACCTGGAAGAGGGCAGATTTAGACTGGAGATTAGGAAGAAATTCTTCAGTGAGGGTGGTGAGACACTGGAACAGGTTGCCCAGGTAGGTTGTGGATGTTCCCTCCCTGGAAGTGTTCAGGGACAGGTTGGATGAGGCCTTGAACAACCTGGTCCAGTGGGAGGCGTCCCTGCCCATGGCAGGGGGATTGGAGCTAGATGATCTATCCTAACCTATTCTATGAATCTATAATAAAAAAGAAATTAAAAATCAGTAAGTAAAACTTTTACAAATCAACTGTAAATAAAATACATGGTTAAAATAGGGTCATGACCTTATTTCCTAACTTCTCCTTGTTCTTTGTGTAGCTACTCTGATCTGTGAGATTGGGACTTTCAACAGGGAGAATATGACCGAGTAGTATCTACTGCAATCTTCTAGACAGCGTAAGTTTGAAATCTTGGGCACTTAGACAAGCACAAACCTGCTCTTTCTCCAGCATATCTGCTTTTCTCAGTATCTTCATTGCATAAATATGACCTGTATCCTTCTTCTGAACAAGGCGTACCTACAACGAGAAACAACCCTATCAGTCTTCTCTACCTCAGAAACAAGACCCAAGCATGGAATCTACTGGAAGGCTCAAAATTGCTGGGCATGGAAAAGTTTTTAAACACTTAAAAAAACCCAAACAAACACAGAACAGGAATATTTCTCCAGAACACAGCACTAATACTAATGATGAACAGGTATTTTGAAACAGTCCTTAGGTTAGGCAGGCACGTTCCAGGTAGCTGGGAGATTGTGTACTCCAAAATGCAGAAGCAGATCCAACTGTGGTGTGACACAGGGCAGGCAGAAGGCTTATGGAGAGGAGCTGCACAACTGCCAGTCCGTTATTTCAGGGACTCACATGAGCAACATTAGTTTGGGAAGCCAGGGGGAAACTAAAGGCCTTTCCACGGGAGGAAAGTCAAACGGCTATTCTTCTGCCATCAAGATCTCTAGCTGGAACTTTTTGCCTGTAATTAAATATTCCATTTTAACATTCAAGACAAATTTTAGTATCCTGTTCAAGCAAGAAAATGACAAACCTCCCCAAATGCTCCTCTTCCTATAACTTTCAAAGACTCAAAATCATCCAAGCCAAGTCTAGTCCTCTTCAGTCGCAGAAACTCTGTTTCCTTGCGAGCGTGTTGTGACCTGCGCAATTTTTTCTAAGGAGACACACAGAGGAAAAAAAATTGTAAGTCATTTGACAGTAGAAAGTCCACAGACAATCACAGAACGTTAGGGGTTGAAAGGGACCTCAAAAGATCATCCAGAGTCCATCCCGCTGCCAGAGCAGGCTCACCGATACCAGATCACATAGGAATGCACCCAGGTGGGCTTTGAGTACCTCCAGAGGAGGAGACCCCACAACATCCCAGGGCAGCCTGCTCCACTGTTGTCACCCTCACAGGGAAAAAATTGTTCCTTGTGTTTACATGGGACTTCCTATGCCTCAACTTCCACCCATTGCTCCTGGTCCTGTCACTGGGCAATGTAAGGTGCTGGGTTAGGAACTGGCTGGAGGCTGAGCCCAGAGAGTGGTGGTGAATGGTGCCACAGCCAGCTGGCAGCCAGGCACCAGTGGTGTGCCCCAGGGATCAGTGCTGGGCCCCATACTCTTTAACATCCTTATTGATGATCTGGATGAGGGGGTTGAGTCCATCAGCAGTAAATTTTCAGAGAACACTAAGCTGGGGGCAGATGTTGATCTGTTAGAGGGTAGGAGAGCTCTGTACAAAGACCTTGACAGGCTGGACAGATGGGCAGAGTCCAAGGGCAGGAGACTGAACACATCCAAGTGCCAGGTTCTGCGCATTGGCCACAGCAACCCCATGCAGTGCTACAGGCTGGGGTCAGAGTGGCTGAGAGCAGCCAGGCAGAGAGGGACCTGGGGGTGCTGGTCAATGGTAGGCTGAACATGAGCCTGCAGTGTGCCCAGGCAGCCAAGAGGGCCAATGGCATCCTGGCTTGCATCAGGAATAGCGTGGCCAGGAGGAGCAGGGAGGTCATTGTGCCCCTGTACACTGCACTGGTTAGGCCACACCTTGAGTCCTGTGTCCAGTTCTGGGCCCCTCAGTTTAGGAAGGAGGTTGACTTGCTGGAATGTGTCCAGAGAAGGGCAACAAAGTTGGTGAGGGGTTTGGAGCACAGCCCTGTGGGGAGAGGCTGAGGGAGCTGGGGTTGCTTAGCCTGGAGAAGAGGAGGCTCTGGGGTGACCTTACTAATGTCTGCAACAACCTGAAGGGAGGTTATAGCCAGGAAGGGGTTGGTCTCTTCTCCCAGGCAGCCAGCACCAGAACAAGAGGACACAGTCTCAAGCTGCACCAGGGGAGGTTTAGGCTGGAAGGTCTTTTCCAACATGGTTAATTCTATTCTATTCAAAGTTTAATCCAGCAGGATGGTGTTTTATACAGTAGGATGGTGTTTTATACAGAGGCCTCAGGTCTAGTTTCACTTTTTTGGAGTTTTGTTTGTTTGCTACAAGAGTTATAAAAAGCCAGTGATAAAAAATAATGAAGAAACAAAAAATCATGCTGGCTCCCAGCACATTGGTCTTAGGGGCAAAGTCATTGAGACAAACACTTCTATTTCTGGGCAGTGAGAAGGATCAATAAAAGCTTAAATTTGTACCCCATGAAAAAAGCAAAGACAGGCCACATGGAGCCTAACAAGCAGCAGATATTCAACTTGCCTTTTGGCACACAAACACCTGTGTTTGGAAAAAACCTGTTCAGACACTGTCATATATTTTGCTCTACAAGAACATCAATGGGCCTCACCTAGAGAGCAGACAAAAACACCAACCTCTGCTGCCAAAGACACTGAGATCTAAGTGCCTGCTAAAGGAGAGCCATCCATTAGGCATCTACCAGATTTGGTACTAGGATGATGGGTTTGCAGCCACAAGATGGCATTATGTGCCCACACTCACTTTTTGTTCTTTCTAGAAATTATGGCAGTGACACAAACTCAGAAACAGAATAGAATTAACCAGGTTGGAAAAGACCTTAGAGACCATCAAGTCCAACCCATCACCCAACACCATCTAATCAACTAAAGCATGGCACCAAGTACCTCATCCAGTCTTTTCTTGAACACTAAAAGTGATGGTGACTCCACCACCTCCCTGGGCAGCACATTCCAATGGCAAATCACTCTTTTTGTGAAGAACTTCTTCCTAACAGCCAGCCTAAACCTTCCCTGGTGCAGCTTGAGACTGTGTCTTCTTGTTCTGTTGGTGGTTTCCTGGAATGAATGAAATGCTGTACACAGATTGCATTGGGTTGGAAGGAACCCTCAAAGGTCATCTTGCCCAACTTCCCTGCAGTCATCAGGGGTGCCTCCAAACAGATTGAGCTGTCCAGGGCTACATCAAGTCTGACCTTGAATGTCTCCAGGGACAAAGGCCTCAACCACATCACTGGGCACGCTCTTCTAGGATTTTACCACTCTAATTGTAAAGAATTTCCTCTCTATGTCCAACCTAAATCTACCCTGCTCCAAACCCTTGAGGGACATCACTTGCCACCTGTCTTCATCTGGACATTGAGCTCTACCCTTTGTATGCAATCATCCAGACAATTCCTTATCCACTGGACAGGTTGGCCATCAAATCTGTATTTCTCCAGCTTAAAGAGAGTCAAAGGCTTTATAAAAGTCCAGATAGATGACATCCACAGGTCATCCCTTATCCACTGATGTAGTCACTCCATTGTAGAAAGGTAATAGGTTGGTCACACAGGACATGCCCTTGGTGAAGCTATGCTGGCTGTCTCAAATCACCCTCCCTGTCCTCCACCTGGTCCAACAGGATCTGCTCCATGATCTTCCCAGGCATAGAGGTGAGGCTGACAGGTCAGTCATTTCCAGGATCTTGGTTTTTAACCCTTTTTAAAACTGGGTGCAATGTTTCTCTTCTCCCAGCCTCCAAGGACTTCACCTGACTGCCAGAACTTTTCAAAGATTATGGAGAATGGCCCTGAAACTACATCAGCCAATTCCTTCAGCTCTTTGGGATGCATTTCATCAGGTCCCAAAGATTTATGTATGTTGAGGTTCCTCAGGTGATCCTGAACTTGATCTTCCCTTACAGTGGAAGGGGCTTTACCTCACTGGTCTGCACTTAGTGGTCCATCAACTCAGGACAGGGATGGAACAAAATTGCCAGTGAAGGCTTGAGGCAAAAATGGTTTTCAGTACCTCAGCCTTCTCATCTGTTGACACCAGGTCTCTCGCCTACAGAAGCCCTCTTCTTAGCATCCCTTGCCAGGTTCAGCTCTAGGTGTGCCTTAGCCTCCCTGACCTCATTGCTTTCGTAAACGGGTGTTCCTACACTCCTCCTAAGTTTCCTGTCCCTACTTCCACTGTGTGTGCAGGTCCCTCTTACTCTTCATTTTCACCAGCAGGTTATTCAGCCATGCTGGTCCCTTTCCTTCCTTGCCCAACTTCTTACATGTGGTAATGGTTGCAATAAGCAGTGTGAGCAATCCGGCAGTGTAGGCCTAGAGCCTGACACGGTGGTAGGCCGTGCCCAGCATGGGTGCAGAAGTAGCCAGCAGCATAGCAGAATAGTGCTGTGCCTGCACTGTGTAACCAAAGCAGGACACCGGTACCTATAAACACAGAGAGTTATCTCAGAATAACAGGACACACACCTGCATCAACAGTCTTGCCTGTTATTACTGGTTTAACCAATAATCTATAGTAATAGTGTGTGGTCACTCGTGAGGGGCCAATGAAGCCATGCCAGCAATGCCCTCCGAGTTGATGTAAGTTCTAAGAGTTTTCTTACTGCGCACTTTCCTCCATGCTTCTTACGAGCCTGTCAGCCCTACTGTCTGCTCTGTACCATGCTTTCTAGAGGACACAGTCTCAGGCTGCGCCAGGGGAGGTTCAGGCTGGATGTTAGAAAAAAGTTCTATACAGAAAGAGTGATTGCACATTGGAATGGGCTGCCTGGGGAGGTGGTGGAGTCACCATCACTGGAGGTGTTCAGGAGGAGACTTGATGGGGTGCTTGGTGCCATGGGTTAGTTGTTTGGGCGGTGTTGGATTGGTTGATGGGTTGGACGCGATGATCTTGAAGGTCTCTTCCAACCTGGTTTATTCTATGTATTCTATGCTTTCACCATAGGCCTGAGCCATAGGCCTGCAATACTGAAGCAATAAAGGACAATACTAGATCATATTGATCAGATGTATTGACTCCATTCTCCGTCGTCGCTAAACTTACACACAGGCATCAAGAGCTCTTACTCTCCAAGGATAATGCCCTTAAAGATCTGCCAGCTCTGCTCTGCTCCCTTGTCCCTGAGGATCCTTTCCCAGGGGGTCCTTCGGGGTCCAACTCCCTAAGGAGCCGGAAGCTTGCCTTCCTATAATTCAGAGTCCTGACTACACTCCCTGTCTGTCCTGTATCCCTTAGGACTGCAAATTCCACCAGTGCATGATCACTGCAGCCCAATCTTGACATCAGTGATGAGTTCTTCACTTGCATTTGTGACTGCCAGGCCCAGTATTGCATTCCATCGGGTAGGGCTGTCCAGTATCTGGCTCAGGAAGCTATCATCGAGGCACTGCAGGAGTCTCCTTGATTGCCTACAGCTTGCTCTGATATTTTTCCAGCAGAAGTTGGTGCACTTGAAGTCCCCCAGCAGGACAAGAGCCTGCAAGCATGAAACCACATCTAGCTGGAGTAGGAAGGCTCCACCAGTGGGCTCCCCCTAATCAGGTAGTCTGTAGCAGACACCAGCCACAAGGTTCCCTTTGCTGCCTTGGTCTCTAATTCTTATCCACCAGCTTTTGACTGGTTCACAGCAATTCTTCAGGGACAGTTCTTCACACTCTGTGGTTTTGAAGGCAGTACAGGCAGTCCCAGTGTGATGGACTTCAGAAATGCAATTTACTGACTACAGTTCTGAGAGATGCCACTCAGGTAGAGATCACCACATCCTCATCACTTCCACAGGGAGCACAGGTCTGCCCAGTTTGTTGTTCAAATCAAGACAGAATGGTTCAGCATTTTGCTTTCTAACCACTTCTTCCAGTAATATCTCACCTTTTTTCCTTGCCAAATACCATGGCAAACGATTTTGATCTATATACTTGCTGCTGCCATATGTCTCAAAGGACCAAGAGAAAATGAAAAGCCTTAGCTACTTCCAGTACCATTGAAGTATATTCCCTAATAAACAAGTTATTTAGCATTCATTTACAAACTAAAACTTCATGTCATGCTAACTCCTTCTGTAAGCTCCTCAAATGCCAGTTTGAAGGGGTGCAAAGCACAGTAGTGTCTTTAGAGGTTAAGGAGTATTTACCTCCTCATCTGCAAGGCCTTCCTCTTCCATAGCCACTTCTAGCTTCTTCTGCCTGCAAAGGGAAGAAACAGGAGACCAATTTTGGTTTTACTATTAAACCCAAATTTAACACTCCAGCAAGACAATACCTTTACTTCATGTTTTCCAGATGTGGGAGAATTTGCCTGAGACAGACATTTGAGGACTTCCTGTGCACTCCCCTCCATTTACTCATTTATAAAAGTGACCCAAGCTGTTGCAAACAAGCAAATGTAAGCACCCATCTTTGCAAAACTAGGCATTACAGCTCCAAATGTATAATCACTCTAATGACTTGTATTTCTTCTTACAACCTAGCTGAAGCAAGGCTTTTTTTATCAATTAGGATAATGAATCAGAGCAAGCTTTTGTTATTTTTCACTATTTTAATCTCATTTCTACCTCCTACACCTCCACCAGCTCCACCTTTCACTCCCAGTCCTAGCCTTGCTGACCTCTCCTTGGTCACGCACTTGGTCCTGCTCCCTTTACTCTCATACCAACTAGCTCCACCCTCCCTGGATTCATCACCATCTTCTACCAGTGTTTGTGAAGTAAGGCTCACCAGTCCCAAGGCTCCTCCAGTTGTTGCCTTGCCAGGCTGGAAAGGCCTGAGTGAAGCCTGAGAGTACCCCACAGAGCACGCAGGGTCAGCACATGGCAACCCATCCACTAGACCTCTCTTTCTCCATCCCTAGGATGCTTCTTCATGACTGTCAGGGTGCTGCTTTCAGAATGCTGGTTACCCACTAGCAGAAGACAAGAGTTGGAAGGCTGGGTGCCAGGCTCTTGGTGTCTTCTTGTACCAGGAAGTACAGCAGGATCCCCTAAATTAAAGGCCCTTGGTAGACAGTCCATTCTTCTAACTAGAAGCAACTCAATTATATGGAGTAACAACTAAACATGATGAAGAGAGAAACCCTGCTGCCCAACAGAAAACCCCTCATTAAAAACATATTATCAGTGCAATGATAATTTCACATGCTGATGACAATTTGAAACAACATTCATTACAATCAAATGCTGGATGCCTTAGCACTTAATTCAAGTAGCACTTGGCCACATCACAGGCAGAACTGAGAACTGATGAGAAAAGTTAAAATGGAGATGATCAACACATACTCAAAGTACCAGTCAGCATCATTCAGAGATCATTTAGAGGTGGGTATTGCATTATCCTCAAAATACATTCTGCCCACCCAAGAACCTCTCAAACTTTTCATCACCTTCAGTACTGTGTTCAGATTTGGGGCCTTCACTACAAGGAAGACACTGAAGTGCTGAAGCACATCCAGAGAAGGCCTGGAAAGATAGTCAAGGGCCATGAAAACAGGTCTGGTGACTTGTGGCTGAGGGAACTGGGGTGAAAATGAGACTGAGATTTCTCTCTTCATCTCCTTGAAAGGAGGTTCAAACAGGCTCCCCAGGGAGGTGGTTGAATCCCGATCCCTACAGGTGTTGATGCAGATGTGGTGCTGAGGGACATGGTTTAGCAGCAGACTTGGTAGTTAGAGAATGATCAGACCTAATTATCTTGAAGGACTTTTCCAACCAAAACTATTCTATGATCACCAGCCCTATGCTCTTTACTGCTCCTTATTTCTACCACCACCATCTCTCTGCCTCCTCTCCTTACTCCATCATCACATTTAACACCTCATCTATGTCATCTTCCCTACCTCCTATATGCTCCCTTCCACAGGGTTTATGAGTCTTGGCACGAGCTCCATGCTACAAAGGACCAACAGACACCACGAGACACTGCCTTCCAGAAAACCAAGTTAATTCCTATAAGCAGCTATGCAGCATCTTCCTCTGTAGATTTTACTCCTTGTCACACATAGGAGGAATCAGAGGTCATGAACCTCATGTGCTACAGAGCAAGACCCTGCACAGAGCAGTTTCAACAAGGTAGTAATAATCTGATGAGAAGGTAAATCATATGAGAAGTTAAAAGCAGAGGTCCTCAGTCACTCCCTGACTTCCTTGTGCAGTAGCAGGGAATGTTCACAGGTCTACCAGCACAGCCAGCAGCTGAAAGGTAGCTTGTGCCCTTTGGGGATTAGGCCTTTGCTGTTAAGAAAAGCATCTGAAAACTGCTTCGTGCACAGGGATCCAAGTGTCCTTGAGCAAAGACTGCCAAAAGCTGAGACAGGCTCAAGATGGGGAAGAGGCAGCAGAGCTGGTACCTGGTTTCTCTCTCTTCATGCTGTATAATTAGGTTACTGTAGAAGTTCTCCAGCGTAAGTTTGGCCACCGTCACTCTCTCCCGGGTGTGGTTACTCATGGGAAAGGAAGTTGTAGTCCCTGCAGTCATCGCCATGGTAACATGTACTGAAACAGAGCATATCACATCATCATTCACTGGCAAATTAAAAGAGATTTGGTTGTATTTTGGGTGGGGTTTTCTGCCAGCAAACTGGCAGAACAAGGGGTGAATCACAGGAAAGAGCTATGCAGGCTGTGGGCAGCTCATCCAGCAGCGCTTGTCCCTAAACGAGGGGAATGTACCTTTGGCAGCCTGTGGAAAGGAAACGGGGGAAGCAACAAGAGGCCCAGACAGCTCCCACAGCTGGATATGTCACAACTCAATGGCAGTGTCAGACTCCAGAAATTCTAGATGCTGCCCAAAGGACAAGATAAAATGAAAAAGTAAATGGACAAAACCCCTAATCCAACCCAGAGGGCAAACTATTGCAAGGACGGATGACAGCCATCAAACTTCTCTGCAATTTAAAGCCACGCAGTTAAATCACATGGGGGCAGTTGGGGAGATTTCTGATAATCACCACATGAAAATGAAATATTGTAATTGCCATATTTTAAGTGGAAAGCTTCTGTTGCTTTTCCCTGTTCAGTTGCTTTTTTTTTTTTAAAGCAATAATCAACCACCAAGAATAGAAAACCCTTCCCCACCACAAGGCTATTACACAACCACCTCTGTGCCACACTGCTATGGAACAGAGTGTTTTCTGGAACAGCTGTTTGTTACAGAGCTCTCTGTGATTGGATTCTCAAATTTGGGGCAGTGGGAATCACAGAAAACATCTGGTTGGAGGAGAACTCAAAGATCATCCAGTCCAACCTTTGATCAAACACCGAAGCGTCAACACTAAATCACATCCCTAAGTGCCAGGTCCACACTCTGCTTAAGCATCTCCAGGGCTGGTGACTTGACCAGTGCCCTGGGCAGCCTGTTTCAACGTCTCATAACCCTCTCTGTGAAGAAGTATCTCCAAGCACCCAGCCTGAACCTCCCCCAGGGCAGCTTGAAACCATTTCCTCTGGTCCTATCACTTGACACCAAGAAGAGGTTGCCCCTTCCTCACTCCAACCTCCCTTCAGGTCTCCTCTCAGACTCTTCTCAAGACTGAAGAACACCAGCTCCCTTAGATACTTCTCATAGGCCATGTGCTCCAGGCCCTTCAAAATCCTCATTGCCCTTCTCTAAACATGCTACAGAACCTCAATGCCCATCTTCTAGGGAGGGGCCCAGAACTGAACACAACACTCAAGATGTGGCTTAACCTGCACTGAGCACAGGGGAATGATCACCTCCCTGTTCCTGCTGGCCAGAGTGTTTCTAACCCAAGCCAGGATGCCATTGGCTTTCTTAGCCATGTGGGCACTACTGACTCAGATTTAATTGACTGCCAACCAGAACTTCCAGGTCCCTCTTCAAGTCTCTGCTTTCCAACCACACATTCTCAAGTCTGTAGACTGCCATGGGGTTGTTGTGACCCAGGTGCAGGACCTGGTACTTAGCCTTGTTGAACTTTGTACAAGTAACCTTGGTCCATTGGTCTAACCTGTCAGGGTTCTGCTGGAAAGCCTCCCTACCCTCTAGCAGACTGACACAGCCACCCAGCCAAAATATTCTTGTGCAGCTGTAGACATGTTACCCATACAGACAAAGTACTTCTAGGTCAGTGCACATGGTCACTGAATCCTTAAAAACCAGGAAGAAAGAGGGAAGATGAAAAGCTGCTCTCTTTGATCACTTTCATCTTGAACCCAAAGAACTGGGATGTACTAGAACAAGGCTTCTCATGCTGGAAAACCACATCTTAGGCCAGCCCTGAGTCCTTTGCAGCTGGTCTAGGGAAGTGGAGTGAAATTAAAAAACCAAAAGGCATAGTTTGTTGTAGGCCTCATGCTCAGCCTTGAATACATAGAATAGACCAGGTTGGAAGAGACCTTCAAGATCATCGTGTCCAACCAATCCAACACCACCCAAACAACTAACCCATGGCACCAAGCACCCCATCAAGTCTCCTCCTGAACACCTCCAGTGATGGTGACTCCACCACCTCCCCGGGCAGCCCATTCCAATGGGCAATCACTCTCTCTGTGTAGAACTTCCTCCTAACCTCCAGCCTAAACCTCCCCTGTCACAGCTTGAGACTGTGTCCTCTTGTTCTGGTGCTGGCTGCCTGGGAGAAGAGACCAACATCTGCCTGTCTACAACCTCCCTTCAGGTAGTTGTAGAGAGCAATAAGGTCACCCCTGAGTCTCCTCTTCTCCAGGCTAAGCAACCCCAGCTCCCTCAGCCTCTCCTCATAGGGCTGTGTTCCAAACCCAACCCTTGAAGTGGGTTGAGCCACTGAAAGGGAGACTCACAGCAGGAAGCCATGAGTAACTACATGTCAGTCTCTGTGTTTACAGTATCACAGTACCACCAAGGTTGGAAGAGACCTCAAAGATCATCAAGTCCAACCTGTCACCACAGACCTCATGACTAGACCATGGCACCAAGTGCCACATCCAATCCCCTCTTGAACACCTCCAGGGATGGGGACTCCACCACCTCCCTGGGCAGCACATCCCAATGACGAACGACTCTGTCAGTGAAGAACTTTCTCCTCACCTCCAGCCTAAACCTCCCCTGGTGCAGCTTGAGACTGTGTCCTCTTGTTCTGGTGCTGGTTGCTAGAGAGAAGAGACCAACCCCTTCCTGGCTACAACCACCTTTCAGGTAGTTGTAGAAGGCAATGAGGTCACCCCTGAGCCTCCTCTTCTCCAGGCTAAACAACCCCAGCTCCCTCAGCCTCTCCTCACAGGGCTGTGCTCAAGGCCTCTCCCCAGCCTTGTTGCCCTTCTCTGGACACCTTCAAGTGTCTCCATGTCCTTCCTAAACTGAGGGGCCCAGAACTGGACACAGGACTCAAGGTTTGGCCTAACTAATGCAGAGTACAGGGGCAGAATGACCTCCCTGCTCCTGCTGGCCACACTGTTCCTGATGCAGGCCAGGATGCCATTGGCCCTCTTAGCCTCCTGGGCACACTGCAGGCTCATGTTTTGCCAGCTGTCAATCAGCACCCCCAGGTCCCTCTCTGTTTGACAGCTCTCAGCCACTCTGACCCCAGCCTGTAGCTCTGCCTGGGGTTGCTGTGGAGTTGGTTTGTAAAATGACACAGAAGTACACACGCCTCCTTCTGATTTTTTATCTAATCCTTCCATTTCACCAGTGGGAGAGGCTTTATCTTGAGGAAAACAAATGCCAATTGAGGTTTATGATCTCTGAGTACACCCTAAGGTGAGCCAATTAAAACCTTCAACCAGAAGCAAACTTGCACCTCCATGTCAGGACAAGCAGATTGCTTAACTCCGCTCCAGGATCTTGGGTTTGGATTTGCCTACTGCCCTCTGTCAGGACAGCATTTTTCTCTTGTTGATTTTTACTTGGATTTGGTGTGACAGTAATGGATTTGTTGCCAGATATGCAGCTGCTGTGTCACAAATAAAGGTGTTTTATAGTATCACAGATAGTGTATTAGTTGCATGTTCTGGAGTGTGCAAGATGCCAGATTTCTGAGAATAAGAATGTATCTCTCTCTCTATATATATATATAAAGAGGTTTTAACAGCATTACAGCTGTGATGAGGTCAATATTTCTATTTCTTCATTTTTGTTCCCTTCAATTTTCTACTAAAGGAAGATGAGAGCTGTCAACTCTTACAAGTCTTGACTAAAACCGATGGGTTTATGCCATAATGGACACCTCAAAAGCCAGGAGAACCTTTTGAGTCTGTTGTACCCTACTGCACTCTCTTTTGCCCTTCATGTGGGGAAAGATAAAATATAAGTATCTGAGAGCAAATCTTCCAACACTGACACATCCAAATGCAACAGAACAATTGCTGACTGCACACTGGCATCTCAGATCAATAATTTCAAGGAGTTATCTAATAGGGTAAAAAAAACCAACCTGCTTTCTGATCACTTTGGAGCATCAGGACAGTGCAGCTTGAAATGGCTCAACCTTTCCTTAAGACATAAATAGCATGTTCCAGCACCAGCAAGCAACAGGGTATTCATCCTTTGCACACCTTGTATTCCTGATGGGATAAAGTAACACTGAATCTTTGTTTGCCCCATGCTTCACCCCTTCTATGCTCACAAATGCAGACACTATCAAATGGCCTGATTTGATTTGATACCAATAAACTTGATGTTACTGAGCCTGCAAAAAGGAGATCATTCTGGCACCTAGCATACTGTGCTATAAATAGTAGGGCTGACCCTCACTGTGTTCTACAGTAGCAAAATACAGACAAGAAACTACCCCTTAAGCCAAGAAGCTCAGAGAAAGCTATTTAACAAAGACAACACCTGTATTTACTTCACCATCACACTGTGCTGCAGGCCCAGCAAAGCAGGAGGGCTGTATCACCAGAGGGTTTGCTTCCAGCACACACCCCACTAGCCCTGCCTCTGGACCACATTGTATCACAGCACATTTCCTTGAGGCAGAACTTCACATTTGTTCAGCTTGCAATTAGTAGCCCCAGTTGGCTCTGTCATTGTGGAAGAAAAACAATTCATGTTATAAAAAAATGAGATGTCCTGAGCTCTCCAGGTCCCCCAAAGTAAGTGGAAAAGAGTAAAGACCTGACAGCAGGCACAAGGTACCTTGCACAATCCTCTGCCAACTCACAGCCAACAAAACCTCTTGGTCCCTTCTCCTCCCACCTCTCTACCTCCAATATCAAACCCCCAGACAAATCACAAACACACACACACTCCCCAAACAAAAATACTCAGCTGGGAGCAATGGAGTACAAGCCTTAAGCATGACCTTTATAAAACAAATGATGCTGGAGGGAATGAGAACAGGAAGGAAGAAACTCCAAAATGGGGTCTTTTATTGACAACACATTACTTCCACTGACCTCACCACAGTAATAGGGACACTTTGAGAAGGTGCCACCCACAGTTCTTGGAAATCTCCTCAAAAACCTGCTAAATTCACCCAAATTGATGCCATCTGCATAATGGAACCATTCTACTCCTGCTGCATCACCAGCCTCGCTCTACGCTGCCTGGAGCACAAATCAGGTCACGCTAACCGACCAGCTGCACTTGGCCAAATATCCTCTGACCATGGAGAACCAAAGAATGTTCTTTCCACAGGGTCTATTACTTTGGAAAAACTGATACACCCTGAGCTGTGACTGAGAGAGACGTCAAACCAATCTAATGAACAGCAGACACCAAGCAGCACTCAGCCCACAGGGCAGAGGCTTGTGAGTTGCCAGAAGCAGAGACACCGTGTGTGCTGCTTGGCCCAAAGATCATGCCTGTGCCTCCTGGCCAGATGGCTGAAATCAGAGGGCAAGCCTTTCTCCTGGTGCCTGCTGTGCTCATTAGTAATAACCTAAAGTATAGGCCCAAGGGAGAGAGGGATGCAATACTACAAATGTGGGGTAAGCAGGGAGTATCTTGTCCCAAGAGTCAGGAATTCAAGGATGCTCCTAAGAACAAGGTACAGCAGCAGAAAGGGGATAGCAGCCCCAATGCCAGCAAGCTGGAGTCTTCAAGAACCTCTTCTGAGCAAGGCTCTCCTGACCCACCATCTCCTTTCTGGTGGAAGAAAGCTGCTTGGTCCAAGCACATGATTGATCTTTTTATTCCCAGATCTTTCCATGTGGGAAGCAGACAAAGGTCAGGCAGTGTCAGCTACAACTTCAGCCTGTGCTCCCATCCATTGCAACACCTGCAAGACAAATTATCAATTGATTTTCCTCAAAGCATTTCCACCACTGCAAATCTGACAGCCAGCTTGTGCTGCACAACTGGGGACTCAACACTCACCACCTCCCCAGGCCACTTGGCAGCTCTGACAGTTCTTCATTAATGTTTTTGCATCAGACTATTGGATTAAGGTTCCAGTTAACGACAGCAAAATCACCGAGGCATCCAATCCCACCTGCTACAACTCAAGAGGAGGAGAGATGGAAGAAGTCAAAGCACCTGGAGAAGTGCTCCAGAACAAAATACTTGGCTCTCAGTGGGATCATTATCTGATCAGGAAGGAATGAGAGCACAGACTTGAAACTTCTCACACATCATCTACAGCCTTCACAGGTCTAGCTTGAGGCATCTGGGAATCAAAGGATCAAAGGTGAGGGAGAGCACATAACTGTCACTTGGTGGGTGGAAGGATAGAGGTTTGACACCCTCAGTAATTTCAGCACTTACATATCCACATACCTTTAGATGTTAGAGGGGAAAGGATAACAGGGATGAAACAGGATCCAAACACAGATGTGCTATAAGCTTTGAAGAAATCTGCTGTGAGAAAAGAAACAAACAACAAACCTCCCCCCCAAAAAAACCCCAAACACAAAGAACACACACATCAGAAAACACCACTCCTCCCAAAGCAGGTACATTCATCATTTCAGAGCCACCTAACATTCTTCTCAATTTTGATGTTAACTCCTAAAATGACTTCTCACTTCAGTGAGAACATAAATATTTGAGAGTATGCTGCAAGCAGTGAAAACTGAAACCAGACCTTCCATCTCTCTGCCTTAGTAGTTTCACATTTCTCAGGATACTACAATAACCTGTTTGACCAATTCTTGCCTTCACACACAAAAAAGAGCAAATCTGTGTGTGTTAGGCCTTGGTGGGTATCATTAACTCTGCTTCAGTTCCATAAGAAGGGGTCTGGAGGTGTCAGTCTCCTCACAGACAAAGCTTCTGCACAACTGTTTTATCACATAGCTTGTTCATTCTATCGAATAAGCCTGAATCTGTTCTATCAACTTGACCTGGACCTAAGTCACACAATGGAAATATTCTCAGTTTAGAAACCATGCATGTAGTATAATCAGACAGCAGCCCCAGAATAAATTTACTCTGGACTTAGCATTTAAGTTCAGAAGCAAACACCACATACAATTCCCTCAGAGCAAAGAGCAGGACTTCTTCATAAAAGAATGATGCTACTTATGTCATGCTGCTGGGCCCCTGACTTGGATTTACAATTGCAAAGCTACCTATGTGCTAGGCAGGACAGGGAACAGCAATCCTTCCTCACAAAACAGCTATGTCATCTCATTGAAGGGCTGATAATTATTGTTTACACACCACCCAAGCATAACCCTAAAGCCCAGAAACTCAGAAGGCAGTTCACTATCGCAGTGGAAAGTGTAAAGCTTCCATTGACATTCCAAGGGACTGTGTGTCTTGGATGAAAGCCTCTGGGTAAGGCAGGTAAGTGAAACATTTCCCCCCACTTTCTCATCATAACACATTTTGTCATTCAGCTTGCTCCTGCAATGAAGTATACAAATAGCACTCTTCAAAAATTCCAAGGTAAAAGGGAAGAAAGATTTTCAGTGCCAGCCCTGTTCAAAAGTCCAGTTCTGGGCCCCTCAATTTAAGAAGGACATTGAGACTCTTGAAGGTGTCCAGAGAAGGGCAATGAGGCTGGGGAGAGGCCTTGAGTGTGGGCCCTACGAGGAGAGGCTGAGGGAGCTGGGGTTGCTTAGCCTGGAGAAGAGGAGGCTCAGGGGAGACCTTATTGCTCTCTACAACTACCTGAAGGGTGGTTGTAGCCAGGTGGAGGTTGGTCTCTTCTCCCAGGCAACCAGCACCAGAACAAGAGGACATAGTCTCAAGCTGTGCCAGGGGATGTTTAGGCTCAAGGTGAGGGGAAAGTTCTTCACAGAGAGAGTTGTTAGCCATTGGAATGTGCTGCCCAGGGAGCTGGTGAAGTCACCATCCCTGGAGGTGTTCAACAGAGGACTGGACATGGCACTTGGTGCCATGGTTTAGTAGTCATGAGGTCTGTGGTGACAGGTTGGACTTTATGATCTTTGAGGTCTCTTCCAACCTTATTGATTCAATGAGTAATGGCAAACAGCTCAATGAAGTGAGCATCCTCAGAACCACCAGCTATTACCAACCTGCATAGTGCTGGAATAGTTCTGGGCAAGAAGCTACAGCAGGTGTAGTAATGCTGCTCACCTCCTTACAGAGAACACAAGCAAGCAACTTACAAAACCAGGCACTAAAAGCCCAACACTGAAAATGATTATATCTGAAAAATGAAGTGCCATCTAGGAAAGCAGCATGGATAGAGCAGGGCTTCAAGTCTGAGAACCAGCCCTGCTGCCTCCAAAGCGTTTGGATTCTCTCATGGAGAGGCTAGATGCCTATAGCACAGAGGTTCCCGGACTACTACTTCTGTAACTCACTTTAAATCCACTTCCAAAGCTTTTGAGGAACCTCCAGAAATAAGGAAAACACAAGAGGATCCTGAAGTATGAGCAGCAAGCAAAAGGAAATTTCCACTACTCAAACCCACATCAGTTCTGGGCTGGTACTTTTCAGCTATGGAGTCTGACACTAATACTTTTATTATTACTAAATACAATTTTCCATGTTTGAGAATGAAGCCTTATCCAAACTTCATTTATGTCAATAAAAAGAACAACTTCAGCTCAGCAGTTTTTGACCTAGCAATCCTCTTTTGCATCTGGATGATGCTAGCTATGCCACTGCTGTTACTGAAGGAGAGAGTTATCAGAACAGCGTCTTTGCTAAGCACAGCCCCAGGGCACATCTCAGAAAGACAAGTTTAGTATTGTGTTCCTGAAGCTCATGTTTTCAGTAGCATCACCAAGCCCCTTATTTAACATGCTACATGAAGGAAGCAACTTGGCTGGTAAGCAAAACATATCAGGTACTTCATGCAGAGATTCTTTTTTGACACTGTTGCCAAGATCAGATCTTTCTGACATGGAATCGCAGCATGTTATGGGTTAGAAGGGATCTCCAGAGATCGAGTCCAACTCCCTTGTCTCACACAGGGCAGGCTGCACAGGAACACATCACCCAGGAGGGTTTTGGAAGTCTGGCACCCTCCAGTTTTGACAACAGCCCCCACCCGACAAGGGAGAATAAACCAAAACAGCCTAGGCTGGAAGAGACCTTCAAGATCATCGTGTCCAACCAATCCAACACCACCTAAACAACTAACCCATGGCACCAAGCACCCCATCAAGTCTCCTCCTGAACACCTCCAGTGATGGTGACTCCACCACCTCCCCAGGCAGCCCATTCCAATGGGCAATCACTCTCTCTGTGTAGAACTTCTGCCTAACCTCCAGCCTAAACCTCCCCTGGCACAGCCTAAGACTGTGTCCTCTTGTTCTGGTGCTGGTTGCCTGGGAGAAGAGACCAACCTCTGCCTGTCTACAACCTCCCTTCAGGTAGTTGTAGAGAGCAATGAGGTCCCCCCTGAGCCTCCTCTTCTCCAGGCTAAGCAACCCCAGCTCCCTCAGCCTCTCCTCACAGGGCTGTGTTCCAAACCCCTCACCAACTTTGTTGCCCTTCTCTGGACACCTTCCAGCAAGTCAACCTCCTTCCTAAACTGAGGGGCCCAGAACTGGACACAGGACTCGAGGTGTGGCCTAACCAGTTCAGTGTACAGGGGCAGAATGACCTCCCTGCTCCTGCTGGCCACACTGAATAAACTAACAAGACTGCAACAAGACCTCACTAACACATCAGCATTTCATTTACCTTATTTATACACTCCATTTCCTTCAGCTGGTTATTTATTCCCCAGTGTGCATTATGTTCTACTAAGTTTTGATACTGCACAGTTACAGACTGAATTACATTTCTTCTATTTAAAGTATCACTAAGAAATGAAGTAAAATTAGCCCTGCTGGAAGAGGCTTTGCTATTTAAAAGCAAGAGATGTTCAAATGTTTTAGCCATTTTAAGTCATTATTGCTCTCCCCATGGAGTGTCTGGGTAGACTGTCGGCTATAGCCACAGCTAAAACCACAAACCTCTCCCTTGGTATGATTTCTTACACAACACCTTTGCTGAGGCATCATAAAACCATTTTCAGTCAGAAAAGCCCTTCAGGATCAAGTCCAACCCATTACACACATCCATGGGCCCAGACACCATCCACCCCAGGGTGTTACAGGAGCTGGCTGATGTCACTGCCAGGCTGCTCTCTATATTATAGAAGTTGTGGAGGTCAGGTCCTGTGCCTGAGAGAAGGCTGATGTCACCCCATCTACTGAACAGGTTCTGAGGAGGACCCAGGTAATTACAGACCCATTAGCCTATTGTCAATCCCTGGGAACATTATGGAGCAAATCCTCCTGGGGACTATTGCAAGTAAACTGAAGAAGCTGACAGGGAAAAGCCAACATGGATTCAGCACAGGGCATACATGACAAACCTGATTGCCTTCCATGAGAAGGTGACACACTCAGCTGATGAGAGAGGTGGACATTGCCTGTCTGGATCTCTCCAAGGCTTTCCACAGTCTCCTCCTTGAGGAGCTGACATGCAGTGACCTGGACAAGTGGTCTGTGGGGTGGGTGTGCAACTGGCTGACAGGCCCTCCCCAGGGGGTGCTAATAAAGAGCTCTTTCTCAGAGTGGCAACCTGTCACTAGTGGGGTCCCCAAGGCATCACCACTGGGCCCAGTGCTGGCTCTGTCTTCATTAATGGTTTGGATATTGGAATTAAGAGCACCCTGATGAAGTTTGCTGACAACACAACAACAAGTGGGGAAGTTGACACCCCAGCAGGGAGAACCACCCTCTGGGAAGACCTTGACAGGCTGTAGAGTGGGCAAGAAGGAAGTGTATGAAGTTTAACAAAGCCAGGTGTAGGGTCTTGCACCTGGGAACACAGAACCCAGGAATGCAGCTGAGACTGGGAGCCACCCAGCTTGAGAGCAGCACTGGGGAGAGGGACCTGGAGTTCTTGGTGGACAAATGGCTAAACATGTGTGAACAGAGTGCTGCAATGGCAAAGAAAGCCAACAGGATGCCAAGTTGAATTAATAAGGGTATCACAAGCAGGAATAAAGATGTCAGTTCTCCACTCAGCACTGGTCAGGCTGCACCTTGAGCACTGTGTGCAGTTTTGGTCCTCACTATACAAGAAGGATGTGGACAGGCTGGAAAGGGTCCAGAGAAGGGCTACAAGAACGATCAGAGGACTGGAAACCCTAACATATGAAGAAAGAAACTGGGTTTGTTCACCCTTGAGAAGTCTATGGGGAGACCTCAAAACCACGTGCAAGTACATGAAGGGCATCTGTCATGAGGAGGGAGACTCCCCTTGTACAGAGTAAAGACAAGGGGTGATGGGCACAAGCTGCTGCTGAGAAGATTCAGGCTGGATGCCAGAAAAATGCATTTTCACCATTGGAACTATGAGGCATTGGAATAAACTCCCAAAGGAGGTAATGGATTCCCCTACATTAGAGAGTTTCAAGGCCCAGCTTGACAGGGTGCTGGGCCCTCTCACTTCAGCTGTATTATTACCCTGAAAGGTTGGAGGTCCCTTCCAACCTATGAATTACCTAACTCTGCCAAGTCTGGTGCTAAATCATGTCCCACAGCACAACACCTCTACATTTTCCAAACACCTCCAGGCACAGGGATTCAACCACCTCCCTAGAAAGCCCCTTCCAGTGTTTGATAACACTTCCAGTAAAGAAGTTCCTCCGAACAGCTAATCTAAACACCCCCTGGTACAAGCTGAGGACACTTCCTCTCATCCTACCACTTGGGAAAAGAGACCAACCCCCACCTCATTAATGTCCTTTCATGGAGTTGCAGAGAGCCAGGAGACCACTCCTTAGCCTCTTTCTCCAGAATAACTAACTCCAGTTCTCTCAGCTGCTCCTCACAAGACCTCCTCTCCAGACCCTTCCCAAGCTTTGCTGCCTTTTTCTGCACCTGCTGCAGCACCTCAACCTCTCTCCTGTAGTGAGGGATGCAAAACTGAACACAGTACTTCAGGTGTGGCCCCACCACTGCCCTTCATGCCCTCCTATGGAGTTTGTCCAAAAGTCAGAAGCATGCAACAGGGCCTTGTCTTTTACTGTGGCTCACAAATGAAGCTCACAAATCATTCCAATGCAACCACTGCAAGAAGGAAATCTTTCCTAATATGGAATAAAAACTGAATATTGGAGCTGTGCTGTGCTCCAGGATTTCCTGCTATTCAAAGCTGGGCAGCAGAAGTCTCCCATGAACAGCAGCTAATTTCCATGAGCAGCCAGGATGGCTGACAAATTTATTTCCCTGAAGGGAGCAGAGGTTGGTCAGTTAGAGGGCAGAAGGGCTCTACAGAGGGACCTCGACTGACTGGACAGATGGGCAGAGTCCAACATGATGACTGGGTGCTGCACTTTGGCCACAACAACCCCATGCAGAGCTACAGGCTGGGGTCAGAGTGGCTGAGAGCTGCCAAACAGAGAGGGACCTGGGGGTGCTGATTGACAGCTGCCTAAGCATGAGCCAGCAGTGTGCCCCGGTGGCCAAGAGGGCCAATGGCATCCTGGCCTGCATTAGGAATAGTGTGGCCAGCAGGAGCAGGGAGGTCATTGTGCCCCTGGACTCTGCATTGGTTAGGCCACACCTCGAGTCCTGTGTCCAGTTCTGGGCCCCTTGGTTTAGGAAGGACATTGAGACACTTGAATGTGTCCAGAGAAGGGCAACAAGGCTGGGGAGAGGCCTTGAGCACAGCCCTGTGAGGAGAGGCTGAGGGAGCTGGGGTTGCTTAGCCTGGAGAAGAGGAGGCCCATTGCTCTCTACAACTACCTGAAAGGTGGTTGTAGCCAGGAAGGGGTTGGTCTCTTCTCCCTAGCAACCAGCACCAGAACAGGGGAACACAGTCTCAAGCTGTGCCAGGGGAAGTTTAGGCTGGAGGTGAGGAGAAAGTTCTTCACTGAGAGAGTTGTTCGTCATTGGAATGTGCTGCCCAGGGAGGTGGTGGAGTCACCATCCCTGGAGGGGTTCAAGAGGGGATTGGATGTGGCACTTGGTGCCATGGTCTAGGCATGAGGTCTGTGGTGATGGGTTGGACTCGATGATCTTTGAGGTCTCTTCCAACCTTGGTGATTCTGTGACTAGACAGAGGTTGGGTGAAATGAGACATGTATGTATACCTAGATATAAACAAACTGTGTATATCTACAGCTACATAAAACACATGCATTTGGTTGCCTCCTTTTAAAGTTCATCTTGTGTCCACTTCAAGAAGCAAAAACCCCTTTTGTTCCTAACACCATAACCTTTGCTCTGGCTAACAATGGGAGAGTCGCAGCCTGCACTGTGTTGGACAGGACCTGCAAAGGTCCAACCCCCTGCAGTGAGCAGGGACACTGCCAACTAGATCAGCCTGCCAACTTCCAACTAGATCAAGTCTGATCATGAATGTCTCAAGGGATGGGGCCTCAACCACATTCCAGGGCAACCTGTTCCAGTATTTTCTCTCTCTCATTGCAAAGAACTCCAGGCTGAACAGCCCCAGTTCTATCAGCCTGTCTTCACAGGAGTGGTGCTCCAGCCCTCTGATCATCTCTGCAATCCCCCTGCGTAAGGGGCCCCAGAGCTGGGCACAGTACTGCTGCTGAGGTCTCACCAGAGCAGAGTAGAGGGGCAGAATCACCTCTCTTGACATTGAGCTCTACCCTTTGAATGTGATCATCCAGACAATTCCTTATCCACTGGCCAGGCCACCCATCAAATTCATATCTCTCCAGCTTAGAGAGAAAGATGTTGTGTGGGACAGAGTAAAAGGCTCTACAGAAGTCCAGACAGATGACATCCACAGGTCATCCCTTATCCAGTGATGTAGTCACTTCATTGTACAAAGCCACTAGGTTGATCAGGTAGGACTTGCCCTTGGTGAAGCCATCACAGCTGTCTCTAATCACTCCCCAGACCTCTGTATGATCCAGTATAGCTTCCAAGAGGATCTGTTCCATGATCTTCCCAAGGACAGAGGTGAGGCTGACAGATCAGTAATCTCCAGGGTCCTCTTTTTCACCTTGTTTAAAACTGGGTGCTGTGTTTTCCTTTTTCCAGTCTCCAGGGACTCCACCTGACAGCCAGAACTTCTCCAGTATTATGGAGCCTGGCTCTGCAACTACATCAGCCAATTCCTTCAGACCTCTGGAATGCTTAGAAGAACAAATTTACTAATAAGGTCGCTTCCATTTTGGCTCCACTTGTCTCAGCTGTTGGCAACACCATTACATTCTTTTAAGATCCATTATGAACAACTCTGTCACAAAGTTAAAAAGTACATTTTGAGACATTCTGTACCCAGGACACTGACTCAGCACTGAAGGCCTTGTGATGACACAGTAAAAGCAGTATGAGCTTTATAACAACTATTTTTACTTCCTCTACAGAAGGCTTTTTAAGACAATTTGGCTTTTAGCAGTACCCACTGGAATTGCTTCACCATGTGGCTGCAAGACAGGGTCCCCCACCCACCCCATTAATATTATGTAAAGAGTGAGGAGACAATAGAGAGGTTTTATTTCTCCTCCATCAGTAAAGAAAGAAGGGCTACAGCTAGGAATTGCAAGGGCATAGAGATGCTGGTTTACCCATGCACTGCTCTGACTTCCAAAACATGCTCCAAATGAGAGGTTAGCTCTCAGTGACAATGCCCTCAGAAGCCACCATAAGGGAACTAGACTTATAGTCCCATGCAGCCAGGGTTTACCATGGCATCTGAATTGATGCATTTTAATATCTTGGCCACAAGATGCATCAGTAGCCTGCTGAAAAGCTAAGAATGCTGTGCAGTGAAACTGCCTTTCACAGCTTGATTTAGCTCCCTTGTATCTTTCCTTTCTTCTGGCTCTCCCCAGGTTTCACAGTGTTTCCCATCTTCACCTTCCTAGAAATGTCTAAGAACAGGATGCTCTTCTGTCTGTTGAAGTAATTGTATTCCTGTGCACTTCATCATTCTCTCAGCTTTTAGCAGGTACTTGCATCCAGGCAGATTCAAGAGAACAAGTCCTGCTAAATGAACTGGCATCAAAACACGCTCGTTAAGTGTTTTGGATCATGAAACAAGTATGAAGCGAGCAAGGTTAAGGACTACAAAAATCTGCTTCCACCTCAACTGTGTGTGTTCTGGATACAATTATTGTCAGGTTTAATGAAAGATATGTCCCTCTCCAAAACATGTACAACTGCTGTGAAGTAAAATTCACTCCCAGTGGAGTCTACTACCTGTGTCTCTCTCACGGCCAAGAGATTCAGCTTCAGACAGGAGCTTCTAACCTGGCACCTGCAGAAAGGTTCCTTCAAATTGTAATACATTTTCACCTTCGGTCCAAGAAACTCTGCTCCCAAGTTTCAGGGGTGCTGGAAAGCCTTTCCATTTTCTAAAGATCCTAAGAAGGCAGAAAGGGACAGGGAAACTTTGTCCTTGACAACTAGGAGGGGCTTTTGCATCAGAGAATGCTGCAGAAGAGGGGACTTGATTTGTTTTTTTCACAACAAAGTTGGTGAGGGGCTTGGAACACAATCCCTATGAGGAGAGGCTGAGGGAGCTGGGGTTGCTTAGCCTGGAGAGGAGGAGACTCAGGGGGGACCTTATTGCTCTCTACAACTACCTGAAGGGAGGTTGTAGACAGGCAGAGGTTGGTCTCTTCTCCCAGGCAGCCGGTACCAGAACAAGAGGACACAGTCTCAGGCTGCATCAGGGGAGGTTTAGGCTGGAGGTTAGGAGGAAGTTCTCCACAGAGAGAGTGATTGCCCATTGGAATGGGCTGCCTGAGGAGGTGGTGGAGTCACCATCACTGGAGGTGTTCAGGAGGAGACTTGATGGGGTGCTTGGTGCCATGGGTTAGTTGGTTGGGTGGTGTTGGATGGTAGGTTGGACACGATGATCTTGAAGGTCTCTCCCAACCTGGTTTATTCTATTCTATTCTAATCCCTGACTCTTGCTAGGCTTATTTTAGATGACAACAGCAACAAAACTAAGTACAGTAATTACACATGCTAACTCTGTGCCAGAAAAGGAGCTGACCACTAAATGAAAAGCACAACCTCAGTGACTGGCTACAGCCTCTGCAATGCCTCTAGTCAGGGTTAAGGAGCACAACACATCCCTTTTGAAGCTGCAGGGTGCAGGTCTCATTAGTACATGCAATACTGGAGAGCAGATGTTTGCCCACTCAAATCCCACTACACCAGTTCATTTCTTTAACTATGACTTTTGGAGAGGGAGACAGATGTTAGTATATAAAGCAGCCTACCCTGATGAGGCCCAAAGATGAAGAGATGTAAGTGGTCTCCTGATGTGAGAGACGGATTTAACAAGTCCAAGTGCTGGGTGCTGCACTTTGGCCACAGCAACCCCATGCAGAGCTACAGGCTGGGGTCAGAGTGGCTGCAGAGCTGCCAAACAGAGAGGGACCTGGGGGTGCTGATTGACAGCTGCCTAAACATGAGCCAGCAGTGTGCTCAGGTGGCCAAGAGGGCCAATGGCATCCTGGCCTGTATTAGGAATAGTGTGGCCAGCAGGAGCAGGGAGGTCATTGTGCCCCTGGACTCTGCATTGGTTAGGCCACACCTTGAGTCCTGTGTCCAGTTCTGGGCCCCTCAGTTTAGGAAGGACATTGAGACACTTGAACGTGTCCAGAGAAGGGCAACAAGGCTGGGGAGAGGCCTTGAGCACAGCCCTGTGAGGAGAGGCTGAGGGAGCTGGGGTTGCTTAGCCTGGAGAAGAGGAGGCTCAAGGGAGACCTCATTGCCCTCTACAACTACCTGAAAGGCGGTTGTAGCCAGGAGGGGGTTGGTCTCTTCTCCCAGGCAACTAGCACCAGAACAAGAGGACACAGTCTCAAGCTGTGCCAGGGGAAGTTTAGGCTTGAGGTGAGGAGAAAGTTCTTCACTGACAGAGTCGTTCGTCATTGGAATGTGCTGCCCAGGGAGGTGGTGGAGTCACTGTCCCTGGAGGTGTTCAAGAGGGGATTGGATGTGGCACTTGGTGCCATGGTCTAGGCATGAGGTCTGTGGTGACAGGTTGGACTCGATCTTTGAGGTCCCTTCCAACCTTAGTGATACTGTGAATGCATGGTGCCACCCTCCCTAGCTGGGAGGCAGGTTTAGGAAGGTGGGGGTGGAGCTGTGCCATACTCTTGCAACCAAAGCTCAGAAGAGCTCAGGCCATCAGTCCCAAAGATGGAAAAACATTATTTCACAAAGAACTATAAAGGCAACATTTGATCCCTGCAGTGATAAGACTGACAACTGAAAAAAGAAAGCATTACCCTTCTGCCTTATCAGACTGGTATAGGGGAGAGCAGTCAGCACCACTGTGCTCTTACATTTGAATGTTTCTATTGCTTTGAGAACAGATATCATTGTATCAATCTATAGATGGCTTTGAGAACAAAGACACCCTGCGAGTGGGTAGCTGGTGCTTATTCTTTGGAGATTTGGAGGTTTAGGTATAGAGAGAAAAACACACCCAACAAACAGCTTTTCCACTGGTAGACTCAGAGCTTTGCCTTCATGCAATTGAGCCTTCTTGCAGCCTATGGCTCAACATCCAACTGTTCACCTCCTCTAGAATGAAAAGTGACCCCAAGTGACCCCAAGTATGGGGGGGTGGATATATCCACAATCTCTCCACAATTACATACCCCCTCTCCCAGGAAGATAAGAGAAAGGAAAAGGAAAGAAAAGATTTGTGCCTAGATAAAAGATGATGGGGTCTGTGATGAGCACTAGTTCCCTGTGGAAGGTCATTCTCCAGCCTTGGACTGGGATGGCTCAGACTAGGTGGTGCTTTCCTTTAATTTCTGAGATTTGATTCCATTATCTAGATTCCCAGTTAAAGGACTGGAGAGGCAAAGGTGGGGTGCAAGTAAAAGCTCTGGTTATATCCATCTGCAAGAGAAAGCAAGATGAAGCAAGGACAGAGGATATCTGCTTAAGCTTCTGTGAGACATCAAAGCCATATATAGCTGCCATGCAACAGGCAGACATGCAAGAAGGGCCAAATTTTCAGATTAATAATACCTCAAAATCCTAAAGAGCCCAGTTTCATACACTTTCAGGATTAAATAGAATAGAACAGAACAGAATAGACCAGGTTGGAAAAGACCTTTGAGATCATCAAGTCCAACCCATCACCCAACACCATCTAATCAACTAAATCCTGGCACCAAGTGCCTCATCCAGTCTTTTCTTAAACACTTGATGTGATGGTGATTCCAACACCTCCCTGGGCAGCCCATTCCAATGGCAAATCTCTCTTTCTGTGAAGAACTTCTTCCTAACATCCAGCCTAAACCTTCCCTGGTGCAGCTTGGGACTGTGTCCTCTAAATCAATGATGGCAAAAAAACAGTAGAACAGATTGACAGCTTCTTCAGGAACAAACCTTTCCCATCAAGAAAGCCTCCAGAACTGAAGCTTTGCAGCAGGTCTTAAGAGCTAAGCACACCCTTGACTGAGCAATGGAGCAAGACTCACCAGTAAGAATGACTCTTCATGGAACACAGGTCACCTCATACAAGAGTATGAGCATGACAAGAGAGCAGAAGGAAAAGCAACACTTGTACTCCCATAGAACAGCTCTTACTATTCCTTTTCAAGGTCTCTATTGCCCTCAAAGGTGACTAAGTGTCATTGTGCCTCCATTTCTTTATCTGTCAAGATGAAGATAAGTGGAGTTACATGTAGGAAATTCAAATGGAAATACCAGTTCAGTGCAAACAGTGTGTAAGGATGGAGACTGGTGCATTGCCAAATAAAGAAGTCTTTGAGGCAGCAATCTGAATTGCTTGACAAATTGGATACAACCAGCTATTTCCCATAAATAGTAACCAGAGAACAACCTCAAAGAAGCCATAGGAAGCATGAGATCATTTCCACTTTTGAAAGATCATTTAAAGTTGATGTTTCCTCAAGGGGATGGGCCCACTGCACAAGGTCCTTAAACAGAAAGGCTAAACATTGCTCCCAAGCTCTGTTTCAAGGTGTGTCAACAGAGGTCTATGAACTGCTTCTCACAGAGGTCCCTCCCCCTCTTGCTTTGCTGGTCCCTCCACTGCTGGCCACGTCCTCTTAAAATTTGCCCTATAATGCATCCAGCCATACAAGAGTAGAATGAACTCAGCTGCCTGACAAAACTAAGTTACCAACCACTCCCATTCTCCTGTGAAAAGGAGACCATTATTCCATCAAAGCAGCAAGCTGGTTTGTCCCACCCTCCAGCTCACGACAAAGATGACACCGAAGTGCTGGAGTGGGTCCAGAGAAGAGCAAAGCTGGTGAAGAGTCTGAAGAACAGGTCTTGTGAGGAGTGGCTGAGGGAGCTGGAGAAAAGGAAACTGAGGGGAGACCTCCTCACTCTCTACAACTCCATGAAAGGAGGTTGCAGCAAGATGGGTGTTAGTCTCTTCTCCCTAGTAACAAGTGATAGGGCAAGAGAAAATGGCCTCAGGTTGCACCAGGGGAGCTTTAGATTCGATATTAGAAGAAATCTCTTCACAGAAAGGGTTTTCAAACCCTGGAACAGGCTTCCCAGTTGGTTAAATCCCCAGCCCTGGAGGTGCTTAAAAGAAGCAGAGATGTGGTGCTGAGGGACATAGTTTAGCACCAGACTTATAGAACTAGCTAATGGTTGAACTTGGCAATCTTGAAGGTCTTTTCCAGCCAAAACAATTTCATGATTCCACATAACAGCTAATTTCAGTGGAAGATGAGCAATGAAACATGCTTAGGTACAATAGAGCAAAGGGGAGAACAGTGCTGTCCCTTTCACAGGCACACAGATTTGAACTACATCTCAGCAGGGTTTTGATATCATCTGGCAATGGGAGGACAGAAATGTCCCTTTCCAGAGCGGTGTCAGATTGGGCTCAACAGAAAACCCAGCGACAACTGCTACACACATATTAACTCTCACTAGTAAGTCACATTCTTCTTGCACCAACTTTTGCTAATCATGACCAACAGCTGACCATCATATGTGTGTATCAGCTGCTGTACTCTTCACCAATAACCAACCCTAGCTATAGTACAAGCCATTCCTGGTCTTGGTAAATTTCTGCAATGGCTTCTGCTTGCTTTAGAAGCCATAGCAAGTGCTCCCCCTGGAGCACTGCCTGGTTCCTCTTGGGGTTAAACAAACCCCAACAGGAGACAAGCAAGCTCAAGCAGCAATATTGGCACAGAGAAGCTCCCACTACGCAGCAGACAGGGACATATATTGTACTTGGATTTGAGTTTTATGCTCTCCCAAAGAATGTGAAGAGCAAAGCCTGGTACCTCATCAGTAACAAGCACCCAGTAACAAGCACCCAGTAACAAGCACCCAGTAGAAGGCCCATCAATTTTCTCATTTGTTCCTTAATTTGTCTCCTCTCATTCTACTTAACTCTGCCAGAAGAGTTACCAGCAAATGTATCCTTAACACAACCCTTAATGGTGACTTAAGAGGATCAAATATTTCTGCAAAACAAACCCACAAAGTTCCAGGCATTTGCCACTGATGCAGTCATGAATATTTTGAGTTTGCTCTTTCTAATTGCAGATGCCATAAGTACAGAGAAAGAATGCTTTGGTGACTACAAGACAGGAAAAGACATTAAGAAAGAGATAATCTGGGTTCTAGAATAGAATAAACCAGGTTGGAAGAGACCTTCAAGATCATTGTGTCCAACCTATCATCCAACACCACCCAATCAACTAACCCATGGCACCAAGCACCCTGTCAAGTCTCCTCCTGAACACCTCCAGGGATGGTGACTCCAGAACCTCCCCGGGCAGCCCATTCCAATGGGCAATCACTCTCTCTGTGGAGAACTTCTTCCTAACCTCCAGCCTAAACCTCCCCTGGCGCAGCCTGAGACTGTGTCCTCTTGTTCTGGTGCTGGCTGCCTGCGAGAAGAGACCAACCTCTGCCTGTCTACAGCCTCCCTTCAGGTAGTTGTAGACAGCAATGAGGTCACCCCTGAGTCTCCTCTTCTCCAGGCTAAGCAACCCCAGCTCCCTCAGCCTCTCCTCACAGGGCTGTGCTCCAAGCCCCTCACCAACTTTGTTGCCCTTCTCTGGACTCGCTCCAGCAAGTCAACCTCCTTCCTAAACTGAGGGGCCCAGAACTGGACACAGGACTCAAGGTGTGGCCTAACCAGTGCAGTGTACAGGGGCAGAATGACCTCCCTGCTCCTGCTGGCCACACTGTTCCTGATGCAGGCCAGGATGCCATTGGCCCTCTTGGCTGCCTGGGCACACTGCAGGCTCATGTTCAGCCTACCATCGACCAGCACCCCCAGGGCCCTCTCTGCCTGGCTGCTCTCCAGCCACTCTGACCCCAGCCTGTAGCTCTGCATGGGGTTGCTGTGGCCAATGTGCAGAACCTGGCACTTGGATGTGTTCAATCTCCTGCCCTTGGACTCTGCCCATCTGTCCAGCCTGTCCAGGTCCCTCTGCAGAGCCTCTCTACCCTCCAGCAGATCAACTCCTGCCCCCAGCTTGGTGTCGTCTGCAAATTTACTGCTGATGGACTCAATGCCCTCATCCAGATCATCAATGAAGATGTTAAAGAGCATGGGGCCCAGCACTGATCCCTGGGGCACACCACTGGTGCCTGGCTGCCAGCTGGCTGTGGCACCATTCACCACCACTCTCTGGGCTCAGCCTCCAGCCAGTTCCTAACCCATCGCAGTGTGCTCCCATCCAAGCCAGGGGCTGACAGCTTGGCCAGGAGTTTGCTGTGGGGGACGGTATCAAAGGCCTTGCTGAGGTCCAGGCAGACCACATCCACAGCCTGACCCACATCCACCAGGCAGTCACCTGCTCATAGAAGGAGATCAGGTTGGTCAGGCAGGACCTGCCCTTCCTAAAGCCATGCTGGCTGGGCCTGATCCCTTGGCCTTCCTGTAAGTGCTGTGTGACTGCACTCAAGATGCCCTGTTCCATGATCTTGCCTGGCACTGAGGTCAGGCTGACAGGTCTATAATTCCCTGGCTCATCCAACTGGCCCTTCTTGTGGATGGCCACCACGTTGGCAGCTTCCAGTCATCTGGGACCTCTCCAGTGAGCCAGGACTGCTGGCACATGTTGGAGAGCAGCCTGGCCAGCTCATCTGCCAGTTGCCAGGTAACGCCACATACAGTATCAGGAATGTAGGTTGTGATGTTGATGTAACACAGGGAAAGAAAGAATGCCTCTCAGTTTCAATAACAACTAGGAAGAAGCAGCTCTGCTATAGTCCCTTCACTTCTGGAAATATAAAGAGTACTACAAAAAATGGAGAAAAGTCTAATAATGTACTAGTACAGAGTCAAACCCATTTACACCTGTGATGCCTCAAGAGAGTTGATTATTGCTTCCATTGAGTTTTCCCTGCACTTTCAACTTGCACATTCACAAAAAGTAAATCCCCTGATTTGAGAAGTACCTCTGAGAGTCAGAAATGGTCTGTGCCAAAACTAGCACTTCTTACCCATGGATCCTGCTCCAGTTGATACTGAGCCCTAACTCCTTATCCTAGATGCATAATAAAAATTTCACTGCTGCTCCTAGGTTTAAGATAACACAGGGATGGAAGCAAGGGCTGAAGGCTAGTCTGGTGTGGGTTGGGTTTTGGGTTTTTTTGCATCCCCTTGTGTAGAACCTTGCAAAATATATCAGTAATAAAATAAAGTATGGAAATACTTTTCTGATGGCATCCTCCCAGAGTGAAAGGTATGCTCTCCCCCTTCCCAGCATGCCCAAAGCTGCAAAGGTTGAGGTTCTTAACGAACACCTGGATGTTGTTCAACATCTCTGTGGGTGCCAGGGACAGTGGCATTGAGTGCACCCTCAGCAAGTTTGCTGATGACACCAAGCTGTGTGGTGCAGGCTGGAGGGAAGGGATGCCATCCAGAGGGACCTGGACAGGCTGGAGAGGTGGGCACAAGCCAACCTCAGGAGGTTCAACAAGACCAAGGGCAGGGTCCTGCAGCTGGGTCGAGGCAATCCCGGGCACAAATTCAGGCTGGGCAGGGACTGGCTGGAAAGCAGCCCTGAGGAGAGAGACTTGGGGGTGCTGGGGGAGGAGAAGCTCACCAGGAGCTCTCAATGTGCACTTGCAGCCCGGAAAGCCAATCAGATCCTGGGCTGCAGCAAGAGAAGTGTGGCCAGCAGGGCAAGGGAGGGGATTCTCCCCCTCTGCTCAGCTCTGCTGAGACCCCACCTGGAGTACTGCCTCCAGTTCTGGAGCCCCTATTACAAGAGGGATCTGGAGGTGCTGGAGGGTGTCCAGAGAAGGGCCACGAGGATGATCAGAGGGCTGGAGCACCTCTCCTGTGAGGACAGACTGAAGGAGTTGGGGCTGTTCAGTCTGGAGAAGAGAAGGCTCCGAGGTGACCTCATTGTGGCCTTCAGTATCTGAAGGGGGCTACAAGAAGGCTGGGGAGGGACTTGTCAGGATCTCAGGTAGTGATAGGACTAGGGGGAATGGAATGAAGCTGGAGGTGGGGAGGAAGTTCTTCCCCATGAGAGTGGTGAAGCCCTGGAATGGGTTGTCCAGGGAGGTGGTTGAGGCCCCAGCCCTGGAGGTGTTTAAGCCCAGGCTGGATGAGGCTGTGGCCAGCCTGATCTAGTGTGGGGTGTCCCTGCCCATGGCAGGGGGGTTGGAACTGGATGATCCTTGTGGTCCCTTCCAACCCTGACTGATACTATGAAACCTCAAGCTGCTGTCCTCTCTTTTGGGTTATTCCTCATGGAAAACAATGCCAGAAAGCATCTCCATCTTCCAATGAACTGGAGCTGACAGCTTTATTCTGCTTCCCTGTGTGATATACCTTCCTCCCAGCTTTCATGCACCCCACGACAGTATTCTTCCACCCAGATCTCCAGGAAATTTACAAAATTAAAACTCATCATCTTGGAAAAGCAAATCAGCAATTTTATCACTGTTGACTACAAAGGAAAGTAAATGAACCCAAACCTGGGAGGACTCTGAAGGTGAATGAACAAGAACTCAACTGGAAAACCTCCCTTGTAACAAGTACCAACAGCAGCCTGGGGAACAGACCCTTCCAACACCACCCACCGGGTACCACAGAATAAACCAGGTTGGAAGAGACCTTCAAGATGATCGTGTCCAACCTATCATCCGACACCACCCAACCAACTAAACCATGCAACCAAGCACCCTGTCAAGTCTCCTCCTGAACACCCAATAGAAATGGAGAAATGGAGTAATAGAAATGGATCCAAGAGTATGTATAGGCTTACATAGTACCCTCTTCACACAGTCCTCAAAAAATCCCCAGGGATCAGTGCTGGGCCCCATGCTCTTTAACATCTTTATTGATGATCTGGACGAGGACATTGAGTCCATCATCAGTAAATTTGCTGACGACACCAAGCTGGGGGCAGGAGTTGATCTGCTGGAGGGCAGAGAGGCTCTGCAGAGGGACCTGGACAGGCTGCACATATGGGCAGAGTCCAAGGGCATGAGATTGAACACATCCAAGTGCCAGGTTCTGCACATTGGCCACAACAACCCCATGCAGAGCTACAGGCTGGGGTCAGAGTGGCTGAGAGCAGCCAGGCAGAGACGGACCTGGGGGTGCCGGTTGATGGTAGGCTGAACATGAGCCTGCAGTGTGCCCAGACAGCTAAGAGGGCCAATGGCATCCTGGCCTGCATCAGGAACAGTGTGGCCAGCAGGAGCAGGGAGGTCATTCTGCCCCTGTACACTGCACTGGTTAGGCCACACCTTGAGTCCTGTGTCCAGTTCTGGGCCCCTCAGTTTAGGAAGGAGGTTGACTTGCTGGAACGAGTCCAGAGAAGGGCAACGAAGTTGGTGAGGGGTTTGGAACACAGCCCTGTGAGGAGAGGCTGAGGGAGCTGGGGTTGCTTAGCCTGGAGAAGAGGAGACTCAGGGGGGACCTTATTGCTCTCTACAACTACCTGAAGGGAGGTTGTAGACAGACGGATGTTGGTCTCTTCTCCCAGGCGGCCAGTACCAGAACAAGAGGACACAGTCTCAGGCTGCGCCAGGGGAGATTCAGGCTAGATGTTAGGAAAAAGTTCTACACAGAGAGAGTGATTGCCCATTGGAATGGGCTGCCTGGGGAGGTGGTGGAGTCGCCATCACTGGAGGTTTTCAGGAGGAGACTTGATGGGGTGCTTGGTGCCGTGGGTTAGTTGCTTGGGTGGTGTTGGATTGGTTGGACGCGATGATCTTGAAGGTCTCTTCCAACCTGGTTTATTCTATGTATATTCTATGTAAATGAGGAAAATGTCAAATTTTTTTGAAGAGGGGAAGTGAGGCACAAAAATAAATAAATAAATCAGAGCCATAAATATTAAAATAACTAAAGGAAAACATCAGCATCTGTGGCACAGAACTTCATTTGCAGAAGCCAAGAAGCAAGAGCAGAGATATGGAATCTCCACAGCAGTCCTGACTGACCTTGAGTCTAGTATTACAGTCACATTAGAGCTGGGGAAAGGCAAGCTGTTTCTCTGGCATGCCTTCATACAGATATACATTTGAAAACCAAAATGTGTGCACTTAAAAACAGGACTCTGTAAATCATGTTCAACACCAAATGGTACAGTGAACTCTGGGAAAAACTGGAATTACAGCAGGAAACAGTAAAAGCTCTGCTGGCCTCAGCCCTGCGTTTTTCAGGAGCAGAGTTGTTCTGTCTGCTTGCACTGCTGTTTACAAAGGGCTCTGGGGCTTTTGCTGCTGCTTTTGAGGAAGCACCAGGTGTGATGAAGAGGGTATTAAATTTATGAATATGAAGTATGAATTATGAAAATATTTTTAGTATCAAAATTATTAATATCCAATGTATCACTAACTTCTATCCATGTTCTAGTGCATGTTCATTAAATGCATTCCATAAGTGGTTTAGTGTTATAATTAGAACTTAATTGAACTGTCTACAGACTTATCTTTCTCAAAAAGGGTGCAGTTCCGCCGCTTGGCCACTAGGTGGCGACTCGGCGGGACGCGGGCGGCTCCTGGCTCTATACAGCGCTATTCCAATGTTTCTGTGCGTCAGAGGTTACTCTGCTGGGCGCGGACACTTTGAACTGAGTGCCAGTGGGTGGAAAGCACCTGGGAGATACTCTGTAGCTGTTGCTTGTAGCGAGGTGGAGGTCCGGCAGACTGCTGTGGCTGCACTGGTTCCTAGTCGATCCGGACGGCAGTGTTGAGCAGCTGCCTCCTCTCTCCGCAGCAGTGGAGAGGGAATGATGATGGAACCGAGGCTTAGCCCATAAGCACGGCTCCCTTCAGGGCTCGGCTGATTCCCTCCAGACAATAGGGATCGGTCCTGGTCGGGGTCGGCCCTTGGAGTCGGCTCGCAGGGCAGGTCAGGGTGATGGTTGCTGATAGGCAGCTCGGAGGTTTCCGATCAGACTCGGCAGCAGGCAGGGCTGCAGGGTCTGCCCAGCTACGACGAATCTCGGGGCTGATGTAAACAGCCTCGGGGAGAGAATGCAGCTGCGTTGAGCAGCAGCTTCTCCTTTACTGAGCTTAAAGGAACAGCAGGACACTCGGAGCGGTCCCGGGTTCGGTGCGCTATAGGCACAAACAGTGCTTTGGTCTTCCCTGAGGTTCACAGGGCTCAGAGCGGCACACGGGGCGGCTCCTCTCCCGCTACGGCGGGGCTAGCCGTATGTGAGCTCGGTCTCGGTCAAGTCCTTTCTCCCCGGCAACTGGGCAGATCTTACCCTCGGGGGCTGGTCCAGTCCTCCAGTGGCATGGTGGGCTCTCCCGGTCAGTACGACTGGCTGTGGCGACGCTGGGCTCCTCGGGCTCACCGAAGGTCCTCCCTCTGGAAATGAGTCTCAGGTCTGCTTCTCGCGATGCAGAGGCTTTCAGTATGCGTGCAGGTGTGAATGAGAGAGGCTAACAACAATGAGCTCAATGGCAGAGGCTATAGTTCAAGCATTGTCCTCTCCAGCCAGGAGAGAGACAAAGTGAAAGAGGGGGCAACTTGTTTACCAACTGGGGCGATACTTCTAGATTCCTCGAGGCTGGGCTTGACCAGTGGGCACTCTCACAGACAACTGGCTCCAGCCTACAGAAAGCATGAAGCTAGAGTTATGGCATACCTGGTATTTGCACGAGCACTGCGTGCGCTGGGTGCCTGCTGGCCTGGCTAATGCCTTGGCTTTTGTCTTCCTCCTGAAGGAGGGGAAACCTGTCCACATGCTGGGACAAGATTCGATATCTGGGCATAATGTGCCTTCACCACAAGCACATTCTTCACCTTCTGGAGAAAACCAAACAAATTCTTTTGTTTGCTGACAGGGTAATCAGGAGTCTGTGAATTCGTAAGCTTTCTTCATGCACCTGCAGGTATATTTTACTAAGGTGAAGCTAGCAGATTGTAACTGTTGACATTTGGACTGCTATAAGAAACCACTCAGAAGTACCAGCAGTACCAGAAGAATAAACACATTCCAAGCTGCACAACTGGAAATCCACCAGGGCCCTGCTCTTATGCATCTTTCTCCTGACAAAAATATTAACTTCTCTTCTACCAGCTGTAGTGGCAGAGTCTTCACAGAAGGAAAAAGCAAACTTCTCTTACTGCTTTTTCATCTCCACTGACTACAGAGGATGGTTAAGATGACTAACTGGCTTGGATGTGCACCTTTTAAGCACCCAAGGATATGGACATGAATCCTGCCTGCCAACTCTCATTGCAATGAGGGTACCTGGAATTAATCTTCAGATTTATCAATTTGCTTCTCCTGATAATCTCAAAAGCCTGTAACTGTTGGCCATGTTTCTAACAGGTTTCTCAAGCACTTTTAGAAACCCAGCTTCATCAAATAGTAGTCCTACAGCAAATGAATGTGACTTATAGTTAAAATAGGTTCCAAGTGGCACCCCTCCCCCATCCCCATCTGCACCACAGAGTGCTGGACTCCCCCGAAGAGGACTGGACTGCTGTTTGCAATGTGGATAGACCCAGCTCCCACCACACTTGAGGCAACTTAAATCCAACTCTCTTTTGAGCATCATGTCATTTTTACAAACTTTAACTCTAGGCATCTCACAGACGCTAAAAATATTCTCCACATGAAGAACAAATTAGGATTTGCAGCTCTCTATATGGTGTTTGCTAAAAATACCCCTTTGGAGACATTCTTTGACAAATAAGCACTAAAACTTCAAAGGCTGAATTACAATGTTGACATATTTGTAGCCCAGGTTTGTTATCTTTCTTGTGAGGCACAGCTGGCAGGCAAAGATGGCATCTTTCAGCTCAAAGACCGGGTCCAGGCAATAACTGGAAATAGCTCTTTGGTGGCTTACATGAAATGAGTGAATGGATCTCAGTCCAGCTCCCAATAAATTAGGAGCTACATCACAAAAACAACCCACATCTGTAAGAGTCACTTCCTTTGTTGATACCATTCTAAAGGCCAAGGACTGCAGAAGGTGGGGAAAATTAATCATCCTCCCTCAAAATAGCACATTCCTTCAAAACACAAATTGCTTTTAGCTATCAACTTTGGCCACAGCATCCCAGTGTGCTTTTAAAGAAACATGCAGATTACCTTCTGTAATTCATATAGGGAACCCCACATTTTCTCAGTAGGAAAACCCAAGACTCAATGATTTCCAACATGCCAGATCCATGCAAAAGGAGAGCACTCAACAGGATCATTCCCATCCCGCATGCCCACTGCATTCCCACTTTCCAGAGCCAACAAATGTTTAAGAGCTCCTGAGTATTTTTAAGAAAACAGAGCACACAAACATAAGCTCACCCTGAATGAATCACTCCATTTCAGGGAATCACATTATAAGGGATATTGCTCTTATTCATGCCAATAAAAGGCCATGAAGCAAGTAACACAAACTTGGGAACATAAGAAGAAGTAAGGATATTTTAAGCTCTGCTTTACGAATACAGAGTAATTTTAAGAGGACACAAATAATGTGAGATCAAGAATCATTAATCACAAACATCAACCTTCATTTAGAATAGAATAAACCAGGTTGGAAGAGACCTTCAAGATCATCGTGTCCAACCTATCATCCAACACCACCTAATCAACTAAACCATGCAACCAAGCATCCTGTCAAGCCTCGCCCTGCACACCCGCAGCGACGGCGACCCCACCACCTCCCCAGGCAGCCCATTCCAATGGGCAATCACTCTCTCTGTGTAAAACTTCCTCCTAACCTCCAGCCTAAACCTCCCCTGGCACAGCCTAAGACTGTGTCCTCTTGTTCTGGTACTGGTTGCCTGGGAGAAGAGACCAACCTCTGCCTCACTACAACCCCACTTCAGGCAGTTGTAGAGAGCAATAAGGTCACCCCTGAGTCTCCTCTTCTCCAGGCTAAGCAACCCCAGCTCCCTCAGCCTCTCCTCACAGGGCTCCTCACCAAACTTGTTGCCCTTCTCTGGACACCTTCCAGCAAGTCAACCTCCTTCCTAAACTGAGGGGCCCAGAACTGGACACAGGACTCAAGGTGTGGCCTAACCAGTGCAGTGTACAGGGGCAGAATGACCTCCCTGCTCCTGCTGGCCACACTGTTCCTGATGCAGGCCAGGATGCCATTGGCCCTCTTAGCTGCCTGGGCACACTGCAGGCTCATGTTCAGCCTACCATTTCTCATAATAAATCCTCACACCTACAGAAAATATCACATAGATCCCAGTGAATTAGATAGAGAGCAAACCATACATGCCACAAATATTCCAGAGCACTAGCTTTGGAAAAAAAATAAATTAAGAAATCAGTCCATTAATTTGACCTTTGCTGCATTCAGATGGCAGAATGTGACCGCATTTATATTCATTTAATCAGGGGACTGGTGCTGCTCAGTAAATTTAGAGATGCCAAGTTGGGAGAAAAGAATGGTGTTTCACTCAAAGAAGATGGAAGTTTGGTGCTTTGTAAACAGCTGCTGAACTGATTGAATAATGCCTGTGAAGTATGCAGGCATAAATGTGGTCAGTACCTCAAAGAGCACCAGATCTCCCAATACTGAACCCTCCTGGATGCATTCCTGTGTGATCTACTCTAGGCAATCCTGCTCTGTCAGTGGGGCTGGGCTAGATGATGATGTGATTCTGTGAAAAAAGATCTTGTTACATGCCTATATTCTCTCTCTGCCTTTCACTCCAGAAAATGCCCTAGGCATCTGTAGCAGAGGCTGAATTATACTGTTAGTCCCCTCTCCCTCAAAGTTGACAAGAATTACACTGCCAAATTCAATATGGGTAGTAGATTTAGCTTTGCATCAACAAAAGAGGCTTCTTACTTAGAAGCATCATTGACAGTTATCAAAGGAAGACAAGAATTAAAGAAGTTCTTAAGTGTTTATTGTATTCACACATTAGCCACTGACAAACACTAGATTCCATTAGCCTAGAAAGCCATCAGGAATGCTTTCCTTGTAAAAAGTAAGCTTAGCCAAATCTAATTTCCATTAAAAATCCTACACTCCTGGTCAAGCACAAGCTACCTTCCTGATCTACTCAAGGAAGAGAAAACAGAAAGCATTAAGCAGGTGCAGTGCATGTTAAATCACAAGCAAATAGCCCATATTTCCTTTCCTAGATGGACATCTAAGATGGAAGCCAGCCTCTAATAAATGACTTCATCTTGCAAATTAGATGCTTTGTTGACAAGATGATCACCACCCTTGAATAGAAGGAAACTGCACCCAAAGCACCAGTTCAGATGTTCCAGACAGAAGTCTGACCTTCCATCCAAGACAAATATGGTGCTTAATATATGTACTGTTCTTACTGTGGTTTACTAGTTTGCTATATCTCTAGAGAATTTATGATTCAAAGGTGGGTAGATTCAGATTGGATGTTAGGAAAAAGTTCTTCACCATGAGGGTGGCGAGACACTGGAACAGGTTGCCCAGGGAGATAGTAGAAGCCCCATCCCTGGAGGTTTTTAAGGCCAGGCTGATGTGGTTCTGAGCAACCTGATCTAGCATGAGATGCCCCTGCCCATGGCAGGCAGTTTGGAACTGGATGATCTTTGAGGTCCCTTCCAACCCTGACAGTTCTGTGAATTGGGAGTGGTGGACCTTACTTAACTAACATCTTTGCTATAAAATTGAGCCTTGCCTTGGCAGGCAAGTGAGGGAGGGAAAGCATTTAGATTCCACAGTGACAAAAGAAAATCTCATCATGGAGCTGCATGCTTCAAGCGCACATGGGCAGATGCACCCTTGTACTCTAATGTCCTAAGAAAGAATGCAAAAGCTTTTATCCTCTTCAGACTGTATGGCAGTGCTCTTTAATGATAACATGACTGCTTCAGAGCACATAGGTAAAAGAACCAAGAAACCCCCCACATTAACGCTGTGTTGCTCAGACGGCGAATGTTACAGAGTAAGAAACATCTCATTTGTAGTTTCTTTCATAAATGAGCTTCTATAACAGAAAAAAATACAAAGAACACTAAGGAGGTTCCAGGTTGTTTCTTTTTAAAAAAAAAAAAACAAACCAAAATAGTCATAATTCATTTGCAGCCTTTGCTCCCTAAATAAACACAAGCTCCACCCATGACTGGAAGGAGCCAAAATCTGAAACAGATTGGACTGTAAACAAACCCAAAATTGGCTAAATACTGCTGCTTGTCTAATTAAAAGGGCAGAAGGAAAATTAGCTAGAATCACTTATCTTTATTAGAGTATAACAATTTCCCCCAATTACCACATAATTGCTTCCTTTTAAATTTTTTACTTTCCGCTACTCTTCCAATTCTTTCAAATGCACTGATCCAATGTAGGCATTACAAGAAAAAAGAAAAGATATGTATCTATTAAATTTCCTCCCCCCCTACATGTTAGCAAGGCACTAAGTTGGTCAGATCTTGGAATATAAGACATCACCATTCCCGTCACAAGAAACTTTGATACGAGTCCACTTGCATTTAAATCACATCCAGGTGTAACTAACTGCCTGGAAATGCCAGACTCATTAGCTGTTAAACATTATAACAAGCTTCACCATGAGAGTTCCATTCTTCCATCTTTTACTCACAGCCAAAATCCAAATTTTCACCCCTTATTTCTTCTGCTCTAACCACCACCTTAGCTACATGACCTCAAATCTTTGAGGACAACTTTATGTTTCCTTGTGCACCTGGGGCTCATGGTGACTTCAGCGTGACTTCCTGTTGAAGGAATGGGTGGATACTGCCTGTAAATACTGCTCATTACTGAGAGCTGGAGCTGGTCAAGAAGTGGTATATGATGCAATGAGAGAAGGAAGCTGAAGGAAAAAAATCCCTGGAAAAACCTAAAGGACTCCACTTTGTTCTTTCTCCTTTATCACTGGATGACAGAAAAGACAGGGATACAAAATGAGAGGAAAGTATTTAACACGGGGAGGAAGGAACACACACATCCCTCCTCCCTCTCGTGCCCTTCACCCTCCAAACCAAAACAAATGGCTTCAGTTTTCCAGATCTTTATCTCTCTTTACATAAAAGCTGTCCCTCTCAAAATCACGTAAGAAAGTAAACTGCAGGTAATCTATTACCTGAACCTATTTCTACAGTTCCTAGTACCACAGTTCACCATAACTTCAATGATTTCCAACCAGTGTTCCACAGGTAGAGTCATCAGGGTGAAGCTGGTCACAATAGTCTGTGGTTCACCAGATTGAGAACAGCAGCCTCAACTTCTGCTCCTGTCTAACAGCTCACACAACTTGTGTAACCCAACCTCACATTCCACTGAAGAATATCAGGAGGAGATTTGTTTGCCTTTAGTACCACATAGTAACATAAAATTTCCTTATTATTAGAACTTGTTTAATTACACTTTTGTTAAACAGACTTCAGTTTGTACAACCTGGTACACCCATTAAACCCTTACCTTGCAACTGAATCTGTTCCCCTTTCCTGCTCTGCCAAACACCAAGTATCACCAACCAGAAGAATACAGTTATCCTCAAGAAAGAAGAATTGCCTTTCATCAATGCAGGACAATGCTTTTGTCTGTGGAGCTACTAATAAAAGCTTTCCTTTTCATACAGGATTCAGCATGCTAAAAATTAGTGACATTTTAAGTGGCACATTTCTTTCATCATCAGCCTATTTGGCTGGCAGTCTGATTATGTCCCTTATAAGGCACCAGTGAGAGGGAAGGGCTGGGAATACATCATGCAACTATTCAAAGCAAAAAGTACATTTTAAGAAATGTCTGTGATAAACACTTGACCAATATACAAAGCAAGACAGAAGGAGCCTGATACTGTGGGACTAAGGGCTGCTATTTTTACCTGGCTAATCTGGAAAAAGGCAAAAAGTAGGACACTTGAGCCTGTGAGCTGCTCCTTCCTTCTCCACAGGTTCAGACCTAGTCAATCAGCTAAAGAAGTAGTTCTGAGCTGGGAAATAAAGTGGGCATACCAAGCCTCACCTGTATCCTGTCATCCTCTCCTCTGTGCTCAGTTGTATCACAGTATCACCAAGGCTGGAAGAGAGCTCAAAGATCATTGAGTCCAACCTCTCACCACAGACCTCATGACTAGACCATGGCACCAAGTGCCACATCCAATCCCCTCTTGAACACCTCCAGGGACAGTGACTCCACCACCTCCCTGGGCAGCACATTCCAATGGCGAACGACTCTCTCCATGAAGAACTTTCTCCTCACCTCCAGCCTAAACTTCCCCTGGCACAGCCCGAGACTGTGTCCAGAAACCTAAGATGGCTAACTGCAAGTTCAGCTTCAAACTGTTCTGTGGCTGGGTTATCTACATATTGGCTGGCTTGTCCAAAACAGCTTCTCTGCAGACAATTTATATTTAATTTGGAATTTAACTGTCAGCTCAGCTCTAAGTAGGTTCTTTTTTTCACTAGCACACTCATCATAGCAACACTGAGGCCTTCCACCAAGTGACGCTATAGGTGTTGCGGTGTTACATGGCAGCTGAGTCAGGACTATGAAATCCAGCCCTATTCACTCTTGAAGAAATGAAGCAGGAAAATAGTGATCTAAGGGAAAAGTCCAATTGCCCACAAATGACTGAGCTCAGTTTGGCAGTAGTGCCTGCCAGCAAATTCAAAGTTTGCCTACCACCCAAGAAACAAATCTATCCTGGAAACTGACACTGGCCCTGAAAAATCTCTATTCCCACGAGAGCAGACTCAAGAGTCCCCGAACTGGCAATGCAGTGTCAGGAAGATAACATGTCCTCTGTGAAGGTTCTCAGTGATGCTGGCAGTTCATGGCAGCACACAAGTGTGCTCGGTAAATTGCCTCACCCTGGGTAGCACCAGGGACCCGGAGATGAAGCTTAAGCTTGTACAACCAGGAGAGCCCCCTGTGTAATTTGGGATAGGTGATCCTGCTCTGGCAGGATGGGTGGACTAGATGATCTTTCACGGTCCCTTCCAACCCCTAACATTCTGTTATTCTGGGACTTCCAAAGGTCATCCAGACAAACCCCTTCTGCAGTAAGCAGGGGCATCCTCAACCAGATCAGGTTGCCCAGAGCCCTGTCAAGCCTCACCTTGAATTTCTCTGGTGTGGAGCCCCAACCACCTCCCCAGGCAACCTGCTCCAGGGTTGCACTACCCTCATGGTGCAGAACTCATTCCTAACATCAATTTAATTGCTAAAACTTCTTGGCATATTTTATAAATGCAGTAGCAGAGCCCTCTGTGTGACACTATGCACTGTACTGCTATCTTTATGACAGAGTAGGAAAAGGTCTCACCTTTCATCTATTCAAAGATAACAAAAACTTTTTCTGCTTCTGTGGAAGGAAATTTAATGAATTCCAGTGAACCAAGAGCTTTGCTAAGGATGCAGCTCCTCTACAATATGTCAATGATCACAGGCTCAAGCTCCAGCATGTAAGAGAGGCAGCTGATAGAAGCTGCAATACAATAAACACTCAGAACAGTTCCTCTCCCCATATAGATCCAAGTTAACTGCTTACCTCCTATTACTTATATTGCCTGTTCATTGTTACTAAAAGGTGAATAGTTCTCTCTTTACTGCTTCAAGAGATTCTTACTCTGGTGAAATATCACAAACCCACACCACATTTTCATCAGTGCTCTCTTTTACTAGCAATAACGTGGAATTCCACTTTTCCTTCAAGAATCAAAATCTCATAGAAGTAGCCTTGCAAAGAAAATTTATTACACTGAAATTCTAGGTGTCTGCTTTCTTCAAATTCTTTCTATCTGCAGCTCTCATAAAACTGTATATTAGCTATCCAACTGCAAGTTTGTAGGTATCAATACTAAAACCACACATCATCAACCAAGTTGCCAATCTACTGTTCAAACCAGAATGCAAAAATCCAATGCCAAAACTACTGAAAAAAAAATAATCACAAAACTAGATGTGAAACAAAGATTAAGTAATATTCTTCCCTGACTGGCTCTTTCACTTTGCTTTTTTAATCTCTACAAACTCCTGGGATGTTAATGCAAGCCCCACAAAATCACCTGGTTTCATATGACAGTATTAACTGTGTTGACTGACCATTTGAATGTTTTCTACGCTGACCAAATTATCTACGGCAAGGAAAATCTTTTTCCCCTATAAATTCATTTGCCCCTCCCCAGTCCCTGTCTTCACCACCCCACACCCCCCCTTAAATTGTTTGCAAAAGAAAAATGTTCTATTGTTTTTCCATGCAGATGCAGGAGCACTGCCAAAAGTTATTCTGCAGTTTCAAGACCACAGAGCTGCAGGACTTTTTGTACCAATCAACTGAAGTCTACTCTTCCATGTTTGGCAATGGCTAACTTCTGATCCTTCACCATCATCCTCCTTTAGTACAGCTTACCATATAAATTCACACCATGCACTAAACTCTTCCCAGGAGAAGATTAACATTAGATGGGGTTACCCTCACCATTACAGCTTTTTCATGGAACAAAAGAGGCTATTTAGCCACCAGACTTTGAAAAATCCTGCACTAGCCCATCCGGAAGAATTAGACCTCAGTCAGTTATTTATCAAACCCACATTTTCATGCTACAGTAACACAATTACTACTGATGCCAGGGCTGCTGTAAGTGCAGCTATATGTTAAAACAAGCTGTGAACAAGAGAAGACTAAATGATTTTTGTAGACAATAGCATGTTTGATTTATGCCAGCTGTCATTACCCTAAGACACATAAAGCCTCTTTCTTGGGGACTAAAAGCACACCACTTATGATATAACATCAGCTTAGTAGTCTTTGTGCTGATGAATACTGTATTCAGAGAAGTATTTCTTTTCATTGTAATTTACATGTCTACCCTTGTTGGGAAGAACATTTTCATCAGAATACTCATTGTTATTTACTTATATATATGGACTGGGTAAAAACTAAATTTATAGGGTGAAGATAAGCTTTCAAAACAAGACAAGCCCATTGCCTGGGCAGATACAGTGGACAAAAACAGTGCTTTTCAAACTGCCACTATGCTCCTTGTGGCCACTAAAGGATTCAAGAGAGATCCCAAACTACAGCAGGTAACTTAAATGACTAAAATTTTCTACCTACAATTCAAGCATCAGATACATGACCCAAAAGGAAGTTCCACAGAAGTCCTGAGACACAGTAGGCAAAGTTCACCCACATGCATGAGGAGCTATGCATACAATGAACTCCATTCAGCCTAGCCAGCCTGTGTCATTCCAATCCATCAGGCCCACCAGAGTGGCTCCACTACACACAGGATCAGAGGCTTAGAGGTCAGCACTGAAAGGCTGGCACAAGCAGGTGCATTTGACAGAACCCCCAATTTCTGCTCTCCTGGGAGCATTCCTCACTGTACATTGAAAGCATAGGGGCCTGGTCCAAGGCCACTGCAAGGTAATTATAGGAGATATGTTTGGTGTTTTGTTTGGTTTTGTTTTGCTTTAAAAACTTACTTAATGTAGGGTTGGAAAAAAAAGCCATAAAGAAATAAAACATGATACCTATCCACTACAAATATTTGCTTCTGAATTCTCTTCAGCTAGAGGTTTGGGATTCTCTTTTCCCCTGAAATGTTTAGAAATAAAATGTTCCAGATTTTTTTTTAAGCTCTGTTAAGCAATATTTACATTGAACATGTACTATGTGCCATGTGAAAAACAGTTCCAATTTCCCAGAGCTATGGAAATTTGACTTTTTCCCCAATCCAAGAAACCTTTTAACAAAAGCAGGAAGCCATGCCTACATAGAACACAGAAGATAAAACTGCATCAGTTCTATGAGATACAGTAACAGATTCTCATGTGCAATGAGTGTGGCCAGTGCTCATCACCTCTTGGGGTAGTAACCTGCAGGCCATATTTCAGTCAACTGCTCAAGAGTAAAATTAAGACTGAGAATCTCCCACTCCAAAATTTGTAAAGGATAAAGAAATGAAAACAGTATTTAATATTTCTGCACATATTCAGGCATGGTTTAGGGAACACACACACCAGTTTAGTGAGATTTCTTAATGTTACATCCACTCACAATCAAGATCCCTCTAGTTCAAGTGGCTTCACAAACCTAATGAAAGCAGTGAATGAGCACCCATGACAACAACCAGCATCCCTGGTCTTCAAAATAAATGTCAGTGCTCTTCAATGAAGAGCAAGTAAAAGCAAAACGACATGAATATATCCCACCAAGAAACTTTTGTTTTCCTCAAGTCAAACTTCAGCAGTGCTTTTTGTTCAGAGGCTGCGTCGAGGCTTGTTTATTCCTACCCTGGCTTTTTCAACAAGAAATCAGATATGAAACATCAGGGAAGGCAGCAACGTAGCCTGCATGGGAACCCTCTTAAGCCAAGAGGGTTCAAATTAATCAAAACCAGGAGACATCTCACAGTTCTTAACATTTAACCTTTATCTTAGTCACTGTGACGAACGATACAGAGGAGTTCGAGTTTCAAATTACAGACCCTATCCAAAAGTCCTTCAGCTCAGGGAAACCTTACAAAAGCAGGTTTGGGAGTTGTTCACCTGAGAAGGAAACTTGTGAGGTTTTGTGGTTTTTAAGCTCATTACTGAGATAAATGAAGGGAAAATGTCATTTATTCTCGAAGGCGGCAGGGCAGCCTTGATCCCGAAAGCCACCGCGGGTACCCCACACAGCACCTCAGGAGCGCCAGCCGCGCCTCCGCCTGACCCTCACGGCGGACAGCACCCTATCCACACGCACCCGGTCTTAGCCTGCCACCCCGGTAAGCACCGAACCTGTCCACTAAGCCTACCCCCGGCTGGCCTGCCGCGCCCAACCGCCGAGCCGGCCTCAGGCTCAACCGCCCGCCCCCGGGGATGGAGCCGCTGGCGGCTGTGGCGGGGCACCCCAGGAGCCTTACCGGCTGACGGCACTCACGGCCCGGGAAGGCGAATGAATTCGGGCAACTTGTGCCGCCGGCAGCAAGGCGGCAGCAGCCCCTACTCGCCCGCCTTGCTAGGGGCAAAGGGGGAAAAGTCACCCGGAGGCGCACCGGCGGCAGGCGGACAAAGTGCCTTGGCGGGCTCCCAAGCCCAGAGCCACCCCTGACTCTGGTGCCTTCTACTCGGGCTGAGCAGCAGTCGGGTATAAAGCTGCCCTCTCTCGAAGGCTACGACTATGGCTGCTCCTGCTGCCTCACGGCGTCGGGAAGGGGCGGGGGTCACACATAGCTGGAAGGAGGAAAGGGAAGGCAGGACATTTTCAGTTTCCAATTGTCATTAGGGTCCCTTCGCCCCCCGCACCACAGTAGGGGAAGGCTACTCCCAAAGCCTCCGGGCGAAGAGGGCCGGGCTGAGCAGAGGTACGCCAGCTCCTCACAGCACTCACCTCCTATGCACCGCCCTGCCGCCGGCTCCTTGCTTTCCGACTGTAGCCGGCGCCCGTGTGAGTATGACCCCTACCTCCTCCGCGCTAATGGCAGAAGAGGAGGAACGGGGAATCTCCCCCGGCGGAGCGCTGTTTATTCGGCAGCTCTCGCGAGAGCCCGGCGCTGCCGACCGGGGCCTCAATTGGCTGCTTTCACCGCCCACCAGCGGCGCGGCCCGCCCCGGCCCGTGGGCAGGTGCCTCCGGAGTCACGCCACCGGGCGCCCGGCCCGCGCCTTCTCCTGTGTGGCAGCCGAAAGTTCCTCATGACAGGCGGTGGGGAGTGAGCGGCCTAGCTTCGTGAGCCTTCCCCAAGGGGCACGCCGCTGCCTGGGGCCTTCTGCCTGCCTCGGCTGCTCACGGTCCGAAGAGATTGCTTGTCCCCTCAGTTCGAATCTTCGTTCCTAAGAGGCTCTGGTGTTAGAGGTTCACTGAAGGGCTTGTAGGCGTGAAGACGTCCTGCAGCAGCATTTAAACTTGCCTTGGGCATACCTAAGTGCTCAGGTACTCAGATAGAAGACAACAGAATTAACTGGAAATACTGCATTTGCAGGCCTTTGGCTGCTCTTCTATCCCAGCGCTGAAGTACAATGGGAAGGATGTTAATGCAGGCTGAAGATAAGTGAAATCCTGCTTTGGTTTTAGTACTACGTGATCAGAAATCAAAGCAGCAACCCTCAAAAGGAAAGCTGTTATCCTGTGGATGTTGTGACAGAGGCTTCTTGCGAAGCCAGCTATGTAGAGGGCAAGTCTCGGAGCTTAGATTGGAAGGGTACTGAAGTACAACTGTGAAAATTTGTCTTAGTGTGGTCTCTTGACTTGAGGATAGTTGCTGATTAAGAGGACTTATTTGGCAGCTGAATTTAAATTGCTTTATCTCATTAGTCTGTATGTAGAGACAAGGGTCTTAGGAGGTCTCTATACCAAAGCAAGTGTCTTGCCCAGAGATCTTTCAATCTCAGAACCTGCAAGTGTATCTCTGTGTTCCCTTCACCTGCAAGCAGAGCCAGGAAATCTATTGTGGGTCTCCTTGAGCAGCGTGGACCTACCTGCTGAGATAATTTTTCAGAAGCATTAGATACGGTAGGGGAGGGACTTCCCTTTGTGATACATGAACTCTTGTTTCCACATTTGGAGCCTGTGGTAATGAAGTTGTGCACTCCCATTTAACACGTTGCAGGGTTGAAAGCAGACGCATAATCCAGCAAAAGAATTGTCAAGAGGGGGAAAGACACTCTGTGCTGTCAGCAAAGTTGAAATAACCAGCCTATGGATCTAGAAAAGCACTATTTCATTAAAGCACTCTTGCCAGAGCAAAACTCTTCAGATATGGTAAATAGGAGATGATAAATAGGAGTGACAGGCGCCACACACACCTCCCACCCTGATAGGAGTGGGAACCGATTGTGAATGGGTATTTCTGGTGGTTGAGAGAGTTGATTTCAGGACTTAAAGCTGTTAAAGGGAAATTGGGGATGGGAAGGTCAGTCGCGAAGATGATGAGGACCAGCTGTAACAATGAAAATTGAATGAATATTCACAACATGACGTTACAGTTCCTGTCTTGCTGCTAGTACTCCTCTTGTGGGTTCTGCCAGCACAGCAGATGGCAGGCACTGAAAGACTGTTGTGCCAGTGGAAAATTACTGAGTTTTGTTGGTCTTGTGTATGTGAATATGTGAGGGGAAAAGTGGGGCAAACTCCTATTTATTTAAACTGTTTTCAAGAGAGAGAAGGAGAGCAAACAGTTCCTAAGACTACAAAAAATTAGTGGTATGTGGAGAACTGTCTCTTATTTTAGGTGAATGATACATGTCTGTTTATACTACGAATTTCCCTTGTAATTCCATAAAACTTCCCTTGCAAGTCAAACTCTTCAATTTTCCCAAGTAGCAGTGCAATTTGAGGGAGAAACAACTGCAGTAATAGCACTGGCTGTTACATAAGTGATTGATGGCAAAAAATGAAGTATTTAATGTTTCTATTTTTATGTGACAAGAGTATTTTAGTGGACAACATTGCAAAACATGTTTTATTTTTGTTTGCTAATTTTACATAGTTTTAAATATATATAGATATATATAAAAGGTTATCTTACTTGATCAGCACTGTTGCAGTTGATGTTGGTGGGATAAAAAATGTTGGGCACATCCACAGTCTTTGAAGCTCTGCATACTTAAAGTTATCCAAGTGCTCAGCCTGAAATGAAACATGGCAGACCTAAACCTGGAATAATGTCTGTGCAGGCAAATTAAGGTAGAGAGTTGACAGAAAATACATAAGGTTTTAACCAAAACTACAATGCCATTAAACAGTTATTTATAGCAGTGTTTCTATTTGTGTGTATTTTCAGAGTTAATGCTTTATTTTAGAGGTATAAGAACCTATTCACTATGAAGAAGGGCAGTATCTCTTAAAGTTACCAGGCATAGGGCTTAAGAAAACATTCTGAAACAAAATCTTTGTTCTCAGTGTTCATACTTCTGCACGCGGAGTAGTGTTCCAGTTCTGCAAGTTGCAACAAGCAGCAAAAGGTTCTGCACCCTCTGATCAGGTGGTTCCAGCTGCATCATCAGGATACACCCTGGTGTGCAGCAATTAAAGGCAGACACAAAAGCCCAAATAATACTTGTCAAATTCCACCGAACCTCTGAAGTTTTCAAAAGACTTAGGGGAAGGTCTTCAGCAAATCAAACCAATATTGTCCTCATTACTGTAGTTCTGAAGGGGGATATCTTGTCTCTGAAAAGCAGTTATATGAGGTTTTGACATATATTTCTTTCTTCTCCAATCAATTAGTGCAATATACCAATTGCTGTAGCAGAGCTATGCTGGAGGTGTCTCCTGGTAAGATTCTGGGATATTTTAAACAATGGAAGATCCTTGTCAGCATCAGAAATAACCTATAAATATATTGTTTACAAGAGTCATTGCAAATGCTTTATCAATGTAACATTTAAAAATCAGGTCTGGCTTTTTGTTTGTTTGCTTTGTTATCACTCTACTTCTAGAAAATATAAACCACTTGTATTTCTTAAAAATAAGCCCAAATATACTGAAACATTTCACAGTACCAGAGTATCACCAAGGTTGGAAGAGACCTCAATGATCATCAAGTCCAACCTGTCACCACAGACCTCATGACTAGACCATGGCACCAAGTGCCACGTCCAATCCCCTCTTGAACACCTCCAGGGATGGTGACTCCACCACCTCCCTGGGCAGCACATTCCAATGACAAATTACTCTCTCCATGAAGAACTTTCTCCTCACCTCGAGTCTAAACTTCCCCTGGTGTAGCTTGAGACTGTGTCCTCTTGTTCTGGTGCTGGTTGCTAGAGAGAAGAGGCTGACCCCTTTGTGGCCACAACCACCCTTCAGGTAGTTGTAGACAGCAATGAGGTCTCCCCTGAGCCTCCTCTTCTCCAGGCTAAACAACCCCAGCTCCCTCAGCCTCTCCTCACAGGGCTGTGCTCAAGGCCTCTCCCCAGCCTTGTTGCCCTTCTCTGGACACCTTCAAGTGTCTCGATGTCCTTCTTAAACTGAGGGGCCCAGAACTGGACACAGGACTCAAGGTGTGGCCTAACCAATGCAGAGTCCAGGGGCACAATGACTTCCCTGCTCCTGCTGGCCACACGATTCCTAATGCAGGCCAGGATGCCATTGGCCTTCTTGGCCACCTGGGCACACTGGTGGCTCGTGTTTAGGCGGCTACTTCAACTTGCTCAAGAAATACTGCAGAGCTAGGTAAGCATAGAAATGTTTTGGTTGGAAAAGACATTTAAGGTGGAGTCCAACCATTATCTGAATCTGCCAAGTCTGGTGCTTCTATGTTCCTTAGCACCACATCTCTTAGTCTTTTAAACACTTGCAGGGATGGGGATTCAACCACCTCCCTGGGGAGCCTATTCTGGGATTTGAGAACCCTTTCAGTGAAGAAATTTATTCTGATATCCAACATAACCCCACCCTGGTGCAACTTGAGGCCATTTCCTCTTGTCCTATCAGTTGTTACCGGGGAGAACAGACCCACCCCCTACTAAATGTGTGGTAGATCTTAAGCTGTGTGATGTTGGTGGGGCATAGTAAGGAATCAAATGCTTAGAAAACGTTTGTCCAGATTTCATTTGGGAGGCAAACACCAAACAAGAAAGTCAGCTGAACCAGCTAATGGGTATTTAATGTCATGCTGACATCATGCCTGCTGTATAAGGAAAGGCCTCACTGGGAAAAGGGATAATGGGGCTTGGCTGTTTGGCCTGTGACATGAGATACTTCCTGTTTCCAGAGTTTGCTCTCTACGCTTCCCCTTCTGGGTTTTGCCTCTCTCTTGCCTCTGTCACTTCGCCTTGCTTTGCCTCACTTCTCTCTCTCTGAAAAAAATCCAGGGTTTGTTTTTGTTTGTTTGTTTGGGGGGTATTATTCCATTGAACTCCTTATCTCAACCCACAGAGCTTTTGTTTATTCTTTTGCTCCCAAGCCTCCATCCTGTCCCACTGGGAGGGTAGTGTGTGTGTGTTTTGTGTGTATACTAACTGAGGTGCTGGCTGAGACAAAACCATGACAATGCTGCAGTAGATGAGAAAATGCCATTTCTTTACAGGCAGAATGCAAACTTAGAAGGAGGCATGTGTGTATGTATGCATGTTTCACAGTTAAATTAAGCAGTTAAGAAGGTCTTTGGCCTACAAACTCTTGGAGTCTTGGGTAACACTGGAACTGCTTTGGTTTACTTCTCCAAGACTTGTTCACAGAAGTAACATCACTCACCTTGTTTCTTAGGTCTCTGTATTTAGTAGGCAGTCATCGAGATGTAACAGCATAGGAATGTCTTCACTGGCTTAGACAAGGCTCTGTCTAGGTCACATTTCTGTGTTCCCAGTGATCGTGGAATCATGACGGATTCCTCTAAAATGCTCCCACCCTCCACCTACCCTGAGTTTGATGTGGTCTGTCCAAAGAGTTAACCTAGGGGTTGCTGTTCCAAGTTCTTCTGTAGTCTCCTTTTAAAAACTTTGCAAACATCTTGCATTCCCAACACATGGGAGCTCCACAGTCTGGTGTGTGAAAATCACCTCCTTTGACTTGTCCTGAACCTGTTTGCTGAGAGCATCTTGGTGCAGATCCTGGTTTGGGTATCAGCACAGAAAGTGAACTATCAGTCCATGTCCATTCTGGCAGTGCTGCTTTGCTGTTTTGTGTGTTTTATTTGGTAATATACATCCTGTACCTTGTCAGATGTCTTTATTCCAGACTAAAGAGATGCTTTTCATCACCCTTGTTGCCTGGCTCTGAACTTTCCCCCTTTTTATTATATTTCTGGAAGTTAAAAATTGGAATTTCACAGTATCACAGTATCAGAGTATAACCAAGGTTGGAAGAGACCTCAAAGATCATCAAGTCCAACCTGTCCCCACAGACCTCATGACTAGACCATGGCACCAAGTGCCACATCCAGTCCCCTCTTGAACACCTCCAGGGACGGTGACTCCACCACCTCCCTGGGCAGCACATTCCAATGGTGAATGACTCTCAGTGAAGAACTTTCTCCTCACCTCCAGCCTAAACTTCCCCTGGCGCAGCTTGAGACTGTGTCCTCTTGTTCTGGTGCTGGTTGCCTGGGAGAAGAGACCAACCCCTTCCTGGCTACAACCACCTTTCAGGTAGTTGTAGAGGGCAATGAGGTCTCCCCTGAGCCTCCTCTTCTCCAGGCTAAACAACCCCAGCTCCCTCAGCCTCTCCTCACAGGGCTGTGCTCAAGGCCTCTCCCCAGCCTTGTTGCCCTTCTCTGGACACCTTCAAGTGTCTCAATGTCCTTCTTAAACTGAGGGGCCCAGAACTGGACACAGGACTCAAGGTGTGGCCTAACCAGTGCAGAGTCCAGGGGCACAATGACTTCCCTGCTCCTGCTGGCCACACTATGCCTAATGCAGGCCAGGATGCCATTGGCCTTCTTGGCCCCCTGGGCACACTGCTGGCTCATGTTTAGGCAGCTGTCAATCAGCACCCCCAGGTCCCTCTCTGTTTCGCAGCTCTCCAGACACTCTGACCCCAGCCTGTAGCTCTGCATGGGGTTGCCGTGGCCGAAGTGCAGCCCCTGGCACTTGGAATTGTTGAATGCCATCCTATTGGCCTCTGCCCATCTGTCCAGTTGGTCGAGGTCTTAGCAATTCACAACTACCTTTCTAAAACTGGTATTTTGCCAGTTTTCAAAACTGAAATCACTTGAATCACTTCTTTCCTACAGAAGTAGTGATATTTTGTAGCATGGCTCTTGCAGACAATTCGGAGTGCTTCTTCCTGGCACAGCGATACCAAACTCCTCATGCAGGATTTAAGGATGTGATGAATTTGATTTATTTTGTAAGCAATTCAAATCCTTATAGCTGAGTTCAATTAAACAACATCATTTCTTAAAATATGATTCCAGGATTCTCTTTGGAGAAAAATCCTTGGCAGACTTGCAAGAGGTATATTTAGTACACGATCTTTTTCCACAAACAAAGAACCATGGAAAATCTGGAACAAGAACAACAACAACAAAAGTTAACAAACCCACTAACTAATAATAATTACAATTTTTAATTACTAAGGAACCTCAAAATTCTTCATTGGTTACCATAGTAAGCATTGTTCTTCCTTTAAAACTCTCCAGAATAATTAAGCTGACAATCATTCCAGTCAGCGTCAGGGATGCAGAATAATAGATTTCATAAAGCTACTCCTATCTTTAGACATTCCCTCAGGGATCAGTCCTGGGACCAGGCTTGTTCAACATCTCTGTGGGTGCCATGGACAGTGGCATTGAGAGCACCCTCAGCAAGATGACACCAAGCTGTGTGGTGTAGCAGACAGCTGGAGGGAAGGGATGCCATCCAGAGGACCTGGACAGGCTGGAGAGGTGGGTACAAGCCAACCTCAGGAGGTTCAACAAGGGTCCTGCATCTCCAAATCTTGAGAAGGAACTTTTCTGTTTTCTTATACTGCTGGGCTTGCTTACCCTGGAGAAGAGGAGGCTCAGGGGAGACCTTATTGCTCTCTACAACTACCTGAAGGGAGGTTGTAGCATGATGGGGGTTGGTCTCTTCTCCCAGGCAACCAGCACCAGAACAAGAGGACACAGTCTCAAGCTGCACCAGGGGAGGTTTAGACTGGATGTTAAGAAGAAATTCTTCACAGAAAGAGAGAGTGGCCATTGGAATGGGCTGCCCAGGGAGGTGGTGGAGTCACCATCACTGGAGGTGTTTAGGAGGAGACTGGGTGGGGTGCTTGGTGCCATGGGTTAGTTGATTAGGTGGTGTTGGATGATAGGTTGCTTCCAACCTGGTTTATTCTATTCTGTTCTATTCTATTCTAGTCTAGTCTAGTCTAGTCTAAATACTCCACTTTAGGTCACAGGACAGCTGAATGGGGCTGAAGTTTGCCTGCACCAGGTGACAAGCTTCCTGTCTGAAGGTCACCGATTTCTGGCCTCTCTCCCTCTTAATATTTTTATGTATGTATGAAGTTGCAGCGGAGTCAGCTTGAGAGCTGTAGCTCTAATATGGAGTCAGTATGGAAGGTGAGAGGATGGGTTTCAAGGGGAATAAATGTCACTGGAAATATTTCTAGGACAGTATCAGAGTCTCACAGTATCACTAAGGTTGGAAGAGACCTCAAATATCATCAAGTCCAACCTGTCCCCACAGACCTCACGACTAGACCATGGCACTAAGTGCCACATCCAATCCCCTCTTGAACACCTCCAGGGAAGGTGACTCCACCACCTCCCTGGGCTGCACATTCCAATGGTGAATGAATCTCTCAGTGAAGAACTTTCTCCTCACCTCGAGTCTAAACCTCCCCTGGCACAGTTTGAATCTATGTCCTCTTGTTCTGGTGCTGGTTGCCTGGGAGAAGACACCAACCCCCTCCTGGCTACAACCTCCCTTCAGGTAATTGTAGGCAACAATAAGGTCTCCCTTGAGCCTCCTCTTCTCCAGGCTAAGCAATCCCAGCTCCCTCAGCCTCTCCTCACAGGGCTGTGCTCAAGGCCTCTCCCCAGCCTTGTTGCCCTTCTCTGGACACCTTCAAGTGTCTCGATGTCCTTCTTAAACTGAGGGGCCCAGAACTGGACACAGGACTCAAGGTGTGGCCTAACCAATGCAGAGTCCAGGGGCACAATGACTTCCCTGCTCCTGCTGGCCACACTATTCCTAATGCAGGCCAGGATGCCATTGGCCCTCTTGGCCACCTGGGCACACTGCTGGCTCATGTTTAGGCAGCTGTCAATCAGCACCCCCAGGTCCCTCTCTGTTTGGCAGCTCTCAGCCACTCTGACCCCAGCCTGTAGCTCTGCATGGGGTTGTTGTGGCCAAAGTGCAGCACCTGGCACTTGAACTTGTTGAATGCCATCCTGTTGGCCTCTGCCCATCTGTCCAGTCGGTTGAGGTCCCTCTGCAGAGCCTTTCCACCCTCTCACTGACTAACATCTGCTCCTAACTTGGTGTCATCTGCAAATTTGCTGATGACTGACTCAATCCCCTCATCCAGACCATCAATGAAGGTATTAAAGAGGATGGGGCCCAGCACTGATCCCTGGGGCACACCACTGGTGCCTGGCTGCCAGCTGGCTGTGGCACCATTCACCACCACTCTCTGGGCTCAGCCTCCAGCCAGTTCCTAACCCATCACAGAGTGCTGCTGTCCAAGCTACGAGCTGACAGCTTAGACAGCAACCGTGAAAGGCTCATCCAAAAGTGCTAGTACCAGTTGAGAACAAGCTTGCATTGATGTTCAGGCACTCTTGCTAAGATGCATGGCCCTGCCATAGATATCTCAGAGAAGCTGCACTAATAGGAGAAGGATTTGGTGAGACAAGAGGCTAGAGCAAGGGTCAGGCTAGCCTTGAGTAAACCACTGTCAAGGATCAAGGAGTCTCAGGAGCAGACCCACTGTTTCCATGATGGAAGAAGTAAGAGCTGTGTAAGTGGATCACCAGGAAGATCTTTGGAGGTATTTCTTTACCCAAAGCTAATAAGCTAATCCAAGACTAACTCAGCACTGCATATTCTTGAGTGCTCAGAAACCTTAAATTATCTCTCTCCTCCCTAACTTCCACAAAACTCACAAAATCATGAATCTGGAAAGAAATTGGGATGATGAAATCCTGGGGTTTAGTCAAGTGCTTTGGTTGCTTAATTTCCTCTGCCTTGTTCCCTCACTACCTTCCAATTCAGTGGAATAAGTGAAAGCCTGAAAACTCTATCCTAAACATGCACACAAGGATGCAGCCCTTGCTCTGCTGCATTCTTGATTTACATTTCCAGTCCTTTGCCTCACTGTCTTTCAGCTCCATTCCACAGTCCCCTCCCTGTTCCCTAAGTCTGAGTAGTACCTGACACTTGTACAGGTACATTCCTACTAGATTTTCCCAACCCACCAACTTGGATTGACACAGATTCACCTTTGTCTCCAGTGTATGTGAAACATTCTTCTAATGTCTTTGGTTCCTAATTCTTCCTTACTGAACATGAAGAAGGGACATTTTCCGTATTGTTTGCTGTTTAATAACATAGAATAATAGAATTTTTTTGCTTGGAAAAGACCTTTAAGGTCATTGAATCCAACCATTATTTAACTCTACCAAAGCCTGGTCTTAAACCATGTCTGTTCCTCAGCACCACATCTCTGTCTCTTTTAATCAGCTCCAGGGATGGGGATTTGGCCACCACTGTGGGGAGCCTGTTCCAGTGTTTGAGAACTCTTTTCCATTTCATAGTATCATAGTATCAGTCAGGGTTGGAAGGGACCACAAGGATCATCTAGTTCCAACTCCCCTGCCATGGGCAGGGACACCCCACACTAGATCAGGCTGGCCAGAGCCTCATCCAGCCTGGGCTTAAACACCTCCAGGGACAGGGCCCCAACCACCTCCCTGGACAACCCATTCCAGGGCTTCACCACTCTCATGGGGAAGAACTTCCTCCTCACCTCCAGCCTGAATCTCCCCACCTCCAGCTTCATTCCATTCCCCCTAGTCCTATCACTACCTGAGATCTTGAGCAGTCCCTCCCCAGCCTTCTTGTAGCCCCCTTCAGGTACTGGAAGGCCACAATGAGGTCACCTCGGAGCCTTCTCTTCTCCAGACTGAACAGCCCCAACTCCTTCAGTCTGTCCTCACAGGAGAGGTGCTCCAGCCCTCTGATCATCCTCGTGGCCCTTCTCTGGACACCCTCCAGCACCTCCAGATCCCTCTTGTAATAGGGGCTCCAGAACTGGAGGCAGTACTGCAGGTGGTGTCTCAGCAGAGCTGAGCAGAGGGGGAGAATCCCCTCCCTTGCCCTGCTGGCCACACTTCTCTTGCTGCAGCCCAGGCTCTGCTTGGCTTTCCGGGCTGCAAGTGCACACTGAGAGCTCCTGGTGAGCTTCTCCTCCCCCAGCACCCCCAAGTCTCTCTCCTCAGGGCTGCTTTCCAGCCAGGCACTGCCCATTTTCTCTTGTCCTAAAATGCTATAACAATCTAAGCGCAATCTCCATCTGCAGAAGAGAAGAAACTGATTCCAAGCTAACAAAAGAATTACAAAGTTAATGCAGCCTCACACTTGTTTAGACTAGTAATGAGGGAGAGTGAAAAAAAGAAAACAATTCTATTCAAATTTTTTTCTGGTCTTGGCTATTTAGATTAAAATAATCCAACCAGTTTTCACAGTACTACGGAAAGAGCTGGATGTGATAAAGATGAGGCAGAACCCTAAAGAAAAAAATATCAACAAAATAAAAAAGCAACAACAAACTAAACCACAACAACCAAACAAAACCCCCCAAAGTAAAAAACAACCCACAAGCAAAACCAACCCCCCCCCCCCCCGCCAAATATTGGGTGGAGTCCAACAGGATGGCATTCAACAAGTCCAAGTGCCAGGTGCTGCACTTTGGCCACGGCAACCCCATGCAGAGCTACAGGCTGGGGTCAGAGTGGCTGGAGAGCTGCCAAACAGAGAGGGACCTGGGGGTGCTGATTGACAGCCACCTAAACATGAGCCAGCAGTGTGCCCAGGTGGCCAAGAGGGCCAATGGCATCCTGGCCTGCATCAGGAACAGTGTGGCCAGCAGGAGCAGGGAAGTCATTGTGCCCCTGGACTCTGCACTGGTTAGGCCACACCTTGAGTCCTGTGTCCAGTTCTGGGCCCCTCAGTTTAAGAAGGACATCGAGACACTTGAAGGTGTCCAGAGAAGGGCAACAAGGCTGGGGAGAGGCCTTGAGCACAGCCCTGTGAGGAGAGGCGAGGGAGCTGGGGTTGCTTAGCCTGGAGAAGAGGAGGCTCAGGGGAGACCTCATTGCTCTCTACAACTACCTGAAAGGTGGTTGTAGCCAGGAAGGGGATGGTCTCTTCTCTCTACAAACCTGCACCAGAACAAGGGGACACAGTCTCAAGCTGTGCCAGGGGAGGTTTAGGCTGGAGGTGAGGAGAAAGTTCTTCACTGAGAGAGTCGTTCACCATTGGAATGTGCTGCCCAGGGATGTGGTGGAGTCACTGTCCCTGGAGGTGTTCAAGAGGGGATTGGATGTAGCACTTGGTGCCATGGTCTAGTCATGAGGTCTGTGGTGACAGGTTGGACTTGATGATCATTGAGGTGTCTTCCAACCTTAGTGATACTGTGACAGAATAGGTTTAAATGTTCAAGGTCTTAATACCAGCTAACAAAAGATTTTGTGGTGTCTGTACTCTTATTCCAGAGCCCTCTCTGCATTGCCCCTGAATAAGTATAGTGTCACAGAGCAGTAGTCAGCCCAGCCACACTTTGAAGGGACCTGCTGTAGAATGTTGATATGTCTGACAAAATTCTTCTGGAGTCCTCAGGACTGCAGAGCCCTGTGCAGAGGCTGCTGTTCACAGAGGGAAATTAAGCTTGCAACACTTCAGTCGGCTGTGGAGAAAGGCCACTGGGGGCCCAGGGGAGGAAAGGTTTTTAAACCAGCATCAACCATCAAATTCCCAGAAGTGTGTTCTCACCCTGCCAGTCAGCAGCCAAGGATCAGCCACATTTTTCCAGAATAATTGTAAATCAGAAAACACAGGCAGTAGGCTGCCAGCAGGGTGTCAGTGTATCTGGGAGATGCCAAAGTCATTTCACCGTCTCTCCAAGGGGAACAAGATGTTAATCTATGAACTCTTTTTTTCCTCCTTTCACTGTAATTAGCCATGCATGACCACAGCCTGACCACCTGACTTCACTAAAAAGTACTGAAAAAAATCAGGATCCTCAGTTTACTGACAAAAGAGAGGAGCTCAGATTTGTGGGGGTCTATTAAAACAAGAAGCCTGAGGATAGGGAGTGCATACCAAAAAAATAAAGTCAAGAGTAATTGTGGATGAAAAACTCTCTTAAGTGTCTTATGATTTTAACTTCTCTCTCCCTGGAACAGCAGTATTTTCACAGTCTCACAGTATAACTAAGGTTGGAAGAGACCTCAAATATCATCAAGTCCAACCTGTCACCACAGACCTCACGACTAGACCATGGCACCAAGTGCCACATCCAATCCCCTCTTGAACACCTCCAGGGACGGTGACTCCACCACCTCCCTGGGCAGCACATCCCAATGACGAACGACTCGCTCGGTGAAGAACTTTCTCCTCACCTCCAGCCTAAACTTCCCCTGGCACAGCTTGAGACTGTGTCCTCTTGTTCTGGTGCTGGTTGCCTGGGAGAAGAGACCAACCCCTTCCTGGCTACAACCACCTTTCAGGTAGCTGTAGAGAGCAATGAGGTCTCCCCTGATCCCTCTCTTCTCCAGGCTAAACAACCCCAGCTCCCTCAGCCTCTCCTCACAGGGCTGTGCTCAAGGCCTCTCCCCAGCCTTGTTGCCCTTCCCTGGATGCATTTAAGAGTCTCAATGTCCTTCCTAAACTGAGGGTCCCAGAACTGGACACAGGACTCAAGGTGTGGCCTAACCAATGCAGAGTCCAGGGGCACAATGACTTCCCTGCTCCTGCTGGCCACACGATTCCTAATGCAGGCCAGGATGCCATTGGCCCTCTTGGCCCCTGGGCACACTGCTGGCTCATGTTTAGGCAGCTGTCAATCAGCACCCCCAGGTCCCTCTCTGTTTGGGAGCTCTCAGCCACTCTGACCCCAGCCTGTAGCTCTGCATGGGGTTGCCATGGCCAAAGTGCAGCACCTGGCACTTGGACTTGTTGAATGCCATCCTGTTGGCCTCTGCCCATCTGTCCAGTCGGTCGAGGTCCCTCTGCAGAGCCTTTCTGCCTTCTAACTGACCAACATCTGCTCCTAACTTGGTGTCATCTGCAAATTTGCTGATGACTGACTCAATCTCCTCATCCAGATCATCAATGAAGATTTTAAAGAGGATGGGGCCCAGTACTGATCCCTGGGGCACACCACTGGTGCCTGGCTGCCAGCTGGCTGTGGCACCATTCACCACCACTCTCTGGGCTCAGCCTCCAGCCAGTTCCTAACCCAGCACAGTGTGCTCCCATCCAAGCCATGAGCTGACAGCTTGGCCAGGAGTTTACTGTGGGGGACGGTGTCAAAGGCCTTGCTGAAGTCCAGGTAGACCACATCCACAGCCTCCCCACATCCACCAGGCAGTCACCTGATCATAGAAGGAGATCAGGTTGGAGAGGCAGGACCTGCCCTTCCTAAATCCATGTTGGCTGGACCTGAGCCCTTGGCCATCCTTCAGGTGCAGTTATTGCCTCCAGGATAATCTGCTCCATCACTTTCCCTGGCACTGAGGTCAGGCTGCCAGGCCTGGAGTTTCCAGGTTCCTCCATCCGTCCCTTCTTGTGGATGGGGACCACATTGGCCAGTTTCCAGTCCTCTGGGGCCTCTCCAGTGAGCCAGGACTGGAGGAAAATGATGGAGAGCGGCTTGGCAGCTCATCTGCAGCTCTCTCAGCACCCTAGGATGGATCACATCTGGTCCCATGGACTTGTGAGTGTCCAAGTGGCTCAGCAGGTCCCAAACTAATTCCTCATGGATTTCCAGGGCATTACACTGCTCCCCGACCCTATTACCCAGCTCAGGAGGCCACTCATCCTGGACTCCTACCTTGCTGTTAAACATTGAGGCAAAGAAGGCGTTCAGGACCTCAGCCTTTTCCTCATCTTCGGTCACCATGTTCCCCTCCAGGTCCAGTAAGGAGTGGAGGTTCTTCTTGCCCTTCTTTTTAGTGTTGATATATTTGTAACAATGCTTTTTGTTGTCTCTCACAGAGGTGTTCAGCTTCAGTTCCAGCTGGGCCTTTGCCTCGCTAATTTTATTCCTACATAATCTAACCACTTCCTTGAACATACCTGGAGAAGCCTTCCCCTCCTTCCAAAGGTGACACAGCCTCTTTTTTCCCCTTCAATCCTCCAGGAGCTGCTTGCTCATCCAGGCCCAGATCCTTCCCCGCCAGCTCCTTGCTCGGCACATGGGAACCGCCAGTTCCTGTGCCTTCAAGAGCTCCTCTTTGAAGCAGCTCCAACCCTCCTGGACCCCTCGGTTCTTGAGGGCTGCTACCCAGGGAACTTTGCAAATAAGTTTCTTAAACAGGCTGAAGCTTGCCCTCTGGAAGTCCAAGGTGAAGGTTATGTTGGTGCTCCAGCACTGGTAAAACCAGCAATTCCAAATGTCCCCTAGGGATCAGTGCTGGGCCCCATCCTCTTTAACATATTCATTCATCTGGATGAGGAGATTGAGTCAGTCATCAGCAAGTCTGCAGATGACACCAAGTTAGGAGCAGATGTTGGTCAGTTAGAGGGTAGAAAGGCTCTGCAGAGGGACCTTGACCGACTGGACAGATGGGCAGAGTCCAACAGGATGGCATTTAACAAGTCCAAGTGCCAGGGGCTGCACTTTGGCCATGGCAACCCCATGCAGAGCTACAGGCTGGGGTCAGAGTGGCTGAGAGCTGCCAAACAGAGAGGGACCTAGGGGTGCTGATTGACAGCTGCCTAAACATGAGCCAGCAGTGTGCCCAGGTGACCAAGAGGGCCAATGGCATCCTGGCCTGCATTAGGAATAGTGTGGCCAGCAGGAGCAGGGAGGTCATTGTGCCCCTGGACTCTGCACTGGTTAGGCCACACCTTGAGTCCTGTGTCCAGTTCTGGGCCCCTCAGTTTAAGAAGGACATTGAGACACTTGAAGGTGTCCAGAGAAGGGCAACAAGGCTGGGGAGAGGCCTTGAGCACAGCCCTGTGAGGAGAGGCTGAGGGAGCTGGGGCTGTTTAGCCTGGAGAAGAGGAGGCTCAGGGGAGACCTCATTGCCCTCTACAACTACCTGAAAGGTGGTTGTAGCCAGGAAGGGGTTGGTCTCTTCTCTCTACAAACCTGCACCAGAACAAGAGGACACAGTCTCAAGCTGTGCCAGGGGAAGTTTAGGCTGGAGGTGAGGAGAAAGTTCTTCACTGAGAGAGTCGTTCGTCATTGGAATGTGCTGCCCAGGGAGGTGGTGGAGTCACCGTCCCTGGAGGTGTTCAAGAGGGGATTGGATGTGGCACTTGGTGCCATGGTCTAGTCATGAGGTCTGTGGTGACAGGTTGGACTTGATGATCTTTGAGGTCTCTTCCAACCTTGGTGATACTGTGATTTTGTGATATTTCCAAAGACATTGCATGCACTGAGGCTGTTCTGCTAGCTGGAAGATTTCCCTCAGCTTTAATGCGGCTTCTGTTCTTTTGCATGTACAAGTGGAGGAGCAACTGTAAGATGAGGACTGAAGCCTTTGGTTCTGCATCCTAAATATTATACACTAAGAAAACATCATGACAGTGAAGAGGAATGATGTGACAAAAGCAAACACCAAGCAAATTCTTCAGAGAAGGTGGAAAAAAATCTTGTTGGTAGAAAATATTTTATCTGTGAACATCTGGTCAAATATGTTAAGGGGGAGCAGAATATATGACCTCACTTATCATAAATGTTTGTTGCAATATATAAGATCCAGAAGGTACTTTAGAGAGTAATCTCATTTATAGTAGGAGACAAAGCTGCCACCTGGACACACAAGTCTATGGGGCCAGATGGAATTCACCTGAAAGTGCTGAGGGAGCTGGCAGAGGAACTTGCCAATCTGCTCTCCATCATCTAGCAGCAGTCCTGGTTAACAAGGGAGGTGCCAGACGATTGGAGGCTTGCTGAAGTGACACACATCTACAAAAAGGGCCAAAAGAAGGATCCAGGGAACTCCAGGCCTGCCAGCCTGACCTCAGTACTGGGAAGATTATGGAGCAGTTCATCTCAGATGTGCTCAGATGGCAAGTGCAGGATAATGGTGGGATCAGGCCCATCCAGCATGGGTTCGTGAAAGGCAGGTCCTGCTTGACCAGCCCAATCTCTTCCTATGACCAGGTGACCTACTGAGTGGATGAGGGAAAGGCTGTGGACATTTTCTATCTGGACTTCAGTAAAGCCTTTGACACCATCTCTCACAGCATTCTCCTTGAGAAACTGGCAGCCCATGGCAGACAGGTGGACTCTTTGCTGGATTAAAAACTGGCTGGGTGGCCAGGCCCAAAGAGTTGTGGTGCACAGAGATAAATCAGATTGGCAGCAGGTCACAAGCGGTGTCCCTGAGAACTTGGTATTGGGGACAGTTCTGTTTAATATCTTCATCAATGATTTGGATGTGAAGGGATTGAGTGCACCCTCAGACAACATTAAATTTAGCAGGAGTGCTTGAAGGTCCCCTCAGGGCCCTGCCAAGCTCTTCCTTCTTCTATTTCTCTCCTGCCAAACCAACAGGGGAGACAAAGAGCCTTGGCAAGACAGGACGTGGTGGGCTAAAGGTAGTTTTTGACCCCATGACCAAATTGCCAGCATTTCTAAGTAGAAAAGCAGAGCTGAAAGTGTCATTTTTTTTGGTTGGCATGTGAGCAGGACAGTTCTTGTTTCCACCCTCTTCAGCTTTATGTGGCAACTCCTATAAAAGTTGTGGATGGACTTTGCTGTAGGGGCTAAAGCTTCAGTCAGGAGCTGGGGTATGGGAAATGAACAGACTGTTAGCTGGTTTTCAGGCAGGTATTTAACTACTGCCAATGGGTTTCTGTGAGGTTGGTCTTGCCCTTACCTGGAATCATTTAAGTTTTCCTTTTCTAGTATGAATATTGTTAGATATCCATTGCTGCTAAACCAGGCACAGAACATACTCTAGAGTAAGCAGGTATTTAGGTAAAACATTTAGTGGAACTGGACCTCATGGAATGTTTTTGGTCCATTGAGGCATGCAGTGGTCTGTATCACAGTATCACAGTATCACAGAATCACCAAGGTTGGAAGAGACCTCAAAGTTCATCGAGTCCAACCTGTCACCACAGACCTCATGACTAGACCATGGCACCAAGTGCCACATCCAGTCTCCTCTTGAACACCTCCAGGGACGGCGACTCCACCACCTCCCTGGGCAGCACATTCCAATGACGAACGACTCTCTCAGTGAAGAACTTTCTCCTCACTTCGAGTCTAAACCTCCCCTGGCACAACTTGAGACTGTGTCCCCTTGTTCTGGTGCTGGTTGTCTGGGGTGCTTAGGCCAAAATCCGACTCTCCACTCTAATGTCAGGTGTACAGTAGAAGAAATTTCATCACAGAAGATGATAATCAGAGTGCTCTGCTTGTTCTCTCCTCTCTTGAAGGCCTTAGTTTTATTAAAAAGGATACTAGAAGAATTCCTTGCAGCCTGCTACAAAATGTTGGGAAACTGAAACCCTGCAACCCCTCACTCAACAAAAAAATGTATTTCAAGCAAGGTTTCTGTCCTACTACCATTCTATTAGACTAAGCCCCATCACTAGTTTTAGTCTAGTGATCACTGCATTTGTGCTTCAGTGAGCTTGCTTTTTTGTAACCATTCTTCATCTGATTTCAAGTTCAAATGCTGTGTTTTAAGCAGGAAATTTGTATTCTACCCCCTGCATGAACAGAGCTAATCTTGTCAGAGAACAAACTTTCAGGTACCTTACAAATAATTGCCTGCAGTCTAGTGCAAGACTTCTTACTGCTATTATCTGGTAGAGTGCTTCAGATCTGTGGGTTCTCTTCTGACCTCAGATAAATTCTCAGCCTGCTGCGATGTATATAGCTCACTGAGCTGTCTAGACTTCCATGTGTAACTCTGAGTGTCATTTCTGGGTGCTGTCTGGAGCTGATAACTCTTTGAAATTGAGTAAAATTAAAATGTCAAATCATACATTGATGTCAAGATCTGTATCCTGCTTCTGTTCGATTCTTTTCACAACCATCGTCCAGTGAACCCCACTGGTGCCCTGTAACCTTTCCTCTTGTTGCTAATACTGGGTTGCAGGTCTTATTTGGGCTTTTGCCTAAGTTAGTTGGCAGTGAGATCCTTTTGTAGCAAATCCTGAAAGCAGGGAGTTTGACAGGATGCTTGGTTGCATAGTTTAGTTGATTGGGTGGTGTTGGATGGTAGGTTGGACATGATGATCTTGAAGGTCTCTTCCAACCTGGTCTATTCTATTCTATTCTATTCTATTCTATTCTATTCTATTCTATTCTATTCTATTCTATTCTCTATTGCTCTTGATTAGGTGCAAAGAAGAGGAAAAGCTGCTTCCGTTGCCAGTAAAAAAAAAAAATCACATTTAACTAGCTGGACCTTCAAAAGTATAATGATGCAGCCCAAATCAATCCAAGAAGGCAGAATTTATGCCATTGTGTTGTTATCCAATCCAAGAACTATTTTGAATTTAACAGAACTGGGGAAAAAAAAAAAGGCTTAAGAACTCCCTCAAAAAGGGTACATTCACCAAGGAGTAATACAGGAGTAACCTACTGGTAAAGCTACTTCATGCTTTGAGTGCTGCCACATTTGGTCCAGCAGTTTTGACTTAGCTAATGGTAAAAGTTCCCAATTTTGTTTTCAGTGGCCATAATTTTCTCCCCTCGTGCCTAAAGCATCATGCAATGCATCATTTAAGCCAGAGCAAGTACCAAGTGTACCAGTTCCTTAAAGAACAGTGGTTAGTTACTTTTTTCTGACAGCAATGTGGTAGTTGCCACATCAACTCGAGGTATGGACTTATGTCTTGAAGGAGAGAGAGATAGGACAAGACAAAGCCTGAGATCTGCAAAATTAAAATGCCATTGATAAAATGCATCAGTTATCACCAGGCTAGGTTCCAAGGGATGTGGTGGCTACATGGGTGCAATGGCATTAAGTAGGTGACAGATTTCTGCTGCTCTTGGCTGTAACAGTATCCTTAGGAGCACAGTCACACCAGTGAGGCAACCAAAAACAAAAGCAGAAAAGTATCTTAGTTAGGTATGTCACACAGGATTATGCTTGTGAAATCTTCATCACACCCTTCTTGAAGAGACTCCTCTGAACTAGTTTTGAGATCTGCCAGGAAAGAGTGTCATCAAAGAGACAGCTCCTGAATGTGAAAGTGATGGACCAGAACAAGAGGACACAGTCTTAGGCTGTGCCAGGGGTGGTTTAGGCTGGAGTTTAGGAGGAAGTTCTACATAGAGAGAGTGATTGCCCATTGGAATGGGCTGCCCAGGGAGGTGGTGGAGTCACCATCACTGGAGGTGTTCAGGAGGAGACTTGATGGGGTGCTTGCTGCCATGGTTTAGGTGGTGTTGGATGATAGGTTGGATGCGATGATCTTGAAGGTCTCTTCCAACCTGGTCTATTCTATTCTATTCTATTCTATTCTATTCTATTCTATTCTATTCTATTCTATTCTATTCTATTCTATTCTATTCTATTCTATCCTATATTTCAGCTCTATGTTGAGGCAGTTTTTAGGGCAGATACTAGATTTGTAAACAGGTTTACTTGTTTGCAGTGGGGCTGTCAAAGGAAGGCTTTGCCAGGCTTGTGTGTGTTGGTTTCAGTTGTGGTTGCTCCCATTTGTACCTTTCATGAAAAAGCAGAAGGAGGAATTGTCAAGTAAAGGGAGGGCAGCAGAGCAAAAGGCAAAGTGCATGGAAAGCTGCAACCGAGTCTGTGTTTCCATCTGTGACAGATTTTTGGTTACCAGATATTTGCGGAAGGTAGGTGAAGCACATGTTTCATACTCCTCTGGGTGGTTCGGGGTTCAGTGTAATTACTTTTCCAGAATCGAAACTGAAAGAGCCAGAAGCAGCTTTGCCTTGCACAGGCTTTGGGGCTGAAGTGCAGACTGACCACTCTTGTGGGTAAAATGCAGGTGTCTCAGGAAACTACCGGTGCAGAAGCAAGCAGCCTTGGCCTCTGCAAGAAGGGGGAACAGCTCCTTTATTTTACATTTGCTGATCCAATTGTGAGGTTCCAACAGACTCAAAGATGCCCCTCTTGCTGTCCACCCAGCACTGTAAAAGCTGGTCTTATGCTCAGATGCCTCACATGGAGGAGCTTTGTAAAGCTTTGCTTTTGTTGGGTAAGTCTGTTAGAGGTTCATTTATAGTTCAAAAAGTAGGTCATGAAAGACATTTCATGGATGGGCACTAGCTCCAGCTCTTAGAATACATAGAATAAACCAGGTTGGAAGAGACCTTCAAGATCATCGTGTCCAACCCATCAACCAATCCAACACCACCTAAACAACTAACCCATGGCACCAAGCACCCTGTCACGTCTCCTCCTGAACACCTTCAATGATGGTGACTCCACCACCTCCCTGGGCAGCCCATTCCAATGGGCAATCACTCTCTCTGTGGAGAACTTCCTCCTAACCTCCAGCCTAAACCTCCCCTGGCACAGCCTGAGACTGTGTCCTCTTGTTCTGGTGCTGGTTGCCTGGGAGAAGAGAACAACCTCAGCCTGTCTACAACCTCCCTTCAGGTAGTTGTAGAGAGCAATAAGGTCACCCCTGAGCCTTCTCTTCTCCAGGCTAAGCAACCCCAGCTCCCTCAGCCTCTCCTCACAGGGCTGTGTTCCAAGCCCCTCACCAACTTTGTTGCCCTTCTCTGGACTCGTTCCAGCAAGTCAACCTCCTTCCTAAACTGAGGGTCCCAGAACTGGACACAGGACTCAAGGTGTGGCCTAACCAGTGCAGTGTACAGGGGCAGAATGACCTCCCTGCTCCTGCTGGCCACACTGTTCCTGATGCAGGCCAGGATGCCATTGGCATGTAGACATATTTTGCTTGCACACTTGATGATTAATGGTGTTTGCCTAGTTGTCTGCCTAGACTAATATCTATTTTTTCCCCTGCCTGTAAATAGCACAACCTGTGTTTACAGTAGAGCAGAGTCCTTCACTGTGAGGTTGTCAAATAAATGCAGATTGTGAAATATAAACATCTGCTCTGCCCTGTGAGCAAAAGCCTGCTTTGTCATACTGCAAGTGGTAGCCTTGCTGAGTAGGAAGACTCCTGTGAAATGCTCAGGCTCCAGAACAAAGAGCTAGAAAAATGGATTGTGTGAATTATTTCAGACTTTGTTAAACACAGCTGGTTTCTGTTACTGAATGCCCAATGAGGTGTTGGATGAGAAGCAGGTAGTGGATGCTGCAGACCAGGAGGTTTCATTGTGTAACAAGTGCTAGGACAAGAGGAAATGGCTTTGAGTTGTACCAGGGAGGATTTAGATATGCTATTAGAAGAAACTTCTTCATTGAAAGGGTTCTCAAACACTGGAACAGGCTCCCAAGGAAGGTGGTTGAATCCCCACCCCTAGAGGTGTTTAAAAGAGACAGGGATGTGATGAAGGAGGAACATAGTTCAGCACCAGGCTTGGCAGAGTTAGAGAATAGACTCAAAGATCTTAAAGGTCTATTATGTCTGAAACAATGATGAGATTCTATAGGGAGCTAATTTGACTTTGCAGTGACAGTAAGGATGGTAACACTGGAGCAAAGGTGCTCCAACAAATCTATGCTAACTTACATTTTATGATGACACACTGCCTCTCCTGACTGCTTCATCCCTAGGAAATCTCAATACCTGCAAGCATCTGTGGTACTTGCAAATGGATGCGAGTATATATGAGCTGAGAGTCTGGCTCTCATGCTTCAAATGGGACTGCAAATGCTAGGTATTTCTGGCACCAGTGAGGAATGTCTCCTGAGGTGCACTATTACTGCCTCCTTCTGATGCATGCACAGTTCTTGAGAGCCTGACTGAACACAGAATCACAAAACTGCAGAAAACGTCTGGGTGGAAGAGACCTCCAAGATCATCCAGTTCAACCTTCAACCCAGCACTGAAGGGTCAACAGTAAACCATGTCTCTAAGCACCAGGTCCACACACTGCTTAAACACCTCCAGGGACAGTGACTCCACCACTGCCCTGGGCAGACCATTCTAATGTTTGAGAACCCTCCCCATGAAGAAACATTTCCTAACATCCAGCCTGACCGTCCCCTGGTGCAGCGTGAAACCATTTCCTCTGGTCCTGTCGCTTGCCACCAAGGAGGAGAGGCTGCCCGCTCCTTGCTCCAACCTCCCTTCAGGTAGCTGTAGAGAGCAATGAGGTCTCTCCTCAGCATCCTCTTCTCTAGACTGAACAACCCCAGCTCCTCAGATGCTCCTCATAGGCCATGTGCCCTTCACCAGCCTTGTTGCCCTTCTCTGGACCTGCTCCAGCACCTCAATATATACAGAGGCATGGAGGGATTTGCTCACAAGATTTTGACCACTCTTACAGGAGGCATGTGGTCAGGAAGATGCCTCATTCTCCCTCAGTAGCCTGAAAGGCAGCCTATAAAAGTAGCCCAGACACCTTTGTTTGAGGATGATAAGGCAGGTGAGATAAATTGCATCACAGTGTGATGACAACCAACATTGCAATCCAAAGGTGTGTGAAAGGGCCGATCACTTTTAGTCACGTCGTGTTCAGAGGTGACCTCAGAAAGCACACCAGCAAGTTTGTGTTTGGATCCAGACTTTTCCCGGTCTGCTAATCTGTGCCAGGTATATTGCACAGCATGAAGCACAGATAATATCTGATTGCTGCCTGCTATCTTGATCTGTGGTGCACAACATCCTCAATTAGCAAAAACACACGAATGAGCTAATACATTAAATTGCTAACGTGAGTGAGTACTTCACAGGCATTTCTCTTAATCAGTGAGAAAACTAAGCTGAAGGCATGTCAGCATACTCACAGCAGCAACACTCAGCATGACCATGCACGTGATTAAGCAAAATATTTTCAGGGCAGTGATTCACTGGTTTGGGTTTTCTTGCATTATACACAATAAGCATCTAAAAGTGACGTTGCTTACAGACAGTCTGGGATAAAAATATGCCCTGTGTGCATCATCTGTGAAGTAATCCAGTTCTGCCTTTATCCCAGGAAGGCATCAGAAAAGCACAACTGTAAGGTGGCCATCTTGCCATAATTATGTTCCATCTCCTCATGCTGAGTCAGATCATTCTGATGAATGATAGCTTCTGTGAGATTGTTCTTCCTGAGCATCTCTCGGAGGATTGTGAGACTCATGACGTCTTGCCTAGCTGTGTCTAGTTTAAAGTACTGGGACCTGTCTTACGCTGTTGCTCTGGTTAATTCATCAATGGACAATTGATTTAGAGGGCAATTTTCCTGTTCATAGTCAACTTGGTGTCCTTCCTGCTTGGATATGTAGTACACCAAGATACTGGCTCCCAGGATCATATTTCTGATCTTCCACCTATTCCCAGCACATATCTGATGTCCTGGTTTACCATGTGTCCTAACCAACAATTAGACCTAAGCAAGTCAATACTGAACAGATGTGCCAGGGTACACCTTACTCAGGGTGGAGACTATCACCTCATCTATACTGGATTCAAGAACATGCATGCTCTTCAGATACAGACTTAAGGCAAACCACTCTGTACAAGAAGCAAGGAAATGTGAGAGGAAGCAAGTTGGTTTAGTGACCTCTTGTTTATTTTTCCCCATAAGCTGGGAGCCATTAGGAGCCATGAGCCCAACAGAGTGTTTTATGTGAGACTTCATGTGTGGTCTGCAACAAATCATTAGCTGTCTTTAAAAAAATAATGCTCTGTTGTCATTTGAGCCCTTGAAAATCAGCCTTAAGTTGACTGAGCCTGCACAGTCTTTTGCATTTAGGAGCATAGGACAAGTCATAGAAACCCTCTCAGCCTAAGGGCAGGAAGCATTTCAGTATGTGTGAAAGAGAGTGAGTGCTGAGCAAAGGCAATTTAAAAGTCATTATCAAATTGCAGTGCCAGTAAATAATGTGGTATCATAAAAGCAGTAAATAATTTGCATCCACTTTCCACATTTTATTACAGCATCTGTCTGGAACTGGAAGTGCTACGTCCTAACCCATTTCTGTAGCTCAGCCCTGGGGAAAGACCAAAGTTTACTGTTTGTGTTTAACTCTCAAAAGTAAAAATCAAAGAAGGCAATTACATCAACTTCCTGCCACTAGGGGTAGGGAAGGCTCCCCTTTGCTGGCTTCTTTGCCACTTTCAAATCCTTCTTTATTTAGGATTTAGGAAGGGCAGGTCCTGCCTCTCCAACCTGATCTCCTTCTATGATCAGGTGGCTGTCTGGTGGACATGGGGAGGCCTGTGGGTGTGGTCTGCCTGGACTTCAGCAAGGCCTTTGGCACTGTCCCCCAAAGCAAACTGCTGTCTAAGCTGTCAGCTCATGGCTCGGACAGCAGCACTCTGTGCTGGGTTAGGAACTGGCTGGAGGCTGAGCCCAGAGAGTGGTGGTGAATGGCGCCACATCCAGCTGGCGGCCAGGCACCAGTGGTGTGCCCAGGGATCAGTGCTGGGCCCCATCCTCTTTAAAATCTTCATTGATGATCTGGATGAGGAGATTGAGTCAGTCATCAGCAAATTTGCAGATGACACCAAGTTAGGAGCAGATGTTGGTCAGTTAGAAGGCAGAAAGGCTCTGCAGAGGGACCTCGACCGACTGGACAGATGGGCAGAGCCCAACAGGATGGCATTCAACAAGTCCAAGTGCCAGGTGCTGCACTTTGGCCACGGCAACCCCATGCAGAGCTACAGGCTGGGGTCAGAGTGGCTGAGAGCTGCCAAACAGAGAGGGACCTGGGGGTGCTGATTGACAGCCACCTAAACATGAGCCAGCAGTGTGCCCAGGGGGCCAAGAGGGCCAATGGCATCCTGGCCTGCATTAGGAATAGTGTGGCCAGCAGGAGCAGGGAGGTCATTGTGCCCCTGGACTCTGCATTGGTTAGGCCACACCTTGAGTCCTGTGTCCAGTTCTGGGCCCCTCAGTTTAAGAAGGACATCGAGACACTTGAAGGTGTCCAGAGAAGGGCAACAAGGCTGGGGAGAGGCCTTGAGCACAGCCCTGTGAGGAGAGGCTGAGGAAGCTGGGGTTGTTTAGCCTGGAGAAGAGGAGGCTCAGGGGAGACCTCATTGCCCTCTACAACTACCTGAAAGGTGATTGTAGCCAGGTGGGGGTTGGTCTCTTCTCCCAGGCAACCAGCACCAGAACAAGAGGACACAGTCTCAAGCTGCACCAGGGGAGGCTTAGACTCGAGGTGAGGAGAAAGTTCTTCACCGAGCGAGTCGTTCGTCATTGGAATGTGCTGCCCAGGGAGGTGGTGGAGTCACCATCCCTGGAGGTGTTCAAGAGGGGATTGGATGTGGCACTTGGTGCCATGGTCTAGTCATGAGGTCTGTGGTGAGAGGTTGGACTTGATGATCCTCGAGGTTTCTTCCAACCTTAGTGATACTGTGATACTGTAACTGTAAAAGCAAATCCCATGAACCTTTCCCCTGTTTTTCTCCCTGATAACCTTCCTAATACTGAAGAGAAAATACTTTGTCTGGAAGGCAAGGGTCCCAGGCTGTACCCAGCTCCAGCAGGGCAGCTCATGCCAGCATGGCTAGCAGGATCTTGCCATCCCAAATGCATCCTGCCTGGTGATTCACCTGTGTGCTTAGGTCAATGGCACTATGAACTATTTCCTTACTTGCCTGAACTGCAAATGCATGTGGTATGTATGTGTGGGATTTGCTTTTCGCACAGAGAAGTGCAACAAAATCCCTGGTGTGCTGACATGACCCCATGCTTGCATCTGAAGATTTACATTTAGAAGTCTGTGAATGTAAGACAGCTCTGCAGGCCACCAGAGCTTGCTTCTTCAGTAACGGCCCAGAGGGTGAGTGATTACCCTGGAGCAGTGGGATTGCATTAGAATGAGTACAACTGTGTTGTTTAGCATTTTTGCCTAATTATGGCTATCACCCTCTGCTTTAATATCAGGTATTGTTTCTCTCTCAGGTGGATCAGGATTTGCTCCTCCTCATCACTGTCAGCATATTCAATGTACTTGCACATGGTTTTCTTTCTGTCTTTCCTGCAGTCACAGTTGCGCAGCAGCACAGTATCACTAAGGTTGGAAGAGACCTCAAAGATCATCAGGTGTGTCAATCAGCACCTCCAGGTCCCCCTCTGTTTGGGAGCTCTCCAGCCACTCTGACCCCAGCCTGTAGCTCTGCATGGGGTTGCTGTGGCCAAAGTGCAGCCCCTGGCACTTGGACTTGTTGAATGCCATCCTGTTGGACTCCACTCATCTGTCCAGTCAGTTCAGGTCTGTGGCAATGCCAGCGACGAGCAGTGTGAGCAATCTGGCAGTGCAGGCCTAGAGCCTGACATGGTGCTAGGCCATGCTCAGCATGAGTGCAGAGCCAGCTAACAGTGTACCAAAACAGTGCTGTGCCTGCAGCATGTAACTAAAGCAGGACACTGGTAGCTATAAACACAGCAAGTTATCTTGGGACAACAGGACATGCACCTGCATCAACAAACCTCACGTGTCATCAGTAGTTGGACCAATAATCTATAACAGTGTGATGTGTGGTCACTCATAGGGAACCAATGAGTCCATGCCAACGAGGCTCTCTGAGTTTATATAAGTTGTAGAAGTTCCCTTGCTAGGCACTTCTGCCTTTCCTTTCCCTCCTTCTTCCATGCTTTACTTTACTGTGCTGTGCTCACACCATAGGCCTGTGCCATAGGCCTGCAATACTGGAACAATAAAGGAACAATACTCAATCATATTGATCAGCTGTATTGACTCCAGTCTCCATCCCATTAGAGGTCCCTCTGCAGAGCCCTTCTGCCCTCTAACTGACCAACATCTGCTCTCAGCTTGGTGTCATCTGCAAATTTGCTGATGACTGACTCAATGCCCTCCTTGAGAATGTCATTGTAGGGCAGCTGCAGAAGAGCCAAATTCATCCCCCCACCTTCTTTCTCCTGGCTCCTGCTTGTGCAGTGCCTTTTTAGAGTGATCTGCTTGAAGGGAATGTGTAATCAGCTGTTGTCAGGATGGACCTACGTCCTCTTCCAAGTACGGCCAAACCGATGTTGCTAGCAGTAGCTGCTACATGGCACACGCCTTCAAAACCATCATTACAGGTCAAATTAAAGATTCAGAGAATGCTTTGGGTTGAAAGAGACCTTAAAGATGATCTAGTTCCAACATCCCAACCACTCCTGCTAGACCAGGTTACCTAAGGACCCACATCTTTAGGATCGGTTAGGCTGGGCACGATAATCGATAGTCCCTTTAGAGGGCACACCAGTAGATCATTCTGCTGAGCAGAACACTTTCATAGATTAAGCAATTGAATTCTCTGAATATAGTGCATTGTCTTTAGCAGGTTGCTCTAAAAGAACCTAGTAATGGTTTAGGTTGGCTCCTGGTGTGTATCGGGAGATCACAAGCATCTGTTGACTGACAGGCAGCCAGTGGCAGATCTGCATAGGGATGGTTTGTTTAGGTGGAGTCAGAGCAGACATTAACTGTCTCACATAACCCTTTAGCCTTTTGTAATTTCTAAGCAGGAGGATCACATCCACACCATGGCCATTCTAATGAGATGAGTTAGAGCTAGTTTTAGGACCAGAACATAGTTATAGTTTTAGCAGTTAAGGGGGCTACACCTTTACACTGGTAGCAGTAAGATGTTACCGTACAGTCAGAAGATTCTTCTGTTGTAGTTGCATGCAATAGAAGTGACCATGGAAAGATGTCACCACAGCCACACCAGCTGTGGGGCAATGTGGGTGCCAAGGCAGGTCAGTGAGCAGCTTTTTTCTTACTTGTCACAGTATGTCTGGACCTTTGCATTCAGCTGACCAGCTCTCCAGTGAACCAGCAGATGCTATTGTGAATGCAGCAACATCCTTCTCTTGGCTGTGTCCCTCACATTGAACACCAATAAGCCCATTGCATTATTTTGGTTTTACAAGTTCAATTCAGCTACAAACCTAGCTTGAGTTGCATTAGGCTCTTCAAAGTGATCTAGGCTGTATCCTTCTGAACATGTATGGGTTTTTTCAGCCCCAGAACTATAAAATCACAGAATCATTCAGGTTGGAAAAGACCCTCAGGATCATCAAATCCAACCAATAACCCTACTCTGCAAAGTTCACCCCTAAACCATATCCCCAAACACTACATCTAAAAGACCTTTAAACACACCCAGGGTTGGTGACCCAACCACCTCCCTGTGCAGCCCATTCCAATGCCTGACCACTCTTGCTGTGAATTTGTTTTCCCTAATGTGCAGTCTAAACCTACCCAGTCACCGCTGGAGGCTGTTCCCTCTTGTTCTATCACTGATTACCTGTGAGAAGAGACCAGCACCAACCTCTCCACAATGTCCTTTCAGGTAGCTGTAGAGAGCCGTGAGGTTTCCCTTCCTGTTTTGCAAACTGAGCAGCCCCAGCTCTCTCAGTCACTCCTCATGAGATTTATTCTCCAGGCTCTTCCCCAGCTTCCTTGCCCTCCTCTGCATTCACTCCAGCAACTCCATACCTCTCCTGTATTGAGATGCCCCAAACTGGACACAATAATAAAAGTGAGTCCTCATACTCTCTTTCTAAGATCCCAGGCTGAGCCACTTGTTTTGGCTTTGCCAATATTTAGTTTATGCTTTTTCTTTTGCATTTTCCCCCTCTAACCTGAAAATTCACCTTTCACACTTTGTGTGTGCTACTTTTTGCCTTTCTTCACTTGTGTTTTGGCTGTGCTATGTAGTCAGTCTGCTATTACCAGCTTTGCTTCTCCCATCAGCAGCTTCTGATGAATCCTATCTGTTTTCATAAAAATCACAGAGTTATAGAATAATTTTGGTTACAAAAGACATTTCAGATCTTTGAGTCCAACTATTATCTAACTCTACCAAGTCTGGTGCTAAACCATGTCCCTCGCCACCACATCTCTGCCTGTTTTAAATGCCTCCAGGGATGCACTCACTCTGGGTAGAAAAGAACAAAACAAAAGGCTTTCTGTTCCCAGAAGGTTTAAGAATAAGGTGAAGTACTGTGTCACTTAAAGTGACTTGCCTTTGAGGACAGCATTACCTCATAACAAAAGAATGTCTGTGCACTTAAGTGTCAGGCCTCATGAGACAAGAGCTGCTCTGCCCTAATTGCTTTTGTAGCTGCCCACAATTTTCTCTCATTTGATTTTGTATGGTTTCTAGCACAGAGTGATTGATTGTCCTTTCACAGATTCCTTAACACAGTGGACAGCTTTTAGTGAATGGAGGGATCTGTCCTAGCAAGTGGAGCAGCCAGGTAAAACTGCTTAAAAGCAGCATGTTTGCAGAGTCCTGTCTACCACTTGGCATATTCTTGTTTAACAAATACCTTAATCTCTGTGGCTCTGCTTCACCTCCACATTATTTGTCTTGTCTGTCCCTGGTGCAAATTCATAAGGGCAGTGGTTGCCTTCTTGTTTGTACATCAGTGCCTTTGTGTCAGCCAGGGCCTCTGCACTGCAGAAGCATCATCATCTTCTGGCCACTGCTAGAGAGTGGAAGCACAGCTGACATTGGATTCTCCAGTTAATCCACAGGCCCCATGCTAATTACCTTTACACAGCAGGCTGCACAGCCCAAGTGCAGGAAACCAGCTTGTATCAGTCCAGAGGACAGCTAATGAGAATAACTAGCCATTAGCACAGCAAACCAGGCAACAAATGCTAGAGATCACATCTGATGGCTCACATTTCTTGTAACACAGGCAGGTCAGGTTTTTTGGCTCCCCAGTAAAACAGCAGCCACTTCTGTGCAGGTTGGCTTCATTAGAAGTGGCTTTCAGAACTGTAGAATTATTAAGGTTGGGAATGACCTCGAAGATATCAGTTTCAGCTGTCAACCCAACACCACTATGCCCACTAAACCATGTCCCAAAGTGCCATGTCTACATGTTTTTTGAGCACCTCCAGGGATGGTTGGCTCCACCACTTCCCTGGTAAGCTTATTACAATGCCTGACCACTCTTTCAATAAGTGATTTTTATCCTTATATCCAATCTAAACCTCCCCTGGTGCAACTTGAGGCTATTTCTTCTCATCCTATCACTTTTTGCCTGGGAGAAGACACCAACCTCACTACAACCTTCTTTCTGATAGAGAGCAAGAAGGTCTCCCCTCAGCCTCCTTTTTTCCAGACTAAACAACCCCAGTTCCTTCAGCCACTCAAGCCACCTTTATTAGTGTTTTAAATCACATCAAAACTTACAGTGAATTATAGTGTCTGGGATTAAAGTTGTACACTTATCCATTCAAATCATCTTCTGCCAAGGCTGTGTTTCACTCTGCTGGTCAAGGACCTTAGGGCCAGCTGGGGGAAGTCTGGGGAGCAAGCACTTTTACCAACAGACTCAGGTGTAGGAACTGGGTGAAAAGGGGCAGAAAACTTAATGAAGTGTGCCAGAATGCCCTTTTCTGTGCTCTTTTATCCTGATTCATCTAGGATTTCTGTCCATAAAGACTGCTTGGCATTAATCCTTACAGCCAGCACAGAAACAAAATGCATTTGGAACTACCTTACCTGGGGTTAAAGTGTTGGGACTAGCAATCAGAGGAGTTTTCTGAACATGGAATGTGCTGCCCAGGGAGGTGGTGGAGTCACCATCCCTGGAGGGGTTGAAGAGGGGATTGGATGTGGCACTTGGTGCCATGGTCTAGTCATGAGGTCTGTGGAGACAGGTTGGACTCGATGATCCTCGAGGTCTCTTTCAACCTTGGTGATACTGTGATGTTAGATACTGTTCTTCATGGTCTTACATCTCTTCCCAATCAATTAATATATGAAGGTGACAGAAATTGGCAGTTGCTGACAAGCACTTCTCTTTAGTATGGGAAACAGCAGCAAATCAGCAGCCTGGAGAGTGTAAATGCAGAAAGTGAGGACTGCTGAATGCTTTTTAAGCTGGACAGAGGAGTGAGAAGCGAATCTGCACCGGCAGTGCCATCACCAGCTGGGATTTGATGTTTCTCTTCCAGCTGAAGCTACCACAGGACCTTTCATGACCAGTTCTCATCACCAGTGGCCTCACTCAAGTGGGTCAGGACCTTTCAGCTTCTAGCTTCATCTACGGAAGGAGCACTGCAAGAGTGCAGAGCTGCAGGATGTTCTCAGGTATTAGACATCTGTAAGGGAAGAGAGCTGCCTGCTGCCTGATCCAGTTGCTTTGTCAAGCACAGAGCATTTTTTTTTTTGCAAGTCTCTCCTGCGCTGTGTTTTCCTCAGGTAAACCATTGGGATCCTGACCAGTCTCCTGCCTCAGGGCTTTTTTTAGGATGGAGCTTCTTCCTCCCTCAGTATAGCATTTCAGAGCAAGATGCTACTCATTTTACCATCTCTTCTGTCTGCTTTCACTGTAAGATGGAACACAATCCCTACACCAGAGCAGACTAGCATAACAGGACCAGTTTCCACATTCTAAAGCCATCTTTCTGAGGGATTATTCTTCTTTGCAATGTACTCGTGTCTATACTGCTTTCACAACTCACCTGGGCACCAAGTTACTGCCTATCAAGCAAGAGGTTCCGTTAAATCTTCCACTCACTAATTAAGTGTAGACTTGCTGTGGAGCCAGCTCCATTGTATTCCAGCTCACACAGTTGTGCCAAGATGCTCTTCCCTGACTGTTTCTAATGCCACTCAGAAGCAATACATAACTGCAGCTCGACTTCCTCATCACTTTCACAGCAGTATTAGCTTGGTTTAGTCAAGAAATTGACATCAACTGCCTCCTTGGGTCTCAGCAGATGGGCAGGCAGAGGCTGACAATCTGGTTGCTCATTTATTTTCTTTACACAGACTGCTTATCTTTGCAGTCTCCAAAGCTTGATGGAAAGCTAGTTGAATTGTTTGGGAGACTTTTTGTTACCTTTAGTGTGTTTGGATCTGGACCCATAAGAATATTTGTTCCTTTTTGCTTTCAAGAGTGAAACACATCAGGCTTTGTTCCCCAGGATAAAACTGAATTCAGAAGGAGTGATGACTGGGAAAGAAAAGAAGGGAAATGTTTTCCCTCTCACCAGAGGAGATATTTTGAAGTACTGCTGGATTAATAAAGTCTGCTTCATTGCATGGAAAGACAGAAAGAATCCTTTCTGGGGTAGCTATTGAGAACTCAGTGGATGAAAACCCTGTTATAACTACAAAGAAATGATACCATGTATTGCACAAGAGTTGTTTGCCAAGATGAAAAGTAACAGAGCAAGAAAAAAATCTTAATAAAAGAATATAGGGAAACAGTGTCCTATGAAATCTGAGTCCTTCAATTAGTCCCCATTAAGTCTTCAAGGAGCAAAGAGTCTCAGTGAACAAGAAGAACATTTCTCTCTTTTTCTGTGTCTCTGTCTTCTAAGCTGTGTTTTCAAATTGCCTAAATTCATAAAATATCCATTCCTGTAGTGGTTTTAGTGCCTCTGGAGAGCAATTCAGAAAGCCTGGGGGAAGTGCAGAGTGAGAATGTCTTGAGTCAGACAGCAGGAAACACGAGACAAAGATGACCCTTGGTGGCATTTAAGCCAGCTGAATATGCTCATCTTCATCTGTTTGTTTTGATATAGGCTGGTGTCAGCTGGTGTGCTTAAACATTTTTTTCTGTCCTTTTATTTTTAGGAGATGAGCTGTGTAGGATGAGGAGAGAATCCTTTTCCTTCTGTGGAACGTGAGGTGCAAACCCAACCTCCATCCAATGGATACTGTAGGCTGCTTCCAGAAGGCAGATCTTGTGCCTATTGTCCATGAACCTTGTGAGCTCACACCGTATCTCACAAGGAAGTGGGACTTCTTGTGACTACAGTAGCAGCAATTCAGAGCAAACCATCCATTTGAGCTGCACACTTTAGGTGATAATCAATGTGTGCACGGCAATTAGAATCTCAAATAAAACTAGTGCAGCTGGGAGGGAAGTGGGTGGCAGTGCATCTGCATAAGCCTCTTGGGGATGAATGTCTGCATCCTCCTTTCTACAGTGGCATGCTGTGTGGGTGCCTGGCTTTTCAGAAGGGTGAGGCTGTTGACCAGTGCAAGTGGGGCATCCTACCTGCTCTCCCACCAGCTCTTCTCAAGAGGAAAATGAGGACCACAAAGAATAGAATAGAATAGAATAGAATAGAATAGAATAGAATAGAATAGAATAGAATAGAATAGAATAGAATAAACCAGGTTGGAAGAGACCTTCAAGATCATCGTGTCCAACCTATCATCCAACACCACCTAATCAACTAACCCATGCAACCAAGCACCCTGTTAAGTCTCCTCCTGAACACCTCCAGTGATGGTGACTCCACCACCTCCCCAGGCAGCCCATTCCAATGGGCAATCACTCTCTCTGTGGAGAACTTCCTCCTAACCTCCATCCTAAACCTCCCCTGGCGCATCCTGAGACTGTGTCCTCTTGTTCTGGTGCTGGGTGCCTGGGAGAAGAGAACAACCTCTGCCTGTCTCCAACCTCCCTTCAGGTAGTTGTAGAGAGCAAGAAGGTCTCCCCTGAGCCTCCTCCAGGCTAAGCAACCCCAGCTCCCTCAGCCTCTCCTCACAGGGCTGTGTTCCAAACCCCTCACCAACTTTGTTGCCCTTCTCTGGACTTGCTTCAGCAAGGCAACCTCCTTCCTAAACTGAGGGGCCCAGAACTCTCAAACAATGAGAAGCTGAGAGACCTGGGGCTGTTTAGCCTGGAGAAAAGGAGACTGAGAGGGGATCTTATAAATGCTTATCAATATCTAAAAGGTAGAGGTCAAGAGGATGGGGCTGGGCTCTTTACAGGGATGCCCACATCACTGAACATTTCTAGTCTGTGTATCCTCAGCAGCTTAGGGGTGGAATGGTACTTTCAGTTTCTTTTTTTCCACTGAATATCTATCCACACAATAGCCTTTGACAGTCTCAGAAATCCCCCAAACTGGAATGCACATACACCCTCTCTCTTTTGAATGAGGTCAGAAAGTCTGTACCTTCACTGATCAGACTCTGACTCTTTGTAGGCAGAGAAATGTAGTAATTTGTTTGTTCTTCAGACACATTTCAGAGCTTGTCTATAAACTCTCCTTCAGCCCCAGTGTATCACAGGCTTTTTGCCTACTCTCTTCTGGATCATCCAGCTGTAGTGAGATGTAGATTGTGAAGCGAGGACACGAGTCAGCTCAAGGGCCTCATTGCCGGAGCCATGGGTACTTCTCTGAGGGAGACCTGAATCTCTGGCCAGGTTCCAGAGTGATAAAATGTGCTGATGTGTCTTCTCCCTGTTAAAAGTGATAGGATGAAAGGAAATGGCCTCAAGTTGCACCAGGGGAAGCTTAGGTTGGATATTAGAAGAAACCCCTTCACTGAAAGGGTTCTCAAACACTGGAATAGGCTCTTTGGGCAGGTGGTTGGATCCCCATCTCGGGAGGTGTTTAAAAGATGCAGAGATGTGATGCTGAGCAATGTGGTTTTGTACCAGACTTGGTCAAGTTAGAGTATGGTTGGGCTCAACAATCTTAAAGGTCTTTTCTATCACCATCAGCCCAGCTTTACCACAGCTCTGATTTTTCTTCTTTCATTATATTTGAAATTAAACAACAAAAGCAGGGGATGCAGGGGACTCTTTGTGTCATAAATGGCTCTGTAAGGGAGATCTCTAGTTTACAAAGCTATTTTTGGAAGAAAGAATGTGCTTGCTGGAGCTAACTTCAGTAGCTGTCCATTGCTCACATGGTACTCTCTAATACTACACATGATACTCTCTAATACTCTCTAATACTCTCTCCTCTCTTCGACACCGTCCTGCAGCACATCCTGGTCTCCAGGCTGGTGACACATGGGTGTGATGGGTGACCACTAGATGGATACAGAACTGGCTTGATGGCTGCACCCAAAGAGTGGCTGTCAATGGTCCATGTCCCAGTGGAGCCCAGGGACAAGCAGAGTCCCTCAGGGATCAGTCCAGGGGCCAGGCTTGTTCAACATCTTTGTGGGTGCCTTGGACAGTGGCACTGAGAGCACCCTCAGCAAGTTTGCTGATGACACCAAGCAGGTGCAGGCTGGAGGGAAGGGATGCCATCCAGAGGGACCTGGACAGCCTGGAGAGGTGGGCACAAGCCAACCTCAGGAGGTTCAACAAGACCAAGGGCAGGGCCCTGCAGCTGGGTCGAGGCAATCCCAGGCACAAATCCAGGCTGGGCAGTGACTGGCTGGAAAGCAGCCCTGAGGAGAGAGACTTGGGGGTGCTGGGGGAGGAGAAGCTCAACAGGAGCTCTCAGTGTGCACCTGCAGCCCGGAAAGCCAATCAGATCCTGGGCTGCAGCAAGAGAAGTGTGGCCAGCAGGGCAAGGGAGGTGATTCTCCCCCTCTGCTCAGCTCTGGGGAGACCCCACCTGGAGTACTGCCTCCAGTTCTGGAGCCCCTATTACAAGAGGGATCTGGAGGTGCTGGAGGGTGTCCAGAGAAGGGCCACGAGGATGAGCAGAGGGCTGGGGCACCTCTCCTGTGAGGACAGACTGAAGGAGTTGGGGCTGTTCAGTCTGGAGAAGAGAAGGCTCCGAGGTGACCTCATTGTGGCCTTCCAGTATCTGAAGGGGCCTACAAGAAGGCTGGGGAGGGACTGCTCAGGATCTCAGGTAGTGATAGGACTAGGGGGAATGGAATGAAGCTGGAGGTGGGGAGATTCAGGCTGGAGGTGAGGAGGAAGTTCTTCCCCATGAGAGTGGTGAAGCCCTGGAATGGGTTGTCCAGGGAGGTGGTTGGGGCCCTGTCCCTGGAGGTGTTTAAGCCCAGGCTGGATGAGGCTCTGGGCAGCCTGATCTAGTGTGGGGTGTCCCTGCCCATGGCAGGGGAGTTGGAACTAGATGATCCTTGTGGTCCCTTCCAACCCTGACTGATACTGTGATACTGTGATATTTCTGTAAGGCACTGAAAATCAATAAAGCACAAAACATGGTGATTGTCTAGTGAGAAAACTCATTGCACTTTGACCTTTACCAGTATTTCAGCTATAGACCTGAAGGAAGTTTTCTGGTTTGGAGATAAGATTATGAAGGCAAACACTGTCTAAAAGGGAGAAAAAGTCCTATTTCCTCACTGATTAAAATGTAAGACTAGATTAGTTTCATCCTGTGCTCTCTGCTGACTCATTCTTAACAAGGCCTCTTTATGCTTTCCTAACTGTGAGAAGGCAGTAATAATATTTTCTGCTTCATGGAAATTGTGTGAACCCAGATCAGCTCCTCTAGTCCACTCACATGGAAGATACAGTGGGGGCACATATTTGGTTTTCCATGTAGCACAACTAGGAAGAGTTCTAACCACAATGTTCGTGGTGTTGCAAGCTTCCATTCAGGGTGTGGTATCCCACCTATGTGGTTACAGTATCACAGTCTCACAGTATCACCAAGGCTGGAAGAGACCTCAAAGTTCATCGATTCCACCCTGTCACCACAGACCTCATGACTAGACCATGGCACCAAGTGCCACATCCAATCCCCTCTTGAACACCTCCAGGGATGGTGACTCCACCACCTCCCTGGGCAGCACATTCCAATGACGAACGACTCGCTCGGTGAAGAACTTTCTCCTCACCTCGAGTCTAAACCTCCCCTGGTGCAGCTTGAGACTGTGTCCTCTTGTTCTGGTGTTGGTTTATAGAGAGAAGAGACCAACCCCTTCCTGGCTACAACCACCTTTCAGGTAGTTGTAGAGAGCAATGAGGTCACCCCTGAGCCTCCTCTTCCCCAGGCTAAACAACCCCAGCTCCCTCAGCCTCTCCTCACAGGGCTGTGCTCAAGGCCTCTCCCCAGCCTTGTTGCCCTTCTCTGGACACCTTCAAGTGTCTTGATGTCCTTCTTAAACTGAGGGGCCCAGAGCTGGACACAGGACTCAAGGTGTGGCCTAACCAATGCAGAGTCCAGGGGCACAATGACTTCCCTGCTCCTGCTGGCCACACTATTCCTAATGCAGGCCAGGATGCCATTGGCCTTCTTGGCCACCTGGGCACACTGCTGGCTCATGTTTAGGCAGCTATCAATCAGCACCCCCAGGTCCCTCTCTGTTTGGCAGCTCTCAGCCACTCTGACCCTAGCCTGTAGCTCTGCATGGGGTTGCCATGGCAAGGGAGGTGGTGGAGTCACCGTCCCTGGAGGTGTTCAAGAGGGGATTGGATGTGGCACTTGGTGCCATGGTCTAGTCATGAGGTCTGTGGTGACAGGTTGGACTCGATGATCTTTGAGGTCTCTTCCAGCCTTGGTGATACTGTGGTACTCTGATACTGTGAAGTGATCTTCAGAAAGCACTTTTTTGGGCATATGGATAAAGTATGGGAGAATGGAGGCAAGTGACTATATCTGGAAAAAACTCACTACCTTTGATGATGACTTTCTTTCTTGCTTTCTGAAGAAAACAGCTTGCCACTGTCAGGATGATTTATAAATGTCATCACTTGTATGTAAGTTTTTGCAACTTACAGCCTTCCAGACTCCTGTGGAAGCCAGAATTTGCTTACAGGGGCCAGGCCACCATGTAAATGTCTTTGTCCTGGTCTTGTTTATGCTCTGTTAAGTCTCTTGAATTTTGGAGGATATCTCTTGTGAAGCTCTGCATGGGTTGAAATATGTTGTGCCTAGAAACAGAACATGAGTCACACAGGAATTGCTTTTGGTCTGCCAATATGGTAAAAAGCCTCTTGGATGTTCCCTCTGCTGACATAGTCAAATACAGTTCTGGGATTTCTCATCCTGCCTATTTATTTCTAGTTTCCTAAAACCAGCTGGTAGGAACTAGGACTGCTGTCAGAACATGCCTTAACATTATGTCTTCTCATCCTCTATCAGCATCTGCTTAATTGAGGCTGTAGGAGAAGTGTCTGACACTTTCCCTCTCTTCATTGTGGAAAATAAACTCCCCTTTCATTTGACAAGGTGGGAAAGGTTGGAATAGTTGACTCTTAGGGGGAAGATCATCTAATGAATGCAGACTCAGTAATGTCACTGTTTCTAGTTCGCTGTATTACTCTTTCTGAGAGGCAAACCTGCTAGTGACTTAATTCTTCTGGAAGGAATACTGATTTCTTGTTGTATTAACTGGGTCTGTAGGCAGGCAGAAATAGTGAGCTACACCTTCCCTTTCCTTAGCAGAGGCTTTGTCAAAAAGACAGCTCTTGCTGCTGTGCAGTTGCACTGATGTTAAAAGAGACATTATGACTCAGGACTACGTGTGATGGCATCTGCTGACTGTGGAGTTAAGTGATGAAGAGATGAAACAACCAACAAAGATAAATGCTGTAGCCAGAATGTTCACCTCTTGTAAGACCAAGGGATCTTAGAGCTAGAAATGCTCTCTTTAATTTGCCTTACAATGACACATTTCAAGGGAGACATCCAGCAGCTGCTGGTTCTCTACAGGTACTGGATTCCTTTTTCACATCTGGAGACACTAAAATGGTACTCAGTACCTGCAGGGACCTAAGATCAACCCTCTGGTTGCAGGTTATTTTCTGTTCCTTGTGATTTGAACCTTCAGCATGCAGACTGCTGACCCAGCCAAGTCCTGCAAAACAGGGCTGCTTGGAGCAAAGATGGAATGTGGCAGGAAAGGTGCTAGTACAGGGTGAAGGCAGTGTGGTGGTGGGTCACTCAGGGAAGCCATGTGGATACACCCTACATTGTGGGCAAGGCTGTCCTGAGCCCTCCTGGCCCAGGAAGGTGGAACAGCTGCCTCAGCCACATGAACAGCTCCATCACAGCAAGCCCTGAGTTATATCCTGCTGCCTCCTGCTCACTCTGGGCACACACCAGGGATTTCCCACACAATAGAAGAGCTGCACCAGGTTGGGAAGAGGAGGGCGGCGTTGTGCTTGGATGGGAAAGAAACATTAGGAACCTTCTCTCCTTTGGGAACAAAAATCTAGGCTCCTTCTTTCTAATGCTTTCCTTGCTTTGTTGCCTAACAAAGCAAGCTATCTTTTGCCCTTTCTTGAAGACATTCTGAAAAGGTGGGGTGTAAAATCATAGAATCATTAAGGTTGGAAAAGACTTCCAACATCATCACATCTAAAGGTCATCCCAACACCACCATGCTCACTAAACCATGTCCCATGTACTGGCACTATGCTAGCAATATGGCATGTCTCACCAACCTCCATCCAGCTTGTAGGAACTTAGTTCATATAGCTGGCCCTTTGAATTCCTTTCAAAATGCTTCCTCACTTTTAAACAGTTCCCTTTTCTGAAGCTGAGCATACCTCTAATGGATATTTGGCCTCCTTAAATACCGTGCACTGCTCACATCTAGGTCAAGGGCTGCATCTTCTCTTATGACTTCCTCCATAAAATGGATCTATCTAAAAGTTTGGCCCCAGGGTTACATTCCATTGTGATCTTAGCCCAAGGAACACAGGTATTGCTGAAGGCTCTGCCACATTTCTAGCTCTTACAGCATCTGTCATCTCCAGAGCAGCACAATCACAGTGCCAGGGAAGCTGACAGTACACCCATCTCCCTTGGGCCTGGGATTTGTCTCAAGTTGCACCAGGGAAGGTTTAGATTGAATATTAGAAGAAACTTCTTCACTGAAATGGTTCCCAAACATGGGAATAGATTTCCCAGGGAGGTGGCTGAATCTCCATCCCTGGAGGTGTTTGAAAGAGTCAGAGATGTGCTGCTGAGGGACATGGTTTAGCACCAAATTTGGTAGTGTTAGATAGTGGTTGGACTCGATGACCTTAAAGGTGTTTCCAAACTGAAGTGATTCCACAGTTCTCTTTCCTTCCATGCAGGTGCTTTGCTGCTCAGCACAGTGGTTGGTTTGCTGGTGCATTCTGAGATGAGAAGCAAGGCTGCACTCTCTGCAGTCTGAGCCTCATGTGTCAGGTGAGGGAACGGAGGCAAGCAACGTATTGTCATTGCTAACACACTTGTGGCATTGTACACGTCTTCCAGGACCAACACTTGCATGCACTGAAACTCCAGTCTGTGCAATAAGCTCATGCAGCAGAGTTTCCAGGGGGAAAAAAGAGTTGGAGTGGTCCTCCTGCAGGAGCAGTGTGTTCTTTATTAGTTGTTAAGAAGGGGAACTCAGATTAAAGACTAGAGATGAGGCTTTTATTCTAATAAAGGGATGGAGGCTAACCTATGTTTAGTAAATAATACTGACATACTCTAGGAATTGTAGGCAAGGTGACTAAGAAATCTGTTTGTCCTGGTGCACGTGAGGTCACCCTTTGTGTACTGCAAACAAGGAAACAGGATAGAAATAGGAGCATGTCTTGTTATCACACTGAAATGTTTTGGACTGGAAAAGGTTTCTGGAGGGACCAGATTGGTTAAGTGGCTGGAAAATGAGGCACAAACTCTTCTTGCAGGCAGAGATGCAATTCAGAAGGCAGCACGAATAACACAGGTGTAGGAAAGTTCAGTGTACCAACAGCTAGCAAAAGCAAAACAAAACAGGTGATGTTTGCCATACTTTTAAAGTTTCCTTGAAGTGCAGGAGCTGATTATGGAGTGACAGGAAGAGAGCAGTTCCTATCAGAAGGAGTGACTCTCCTTATCTGCTTTACAAGCGTGGCAAACTAGTGACACCCCCCCCCTCTACTTCTGCCTTTTACCTGATGATAGAAGGAAGTCTTAAGATGCAGCCTCACCTGTAAACCCATATTAAAAGAACAGCAAAGCAATCATGTCTGATCTCAGTCTTCTCCCTAATATTTCAGACTCTGAAGGATCAATACCAAAAGCCCCAAACCAAGCTCCTGAGTGCCCATCCTATGTGTGACAAATTTTGTCTGGAGATGTGCTAGAACACCTGGATCAAGCAAGTCTGCCCTAACACAGTGAAAGGGACCTTACCCAAAATTCCTGACTAATCTAGAAGAGTTTGTGTGTAGAAATTATTTTGGGTATATTTGTATTAATAGATGAAAGATAGCAAAACATAACAGTGGAGACAAATGCAGGGTGTACTTGGACAAGCTAGTTTTGAGGGCAGCTAGTCAAGTGATAAAATGGTGTCTTGGGTTTGGCTGAGCTGGAGTCAATTCTCCCCAGAGCATCTTTCTAGGGCTGTGTTTTGCAGTGCTGTAGCTGGGTGTTGATAGCACACCAGTGTTTTGGCTGCTGCTAAATAAGCACCCAAACTGTGCTTGAACAGTTTGAACAACCCCAGCTCCTTCAGCCTGTCCTCGTAGCAGAGCTGCTCCAACCCCCATTTTCATGGCCCTCCTTTGAACCCACTCCACCAGGTCCATATCCTTCCTGTATTGAGGGCTTCAGACCAGGATGCAGTTCTACAGTGTATTTCAGAAGGCCATAGTTCAGAGAGGTTTGTAAGTCAAGAGGAAGTCGTAAATAAATATATAAAGATAGAGTCAGTCTTCCTGAAATGCAAATTACACTCTAGCTAGGCTTTAGAATCTTCTCTCTATGGACACAACAGAGGCTCACATTCAGATGAGTACCTGGGGAGGTTTCTAACAAGTTCTGAACACCAAGGACAGGCGGGCCTATTCAGATGGAGCAATCTGATTTGACAGGTTTTCTAATCTGATAACAGAGTTTTTGTACACACAGAGCTTTGTGCCCACTGTGCTCCAGCACAACTCTTTCATTTTAGAAAGCAGCTGAACAATTTCCTGGGTAAAGCAGTACAGGTAGAACAAGAACTGATAAGAAACCTCAAAGTAAATACAAGGTTTTTTCCCATGAAACCCCATAATTTATACAATACATCAATTTTTAGAGGGTCATGCTGTATGACTGTTCATTCTTCAGGCACAAAAATACTTCAGGAAACAGGATTTCAGTGGGGTTTTTTCCCCCACCCAATCGAATTTCTAGCCATGAAATGCTAGAAGCCTTACAAGGTGGTTCTCTCAGAGGTCATTCTAGTCATGAAGTGGTAGAAGCCTTACAAGGTGGTTCTCTCAGGGCTCATTCTAGCCCCGTGTCTGTCACGGTCCAACAGTGGGTGATTTGGCAGAACTTAAACTCCCTTTGCATCCAGCTGGTCCTCACGGATCAAAGGGGCTGGGTGCGGCTGAGCTTAATTCCTGAGTGGTGCCCAACTGAACCTTTAATGTGACTAACTTCACACTCTCGGGAACAGAATGAAGGCTCAGATGGAGACAGCTGCCTAGCCGGTTTATTTGGCAGGCTGCAGATGTAAATACGGCGTTGGCCAAGGGGATGGCGCGACCCGGGGCGGGGAGCGGGGCCCGGCAGGACGGCAGCTCGCTGTCTGTCTCTCTCTGCGGCAGGCAGGTAGTGCTGCAGCTCTCGACGGTCTCGGTCTCTCGCTGCTGACTTCTCAGCAACCGGTTCTCCGCTTGCAGCTCCCTCGCAAAACGGCTTCCCCCTAACCAGCGGCTCCTCACGGCAGGCAGCAACCTGCCCCTAGCGGATTCCTAGCAGACTCCCCAAGCAGTTCCCTAGCAGATGCTTCAAGCAATTCTCCAGCGGTTCCCAAACAGTTCCAATCTTCCCGCCATACGGTGGTGATTTTATAGTTTCACACCGTGTTGCCAAGGAGCAGCCACCTGCCCTGATTCGTCAGTGGAGCACATGCCCGATGCAATCTCCAGGGCTCCAGAATCTGCACCTCCCACGCCTCTTCCACCAGCGAGTCCGCAGGGTCCTGAAGTCCCGACAGGGAGTCCCCTCAGTTCAGAGCCCCTTACCTGACCCCATGGGGCCAAGTGCCAAGCTCCCCATATCCCAAACGATTATCCCAGATGATTCTCCCAGCGATGTTGAGCCACATATATTTCTGGTCTCTTACACCACGAAGTGCCAGAAACCTTACAAGGTGGTTGTCTCAGAGCTCATTGCCCCTCCAGAGCAGGAATGCAAACGTTTGTGTGATTTTATGCTTTAGGGATCTGAGTTCCCTGAAGGAGGAAATGAGTAACCCAGTTTGACTTCAGTGACAGTTACTCATATCCTGTGAGGAGACGAGAGGGAAGAGGCAGATCCAAGAAGACAGGAGGAGTGGGAGTGAGATGAAATGACAACCAGCAACAAGTGGTTCTCAGTTATTCTGTCCTTTGCTGGCACAAATTTTGAGAACACAGTGGTAGGACAGTAGGATCATTATAATTTCCTTGGTATCTTCTAAGATGTTGCCTTTCAGTAGCACACAGAATAATATGAAAATATTAAATTCAGCTTCAAATTTGTGCTCCCTGAGAAATGGTGTGTGTGTGTTGGGGGGGGGGTGTCTGCCTGCCCTATACATGTTTATATGCACAGAGTTAGAGAAGGATATTTGGGTATTTAGGGATAGAGCTGAAGAAGATGCTTAGGAGTTAACTCACTACTTCATGCACTACTTCAAGATTCAACCCTGACTTGTGTTTTGCTTTATGGATCAAATCCAGTAACAACTGTGTGTGCTGCTTGGAAAGGACCTTTACTGTGTGCAGAGATCATAGAATTGTCAAGGTTGGAAGGGACCACAAAGATCATCTAGTTCCAACCTCCCTGCCATGGGCAGGGACACTTTCCACTACATCAGGTTGCCCAGAGCCACATCCAGCCTGGCCTTAAAAACTCCCAGGGACGGGGCTTCTACCACCTCCCTGGGCAACCTGTTCCAGTGTCTCATCACCCTCATGGGGAAGAACTTCTTCCTAACATCTAATCTAAATCTACCCTCCTCTGGCTTGGATCCATTCTCCCCCAGTCCTATCACTACCTGGCACCCTAAAAAGTCCCTCTCCAGCTTTCTTGTAGTTCCTCTTGAGATACTGGAACGCCACAATAAGGTCTGCTCGGAACCTTCTCTCCAGACTGAACAGCCCCAACTCCCTCAGTCTGTCCTCACAGCAGAGCAGCTCCAGCCCTCTGCTCATCCTCATGGCCCTTCTCTGGACACATTCCAGCACATCCATATCTTTCTTGTAATAAGGGCTCCAGCTCTCTCTCAAGAATCTAGAAAGCACTTCACCAGGGACATTCACTTACCTGCTTCCTGTTCAGAAGTACTAGATTATGGAAATGACCAGTGGCACCACCATAGCAGCTTCTTCCAGTGGAGCGAGGAACCAGCTACATTTCTAAGTGCTGTTCCTCTGGCTTTCTCTGCCCCTCCATCAGAGTAATGAAGGTGTTCAGTCAATGCTGAAGGGAAGTTGGGTGCATTAAAGGTAGGCTTGGATCTAGTCTTACGTGGCATGGGGCAAAAACTGGAGCTGGCAACAGCTGACACCAGCTGACACTAGCATTCTCTAAAGAATGTTAGAGCTTGATTTAATTGATTTAGACCTTTGCTTGGGTCCTTAATTTCTCCAGGAAGTCTGGGGGCAGACAGGGAGCATGATGGGAAGGCTGATCCATTGGTTCCCAGCAGAGGCAGTTCAGAGCAAACATAACTTGGAGCAAATGGTATTGCACTAACACTTCAGGTTGTGCTGATACACAGGGCCACAAGGAAGGCTGAGTCTAATGCACTGTACTTAAAATGCTTCCTGAAAGGTTTTGGAGACCTACTATGTTGCTAAGAAGTGAGGTCAAAATAGGTCCAGGCAGGCTTATTTTCATGTTGTGAAAAACCCAGAAGTACTTTACAAAGTTCAGCAAACTGCTTGCCTGCCATTTATGGAGACCTCCTGGAAAATTCTGTGCTTAAAATCTCAGTGGAGGGCAGAACTTCACAAGCGTGTTTTAGAGCAGCATGTTTTAGGCATCCTGGCCTGCATCAGGAACAGTGTGGCCAGCAGGAGCAGGGAGGTCATTCTGCCCCTATACTCAGCACTGGTTAGGCCACACCTTGAGTCCTGTGTCCAGTTCTGGGCCCCTCAGTTTAGGAAAGATGTTGAATTGCTGGAACGTGCCCAGAGAAGGGCAACAAAGGTGGGGAGGGGTTTGGAGCACAGCCCTGTGAGGAGAGGCTGAGGGAGCTGGGGTTGCTTAGCCTGGAGAAGAGGAGGCTCAGAGGAGACCTTACTGCTGTCTACAACTACCTGAAGGGAGGTTGTAGCCAGGTGGGGGTTGGTCTCTTCTGCCAGGCAGCCAGCACCAGAACAAGAGGACACAGTCTGAAGCTGAACCAGGGGAGGTTTAGGCTGGATGTTAGGGAGAAGTTCTTCACAGAAAGAGAGATTGGCCATTGGAATGGGCTGCCCAGGGAGGTGGTGGAGTCACCATCACTGGAGGTGTTTAGGAAGAGACTGGATGGGGTGCTTAGTGCCATGGGTTAGTTGACTACATAGTGTTGGCTGATAGGTTGGACTCGATGACCTCAAAGGTATTTTCCAACCTGGTTAATTCTATTCTATTCTATTCTATTCTATTCTATTCTATCCTATTCTATTCTATTCTATTCTATTCTATTCTATTCTATTCTATTTTCTTTCTCTATATCCCTTTGGCATAGAATCTCCTTCCCCAAACCTTGACAATAGGTATGACAAAGCCCATGGCTAATGTGTTTCTTATCTCCCTTAGGAGCTCCTGGTTACAGATTCTCTTTCACCAGACAGCAGCTCTTTTTTTTTTCACTGGAGAAAGCACTGCTTATGCAGCAGCATGAAGAGGCTTTGAACAGCAGACCCAGCTGTGATACAAAAGCCAGTGAACCTTTGAAGGAGGTGACCAGGGTGAGGGTGTCACTGGAGACTGGCAGACACAGACAGCTCCTGTCAGACACCCACAAACTGGTAGAAACACATTGAGGCCAGGCAAATATGAGGTGTAGAGAAAAGCTTTGCAGAGCAGATGTAGAAAAGGTTGAATGGGATCATTTATGGATCTGTCTGCCAAGAGCTCAAGGTGGTGAATCCAGCTGCATTAGCCTAAACTCAGTTTAAATGTAGAAAGGATGATGGCTTGACAGGATACAGAAAGAGTAGGTTAACAAGCAGTTGTGTGACATCTGCAGTATTTTGTTATATGTGCCATCTACCAGTGAGTTCTTCATCTCTATCTCCCAGCTTCTGACAGAGTAATTGTGCTGTAATTACAGACCATGGTTTAGAATAATAAATTTCTTTTTCAGAGCAGTTGGAGATAAGTTGGAAATATTTGAGCCTATATTTCTCATGAGCCTGTAAATAGCCTTAATCATCCAGATATGGCCTCAGGAAAGTGTTGGACAAGCACATAATTCACTGACCAGAAGCAGAGGGTACCAGATTCTCCTCCACCTGGACACCCACCCTGGTTCTTAGGTGGCATGCAGTAAGCCTTAAGTGGAGAGAAGTTTTTAAAGGGTGACATGGTGACCCTAGTACTCAGTAACAAACATTGCACACAATGTTGTCACTCTTTTTCTCTTTTCTATTATCTGCCCTTCATTTATTTTAATCAGCTCCTATCTGTTTCTAGTGGCTTCCTGATTAAACTCCGTTACAGGAATATTTAGGTCAAGCCAGCCTACCATTAAGAAAGACAAGAACTGTATCTTATCTGAATGTCTGTGCCTGTGGAGTGAACCTGAGAACTCCCTGAAGCTTTGCAAATGTTATTATTCATCTCCTTGCTCAGCACCTGAAGCTATTTTTACCATTGATATGCCAGTGTAGGTATCTACAAGCCTTTGCAGCAAATAAACACATCAGCCTCAGGAAGGAGGCTGCAAAACCTGAGCAACTGCCTCTCCAAGAAGACATTAATGAAAAGGTTGTGATTAGTGAGGAATGTCTGGTCAGCTTCACTGTTAACACAGAGCAAACTATTCAACCTTACTGAAGGCAAACTTGTGGACAGCTCTTGTGGGATGACATTTTCCTCGGCTGACATCATTCTTGCAAACACTGTGATGAAACATGCAATGAGCCAAGTATTTTGGCCTTTCCAGACACCTGTGAGCGAGCTAGACTGCCTTTGCTTCCTTCAGAGAGAGTTACTGTTTTCTGAAAGCTCTAACCGTGACAGAGGCACTAACCAAAAGAGCAGTTAAAGCACGTTGTTGACACATCCTGGTTCTCTCAGCCTTTCAATCACCCAGGCTATGTTTTGTAACTCAACCTGTTCCTATTTTATAAGGTTTGTTTGTTGTAGATATGAAGGATTTGCAATAATAAGGCATGCAAGTTTAAAAACCCCAATGAAATGGTTTCACTGGTTTTGGAGTATTATTGTGCCACCTGCAAGCTGGCAGCACCTCACGGACAGCACCGGACAGGAAACTCTTTAAAAGCACAGGCTTCATGCTGCAATCGAACGTCCAGAGTAACTCTGCTGATGGGGGCATCCTTGAGCATCTGTCCCCAGTGGCAAAGGGACACACCTGCCTCATTAAACTTCTGTTGGATTACAGTAGTGCTTTATCCTGTCACACTGCAGGGACAGCTGGTGTGTGGTGGAAACTCAGATGCTGACTGCACTGGGGAACGTGGCTGATACGTTGCTAGACCGATCTGTGCCATGTACATTGTGACATATACTTTTGCTAACCTCCCTGGTAACAAAGGCCAGCTCATGCAATCATAGATTCATAGAATGCACTGGGTGGGAAGGGGCTTCTAGAGACCATCTAGTCCAAACCCTGCTGCAGTAAGCAGAGCCATTCCTAGCTGGATCAGGTTGCTCAGAGCCTCATCAAACCTAATCTTGAATATCTTCAGGTAATGGGGTCTCCACCACCTCCCCCAGGAACCTGTTTCAGTGTTAAACCACCCTCACAGTCAAGAACTTCTTCCTAATGTCCAAACCAAATCTATTCTTCTCTAGTTTAAAACCATTACTCCTTGTCTTAGTGCTACATGCCCTTGTAAACAGTTCCTCCCCAGCTTTCTTGTAGACCCCCTTCAGGTACTGGAAGGCTGCTGTAAGGTCTCAGAACCTGCTCTTCTCCAGGCTGAACAACCCCACCTCCCTCAGCCTGTCTTCACAGGACCCCAGCTTCACAGCCTGTCTTGCTTATGTTGAGTATTTGTGGATGTGAGCATTCAAAATCAAATGGCAGGCCATCTGTTAACAGAAGAGCCTTTGTTCAGTTCAGTGCAAGAGCTGCCTTCTTCTGAGCTCTCAGCTTCAAAACTGTTGTCCTTTTCATGGACATGGCTTCTCTCCCTGGGATCACACGCTGGGGAACAACTGCCATTTTTCTTTAGTACTTGTGGAAAGGTAATCTATAGCAAATTGCTTTCCCACAGCCACAGGATGAAGTACAGAATAGAAGCATAGAATCATGTTGGTTGTAAAAGACCTTTAAGATCATCCAGTCCAACCATACTCATACACCAAGTCTGGTGCAAAACCATGTCCCTTGGCACCACATCTCCACCTTTTATCATATGCCTTCAAGGATGGATGGGGAAGATATGTAGGTTACCACAAGTTTCTTAGCAAAGACAGTATGTTGCTTGCCTCCATTTCCTCACCTGACACATGAAGCTCAGACTGCAGAGAGTGCAGCCTTGCTTCTCAGCTCAGACTGCACCAACAAACCAACCACTCTGCCAAGCAGCAAAGCACCTGCATGGAAAGAAAGAGAACTGTGGAATCACTTGAGTTTGAAAGCACCTCAAAGGTCATTGAGTCCAACCACTATCTAACTCTACCAAAGTTGGTGCTACACCATGTCTATCACCACCACATCTTTGCCTCTTTTAAACACCTCCAAAGATGAATAGAGATTCAACCACCTCCCTAGGGAGCCTATTCCCATGTTTGAGAACCCCTTCAGTGAAGAAGTTTCTTCTAATATCCAGTCTAAACTGGGCAGCCAATTTGCACCACCCCCACTCCGCTACAAATTTCCACTTCATTAATTCATTTAGACCTTCATTGCAGTGTGCAAGGCTAAAGAGGCTAAACACAGGAACCTGGTAATATGTGTAGCAAGTAAATATCAAGTTAAAATAGTGAGGGGAGGATCTGTTGGTACTGTTGTGTTACCTGAGTGCTAGCTATAAAGAGGAATTTTGAAGAAGCATGGTGACAATCTAAACAGTTCTAAACCAGACAGCCCTTTTGTGCTCAGTGCAGCTGAACATGCTGGGCTGCCTGGCTGTGCTGGTTGAGTACAGGAGCAGCAAGAAGACAAAATTCTTCATCTGCTTGTTCAGCTACCATTAACAAGCAAGTCTTCCTAGGAGGCTATCCAAGAAACAAAGGCAAACATAAAACCTGCATGAAAGCATGCACAAACAGCAAGGAATGATTGGGAAGCTACACTCCTTGTAGCATGTCACATCATCTTGAGTGCCATCACACAGCACTTACAGGATGGCCAAGGGATCAGGCCCAGCCAGCATGGCTTTAGGAAGGGCAGGTCCTGCCTGACCAACCTGATCTCCTTTTATGAGCAGGTGACTCCCTGGTGGATGTGGGGCAGGCTGTGGATGTAGTCTGCCTGGACCTCAGCAAGGCCTTTGACACCGTCCCCCACAGCAAACTCCTGGCCAAGCTGTCAGCCCATGGCTTGGATGGGAGCACACTGCGATGGGTTAGGAACTGGCTGGAGGCTGAGCCCAGAGAGTGGTGGTGAATGGTGCCACAGCCAGCTGGCAGCCAGTCACCAGTGGTGTGCCCCAGGGATCAGTGCTTGGCCCTGTGCTCTTTAACAACTTCATTGATGATCTGGATGAGGGCATTGAGTCTATCATCAGTAAATTTGCTGACGACACCAAGCTGGGCGCAGGAGTTGATCTGCTGGAGGGTGGAGAGGCTCTGCAGAGGGACCTCGACAGGCTGGGCAGATGGGCAGAGGCCAAGGGCAGGAGACAGAACACATCCAAGTGCCAGGTTCTGCACATTGGCCACAGCAACCCCAGGCAGTGCTACAGGCTGGGGTCAGAGTGGCTGAGAGCAGCCAGGCAGAGAGGCACCTGGGGGTGCTGGTTGATGGTAGGCTGAACATGAGCCTGCAGTGTGCCCAGGCAGCCAGGAGGGCCAATGGCATCCTGGCCTGCATCAAGAACAGTGTGGCCAGCAGGAGCAGGGAGGTCATTCTGCCCCTGTACACTGCACTGGTTAGGCCACACCTCGAGTCCTGTGTCCAGTTCTGGGCCCCTCAGTTTAGGAAGGAGGTTGACTTGCTGGAACGTGTCCAGAGAAGGGCAACAAAGTTGGTGAGGGGTTTGGAACACAGCCCTGTGAGGAGAGGCTGAGGGAGCTGGGGTTGCTTAGCCTGGAGAAGAGGAGACTCAGGGGTGACCTTATTGCTCTCTACAACTACCTGAAGGGAGGTTGGAGACAGGCAGATGTTGGTTTCTTCTCCCAGGCAACCAGCACCAGAACAAGAGGACACAGTCTCCGGCTCTGCCAGGGGAGGTTTAGGCTGGATGTTAGGAAGAAGTTCTGTACAGAGGGAAGAAGTTCTGTACAGAGAGAGTAATTGCCCATTGGAATGGGCTGCCTGGGGAGGTGGTGGAGTCACCATCCCTGGAGGTGTTCAGGAGGAGACTTGATGGGGTGCTTGGTGCCATGGTTTAATTGATTAGGTGGTGTTGGATTGGTTGATTGGTTGGACACGATGATCTTGAAGGTCTCTTCCAACCTGTTGTGTTGTGTTGTGTTGTGTTGTGTTGTGTTGTGTTGTGTTGTGTTGTGTTGTGTTGTGTTCTATTCTATTCTATCAACTTCCTGAAGATCATTGCCACCACAGATGCTGCTCATGGCAAGCACACAAACCAGGGTGGCTGACACATGTGAAGAATGAAAGAACCTCACCTCATTTGCAAACTGTGCTTTGTGTGCCCTTTGTTTCTAGAACATAGTCCTCTGGGTTAGAGGTAAAAAGGGCCAGTCAGTCAAACAATTAGTTCTGAAGTCAACAAAAGTAATTTAAACTTCCTTCCATAGATCTGACAGAAAAAGTAGAATCACACTTTTGCACTAGTCTGAGGTTTGGTGCCTGGAAACAGGGCTTTCACGATTTCTTACGTAAGGCTGCAGCACAAGCTCTGTAAAGCCAGGCTAAAAATGCTTTCTTTGAAAGAGCGTGGCTTTGTCTAGCAGCGAGTCAGCATCATCTGACAGATCAATTTCCTCTAAGTGTAGGATGAGGATTTTGCATATCAAGCTCTCCATGGGCACCTGTTGGAAACTTGGCTCACTGCAGCATGGAATTTCACACCACACATAGGATCAGCTTGATGGGCTTCCAGTGGAGAGAGCTGTATCACAAAAATCTCATCAATAAGAATGAGGCTGACACCAGACACTTCAAGTTTTCTTGTCCTTCAGATGTGCCTTTCTAGAAAGGGGACAATGACTTTCTTGGTCCTTTCTGAAAGAGCTAACGTGCCTAGTATCCATAGTGTCAGGTCAGAAGGGACCTTAGGTGTCCACTTCAACCTGCTGCACAAAACTGGGTCAGCTGTGAGGTCAGATGAGGTTGCTCAGAGCTTTATCCAGCCTTGAGAAACTTCTGGGATTTCCAACATCTCTGAGGACTATGTTCCAAAACTTAACTGTCCTAATGTGGAAAGGCCTGTTCCTTGTGACCAGTATGAACCTCTGTTGTTTCAGTTTGTGCTCACCATCTGTCATTCTTTTGCCATGCACCTCCATGAAGAGGCTGGCTCTGTCTTTTCCATAACTTCCCCTTAGGTATGAGCAGGTTACATCCCCAAAAGCCATCTCTTTTCCCAGCCTAGCTCACGCAGCCTCTTCTCATGGAAGAGGTGCTTCAGTTTATGCCATTGTGGTGACATCTGCTGAACTTGTTGTTCATCCACATCGTTCTGATGTTGGAGTCTAGTAAGTGCAGAGCAGAGCCAAGTAATCACTTTCCTCAATCTACTGGCTCTACTCCCACTGATACAATCCAGAATGCTGTTGGTCTGACTTTCATTGCCAGGGCCAGCTGCTGGCTCAAATTCAGCTTGCTGTTTGCCAAGACCCCTAGGTCCTTTTGAGCACTGCTGCTCCCCAGCCAGGCAGTCTCTGGCCTTTATTGTTGCAAGGTCCCAAAATCCTTCAGTATCAATTCTCCAGGGATGGCCAAGACCCTCCTCATGCTACACACAAAGCTTAAGTTTCCAGATTTCCAAAGACCACCTGCAATAGCAGGCCAGGATTAACTCCATAGAGACAGGAAGCTGAAGTAAGTGTTAATGCACTTTTTCATCATCTTTACAAACAAGTGTAGCTGCATTCTTACATCTGAAAATAAGACCAGCTGCTGCAAGGTGTTCTTTTGCTCCAAGCCTGGTGGTTTGTAGTAAAGAACATCAGGCTTTAATCAGTTGCTTATATTTACTGATTCCAACATCTTTGACAGTAGGCTGCATGTATTCCCAGCATGAGAAGCTCCTCATTTGAAGTGGTTGAGAAAGTTTTTCAATGGATTATGCTCTGTGCTGTCTTTCAACATAGTTTGTAACAGAGCAGTACTCCTTGTCTAACATAATATGCAGTGCTGTTTCATTTCTTGCTCAGTCCCTTTCTTCTCATGATGCTTTATCTCCATTTATTCTCTTGTCTCAACCAAAGTTTCCTTTTATTGCTCTCTCACGTGTAGCTTGATATATTTGTTAGCAGCTGCTACATCAGAATGCTCTCCCCAACACTGAAAGTTTGGAAGCAGTCAAGACTGCTCAGGGAAGATAAGCCACCTTTTGCCAAAGGCATTTGCTTCCCCTTTCCAGGTTTTTTTTTGGTACTGAAAGTGGAGTGCTAAATGGTACAGACCCAGTCACCCTGCATGCCCTACAACTCTTGCATGAATAGCCCCCTACCATTACCACTACCATCACACAATGGTTTGCAAACAAAGATTTTAAACCTCACCATCAGGGGCTGGACAAATCAGCATATCTGAGAAAGGAATTCACATGTCCAAACCCCACTCTGATGCTTTGTACCTTAGACAGCTGTAGCAAATCAGTGTTTTTTCCTTTGTGCCAGAGCACCTCACTGAGTGAGCTGCAGACGGTGAAAGAACAGGTATAGCCTCACAACAGATCACAGTACCACAGTATCACCAAGGTTGGAACAGACCTCAAAGATCATCAAGTCCAACCTGTCACCACAGACCTCATGACTAGACCATGGCACCAAGTGCCACATCCAATCCCCTCTTGAACACCTCCAGGGACGGTGACTCCACCACCTCCCTGGGCAGCACATTCCAATGACGAACGACTCGCTCAGTGAATAGTCCAGCAAAACAACACACAAGAACTCCTGGGGTTGTGCATCTTGCAGTACTACTCAGTCACCAAAATACTACATTAGGTCTCAAGAAAAAAAAGAGCAATTTTGGCTCTCTTGCTTTATTGAATTACTTAGCTGCACCACAGACTGCATCTCTATTAAAGTTGGCAACGTTCACTACACTAGACATGAGTAAGGTACTGATTCTCTCTGGTTAAGCTAGGATGTTGTAAGAACTGCATTGCTACTGAAGAGTGCACCACCTCCCACAGGAAAGGTTGCCAAATTTAACAGAATTGAGGCAGAATCATGGAATTGTTCTGCTTGGAAAAGACCTTTATGATCATTGAGTTCAACCGTTCTTGAACCCTGCCAAATCTGCTCCAAACCCATGCCCTTCAGCACCACATCTCTGCCTCCAGGGATGGGAATTCAACAACCTTCTTGGGAACCTTATTCCAGTCTTTGAGAACCCTTTCAGAGAAAATGTTTCTTCTAATATCCAATCTAAACCTCCCTTAGTGCATTGAGGCCTTTTCCTCTCATCCTCTCTTGTTACTAGGGAGAAAACACCAACACCCACCTCACTGCCACCTCCTTTTGAGGAATTGTAGAGAGCAAGATCTCCCATCGGCCTCCTTTTTACCATACTCTTAAGCTCATATGGAATTCTGCACTAGGTTCTGGGCTCCCCAGTTCAAGGACAAGAAACTAGTAGAGAAAGTCCAGTGGAGAGCCACTAAGATGCTGAGTGGGACTGGAAAATCTACCTTATGAAAAAAGGCTGAGAGCTGGGGCTGTGTAGCCTGGAGGAGACTGAGAGGGATCTCATTAATGCTTATAAATACCTAAAAGGTATGTGCCAGGAAGAGAAGCCAGGCTCTTCTCAGTGGAGTCCAGCAACAGGACAATGGGCAACAGACACAAACTGGAACACAGAGTTCCATATAAGCCTGAGGAAAAATTCTTCCCTTTGAGAGTGGCAGAGCACTGAACAGGCTCTGCAGAGAAGCTGCAGAGTCTATCTCTGGAGGCATTCCAAAGCCACCTGGATGTGTTTGTGTGATTTACTCCAGTGACCCTGCTCTAGCAGAGGGGTTCAATTAGATGATCTTCAGGAGTCCCTTCCAAACCCTACTGTTCTGTGATTAGTGTTTTCCTTCTGAATTCCTTTTAGGGACTACAGTTTGTGTAATCAAGGCAACAAACCAGACTGAACTCAGACATATTTATGAACAGAAAGCTCAGAAATGAGTATTTTAAGTCAAGGAAGCATACATAAATACATGTAGCTCTAGACCAGTACCACCAATTCTACAACAGAAGTGCTCCTCACACAAAAGCTGCAGTGTGAGGTTTGACAGAAGATGTTGTTAACAGCAACCACAGCACTTGAGAGCCCCAGAGGAGCCAGGCTGGACGCAGAGCTGTGTGTCCCCATAGGAAGTGGCAGCTGGGCTTCGTGGGGCTGCTCTGTCACCTGGTGCTATGAATCTGGCAGGGGCTGGCTGTGAGAGCCGCTTCGTGTCTTCAGCTGGGACTGGGCGATGTCTGCCAGGGCACTCTGGATCTTCTCCAGCAGCATATCCCCGCGGTAGACTACCTCCTCCAGGCGGGCAGCCGCTTCGTGATTTTCTTCTTCCAGTCGATACAGACTAGCAGCCTGCAAAAGGGAGAAGGGTAAGGATATTTAACTGGAACACAAATCTGACTGAGCTGCTAAAGGATGGGGATAAACCAGGGAATGCTCCCCAGACAAGAGCAAGATTCTCTCTTCAGCCACCGAACTGGAAAGAAACAATGTGTTATGAGCCGTAGCCTAAACCAGCACACAACCACGTGGGGGAAACAGAGCTCTCCAAGACTGGAGTAGGCTGCCCAGGGAGGTGCTTGAATCCCCATGCCTGGAAATGCTGTAAAGATGCAAAGATGTGGTGCTGAGGGACATGGTTTAGCACCTGAGTGAAGACTTTTGCTCAATTAACTGTAATTTTAAAGTTGACACCCTTCAATATGCTAATGAGGAAAACCAAGTACATGCTTAACATACGACTATGTTACTCAACTCTCCTTCCAAACCATGCTAAACATCACCTGGAAGGCAGGGGTGACCGGGGCTGGGGCATAAAACCCACGAGAGGGACATCTCTGTGACGCTGTCTGTGGCACTGTGGAGCGTGCATGCCGCTAGCACTGGTACCAAGGTCAGCGAGTTGGGTGTGGGTGCAGCGTCAGCCAGCACCACCACCAGCTGCAGCAGCTGAGACTGGAGAGGACAGAGACAAAGAAGCTCTATGGTCTATGATCCTTTTTCTCCATCCCAAGACAGGGACACCTTTCTTAGTGAGCACTGTACCTTCTACATATGGCTTAACTTTTGCTACATTTCTAGCAGGGCTGTTGCAAAGGTTTGCATCTCTGACTTTGCCAGGTGTTAACTGAGACCACCTTGCAGGTAGTTATCACTGGCAAGCCTGAATCTCTTCTACCTGCTGCTTTGAGAAATTATTTGATTGACTTTCTGAGCTGTGTCAGAGCAAGTCCTTACCGACCTGCAAAAAGTGGAGGCAAATGTTAATTCTGCCAAAGAGTTCCAACAACGAGTCCTGGGCTCTGAGTCAGGCAAACATGAGGATTTTACCCCTGGTGGATATAATTCCATGATTTTATAAAATAGAAGTTAGCTTCTTCCATATTAAGGCTTACTAAAAGATAGTTGGTAAGTACTGTAACTTAAACTTCTCCACTAAATCATGTATTTCAGATGAAACTGTATTACTTAACCTCCCCCCCCAGTTATTTTGTTACGAACTGCTTTCAAGTCACACAAAATGTAGTGAAATGAAACATTTTGTGGAATGTAACATTCTAACTTCGAAATATTTTAACACTTTAATATATTTTCCAAACTTAAAACCACCCAAACTTGCTTTAAGTGGGTAACAGAAAAGGCAAAAGAAGTGGTTTCATACAAAGCAGTTAAGAGGTCATGCCTAAACTAACTGGCAAATTCTATCCACAGAATTCACCTCCCGTTCTGCAACACTGAAGCCGTCAGTGAAGGCTTTGAGGACTTCATTGCCCTTGGCAGAATGGCTGGAGCAGGAAGATGTAACTGAAGTGTGACATTTAGAGTCCAGCTCAGCTGTTGTATAGTTAATTGTAGAAAAGCACAGATTTGAGCAGAATATGCATGACCAATTTCACTGCAAGGGAACTCAAAAAGGACAAGGAAACTGTGTTTGGCATTAGCTCCTTTTATCATTTCAGACAAGCCTGAGACTTGAATGAACACCAAGAGAGCCTTAATATAAAAAGAAAAAAAAAAAACCAAACAACCCCCACCCAAACAACAAAACAAAACAAAAAGCAACAACAAAAAACAAAGAACCCCCAAAAAGAATAGAATAGACCAGGTTGGAAGAGACCTTCAAGATCATCGTGTCCAACCTATCATCCAACACCACCTAATCAACTAACCCACGGCACCAAGCACCCCATCAAGTCTCCTCCTGAACACCTCCAGTGATGGTGACTCCACCACCTCCCCAGGCAGCCCATTCCAATGGGCAATCACTCTCTCTGTGGAGAACTTCTTCCTAACCTCCAGCCTAAACCTCCCCTGGCAGAGCCTGAGACTGTGTCCTCTTGTTCTGGTGCTGGTTGCCTGGGAGAAGAAACCAATCTCTGCCTGTCTACAACCCCCCTTAAGGTAGTTGTAGAGAGCAATAAGGTCTCCCCTGAGCCTCCTCTTCTCCAGGCTAAGCAACCCCAGCTCCCTCAGCCTCTCCTCACAGGGCTGTGTTCCAAACCCCTCACCAACTTTGTTGCCCTTCTCTGGACTCATTCCAGCAAGTCAACCTCCTTCCTAAACTGAGGGGCCCAGAACTGGACACAGGACTCAAGGTGTGGCCTAACCAGTGCAGTGTACAGGGGCACAATGACCTCCCTGCTCCTGCTGGCCACACTGCTCCTGATGCAGGCCAGGATGCCATTGGCCCTCTTGGCTGCCTGGGCACACTGCAGGCTCATGTTCAGCCTACCATCGACCAGCACCCCCAGGTCCCTCTCTGCCTGGCTGCTCTCAGCCACTCTGACCCCAGCCTGCAGCACTGCCTGGGGTTGCTGTGGCCAATGTGCAGAACCTGGCACTTGGATGTGTCCAATCTCCTGCCCTTGCTGCTCATCTGTCCAGGTCCCTCTGCAGAGCCTCTCTACCCCCTGGCAGATCAACTCCTGCCCCCAGCTTGGTGTCATCTGCAAATTACCAAACCACACCCAACAAAATAAATCCCAGACCACAAACCCAAAGCACAGATTGGCTTAAGGACATCTCTATTAGCCAAATACCTATCTGCCACGTCCCACCAAAACCTCACCTGCCTAATTCAGGGTGTTTCTAGCACCTTCAAAACACTTTTTTCAAAGCATGTCAGAATATTTCTTTTCAAGGTTGCACCAAATTAAACAACAGGAAACAAAAATCAGGACTAGTAATAGAACCCATGCTCAAAATTACACCACATGAAAAAAGGTTTGAAATTCTCATGAGACAAAGCTCTGCATTAACAGAGCAAGCAACTGAGCATCACCTCCAAGGAAAACATGTTCCTACTGGATAAACAACTCCTTTATCTGGAGCACCCTGCTTTCCCTGCATCAGCTGACACGAAGATCATGCCCTCCTCAGTCACAAAATAAGCCTGCAGCTTGTCTGCAGGGAAAAAAGAGGCAAAAAAGCACTGTCTTCAGCTATTAAATACACAGTGACATCAAAGTGCTGATGTTAACAGGCCCCATTACTGTGCTCAGCAATTATTGCTACTAGCAGTATCTCCACATTTCACAGACTCGCAGAAAGTTAGTGGTTGGCAGGGTTCTTTAGCCTGCAGGAGGCTCAGGGGAGACCTTATTGCTCTCTACAACTACCTAAAGGGAGGTTGTAGCCAGGAGGGGGTTGGTCTCTTCTCCCAGGCAACCAGCACCAGAGCAAGAGGACACAGTCTCAAGGTGTGCCAGGGGAAGTTTAAGCTCAAGGTGATGATAAAGTTCTTCACTGAGAGAGTTGTTAGCTGTTGGAATGGGCTGCCCAGGGAGGTGGTGGAGTCACCATCCCTGGAGGTGTTCAAGAGGGGATTAGACATGGCACTTGGTGCCATGGTTTAGTAGTCATGAGGTCTTGGGTGGCAGGTTGGACTTGATGATCCTTGAGGTCTCTTCCAACCTTATTGATTCTAGATTCTATGACGTTGAAAGATCATTCAGACCAGCCCCCCTGACAGAGCAGGATCACCTAGAGCAGATCACACAGGAACACATCCAGGTGAGTTTTGAGTATCTCCAGAGAAAGAGACTCCACAACCCACCCTGAGCAGCCTGTTCCAAAGTTTCACTCTCACAGTGAAAAAATGTTTCCTCATGTTACCATGGAACTTCCAGTGCCTCAGCTTCCACCCACTGCCCCTTGTCCTGTCATTGGGCATCACTGAGAAGAGCCTGACTCTATCCTCTTGGCACTCACCCTTTATATATTATTAATACAGTGCATTAATGTTGATAATCTGAACAACTGGGGAAAATAATAGGGATAGCAGTTTCCAGTAAGCTAAGTTTAAAATAGTCTCACTGCCTATAATCTTACTTAGAACCAGATTCAAGGTCAGTATTTCCACTAAGCCTCGTGAAAACAATAAATAAATCAGGCTTCTATTCATCTTTCAGGATTACCTGGCCAGGAGAGTAAAAAAACCTGTTCTCCAAAAAGGGAGATGCTTGCCTTACGTTTCGATTTTGTCATTAAGGAAACTCTTACCTGCAAAGCCGCTGTGGATTCCTCGCTGGGCAGGGAATCGATCAGAACATCGATATCCTTCGCCGTTCGTGCAATCAGCGCTGCAAACAGCTGGGCATACTCTTTAAGAAAAGGAAAGCCAGGCTACATCATGAGAAATCAGCATGACTCTGCACACACAGCACAGAAAATGCAATACACTTCAAGTATACAGGTGGTAAAAATTCTCCTGTATGAAGAAAACAACAGTATCACAGCTGATAGGAACCCAAGCCTCTTAGAGAATGAAAACAGTTTGATTCCAATTTACTAACGCTTAACAAGTGTCCCAGTCACTACAGGAAGTATTGATAAGCAACTAGAAAATTCATTTAACTTTTCAATCCTTGCCTGGAAATCTGCCACTACAGAAAAAGAGAGAACACTGCAATGTAAAGATAACAACTCAAAACAGATGGATTATATAAATCATGGAAAGCAACATATCATCATCTTTTAATTAAAATTAATTCCTATTTGGCCATAGAAATAAATTAAATTGCCCCTGAGAAATGGGAAAGGATTGGAAGTATCAGGAATAGTGTGAGAAGCAGGACCAAGGAAGTGATTGTCCCTCAGGACTTGCAACTGGCGAGGCCACACACTGAGTACTGGCTTCAGCTTTGGGACCCTCCATACTAGAAAGACATTGAGGTGGTGGAGCAGATACAGAGAAGGGCAACCAAGCTGGTGTAGAGTCTGGAGAAGAAACTCCACTGTCTGTAGGTCTGCTGAGGGAATGGTGCTCTTTAAGTGTGGAGAAAAAAAGACTGAGGGGAGACTTTCTTGCACTCACAGCTACTTGAAAAGAGGTTGGAGCTAGGTGGATGTTGGTCTCTCTGCCTTAGTAACAAACGGTCAGTTGAGTGGAAATGGCCTCATATTGAACCAGAGGAGGTTCCTGAAAGGGTTCTCAAAGTCTGGAATGAGGTCGCCAGGGAGGTGGTTAAATCCTCATCCCTAGAAGTATTTAGAAAAGGCAGATATGTGGTACTGAGGGACATGGTTTAGGACCAGACTTGGTAGCGTTAGACAATAATTGGACCAGATGATCTTAAAAGATCTTTTCCAAGCAAAACTATTCCATGATTCCATCATTCTACAGACTACCAACTTTGTATTATAAAACGTACTATATCAGAACACGCTCACATCCTTTTAGGAGATGCAGAAAGATGGACTTGCCTTCCGTTGGATTTGCAGGCTGATCTTTGTTTATTGCTGTCTGAATGTTGCTGAAAGAGGCTGGGGGGCCACACTGTTGCAACACTCCAATGGCGTTACAGAACTGATCTGCCAGCTGGTAAGAGTAGAGGCCGTTAGTTTATTCCACCACCAAATCTATTTCAGTGGATGCCACGCAGCAGCCCACCTCCAACCCGGCCTGCAGGTGCGAGCACATCTCCGCACCTCTTCGTGGGGGCCTCTCAACAGTGCGAGAAGCGGGTAGGAGCCCGCGGGGACGGACACCCTTACACGGCCAACAGCGGGCCTGGGCGTGGTAGCAGAAGCTGTGGAGCAGGAAAGGAGGTAACACGGCACCCGCCGATGCTCCCAGCCGGTAAGATAAACAACGGGACTCTGGGAAAGAGAAAAGGGCAAAGCCCGCCTCACCGAGTTCACCGCATCCTGCAGCTGCGTTAGGCGATCCGCCATGATGCCACCGCCCACTTGGCCGAGGGCGCAGCCAATAGAGCGCCTGCATATTGGGGTGTCGGGGGCACGGCGAGGACCGCTTTCCGGTGTGGCCAAGGCAGGCCTGGCGCGCCCCCTGCTGGCTCGGCGGAGGCCCCGTGCCACCTTCCGTCAGGCGGCTGGGCCGGAGTGGCTGCAGGGAGGACTCCGCCGTTTCTGAGCGCCAGGAATCCGCGTTCTGGCACATTTTGCTTTCTTGCCTGTGATTGGCAGCTGTAGAACGGCTTCGCTGGGGTTAGGCAGGCCCCGCTTTGAGTAACGTGGTGCTGTGGCAGAGGCGAGCTTGGCCCATGGAGTGCTGTGGGCTGTGCCAGAGGGGATACCGTGGCAGAGGAGGGGAAGGGCATTGCCAGGAGGTTCTTCTGGAGGAACTGGGATTTCAAACCATTAACTCTCAGAAACATCTATCTATGCTCATAGAACCGTTTACGTTGAAAAAGACCTTCAAGATCACTGAGTCCAGCTGTAAACCTAACACAGTGAAGCACAGCAGTAAATCATCCCCCTAAGTGCCCCATCCATTCATTGTTAAATACCTCCAGGGATGCTGACTCCGTCATTTCCCTGGGCAGCCTGTTACAAATGTGGCAGGGTGTAAACCTCCGTTTCCTCAATCGCAGTAGATGGTTGGTGTGCCAGGGATCGTGCAGCTTTTGCAGTGTCAGTCTGACACTGGATGAAGGCAGCATCACTGCTGGGATGCTCCACTCCAGCCGTGAGCTGCTCAGGCAGGACGGATGCTGGACCGAGACTGGAATAAGTGAGGCTCATGGCATGAGACAAGTCTCTGTGACTGACAGTCACGGGTGAGGAGTTCGAATGCCAAGCTGGGAATAGTGACTGAGGTCTCACTAAGACAACAACTACAGTGGCAAACACTAAACAGATTTATAATAGCTCATGGATTTTGACTTACAGGAACCTTACTGAGCAGAACAAAAATAACTTCAGCAAACTAGATGGAGAAAGGCTGCTTTCCTAAGCACAGCAGCAAAAAGCAGGGAGAAGAACGTACAGCCATTTATCTGAAATAGCTAAGAAGGTGGACCAGCAGCCATCTCTGCTTTTTTTACCAGACCGACAGCTTCCTTGTATTTTTTTTTTTTTCTTTTGAAATTAAATTCTTCTTATGCCAGGCTCTGCTTCCTTTTGCTTTTTGACTGGAACCTGTATCAATGCAATTCGGCCCTCCTCTCCACCTCGACCCGGAGGGCTTCCCGAAGCGCCACAGCCGCCCCAGGCACTGGCGCCGAGCTGGTGGAGGAGGCTCGGGAGGATAAAAGCTGTCTCAGGGCGGGCTGGCGCTCGTCTCCTCACGCAGGTGGGTGAGGAGCAGCAGCAATGGCCTCCGCCTGAGGCGGCGCTGCGCCGGCACTGCGCCGCCCAGAGCCCGCTCGGCACAAGCTCCGCCTAACCTCCCTCGCCAGCCCTCAGCCTCCTCTCCCCTTCCCTCCGCAGTAGCATGGGGCTCTCTCGTTGCACCGTGGTGCTTTTGGGGCTCCTGGGGATCCTCCGCCATGGCGGCGCCTCAGGTGAGTGCGGTGCCCGGAGGAGGCGGAAGGACGGCTGTGGGCCGTGGCCGCCATTAAGCGGCCAGAGCGGTGCTGCTTGCTGGGTCGGTAGCTGGTAGGGTGGAGGGGGTGCGGCATGGGGGTGTCTGCCAGCGGGTTTAGGGAGTATCCCAGAAGGCGGTAAGGAGACGTGCTGCTGCTTGGAGGGCTGAGCAATCGTGAACATCCAAGCGGAGCCGCAGCCGCTGTGAAGCTGAAGCGATATAGTGACAGTTATCTTGATGTAAACAGAGAGGATCCATCCCTCTTCCTCCTCGCCTCCCTTTCAAAATGTTAGTTAGCGCTTAATTGTTACGAACGCCATCATTTTAACTCTTGCATGGATCGGTTGGCTTAGTTTTTACCACGCTGGTAGAGGGCAGGTCGATGGCTTGGTGTGGAGTTGTATTCTTAAGGAAGCAAGGTGGCTTTCATAACTATGAGCTCATATGAGAAAAGGAACCAAATCAATAGCAAGCCTCTGGGTGTTGTTTTGGTTTGGTTTACCACATACGGGTGGTCAGGGGTTTCCAGCACCCTGTGAATAGTATGGTGAACCATCGCTGTCCTTACAAAATTCAGGAGACACTGAAACCTCTTGGAGCTTGGTTCCCTGAGGTACTTACTGGCTGTGCCGATGTATTCAGTCTTTATTTGTTGTGTTTGGTGGGGTTCTGTTTGTGGGGTCATGCCCTCCCCCCGTAATTCCCCTGTGTTCTTGCATGTGACTGCAATAGGCATCCAGAGGTAAGCGTGCTACTATGAGTATAGCTTGCGAAGGTTTAAAACAGTTGCTTACTTTTTTACGGTTACAGCCTTACCTGTTTGAATAAAGAAAAAAACCAAATCGGTTTCCCTTCAGAGATAAGCAAGCAGTCCCCTATGTTAGGGCTGATCTAAGCCTCCTCCTTTTAGTTTTCTTTATATTTAAACTTGCCTCTAATTAGGCAAAAGGCGAAATCTACTCTTGTGATACTTTTCAAGGCTGAAGGACAACGTTTGGAATCGGTCTCAAATGTGGAAGACATCCTCTCCTTCCCCCTTCCTTCTTCGACCTTTGTATTAAAAGATGCTGACAAGCGGTATGTCTTTCAGGCTGGATTAAAAATGGGTCATGTTTGGGTTTTTACAGTATATAAAAAAGCAGAATGAATATGGGACTAAGGTAACTGCATTGCCTTGCAGAAGCTTGTTGCAGTATTTCATTGCCAAATTGAGGGTGGAGGGGCAAAGTGTTTTCCTCATGAGAAACTAATAAGCTCAATAATTTGTATACCGATGTCTAGCTGGTCATTAGGCTCCTTAAACAAAGATGCTTGCTTAATGTTTCACTTGCTTGAAACTGTCCTGTGGTTATTAAGTCCTATATACCTAGGTTTGCAGGGATGGACTTTCCTCTCTCCTAATACTGGAAGATCCTGGTTAGTTTTAAAAGTGCTGGTGGGTCTGTGTTACCTCTCCTGGGTTCTGATGGGCTGCAGCTTGTCAAATTCAGTATTGCTGCAAAATTGTTTTATGTCATGTTTGTTACCTTCCATGGGGCTTCATCTTCATGAAACAGGAGTGCAGCTGGCCTTGTTTGATACATCTGAACCAGGTTGTTGAGTGTTAGAAAAACAAAAGCAAATTTATAGTGTAATTGAGATTGAGCAGTGCCTTTTTCATGAAGGAAGCTTGCCTGGATGAACCTGGCTTGTGCTGGCTGCTTAGTCTATGCAGAGCAAATGTTTTAACATAACAGGTTCATACAAAGCTATTTATCTGTCTGAACATACTGGGCAGCTGGTGGCATCTTAATCAACAGTGCCAGCAATGTGACCAAGGCCTGATCTTGCATGTTCTGACTTACAGTCCAAATAGATTAGTAAAACTGTAAGCAAGTGAGCTGGGTGCTTTTCCCCTTGCTTTTCAAGACTGTCGAAGATCTCATGACCTCTAACTTGGTGAACAAGAATAGACTTCTGTAATGGGAGTGGTGCAGTTACTGACAAGCTACATTCTGTGGCACCATCTCTTTAAGCTTCAAACTCTGCTGCAAACATGATTCACAGTACATGTGCATTTAAAGATCAGAAGCTCTCATGAATCTTCTTGCTGCTTTCAGGGGTGGGTGGTGCCCTTATGTGGGGTTTTACTGGTGTGGGGAGACACACCTTGTAGCAGGACGCTGCTTTGCATCCACCTATGCATGGCCTTACAGGTCTGATAGAATATGGCTGCTGGCTTTATTCTGTTCAGTAACTCTATGCTCATGTTTTCCCTGCTCAAACTAGTTTTCAGTCTGAGCTTGCATTTCATCTCCATTAAATGCCTTCATGTGACTACTTGTTGACATACTCCCTACACTGGAAGGTTTGGTTTCGCTTGCATAAGGTTATTCTGTATATGCACTGTGGGTTCTATCAACTCACAGAGCAGAACTGTATTTTGTCTGGCCATAGAGAACCTCTTTGAGGCAAGCATGATGCTGAGCATGGCTCTGTAGGTAAAGACTATATCTGTATGGGCAGCAGTGGCAATTCTTCCATTGTCTGTCTTAATGGAAATTAGACTGCTAGCTACCATCAAGGACTTTGTGTGGTTAACTGTTGGTGGTAGGGAATGGTGCTTGACTGTTGAAGCTGGAAATATGGCTTACTTTAAAGCATCAAATGAACAGAGAGCTTGGCACTGAATCAGCAGAGGGGAAATGGTTCGAGCTGGTTGTTGCTTGCTGTGGAAACTGCATGCTGAGCCTCAGCGTATAGAGTTGATATCCTTGTTGCTTAGATTTAGGAATAAGGATTTTTGATACCAGAAGAGCTGTGAGAGGCTCTGTTACTTTGCTGGCTTTGCTCTTCACATGAGTGAACTCTTGTCCACCTCTATTCATCAGTTGTTTTATGCTGGGATACCTGTGCTCCTGCTGTAGCATGGGCACTAGGATACCAAGTAATAACTGCTCAATACTCTGTCTTTGCTTTTGCTGAGTTTCAGTGATGCTGACTTCCTTTAAATGTGTTTTCAGTTGATAATCTCTGTAGTAGTGAGAGTTCCTCTTATTTATCAACCCTAATGCTACTCTGATATGCAGCTGACTGTACTTATCCCTCCATGGTGGGGAAGGGAGGATAGCCTGACATCTTAACAGGGTGTTTCTAGGCCTTCACTGTTTAAAGCAAGTGATGTAGTAAAAAAAGCTGGGATGCCTGGATTTCATTCCTGGCTTTGCTGACTTGTTGGGTCAGCTGCCTCACTTATGTTGTGATGTTACCCTTGCTGTTTATGTTGCTGAACCTGCAGTCCTGTTTGGTGTCCCACCTTCAGTGAGATCAAGCTTGCCTGAAGAGCAGTACTGCATGTTCATAGCAGTCTCAATATCTGTCCTTCAAAGCATCTTTGACAACACTGGACTCTGCACAGCTGAGGCAACCTAATGCCTGTCTGAGAACTTGTTATAGTAATAGGCCTGATGAGTTCTGAGTTGGTTAACTTGCTCTCTGGTGTTCCCTTTCTGCCTCTGAGCTCTGCCAGTGACTGGTTCATATGATAGAAAAAGATGAGGCTGTGGTGTGTGACCACGTAGCAATTACTTTTCCAGCAAACTTCTCAGAAGGTTCCATACTGCAGTACCTGTGAGCTCTCAGTCATCTCTGAACAAGCTGAAAAATACTTGTCTGGTAACTGTAGTCATGCTTGTTCTTCTGTCCAGACTTTGGTTTAAAGTGTATGTCATGTGCACAGTCGTAGGACCAATTATGCAAACAGCAATGTGGAAACCATGCCTTAATTTACTACGTTAATTAAACTTGAGAGAGTATCTCTGATGTTTAGAGTCTCATGATCATACTGAAGTAGTGGCTGCACATCTTGACAATGTGGGTACACAGTCTCAAGCTGTGCCAGGGGAAGTTTAGGCTTGAGGTGAGGAGAAAGTTCTTCACTGAGAGAGTCATTCACCATTGGAATGTGCTGCCCAGGGAGGTGGGAGTCACTGGAGGGGTTGAAGAGGGGATTGGATGTGGCACTTGGTGCCATGGTCTAGTCATGAGGTCTGTGGTGACAGGTTGGACTTGATGATCTTTGAGGTCTTTTCCAGCCTTGGTGATTCTGTGACACGCCAAATCTGATTCTGAATGAATCTTATACCTGAGGTCATGTGCTTCTCTTGAAATGAAAATGACAATGGATCATGGGGTTATATGTGTGTTATAAGAAGAAATGGTCTTGGGTATGTCTTGGAAAAATGAGTCAGGTGTTCAGAGACAGAAATCAGGGTCCAACAGTCCCAGCAGTTCAGAGTGGTGTGGGAGCTAAAGACATATGCTTGGAGAGGCTGAGGGAGCTGGGGTTGTTTAGCCTGGAGAAGAGGAGGATCAGGGGTGACCTCATAGCTCTCTACAACTACCTGAAAGGTGGTTGTGGCCAGGAAGGGGTTGGTCTCTTCTCCCAGGCAACCAGCACCAGAACAAGAGGACACAGTCTCAAGCTGCGCCAGGGGAAGTGTAGGCTGGAGGTGAGGAGAAAGTTCTTCACTGAGCGAGTCGTTTGTCATTGGGATGTGCTGCCCAGGGAGGTGGTGGAGTCACCGTCCCTGGAGGTGTTCAAGAGGGGATTGGATGTGGCACTTGGTGCCATGGTCTAGGCATGAGGTCTGTGGTGACAGGTTGGACTCGATGATCCTCGAGGTCTCTTCCAACCTTAGTGATACTGTGAGACTGTTATATGTGTAATAGCTAAAAGTGGGGAAGCATATGTAAACTAGAGGTTTGACTCTGTTACAGAAGTTGCCTCCAGCTCCCATGGTCCATGGGAGCTCACCCAGAGGTCCAGCAGGTGTTGTGCAAGGCGGCTGGCTAGCACAAGTCTGTTTGCCAGAGCCAGTTGTCCTTAGCGTCGGCTCTTATTTTCTCTGTTGTGCTGCTGGAAGCTTCCTGGCTCCCCTTGGTAATTGCTTCACTCACACACAGACATGAAGCTGTTTTGGTTTTTCTGTTCTCTTGTAATGCAGGTCTGCTTGAGCTCTCCTTGGGAAAATTCCGGAACGTGGTACTGAACCGGAGCAGTCCGGTGGAGGCTGTGACCAGGGACATTGCAAGCAATGTGACTGTCATTGTTTTCCAAGTGCATGCCCAGCAGAGCGATGTGGTCATATCCTTTGATAAGGTAAGGGTGGCACTGATGTTCCTCAAGGCTCCTCTTCTTTCAGCAAAGGAGTTGGCTCAGTAGTGTGCAGAAATGAGGCAATGAAGCTATAGAAATAATGTGAGTATCTTATCTGTGGCTCTTGGATGTTGCTATTTTTAGCTTCAGGAATCTTTTCTTGTCCTGCTGTCATTGCTGCTGTCTAGAGGGGCTGAATGCTAAAGGAATTTCAGAGCTGGCTGGCAAACGTCTCGGGGCTCTCTGCTCTTGGCGGAAGTACTGCTTTTGACATGTGACTGCTGACTACTATCCATCAGCTTCTCAAATTAAAACCAGATTGAAAAATACTTGCCTTAAACACTAAACATGATCACTTTGGAGTGTTTAGTTACCTGCTGCTTCTTTCAGGTATCATTACCCCAGCTCTTTGAGTCTAACTCTCCTTTGGGAGCACATATAAACATTGCTCTGTAGTAATCCACTGAAGGCTTCTACTGGGGGCAGGAGTTGCTCTGCTGGAGGGTAGAGAGGCTCTGCAGAGGGACCTCAACAGGCTGGACAGATGGGCAGAGGCCAAGGGCATGAGATTGAACACATCCAAGTGCCAGGTTCTGCACATTGGCCACAGCAACCCCATGCAGTGCTACAGGCTGGGGTCAGAGTGGCTGAGAGCAGCCATGCAGAGAGGGACCTGGGGGTGCTGGTTGATGGTAGGCTGAACATGAGCCTGCAGTGTGCCCAGGCAGCCAGGAGGGCCAATGGCATCCTGGCCTGCATCAGGAGCAGTGTGGCCAGCAGGAGCAGGGAGGTCATTCTGCCCCTGTACACTGCACTGGTTAGGCCACACCTTGAGTCCTGTGTCCAGTTCTGGGCCCCTCAGTTTAGGAAGGAGGTTGACTTGCTGGAATGAGTCCAGAGAAGGGCAACAAAGCTGGGGAGGGGTTTGGAACACAGCCCTGTGAGGAGAGGCTGAGGGAGCTGGGGTTGCTTAGCCTGGAGAAGAGGAGGCTCAGGGGAGACCTTGCTGCTGTCTACAACTACCTGAAGGGAGGTTGTAGTCAGGCAGAGGTTGGTCTCTTCTCCCAGGCAACCAGTACCAGAACAAGAGGACACAGTCTCAAGCTGTGCAAGAGGAGGTTTAGGCTGGATGTTAGGGAGAAGTTCTTCACAGAAAGAGTGACTGGCTATTGGAATGGGCTGCCCAGGGAGGTGGAGGAGTGGCCATCACTGGAGGGGTTTAAAAAGAGACTGGATGAGGCACTTGGTGCCATGGTTTAGTTGATCAGATGGTGTTGGGTGATAGGTTAGACTTGATGATCTCGAAGGTCTTCTCCAACCTGGTTTATTCTGTAATTGTTTCTGGACTTTGGCTCCCAGAGTGCTCTCTAGTGCCCTTTAGTTAGGGATATTCCACCTGTACTAGTCAATCTACTGCCATGCAGCAGTAGACTTCAACTGGCTAGATTTTTCTCGGCTTGCTTGTAATTATTCACTCTTCAGTAGTCTCAGACTTGTCACTTGGGTTTTTGAGCCTGAGTGAGGCATGTCAGAAGCCACTCCCTTTCTTTGAGCTGCCTGTTTCCATCTTCCTTTTTTTCAGTAGCTAGGTAAGGGCTGAAAGCTTCTGCCGTGGCAGCTGGCACTGAAATGTGTGTTCTGCAGATCTGTGGCAGGAATGTGACTGATGTGCAATACATCAAGCTGTGGTAGGAATCTCAGGAAGACCTGCTTGTTTATATTGCTTGTTTCTGTCCAGCATCCATCTGTTAACAGCTCAGGAATTGGAGTAGACAAAGGACTGGTTTCCATCCTTCGGCTTCAGCAGACTGTATGTACGTGGTACCTTCGGGCACTGGATGTCAGCCAGGTGCTCAGCACAGCTATCTCCATTCCCTACATGGAGAGAGGTATGTTCTTGGTTATTCTTGGGAATACCTGCTTTTCCTCTTACAAGTTAGCTGTGAAACAGTGTTAGGCTTTTAGAAGTGGTATTCTTAAGTGGTACAAACATATGATGGGGATGCCAGAAATTGTTTAGATGTGGGCTGGAAAAGTTCAGTACCACTGGTTTGTGAATGGATTTACCATGACTTCAGCCTTACAGTAGAAAACTGTTGTGTGTGTTGGGACTATATTAGACTGTAGTGAGACCACTTGTGCTGCCTGCAGGACAGGAGCCTGACGCTTTTATGTGCTCAGCAAGCAAACTGTGCCTTGCGTGCATAGCTGTGGTCTTACAACTTTTTTCCATGCTGTGTTAAGGAGGAAGTAAAAGCTACTGCACTTACTTTTTTCTTTTCTTTCTGTGTTCCAGATCCTATTCCTGGAGGTTGCAATCTAGAATTTGACTTGGAGGTGGATCCTAACATTTACCTGGACTATACGTTGGTTGATACGCACATCAAGTTTGCCCCTGCAAACTTGGGGTATGCCAGGTTTGTGAAAAACTTCAGTGCATTCAGCAAGACCTTCTTTATCCTGTATTTGGCCAAGATCAGCAAAGATTCTGCTCTAAGGGCAGACCATCCAGTTGCTGGCAGAAATAATCACGTTCGTTGCAGCAAACAAGAAGTAAATGAAGCAGAGGAGGAGAGTGAGCGGTAACACCCGATAGAGATTTGAGAGGTTATACAGCTTCAGGTGTGCAAAGAATCAGCACAAACTCTATCTTCCCACTCTTCCTAATGACTTTGTTTGAGGAGCAGTTGTGTATTAGAGTTCCATTCCTTTCCTGGTACTGAAGCATGAAAATGCCTGGAGTGTTTGTTTGGTACTGAGACTTCGGTTATAAAGCAGTATTTCCTGACTGGTGCCTGGTGTCGCTGGTGATAGGCAGGGAATGGGGAAGGCTATGCTCAGAGCTGTCTGTATATAGCATGCATGGAAAAGTAAAGAATGATCCTGGACTGTTGTGACCTCGTGGAATTCTTGTGCCAAGTCCTCAGGACAACTCACAGGAAGCTTCTTTAAATGTGCACCAGTACAGACACTGCTTGGACCAGGATGGTTCTGCTGTACTCTGTGCTCACGAGCATCTGCAGTCTAGTTTTGAATTAGTTTCTGGCTTTAACTTCCAGAGAGTAGTAGCCAAAGGTTGCTAACTCAGGTAACTTCTGAAGACTAATGTTAAGATCTGTGGGTTCATGCTGGGTGTGTAGCTGATCTTTTTTTTTCAATTGTAGAGGAGCAAACCCACCATCCTGTGATTCAGGGACGGCTCAGAACTCGAGGTGGCGACTGCGCTATGATGTCTATCAGTACTTCTTACCGGAGAACCTCCTTTCTGAAATGGTGCTCATGAGCCACATACAGAAGATGTCTGAGGTGCAAAGTATCAAAGCCAATGGCATTAAAGTAAGTCTGAAGCACTGGTGTACCAGAGGCAATGTATTATGTTTATCCTCTGTGCTTACAGCAAGCCAGATGCTGGTGCTTCAGGTTTCTTGCTTGTCTGGAATAGCTAGTTGGAAAGTACATGGTGGGTGATGAATACAAAGTGGGAACCACTGTCTGTTGGGAAAGAGGTGGCTGTTTGGCACAGCCCAAAACATAGCAGAATGGAGACTTCTCACAATGGATTTTGATATTAGGTAAATGTTAGTAACTGGTCTGTAACATATTTCTATGCCTTGCAGACTTCTCTGAATGAAACAAGTACTTTCTGTGGTATTTTTCTGTTTGCTGAGTACTGCTTTAGCCACAGTGCTCCTTCAGTCATACTGAAGCAAGCCTGCCTGTAGCTGTACTGCCACTGAGTGTCTGTAGATACAGAAGTGAAGCCATTTCTGACAAGGATGGATAGTCTCTTACAATGCCTGATAGGTGCTGGGGTCTAGCATCCTCAGATGCTGAGGATTCAGCAGGAAATATAAATAGGAGAGGAGAGGGCAGAATATAGTAGAACTGGACTAGAAATGGAAAGACACAGATCTGACCTCAGGGAAGGTTGTGGAGATCACCTCAAGTGCCATTACATGCCATATAGAGGATAACCAGGGGATCAGGCCCAGTCAGCATGGGTTTATGAAAGACAGGTCCTGACTGATGAACCTGATCTTTCTGTGACAAGATGACCAACTATCGAACGGGGGAAAGGCTGTAGATATTGTCTACCTAGCCTTTGGAAAAGCCTTTGACACTGTTTCCCACAGAATCTCATGGGCAAACTGGCTGCTCAAGGCTTGGATGAGCACAGGATCTGCTGGATAAAACACTCGTTGGGCAAATGGGCCCAAAGAGTGGTGGTCAATGGAGTTAAATTCAGCTGGTGGCTGGTCACAAGTGGTGTTCCTCAGGGCTCAGTATTGGGACTTCTGTTTAACATCTTTATTGGTGACATCAAATTAGGTGGGAATGTTGATCTGCACCAGAGTAGGGAGGCTCTACAGAGAGACTTGGATAGATTGCATTAATGGGCCACCATTAACAGGATGAGCTTCAACAAGGCCAAATGCCAGGTCCTGCACTTGGGTCACAAGAACCCCATGCAGTACTACAGGCCTGGAGAAGCGTGGCTGGGAAGCTGGCAGAAAGGGGCCTGCGGGTTCTAATTGACAAGTGGCTTAAGATGAGCCTGCAGTGTGCCCAGTGGCATCCTGGCTTGGATTAGAAATGCTGTGTCCAGCAGAAGCAGGGAGGTGATTGTCCCCTTCTACTCAGCTCTGGTGAGGCCACACTTTTGAGTGTTGTTTCCAGGTTTGGGCATCTCAGTGCAAGAGAGAGAGTGAGTTGCTGGAGCGAGTGAGGAGGAGGGCAATGCAACTGGGGAAGAGCCTGGAGGATAAATCTGATGAAGAGCAACTGAAGGAGCTGGGGATGGTTAGTTTGGAAAAAAGAGGAGGCTGAGGGGAGACCTCATTGCTCTCTACAACTCCCTGAAAGGACATTGTGGAGAGGTTGGTGCTGGTCTCTTCTCACAGGTAATTAGTGATAGGACAAGAGGGAACGGCCTCAAGCTGCAACAAGGCAGGTTTAGAATGAATATTAGGAGTTTTTTCACAGTGGGCAGACACTGGAATGTGCTACCCAGGGAAGTGGTTGAGTCACCATCCCTGGATGTACTTAAAGGTTGTTTGGATGTGATGCTTGGGGATATGGTTTAGAGGTGAACCTTGTGGAGTTAGTGGCTGGATTTGATGATCCCTGGATTCTTTTCCAAGCTGAACCTGATGACCTCAGCTGATTCTGTGATTTGATATGCGAGTGCGAGCACTGTGTGTTACCTGCCCTCTAGCAAAGAGACTGCAAAGGATAGAGTGGAGAGAATCTCAGTGGTCATAATCTGCCTGGCCTTGATAGAGAGTAGAATAGCAGCCTTCCCTGTTTCAGAGGCCAGGCCAGGGTTAAGCAGGAAGCCTCAACTGTGTCCTCAAGGGGGAGGAGCAAAACGTGAGAGAAATTCTTCTCTGCCAGAAGACGGTAATTCTGGAGGAAGTGTAGTCTCTCCTGTGAGCCTTTAATGCTTCAATTGGTGAATCTGAGAGTACAGAGTAGAATCACAGATTCATTTTGGTTGGAAAAGACCTTTAAGATCATTGAGTCCAACAAATATCCAACGCTACCAAGTGTAGTCCTAAACCATGTCCCTCAGCACCATCTCTGCATCTTTTAAACAACTCCAGGGACAGGAATTCAACCACCTTCCTGGGAGCTCTTGCCTGGAGTTCTTGCTGATCATGAGGAGAAAGTTCTTCACTGAGCGAGTCATTTGTCATTGGAATGTGCTGCCCAGGGAGGTGGTGGAGTCACCGTCCCTGGAGGTGTTCAAGAGGGGATTGGATGTGGCACTTGGTGCCATGGTCTAGGCATGAGGTGACAGGTTGGACTCGATGATCTTTGAGGTCTCTTCCAGCCTTGGTGATACTGTGATCTTCTCTGAGCTGCCTCAGTTGTGTGGGCTCATCAACACCATCAGTCACAGTGACAAGCAGTTCCTTGCAGTTAAAAATATTCTTTGCTGTTCCAGATGCTTTCTCTGACAACTGATGACAAGACCAATGTCTACTTTTCCTCACTTCCTGGACAAGGTGTAATCTACAATGTCATCGTATGGGATCCTCTTTGGAATACCTCTGCTGCATACATACCTGCACATACATATGCCTGCAGCTTTGCTGACTTAGTGGACAACTGCTCTACTCTCAGTAAGCAGGGATTTGTATGTCCTCATCAGTTCTGTTTGTTTTGTGCTCCAACATGCTAAATGGTGCTTCTGAGACTGGGGGGTTTGGAAATGTGTAAAAGAGCTCTTTGTTTTACAGCAGCTGTATTTCCTTGCTTTACAATGGAGTCTCCTCCTTGATGGAGGGGAAATTCTAAAATGATAAAATAAGACTAAAGAGAACTGCTTGCAACTGAAGCTTTAGCTTCATAGCAGTTTAGTATGTGGCTTGCAAATACGTAATGGTCAACTCCCTAGTGCCTCTAGCTTTTTCTGCTTGAATTGGAAACATAATCTTGCCTTGCATGTAGGACTATAGATACTGCATGTATCTATGAGATGATAAAACATGAACTAGATCAGGGTCCAGCCTGACTTTTCCAGCTGTGCTGGTGCTCACAGGAATTGGTAACCTACAAATACTTTGAAAGGAGATAGTCACCTAAAATAAGCATAAAGCTAATGTCAGCTGTAGTGGAGTGACTGTGAAGTCTTATAATGATGGGATTTGAGTAGAAAGAGCAAAGCTCCCTCTCCCATTATTACTGTTGAAGGAGCAAGAATAAGGGGTAGAATACAGTTCATAAAGTGAGATTTGTTGCCATGACTGTCACGCACTGTAGAAGAAGTAACTTGTCAAACTCAGTGTTACGACAACATAAGACAAATTATCTAGGGTAAAGCTCTCTGTCTTCATTCAGAGAAGTAGGAAAATGTGGTTTACTCCTTTCAAATAGCTTACATGCCTAGTAAGAATTTTTGATAAGTGTGGTAAACCATACTGGGATGCTGATGGTCATTTCTACTTTAGGGAAAATATATTAAAGGGAGAATATGGCAAAGGCTGCAATGCCATAGCCCCTGCCTGGGTCGCTGCTTCTGTAACCCTGATTAAGCTATGCAGGGAATAGTCACCTTAAATTGTAGCTGTATTATAAGCAGCTAGTTAGTTTCTTAACTAACTGTCATGGAAACTTCAGTCTCCTGGATAAGAAGGAAGCTCCAGTCTGGAACTACTTTACTCTTCTGTTGGAGATTGTATCATATGAACAGGCAGTTCAGGCAGTGTGGGTCTGCTCATACAGTGTGTCTGAAGGAGCAGCAGCTAAATTATCAGAGTTAATGATGGCACCCTCACCTTATCTCAGTCTTGTTGTTGAGACAACTTGGAGGAATGCTGCAGTAACCCTTTCTTTCTCCTTGTAGGCAAACCCTCTACCAAAGTATTCTTCACTACGCTTGCTGTTCTTGGTCTTTTCACTTGTTTTTTTGGACACAGATTCTGGAAAACAGGTACTAAAGGTTTTTTGCTTGGTTGGGGTTTTCCTTCTCAGAAGTTGGAAGTTCATAGCTGCAGCTTGTAAGTTGCAATGGTGGTGTTATTGCCAAGATTCACTTAATAGTGATTCTGTGCCAGTTCCACTGCTTTGCTTTGACAGGATCTTAGCTTTTGAAGTGCAGAGCAGGAAGCTTATGGCATGTGAAGAATAGAAATACAGACCTGGAGTGTGAGCTGGGTGATATAAATATGTACTACTTTAATTATCTGAAGTGCTTAAGGGCACCTCTTCCCAAAAAAATGTGCTCTCTGTCTTTCCTTTTGTGCTTCTTAGCAGGTGAGCTGATATGTTTCTTCCCTGTTGCAACATGAAGATGTCCAGAGATGGACAGAAGTGGGCTTGGTAGGGAGTGATATGGCAGCATATTAAATGTTTGTTTGTGGTTTTTTTCCCCTCCCTTATTCTTTAGATTTATTCTTCATGGGCTTCATATTTGCAGCATTCTTCTTCTTTGTATTCATTACAAGGATAACTGGCCTTGGTTATGATGGTGAGTAGAAGTGTCAGGGTATCAAATCCTCTTCCCAAAGTGTTGTTACAAATTCCTTAAGTAAAATCTGTTGTGCTTTTTGCTGGCCAACCTTAGGAAGCTTAAGATACCTAGGTACTTGAACTGAGCTCTGTTCACTATAACTGAATAAACAGAGTACCTCTTTTGCTTCCAACATCTAATAGTGATGCAGAATTAGTAGCTGCAACTATAAAAGGCAAATCTGAGCCTGTGTCCAAGGAAGATACAGCTTTTTTATAAACTCTGGAAACTTACAATATACTTACTTCCTACTTCCTTCATGATGGGTGGACCTCAGTTTCAGGTCACCCTGCTTGTCAGAGTAGTGAGATTTCACTCCTTTTTGGCCTACATCAGAGTTATTCTTTTTGATTGTGCATGCATTAAGGTGTTGAAATTACATCTGCCTCAGGAACTCCAGGTACTTATGTACATAGTAGCTGGACTTGCATTCCAGCCCTATACCACACTGAGTAGCACATCCTCAGTTGCAGGCTGCAGCTGAAATGAAGTGCATGAAGCAAATCCTGATACTGTTGTTTTCATTGGGCAGCAATCAAACCTGTAAGTAAAGCTACTGAACATGTTATAGCAGGAGCCGAAGTTTGAAGTGTTGGAATTTCCCCTTGTGTTTTGCAGTGCGTCTCATTTTGACAGCAGCAGCTGGAATTGTTGGAGGGCTTTTGCTGGTTGCAAGCTGGTGGAGATTTGGGTCTGTCCTGCTTTGTATGTATTTTATTGGACTTGTGCTGGGATTTCTCTTTTCATCGGTGGTCTTCTTCACTCCGCTAGGTATGCACCGAAATCCTCCGCTGCATGGCCATCGAGTGATGTGTTCCTGCTGTATTACAGGGACACTGCAGGGCTGCCCTCTGGTTTATCATAGTGTGGTGTTTAGCTTTCCCTTTCCAGTGTTGGGAGCAGTAGAGCTGTACCTGAAGCCTTCTTTCAGGTGTGCTGTAATTAAAACTACTCAGGGAATCTGTGCTGGTGGGCAAACACTGCTTATTCTGCAGAGAACTTGCTGAGGCTCTTCTACCTAAACTGCAGGCCCTCTCAGCAGTCTCTGACATCATATCTGCTCCAGGCATGCACTTGCTGTCTGTCTTGTTCTCTATCCAGAACAAGGCCCAGTAAAAACAAATAAACCTGTTGTCTAACTTGGAGGCTTCAGCCATAAAGTCATTCTGAACCTAAGAGGAGCTCTTGCTGTTACTTTTTGCCATACTACAGTGCAAGCCTCTGGGAGCACTGCACTGTAAATGGACTGGCATCAGGGTCTGCAGGATAAGTTTGAGAGAAGCAAACACTTTAAAGCAAGCTAGGCTGCTGAACTGGAATCCTGGGATGTCAGAGCATCAGCCACACTTCTTTCTCTGTGGTGATTTAAAATGCCCAAACTTTTCTACTTTGGATGCTTTGGGGGGACAGTGTGTTGTTCTCCAGTCATCTGTGTTTGAGTCCAGCCATAATGTATTGGATGAGCAACATATAGCTCATCAAAAATGTTTATTGTGTGGACAAGATCTACTGTCACAGCTTAGAGTACATGACCTGTACTCAGCTGAGGCAGTCTTCTGTTCTTGTTTTGACTACCTGTGCATCTTAATGAGCGTTTGAGCTCAGAGGCTAAGCTTTTCCACACTGAAGTCTAGACTTCTGGATCTACAGAATCTTGAGACCTAAAAAGCTTATCCCCAGCCACTTACAAAAAGGAATGTTTTTACTAAGTAGTAAAATACATGTGGAATATGGTATCTTTGCAGGAGACTACAGGGTCTTCCATGATGATGTTGTGTTCTGGGTGACGTTTTCTTCTGTAGCCTTGATGATTCCAGTGCTGTTTGTTGGCTGTCCCAGAATCGTAAGTACTCTGCACTGTCACCTCAGGGAGCAAAGGGTGTCAGATTGTCTGATGCCTGTGACAACACAGGCATCTGTTGTCCTGTGACAACACAGCTTCATGAAGCCCAGCACAGGGTGAGCTCTGGAGAATTCCTGCTCAGCCATACTAGTACTAAATGGTCCATAAGCAAAGGAACGATGGTTGTTCTTTCTTGGGCAGTGTTGCACACTGCATCCACTCGCACTTGCGTTTAGTCTGCCTATGTTGCCTGCAGAATAGGTCTGTGCAGCCAGTCTCCTGGACTGATACAAAATGCTGCTTTGAGGTGGGGAGTGAAGAGTGTTTATCAGGTAATCCCCTAAAGTTGCGGTTTTTTCCTTCCCCTCTAGCTGAACATAATGGCCTCTGGAATAGTAGGCTCTTACACAGTGATTCTGGCTATTGCTTGTTATGTCTACACAAGTCTTTCTTACATCACCTTAGACCTACTCAGAAGGATTCTCAATGATTACTTCAGCAGAGCTTACACCAATGTGCCTTTTCAAAGAAATGGTGAGTACTGTCCTTAAGGCTTCTCTTGAGTGTTTGTTGGGTTTGGTGGTTTGTGTGTTTGTGTTGTTCCCTTTTGTTTAAAAAAAGCTTCTTTGAGAAACCACTTCCTCCCTGGTCCCAATGCAAACTGAATGTTGAGAGTCCAAAGTGAAGAACAGAGAACACACTAAGTATGGAATGAGACTTAACAACCAGATGTTAATTTGTAGTCCTCCAAAAGAAATCATAAAGTCCCTTCCAAATCAAGCTGTTCTATGGCTTTAAAGATCATCTAGTACCAACCCTCCTGCCATGGCCAGGGACACCTCCCACTGCACCAGGCTGCTCAAAGCCTCGTTCAGCCTGGCCTTGAACATCACAGAATCACCAAGGTTGGAAGAGACCTCAAAGATCATCAACTCCAACCTGTCACCACAACCCTCATGACTAGACCATGGCACCAAGTGCCACATCCAATCCCCTCTTGAACACCTCCAGGGACGGTGACTCCACCACCTCCCTGGGCATCACATTCCAATGACGAACGACTCGCTCAGTGAAGAACTTTCTCCTCACCTCGAGCCTAAACTTCCCCTGGTGCAGCTTGAGACTGTGTCCTCTTGTTCTGGTGCTGGTTACTTGAGTGAAGAGACCAACTCCCTCCTGGCTACAACCACCCTTCAGGTAGTTGTAGAGAGCAAGAAGGTCTCCCCTGAGCCTCCTCTTCTCCAGGCTAAACAACCCCAGCTCCCTCAGCCTCTCCTCACAGGGCTGTGCTCAAGGCCTCTCCCCAGTCTTGTTGCCCTTCTCTGGACACATTTAAGAGTCTTGATGCCCTTCTTAAACTGAGGGGCCCAGAACTGGACACAGGACTCAAGGTGTGGCCTAACCAGTGCAGAGTCCAGGGGCACAATGACTTCCCTGCTCCTGCTGGCCACACTGTTCTTGATACAGGCCAGGATGCCATTGGCCCTCTTGGCCACCTGGGCACACTGCTGGCTCATGTTTAGGCAGCTGTCAATCAGCATCCCTCTCTGTTTGGCAGCTCTCAGCCACTCTGACCCCAGCCTGTAGCTCTGCATGGGGTTGCTGTGGCCAAAGTGCAGCACCTGGCACTTGGATTTGTTGAATGCCATCCAGACTCTGCCCTTCTGTCCATGTTCAAGGGTAAGATGTCCACAATTTCTCTGGACAACCCATCCCAGTGTCTTGCCATCCTCATTGTAAAGAATATCTTCCTAATATCTAATCTAAATCTACCCTGCTCCAGTTTAAAACCATTGCCTTTTGTTCTGTCACCACAGGCCCTTACACACTGTCCCTCTCCATCTTTCTTGTCGCCCCCCTTCAGGTACTAGAAGGCCACTATAAGGTCTCCTCAGAGCCTTCTCTTCTCCAGGTTAAACAGACCCAGTTCCCTCAGCCTGTCCTCAAAGGAGAATTGCTCCAGCCCTTTGATCATCTTTGTGGCCCTTCTCTGGACCCTCTCCAGCAGATCCATGTCCTTGTGCTGGATGCAGTGGTAGTCTCACAGGAGCAGGATTAGTGGCAGAATCCCCTCCCCTTTTGATGCAGCCCAGGATGTGGGTTGGCTTTGTTTTTTTGCCATCATGCATTGCTGGCATTTGTCAAGTGCCTCATCAGCCAGCTCCCCCCCAAGTCCTTTTGTGTGGTCCTGCTCTCAACTCACTTGTCACCCAGCCTATATTTGTGCTTGGGATTGCCCTGGCCCAGGTGCAGGACCTTGCACTTTGCCTTGTCGAGCTTCATGAGACTGCCATTGGCCCACGTCTCCTGCCTGTCAGTGCTTCTCTGGGTGGCATCCCTTCCCTCCAATGTATTGACTGTACCACTCACCTGAGGCTGCACTCAATCCCACTGTCCATGGCACTGACAAAGATGTTAAACAGCACTGGTCCCAGTACCAATCCCTGAGGGACTCTGCTCATCACAGGTCTCCACTTAGACATTGAGCTGTTGAACACAACCTTTTGAGAGCAGCCATCTAGCCAGTTCCTTATCCACAGAGTGGTGAATCCATCAAATCCGTGTCCTTCCAGTTTAGAGACCAGGCTGTCATGCAGGATAGTGCTTAATGCTTCTCCAAAGAGACAACATCAATTACTCTTCCTTTATCCACCAGATTTGTCAGGCAGGATTTGCCCTTGGTGAAGCCATGTTGGTTGCCACCAGCCACCTCCTTGTTTGCTGTAGCAGAGCCTTCAGGAGGATCTGCTCCATTGTCTTGCCAGGCACCGAGATGAGGCTGACTGGCCTCTAGTCCCCTCGGTCTTCCCTATCTCCCTGTATGAAAATGGGAGTTGTTCTCCCTTTTCCAGTCAGTGGGAACTTCACCAGACCACCATGACTCTTCAAATATGATGGAAAATGGCTTTGTGACTTTCCTCATGACCCACAGATGGATTTTGTGAGGTTGCATGGACTTGTGCACCTTCAGGCTCATTAGATGGTCTCAGACCTGGTCTTCTCTTGGAGTGGGCAGATCTTTGTTCTCCCAGTCCCTGTCCTTGCCTTCTTCAACTTGGATGGTGTGGTTAGAGCCCTTATCACTGAAGACTGAGGCAGAAGCACAGTTGAGTACCTCAGCTTTCTCCATGTCCTGTGTGACCAGGCCTCTGGTTTCCTTCCAGAGAAGGGCCCACATTTTCCCTGTTCTTCCTGTTGTCACTGATGAACTTAAAACTGTTCTGTTACCCTTGATGTTCCTAGCTGTAATTGTCTGAGCCTTATCTTTCATAACTGATCTGTCTGCTTGGACAGCTGCTTTGTATTCCTCACGGATTACTTGTCCCTGTTTCCACCCTTTGTATCACAGTATCACCAAGGCTGGAAGAGACCTCAAAGACCATCGAGTCCAACCTGTCACCACAGACCTCATGCCTAGACCATGGCACCAAGTGCCACATCCAATCCCCTCTTGAACACCTCCAGGGATGGTGACTCCACCACCTCCCTGGGCAGCACATTCCAATGATGAACGACTCTCTCAGTGAAGAACTTTCTCCTCACCTCGAGTCTAAACCTCCCCTGGTGCAGATTGAGCCTGTGTCCTCTTGTTCTGGTGCTGGTTGCCTGGGAGAAGAGACCAACCCCCTCCTGGCTACAACCACCTTTCAGGTAGAGAGCAATGAGGTCACCCCTGAGCCTTCTCTTCTCCAGGCTAAACAACCCCAGCTCCCTCAGCCTCTCCTCACAGGGCTGTGCTCAAGGCCTCTCCCCAGTCTTGTTGCCCTTCTCTGGACACATTTAAGAGTCTTGATGCCCTTCTTAAACTGAGGGGCCCAGAACTGGACACAGGACTCAAGGTGTGGCCTAACCAATGCAGAGTCCAGGGGCACAATGACCTCCCTGCTCCTGCTGGCCACACTGTTCCTGGTACTGGCCAGGATGCCATTGGCCTTCTTGGCCACCTGGGCACACTGCTGGCTCATGTTCAGCCATCTATCAATCAGCACCCCCAGGTCCCTTTCTGTTTGGCAGCTGTCCAGCCATTCTGACCCCAGCCTGTAGCTCTGCATGGGGTTGCTGTGGCCAAAGTGCAGCACCTGGCACTTGGACTTGTTGAATGCCATCCTGTTGGCCTCTGCCCATCTGTCCAGTCGGTCAAGATCCCTCTGCAGAGCCTTTCCACCCTCTAACTGACCAACATCTGCTCCTAACTTGGTGTCATCTGCAAACTTGCTGATGACTGACTCAATCCCCTCATCCAGATCATCAGTGAAAATATTAAAGAGCACAAGGCCCAGCACTGATCCCTGGGGCACACCACTGGTGCCTGGCTGCCAGCTGGCTGTGGCACCATTCACCACCACTCTCTGGGCTCAGCCTCCAGCCAGTTCCTAACCCAGCACAGAGTGTTGCTGTCCAAGCCACGAGATGACATCTTAGCCAGCAGTCTGCTGTGGGGGACGGTGTCAAAGGCCTTGCTGAAGTCCAGGCAGACCACATCCACAGCCTCCCCACATCCACCAGGCAGTCACCTGATCATAGAAGGAGATCAGGTTGGAGAGGCAGGACCTGCCCTTCCTAAATCCATGCTGGCTGGACCTGAGCCCTTGGCCATCCTTCAGGTGCAGTTATTGCCCCCAGGATAATCTGCTCCATCACTTTCCCTGGCACTGAGGTCAGGCTGCCAGGCCTGGAGTTTCCAGGTTCCTCCATCCGTCCCTTCTTGTGGATGGGGACCACACTGGCCAGTTTCCAGTCCTCTGGGGCCTCTCCAGTGCGCCAGGACTGGAGGAAAATGATGGAGAGCGGCTTGGCAGCTCATCTGCAGCTCTCTCAGCACCCTAGGATGGATCCCATCTGGCCCCATGGACTTGTGAGTGTCCAAGTGGCTCAGCAGGTCCCCAACTAATTCCTCATGGATTTCCAGGGCATCACGCTGCTCCCCGACCCCATTGCCCAGCTCAGGAGGCCACTTGTCCTGATCTCCTCCTGCCTTGCTGTTAAAGGGCAGGCCTCCTGGCATTCTTGCCTGTCGTTGTCAGGATGTATTGCTCCTGGGCTTGGAGGTGATCCTTGAACACTATCCAGCTTTATCCCATGGTACCTTACTAAGCAGGTCCTTGGAGTTCAAAATCTGCTGTCCTGTGGTCCAGGTTAGAGAGCTTGCTGTGCATCCTCCATGTCCTAAGCATCCTGAATTGAACCATTTCATGATCATTGCAGCCAAGGTTGTTTTGAGCTTCATGTTGCCCACCAGCCCCTCCTTGTTGGTGAGAACAAAGGCCAGTGTAGCACCTTTCCTCATTAGCTTCTGTACCACTTGAAGGAAGCTGGAAACTATCAGTGTATTCTAGGAACCTTCTGGGCTGCTGATGCTTTGCTGTGCTGTTCCTCCAACAGATATCAGGGTGCTGAAACCCTCCATGAGGACCCAGACTTGCAAATGCAAAGATGCTGGTATTTCCCTATTGAGGGCCTCATCCACTTGGTCTTCCTTATCAAGTGGTCTGTAGCAGAACCCCACTATATCACCTACCTCTCCCTTGCCTTTAACCCTAACCCATAAGCTCTCAGTTCCTCATCTTCTCTCAGATGGGGTTCCATAGACTCCATCTGGTGACACCACCTCCTCTTCTTCCCTGCCTGTCTTTCCTAAAAAGTTTGTATCTATCCATTCCCACACTCCAGTTACAGGACCCATGCCACACTGTCTCAGTGATGCTGATAATGTCCTAGCCTTGCAGGCATGTACATGTCTCTAACCCTCCTGTTGGTTTTCCACACTATGTGTATCAGTGCAGAGGCATTTAAGTTGAGACCCTGTTGCAGCTGACTTACTGGCTTGAATTCCATTCTTGTGCCCTTCAGGTGATTTGCTGGTGGTCTGTGATGCTTCTCCAGGCCCAGTGCATCTATTACTGGCACTGGCCTCAGAGTGGTAGCAGTGGAACTGATTGTGGCTCCCTTGCCCTTCCAACTCTAGCTTAAAGCCCTCCTTACTGAGCAGACTCAAATGCACCAGCTTTCCACAAGGTGTTCTGTGACTGAAGCCCTTATGAAAGGTGCTTCTCAGGCCTGGACTGCCACCTTGCTGAGGAGTTTGCAGGGTGGGTAGTCAAGAGGCCTAATGAAGTGACTGAACAGGGTTATGCCAACTCCATGTGCATTCTTGCCTTTGCATGGAGTTACACAGAGAGAACACTTCATTGCTTTCTCTTGTTCAGTGTTTGTACTTGGGAAGGGATGTTCTCCTTTGACACACAATCTCTCCAATTTCTCTTTCTCAGACTTCATTATCCTGTCAGTGTGGACAATGCTGGCCCTCAGTGGAGTAACTGTGCAGCTTCGCCAAGAGAGAAGCAAGGTGCCTTTCCCACCACACCCCTATCTCACCTGGAAGCGAGAAAGGGAGCGCAGAAGCACTAATGTCTTGGACCCTAGTCATCATATCCCTCCCCTGAGGGAGAGGATCAGTAACAAGCTGCTGCATATCAAAGAGTTTTTTCACAAAGAGCAGCCAGCTGGGGAGAGAACTCCATTGCTTCTGTAATCTGCCAAATAACTGGTGGGAACAGAGAGGAAGACTCTAGAAATGGTGAGATGAGGGATCACCAGTAAACCAACCAGTGGTGCAGGATTTACCACTGCTGAATTGCACTGCTTAATACGAGGATCATATTTACTCAGCCTGGAATAGAAGCTCCCAGTCTGGTACACTACATGCTCTTTTGTGACTCTTTCCTCAGTGGCCCACTCAGCCTGCTGCAACGTGTCTAGCTGCAGGAACTTGTCCTCATGGTCAGGTACAGGGGTTTATCACTGGTCATCTTGCTGTTTGGTTGTGTGAGGTACAAACCAGCTGTTTCAAAAGCCATGTGTCCAATGCTGGTTCCTTCCCTCACAGTGTGGAAACTACTGCTGAAATCCAGCTTGCCTTTGGGAGCAAGTCTGTTGAATTGTGAGGTGTGAGAGACAAGGGCCACACACAGGAGTTCTTGTAGGAACTGAAGTGTCACCTTCTACTGTAGGTAGGAAATGCGTGGCTGCAGACAAAACCTCTGAAGAAGCATTACCAGACGTTGCAAGCTATGCTTAAGTGACTTGAATTTAAACTGCACTGAATTAACCGTTTTAAATACGCACGGTGCGGCTCAGGAGTTGGACCTGATCCGAAACAAGAAGACTTTTCCCCTTGCTTTTGGATGGTTCTGTAGCAAGCTTGTCATCTGGTCTCTGTGCAGAAGTGACTGCTAAGAGAACACAATAGGTTTGCCTCCTTGTTTGCTTTCTGAACAGTGTGTGTCTTGTTTCTCCTCTGGTATAATCTCTCTCTTGATGGTGCTGTCACAGAAGAACTAAATCAGCTCTGTGTAGGCAATGGCAAATTGTTTGTTTTTCTCCTGAAACTGGTTGAAAAACTAACAATTTTTAATCAATATATCTTTCGAGTTTGCCTTTTAAGGAGTGAAAACAGCATCCAGCTAGCAAAGTACTGACTTTGCCTGCTGACTGATTGTGTTTCTTACCAGTTTGGATTGCACATGCCCGAAGCATTATGTAGTACTAAAAACAGATAAAGGACTGCTGCTGCCTTGAGTAGAGGATTGTGATCAACAGTGGTGGCTTTGTTTGCTTCCTTAAAAGTGAATTAAACAGCCATATTCAAGATGCAAACAGGAGCATTGTGGCTCACATAAACACACCAGCAGTCCTGAGGCTGTCCATGTTTTACCTACCCCTGCCCTCATGGCAGTCCCTGGTCTTCATGTTCAGTGCTTACAAAGTGATCTGTCACGTGTTAAATGATGCTTGAAGTCTTGATGCAGATTATGGTGACTCACTCATCTTTCTCATTATCTGTGCCTCTAGTGTGAGCAGCTAAGTGCAGAGTCCTTCCTGCCTGACGGTGAATGGCTGTTTGGCTACCCGAGTGGAATCACCTTAGTGGTGGAAACTTAAGTTCTTGGGCACCACTTCCAATTCTTGATAGTAAGTAGGTAAGAAACAACTTTGTAAGGAAACTGGCAAAATAACTGTCTCTGGGAATTTAGTTGAAAGTTAAACCACCTTGGCTAATAGGAAGGAATTAATGGCTCTGAAATGATTCACCAGCCATTTTTCTTTTCAAGAGTGAAGGCCTAGTGATGTATTGCCTGAGGGGACTGGGCTCATCTGATGTTTAGAGGGACAAATCCCACAATGCTAGAACCTCTGCTTCAAACAGCAAAGTAAGCCTGAAATCTGGCAGTTTGGGTTGTGCTTGGTTGTGCTGTTGCGTGGCACAGGGGGGTGCCTGAGAAGCTGCTTCCTGGGCCTCTGGCCGATCAGTGCTGGCGGACTGCACCGCGTTCAGTGGCAAGTGGCAAACACTTCTGTGGTGTACAAATGCTGTTAAACATGTTTACTTCGGGGGTTGGAACATTTTATTGTAACTGCTGTGATTAACATTGTGGAAGAAACAAGTTGAACTCTAATTTTCTATATCTTTTATAATAAAGACATCTTTTGAAAGAACATTGGAACTAAAAAGGTGTCTTTGAATTCAGTGATGCTTGGAAAACGTAGCTTCTGTCTTTGGTGCTGTAGGGATAATGTATTTTGCAACATCTTGGCCTCTCAGAGGATGAAGGTGAGCTTAGCCAACCTGTTGTAAGACCTTACTGGAGTTGCAGTGGCACCCAGAGGCTGAGTGAAACTACTGAGGAAGTGCATGGACTGAAGAGGCTGCTGCACTACTTTTTATAGCTTCATTAAATGAGATTCTGGGCAACAAAGAAATGGTTGTCATCTACTTCTTGACTGGAAAGTAGTGAAGCTCTGTAGGGTCTAGGGCATAACTGGGCTTTCAACTTCTTCCTCTTTTTGTCCCCCTGAGAGCCTGACTTGCAGACTACTTTTTTTTTTTTCCCCCTTTATTTTCCCCCCACACTTCCAAGAGATGGTATGGGAATTTTCCTCCATGTTCTGCAAGCCATACAGAGTAACAGTGATAACAACCAAACACAGGAGCCACAGGACTGCTGAAGGGGTAATTGTCAAGGATTTTTGTGTGTCTGAGAGACAGCTGCAAAAGGAAAACTGGATGCTGCTGTGCTTTGCCTCTGTTCCAACTACAGAATCTCACTAGAATCATTCACTGCCTTGCTGCATTAACTGGAATACCTTGCAGTTTTGCTGGCTTAAAAATTATGGTATTTATCTTAGCTGTTGGTAGAGCTTTCCTAGATGGAGCGCTTGAGCTGGGCTCATCTCTCGGTGAGCCTGGTTTTAGCCACTTCCCTCTGTGAACCTAGTTTTAAGTCCTCTTAATGAGCCCCACCAGCTCAAGAATCTTCTTCCCCTTTGTGATAGCTGGCAATAATCGTAGTCCAGCTAATCATTCAGGAGTGCAGAACACAGCTGGGGCCATGTCAGCCAATGATGTACCCTACCAGCCCCTAACAATCTGTAACTTCTCACAACTTTGTAAGATAAAAATAGGAGCAGCCTCATTTTAAATTTCGCTGCTCCTCCTGCTGCAAAGAGCTGTTTAAAGGCAGAGCCGGCACGTTTTCCTCCAACAGAACAACAGGGGCAGAAACCAGCAAGGGGAAGGAAAGTCTCCAGCTTAGCGGCACAGCAATCACTGCACCTGCTGCCAGAGGTTGCTGGGGCATACACGACAGCCTCGACTGATGAACTGGCACAAGAGTAGGCACAGACAGAGGCGGGAGAGGTGCCCGGAAGGGCACGGCACCAGCTCGACAAAGGAGGCCATGCTGGGAAGCGCCAGGCCCCGGCCCCGGGCGCCCACTCCATACCCGCGCCGGGTCGCGCCGCTGCCCTTCGCACTCCAGCTCTCAGGCCTCCCGCTCAGCCCGACCGCTGCGAGCCACTCGCAGCGCGTTCCTCCCTCTCCCCTTCTCTCATTGGCTCCGCTCGCTGCCCGGCTGAAGCCCCTCGGCGCCATGGTTGCTAAGGGCACCGCTTCTCCGCTGCAGTTGCCGGCGCGGGGGCGCCAATGGCCGCACGCTGGAGCGCGCCGGCGTCATTACTGCGGGCTGCTGCCTCCAGCCCGGGTTGCTCAGCAGCAGGGCACGGCGGGCCCTGCTGGGAGGCAGGGGGCTGGGGAGCGCTTCCTGTCTGTTTATCGGTGCTGGCCTCGCCGATCCCCCCGTCCCCTGATGAAGTGATGGGGTGGGTTTGGGGGCCAGGGGGGACGGGACCAGACAATGCATGTATGTGTCCTCTGCTCAGGGTCACTATCCCACCAAGCCCTCGTCACAGACATCTCTCGCAGACCGCAGATGGGGACCCGCCAGGACTCGAGCTTCGTCACTGTACAGCTGGGTAGCTAGCGAGCGCGCCCCCTATACAGCTAGGCAGCTGTAGCCAGCGGAATGGCTGTGCAGCGAGGGGACTGTACAAATAGACGTCTAGGTAGCCGTGCAGCTGGGTCGGAAGCCTGGCTTATGCAGGGCCAGTAGTGGAAATCCCCACGTCTGTCTGACTTTAGGCTGCTCAGGGCTCCTGCCTTCCCCTTGTGTTGGCTACCTTTTACTCAGAAGAGGCAAGTATTTCACAAGAGACCAATTTGGCATTAATACTCAGAATAGTGCCCTATGTGCTGAAATCCTGTACCATTCTCTAGGTTTACTCATATGTCCACATAGACTTGGCCTGGGTACAGACCAAGCAGGGTAATTAACAAAACATTAATTTGATGACAAAATACTTACAGTTTTGTCCCTGTTCTTTGGGATTTTTCTGCCACGCTGGCAAGTCTTTAGTTCCAGGTTTGTTGTCCATGGTATGTCCAGCACATCCTTTCCAGTCTCTGTGGAGAAACACACAAAGCATTGAGTGTCAGACACAACCACAATAAACTGAAATGAGTAATGTAAAAGGCAGGCCCAACCATTCTCATCTAATTACGTGCCATGGTTTTTTCAGCAGCTCCTACATTATGTGGATGTACTTCTGACCATGCACAGGAGAGGGAAACAGCTTGGAGCATACCTGGAAACAGAAGTTTTCAAGTCTGCCCTAAGAATTGACAGTTTAAAAAATAATATAAAGAGGTACTACTGTTCCTTACAGCAAGAACAGTCATTTAATCACCCCTTGGTTATTTGCTAAGACCATGCTATTCCAGTGCACTGCATGGCGTTAAATGAGAGTGGGAACTGGCAATGGGATGCTGTAGTCTGGCTGCAATGGATTCCTAATTTCAAGTACACTGACTGAGAGATCCTTATTACAGCTTTATAATTTCTTATTTTGAGTCTTTGGCAAGGTACAAACCTTAGAATCATAGGCAGGAACTGAGTGCACATATTCCAGCTCATAGACTGTCTTCCTCAGCAGCTGACCCTCCCCACATCAGCAGCAGAGGAGTTAAACTAGGCAGTATCTGAAGTGCATACTGGCCTGCAGGATCAAAACAAAGCTAAGGGCAAGTGACAACCTGCTCTTCTGCAGCTCAGGCTGCAGCATCCCCATGGCAACTTGGCCAAAATGAAACTCTCCTCAACCCTGTGTCGCCACAATTGCAGGAAGCTCTCACTGAGTGCCCCAAAAAGCAAATGAACCTGACAGCAGATACGCTTTCTTACCACAAGCAACTGATAACTAATCCTTCCCTTTAGTGGCAGTTCCAACTATGCTTCAGTTACACAAACGGTTCTTTTTGTATTGTGAGGTTGGACAAAAGGCAGCTGAAGTGCCTTTGAACAAGGGTATTAATTTGGAGAAAGTCTGGCTTTGTTTCATTGCTATCTGAAGAGAGCAGTAACAGTATGCAAAATGCTCAATCTGATTCACTAACTGCATCTATATGGGAAGTCATCTTGTCTGCTAAAATCTTCAAGAAATAGATGAGTACTTTAAAGTTCTTCTTGGGAGCCTTGGAGCTTCCTGGGAGCCTTAGCCAGCTGGCTGGTACTTGGGCTGCAGCTGTCTGCTTCATTTGTGCACTTGACGTGATAGCATTTTAACCTACAGTTGTTGATGCAGAAACTCTGGAATCAGATGTTTTGAGCCTCACCTTAATGTTATGCTGAAGGACGTGCAAGAAACACAGTATTTTCCAGCAGCCAACATCCTTGAATTACTCACAGCAAAGAAGCAAGTACTTTTGGACTTCCCCCCCCATCTTTGACAGTAAGGAATAATATGAAATGCAGGTTTCCCTGTAAGCCAGGCTGAAATATTCAGAAGTAACAGTCTCTATTTTCTGTCTGAAGAAGAAAAAAAAATGCTGTTTGTCTTTCTTCAGTGCAAAGACCTGCTACTGATGTGAAGTTTGCCAGGTCCTCTGCCTGGGTCACAGCACCCCCCGTTGGTAAGCTACAGACACAGGAATGTGTGGTTGAAAGGCTGCGACTCAGAGAGGGACCTGGGGGCTCTGGTTGGCTGTCGACTGAGCAAGAGTCAGCAGCGTGCCCAGGTGGCCAAGAAAGCCAATGGCATCCTGGCTTGGGTTAGAAACACTGTGACCAGCAGGGAGAGGGAGGTGATTCACCCTCCTGTACTCAGCACTGGTGAGGCCATATCTCAGTGCTGTGTTTAGTTCTGGGCCCTTCACTGCAAAGGGACATTGAGGTGTTGGAATGTGTCCAGCAAAGGGCAATGAGACCAGTGGAGGGCCTGGAGCACATGGCCTACGAGGAGCGTCTGAGGGAGCTATGATTGCTCGGTCGGGAGAAGAGGAGGCTGAAGGGAGCCTCATTGCTCTCCACAACTACCTGAAGGGAGGCTGGAGCGAGGAAGGGGCAGCCTCTTCTCCTTGGGGGCAAGAGACAGGAACAGAGGAAGTGGATACAAGATGCCTCAGAGGAGGTTCAGCCTGGATGCTAGGAAATATTTCTTCAGAGAGGGTTCTCACACATTGGAATGGTCTGCCCAGAGCAGTGGTGAAGTCGTCATCCCTGGAGGCGTTTAAGCAGTGGGTGGACCTGGTGCTTAGGGACATGTTTTGGTGTTGATCCTTCAGTGCTGGGTTGAGGGTTGGACTGGATGATCTTGGAGGATGTTTTCTGTGATTCTGTAATTTGCAGACCATGCTGATCCGTGTCCAAGCAGAAGCTGCACAGCTGCAGTTAAAACAAAGCTCACCCTCACATACATGTACATACATACATGTAAGGGAATTGCAGCCTCTCAGGTTCAGTGCCATGCTGTGGCAGTGCAGGACTGACTGCAGGCTCAGAGCAAAAGTTTGCATATGCCAGCACAAGGACACACAAAGAGGTGAGTGTGGCTCCAGAGCTCCTCTCACCTACGTGAATGGTCATTTTAGTTTGTAGGAAGCTTGAAACAGGAATATTTGCACCCAGTGTCTTACAGTTAAATTGTGATCTTCTTTGGGGTGATCTATGGAAATTATGAATTACTATGCCACATTATTTAATATTACAAATACTGCTTTTGTCGGAGCTGTAGGCTACGAGTAGTGCAGGGGGTTCAGTACTGTTCTCCACTGGGAACGCTGGACCTGCTGTGGTACATGCTAAACAATGAAAAGATGGTCGTGTGCCTCTCTCAGGGAAATGACTTGTTTCCCCTGCTGGATTGTTGTGATTACTTAGAAACTGCATAATCTGAGATGGTGATGCCTGTCTCTTCTCCTGAGTGATTAGAAACCTTTCCTGTCAGTAAATATTTAGAGTGTAGTTTGTCTTCCGTTGCTTTCAATTACACCAGAACGACACAGAGCTGGACTAGTGTGATTTTCTTTTAAACTGATGCAGTTTTATCACTGGAAACCTGCTATTGATGCATATTCTGGATGTGTGGCTGCCTAATCTGCCAGAACCTCTGCTGGAGGGTAGAGAGGCTCTGCAGAGGGACCTCGACAGGCTGGACAGATGGGCAGAGTCCAAGGGCAGGAGATTGAACACATCCAAGTTCTGCACATTGGCCACAGCAACCCCATGCAGAGCTACAGGCTGGGGTCAGAGTGGCTGGAGAGCAGTCAGGCAGAGAGGGACCTGGGGGTACTGGTCGATGGTAGGCTGAACATGAGCCTGCAGTGTGCCCAGGCAGCCAGGAGGCCAATGGCATCCTGGCCTGCATCAGGAACAGTGTGGCCAGCAGGAGCAGGGAGGTCATTCTGCCCCTGTACACGGCACTGGTTAGGCCACACCTCGAGTCCTGTGTCCAGTTCTGGGCTCCTCAGTTTAGGAAGGAGGTTGACTTGCTGGAACGTGTCCAGAGAAGGGCAACGGAGTTGGTGAGGGGTTCGGAGCACAGCCCTGTGAGGAGAGATTGAGGGAGCTGGGGTTGCTTAGCCTGGAGAAGAGGAGACTCAGGGGTGACCTTATTGTTCTCTACAACTACCTGAAGGGAGGTTGTAGACAGGCAGAGGTTGGTCTCTTCTCCCAGGCAGCCAGCACCAGAACAAGAGGACACAGTCTCAGGCTGCACCAGGGGAGGTTTAGGCTGGAGGTTAGGAGGAAGTTTTACACAGAGAGAGTGATTGCCCATTGGAATGGGCTGCCTGAGGAGGTGGTGGGGTTGCTGTTGCTGGGGGTGTTCAGGGCAAGGCTTGACAGGGTGCTTGGTGCCATGGGTTAGTTGATTAGGTGGTGTTGGATGATAGGTTGGACTTGATGATCTTGAAGGTCTCTTCCAACCTGGTCTATTCTATTCTATTCTATTCTATTCTATTCTATTCTATTCTATTCTATTCTATTCTATTCTATTCTATTCTAACCATTTTTTTCCCCATTGATATTGAAAACTGGCTCTGCTAGCAGAGGGTGGTATTGCTGTGCTAAAGTCAGTGCGAATAACAGTGTGTGAACTCTGAGAAACAGATACAAGTTTAGTTCAGAGGGCATCCCAGCTGCCCATTGCTCTCTGCTCTTGGTTCTGGTTTCTGTAGCTGACTGATGGCTGATCAATATCTCTGGATTGTCTTCAACCCTTATATACAGAGGTTATGGAACATGTATCCATGAAGCAGGAAATACCTTCTCCTTTGGTGACAGGGGTGGCTGGATTGGCTGTGTGTTTGTAATTATGTCATCTAAGTTTATTTGGCCAATCATCTCCAAGGCGTGCATGACCACACAATACAGTGCAATTCCCCTAAATGTAAAGGAGACACTAATTTATGAGCTAAACAATAGTACCTAGCAGAAACATAAATATACAACTAAAAGCCAAATGGAAAAAAAAAATCAATCTCTTTAATTCTTGCTTACATCCTAGGGGGAGAAATCAAAACACAATGAAGTAACAGCAGAGAACACAAAGAGGATATCTGGCAGGAGGGTAGGCTACTTAGAGAACCATTTAACTTTTTTGTTTGTGTGTTTTAAAGTAAATCAAATGTATCATAGTATCAGTCAGGGTTGGAAGGGACCACAAGGATCATCTAGTTCCAACCCCCCTGCCATGGGCAGGGACACCCCACACTAGATCAAGCTGGCCACAGCCTCATCCAGCCTGGGCTTAAACACCTCCAGGGCTGGGGCCTCAACCACCTCCCTGGACAACCCATTCCAGGCCTTCACCACTCTCATGGGGAAGAACTTCCTCCTCACCTCCAGCCTGAATCTCCCCACCTCCAGCTTCATTCCATTCCCCCTAGTCCTATCACTCCCTGAGATCCTGAGCAGTCCCTCCCCAGCCTTCTTGTAGCGCCCTTCAGATACTGGAAGGCCACAATCAGGTCACCTGGGAGCCTTCTCTTCTCCAGACTGAACAGCCCCAACTCCTTCAGTCTGTCCTCACAGGAGAGGTGCTCCAGCCCTCTGCTCATCCTCCTGGCCCTTCTCTGGACACCTTCCAGCACCTCCAGATCCCTCTTGTAATAGGGGCTCCAGAACTGGGGGCAGTACTCCAGGTGGGATTCGAGGGGGATAAAGAGAGAAAATCCATGTATGTAGAGGAGACAGCTGACTGGTCTAATCTCCCCTCTTCTAGAACTGTCCCATGGAAGTTTAGTGGCATTGGACTTAGCTGTGTTTCACAAAAACCTATCTTGTAGCAAGGCATCCAGCCTGGTCCATGCTCTGTAATTCAGATAGAACTAAGTTCTCTTCTCTGGTAGTATAAATTAGGAGAGCAATTCTGGAAAGAGCAAGCATTGGTAACTGGGCTGAAGAGGCTGGATGGTTTTGTGAGAGGGATGGAGGAAGTGGGCGCAGACTCCTGTTCTGCTCTGCTGCACTGACTCTGAAGGGCAGGGCTGGATTTTAATTTCCATTTGGTTTAGGAATCCAGCTCTAAATTTCTCCAACTGAAAAAACCAAACCAAACCAAACCAAACAAAAAAACCCCAACCCACAAACAAACAACAACAACCCCCCCCACAGCCCCCAAACAAACAAAACAGCAAAAAACCCAACCCCAAACAAAAAACCAAACCCGGATCAATCTCTTCCAGAAACCCCCAGCAATGGAGTCAGTATCTCTCTAGGAATGGCAGATACTAATTTTCTGTGCATTAAGAGTCCTCTTAAGATAACTTTGACACATAACAAACCTATAGATCTGTTTTAAAGTCCGTATTCAGCATCCAGGTCTGTCTGTCTTTCCATTCATAGATCGATGTCCTTGCCTTCTCTCTTCCCTCTTTCAGAACAGACCCCTGAAAAGATTAGTTGTGTTTCCATAGTAATCTGAAGAACTGAGTAACTCAAAAGGGGAAGGTCTGTCTGGGTATTAAATAGCTTATTCATCAGCAAGACACTATGCTTATGTGTTAAGACACAGCCCTAGACTCTCCTCAGCTACTCTCAAGCTTTCTTGAAATTTCTCAAGTAACAACAGTTCAAGCTTTCAGGGCATGACACTTCAAGAGGCCTTAGCCCCCACGCTGCTTAGACATATTTGCAAACATGCAAAATTATCATAGAATCATAGAACATCTTAGGCTGGAAGAGACCTTAGAGATCATCTAACTGAACCTCCCTGCCATGGGCAGGGACACCTTTCAACTAGACCAGGCTGCTCAAGGCTCCATCCAACCTGGCCTTGAACATCTCCAGGGAGAACCTCTCTGGACAACCCATTCCAGAGTCTTGCCACCCTTGTAGTAAAAAATTTCTTCCTAAGATCCAATCTGAACTTATTCTCCTTCAATTTAAATCCATTGTCCCTTGTCCTATTGGTGGACACTCTTGTAAGAAGTCCCTCTCCAGCCCTCCTGTAGGTTCTCTTCAGGTTTTGGAAGGCAGTTATAAGGTGTCCCTGAAGTCTTTGATCTTGAAGGTCTCTTCCAACCTGCTCTGGTCTGGTCTGGTCTGGTCTATGCTATGCTATGCTATGCTATGCTATGCTATGCTATGCTATGCTATTCTATTCTTCTCCAGGCTGAACAATCCCAGCTCCATTAGCCTATTGTCATAGCAGAGGTACTGCAGCCCCTGGATCATTGTGGCCCTCCTCTGGACTTGTGCCAACAGATCTATGTCCCTCTTAGGGTGGGGACACCAGAACTGGATGCACACAATAAGAAGGAAGTAATTTAGAGGGAAAAAAACCACACAAAAAAGCTGTAATGCAGAAAGAATAGGCTCAGCTTCCATGTGAGCAGATGTATGGTACTGAAGATGAAGGAGGATCTTTTCCCTGGAGTGCTGAGGTCACTTGCCATTTGGTTCAGTGTTTGTGGGTATTTTGGTAGAGTTTGAGGAGGGGGCTGGAGGTCTCCATTCATGACGTCATTCTGAGCACTCCATCAGGTCTCAGCCTTCACTGCACTTGGCTGAATGCATTCAATTTGGTTTGATTTCAGCAACTAAATGCCACAGGCGTGTGACATTTCTTTTAAACCACTGGCTCCCAGGAGCAAAAATGAAGGGCTGGTGGCAAAACCAGCCTGCCCTTTGTAAAAGCTGAATTAACTGCTGATAAAGGTGGGGAAGACAGAATAGTAATGTTGACCTTTCCCTTTTAAATGTGTCTTTCAGAGTTACCTTTTGATAACTTTTGGTATCATTCAAGTGGCAAAAGAAAGACAATACAAAAGCATGAGAGGAAAGATAGAAAGTTAGAGCAAGCTGAGACATCCTGAGGTGTCTGGGGACAGTGATGGATGCATACTCCCATATCACTTCAGGTGTTGCAATTTTAGCTGGCAACTCAGTGCCAAACACAAGGAATGGATGAAACATGCTTGGGGCAGAAGTGTATCACAGATGAGAGGAGGAACCATGCTTTTGCCTGCCCCTTCTCAGTTCTCCAGTTTGTGAGTACCTGTGGTGTGTTAATGCCCATTCTGAAAAGAAACAAAGCAGGGGGGAGGGCTTGCTGGTGCTTTGCCCACCCTGCAGGGCGTTTTCCCCCTGGGAAACTGAGTCTGTTCCACTCCCCCCTCCCTGCCCAGCTAGGGTATAAAAAGCAGGGCACTGCAGTCATTAGGCCTCCTTTTGGCTCCTGCCTCTTCTGGATGAGGGCTACTGCAGCTACTTTCCTGCTCCTACTGCCACGTGGTTGGGCCTGATCCTTCTCCCTGCTGTCTCTGTGCCTCTTCAGAGAGAGACTGGTTTTGTATTCTTGTTGTTTTTCACCCGTTCCCATCCATCCTTGTTCCTTGCTCTTGTGAACCTTACCTGTTATTGATATATATGTATTGTTTAAAGAAAACTCTTTACCTCTCTACTTCCAGGCCATCTCCAAATTATTGCTTGGTGGATTTGCTCCTTCCCTTTCCTTTTTTCCCCCCTCTGTGTTGGGAGGGAGGAAGGGGGAGCAGGGGAGAGATTCTCAGCCGTGCCCCCATCTGAGCTCTTAACTCCCAGTTGAGGCTCAAACCACTACAGTACCCTTCCTGCAGTTCTGAGAAGGCAGCAACACTTTCAAAGGCTGTTTCTGGTTCCCAGGCTCATGGCTCAGGCTGGCAGACCTCTCTCTGTTAGCATTTTTTCAGCAAACAATTTCTTCTGTTTAGTAATTTTCCCCTTCTAACCAGGATGCCTTGCTGGCTGCTGATGTTAAGGCAAGCTTCTTGTCTTTCTCTCTATTGCATTTGTCTGCTAGTTCTGTGTCTCTAGCTGTTTGCTTTGTGGCTTCCCCCTTTTCCTTATCATGCCATTTGACAAGGTCCTGGATCACATACTCTTACTGAAATGAACATGATTATATCTGCATATCCTTATCGATCGGTGTGAACGGCTCCCATCACTGCCTATTGTATTTGCTATCGGTCAGATTTGCATCTCTGTGCCCTCTTGCGTGTGGCTTCCTCTTTTCTTATCAGGAAGGTTCTTGACTAGGCACTCTTCGGAGTGCAGACACTCTCTCCTTCAGCATACCTTTATGATAATAATTAGCATCTTGCTGGGCAAGGTTGCTGTTTGCAAACAGCAAAGGGAGCTGGTCTAACACTCACCACATTCTATGCTGCTAGCAGGACTTTGAACTTGACACAACATCTCGCCAGAAACCGGAATGGAGACTTAAAAATATGAATATTACATTGAAACCACCGAGGGCCCCAAAGACTGTGAGCTGCCACATCCTGTATCAGCTGCATTTGGGAGATAACACGGTTGGTAACTCCTGCAAACAAAGAATCCCAGGCATCCAGTCCAGAAAATTCAAACCGATTGAAAATTCTCCCCTCTTTGGAAGGGGGACAGCCTGGTGATACTTCACAGGCAGCACAGAGGCAGCCTGGTAATACAATTCATGCTTATCTATTGATCAGCCTGATGGCAATGCAAAAAGTTTACCTCAGGGGTATGGAATTAAAAGGGGCAGGATGAGCTGAACAGCAGCATGGCAGTCACTTTTAGCAAAGGTGTCCTACATGAACCTTATGCAGCTCAACATTGATTGCTGTGTCCAGGAACTAACTGTCTTTTCTTATGTTCCCTTACAGCTTGGCCTGATGCAGTTGCTGATGTCTCCCTTGCCTTGCCCTGAGTTCATGTCCCTGCTGGTTGTTCTTTTTTTAACACAGAAAGCTCAAACATGCCACAGAGGGCCACTGGGACCCCTGTCAGCCAAGATACCTGTTATGTTTAAAGGTAAATCTAAGCAGAGACTGGTAAGACATCTGCAGCTGTAATCATCAAGCAGAACAGGTTTAACTGATAGCACTGAATGCTACTAGTATAGTCAAAAGAGTGAAGTTCAAGTTCACCACTGTTGTCCTCCACTTACCGGTTAGTCGTTATGGTAGCGACCGTGGAGTGGGGCAGGGCACAGTAGAGAGGTCAAAACATCCTCTTTTTTTTCCATTAAAAAACCAGAGACCCACATCTGTTCAGCACTGTTCATACTCTCATGTCTCCCATGCACCTGTGCTCACCCCCACCATGAGCAGCATAGGATGGCTTCCTCTCTCCAGACTCCCTTCTTCAGAAAGCCCTGCCTCTGTGGGGTAAGGCAGCGTCAATCTGCTGTAGCAACAGCAGAAAGCAGAACAACTGCAGTCAACAGAGCAGTGTACAGCAAGGATGAAGAGACACCTGCTGCCTTTGTGCTAATCAACATTTCAAATTTATCACATGCCCCAAATCAATTTCCAGTTGAAAAGCAATCATTTTTCAAGGACCTGATACAAGTCACACATAGAAATTAGACAGAACTTTGATTGATGATAATGATTCTGATCAAAATGGTTATTTGTGGCAGTTTCAGGTCTGACAAATTCATTTCAGTACACTTCTGTGGTGATGTGTGTGGGGTTTTTTGGTGTTGACAAAACCACAGGACATTCCCTTGGCACTTCCTGTGTCAAGTACCACAGAGATCCCACCTAACCTTGTGTTTGAATATCATCTCACTGGCACAGTGGGACCTAGGGAATGCCTCTGCCATGGTTGCTGAGGTGAGCACAGAAATGCTCACATTAACTCTGAACTAGCAGGGATAGAGGGGATTGTGCAGTTAATGGGACAGCCATTGATAAAGGACAGTCAGGTAAAATAGTTCAGCTCCTCCTTCCCTCTCCCTTCAAATCAATCTCGATCCAGTTTTGGAGCTAACTCTGTCGGTCCTGTGACAGCTGTAGAGGGCTCAGAGAGGGCTAATTTAGACTCATCAGTAGAAAATACTTGAAGAAAAGTGTTCATCGTTCTTCCGTCATCACTGGGAGAGGACAAGCACAGAACTATTAATTTGGAATTCCCCTAAAAATGTGTGTTCTTTCTCTGAGGAAAACCATAATCTCAGCAAATTGCTGTGAGGCAGTACGTGTGGCTGGCATGCTCAGTCTGTCTAGAGCTACTGCTCTAGATGCAGTGCTCATGTGCTTTGAGCTCTTGAAGGTAGTTCTGTCAGTGAACTGGTCCAAGAGCTCAAGTCAGCATCTAAGATCTGAGCACATCTTCTGGGAACTTAGGTGGGCATTTTCAGTGCTCTGGCTGGACTGGAACACTTCTGACTTCCCACTGATCACAGAGCAAGAGAGGAACACTAGCTTGGGTATGGGATGCTACTGCTTCCACCCTGAGATTCATTCCTGATGCTCTCAGTGTCCCTTAGGAGTAGGGCAATACAGGGGAGAGAAAAGTCCACCCTTACTTGCTGGAGGACACCTAAATGACAATCATTAAGTGAAGTGCCAGTTGCCTTTCCTGGCTGAGGGAACCCAATAAGACAGTCACATGGAGTTCATGCTCCTCTGAGGCAATCCAAAGTGACTGCAAAACTGTTTACCAGTACTATGAAAGCAGGTGGTAAGTAGTGAAAGACCTTCATGGGTTTAGGAGGCTGGGTATTTGTTGTTGGAGGAATTCAGGTAGTTCCTCCAAGATGAGTATTTGCTGAACACTCATGAGAAGGCACTGGTATTCAATTGCATGAGGTTTCCATGCATGCCAAAAAGATATGCAGGCTCATGAATCTGACAACTGTAAGCCATTTTTATTTCACTTCTAATATTCTCAGGCCCAGGGAGTGCCAAGGGGAATATAGGACAGGCTGGCTAGAGAGTTATTTCCTCTGAAATAATGCTCATGTCTGTCAGGAATTCTTGAAACAACTGCAATAAATCTTGAATTTTTAATATGGTTCACAAGTTCAGAGACAGAAAAAGCGTCGCTCAGATAGCAGGGCCTGCAGTGGTTATCTGTGATGTCAGGGCACACATGTATCTGTAGAAAGAAATCAAATGGGAAACTGCATTGAAAAAAGAGTGATCAATTATGGTCAGAAGACAAAGAATGACTGCTGGAAAGCAGGGCAAGATGGCTCAGTAGAAATGGGTATGAAAGGGCTAGGAGAGAAAAATGAGTTCTGATTCCTTATTGTTCTGCGTAATAGCCAAATACATGTGGCTGTGTTTGCCACCACCATACATGTACATAGTATCCAAACACTACAACAGGCTGGTACACTGTTCAGATAGCCCAGTTCCTTGCAGAGTTCTTGGCTGTAAACACACCAAATGAGGCATGACTCCAGGGGAGCTACAGATTGTTTTGGATGGCCTTGCTGCCCAGAGATCACTGACTGGGAATTGATGGTATGGTTCCCTCAGCCTAAGGCACTATTGCTAAAAGGGCTTGCCATGAGATGGTGGAGCGCACGAGATCTGATGGTACTTAATAATAAACACCAACAATGCCAACACACCTCCGTGAGAGTCTTACCATGAAGAGGTAGTCCTTGCAGGGCACCGTTGCATCTTTGGCTGCCAGAGATTAGTTAGAGATTGGCAAACTCAGCCTGAAGCTGTTATGGAAGAGCCTGGCACACTAAACCTACAAGTCTTATTAGGAGAGGCTGAGGGAAATGGGATTATTTAGCATGGAGAATGTTGAGGGGAGATGTTATAGTGGTAAAAAAATTATGTAGATGTGGTTTTCGGGACATGGTTTGTTGGCCATGGTTGTGTTAGTCAACAGTTGGACTCAATGATCTTAGTGGTCTTTTCCAGCTGAAATGACTCTGTGATAAAACCCTGCATAAAAGCCTACATCTTTTCATAGGGAAGATAGGAAGCCTGAGCAGGGGTGTGTCCAAAAAGGGTAGGAGAGCTTGGGTATCTGTGCATATAGGCTTGACTCTGTATTTAGGAGGATATGGGGCTGTTGGGGATATGGGACCTTGATGCAATGTAGCAGACTAGTTAGCTGGTTTCACCCTAAATGAGGCCTCACTCACCGTGGGGTGAAAAGCTGCAATCAGCTCTGCCTAGCAGTTTTCTCTGGGTGGGATCTGCTCTACTCTATATGCCATGCACATAGAGAGCTGTCACAGGAAGGTCTCTCCACAGCCATGTACAGACGCACTGCCAACAACCCCCTCACACACACAGCTCATTCATCTACACCCAAATCAATGCTCACACTTTGCCTACAGATAGCCAACATCCATCACAACAGTGACAGTAGCTGTGGCATCAATAGCCCATGAAAAACAGAGGCAACTAGTTGGCACAGGCTGTTACATAAAATGAAACATGAATTATGAGAAACATGGAATTGGTTTGCAGAGGCTAATATAGAGAAGGCTTAAGTGCTGCTTTGGTTTTTGATTCTTTACACATGTAGAAAGAAATAGAAACATATTATGCACATACAGAAATCAGAATCAATGAATCATAGAATGTTAGGGGCTGGAAGGGACCTTGAAAGATCATCCAGTCCAATCCCCCTGCCAGAGCAGGGTCACCTAGAGTATGGCACACAGGAACACATCCAGGTGGTTCTTGAATATATGCAGAGAGGGAGACTCCACAACCCCCTGTGGAGCAGCCTGTTCCAGTGTTCCGTCACCCTCACAAGGGAAAAAATAATCCTCCTGTTTCCATGGAACTTCCCATGCCCCTTGTCCTGTCATTGGGCATCACTGAGCAGAGCCTGGCTCCATCCTCTGGGCATCCACGCTTTATGTATTTGTAAACATTAATGAGATCAAGGTGATAAAGCCCTGGAACACCCTGCCCAGAGAGAGGTTTTGGAGTTTCCTTCTCTGGAGAGATTCCAAACCCACCTGGCCATTGTCATCCTGGGCATTCTGCTGTGGGTGACCCTGCTTTAGCAGTGAGCTAAAGGGGAGTGGTGAAGCCCTGGAATGGGTTGTCCAGGGAGGTGGTTGAGGTGCCGTCCCTGGAGGTGTTTAAGCCCAGGCTGGATGAAGCTCTGGCCAGCCTGATCTAGTGTGGGGTGTCCCTGTCCATGGCAGGGGTGCTGGAACTAGATGATCCTTGTGGTCCCTTCCAACCCTGACTGACACTATGATAGGACTGGATGGCTTCCAGAGAGCCCTTCCAGCCCCCACCATTCTGTGATTGTTTCTGCAACAGATGAAGTGCATTCCCAGCTTAAGTAGCACCCAGCAGACCCAGCTGTTGGGGGATAAAAAAGGAAGAGGGGAGTAGCCCTGGTTTGGTGAGGAGCTGTTGGGGTGGTTGAAGTTCTTTGCTTTGAAGTTCTTTGAAGTTCGAGGCTTCTGCAGAGAGATCTCCAAGTCTGCTGTGTTTAAGGCTGGTATTTATCAACATCTCAAACCTCCACCTTTATTTCTAGAGCTAAAAGGTGGTAGTGGTTTTGTTTTGGATATGCTGTTTGCTTTCCACACCTTTATTTTCATAGCATAGGAGAAGATTTTTGGAGAGGTAGAGCTTATCTTTGGCCTGTTGATGTGTTCAAGGGCACCAGGTTGTCCTCCTTTTTAGTGTTTGAATTGCCTTATCTTGTGGTGCTTGGAGCAGCCTTCCGGCTCAGGAAAATCACATGTGGGAACACCTGGGAAGCCAGGAAATATACCATGCATGTATTAAATTGCTGCACAGAACCTGAGCAATGTTGCAGACACTGCACAGCTCCAGAAGAATGACAGTTGAGGACTTATTGTTTAACCATCTGAAACCAAAACAGTTTTTGCAGTTCTTTTTGTGTGTGTCCTGGTTTGAGCCTGCGCAGCTCAGGACAGGATGTAGACTGTATCCCAAAGGAGTAAATAAAAACCTTTGCACAGAACTGCAAGTTAAATAGAAATAACATTTACAAAAGTAAGGCATGAAGGGCAAAGGATATACACAGTCAGAATTGGCTATGGTCTGGCCCTGAGGTAGGCCTTGCTGCACAGCAAGATACAGATTCCTGCCAGCCAGGCCTCCCTTCCACACATCCAGAAGAGAAAGCAGCAGCTGAAGGCCAAAATGCCCAGAGCCAAGGAGAGACCTGACCAGAAGGTCTGCTCCTTATATCTAGGGATAACACAGGAAGAGGAATGGAATAACATCATGCAATATCTGATGCCTCCCTCTGGAGACTTTCCACCCCCTCAGGAGCTCTGCTCAACAGTTCAACAGTTGAAGAGGAGGCTCTGGGGAGACCTTCCAGTGCCTGAGGGGGGCCTAAGGGAGGGATGGAGAGAAGGTGTTTACAATGGCCTGCAGTGACAGGATGAGGGGCAATGGCTTCAAAATAGACAAGGGGAGATTTAGATTCAACAGTCGGTCCTCAACCTACAACAGTATGCCACGGATTTTTGTGGGAGCCAGAGTGAACTTAGCTGTAAAACAATAATTGCCAATCCTCTCACAAGCATTGATTGTAGATATGGGGAGAAGCATAGAATGGTCCAGGCCAGAAGGGACCTCCAAAGGTCATCTAGTCTGACCTCCGTGCAGTCAGCAGGGGCATCCCCAACTAGACCAGGATGCCCAGGGCCCTGTCAAGCTTCACCTTGAATATCTCCAGGGAAGGGGCCTCAACCACCTCCCTGGGCAGCCAGTTCCAGTGGTCCACCATCCCCATAGTAAAGAATGCCCTCTTGACATCCAATCTAAGTCTTCCCTTGTCTAGTTTGAAGCCTTTGCCCCTCATCCTATCACTGCAGGCCTTTGGAAACAGTCTCTCTATATCCCTCCTGTAGGCTCCCCTCAGGCACTGGAAGGTCTCCCTGGAGCCTCCTCTTCTCCAGGCTGACCGACCCCAGCTCCCTCAGCCCATCCTCCTAGCAGAGGTGCTCCAACCCCCTGACCGTTTTGGTGGCCCTTTTGTGTCACAAATGACCACTTTCTGTAAGAGGAGATGGAAATGGCAGCTGTTAGGTGCTCACGGCTAGGAGAATGGTGTGAGGATGGCTTGAGGATGGTTCTCATGTGCAGTGCTGACTCATCTGGGATTTCTAGGCGGCTGGTTGCCTGGAATGCTGGGCACCTGAAAACTGGTAGGCTGCTGGTAAATGAGTAGATTTCTGGTGAAAACAGGGGTTCCACACCGAAGTGTGTAGTTACAGGAATCTCTGTAGCAGCAAAAGGTCAGTTTACCTTTCCAGATAATTTCAGGAGAGTGGGAAGAGTTGGTTGCTTCTTGTAGAGTATGTATCACCAAGTAAGCATTAAACCCCCCTCAAACAAACAGCCTTCTTTTTAAGAAATCTCATGGCTTTTAAGGCTTATTTAGTGATTTTGGAGTTTTGATTAGTCACTTCAGATCATGAGTGACAAATCATGTGTATTTTTCCCACATTGTTTAATAAGCTTGGCTTCTTCTGAGTCTTTGTCAACAACCTGAAAAGAGGGAAATGAGAAAATTTTGTAGCATCCAAACTAGCAGGCTGTTATCACATGATAATGCCCATCCTGTGCTTGCAACGCTCCAGTTTAAGCCTGATTTATCATTCAGGTGGAAATATATTCCCAACTGGAGAAGATGTACAAGTAAGCAGCTAACACTCAGGTCACAGAATATGTGAGATGAGAAGCACCTTTGGAAACTAGAGATGATTTCCACCTCCTCCACTCAAAGCAGGGTTACCTGGAGGAGGTTGCCAAGGGCTAACTCCATTTGATTTATTATACTTGGGACTGTCAGGACATCAGCTTGTGTTCACAGTCACTCCTTTCCTTTATTTCCTTTACCTTAGTATCAGTTCAAAGTTTTTCATAGTTGATGTCAATTGGGTCTTTATCTCCATCTTAATTTCCACCTCTGAGAAGGCTGTAAGCAACCTCAAAAATCTGGAACAGGCTGCCCTGGGGGTTGTGGAGTCTTCATCTGGAGATATTAAAACCCCACCTGGATGCATTCCTGTGAGATCTGCTCTAGGTGATCCTGCTCTGGCAGGGGGGTTGCACTAGATGATCTTTTGAGGTCCCTTCCAGCCCCTAACATTCTGTGATTCTGTAATATCAAGCAAGTTGTCCAACATTCTCTTAAAGAACTTGTCACCCTGAAGCTGAGCTCTCATGCAACAGACACATGTCTCTTGCTGACTGCAAGGGTCATTGAAACCATTGGCCCAAGAATGACTTTCTTTGCAGCACAGTGTAGGATGGGTTTTTTTGGGTGGTTTTTGTTTGTTTGGCTTGTTTTGTTTTGCTTTGCCTTTTCCCCCCTGTTTGTTTGTATATGTATATTGCATTTTGTTTATGCACATTGCATAAACAATCAAGAGTGGTATAGAGGAAAATCAATAGTTGGGTGTGCAAAATGCAACCAGGTTTTAATCAGCTGAACACAAATGAATACAATTATGTCAAGACTGTACAGAATGGTCTGTGGATTCTTTCCAGATGGCCTTTCATTTAATAGGCTGAAAAACACTACCCAAACCCATGAATAATTACCCATTGGTGCAATTTAATGCTGTCTTGTTGGCTTCCACTCTCTGTGAAGATGCCCAACACATATGTACCAAAGTTTATGGTGTTGGTTGCATTCATGGAGCTCTCAGTGAAGTAACGCAGCGCACTGGCTAAGCAAACCACTTGCCAGATGTGGTTTCTCATGACTTCATGATAGTGGTTACTCACTTCTCCTCATCTGCTGATCTTGGGTCCCAGAAGGTCAGAAAGTCACTGCTGTCACCACGAGTGAGTAAGGAAGAAAGAATCCTTGAGAGGAGGTGGCAGAAGGAAGATGCTGAGAACCCACATCAAAGCACTCAAAGTAGATTTGAACTGCAACTCACTTAGGTGGAGGTTTGACTAACAATGATTATTTTATTAATTGGCATTGTAAAATTTCTTTTATGTTCCTCCTCTCTTTAAGTTCTGTTTGCTTAAAATTGGCACTCAGAGAAGGTAAATCCTTGGGTTTCCTGATGGCAGCTTGGATCAGCATTACTTCTGTTAGTTTGAGAAAGAATGAAGTGCAGCTGGCAAAATGATTTTGTCTCTAAAAATGCCATGGCTTGTCCTGTGCCAAGTCTTTGCAGTGTTTTCTGCCATTTACACAATGCCCTTCTTTTTCTAACTAAGGCTGTCAAAAATGGAAAAACCTCTGAGCTACAGAGTTGCTAAATAAGCTGAGGTTGGCAGGTGTGCTTCAGATGGCTGAGCCCTCCCTGTTTCCCAGTCAGGGCAGGTGAGTCCAGATTATGTCTGAACGAGCAGCATTACATTGAGCCTGGGCTCCATGATGTAACCTTGGCCACGGGAGCAGCCTTGGCAAGAAACCCATCAGTGGCAGTCATGATGGATAGTTTGGGCCCAGCTGATCAAAATGAAAGATAAGAGTCCTCTTCTAGCATCATTCGTGTTCCCCATACAGCATTACAAATGTGACATCTGCTTTCTCTATATGCAACGCAATCAGATCTTGTCCTAGTGGGTGACTTTAACCTGCCAGATATCTGTGGGAACATAACTCAGCAGAGAGGAGGCAGTCCAGAAGGTAGAGTGGAGAAGGAAGAGTGTATGGAGGACAGGTTCCTTCCTGATGCAGCTGTTCAGTGAGCCTACCAGGGGTCAGGCTCTGCTTGGTCTGCTGTTCTCATAATAGAGAAGGGCTGCTGGGAGATGTGATGGTGGGAGGCTGTCTAGGGTACAGTGATCATGAGAGAGTGAAGTTTTCAACATGCAGGGAGATAGGGAGGAGCAGTAACAGAACCCTCACCTTGGACTGCCGGAGGGCAAACTTCAGCCTGTTTAAACAACTTATTCAGAAAGTACCCTGGGCAGCAGCCCTTAAGGACAAAGGGGTCCAGGATGGTTGGAGCTACTTCAAGCAGGAGCTCTTGAAGGCTACCACATGCACTTCCTTGAGATTGCAACTTTGCTCTTTTCCCCAAACTTTCTGTCTGCTTTTGCCAGTGTGCAAACATCTTTTGTTTGCAACCTCTCTCCTTCTTGGCTCAATAACTCTGTTAATGTCACTCTGGAGAAAGTATTTTCCCAGATCTCTGTGGGCTCCTTACCTGTCAGGGAGGTAGTTCTGCGAAGGTGCCAACACCTCCTCTGTCTGCCTATTTGATTCCCAAATTTGTACTTGAACACAGTTGATATCTGTGCCTTTTTACAGCTGCCAGATACACTGCCTGGATAGAAGTGAATTTACTCAGAGTAAATCTGTGCATTGTTTTCCAACTATTAACATCCAATTTGATTACTAGCATTGCAGAATTATTAATGTAGTTAATGACTTTTTTTACTATCTCTTTGCTCTCAGCACCATGATTATCTCATACACTACAGTGGCTTTCCTCAATATAAGTATGGGCATGCTTTCGCACTTTAAAAAGGACATTATCACAGAATCACCAAGGCTGGAAGAGACCTCAAAGACCATCGAGTCCAACCTGTCTCCACAGACCTCATGACTAGACCATGGCACCAAGTGCCACATCCAATCCCCTCTTGAACACCTCCAGGGACGGTGACTCCACCACCTACCTGGGCAGCACATCCCAATGATGAACGACTCGCTCGGTGAAGAACTTTCTCCTCACCTCCAGCCTAAATTTCCCCTGGTGCAGCTTGAGACTGTGTCCTCTTGTTCTGGTGCTGGTTGCCTGGGAGAAGAGACCAACCCCTTCCTGGCTACAACCACCTTTCAGGTAGTTGTAGAGAGCAAATAGGTCACCCCTGAGCCTCCTCTTCTCCAGGCTAAGCAACCCCAGCTCCCTCAGCCTCTCCTCACAGGGCTGTGCTCAAGGCCTCTCCCCAGCCTTGTTGCCCTTCTCTGGACACCTTCAAGTGTCTCAATGTCCTTCCTAAACTGAGGGGCCCAGAACTGGACACAGGACTCAAGGTGTGGCCTAACCAATGCAGAGTCCAGGGGCACAATGACTTCCCTGCTCCTGCTGGCCACACTATTCCTAATGCAGGCCAGGATGCCGTTGGCCCTCTTGGCCATCTTTGCACACTGCTGGCTCATGTTTAGGTGGCTGTCAATCAGCACCCCCAGGTCCCTCTCTGTTTGGCAGCTCTCCAGCCACTCTGACCCCAGCCTGTAGCTCTGCATGGGGTTGCTGTGGCCAAAGTGCAGCACCTGGCACTTGGACTTATTGAATGCCATCCTGTTGGCCTCTGCCCATCTGTCCAGTCAGTCGAGGTCCCTCTGCAGAGCCTTTCCACCCTCTAACTGACCAACATCTGCTCCCAACTTGGTGTCATCTGCAAACTTGCTGATGACTGACTCAATCTCCTCATCCAGATCATCAATGAAGATGTTAAAGAGGATGGGGCCCAGCACTGATCCCTGGGGCACACCACTGGTGCCTGGCCGCCAGCTGGCTGTGGCACCATTCACCACCACTCTCTGGGCTCAGCCTCCAGCCAGTTCCTAACCCAGCACAGAGTGCTGCTGTCCAAGCCATGGGCTGACAGCTTAGCCAGCAGTTTACTGTGGGGGACGGTGTCAAAGGCCTTGCTGAAGTCCAGGCAGACCACATCCACAGCCTCCCCACATCCACCAAGCAGTCACCTGATCATAGAAGGAGATCAGGTTGGAGAGGCAGGACCTGCCCTTCCTAAATCCATGCTGGCTGGACCTGAGCCCTTGGCCATCCTTCAGGTGCAGTTATTGCCCCCAGGATAATCTGTTTCATCACTTTCCCTGGCACTGAGGTCAGGCTGCCAGGCCTGGAGTTTCCAGGTTCCTCCATCCAACCCTTCTTGTGGATGGGGACCACACTGGCCAGTTTCCAGTCTTCTGGGGCCTCTCCAGTGAGCCAGGACTGGTGGAAAATGATTGGCCAGCTCATCTGCCAGCTCTTCCTCATGTTTCCAGGCTTCCCAGTACTATTTAAAGAAGGGAAATGGGAAAAGAGGAGAGAGAATGAAATAGAAGAGACAAGACATGAAGGAATTAAAAGCAATGGCCTGTTTGATAGTTTGGAAGAGAGTTGAATTTGGATATTGTCCTGGTTTGAGCTAGAATGGAACCAATTCTCTGTTCAGTGATTTTCATTTTCAGCTCAGCCCTTTCTAAGGAATTGCACTTTCAGAAGTTAATGGCAGATTTTTTGCAGACAGCATCTGCTTTCTGAAGTGACAGCACTTGATACTTGCAGTTACTACCCATGATCAGTATGCAGGAAGAGTCTTGCTTATAGTGACCAGGGTCACTACTAAGTCTTGTGTGTCACGTTGGGTCATAATAATGATAAAAAAGGGCTGGTTTAGGGTTCCACCCCGTAAGTTTCTCTCCCTTATTCCCTTCCCTTTCACAGTATCACCAAAGTTGGAAGAGACCTCAAAGATCATGGAGTCCAGCCTGTCACCACAGACCTCATGACTAGACCATGGCACCAAGTGCCACATCCAGTCCCCTCTTGTCTTTTCCCCTTTGGGGAAGGCAGAGGGGTCAATGACAGATGCGCCCATCTGTCATTGATTTAGTAGCCAGTCCAGCCCTAAACCTTGAGAAATGTTGAAGGAAGTCTTGAAGGAAGAGAAGTGGAGGTCAGGAAGAGAAAATGGAGTAGTAAAAGTGGGCAAAGAGAGTGTTTGGTGGAACAGAAGATAAATTAGACACCCTGATACACGTTCCTTCTGGGAGGAGGAAAGACAAGCCCCAAAAAGAGAGAGGGCAAAAAAACTTGCAGAAAGTCTGACACAAAAGAGGGAAGCAGTGGGGCAGAAGTCTTTGAGGGATAAAAAAAAGCAATCCAGAAAGCAGGGATACATTCTGTATTAGAGATGTAGTTCCTACTAAAGGAAAGCTGTAGATTTTCTGTAATCTAAGCATTTTTAGAAACACTAGGAAAGAGAGGGAAAATCTACAGAAGAAGAGGCCAAGAAGTATTGGCCTGTTTGTCTTCAGGGAAACATCCTTCAGTGAATTGTTTTCAGGACAGTTATTCATCCACCTTTTGGAAAGAGATGCTAAATATTTTGGATGCCATTCTTGACCTAAAGTTTGTGCATGTTGTATGAATGCCAGAGATTGTGCCAGACGAGGTAGCCCCACCTGACTGGGGGGAGCAATGTTCTCCCTGGTCTGTTCTCCTCTGCTGCACTCTGCGCTTGAGGCTGCAGGTTATGCTGCCTTCTCCACCAGGAAATGCAAGTCAGCACCTGAGTCTAATGGTGAGGAAGAACATTCTAGGATGTGTCTGGGTCATTTAATGTCAGGAACTGGTTAATGAAATGAGCAGGTGTGCAGACAGCTTATTGTACTGCTGATGTCCACAAAGGTAATCCATCTGGAGTGCCACTTCCCTGGATAAGCCGCCTGGCTCCCTGAGACAAGAGTTTACAGGGAATTCCCAGAGATGAGCAACTGTATCTTTGAATTCTTGCCAGCTTTCACTCCTAAGATAGAGCACATATATCTCCTTAATTCAAAAGAAAATCAAATTGCCATGGCACCTGACTCTCCAGCAAATGTGCACATTGTATGCAAAGTGCCATGTGCACGCAGAATAAAAATCAAGGTCCACAAAAGCAGAATGCAACAACAGATTCTCCCCATTTTGCAGTGGGTACTGACTACTTCATAAAGAATTGGCAGCTCAGAGGGAGCTCTTTGCTGCAGTTATAGCTGCAGTGTGTAGTATATAATCCTGCCATCTGCAGCTCATATATAGCTTATAGTCACTTGTTTCAGTGCTGGAGTAGACTTTTGGTTTGACTGCTTGCAGTCTTCTCCAAAGCAGAAGATGGAAAGGAGTTGCCAAAAGTGAGAAAAGTGCTTCAGCTAGCAGAGGATGTAAAAGCTGATTGGGTGGTTAAGCTCAGTGACTGTTACCCAAGATTTATGGCACTGTGAGGTCTCCTGCTGTGGGAGCAGGTGCCATCAGTTGCCAGAGGGATTGCAGCTGGAATGGGAGTGTGATCTGCAGAAGCACATCGAGGCTTAGTTGACCACACTGCAGTTTGCCTGTGTGCCCTCTCTCACTGTATCAAGAGATGAGAGTGCACTTCACCTGGCTTTACTTATGTCATCTGCTGCTAGACACAGAAGAGCACCAAGAGTTATCTGTGAAAATACACTCTCCAAGCAAGCCACCATGCTCATGAGTGCATCCTCACTAAATTATCCTGCACATGCAAGACAAGGGAAGTCTTCTTATGGTCTTCCAGCTTCCTGATGTAGCACCACACCCTTTCTGGGTAAGAGAACTTCACTATGAGACTTTTCTCAGGCTGGCCACAGGGCATTTCCACCAGCTGATGTGCCTTTATGGCACTATGTAATGGTCCAGAGAGAAGCACGCCATTTTTGTCACAATTTCCTTTTACTCTAGTGCCATATGCAGATGTGCTTTTGTCCCTCAGGAAATGCTGGTCTTCTCTGAAAGTGACTGCTTCATACATCAGCGGTTTAATTCTCCATTTTGTCTGCATTAACAGGCCACTAAGTGGCTGCACCAGATCAGAAAATATAGTCTGTGTCTTAATGTCTTTTTCTCATCTCCTTCCACCTGGACAGAATGCTTATCATGGTATCTATTATCACCTCCACTTCTCATTACCACTTGCTGACACTAACCAATTTGAAATCTTCAGATAAGTCTGCTCCCTCTCCCACACTAAGCTCACTGCAAACTTGGATGGGTTCATTTTCCTCAGCTCAGCATCCAGAAAGAATGGCACATATGGCAAGAGAAATCCCCACAGCCACACCTTTGTTTCGCCTTTCAAAACCATCTCTTCCCACCCCTTAAGAAAAACGTGTAATTCTGAACTCCTCATCTGGAAAACTGATCCTTATCCTCCTAGTTGCTACATTATTTGCAATTCCCTATTCATTTCCTTCCTAATAAACCATTTCTGCCACTTTCCAGTTGTGCATCTGCAGATGCTTTCACCTTCTGCATGGCTCTTGTAAGTCCTATCAGTATAGTTTCAGATCTATATTCCTCTCTTGGAAGAGCTCACTTGCCTTCCTATCAGCTACAACAACCCCAAATCCTAATCATACTGAAGTCCCTTCATGGGGCTACTGGGTGGTACCTGTGCAAGTTGCTATGTTTACTCCCACTGACCTCTGCATTGCTGCTCTCCTTGGATCTCACACCAGCCTGAGCTGTAACCTTGGACCTTCTTTCCCATTAAAGAGTTCACTGCTGCTGTCACACCAGCTACAAACATGATAGTTTTGCAGGCTGTTATACATTGCTCTCATTAACACACCCTGTCTTATAAAACTGCAGCTCTGAAGTGCTTCAGTCTGCTTTGCTTAAAGCCTTGTAAGGCTTTAATCCATGCCATGCCTTACTCCTACCAGAACATTCCCTAGTTTGTGGACCTGTATCTCCTCTGATTATACACTGCCACACTAAACAATGTTTTCCCTTGCCGCAATTATTGTGCTTCCTAAGGTTTTGTATGCACAATGCCTTATAAAAATAAATTGAACCTCTGCACTTTTTACTGTTTTCTAGCCCTGGGGGAAACTAATTCATTTGTTTTAGGAAAGGAGTGTGGAGAAGGCACCACCAGCACTAGGTCAAAGCTCCTCAAGCCTAAAACAGATTACACCCTGCTGGGAGGCAGGGAGATCTTCAAGCACTTTTCCAGACATATGGAGATTAAAGTTAGAGATAAAATTGGTTTGTATATATTTCCCTTCCCCTTGTGTCACTTTACCAAAGATAGTAATTTAAAGAAATGCTTCAGTAATAAATCAGAAATAAAACTTTGGAGAAAGCAATGAATCTTCACTTATTTTCTGAAGATGTTTTAAACTGGGTAGCATCTCACAGGTAAGCACGATCATTCTCTGTGTGAATATTTATTACTGCTTCACCTGCCTCAGGTGCCTTCTAATAAACATAATAGTGTCTGCTAGAGTCATTGCATGTCCAGGAAGAAGTAACTTCCCATCCTTCACTTAAAAACTACTTTTGAAACATCCCAAAGCAATTATTCCCCAGAGAATCCCACCATACAGCTTGGTCTTGTTAGAGAAAAAGCACATAAGGGTCCTGCTCTTTTCTCTCCCTCAGGAACCAGAACAAGGGCACTCAACAAGTCCAAGTGCTGGGTGCTGCACTTTGGCCACAACAACCCCATGCAGAGCTACAGGCTAGGGTCAGAGTGGCTGAGAGCTGCCAAACAGAGAGGGACCTGGGAGTGCTGATTGACAGCTGCCTAAACATGAGCCAGCAGTGTGCAAAGATGGCCAAGAGGGCCAACGGCATCCTGGCCTGCATTAGGAATAGTGTGGCCAGCAGGAGCAGGGAAGTCATTGTGCCCCTGGACTCTGCATTGGTTAGGCCACACCTTGAGTCCTGTGTCCAGTTCTGGGCCCCTCAGTTTAGGAAGGACATCGAGACACTTGAAGGTGTCCAGAGAAGGGCAACAAGGCTGGGGAGAGGCCTTGAGCACAGCCCTGTGAGGAGAGGCTGAGGGAGCTGGGGTTGTTTAGCCTGGAGAAGAGGAGGCTCAGGGGTGACCTCATTGCCCTCTGCAACTACCTGAAGGGAGGTTGTAGCCAGGTGGGGGTTGGTCTCTTCTCCCAGGCAACCAGCACCAGAACAAGAGGACACAGTCTCAAGCTGTGCCAGGGGAAGTTTAGGCTGGAGGTGAGGAGAAAGTTCTTCACTGAGAGAGTCGTTCCCCACTGGAATGTGCTGCCCAGGGAGGTGGTGGAGTCACCGTCCCTGGAGGTGTTCAAGAGGAGATTGGATGTGGCACTTGGTGCCATGGTCTAGTCATGAGGTCTGTTGGGACAGGTTGGACTTGATGATCCTTGGGGTCTCTTCCAACCTTAGTTATACTGTGATACTGTGATACTGTGATCACACCATAAGCAAAAGGTGTGGGATTATCTATGTGGCTTTGAGGATCTGAGTACACAGGAGGTTAAGTCCTCTCTTTTCCTCCCCCACCTCACTCCCTTTTCTTTGTGGGGCACTGACTTCTTCAGACCAAGGAGTGGAGAAGACATTTAAGTCAAAGTGATCACAGCACCAACCTTCAAGGGGCATCTGGCTGATCCTTTCAGTCACAAGGTTTATTTCTAGGTAGTCCTGCAAGTACCAAGGAGTTGGACTTGATGATCTTTATGGGTCACTTCCAACCTGAGATATTTTGTGTCCTTATCTTCCTGTAAGGATCTCAGGTTCACCCTTTGTGCCCTTCAGAGAGATGCTTAGGTGGCTGCTGGAGGCTGCAGAAGAGTACACTGTGGCTGTGCTGGGTGACTGCTCACTTCTGGGAACTACAGTTGGTTTTGTGGAGTCTTTCTAAGCTAAAGCATGACTGCAGCAGTGATAGGAATCCAGAAGAGACAATTCTACAAGTTACAGTCTGTAAATTTATTAACATTATTAGATACATTTTTCTGTTAATGATTAGCTTTCCTAAATCACATTGTCATGGGCTGAATTCAAATTTGCTGCTGTTGCTCGAAGCAACCCTGCCTCATGCCATCTTCAAAGCGATAATGCTGGCTGTAGCAAAGTATGATGGACTTGAAGTTCAGATTGCAACATGAGAGGTTTCCTCTTCCAGTTGCTGCTTTTGGGTTCTGGGTCCTGGGTGTTGCTTTTTTTTTCTGCAGGGATGGCAGCAAGATGGGTGGGAGTTGGGTAGTTCACTGGTTTTGGTTTCTGTTACATGCTGGTTCGTTCTTTTCCTTCCCTGCTTACCCCTGTGCTTTTTCTGCCAGTAGGCTAAGCTGAGGCAATTGTGTGTTATGATTATGTTATCTTATTTTAGATTACACGCTTAACTCTTTATCTCAACCCAGAGTTTTTGTGTGTTACCTTTCCCTCACTTCTGCATTGATGGTGGTGGGGAACAGGCAGGTTAATGCATTTACTGTGTGTTAACCTGTTACAACATTAATTATTATTAGAGGCTATTTTTCCAATTTAATCTCCTGTATGCTGACTTCTGGGGACAAGACCAAGGAGCTGGGAAAATTGCTTCAGAACATTGAAGATGCAACTTCTTCTGCAAGTGCTCAGAGATTCAGTGATGAGACAGATGCAAACTGATATGAGAACCTGAACCACCAAAATCAGAGTGTGGACTCCTTTAATGTGCAAGGAATCACTAAAAGAATTTGAGCTGCTTACATGATTTCATTACTATTTGTGTCTGGACTTTGTTATTTATTTTCTTCAGTGCGAGATGCCGTTCCAAGACACAAAGACAAAAATCAACTGTTACTGCTTCTTTCCTTGGGAATTAATAGCCCAGTGACTTCAAAATGAAAAACTCGTAGCTCAACAAGTCTGAATTTGGTTCATATGAAAATGGAAGATACTTAAGCAAAATGAAATAGTATAAAAGTTGTAAAGGATGAAATCTCACAGTCATGGAGCCCACAAGAAGCGAACTCTGCCCAGGAGAAATTGAAACTCTGCTACCTCTAGGTTTTACTGGGGTTTCAGGAAGTGTGTGTAAAGTGATTTATTTCTTTAGGTGGGTGGTTTCTTTACCTACACCTTCTTAGATTTCAGTGATAAGCCTGTTGCAAATAACACAAGTGAGGGCATGCAGATAATATAAAAAATGCTGCAGAAATAGGAAAGATTTCCTCCTGAACAAGTTCTCCATTTAATTTTTGGTGATACTGCTTTTATAAGATTATTTTCTCTAACTTCAAAGTTAATTCCAAAAGGAATTGAGGATGGCAAAAGCTACTTGAAGAGCTAAGTGAGAAAGCCTGCTTTACATTAACCTGCAAATTGAGACAGACAACAGAAGAAACAACCTTGAAGATTCACTTATGTGCATGCATTATACACACACAGAGCCCTCATTTTGTCTCTGTGCTCCCTCTGGAATAGCCTGGCTTCCAAGCATGAATGTTGAGAATGAATGTTGTGAGAAATTGTGATTCTGTGAAAAGAGTACAAAGAAGAGAGGAAGGGATGGAACTCCACTGCAACATTACTGGGGTGTCCACTGTTGCTGGGCAGATTCTCTTCCTTCCTGAATCAGTGCCTTTATACTATGGAGGTGCGAACTAGGAATTCAAAACTGACTTAAAGTTAGTTTAATTAAATGCTGTGCCTGCAAATCTGTCTCCTCTTGAACAAATTACATCATGATGTTTTAATCAAGGCAAACCATGTGCAGATGAGTCCACGGGATCAGAAACCCGGCTGTGCCCTGTTCGTCATTGCCCGACTCTTTACTCAGTGAAGAATGTTTAGTAAAGTATCTTGCCTGAATGGCATCACAAAGCATCCAGCCACCTTAAAGCATTCTGGTTTTGCACAATGAGGACAAGCTCATGGTCAGTGAAGAGTAATTTTTAAAACACTTTCCCTTTTCATCATCCCTTGCTCAGAGCTGCCTCAGCTGCAGTCCTCTTGTTGACCTCTGCCAAGCATGAATTCATGCTTCAGGATGCTTTGGGTCATAGCTGTGAAACTGCAAAGGGTCTGCTTTTTTAAAGCACATAGATTTCCACCAGCACAGCATTTTTCTATCCTTCCAGCATGCAAGACACTATTTTTATACATCTAGTGAGCATCAGATGAGTGCAAGGTTCATCCGTTATATTTGTACTGGTCATCTGATCCTCTTCCTGATGATATTCAAACCAGGATCAGTTCTAGGCAAGATCCTACCAAGAACTGATTTTGGTTCTGTTAACTTTGGTTCCAAAGCTTCAGTGATATTGAGAAGACAGGAGATGTGAGGCTGCAGAACGGCAGTTAAAAAAGTCAGATGGCAATATGACAATTCAGATACCAACAACCTTCTCCTATAATTAATTCTGTATATTACCCTTTTATAGTGTTCTCTGTTCCATTCCTACTGGAAAACAGTCTTAGAGAATCATGGAATTGTTAGGGTTGGAAGAGACCTCAAGGATCATCTAGTTCCAACCTCCCTGCCATGGGCAGGGACACCTTCCACTAGAGCAGGTTGCCCAGAGCCACATCCAGCCTGGCCTTAAAGACCTCCAGGGATGAGGCTTCTACCACCTCCCTGGGCAACCAGTTCCAGTGTCTCACCACCTTCATGGTGAACAACTTCTTCCTAACATCTAATCTAAATCTACCCTCCTCTAGCTTGGATCCATCCCCCCCAGTCCTATCACTACCTGACACCCTAAAAAGTCCTTCCCCAGCTTTCTTGTAGGCCCCCTTGAGATACTGGAAGGCCACAATAAGGATTCCTCAGAGCCTTCTCTTTTCCAGACTGAACAGCCCTGACTCTCTCAGTCTGTCTTCACAGGGGAGGAGCTCCAGCTCTCTGATCATCCTTGTAGCCCTTCTCTGGACATGTTTCAGCATGTCCATATCCTTCTTGTAATAGGGGTTCTAGAACTGGACCCAGTACTCCAGCTGGTTCTTAACCCCATACTGGTTTAAAACTACTATCTACATTGACTTTATCCATCATGTTCTTAACTTGCAAAAACTTCTGCTGCATCTTCTTGAAAACTCTGTAATCAAAATGAAACACAGCTCCTTTAAATTTCTTTAACAGTCTGTTTTGCAGAGCCAGTGCAATCTTTGTTGACCTAGCCTGTACCCACTCCAGGGTAATAATAACCTATTGATGTGTGCAGGGACCAATTTAGCCTGCAATATCTGAAACAGCACTTGACAAGTGTCTTGCATAGAAAAAGCATCACCTTTTTGTAGTTTGTCTTTTATCAATACCACAGTTGATGTATTTTTCTTTCTGAGGCATTAGCTGGCATGAAAATATCAATTATTGTTTTCATATAAGTTCCCAGTCTGATGTGATTGTTCCATTTAGCACCTATTTCTTGGGCTGTTTCCTCAGTCTTGGACTAATTATTTCACAGAACTCTAAGCTGAATTTCCTTTACCATCTGCTGGTTTAATCAGCTTAATGATCCATGTCCTCTGGAAGTAGATTGCATTATTCTTCATTATTTGCTCTGCTTCTGACTTTACCATCTTTTGCTCTATAGGCTGAGGACTTGGCTCCAGTTCTTAGTTACTGATGAGGGCAGTGACAGCACAACTTTAAGCTGATGTTGGATAGGGTTCCCTCCAGAGGCCTTAGTATCATCTCCGAGAACAACTCAGAGTAGCCTAAAAACTGCCTAAAATGAGAGTGGGCACTGCTGAGCCCCACAGCTACAATCAATGGACTCAGCAAAATGGTGGGGATAAATGTCTCTTAGCCATGCTCTAAATGGTGCCAGAGGAGGGAGGATAACACAAAATGCCCACTTTCTGCCTATATGCCACCTAAGATTTCTCCTGCCAAGGCTGTCTAAATGGCACTTTTATACTGTCTTCAAGGTATAGAGCAGTTGAAGTGCTGGTAATGTCAAGCCCTCAAGCCCTTGTTTTTAAATACTTGTAATATTGTTGAGTGTATGAATCAGGGGCCTTAAAACTGACTCAGAGCTACTCCAGCTGTAACACCTGTGAAGCAGTAAATAATTGCCCAGGAACAGAATGTCACTTCCCACCCTCCCTGTCCCTGTCCCTGTCCCTCCCCCCCTTTTATTTTTTCTCTTTTTCCCTGTTTTAAAAGCATACAGCTATACATTACACAGAAAGAGGCTGGAGCTTCAGCAACAACTGTTACTTAAGCTCAGATCTATGGTCTAACACAGCTCCTCATCACTACTTCTTCTGCAGAGGTAGTTCCAGTGAACCCCACTGACTGTCAGACTCCTGCCTAAATTAGAAAACCTAACAAATACGAAACCCCACTTTTTTCTTACAAGCTCAACACTTCTCTGCTGAGAGATACAAGTCACTGAAAGTTTTCATAGCATGGCTTCAGAATGAAAGTCTAGAGCATTAAAGTTTCTAGGGGGGGTTGTTGTTTGTCATGGGAATTAGTTTCTTTAGAGAGGTACCTGGATTTCCATGTATCTTCATAAGGAGATACTGGCTTTGGTTTCTTCTGCAGCAATGAACATTAAGCGGTCTATATTTGGTTTCCCACAAACAGGTTGTAAAATAGCCTGGGGTATCAGAAACATGGGGGGCAAACACTACTCAGAACCCTTGGGAGATGCTTCTGAGGTGGCAGCAGAAGGGGAAACCATCTTTTTTTAGGTGATTTTAAATAGCCCACTACACCCATCTGTGGGCAACCAAACTGAGCTGTGAATATAGCTTCCATGTACGTACCAAAGCCTTCTCTGACACTATGAGCAAATACTTTGCAGAGACTACAAAATCCCCTAAAAATGGTGAACAGTGCCTAAGAAGGACAAAACAGTGGGAAGGAGGTGTTCTGAACAGCAAATTGGTCATCTCTACAATGAATATGTCAGGTATCATTCTGGCAAAAAGCCAGAGAAGCTTTGTATACTGACAGCCTATCCAGGGCATCGCACAGTTAACACTTCTTTATCAGCTGTGATTTACAAGTTGTTTTAAAATGAAGAAAAGGATATCCATTGCACATCCAACTGCCTGGGGGTGGGGGTGGTTGGGGTGGTGGTAGAGCATAGAAAATAAATCAGTGTTGCATAGAGGCTCTGCAGAGAGAACATATCCTGGTCTCAGACCAGCCTGACAACATTTGCATTCTCTCAGTAAAGAAGAGCTAATCAAAGCTGTGACATGGTTAAGTTCCCCTAAATTAGAAGATAAGGAGGAAGGGGAACTGAAGTCCCCAGGAAATTATTTGGTACTTCCTTTGCACTCAAGAGGCAACCTGACAACTGTCACTGTCACAGGGGGGACAGAAACGCAAGAAAGATGATGATTCCTTAACATAACACTGAAGGAGCAGAGCTCTGCTGATTTATTTCCTTGGCTTCCATGCCCCAGAGAAATCTCACAATGACAAGTACACTGGAAGTTGCTTTTGTTGTGTGTTGTTTCCCTTCCACAACTTGATTTGTAATCAGGAATTTAACCTTCACTTTTCCACATAGCTTGTTTCATAAATAACTTCCCGAGCCTCCGAGGATGAGGTGAATCTGGCAAATCTGTAGCACATGCAGAGCTCCAGAGGCCATGATTTCAGGGGAAGTGTGGCTTGCAGGCACCCACTGAAGGGAAGCAGGTCTGGAAATTCAGAAAATGGGATATTTTGCTCACAATATGCAAAGTTTGGGTTTGGGGTTTGTAGCTGCATGTGCCACAACAAGGAGAGAACTGCTGCCAGTAGGGTGTTACCAGCAAGGAGTATGAGGGAGAACCATAGCACCATGGTCCTGAAGATTATTTGACACAAATAAATATAACAATATTATTAAAATGTTCTATCCCATGTAAGTGTGCATTGAAAATAAAAATGCATTCTTTGGGCAATAGTATGTGAACCTCAAGCCATTACAAATCCAGGTGGGAGTTTCCTGATCTGCACAGTTCAGGCCAGAAGATCTCCTTAATGAACAGCATCTGAGAAAACATTTGTCTAGGAAGACTTCTGTTTGTTATCTGCAGGGTTTGTCACATGCAGGAATCATATAGCTCTCAAATTCTGCCGCTGCTTTTTAGAGTCTATTTGCATCTGGAGTTTATCTGACGTCAACTTCTAGCCAGTGAATCTGCATTCATGCAATGGTCTATGAAGACATCTCTTACCAAGTTTGTCTTGAGAGCTGAGCAAGTCCTGCTAATCAGGCAGATTTGGGATACAGGGTCGTTCAGGTTAAAGCATATTTTCTCTTTTCACTGCTGTTCTGACCTCTATGTGAACCATTTGTAATCAACTAATACTGTTCATTAACTGGGCTACTGGCATTACCCACAGCAGCTGCATGACTGCCACTTGGTTTTCTTCTGCATGTGCATCCTGAAATCACTGAAATGGTTTTCATCATTTCTATGTGATGCAGATGAGTTATAACTTAAAATTGTAAACATGAATGTCATGTAGTACTTAGTACATAAAGAAATTAAGTCATATTGTTCAAATTGCATCACTAATGCTTCTTTAAAAGTAAATCTACAAAAGTAAATTCTTTTTACTATTTTCATTTGTGTGTTGAAGCTTGGCCCAGCAACCATAAGAAACTGTTTTCTGGACTTAATGCTTTGTCTGTCTCAAGAACATCTAAGCACTGCATTATTATAATGTATAATTCTCTGAGTGGGACTCTTTCAAAGACAATGGTCTCTGTAAAAACTGATCTCTGGAAGCGATCCTAAGAAAGTGGCTTTATGGGGAATTAGTCTTTCTCTTGTTGGCATAATGCAGTTAATGCTGCTAGTCTTACAAATCTAATGTACTGACACTACTCTTCCATCTTTCATACTTTAGTGCCTTCAAGCTTTTGGTTCAGTTTTACCTTGGAATGATATTTTACATATGTCTAAAAGGAAAACAAACAAAAATAGCTTCCATTCTGTATTTGTCAGGATGGGTAGGAAATTTTATGGCCCCTGTGGGAGGAAGACACCACTCATTTCATTGTTATCTCTGGTGTTAAAGTATATGACAAGAATAAGTAAGGAGTCAAATGATCACATCACAGAATCACAGAAGGGTCTGGGTTGGAAGGGACCTCCAAAGGTCACAGAAACATAGAGTGGCATAGATTAGAAGAGATCATTTACTTCAACACCCACGCCATGGACAGGGATGCCCCACAATTAGACTCAGCTGCTCAAGGCAAACCTTATCCAACCTGGCCTTGAACATCCCCAGGGAAAAGGCATCCACCTGGGCAACCTATTCCAGAGTCTCACCACCCTTGTACTGAAGAATTTCTTCCTAACTTGTTTCCAGTGCCAGGAGGAAAGTTCCCCAGGAGAAAGATCACTTCCTAATTAACATAGAACCAGCTGTTTTCTGTGGTTCTGTGACTTCACAGTTCCTGATGCATCTGACATCCCTGGGAATGGACTGAAGGAGATGAAAATCCAAGTGAGCTCTGTACAAAAGAGGTTGTCTACAAATAATGGGAAGTGATTTGTAGTGAGGTCTTTCCTTCCATCTGTCTGCTTTGTAGAAGAGTGGGGATTTAATTATACTTGTTGCAAAGCTTTCCCATCATCCTTGAGATTATTGAGCACATACTTAAAGCAGCAAACTTCTAATGTTATTTTTTCTTTATAGATCTTGGAGAGATGGACACACTGTTTGGAACTGATTTGCCATTCTTTAATCATGCTAAATGGATGGCCAGGAAATTGCAGGTCAGTCGATGATACAGTGATTCCTAGCAAAAGAATGGGAAATGAGTGAGATTTCCATATAGCATTTAACCTCCTATTGTGTGATGTTTTGATTTAAGAGTTAACGCTATGCAACATCAATATTGCAAGTGCTGAGTGGATTAAAAAGTAACTGATATGTTTTATGGGTTATTTCTTGAAAAGAATGGAAGAAGTTGTCTTTGGAAAGCTCTGCAGTGATGAGGGCCTGGCCCAGTACTGGGTGAGGGGTTTGGTTGTTGTTGTTTGTTTGTTTGCTTGCTTTTCTCCTTTGCTTGTTTGTTTTTAATCAAATAGGAACTGATACAGACTAATAAAGTTTGTAAAAATTCATACACTAGCAGAATAGTAGATGATAGGGAGTTACACAATGTGATTCTGGAGCTCTCTGTAAACTGGACACACATGGCAGGGCAAAAAAATCCAAACCAACCAACTAAACCCCACTGTAGCCAACTGCAGTCAATGACAAGAGTCTGCCTGTCTTTGATAGAGATGGGGTTTTATATGACTTGTTTTAACAGAGTGAGACAAAGACTAACACGGCTGTAAACATAAATTGCAGTTCTGCCTGTGAAGACTGGGGCATTGCATTAAGATAAGGACTGAAAATATTCATGGGTCACAATAGCTTAATCAGCTGGACAAAAGCCCTGATGATGACACTGCTGCCACAGGGCTGGTCTGAGAAGCAAGAACCTTTTAGCTTCACTGAAATGAAGCCCTTTGCCTCGGCAGGTGCAGGAGTATCCACCACGTTACCAAACAGCTGAGTGGTACCCAGCCAGATGCTTCACTTTTTCTGTCATTCATTCTGTATTTCCTAGTTAATGATGCTGTGGGCCTGCCTGGACGTTTCTTCCATCTTGGAAGTCAAATGGTTATTGATAAATTGGCAAAGATTCAGAAATGAGATGGGTAAGTAATCCAAAACCTGGGAAGTGCACATTACAATGATTAAGCATCTCTGGCAGCTTGGCTCTTTCAAAGAGTAGGAAGAACCTTGGTCAAGGTCTTTATGTGGGAAAAAGATATCACCTGATACATTAGAATTCTGTCATCTGTTAGACAAAGGTACAACAAATCTAATAGCTGGAAGCTGAATCTAGACAAATAATTACTATTATATGATATTCTAAACCTTGTTTGGCATCTTGTCATAGGCAGTCACAAGACACTATTTTGCTCAAATAAATCTGCAAAGCAGACCTAATATTCCAGTGTAGCATCTCAAGACCCACACTTAACTTCTGACAAATTACTGTCCTTAGCACTGAGGCTCCCAGGCTGGGCACAGCAAGGGACACCACAAAGGAAACAACCACTTTTTGCTCAGAATTGTTTTCAACTATAAGCTGCAATGTTTGAAACAGCCAAAGCTTCCCTCTGCAGGCATGCCAGACCTTTACATCTGCTTGGCCAGGATATTTCCCATGGAAATGGCAGGGACAGAGTTGCTGTGGGCTGATAGCAATCACCAGTTCTGGCCTCTGCCACTGCAGGCTTCTGCAGAGAGACATCCTGCATGACTCTGCGCTAAAACCCTCCCTGCCACAGCAGGGAAGAGCTGCACGATGCTGTTGGCCTTCCACCACTTTTTCAATCTTCTCCAGTCCTAAGGGCTGGCAAGGACCAAACCAGTGAAGCAGTGTGGTTAAGTGAGGGCTCCAGCCCATTGTGACTTCTGCAGGAAGTTCACAAAACCAAATGTGATTTGTAGTTTGACAGAGAGCTCCCAAACTGTGAGTTTTCCTAACTACATACCCCAAAGACCAACCAGAAGTTTTTGGGGCAGAAGCAAGGCATTCTGGGTGGATTGTTACACCCTGTGTTTTGCAAATGAATTTATTTATATTCATTTCTCAAAAAGACACATCCTGAATCAAAAATCAATTCACATATCGAAAAATTCATTTTGAATAACAGAATCAGGGAAAAAGCAAAACCAAAAAGCTGATGTGAACCTGATGTGAAGCCAATGTACCCAGCTTTAGAATAGAACAGAATAGAATAGAATAGAATAGAATAGAATAGGATAGGATTAACCAGGTCGGAAAAGACCTTCGAGATCATCAAGTCCAACCTATCACCCAACACCATCTGATCAACTAAACCATGGCACCAAGTGCCTCATCCAGTCTCTTCTTAAACACTTAAAGTGATGGTGACTCGACCACCTCCCTGGGCAGCACATTCCAGTGGCCAATCTCTCTTTCTGTGAAGAACTTCTTCTTAACATCCAGCCTAAACCTCCCCTGGTGCAGCTTGAGACTGTGTCCTCTTGTTCTGGTGCTGATTGCCTGGGAGAAGAGACCAGCCCCCACCTGGCTACAATCTCCCTTCACCAACAAAACAACCAGAAGTGCTCTGTTTCAGTATTTTCAAAATTAAATGGTCTTGAGTTTGTTCTCTGCTACTGCTTCATTCTAAACCTGAGCTGTGTTTAGTGTCAACAAATGGTATACACATGTGAAAAGTGAGTAATGTATCTGACTGGATATTAGTATTAGCTATGGTTTGTTTTTTCCATTTTGGCTACCAAAAAAATAACAACAACCAAAATCAATCATTCTCACAACTCTATCCACTATAAATAAACGCCTCTCTTCCAAGACACCACTCTCCACAGTTTTCTCCTCTTTTATGGAGACTCGTATTTTTGCCAGATAGAGTAACTTGTGGTTTTCCCCAGATGATATTTTCTGACATTTTCATTCACATAAATTTTGTTTGTTTTGTTTCTACTGTTAGCGGTGATTATAATTTGTTAGCCTCTACATGATGTTTATTGCCTCCTTGAGATACTGAAGCTATTAATTAAAATAGTATCTAACAAGGATCCACTGGGTATGTGACTACATATTGCTCCAGTGTGCTTAAATGTTGGGTTTGATTATTTTCATTGCCTTTCAAAAGGTTGTCAGTGCACATTATGATGAGCCCATCCAAGTCACTGAGAAAATTTTGGGCAAGATAGTCCAAAATTACATATGCAACATTACATTCTTCAACCAAAATCAGAATGCCCTTCCTTCCTATTGCCATCTAATTGGCAAGAAGTATGTTGGATAAAACATACACAGTGCAAACTCCTGTTGTGTACTGCTCATTGCTTTCATTAGCCTCTCCATTTTAGTGGCCATCTGTATCTGTTTTCCCCGTGGTTGTACACACACTTATTTTATGCAAAGCCTGTAATATTGCCAATTTCCCACTGTGAAAGTCCTGAAGCTCCACTCAACAGCTGTTTACCTCAGTACCACCATTAAGAAAAGAAATGAGTTTAGAGACAATTTTGGGGCAAAGATCGTTTCAGCAGTAGATGTGAAGTAAACATTTATTCAAATGCAGCTTGGGGAGGAAACAGAAGCCTGCTAGCATCAGAAGAAAGACCAGGAGTCTGCAGAAAGTGTTATTTTGATTCTCAATGGAAAGGGAAAATTTATAACAGTTACAACAGAGGACATGAGGACTAAAATTTGGTTGGGGTTGTTTGTTGTTTTTTTTTTCTTTGTCATGGATGTTAAATTTGATTCATGTGGTTTTATCACTACAAAAAGGTAAAACTCCAGATGTGAAATAGGAATAGCTTAAAGACTTCTTAGATGGGATCAGAGGAGCCTATGGAAATTACTGAGGAAATTGTAAATCTTACAGGCAAGAGGCTGAGGCAATATCATGGTACACAGGGGGGACAAGAAGCTTTAGAACATTAGAAAGATTATAAAAAGACAAATACAGTGTCTGTGTTTGGAAAAGGATGAGGGGAGAGTAAGAACATGGAGGAGAGAACTGAAGGAGTTACACATTGGTCTGCCAAGCATTAATTCCTAGAATAATATGGAAATAAACAATTTATTTTTGTTATGAATACATGGAAGATAATCCAGCAGTGAGTAACCCCTAACACAGACTTATCAAGGGATAACTTGTAAAAGTTAATGTATTCTGTTCTATTACAGGACAGCATGCCTTGCAGATAAAACCAGAGATATGTCTCCTATATCTTGACTCTTTTAAGGCTTTTTGTGCCCTTTCATAGCCAGATGAGAAAAGGTGACTTAGGTGAAGTTCCTGGATGATTAATGCACAGGTGAGTGGTAAGGAATACTTTAAAAGAGTAGTTTCTTGTAGCTTACTGATATATTGAATGTGTGTATCTTTAGCACTTCCATGAGAGTCTGCCTTGGGTTTGGTGTTAGTCAATACTGTTATTAATGGCTTGAGCAATGAAATGGGTTATATGCTTATTAAATCACTAGATTATATTAACCTAAGTGAGCTGCAAGCACTCTGGAGACTTCAGCAGTTAAATGCCTAAGCATGATGCTGTGCCCAGGTTAGTATAACCTGCTTGTTATCAGGGCTAATTAATCACATTAGCATCTTGCTAATGTGACCACACTGATTGTTGTAGCTGTGATATCCCTGAATGACAAGGTAATATGCCACAGAGACACTCTGGTAGAGAAAAATTTCATCCTTTCTCCACAGTCTATTTCAGGTCAAGATGATGATTTTACTGGCAAGTCACTGAGGTACATTTAAACATTTTACTGTGAAACCTCCTGGAAACACAACAGACTTAGTTTTGTGATGTTGTATAACGCCAGGGTGAATGCTCACTTTATGCTGGAATATCATTTTGTCCAGCATCAAAACCACTCTCTGCAGCTCTCAGGATTTCCTTGCAGATTCCTCTATCCAAGGATTGAGCAGGCCCTATGTGTTAGGAAGGCCTGCATGGTTCCCAATACCTACATTTAGAACCGTGGCAATTTCCCTGCTTTTCCTGAAAACATGTTAGTTTTCAGGAGGACTGGGATTCTAGCAGATCAATGCCAGAGGAGTTAATATCACCTGCTTTTGCTTCCCTGTTGTATAGTTCCAAAATTAGAAACAAGAAGAAACACTATGCAGCATCCTAATTGGCTTGTCACTAGGGTAAAGGAACTGGCCAGCTTCTGACTTACTGGGGATCAGAAGGTCCTTCTCCTGCTACATCCTCACTGATGTGTTGTTTAACCCCTCAAGAAGAAATATTTGGAAATAAATGTAACATGGATTTAACTGGATTAGAATGCTAATCTTTTTTAAAGCATCATTCAGTGTGCAGATAAAATATTCTTAGCCATTCTCTGCTGTGAAAAAAAATTACCTGAAAACATTGAAATCAGGTGTTAACTGCAGCAATTTTACCTCCCTAAGGGCAGAGAAGGGACTTTAGTACTGGCAGGTGCAATTTTTGAAAGCCTCATCAATGTTATCTTCAGCATCATATATATAGACATAAATATATACAAATATATATGTATATATGTATGCATGTATATCAATAGTAGGTGCCCAGTGATAGGACAAGGGCAATGGGCATAAACCAGAACACAGGAAGTGTTCACCTAAGCATAAGGAAAGCTTCTTGCCTGGGAGGGTGCCAGAACCCTGGACCAGGCTGACCAGAGAGGTTGTGAAGTTTCCGTCTCCGGAGAGATTTCAAACCTGTCTGGGCATTGTGATCCTGGACAAGCTGCTTTGGGTGACCCTGCTTTAGCAGTGGGGCTGGACTACATATCTCCAGAGGTCCTTTCCAACCCCCACTGTGCTGGGATTCTGTGGTGTAGTCCTTATCCAAATGGCTGAATGCTGATGACAGAAAAGTTGCAGCCATCTACATGATGCCTGGGGGCCTGGAAAGGAAACTTTGTTGGCAGAAGAGTTTGTGTACTTAAATTTAGGCAGGCCTAGAGAAATTTAAGTCCTTCTTCATGTGAATTCCAGTCTAGGAGCCACATCTTAACTAAGCTTTATTGTATGAAAAGCATGTCTAGACACCAGCTATAACTGCAGCTATCTTTGAAGCTGTACAGTACATAGCCTGCAGCCTGTGCGTTTTGTAGTGAATCTACCGACCCTCTGGCAAACAGCTGCTACAGTGAGAGAGGAGAAATTTCCATCACTTCAGGAGGAGCCTCTGATGGTGCCTCTGAACAGCATAACACAACAAGCCACCTGAAAGCTCCATTTGGGTTAATAAGCAGCATTGACAGGTTATGTTAGTGCTGCACAGTGCTGCACTGTGTGGTTGCTCTTGGGAAAGAGAGGACCTGCTCAGAGAGGCCTTAGATGCTGCCACGCAGAATGCCCTTGTCATTGTTAAGATAACTTAGCAGACCCCCAGAGGAAGCATTTCTTGGTGGGCAGGGATTGGAAAGCTTCCCAAGTGGCCCCTAAAGTGTTTTATTTTAGTCAGTTTGTTTCAGAGCTATTCTGCAACACCTCCAAGTTAGAGAGGCTGAGGGAAGGAAGCTAAAGAAAATCTTTGCTGAGTTGTATGTCAGAGTGCACTAAGATTTCTTCTTCATGGTGGATCTCAGTAACTATATTCCCACTTACTTCATCATGCCATTTATAATCCCACCTGCTTTCTCCCAGCCACTGGTCATTCCACCTTTCTGCAGCCAAACCTATCCTGGATTATGAAGTCTAATCTTCTGCTGACACTGGGAACCCTACTACTTAGTCCCATTTCCATGTTTTTTTTTCTTTCAAAAACTGGTGGGACCTTTCAATCTTTGCTTCCACAGGCAATCCAGGTTCTTACCTTCCTCTTCATTGTTTCCCCTCCACTGCAGCCATTGCTTTGCGACTGGCCACCACTCTCTCACCAGCTGCCTCTCTGCCTACTGAAGTGGACTTCTGTCACTTGCAGACAACTACCTTGTTTCCAGGTAGACTTGGGGATACGTGACTCTTCCCTGATGACGGCACCCCATTCCCCAGTTCATTGGAATATCTAGTCCTGCAGGCTCTTTCTGTTGTGGTTCCAGCATGGCCATCCTGTGCTTCTCATCACTGCCCTGCTTTGTGGGTGCCCCACAGAATCCCCACTCTGCTACCACCAAGAGCAGGACTAAGTTCAAAAGATGTGAGGTGAATTTTCCAAGTTACTCACTCTCTAGTTTTTAAGTAGGCCTGAACTGGATCATTGCTAGCTGAAACAGTGACAGCACCAGCAGTTTCGCTGACATTGATATTAGTAATTCTAGCCATCCCTCTGTGGTGCTTCTTCCACAGTTGTAAACACAACAGAGACAGAAAGAAATGCCATTTCCCGTTCCCTAGGATGGAACATTTCACCAGTGCAGCTGGGCCCTGTGAGGAAAGAAAGCCAAAATGTACAGAACCTGTAATAAAAAAGACATAATGTAGAAGTTAATGTTTTTTGATAGACAGCAAGAGCTCATCGGTGACGAGGCTGTGGGTTGCCATGACAACAGGGCTGCACACCAGGACTGCCTGGGCTCCCAGCGCTCCTTCCACTGCCCTGGACTCAGGCTTAAATGGAATCACTCTACTGCTCTGGGTAAATACAGCAGCTGCTGTTTGCAGCTAGCTCCACACAACATAGCACAAAGGAGAAATTGTTCTGGACTGACACACATTTTAAGGTACTACTTACCAGCACTGATATCCCGTTAAGCTGTAATCAAGCCCAAAACATGCTTAGGTTATTTTGCTAGTCAGTGAAATGCCACAAAAATTCCTGACTGGCCTTCAGCATTGTCCCAGCTTCAGCTCACAGTGAGCACAGTGAAGTGGGGAACAAAGTGGAGTCTTTCTATTTTTTCAGCTTGTGCTTTGGATGCTCCACATATCCTTGGAGAGAAGCAGGCTCAAGATCACTATGACTTGCCTTCCTCCTCTTCCAGCTTCAGGATACAGGCAGATCCAAATTAGATGATAGGTATTAATAGTTAATGTAGCTTTTTAAGCAGACTCAAATTACCAGTTGTTGGTAGGCAGTGGGTGAAGACGATAGACAGTGTGTGATACCACAGAAACCTCAAAGTCCCAGAGAGATGGAGCACTTCAGGTATCCTTACATACAGCTACAGATAGGAAAAGCTACCTGGCAGCTAAACCTATCTGTGAAGTGGAGAGGGGAAAAGAAAGGAAAAGCCTCTAAGGCAGAATTTTAAGAGGGTTGGGTGGGGGAAATGGCTTGGAGTGGTGGGCAAGAGACACTCATGTGCCTAAAGAAGGGCATCCTCCTCCTGTGGAAGTTTGCATGTGTCTGGGTGGGTATGTTCTCATGCATTCAGCAGTTTTTCCTAGCTCCCTCAACTGTCACCCTAGCAAACTGATCATAGTCAGACATCTTTCCTGCTATTTATTAATTAACACCTAGCTTCCTACTACTCCATTTCCTCTTCACAGGCTGCTTCTTTTCTTTTTTTTCCTGTGTAAGCCCGCTTCCCCAGCCGTGCATTCACTCCTTCTCCCCACTGCAGTTCCCTTAGCTTCACACCACACGCGTATCAATGAATTCCCAGAAGTGCATTTCTTGCCAGACATCATCCACAGCCCAGCAACTGCATTCATCAGTTGTTCCTACCCACCCTGTCCAAGGGTTTCCCCAGCACAACATTCAACCCTTCCCCATGGCACTCCAGACTAAATGCTTGAGCGGATCTCCATCACAGCTCCACCACTGCAAATAATGTACTAGTTCCAAAGAGAAATGCTGTGATTAAAAACATTAACCAAAGCATAAGCTTTAATTTTGTGTTTTGGGTGCTGATCTGTACGTACAAGAAAACAAGCACACTTGTGGGCAGGTGAAATGATCAGCAGTATGGTCCAGGCCAATTTGGGGCACAAAGTATACTTTTAAAGATTATATAAATTATCTCCAAATTTGCTTGAAGACACATGCACACACACAAAATGTTTAAAACTCTACTACTATGTCTGTAAAATCTAGTACTGAAGAGGGTGTGCCAAAAAAAGAGCTGTCCATGCCACTTGATTGACATTCCCTTTGTTCTGTGTTGCATGCTCACATGCTAATTGGTAAACAAGATCCTGCCTTATCAGGTGCATGAGGCAGCACCATCTGTCCAGAAAGATCAGGATGATGAAAATCCTGTTTCACCTGTTGAAGAAGCTTTTGGTGAAAATCCTGGCTTAAGACTCAGCCTTTTTTAGATGAGACTAGATGGCAGCCACAGGTCTGGCATCCAGTTAATTCCCAGGAGAAAAATAGTGGAGGTACAACAGGGTTGTTGGAGAGAAAGGATAATCTTTTGAGGATTAAGATGATGAAAGCTGTCCTGAAGAGCTGAAGACTATCCCTGCTTCTGCCACAGAATTATTCTGATGCCAGGCCAAGATGCTTAAAACTTTTTATAGATGAGCAGCAACTCAGTATGGCTCCTTCTGAGGCTTCATTTGCAGAACTACTGGAACTGAAATCCATGGCAGCTCTGCTTTGAGAAATGAGGTCCCAGCTCCTTTTAACTGTTTTTAATACACCAAACTTCTCTCACAGAGACATGGTCTTTTCTAATACCATGAAGCACACATATAAGAACCATCAAAATGTCTCCTGAGCCTTGTCATTGTGATACCCAAGAGTGAGAACACAGGATTCAAAGCTCTAGAGAGGGACACAGATGCCCCTAAAAGAGACATGTAGTACCACTTTCACATTTTCAGTGCACTGAACTGTAGGACTAGTGGGTATCACTTAGAGTCTATATGAAATCTGTGCTTTTGGTGCCAGAGGCCAGAAAGGACATCCAAACTTGCTGCTGCCTGGGGACAGGCAATTGTGTCTCCTTTCCCATGCTTGTACTCAATTTGCAGCAGAACTTTAGTTCCTTCCCCTGCTTCTGGTCTTTCTCTTTCTTGCCCAGACTGGCTCCCACATTTCCCTGCCCCGGTCTTTCTTCCAGTTTCAGTATTTTGGCCTCCTCAGTTCCTGGGGGCATTTCTTCCACAAAACACCTCATTTCTCCTCCCCTTGCTCTTTCCCTGGTATGTATCTCTTCCTCCTGCCATACTAATTCCAAATTTAATCTTTCTTCTGTGCACATTCACAGGTCCACTCTTCCCAAATCTTGTGTTTGGTAGAGACCCCTTCCCCACTATCTCCATTGTTTTTGATCTCTCAGAACTTCTTGCCCAGCTCTCCTAAATTGTTGGTCTTGGGCATCTTCAGGCTCCCTCCTTGTCTTCTAGGTCTGCCTCATATTGTCTTCACTCCCACACTTGATAGCCCCTTAGGGAACTTAGTGGCATCCTGCACTGAGTCCTGGGGCCCAGCAAGCCTCAGCCTAGGGAAGACTGAGCGGGGATCTTCTCAGTGCTTGCAAATATCTAAAAAGGTAGGTGTCAAGATGTTGAGGTGGGACTCTTCAGTGGTGCCCTGTGACAAGGGTCAAGAGGTACAAACTAGAACACAGGACATTTCACCTAAAGATAAACTCTTTACTTTGAGGATGATAAAGCACTGGAATAGGTTGCTCAGAGAGGTTGAGGAATCTCCTTCTCTGGAAACTTTCAAAACCTACCTGGATATGTTGCTGTGCAACCTGATCGAGGCAAATCTGCTTTAGCAGAGGGGCTGTATTAGGTATGTCCAGAGGACCTTCCAACCCCTACCATACTGTTCTGTGAAAACAGGACCAAGCACTGAAGGGAGTGACCAAGGGAGGGAGCAAGTTCATTTCTCTGAAGGCAGCATATGAACAGTCTGGTCAAGTGGAGCAACTGCAGTAGGAGCACAGTGAGGGAGTGGATCATATGCAGCTCCTTCATCAGCATTGGACAAAGTGGGAACCACATCTCCAGGAATTGTAGTTGTAGTTTGCATTCTTGGACCCACTTCCCTAAGAAAGCAAGATGAGTGTTAGTATTTGGGAACCACACCACCCATGCTGCCTGTGTCTGCTCATGCCACATGTGCCACGCTATAGCCCTCTATGAGGGGAGCACTCCCATGTGCAGGGCAGTAACAGTGTGCCTGCTCTGAGGTGGCTCCCCTTGTGCTCCCACCTCTCAGCAACAGCTCTGACTCTGTGCCTGATGCAAGCACAGGGGCCCAAAAACCTGTTAGCAGGTGCCACAACTTCCTAGCCCTTCTGTGGCAAACTTGGGAAAGGGTGGCATGCTCGTTCCATTGGGCTATGCCTAGTTTGTGGCAGTAATGGGACAGAAACCAAACTTTGTCTGACATGAGAGCACGACATTTTAAGGAATGTGAGGGGTAATTGCCACACAAGCCTTCATGCTCCTGGGTGCTGCTGAGCACTAATATTTAACTGTGTGTGGCCTCTGCTGGCACCAAGCAGCAGCCTGAGGTTCTGCTGAACCTGCCTGGGGCACCATCTTTCAGCAGGTCCCACCAGAGGACAACCCTCAGAGCCCTGTAGATACTTGCCATCCATTACTGCTACTAACTCAGGCTCCATGCCTAGGTCAGGCACTGCAAATCCAAGTGTCACTGGAATAGGAATTGTTATTACTACCAGATGCTAATTTATCAATGCACACTAATTGCTGCTGCATGCCGGCATGCTCAATGCACTGAGTACCAGGCCAAAGTCACCTGACCGGTGCTCTTCTCCACCGGTGCCACCTCATCCACCCACGCTGAGAACTGGCCCCACGGCTGCCCTGTGTTCATAGTGCTGACTTTCTCCGCAGCCACCCAGGCTCAAAGCTTAGCTCCAGAGGAGATTTGCTTCAGGCGAGGGACAGGCGTTGCCGAGCCCCACCTGCGACAGGGTGGTAGGAGACTGCTCACCCCCACTCCCCCACCCCGCTCCCCCGGGCATTGAGCAGCTACAGCCCCCGGCTGAAGACGGGCTTGTGTTTTGTTTACGGCAACGTGTGTCCCCCGGTTTCAAACTTTAAATCCCTCGCCTGAACATGTCTCACAGGGCATGCACAATGAGCAGCGCCGGGAGCGGCTCCTCTAGGCAGCTGTTGCCCTGGTCGGGTGAGGCGCCCCGGCATCTCGCCGGTGCGGGGCTGCGGGCAAACCCCGCCCGAGGCAGCGCCCGCGGGGCTCGCCCTTCCCGCCTGCCGCCTGCCTGGCGAAAGGGCGCTCGCGGCACCTCGCCCCCGCCGCTCGCCGCCGCCTCTCCTCAAGAACGGCATCGGAGCCGCGCTCCTTTCCGCCAGCCAGCCCGCTGCGGGCGCTCCGGCGGCTGGTGCCCGGCGCGGCAGGGAGACGCGGGCGGCGGCAGAAAGGCGGGCAGCTGCGAGGGGGGCAGCTTCGGGGCGGGCGGTGCGCGGCGACCGGCAGCGCTACGCCCCGATAGGCGGCCGCGGGCCGTGTTGGTGCTGCCGCCGCCGCCGCTGCTGCTGCTGCTGGCGCGGAGCCGCTGAAGCCCTGCGGAAGGGCTCGCCGGCTCTCGCACGCAGCGGCGGCGGCAGAGCGCGTCGCGTCGAGCGGAGTGAACGGGGAGGAGAAGGAGGAGGAGAGGCGAGGAGGTGGAGGAAGGGGAGGGAGGATCTTCTCCGTGAGGATGCCCGGAGCGGCTGCAGGGACGGCGGCGACAGGAGCAGGCTCGTCAGGAGCGGCAGCAGCGGGGATGCTGCCGGCTCAGGAGGCGGCCAAGATCTATCACACCAACTACGTGCGGAACTCAAGGGCCATCGGCGTGCTTTGGGCCATCTTCACCGTCTGCTTTGCCATCGTCAACGTGGTGTGCTTCATCCAGCCCTACTGGATCGGGGACGGCGTGGACACCCCGCAGGCGGGCTACTTCGGGCTCTTCCACTACTGCATCGGCAACGGCTTCAGCCGGGAACTCACCTGCCGGGGCAGCTTCACGGACTTCTCTAGCCTGCCCTCGGGAGCCTTCAAAGCTGCTTCCTTCTTCATCGGGCTCTCGATGATGCTCATCATCGCCTGCATCGTCTGCTTCATCCTCTTCTTCTTCTGCAACACAGCCACCGTCTACAAGATCTGTGCCTGGATGCAGCTGACCTCAGGTGAGCGGGGGCAGCGGTCCAGGCGCTGGGGGGTTGCTCGTCGCCGCCCTGCCCAGCCCGGCCCCGCGGAAGGCGCGGGCGGCTCTGGAGAAACTTGAGGCGCCGGCGGCCGCCTGGGCTGGGAGGGGGGCGGCACGGGCCCGGGGTGCCCCACCGGATGATCGGGGAGAGCCAGGAATTCCCATCAGCGCTGCAGAGCAGTTGCCAGTTTCAGCGTCGGGCCGCCCCACCGCCCGCGTGGGTACCGGGCGTGGGCTGATGTCAGGCGCAGCCCTCAGACCCTTGCTTGCTGCCCGGAGAAACTGCCCAGTTTCGACCTGTGAACGGCTAAATAGCCCCGGGGAGGGATGGCGGGCAGCGGCAGTCCCAGGGTGTTCTCCAGCTCTTGGTCTGTCGCGTAAGGTCAGGAGAAAATGGCAGTGGGGGCGGTGGAGACGCTTCTAGCAGGAGAAGGTGGGTGAAGGCAACTGCCAGCCTGTTGGAGGTTAGTTCTGAGCCCACCTGGTCAAGGCAGAGCCCACTCAGTTCAGCGGGAGGGGATGGCGAGGTCCTTTGCTGGCCAACTGGAAGGGCAGCTGAGGTCACTGGATGTTACATGCAGGAGTATTGTTTAGGTTCTGTTTACAGGCTTCATTTTTCTGTGCATGTTAGGATTGTAAAGGGAAAAAATAAAAATCATTTCAGTTGCTGGTTTCGACTCAGGAGGTCTCCCGACTTCGTTTGACTTTCCCCATCACATCTAGTGTCTCCCTGGGGAAAGCGCATGGTAAGAAAGAGGGAGAACACCAGGACATCCCTTTTTGCATTTCCAGCACAGCTTTCCCTCTGAGTGCGTAGAGAACTGGTGATTTATGTACAGCTGGTAGGCAGACGAGAAGAATGGTCTGTACAGCTGAGAGAATAGTAAAATCAGTTTTGATGTTCTGCAACAATTTGGGAGGGAAAAAAAATAATCTAAAATCAAAGCATGCATTCTACTTGTCCCCCTGATAAAACCCTGGAAAGGGGAACTTTTGTCTTTGAAGGAATGAGCTGCAAGGGAAACAGCAAAACGTCTCCAGAATGGGCTCACAATTTACTTTTTTTTCAGTTCTCTTAATTGACCTACATTCAGTTTCTGAGCAGCATTTTTTCTGAGTTGTTTGCTGAGCAGCTTCAGCATTATTCAGTTTGCCACCTAGTCTGTGAGACTTGAGTGGAAAGCTTTAAGTATGTCTCTCCCTGATACTGTTTTTATGCGTGCTGTGTACATTTGTACGGTGTTGCTATCCCTTAAGCTTCTGTACGTTTCTTTCTTTATCAGCTGAGGATTGATTTACAGGCACTTAAGGCTGGTAGATTTTTACCCTTACTCCAGTGAGACTAGGTTGGGGTTCATTATCTCTGTGTTGGGAATCCTCTTTGATGCTGGTGGCTGCTTTGTCTGTTCACTAACACACATTGTGATGTGGTCCTATTAATGGTATACAGCCATGTCTCTTGGCTCCAGGTGGAGCACACTGTTTCATCTTTGCACTGCTGACGTCTCCTCTGCTCCTTTAAGGACTTATGCTTTCAGATATCTCCTCTCCTTATGGCTCCACTGGTAAAAGGTGGCATGAATAGTCACTGTCTTGATGCATCCTCAGCTTGCTTTGTTCATGTCCAGTATGCAGTAGCACAGCACAATTTCCCAATACCTTATGCTTTCCAGCATCAGAGGCAATGATATTTTATTTATATGGTTCTACTGCTTCATGCCAAGAGAAGATAGTGCAAGGCAGAAAAATCTGAATTGGTTTCCCTTAATGCATTTCTACACAGGTGAATAATAATGCTCAGAAATAACTGCATGCAGCTGATCTGCAGGAGCTCAACCAGTCTAAATCATGCTGCACGTGTTCAGGTGTGATACTGAAGATATGTTTTCAAGCAAAACAACATGAAATTTTTGTCATCTCCAAAGCTGGTACATGCACTGCTTGGATTAAAAGTCAACCAAAGGAGTTGTGCAGCAGCACAATCACTTTTCAGACTGCTTACCTCCAAAATTAAAATAGTAAGAAAACAGGTGTATAGCCAGGTGGTTTTTTGCCATCTTTCCTGGTTTGTATGTGAATGCTCTGGAAGAACTGCAGTGGTGTTGAAAGAGCCTGACTTTGCTGAATGTTGTACCTTGATTCAGCATTGACCTGATGGATCATGACTGGTATTACCTCAAAAAAGGTTCCTCCAAGGGTGAGAAAACATCAAAAAGCCCATATTGGTTCAGTTTCCATCCTTTGAAGAAAACAGTGGCTGTGGGGCAGAAGGAAAACGTGGAATAAAACATGCAGAAAGGAGAGTTGCAACCAGTTCTTTTCTATGAGTATGCAAGCTACTTCTGTTATTATTTTAGTGCTTTGAGAGTATAAGTAATAGGCAATAATAAGCCTAAGAGGCTTTTCTTGCAGGTAGCAATACAGTAAGGTCATCTATATATGCATACAGCTCTCTCTGTGTAGTAGAGGAACAAAATAGAACCTGAAGTATCAAAATAAATATGGGAGTATAGCTTTGATTTTTGCTTCCTGCTATGAACCTCAGTAGTGTTAGCGTTCAGCTAGATTACATCAGTTTTAAGTGGTGTTATATGATTTAATTCTCCCTAGAAGAATTTCTTTTTGACATGGGCTCATGCTTGATTTAGATTTGCAAATAAAAGCTTAGGAACTGATTTCTTTAAAAAGATTTTGATCACATTCTGTCTTGCTTGAATCATTATAAATGGTCAGCATGATACAGCTCTTGAAGAGGTGCTTTTTTAAAGATGGAAAAGATAAACAGTGTTTAAGACAGGCATTTTGTTGTTGTTGTTCTTGTTGCTGTCTAATCACACCTATGACATGATTGACCAGAAAAATCATAGGAAAAAAGTTATTTCCTTTGTCTACATCAGGACAACATACATTAAACTCCCTTATAGTTTTGCCATGGCTTAGGCTGCTTTTTGGCATAATGCTGTCAGGATCCACTTGGCATCTGAAGAGCCAGTGTTGACTCCTTCATTATCCATCACCTAGCTTCTGCGATTTCAAAATAATATGTACAAACACTTGCACACACACTTACCTAGTTTGAGTAGTTGCATGAACACACTTCAGTGAAAAGCATTTAGAATAAGATATTACTGCTCTTTGCTGCAGCATCACAGAAGGGTAGAAGCTGAAGAGACCTCTGGAGGTATCCAGTCCAATGCCCCTGCTGACACAAGTAGGCCCAGTCCTACCCTCCATCTCTGGCCTCCAAGAAACCTCACAAATAAAGATATTTCTTGAGATTTATTTATCACTTAAACACTTCAGTTTTGCTGTGGTTTTTCTCCTCCTCCCTGTTGTTATTTGTAATTGCTTTTGGTTTTTACTAGGATGTTTTCAAGTTACAGGAAAGAGAAAAGTTGAGAAAGCAACAGAATGGCATAGAAGTGTCCCATGGACAAGAAGCATGAAACAAATACATGTTTTTTTCAGAAGATGCCTAAATCCCTGCCCAGGACAGTGCTTTGTACTCTGTCAAATCACAGGCCCATCTTTTGACAACCGTCTGTAACATGAGCTCATCTCTTGACAGCAGTTTGTAACATGAGTCCATAGAATCATCCAGACAGGAAAGGATCTGTGAGATCATCAAGTCCAGCCACTTCATTCACTCCAACAAGTCTGTCATCACTACACCATGTCCCCAAGCAACAGATCTGGATGGCTTTTTAACACATCCAGGGTCGGCAACTCAACCACCTCCCTGGGCAGCCCATTCCAGTGCCTCACAACCCCTTCCATTAAATTTTTTTTCCTAATGTCCAGCCTAAACCTCCCCTGGTGCAGCTTGAGGCCATTCCCTCTTGTTCTATCATTAATTACTTGTAAGAAAAGACCAGCACCTACCTCTCTACAATGTCCTTTCAGGTAGTTATAGAGAGCAATGAGGTCTCCCCCTCAGCCTCTTGTCTTTAGCCTAAACAGCCCCAGTTCCCTTGCTCTCCAGGCCCCTCATCAGCTCAGTCATCCTTCTCTGTACCTGCTCCAGTGCCTCCATGTCCTTCCTGTACTGCTCTGCTCAACACTGATCGCAGCACTCGAGGTGTGACCTCACCAGTGCTGAGTACAGAGGAACAATCCTGCTCCTGCTGGCCACGCTATTTCTAGTACAGGCCAGGATGCTGTTGGCCCCGTTGGCCACCTGGGCACACTGCTGGCTCATATTCATCCTCCTGTTGAAGCTCATACAGTTGACCTCAGCCTATTGTTCCAACATACCCAGGTCCCTCTGTAAATCATAGAATCAATAAGATTGGAAGAGACCTCAAAGATCATCAAATCCAACCTGTCACCCAAGGCCTCATGGCTACTAAACCATGGCACCTAGTGCCACATCCAATCCCCTCTTGAACACCTCCAGGGATGGTGACTCCACCACCTCCCTGGGCAGCACATTCCAATGGCCAATGACTCTCTCAGTGAAGAACTTTCTCCTCACTTCCAGCCTAAACCTCCCCTGGTGCAGCTTGAGACTGTGTCCCCTTGTTCTAGTGCTGATTGCCTGGGAGAAGAGACCAACCCCCTCCTGGCTACAACCACCCTTCAGGTAGTTGTAGAGAGCAATAAGCTCTCCCCTGAGCCTCCTCTTCTCCAGGCTAAGCAACCCCAGCTCCCTCAGCCTCTCCTCACAGGGCTGTGCTCAAGGCCTCTCCCCAGCCTTGTTGCCCTTCTCTGGACACCTTCAAGTGTCTCAATGTCCTTCCTAAACTGAGGGGCCCAGAACTGGACACAGGACTCAAGGTGTGGCCTAACCAATGCAGAGTCCAGGGGCACAATGACTTCCCTGCTCCTGCTGGCCACACTATTCCTAATGCAGGCCAGGATGCCATTGGCCCTCTTGGCCACCTGAGCACACTGCTGGCTCATGTTCAGCCAGCTGTCAGTCAGCACCCCCAGGTCCCTTTCTGTTTGGCTGCTCTGCAGCCACTCTGACCCCAGCCTGTAGCTCTGCATGGGGTTGTTGTGGCTGAAGTAAAGCCTCCATATCCTCAACCAGATCAACACTCCCACCTAATTTCATGTCACCTACAAACTTACTGAGGGTGCACTTGATCTCCTTGTCCAAGTCATTGATAAAGAAATTGAACAGGACATGTCACAGTACTGAGCCTTGAGGAACACTACTCGTGACTGTCCTCCAGGGGGATTTAAATCCATTGATCATTGAATCGCAGAGAACAGCAAAAGCTCATTTTGCCCTGGGTACTCTGCTCTCTAGCACTCCTGTTCAGGGATTTCCTGAGATGAGCCTTGATGTTTAGAAGCTTTTGCTGAAATTTTGCTGAAATTTTTGGTCACTTTTTGAACCTGTGTAAACTTTCAACATTTAGAGTGCCCCAGAGCAAGGAATTCCACAGCTTAGTGCATGGTGTGTGAAGATTCAGTAGGGTTTTTTATGTTCTAAAACTGCTCATTTTGTCCCTCCAGCTCATGTATTGGAAGAGACTGTGACCAAGGGACTCCTAGACACATTCCTTTTGCTGGTCCTGCTTACATCTTTGCTGTATCCCCTCAGTTACCTGTTTTTGTGATGTCATGAGTCTTAGTCATTACCTTGTGCCATCATCCTTGCTGCCCTGCCCACAGCTGTTACCATTCTGCTTTCCATTATCCTTTCAGTGGGACCAGAACTACATGCAATATTCAAAGCTGAGAATTCAGCCATTTATACAGTGGCATAATGCTACTCTCACTTTCATTCTTTGTTCCTTTCCTAGTAATTTCCAATACTCACTTTTTCACCGTTAGTGAACAGTGGGCCAAGGTTTTTGCAGAACTACCTATTATAACCCCAAGATCTCAGTCCTGAAGCTGTAATAGTCACCTTGGAGCATGTCATTTTCTGTAGCTATTTTTTTTTCCCCTGAAAGAAATGTCTTCTTATTTGTTTATCTGCCTTGACTTTAATTTGCCTTTTCATTGCCTAGTCACTCATTATTGTAGAGTCTTTCTTCATAGTCAGCCCTTATCTTAGCTACCCTGAATGAGCATCAGCAGCAAAGTTTGTCACCTCACCATTTATCCTGTTTTCCAGCTCATTTATAAATAACAGAGCAGCTCCCACGTTCCAGCACAGATCCCTGCAGGACTCTATCACTGACCTCTCTCTGCCTGGAAAATTGACAGTATTCTCCTACCATCTGTTTCTAATTATTTATCCTTGCAAGGACTTTTATTTTTATCTTCAGGGACTTCAGGTTTTTTAAGACTCACGTATGACAGATTTAGCGAATGCCTTTTGGAAACCCAAGTGGGCTTTGTTAAATGGCTTTGTAAAACAACCCACCACAAAACAGAGGTATTGATCCTGCCTTCCTTCCTTTCATCACACAAATATGCCATGTTTGTGCACATGCTAACTTACTCTGTCGTTTTCCATAGTTCTTACCTATTTATGTGTTGCAGGTATCGGTCTGTAGCTCCCCAGGTTTTCCCTGGACCACATTACTCAATTGCCTATTCTTTGGAGCCAAAGCAGCCATAGAGAGAGAATAGAGGTTATTACCTACCACATTTAAAAGTTCATTTAAAACAGGGAATTGTTTCAGAAGGAAAAAAGTGAAATTGCAGATGTGCTGTTGTCCTTATAGTTGAAATCAGCCTGCAGGACCAGGTGACTTTTATATAAGAGTCTCAAAAGGCTTGACCTTGGTGCTTTTGGAGCCTTTGTGACTGCTCTCTGTCAGATCTTGGTGCAGGGGTAAATCCCAGAAGGCTAGAAAATAAAATAAATGCCAGTCTTAGACCAGTGTTTGAGAAGGGGGTCTAGTGGGAGTCAGACAAGGATCTTGTTTGTAGTCTCAGTATCCTTAAAAATTAGTAGAGAGAGTAATACACATTTATGGCTGCTGAACTTTGCAGGTGGCACAAATTATTGTTTAACAAATTACAGGGGGTGGCTTTGTTGTTGGCTTTTTGTTGTTGTTTGTTTGTTTATAATAAGGGCAGCGTATTTTGTAGACTGATTTGGGTGTCATAATACCCTGGACTTGCTTCAAGAGCCTGTATTTTAATACACCAAAACCACTGTAAGATTTCTGGAGATCAAAATGTAGGAGGCCTCCTACTGATAGGATAAATACAGAAATTATGTGTTCTGGGAAACAGTTACATAGAAGAGAAATTAGGGGCTGTGGGTAGATGGGCACCTGCATGGGATATCTTACTGCAGTGCTGCACTTAAGTCAAATATGATCCCTAAAAGTGTATGCAAAACTGTTGCCCACAGTCTTTTCTGTGCCTGCTCTGTCCAGTTCAGACATCTGTCAAGATTCCCTCTCAAGTATAAAGAAGAAAGAATTTCAGGACTGATTGAAATAAATGGAAGGAGAAGAGGCAAAAGGATGAATTTTCTTGCTGTTCAAAAGAAGATTAAAAATTGACAGATTATGGTGTATGAGGGCCTACAGCCAGGGAGATTTCAAGTCATACAGTGCTCTTTCACTGGACAAATGCTGTGTTTGGAAGCTAAAGTTGCACAAATTTGCACTAGTCGTGAGATGCATTTGTAAGCTGTTTTGGTTGTTAATTATCTTTACAGTGCTTTCTTAATTTTTCTCCCTCACAGAGAGGGTTCTCAAACATAGGAATGGGCTGCCCAGGGCAGTGGTGGAGTCACCTCCCTGGAGGTGTTTAAAGTAGTGTGTGTACCTGGTGCTTGGGGACATGGTTTAGTGTTGAACCTTAGTGCTGGGTCAAAGGTTGGACTGGATAATCTTGGAGGTCTCTTCCAACTGGATGTTTTCTGTGATTTCTGTAGTTTCTTCATTCAAAGTCTTTACATATGCTTGGATGCCTTTTTCTAAGAGGCATGACCTAACTCACCAGAGGCAAAGACCTTAACCAGCACTGCTGCCAGCTTTTGGTTCACTGAATCATAGAATCACAGAATCACCAAGGTTGGAAGAGACCTCAGAGATCATCAAATCCAACCTGTCACCCAAGGCCTCATGACTACTAAACCATGGCACCAAGTGCCATGTCCAGTCCCCTCTTGAACACCTCCAGGGATGGTGACTCCACCACCTCCCTGGGCAGCACATTCCAATGCCCAACGATTCTCTCTGGGAAGAACTTTCTCCTCACCTCAAGCCTAAACTTCCCCTGGTGTAGCTTGAGACTGTGTCCTCTTGTTCTGGTGCTGGTTGCCTGGGAGAAGAGACCAACTCCCTCCTGGTTACAACCTCCCTTCAGGTAGCTGTAGACAGCAATAAGGTCTCACTTGAGCCTCCTCTTCTCCAAGCTAAACAACCCCAGCTCCCTCAGCCTCTCCTCATAGGGCTCAAACACAGTTTGAGGCCTCTCCCCAGCTTTGTTGCCCTTCTCTAGACACATTCAAGTGTCTCAATGTCCCTCTTAAATTGTGGGACCCAGAACTGGACACAGTACTCAAGGTGAGGCCTAACCAGTGCAGTGTACAGGGGCAGAATTACTTCCCTGCTCCTGCTGGCCACACTGTCCTTGATGCATGCCAGGATGCCATTGGCTTTCTTGGTCACCTGGGCACAGTGCTGGCTCATGTTCAGTCAGCTGTCAATCAACAGCCCCAGGTCCCTTTCTGTTTGGCAGCTCTCCAGCCACTCTGACCCAGCCTGTAGTGATGCATAGGGTTGTTGTGGCCAAAGTGCAGCACCTGGCACTTGGATTTGTTATATGTCATCTTGTTGGACTCTGCAGAGCCCTTCTGCCCTCTAACACATCAACATCTGCTCCCAACTTGGTGTCATCTGCAAATTTGCTGATGACTGACTCAACCCCCTCATCCAGATCATCAGTGAAGATGTTAGAGAGGATGGGGCCCAGCACTGATCCCTGGGGCACACCACTGGTGCCTGGCTGCCAGCTGGCTGTGGCACCATTCACCACCACTCTCTGGGCTCAGCCTCCAGCCAGTTCCTAACCCAGCACAGAGTGCTGCTGTCCAAGCTGTGAGCTGCCAGCTTGGCCAGCAGTTTGCTGTGGGGGACGGTGTCAAAGGCCTTGCTGAAGCATGTAGACTACATCCACAGCCTGCCCCACATCCACCAGGCAGTCACCTGATCATAGAAGGAGATCAGGTTGGAGAGGCAGGACCTGCCCTTCCTAAATCCATGCTGGCTGGGCCTGAGCCCTTGGCCATCCTTCAGGTGCGCAGTGATTGCCACCAAGATGATCTGCCCTGTAATTTTCCCTGGCACTGAGGTCAGGCTGACAGGCCTGGAGTTTCCAGGTTCCTCCACCTGACCCTTCTTGTGGATGGGGACCACATTGGCCAGTTTCCAGTCATCTGGGACCTCTCCAGTGAGCCAGGACTGGAGGAAAATGATGGAAAGTGGCCTGGCAGCTCATCTGCCGTCCCATTGTGTTATGCCCAATATAAAGTGAGAGGCACATGGGAGGCTGAAGGAAGATGAAGGCTGAATTTAATGAGAACCTTAATGCCCACAGCCCCATCTGCAGGCTGAGGCAACTGAGCAGTTGTCTGTGTCAGCTGTGGGTGTGTGGTCTGTGAGCAGTAGTGGGTATCAGCCCTTTAGGGAGAAAATTATGAAAAAGCAGTGATGCTGAGACCTCTGACCATGGTAAAATGAGGATTGCCTCTACATCTTGGGAAAATGAGGTGCTGGAGCTGAGTGTGGGCAGGGAGCAGAAAAAGGGAGAAGTGCTCTGCTTCTCCTGAAGCCTATAGGTTCATCTCCAAATTCAGGCAGGCCTGGGGGATGTGATTTTTACCCAGAGGAGAAATCATGTTGCCAATATGCCATTCAGCTCCAGAGAAAAGTTTCCTCCTGGGCTTAACAAAGATCCTCAGAGATCTCTCATCCTGAGGCTATACACTGGCTGTGATGAGTTTTACCATACCTGCTTGGGAAGAGCTCCTGTCCTAAGGTGAGTCAGAAGGTTAGCTGAGTAGGTTGGAAAAATGAAGAACTGAAGGTTTTGTTGGGAAGTTGTCTGTGAAATGAATGATAGGACCACACAGCCTTTTTTTCTTTCAATGCTTTGTTCCAAGTAAATGTTTTCATGTATTTAGTGCTTCATCTCTAAAAAGGGAAGTTATAGCATGTGTTATAGCTGGGGGAAAGCTGTTTGTGTGTTTGTTTGATATCTTTGAGTTGCCACCTAGATTTGTTAAAGGATAAACTATCCCTGTCTTTCCATTAGTGGGAATTTGGGATCCTTTCTGCTCTGCTCAGGAACCAGCCTTTTCACAAACCCTGCAGAAGTTTAGGGTCGTGGAGGCTTGTAGCATCAGTCAAATTCGGCTGGAATTGGTCATCAGGCTCAAAATCATACAGCCACAATAGTTGGTCCCTGAGGGAACCTGGCTAAAATGCATCACATAGAAATGTGTGTCATTTATTTGTATGAGTGAGTTGAGATTTTGATAGCAAAAATTGGGTTTGAAGGATAAAGGTGTTTGGGGAGCAGAGATGAGACATTTTCTTTTGTTTTAGAGTGTAATAAAAGTTTCAGCATCTTAAAACTCTCCCAGTTGCCTTTTATGGATATCCTGAGGGTTGTGGTCCACCTTTTGAAAACACTAAAATAACAGAATAATAAAATGTGAAAGGAAATGCTTGAGGTTATCCAAGCAATCTGAGGACAAATTCCACTTCACTGCTAAAAAGGGGAAAAAAAAAGAGGAGCTAATTTAAAAGAGAAGACTATCACCTCTTGAAATGTGGGGAGCTGAGAACTTGAATGCTCCTGGGAAAGAGAAACAGGAGTGAGATTTTGGAAAGCAGCTGGTGTTGGTACAGCTCCTCTTTCTTGCACCCGAAGGGAGTGAAGGGCTTCACTGGCATAGGATAGGGGTGCTGCTGAGGTTTTCAAAAGGCCTTATAAAATGTGAATGAAGAAAACTGCTCTAGGGGAAAATTAAGCCAGCAAAAGGAGATATAGATGGATACTGTCATCATCAGAATGCATGGAATAAGCGAAGGCTAGATTTCAAATGCCAAAGTTATTTATCTTTTGAGAAGTGAACCTTTTTGGCACTGTGGTATGAACAACGTTACCTTTAATCTTGTAAACACAAAGACAGAAAGCATATCAGAACAGAAGATCTGTGGTGTTATCAGACAGTGTGGACTCAATATTTGAAAACTAACAAGATCCAGCTATGAAGAATGGCAGGGTCATACTAGTGGGGCATCACAAAGGAAAAAAATAAACCCATTTTTCCTCAGAAATGGTGAAATGAAAAAAAAGGAGACATGAACAAGCCTGGAGCCTGAAAAGTCTGCAGACTTTGATACCATCAGTTGCTATCAGCGCTGTTAAAAATGCAGCAGCAGTGTGACAGAGTGAATAGCTAGAATATGCATTACTGTGTGGAACAGTGTGCAAATCCCAGTTACCTAAGAGGGAATTATGGCTGGAATGCTTAAGAAGGAGAATATAATAGGCTTCGAGATCTATCTATTCTAAGAAAGATATAATCTATCTTCACATTGGCATTCAGAGATGCAGAAGACTTGAAACAAGCTAGCCTTAGAATGAGGTCATACAGATCAAGGGAAAAGGTTCCTTTATTTTCTCCTTGAGAAGCCAGATGCACATTTATGAATTTCATTGATTTTAAAAGGTGGTTGATGGCTTCTGTGGAGAGCCTCTTTGACACAAGCACATCATGTGCTGTTTCAGAAAATATTACTCAATCAAGTAATTGAGACTGCATCAGGAGAGAGCTACCAAATAAATGGTTTGAAATAAATTGTTACAAACAGTTGATGGGTTGTCACACATTTAATTGTCTGTATTTTTCTAGTTATCTTTCAGAAGGGAAAAGTTTATAAAGAAGAAAGCCAGATAGGATGTACTACTTGCAAGGTCAAAGATAAATATTCTGAGTTGAGGGTTATAGAAAATGCTGCTTGTGAAACCCTAGAAGGTCCTTTTGTTTACTCCTAAAAGTCAGAAGTCAGGTGCCTTGTAGAAGTTGGTGGAATAAGGTGAGTGAACTCATGCGATTGACCTGGCCAGAGTGTGTGTCTTGTATTGCCGTGCTAGACTGTACCTCTGCAACCCCTGCACTGTATGTTATTAGGTGTGATGAACTTCGTGGGCAGCAGAAGTGTGAATACAACAGGACACCATCTCCTCAGATCAGGGAAGATTTTAGCAAGGAGGAGGGGAGGAGGAGGGCAGACTAGCAGTGGAGACTTTTCCTCCCCTCTGACCTCCTGCCTCTTCCTCTGTAATAACAGGCTTCTGGAGTGGCTGCAGAAAAGTGACTGCTCTTCATTTGTTTGTAGCATGCAGTCTCTTGATGTGGACAAGAGGAGTCTTGGGGAGGGTTGTTTCGCAACAGCCCAGATGATAGCACGTAAACATGAAACACCTACATAAATGATCCCGTGCTTCTTGCAGAATAACAGTCTTCAAAGTTAGGCTCAGACATTTCTGTACTGAGTCACCTTCTCAGCTTGCCAGAGCCCAAGGGAGGGTTACGGTGGCTATGCCTATACCTGCAAATGACACATGTCCTGAACTACCCTGTGACGCTGTCAGCTGGCATGCTGGCCAATAGTCATGCTAAAACATTTTTTTACCTTCTAAAACTGGGTCACCAGACTCAAACTGCCTATGGGGAACCATTCCAGGCATGTCCTAACTTGTACACTGCGTCCTGGCAATATTTAGGAGGCTTGTTAGTTGAAACTGTGACACATGCTTGGGACAAGTAAAAAAAAATTATGGTGTTGACAGTTAAGTTTGAATGTCTGGGAATGCTCCTTGGCACTGCTTGATTTGTCCATGCAAAGATAACCAATATCCAGCAAAGTTTTAAAATGAGGAGCTCAAGATTTACCTGTCTAGGAAAGTTAAGGTGATGTGGCACTTAGTCCTTTAGTTTCAGCCAATCTATAACTGCAACTCAGTGCCATGGCATTAACTTCAGATTTTCTTTGTTTAAATTAACAATAAAAAATAAATCTGTGGATCAAAAATTTGTATGAGGTGTAGTTAGTTTTGAAACTAGATTTACTAATGACCTTGAAAAAGAGAGAAGTTTGTAACCTTTGGAAAGAAGAAGACGTGATCAAAGATGTAGAACAAGCCACATAAAGGTTTTTCACCTAAAGGAAGAGGGAGAATGTTACCCATGAGCCTAAAAATCATAAAGGAATCTTCTCTCTGATATAGACTGCATGTTTCAAAATCAGATTTCCCCCAGGTATCTTCAGCTTGGCTGACACATCTTTGAACGCTATAAAACTGTTAAGCATTCTTTACTTGAGAGGCATTCAATGTAGCTTTGCAAAGAGTTAATTGAAACTCTTAAGATTAATTCCATAAGAGAATTATTAGACTTACCCTGAAAATAAAATTATTCATCCTTGTAGCTTTATGTTCCTCTGAAGAAAGTTAATTACTACTTGGTTCTTGTGTCTTAGTATTTAGCCTTCCCATTGCTGGTGAAATTATATTAGAACACTAGTGAAATAAAAAGCTTGAAATTGCAATTCATGGTCATTATACCAGAAAACTACAGTTGAAGCATGCAGATGGCTTTCCCAGCTTCAGTTGCTGGCATTTGGTTCCTGTCAGGCATTTGTATTTGATTGGATTCACTAGTATGATATCATCAGTTGGCTCACCAACAGCTATTTCAAAGCTGACACTTCACCATTTGTCAACCTGAGGAGCAAGGTGATGGTGATGGCATGGACTCACTGGTGCACGATGAAAGGACAGATGATGAGTGAAGAGATGATCCAAAATACCTGTTCACCAAGGGATGTCAATGGGATGTCAATATAATGTGGCTGTGAAGAGGGCTTACATGATCCTGACAAGTATTTCCGGCTGATTTAGGGCAATGCGGACATCCTTAGGTGATGCACTTCAAGCAGGACTCTGAAGACTGCTGTCCGGTTCTGACTGAGAGGGCAATAGCTGCAAAAAGGGACACCAGTGGCTGGTGACATTTCTTGCAAGGATAAAACTAGGAAAGCGTGGTTAGTTTAATGTAGAGAGGGGAAAGTTGATAAGATGTCCATGACTGCTATCTGAAGAGACGCGGAAGGGCTACGGAACAAGAGGGAGGGAAAAGAGCTGTTTAAGCCAGGGATTTTCAATTTCATTTGATTTTCTATTCCACTCCCCCCCCCACCCCAAAGATGATGCTACATCCCCTGTAGCACTGTTAGAGCAAACTGCAGCCTGCTAGGTCTATTTTGCTTCATAGGACTTCCAAAAATCTCAAAAGTAGTTGCTGAACCCCTCCTGCGTCTGTGCAGCATAGAGTGAAAACTAAGGACTTTTAAACTTGTGGCTAATGGTGAGGCAAGAATGAATGGATATTCTCTGGATATAAATCACTTCAGCCTGGAAGTTTCTAACTATTAGAGCAGCAAGGCTCTTCAACAGCTTTCTACAGGGAGATTTGGTATAATACTGCTGTAAACTGGAAACAGATGAGTCTCTGCAAGAGATTACAGGATGTGGTGTTTGTAACAGCTTGCCTTGATGCTCTCTTTATCATTTCTCAGAACTAATTCATCTAGGTGAATGCTCTTTTCAATTCTGCTCCTACTTGTTCTGTTTTTTTAAACATCACCACTCCTATCTTGGTGGCTTCTAGGATTGAAAATAGACAGAGACCAAGATCTGTAGATCTGTCAGATGGGACTCCATTTCTGCCTGGCATTCTGACAAAGCAAGCAAGGGTTTTCCTTAAATTCCCAGTAAAACTCTTAAAGCAGTGCCAACAGCTGCTGCAATAATGTGCTTTCCGTTTTCCTTTTGTATTCAACATTTTCATGTGACTTGAATAGTTTATTTCCTTTAAGAAAATGTAATTTGTCAGGTAAATACTGATGTTTAAAAGTGAATGTAGTTGTAAAATAAACCTTTAAAATATTCTGAAATGCCAAGTTTTCCCGTTTAGAAATGATCAGTTCTAGGGCTACCCTGAGATATAGTTTTGCTAAGGGTGTTTCCCTCAGAAGCTTTCATTTGTTACCTCCCCCTGCTCCTGATTACTTTGTGGTGCTGTGCTGCTACATAAGCAACAGCCCTAAATGGCTAAGAAATGTAAAATCTCTTAATTTTGCTCACATGTTACTGGAAGCTCATTTATTTGTGTGACTAAGTTTGTGCCAAATGCATTGGATGGTGTAGAAAGAAGGGACTTATCTTTGACTTTGCTCGTGCAGGACAGGAGGTGGAGCAACACTGAGTTCCCTGATCCATCCTTGCTCCCTCCTTTCCTGCCTCCTGTGGCAGCCTGAGAGGGAAAGGGAAAGAGAGGAGAAAGCTCTTTGTCAATGGGATAAACAAAATTTCAGACAACTAACTGTAAGGCACACCTGGAGCTTTAAATGAAGCACGTTTGATCTTGTACATTTCTATGAAAGCATTTGATGCAGTATGCATATTTAAAATCCTCTGTTTGGGTTTTTAGACTCTTAGGGACAGAGCTGCAGATACAAGTATCTGGGTTTAAATTTTAGCTTTACTGAATTCAGTGAGCTCACATGTGAACCTGGGAAGGTATATATAAAAGCTGTGTTAAATGTGTAACACAACGATTTTTCAGTTTGAATTGTATGGTATGTTGGAGGAATTGTGCTGAACAAAAGGGAGGTTGTCTGAGAACTGCATTTGTGTCTCTTCCAAAGAGGCGGATTTAATTCCCTGGGGCTGCTTTTCCCCAAATCAGATCTGAGCCACACTTCTAGAGACAGCTCCATTTTACTTTACATCAGATGATGGGTGAGCATAGATACAATAGCAAGGATGTGCCAGAGAACATGTAATGAAATACCAGGCTACACACAATCGCCTTAGCCTGTCAAAGTGCAGTAGAGTGGTATCACTGTTGGCCTTGGCAGGCCTAACCTGGCTCTGGCAAAGCTATTCAAGTGTTTCTGCAATGAATCCAGGAGTGTTCAGGGTCTTCGGATATGATGTCAGTCTGTGGAGGCCAAGCCATAAAGCAGTTGACTGCATCCAGGTATCTGTTCTTGAAATGCCTCTCAAGGATTCTGTCTGACCTCTAACTTCTTTTCCAGAAGAGTACAGGTCTCTGCCATCTACATGTGGATGTCTCACAAGAAGTAGAACAGCTCAAGTGGCATTAGTCACTATGAGCTGCAAGTGAATCAAACTCTAGCTTCTACTCTACTCATTTGGATTGCACTGTCTGAAGCCTCTGTGGTTATGAAGCCAGCCTGGTCTCAGGCACCTAATTAACTGTTGTTATATACATAGAATACATACATAGAATAAACCAGGTTGGAAGAGACCTTCAAGATCATCGCGTCCAACCCATCAACCAATCCAACACCACCCAAACAACTAACCCATGGCACCAAGCACCTTATCAAGTCTCCTCCTGAACACCTCCAGTGATGGTGACTCCACCACCTCCCCAGGCAGCCCATTCCAATGGGCAATCACTCTTTCTGTATAGAACTTTTTCCTAACATCTAGCCTGAACCTCCCCTGGCGCAGCCTGAGACTGTGTCCTCTATTATGTCATGCATTCTTCTGAATGGAGCCACCATGCATGGATGGCCTGGCTGTTCTTGTTGTCTGGGTAAGCCTTCAGAGATCCTGGCATTAACTGAATGAATGCCTATGCAGCCAGCCAAACCTGTCTGCTTTGACCAGTGATCTGCAAAAGGACCATCCATGGAGCTGACTATAAGAGTGGTTTAGTTTTGGTTAAGAATGCATTTTTAAAGTTAATCTTCCACTTGTCCTAGTTTACTACAATTTGATTTGCATTGTGGAGCAATCTTGGGATATGCAACCTAGTTTTCTTTCTAAATAAGCTCGACCAGATGTCCTCAGAATGTAGTTCTACCACTAATGTAAGTGCCTTCCACCAGAACAGACTAGGGCTGATTTGAAATGAAACTTCTGGAACACACATAGAGTGGCTACCAGGTGCCAAGCACTGTTTTAGGTCTTAGATCCACTCTGTTGCAGTACACAACGTGATAATGTAGATATAGGCTATGCTTTCATGCACTGGATTTTATTAAATTAGGATTTATAAAATTGAATTTAGGGATGGTTAAATGAGTCCCCTAGTTCTTTCTTGATGTGCTTTTGCACATTTTTATGATAAGTTCTGCAGTGTCTTAAGGTTTTAATGCTGTATCCTCAACAGACAGTGTGATAGGTCATGAGTCTGTATGTGGTTTTAGCCAGTTGAGAATAGGAGCAGGGAAAGTCATTGCAAATGAATGTCCCTTTTCTTCTGTAAAATAATGTACTCAAAGGAAATTAAAGCTTTTTTTTTTTTTTGTTCCAAATTGGGTTGAAATATGTTGTAGTAATTGAAAGTTCAAATAAGAGAATGCTCCTGTCTTAGAAATTAAAGGTAACATTTTGGTAAGAAAAATAGAAAAATGAGAACCTCTTTCTCATCAGGAGCAGGGAAGTGCCCCTGGACTCTGCACTGGTTAGGCCACACCTTGAGTCCTGTGTCCAGTTCTGGGCCCCTCAGTTTAAGGAAGACATTGAGACTCTTGAACGTGTCCAAAGAAGGGCAACAAGGCTGGGGAGAGGCCTTGAGCACAGCCCTGTGAGGAGAGGCTGAGGGAGCTGGGGTTGTTTAGCCTGGAGAAGAGGAGGATCAGTGGAAACCTTATTGCTGTCTACAACTACCTGAAAGGTAGACAGGAGGGGGTTGGTCTCTTCTCCCAGGCAACCAGCACCAGAACAAGAGGACACAGTCTCAATCTGTGCCAGGGGAAGTTTAGGCTGGAGGTGAGGAGAAAGTTCTTCACGGAGAGAGTCGTTCGTCATTGGAATGTGCTGCCCAGGGAGGTGGTGGAGTCACCGTCCCTGGAGGTGTTCAAGAGGGGATTGGATGTGGCACTTGGTGCCATGGTCTAGTAATGAGGTTTTGGCTGACAGGTTGGACTTGATGATCTTTGAGGACTCTTCCAACCTTGGTGATTCTGTATTTAAATTGTGATTCTCAAATTCTTCTAGAACTCTTCAATGTTGTGGTATCATTGTTCTGATCTAGAATCTCTTAGTATTAGCCTGTTTGTTTCAAGAGAATCCATCAGCTGAGCATAGGATTTAAGCACATATTTTAAGTTCTTGTCATAGCTGAAATCCAGAAGAAATACCCACCCATCTGAGGTGACAGATGTCATTGAAATATTCCCTGTATACTCCTTTTCGTTATTTATACAAACACATGTATTACAATAAACAATGGGAGAACAGATCCATACCAGCAAACTAAGGAGTTAACTCCTAAGGATGGTTCAGCAATTCTGGCTTGGTGCTGAGCAATCTTACCCTTGCAAATAATCCCATTGTGTCTATTCCATTCAACATTAGAGGAGCTATTAGTTCTTTTATTGAACTCTCACTGCACACTTGCAGTGCTCAGTATCCTGCTGTACCTTCGGATGAACAACAGAAGAAATAGATGAAACACAAGATGAAAAAAAATGTCTTTATGGTGTAAACATAAAGTATCACAGTATCACAGTATCACCAAGGTTGGAAGAGTCCTCAAAGATCATCAAGTCCAACCTGTCACCACAGACCTCATGACCAGACCATGGCACCAAGTGCCACGTCCAATCTCCTCTTGAACACGTTGAGGGATGGTGACTCCACCACCTCCGTGGGCAGCACATTCCAATGGCGAACGACTAGCGCGGTGAAGAACTTTCTCCTCACCTCCAGCCTAAACTTCCCCTGGCGCAGCTTGAGACTGTGTCCCCTTGTTCTGGTGCTGGTTGCTAGAGAGAAGAGACCAACCCCTTCCTGGCTACAACCACCTTTCAGGTAGTTGTAGAGGGCAATGAGGTCTCCCCTGAGCCTCCTCTTCTCCAGGCTAAACAATTCCAGCTCCCTCAGCCTCTCCTCACAGGGCTGTGCTCAAGGCCTCTCCCTAGCCTTGTTGCCCTTCTCTGGACACCTTCAAGTGTTTCAATGTCCTTCCTAAACTGAGGGGCCCAGAACTGGACACAGGACTCAAGGTGTGGCCTAACCAATGCAGAGTCCAGGGGCACAATGACTTCCCTGTTCCTGCTGGCCACACTATTCCTAATGCCTTGTACAATCAATTTTATACGCAGTTAAGTCTCTTAAAGACGAATGGCTATGTGGTCGGTCATTTGGTGTAGAGCCTAGTGCTAGCGTGGAGCCACATGAGAATGCAGTGACAAGTGGTAGATTTGGAGTTAATGCACGCTACAGGACTGCAGAGCTTTTTAAGAGTTATCATGAGTGAAATTATTTCATTATAGCTAGTAAACAAATTGTCACATGTTGTAAAATGTATAAGCATGTAATGTATAAGTATTGTTTTAGCAACAGGTTAGAGAACAAGGTGTAATATTAAGTATAATATCACTCTTTAGAAAGTACAATGGAAGTATGGGGTCGTGCAGTGTGAGTCAGTTCTCTAGGGAGCAAATGGTAAGATCCAACTGTTGTCTCTCAGTGTAATCAAAAACCATTGGAGGGGAAATAAAGTGTTTGTGCAATTAAAATTACAAAGATAAACTGCTACCTAAGTAACTAGACAGGGGGCTGTTAGTAATGTGAATATGTTTCTTACCTACCTAAGTGAAAATAAGCTTGCAAACTTACAGTTAACCCAAACAATGCTAAACCTTGTATTCAGCCTACTGCCTTCTTCCCACTCTCCTTCTTTCCCTTTCCATGTTTTGTGTTCCCACAGAATTGTGTCCCTACTGCAAGACCTTTGGAGCAGAGATTTGATTCGGTGTTTGAACAGAGACCAACATAAGCAGAATTCTAATTGTGGCCTCTGTCCTTGACTGTCATGCAAACTGCTGTAAAAGTAGTAATTATTGTTTGGATTTTATTTGGGCAGTGTGTGTACCATGAGCTTGATGAGCTACCCGTTTTACAACAGTTATAACTATGTACTGAGCAGAGCCTGCTGTGTGACCTTGGGTAAGCCATTTCACCTTTCTGAGTTTTCCTGGCTGTAAGATGAGAGGGAGATCAAAAATGCTCTACAGACAAGCGCTGCTCTTCCTGTAAAGAACTGACTGCACGCAGATTCTGGGTCTGCTGTGTACAACATCTCTAGGCCATCTTGATAGTAATCAGTGTAAACAGGGAAAAATGGGTACTGCCTAGAATAGGAAAAATCAAAATTAAACATATATATGGATGTACATCACTGTGAGCAACCATCTGTAGGATGAAAAATAGTGGCATCCATAGATAAATACACTGGGTTTGTCATTCCAAACAGCATATTCTGTGTGTTTGTCTCTGCATTAATGAGGTACTCAGCTTGGTTTTGATGTCTGCCACTTTGCAATCACGGCAGTGCAGTTCTGAATTCCAGAACAACATTAATGGAGATTATTTTGGCCTTCCATTCCATCCTCTGGAAGTATGTGTGGTACAGCACATTTGGCCAAACCAGGTTTCTCCCATGGATGACAAGACCAAAATGACTGCACAATGTAAGCAGATGACATGGCTTGAAATGCATCAGTTCAGGAACCTAAGCAAGTACTGAGGACGTGATCACCATGGATAGGCTGTCATACAGGGGAAAATGACTGAAGGATAAGCAAGGCTTAACTGATCCTATTTATGTGATCACTTCAGCCTTCAGCAGTATTACACTTCTTTTTTGACTTTTTCTTTCAGAAAAGAGCTGCAGCGTATCCAAGTATGTATCTCGTGGCTCATTTACTCACAGTGCCAGCAACTGCCACCACAGTGATTGTCTTTTGAACTTACATAAGAGACAGATTGTCCAGACCACTAGTTTTCACCATCCCCAGCATCCTGGTGTGCAGTAGGATTTTCTGTTGGCAAGAGCTGCTGCAAGGAACAGAAGTATGGTTGATACCCAAGGAGTTACCAAAGATATTTAAGCCATACCCTCAGGCTGTGCAGCTGAGTGTGCTAGCATTAGGTTCCACAAGATTCAGCATTTCACTTTTTCCTTCACCTGTGTTCTGGTTGTTCAGCTATGACTTCTTGGAGTGGATAGATGGTGGCATACAGGAAAGATGGCATGGGTAGAGGATCTATTTACAGAGTGACTTAGGAGAACAGCAGCCAACACCAATTTTCTGCAACTGGTTGAAGAGTGGCAACCTCCTTGTGGTCAGCAGGACCCTATCTTTGAGATTTTCATGGCTCTCCACTAGTTTAAGTCTTGATAAAGAAGGAGGACTTTCTCCTTCTTCACTATTGGCTCCATTTACAATAGAATAGAATAGAATAGAATAGAATAGAATAGAATAGAATAGAATAGAACAGAGTAGAACAGAATAGACCAGGTCGGAAGAGACCTTCAAGATCATCGTGTCCAACCTATCAACCAATCCAACCCACCTAAACAACTAACCCATGGCACCAAGCACCCCATCAAGTCTCCTCCTGAACACCTCCAGTGATGGTGACTCCACCACCTCCCCAGGCAGCCCATTCCAATGGGCAATCACTCTCTCTGTGTAAAACTTCCTCCTAACCTCCAGCCTAAACCTCCCCTGGCGCAGCCTGAGACTGTGTCCTCTTGTTCTGGTGCTGGCTGCCTGGGAGAAGAGACCAACCTCTGCCTGTCTAAAACCTCCCTTCAGGTAGTTGTAGAGAGTAATAAGGTCACCCCTGAGTCTCCTCTTCTCCAGGCTAAGCAACCCCAGCTCCCTCAGCCTCTCCTCACAGGGCTGTGTTCCAAGCCCCTCACCAACTTCGTTGCCCTTCTGTGAACACGCTGCAGCAAGTCAACTCCTTCCTAAACTGAGGGGCCCAGAACTGGACACAGGACTCAAGGTGTGGCCTAACCAGTGCAGCGTACAGGGGCAGAATGACCTCCCTGCTCCTGCTGGCCTATAACAGACTCCAACCAGGAGTTCTAAATACGTTTACCCTTTTGAAAACAGTCTATGCAACTGGCATGTTCAGGAGAAAATACAGGTAGCAAAGAATTGCAGGAATAGATAATTAAGCACCCTTTGTGCAGTTATGGTTGTGTGGTGGTTTAAAAGGAAAGGCTCTGCTTTCCCTCCCCCACTGAGAAAGAGACCACGGCTAAACCCAGTCGGAGAAATGAGATTATATTTTACAAGGAAACAGATTCTATGTAACACAACAAATACAGGTATTTTACAATATATACAGGAATATACAGCAAATGAACTCAACCAGAAACCAGACCCCCCACAGAGGGGGCTTCCCCCTGTGCCCCCCTTCACCCCCTACCTCCCTTCTCCCCCAAAGAGGTAGAAGAGACGAGGATGGTTAGCAGGACAGGGGAAGAAGCGGACAGGCCTGTTACAGGGAGTGAGTTAGTGCTTATCTCTTGGCAAGAAGCCCAGAAGCAGATCCAGCCGAAAGGGACAGCGAAGGAAGGAAGACTGAGAGAAAGTTCCCAGCTGCGCCGGGCCCAATCTCACCTCCCACAATCCTACCAATGAAATTCGTTTAGAATATCAAAATATTTTACAAACATTTAGCCAGTGTGCCCCTTTCTTAAAGGCACAGCGTCAAACGGCCACAGGTTGATGGCTGCCAAAAGTAGGTTCCACTGTAATATTTTAAAAGCAAATGGGTACTCATTTGTGGTACATTGCTGCAAGGTAGATTCCTCGAGTCTCAAGAGTAGAGAAAAACTCAAACTGGTGCATAGAAATTCTTAGAGGCTGTTCATGCTATGTATGCTCTGGTTGTCACTTGTGGTTCTGACAGGAAAACTGATGTGAGCCTCAAAGTAAAGGGATAGTAAGGAAACTCCAAGTAAATAAGCTATGCTGTCACAGAAGCATATCTGTTCCTTCACTAATGTTAATACTCATCTGGGAAGAGTTTACTTTCAAAAAGCGTGAAAGCAGCAAGAAGGTAAGCTTTCATCCAAGCGCAGTGATCTGGCAAAGATCTGGATACTGTTCCTAAGTTTTGAGTTTCTGTTCCTGCAGAGCTGGTGGATGGATAATTTCAATCACAGATACTTAGAAAAATCTCATGGGGGGTGGGGGGTGGGAGGCTAGGGCACTGTTCCAGGAAACCAGTGCCAAGAAGAATAATTCTGTTCTTCAAATGAGTTTTTGGATGGTACTTACCTTCTGCACTGCGAACCCTTTATAGGTTGTTTCTTGAGCCACATTTTGTCGATGGAAGTTATGCTCTGCAGCCAGGGAATGCTTCTGGCTCATGGGAAAAAAGTTAAAAAATTAAAAATCTGTATTTTGGCAGCAAACTTTATGAGCAAACTTTAGGAGCTATTAACAATCTGTCATTTAAGGAACAGCTTTGGCAAGTCCAGTGTAAGGGAAGTGATTTAATTCCATGTCTGCTTGGATTTCTCCCATATAATCAGTGGAGGCCCAGGAGAATTAAGAGGCACAGCGTGATACTCTCCTGATTACTTTGCTGTCATCTCTAATTTATGGCCTAAAATACATGAGAATAAAGTGTTCATGCCCAGAGGAGCTCATGAGGGTGTGTTACAGGGTGCTCCCTTGATTCATTTAACTGGGGTGACTGTGCACCGTAATAGCTTCTGTGCAAGGAGTAATAGGGGATGACTGCCTAGTATCTAGCTCAGGTTATGCAGACATGGTTACTGAGAAATGGGAGGGGGAAGAGAACTCTGCACTAGTATCCATAGAAGAGATACATGGGGAAATGCTTTTTCTGGTGGAGGGCTGCTCATTAAACTAACTTGTACTCACCCTCTGAAGTTCATTGTGGCTGTTAAAACTTTCTGTCAGCATCCATTTCACTTCCTGCTGACTTGATCTTGTCTTCTATGAGTTTTCCCTTGAGAGAGGGAAGTGAAAATATGGATGTCCCATAGGGAAGACAGCCCACTGGAAATGGAAGGAAATCATGATCTTATGTTCCCTCTTTGAAAGCTCATCAACTCATCAGTGCAATATTCTGTCCTGCTTCCCATTCCTGCAGAGCGCAGAGCATGGTGCTGTGATGCTGGTATAGGGATACCGGGCAATAGTTCTGGTTGGCTGTCAAAAGATATGGAAAGCAGACACATAGGTTGTTTCAGAAAATGATTTGACAATTAAGGGAGAAGAGATCCAGTGGTGACTTTCGAACTTACTCTTCTGCATGCTAGTCACTGATTCATTCTGAGACTGGTAGGAGTAAAGAGGATGTGATGGGGGAGGAACACTTTATAGTCATCCTGCTTCTAAGTGTCTGAGATTTTCTGCTGTTGGGAATATCATTCCAAGCTAGAGAAACCTGTAGTCTCCCCAGGTATGTCTGTTGTTGTGTATTAATTGCTCCCTGGCAGCTAGGTTTAGCAGAGATTGTTTGTTCTTTCCATGGGCCATAACTTATTCCAGTATGAAGTACCAGTTAGAGGATTGCCTGACCATTAGCAGCCTGGTTTGAATCTTGAAAGTGGTTTGGGAGACTTTCCCTCTTCCTAAAATGAATGTGCAGATCTACTGACTTTAAGGCCACTAGCTAGCTTTACTGGTTAACATAAACCAAACTATTGCTGTACAGATCTCAAGTATGCTAATATTTGTTTCTGCTAGAAACTGTAGTGAGATAGAGTGAGCGTTTACTGTCAGAGTCAGGATTGTTCTTTTGCCTCCCCGGGAGATGGGTGTTGAGTTTATCTTCTCCAGATATCCTGTGATTTTAAAAAAATGTGGTGGTGACAAATTTACTAAAGGTTTCATGCACAATGTCTGTGAGTGAGATTGTGTCCCAAAGTAGAAGCAATATCTAAAACTACATGGTTAGCATTTATATAGCGTCTTATTTTGTACATGAGGATAGGCATGGTTATCACTCTTCCAGTTTTGTTGATCTTGGCAGCTGACAACAAAATGCCTTGCTGTCTGCCCATTCTTGTGTTGATGGAGGCAGTGCCCAGAATGGAATCCAGCCCTTCCTCTGCTCTGTTGTCATCTACATCTAAACAAACTGAAACGGTTCAGGCACAGGTTTTTTTAGAGCCAGTGATTCTTCAAGTGGTTGAGCTCAGCAGCTCAACTTCTGGGCACCCCCCAGGGATCAGTACTGGGCCCCATCCTCTTTAACATCTTCATTGAGGATCTGGATGAGGGGATTGAGTCAGTCATCAGCAAGTTTGCAGATGACACCAAGTTAGGAGCAGATGTTGCTCTGTTAGAGGGCAGAAGGGCTCTGCAGAAGGTCTGGACAGATGGGCAGAGTCCAACAGGATGGCATTCAACAAGTCCAAGTGCCAGGTGCTGCACTTTGGCCACAGCAACCCCATGCAGAGCTACAGGCTGGGGTCAGAGTGGCTGGAGAGCTCCCAAACAGAGAGGGACTTGGAGGTACTGATTGACAGCCACCAAAACATGAGCCAGCAGTGTGCCCAGGTAGCCAAGAGGGCCAATGGCATCCTGGCCTGCATAAGGAATAGTGTGGCCAGCAGGAGCAGGGAGGTCATTGTGCCCCTGGACTCTGCATTGGTTAGGCCACACCTTGAGTCCTGTGTCCAGGTCTGGGCCCCTCAGTTCAAGAAGGACATTGAGACACTTGAAGGTGTCCAAAGAAGGGCAACAAGGCTGGGGAGAGGCCTTGAGCACAGTCCTGTGAGGAGAGGCTGAGGGAGCTGGGGTTGTTTAGCCTGGGGAAGAGGAGGCTCAGGGGTGACCTCATTGCCCTCTACAACTACCTGAAAGGTGGTTGTAGCCAGGAAGGGGTTGGTCTCTTCTCCCAGGCAACCAGCACCAGAACAAGGGGACACAGTTTCAAGCTGTGCCAGGGAAGGTTTAGACTCGAGGTAAGGAGAAAGTTCTTCACTGAGAGAGTTGTTCGCCATTGGAATGTGCTGCCCAGGGAGGTGGTGGAGTCACCATCCCTGGAGGTGTTCAAGAGGGGATTGGATGTGGCACTTGGTGCCATGGTCTAGTCATGAGGCCTGTGGAGACAGGTTGGACTCGATGATCCTCGAGGTCTCTTCCAACCTTAGTGATACTGTGATACTGTGAAGTGCAACTGTTGTCCTCGCAGTCCCTGGAAGGTGATGGGAATGATGTGGTGAGGATGAGAGATCAGAGGTGGGAGAGCCAAAGATGTGTTACATAGCAGGAAGCAGAACTGGTATCAATGTGAATTCAGATGCAACTGTTGATACTTGAATTCTTAAATGTGATTGTAAACTAATCATGAGTCAGCTAACCATGAGTAATCATGGGTCCAGACAATACAATCACAGTACAAAATCACAAAACCCAAATGCATTTGGTAATGGCTAATTGCTGGATAGAGTTGCCTGTTCAGAGTCTCATTTCCAGAGTGTTCTACAACTCTGAAGGTTAACATGACATTCTCATGTACTCACAGATCTCCAAAAAAATGGCTTTTGGTTGTGTGGTGGTGGTTTTTTTTGTTTTGTTTGGTTTTGGTTTTGGTTTTGATAAATCACAAAATACCTCAGATACTTGCTGAAATTGCGAGGGACATTAGGGACAAAATGACAATTACTCCAGAAAGTGAAGCCTGTGCTTCAGTGCTAAAAAATCCCAAATGTACTTATTTTACAGGAAAAGAGTAGTTTTTCACCTAAGCAGGAAAACCAGTTAGTAAGAGGAAAATTTTGAAATCTAGGAAAAATGACAGGCTTGGATGATGATGCTATTAAAAAAAGAAAAAGAAAAAGAAAGATTTCATGTGGAGGAAAGAAAAATGGCAGAGAGGATAAATATATCTACGTGAAAATTTATGACAGGTAACTGCTAGCGTGTAGGGGAGTGGTAGACATTGGAAAAACACCTGCCCAGGAGAGATGAATTTGTCTGTGCCATTGTCTGTAAAAGCAAATATTAGTACCAAATAAAGTCAACTCTTGTAGGCTTTTAAAATATATCTTAATTGTATAATTTCTAATAAGCTGCAAGGATTGCATCCTGATAAAAAAAAAATTGTAAGCAGGTATTAAAAAACCACAAAAGCCAAACCCAACAAAGCAGAATGTGATTTTTCAGTTTCCAAAAATAGTTTGCCTAGAGTGGAGGGGTTTCTTTTTTGTGTTGGGTTTTTTTTTTCCTTCTGATTGCAGGAGAAATAGCTCTGCAGTGTTTTATTGAAGAACAAGTGGCACTGAGTAAAAGAATAATTGATAAGTGATTTTTCTCCCTTTCTATTCTCCAAGCTGTGCTGTCTAGATGAAATATTCACAATGACACTGGCCCCTTTCTTGTGCAATTTGTCCAGTGTTTGCTTGGAGATGTTCAGAAGTAGTGGAGCAGAAAATCCCTTGCTGCAGCCAGCATTTGCTGGGGATTACTTATCACACTGGTGGTATGTTGTAGGAGATTCAGCAGACGAAGTGATGAAATGGCTGTATAGTTTTAAGGCTGGAAATCTTTTGTGCTCCAGCCAAACACTGTGTCCAAAGATGGAAAGCTGTCTTCTAGTTTTATGAAAAGGGGTAAAAAATACAGATGTTGAACAGTTCTTTGAGGAATGTACCTTTGTGTTTCAGGTTAACAAGAGAGATTAAGATATTTCTGCCTATTTATTTCTTTTCAATTCTTAGGGAGGGTATTTTTGGTGACCACTGGGGCTCCCCATTAGCTGATGTACTCCTGAGTATTTGCTCATGTGTCATACTTGACCATGTTGACTGTGCTGCATTGCTGCTATGAAAGGCATTCTTAGGCATGAAGATTAAGTCTCAGTTAATTGAACTATCAAGACACATAAGTGTAGAAATACATGTGTGTCCTGCAGAGTGACCAAAGGGTTTGTCTTCCCTCTTCTGATAATTGGCCAGTTTTGCTAGAACTCAAACTTTAGAGCTCATCAGAGCAGTGGCTCCTCCTGGTTTCAGAGAAGCACTTCCCTCTCTGGCTACTCAGAGTAATACAGCAAGGGAAACTGTAGTCAGAACACTTAATTACTTATTAACAACTTCTGCCTCTGTAACCTATCTCCATTCTGGTATTGTTGCCTTTTCCTCATTACAGACAGATAATGTTGGCTGACAGCAGAGTAGGTGCATCCTGTGGCATGAGTGAAGCCCTTGACTGCTTTGTGTGTCAGATGTGTTACAACAGCCACCTGGCTCCAGTGCTGGCATTCTGGGAGCTGGAAACAATAGTGTTATTCCTTCCAGCCTCAGCAGCTGTGCCAGAGAGGCAGCAAGGAGAGTTCTTGTGTCCAGCTTAATCCCTGAATTTCTCTTGTGTTCCCTGGATTTTTCATGCCTTTTTTATTTGTCTGCATAATCCTTCCCAAGAAATCTCTCTTTTGACTCTATTATGCCAATTGGCCAAAAGGCTTGGTGGCAAATGCCCAAAAGGGAAGGCCTTGCTCAATTTGGCACCAGTTGCAGACACTTACTGCCTGCCGTGATAAAGAATGTTTGAGAGGGGAAGGGTATCCCTTTGGTGGCGGAGGTCAGGGAAGCTTTCAGTCCTAAGCTTGCATTTGCACTCCTCCTAGGACTGAATGCAAGCAGTGTTGTGAGTTTTATTTCTTAGAGTCTTCCGAGCAGAAGAGGATGTTATTCTAGCAAACTCTGAGTTGTGCCAGGTTGTGGGGAGTTTGTTGAGATAACATGGATGAATCAAAAATACAGACAGTATTACAGAATACAGAAATAACCAGGTTGGAAAAGACCTTTGAGATCATCAAGTCCAACCTATCACCTCACACCATCTAATCAACTAAACCTTGGCACTAAGTACCTGGGCAGCCCATTCCAATGGTCAGTCACTCTTTCTGTGAAGAATGTCTTCCTAACATCCAGCCTAAACCTCCCCTGGCACAGCTTGAGACTGTGTTGGTGCTGGTTGCCTGGGAGAAGAGACCAACCCCCACCTGGCTACAACCTCCCTTCAGGTAGTTGTAGAGAACAATAAGGTCTCCCCTGAGCCTCCTCTTCTCCAGGCTAAGCAACCCCAGCTCCCTCACCTCTCCTCATAGGGCTGTGCTCCAAACCCCTCACCAACTTCGTTGCCCTTCTCTGGACACATTCAAGCAACTCAACATCTTTCTTAAACCGAGGGGCCCAGAACTCGACAGAGTACTAAACTTGCAGTATTAAACTTGCAGATAAGGCTGTAGGAAAGTGTGCATGGAGGAAAGTAGGTCTGTGATGTTGGTTGCATGCTGGAGTAGTCCCTAGGTGACCTTGAGATAAGCACATAAATCGTGGGGGTGTGTGAATGCAGCTGTACTGTTCCCTTTGTGGTATACCCACGATGTGCAGCACAGGTGTCTCACTAGGATCTGATCCCTGTTGTGCTGAGCCATGTCCAGAACAAGGTACAAATAGACCACTATGTCCCAAAAAGTTCTGTGTTTGGAACAGGCAAGATAAGAAGGGAAGCAGTGGCAGAGAACAGAAGTTACCTAAGCAGGGTGCCCCAGAGAGCTGCGAGTACAGTCTCTATCTTTAGAATAGAATAGAATAGGATAGAATAGGATAGAATAGAATAGAATAGAATAGAATAGAATAGAATAGAATAGAATAGAATAGAATAGAATAAACCAGGTTGGAAGAGACCTTCAAGATGATCACGTCCAACCCATCAACCAATCCAACACCACCTAATCAATTAAACCATGGCACCAAGCACCCTATCAAGTCTCCTCCTGAACACCTCCAGTGATGGTGACTCCACCACCTCCCCAGGCAGCCCATTCCAATGGGCAATCACTCTCTCTGTATAGAACTTTTTCCTAACATCCAGCCTAAACCTCCCCTGGCGCAGCCTGAGACTGTGTCCTCTTGTTCTGGTGCTGGCTGCCTGGGAGAAGAGACCAACCTCTGCCTGTCTACAACCTCCCTTCAGGTAGTTGTAGAGAGCAAGAAGGTCTCTCCTGAGCCTCCTCTTCTCCAGGCTAAGCAACCCCAGCTCCCTCAGCCTCTCCTCACAGGGCTGTGCTCCAAGCCCTTCACCAACTTCGTTGCCCTTCTCTGGACACAGTCCAGCAAGTCAACCTCCTTCCTAAACTGAGGGGCCCAGAACCGACTCGTGCTCCAGTTCCAGCCACTAACCTACACTGCCTGAAGGTGGTTTTAGGAGTGCTCTTTGGGCTCTCTCAAACTTTGCTAAGAGATATTGGTGCTAATTGCCTATAATCTTGCACCATGGTCCTAATTTCTAATTGTTTGGTCTCTTTCTCTGCACCACTGTAGCATAGCTTGGTTTGGTATCCAGTCATCTCTGCTCCACTGTGCCCATGCCCACTAGAATTTTGTGTGCTGAACAGCTGCCATAAATGCACAGTATCAGCTTTCCTAACCTGGTTAACTCACAGGTTTTTGGTTTTTTTTTTTTTCATTATTTGATTATTACAATATCAAAAGGTCTGAGTGCCTTTGTGGATGGATGACTAGAGAATGTACCTTTTTTTGAAAAGCATCTCTTTTTCAGTTAGGAAGCAATTCTAGAAATGCCTGAAAAATCCTGAATTATATTTATTCTACTTGCCTGACCCAAAGCAGTTTGAGTAGGAAGGTAGGAAGGTAAAATTGTTTGCATGTGGAGTTTCAGCTCCAAGAGGAAGGCAACCTGTTCTCAGATCAAACAGTGAAGTAAAAGTATGAATTTCCTAGTTTAGGGATTTTGATACATTGAGCACCTTGAGTCCTGTGTCCAGTTCTGGCCCCCTCAGTTTAAGAAGGACATCGAGACACTTGAAGGTGTCCAGAGAAGGGCAACAAGGCTGGGGAGAGGCCTTGAGCACAGCCCTGTGAGGAGAGGCTGAGGGAGCTGGGGTTGTTTAGCCTGGAGAAGAGAAGGATCAGGGGTGACCTCATTGCCCTCTACAACTATCTGAAGGGTGGTTGTGGCCAGGAAGGGGTTGGTCTCTTCTCTCTAGCAACCAGCACCAGAACAAGAGGACACAGTCTCAATCTGCGCCAGGGGAAGTGTAGGCTGGAGGTGAGGAGAAAGTTCTTCACTGAGCGAGTCGTGCACCATTGGAATGTGCTGCCCAGGGAGGTGGTGGAGTCACCATCCCTGGAGGTGTTCAAGAGGGGATTGGATGTGGCACTTGGTGCCATGGTCTAGTCATGAGGTCTGTGGTGACAGGTTGGACTCGATGATCTTTGAGGTCTCTTCCAACCTTGGTGATACTGTGAGACTGTGATGCTGTTACTGCAAAGGTACTAGTTCTGGCTTTGAGCACATCCTGAACTTTCTTCTTGGAGTCAGCTAAGTGCATTACTTAGTACCTATCTCTACTGTGGAACATGATAGCTAACATTTCTTAATCTTAGTAAGTCATATTTTGCTACTTCGTAGCTGTGGTGCACTTGGATATAACCTGTAGTTTCATTTCTGCTAGATCATGCCATGTTTGGTTTGGTTTCTCTGAAAATGATTGCTGGAGAACAAGAGGTTAATATTTAATCTGCTAAAAGCCTGCTTGGTACTTAGGAAGAAAAATGTTTCTCACCCCTGCTTTGCTTGTGATCTGAGAGTGTTGGAGCACTTTGGAAACGTCCATGAGCTGAGCCTCTTAACCCCAGCAGCAGAAGGGCAGCTCTGCTGCTACTTAATGAGGAGAAAACTGAGGTTCAGAGAAACTGACACCAACACTTTAGACCAAGGGTCTAAATCTGAAGTTGCTGGTTTTCTGGGTTAAGGTCACTTAGGGAAGATGTGAGATGTTCAGGTCCATAGCCTGTAGCTCTACTTTTAATAACCAGATTAACTTTTCTGTAACTGCCAAAGAGTCCTCTAAATGGAGCATCATGCAGAGTTACACTTTCTTGAATCTGAGAATATTGACACTGTATTAGCTAGAACACAGCCAGGGACCCTGACATGAAAATATGGCTTAGATTAACCAAAAATGTAATGCTGTATTTTCAATGAGATATTCACACACAGAGAGTATCACACACAGTATCGCCAAGGTTGGAAGAGACCTCGAGGATCATCGAGTCCAACCTGTCTCCACAGGCCTCATGACTAGACCATGGCACCAAGTGCCACATCCAATCCCCTCTTGAACACCTCCAGGGATGGTGACTCCACCACCTCCCTGGGCAGCACATTCCAATGGCGAACAACTCTCTCAGTGAAGAACTTTCTCCTTACCTCGAGTCTAAACCTTCCCTGGCACAGCTTGAAACTGTGTCCCCTTGTTCTGGTGCTGGTTGCCTGGGAGAAGAGACCAACCCCTTCCTGGCTACAACCACCTTTCAGGTAGTTGTAGAGGGCAATGAGGTCACCCCTGAGCCTCCTCTTCGCCAGGCTAAACAACCCCAGCTCCCTCAGCCTCTCCTCACAGGGCTGTGCTCAAGGCCTCTCCCCAGCCTTGTTGCCCTTCTCTGGACACCTTCAAGTGCCTCAATGTCCTTCTTGAACTGAGGGGCCCAGACCTGGACACAGGACTCAAGGTGTGGCCTAACCAATGCAGAGTCCAGGGGCACAATGACCTCCCTGCTCCTGCTGGCCACACTATTCCTTATGCAGGCCAGGATGCCATTGGCCTTCTGGCACACTGCTGGCTCATGTTTTGGCAGCTGTCAATCAGCACCCCCAGGTCCCTCTCTGTTTGGCAGTTCTCCAGCCACTCTGACCCCAGCCTGTAGCTTTGCATGGGGTTGCCATGGCCAAAGTGCATCCCCTGGCACTTGGACTTGTTAAATGCCATCCTGTTGGCCTCTGCCCATCTGTCCAGTAGGTCGAGGTCCCTCTGCTGAGCCTTTCCATCCTCTAACTGACCAACATCTGCTCCCAACTTGGTGTCATCTGCAAATTTGCTGATGACTGACTCAATCCCCTCATTCAGATCATCAGTGAAGATATTAAAGAGGATGGGCTCAGCACTGATCCCTGGGGGACACCACTGGTGACCGGCCACCAGCTGGATGTGGCACCATTCACCACCACTCTCTGGGCTCAGCCCTTCAGCCAGTTCCTAACCCAGCACAGAGTGCTGCTGTCCAAGCCACGAGATGACAGCTTAGACAGCAGTTTACTGTGGGGGATGGTGTCAAAGGCCTTGCTGAAGTCCAGGTAGACCATATCCACAGCTTCCCCACTTCCACCAGGCAGTCATCTGATCATAGAAGCAGATCAGGTTGGAGAGGCAGGACCTGCCCTTCCTAAATCCCTGCTGGCTGGACCTGAGCCCTTGGCCATCCTTCAGGTGCAGTTATTGCCCCCAGGATAATCTGCTCCATCACTTTCCCTGGCACTGAGGTCAGGCTGCCAGGCCTGGAGTTTCCGGGTTCCTCCATCCGACCCTTCTTGTGGATGGGGACCACACTGGCCAGTTTCCAGTCATCTGAGGCCTCACTGGTGAGCCAGGACTGGAGGGAAATGATGGAGAGCGGCTTGGCTTATTTAGCAGTGAATGACCCTGATGGAGATGAATTCTAAATTTGCCTAAGGTCACACTGCTGAGCTGCAGCTGATGGTAATCTTACAGTAAAACTATGTAATGAAAAACCTGTTACTGTGCAACATCTCAAATGACAATCCTCTCATGTGCAGGCAGGGAGTCAGCACCTCTGTAATGCCTTCTGTAGGAGTTTGATGTTCAAGGGGCTGAAAAAGCAGCACACTATCTGTCCGCAGTGCCGGAAAGACCTTGCTTTAGCTCCATGCAAGAGCCTAGAGAATAGCACAAGACTACAGTCTGAGGGGAGAAGTGCCTTTTTTTGTGGCTAAGAGCTTGGACACTGATCTCTCTGGTCTCTGTGCTAGAATCTGGTCTATGTGCTAGTCTCTGGGCTGGAGAACGAAGTGCCTTTTGTTTCATCTGGAAGTTCCATCTTCATTGGTTTTCACAAACTGTCAGGACAAAGGGGACTGATTTAAACACCTAGTTTGACTTGGTTAATGCTGCCCACAGGGCTTCCCTGAATTAATTCAATCCTGAATTAAAGAAAAATAGAACCTAGCTTCTCTGGTCAATCCATCAGATTCCTGACCAACTCATATGTCACAACTTTGAAATCATACCACTACAGTTACGATTTCTTTTCTAATGTTTCCAGCTCAGATCTAGGTTAGAGGCCACTTTTGAGGGTGTGATTTTTCTGTTCCTACCAGTGCCTTTGCATAGCCAGTGGGCTGTAAGGAAAGTCTTGATGCAGAAGCACTGGACCATTGAGTAGGGACAAGATGCTTGCTTGCTACCATGCCGCTGAGAGTTTGTAAGGGAGCAAAGACAACTTGCACAACAGCCTGGGAGCAAAGGGTTGTGAGAAGATACAGTTTGGGTGCTCTTGCAGCAAGGTGAGGCAAAGTTCTCATGCTTAATTCCTGGAGGTGAAGAGGGAAGCTATGTAAGTAGCAGATTAAGGTTATTTTGATAGATTTTGAAGCTAGTCAACAGATGAGGTGGGTTAGGAAAAGATATGCTGTGACATAGCACTTGCTGGGCTTCTGACCAGAAACCCAAAAGTTCATGGACCTCAGAACCCACCCATGGCATCTGCCCTCTTTCTTTGTAGGAGGAATGAACCAACAGCAACTGGACTTGGCTGCAAAGTCAGAGGTCTGTCTCCCATCTCTTCTTTTCAGAGGAATGTGACTCAGCAGACCCTCAGGGGCAGAGCTGCACTCAAGCCTGAATTATGAGATCAAGGTGCCAAACTTGGCTTGGCTGCTGAAAACAGCACATTCCTCTTGACAAGAAGCAGCAAAGGATCAGACTGCACAAAAGTCAGTGTAGTCTGGTCACTACGTGAGATAACTCTCTAGGGTAAATATCTCAACATCTGTTTGTTGTTTGTGGTATGAACATACTCTGACTGCTCTGTACAGGACAGTTTTTTCCACTGATGTGTGCTTCCCAGTAGGAAAGAAATTCAAACCAAAGATTTTTCAGATGGAAGGATGCTGGCAGCTCCTGTCCTGCCATATCAATCGTAATAACCTTTTCTTCTTGTGTAGATCAACTTACCCTGGAAATGCAGCCATTTTCTACACCTAATTCAGCTGCTGAAATTCTCCAGTTGTCACCTTGCTGCCAAGCCACTCACTCATCCTGCCCACATATCTGATTCACCCTGCTTTTTTGGTGACAATGATCGGAGTCCTCATTCCTCTGTCCTCAGTGGTCAATGATATGCCTGCTGTCAGGTCTGTCCAGCTGAGATGCCAGAAGAATAAGTACAAATAATAATTGCTTGTATGTTTAAAAATTACCTTAACTGTTTATTGAGTAAGAAGGGATTTGTTTGCAGTTACCTGTGGCAATGCCAGCGACGAGCAGTGTGAGCAACCTGGCAGTGCAGGCCTAGAGCCTGACATGGTGCTAGGCCATGCTCAGCATAAGTGCAGAGCAAGCTAGCAGTGTACCAAACAGTGCTGTGCCTGCAGCATGTAACTAAAACAAGGCACTGGTAGCTATAAACACAGCAAGTTATCTTGGGACAACAGGACATGCACCTGCATCAACAACCTCACGTGTCATCAGTAGTTGGACCAATAATCTATAATAGTGCAATGTGTGGTCACTCATAGGGAACCAATGAGTCCATGCCAACAAGGCACTCCGAGTTTATATCAGTTGTACAAGTTCCCTTGCTAGGCACTTCTGCCTTTCCTATCCCTTCTTCTTCTTGCTTTACTTTACTGTGCTATACTCTCCCCATAGGCCTGCAATACTGGAGCAGTAAAGGAACAATACTCGATCATATTGGTCAGCTGTATTGACTCCAATCTCCATCCCATTAGTTACCAGCATTTAAAAGTGTACCATAAAGTGCTGGCTTCTAAGGAAAACTTGATTTTTGAACCCAAAATCGGTTGTTTTTTTTCTGGCTCCATTTCCAATATATTATCTTCCTGCAAATCCCTAAAGTGACGTAAGGTCGTGGAAAAGCAGCCCCAGGACGTTTGCATTAGGACATGCAGATTATTTTTGTCATGTTAAGTTTTAGAAATCTGTTCAAACCAATTAAAAAAAAATTCAAGAAAGAAAAAAGATTTTTAAATAAAACCAAGAAGCTCCTGGCTACCCAATTTCGCTGTAGTTGAGAACACAGCACTTGTAAATGGCACTGACAGCTTGGTGCAGATTGCTGGGGGTCAGCAGTGTTGTGACAGAGCACATCTAGCCTCTCAACTGACTATGCTCTGCAGCCCTGCTAATTCCAAGCAGGAGCAGGGAGGCGACTGTCCCTCTGTACTCAGCGCTGGTGAGGTCTCACCTCAAGTGCTGTGTTCAGTGTTGGGCACTGCAGTATAGGAAGGATATTGAGGCACTGGAGCAGGTACAGAGAAGGGCGACTGAGCTGGTGAGGGGCCTGGAAAGCAAGTCCTGTGAGCAGCAGCTGAGGGAACTGGGGCTGTTTAGTCTACAAAACAGGAGGCTGTTCTCAACAGGTACCTGAAAGGACATTGTAGAGAGGTAGGTGCTGGTCTCTTCTTGTGAGTAACTAATGATAGAACAAGAGGGAATGGCCTCAAGCTGTGCCAGGGGAGGTTTAAACTGGACATTTAGGAAAAAAAATTTCATGGAAAGGGTTGTGAGGCACTGGAATGGGCTGCCCAGGGAGGTGGCTGAGTTGCCATCCCTGGATGTGTTTAAGAGCCATCTAGATCTGTTGCTTGGGGACATGGTGTAGTGACAGACTTGGTGGAGTGGGCGAAGTGGCTGGACTTGGTGATCTCACAGGTCCTTTCCAGCCTGGATGATTCTGTGATTCTGACAAGGCACAACTAGATAAATCATAGGTGCTTCATTCCTCTGGACTTACAGAGGGGTGAGTGTTACACAATCGTATAGACCTTCCCATTAATGGTGCACTCTAGTGGCCTATCTGCCCAAGCAGATTGTTAGGGCATCTGTCCTGCTGTTTGGTGAGAGAATCAGTAAACAGTGACACTTCTCAATTTTTATACATTTCCTAGTTGCTTGCTAGTGATGCTGTCTGTCACATCCCTAATATGTAATGACATGGCTGGGAGCCATCGATTTACATGGCTCACTCGTGTTCTGGATTTGGCTGCGATCAGATCACATCGTAAAAGGGTTGCAATTGCTTTGTCCAATAATGAGCAGCAGCAAGGAGACATTTTCAGTGCCTGTGTGTAGGATTTGATGACAAGATTGGCTCAGAAGTAACCCATTTCAAAATCCATCAGTGGAAACATCTTGGGAAAAATTGTTTGGTGAACTAACTTAATGGTGTAATTCCAAGATAGTCCATATAGATGGATGGAAATTTTAGCAAAGAGATTTTTCATTAGCAAATGCTGATTTGCAATAAATCAAGCCACGTGCAGCACAGTGCCCACTGCAGCAAAACTGAAGGGATTTGAGAAAATGTTTCCCATCTACAGCAGGAATTACCAAGAGGAATATTCTGGTTTAGCCTGTTGTATGAGATGCTTGGACATCCACTATCAGATCTTTGCCTTGAGTTGAAAATTCTAGATACTTATGTCTTAGAAGTTCCTCCCTGTCTAGGATGATGCCCTGGACAGTCACAATGTTGGCTGTCCTAGGATGTCTCTTCCTTTTGTGGAAAAGTTCAGAAGGTTTTGGATATGTTGTGATGAAGAGTGGGCATCTTTTAGGTTTTGCAGAAAAGCCATTCCTTCTCTAGGGTAACAGCATACATAAGACCATCCTCCAGTGCTAAAAGCCAGTGTAAACTCTTCCTCCTCCCATTGCCTGCAAAACAATGTCATTCATGGCAGCACACAGGGGTCTCCAAAGTGATACTTGCTGACCCAGTGTGTGTGCTGTGCTGCTGAGGTGGCTGAGGTGAAGCAGGGTACAGGGCAGAGCTCTGTCCCCTGGCTATGCTGCCTCTGGCTGTGCTCCTGCCCCTGCATTGCAGACAGGGAGCAATCCTGCCTGTCATTTGCAGGTCAGCTGGGCAAGGGGGAGAAATTTCCTTGCATACACTTTCTTGCAGTGCATATTGTTGTGTTTGCCCCTTAAGGAGGTGTGGTGGGTTGAAATTACCCCCCAACTAATTTGAGAGAATTAGCCCCCAAAATAAAATTGCCAGACCAGCTCAGCTGGAAGCAAATGAAGCTATATTTACAAGCAAAATAAAATCTAGAAATATGAAATGCAATGAATATGTACAAAATGTCCAGAGAAGGGCAACGAGACTGGGGAGGGCCCTTGAGCACAAGCCCTACGAGGAGAGGCTGAGGGAGCTGGGGTTGTTTAGCCTGGAGGAGGCTCAGGGGAGACCTCATTGCTCTCTACAACTACCTGAAGGGAGGTTGTAGCCCGGAGGGGGTTGGTCTCTTCTCCCAGGCAACCAGCACCAGAACAAGAGGACACAGTCTCAAGCTGCACCAGGGTAAGTTTAGGCTGGAGGTGAGGAGAAAGTTCTTCACCGAGCGAGTCATTCGTCATTGGAATGTGCTGCCCAGGTTGGTGGTGGAGTCACTGTCCCTGGGAGTGTTCAAGAGGGGATTGGACGTGGCACTTGGTGCCATGGTTTAGCCATGAGGTCTTGGGTGACAGGTTGGACTTGATGATCTTTGAGGTCTTTTCCAACCTTGGTGATTCTGTGTGTGAAAATATACAATATTTACATATGTTTGCAGTCTATAAACAACACAAGAACCCCCCTGGACAAAACCAGGGGGTGACCAACAGCTTCCCCCTCTCGACTCCCTTCCTTCCTCCCTGTACAATGGACAAGAAAAAGGAGGAGAAAAGCAGAAATTATCTTGTGAGTATTTAGCCACAACAAGAAACATAGCCAAAGTCAGCAAGCCAGCAGAAACAACCAGCTAGTATCTGCTGGAGCGAAGAAGCCAAAAGAGTTACTTCATACAACTGACTTTAAGTTAGTTACCAGACCAATGGGATTATTTAGACCTTATCATTATTTTTCCTTTTACATCCAACGGTAATTTATTTACATTCTACCTCTTTCTAATCAATCTGTAGAAAATTTCCTAGGCCTTAGCCTAGAACTGCCAGAGGAGGGAATAAAAAGGGAGGGGGTGGGGAAGGCGTTTTGTCAATGGTTAGCTTTTATTTCTGTTTGCATCCTTTTCCCTCCGGCCTTGTAACTAGCAGGGGGTACCATTTTGCATTAATAATGAACGAGCCTTTTGCTAACGATCAGATCTTCCCTTATGCTTTTCCCAGGCTTAGAATCATAGTCACAGAGTGGTTTGAGTGGGAAGGGATCTTAGAGGTCATGTAGTTCCAGCTCCCCTGCCATAGGCAGGCACACTTTGCACTAGAATATTTAATACTTGTCCTTCCTGGCTTCTGTAGGTATTGGAAGTGTTTTTTGGTGTCTTGGTGTGGTGTATTGCATTGCCTTTCTCTGTATGCGGAGAATAAGGGAAGCTTTCTATAACCCATATTTTGTCTGTCTAAACTGTCATTGCTGTTCACTTCTGAAGGAAAAAAAATTGCAATGTGCATGCTTTCCTAACTGAACATTAAATTTCTTTATCATGGAGAGAGAGTAACTTTACCTGTAATTATATGACTAAGAGCTACAGCCTTTAGCTATTTTTGGAAGCTTTTCTGTATCATAACAGAGATAACAATGTAGTCAGATTAACTGTAAAAGAGGAGAATTTTATCCTTAATCCTTTCATGACTGTGGATGTATCACAAGGTCACATTCATATTATTAATATGTTTAGCCTGCATTTTTCAGTAATTAACTCAGTCTAACTTTCTTCTGTCACTGTTTTCCCATTTACATTAGTATCTGCCACATCCAGCTGGCAGCCCCTCACTAGTGGCATCCCCCAGGGATCAGTGTTGGGCCCCATCCTCTTTAATATCTTCATTGATGATCTGGATGAAGGGATTGAGTCAGTCATCAGCAAATTGGCAGATGACACCAAGTTGGGAGCAGATGTTGGTCAGTTAGAGGGTAGAAGGGCTCTGCAGAGGGACCTCGACCGACTGGACAGATGGGCAGAGTCCAACAGGATGGCATTCAACAAGTTCAAGTGCCAGGTGCTGCACTTTGGCCACAGCAACCCCATGCAGAGCTACAGGCTGGGGTCAGAGTGGCTGGAGAGCTGCAAAACAGAGAGGGACCTGGGGGTGCTGATTGACACCTGCCTAAACATGAGCCAGCAGTGTGCCCAGGTGGCCAAGGAGGCCAACAGCATCCTGGCCTGCATTAGAAATAGTGTGGCCAGCAGGAGCAGGGAGGTCATTGTGCCCCTGGACTCTGCATTGGTTAGGCCACACCTTGAGTCCTGTGTCCAGTTCTGGGCCCCTCAGTTCAAGAAGGACATTGAGGCACTTGAAGGTGTCCAGAGAAGGGCAACAAGGCTGGGGAGAGGCCTTGAGCACAGCCCTGTGAGGAGAGGCTGAGGGAGCTGGGATTGTTTAGCCTGGAGAAGAGGAGGCTCAGGGGTGACCTCATTGCTCTCTACAACTACCTGAAAGGTGGTTGTGGCCAGGAAGGGGTTGGTCTCTTCTCCCAGGCAACCAGCACCAGAACAAGAGGACACAGTCTCAAGCTGCACCAGGGGAAGTTTAGGCTGGAGGTGAGGAGAAAGTTCTTCACGGAGAGAGTCGTTCGCCATTGGAATGTGCTGCCCAGGGAGGTGGTGGAGTCACCGTCCCTGGAGGTGTAGAATAGAATAGAATAGAATAGACCTTCAAGATCATCATGTCCAACCCATCAACCAATCCAACCCACCTAAACAACTAACCCATGGCACCAAGCACCCCATCAAGTCTCCTCCTGAAAACCTCTAATGACAGCGACTCCACCACCTCCCCAGGCAGCCCATTCCAATGGGCAATCACTCTCTCTGTATAGAACTTCTTCCTTACATCCAACCTAAACCTCCCCTGGCACAGCCTGAGACTGTGTCCTCTTGTTCTGGTGCTGGCTGCCTGGGATAGGAGACCATCATCCGTCTGTCTACAACCTCCTTTCAGGTAGTTGTAGAGAGCAATAAGGTCACCCGAGTCTCCTCCTCTCCAGGCTAAGCAACCCCAGCTCCCTCAGTCTTTCCTCATAAGGCTTGTGTTCCAAACCCCTCACCAACAATAGATGCACTGAAGGTTGCTCTAAGGAGCTCCAAAGTGACAGATGGTCATCAGTGTGTGTGTGACTCTGTTTTTAGGAATTTTTCTGTTTTGGTAATTTGTTAGTACTATATATGCTTGATAGACCAGATGTAGTGTTTATCGGTTTAGATCACTCTGGCTAAATCCTGATAAAGGGAATGTGGTTGGAATATTCTTCCATTTCCCAGGCCGTTTGAATCTGTGATTAATTTGATGTTTCTATGAATGCTGGCCTGATTGTGTGGCCCACATACTAAGTTAACTTTGATGCTACTGACTAGAGCATAACATTTTCTATCCTTTGAAGTCAAGTCCTGAAGTTCTTAATGCAGTTCATAAATTCAGCTGGCTAGTGGTCAACCTATTGGGTTGCACCCTACAGACATGTTGAGCTTTGACATGACCAGTGTTAAAAACCCCAGCCTGGCTGATTCATCTCTTCTGTTTCAGTGACAAGAACAGTGTGCTAGGTACTATGTGGTCAGAACAGAACCACAGAATCACAGAATGGACTGGGTTGGAGTGGTCCTCTAAAGGTCATCTAGTGTGTAGAGATCCCTAAATCCAGCTTTGCTGGTGAACACAATCCTTTCTTTGCTTCTTCAGGAAGTATCCCATTTAAGAGAAGACCCTGCCAACTGTAAAAGTGCTAATGCTTCAGTGGGCTCAGTTTTACAGTGTCCTGCATTCCCTCTGGGCCACAGTCTACTGCAAAACTTTTACTATTGTGTTGAGGTCTTTGACCAATTCTGAATCCTGCTGTCTTAGAGACTGTGCTGTTGGGCTGCGCTGTGTCTGCTGCTTGGGCTGCTGAAAGCACGCTGGTGAAGGATGCCTGTCCTGGCATTGCTAATGAGCTGCTGCTGAATGTTGAGGAGCTTTTCCTCTCCAAGCCTTCGCTGCTCTCTTACACTTTTCTATCTTCTCTGGACTGTGGATCTGCTTGCTTCTGCATGTTTGGCTAAAACAACATCTAAGTCTATGAGACTGAAGTCTGAAAGGGGACTTCTGAATGTCACACATGACCATAAAAATCCAGAATGCACCGATTTATTAATGCACACATTTCTGTTGTAAGTGCTACAGCTTTATGCTTCTCTGCTTATTACTGTTCTTTTCTCCTTTTAATTATTTGTATCTTTTTATATCAGAACAATTTGAATCTATTTCTGTTGCAAGATGGTGTAATGATAGGCATTTACGTGTTTCTTTCTTGAGCTGCAGAAAGTGTTTAAAAAGCTTTATTGAAATATCATGCTACTTACAAACTAGCATCTTCATCAGGGCTCCCTTATGAAAGGACAATGCAACTTCCTGTGCTCATTGACAGTCCTTGGAGCTTATTTCACTCCCTGCTTTTTTCTAGAGACTCTATTTGAAGTAGGTAAGATGACTGAAACCGTGGTGAGACGTTAGAAGCTCCAGATACATTAGATAGTTGAAATAACAGTAGTTGCTTTTAACTTTATTTTTCTTCTTCAGTGTTTGCAGGCAGGTGGGGGAAAAGTCTGTACTGCAGTCATTTACATGATTGCCTAATTTATTCTTTGACCTGAGAACCTGAGTAGTGGTAGGTAGCTGTTATAAATGTCATAGTGATTTGTGATTTATTATTTCAGGGTGTCCTAAGACCAAGGTTAAAGAGGAGCTTGTTTTTAGAACAAATGGTAAACTGCACAACTGAATTGAGACTGTTTTGGTTGTCTGCCTAATAACTAGACAGAGCACCAAGGAAAAGCAGTCCTAAGGGGAGCTTGGTACAGAGAAGCACCATTTTTTTCAGGACTGTGGAATCTGTTTACTTTAGATAAGGGAACCTGAACAACTGCGTCTGTAGGAAAAGATGGGGTTACTCAGAGGACACACGAGGAAGACCTTCCCTGCTTCATCCACAACCCCCAGGAAGACCCCTACCACACAGAATGCACATGAGCAAGGAAGCTCCTCCTATTCCAGGAATTTGCTAGAACTCATTATCACATCCCTGCCTTCTATTTAGCATAAGCATGCATATGTAGATGATGTAGCTATATAAAGGCAATGCAGTCAGTATAAGGGTGCTGTGAGGCATGCTGCGAGGTGAGGTCCCGTACTCTCCGCAGCCCAGCACGTCGCTCTTGCTTCTCTCTATTTTTGTTAAATAAAACAAGAAGCATGGCTTCTCCACCTCTTCTTCCCTGCTTGTCTTTACAAAACATCCTGTAGCCATCCATCACAATCCTCCAGACACCCGAGTTGTCCTGCTATGGTTTGGTTATTCCTGTGATACCATCAATTTCTGGCTGGGCATGGAGCTCTAGTGCCTCCTGCTTGTTTCCCAGGCTGCATGCATTGGTATACATACACTTGAAGTTGATGATCTTCTGGTTCTCATCTTGGAAGGTAGCTAAGGAACATTTATCACTGCTGTGGTTTGGTTGGCTTAGCTTATTCTATGCTTGGTTGCCAATGGCATTGCTGCTTTGGACCCCAAGCCCCAAGTCTTTTAGTTTAAAACCTGCCTCACTGAGGCAGCTAGCTTGCTGCTAAAGGTTCCCTTGCCTCTTCTAGACAGGTGGATTCCAGCTTGTATTACAGACAGTGTGGCAAGCAGGACTGGGGAGGTGATTGTCCCTCTGTACTCTGCATTGGTGAGGCCATACCTTGGATAATATGTTAGAAGAGAGGCATCAAGGTTCTAGAGCAGGTCCAGAGCAGAGCAACTATGCTGGTGAAGGGCCTAGAGAACAAGACTCACGAGGAGCAGTTGAGGGAACTGGGGCCATTTAGTCTGAAGAGGAGGAGGTTGAGTAGAGACCTCATACCTCTCTACAGCTCCCTGAAGGGAGGTTGTCATGAGGTGGGTATTGGTCTCTTTGCCCAAGTTACTAGTGATAGAACAAGAGGGAGTGGCCTCAAGCTGCACCAGGGAAGGTTTAGGCTGGACATTAGGAAAAATTATTTCACTGAAAGGGATGTCAGGCACTGGAACAGGGAGGTGGTAGAGTCACTATCCCTGCATGTGTTTAAAAGCCATGTAGATGTTGTGCATGGGGGTATGGCCTAGTGGTGGACTTTTCTAACCTAAAAGATTCTGACTCTGTATCCAGGTCCTATGTAACTATTTTTGGCTAACTTGTAGAAATCCTGAGGATTTTTGTTAGCTACAATTTTTCAAAAGCACACAAGAGGCCTTCAGAACTGACTGCCTCTGGATGCACCTGCACTCCAACATTGGAGTCTAAATTTTGGAAGCAGAAATGATGCCTCTACATCTTAAAACCCATTTGCTTTTGCTTATCAGACTGGTCCATGAAGACATCATGTAGTTTGCCACATTGCTAATTCCATTTATGCAGTTGTCAAACACAATTTATTTCCAAAGATTTTGAAATACCCTGCAAACTGAGTGTTCTCTTGCTGACAGTGGATCTGAAAACTGGAACAGCAGAATCCATACAGTGTGTGAAGGGAGGATAACCAAGATCAGCAACCCACTGGTAAACACCAGACACATCCGTGGTAAGGAGACAGCTTCAAGATCATGTTGGGAAGTGTGTCAATGAGGGTCAGCATGGAACATGGTCAGATGCTCCCATCTCTGAAGTATAACCCACTGAAGTCTGAGAGATCTAAACCCAAACACAGCTCCTGAGCCAACCCTTCTCAGCTTCTCAAGACAGGCCTTTGCCACAGCTTAGCTGTTTTCATAGCAGTCATACCCAGGATAGGATCACATCACATCACATCACTGTACTATACCAGAGTGGACTAATAGCAGAGGAGGTAGACCCCTGGGAGGAGAAGAGGGGGCTACAGAGCCTGCTGGTGCATGCAGAGCACCAGCACACTTAGTGTATCCTCTGTTGTACATGCTTGTGTTCCAAAACACAGCCACAGCTTACATGCTGGATGTCTCAGGTAACGCCTGCCACATGGCATCAAGTCTTGGGAGCCTTCAGGATTGCAGTGGGGTTCTGGGATTAGGTCACCCTGCTTTCCTCTCCAAACCTGCACCCTCTCCTCTTCATCCGCATCACAACAAAGCAGCAGTTGAGTTGTCTGCCAGCCTGGCCCTGGAGGCTGCTGCTTGAGGGACATTCAAGGGTGTTTCCCATCCTCAGGGAGGGTTCTTGCCAGCTACATGACCTGGGCTGATATTTAGAATAAATGGCAATTGCTGTTTGTGCTCGCTGCTCTTTTCCATTGAGCAGACGTGTGTAACCTTCAAATGCTTGCTGGGGGTTGTTGTGGAACCGTAATCATTGCCAAAGTGCTCTGTGTGAGGGTTGTTACTTACGCCAAATCACCATGCAGAAAGGGTTTAGTTACATCCTCTCTAGAGTACGTTTGCTGAATTTCATCTGAGGTGATGCCTGCCTTGAGGTACATGCTGGTAACACACACAGAATCACAGAATGGTCTGGGTTGGAAGGGACCTCCAAAGGTTACCTAATCCAACCCCCTCTGCAGTAAGCAGGGACATCCTTGACTAGATCAGGTTACCCAGAGCCCTGTTGAGCCTCACCTTGAGTATGTCCAGGGATGGAGCCCCAGCCATCTCCCTGAGTAGCCTGTTCTAGTGTTCCACCACTCTCATGGCACAAAGCTTGTTCTTAACATCCAGTCTACATCTCCTCTTCAGAGTATCACAGAATCACAGCATCACAGTATAACTAAGGTTGGAAGAGACCTCAAATATCATGGAGTCCAACCTGTCACCACAGACCTCATGACTAGACCGTGGCACCAAGTGCCACGTCCAATCCCCTCTTGAACACCTCCAGGGACGGTGACTCCACCACCTCCCTGGGCAGCACATTCCAATGACGAACGACTCGCTCAGTGAAGAACTTTCTCCTCACCTGGAGTTCCTCTTCTCTAGTTTGAAGCCATTGTCTCTCATCCTATCACTGCAGGCCTTTGTAAACAGTCTCTATCCATCCTTCTTGTAGGCTCCCTTCTGGTACTAGAAGGCTGCTATTAGGTCTCAGTAAGATAAAACTGCTCCATTTGTGGATGCATATTTCATAGTGGATTTGATCATCATTATGAAAGCAGTTTACATCCTTTGAGTGAACAGATGGAATTGTCTAAGTAGACATAAACTAGAAATCCTCAGAAGATAACCTTGAATGTTGTGTCTGAAATTGTACCTTTAGGGAGATAAAGAATTCAGTTAATGAGGACTTCATTAAAGAGCAGGTATGCAGAGCAGGGATTTTGTAAAAGGTGAGGTTTCTCAAAAAAATGAACAGACCAGCTGAGGGTTCAGTAAAGAAATGAGTGACTAACCACGAGTCATTCTTCCCTACTGCTTTTCTGGGATGCTCTTCTTTATTAATGTGGAGAAAATCTAGGAACAAGGCCTGCTGATAGGCACTGAGCACAGATATCACAGTATCACAGTATAACTAAGGTTGGAAGAGACCCCAAGGATCATCAAGTCCAACCTGTATGCCATGGAAGGACCAGATCCTTGCATTTATGTGAAGTTAATTTCCCCCGCCCCCTTCCAAACAGGTGAAGATATTTTGTTTAAGAATTCAAACTTTAAGTGTAAATGAAATTAAATTTCTTTGACCTCTAACAGGTCTTGAATTAACAAAAGCAAGAGGTAGTGAAATCCAGACACTGTGAAAATAACAGGGAAAAAAACCTCCTTGTATTGGATTAATTTTTCTGAACCAAGACAGAAAGGATGCTAAGGAAACTACTGGGGTAAAAATGCCAGCCTTTCAGATATGAGTACCCAGGTTTTGTTTTAGTAAACATTTTTGTTTTGCTAATAACAGATCTTCAGAAATCTGCCAGGCTTTGGTACAATTCTGTCCTTTGGCTTTAGGTTCAGATTAGCAGTTGTCATTTTATCTCAGACTGATTTTAAATATTTCAGTTCTTGCAGAGAAACCATTTGTAGCTGGTGTTAGGATTTCAGTCGTAGGTACCACGAGAGAAGAAGGCTGTGTAATACTCTATCTCTAAGACTGTTAGATGCAGCAGATGCACTTCCCAAGCTGGGAGTGTCACTGTACATTGCCACAGTCCAGCTGTGAAAATAGTTTCTTCTATCCCTTCTGTCCATTTTTATATTTCAATGGGTTGAACCAGTTATGGATTTAGGTTATCATCTGTCTCTAGTAATGGATAAGAATAATTTCAGTTCATTTTCATAAACTCATTGAATAACCCAAATTGGAAGGTACCTCAAAAGATCACCTGTGAAACCTCTTGTAAGGTATCTTTTCTCTGCTTCTGGTCTGATTTTACCATATTTTTTTCTTAACCAAAACTCTAGATGATCCCAGAGACTGGTTAAATGCAGTTATGCATTTCTTTGCTGTCTTGTGGACTGCAGAATGGAAGGGGAATGGGTTGATGTGCTCCAGTGTCATTTCCCTGCTGCCCCTCTGCAGGCAAATTGGGATTGGGAAAACGATTCCTGGTTATTAACCCAGAAGCATCTTAGACATCTGTGCTGGAACAAGTCTCTTGAAGCTTAAGCTTCTTATCTTTATTCCCCATAGTACCCTTTTATAACAATCAGGGTGGCTATTTTTTGTTTCTTTGTATGTTTTTGTTTTCCAGGTTTTGTGATCTTTTTTCATCTTCTTTAAAGCAAAAATGTGTCTGTGTCCTGTTCACCTGGAAGGGATTAGAACTCCCAAAGTCCCCAAACAGCCTAGGTCCCAAAAATCACAGAGTCACAGAATGTTAGGGGCTGGAAGGAACCTTGAAAGAGTCCACCCCCCGCTGCCAGAGCAGGATCACCTAGAGCAGATCACACAGGAACACATCCACATAGGGGAATTAGCTCTGGAACTGAAAGAAAGGGAATGATCCCAGTCTGCATCACAGAGTCCCTTCCTAAAGCATAAAACCAGATGGGCAGCCAGTGGCTCTCTTCTCTTCTGTCCTGAGTATCATTTCTTCACAGCTGATGTTTGTGATGTGTTTTCTGTAGCTTGTCTCTGTTAGCAAATGGCCAGATCAACCAAATACTTTTTTTTGTGTATAGGAGGAACTCTTAGTCTGCCCAAGACACACAAATGTCTTTGTTTTGCTAATGTTCCAGTTGAGAACTTTTATCAGAACACTGTTCTTAACTTGCATTGTTAAATGTGGCCATACCTGGGGTTGTTTCTGTGGGATGTCCTATTTCTTTACCTTTATGGTTCCCCTTAAACATGCATGACTAGGCAGTCCTGCTTACACACACACATACCCCCGTAATATCCCTGCACCCCAAAATACTCAGCCATATTTGAAGCCCAGGACTGAGCTGACAGGTGGTCAAAACATCCTCTCCTCAACTCAAAGGAAGAAGTATTTTACACTGAGAATTACAGTGGAAGTGATAGAGTACTGAGGAGGTGGATAAAGGTGAGACAGCATAGTAGATAGTTTTATTTCTGGGAGAAAAATGAGGCAATAATTTGCCTGCAATTTCAAAGAGGATGAACATTAAAAAGTCGGTGAACAGATTTCTTTTAAAATGCAGAGGCAAAGTCAATTGTATGTCAGGATATAAATGAGAAGATCTGAATATAAATGAGATGGCACAGTGCATGACAAGATGTCAGAGGAGGAAGCTTTTTGCCAACGAAGGTAACATGTTTTGTTCCCTCAGCCTGGAGACTCGAGAGATTGAAACAACAAAAATGTAAATGAGCGCTGGGTTTAGTGATGGTTACAAACTGCAGGATGGAGTCTTCCTCAGCCTGGTGTGAAACCAGAGGCACTGAACTGAAATTAGGAAAGCTGCATTAACAAAATTGACAAAAGTGATTATCAGGCTCTGTGAACTATTTGGAGTTCATCATGACAACCTGGGTTCGTTGTGACAGCTAAAGGGTTTGTACTAGGCAAGGGTGTTTCAGGCAGCAATGCAAGCAGTTCAGAAGAGACTTTTAGGCAAGGAGGAGATAATTTGTCTACACATTTGTCTATACATTGTCTGTTTTACACTCACAGTTGTAAACATTCCAGTAGTTAGTCACTAAGTGACAGCCATGGCCAAGTTAATACAGAGCAATAGAATAGAATAGAATAGAATAGAATAGAATAGAATAGAATAGAATAGAATAGAATAGAATAGAATAAACCAGGTTGGAAGAGACCTTCAAGATCATCACATCCAACCTATCATCCAACACCACATAATCAATTAAACCATGCAACTAAGCACCCTGTCAAGTCTCCTCCTGAACACCTCCAGTGATGGTGATTCCACCACCTCCTCAGGCAGCCCATTCCAATGGGCAATCACTCTCTCTGTGTAGAACTTCTTCCTAACCTCCAGCCTAAACTTCCCCTGGCGCAGCCTGAGACTGTGTCCTCTTGTTCTGGTGCTGGTTGCCTGGGAGAAGAGACCAACCTCTGCCTGTCTACAACCTCCCTTCAGGTAGTTGTAGAGAGCAATAAGGTCACCCCTGAGTCTCCTCTTCTCCAGGCTAAGCAACCCCACCTCCCTCAGCCTCTCCTCATAAGGCTTGTGTTCCAAGCCCCTCAATGGGACATCATTGTGCACAGGTATATTAGCACCCCTCAGTTTAGCTCATTAGCAGGGTGCCTGTCTGAATCAGAGGCTGGGGAAAGCAGTTTATTTTTTCCCAACAAGTCTGATTAACTTTTTGGGATGTTCTATTAAAAAACCCCAAACAACTACTCTTTGAAGTTCTTTGACATTAATTATGCTTTCAGTTGTAGTTCATGTGGAAAGATTGGTGATGGAAGGAAGATGGTTTCAGGCATGATGCAGCAATGTGACTCACACAAAATTCTGCTAAAATTCTGCTGTGCAAATAATCTATAATCAGGAATTCTCTTATTTCACAGATTGCACTGAAATTTTTCAGCTCTGCTAAGGGAGGATTTTAATTCTTAGAAAGTTTTGTAGACCTTTTTGATTACCAGATTAATTGTGGACAGAAGCACATCCTGAGTTCATGTGTTTCATAGTATCATAGTATTAGTCAGGGTTGGAAGGGACCACAAGGATCATCCAGTTCCAACCCCCCTGCCATGGGCAGGGACACCTCACACTAGATCAGGCTGGCCACAGCCTCATCCAGCCTGGGCTTAAATACCTCCAGGGATGGGGCCCCAACCACCTCCCTGGACAACCCATTCCAGGGCTTTACCACTCTCATGGTGAAGAACTTCCTCCTCACCTCCAGCCTGAATCTCCCCACCTCCAGCTTCATTCCATTCCCCCTAGTCCTATCACTCCCTGAGATCCTGAGCAGTCCCTCCCCAGCCTTCAGATACTGGAAGGCCACAATGAGGTCACCTCGGAGTCTTCTCTTCTCCAGACTGAACAGCCCCAACTCCTTCAGTCTGTCCTCATAGGAGAGGTGCTCCAGCCCTCTGCTCATCCTCGTGGCCCTTCTCTGGACACCCTCCAGCACCTCCAGATCCCTCTTGTAATAGGGGCTCCAGAACTGGAGGCAGTACTCCAGGTGGGGTCTCAGCAGAGCTGAGCAGAGGGGGAGAATCCCCTCCCTTGCCCTGCTGGCCACACTTCTCTTGCTGCAGCCCAGGATCTGATTGGCTTTCCGGGCTGCAGGTGCACACTGAGAGCTCCTGTTGAGCTTCTCCTCACCCAGCACCCCCAAGTCTCTCTCAGGGCTGCTTTCCAGCCAGTCCCTGCCCAGCCTGGATTTGTGCCTGGGATTGCCTCGACCCAGCTGCAGGACCCTGCCCTTGGTCTTGCTGAACCTCCTGAGGTTGGCTTGTGCCCACCTCTCCAGCCTGTCCAGGTCCCTCTGGATGGATCCCTTCCCTCCAGCCTGTCTGCTGCACCACACAGCTTGGTGTCATCAGCAAACGTGCTGAGGGTGCTCTCAATGTTTGTGTTAGAAATGTAGCTACTGACAGGATGAGTGGAGATAGAAGTTATCCTCTCCAGTGACAGAATATTCATTTTCCTTTGTTCCTGAAAAAGTTCTGTAGAGGAAATGGGGACAGAGCGGCCTCTCATGAAATCTCTTTACCTCTTCCTTAATCCTTTCCTCTTCATTGTGGTTCCTTTTCAGTTAAAGGAGAAATATGTGTTGTACTGTTGTGTACAGAAAGTAAGATGGAGCAGCCTGCAAATCAGTTTTTGGATAGGCTTACAGTCTAAAACAGTGTGGGTGAGTGAGACTTTAATGCACATGGACAAAATTGTATTTTTGTGTACATCAATAGTTATTGTTCCACAATCACTGACTGAAGTTAGCTTTGGTAAATATTTACCCAGAGGTCAGTAAATGTTGATACTCATCATGGCAGAAGTCAATATTTACTTATTAGTATTACTTTTTAAATGAAGATCATTGATAAGAGTACAAAATAGGCAGGTGCAGGTGGCAAGCTGCTGATAAGCATCTTGAAGATTTTAAATCAAAACTGTCATACAACAGAGAGGCAAATGACTAATATCTAGAAGATACAATCTAGTTTTTGAAATAGATCAACTACATTTAGAATAGAATAGAATAGAATAGACCAGGTTGGAAGAGACCTTCAAGATCATCGCCTCCAACCCATCAACCAATCCAACACCACCTAAACAACTAACCCATGGCACCAAGCACCCCATCAAGTCTCCTCCAGTGATGGTGACTCCACCACCTCCTCAGGCAGCCCATTCCAATGGGCAATCACTCTCTCTGTGGAGAACTTCTTCCTAACCTCCAGCCTAAACCTCCCCTGGTGCAGCCTGAGACTGTGTCCTCTTGTTCTAGTACTGGCTGCCTGGGAGAAGAGACCAACATCCACCTGTCTCCAACCTCCCTTCAGGTAGTTGTAGAGAGCAATAAGGTCACCCCTGAGTCTCCTCCTCTCCAGGCTAAGCAACCCCAGCTCCCTCAGCCTCTCCTCACAGGGCTGTGTTCCAAACCCCTCACCAGCTTTGTTGCCCTTCTCTGGACACGCTCCAGCAAGTCAACCTCCTTCCTAAACTGAGGGGCCCAGAACTGGACACAGGACTCGAGGTGTGGCCTATTTGAGATGCAGTAAAATCCAGAGCACAAGTGCTTTCAGCTCAGGCATCCAGGAAAAGAGGAAATTACTTAGACATTGTATGTGGATCTTTGCTGAAGCTTTCTCAGAAGCAGGATAGAATTGCTAGTCAAAGCAAGGAGAAATGAAATAAGGAAGAAATAATAATAATAAAAAGTAATCCTACATTTTGCTTTATTTTTATCAATGGAGTAAAATTCATCAGTAAAATGCATGGTTAGATGAATTTATTCTCTCTCCCTCACTTTCCTTCAAAAAAATTGCAGAAAACAAGGCAAATGTCATTTTTTATTTCTCCTTAACTTTACAGCACAATAGAAACCACTAACATTTACAAAGCATCCAGATCCATCCTGGCCAAAAGGCTGTCTGTTGTCTGAGTTGATAATAGTCATATGCCAGGATACCTAATATGATTCTAGAGCACAAATGTCTATATGGGAGGTGGCTGGGGTCATTGATGGGCCTTTAAACTAGACTAGAAGAGGGAAAAGGGAAGGACCAGGCTTGCTGGAGGCAAGCCTGCAACACCTATGGGACAGCGTGATAGCTCCACTACTATCTCAGGGGAGGTAGGGGACAGTGGACTGTGTGATAAGGAAGATGCAAGGGCTATTGATAAGTTGGGACTTATGGTAGTGCCTGGGAGCCATCAAGCAGGGAGCAGACCCCTACCCCACACAAAGATGCCCCAGCTGAAGAGTGTGGTGGTTTAAGCCTTAACTGGGAGTTAAGAGCTCAGATGGGGGCAAGGCTGAGAATTTGGAGTCGGCTTGGAAGTAGAGAGGTAAAGAGTTGTCTTTAAACAAACTCTCTCTATATATATATAAAACAATAACAGGTGAGGTTCACAAGGGCAAGGAGCAAGGATGGATGGGACAAAGAAGAATAATACAAAACCAGTCTCTCTCTGAAGAGGTGTGGAGGCAGCAGGGAGAAGGATCAGGCCCGACCACGTGGCAGAGGAGCAGGAAAGCAGCCGCAGTAGCTCTCATCCAGGAGAGGCAGGAGCCAAAAGGAGACCAAATAGCTGCAATGTCCTGTTTTTTATACCCTAGCTGGGCACGGAGTGGGGAGTGGAACAGACTCAGTTTCCCAGGGGGAAAATGCCCTGCAGGGAGGGCAAAGTACCCTCAAGCCCTCCCCCCTTTGTTTTTGTTTTTTAGAATGGGTGTTAACCCACCACAAAGTGTATCTGTGCCAATGCATGGAGCACAGGGAGTCAGCAAGAAGAGCTGGAAGCTATTGTCCAGCAAGAAAACTATGATAATATTGCCCTGATGGAAACATGGTGGGATGAATCCTGTACATGGAGTGCTGTGTTGGATGGCTGCAGGCTCTTCAGAAGGCATAGGCCCAGAAGGAGTGGTGGTGGGGTGGCCCTGTATGTCAGGAAAGGTCTCAACTGTCTTGAGCATGATGATGGTGGTTATGCTAGAGTTGAATGCTTGTGGCTGAGAATCAGGGGAAAGGCCAACAAGGCAGATGTCGTGATGGGGTCTGCTATAGACCACCCAACAAGGATGAGGAGGCTGATGAAGTGATTTATAGGTGCCTGGGGAAGGTCTCAGAATCAATATCCCTTGTTCTTGTGGGGAACTTCAACTTACTCGGTATCTGCTGGAAATACAGCACAGCAGACAGGAAGCAGACATGGAGGTTCTTGGAGTGGAAGATAACTTCCTAACACAGCTGGTGAATAAGCCAAAGAGGGATGGCGCTTTACTAGACCTGATGTTTGTAAACAGAGCAGGACTAGTAGGAGATGTAAAGGTTGGTGGCTGTCTTGGACAAAGTGACCACAAGATGGTGGAGTTTTCAATTCTTAGTGAAGTTAGGAGGGGATTCAATAGAACTGCATCCTTGGACTTCCAGAAGGCAGACATTGACTTGTTTAGGAGACTGGTTGGTGGCATCCCCTGGGAGGTAGTCCTGAAGGAAAAAGGAGTGCATGAAGGCTGGGCATTCCTCAATAGAGAAATTTTCAAGGCACAGGAACAAGCTGTCCCCATGCATTGGAAAATGAGCATAAAAAATGGCTGGATGGCTGGGCTCAGTGAGTGGTGGTGAATGGACTGGTGAGCAGTCACTAGTGGTGTCCTTCAGGGTTCAGTACTGGGACCTGTCCTCTTTAATATCTTTATCAGTGATCTGGCTGAGGGGCTTGAGTGCACCCTCAGTGAGTTTGCAGATGACACCCAGCTGGGTAGCTGTGTTGATCTGCTGGAGGGTAGGGAAACTTTACAACAGGTCAGTCAGGTTAGACCAATGGTCCAAGTCTAATTATATGAAGTTCAACAAGGCCAAATGCCAAGTTCTGCACCTGGGTCACAACAGCCCCATGGTAAGCTACAGACCTGGAGATGTGTGGTTGGAATGCTGTGACTCAGAGAGGGACCTGAGGGTTCTGTTTGGCAGTTGACTGACCATGAGTCAGCAGTGTGCCCAGGTGACCAAGAAAGCGAATGGCATCCTGGTTTGGATTAGAAACACTGTGGCCAGCAGGGACAGGGAGGTGATCATCACCCTCATCAGCACTGGTGAGGCCATACCTTGAGTGTTGTGCTCAGTTCTGGGCCCTCACTACAGGAAGGACATCAAGATGATGGAGAGTGTCCAGAGAAGGGCAACAGAGATGGAGAAGGGCCTGGAGTACATGGCCTCTGAAGAGCATCTGAAGAAGCTGTGGTTGTTCACTTTGGAGAACAGGAAACTGAGAGGAGACCTCATTGCTCTCTATAACTCGCTGAAGGGAGGTTGGAGTTAGGAGGGGGCGTTCTCTTCTCCTTGGGGGCAAGCGACAGGGCCAGCGGGAGTGGTTTCAAGATGCACCAGGGGAGATTCAGGCTGGATGCTAGGAAATATTTCTTAACAGAGAGGGTTCTCAAACATTGGAATGGTCTGCCCAGGGCAGTGCTGGAGTCACCATCCCTGGAAGTGTTGAAGGAGTGTGTGGACCTGGTGCTTAGGGACATGTGTTGATCCTTCAGTGCTAGGTTGAGGGTTGGACTGGATGATCTTGGAGGTCTCTTCTAACCAGATGTTCTCTGTGATTCTGCACAGATAGATGCAGGGCTGTAGCTGAATATATTTCACTGTTGATGAATATTTAATATATCATTATGTGTGATGACTGCCATTATTTACCTTAAAATGCTGAAAAAGCTTAAATTGGGCATCTCTGGCTATCTTAGTTTTGGCATTTCCCATCTATGGGATGCTTGACTTTGCAAGTGTAATTTTCTTGCTTTCACCATAGGATAATTGGCAGTGGAGTTTATAAGGGAGTATACAAGAATAAAGGATTCAACAGAAACTGTTATCTTTAATAAAAGTAACTAAGGAACAGTTTTGCTGTATTATTGTTTGCTTTGATGATACTAGTGGGCAAGGTTATTGGAGCATAATAGTAATATATGCATTGAGATTCCTAAACTAAAATGGATGAGACACTTTCAGTTAACTCTAGTAAAATAATTAGCATCTCTTGAAAGGAAAAGTGACAAAAATCATTGCAGAAGAAAAATATTTATACCATCAAAAAAGGGGTTGAAAATATGAAAGGAAACAGACAATCTGCAGAAAAATGCACTTTCAAGTGTCTTTGAGAAATTAATCAGAAACAAAGTAATGGCCATTGAATGTTCAGAAATTCAATGTGTTCAAAGTGAAAATCTTTAGGGATAATTAATGTGGATGAAATCTTGCACTGCGAACAGCAGAAACAAAATCTTATCCACAGCAGGAGTCAAGCTTGATAAGGCAAAGACATCACTAACACTATCACGAATAAGTCATTACCAAGCTGTGACCAAGCCTCAGCTGAGGCTGAGGGAGCTGGGGTTGTTTAGCCTGGAGAAGAGGAGACTCAGGGGTGACCTTACTGCTCTCTACAACTACCTGAAGGGAGGTTGTAGACAGACGGATGTTGGTCTCTTCTCCCAGGCAGCCAGTGCCAGAACAAGAGGACACAGTTTCAGGCTGTGCCAGGGGAGGTTTAGGCTGGATGTTAGGAGGAAGTTCTCCACAGAGAGAGTGATTGCCCATTGGAATGGGCTGCCTGAGGAGGTGGTGGAGTCACCATCACTGGAGGTGTTCAGGAGGAGACTTGATGGGGTGCTTGGTGCCATGGGTTAGTTGTTTAGGTGGGTTGGATTGGTTGATGGGTTGGACACGATGATCTTGAAGGTCTCTTCCAACCTGGTCTATTCTATGCTATGCTATGCTATGCTATGCTATGCTATGCTATGCTATGCTATTCCATTCTTACTGTCACCACACAGATCAAATTCATAACATTTTTTATCTCAGAAGTCTGTTTGCATGGGGACTGCACAGTTCTGCTGGATGTTTTTAGAGTGTTTTCACTCATTAGAAGTCTGCATGCAAAATAGTATTCAGTGACATAAATTAAAACATAACAGAGAGACCCTCACTGAAGTTTATCTTCAGTCCCACAATGACCATTTCTATAAACTTCAGTATGCTGAGACAGGATGGTCTTGAGAAACTTAGCTGAAATTTATGAGAATTTAGGAGTTAAAGAGAATACATTGGAAAAAAAAAAGTTCCATGTCAAATGTAATGTGTACAGCTCAGGCAGTATGGTCCAAAGACAACCTATCCAAACAAGAAACATCGAAGCATTCAAGCAAGGCTTTGAATGAGTTATTAAACTGTAAGTAATCTGGGAATGAAGGTGGAAAAATAGGTATGAAAGGGAAGGCAGTGGATGTGATGAGCCTTCTGCAGAAGCTGTTTTTTTTCCCTGGCCTGCAATTTAGATGTGAATTTATTCTGTGCTGCACATATTTATATCTTTTCGCACCACATTTTTATCTGATGATTTTCCATTTGGAGTGACTTTACTGGGAGCTGTCTCGGTCCAGAGAGGGAAAGAGACTCAAGTTCTTTTGAATATTCCCATGTTGTGAAATGAGAGGCACAAACGAGGCCAAAATAGCAACAGCTAGGCTATTAATTACATAAATAAAGTGGATGGGTCAGAAGGGGAGAGGGAGAAAATAGAGAGGAGAGAGAGAGAAGAGGGAAGGAATTATATTACCACACCCCTCATCCCCCCAAGACAGTTTGAGTCTGTGGAGGAACAGTGCTGCAGGAGATGTTGGGTCTGTAAAGAAGGGGTGCTGAGGCTTTGGCTGGAGAAGAGATGTGGTCCTCTGGGCAGCCTGGGTGTGTAGAGAAAGGGTGCCGAGGCTTTGGCTGGAGAAGAGATGTGGTCCTCTGGGCAGCCTCTTCAGCTCCATGAGTTGCAGCAGGCGGAACTTAGGACACGAAGAGAGGGTTCAGTTTGCATCTTCCTGTTGCAGTTTGGGCTGGGTGCCCCCTGATGTGTTCACTTCCTGTGTCCAGAAGTCCAGCCCAGAGGGATGGACACAGGAAATTGTGTATTTCCTACCATAATTCTTTGCACCACTATAAGATCCAGTGCGGGGTCTGGCACTTTCTCTTTTCTTCCTCCTCCGCCAGCCGGTAACTGGGGGAGATGTCTGCTGGCTTTGGGCCTGGCTAGGCCCAAGGCCACGGGGGGATGGGCAGTCTCAGACCTGGCCAGCTGAGACTAGCCCAGAGGGGGAAGAAGGAGCCCTGGGGGTCTTGGGTGTACCCTCAGGTGGGAATGGGATGTCCTTGGGTTTGTTTTGGGATCTTTCTTTGTCACTGCGCTTTTGCTTTTCTGTAAACATTCACTGCTTTCCATTTAAACTTTCATCACTTTTGCAATCCGTTTGTCCTGAGTGTTCATTCCTGCCTGTGGTGGGGGGAGGGGGCTGCCTCAACCCAGCACACTTCCAGGCTCCATGGCCTCTTTTCTCTGGAGCAGCCTTGTCCTGGGCTTTTCCTTCTCTCCTGCTTTCCTTCGCAGTGGCATTGTCCTTTTCCTGTGTTTTCCTTCATCTCCATTTTTCTTCTGTGTTTTTCTTCTGCAAGCCAGTAGTGGCTCAAGTCTTTTATACAGTTTTTAGTCCTTAGGTATGTGTCCAAGTATTGTCCCTCAGGAATTCCCTCAGGGGCCAGGAAATCCTCCTTAGATAAGTATCCAGGTATCGTTCCCCAGGAAATCTTTCTGTGTATTCCTGTGTGTTTGGGCAAGGTTCTGAATGGAGGGGGGAGGCCTCCACCTACATGCCCACACACTCATTACACATCAGGAAATAGGTGGTGAATCCATTGTCTCACCCTTTCCAGGGTACTTGATGGGTGGAGATTTTCTTGTCCTGAAGGCATGATGGCCATTGTTGTAGGCCAGCTGCAGTCCAGTGTTATCATGATGCAATAGCAAGGTGATTTGCATCCAGGATTGGTAGACAGGATTCCTATATGATCTTTACACCTTCCTTCCAGTGGCTCTGCCCAGCACACATTGTCTGGGCAAGCAGAAAGTGATTTTATCTTTGTTGAGTCAGACCAGGAGAGACAAGAGTGATCTTGAGAGACAGGCCAGGATTTGGCCCCTGTGAGGGATTAAGAGTTGCTGATTGTCTGCTGGAGTTTCCCCTAAACTGTTGCCTAAAAATACTCCAAGTTTAAATAGAAAGTGTAATTTTCCCCCAGGTAAGCTATTTCTCTTTAGCCATTAATTGAAGAAAAAATACTGTGAGCCATCTGTTAACTCTGCTCAATTTCTGGAGGATATGTAGCGAATGTTAATGATGTTTTTTTCCCCCTAGTTCACTGATTTCTCTAGTGATACAATGTTCTGGGGTAGTTATTTCAGCTTCTAAAGATCATTTAAATTACAACTTTACTATAAATGCACACATGGACAAAAACACATAGCTTGCTTAGACAGCAAGTAGAAAGAGTATTGATAAAAAAACATTTGCAGTCCTGATGTCCAGTAATGTCCAAAAGGACACTGGGATTCAGAATCACTGGTATACAAGAGACATCTTAAAATGTTGTGTGTGGATGAAAAAGAAGTATTTCCAACAGAGAAATAAATGTTTACCGAAAACAGAGAAAAGGTTTGTTTGGTTTTTTAAAAGAAGTTTGTATCACTGTTAATATTTTTGCCTCATAAACAGACACCTTTGTAGACTGATAGGTTTTCAGACTCCAGGTTCAGCTAAGCTAAACTCCTGGATATCACAGGTGACATGTTTTTCTGAAACGAGTTTAGGCTGAGTAGGACATACCTTTCAGAGAAGAGTCCTGTGATGTGTTCAGTTTCTAGTGAGGGAACATCTAGCACACAACTGAAAAGGTGTTCCAGTTATAAATCATTTTCCCTATACAAAGAGAGAATCCACTGTGTATCTGAACAGATGGTCCTGACTCAGTTTCCAGTTCTTGGGTCTGTTTTCCAGACTGGGGAAGGAACCCTCTAAATACAGTTAGTGTTTGACATGATGTGTCTTGGGCTGTGAGCAGATACTTCTTGTTCTTAAATATCTTGAACATCTCAGGCCTTTTCACATGGACCAGATACTTCTTGTTCTTAAATATCTTGAACATCTCAGGCCTTTTCACATGAACCATGTTTTCCAATTCTTTCATCATTCTTTTGGCTTGTTTCTGAACTCCTTCTGGCTACTCAACATCTGTTTTGAACAGTGCTCATCAGTGATAAGGTAAAAGCTTGTTACCCCATTCAGCATTTCCACACAGAAGCATCATATCTATTCCTTTAGTGGAATGTCTTATTCAAATGCCTGCCCCTCTGCTAGCAGTGTGATCTCCATCTGACTGTTGGAGTTGATGTTAGTTGATTGTGACGATTCCCAAACCAATCCAATTCCACTCTGTACCACTCTGTCTCCTTATTATGTAATCAGTCCTCCAGTCTTTGCCCCATTTTCTCCCAACTTTATTAGAAAAGATTCTCTGTTTTCTTGCAGAGCAGTGATAAAACATATAGAAGAATAGGGCTAAGAATGTATGGCTTTAGGATCCCACTGGAAACACGTGTTCAAGAACAATTCCCTAATGAATGATCGATTACTCAGGCTTTAAACCTTTTAATGTATGTCATGTTGATTTTTATATTGTTCAGGTTAATCAAAGTATCCTGTAGTAAGCACCTTCTAAAGAAGCTTTCAGAAGTCTATTATACCACCATGGTTACTTTGAGCAACTTGAAGCGCCATAAAAAGTCAAATTAGTTTGACAAAATCTGCTTGCTCTAAGCCTGTGTTGACTGGGATAATTACATTGGCCATCTTCATTTCCTTATTAATCATGTCCCTTTCAGCCATTTCATTATTTTCCCTGGGATCACTGTCAGGCTGACAAGCCTTTAATTACCTGTATATGGGGAGGAATAACAACAGGCACCAGTACAGGTTGGGGGATGCCCTGCTGGAAAGCAGCTCCATGAAGAAAAACCTTGGAGTCCTAGTGGACAGCAAGTTCTCCATGGGATGACTATGTGTCATTGTGGCCAAGATAGCCAATGGTATCCTGGGGTGCATCAAGAGAAGTGTGTCCAGCAGGTCTAGGGAGGTTCTTCTCCCCCTCTACTCTGTCCTGCTGAGACCACACTTGGAATGCTGTGTCCAGTTTTGGGCTCCCCAGTTCAAGAGAGACAGAGATGTGCTGGAGAGAATCCAACAGAGAGCCATGAGGATGATTAGGGGACTTGAGCATCTTTCCTGTGAAGAGAGATTGAGAGCCCTAGGGCTGTTTAGTCTTGAGAAGAGAAGACTGAGAGGGGATCTGATCAATGTCTATAAATATCTGAGGAGTGGGTGTCAAGTGGAGGGGGCCAAGCTCTTTTCGATGGTGCACAATAATAAGACAAGGAACAACAGGTACAAGCTTGAACATAGAAGATTTCACCTCAACATCAGGAGAAACTTCTTTGTGGTGAGGGTGACAGAGCACTGGAACAGGCTGCCCAGGGAGGTTGTGGAGTCTCCTTGTCTGGACACATTCAAAACCTATCTGGATGCAGTCCTGCATGGACTACCCTAGGTCATCCTGCTTTGGCAGGGGGGTTGGACTTGATGATCTCTGGAGGTCCCTTCCAACCTCTAATGTACTGAGATACTGTGATACCTGACCAGTCCATATGCTACCTACTGCACAACAGGTCTTTTTTTTTGTCCTAGCTGTCTGAAAGTTTATGTCCTCATGGGTGAAGAACAATATTAATGGTGCAAGGACCTCTTTTATAATTCTAAGTTGCATGTGCATTATTTAAAATGTTGAAAAAAACAAGAAGGAGAATACAGAGCTGTGTTGCTTACAGGGGAATAAAAAGTTTGCATCAGATAAGCAAGTACAAATAATTGATATATGTTAGCAATCAGGGCACATTACAGGCAGGCAGAAGGATAGCCTGTACAGAAAACAATTTTCTGATTGCAGAGGATTTTAACATTGCCTCCTTCATTTGGAAATATGAAAGGCTTGGTAATTGGGGAAATGTTACACAAAAAGTAGCATTTGATAAGTTATTACTTTTTGAACATTTCTCTGCTTATCTCTAGGCCTGTCAATCAAATTTTGTTTCTCAGCCACCAAAACTTTAAAGACATTAGAAAATTGTTGAAGTTTCCTAACAGATAAACTTTACTAAAGTCCTTGCTTATATATTCAGTTTTGCAAATATCAAAGTGTTGCTCCAAATTGGAAGCTCTTGTGCCGTCTGATAGAAGAAAAATGCAGCTGTAGTTTCATTAATTAATAGACACAGATTTCCAAGCCCAATATCCTCAAGGAGAGATCCTACTATCTTCCCTTCCCACTCCTGGCTGCAGTGTCCTTATCAGTGGGACATTGTTAGCAGGGCTCTTTGATAGGGGCAACCACAAGGATTGCATAGGGGTTCAAGGCTCAGCATCACACAGGTTGGCCTGTGTTTATGCTGGTTTCATCTGGTGGGGCTACCAGGCAGCAGGAAGGTCCCAGATCAGCACAGGGTCAGCAGTTGCTTCACCTGAGTGGATTCAAATGTCAGCTGAAAGCTAGGAGCTCACCTGCTTTGTTGGAGAGTGTGAGTGTGAGGAAAAATAGATGAACAAGAAAATGTGTGCTGCTCTTCTTGCAGACCTCAGAAATCAGGGTAAAAATTGTGACAAAGCTCTGCTCTACCCATTTAGCAAGGAATTTCTCCATGGAAGTGTCCCTACCAGGGCTGTCACCAGCTGGCTATTCAGTGCTGCAGCCAGGGGCAGGGCTGCAGCCACCTTCTACCAGCAGATTTAGCACAAAGTTGAGGCTGGAGTAGAGCCAAAGTAGTATCAGAGAGATTTTTAGAGTTTTTGGTGAATTGTGTTCACCCGTGCGCTGAAGTGTGAAGTCATGCTCCACTGATGAGGAGGAGATGCAGAAACAAACCCCTGTGAGGGCACCTTCTCTCCTTTCGCTATCTCTGCACGTTCTCCTTTGCAGATAGAAAGGTTTTATCCTGGTTACCAAATTCTGCTCTTTATTGTGGGGACAGTACTGTTGCCTCTGTGTGTGGAAGCCCCACCGCTGCCAGGGGATATCTGTGCATCAGAACTTCATGTCTTGATGCTTCTCTGGGAGTGCTGAGCAGTTGGACAACAGATGGTGGGAAGGAAATAGGTTTTCTGAGATTGCCCCTCCTTTCACACTACCAACAGCTGCAATTAATACAGTGTTTTCAAAATACTCTCTTACAGTTTTAAGATGACTGAGCTGGAGGAAGGGGCTGCTGAGGAGGTGGCTGCCTTGATGTTCCACATTGTCTGTTGTTTTCTTTAGCTTTTAGCAAGTTTTTTTCTTGTGCACCAATCTGCCAAGCACATTGTACATCATCATGCCACCCTTGTCTCTGATTGCACTAAGATGTTTCAACAGAAAAAAAACCCACCCATAACTCAGCCAAAGCATGGGAGCAGACCAGCACCGATTGTAATCTGTTATAACCTATGCAATAAATAAATGTACCTCCAGCACTCTGGAACTTGCAAATGTGAAACTATTCATAAAGAAAACAAAAAAGGAGTAGTATATTTTACTCTCAGATTACTAAACCCTTTAGTTTTGTAGTATCCTTGACCTTACAGTTGATGTAAGCAGACTGCTGTGCTTCCTTGACCGTCACCCTGCCCTGTGTGAGCTGATGTGTGACCAAACAGCTGGTCAAAGCCAAAGGGCAAAAAAGCCTCGCAAAATCATATGCTCAAAGTCTTATATTGACATCAGGAAGTGGTGTTATCACTATGGTGAGGCATCTGATTGTTGCTTCTTGGCCTATATGACTACCATTCACTTGCAGCAGCTATGACTTAACTATAACACTGATGAATCCTTCTTGCTTAGAAGGAGATTTTATCATGAGGATGCTAATTAACAGTGCAAGATCATTGTGCTTTTCTCTGTACTAACAGTGCATGCATATGTTTATTTAGACACTCTTATTTTAAATTTTACATTCCACAAATTTTACATTCCTAATTCTTTCTTAGGATTTCTCCTATCAAGTCCATTACTTTTTATCTTATAAATAAAAATGTGCTCAGGGACAGATGTTTCCACAGATGGTATATCTTAATGGGCTCTGTACCAACCTGGTAGTAGGTTCTGTTGTCCACAATAGTTATCTCTCAGTTTTAAAATTCAAAGGTAGTAGCATTTTAGCATGGCTGATCAGATGTGGTGACATTGGAATCCTGTAGAGTGTACTATTATCCTTGCTGCTCTTTAAATTAGATTTATTGGTTATGTCATTTGGAGGTTTAGGTTACCTGCTTGACATCTCTGTGTAACACAAAATGTGCTATTTTTTGTATCCATATGTTAAAATGTGCTAAGAATTTGACTTTTTTTTTGTATAGCTGTATCTGAATACGGTGTTTTGATTTGTATTTCCAGTGAAGTCAGTACTTACTCAAAATATTATGTTAAGATCCCTGTCCAACAGCTTTGGACATCCATTTCTGTTTGAGATTTCTAGTGCTCTCCCTTGTTTCCCCTGCTCTCCTTTGACTCACAGGCTAGTGCAGCTGGAGGAGTCAGTCCTGCACACCTAGAGTTTGCCCAGGGCTAAAGGAAAAGGAAAATGTTTCTGTGTTCATATCCTGATTGCCTGTTGGATGTCAAACATGCATTTCTTCCACTCTGTTAATATTCAAGAGCAGAGGTCAACTCCTTGTCTTTGAAATTATCTGTCAAGCTGTCAAAATTCACAGAGCATATGAAGATTTTTTTCTTTAACAGAAATTGCCTTCTGCATAATTCACCCAGCTAATTTTTTATCAGTCTTACCAGATTTTTTGCTGACTCAGGCTGTGGTGATCACATAATCCTGTAAAATGTTTACAGAAAGCAGTGTGAGGTTTTTGCAGAGAATGTACGCAGTGTATTATGTTTGATAGAGAGACTCATCACTGGTCTAATGAAAAGCTGAGTGATTTGTCTTCATTGCTGAAGAAAATAGTTTATTTCATTTGATCAAATGCTCTCTGGAGCCAAATCCAGTCCTCTTTACGGAGTGCTTATGGCAAACAACTCCATTGAGGTTACCTGTATGAAGGATAGGAGATGGAGGATTTGGACCTAGATATTAGGAAGAGCCACCATAATTTGATAGCCCTTAGTGACTTCCATCTGCCCCTTCTTTTGTGTTTCTTGTAGTCCAGAGCAAACACCCGTGCGCTCATGTTTCGTGAGGATGGGTGCATAAGAGAGAACTTTCTTTGATAGCGTTGGCAGTGCTTGGGCAGTGAGTGGCTTCACACGGAGAGCAGAATTCCCCTGGCAGTGAGCTGGGTCAGACAGCAGCCTCCAGGTCTGAATGGCCAGGCTGTGATTCTTGCATACGTGCATGTAAGTGCCTGGTCCCATGGACTTGTGGGGATCCAAACTGCTGAGGAGAGTTCCAGTCACCTGCTCATGGAACACAGGGAAACTGTGCAGCTCCCTAATAAACAACACATTATGAGGTCAAATGATCAATAGATCATTAATTTTTCCTTTCTTATCAACTACTTCTTGCAGGCCAGATTTTGAAGAGCTGTTTTTGATCTTACTGGGAGAGAGTGTAGAGTGTAGAGCCTCTAAATGGGCATCTTCCTGATGATGTTGTCCATCAGGTTGTTGTCCAGGAGGGCTGGACCTGCTTCAAGAAAGAGCTGATGAAGGCTCAGGAGCAGGCTGTGCCAGTGTGCCGGAAGAGGAGCCGCCGGGGCAGACGGCCAGCCTGGATGGGTGATGAACTTTTAATTGAACTAAGGGAAAAAAAGAGGGTGTATCATCTTTGGAAGAAAGGTGAGGCAACCCATGGAATGTTTAAAGAGGTTGCTAGGGCATGTAGGAGGAAAATTAGGGAGGCAAAAGCATATTTGGAACTTAAACTGGCCTCTGATGTGAAGGACAACAAAAAGTCCTTCTATAAATATATTAATAACAAGAGGAAGGGCAGGGACAACCTCCACTCCTTGGTTGACATGGAAGGAAATGTTGTAACACAGGATGAGGAAAAGGCAGAGGTACTTAACACCTTCTTTACCTCAGTTTTTACTAGCTGGAAAGAACGTCTACCAGACAGCTGGCCTGCAGAACTGGCAGAGGGAGCCAGGGAGCTGCATGGTTTCCCTGTGTTCCATGAGCAAGTGATAGGAGCTCTCCTCAGCAGCTTGGACCCCCACAAGTCCATGGGACCAGATGGGATCCATCCTAGGGTGCTGAGAGAGCTGGCAGATGAGCTGGCCAAACCACTCTCCATTATTTTTCATCAGTCCTGGCTCACTGGAGAGATCCCAGCTGACTGGAAGCTGGCCAACGTGGTACCCATCCACAAGAAGGGCCGGTTGGATGAGCCAGGGAATTACAGGCCTGTCAGCCTGACCTCAGTACCAGGAAAGATTATGGAGCAGGTCATCCTGAGTGCAATCACACAACACTTAGAGGATGGCCAAGGGATCAGGCCCAGCCAGCATGGGTTTAGGAAGGGCAGGTCCTGCCTGACCAACCTGATCTCCTTCTATGATCAGGTGACCCGCCTGGTGGATGTGGGGCAGGCTGTGGATGTAGTCTACCTGGACCTCAGCAAGGCCTTTGACACCGTTCCCCATAGCAAACTCCTGGCCAAGCTGTCAGCCCATGGCTTGGATGGGAGCACACTGCATTGGGTTAGGAACTGGCTGGAGGGCCGAGCCCAGAGAGTGGTGGTGAATGGTGCCACAGCCAGCTGGCAGCCAGTCACCAGTGGTGTGCCCCAGGGATCAGTGCTGGGCCCCATGCTCTTTAACATCTTTATTGATGATCTGGACGAGGGCATCGAGTCCATCATCAGTAAATTTGCTGACGACACCAAGCTGGGGGCAGGAGTTGATCTGCTGGAGGGTAGAGAGGCTCTGCAGAGGGACCTCGACAGGCTGGGCAGATGGGCAGAGTCCAACGGCATGAGATTTAACACATCCAAGTGCCGGGTTCTGCACATTGGCCACAGCAACCCCATGCAGAGCTACAGGCTGGGGTCAGAGTGGCTGGAGAGCAGTCAGGCTGAGAGGGACCTGGGGGTGCTGGTCGACGGTAGACTGAACATGAGCCTGCAGTGTGCCCAGGCAGCTAAGAGGGCCAATGGCATCCTGGCCTGCATCAGGAACAGTGTGGCCAGCAGGAGCAGGGAGGTCATTCTGCCCCTGTACACTGCACTGGTTAGGCCGCACCTCGAGTACTGTGTCCAGTTCTGGGCCCCTCAGTTTAGGAAGGAGGTTGACTTGCTGGAACGAGTCCAGAGAAGAGCAACAAAGTTGGTGAGGGGTTTGGAACATAAGCCCTACGAGGAGAGGCTGAGGGAGCTGGGGTTGCTTAGCCTGGAGAAGAGGAGACTCAGGGGTGACCTTATTACTCTCTACAACTACCTGAAGGGAGGTTGTAGACAGACGGATGTTGGTCTCTTCTCCCAGGCAAGCAGTACCAGAACAAGAGGACACAGTCTCAGGCTGCGCCAGGGGAGATTCAGGCTGGATGTTAGAAAAAAGTTCTATACAGAAAGAGTGATTGCCCATTGGAATGGGCTGCCTGGGGAGGTGGTGGAGTCGCCATCACTGGAGGTTTTTAGGAGAAGACTTGACAGGGTGCTTGGTGCTGTGGGTTAGTTGCTTGGGGGGTGTTGGATTGGTTGATGGGTTGGACGCGATGATCTTGAAGGTCTCTTCCAACCTGGTTTATTCTATGTATTCTATGTATTCTATGTATTTTGGTGTCTAGGAAAAGGCTACAAAAGCAGGATCCCGTTAGGTCAGTGAGGACCATGAACCAGTGCTCCTCAAATGAGGAAGAATAACATAGTGTGGAAAATATATTTGATTTCTAAGGCTTCTTCAGAAAATACCAAAGACAAAGTGAGAAAATTAACACCATATCTTACCATATCTCTGCATGGCACCTCACCAGGCTTTCATTCATGCCAGAGTATAGGCATCATTGGATCTAATGAGATAATTTTTTGTTATGCTTTTTCATTTGTTGCTTTTCCCTTTATTCTCTCCCTCCTTTGGACATACCTTCCTGGATGCCCAGGGAAGGTACTGGTCTAGTTGACCAGTTCCGGAGTTTAATTGATGGTCACACACCTTGGTTTGAAAAGGTTTATTCTTCCCCACTTGGGCTCTGTGTATCACAACATCGCAGTATCACTAAGGTTGGAAAAGACCTCAAAGATCATCAAGTCCAACCTGTCACCACACACCTCAAGACTAGACCATGGCACCAAGTGCCACATCCAATCCCCTCTTGAACACCTCCAGGGATGGTGACTCCACCACCTCCCTGGGCAGCACATTCCAATGACGAACAACTCACTCAGTGAAGAACTTTCTCCTCACCTCCAGCCTAAACTTCCCCTGGCACAGCTTGAGACTGTGTCCCCTTGTTCCGGTGCTGGTTGCCTGGGAGAAGAGACCAACCCCTTCCTGGCCACAACCACCTTTCAGGTAGTTGTAGAGAGCAATGAGGTCACCCCTGAGCCTCCTCTTCTCCAGGCTAAACAACCCCAGCTCCCTCAGCCTCTCCTCACAGGGCTGTGCTCAAGGCCTCTCCCCAGCCTTGTTGCCCTTCTCTGGACACGTTCAAGTGTCTCGATGTCCTTCTTAAACTGAGGGGCCCAGAACTGGACACAGGACTCAAGGTGTGGCCTAACCAATGCAGAGTCCAGGGGCACAATGACTTCCCTGCTCCTGCTGGCCACACTATTCCTAATGCAGGCCAGGATGCCGTTGGCCCTCTTGGCCACCTGGGCACACTGCTGGCTCATGTTTAGGCAGGTGTCAATCAGCACCCCCAGGTCCCTCTCTGTTTGGCAGCTCTCCAGCCACTCTGACCCCAGCCTGTAGCTCTGCATGGGGTTGTTGAGGCCAAAGTGCAGCACCTGGCACTTGCATTTGTTGCATGCCATCCCATTGTGTAGAAATTTGTTTAGTTTAGTCATTAATTTCTGTCCCACCTGCGTTTTATATTTGCTTTTAATATAGGTCAGAAGGAGTCAGCATTTGTATTTTTAATGATTTGGATGTGTTGGCCAGAGGATATATCCTGTTAGTTTTGCACAGCTAGTGAAGTTCAAGTTGATGGAGTGCACAAACATGAAGAGCAGGGTTTCACTGTGAGCTTGCATACTGTATCAAAAACAACAAGAATCCATCAGAGAAGTCAGTCATGTGTTCCAGAAAATACTACCAAAATTTGAGAGCCACCCTTGCCCAAATCATGTCCTGTGATCAGCCATCAAAGTGAATTGCAGATACCTCCTAGCAGGATCACTCCTCTTTGGTGTATTTTTGTTGACTTTAGAGCTTTTATGATAGAAAGATATTTTTTCCCCTTTGAAAGTCTCCAGCTTTGTCTAGTGGCTAGGTTCAAAAAGCCACAAACTTGCTGTTTCATCTGCAGCATCACCCTGTAGAAATGCCTGGCAAAGCAAATGAAGCCAGGTCATTTTTGGATTTCTTTGGTGAGAGCACTTGAGCAGTGGGTCTCTCCCACTCTCTGGAGATGCCCCTTTCTGCCCTGGGGTCCTGGCATCCCCTGTGCCCTCAGGTATCTTGGGAGTGACACATGATTGCAGCCATTTAGAACAGCATCTATCTATGTTTAATTTTATTTATGACATGATTAGTCCTGGTAGTCTTAAAAACTGAGTCTGTCATTTCCAAAACTAGCCTCAGTCTGTTGCAGGAAGAAGGCATTCTGGAGCAAAGAAGAATCTCCAGGCACCAGTGGTGGCTGCAAAACTTCAGTTACTCAGCAATCAAAGTGCATGGGGAAAAGAGGAAGTTTCCTTTAGTTTGTTGAGAAACTCTCTTCACTTTGTGGTTGGTATTACCCATCAGTGGCTGCATGTGCTGCAGTAGGGAGTCATCAGAGGATTAAGGAGTTGACAGGCACAGTTTTGTGACCAGGCTCCTCAGACATCTCAGGCAAGCTGGTGACACTGCACACCAGCTTCACTTCTCAACAGACCCTCAAACAAGGAGTGTTGCACCTCACTGTGGCATTTTGTGTTGGTGAGACTGCAGCACATGGGACTGGCTTCTCTCTTTGTTCTCTGATACTCATGATGGTATCATGAGAGCACAGGTATCATGTATCACAGTATCACAGTAACTAAGGTTGGAAGAGACCCCAAGGATAATCAAGTCCAACCTGTTCCAACAGACCTCACAACTAGACCATGGCACCAAGTGCCACGTCCAATCTCCCCTTGAACACCTCCAGGGACGGTGACTCCACCACCTCCCTGGGCAGCACATTCCAATGACGAACGACTCGCTCAGTGAAGAACTTTTTCCTCACCTCGAGTCTAAACCTCCCCTGGCACAGCTTGAGACTGTGTCCCCTTGTTCTGGTGCTGGTTGCCTGGGAGAAGAGACCAACCCCCTCCTGTCTACAACCACCTTTCAGGTAGTTGTAGAGGGCAATGAGGTCACCCCTGAGCCTCCTCTTCTCCAGGCTAAACAACCCCAGCTCCCTCAGCCTCTCCTCACAGGGCTGTGCTCAAGGCCTCTCCCCAGCCTTGTTGCCCTTCTCTGGACATGTTCAAGTGTCTCAATGTCCTTCTTAAACTGAGGGGCCCAGAACTGGACACAGGACTCAAGGTGTGGCCTAACCAATGCAGAGTACAGGGGCACAATGACCTCCCTGCTCCTGCTGGCCACTCTATTCCTAATACAGGCCAGGATGCCATTGGCCCTCTTGGCCACCTGGGCACACTGCTGGCTCATGTTTAGGCAGGTGTCAATCAGCACCCCCAGGTCCCTCTTTGTTTGGCAGCTCTCCAGCCACTCTGACCCCAGCCTGTAGCTCTGCATGGGGTTGCCGTGGCCAAAGTGCAGCACCTGGCACTTGGACTTGTTGAATGCCATCCCATTGGACTCTGCCCATCTGTCCAGTCGGTCAAATGGGCAGAGTCCAATGTGATCCAGGAGGGGGTAGTTAGAGCTCTCCTTAGCCGCTTGGAGCCCCACAAGTCCATGGGACCAGATGGGATCCATCCTAGGGTGCTGAGAGAGCTGGCAGATGAGCTGGCCAGGCCGCTCTGCATCATTTTTCAACACTCCTGGCTCACTGGAGAGGTCCCAGATGACCGGAAGCTGCCAATGTGATGCCCATCTGCAAGAAGGGCCAGAAGAAGCCAGGGAATTACAGGCCTGTCAGCCTGACCTCAGTGCCAGGCAAGATCATGGAACAGGTCATCCCGAGTGCAATCACACAGCACTTACAGGAAGGCCAAGGGATCAGGCCCAGCCAGCATGGATTTAGGAAGGGCAGGTCCTGCCTCTCCAACCTGATCTCCTTCTATGATCAGGTGACTGCCTGGTGGATGTGGGGCAGGCTGTGGATGTGGTCTGCCTGGACTTCAGCAAGGCCTTTGACACTATCCCCCACAGCAAATTCCTGGCCAGGCTGTCAGCCCATGGCTTGGCTGGGAGCACTCTGTGCTGGGTTAGGAACTGGCTGGAGGGCTGAGCCCAGAGAGTGGTGGTGAATGGTGCCACAGCCAGCTGGCAGCCAGGCACCAGTGGTGTGCCCCAGGGATCAGTGCTGGGCCCCATCCTGTTCAATATCTTCATTGATGATCTGGATGAGGGCATTGAGTCCATCATCAGTAAATTTGCAGATGACACCAAGTTGGGGGCAGGTGTGGATCTGTTAGAGGGTAGGAGAGCTCTGCAGAGGGACCTTGGCAGGCTGGACAAATGGGTAGAGTCCAATGGCATGAGACTTAACACATCTAAGTGTTGAATTCTACACATGGGCCACAGCAACCCCAGGCAGTGCTACAGGCTGAGGTCAGAGTGGCTGGAGAGTGGCCAGGCAGAAAGTGACCTGGGGGTACTGGTTGATAGTAGGCTGAACATGAGTCAGCCATGTGCCCAGGTGGCCAAGAAGGCCAATGGCATCCTGGCCTCTATCAGGAACAGGTGGCCAGCAGGAGCAGGGAAGTCATTCTGCCCCTGTACTCAGCACTGGTTAGGCCACACCTTGAGTCCTGTGTCCAGTTCTGGGCTCCTTGGTTTAGGAAAGATGTTGAGTTGCTGGAAGGTGTCCTGAGAAGGGCAACAAAGCTGAGGAGGAATTTGGAGCACAAGACCTATGAGGAGAGACTGAGGGAGCTGGGGTTGCTTAGCCTGGAGAAGAGGAGGCTCAGGGGTGACCTTATTGCTGTCTACAACTACCTGAAGGGAGGTTGTAGCCAGGCAGAGGTTGGTCTCTTCTCCCAGGCAACCAGCACCAGAACAAGAGGACACAGTCTCAGGCTGCACCAGGGGAGGTTTAGGCTGGAGGTTAGGAAGAAGTTCTTGATAGAAAGAGAGATTGGCCATTGGAATGTGCTGCCCAGGGAGGTGGTCCAGCCTCTATCACAGGAGGTGTTTAGGAAGAGACTGGATGAGGCACTTAGTGCCATGGTTTAGTTGATTAGATGGTGTTGGATGATAGCTTGGACTTGATGATCTCAAAGGTCTTTTCCAACCTGGTTAATTCTGTTCTGTTCTGTTCTGTTCTATTCTATTCTATTCTATTCTATTCTATTCTATCCTATCCTATCCTATCCTATCCTATCCTATCCTATCCTATCCTATGCCATGCCATGCCATGCCATGCCATGCCATGCCATGCTATGTTATTCTATCAGTCAGAATTGCACCTATGTGTAAAATACACTAAGGTCTACATTATTAACTGTCTTACAGGAGGCAGACATAGATGTTGCAGTTCTGGAAAGCACTGCACAGGCAATTTTTTAACCTCCATTTCACCTTCCTTCCTCTTACCCTCCAATAGGTCTAGTGGAATAGAAACCTGTGATGGAAATTAAACATTCAAAACACAGACTCGTTTCAGCAAAATAACCATTATCCTTATGGGAATTATGTGTGCACATTGAGTGTGGGATTCACTGCTTTGCTTTTAATTCCATGTCATTTAGAATTACCAAATGAATAGGAGTGTGTGTATCTGGACTTGTTTTCATCCCCCTAATGAACAAAAGATCAAATCCTAATTAAGGAGAAATAATTATCAGTCCGCCCTCTCACAGTTCTCCTTTCTGTGTGCCACTGATATGGTTCTGAATACATAGAGAAAGAGTAAAAACTCAGCAGTGGTTTATAGCCAAATTCTGGATTTCAATCTTGCAGCAGGTCTGTCTTGTTCACTAGTGAGCTCATAAAACAGTACATGTGATGGCCCCATAATTAGCCTGGTTTGTAAACAAGTACTACTGTTTACTACTACCACTGGCAGTGCAAAATGCTCTTCAGCAGCCCTCACCAAACAAACACTGATTTGGGCATATCTTTTGAAAAAGGTTAATGATTACCTAATAGAGTGAGATTTCTTGTCAGACCACAGCATGGAGCTTAATTGCTAGTTTTTACCTTCCAATCAGCATGGTGATGAGGGAAAAATGGGGTGCCAACAGGTCATTGGAGGGTGCATCTACAATTACAACATCTCTATTAGGACACCTTGTGTGTGCATAGTGCAATGCTGCTGTCTATGCCAGAGCTTCTCAAGCATGCCTTTCTGTGCTACAGTCATTCCATCCTTCAGTCCTCTTTCTTCTTGTTGGCATATGCCAGTCTCAGTCTGAAGCAAAGCCAAGAGGCATGAAATGATTCTCCCTCCTCCAGGCACTCACTTGCCTGTTTGGGATCATGGAAACAGCCACAGCATCTCATTCTGCCCTCGTCTGTGCACTGACATCAGCTGCCTGTACCACAGCCAGTGCTGTAAGTAACGATGATTTACAGCAACTGCTCTGTCTCGCAGCTTTGGGAAGATCATGCCATAACAGGAGCTACAATGCATGAAGCATCTCTTGTCTAGCAATTTCTATACTGAAAGAGTACAAATTGTTCTGAAAAACAGCTTGAAAAAAATGGATCCTTGCTGACAATCATATATGCCAGTTTTAATTAATGTTTGTGAGTGAGGCTGAAAGGTCTTGGAAGGAGATGTGTGCAACACAGGCATCTTTAAAGTAGCATCAGCAAGGGTAGGGATACCCCTGAATGCAGTCAGGATGAACCAGACATTTTTCAACCTGGAGTATGGCAGTGGCCTTTCTTCTACCAGCAGCAAGTAATTTATTGTTTTAAGAGAATGGACTGGATCAGTCTACCCAGAGGAAGAGAGGTTTCAGATCCAGTAATTTATCTGAGATACCTCTAAGAGAGGCAGAGGGGTGGAGAGCTCACATTGCCTCCAGGGAGGTTGCAAGGTTGCAGTGGGAGTTTGTGAGGTGCAGGATTATGAAAGGAAGTTTGCCTTTGTACTTTGTAAAATGAGCACATTTAAAGTAGAAAGAAAAACTTGAAACACCACAGACCGTGAAATGAAAATTTCACATATTTCAGGACAGAATTACACACTGGGTGCTCTGCAGCCTGGGGATTGTACTGCAGTCTGACATCACAGAACCACAGAAAACATCTGCTTGGAAGAGACCTCCAAGATCATCCAGTTCAACCTCAACCCATCACTAGAGGGTCAACACTAAACCATGTCCCTATGCACCAGGTCCACACACAGCTTAAACACCTCCAGCGATGGTGACTCCACCACTGCCCTGGGCAGATCAATCCAGTGTTTTTGAACCCTCTCTGTGAAGAAATATTTCCTAGCCTGAACCTCCCCTGGTGGAGCTTGAAACCATTTCCTCTAATCCTGTCACTTGCCACCAAGGAGAAGAGGCTGCCTCCTCCTTGCTCCCCTTCAGGGAGTTGTACAGAGCAATGAGGTCTCCCCTCAGCCTCCTCTTCTCCAGAGTGAACAATCCCAGCTCCCTCAGATGCTGCTCATAAGCCACGTGCTCTGGGCCCCTCTCCAGCTTCATTTCCCTTGTTGCAGCTTTCCAACCACACATCCCCAAATCTGTAGCTGACCATATAGCCTTGTTAAAATTCATACAATTAGCCTTGGTCTTGCAGCTGAACACCTGCACTGGCCATGGACACTCCTGGGCTAGTCCAGATAGCAAAAGTGTTTTGGTTTGCACTACTGATTTAGTGAGCAAGCTAAGGAAACCTATGAGTGTTGTCACCATGAGACCAGGCGACCCTTTCAATGCTTTTGAGTTGTGATTACTTAGGAAACCCTGTAAAAGCTGTGAATATGACATCAGTGTCACAGAAAAGCAGGGTCTGGAGTCAGCAGTTTACTATGGGGATCTCCAACATGGAGAGGTGAGCAGTGTGGGGCCCAGCAGGGTTTGGGTCATGATACCTGTTGGCAGTTGTCTCAAGCTGTGGGTCCAGCAAAGAGGGCATCTTCTATCCATGCACTTCAGCTGGCTTTAACTCATCTATTCTTGAAATGACAGCAACTAAACAAGGTCTTAATAAAAAAAGTCTGTTGTCTGAAGCTTGTTTGCCTTTTGTGGAATTCCTTCAGTCTCAGTTATCTCATGAGCTGTAATTATAAGAGCATTCTGGAAAAATTAGAAAGAGATGGGAACAAGATCTCTACCAGAAAGCATTGAAAGCAAGAGCATTTCCTTCTAATGAGAGTTGTGCAAAGCCAACCCTTAATGTCACAGAGCAGGGTATGCTTTGCCACTGCACTAAACCCTACTGCTTAAAGACTTTTAATAGATTCAGTTCCATAATATCCAAGTGCTCACATTTAGCCCACGTGTAGCAGTGGTTCTGTCACTCGATAATCTCTCCCCAGCAAAGAAAGGGGATTGGGAAAAGGAGAGGGAGACCTTGGGTTGAAATGAAAACAGATTTACTGGAACAGCCGAACTAATACCGATGCGAAGATAAAGGATACAAAGTTATGCTCAGCTCAGCAAATGTACAATTGTCACAATAAACTGGAAAGCAGTCCACAGGAGCCCAAGCATAAATCCTTCCTTGGCACTTGCTCCTTTATAACGAGCCTGGCTTTCATGGTCTGGGCACCTATGAGCCCCCTTGGGTCAGCTGCCTGGGCTGACTTGAAACTGCTAATGATCTGCAGCTCATGGCTGGCCCAGGATTCTGTCCCAGTGACATCAGACTCTAAGTCCTTATTCACCTTCATTCTCAGTGAAGAACAGAGCAGAGCAGGTTCTGTGTAGATGTAGTCAGAAAGACATAGTAGACTGGAAGGCTGCTGTAGACTAGAGGTAGATTACTGAAGATACTTAAACACATTGAATGTTGATGAGAAGTGCCCTTCTTACTTTTGGTATAAATATATTAGCAATATACCTACACCTATTTGTTTTCTTAGTGCCCTCTGTCTTTACTAGCTCTTTGTCTTTCCTGATAATAAATATGCAAATTCTTACCCCTCTATTGTATTTATACCAAATCATCATCATCATCATCTGCTCTCTACCGCCCCTTGCTAGCCAAACTGTGTTCTTGGAGTCTCATTGTGTAATTCAAACACTTAATCTTTGATAGCAACACAAATGCCCCATCTCTGTTGTTGTTCCACTTTGAGTTCATTTTTCATTAACATGTGAGCATGCTGTGTTCTCATACACGGGATTGTCAGGGAGGTCTCACCATTTCTTTGTGCAATGCATTTAATGCTTCCCTGACTCTGAGGAAATACTTCTAATATGTTCTAGGATTTTTGTTTTATCATTTCTGCCCCATGTTGGTGTTTTACTGTGATTCTGTGACCAGCTAATGCTTCTGGATTTCTAGAAGTGTCTGTCTAGATATGGAGGTGTCTGTCCTCTACCATTTCTAGATGATGAACTCCCTGCTTATACCATAAAAGTTCATTATTAGTGCTTTGCTGTGTGACCTTGCACTTTGCACAATTGATTTCCATCCATTTTTTAATAGTTGAGACCTGGAGGTTATTACTGTGTGCAATCCCAGCTCTTGTCTGAACTGACAGAGCTCTGCTTAACCATGTATCATCAGCAACTTATTACCACTGTCTTGCTTTTGGTTACTGTCATTAATGGGATTGATCCCCGAGATGAGTTTTTGAGGAAATCCCCTGGCAAACCAGAGGTTTGCTCTTGGGTTTTGTTGCAAAGGCACAGCTGACATCTGTTGGAATTCATCTGCATCTTTTCAGATGTTGCTTCTGGTTTGCAGTAGTGCCTTGTGAAGACACCAGTGCCTGGTGATGCCCCTCCTCTGCTTCCCTCTGCACAGTGCTGGCAGTCTGTAAAGCTGTTTTGGGGGTCAAGCAATGGGATTGCTCCAACCCAACCCATTCACCAACAGCTGGGGTTTGTAGGCACCTCCTAACCTCTTCTGTTTTCCCCTCCAGACAATCTGTCCTTAGCATAAATACTTCCACTCTGTGGAAACTTTTAATTCACTGTAAATATCAAAATTGACTTGAAGTCAACACATTTTGCCATAAATAGAGTGCATTTCATTGCAAGTGCATAATTAACTTTGCCTTAATTAGTCATTGGCTGCTTTCCAAATAAATTTAGTCTCAATATGTATTATTATTTAGGATAATACCAAGAAAATTACTTGTGTGTCAACTAATTTAAACTGTTCAAATGTCAAAATTTCATCAGTCTGCAGTTTCCATTTGGAGGCAGGTTAGGGTGGTGCTGCAGTATATTAAACCAAAGAGATTTTCCTTAGTTTTCATGTGAGCACCATTTTTACCTAGGATTGCTGCCATCTTCAGAAGTTGCAGTCTAAGTCTGTAGCTGCATGAAGCTTGGTCTGGTTTTGATGAAGTCAGCTTAATGGTGAGTTTAGCCTTTTGCTTACAGCTCTAGGGTGCATGACACGGTATGGTAAATGAGCCCCGTGTTCCTATGCAATAATGAATCACAGAATCACAGAATTATTGAGGCTGGAAAAGACCTCTGAGATCATCAAGTCCAGCTAACTCATCACACCACATCAGCTAAACTATGTCACCAAGCGCCACATCCAAGCTTGTCTTAAAGACCTCCAGTGATGGCAACTCTACCACCTCCCTGGGCAGTCCATCCCAGTGCCTAATCAGCCTTTCTGTGAGGAAGTGCTTCCTAACATCTAACCTAAACCTCCTCTGTCACAGCTTCATACCATGCCCTGTTGTCCTGGGGTGTTACTGTCAGGTGGTGAACAATTGACTTCCGGTTAATACAAAATACAAATTGAATTGGCACATCTTAATTTCATTATTTGAAAGTAATATTTCAAGTGGGCTTGGGGAAAGATACATTCAGTTTGTTGCAGGGCAGTACAGGGCTTTCCTTTCTTGAGCTCTCTTGCATACTGGAAAGTCCAACCCTGGCACTCCCTGCTCACACTGCCATTGTGTGATTCCATCAGGGAAATGAGTGCTTGAATGAGGCATCTGGCTGCATCATCTTGCATTTAGCAACCGGTGACCTTGAAGGACCTGAGTTATCCTGCCCTGTTGTGTTTTCCAGACAATCTCATCAGTTGCAAGGCTGGTGACTGGCATGCTGTGGTGTTCCTCTCCAATAAGGCTCAGCACTGCCTCATGTACTGCTCAGGCAGGGCGATGTGACCTTGGAGAAAAGGCTTCTTTCACTCTCCCCCCCGGACACAGGCCCTGCTGGCAGTGTGCTACCCCACCACAACCTGCTTTTGGCATGGTATGGGCAAAGGATTTCACCTTCTTAATACTTAGACCTGTGTTAGTTTGGCTGATCTGGACTTCATTCTTTCCAGAGCATCTTTCTAATGCTGTGTTTTGCAGTGCTGTATCTGGGTGTTGATAGCACAGCAGTGTTTTGGCTACTGCTGAATTAGCACCCAGCCTGTGCTTTTCCAACATTTCCCTGCCCCAAAAGAATGCTGTGGGCTGGACAAGATCTTGGGAGGGGACACAGCCAGGCCAGATGACCCAAACTGACCAAAGGGGCATTCCATTTCATATTACATCAACTCAGATATATAAGCTAAGTGAAAGAAGGAAGTGTGGGGACATTCTTTGCTGGCATCAGTCCACTGGAGCAAATGTTACGTGTGTCACATTCCGCTTCCTGGGAGTGACCCGACACCATCTGCTGATGGGCAGCAGAGGATAACATCTCTGTTTGCTTTGGCTTTGCTTTATTACAATTGCTTATTCCAGGCCTTTTGTTATATTTCCCCCTCTCCCCTGTCTGTCTAGGAAGGGGAGTGATACAGCTGCTTTGGTGAGCATTTGGTCCCCAGCCAGTGCCAAATCACCACAGACTTTTCTGTGGGACTTGCATCAATTGCTGTCCTATATCAGGTTGCCCAGAGCCACATCCAGCCTGGCATTAAAAACCTCCAGGGATGAGGCTTCCACCACCTCCCTGGGCAACCAGTTCCAGTGTCTCATCACCCTCATGGTGAAGAACTTCCTCCTAATGTCTAATCTAAATCTACCGACTTCTAGCTTGGATCCATTCCCCCGAGTCATATCACTCCAGACTGAACAACCCCAACTCTCTCAGCCTGTCCTCACAGGAGAGGTGCTCCAGCCCTCTGATCATCCTCATGGCCCTTCTCTGGACATGTTCCAGCATGTCCATATCCTTCTTGTAATAGGGGCTCCAGAACTGGACAACAATATTCCATGTGGGTGCTTAGAGGAGAGAATCACCTCCCTTCACCTGCTGGCCACACTTCTCTTGATGCAGCCCAGGATACGGTTGGCTTTCTGGGCTGCAAGTGCACACTGGTGGCTCATGTTGAGCTTCTCCTCCCCCAGCACCCCCAAGTCCTTTTCTTCTCTCAAGCCAGTCACTGCCCAGCCTATATTGGTGCCTGGGATTGCCCCAACCCAGATGCAGGACCCTGCACTTGGTCTTGTTGAACCTCATGAGGTTGGCACGGGCCCACCTTTGCAGCCTGTCAAGGTCCCTCTGGATGGATCCCTTCCCTCCAGTGTGTCAGCTGCACCACACAGCTTGGTGTCATCAGTGAACTTGATGAGGGCGCACTCAATGCCACTGTCCTTGGCACCCACAAAGATGTTGAACAAGACCAGTCCCAGTTTCCTTGTTTACTATTGGCATTGTAGATATTATGGACATTAAATATCTGCCTTACAACTCTCTTTTCAAGTATGAACAATAAACTTCAGGACAAGGTTTATCTCTCAGGACTGCATATACTGTATCTTGCATGCTGGGTTCCTGAGCTTATCTGGGCATCATCACCTATTCTATCACTTCTCTATGAAGACTAGCAGTAGAAGTGATAGATGACACATTTGCATTCTGTTAATGAACCTGACAGTCATTAGTTATGAGGAAGTTGTGTTTAGAGCGTTCAACAAATGTTTTTAAGCTGATGTACTCTAGTGGTCCCCTTTAAGTTAGCCACCATAATACACATTAAATGTCAAAGTGCTCTGGACTGAACAAAACAATCTGTCAGCATTATGCAGCAGCTGAATGCTAGATGCATTTTAGATGCTCAGCAAAGGAAGAGAGATGCTACATCACTGGGAATTCTTCCTGACTTTCAATCAAATAGCTGATCTGAAATGCCGAACACAAACTGCATCTCATTGAAAAAATGTTGCCAGGTAGTCCTTGATTGAACACTTTAAACCTGATCAGAATGTAATTTGCTTCTGTGTTACAAAAGAGACTTAAATTAGCACCTCTAGGAGATCAATAAAGGATTTTAATGCATAATTCTAAATACAGCTTTAAGTTACACAAGAGCAACATGGTTCTTGCTAATCAAATATCTTTGTTGAACAAGAAGCAGTGAAATGGAGTGCTGTTTTCAGACAAACAACTTAGAGTTATATTAACAAATGCTGCAAAAAAGAAACCACTCTAATCTGTTTTTTTTTTCATAGTCAAGGCTGCAATTTAATATTGTGTTTTAGGGGAAAATACTTCCTCATGGGGGAATCCTGACTTCTTTCTTATGGTTAGTGTTGCTGCTCAGTGCATGCTGCAGTAAAAAATTTCCCTTTATGACAATAAAATTGTCATCATCTCTAGAACTAAGAAAATATGGAAGAAATTATTTCCATACATGATTGCTCATACTAGCAAGTAGAGCATTGACTGGCAGAATGATTGTGCTCAAAGGATTTATCATAGTTGTATAAACTCCATATTCAGCTAATTGATAATGAAGGCAACCCTTTGTCTCTCGCTCCCTTCATACCCCAGCCAACGCTTCCTTGGCAGACTGGAGCCCTAGGAGTGCTGCTGCAATAATTACTGTATGTCAATGTAGTAATAATGTGTTAGTTCAAAACTCTATATATCTAGCACATAATTTGGGGAGTTAGAATTCATTCTTATTTTCTCCATGACTCTGTTAATTACATTACTGGATTTAGTGATCAAAAACTCATCATGTCTCTCAGATTTCAGCCGCCAGTGCAAAACTCAAGAAATTCATTGTGTTGGCTTTTGTTGTAGCGCTGCAGGCGATTCATTGTGTGGGAGGTGGAGGAAGATTTCATTGATCCTTTAATGTCATTCCCAATACTTCTTCCACTGAATCAACCATTTCTTCTCTGCTGCACTCACCCATGTGTTGCACAGCCACGCTCCTTTACCTGGTGCAGCAACAGCTTCTTAAAAGGAGATGCTCGTGGCCTCTCCTTCACTTTAGTGACCCACATCTATTCCTTTGAACTGTGAGTGCGGTGGCTAGTTGAGTTTTGGTTTTGTGGGTTTTTTGTTTCTCCTATACATACAAGCCATAGTCATTCAAAATATCAGAGATTATTTTTGCTGGACATGCAGGAAGAAATACTGCTGTATAGTTTATCATCAAAAACATCAGACATGTAAGTCTCTATCTGTTCACCAGAGCAAACAATATCCTGAATGCCTGGCATTAATTTCACAACAGAGGCAGACTGTGTGGATGTAGATGGGTGTTTATACACATTAGAGCCCCTGCTTCCATAGAATAGAACAGAATTAACCAGGTTGGAAAAGACCTTTGAGATCATCAAGTCCAACCTACCACCCAACACTATCTAATCAACTAAACCATGGCACTAAGTGCCTCATCCAGTCTCTTCCTAAACACCTCCTGTGATAGAGGCTGGACCACCTTCCTGGGCAGCCCATTCCAATGGCCAATCTCTCTTTCTATCAAGAACTTCTTCCTAACATCCAGCCTAAACCTCCCCTGGCACAGCTTGAGACTGTGTCCTCTTGTTCTGGTGCTGGTTGCCTGGGAGAAGAGACCAGCCCCCGCCTGGCTACAACCTCCCTTCAGGTAGTTGTAGACAGCAATAAGGTCTCCCCTGAGCCTTCTTCTCTCCAGGCTAAGCAACCCCAGCTCCCTCAGCCTCTCCTCATAGGTCTTGTGCTCCAAACCCCTCCTCAGCCTTTGTTGTCCTTCTCTGGACACATTCCAGCAAGTCAACAGCTTTCCTAAACTGAGGGGTCCAGAACTGGACACAGGACTCAAGGTGTGGCCTAACCAGTGCTGAGTACAGGAGCAGAATGACCTCCCTGCTCCTGCTGGCCACACTGTTCCTGATACAGACCAGAATAGAATAGAATAGAATAGAATAGAATAGAATAGAATAGAATAGACCAGGTTGGAAGAGACCTTCAAGATCATCGTGTCCAACCCATCAATCAATCCAACATCACCTAAACAACTAACCCATGGCACCAGGCACCCCATCAAGTCATCTCCTGAACACCTCCAATGATGGTGACTCCACCACCTCCCTGGGCAAAAGGATATGATTGGCCCTCTTGGCTGCCTGGGCACACTGCAGGCTCATGTTCAGCCTACTGTCAACCAGTACCCCCAGGTACCTTTCTGCCTGGCCACTCTCCAGCCACTCTGACCCCATCCCGTTTCATTCTATAGAAAGCAGTGGTGATTTTTTTCAATTAAGAAGGCAATATTTTTTCTGCAGTTAGTAACTGAATCTCACAGCCCAGCTGCTTTTCCATAGACCAGGGTCATGGCATTTCTCAGTATTTAATACTATTTAGCTGCTGATTTTTCTGTTGCTGTTCAGGAACACAGTGTGTTTTCTTGCATTCATAGTTTGTATGAATGAGAATTTCCCACTTAACCTTCTTTCTCCTTGCTGTTAGTTCACAGTATCACTGTACATTGGAGATTGGAACAGACCTCCAGAGATCATTGAGTCCAACACCCCTGAGTAGGATCACCTAGGTCTGCACAGGAATGCATCCAGATGGGTTTTGAATGTGTCCAGAGAAGGCTCTGGGCAGCCTTTTCCAGTACGCTGTCACCTTCACTGTAAACAGGTTTCTCATGTTGTGGTGAAATCTTCTATGTTCAAGCTTGTACCTGTTGTTCCTTGTCTTATTATTGTGCGCCACCGAAAAGAGCTTGGCCCCCTCCACCTGACACCCATCCCTCAGATATTTATAGACAGTGATCAGATCCCCTCTCAGTCTTCTCTTCTCAAGACTAAACAGCCCTAGGGCTCTCAATCTCTCTTCACAGGGAAGATGCACAAGTCCCCTAAGCATCCTCTCTGTTGGATTCTTTCCAGCAGGTCTCTGTCTCTCTTGGACTGGGGAGCCCAAAACTGGACACAGCATTCCAAGTGTGGTCTCAGCAGGACAGAGTAGAGGGGGAGAAGATCCTCCCTAGACCTGCTGGACACACTTCTCTTGATGCACCCCAGGATACCATTGGCTGTCTTGGCCACAGGGACACATTGCTGTCCCATGCAGAACTTGCTGTCCACCAGGACTCTTAAGTTTTTCTCCATGGAGCTGCTTTCCAGCAGGGCAGCCCCTAACTTGCCTGTCCAGTATTTGCTGTACTGGAAACTCTATTCTTTAAAGCAAAATAAGTTATATTTATTCTTCTTCTGTAATAGCATTCTGTAAATGCAAAAAGAAATCTAGATACAGTCCAGAAGTTTTTATAAACATTTTATATACGGATTGCTTAAATCTAGAAAGGTTATATCAAGTTTAAACTACATTAGCATTTGTACAGAGCACTAACTATTCCTTAATGAATTCAGAAATACAGTTTACTGCTATGAATATTTAATCTTGCATACTACTTTTTAGATCAGTAGAATAGGTGCTGCTGAAAAGGAAAAATAAAAACAGTTCAAGTCCTGCTCGTGTTGGGAGGTTTCAAAATTATACTTTATGGTTAAATCTGCCATAATATTTGAAGTTGATTTAGGGCACAAAAGACAGTTATTTTTCATGGAGAAATATATATGGACCATATATATAGTTCAGCAATCTATAAATCAATAAGAAGAGAGGAGCCCTAAATTGTATCTCATTGCTTGTTTTTTTTTTCTCTCCTTGCCTTCTATATACAAAAAGAAACACCAGATTCTTAGCTTTTGTTATTTGAGGCATATGTGTTAACCCTGATACCAGCGTTGTCCCTGTCCATCTGCACCTTGTGAGTCTGAATTTGTGGAAGGCAACACCTAGTTTCCCCAAGAAAGCATAGATGTTGTGTTAGAGGTGCATTTTGCACTCTGGTGAATGGGTATCCTCAGGAAAACTCCTAGCCATTTGCTGGGAGTTCTCATCAACAAGCAGCTGAATACAGCCAGCAGTGTGCCCAGATGGCCAAGAAAGCCAATGGCATCCTGGCTTGGATTAGAAATGCTGCATCCAGCAGGAGCAGGGAGGTGATTGTCCCCTCAAGTATTGTGTTCAGTTCTGAACTCCTCAATACAAGAGAGATGTTGAGGTGCTGGAGTGAGTGCAGAGGAGGGCAACAAAGCTGCTGAAGGGCCTTGAGAATAAATCCTGCAAAGAGTGACTGAAGGAGCTGGGGCTGTTTAGTTTGAGAAAGAAAAGGCTGAGGGGAGACCTCATTGCTCTCTACAGCTCCCTGAAAGGACATTGTAGAGAGGTTTGTGCTGGTCCCTTCTCACAGGTAATTAGTGACAGAACAAGAGGGAATGGCCTCAAGCTGCCAGAGGGTAGGTTTAGACTGGGTGTTAGGAGAATTATTTTCACAAAAAGAGTGGTCAGGCATTGGAATGTACTGCCCAGGGAGGTGGTTGAGTTACTGGATGTGTTTAAAGATTGGTTAGATGTGGTGCTTGGGATATGGTTTAGGGATGAGTGAAGTAGGATTCTTGCTTGGACTTTGTGATCCTGAGGGTCTTTTCCAACCTGAATGTTTCTGTGATTCTGTGATTCTGTGATCCAAGCCATGGAGTAGTTTACTTGACATCATACCAGCTTGTTAAACTGGAAATCCTGCTAAGATGCAAAAGAAACTCACATTAGATGTAAAGGCAAGAACTTAGGCTTTAAGTCTTAAGAGCCTGACAAAAGAGTTAATGTTGTTCCAATTACACTGTCACAGTGAATACAAGTTCAAATTGCTAAAATTCCACATGCACTAAACTTTCTAATACCTCTCCATTTCTCTGTTATGTTCATTCTTCTACTGCTTATCTGGGTCCTGTTGTCAATAGCTTCCTCTGGGTTGCAGAGCATCCTCAGCATACTGAGTTGCATGGTGTTGATGATTTCCTCTTCAGATCCTCATGGGATCATCTTTTTCTTTGCTAGCATGTACCGCAACTTGGTGTTAGTTTATTGGCCTGCAATGCCATGTTAGATCCATGTATCACAGTATCACAGTTTAACTAAGGTTGGAAGAGACCCCAAGGATCATCGAGTCCAACCTGTCACCACAGACCTCATGACTAGACCATGGCAGCAAGTGCCACATCCAATCCCCTCTTGAACACCTCCAGGGATGGTGACTCCACCACCTCCCTGGGCAGCACATTCCAATGGCGAACAACTCTCTCGGTGAAGAACTTTCTCCTCACCTTGAGTCTAAACCTCCCCTGGCACAGCCTGAGACTGTGGTGGGTTGAAGTTTCCCATCAACATTAAAGTTTAAAGGCATAGCCTAAAACGGCCACAATCCAATTTTAGCCTCTCTTACATATGGTGGATATTTGGTCTTTGTTCTTTTTGTTATTCCTAAAGCTGTTTTTACTCAGCTCCCGGGTTCCAGCCCTTTGATGACCAGCAACTAATGAGCTGCCTACATCCCTGGGGTCACTGTTATCATTGCTGTTATGAATTTGTGATTATTTAGAGGGAATTTTACAGAATGTTCTTGGTTTTAAGGGAGTTTTGCTGAGGGGCTGCTGAGTAACCTGATGGTGCTACCGTGTTATTTTGAGGAGTCCTGGAAGATTTTAAAACTTAAAGACAAGTAATTATTCTTGCAGTGCTTATCAGGTGAATTGTACATATTATATAATGTGCAACACCACTCTAATCATAGCAGTGATGATTATGCAAACGTAGATTTTTCCAGTGTAGATCTTGAAATGCCCTAAGGACACAGCAGGGAGGTGTTGGGGAATTCAAGATTCATTTACTCTTTTATTCTATTGCATTCCCTCACAGTATCACAGTATAACTAAGGTTGGAAGAGACCCCAAGGATCATCAAGTCCAACCTGTCTCCATAGACTTCATGACTAGACCATGGCACCAAGTGCCACATCCAATCTCCTCTTGAACACCTCCAGGGACGGTGACTCCACCACCTCCCTGGGCAGCACATCCCAATGACGAACGACTCTCTCCGTGAAGAACTTTCTCCTCACCTCCAGCCTAAGCCTCCCCTGGCACAGCTTGAGACTGTGTCCTCTTGTTGTGGTGCTGGTTGCCTGGGAGAAGAGACCAACCCCTTCCTGGCTACAACCACCTTTCAGGTAGTTGTAGAGGGCAATGAGGTCACCCCTGAGCCTCCTCTTCGCCAGGCTAAACAACCCCAGCTCCCTCAGCCTCTCCTCACAGGGCTGTGCTCAAGGCCTCTCCCCAGCCTTGTTGCCCTTCTCTGGACACCTTCAAGTGTCTCGATGTCCTTCTTAAACTGAGGGGCCCAGAGCTGGACACAGTACTCAAGGTGCAGCCTAACCAGTGCAGAGTCCAGGGGCACAATGACTTCCCTGCTCCTGCTGGCCACACTATTCCTAATGCAGGCCAGGATGCCATTTGCCCTCTTGGCCACCTGGGCACACTGCTGGCTCACATTTCACACTGCCCCATGCCAATCGTGTTGATGACTAAATTGGACTTTACTTCTTGTCATTTGTTCTGGAGATCGCACCTCCCCTCCGAGATGCACACTGAAGGAAGAGCTCGCCATTCACTGTGTGTTCAATTGACCTTTGTAGATCAGATATGAGAAGAATCATAGAATGGTCCAGGCCAGAAGGGACCTCCAAATGTCATCTAGTCCAAGGTCCCTGCAGTCGGCAGGGACATCCATAACAAGATCAGGCTGCCTAGGGCCCTGTCTAATCTTACTTTGAGTATCTCCAGGGAAGGAGCCTCAACCACCTGCTTGGGCAACCTGTTCCAGTGTTCCACTGCCCTCATAGTGTAGATGATCTTCCTGATATCCAATTTAAATCTGCCCTTCTCTAGTTTGAAGCCATTGCCCCTCGTCCTGTCACTGCAGGCCTTTGTAAACAGTCTCTCTCCATCCTTCCTGTAGGCTCCCCTCAGGTACTGGAAGGCTGCTATTAGGTCTCCCTGGAGCCTCCTCTTCAGGCTGAACAGCCCCAGCTCCCTCAGCCTGTCCTTGTAGCAGAGCTGCTCTGACCCCTGATCATTTTTGTGGCCTTTCTCTGGACTCTCTCCATTAGGTCCATGTCCTTCCTTTATTGAGGGCTCCAGAGCTGGACACAGTACTCCAGGTGAGGTCTCACCAGAGCAGAACAAAGTGGCAGAATCACCTCTCTGGATCTGCTGGCAACACATCTTTTGATGCAGCCCAAGAGGTGGTTTGCTGTCTGAAGAAGGTGACCATGAAATGCAATGACCTTTTTGGTGCTGCAATCTCAAATCAATAATTACAGAATAAAATAATTAGGAACTCTTTTTCAATATTGTAAGGCATTTTTCCTAGTCATAACAATGACAATTACAATACAGTGATGCACACACAGAAAAAGCAAGAGTAAGAAGGTACAGGATAATAATGCTATTGCCTTCTATGACTAGACTAGCATCTAGGTTTCATACAAATTGGATTGTTCCACAGCATTATCACTCTAAGCAGACCATTACCCTATATCAGATGTGGAAATCTCTATCATTTCAGTGTGCAGTGAAACCCAGAACTGGTCACTGTGGTCAGACTGTGATTCAGGATCACACAGGTTCTGTTTCTAGCTGCCTCCTGGTACCCAGGAGGACCCCAGCCTTTCCCTTCTACTAACTGTTGCTTGCATGTAATTTTGTAGATGGCAGCCATTCACAAATCTATACTTACTCTGAATTCTGTACATTTGTACCATAAAGAAGTTTATTTTCTTGCCCAGTGATGGCACTGGCATAGTAATGGAGTTAGTTTCTAGAATCACAGAAGGAACCTTTGGAGATCTAGACCAATCCTCCTGCTAGCACAGGAATGCCTAGATGAAGTTGCAGAGAAATGCATCCAGGTGGGTTTTGAAAGTCTCCAGGTGTCATGGGTTGAGCTGAACCTGCTGCTGCTATTCACACCATGCTGCTGTCATGCCAGCTTCAAAACTGAAAGTGCTGGAGCCAAGTATGATGGGGCTTAAACTTCAGATTGTAACACGGGAGGCTTCCTGTTCTGGTTGCTGCATCTGGGTTCCAGGTTTTTGTCTTTCCCGTTGGGATGGTTGTGGGACAAGGAGGGTTGAGGGAATAGTTTTCTGGCTTGGGCTTTTGGCTCACTTGCTTCTGCTTTGCTCATTGCTTTTTCTGCATGTAGCAAAGGCTGAAGTAATAGTGCATTTGGTACTATGTTTATCTGATTTTGATCAGTAAATATATTGGGGTTTGGGATTTTTTTTGTCTCAATTTAAAGTTTTTGTGTGTTACTTTTCTGTCACTTTTGTGTTGGGGGAGCAGGCAGGTTAGCCTTTGCACTAAACTATTACACCAGGGAAGGAGACACCACAGCCTCTCTGGCCATCCTGTTCCAGTGCTCCATCACCCTCAAAATGAAGTAGTTGTTTTAAGTTCAAAGCTCCTGTGTTCTAGTTTGTACCTGTAGCCCATTGTGCTATTGCTGGCCACCACTGAGAAGACCTCAGCCCCATCCTCATGACCTCCGCCCTTTGGATATTTATATGCATTTATAAGATACTTCCAGGAGTGGATGGTTAGGTACATAGGGACTGGACTGTTGACCATTAACTCATCATATTTTCTAGGGTGCACAGCTGGACAAAGTTCCAAATGTGTGCCTTTTTTAATGCTGGAGATTTTTTTAAGACCTGCTGTCTACTTGTGGGATTGTTTTTCTCTTTTGTTTAGTTGCTCAGTTGTTGGAGCAACAGTATTCAGTGCTAGGGTCTTTCTTCAGCTCACAGCTGTCATGACTTTGGGTTAGTGACGTCTTTGCTCGGCAGCAATGCATGAATGTTCATCTCAGCATGCAGTGGTTCATGGGTCAGAGTTTGAGGGCATTGTTGGCACGAGACTCATGTTTCTCACTTCCCAGGAATGCTTCCCACCTCCTTCACTGTGGTCAGGGCTTACTCTTTGCAGAAGGGTGATAACTCAGGTCTCCTCCTCCTGGGCAAGTGAAAAGACAGAATTTTGCTCTCTCTGCTCCAGCTGTATTCCAGTTACCTCCTGCCAAATACCAGCATTTCTCAAGGTGCAGAGCACTTCCTGCCTGAGGTTTTGATTGCCACCACCCTCACAGGTCTGCCTAATCTCCATGGTCTGGACTAGTGCTGTTATTCCATGATGTTTCAAGATATGGAAGAAGTGAGGTAAGTCCCTAGCCCCACAAACATCAATTACATTCACCTCTACTGTAGAGAGATCTCTCCAGGCAGGATGGGTCAGGGGCCTCAAGAGAAGTTTGCATCCGTCTCCACACAGGGCTGGCATGGGAGAGTCTGGCTGAAGGTCTTGGTCATACTTAGGATACTTAGGTCCCAAGGAGGTGCTGAGCTGTGTAAAGCTGCCAGAAGAACACTCACTGTGGGGAGCAACTTCAGATGAATAGAATAGAATAGAATAGAATAGAATAGAATAGAATAGAATAGAATAGAATAGAATAGACCAGGTTGGAAGAGACCTTCAAGATCATCGTGTCCAACCCATCAACCAATCCAACCCACCTAAACAACTAACCCATGGCACCAAGCACCCCATCAAGTCTCCTCCTGAACACCTCCAATGATGGTGACTCCACCACTTCCCTGGGCAAAGATGCTTGCACCTCTCAGGGTTTGGCCCGATGTTGACTATTACATTCACAGGCTGATCAGCTATAGCTACCAAGCACTTTTGTGGCTGTAACAGGGCTTGACCTTCCAGCTCTTCCCTTGGAGGAAGGCAGGCTGCACAGGCTGGCATTTGGAACCTAAATACTGTTGTGGTTCATGGCCCTGGGGAGTTAGCTTCCTGATGGTAAAATAGCAACTGTTGTCCCCCTATTTCCCAGGCACATTGATATTGGCTGATTGCTGGAGCATGAGGGTGGATCATCTTTCATCTACCTTTCCAGTTCTAGATGGGGCAAAAATCTACTGCAACTTTTAATACCTAAATAATTAAGTTTATCAGCAGGGTCATGGATATATCTCTCTTTCTTTGTCATCATGGAAAAATAAGATTTTCAGCTTCTTCAACTCATACTTTGATTTTTAGCAGGTCAAGATTCTCCTTTTGTCTATCATATGGACGTTTTGGTTTCTCCCCCCCACTGTTTCTTTTAGCCACACATGCAGGGATGCTGTGGGATGGTAACCATAGTAACCACAGAATATAGAAGTCATTTCACCCCAAAATGCTTATTACTGGGTTTGTATTGGCTGGAAGTGAATCCTCTTGTTCCCTGAACAATAGGAGGAAGTGAAAAGAACTTGCTTATTTCACAGGGATTAAAGCAGAAGCTGACAGTTAGCACACAGTGAGAGAAATACACATTAGGTGCTGTTCTTATGTGTCTATGAGCTAACACAGACAAGACCAAGCAGAAATGTGTTATTCCATACAGTATTTAATAAAATGAAATAATCTAGGCTGAGGCTTTTTAATCCATAGTGGGCATTTTGTCATCTATGTGAGCATTGTCAGGTGATCTCAGGGGGCTGGGGGCTTCACTGATATCATGCCAAAGCTGTGGTACAGATAATATGTAACTTGCTTCTTACTCTGAAGCAGATTCATCAAACACAGCATTAATACAATGTGGGGCTGAGCCCACTCATCCTCAGTGTCCAGCCAAATGTTCGCCGTCAGCAGTGGAGTAGGGGTCTCCCAAGGGTTGCCCTCAGGTTGCTCCGTCAGAAGCTCATCACCTCAGGAAATCATCCTTAGCACTGAGGCTCCAGGAAGGTGGAGATGGAGTTTGTTTCATGTGATTTATAAGAGTATGAAATAATACTGGAAAAGCCAACAAGTGATTGTGCTGTAATGGCATCTCCAGCCTGGTAGAACCAGCCTGTTGTGAGACAGATCAGATCTGATGTTCTGCACAGACCCCAAACTCTTGTATTCACTTGACAGAGGTCCCCCCTTGACCCAGGGTGTCATAGGAGATTGTTGCAGAATGCTTGCTGCAAAATAATCTGGTGTTTTCTCTTGCACCCCCTTTCTCCACATAAACAATCCTATTTCCCACTGCTCAGGTGTCCTGGAAGGGGCAGTACAGGCCCTGTGGCTTTCATGTACACAAACCAGACTTAGGCATTTTAGGGACGCAACCAAAATCATGACAGTATGTAGTAATGTAGTCATCATCTGTCTTTCCCTTGATAGCACATAGATAGCTGCATTTATTGTTGAATACAGTCACTTATGAAAGCACTTTGGCACTAAATAGTTCCAGGGATTTATTTTTATGTGCATCTGAAAAATTAATGCCATGATGAATCACACACCAGTAAATAGTTTTTTTTTTTCCTAGAAATTCAGGGATTGCTAAACCCAACCCTGAGGAACTTTAAAAATTACTACACTGCTCAGAGTAATGAGATTATAACAACTTTATAAATAACTCTGCTTTTGAACTCATATTTACTTTCCCTTCCTCTCAGAGAGAAACAAACTTTAAAATGAGAGAAGCTGAGTCTTACAGAATAATGAGACTCCACAAGTCAGATAATAATGGAAAAAAATGGTGAGAACTGTTGACTTAATAAGAACAGAAAAATGAGGCAGCTTAGTACTTCTCAGCTGGTCTAACACTGGAATTAGATTTACTTACTTATCTTTTGGGAACCTCCTTCCATGTCCCATGCTGGACATAAGCACGCAGTGTGGGCTTGCAGCCCAGGAGGCAAATAGCAGCCTGGGCTGCGTCAAAAGCAGCATGGCCAGCAGATTGAGTGAGGTGATTCTGACACTTTGCTCTGGTGAGACCTCACCTGGAGTACTGCATCCCTCAATACAGGAAGGACACAGACTTGATGGAGCAGGTCCAGAGGTGGGCCACAAAAATTATCAGGGGGTTGGAGAACCTTGGAGGACAGGCTGAGGGAGCTGAGGTTGTTCAGCCTGGAGAAGAGAAGGCTCTGGGGAGACCTAATAGCAATCATTCAGTACCTGAAGGAGGCTACAAGAAAGATGGAGAGAGACTGTTTCCAAAGCCCTGCAGTGATAGGACAAGGGGCAATGGCTTCAAACTAGAGAAGAGTAGATTCACATTGGATGTTAGGAACACCTTCTGCACCATGTGTGTCATGGAACATGGAAAAAGTTTGCCCAGGAAGGTGGTTGGGGCCCCATCCCTGGAGATATTCAGGATGAGGCTCAACAGGGCAACTTGATCTAGTTGAGGATGCCCTTGCTGACTGCTGAGGGGGATGGATTGGATGACCTTTGGAGGTCCCTTCCAGGTCCCCAACCCAGACCATTCTGCAATTCTGTGACTTTCCAGAGACTTGGCTTTATTATTAGTACTTTCATCATGTGGAAAAACTTGTTTCTCTCCATTACACCAGAAAACTGTCACTTGGGACAAGCAAGCATTTTTGCAACAGTGGAGGAGAAGCAGTGTCGCAGCAGATGTGTAACAACCTGCCCTTTTCATGGCTACACTTTTTTGCACTTCCACATGGATGGTAGGTTGGACATGATGATCTTGAAGTTCTCTTCCAACCTGCTCTATTCTATTCTATTCTATTCTATTCTATTGCAACAAAAATATGTAAGAAATACAGCAATGGTTGATGAATAAATTGCTTACAAGTAAAAATATGCTTTAAAGATTCATGTATAAATGCAGTTAACTGAGTTAACCATCACAACTGGCAAACCATGCCTCTGTGATAAAAATGTATTGTCACATAAATGTTTTGTAAGTTAAATCAGTAAGGGAGGTTGACTCTTGTACAAAATGGAAGGGGGCTTAATTGATAATTTTAACTGAATTAAGAATATACTTTGGTCTCTCTAAGGATTTGATTTCTTACCTTAATCTTCAGAGCTGTTCCCTTTCAAAAGGTTGTGAAAATATTTTTTCCAGCAGTCCAAGGATGTCTTTCCATGTCTCTTCCTCCCAGAACCTCCCCCTGCAAAAAAAACCCCAACAACCAAAGACATCTAAAGTTCAGATGCTTAAAAAAATATTGCCCCTAAACATAATACAAGGCATTTCCAGCTGAAAACATTTTTTCTCCTTGCAAGGCAGAGGTAGTGACAGGTGTATTTATTTTAAAGGAAAGATATCCTCAGCACAGCTTGGAAGACAGCTGTGGTAACTCCAACTTCAATAGCTATGGAGAGGGAGACACGTCAGTTACAACTGGTTCCTCTGTAAGGAGTAACACCACAGGAGTAACGTCATAGGTATCCACCATTGCTGGGTGAGCAGGAGCATAGGAGGCTGGATGTCAAGTTTACTGCTGGGTTATTTGTTAGGAAGAAGTTCTACACAGAGAGAGTGATTGCTCATTGGAATGGGCTGCCTGGGGAGGTGGTGGAGTCACCATCACTGGAGGTGTTCAGGAGACTTGATGGGGTGCTTGGTGCTATGGGTTAGTTGTTTAGGTGGTGTTGGATTGGTTGAGGGGTTGGATGCAATGATCTTGAAGGTCTCTTCCAACCTGGTTGTTTTTTATTATTACTATTACTATTATTATTATTATTATTATTATTATTACTATTATTATTAATCCCTCTTTGTCAGAGCCTGGAAGTGAACAGGCAGGACCAAGCCTATCTTGGAAACTACTAAATAGTCTGCTAAACCATCTGATGGAGGCATTAATTTCAATGGTGTTTATCTCTTCCTAGATTGATGCAACATGACCAAAATCTGGCTGTGTTCCTATTAATTGCCTGATTGCCTACCATATATACCTGCTGAGAATGAGCATAGATGAGCAAACAAGTGTAATTTCTCGTAGTAATTAGAAATATCCCCAAACCTCTTTATTTTCCTGGCTCTCCAAACTCACCCTCCCTGCTGGTCGAAGACTTCATGTTCAGTTTATTTTGGTTTGCAGCATAACATTTGTGCTGACATAGTTTGACTTGGTTTTGACATTTTGTTATTGTGTTCTCAGCCCTGCTCTGCTGGCTGTATGAGTGACTGATGATAGTGACGTGCAGATAAACAGACAATTACAGTTGATACAACAATCTATTGTATTTCATAATGTGCAGGCTCTGCAGTTGGTTTCCAAACCTAAATTCATGTAAGTGGTTTCAAGAAGCTATTTGCAGAAAATATCCATTACTGTCAACCTAGGCTACCCCATGGAAGATATCCTTTTAAAATGTCTTTTTGTCATACAATCACAGAAACACAGAATGTTAGGGGCTGGAAGGGACCCTGAAAGATCATCCAGTCCAACCTATACAATGGTCACCTATACCAGATCACCTACACCAAGTCACAGGCAGGTTTTGAATATCTCCAGAGAGGGAGACTCCACAACCCCCCTGGGGCACCTGTTCCAGTGCCCCATCACCCTCACAGTGAAAAAAATGTTCCTCGTGTTTCCATGGAACTTCCTATGCCTGAACTTCCACCCATTGCCCCTTGTCCCATCATTGGGCATCACTGAGCAGAGCCTGGCTCGATCCTCTTGGCACTCACCCTTTACATGTTTATAAATATGAATAAGGTCACCCCTTAGTCTCCTCCTATCCAAACTAAAGAGCCTCAGCTCCCTCAGTCTCTTCTCATGAGGAAGATGTTCCACTCCCTTAATAATTTTTGTAGCTCTGTACTGGGATCTTCCAAGCAGTTCCCTGAGGTCCTTCTTGAACTGAGTGGCCCAGAGCTGGACAATATTTGAGATGCAGCCTCACCATGGCAGAGTAGAGAGTGAGGATAACCTCTCTCAACCTACTAATCACACCACTTCTAATACACCCCAGGATGCCCTGGTGAGGCTGCATCTGGAATATTGTGCCCAGGTGGCATGGAAGGCAAATGGCATCTTGGCCTGTATCAGGAATAGTGTGGCCAGTAGGACTAGGGATGGAATTCTGTCCCTGTACTCAGCACTGGTGAGGCCTCGAGTACTGTGTGCAGTTCTGGGCCCATTACTTCAGGAATGATATTGAGGTGCTAGAGTGGGGCTAGAGGAGAATGATGAGACTGGGGAAGGGACTAGACAGAAAGTCTTATGAGGAGAGGCTGAGAGAGCTGGGGTTGTTCAGTGTAGGGAAGAGGAGACTCAGACGGGACCTTATCACATTCTACAATTATTTGAAAGGAAGTTTTAGCAGGGTGGGGGTCAGGGTCTTCTCCCAGGTAATTTGTGACAAGACAAGAGACCATGGCCTGAAGCTGCCAGTGAAGGTTTAGGTTGGATGTTAGGAAGCACTTCCTCATGGAAAGGGTAATTAGACACTGGAATGGACTGCCCAGGGAGGTGGTGGAGTTGCCATTCCTGGAGGAGTTTAAGAAAATATTGGGTGTGGCACTTAGTGACATGGTCTGATTGATGTGGTGGTATTAGGTCATAGGCTGGACTTGATGATCTCAGAGGCCTATTGCAGCTTCAATAATTTTGTGACTCTGTGATTCTGAGAACCCTACTATACAAAGCTCACTACTAAACTGTATCCCCAAGCACCACATCTAAACAACTTCTAAACACATTCAGGGTTGGTGACTCAACCACCAAATAAGCACAATAAGTTAGGAGGGGTCCTAGCCAGGACAGCTGACTCCAATTGACAAAAGGCTTATTCCATAGCGTATGACATCACGCTCAGTGTACAAATCTGGGTCAAAAAGAAGGGAGGGGGGATGTGTACAGTGATGGAGTTTTGTCTTTTGTCTGCCCCTACTTCTTGAGAATGTTCAGCAGGGATGTTGGAAGAGGTAGAATCATATACCTACTTCCTTCCCCCATCCATGTGAAGAGTAATAATATAATAATAATAATAATAAACAACCAGGTTGGAAGAGACCTTCAAGATCATCACGTCCAACCCATCAACCAATCCAACACCACCTAATCAACTAACCCATGGCACCAAGCACCCCATCAAGTCTCCTCCTGAACACCTCCAGTGATGGTGACTCCACCACCTCCCCAGGCAGCCCATTCCAATGGGCAATCACTCTCTCTGTGTAGAACTTCTTCCTAACATCTAACCTAAACCTCCCCTGGCACAGCCTGAGACTGTGTCCTCTTGTTCAAAATATTATTTGTGGTGGCTTGGTGGAGAAGTACTTTTTGAAAGGTGTATGACTGCGTAATATTGCTGTGTGTCCTGGAACATCCAGAATGGTCACCAAGATTAACGAGATCTCTCTTGCCTAAAGCCTGGGACAGCATCCAAGTTTTAAAAATACCTTTGAACATATCCACAGTCAGAAGCATTATCAAAATTGTAATATGAGGGTGCATCCTCTGTTAATGGCTCAGGTTTAATTATTGTAATCTAGAAAGGTAGGCACAGGGGTTTGAGAATTTCAATCAGGATGCATAATGGATGGACTTCCTTACTTGATCATAAAGTCACAAATCAAATTTGTGTAGGGTTGCCTTTTGGAATATTGATCCATGTCAATGCAGGTAGCCTGGCAAAGATTCTGTCAAATGAATACAGCTCTTTGAGTCACTGAGCAAAGGATTAACAGAGAAAACTGTTAATCAAATTAAGTGTTTCCTGAGATTCTTTAATGCATTTTACACACAAAGGAAACTTTGGTAAGAACTTGTTTATTACCACAGAAATTATTTATTTGATTATAGTTCACAATACCAAATGGAAGTTTTTCTTTTCTTCAATGCAATCTTGTGTTCAAACATTGGGGTATGAAACCTGGAAAAAGGCCTGTATGCATAATGATTTGCAGCTGGGAGAGGGGCTGTGCAATAGGGAGGAAAAGATGAAATGGAGGTTCATCTCTTGTTTAGTCATTCATGTAATAGGGAGAAATTTATGGGCATGTGTCTTTATAGATCCTATAAAGCTGCCTTCAATCAGAATTCCCCAGCATTCTGAACAGCTTCAGTGATTGCTTTGTGCAAGGCAAGCAGATTCTCGGCCCAAAATCATGGACTCGGTCTGCGTGAGTAGGGACAGAAGAGCTGAACCAGCAATGCTCTTGTGAGCAAAGCTCTTGCTGCTGCTCTACCCAAGCTCCTGAGCTGGGCAGGCATGTGGAGGGGCATGAAGCCAAACTATGATAGAGTGGTGCTACACATTTGCTCCTCAAAGGCTTGAGTACATCTGGAAGCCTCCAGGTTCCCATCCAGGTAATATCAGCTGAGGGCAGCTAGTCTGGTGAACACATTTGAGAGAGTTGGCTCCATGGTGCCACACTGGCAGTAGCCATAGGAGAGCTTGTGCACAGACCACAGGTTCAGCTGTAGCCCAGCCTTACCAGTGGCTGGCCACCTCCTCTTCATAAGCCGTTGGGGCACCCTCGTGGTTGTAAAGGTGAGGTGGGTACTGGGCTCTGTTAGTATCAGCAGAAGGACCAGATCACCACCCCCTATTCATCAGGCCTCTTTCGTTACACAGTCTCTAAGGTGGAGCTCCCAAGTGTAAGGCAGAGACTCTGGCTTTGACATACTGGAGAAAGCCCAGTGAAGGGGTTGGCAAGGTGATGAGGGGACTTATGAGCAGAGACTGAGTGATCTGGATTTGTTAGGCTGGAGAAGAAAAGTCTGTGGGGTGGGGGGGTGTAATTCCTGTGTTCAGCTACCATCAGGAGTGTGGTAGAGAAAGCCTGGCTGGATTTTTCTGAGGTACACAGAAAAATGAGAATAGCAGTGGACACAGTGTGCAACAAGGGGAAATTCATGAGGATATAAGGAAATTATTCTTGACAGTCAGAGTGGTCAGACATTGGAACAGGAGGCAGAAAGGATGTGTAGTCTTCATCCTTGGACAAGTATAAGATTTGACTGTTCAAGCCCACGGACAATTTAATTAAGCTTCAACGTGGTCCTGAGTAGGTGATTGACTCAGATGATCTCAAGATGTCCATCCCAACCTAAATGATTCTGTGACTCTATATTCCTGTTACCGTTCAAGTCTTCTGTGAGGCTGGATAAAGAACTTTGCTGAACAGAGGCACAGACCAACTTCTTCCATCTTCACAGAGGGAATTATTTTTTCTGTCCTCAAAAACTATTTTGTATATCGACAAATAAAAAGGATTCATTTTCCTTTAGATATGCAAGGTTGTAGAACAAAGGCAGAGCTCCCTGTTGGTGTTATATATCTGTAAATAAGGAATAGCATTATTGACCACTACACTTAAGTTTTTCCACCAAAAGCATACCATTTTTTCCCAAGATATTAGCAAATGACATCTTTTTAACCACTGTTCAGCATTAAAAAGGGCAAGCTAGCTCTCATGGAGACTGAATTTCCTAGTCATTTGTTATAGAATAGAATAGAATAGAATAGAATAGAATAGAATAGAATAGAATAGAATAGAATAGAATAGACCAGGTTGGAAGAGACCTTCAAGATCATCGCATCCAACCTATCATCCAACACCACCTAATCAACTAAACCATGCAACCAAGCACCCTATCAAGTCTCCTTCTGAACACCTCCAGTGATGGTGATTCCACCACCTCCCCAGGCAGCCCATTCCAATGGGCAATCACTCTCTCTGTAAAACTTCCTCCTAACCTCCAGCCTAAACCTCCCCTGGCGTAGCCTGAGACTGTGTCCTCTTCTTCTGGTGCTGGCTGCCTGCGAGAAGAGACCAACTTCTGCCTGTCTACAACCTCCCTTCAGGTAGTTGTAGAGAGCAATAAGGTCACCCCTGAGTCTCCTCTTCTCCAGGCTAAGCAACCCCAGCTCCCTCAGCCTCTTCTCACAGGGCTGTGTTCCAAGCCCCTCACCAACTTTGTTGCCCTTCTCTGGACACCTTCCAGCAAGTCAACCTCCTTCCTAAACTGAGGGGCCCAGAACTGGACACAGGACTCAAGGTGTGGCCTAACCAGTGCAGTGTACAGGGGCATAATGACTTCCCTGCTCCTGCTGGCCACACTGTTCCTGATGCAGGCCAGGATGCCATTGGCCCTCCTGGCTGCCTGGGCACACTGCAGGCTCATGTTCAGCCTACCATCGACCAGCACCCCCAGGTCCCTCTCTGCCTGACTGCTCTCCAGCCACTCTGACCCCAGCCTGTAGCTCTGCATGGGGTTGTTGTGGCCAATGTGCAGAACCCGGCTCTTGGATGTGTTCAATCTCCTGCCCTTGGACTCTGCCCATCTGCCCAGCCTGTCCAGGTCCCTCTGCAGAGCCTCTCTGCCCTCCAGCAGATCAACTCCTGCCCCCAGCTTGGTGTCATCAGCAAATTTACTGATGATGGACTCAATGCCCTCATCCAGATCATCAATGAAGATGTTAAAGAGCATGGGGCCCAGTACTGATCCCTGGGGCACACCACTGGTGCCTGGCTGCCAGCTGGCTGTGGCACCATTCACCACCACTCTCTGGGCTCGGCCCTCCAGCCATTTCCTAACCCATCACAGTGTGCTCCCATCCAAGCCATGGGCTGACACATGTAGAAATCCTTTATCTAATACAGGCAATGTACAGTGGCACTGCCTTGTGGACAGAGGGGCAATCCACATAGAGATTACCTTACTTCTTACAGGAGACACATACACCTCTGCCTCCTTACCTTGTGCCCAGCCTAAATGCAGGCATCCAATGAGTGATGCCAAGGGCTTTAGCATCATTACATCTCTTCTTGACAGTGGAGTCACACTCTGGAGATAGAAGCCTCCAAAGTTGGCCTTGGGCAGTCTGACACCCTCAGATATTCTTGAGAGCACTCTGGATCACAAGGACCCCAAAGGGATCTTCTAATTCTGCTTCTCACCTCTTGTATAATGTTAACGAGCTAGTGCTTATACTTACATCCATATTAACAGAGATAATAATGCTCATCTGGTTTGGTGGGTGGACTCATTAATAAGTTCCCTCATTGGGAGTTCTGGATGTACACTGCATACATGGGTGGACTTTTCATCTGTGGCTTGATGTGTGCAACAGGTTCATACCTTTTTTTCCCTCTTTCTTCACTCCTAATTTACTCCAAGGCCTGTTTTAATCACTCATATTCCCAGACTATGTAAAGATACACTGGAATGTAAGAAAAAAAAAGGATCAGGTACATGGAATCATTACACTCCTTGCATATAGGAAACCACTTCTTAATTTTAAAGGTAGCCGCCTCATACCTGAATTTCACATGTATCTGGGTCTGTGACTGGCAAGCCTGACTTCCTTGGGTTTATAAATTACAGGCTGCATTAAGGATTTAAGACTATTCTGTGGAAATGCAGCTGAGGGACATTAGTGTGGATCTTTTAAAAGCTTATCTTTTAAGAGCTTAAATTGCTACTTATAAACACTGTTTTAAGCTTCAGCCATACAAATATATCCCTTTTCAAAGCCAGTAGTTTATTTATCTAGCAATAAACAATAATTTATGATACTCAGCACTGGTTGTTGTTGACTCCCCAGATCCTTGGCACTGACATAATGCTGTTTAGCCACTTTTGGAGAAAAAGATTACATCATTATCATCTGTGTTATTATGTGAGGCAAAAATACACACTTTTAAAAAGAAAATAACACTTTGAAGGTTGGAGAGAGGCCTGGGGTTTGGTTTGAAAATCCCTGTCTGGGCAGAAGTCTCTTAGGAGACTTTCCCCATCATGTGAACTTACTATGGTTTGGTGGAGGCCTTGAAGACATGTCCTCCTAGTCACAATCACAGAATAACAGAGTGGTTTGGGCTGGAAGGGACCTTCAAGATCATCTAGTTCTAACCCCCCTGCCATGAGCAGAGACACCATCCTCTAGACCAGGTTGTTCAAGGACCCATCCAATCCGGCTTTGAACACCTCCAGGCCTAAAGCCTCCACAACCTCTCTGGGCAACCTGTTCCAGTGCCTCACCACCCCCTTGAGAAAGAATCCTCCTAAAGGCTGATCTAAACCCAGCTTCTTCCAGTTTGAAGCCATTGCCCCTCATCCTCTCACTCCACGCATTTATAAAAAGTCCCTTCCCAGCTCTCTTGTAGCCCACTTCAAATACTGGAAGACTGCTCTAAGGTGTCCATGGAACCTTCTCTTCTCCAGGCTGGACAACCTCAGCTTTCTCAGCCTGTCTTCCTTCATTTTCTTGTCTCTTCCCTGACACCTTGGTACTGCAGTAGCCCAGTATTTGGTTGGGAATCCAGCATGGATTTAGGAAGGGCAGGTCCTGCCTGACCAACCTGATCTCCTTCTATGATCAGGTGACTGCCTGGTGGATGTGGGGCAGGCTGTGGATGTAGTCTACCTGGACCTCAGCAAGGCCTTTGACACTGTTCCCCATAGCAAACTCCTGGCCAAGCTGTCAGCCCATGGCTTGGATGGGAGCACTCTGTGATGGGTTAGGAACTGGCTGGAGGGCTGAGCCCAGAGAGTGGTGGTGAATGGTGCCACAGCCAGCTGGCAGCCAGGCACCAGTGGTGTGCCCCAGGGATCAGTACTGGGCCCCATGCTCTTTAACATCTTCATTGATGATCTGGATGAGGGCATCGAGTCCATCATCAGTAAATTTGCTGATGACACCAAGCTGGGGGCAGGAGTTGATCTGCTGGAGGGCAGAGAGGCTCTGCAGAGGGACCTGGACAGGCTGGGCAGATGGGCAGAGTCCAAGGGCAGGAGATTGAACACATCCAAGTGCCGGGTTCTGCACATTGGCCACAGCAACCCCATGCAGAGCTACAGGCTGGGGTCAGAGTGGCTGGAGAGCAGCCAGGCAGAGAGGGACCTGGGGGTGCTGGTCGATGGTAGGCTGAACATGAGCCTGCAGTGTGCCCAGTTGGCCAAGAAGGCCAATGGCATCCTGGCCTGCATCAGGAACAGTGTGGCCAGCAGGAGCAGGGAGGTCATTGTGCCCCTGTACACTGCACTGGTTAGGCCACACCTTGAGTCCTGTGTCCAGTTCTGGGCCCCTCAGTTTAGGAAGGAGGTTGACTTGCTGGAACGTGTCCAGAGAAGGGCAACAAAGTTGGTGAGGGGTTTGGAACACAGCCCTGTGAGAAGAGGCTGAGGGAGCTGGGGTTGCTTAGCCTGGAGAAGAGGAGACTCAGGGGTGACCTTATTGCTCTCTACAACTACCTGAAGGGAGGTTGGAGACAGGCAGAAGTTGGTCTCTTCTCGCAGGCAGCCAGCAGCAGAACAAGAGGACACAGTCTCAGGCTGCACCAGGGGAGGTTTAGGCTGGATGTTAGGAGTAAGTTCTACACAGAGAGAGTGATTGCCCATTGGAATGGGCTGCCTGGGGAGGTGGTGGAGTCACCATCACTGGAGGTGTTCAGGAGGAGACTTGATGGGGTGTTTGGTTGCATGGTTTAGTTGTTTAGGTGGTGTTGGATTGGTTGATGGGTTGGACACGATGATCTTGAAGGTCTCTTCCAACCTGGTTTATTCTATGTATTCTATGTATTCTATGTCCCTAACTTGTTCAGCTTGAAATGCCTCTGCTCTGCTCTGGTTTAAGCATCTCTGGCTATTTAGATGTAATCTGGTGAGGGGATCCTGCAGCATCTCTAGGGAGATATCAGTTCATCTCTAAGTGTCATGGGTTGAGTTGGACACGCTGCTGCTATTCACACCATGCTGCAGTCACACCAGCTTCAAAAATGAAAGTGCTGACTGGAGCAAAGTACGATGGGGCTTGAAGTTCAGATTGCAGCATGGGAGGCTTCCTGTTCCAGCTGCTGCTTCTGGGTTCTGGCTTCCTGGGAGTGGTCTCTTTTCTGCAGGCATGATGGTGGAAAGAGTAGGAGTCAGGTAGCTGCTGGGTTTGTTTTTCTGGTTTCTGCTGGGGTTTTTTGCTAGGTGTTGTGTTGAATTTAGTGTTTTGTTTTGTGGATTTGTTGTTGTTGTTGTTGGGTTTTGTGGCTTTAGTTCCCCTCCCTGCCCTGTATTTCACTGCAGTCCTCAAGTAGGCTAAGCTAACGCAATCATGTATTGCATTATTATATCAATTAGATTATTAGCTAAGGTAATTGTGCATTGTGCTTATGATATCTTATGTTACATTAAACTCTTATCTCTGAGTTGTGTGTGTGTGTCACTCTTGCCCTCACTTTTGTGTTGGGGGAGCAGGCAGGTTAGCCCCTGTGCTAAATGATTACACTCAGGTTTTGGGACAGGCCTTCTCCCATCTCACACAAGAACAGTGTATGTCTGGACTGATTTCTGAGCACTATTTTAATGTTTGAGTGCTAGCATGAGATTAATTTTTTTTTTGTTTGTTTGCTGTGTAAGCCACCTAATAAATTGCACCTTGGATGTATGCAGTATTTCTTGAAGGCAAGAAGCCTGTAGGGTAGTGTATCATTTATCCTGAAACCTCTCCGAGTACAAATTCTGACTTCACTTTTCGGTATAAATTGTGATCTCTCCTAGCTTCTTCCTGGGAGATGTCATTTTATTCATAAAAGTCCCATCATTCTGGCATACAAACTATGAGTTATTGCTGTAGTAGAGTGCTGCATCTTATCCCAGCCTTGCTGAACAGGATAACATTTACAACGTGATGGCAGAGACAGCAAGGGACTTTTTAGAAATGCTAATTAAATGCTCTCTTTGGAGATTAGATTGATTTCACAAATGCAAGTTAACACTTACTTATCTTTTTATTACATGCCCATGAACTACCTCTGACCCTTTTTAATGCTTTATAAATAAATTACTGGATTAATTAAATATTTCCTAAGTACATTCCAAATAGACTTTTGAGGCTCTGGAAGTTGACCAGAAAGATTTAGGGACAATACAGTACTTGATGTTGTTATAATAAATGTTCAAAGGAGTTTGGTGGCAAAATCCAAGCTGTAATTTTTGGAGCCCAAGCCTCCCCAGTCTTTGGGAAAGACTGCTCCAGGATTTTCTGTGAGTGATTGGCCTTGCAAACTAAGTCATAGATTTTTACTTCATTTGCAGGGATTTATCTGCTTAAATTTGCACAGGGAGCAGCTATGTTAAGCATTGACATGAAAAGGATCGGAAAAACACATTAATGTGTCTGTGCCTAAACATTTTTATGAACTGTAAGTATAATGCATTAACAGTTAGGTAGGAAATACTTGATTCATTCATTTGCCTCTTTATAAAATTCTTTCCCATGTTTGGAATGGATTATACAGCGGTAATACAGTGTCAGGAAGAAGCCAACATCAGTTTGTCCGTAACAAATCATGTCAAAACAAAGTAATTCCCTCCAAGGCAGGAGACTGTGAGGATGGAGACAAAGCAAGGAACGTCACCTAAGGCTCTCAGTGCCGTGTAGCATGGGGATCTCAAAGCAAGGTGGAGCAGGAGGTCTCATTTAGGGGAAGCCATGGCAGGACAGGTGAGCACTGGCTTTCATAAGCATGCTCACAGATTGAAGTCCATGGTTTAATTTCCAGCAAGGAGCTCTGTAAGACTGTTCTGAGTCTAAAACTTTTCAGTGCTTATACATCAATGATGTGAATGGGGAAATAAGGAGAATTCTAAGAAAATCTAGGTGTGACAAAGAAGCTGGTGGACAGGTTTAGAATTGGGACATCATTCTGAAATATGTAAACATGCAAATCATGCCTCCCTCTCCCACCGGCCACTGGTCCTCTTTCTACTTCAGCCCTTCCAGGTATGGGGCTTGTCTGCTTGCAAAGAAAAAGATTACTTGGCTCTCAATTTGTCACGTGGATTTCTTTATCCAGACAGCATGGCAAGTAGGGAGCTTGATTCTGCAGGAGACTGACCACAACATGCAGAGCCCAGCTGTTCAGCAGCCCAAACCAAAACCAAACCCAGCCACAGTTTCCCTTCCCCTACATCTGATGAGTTCCAGCCACCTTGTATCATGCATTTCACTCATGCACTCATGCACAGTAACTTTGTTATCTGTAGGCAGTGCATACGGTCTCCTATCAGTATCCACGCTGTTTAGCTTGTCCAGTTTGTCTTCATGTTTTAACGTTCCCCAGGCCCATGCCCCTCCATACAGTGATACATGTGTCTGTGTACATCTCTGTCAGGCTTTTTCTAAGCTACACACATCCAGCTTGTCAGTATCCGGTCCAGTTTCACAACAGTAGTAATGAGCCTGCATATTTTTCAATCTCCATGGCACTGCAGCAGCAGCTCTTGCAAAGCACTCTGCACAGGTAGGAGGATCCTGCTTAACTGTGACTTCGTTACACAAGTAGTCCAGAATGCAGCAGCAGAGTCCTCTGGGTGGCAGAAAACAATCTAAGAGTTGCAGCAGATCTCAAGTAGAGCACAGAGAAAAAAAAAACAATTACAACGACCATTGTGGGATGCAGAGCCATGATATTTGTGTAATTAATGACAAACTAAATGTGCCACTGAGAACTAGTGAAAATTTGGATGGAGTAATCAGTCCAGATCTGGGCACCACACTTCCAGGAACAAGTGAATTATGCTGGAGAGTACCTGCCCATGACAAGGGGGTTGGAACTAGATGATCTTTAAGAAACTTTCCAACCCAAACCATTCCATGACCCTGTGAATAAAATTAGTCAGAGGTTTAGAAAATGTGGTGTAATAGGAAAGCTTGAGAGCAACCTGGTTGTTTAGTCCAGAGAAGAAATGCCCGATAGAATCCATGTGTTGTTTCACACCAGGCATATCCTGTGTCCTTTGCTGCAGCCTCTCCCAGGAACAACATTTTGCATATCCCCTTGTCTTGGTCTGGAGGGGGAAAGAGACTCAGTTCTTTTGAATATTCCTGTGTTATGAAATGAGAGGCACAAACGAGGCCAGAATATCAACAGTGAGGCTGTTTATTATACAAATAATGTGGATGGATCAGAAGGAGAGAGAGAGAGAAGAGAGAGTGAGAGAGATAAGAGGGAGAGAGAAGAGGAAAGGAATTATATTACCACACCTCTCACCCCCCAAGACAGTTTGAGTCTGCAGCTTTGGCTGTAGAGGAGGAGTCATTGCTGTCCTCTGAGCAGCCTCTTCAGCTCCATGAGTTGTAACAGGCAGAACTTAGGACACAGAGAGAGGGTTCTTCTTAGTCTGCTTCTTCCAGGCTACATGGTGATGTTTCATCATTTTTTCTCTCCTGGTATTCTCTCCTTTTTACTTCAGAGCCAGCATTGCCCTGGGCTTTTCCTTCTCCTCTCATGTTTTCCTTCTCAGCAGCACTTTCCAGGTCTTTTCTTTCTGTGTTTTCCTTCTCCTGTGTTTTCCTTCTACTGAGCCAGTAGTTGCTCAGATCTTTTATACAGTTTTCAGGTATGTATATTCCAGAGAATATCGATAGCAGTGGCCTCTGCCCATCTAGGACAGCTGCAGGCTGGTGAGCAATCCTTATCCATGTACCTTCCAGAGAGTCATTCCAGTGGCATCTGCCCAATACCCATCAGCTACTGTCTGGCCAACAGCAACGGTGATTTTATCTTTGTTGAGTCACATCAAGAGAGACAAGATTTAGTCTCTCACATCCCTTTAGGCTGGAGTGAGACAATTTGCTTAGATGGCAACACATGGAGAATTAGGTTTTATTTTAAAATACTGAAGCTCTGGAAGAATTTGCTGAAGTATAATTGTAGTGTCTCCATCACTGGCAATACTGTGTGTCAGAAATTTGTTCAAGTATTGTTGAACCTAATTTGATCTGTCAGAGATCAGCTCATCTCCCAGCTGGAAAGGACACACCTCAAATGCTGTGTTCAGTTTTGGGCCTCTTAGTACAAGAAAGACATTGAGGTGCTGGAGTGTGTCCAGAGAAGGGCAGAGAGGCTGGTGAAGGGCTTGGAGCACATGGCCTATGAGGAGTATCTGAGGGAGCTGGGGTTGTTCAGTCTGGAGAAGAGAAGGCTGAGGGGAGAGCTCCTCACTCTCTACAAGGAGAGAGGTTGGAGTGAGGAGGGGGCAGCCTCTTCTCCTTGGTGTCAAGCAACAGGACCAGAGGAAATGGTTTCAAGCTGCCCCAGGGGAGGTTCAGGCTGGATGCTGGGAAATGTTTCTTCGCAGAGAGGGTTCTCAAATATTGGAATGGTCTGCCCTGGAGGTGTTTAAGCAGCATGTGGACCTGGCGGTTAGGGACATGGTTTGCCCCTTCAGTGCTGGGTTGAAGGTTGGACTGAATGATTTTGGATGTCTCTTCCAACTGGATGTTTTCTGTAATTCTATAACAGGCCTTTACCCTGAGAAAAACACTGTTACGTTACCAGCACTTAAGTTGCTGACATATAGTGCTGAGTCTCCTTTTCTTGGAGGAACAAATCATCACAAAACCAACTTCTACTTTTTAAAAGGCCTTAGTTTTATTTTATTTTCAAAGTGGTATTTAAGAAGTAAACCTAAAATGTGATTAGAAAATGATCAGTTTTAAAGAATCTTTTCTGTCTCATGGTTTTCAAGTTAACATTCTTTTTCATGGGACTTATTCATCTTTTTGAAAAGTGTGGGGTTGGCAGGCTGGTATTGATAATCTGATAGTTAATGTTCACACAAAAGTCTGTGGTCCCACTGAAAATTAGAGACGGTATCACTAAGAACTGCTTGAACTGCTTGTATGTCTTAGGTCTTTGCAAGGTTCCACCCCCCCACCCCCTTTTTTTCTCCTCAAATTCCTAAGAACAGAAGGCAATTTAGAAACATTATTTAATGTTAAAAATCAGTTTGGCTCAGGCCATAACTGCTTTCAAGCAGCTTTGTGCAGCTGGCTGCTTTTCAGGGGAGAAAAATAATCCTTTAGGAAAGCAATTGGGCTCAGTGTAGTATTTGTAGTGCTTAAAAAAAATTTAGGGCAGGTATTCTTAGACCCACATTGGCAACCATCTAAGCCAATTTACTGATTCAGTGAACCCTGGGTAACTCTGTCAAGGCTTATTCCTACAATGAGAAGGAAAGGCTGAGGACAAACAAATTGTACCTGGTATAAACTTTTTACTCACTTTTCTGGCTGTATCTCCTGTGCAGTGTCCTGTGGCTCCATGCAGCTGTCCTGACAAAGTGGGCCCGAACACACTTCCCCTTGTTGCCACCTTCTTGCTCCATCTGAGCCACTTGCATTTGTATCTTTCCAGCTACATCATAAGAATTTGTGTCTTCAGATGTGGAGATACTCCATTTAGTAGCAATTCATCTATAAGGATAGATCATTGGATTATACAGACTAAAGGCTCCTCAGGAGGTCTCTTGTCCAACCTCCACAGGATCAGCTTTGGGGTTAGACGAAGTTGGTCAGGGCTTTATCAAGTCAGACCTTGAAAAATATCCACAGACTTTGCAGTCTCCCTGGGCAGCTTTCCCACTGCTTCATGTCCTCGAGGGGAAAAAGATTCTCACTTTGTTCCTCTCACATTTCACCTTATGCCCATTATCTCCTGTCTTCCTATCATGCTCCATTGTGCAAAGCCCACGTCCTGTTTCCTTGATGATCTCCTCATAGGTGCTAGGAGGCTATCAGGTCCTTGATACTTTTCTCTTCTTCAGGATGAAAAAAAACCCCAGTCCTCAGCTTCTGCTCACAGAGCACTTGTTCCAGCCCCAGCCATCCTGGTGACCACTGCTGAGCTTTATGCTTATCTATGGACCCTTAGTTTATCTATACTGTTCTTGTTTTGGGAAGCCTGAAACTGAATGTTGTATTGCTGATGTGGTCTGATAAGTGCTGAGCGGAGGGAGATAATCAGATAATCACTTGTTTTACTGTCTGAGATCCTATTAATTCAGCCCAGGATGCTTTGGCCTTCTCTGCTCCCACTGGCTCATGTGCAGCTTGGTGTGTGCCAGCACCCTAGGGCTTTTTCCACAGCTTCTTCCCAGCCAGTCACTCCTCTGTTTGTAGCACTGCAAGATTTTTTTCCTTCTGACATGCAGGACTTTGCATGTGTCCAGGTTGAATTTGAGCCTGTTTGAGTCCCTCTGAATAGAAGTCCAGCTTTCAGCCATATAAACTGATCCCCCAGTTTGGTGTCTTCTGCAGGTCTGACCAAAGGGCACTCCATTGCCTTCTTCAGATCATTGGCAAAGATGTTAAACAGGCTGCATTCCAGGATATGCCTCTGTGTTACCACACTTGTCAGAGGTGTCCAGGTAGACCGCAACTCATTACCCACTGCACTTTGAGCCCCACCACCTGACCAGTTCCTTTCCTATATATAGTTCTCCATCCATCTTGTATCTACTTGGGTACAAGAATATTGTGGGAGATGGCGTGGAAAGCTTTGCTGGAATGGCATCCATTGCTCTCCCCTTGCCCACAAGTCCAGTTATTTTAATGTAGGTGGCCATCAGGTTGATCAGGTATGATTTACCCTGGGTAAATCCATGCTGTCTGTTCTCAGTTGTCACCTTCTTTTCTTGTGCACAGGAATGTGTTCCCAGAGGACTCACTTCATTCTTTTCCAAAGTGGGGCTAACTGGCCTGTTTTTCACAATGATCTTGGAGGTCACTTCCAACCAAATATATTCTGTGATTCTGGTAGCTGGGTCCAAAACCTAGCATCATATATCTCCAGTTCTTCTGCAATGCCTTGCAGAAGATAGAAGACACAAGGAGATACATTCTTAACACTCTGCAGACCCAAAATATGGTTTGTCTGTCCCAAGGAACCACTTCTTTCTGTGGAAACTGTCTTTGCTCTAAGTAGGAAAGGATGAGAGTACCACAAAGTGCCACAAAGAACAATTTCTTTATGACAGGCTGTTATCACAAAAAGTGGTCCTGTTCCTCTAGTTCAGTACCAAGAATTGGACTTTTCATGCATTGTATAAGATCTTGCCATCAAATTCCCATTTTATGTTCTTGTCCTTTGCCAACTTCTTTGCACTTTGTTGTATTAAATTCTCTCCAGAAAGAATTGTCTCTAGTTCAGATGCAATTTAACGAGTGAGGACAACGCTGCGCAACAGGATGCGGGAATTCTCCTGGCAGTTACGATTTGCACTCACAGGGCAGAGGATCATAGCTGGTACCTACTCCCTCTGTTTTATAAAACTTTATGCTTTTAATAGAGTGTTCCACAGATCTTGATCAATCCAGAGTTTATCCCTTCAAAATCAGTCTGTGGAATGTATGCTTCAAAGTGAAGAGAAACCTAAATTCCTGTGTGACTGTGAGGAGAGAAACACAGGAATCAGGAAGAAAATGAGAGGGTGAAGAAAGCACCTAGCAGAAAATGGAAAATGGGAACTGGGTAAACTGAGGAAGGACCTTGCACAGGCAGTTTTGTAGGCATGTTTAAGTTCCACATCACTCAATTATGATGAGACTTAGATGAAATTTTCCTCTTGATTTCTATCATGTTGAGTCTGTAATGAAATGGATAGTCAGGCTTTGAGGAATGCTGTCTAAGCTGTCATCTCGTGGCTTGGAAAGCAACACTGTGCTGGGTTAGGAACTGTCTGGAGGGCTGAGCCCAGAGAGTGGTGGTGAATGGTGCCACATCCAGCTGGCAGCCAGGCACCAGTGGTGTCCCCCAGGGATCAGTGCTGGGCCCCATCCTCTTTAACATCTTCATTGATGATCTGGATGAGGGGGTTGAGTCAGTCATCAGCAAATTTGCAGATGACACCAAGTTAGGAATGGATGTTAGTCAGTTGGAGGGTGGAGGGGCTCTGCAGAGGGACCTTGACCGACTGGACAGATGGGCAGAGGCCAACAGGATGGCATTCAACAAGTCCAAGTGCCAGGGGCTGCACTTTGGCCACAGCAACCCCATGCAGAGCTACAGGCTGGGGTCAGAGTGGCTGGAGAGCTGCCAAACAGAGAGGGCCGTGGGGGTACTGAATGACAACCACGTAAACATGAGCCAGCAGTGTGCCCAGGTGGCCAAGAGGGCTGGTGGCATCCTGGCCTGTATTAGGAATAGTGTGGCCAGCAGGAGCAGGGAAGTCATTGTGCCCCTGGACTCTGCATTGGTTAGGCCACATCTTGAGTCCTGTGTCCAGCTCTGGGCCCCTCAGTTTAGGAAGGACATCGAGACACTTGAAGGTGTCCAGAGAAGGGCAACAAGGCTGGGGAGAGGCCTTGAGCACAGCCCTGTGAGGAGAGGCTGAGGGAGCTGGGGTTGTTTAGCCTGGAGAAGAGAAGGATCAGGGGTGATCTCATTGCCCTCTACAACTACCTGAAGGGTGGTTGTAGCCAGGTGGGGGTTGGTCTCTTCTCCCAGGCAACCAGCACCAGAACAAGAGGACACAGTCTCAAGCTGCACCAGGGGAGGTTTAGACTCAAGGTGAGGAGAAAGTTCTTCACTGAGAGAGTCGTTCGTCATTGGAATGTGCTGCCCAGGTAGGTGGTGGAGTCACCGTCCCTGAAGGTGTTCAAGAGGGGATTGGATGTGGCACTTGGTGCCATGGTCTAGTCATGAGGTCTGTGCAGACAGCTTGGACTCGATGATCCTTGGGGTCTCTTCCAGCCTTAGTTATACTGTGATACTGTGATACTGTGACTGTTTGAGCCTTGCAGTGAGTTTCTGGCTGTTTCCTATGGCTGCTCCACTGTGGTAGCACTAGTGCCTGGAAACAGCTTTTTCTGCAGAAATAGGAATACCCTGGAATTTTGTGGATAAGTCTTGTGTGTAGGCAGAACATCCCAACAGCTGAAGCAGAAATTCAGAGACAGGTAGCTTTTAATCTCCAACAGTGCCTATGGTACCATGCTACAGCAGTATTTAAGCCACCTAGCTGAGTCTTGCCCCAATGCAAAAACCTGATGGGCACTTGCTGCCTTGGGGAGGCAAAAAAATGGTGTTTAATACTCAAAGCAAGAGCTGGGGAAGACTGAGCTATCAGGAAGCAGAAAGAAGGAGAAACAGGCAAGGTTGTGCTTTTCAAATAGTGCTACTATTTATGTTAGAGTAAGATGTTGATGTCAACAACTAGATGAGTCCCGTGCCTTATAATTATTCTTGAGTCTTGGTTCTTAAGGTTCGCCTTGTACTTCTGCAATATGAAAGATCCTTTGAATCTTTCTGTATGTGTTTGCTGCAGGAGTATAACAAAAATACAGGGAAATCAGCAGCCCAGGGAGGTCAGAAATGTTCCAGGGCAAATCTAACACTTTACCAATAAATTGATTTGTGCAGGGTATAAATGGAAGGAAAATATTGCCCTTTACTAGGTTCCTGGTAGGTTTTGTTTTGTCTTTGTGTGTCTCTGTGTGTGTGTGTGTGTGTGTGTGCATGTTTGGTTGGTTGGGTTTTGGGGTTTTTGGGTTTGTTTGGTTTGGTTTGTGGTGTTTGGGTTTTTTTGCTTGTTTGTTTGTTTTCTTTTGTTCCACCTGTTCACTTATTTTTGTGACTTGCAGCTGTAGTTTAATGTATCTTCCCTGCTGAGAACTGTTTTTCTTATTCCTTAGGTTTCATTTTACTCTATGCTCTACATTCTACTGTGGTCAGTCTTTATCTCTCACCACACACGTCAATATCAAAGCGTTTTCCCAAGAATAAAGCACTTTGTAAGACCGTTCCGAGGTTCAAATAGAGTTTGCCTTTCTGACAACATCCAGCTTGCTAATTTCTACTGAGTTAATTCAGGAGGAAAAAAGCAGGGGGAGGAGGAGTTATAAAAAAAGGAAAAAAAAAGTTTATAAAAAGTTAAAAGGTGGTAAAGCCTGAGAAATTAAAAAACCATAAAGTTTCTCTCTGGAAAAATTCCTAATACAGATATGACCAACTGATAAATTCTTCATTAACAAAAGTTGACTTGAAAGCACACATAATTTTTCTTTTGTACAAGTGGATGTATGTGGCAATGCCAGCGACGAGCAGTGTGAGCAATCTGGCAGTGCAGGCCTAGAGCCTGACATGGTGCCAGGCCACGCTCAGCACAAGTGCAGAGCCAGCTAGCAGTGTACCAAACAGTGCTGTGCCTGCAGCATGTAACTAATGCAAGGCACTGCTAGCTATAAACACAGCAAGTTATCTTGGGACAACAGGACATGCACCTGCATCAACAACCTCACGTGTCATCAGTAGTTGGATCAATAATCTATAAGTGTGATGTGTGGTCACTCATAGGGAACCAATGAGTCCATGCCAACAAGGCACTCCGAATTTATGTAAGTTGTACAAGTTCCCTTGCTAGGCACTTCTGCCTTTCCTATCCCTTCTTCTTCTTGGTTTACTTTACTGTGCTATACTCTCACCATAGGCCTGTGCCATAGGCCTGCAATACTGGAACAATAAAGAATTGATACTAGATCATACTGATCAGCTGTATTGATTCCAATGTCCACTGCCGATAGATGTAGCCATGCCACATCAGTTGCATAACTTCAGAGATGCATTCAAGCCCAAAGGATGACAAGTATATTACAGCATCTTCAATCATAAGAAAAGTTTGAAGCTGGCCTGGGACTCCTAAGTTCTTTGACAGAAATTAAAGCTGTAAAGAGAAGCATCAAAATCCTCCTGCTGTCTCCAGAGGTCTGTTTTGCTCTTGCACTGCTGCCCAGCCCGGATGGGAGAGCTCCCAGGAAAGAGAGCCCAAGGAACATACTTCAACACCTTTTGTACCTAGCAAGGTGAACGTGCTTTGTACTGTCTGGAGCTTCTGAGAAGTGGTTTTGAGGTCTCTGAGCTATCTGCAGAGAATCAATCACACTGTAATTCTGGGAGGAGGTACAAAAGCGAGCAGTAGAAAGGTTTATTCTTCATGTTAGTTCACACACAGCCTGCAGAGAGTTCAGCTCTATAACATACCTATAAAGGTGCTCTCAATGATGGGCAATTTCTGGTCTGGTAAAAGGCTGTGTTTCTGCCACAGGCTGTTACAATTTGTTGGCTTTGCTGATGTTCAGAGGAGCCCTAATCACGTGGCAGAACCAGGCACTGCACAAACACAGAGCATAAAGGCAGCCACATATAATACAAGACCAGGTAGTGGATGAATGCATTCAAAGGACTACAAAAAGCTGTAGTTCATCAAATGCCTGACTGCTGTCAAGTTAGATTTCTTTAAAAGATGCCAATAAAAGTAAAGATTTACCTTGCCTGGCTCTGCAATACTCTCCTGGAGCTGCCCAGAGAAGAATTTGCAGACATCTTGCCTTTACACCACCTGGCTAAATCAAATCTCCTCCCTGAAGGAGCTCACATTGCACTTTTGTGCTCTGGATAACAGGTTAATGATGTGTACTCCAGGCCAACTTCTAACCAAGTTCACTAACCTCAATTGTGTCTTCTGGTCACAGCAGTGACCAAAAATATCAGGACAGCAGAAATCTCAGGACAATTGGAGTTTCTCTGAGGTTTGCCTTTCTATGGGATTCCCAAATATCATAGGATCGTAGAATTATTAAGATTGTAAAAGACCTTTAAGATCATTAAGTCCAACTTTAACCAAACTACCATGACCACTGAACTATATCCTGAAGCACCACTTCTGCACTCTTCTTGCACCTTCAGGGATGGCATCTCCACCACCTCTATGGACGCCTGTTCCAATGCCTCAGCACTCTCTCAGTAAAGTAGTTTTTCACAATGTCCAATATAAACCTCCTCTGCACAGTTTAAGACAATTTCCTCTCATCCTGTTGCTAGTTACTCAGAAGAAGAGATAAACACCAGACCCACTACAACAGGACAAGGGGAAGTGGATTTAAATTGAAGGAGAATAGGTTTAGATTGGATCTTAGGAGGAAATTCTTCCCTACAAGGGTGGCAAGAGTCTGGAATGGCTTGTCCAGGGACGTTGTGGATGTTCCCTCCCTGGAGATGTTCAAGGCCAGGTTGGATGGGACCTTGAATGACCTGGTCTTGTTGAGAGGTGTTCCTGTCCATGGCAGGGAGGTTAGATTAGATGATCACTAAGGTCTCTACCAGTCTAAGCTGTTCTATGATTCTATGATTTTATGACTCTTAGGGGGTCTGGTTGTTTACCTGTTGTTTAGCTGTGCCACCAAGAGTGTTGGCTCTACCCATGCCACCCAAGCAGCCTGCCCACAAGCTCTTAGCACATCTGTGCTACTTTTCTGGCTTCAAAAAGCCTCCATATGAGCTCCTTCTTGGTCCTTTCCACCATGATTTCCTCTCCCAGTGTGAACTTAGCTACACTGGAGTTGGTCTCCTCAACAAGTGATATGTGATGATAAACTCCCAACCAACACAGCAGAAAATACTCCAACTCCTTTTCTAATTGCCCTCCCTTGCAGAGAGGAGGCAGGATAATTAGCTCAGAGCTGAAAACAAAGGAAGATTGCAGCATTATTCTTCTGAACACAGTCATTCCATGGAGAAAATATCATGTCTCTTGGCTTTTATCCCTCAAAGATGGTTGAAATGCCACAGGCCTCTTTTATTGCCGCTTCTTCAGATTTGTGTCAAGGAGTATAATTGCAGGTCCCCACAGACTGCCTGGCAGCATTTACTGGCTGGCTGCTCCTGCTGCCTGGGAGCAGACCTGAGACTCCCCTCCATGTGCAAAGAGACAATGTGTTCTTGGGCGCAACAGCCACAGGCCGCAACAAGATTCATTGCCCATCCCCATCTGTCTTGACAGACAGATGCAGTAAGAAGCCCATCTAATTCAATGGGGTCCTGTTAAATTCCCCCTTCAAAAGAAAATTTTTTATATCTGCAGCTGTCCAACCTTCCTGACCCAGCACTTGCTGAACTTGCTGGGGGGATCCACCCAGCTTTCTCTATTTGCAGCTGAATACAGAAGTCAGTTCCTTTGCCATCAGGGAACAGTGGATAGAACAATTTTTTGACCTTTACTGAGCTGGTATGAGGCTTTCCTCAGCCCTGCACCACTCTCTGGCAGTGCTTTTCCCTGGGAACAGGCCAAGTTGCTTTTAAAAGCCTTCAAAATGCTCGAGTGCTTTCTGGGCTGCTTTATCATGTTAGTGGAAGCTGTTTGGGAGAACAGTCAGGAAGAAAATTTAGATTACAGTCAGTGTTTCTGAATAGGTAATATGCAGAGTATAAAGAATTATTTAAACCTCATCAAAATGCCTTTCCAAGTGAAGATCCCATGCACGATATACAGTGCTGGCAGCGTTCTCTCCTCAGTGGATATATACTGCTAGTGTTATTGTTACATTAAAATGAAGTCTGCCTTTACTGCAGTGCAGACAAAGCCAGTATCTGCTGTGCTGAGGAGGCAGCCATTAGGATAACAGGAGCAGGAAGGCATCGCCCTTCAAAGGTGGCATTTGTGCCCTCTTCTGGGATGTTTTCCACTGTTTTCTGTGGTTGGCTAGCAAGAAGATTTAATAAGCTCGCTAGCAAGCCAGGCAGACACTAGCACTAGCCCATGGCTGGTGAAGGTGAGCAGAGTACTGCCTGCACCATACAATTCCCTGTCTGCTTTCCAGCCGCTGACAACAAAGCTCTCCAGACGCAGCCCAGGCAGGACCCAGGAGACAGCATGTCTGTAGCATTAGGTGTGAGACCCTGACAGTTGCCTGACTCAGAGCTCCAGGATCCTCACTGAAACTGCTTTGTGAAATTAGCGTTTGCCTCTTTCCCAGTGCCCCAGTAAGGACTTGCACTGACACAGGCTCAAGAAGTTAAATAATTGATGGGTTTAATTCATTAAAGTGACAGATACAACAGATTTGGTATTGTTGGTGATAAATGTGGTAAATGCGAGTGGTTGAGCTCAAGTTCATAAATCCTGGCTAACATCCAACAAAGTCAGAGATGCAGATCTTTGCAGTGTGCTATAATAGTAATAGAAATGCTGGCAAAAGTTAAGCTGTAATAGAAATGCTGGCAAAAGTTAAGCTGTACATCGAATGTGCAGTTCTTACCAAGAAAGTGTCCCTGTCTTGGATGGAGGAAAAGGAGCACTGCCTGTTTCTGCTAAATCCACAATCTCTCCCCACAGAGAGGTATTCCTCTCATGTTTTTTTATATCCTCATCTCAGCTGTCTCTGCCTTCTAGCTGATGTTTAGCATGATTTGGGTGGAGAGTTGAGTAATGTAGTCATATCTGTTTAGTGGGTACTCCATTTGGCTCATTATCATACTGAGGGTTGTCAGCTTCAGTGTTCATTTTGCAGTTAATTAGGCAAAGGTCTTCACTTAGGCACCATAGCTTCCTAAATGTGTTTTGAAGTTGCATGGTTTTGTTATTTCAGCCTTGCTTCATTAGTTTTAGCTGAAACAGGGCCATCTTATCTTCATAAGACTCCCTCCTTCACCCACTTGGCATGACCAGTTCTGCAGATCTTCGTTCACAGAGAAAATGTAAGCATCTCTTGGTTGTAAGCACCTCAAACTTTTTCCCACAGTGCACTAAATTAACTCACATTCCTGTCACAGTGTTATCCCACAATGACCCAGGGCCAAACTGGTATCCCTGGTCTGTGCCATTAAAGTGGCATGGGCTGAGCAGCTTGGGCAGGGTGGTTTCAGCACAGCTTTTTGTGCTTTCCCTCTCCCCGGTCAGAGAGGAAACCACTTGCAGATCAGCCCAGCTGCATTTCCCCTCTCCAGGTGGTTCAAGGATCCCTAAAGATGTGTGTAGTGCTTCTGCACTGGGCTTGGATGTGTATGAACAGTACATTGATGGGAGAAAAGTGTCTCCAACCCTGACAGTAGGCCAAGGTAGCTTTTCGGTGTTGTAGAAAGCCATTTTGCAGTGTGGCTTCTCTTGCAGTGAAAACTGGCTATCCTGTGTTATTTCTTGTAACTGAGATGCTGTTGGTCTCCTGTGAACGAACACGATGCCTGTGTCAGTAACTTCATGCCACAAGGGGTGAGATTGGTGTAGAAATGGTTTCCCACCACAGTCAGCTATCCACTCAAAACTTGCAGCTTCAATGAATGGCTCTCTCTCACAAAATGGCTGAATATCCAGGTTGGGTTAGATGATCTCTAAGGTCCCTTCCAGCCTAAGCCATTCTGTGATTCTGTGATGCTATGAGTCGTCGATTTTGCTGCAAACCGTGCACCTTCAGTCCCTTTTTTCCTCCTAGCTAAGTTATGCTTGGAATAAACTTTCTCTGTGGTGATTGTATTTTCTTCATTTTCTTTGTGTTTTTGCCACCTTGTGTGTATATCTAATGTTCAGAAAAGATGAGTTAAGCTTAATAGCATTCTTTACTGTGGCATAGATTGCTTTTAGGGTTTGTTGGAGCAGTTTGTGCCCCATAAGAATCTACCTCTGTAGTTAAGATTAAAAAGCTTCCAAGCATTCAAGTAGAATGGAGTGAATCAGCCGTCATGGCACAGGTAAATCGAGCCACTTATGTTTTACATTAGATGATATCTAAAGCTGGGCATCTCTTAAGCGCCCAAACCCTTGCCTGAGGGAACATGCTGCATGTATATGAATTAGGTCAGGGAAAAAAATACTTTGAGATAAAGCCAGTCCCAGTGATTCCCTTGATAAGGTCTCTCTTAAGAAGATGGCTTGAAACCTTCATTTCCAACATGACTAATCCTGAAGGTGTTTGTATACATACTTTACTTTCACAAAGTCTGGTAGTGAAGTACAACAAATATATCCTTGCCTCTTGCAGTATAAGAGCTTTTAAAACAAAGAGAGTGAGAAATAGACCTTGACTAACACTTATTTGTAAATAAACTTGCCAGTTTTAAAATATTGGTCGTGGATGAAGATGTTTTGCTTGTTAAGACCTGTGCTTATTTCATGGCACAGTGCAGTTGCTGCACAAACACTTTGTTAGCAACGTTTTGGGCATTTTCCTGCTTCTAGCTCTCTCAGCAGTTACGTGTGTCTCCTCTGGATCCAAACCCATTTAAGAAGTCTTACGTTAGATGAGATTGCTTCCACTTCCACAGGGAGATTATGGAGAGTATTGTACCTCAGGGACCTGTTTATTTTTCTCTCATCTGGACACATATTTTTGAAAGGAATTTTTAGTGTCAGTTTCCACAGAACCATGGAAACATTCAGGTTAGAAAAGACCCTCAGGAACATCAAGTCCAACCAATAGCCCTACTCTATGAAGTTCACCCTTACACCATATCCCCAAGCACCACATCTAACCAACCTTTCAATACATCTAGGGTTGGTGACTCAACCACCTCCCTGGGCAGCACATTCCAATGCTGGACCACTCCTGTGAAAAAATTCTTCCTGATGTCCAGTCTAAACCTGCCCTGCTGCAGCTTGAGGCTATTGCCTCTCGTTCTATTGCTAATTACCTGTGAGAGGAGACCAGCACCAACCTCTCCACAATGACCTTTCAGGTCTTCCCTCACCCCCCTCTTTTTCAAACTAAACTGGCCCAGCTCCTTCAGTCACTCTTCATCAGATTTGTTCTCCAGGCCCTTCCCCAGCTCTGTTGTACTCCTTTGCACTCTCTGCTGCACCTCCACATCTCTCTTGTATTGAGGTGCCTAAAACTGGATATGACACTGGAGGTGTGGCCTCACCAGTATTGAGTACAGGGAGCAATCACCTCCCTGCTCTTTCTGGATACAGCATTTCTAATCCCAGCCAGGATGCCATTTGCTTTCTTGGCCACCTGGGCACACTGCTGGCTCCTAATCAGCTGTTTGTTGATTAGAACCCCCAGGCCTTTTTCTGTTAGACAGTTTTCCAGCCACAATTCCCCAAGCTAGTAGCATTGCATGGGGTTGTTGTGACCCAAGTGCAGGGCCTAGCACTTGGCCTTTTGGAAGCTCATCCCATTAAAGTTGGCCCATTGATCCAATCTATCCAAGTCTCTATGTACAGCCACCCTACCCTTGTGCAGATCAGTGCTTCCACCTGCAGTGTCCCTCCAGTATATGTTATCTTGGATTTTGGTGATGTCTGCAAAGTGATCACAAAATACATTAAAGAATATTATGGGTTATGTGATATTACCATTGTCTGATCTTTCCACTATGTATATTTGACAAATAATGCAAAGCTCAGCTCTCGCTCATTTCTCTGCCATTACAAAAAGCCTTCTCTTCTGAATTCCACATTCAAATGTTTTAGAGTTTATTGCAGCCACTGTTCAGAGGGCAGCTGCTGGACACATGCAAAATGCATGATTCCCTATCTGACCAATTCCTTAGTGAGCTGCATAGAGCAAAACGATCCTCACATTGGCACCCTTTGATTAGAGCATGCTGCAGAAGCCACCTCCTTGACCTCTCATTGGGAAAAGATTTTAGCTTATATATATGGTTGGGTTTTACTGGTTAAGGGATTGATAACAAAGAATATAAAAACAGCCACTCTGAGCAAAAGTTGCTTCAGTTAGGGCTGCTAAGGACTACTGCTTCTGCTAGTTAGCTACTTCTGGCAAGGGCTTCAGCATAGGGCTGCTGCAAGGAATATGTTCAGGACTTCTGTTAGCTGCTTCATCTGTTAAGGGCTTTCAGGACTTCTGTAAGTGTGACACTGAGACTCTGTAATGCAAGGGAATCTACAACACAGCAGTAAAGGACTTCTGGGAAGACTTCTGAGACTCTCTGCTCTCTGCATTTCTGGAATCTTGTTGCCTCCATTTGTCACCCAATGGCCCCCAAATTGGGTAGAAGAACAAGAGTTGTATAAATAAGTATTACAATGCACATAACTCATGGTACAACATATGAAAAAACCCAAACCACAAAAAACTTCTCAAGGATATTTTAAGGGAAAGATTCATTATCAACCAAGGCTGTGGAGAGAATTATAGACTGTTTTTTCTGATGCATGCTGTGCGGTGACTAGGAGTAAACTGAGGTACATATGCATATGTGCAGCTGAATTGATGCAAAAGGAGGCTGTCTGGCACTGGAATGAAGAGCTTATGGTTTCTACTGAAGGAGAGTTATTATATTAATCTGTTTTGTAATAATCTGTTTAGAATAATTGTATGTTTATCTATCATAAATCAAGGTATGGAAGCCCAGGTAAGAGGGACTAAATCAATGTGTGGAAACCAGGAAGTTTGAGGGACAGGATGACCATATATCACAATGTGCTTTTAATTGGTGAATTGAATGAAAGAAGACATTAATCTTGGAAATGTGAAATTTATGCTTAGAAACTTGGGGCCTACTTACCATGTAGGATCAAGCTGTCAAACAATGTAATGTTTATACGAAGGAGGCTCTGTGGAATGCTTGTCAAGGACAATGTATAGATAATGGGAGATAAACCAGTTTGTTCCTGCAGATGTGAGCAAAAAGAGGAAACATAATTAAAAGAGTGTGTGCAAAAAGCTGCAGGTCAAAAGTGCAACTAAGAAGAAGACTTCAGCCTTCATACAGAAGACCCCCAAGTCCACCACAAAAGGACACTGCTCATGCACAGATGGGGGGAACCACATGGGATGATACCAAACTGGGAGGTTTGGCTGACCACCTGATGGCTGTGCAGCCATTCAGCGAGACTTGGACAGACTGAGAGGTGGGCTCTCTTAAGAGTCCAACAGAGGGACACAAGGATGAGTAAGGGACTGGAGCACTGCTCTGTGAAGAGAGGCCGAGAGACCTGGGGCTGTTTAGTCTGGTGAAGAGAGGACTGAGAGGGGATTTAATGAATATTTATAAATATCTGAGGGCTGGGTGTCAAGAGGAAGGGGTCAGGCTCTGCTCAGTTGCAGCCTGGGATAGGACAAGGGGCAATGGATATAAAATACAACACAGGAGGTTCTACCTCAACATGAGGAGAGACTTCTTCATTATGAGGGTCACAGCACACTGGAACAGGCTTCCCCAGAGAGGTTGTGGAGTTTCCTTCTCTGGAGACTTTCAGGAGCCATTTGGATGCATTCTGCATGTTCGACCTGTGATGGATTCTGTCTTCCTGCTGTGGCAGGGGGTTTGAACTTGATGATCTTTGGAGGTCCCTTCCAACTGCTAAAATCCTGTGATCCTGTGAAATGGAAATGAGTTCTGAGAAACCATTTTCTTAAAGCTGTCTATTCTAGGAAACAGCAGGAACATGTAGCAGCTACCTGGGCATTAACCCTGTAAAGCTTGCATTCAGTCTTTCAAGAGAACTCAAGAGCATCGTGTTTCTGTGCAAGCTGCTTAGCCGGTAGCAATGCTACCTAGCTCACAGTCTATACATGTTTTAAATCAGGAATTTCAAACAATATTAAAGTTTAATTGAAATAATAATGTTCTATGTGTGCAAATTAGCAGTACAGATTTTGTCCACCACATTGCTGTTTCAAGACCTAATTGATACAGGAATATGTTACAGAATAATAAAAACGCAGCCCTGAAACAGACTTAGCTTCTTAGCACTGACACAGATAATTAATGCCCTAAACCAAATTAATTAAAAACACATTTTATCAAGCAAAGCAGTATTATTTCTATTTAAAAAAAGTCTCTGAAGTTTTTTGTCCATTATCTAGTATGCCATTATTTAAACTGCTCCAATCAGGAAGCAGAAACAGCACCACATTGCCTAGAGAGTGAGGTACTCTCGGTAAGTGTGATTATGCATTTTAATGTACTGCATGTGACAACTGATGTGGCTGTACATTTAAATGAATATTGATTGCAGTTTGAAGCAGGCAGACATATTTTTTTTAACAGGGTAGACCAAATGCATGCCCTCCCCTCCTTAGCTGAGCGTGAAACCAAGCTGACCAGGGAAAAATTCTGACTTACTTCTGTTGATCAATTACTCTGCGCTGACCTGACAATAGGGCTCATTAGCAGATGCTTAAGTAGCTCTATGACTTGTAGAGATAGCAACTGCAAGAACAGTTCGAACTTGTGCAGACTTCACAAAGAGTGGAATTGATGCTGTTTCTCTGCCCAGACCGCAAGTGCACAGGAAGCTTTGGATCTTACAGAACATGCATCATCAAGGCTCTTAGTGTGGGTCCTGTGGTAACATCTGGACCAGAACATCATACCAACCTGCACTGACACTGCAGCACAGTCTGCTTGGTGGTTTAACTGATGGGAAGAAGGTGATGGGAGCAGGTTAGAGAGAAGGAGGCATATCTAAGGATGAAGCATCACAAATTAGGATTTGATTTTAATTTTGGCTAAAATGATTTCCATGCTCAGTTTTTAAAAGGAAACAATGATGCTTAGGGCCAGTTTTCATCAGTCCCAGTCCAGGTAAAAAGCTACTGGAAAATGGTTTAAAGGAAGATATTGACCCGTCTTATAGAGAGTCCTTCAAAGCAAGTCCTTAGGTTTGATAGCTGCAACAACAGCATTCTTATCTGGAAAATCTTACTGTATCTTTCAGATGAAATCAGTCCCAAAGAGGAAGTTAACCTCTACCCATATAACCTGTGTGTCACAAAACCCACCAAGACTTATTTTTAAAACAGCTATATCTACATATGCTGAATATGCTCCCTAATCACAGGGCTTCCAAGACTATTTGCACCTTTTCCTTTAGAAAATGTCAGGACCACTAAAGGATTAACTGTATCATTTTATAATCACATCATATTTGCTTCTCAGCAGTTCATTAAAAAGAACCTTACACCACAGGAATTTTACTCTTCCTAGCGTAGCTCAACAATAGTCTTGAGAGAAGACTGAGAGGGGATCTGATCAACGTCTATAAATATCTGAGGGGTGAGTGTCAAGTGGAGGGGGCCAAGGTCTTTGTGGTGGTGCACAATAATAGGACAAGGAACAAGAAGTACAAGCTTAAACATAGAAGGTTTCACCTCAACATGAGAAGAAACTTCTTTATGGTGAGGGTGACAGAGCACTGGAACAGGCTGCCCAGGGAGGTTGTGGAGTCTCTTTGTCTGGACACATTCAAACCCCATCTGGATGCATTCCTGTTGGGACTACCCTAGGTGATTCTGCTTTAGCAGGGGGGTTGGACTTGATGATCTCTGAAGGTCCCTTCCAACCTCTAATGTACCGTGATACTGTGATATTGTGATAGCTTAAGCCTCAAATCCATCCTTTACTTCAGATTCTCACACATATGAGCTTATTTCACTCTTCTGAATGGAAGAAAATGAATTCTATTTTCACAGCTTACTCCCTTCATGCCTTCCACATGGTGTGATAGATTAATTCAGATTATCATTCTGTGCACTTTTTGCATTAATTCTCAACTGACTGACCCTCTTCATCTGTAATTATTACCATGAAGGTTTTGAATATCATTAAACTCTTCTCACAGACTGCATTAACTTTAAAAGTAATTTGATTAATTCTGCAAGCCACTGGTAGATGGAGATTTAACGCCTCGTGGAATTTCTGCATTATCAGTATTTTGCAGCAACTAGATCTGAAAGATAAACTAAATCCTTGGAGACCAGATGAAAAAGGTTGGTTGTGTTTTGGGATAGATTTTAAGTAATTTCATTAAGCTTTAAAAGCAGTGCTCTAAATTGTTTTTTTCCCAGAATCACAAACAGATCATTCCTCTGCATTCCCCTGCAGTACTGATTTAATAACTTTTCATTTCTGTGAAACGCGTATGTTTCCAGAGCTCAGCCAAAGGTTCTTCACTTGGGAAAACACAATGACTTTGAGGCAGCAAAAGTTATCAACTGATAAATTGTAGCACAATATAGCTTGCCAAAACAGTCAACATGTAAAGAGTTCACCTAACTTCAAAACTTGTTGGAGGCCAGAGAGGCGTGCTAATGAAATTTCAGCGACTAGTGCCACATGCAGCTGAAGCTGGTGTGTTTAAGTAACAGTGCAAAAGGTGGTGCATAGGACTGCTGAGCAGCAATGTGTTGCTTTTTGCAGTATTGCAACTACTGGACTGCAAATCCCAAGAGAAACTGTGTTTTCACAAGTGATAATGCTCCAAAGCTCCTGGTGGGTTTGAGCCCTGCCATGTCCCAGAGACTGTTCCTAGAGGAGGTCATGGCTCTCCACCACATTTATGCCAGCAGATCACGAGTATGCAGGCCACTGGGCTGACATGAGGATGTAACAAGAAAGCTCTTTGAACCCATGCTCTTGCCTAAACCCAGGGAATACAGACTCTTGTGGTCACCATTTTTGCTAGGTAATTGAGAGCTAAGAAAAGGCAAGTAATATGTTGGAGCCTTTTCAAGGTCCCCAAACACCTGCTGTTTTCCCTACAATTAGTGAGCTTGTTACATGGTTGGGCTCCTAAAGGTGCAGGTACAGTTTAATTATAGTTAGTTGTACCATAAACCAGAAAATGTAGAGTACTCTGGATGTGATACTTGGTGCTGATAGTTCCAGAAAACAGTTATATCAAGTCAGGAGTGTGGGCTTAAATTTATATCTATTTTTACTTAAGTCGAGAACAATTTAGCTCTTTTGTTGGGCATGCTCCAAAAATAACCAGAATGCAAATTTATACTTGCGTTATACTGAGATTTTATCCTCATCTCTGCATATTGAAATTGTGGATTAATTAATTCTCCATAGTGTGGACCTTTTCTATTTTTTTACTGAACAATGTCTTGCTCTGCAGATGGATGCCTTTTTAACACAGATAACAGGGTTTAGCAGTGACTCTGTGGATTTCCCCAACATCCATTGTCAGTGAATTTTTAGCTCCCAATGTCTTTGATGAACAGGTTACTTAGTATTCCTGCTCTTCTGAACTTTGTCTCTCTGCTGAGATTGTCAACACAGCTGGAGGAAATCATCACTTACAGCAGTGTGTTGTCAGGGGATCATTGTATTGGTAGTAAATCATACCTTGAACAAAAGCCACCTGAATGTAAATATGCAAATACTTAGTAGGACTGATAAAACAAGGTATAGACTATGTAACAGAGTAAAGAAGAAGCATTAACTCCAGTTCCTGGAAAGAAGCAATGGGAGTTTGGCTTTCTTCAGGGGAGAAACTCTGTGTTGAGGGTGGAGATGGACACAGAGAAGGAGGAATGTAGTGGAATTGCTTCAGTGCCTCCCTGAACATTTTCTTATTGGCTGGAAGCCAAAGTGCCACCATCCTGGCATCTGAGATAGGAGTAGCTACTGTATGGTACAGTCAAGTGGTAAGAGCAAAGATAAAATCATGAATTTAAACAAGGTACCCACAGGAGACCTCCAGAGATGAGCACCCAGACCTCAGTCCTGTTGATGTGCTTGTTGTCCACACATACGCACTGTGCCCTTGGTAACCAGCATGCCTTTGAAGGATCTCTTCCCTCAGGTTTGACATGAAGGAGTCAGTGTGAGGGACCAGAAGAAAAAGCAGGGGAGACATTGGATGGAAAGAATGCTCACAGTAAACCTTCCCCTTTGAGACTACAACTCCTTGTTTCTTTCTGTGGAACTGTAGAGAATCAGTTTTCTCAGCAGTTTGTATGCATGAAAATGCAGTATTTCTGCTGCAGTGAAGAGCTCTCCCATGTAGTTTTACAAAGTGCTTTGCTGTATTCATGTCTTTTTTAGCACTTTATTCCCTTCCTAGAAAGAGGAAAAAGGCAAGTGTGACTCCTTATAAGCTGCCCACAGATCACAACCCACAACCCATAGGATTATCACCCTTTGGGTCCTTCATGAATCTCAGTATTTTGGACTGGTGAAGCAGTAGATATTTTGTATGCAATCCTGTTATGAAAATGCCATGCAGTAGTCTGGCATATCCATTCATCATGTGTTCCCTGTGATATTCTACACTGCCCTTACAAAAGCATGAGTTCTTTTCACCAAAGATTCATTTCTTAGAGAAAAAAATCCTAGAACTACAGTATTTGGACTGAAAATTCCTGTGACCCAGGAGACCAACAGGAACAGCCATAGAATCATAGACTCATATAATGTTTTGGGTTGGAAGGGACCTGTAAAGGTCATCTAGTCCAGCCCCTCTACAATGAGCATTGACATCTCCATCCAATTCTGACCTGCAATATTTGCAGGAATGAGGCATCTACCATTTCTCCAGACGACCTGTGGCAGTGTTTCGTCACCCACACTGTAAAAAATTTCTCCCTTAAACCAAGTTTGACTCCCCTCTTAATTTAAAACCATTACTTCTTGTCCTGTCACAAGAGGCCATGATAAAAACATTGTCTGTTCTTAAAAGCCCCCTTTAAGTACTCCAGAGACTGCAATAAGGTCTCTCTGGAACCTTCTCTTTGCAGGCTGATCCCCAATGCTCTCAGTCTTTCTTCATAGCAGAGGTGTTCTATCCCTTTGACAATTTTTCAGCCCTCTTTTGCATGTGCCTCAACAGGTCCATGTCTTTCCTGTGTTGAGGACTCCAGATCTAGACACAATGAGGTCTCACCAGAGCAGAGCAGAGCAGAGCAGAGCAGAGCAGAGCAGAGGGACAGAATCTCCTGGCCCTGATGGCCCTGCTGGCCATGCTTGTTTTGATGCAGCCCTGTATGTGGTTGGCTTTTTGTGCTGTGAGCACACATTGCCAGTTCATGTCCAAAGTCCTTCTCTGCAGGACTGCTTTCAATGCCATCATCCCCCAGGCTCTGTTGATGCCAGGGATTGCCCTGATCCCTGTGCAGGACCTTGCTCTTGGCCTTGTTGAACCTGATGAGGTTCACACATACCCACTGGAATTCTTATCCAGATCCCTCTGGATGGTTGGTCAGGCAGGACTTGCTTTGGCGAAGCTGTGCTGGCTGCATTGAATCGCCTCAGTGCCTTCCCTGTGCCCCAGCATAACTTCTAAGAGGATCTGTTCTGTTATCTTTCCAGACACAGAGGTGAAATACTGGGCACTGTCACAGGTTGTGCAGAGAGGTTCTGAAGTCTTTGGAGATACTCAGCAGATGTCTGGGAAAGTGACTCTAGCTGGCCTTGCCTGAGCAGGGAGTTTGGGCCAGATGACCTCCAGAGGTCCCTTCCAATCAATCACTGTGATTCTGTGTGCATATGTGTGTTACATGAATCTCACATTACAATGACCCAGTGAATTTTCTAATGGCTCATAAGGACCTGAAGGAAACCCTTCAAGGACTATCAGTGAAGGACTGTCATCTGCTCTTCTTCAGAGCAATGTGCTTATGTATGGTGTGGAGAGCATTCCCCCATCAGGACCTCCTCATGGGCACGTTGTCTGTGGCTTCTCAGCTCCCAGTGGCAGACATCCAACTTTTTGGTATAGAACAGAATCACAGAAGCATTCAGGCTGGAAAAGACCCTCAGGATCACCCAGTCCAACCCAGAACCCTACTCTACAAGGTTCACCCCTAAACCATATCCCCAAGCACCACATCCAAATGACCTTTCCAGCCAGGGCTGATGACTCAACCACCTCCCTGGGCAGCACATTCCAGTGCCTGACCACTCTTGCTGGGAAAAAAATGTTTCTGGAGGTCCAGTCTAAACCTACCCAGTCGTAGCTTGAGGCAGTTCCCTCTTATTCTATCATTAATTGCCTGTGAGAAGAGACCATCACCTGCATTTTCTCAGTAAATATGTAAATACTGAAGCCCTGAAAACATCAGCTCTCCTGCCATTGTTATCTGTACTTAAGTCCACATTTATTGGAAGCTGCAGTCATTGGAATACATTGCTTCATCCAGAAATCCTGACATCACAGAAAGATGCATTGACATCCATGAACACAGCTGTTACTTGGCTGGACTGATTTAATTGCTACATGACAAGCCCTCCTCCCTCCTGAATTCAGGGAAGCACATTATTTAGTGTAACTAATCTTTCCTTCTTCAGAAAAAAGGTAGATCAAATAAGTTCATATTGTCTCTGTTCAAACATCGCAGCCTCTCTTTGGCCGGGAGGAGGTTGACTTGTTCTTTGCTGTTAAATGAGGTATTGATTTCCTCTTTCTGCTGGCTGACATCCTGTCATATGAAAGACTTTATAATCAATAGATCATATGTCAGCTGTAGTTATTTCACATATCATATTATTAGTAATATCATCATTTTTATTAGTTTACATTCCTTTCTGACCTCCTCTGGAGTATTAGCATGTCTTTCCCCTTGCTCCTTTCTCTGTTTCCTTTCCAGTATAGGGGACCTTAAAACATAAATTTCCAGAGAGTAAAGTTGTGCCACTTTATGCCAAAAGCAGGCAGTAAAACAAAGGATTAAAGAGAAAACTGTCCTTTTACCACTGCCCTACCCTTCCTGTATCACCCTGAGAGAATTGTTTCATCTTTACTTGCCTGGGTTTTGCTGTGCCAGAGAGTAAATAAGCTTCTGTCCTTCACATTATGACTACAGAACTTCTTCTGGCAGGGTACGAGCAGCAGCATCATCCTGCACGGGAAGTGAGCTGGGTTCCCTGCTCCTGTGAGTGGCCAGTGCCCACTTTCCCCTTGCCCATCTTTGCTTCTCAGGGGTCAGCTGAAGCCCCAGACCTCAGTTTTACCAAAGCATTGTTGTACTGGAGTAACCATACCAGCATGAGTTATCTCTATATCCTGCAAAGCGCAGTAATTAACAGAAGGACATTGGCCCCTTTATTCTGATTTCATTCTTGCTAGCTTTTTCCACAGCTATTTGCCTCAGTAAGATGCTCCTCCTCCAGAAAAAAATTGTGGAGAGTTGGATGGAGTCTTCATTTCTGTAGAGAGACATTCTGTTGCTTGTATTGTCAATCTGCTCACCTCATTTTCACAGGACCTGCTGGGACTTCAGGCTGCTCAGGATTAGCCCATGTAATTTGTCATATCTGCTTCTCCCAGGCTTTTATAGAATGATACATTTCTGTTGGGGCTAAGACATTTCTGTCAATTTTCAGATCCATTACTGGCAAAAGACACAGCTGGAATCCCTAACAAGAATTGCATACAAAAATCCACATCTGCAGTTGCATCAGTTTTTCGCTGTGTTATCCCTTTGCGTGTGTTGCACACGGTTCATTGTAGGCTATTCTCTTAGAAAGGAGCTGATGTCTGGTTTTGAGCATTCTCAGAAGATGTGGGTATTCATTTTAATGTATTTCCCTTACTTATGAACATGTTTTTTTCATCTCGCACAGGAATGCATCCAGATGGCTCTTGAAAGTGACCAGAGAAGGAGACTCCACAACCTCTCTGGGGAGCCTGTTCTAGTGCTGTGTGACCCTCGCAGTCGAGGTGGAACCTCCTGTGCTGTATCTTATATCCATTACCCCTTGTCCTATCAGAGGGTGCAACTGAGAAGACCCTGACCACTCCCTCTTGACACCCAGCCCACAGATATTTATAAACATTTATTAAATCCTCTCTCAGTCTTCTCCAGACTTCTCCAGCCCCAAGTCTCTCAGCCTCTCCTCACAGGGCAGTGCTCCAGTCCCTTAATGATCTTGGTAGCTCTCCATTGGACACTCTCCAGCAGATCTCTGTCCCTCTTGAACTAGAGAACCCAAAGCTAGACACAATATTCCAGGTGAGATCTCACCAGGGCAGAGTAGAGGGGGAGGAGAACCTCCTTTGACCTGCTGGACACACAGTATGATTATGATATTTGTAACTGGGGGAAGTGCTACCCTATACCAGGATTACTTCTACTGAGCTGAAGGAGGCTGTGGCCGTTTGACGCTGTGCCTTTAAGAAAGGGGCACACTGGCTAAATGTTTGTAAAATATTTTGGTATTCTAAACGAATTTCATTGGCCAAGGATTGTGGGAGGTCAGATTGGACCCGGGGGAGTTGGGAACTTTCTCTCAGTCTTCCTTCCTTCGCTGTCCCTCTCGGCTGGATCTGCTTCTGGGATTCTGGCCAACTAAGATAAGAACTAACTCCCTGTGCAAGGCCTTTCTTCCTTTTCTGCCCTGTTAACCGTCCTCGTCTCTTCTTCTACCTCTTTGGGGGAGAAGGGAGGTAGGGGGGTGAAGGGGGCACAGGGGGAAGCCCCCTCTGTGGGGGGTCTGGTTTCTGGTTGAGTTCATTGGCTGTATATTCCTGTATATACTGTAAAATACCTGTATTTGTTGTGTTACATATAATCTGTTTCCTTGTAAAATATAATCTCATTTCTCCGACTCGGTTTAGCCGTGGTCTCTTTCTCAGTGGGGGAGGGAAAGCAGAGCCTTTCCTTTCAAACCACCACAGAGGCTTCACAAGAATTTGTTCTCCCCAGTCTGAGAAATATAACACTTTAGTTTTTCCTCTTTCATTCAACCTTTGAAATCGTATCCTTCTGACCTTGCAGTGAAACACTCTTGATTTACCTGAAATTCTTCCTTTCTCTCCACAAACAGTTTGTGAACATCATACCTTTCATTTCTGTCCTTTCAGATCAGTAATTGGATAGTGAGTAACAGCAAAATCATTGATTATTGATATGAAATAGTTAATAATGTTGACTTTCTGAAGTCAAGCTGGAATTTTGCTGCCTTGACTGTGTTTAGGATTTGTCCCCAAATAAGCTCTGTGCTTTCACAGGGAAGGAATGTCCTTTCAGATACATGCAAACCCAATGAGAAGTAGCACAAGGTGCACAAGGTGTCTTTTTGTTTGTTTGTTTGTTTGTTTTTTTTGTAAAGTAAGTTCTAAACCTTAATGCAGCCCAAACTCCTCCTAGCCAAATAAACCTGTGTTTTTAAAAATAGTTGAGTAGCACATTTTAAAGGTTATCATTCACGATTGTAACCTGGTTCAACAAAACTCCTAAGCACACATTAAAGAACATCTGGGATACAAAACTGGGGGGAGTGGCTGACACACTGGAAGGCTCTGCTGCCACTCAGCCAGACTTAGACAGGCTGGAGAACTGGGCAGGGAGAATCAGAGAATCATAGAAGCCAAATGAAATTCAACAAGGGCAAGTGTAAAGTCTTGCACCTGGGAAAGAACAACCCCACAGACCAGTATAGGTTGGGAACTAACCTGTTGGAGAGCAGTGAAGAGGAAAAGGACCTAGGGGTCCTGGTGGATGGAAGGTTGATCATGAGCTAGCAATGTGCTCTTGCGGCCAAGAACGCCAATGCCATTCCGGGGTGTATTAGAAGGGGTGTGGCTAGAAGATCAAGAGAGGTTTTTCTCCCCCTCTACTCTGCCCTGGTGAGGCTGCATCTGGAATATTGTGTCCAGTTCTGGGCCCCTCAGTTCAGGAAGGGCCTCAGGGAACTGCTTGAAATACTTCAGCATAGAGCCATAAAGATGACTCAGGGAGTGGAACATCTTTCTTATGAGGAGAGTCTGAGGGAGCTGAGGCTCTTTAGCTTGGAGAAGAGGAGACTAAGGGGTGACCTTGTTCATGTTTAGAAATACATAAAGGGTGAGTGCCAAGAGGATGGAGCCAGGCTCTGCTGGGTGATGCCCAATGACAGGACAAGGGGCAATGGGTGGAAGTTCAGGCATAGGAAGTTCCATGGAAACAGGAGAAAACATTTTTTTCACTGTGAGGGTGACAGAACCCTGGAACAGGCTGCCCAGGGGGGTTGTGGAGTCTCCCTCTCTGGAGATATTCAAAACCCAGCTGGATGCATTCCCATGTGATCTACTCTAGGTGATCCTGCTCTTGCAGGGGGATTGGACTGGATGATCTTTTGGGGTCCCTTCCAGCCCCTAACCTTCTGTGATCACTGTGGGGTTTAATAACTTAAAGTTGGAACTAAAGTGCCCTGCACTGTTGCAGGGTACTAATGCCTTCACTGGAGATCAGTATAAACACTTCATAGATGAAACTCCCATTTGAGTCAGTACTGTAAAGAAAAGCCAGTGGGGTTACCCTAACTATAGGATTTAGTCTGCAATACACCATCACAAAGAATGTGTAATGCTGACATTATTGCTTTATCCTCTGCATTTTGAGGTAATGTTTTGATCTGGAGATTCAGGCAGAAAATAAACATTCACATGGAGACTGTTAACAACATGTAGAGAATGGCTACCAAACTTAATTTGCTAACAGTTTCGCAAGCACCTGTTCTAACTAAGCTAAGTTTCCCACCGCTTTACGTCTCTTGCCTGATTGATTTTATGACTGAATTATAGTGAGATTTTCTGCTGCCCCTTCATTCATATATGTACAATCTCCTCCTGGTGAGTAATTTGACAGCAGCATGCAGGCAACCATTTGAATGCACATTACAGTCCAGACTCATAAGTGACTGGAATAAGGTTGTGAATATCTGAGTCACAGCATCTCCTCTGTGTAGCCTGCAGCTGTCTAGGGAGTCTGCAGAATGTTGATTCTCTTTGGTACCTTCCACCTTTTGTCCAATATGGTTGAAACTGCCCATTGGATTGGGAAGTTGTTAGAAGAGGGAAGATATGTAAGTATGTTTTTCAGTGCAGTCCAGAGTGGTATGAGAATGAAATAATCAGGAGAAAGTCTCCAGGAGGAGTATGTCCCAAGCCTGCTGAAAGGTGGAAAGATGTAAATAAGATCCTCAGGAACTTAAGATGTAGAAAGCCATGACACATTTCACCAGGCCTCCCAGGGCAGAGTTGTGTAACTCCAGCTGAGCCTAGCCACAGCTCCACCCCCAGAAACTAGTGTTGCTGACCCGAGGATGTTACTCTGTGGCTGATGGAGGCCCATCTGGCTGAGTTGCAGGGGGCCAGGAGTTAACTCAAGCTTGCCCTCTCTCCATATCTCGAATTGTTTTTCACTTCCATCACCATTTTCTAGGCTGAGGACTCTGCAGGTTTCTTTCTCTCCTGTAAATCTCCTGATGTCCTGTACAATTAGCACCTCAGTTCACCTGCTAGATCTGTTGTCTTAGTCCTGCCTTTGTTCCTTGATATCAGGGAAGATGAGACTGCAGATGATACCTGCACCTTCAGATTAATCATCCTTGCTGCACTATGGGTTTTGTTTTCTTACTTTGAGCCTGACTGCTCCAGCAGTCCCACAGCTCCTAACTGAAGAGGTGCTGATTTATTAATAGGAATGCTTCTCTTCCTTAATGTAGTCAAGGTCTTTCTTCCCCTGGATCACATTGGAGGTGCAATTACTTCAATTAAAAAAATCTATTTAAAAAAATCTAGATATTAAAAACTATTATTTAAGAGAATACTCACTGTAAGCTTTGCGCTTTCTTCAGGCATCTGCTTGCAGTGAACTGAGAAGCAGTTTAGATTTTAATTTATTTCTCTCTCCTGGATATTTGTCACTTCACAGGTTTCACAGTCAGTCTGGCTTTCAGAATTATGTCTGCCATTACTTCAGTGTTGTCTCTGACACTGAATCATACAGTGTATTCAGGACTGTAACTGAACTGTGTGTTGCTTTTAAAGGTTCTCTTTATGACTGTGCTTCACCAGTCTTGCTGCAAAGAGGCAAAAATCCTTTCCAGTTAAGAGTTTTTTTCTTTTAGTTTCCATGCCAGTTACATCAAATCTACCTGAACATACCTCAAAATTAAAGCATTTTATTGGAATTTTTTTCCTAGTCATGAAAACTGTGGAAGAATGTCAGGGCTACTCAACCTGAGTTTTCATCAATTACAATCATAGAATTCTTAGGGTTGGAAAGGACCTCAAGCATCATCCCAGGCAACCAGCACCAGAACAAGAGGACACAGTCTCAGTCTGTGCCAAGGGAGGTTTAGGCTGGATGTTAGGAGGAAGTTCTACACAGAGAGAGTGATTGCCCATTGGAATGGGCTGCCTGGGGAGGTGGTGGAGTCACCATCACTGGAGGTGTTCAGGAGGAGACTTGATGGGGTGCTTGGTGCCATGGGTTAGTTGTTTAGGTGGTGTTGGATTGGTTGATGGGTTGGACACGATGATCTTGAAGGTCTCTTCCAACCTGGTCTATTCTATTCTATTCTATCCTATCCTATCCTATCCTATCCTATCCTATCCTATCCTATCCTATCCTATCCTATTCTATTCTATTCTATTCTATTCTATTCTATTCTATTCTATTCTATTCTATTCTATTCTATCTAGTTCTAATCCTCCCCTGCCATGGGCAGGCATACTAGATCAGGCTGCTCAGAGCCACATCCAGCCTGGCCTTAAAAACACACAGGGACTGGGCTTCCACCACCTCCCTGGGCAACCTGTGCCAGTGTCTCACCACCCTAACACATACCTGAGTTTTCCAGCTTTGGAAAAATCATCTACCTTCGTCTTTCTGTGTTGATACTAATAGCTGGAGGCAAGGCAATAGAAGTCTTCTCTTAAAGGTAGATACATCTGACAGCCCCAGTCCCGACTTTCCTTCAGCCAAGTGAAAGCAGGCTTCTTGTGCTACAAGTGCTTTTGATCCCTCACCAGCTGCAGCCAGATCTCTCAGGAGTTCTTCTCCAATCCACCTCGTAACAAGGTAGCAAACAGCCTCGCTGGGCTCTTCTCCCCAGAGTCCTTTGGTCTTTTGCAAGTTTCTTTGAATGCTCTTCACAGAGGAGTTTTTTAGTCAGCTTTACCTCCTAGTCTGGTACTGGAGACACATTTTTCCTAGGAAGGTGACTTCTGTCAGTTTCCCAAATGAACTAAGTTTTATTTAATTTCGGATGGACTTTTTTTTTGCATAACTATTTCTGGCCTTTCTTTCTTAATCATGGGAACACCTTTCTTTCATACTACAAGTTGGGTCACAGCAATAATCATTTGATCCCCAGTGAAGTAAATTGTCTTTGTGTGATAGTTTTAAAGAGAAAGGGCTGCCCTTTGTATATTTGCCAGCCAATATCACTTATATATGAAAAAAGAATAGAATAGAATAGGATAGAATAGAATAGAATAGAATAGAATAGAATAGACCAGGCTGGAAGAGACCTTCAAGATCATCGTGTCCAACCCATCAACCAATCCAACACCACCTAAACAACTAACCCATGGCACCAAGCACCCCATCAAGTCTCCTCCTGAACACCTCCAGTGATGGTGACTCCACCACCTCCCTGGGCAGCACATTCCAATGGGCAATCACTCCCTCTATGAAGATTTTCTTCCTAACCTCCAGCCTAAACCTGCCCTGGCGCAGCCTGAGACTGTGTCCTCTTGTTCTGGTACTGGCCGCCTGGGAGAAGAGACCAACATCCGTCTGTCTACAACCTCCCTTCAGGTAGTTGTAGACAGCAATAAGGTCACCCCTGAGTCTCCCCTTCTCCAGGCTAAGCAACCCCAGCTCCCTCAGCCTCTCCTCACAGGGCTGTGTTCCAATCCCCTTACCAACTTCGTTGCTCTTCTCTGGACACATTCCAGCAAGTCAACCTCCTTCCTAAACTGAGGGGCCCAGAACTGGACACAGGACTCGAGGTGTGGCCTAACCAGTGCAGTGTACAGGGGCAGAATGACTTCCCTGCTCCTGCTGGCCACACTGTTCCTGATGCAGGCCAGGATGCCATTGGCCCTCCTGGCTGCCTGGGCACACTGCAGGCTCATGTTCAGCCTACCATTGACCAGCACCCCCAGGTCCCTCTCTGCCTGGCTGCTCTCAGCCACTCTGACCCCAGCCTGTAGCACTGCCTGGGGTTGCTGTTGCCAATGTGGCCAATGTGCAGAACCTGGCACTTGGATGTGTTCAATCTCCTGCCCTTGGCCTCTGCCCATCTGTCCAGCCTGTCCAGGTCCCTCTGCAGAGCCTCTCTGCCCTCCAGCAGATCAACTCCTGCCCCCAGCTTGGTGTCATCTGCAAATTTACTGATGATGGACTCAAAGAAAGTACAGATCAGAACTCATATGTCCCAAATTCAGGCTTGGGAATCACAGAGTTTAATCATGATCTTTATAAATTTTCCATGGCTTTTATATTGCTCTGTGTGTATTCTGAAAGTGGGGGGGATTTTCTTCCTTTCTGGTCCCATTAACAAAGAGCAGAGAGCATGACAGCCCATGGCATGTGCCAGAGATGGATGCGACAAATGCCGCAGCTTGTAAATCTAAAAGCTTGCAGATTGGTCACAGGCCAAAAGAGTCTGCAGATGACTGTGGGAAGCTGAGTGGTTGCTGTGTCACTGAAGTCCTAAGATCCTGAGGTACCTCTCAGAAGATTTAACTCATTTCTCCCAAACCATACAGCTCTTCAGCAGTTGCATGCCCCATCAGTATGCTTGCAGCATTATTGGTGCTCTTACAGTGTGCCCTTAAAGAGGTGGGAAACTTCTCCACTCCCATGCAGCCTTTCCAGACTGCTCCAATGATTGTGTAAAAGTGGATATTTAGACAACTTCCACATCTGGCAGAGAAATGGTTCCTGGAGACTCATTTTGCAGGCATAGTTTTTAGACAGGAAAATGAAATGAAATAAAATAAAATAAAGTGAAAGAAAATAAGAACTTTTAAAGGTAAGAGAGCTGACATTCATCTGCATGCAGGCTCTCTCAGAAATTTAGGCTTAGTTTATAAATCACAGATACTCTTCAAATTTAATTTAAGCTCCAAATGAAGCCATATCTCCAGCTAAATACATTTTTTCTTGGGGAACTCAACCATCCATCTTACAAGTTGAATACTCTAATTCAGAGCATTCAAGATTTACTAATGTAGCTCTCAAATTGTAATGCAGATAACAGTGGCTCTCTGTGAAAGCATTCAATTTAGAGATAAAATAGAAAAGGACTCTATTCTGCATTTCAGTATTGATATAATTTAAATGCCACGATGGTGCAATTCATTCTTGCATGCCTTTGACTAAGTGCCAGCACAAAGATGGTGTGTGGGGAGAGAGATGGGGAAAAAAATGTTATATATAAAAAACCTTAAGTATACTGGGGAAAATGCTTACTTTTGTGATAGGAAGTGTACCTACATTTGTGGCACAACTCCAGTAAAACTCAACCTGTAAATTGTCCATAGGCAGGTTTGACCCATAAAATGCATCGTTTTTCAAGATCACAGAACCATAGAAAACATCTGGTTGGAAGAGACCTCCAACATCATCCAGACCAACCCTCAACCCAGTACTGAAGGATCAACACCAAACCATGTCCCTAAGCACCAGGCCCACATACTGCTTAAACACCTTCAGGAATAGTGACTCCACCACTGCCCTGGGCAGACCATTCCAGTGTTTGAGAACCCTCTCTGTCAAGAAATATTTCTTAGCATTCAGCCTGAACCTTCCCTGGGGCAGCTTGAAACCATTTCCTCTGGTCCCATCACTTGCCCATCAGTCTCATCTGTCTAGATCTTGCCTTAAAGCAACCACTCAGCTTGGTGTCACCTGCAAATTTTCTGAGGGTGTGCTCAATCCCCTCATTCAGGTCATTGATAAAGACATTAAAGGGGACAGTAAAGAGGACAGGCCCCAGTATTGAACTCAGGAGGACACCACTAGTAACTGGGTGCCAGCCAGACTTCACTTCATTCACCACCACTATCTTCCTGTTATCAATTCCAGTGGTTATGGCATGTGAATACAAAGAAAGAGTAGAAGTGAGGGTTCAAATAAAGCTACCTTTAGTAGACAGCTTAATGTCCTCATGTGGAGCAGTGCTGCAGGGGCTTTCACCTACGTGTGCTAGAGGGCTGGGAGTGTGAACAGACCAGCTATTTGAGTGCTGGGTTATTTCACACTGAGATTTCCCTGTCTGAATTGGTTTAGAATAGTTTGTTCCTATTAGAGCTAGTGTGTATAAATGATTTTTAACTAACTCTAAACATCGTGACCTGTGCAATAAAAAGAGACGTGTGCTTGTGCTTTGGCAAACCTGCAAACAGTCTCATCAATACTATTGCTGCAGACTGGAGGGTGAGGTGATAGAAAGCAGCCCTGCAGCAAAGGACTTGGGGGTGCTGATTGATGAGAAGCTAGACATGAGCAGACAGTGTGAGCTTGCAGCCCAGAAGGCCTATGGCAACCTGGGCTGCATCGAAAGAAGTTCTGTCCTGGGGGAGCAGGCAGGTTAGCCCTTGCACTAAACCGTTACACTGAGGTAGGGCTGGAGAGCTGCTGTGGAAATGGCAGTGGAGCACTGCTTCTTCAGTGCTTGCAACCAGGTTTAGCCTGGCTGTGTGAAGCTGGTGTTAGCACTCTGGTTATGCAAAGGGCTACAGCAGTATGGCTGGATCACATCTCAAAAATGATGAAGCCCAAGGAGTGCTGTGCTGTGCTGTGCCGCAGAGGCACAATTCTCTGCTAATTCACTTGTGTCTCCACCATACCCCCACTTTGTCATGCATATTCCTAGCAACCCCTGAAGCTGTAAAAATCTTTAATGTTAAAGCTCATGGCTGGCTTAGGAAGATAGATCAAAGTTTATATGTCTCTTTTATTTTACCTAATGTCGCTGTGTGCTAATAGCTCTATAATTGATCGGCTTGTTAACTCTGTACTGCTCTTGATTACTTGATACCTTGAAATAAGGACATCTGTAGGTTATTTAGCCATTTTGTTTTCTAATTAAAAAGAAGACATTTCCTCAGATGTAGATAAATGCTGCCTTCCAAATACCTGAAGTGTTACTTTGGTTTTGACTTAATCCACCTGGCAGCCAGTCACAAGTGGTGTTCCCCAAGGCTCAGTGCAGTACAATTCCTTAATCAATGACTTGAGGGGATCGAATGCACCCTCAGTAAGTTTGCAGGGGACACAAAATTAGGTGGGAGTGTTCATCTGCTTGAGGATATGGAGGCTTTACAAAGGGATCTGGATGGGTTGGACTGGTGGTCTGAGGTCAACTCTATGAGCTTTAACAAGACCAAGTGCTGGGTCCGGCACCTGGGCCACAACAATCCCATGCAATGCTAACAGCTTGGGGAAGAATGGCTGGACAGCTTTGTGGAGGAAAAAGACCTGGGGGTACTGATTGACAGGAGGACGAATATGAGCCAGCAGTGTGCCCAGGTGGCCAAGAGGGCTAAAGGCATCCTGGCCTGTACTAGAAATAGTGTGGCCAGCAGGACCAGGGAGGTGACTGTCCCTCTGTACTCAGCGTTGGTGAGGCCACACTCCTAGGGCTGTGTTCAGTGTTAGGCACAGCAGTACAGAATGGACATTGAGGCACTGAAGAGGGTACAGAGAATGGTGACTGAGCTGGTGAGGGGCCTGGAGATCAAGTCCTGGGAGGACTGGCTGAGGGAACTGGAGCTGTTTAGTCTACACAAAAAGGAGGCCGAGGGGAGACCTTCTTGCTCTCTACAACTGCCTGAAAGGAGGTTGTAGAGACATAGACATTGGTCTGTTCTCACAAGTAACCAATGACAGGAATGAGAGGAAATGGCCTCAAGCTGAATAGGGGAGGTTTAGGCTGGATGTTAGGATAAATTTTTTCATGGAAAGGGTTGTGAGGCACTGGAATGGGCTGCCCAGGGAGGTGGTTGAGTCACCATCCCTGGACATGTTTAAAAGCTGTGCGGATCTGGTGCTTGGGGATATGGTGTAGTGACAGACTTGGTGGGGTGGGTGAAATGGCCGGACTTGATGATCTCAGATGATCCTTTCCAGCCTGGATGATTCTGTGATTATGACAAGGCACAGAACAATATTCTTCACTATATCTGATTTGGTTCACTTGCTCTCTAAAGAGTCAGGGGCTTTCCAGTTTGTCTCTTATGCAATAAGTCTTTTGTACCTTTATTTCCTATGTGCATTGGTATTTCCACTATCCCTCTTCATTGAAACTACATTCTTTTGAGATACAAAGTTCAGAACAGACACACTCTTAAAAGCAAGAGTGAGCATTTTGTTTACCCCAGGACTGTATGGGTAAAGAATTGTCTGTCCTGCTCCCTATAAGGTCCAACATGTTGATGTTTTCTGTAGGTAGAAGTTCACACTGAGCACGCACACATGTGTTTCTGCCTTTGTGGCTGCATTGTATTCCCAAACTAGTAATGCAGAAGAGTCACTTGGACTATTTCCTTTACATTTGTCTGTCATCTAGTGGTCACATCACTTTGTTGGGACCCTCTTGAGGAGTTCCTCCAGATTTTTGTTTAATTTGGATCAAGCTAAAGATGTAAATTTTTTCCCTATTTGTCCATTTTCTAGTTACTTTGGGCCATACATAATTATGACACTGATTTCAGTTTAGGACTTTGTCTCACTTGAGAGTAAACTTCTGTCACATACTGAAGCAACTCTTTATTTATGCATCTGTTGCCACAGTGTTTGCAAGCCATGTCACTGCTTGTCTTGTACACCATGATTTACATAACATCTCAAACACAACTCTTGTCAGTGGCTCTTTGAAAGTGCTGCAGAACCATGTCAGATGCCTCTGTTTCCATCCTGTATCTTGTAGTATGGTGAAAAATGAAATGATCTCTCTGAGTCCCTCTGTCTGAACAACAGTTTAAGGACTGCAAGAGTCATGGTTGTGACCTATACATTTGCCTTTTATTCTCCTTAAGAAAAGGACAGCTGAAGAATATTCCCTGCTGCAGCATTTGATTTATGCCTGTCTTGTTGACTAATTCCCACTTTTACAGCCTTGTCTTGCTCTGTTTCAAATTAAACCAACATTAGAAGCCAGACATCCTTTGAAACTTTGTGCTGATAGGCAAAGCCAACTGTCAGCTAAAGAGCAGGCATTAAAAATAGCAGGGTCAGATTTAAGAAAGGAAGATACAGTGACTTGACAAATGCATTTTAAGTATTTTTTGTTCTTCCTTGTGCTCCTAAAAGGAAAGTAGCAGCACTCTTTGATCTCAGAAGACTGCAGCACATTGACAGCTGTAATAAAACTGTTTCCCTGCTTATTATAAGACCCCAAATATTTTTTTCTTTCCCATCATTTGAGTATTAGACTGCCATACAAATTGCAGAATAAAGCAGATTGTATTAAGAAGAAAGAACTCACCTCTACTCATTACATGATTGAAAATGGGACTGGAGAAATGCATGGCATGAAAAATTCAATGTAGTGATTAAATACTGCCTCTGGCTCAGGAAGTCCCTTGTCTGCAATATGCCACAGAGTGGGGAAATACCCCTATACATTTGCCCTGCTCAGTGTTTTCTTTCTTTCTGTGCAATCTGCTATTGACAACTGTTGAAGATGTGATGCTAGGAAGAATGGAGACTCACTGGCAGGAAAACAGAGGGACAGTTACTGAGTGGTGGCACCTGTTAGGGTGTGCAGAGGAAGCCAGGTTTGTCCCAGAGAGATGAGGATGAGGCAGTCAAGTCTTCTCTCTTCCCTTACACAGGGCACAGCACTGCTGGACAGTTATCTGATCATTTCCTCCTGAGCAAACCCCAAAAGCTTCAGTAAGAAGTCAGGCATTTCAGTACAGGCAGAGGATATTGCCACTTTGTGAAATTCTTTAATGAAGGCTATAGAGACTGTATTTGGCATCTTTGAAACGTGACAGCTTTGATCAGCTGCCTGTGCAGAGATAGGCTGAGGTAGAAGACAGGGTGGAAACAGAGGCATCTGACATGGTTCTGCAGCACTTTCAAAGAGCCACTGACAAGAGTTGTGTTTGAGATGTTATGTAAATCAATCAGTTCCTTTTGATTAGAATGATTGATTACTACACTGTATGATAGTCCAAAACTGATTGATGTTCTTAATGAATTACTTTATGGGTTTCTTTGAAAGTCTCTTGTGGGCATACATTGTCAATCTCTTCCTTTGCTAAAGCAAAGTATTTTGTCTCATTTTTAGGGTGGCTTATCCAGATAGCCACATTCAGAATTACAGATGTTAGGTATCTTAGGTTGATTATTTGTAGACAAAATATTTAACTACTTATAATCTAAAACATGTGACCTTCTAATAACATTCCCCAGAAAGGCAAGATGCAGAATGAGACAGTACTAATTAGAGAAGTCATGAATGTCAAGTCATGGCTTCTGAGTAACAATTTAAGCACTGATAAGTTAATGATGGTCAGTGTCTTGCCCTTCAGGAGGACAAGCTTTAAATCACAGTTGATGACTGACCTTACCATACTGCTGCATGATGGGCTGGGGCTTCTTATCACATCCTGGTCTTGCTGGAGCATCCCCTGCCTTGCATGGTGCAGCCCAGGAGGAAGTCATCCTGTGTTGCCCCCAAGGCTCAGCAGCCTATCTCAGTGGGGCATGCAGAGGGACCAGAGGCTTTTTGGGGATGGCTGCCCTCAGCTGAACCAAGAAGAGGTGATATGCTCACACCTAGGGTTTGGCAGAGGTGATGGCATTGTTTTTGTTGGCAAAGCGGATGGCATTGTTTTGGTTGATGTTGTTTCTGCTCAATTAGGAAGCATGACAAGAGGGTGTCTGCACTGCAGGTTCTGGTCCTATGGCACATCCATTCACAGTGGCAGTTCTGTGCTGTCAGACCAAAGGTCTCAATCTCTGAGATTTCTGTCTCTTTAATGGAAGTTGCTGGAAGAAAATCTCTCTTAAACCTTAGCTTTGGAAGATCTTTGAATTCTCAGTTGCTTAAATATTTCTTAGCATGCAGTCTGAACTTTCCCTGGTGCAGCTTGAAACCATTTCCTCTGGTCCTGTTGCTTGCCACCAAGCAGAAGAAGCTGCCCCCTTCTCGCTCCAGCCTCCATTCAGGGAGTTGTAGAGAGCAATAAGGTCTCCCCTCAGCCTCTTCTCCAGACTGAGCACTCCCAGCTCCTCCAGATGCTCCTGAAAGATACAAAAGATAGGAAAAAAATTTTCTATCAGGGCCTATTGCAGTAGGACAAGGAGTAATGGTTTTAAACTAAAAGAGGGCAGATTCAAATAAGATATATAGAAATTATTTATGAATGTGGTGAAACACTGGCACAGATTGCCCATCCCTGGAAAAATTCCAGGTCAGGTTGAATGGGGCTTTAAGTAACCTGATCAAGTTAAAGGTGTCCCTACTTATTGCAGGATGATTGGACTAGATGACCTTTAAAATCCCCTCCAGCCCATGCTTCTATGATTTTATGGTTCTATTGCCTCATGCCTCCAACACAGAACTTGCAGGCAGGTATACATTTTTCTTTTGGGTGGAGGAGGAACTGGAGCAGTTCCATTTATCCAGATATCAGCATTAGATATTTGTCCTCTGCTTTAAATTCCGCTCAGGAAAGCCTGCTTAGAAGGGTGATGCCCATGGTGTGATGAGTGCTCGTGTCCAGGGCTGGCATATCCCCATTGCAGTTGTCCATGCCATGAGGCAGTTAAGGAGTAAGAAATATTACACAGTGAGGAAGCAGGCTGCTTTTTGTGGGTGTTTTTTTTTCACCCTTATGTTTTCCATGCTCATCAAGTTTGAAAGCCTAGGGCAAGATTAATTAAAATCAATGGAGCAAAGCAAATTAAGCACTTAAAAGTGTTCTTTGGGGGCTATCAAAACCAGAATAATTCAAAATAAATATTCAAATGTCTGGGGCTTGTTATGAGACTATTTTATAGTTCAGCTCATTCATCCTCTCTCTGTCTCTCTCTCCCTTATTTCTTTATCTGCTTTTCACAGTGCTCAGCAGATGCTCTTTCCTTGGCATTTCAAGCCAGCATGTCTCTGGTGCAGTCTCAGGACTCTGCTCCCACGCACCCAAAATAAAAATCACACTACAAACACACAGCCTAATCCAGCAACTCTTACTTAGACTAGTAAGCCTTGCAGAGATATAAATAGCACTGTTCAGGTTAATGGGCTGGTATGTGAGGAAAAAAAAAAGGCAGACTGACAGTTCAAACGAGCAGTCACAGGATTAAAATCTGCATGTTTTTTGTTTTGAGCAGTAGAAGCACAATTTCTTATTGTACATATGATCATCAGGAAAAAACCCATCACTTGCAGGTGCTTCCAAATGCCTTAAGCTGTATCCCCAGCTGTCTTCCAGATTGAAGACCAGACCAGACTGAACATCCTCCTCCAGAGGAGAGGGACCAGACTGGTGAGGGGGCTGAAGGGCAAGTCATATGAGGAAAGGCTGAGGGAGCTGGGTGTGTTCAGCCTGGAGAAGAGGAGACTTAGAGGGGACCTTATCACTCTCTACCACTACTTAAAAGGAAGTTGTAGTCAGGTGGGGGTTGGTCTCTTCTCCCAGACAGCCAGTGACAGGACAAGATCGCATTGCCTGAAGCTGTGCCAGGGGAGGTTTAGGTTGGATGTTGGGAAGCACTTCCTCACAGAAAGGCTGATTAGGCACTGGAATGGACTGCCCAGGGAGGTGGTGGAGTCATCATCACTAGACGGCTTTAAGACAAGAATGTATGTGGCCCTTGGTGTCATGGTTTAGCTGATGTGGTGGTGTTAGGTCATAGGCTGGACTTGATGATCTCAGAGGTCTTTTCCAGCCTCAATAATTCTGCGATTCTCTAATTCTTGCAGGACAAGTCATAAGGGTAGATACTCACTCCATGAAATCTCAGGTCTGTTTGATCTTGATTTTTAATTCAGTCTGTTCTTCTGTGCCACTTGAGTCATCCTATATGACCCTGTCTACTAGGGAAATCTGGTTAGTGTATACCTGCAGTTGTGAGAGCCAGAATGAAAGCTTGCTTTCAGAAGACATCTTTGCTTTCTAAGTGTGAGTGATATTGCTAGCCACAACAGATCTGCTAAATAGAATCTTTAGTTTTGTTTTGAAAAAAATACTGCTCTGCTAAAGTTAAATGCATGATGGTTTGTTCCAGTCAGTGTGGAGACATCATAAAAGCTGAGATGTGAGCTACTGCATGGAGACACCTCACTATTGGGATAGTGCAGCATTGCCCTAGGCGTTTGTTCTGAGGACACTATAATTTAGATCAGTACTGGATTTCTGTTTTTCAAATGCAGACCCCTGAAAGAATGAGGTGCAGTTTCTTATCCAAGGATTGAACAGGGCTAACATATGGCCTGGGCAAATGAACACATACACTAAATCACAGTATCACAGTATTACTAAGGTCGGAAGAGACCTCAAGGATCGAGTCCAACCTGTCCCCACAGACCTCATGACTAGACCATGGCACCAAGTGCCACGTCCAATCCCCTCTTGAACACCTCCAGGGATGGTGACTCCACCACCTCCCTGGGCAGCACATTCCAATGACGAACGACTCGCTCAGTGAAGAACTTTCTCTTCACTTCGAGTCTAAACCTCCCCTGGTGCAGCCTGAGACTGTGTCCCCTTGTTCTGGTCCTGGTTGCTAGAGAGAAGAGACCAACCCCCTCCTGGCTACAACCACCTTTCAGGTAGTTGTAGAGGGCAATGAGGTCTCCCCTGAGCCTCCTCTTCTCCAGGCTAAACAACCCCAGCTCCCTCAGCCTCTCCTCACAGGGCTGTGCTCAAGGCCTCTCCCCAGCCTTGTTGCCCTTCTGTGGACACGTTCCAGTGTCTCGATGACCTTCTTAAACTGAGGGGCCCAGAACTGGACACAGGTCTCCTAGAGACTCACCAGTCTACAAAGTTCAGCCTAAAAATCTACTGTTAACTGTTTCTGGATGAATAAATTTCATCATGAAGCTTGATGGAAGCTGAGAAAAGGCAGTGCAAGTTAGGGGTTGGAAGTGACCTCTGAAGATCATCAAGTCCAAATGCTTCCAAGGATTTAGAATACATAGAATACATAGAATACATAGAATAAACCAGGTTGGAAGAGACCTTCAAGATCATCGCGTCCATTTGCTGGATTTTGTAGTTGTAGTTGACAGACAAGAGAAACTAAGAAAAAAGACTAATTAATTCAGATTTAAAACCTTTTCAGTGATAAATTACACAGCTGTTCCTTTAAGGGATTTTAAATAGGAAAATTAACAACATGGTTAAAATAAAATACTTTTCAGGTTTTAGTTGTTTCAAATCTGTGCGATACTAAATGTAAGGCTTTGAGGACTGTTTCCTCTAATTGCCTCTACAAATTGTTTCAAGGGGCATTGGTAGCAAAGAATGCCCCTGTTGGCTGCCTTCATGGGAGAGAAAAAGACACCTTGCCTCATCTCACTGCTTTTAAGACTCAGGAAGCTAAAAATAAGCCATGTACCTAGGTGCATTTCTGCATTAGAACAGAATAGAATAGAATAGAATAGAATAGAATAGAATAGAATAGAATAGAATAGACCAGGTTGGAAGAGACCTTCAAGATCATCGTGTCCAACCTATCAACCAATCCAACCCACCTAAACAACTAAACCATGGCACCAAGAACCCCATCAAGTCTCCTCCTGAACACCTCCAATGATGGTGACTCCACCACCTCCCTGGGCAGCCCATTCCAATGGGCAATCACTCTCTCTGTATAGAACTTCTTCCTAACCTCCAGGCTAAACCTCTCCTGGTGCAGCCTGAGACTGTGTCCTCTTGTTCAGGTGCTGGTTGCCTGGCAGAAGAGACCAACCTCTGCCTGTCTACAGCCTCCCTTCAGGTAGTTGTAGAGAGCAATAAGGTCACCCCTGAGTCTCCTCTTCTCCAGGCTAAGCAGCCCCAGCTCCCTCAGCCTTATTTGGTCTTGTATTTTCATATTACCCTTACAAAAACTCAACCAGATAGGGAAGAGCATGCTTGAGACTTTGCCTTCCTGAGGAGAGTTTGGACTTACTCTAATTAAGGTCACAGATCACAAAAATAAGATAAAATCAAAGCTTCTTTCTTCCTCTGCCCTGTCCAAACCCTTTTCTGTCCATGTACCCCTTTCTCTGTTTTTCATGTTGGCACAAACATTTGGCATCTTTGGAAAATTTTGACTCTGCAAATGTCAGTGTTCAGGTGTTTGTAGAGGAAATTCTGTTTCTCTAGGAATCTTCTGCTGATATAAACTTCCCAGTCAGGTACTGACAGGCATACAGCTGCTCACAACTAATAAAGAGGAATAGGAAGCTTAAAGACTTCACTATATATATTTCATTCTTTGGAAATACCACTAAATTGTAGACTAGTGGCTTCCTCAGGCAACCAGACTGACTAGCCTTTCTCAGAGAGCTGCTTTTGGCAAGACCATGTCCCAGAAGGGCAGATGTAATGTGAAGGCTGTGGAAGCCCTCTCCATGGTCTTGTAATACTGCCTGTTTCAGTGTGAATTTAAATAGCTGGAATTTTACTCAGTGGAAAGCATGCCTAAGGCCATCTCAATGTGCTTTGCTCTGAGAGTCTTAATCCAATATAATTGTTTTTCTAAGCTTTCTCAACAGTTAATGGAGAGAGTGAAGGTCTGTACCTCTGAATCTTACCATCCTGAAGTTAGTCCTTGAGCTGCATGGAATGAGTAACTCATCAGATTTGCTTTGTTTGCCTTTGGGGTTTTTTTGAGGAGTTGCAGACAACAGGCTTAGATGAGAAGCTGTCCTAGATGCTTCATGTGAGGCCAGACAAAATACCACTGAGTAAGCTGGACTTCTCTGGAGTGCTAGCTCTGATTTCTGCCAAACAGCATCAGTTGCTGGCCAATGGCTGCTGCTGATCCCCAGCAGCACACAGGGTCATCGTGCCTGCAGCCAGGTGCCCTTTACAAACTGAAGACTGTAAAGTGTGCAGTGGGTGACAGGTAGCCTGTCGTGGGAGGAAAGCAAACGTGCACCCCTTCGTGAACTCTCACAGAGGCAAAACTGCTGCCTGTCTCCTTGTCCTGACATCAGCAGATTGCTGTGGGAGAACCTGCTTTGTTTGGCAAGAGAAGGCTGAAATAATAAGCAAACAGTATTCACACAAGCCCTATGAGGAGAGGCTGAGGGAGCTGGGATTGTTTAGCCTGGAGAAGAGAAGGATCAGAGGCGACCTCATTGCCCTCTACAACTACCTGAAGGGTGGTTGTAGCCGGGTGGGGGTTGGTCTCTTCTCCCAGGCAACCAGCACCAGAACAAGGGGACACAGTCTCAAGTTGTGTCAGGGGAGGTTTAGACTCAAGGTGAGGAAGAAGTTCTTCACTGAGCGAGTCATTCGTCATTGGAATGGGCTGCCCAGGGAGGTGGTGGAGTCGCCGTCCCTGGAGGTGTTCAAGGGGAGATTGGACGTGGCGCTTGGTGCTATGATCTAGTTGTGAGGTCTGTTGGAACAGGTTGGACTTGATGATCCTTGGGGTCTCTTCCAACCTTAGTTACTGTGATACTGTGATACTGTGATACTGTTTTCCCTGATCTTGCCTTGCTGGCTGTCCTACTGCTGCCAGCGCTGCTGCCTGTGTACATGTCTGTCACAGGGGAGCACCACTAGCTATGGACAACAGTCTCTACACTTCTGTCAGAGCAGGGCTTCCATCCTTCCCTGCATTACCAGTTGTAAAAGTGGCTGCCAAGAACATTTTCAATATATTTTCATGATTCAGCCACAGTTGACAGTTGCAGAGAGGAAGGAAAATGTCTCATGGTGGTAATCCTATGTCTGCTAGCAGAGGACTCTACTGCAAGCATCATCCCCATGTACTTGCCAGACAAGAATAACATAGGTCATGTTCCTTGACAAAGGTGTTTTCACCTGTAGCAAATCTGATCCATTTAGAAACTCTATACAGCCCTTGCCAAAATACTTGCCTTCGAATACTTCTCCCTAGACACAGAATTCCTCTTTGCCACCAAAACAAAAATGCTAGTGATGTACAATGAATTGCTGTTGTTCAGAAGCCAGTGTCCTGTAAGAATCATACTAATTCTCACCCCATCCATACTGAAATGAGAATCTGTTCATTTCACTGTTCAGTTTCCCTGGTTACAGTGACTTTCTGCTATTGAGGTGGAAATTTCTGATCTTAAATCTTACTGCTTTTGTGCTGTGGTAAATGTTAGAGGGGATGGGTGAGCTTTTGTCTAAGTAAAACCAATGTATTCTTATTAGTTTACATAAAACTGGTAGTGTTTACACTACATGCATGTTTGTATTTTTAAACAGTTACAGGATGTTGTGGTTTAACCACATCAATTAAGCTCCACACAGCCTCTCATTTACTCCTCTCTGGTGGGACTGAGGAGAGAATCAGAAGTCTGAAAGTGAGAAAACTCATGGGTTGAGATTAAAGAGGCAGTTTAACAGTTAAACCAAAAGCACAGTCATAGCAGAACAAGGAATTAATTCGCCAGGTGTTCAGCCATCTCCCGGGAAGTAGGGATTCATCACACATGACAGCTCCTTGGGAAGACAAAATGCCATCATCCAGAACATCCCCCCCTGTTGTCTTCTTCCCCCAGTTTTATATGCTGAGCATGATGTCATATGGTATGGAATATCCCTCTGGTCAGTTGAGGTCAGGTGTACCAGATGAGTCCCCTCCCAACTTCTTGTGCACCTCCAGCCTATTTGCTGGTTAGACAGTGTGAGGAGCAGAAAAGGCCTTGACTCTGTGTAATGATCATCTGCATCAAGTCTCTGCTGAATACAGATAATGACTGTGTCAGCTGATCAAAGGCATAGTTTAAAGGCATAGTTTCCCCTAGTTATGGAATCATATAGAACTTTAGAGGTCATCCAATCCAAGCTTCCTGCCATGGGCATGGACACCTCTCAACCAGACCAGGTTGCTCAAGGCCTCATCCAACCTGGCCCTGAACATCTCCAGGGAGGGGGCATCCACAGCTTCTCTGAACAATCCATTTCAGAGTCTTGCTACCCTTGTAGTGAAGAATTTCTTCCTAACATCCACTCTAAACCTATTCTCCTTCAATTTAAATCCTTTTCCTCTTGTCCTAGTCAAGCCCCTTAATGCTGCTAGAGAAGGATCTACTCTGGGTGATGAACTAAGAAGGACTGACAGAGCTGCACAGCCAGAGCACCACAGTCCATGGCTATAGCCAACCCTCCTCTTATGGGTGAAACACAACTCAAAAGGTTGTAGTCTTCCTGCACTAGTTTGGGGTAGGCAAGAGCTGGGGGCAATGGATACACTTATCCTAGAGCATTTGGAGGTCTAGTGTTTGGCAATCCCAAGCACCAGTATAGGCTGGGCAGTGACTGGCTTGAGAGGAGCCCTGAAGAAAAGGACTTGGGGGTGCTGGTGGATGAGAAGCTCAACATGGGCCAGCAGTCAGCACTTGCAGCCCAGAAAGCCAGCTGTATCCTGGGCTGCATCAAGAGAAGCATAGCCAACAGGTCAAGGGAGGTGATTCTCCCCCTCTACTCTGCTCTGGTGAGACTCCACCTGGAGTACTGTGTCCAGTGCTGGAGCCCCTACTACAGGAAGGATCTAGATGTGCTGGAATGTGTCCAGAGAAGGGCCACAAAGATGATCAGAAGGCTGAAGCACCTCTCCTAGAGAAACAGATTGAGAGATTTGGGGCAGCACCAGAATAAGAGGACACAGTCTCAAGCTGCACCAGGGGAGGTTTAGGCTGGAGGTTAGGAGGAAGTTCTACACAGAGAGAGTGATTGCCCATTGGAATGGGCTGCCTGGGGAGGTGGTGGAGTCACCATCATTGGAGGTGTTCAGGAGGAGACTTGATGGGGTGCTTGGTGCCATGGGTTAGTTGATTAGGTGGTGTTGGATGATAGGTTGGACACGATGATCTTGAAGGTCTCTTCCAACCTGGTCTGGTCTATTCTATTCTATTCTATTCTATTCTATTCTATTCTATTCTATGCTGTGCTATTCAGTCTGGAGAAGAAAAGGCTCTGAGGAGACCATAATATGGCCTTCCAGTATCCAAAGGGGGCCTATAAGAGAGCTGGTGAGGGACTTTTTAGGGTGTCAGGGAGTGATAGGACTGGGGGGAAAGAAGCAAAAGTAGAAATGGGCAAATTCAGACTGTATGTTAGGAAGAAATTCTCCATCATGAGGGTGTTGAGACACTGGAACAGGTTGCCTAGGGAGGTGGTGGAAGCCTCATGCCTGGAGGTTTTTAAGGCCAGGCTGGATGTGGCTGTGAGCAACCTGATGTAGTCTGAGGTGTCCCTGCCCATGGCAGGGGCTTGGAACTAGATGATTCTTGAGGTGGCTTCCAAACCTGACATTCTATGATTCTATACCTTGAACCTGGATGCTGAAATACCAAAACTGTCCTATGTGTCCCTATGAATATCAGTTCACTTTGAGTATTCAGAGTAAAGGGACCTAAAAATGGTATCTTGTAAAAATTTTTGTATGAAGTTCATGAAACAAACTCACTATTTCTTTGTAATATATGCAGAAGGGCTGACCCTGGTGCCATTTAATCAATTTCACACTTGACTTCACTAGAAAAAAAAAAGATGGGCTCACAGTGAATGCATATCCAAGGGAAATGACACCCACGTGCTTTGCAATGCAGTCGTTATCCAATTTAAAATAACTGCCTTCTTTATTTAGACAGACAGTATCAGTACTCCATGGCTTATACATGGAGCCTTTCTCTGCATTGTATTTGTGTAGAAAAAAATTCTAAGCTCAGCTGCAGCCTTTGATGCTGAAGGAGGTATTTATATGTGGCTTTACTTAGCAAATAGTTTCCCAGCCAAATGCACTGAAGTACTAGAGTCTCACGCTGTGGAGCACATTCTGAGGGGTTCATATTACCTGGAGTGCACAGGGAAAAGAATGTTTTGACGATCACACAATCACAGAAACATTCAGGTTGGAAAAGACCCTCAGGATCACCAAGTCCAACCCAGAATCCTACTCTACAGACCTCACCCTAAACCACATCCAAATGACCTTTAAACACATCCAGGACTGGTGATTCCACCACCTCCCTGGGCAGCACATTCCAATGCCTAACCACTCTTTCTGTGAAACAAATGTTCCTACTGTCCAGTCTAAACCTGCCCTGTGGCAGCTTGAAGCCATTCCCTCTTCCTTCTATCACTAATTACCTGTGAAAAGAAACCAGCACCAACCTCTCTATGATGTCCTTTCAGGGAGTTGTAGAGAGCAATGAGGTCTTGCCTCAGCCTCCTCTTTTTCAAACTAAACAGCCCCAGCTCCTTCAGTTGCTCCTCCTAAGATTTATTCTCCAGGCCCTTCCCCTCCTTCATTGCACTCTCTCCAGCACCTCCACATCTCTCTTGTATTGAGGTGCCCAAAACTGGATATGACACTGGAGGTGTGGCCTCACCAGTATTGAGTACAGGGAGCAATCACCTCCCTGCTGCTGCTGGACACAGCATTTCTAATCCAAGCCAGGATGCCACTGGCTTTTTTGGCCACCTTGGCACACTGCTGGCTCCTATTAAGCTGCTTGTCAATTAGAACCCCCAGCTCCCTTTCTGCTAGACAGTTTTCCAGCCACACTTCCCCAAGCCTGTAGCATTGCTTGGGGTTATTGTGACCCAAGTGCATGACCTGGCATTTGGCCTTGTTGAAGGTCATATTCATGCTTGTGGCTTTTACATCTTGTGCATATGTCTTTACAAACCTTAGATCTCTTGCATGCATTTCATCAGTGTCACCCATAATGTAAAATCTTCCCTGAGCAAGTGATACAACGTTATATGCACAGCAAATAAAATGTACTGTTGTGTCTGAAACCGTTGCCTACAATTAGAATATGTTCCAAACATTTTGGTCCTAGACACTATTATTAACCTATCAGGGTGCTGAAACGTGTTGAATTAGTGGTCTCACAGCAGAAGGCTGGTTAACACTGCAGACAGGAGAAAGGCGTGTGTGCAAACATTTCTCCTTACATAAAGCTTCAGTAGCAGTGTTATGCATGGGACCTGAAATCATTGTGCTCAAGTCTGGTGTGTTTTAAAAGAACAATGTGTGGATTTCACATATTTGAAAATGAAGCTCTAACAGTGCTGCTCTTTATTTCTCTTCTGCAAACCAATCCTATGTGTGCTGGCACCACTACACTTGGTCCAGCAGGTCACCATGGCAATGAGAGTCTGCTTATCCTGAGAAGAGGCTATGCTTCTAGAGCTGTTTTTCTCCAAGGCAGGGCTGAAATGTGTCCTTTAGATAATGTGTCTGTGCTGGATGAGAGAATCATAGAATCATCTAGGCCAGAACAGACCTCTGAAATCTTCAAGTCCAGCCACTTCACCCACTCCACCTAGTCTGTCACTACACCATGTCCCCAAGCAACAGATCCACACAGCCTTTAAACGCGTCCAGGAATGGCAACTCAACCACCTCCCTCATCCAGGGGGTAAGCTTGCTCATTTCTGTACCTGTAGAAGCCTTTCTTGTTTTTCTTTAGATCACTTGCCAAGTTCAGTTCCAGCTACACCTTGGCCTTCCTGACCTCTTCCCTACATAACCAGGCAATGTCCCTATACTCTTCCCAGGATGCCTGTCCCTTTTTCCATTTTCTGTCATCCCAACTTGCCCTTTAGTTTGACCAACAGGTCTTCACTCAGCCATGCTGATCTCTTCCCTTCCTTGCTGCATTTCTTACACCTGGGGATTGCAATCTCTATGGAAAACATCCTTAAAGATCTGCCAACTCTATTCTGCTTCCTTGTCTCTGAGGGCCATTTCTCATGGGGTCCTATTTGCTAAGTCCTTCAAGAGCTGGAATTTTGCTTTCCTGAAATTTAGATTCCTGATTCTGATTCTCATCAGCTTCATACCACATAGGACAGTGAACTGCAGTAGCTCATGATCACTGCAGCCCAGGCTGCCTTTTCTGGTATCAAGTTGGAATCTCCCCAGAAGCAGCTTGTGCCCACCACCCCTGCTCTTTACCATGGGACTCTTTGTACAAAGGGAGTCTTCCCTGTCATGACAGCCACCTTTTATGTACTTATACATGGTTATGAGGTCTCCCCTAAGCCTTCTCTTCTCAAGGCTGAACAAACCCAGTTCTCTCAGCCTTCCTTCATATGTCAGGGCTTCCAGTCCCCATGATTCTTCTTTGGACCTTTTCCACTCTGTCCACATCCCTCTTGTATAGGGAGGACCAAGACTACAGATAGTGCTCAAGGTGCAGCCTGAGCAGCACTGAGTATATTGAGAGAATGTCATCTTTATCCCTGCTTGTGATACCATTATTAATGCAATTCAGAATCCTGTTGGCTTGCTTTGCTACTGCAGCACTCATGGCTCCCAATCTGAGCTGCATTTCTGGGTTCTGTGTTCGCAGGTGCCAGACACTACACTTTTCTGAGCCCTTATTTGAGTACTGAAATATCTAATTCTGTATTTCAACTGCAGTGTAGTGATAGAAACATTTAGTGCTTTGTGCATTCTGGAACCTTTTGAGTTGATTGTGGAACTTTTTCTCTTTTATGCTGGATGCTCCCTCCCTAGAATAGAATAGAATAGAATAGACCACACCAGGTTGGAAGAGACCTTCAAGATCATCGTGTCCAACCCATCAACCAATCCAACACCACCTAAACAACTAACCCATGGCACCAAGCACCCCATCAAGTCTCCTCCTGAACACCTCCAATGATGGTGACTCCACCAAGGCCAGGTTGGATGGGGCCTTGAGCAACCTCATCTAGTGGAAGGTGTTCCTGCCCATGGCAGGGAGTTGAAACTAGATGATCTTTCAGGTCCCTTCCAACCCAAACCATTCTATAATTTTGTGCTTCTTTGATTCTATGATTGTATGAGGCCTACCAACAGAGTTAAACGACCTAATTGCTTCAGAAAACAATTCTATTATACATGTTTTCTATCATGCATGTTTTCAGCTGTTATTTATTTATTGTAAAAAGGATGTGAGGCTCCAACATCTATGAACATTTTGTAAAGAAGACACAGTTATTGTAATCCCTATTAAACTCCTCTTTCATTTGTTTCCATCCAGCTGGGGTCAAGTCATCTTACTCCTCTTGAAAACACATCCCCTAAGCTTCCTTCTTAAGTAGCTGGTGGGCAGCATGCACTTCTGGGCTCTCAGAGGTTACCTCAAGCCTCATAGCCAACTTCTCAGTCCTCATACCCAACTTTTCAGGTACCTAGCTTTACCAGAAGCTCATGTCTGTTTCATGGATGTTGGTGGGGCTTTCTGATTTTCCCTTTGACTTTCTGTAATGGGTTAAAATGCCACAAATGGGTCAAGCTGCCCTCCTCTCCCCAACACAGAAGTAACATACAAAAACTCTGGGCTAAGATAACGAGTTGAGATAAAAAGGTAAAAAAAGAGTTAGCTAACAATGCAATGCACAATTACTTTAGTTTAGCTTGCTTGCAGATAAAGTGCAGTGAAATGCAGGGGGAAAAAACCAACATAAAGCAGAAAACCAGCAGCTACCCACTCCCACCTGTGTTGCTGCCACCCCTGTGGAAAAGAGCCAACACCCAAAAGCAGCAACTGGAACAGGAAGCCTCTCATGTTGCAATCTGAACTTCAAGCCCCATCATACTGTGCTCCAGGCAGCACTTTCATTTTGAAGATGGCATGATAGCACCATGTAAGAATAGCAGCAGATTCAACTTAACCCATGACCCTTGTGTTGCCACTTTACTTTACATTACAGCCCTTTCAGTTTCTGAACAGACATCTTAATTTCTAAGGCAGAAGTTACCAGCAGTGATATATTAATAGGCATATGCCAACAATTTTAAACAGAGGGACACCTGCTTCCCTTGACTTCTGGGCTTTGGTGCTGCAAAGCGGCCCTAGAGTGGTTGTTTGCACTGGATGTGCTAAGGGGTTTTTTTGCCACTGTATTGTGTTTAGCTGAGCTGGAGTTAGTTCTCCCCAGAGCATCTTTCTAGTGCTGTGTTTTGCAGTGCTGTAACTGGGTATTAATAAGACAGCAGTGTTTTGGCTGAACAAGGACCCGGGCTGTGCTTTTCCAACATTCCCTCTCCTCAGCAGTACACTGAGGAGAAGGATCTTGAGAAGGGACATAGCAGGGCCAACTGACCCAAACTGACCAAAGGGGTGCTCCATGCCATAGAACATCAGCTGATACATATAAGCTAAGTGAAAGAAGGACGTGTGGTGGACATTTGTTGACAGCATCTGTCCTCCAGAGCAACTGTGGTATGTATTAGAGCCCAGTTTGCTGGGAGTGACCCAACACCATCTGCTGATGTGCAGTAGAGAATGACATCTCTGTTTGCTTTGGCTTCCATACAGAGCCTTTTCCTTGCTTTGCATTATTAAAATTGCTTCTATCTTATTCCAGGCCTTTTGTTACATTTTCCCCTCTCTCCTGTCCAGCTAGAAAGGGGAGTGATAGGGCAGCTTTGGAGGGCATTTGACCCTCAGCCAGGGCCAAACCACCACAACCTCAGAGGAATTGCAGCACTAGAATAGTATATGTGCTGGACTGAACATGAATGTTAAAAAGTTATTACAACTTTATATCATAAACCTAGACAGGACTCAAAATTGCCTGTGTGTCCACACAAAAATGACAACTGTAGTGGTAACTTTTTATAGTGCAAATTTTGGGGTTAAGCAGCCAAACTGGAAAAAAAAAAAAAAAGACACAGAAATATACTTCTGTAGAAGTAAGAAAAAAACATATCTACAATTAACCCTCCAGTTAGGAATCAGTAAGAGAATGAGGATTACCACCGCACCAAGGCGAGGACTGTTGCAGTTACACTGAACAGAACAGGACAATTAGAGGGGACTTTATCACTCCTTACAGCTACCTAAAAGGAAGTTGTAGTCAGGTGGGGGTTGGCCTCTTCTCCTAGGCAACCAGTGACAGGGCAAGAGGACATGGCCTGAAGCTGTGCCAGGGGAGGTTTAGGTTGGATATTAGGGAGCACTTCCTCCCAGAAAGGCTCATTAGGCATGGGGATGAACTGCCCAGGGAAGGTGGCAGAGTCACCATCACTGGAGGTCTTTAAGACAAGATTGGATGTGGCCCTTGGTGGCATGGTTTAGCTGATGTGGTGGTGTTAGGCCATAAGCTGGACTTGAGGTCTTTTCTAGCCTCAATAATTCTGTGATGGCTTGATAGCGGATGGAGATGAGATGTGCTTTCCCATATAGATACAATATAGTGAGATATTCACAACATTTATGCAGATTTCTTCCCCATTTAAGGGGAAAAAAAATTCAACTCTGGCACATCAAAATTTGAGGAGGCTCAGCAATCTTGCAGGCTTGGCCCTAGGTAAAAGGGTAGTCTTCCCTTTAATAGGAAGGCAAAAAAAGATAAAAACTTCACCAGTGTTAGAGCTCTCATTCTCTAGGGCTCTCTTCCACAATCCAAAGCTCAGATGCTCAGTGGGAGAGGCATTGCCACTCCTGATACGGCTGCTGCTGTTAGCTCCACTGCTGCTATTAGCTTCAATGAGACATCAGCTCCTGAAAGGCAGTGAAGTCTCACTGCCAAATGTCAGCTTTAATGAAGAAGCAATGCATTCGAGCAGTCTCTGAGCCTGTTGTCCATTTCTCTTTTCTTCTGAGCACAGCTGTTAGGAGATCAGGAAGAGCTATACCAGAGATAAGTGAAGAATAGCTCATGACAAGCTGTGGAGGCATAAAGACATATGCATGTGCCTCAGGGGCATTGAAAGGAACTATACAAAAGTCGATGCCTTTATCATCCCTTCAGAACTTGTCCTGCCTTTGTGCCAGTCCATTTGCAATATCAGCAAGCACTGCTTTAGAAAGCAGATTTAAATGATTCTAATGACTTTAGTTAAACCTTAACATTTCCAGCTGGAGAACAAGGCTGCTCCCTTTTCAGAGGAGACTGCCCCATATTGCTGCCTCCCAGGTGCTTGCCTCCTCCACATATTAAGGTTCTCCTCTCTGCAGGCCCTTAGCTTTGCATTACCCAGTTCCACTTGCCAGTGGCATAAAGGTGCTTTAACCCTTGTCTCACTTTCTCCTATCCCACAAACCACTCTGAGGTACAAGAATGGGTCCCCTAATTCAGAGGATGTGGGCAACAGGGTGCAGGCTGTCTTTGGGAAGGCTGCTGATTTTAAAATGAGAAATGAAACAAGTCTGGAGCTAGATTTTCTCATACAGAGCTAGCTGGAGCCCTCTGGCAGGGTACATTGAGGCATTCACAGCCCTGAGGAAATTAGTCAATTCTGAATAGATTGTAATCTTTGGAGGATATGCCAATGTCTCAGAGAGGATGAGTACAGTTCCCACTTGTCAAGGAAAGCATGGCAACTGCTGAACTGTAGGTAATTTCTAGCAAAATATTAGTGTTTTACAAAAGGCAGGAGGAACAAGAGCCTTCTCCTTTGTCTCAAATACACTCAATTACTTCTTTTTTTATTCCTTACGACAAAATGCTTTCTTGTCCATCATGCCATCTTTCTACTTGACTTCAGTCACTTCCTCTAAAACTTCACTTTCTCCTCTAAAATACATGGGGACCACAAAGCTCCAAGTGAGGGCAAAGGGAATATGACACCCATGCCCACATGCAGAGGGGCAAATGCCTACAAGTCTTTGAACGCTTCTCATTGAACATTGAATCACATGTCCTTATCATGCTGCATAGAGGTTATCAAACACTACAATGGTCTGCCCAGGGCAGTGGTGGAGTCACTGTCCCTGGAGGTGTTTAAGCAGTGTGTGGACCTGGCAATTAGGGACATGGTTTGGTGTTGACCCTTCAGTGTTGAGTCAAGGGTTGGACTGAATGATATTTGAGGTCTCTTTCAGGCTCTTCAGGAGAGACAGGCAAGGAAGATGGGGTGGAAGGGTGGCCCTGTACATCAGGGAGGCACTAGATGCCATTGAGCTGGAGATTAGGGACGAGCGGGTCGAATGCTTGTGGGTAAGAATTAGAGGGAAGACCAGCAGGGCAGACATCCTGGTTGGAATATGTTATAGACCACCCAACCAGGAGGAGGATGTTGATGAAGCATTCTATAGGCAGCTTAAGGCTGTCTCAAGATCTCCTGACCTTGTTCTCATGGGCGACTTCAACCTGCCTGACATTGCTGGGATCTCAACACAGCAGAGAGAAGACAGTCTAGGAGGTTCTTAGAGTGCATGGAGGACAGCTTCTTATCCCAGTGTAGTGGTTTGAGCCTTAGCTGGGAGTTAAAAGCCCAGATGGGGGAAAGGCTGAGAATCTCTCCCCCACTCCTCCCTCCTCCTCCCAAACAGAGAGGGGAAAAAAAAGGGTAAGGAGCAAATCCACTAAACAATAATCTGGAGTCGGCTTGGAAGTAGAGAGGTGAAGAATTTTCTTTAAACAATATATATATATAACAATAACAGGAAAGGTTCACAAGGGCAAGGAACAAGGATGGATGGGAGGGGGACAAGAAAGAGTAATACAAAACCAGTCTCTCTCTGAGGAGGTGCAGAGGCAGCAGGGAGAAGGATCAGGTCCGGCCACGTGGCTGAGGAGCAGGAGGGCAGCTGCAGCAGCTCTCACCCAGCAGAGGCAGGAGCCAAAAGGAAGGCCAACAGCTACGATGTCCTGCTTTTGATACCCTAGCTGGGCAGGGAGGGGGGAGTGGAGCAGACTCAGCTTCCTAGGGGAAAATGCCCTGAAGGGAGGGCAAAGTGCCCTCAAGCCCTCCCCCCTGCTTTGGTTTTTTTGTTTTCAGACAAGGGCGTTAACCCACCACACCCAGGTACTCCGAGAGTCTACCAGGGGTAAGGCTCTGCTTGACCTCCTCTTCACCAACAGGGAAGGGCTGGTGGGGATGTGGTGGTTGGAGGCTGTTCAGGGGCCAGCGACCACGAGAGAATTGAATTTTCGGTATTTGGTCAAACTAAGAGGGGCAGCAAGAAGACCTCCACTCTGGACTGCCGGAGGGCGGACTTCAGGTTGCTCAAGGAAATAATTCAGAGGGGTCCTTGGGAGAAAGCCCTTAAAAATAAAGGGGTCCAGGAGGGCTGGACCTGCTTCAAGAAAGAACTGATGAAGGCTCAGGAGCAGGCTGTGCCAATGTGCCGGAAGATGAGCCGCCGGGGCAGACGGCCAGCCTGGCTGTGTAATGAACTTTTAACAGAACTAAGGGAAAAAAAGAGGGTGTATCATCTTTGGAAGAAAGGTGAGGCAACCCGTGGAATATTTAAGGATGTAGCCAAATCATGCAGGAAGAAAATTAGGGAGGCAAAAACACATTTGGAGCTTAACCTGGACTCTGCTGTGAAGGGCAACAAAAAGTCCTTCTATAAATATATTAATAGCAAGAGGAAGGGTAGGGACAACCTCCACTCCTTGGTTGACATGGAGGGAAATGTTGTATCAAAGGATGAGGAAAAGGCAGAGGTACTAAACACCTTCTTTTCCTCAATTTTTACTAGCAGGATGGAATGTCTTCCAGACAGCTGGCCTGCAGAGCTGGCAGAAGGAGCGAGGGAGCTGCATAGTTTCCCTGTGTTCCATGAGCAGGTGATTGGAGCTCTCCTCAGCCGCTTGGATCCCCACAAGTCCATGGGACCAGATGGGATCCATCATAGGGTGCTGAGAGAGCTGGCAGATGAGCTGGCCAAGCCGCTCTCCATCATTTTTCAGCAGTCCTGGCTCACTGGAGAGATCCCAGATGACTGGAAGCTAGCCAGCATGGTGCCCATCCACAAGAAGGGCCGGTTGGATGAGCCAGGGAATTACAGGCCTGTCAGCCTGACCTCAGTGCCAGGCAAGATCATGGAACAGGTCATCCTGAGTGCAATCACACAACACTTAGAGGATGGCCAAGGGATCAGGCCCAGCCAGCAAGGGTTTAGGAAGGGCAGGTCCTGCCTGACCAACCTGATCTCCTTCTATGATCAGGTGACCCGCCTGGTGGAGGTGGGGAGGCCTGTGGATGTAGTCTGCCTGGACTTCAGCAAGGCCTTTGACACCATTCCCCACAGCAAACTCCTGGCCAAGATGTCAGCCCATGGCTTGGATGGGAGCACACTGCATTGGGTTAGGAACTGGCTGGAGGGCCGAGGCCAGAGAGTGGTGGTGAATGGTGCCACATCCAGCTGGCAGCCAGGCACCAGTGGTGTGCCCCAGGGATCAGTGCTGGGCCCCATGCTCTTTAACATCTTTATTGATGATCTGGATGAGGGCATTGAGTCCATCATCAGTAAATTTGCAGATGACACCAAGCTGGGGGCAGGAGTTGATCTGCTGGAGGGCAGAGAGGCTCTGCAGAGGGACCTGGACAGGCTGGACAGATGGGCAGAGTCCAAGGGCATGAGATTGAACACATCCAAGTGCCAGGTTCTGCACATTGGCCACAGCAACCCCATGCAGAGCTACAGGCTGGGGTCAGAGTGGCTGGAGAGCAGCAAGGTGGAGAGGGACCTGGGGGTAGTGGTTGATGGTAGGCTGAAGATGAGCCTGCAGTGTGCCCAGGCAGCCAAGAGGGCCAATGGCATCCTGGCCTGCATCAGGAACAGTGTGGCCAGCAGGAGCAGGGATGTCCTTCTGCCCCTGTACACTGCACTGGTAAAGCCACACCTCGAGTCCTGTGTCCAGTTCTGGGCCCCTCAGTTTAGGAAGGAGGTTGACTTGCTGGAATGTGTCCAGAGAAGAGCAACGAAGTTGGTGAGGAGAGGCTGAGGGAGCTGGGGTTGCTTAGCCTGGAGAAGAGGAGACTCAGGGGTGACCTTATTGCTCTCTACAACTACCTGAAGGGAGGTTGTAGACAGACGGATGTTGGTCTCTTCTCCCAGGCAGCCAGTACCAGAACAAGAGGACACAGTCTCAGGCTGCACCAGGGGAGGTTTAGGCTGGAGGTTAGGAAGAAGTTCTATATAGAGAGAGTGATTGCCCATTGGAATGGCCTGCCTGGGGAGGTGGTGGAGTCACCATCACTGGAGGTGTTCAGGAGGAGACTTGATGGGGTGCTTGGTGCCATGGTTTAGTTGTTTAGATGGGTTGGATGCAATGATCTTGAAGGCCTCTTCCAACCTGGTTAATCCAAAGTATTCCATGTATTCAACTGGATGTTTTCTGTGATTCTGTGATTATATTCTGAGGATCATAGCCATGTTTTGGCAGAAGATGTAGCAACCACCATGAACCTGCGTCTCAGCTTACAGCAGAGAAATTTCACCAGTGGCTGTTTATCATATCCACTGCCAAACAACTTCTGGAATCTGTCAATCTGCTTTCATAGGAGAAGTTCCTCCATCTGGCCAGTGACCAAGAGCAGATGTAGGCACTTGCCCAGCAGCTGTCTGTACTGCAGGTGTTTCGCTGTTCCTCGTCTGCCATCCAACGTGCTGAGTCAGTGTTCTGTGTTAGCACAGTGGGGAGAGAGATGGAGGAGAGGCCCAGCACATTCAAGAATAATTTTCCTCTCCTCTCCTTTTATTTCATTTCCCCTTGCAACTGGTTTTATTGTTCATGTTCCCTTCATGCCATGACAGCCAGCAAAGCAGAGGACAGATAAAAGTTGGTTGACTTCTTGGTGACTGTTTTAAAATCGTGCACTCAACTGTTGATCAATGACCCGTGCCAGCTGATGTGCTAGATGGATGAGTTACCCTGTTTTCCAGTCACTTCCAGTCATGACTGTCAAATACCCTTAAGCAGTCATGTAAATGAAACTGTGAACAAGACCAGGATGTCACACCAGCTGTTTTCTCTGAAGCAGTAGTCTGTGGGGACTGATTCTTTAATGCATTTCTAATATGCTATTGCTGTTAGCACACTCCATAGCACATGCCAGGTGAGACACAGAAAAACCCCTGCAGCCAAGGGTTGCAGTAGCATGGGTGGAGTTTAGTAAACTGGTTGTAAACTCAGTGGTTACAGAGTGTAAGCTGAGCATAGCTCAGAGTGTAACTGTAGAAGAAAAGGTAGTTTGCTGACTACAGTACAGAACAGGGTTTATCCAGGCAGAGAGTTTTGCTAAATTTATGGTCAAAGCAAAATGAATCTGAAGCTTTTCAGCAAAACGGCCATAGTGCTCAAGCCTGAAGTTTGCCTTCAGCACTGCTTCTGCCCTAAGGCTCAAATAGATGCTGTTTGTGTTGTTCTGGTGTCCAGCTCTGCAACTACTTCAAAGCTCACATGCTGAGAATATTGATGATCCTAGGTTGGTGATATCTGAAGATATATAAGACCTTTAAGTTCTTACAGTTTTCTTAAAAGCCCAAAGCTGAATTTGGCCTCACAGAGAAACACATTCTGATATTTTATTTTTTTAAATACTTTTATAACTATTTAACAACTTGAAACTTTTTGGTCTGGCTACAGCCACTGAGCTTCTGCCAGAACCTCTCCTCTGACAATTCAAAACTGCCGTCGACTTTACAGCCTACATATATTCCTGGATGGTTTATATCTGTTTGTTCAGGTGCCAAGATTGCCCTTGCAGTTAAATAGCTCTTCCACCTCTCTGGTATCCATTCTCTTGTGTTTATACAGACTAATCATAACATTCTTCAGTACACCAGCACCATAAAGTATATAGATTTTTTTTTTCCCTAGCAAACACTACATGTTTTTTTTTTAAAGGTTTTCATCTCCTTTTCTGCAAGTATTTACTGCCTGTGAAGTTGTTATTTTTCAGGAGCATAAGCCTGAAACAGTAGTATTTATTATGGACTCTAGTATAGACTTAGTTGCAGAAATTCCCTTTTTGTGTGGATATCTCTTGCTTCCTGTCCTTCTGTGCCCTTCTGTATTAATTGCAAAGATGTTTGTCTCTCAGCTTCCTCACAAGAGCATGCACTGGAAAAGACCTACTAAACCACCTTGACGTGGACACTTAGAGCATCATGCCAATACCTTTCCTAAAATATCACATTACATCTTGAAATAACCTTGCTGTGATTAACTGGTTATTCCAAGCATCACTCTTCTAAAGATCCAAAAACACCAGCACAGGATGGCTCTAAGTAAGTATTTTGTGGATGCAAGTATTTTGTTGAAAACACTTTCTCTGGTACAGCCAGTGTTCATGATTACCTTCTTCATGGGTTTCTTTTTCTGGTGACTCACAGTCCTCCAAGAACTAATCAACATACTTGTGTGTTTTCTCTTCTTTACCATTTGTGTCAATAGTCTTCTGCATTGATGATGCCTCCCATCAGTGGATCACACTACTAAACCTTTACTCTTACCTAAGTCCCTAATGAAAACACTTCAAGGTGCCCACTGTATATCCTCACAACAGCTTGAGGCTTTCTCTTCAAGCACAAAATGTCAGCTCCCCATGAACAAGTAGCATAAGCACCTTAAATTCTCATATTAATCTCTCTACTTTCTAGGTTGTGGTAGGTTGAGAGGCCAGTTCTCCCACCACGAGCAAAAGAAAAGCCTCAGACAAACGGATTGCAAAAATGGTGGAAAGTTTAAATGGAAAAACAATGACAGTTTTACAGAGAACCACAAGCACTGTGACAAAAGAGAGAGATCCCAAAACATACCCCAAAGCATCCCACCCCCACCTGCGGGTACACCCACAACCCCCAGGGCTCTTTCTCCCCCTCCCAACCCAGCCTTGGGCCTAGTCAGGCCCAAGAGAGGCAGCTCACCGCATTACCCAGGCAGCAGTGAGGGAAGAAAAAGGAAGAGAGGACCTCCTGCTGATGTCTTACAGGGGAGCAGGGCATTATGGGATGAAATACCTGGCTTCCTGGGCCCACCCACTGGGCTGGACCCTCTTTAGGGACATCACAGGTGTGGCTTGTGCGGCAGCACCCAGCCTAAACCACCACATAGGTAAATACATGTTTCTACAAGACGCAGTATCAAATGCTTTCTGAAGAGCATGTTGCTTACCTCTCTTTTATAGTCACTGCTCCCTAGCTATCAGGTAGAATCAAGCTAATATTGCCCTACTTTATATTTCTATTTATGTCTTTAATTATTCTTGCCTTCAATACTTATGCCAAGAACTGAGGTCAGACTGATGGGTGAATGTTTTTCAATTCTCAATGCTGTTCCCCATTGTCTCAGCAGTAAATTTGTTTGAAAAACCTTTCTGCCAGTTTTGTTGGTATTGAGCTGGAGGATCCATTCCTCTAGCTTGAGCACATTATGATCATTTTGTTTTTGCTGTGGGCTTGGAGACAGGAGTTCCCACTTCCAAAAGCTCATGAGCAGCTGTCAGAGCATTGTCCTCTTGTTCTCTATAATCATCCTTCTCATTTTAAAAATAAGAAAAAAAATAAGGTCCTAGCCCCAGACCCACTTCATATCTGCATTTTTTCTTCTTTCTTTGTTAAATTAAATGCTTTTTGTTTGTTTGTTTGTTTCAATTCATCCTAAAGAAAAAAATTAGCACAGCTTGATTTTGGAAACTCTCTTTTAGACCTGCATTATCTAATCTCCAAAATGCATCTTTTCCTGCTAACTAGTCCTTTTTCCTATGATTTCTAAGGTCTCTCCTCACATCTTCCTTTTTTTCCAAGGCTGTTTTGGCAGATAAGAAATAAGGGTTGAAGGAAGCATAATTTTCCTCCAGACAGAGCTGAAATTACCATTGGAATTTTAATCATCTTGTCAGGATACTTCAAGAAGTATATATCTTTGTCTGAAAGAAATTAAAGGCATGCTCCACAATTAAGTATGGACCTCTTCAGTTTAGTTAATTTATTAGCTAGTTTCTTTAGCTTATCACAGTTTGTGCATCTGAAATATGCATTTTTAAAAAACTAGTTAGTTTCAGAATAATTTCTATTCATATTTTATTTAAGGTCACTTAAGGCAGGATTATTTTCACCTCTTCCTTCTCCTTGCCAAAATCATAAATAGTTCCACTGCTTGTATCAGTAACTCGTGATGAACCATCAGCCTCAGCAATGCCTAGCTTATGCCATTCAGAATAGAAGCCGTTCTGCAGTCTGTCTTGCTGTAGCCTACACTGCATTTATGTAGAGTTTATCCATTAATTAAATCCAGTACATTTCAGTATGCTGTAGTTTGAGATGGTTTGGCTAAGGACCAATTTCTGCAAACAGAAGTTCACATTACATTAGAAAGCTGTAACACTCCTCTGTGACAGCATTCAAAACAAACCCTTTCAATAGTAAATTTTGCTACCAAGCCAAGCCAAAACTGCATTATATAACTGTGATCTGACAAAAATAGAAACCAAGATGCAATGTAAAGAAGTAGTTCCTTCAATACTCACACAGTTCTTTTTCAGTAGGCTCTAGCATGGCGGGGTGGGGGGGAAGTGGCTTTTGGATATCCCCACATAGCCAGTCTGCCTTCATGATCATTAACTCCTAGGTCCATGGCCCCCTGAGCCCTCTGTTTTGTCATTCCTGTGTCCTTTGGGCATGGACCTTCAGCTGCTAACACACATTTTGTGACACAAAGAGTTATTAGAAGAACTCAAGTGGGCTGTGACAAAGTTTTATGTAATTTTAGACACTTCAAATAGAAAAAATTGTGTGTGTGTGGGGGGGAATTATTCAATCCCAGGGCCAGTGAACAGGAGGTAAAGCAGTGTAAATGTAACTTTTGACACATACCTTCCTGTGGGCTTCTAGCTATACCAGCTCCCATAGCTGCTTCATAGTAAGGAAGTAATTTTATCTCTTGCTGCACACAGAATCTTGGAACGGCTTAGGATGGAAGAGACCTTAGAGATCATCTAATCCAATCTTCCTGCCATGGGCAGGGATGATTCTCAACCAGACCAGGTTACTCAAGGCCCCATTCAACCTGGCCTTGAACATCTCCAGGGAGAGGGTATTCACAACCTCTTTGGACAATCCTTTCCAGAGTCTTGCCACCCTCACAGTGAAGAATTTCTTTTAAGATCCAATCTAAACCTATTCTCCTTCAATTTAAACCCATTTGCCCTTGTCCTGTTGGTAGACACTCTTGTAAAAAGTCCCTCTGCAGCTTTTAGTTTACCAGTATTTCATCAGTTAGTCATCTATCCTGCTATAGCTGTTAGCAATTCATAGTCATGGCATTTCTAGGGATGTTTTGCTGACATGGTGGTTAGGCCTCTATTCATTAATAGTCCCTGGTTTCAGTATATTTTCTGGACAAGACACTATAAGTACCTATTGCTTAAAACCCTAGTTGGAACACCAGAAGTGGTGTTCTTTTGCAAGAACTCATTAGGGTGCATGCTCTGAGTCACCTGCCAGACACTCATAACAATCTATGATACTCTTACATTATATTTATGGTCAAGCTAAAATAGTTGTACCAACTTAATTATTCACAGAACTGAATTAAACTTTGAGGTTAATAATTGTGGCTAATGATCAAAAATTGGAAGTTAATGCTCCCATGATGATCACAGAATCATAGAATGGTTTGGGTTGGAAGTGGCCTGTAAAGATCATTTAGTCCAGCTCTCCTGCTGTGATCAGGGTCATCTTTAACTAGGCCAGGTTGCTCGGAACCCCATCCAACCTGACATTGAATACTTCCAGGGATGGGGCTTCTACCCACCTCTCCAGGCTACCTGTTCCAGGGTTTCAGCACCCTCACTGTTAAAAAATGTCTTCCTTTATTTAGTCTAAATCTACCCTCTTTTAGTTTAAAACCATTATGCCCCTTCCTGTCTTGACAGGCCCTGCTAAAAAGGTTGTTCCTGTCTTTCTTTTCCAACATTTCTCTGCCCCAAGGGTATGCTGAGGGGTAGGCAAGATCTTGGGAGAGGATACAGCCAGGCCAGATGACCCAAACTGACCGAAGGGGTGCTCCATGCCATATGACATCAGCTCAGATATATAAGCTAGTGAAAGAAGGAAATGTAGTGACGTTCTTTGATGGCATCTGTCCTTGGGAGCAACTGCTACATGTAGAGCCCTGCTTTCTGGGAATGACCCAACACCGTCTGCTGGTGGCCAGTAGAGAATAACATCTCTGTTTGCAGCCTTTGCTTTTGCTTTGCATTATTAAAATTGGTTCTATCTTATTCCAGGCCTTTTGTTATGTTTCCCCCTCTTCTCTGTCCATCTAAGAAGGGGAGTGGTAGAGCAGCTTTGGTGGGCATTTGGCCCCCTGCCAGGGCCAAACCACCACACTTCACTATTCTTTTGTACATATTTACAGCTTAACACATTCCTCACCTGTAACATTACTTTCCCACTTGTTTCCATCTTTCTGAACAACTTGTGCTCTTCAGTGCTTATCTTTTGGAACGGCTGTTGGTCAGTCATAGTTACGTTATCCAGCTTCACATCTTGTCACAACAGATCGAATTCTTCTGTTTTTACTGTCTAAGCATGACTAGCAGGCATCAAAATGTATCAATAATCTGCCAATTCAGCCAGGTTGTGGTAAGTCTTCTCGCCCTGACTATATCACCTACTGTGTTCCGCAATACATTTTTTTCCTCTTTGCTGTGCAGTCACCAAATATTTGGTCTTAATTTTTATTTTTTCTTGAAATCAGCATGGAAAATACACACATCTCTTCATATGTTTCTGTACGTATTCTTATCAGAATTGCCATGAAAATGTCAGTGCCCTAATAAGCCTAGTGACCATAATTGTGTTGGTCTTCTATGACAGTGGGAGGTTTCCTTCTATTTCTTCCCCTTCGCACTATCTATAAATATTCACAATCCTGTGCGGTAGGTTAGGTTTGTCTGCATACCAAGCAAGATGATGTGAAATAAGAGAATATACAAATAAAAGCGGTCCAGTTCGGGCCCTCAGTTTAAAAAGGACATCAAGACACTTGAACGTGTCCAGAGAAGGGCAACAAGGCTGGGGAGAGGCCTTGAGCACAGCCCTGTGAGGAGAGGCTGAGGGAGCTGGGGTTGTTTAGCCTGGAGAAGAGGAGGCTCAGGGGTGACCTTATTGCTGTCTACAACTACCTGAAGGGTGGTTGTAGCCAGGAAGGGGTTGGTCTCTTCTCTCTAGCAACCAGCACCAGAACAAGAGGACACAGTCTCAAGCTGTGCCAGGGGAAGTTTAGGCTGGAGGTGAGGAGAAAGTTCTTCACTGAGAGAGTTGTTAGCCATTGGAATGTGCTGCCCAGGGAAGTGGTGGAGTCACCATCCCTGGAGGTGTTCAAGAGAGGATTGGACATGGCACTTGGTGGTGAGAGATTTAACTTGATGATCTTTGAGATCTCTTCCAACCTTGGTGATTCTGTGTTATATAGTTCTAGGGGTTTAGTTTAAATGAGAATTAGTCATGTCTCCTGGAGCAAACATCCCCCTTATATATGTTGTTTGAAGCTTTCTGCAGGAAGATTAACCCACAAACCTTTGCTCCTTCACTTGGGCAGTGGGAGGAGCATCTTTGGGCTTCTCTAGGAAGGTCTACTTCTATCTGTGTCATGTTAACTGAGAATAGCACATCAGTATCCTGAAGTAACTCCACGGGACACCTCCCTTGTCCTGCATGGGAGCCAACGACACAAAAGTCCAGATTTTATTTTATCACTCCAGCTCTTCTACCCTTGAATCTTGAATTTGGTGCCACTTTTCTCACTGGCTATCTCATACCCAACAGTGAGGTGGCTAGCAACCCTATATGAGCACCACCACCACCAAGATAACCTGCTGCCAGAGGAACTTTTGATCGTGCTTATGGCACAAACTAACAGGCTGTGTAATTTCCTTGGGGAGCCAGTTGGCACATCTGTGAAGCACCTCTCCAGCTGAAGACTAGATGTCTTCAAACAAAGTAGTAAACAAGAAATCTTGTTTGCCTCTTTATATTTCATGAGAACAATTCCAGATGTTAAGGAAGCTCTGTTGAAGAGCCTTCTCCTAGGCATGCATTTTGTGGTGATGAAGGCTGCACATTGAGTCAGAATTTTAAGAACTCCATCCACCACAAAAGAACTTTTGGGTAAGAACTTCTAAGCTCCTCCAAGAAAATCTGTTCTACATGCACCAGAACCATTTCTGATAATGGAATCATTAAATGGAGAAAATCAGGGAATTTACTTCAAAGTTGTGTATTTGCTTGAAGCCAGAACACAAACGTAAACACAGAGACTCATTATCTCAGTCATTAGTACAGTCCATATCACTCAAAGCAATCTCAGCGGCATGGGTGTCCAGCCTCTGTGTTCACTCAGGACTGTATTTGACCCTGTGTCTCCGGCCACCTCCACTCAGCCGTTCTTTCCTTTCCAGGTAAAAGATCATGAAAGACTGCTGTCCTAATGCGTGTCCCCTGCCAGAGTCCTCACGTTTCATTTACCCCTGTTCTAGAAATTCACTCCATCAACACAGGTGACAAATCTCTATTCCATTTAGTGGAGTTTAACAGATTGTTAGTTTTGTAAATACCATTTAGAGACAGTTCTGAAGGCAAAGACCCTCTCAGTTTTTGGAACCAGAGACTTAGAGGCTCTTGCATGTGTGGGTATGGAAAGAAAATAGCTGGCTGGTGTAATTCCCATTCCAGTGTGTTTACTCTTTTATCAGGAAACTTGCCACTGTTGTACTCCACATGCAAGCAAATTGAGTCTGTTGTCAGGAAAAGAATGAAGATGAAAGAGCAGTCCTGCCAGCAGGAATTTCTCAGTGCTGGCTTCCTGTAGAACAGCTTTTTATAAACAGAACCTCATTCCATGCAATGATATAATATTAATCTGTTACCATATTTGGCACAACCATAGGATCATGAACTACTTGCTTGCTAATTACCATTTGAGCTCATGCACAGAGCACAAGCTGTGATAATATTAGCTTGGTCAGAGTCACAAGTTTGTCAGTGCCAGCAACAATTCAGTGTCTGTTTCCAGTCTCTGAAAGTGTCATATCTGCATCCTTTCATCCCAGGAGGCAAAATCCTGGATTCCCTCTCACTATGAATAATTTGTCTTGTCACTCAGAGCCCTAAAGGAAAACCACAGGACAGTTTCTGTTAGCTGTTTCTGTCAGAAAAAAGCTTTTAAGAAGTAAATGTATACCAAGCATGTTTACCTATTATTTATTAATTTTTTTAAAGTCTGAAAAGCGTCACCAGACTCCAATATGTAGGAGAAGAAATTTGTTAGCTTGCATCTTGTAAGAAAATTAGAGGAAGGACTGGAGGAAGCCCAGGGCCATCCTTAGAAAGGCAATGCTCCTCTTAGGAGCTTTCTCAAGCAACTGAAGGGAAAGCAATGTGGATACAAATCCTGTAAGTTTTACAGTTGCCCAGATATTTATGAATGGTGTCAGTGTCACTATCAGTTGCTTGCCAGTTTCCCTCTACTGTTTCTCATGAAAGGTCTTGATTAGCTGCAGAGGTCCTAGGCTGGGCAGTCTGCAGGCTGAGGAAGCTGGTGCTAATCTGATGCACTCAGCTCCCACACAGAGGACTACCTTCAACCAATATAGGTGTAACTTTTTCATGACTTGAATCAAAAACTGTATAGGAGCTGATGATAGAAGTCTTTTTATTCAGTAGGTGAGCTTCCCAGATCCCAGAGTTTCTGAATTTATTAGAACTGCCTGGTAGTTAAATGGTAGTAGCCTTTGCTACATTTCCATTTCAGTCACATTGCCATTAGAGACAGCAGCAGTTTGGACAGAGATATGGGACTTGTGTCTGTGTTACCAAATAATCTCTTAGCAGTTTCACTGAAATTACAGAAAATGGTTCCCATTTATAAAATGTTTATAAAGCTGAAAAATCATTTCCTTCTACAGAAAAAGTCTTGTAATCCTCTTTAGAAGGATTAAAATGTAAAAAATCCCAGCAATACAAAGCAGATCTGTAGGTGGATTTTGCACCTGTCTTTTCAGGCTTCTACCTGATAAATGAATCATTACCAGTTTCCTATTATTGAACACATCTATATTCTTAAAGGCATTCAGTGCAAAATGTTCCCTCAGCAAGTGAAGACTTGGGGTTGTCTAATCTTGCTTATGCTGACCATCACAAGTAAGGTATGATTCCTGCATCCGAAGGTGGTGATCAAGCAGTCATCTAGCAAAAAGCAAGGGATCTCTGTAAGCAATGCAGATAAGCAATGCATGGTTTTTATTAGATATCTGCTTTTATACAAAGGGAACTAGTCCAGCCACAGTTTAGTGTGTCTTATTCCCAAGGGAAATCCAACTGCAATCAACAGAATGACTCCCGAAAATTAAACAAGTATAACAAAACAAGCAGGAAGAAAGGCAGGAAAGATGAGTTAATTGGAAATCCGAGGGGCTCATCTGGGAAACTGCCCTGAATTCCTGAGATAAGGCTTTCTATTTTTAATTACCTAGGTGGGAAACAACAAAGTTAAATTATTTTCAGGGAGCACTGAGAACACATTTGATGTGCTATGTAATTTAAAAATAAAATAAGTAATAAAGAAAGGAAAACCCCAAAACCACCATAGATGTTGGCATTGCTAATCCTACACTTTAGAAGAAAAACCTAGATCCATTGATCATTAAGTAAGCATTAAGCTTCCTCTCATTTTGAGGATGTAAGCTGGCTTTGGTAGTTGCTATTATATAGTAAGCATCTGTTAACACTTGCCTGGGTAAACACAGACCTTTTCACCCACACCACAAGTATCCAGATTTCATGCAGCATTTCAGTGATATCCCTCGCCACTGTGAGGGCAACACTTATGTGTTGACTGTGAGAAATAATCTTCCTGGAAGCGTGTGTAACCAGCTCGAGAAGGAAAATTATTGTACAGTTTGTCTCCAAAATCTTTGGAAGATTTTATAAAATTGTGTAAATGAGGTCAGGCAGGCAGTAGGCAACTACAGTTTGTCCAACCAGCATGTTCTGAGCAAATCAGTCCTTATCTAATTGCCCTTGTTTCTGAGCCTAATTGTCCTTGAATGTAATATAAGCAGGTATATTTTCACACAAATTAACTGCTCAGGAAGAATTTGTCAAATGCCTCAGGCACAGGTTTCATTCTGCATCAGATGGGTTCTGCAGACATACTTTCAAGTCTGTCTACAGTGCGGTCAAAAGGAAGCTTGAGTGAAGGTGTGGTTTTGTTTTGTGGGCATTAGGGGTACATAGAATAGAATAGAATAGACCAGGTTGGAAGAGATCATCAAGATCATTGCCTCCAACCCATCAACCAATCCAACCCACCTAAACAACTAAACCATGGCACCAAGCACCCTATCAAGTCTCCTCCTGAACACCTCCAATGATGGTGACTCCACCACCTCCCCAGGCAGCCCATTCCAATGGGCAATCACTCTCTCTGTGTAGAACTTTCTCCTAACCTCCAGCCTAAATCTCCTCTGGCGCAGCCTGAGACTGTGTCCTCTTGTTCTGGTGCTGACTGTTTGGGAGAAGAGACCAAACTCTGCCTGTCTACAACCTCTCTTCAGGTAGCTGTAGCGAGCAATAAGGTCACCCCTGAGTCTCCTTTTCTCCAGACTAAGCAACCCCAGCTCCCTCAGCCTCTCCTCATAGGGCTTGTGCTCCAAACCCCTCACCAACTCTTCCAGCAAGTCAACCTCCTTCCTAAACTGAGGGGCCCAGAACTGGACACAGGACTCAAGGTGTGGCCTAACCAGTGCAGTGTACAGGGGCAGAATGACCTCCCTGCTCTTGCTGGCCACACTGTTCCTGATGCAGGCCAGGATGCCTTTGGCCCTCTTGTCTGCCTGGGCACACTGCAGGCTCATCTTCAGCCTACCATCAACCAGCACCCCCAGGTCCCTCTCTGCCTGGCCGCTCTCCAGCCACTCTGACCCCAGCCTGTAGCACTGCATGGGGTTGCTGTGGCCAATGTGCAGAACCCAGCACTTGGATGTGTTCAGTCTCCTGCCCTTGGCCTCTGCCCATCAGTCCAGCCTGTCGAGGTCCCTCTGCAGAGCCTCTCTGCCCTCCAGCAGATCAACTCCTGCCCCCAGCTTGGTGTCATCTGCAAATTTACTAATGATGGACTCAATGCCCTCATCCAGATCATCAATAAAGATGTTAAAGAGCATGGGGCCCAGCACTGATCCCTGGGGCACACCACTAGTGCCTGGCTGCCAGCTGGCTGTGGCACCATTCACCACCACTCTCTGGGCTCGGCCCTCTATCCAGTTCCTAACCCATCGCAGTGTGCTCCTGTCCAAGCCATGGGCTGATAGCTTGGCCAGGAGTTTGCTGTGGGGAACGGTGTCAAAGGCCTTGCTGACGTCCAGGTAGATTACATCCACAGCCTGCCCCACATCCACCAGGCAGTCACCTGATCATAGAAGGAGATCAGGTTGGTCAGGCAGGACCTGCCCTTCCTAAACCCATGCTGGCTGGGCCTGATCCCTTGGCCATCCTCTAAGTGTTGTGTGATTGCACTCAGGATGACCTGTTCCATGATCTTGCCTGGTACTGAGGTCAGGCTGACAGGCCTGTAATTCCCTGGCTCATCCAACCGGCCCTTCTTGTGGATGGGCACAACGCTGGCCAGCTTCCAGTCTTCCAGGATCTCTCCAGTGAGCCAGGACTGCTGAAAAATGATGGATAGTGGCTTGGCCAGCTCATCTGCCAGCTCTCTCAGCACCCTAGGATGATCCCATCTGGTCCCATGGACTTGTGGGAATCCAAGCAGCTGAGGAGAGCTCCAATCACCTGCTTGTGGAACACAGGGAAACTATGCAGCTCCCTGGCTCCTTCTGCCAGCTCTGCAGGCCAGCTGTCCAGAAGACATTCCATCCTGCTAGTAAAAATTGAGGCAAAGAAGGCGTTAAGTACCTCTGCCTTTTCCTCATCCTTTGCTACAACGTTCCCCTCCACACAGGCCAGTCTAAGCTCCAAATGTGCTTTTGCCTCCCTAATTTTCTTCCTACAAGACCTAGCAACATCCTTATACCTTTCATGGGTTACCTCACCTTTCTTCCAAAGATGATACACCCTCTTTTTTTCCCTTAGTTCTTTTAGAAGCTCATCACTCATCCAGGCTGGCCATCTGCCCCGGCGGCTCATCTTCCGGCGCATTGGCACAGCCTGTTCCTGCTCCTTTAAGAGTTTCTCCTTGAAGTAGTCCCAGCTCTCCTGGACCCCTTTGTTTCTAAGGGCTGTTTCCCAAGGAACCTTCTGAGTTAGTTCCTTGAGTAGCCTGAAGTCTGCCCTCTGGCAGTCCAGAGTGGAGGTCTTCTTGCTGCCCCTCTTAGCTTGGCTGAATACTGAAAATTCAATTATCTCATGATCACTGGCAGTGCTTACACTTACCTAGCGCTTGTACGGTAGCCCCAGCCTGGAGCAGTTGGCAGTCAATGTCATCTGGCTTTCCACGCAGGTCAAGGATTAGCACTTGTAGCATTTGAGATGTCGTGCGGTGATCCCATAGGTAAACCAGATCAGACATGGACAGCAATGTCGATAGCTTATTTTTCCTTGCAGAACAATGTCATTGCTTTCAGTTTTGATGAGTATAAACCTTATGTTTAAAATGTATTTCAGTTAAAGTGGTACTGACAAAAAAAAACCCCTTGCTGTTGCCTACGTGTGTTACAAGCATGTAGATTGCCAGAAATAAATAGATTCTTTTCTTCTATTTCTCTGTGGTTTATTTTCCTGACCACTTGACAGTAATCTGATGTTTCCTTTGCATATCTAGGTGTAATGGTTTAAAGCAAAACCAGGTTGACCTGACTGTTCCTCCAACACAGAAGTGAGGGAAAAGTAACACAGAAAAACTTGGGTTTAAGATAAATGAGGCAACATAAATGCACTATCACCTTAGCTAATAATCTGATAACAATGCATGATTACCTTAGCTTAACCTGTTTGCAGAAAAAGCTCAGTGAAATGCAGAAGAAAAAAAAAACCTGCATAAAAGAATACCAGCAGCTACCCCATTAACACTCATCTCACCACCATCCCTGCAGAAAAGAGCCAACACCCAAACCCACAAAACCCAGAAGCAGCAATCTGAACTGAAACCCTCCCATACTGCAATCTGAACTTCAAACCCCATCATACTTTGCTCCACCCAGCACTTTCATTTTGAAGCTGGCATGACAGCAGCACATAATGAATAGCAGCAGACGAAAACTCAACCCGTGACACTAGATTATTAGTAATTTTCCCCTCTTGTTTATAATGAAGCGATTGGTCTCACCAGGAAAATGTAATTGTGCTGGTACAAAAAGTAGCCAGGGTTACAGGATGTAGCTTATTTTTTCACTGCAAGCTGCACAACTGATGTTTGTCAGGGGGCAATACAAGATATCTCTTCCCCCTTCTTCTCCCCCTTCCATCTCCTCTCTCTTCTCTCCTTACCAAGAAATTAGAAAAGGGGTATGGGAGGGGGTTGGAATAGAGGAAGAGTTTTAGTTGAGTTACACAGAATATTTTACTCCCCTGCTACAAAGGTATCAGATTACACAGGTGTGTATATAGAGAGAACAGAAGGAAAAGGGAAAGGAATCGTATCATAGTATCATAGTATCAGTCAGGGTTGGAAGGGACCACAAGGATCATCTAGTTCCAATCCCCCTGCCAGGGGCAGGGACACCCCACACTAGATCAGGCTGGCCAGAGCCTCATCCAGCCTGGGCTTAAACACTTCCAGGGACGGCACCTCAACCACCTCCCTGGACAACCCATTCCAGGGCTTCACCACTCTCATGGTGAAGAACTTCCTCTTCACATCCAGCCTGAATCTCCTCACCTCCAGCTTTATTCCATTCCTTTCCATACCTGTCTGAATCCTGTAACAGGCAAAAATGCAGCTGCCCAAGCAAGGAGCAGAAGAGCAAGAGAGTTACCAGTGCCCCTCTTCCCAGGGTTGTAAATGCAGCACAGTTGTAACGCAGCCATAATTCACGATTTGGTAGTGACACACACACACACACATTTTATGTGGTTCAGAGCACTACAATGTTGTATCTTAGGTTTTTATTTTGAATACTTAATCATACTATATAATTCTGGGACTTGTTTTTAAGTAAACTAGCTTTGAAGCTCAGGATGAAAAAGTGTGTTGCTTTAGTGATAACTGTGTAGGTTCTCATCAAAACAAAGTTTGGTCTCATTATCCCATTGTTCTCTTTTTTTTTGTTTGTTTGTTTGTTTTTGGTTTTGTTTGTTTGTTGTTTTTTTTTGTCTCCAAGCTGCCTGTCTCGTCCTGGGTTGTATGATTTTTCCTGATGGCTGGGATTCAGATGAGGTAAAACGGATGTGTGGTGAAAAGACAGACAAGTACACGCTGGGGGCTTGTTCAGTCCGCTGGGCATATATCCTGGCTATTATTGGAATCTTGGATGCCCTGATCCTCTCATTTCTGGCATTTGTGCTTGGCAACAGACAAGACAGCTTGCTAGCAGAGGAGCTCAAGTTGGAAAACAAAGGTAGGACTGCTTTAGAAACACTATTATTGGGTGGCCTCAAAGGCAATCTCTTAAAAGCAATGATTGGTTTAATTTTATTTCATACTTAAAAGTTGGCATGCTGGCTTGCTTCCTTAGTTGCTGGGAAAGAAGAAATCCAAAGGGCAGAGAAAGTTTTTGTTTTCAACCTCCAAAAGCTAAGGAATTTTGAAACTGACAGAATTGCTGCACAATTCATGACTTGCTCTTAACATTTTTTAGCTGTAGATGGGGTGTTTTTCTGTTACCCAATTGTACATTATTTCATTGGCATTTAAGTTTCACTGTCTCCATATTTTTCTGTACCCCATGCAAGATTTGTTCATACGATTCCTTTGGAATTGTGCTTTGTGATATGAATGGCTGCAATATGGCATTATGTGTTGGCACAGTACAAGGTAAGGGGGGAGTGTTGGCTCGGGAGATTGGCAATGAGCTATGTAATGGGACCACCTTTACAGAGAGGCACTGGTGGACTGAGGATCAGAGCCATGAATTAAGAAGCCTGGTTTGTGTTTGATTGTGTTGCCTTGAGCTCGTTAGTAAGCTCACAGAAATCTAGGGTGCTGTAGTAACTGAATATTCATGATGTGGATTGGGGCTAAAACACATTTCTATATTAAGAACATGAAATGATCTCAGACCAGTATTTTATCACATGGTTGCAGGAGGAAGGGATGCTGTTCAGTGAGGATGTGCAAGCCTAGGTGCTTTCTAAAGCCCCTTCTTCTTGCACTCCCACAGCATCCACAGCTGTGTATCTGATGCGATAGATACCTGTAGTAGGTTGAAATTACCCCCAACATAAAATTGCCAGACCAGCTCAGTTGAAAGCAAATGAAGCTGTGTTTACAAGCAAGATTACAATCTAAAGCATGTCATGCAATGAGTATGTAAAAAATATACAATATTTACATGTATTTACATTTTATAAACAACACAAGAACCCCCCTGGACAAAACCAGGGGGTTACCAACAGCTTCCTCCTCTTCCCCCCTGTACACAGGACAAAAGAAGTAAGAGCAAAGAATCACTTGTTAGTACTTAGCCACAACAAAGCAGCACAGCCAAGGTCAGCAACAGCTAAGCCAGCTAGTATCTGACAGAGTGAAGGAAGCCAAAAAGAGAGAGTTAGTGTACACCACTAACTTTGTGTTAGTTACCGGGCCAATGGGGTTATTTAGACCTGATCATAATTTTCCTTTTTACACCCAATGGTAATTTATTTACATTCTATCACTTTCTGTTCAACATCTGTGGACAATTTTCTAGGCATCAGCCTAAAACTACCACACTACCACAGAGGACACATCCCTGCCTTGTCTTTTTAGTGGGCCTGTTGCCCCTGGATCTAATCCCTTCTGAACATGCTGATACTGTTGGCTTCTACAGTACTGCCTGGCAGCAAGCTCCTGAAGCTCACTACTGGCTGCTAAAGGACTTCTGTCTTTCAAATTGATCCCCTACTAGTTTCACTGAGTGACTCCTAGTGTAGGATTCTGCATTCAGTGCATCCACCACCTCTGCAATTTTGTAGGCTGCTTCTAGTAATAGCAAAGATATCAGGAGCCCTTCACCACTGGACTGGAAATCAAAAGCTGTTTGGCAGTCTGTCTTGTACAAAAATAGCTGGTCTCAGTCTTGCTCCAGAAGAACCATTATCAGAAAGCACCAGCACAGTGGGGCCAGCCTGGTGAATTGCAAACAGTCTGTACACTCATCCCAAAGACAAGTGGACTCAAAGATTGAACTTTTGCAGACCATGTTAGAACCTACTAATGTTGCGGGTTAAGGGCAGTGTATGTTGCTTGCAATTGCATGTGTACATCTGTTCTGCAGGGTATTGTTTCAAGGACTGCCCCCCTGGCCATTTTCTGTAATGTTAATATTCATAATACTTATATTCATAATCCTTATCAGAATGGCTTTCACAGCTGTGCCACAAGTACTTTTTGCATCAGCACTGTGTCTATACCATCCAGAGCTCATGCACTCAACTACTACTTGTAACAGAGAACCTCATCTGTTTTGGTGCCTTATGAGCAAAACACAGGTTCTTCTCATCACCTCTCACATCACTGGCACAAGCTTCTGCCAGAACATTTGGTCCACAGCGTGTTGGACAAAGTCATTCAGCAGCTTTTTTTTTTTTTTTTTAATTGAGCACAGGGGTGTACCACACCACTAGTTATGAAGCAAACCAGAATTTACAGAAATGGACCCACCCCATTTGGCCCTTCACAGTCAAGCCTAAGGTTCATCACTTTTAAAACTGTCTTTCAAATGAAAAGGAAAAAAAAGGGCAACTTGTCTTCTAAAAAGATCATCCTCTCCCTCATCATTACAAAATTCTCCTGCTAAGCAACAGCAGGGCAAATCTAAACATCCTACTGAGACAACAAGGCACAAGCACTTGATTCCTTCTGGTGGTCTTCTCCAGAAATCAGAGACTTCTGGTGATGTCTCTGCAAACCAAGGAGAGATTTCTGCTGAAAATGCTGCACTACGAAGCAGAGGCAGGGATGTGTAGGCAGTACTCGTGCACTTTTGCAGATAGGAGTCATTTGGAGTGTTTACAAGGGAAAATGTTGGTTTATATGACCAAGATTGTGAGGCAGGCTTTGTAATCCTGCCAGTTATTGGCCTTATGAACCCATCTGGGGCCATGGTCTGTGGTTAGAGAGGATGCTGATTACTTACACTATAATGATGAAGCCAGTAGAACATTAAAGCCAACCCTTGTCCTTGAGTGTGGACCACTTTCCTATACCCCTTGCATGAACTGAGTGTGCATGAGGACTGTGACACGTAACCTACAAGCTACATCCCCTTGTCTCCATTTAGGTTAAGAGATACTGAAGAACTACTCATCAGCATTAGTCCACATGCAAAGTGTCCTTATGTCTCTTAGAAATGGTCAGATGCAGAAATAATGAAATATGCAAGTATGCATGCCTCCCATATAGACAAGAAGATAAGAATATAAACAATACCACCCTCACCCTCAGTAAGCTACGCTTACAATGTGAAGTTAAAGCCCTCATAATAATTAGCCATGAATATTAAATACCTCCCCATCCCTTCTTCCCCTTCCCTAGCTACATGAGGTCTGCCTCCAGGATTCTGCTGGGTCCTGCTTCTAGATTAGCAGCTAGGAATGGGGATGGCCCATTTCTCAAGAAGGAGTCCCTGTGTTGCTGCTCTCTTCCAAGGGGAAGTCATGGCTCCATCATGGCTTTTCAGGAGAAAGTACCTGGGAAGCAATGAACACTGTACTGAAGAAGAACCCCCACTTGCCTTGTCAGCTCTTCCTCAGCTACTGGCGCTTCGTCCCACACATGTAGAAATCATTACATGGTAGCTCAGTGGAGGGGAAGAGACAATAAATTAAGAGTCACAATAAATTAGGAGTCACAACAGTGTTCACTGGTGTGGAAAAACCTCCAGGAACAAGAAATTATTAGGCAATGATCAGGCAACCAGGCAGCTCTTTTCTTAATCAGGTATTAGTTCTGTCTGGAGGCTTTGCTGCAGGTAAGCTCCCACAGGCTCATTAATGAGATATTGTGATGGCTGTGCATGTCCTTGGTACCATAGCTGTTTCTGAGCAGTGGTGACAGGGAAATGGTTAAAAGCATATGCAAACACAACAGGATGGTAAAAAGGTGAAAAACAGAGCAAGCTGTACTTCTCTGCAGCCTTACCATGCTGAATTGCCCACCTGCTCTGTGCTTTTGATGACAGTTCTGTATATTACATAGGTTAATGAATGCTTGTAAGTAAGGAATTTGACTGTTAGAATAATTCATGGCAGAAGGCAGCTGTGGTTTTGCCATAAAAGAAAGTTTCAGGGTTTACTACATGATGAAAATAGCACTTACTCGTTGCTTATTTTCCTTAGGTGTGAGAGTAAACTATCATGTGGTTTTCAGGTCTGAAAAATACAATTGAAGTTCAGCAGATATCCTTCAGGTTATAGTCTATTTAATGCAGTCCTAATCATGCAAATTTTATGCAAGAATCCATACCTTTTTCTTTTAAAAACCTGACTTCTGAAGACATAAAAAAAAAAAGACATTTCCAAAAAGACTTGCATTATGTTTATGCCATTAGCAAAAAAAGATGAGAAAGAACAGTATTACATGGGTTTTCTTTAATTTATAAGCACTAATAATGACTTAAAAGCCTGTGTGTTACTAGATTAATGGCATGCAGTGTGATAACTAAACCAGTCAGAATTCATCTTGGCTTCAAGCATCATCAACACCATTTTGAGTGAACCATCAACATCAGGCATAAGCCTTTACACATTGTGTAATGATATCATTTAACAGGTTGAACTCTAATGTTTTAATGACATAATGAAGTTCTGGCCACAGGGTGAAGAGACCAAATGAGATGTTTTCAAAAGAAATTGAGAGTGCAAGGCAATAGCTTTTATGGAAGAAAATTATAATACAGTCTGCATTATGAGAGAGAAATACAAGAGTTCAGAATCACAGCATCACAGAATGTTAGGGGCTGGAAGAGACCTCAAAAGATCATCCCCTAACCCAACCCCACTGCCAGAGCAGGATTACCTATATCAGATCACACAGGAATGCATCCGGGGTTTTGAATATCTCCAGAGAGGGAGACTCCACACACACCCTGGGCAGCCTGTTCCAGTGCTCCATCACCCTCACAGTGAAAAAAATTTTCCTCATGTTTCCATAGAACTTCCTATGCCTCAGCTTCTATCCACTTCCCTTTGTCCTGCTGTTAGGCACCACCAAGCAGAGCCTGACTCCTTCCTCTCATCACTAATCCTTTACGTATTTATAAACATGAATGAGATCACCCCTAAGTCTCCTCCTCTCCATGCTGAAGAGCCCCTGCTCCTTCAGTCTCTTAAGAAGAAGCTATCATCTGAAGCACTATCAGCCAGAGCAGGTGAATGCACTTTGTGGACATTTGTGGCTCTTCTGATGGACAGAGCAGCTCACAAAGAGTTTATATTTAACATTTAACTCATCTTTGGGGCCCCATATGACCACAGATAAGCAACTTGCGCTAAAGATTTCCCTGAGTTCCAAGCCTAGGGCTAAAGTAAACAAAAGGAGCTGGAAGCTAGACAGGAAACTTGTAAGATTCATCTACCTTACAGAGATTGTAGTTCACACTGACCCAAACTGCACCACATTGCTACCAACAGCCATGCTATAGAGCGCAATGCTATATGCCCAACCCTGGACTTGCCACTTGGTTGACATATCCTCATTATTCACCATACCAGTGCTGTCAGTGCTTGATTTGGCTTGTTGAAGGCTGGCTCTGTACTTTTGTATGAACTGCAGTCACTGCAGAATAAACATGATTAAAGACAGAAGCTAAGGGGAAGTTGTTTCTTGGTGACAAAGCAGTTTTCTGTAAAAGAAAAAACAGTGTCTCACAAAATTCTCATGCCTTTGGCTAGAGAATCATCTTCTGTAAACAGAAACAGTCTACCCACACGATTGCTGCTGCAACAGAAAACCATCTGCAAAAGGGCTAGGATCTGAAGCTGAGTGACAGGAGGCTAGCAGTGCACTTGTCATACCAAGAGACTGCTTGGCACTGTGTGTGTCTGTTGTTGTTCTTCATAAGGAAAATAGCCCAGGTCGCAATGCATGTGCAAACTGCTGCAAAATTATAAAGCCTTGCTATTCAGCACAGAGTCACAAACACCTGGGCTAACTTCTTCAAAATTAGGTGAATAATCATTAATATTGATAACTGATTTTAAGTTTTTATATATGCTGTGATGCATTAAAGAATTGCCAACAGCCTCAGTAGTAACAAAGAGCACAAATCCAGTCACAACACCATTTATACTCCTGTCTGCCCATGTTCTCCATCCAATAACATCATGTAGTCCCTTTTTTGTAAAGTCACGTGCTCCCTGACTCCTCATGGGGGTTCTGGTTGACAGCTGACTGAGTAGGAGACAGCAGTGTGCCCAGGTGGCCAAGGAAACAAATGGCATCCTGGCTTGGATTAGAAACATGGTATCCATTAGGGACAGGGAGATGATCATCCTCCTGTACTCAGCACTGGTGAGGCCACACCTTGAGTACTGTGTTCAGTTCTGGGCCCCTGACCTCAGGAAGGACACTGGAGTGTGTCCAGAGAAGGGCAGCAAGGCTGGTGAAGGGCCTGGTCTATGAGGAGGGGCTGAGGGAGCTGGGGTTGTTCACTCTGGAGAAGAGGAGGCTGAGGAGAGACCTCATTGCTCTCTACAGCTCCCTGAAGGGAGGTTGATGTCAAGTGGCTGGACCAGAGGAAATGGTTTCAAGCTACCCCAGGGGAGGTTCAGGCTGGATTCCAGGAAGTATTTCTTCACAGAGTGGGTTCTAAAACATTGGATAAAGATAAACATGGAAATTTCATTGTGGTGACATCAGTGATATCTTCATTTCTCCAGGATGAACATTCTCATAGCACTGCTGTGGGATCTATGCTTAAGGCATAATCTTTCATCCAAGGACTGGATCCAAATCCAGGACATCTCTTTCTAGTGCCTTTGTGTCACACACTCTCTTGCCTGATGTATACTGAATTCCATCACACAAAGCAGAACAGTTCTAGCCTAAGGATTTTTTGGGCCTACTCCACCACAGCTGTCTACAGCATTTTGTGCAGGACCACTGGATGCTGTTGTTGGAGATCAGAGATGGAACTGCAAGAACATTCATCTTGAGGACAGAACCTTCTCAAACTAAGGCAGGCAGAAAATGAAAGTATTTTTATAATTTTAGTAGAAACTGTGAATGAGACCAGAAATCAAGGTTCCTCAATACAGACTTAGAAGACAATTCCATGTCTTCATTTTGAAAATATTTACTTCTGTGTTCAAAGGCAGACAAAACAAGGGCCTAACAGCCACTGATTCATTACAGTTAAATCTACTCTCCTTCCCACACAATAAAATTAAAGATTCAGAAAATACTGTTGCACAGCTAATTAAACTATTGAAGTATTTCACTATTTGGATTGATGACCCAACACATGCACACAACTCAGTCATAAGAGGAAAATCTCCCATGGATACCCTGGATATAGATGTATCTGTACTCACCAAGGTGGTGGTGGGGTGAGGTTCCTTAGGTTCTGTTCCAAAGGGAAGAGGTTCCAAGCTGCAAAGGCTGCTTCTGTGGAGCAAGAGAGCAAGAGTGCTCCTCTCCATAGCAGAACTCCATTTATACCTACCCCTGTTGGTTTGACTGTGGTCAGTTGTTCAGTTAATTGGTTCTCCAAGCAAAGAAAAGTACCTTAGACTCAGAGGCACCAAAGACAAAAACCTGTTAAAAATCAGCTCCTCACAATCCTCACCTCAATGTCTGTCCTGCGTGGGGAGGAGGTTTGCAGCTGCCACACACTTGAGAAACTACCTTGATTTTCCTACTAATTGAGTGGCAGCAAGGCAAAAGCCCTGCAGCAGTGCTCAGAATAGCTGAAAGTGATTTCTTGTTCTCTTACTGAGCTTGTATCTATCATATAATTTCTCCATTTCTTTGTCTTTTAAATGAAGGGGAATAAGACTGACTTTGTTGATAAAGTATGTTTAGGTTGAGTAGTGGAAGGTGAAGTAGAAAAGGTAAATAGTGGTGGAATTGGTATAAAAATACGTATTCTGAGACTAAGCCTTGTTAAAAGCATTTTATGAGGGAACTACCTTACCAGTCTGCTAAATGATGATACTCAAGGGGAGGCAAATGAAGCATCAAAGCTAAAAGTTGAAAGCTGATTAAAATACCTTTTTAAATAAAGGTCAATCTCACAGTAGTGCTGATTGATACATCAAGTGATCCAACAGTTCCTTTCCAGCTCTACTTTCTATAATGAAAAAGTAAAATTAGTCCTAAGCATATGCATTAATTACTTAAATGAAGGAGCTGGATACCGTAAATAAGGAGCCCTAGTTCCCTACTGATTAAGGAAGGGAAAACATGGTGAACTGCTGTCTCGTAGCAAGATGGGTCCCACTTGCTGGTACATTCTGCAAGATGTCACATAGACTAGCTTGCTTACAGAAATTATCATTCCTTCTTAAACTGTATGGGGAATGCAATGTGTTGTGCGGGCTTTGTGTTCAGCTGAGAAATCCTCTAGGGCAGCAAGGCACATAGGTTTTGAGGATTACAAAGTGGGCAACATGATGCATGGGAATGGGGGATGAAATCTTTAAGAAGTATTACAGAATCAACCAGGTTGGAAGAGACCTCCAAGATCATCAAGTCCAACCGATCACCCAACCCTAAGTAATCAACTAGACCATGGCACTAAGTGCCTCATCCAGTCTCTTCTTAAACACCTCCAGGGATGTCAACCCAGCAGCCTAAGACAGTTCTAGAACAGGCTGGTCGAGACAAGTTGATACAAAGCCTGGAAAGATCTGGAGATCTGTGTTGTTAACTTAAACAAAACCTATGGTCTGTTGGAAGCAATACTATTGATGTAGTGAAAACTCAATACCTGAAGTCACCAAGCAGGTATTCCTTTATTGCAGCTGGGTGTGTAGCTCCTCCAAAGCACACAGGCACCAAGGGTTAGAAGTGGCAAGATTATACAGACAGGTTGCATACATATTCATTCTATTTCCAGTGAATTGTTTACAAAGCTACGAGATAGTGGCAATTACAGAAACTTGGTGGGATGGATCCTACAACTGGAGTGTAGCTATCGACTGCTACAAGCTGTTCAGAAAGGACAGGAAGAAGGGGTGGAGGTGTTGCCCTCTGTGTAAAGAAGTGGATAGAGTGCGAAGAGTTGTCACTAAAGAATAGCCAGGAATAGGCTGAAAGCTTATGGGTAGGTATTAGTGATCAGAACAATAAGGGGAGCCCGTGGTAGGAGTCTACTACTCCTGTGGGTTCAACTCACAATCCATCAGATCCATACAGTCCAATGAACCTAGCTGTCCATCTCCTCCAGCTGGTTGGAAGCAGGGCCCCTCTAATTCTGACTGGAATCACTTGCACCTTGTGAAGTTGCTTTGGAAGTATCTTCAGGAGGATCAGAAGCAGTATCAGTGCTTCTGCTCTTTTTGGGTGAGTTTCCACCTGAGGCAGCATTCTTCCAGGCAGAATTTCCTTGGAATTCACAGACATGTGCAGTCAGGACTGCAGCGAGTTTTTCATCCCACTTCCTCATGTCACAGAATCATAGAATCGCCAGGGTTGGAAGGGACCTCAAGGATCATCCAGTTCCAACCCCCCTGCCATGAGCAGGGACACCTCACACTAGATCAGGCTGCTCACAGCCACATCCAGCCTGGCCTTCAAAACCTCCAAGCGTGGGGCTTCCTCCCTGGGCACCCTGTGCCAGTCTCTCACCACCCCCATGGTGAAGAATTTCTTCCTAACATCCAGTCTGAATCTACCCATTTCTAGTTTTGCTCCATTCCCCCTAGTCCTATCATCACCTGACACCCTAAAAAGTCCCTCACCAGCTTTCTTGTAGCTCCCTTCAGATACTGGAAGGTCACAAGAAGGTCTCCTCAGAGCCTTCACCTCTCCAGACTGAATAGCCCCAACCCTCTGTGGTGGTTTGAAAGGAAAGGCTCTGCTTTCCCTCCCCCACTGAGAAAGAGACCACGGCTAAACCCAGTCGGAGAAATGAGATTGTATTTTACAAGGAAACAGATTCTATGTAACACAACAAACACAGGTATTTTACAATATATACAGGAATATACAGCAAATGAACTCAACCAGAAACCAGACCCCCCACAGGGGGGGCTTCCCCCTGTGCCCCCCTTCACCCCCTACCTCCCTTCTCCCCCAAAGAGGTAGAAGAAGAGACGAGGATGGTTAGCAGGACAGGGGAAGAAGCGGACAGGCCTGTTACAGGGAGTGAGTTAGTTCTTATCTCGTGGCAAGAAGCCAAGAAGCAGATCCAGCCGAAAGGGACAGCGAAGGAAGGAAGACTGAGAGAAAGTTCCCAGCTCCCCTGGGTCCAATCTCACCTCCCACCTATACTTGGCCAATGAAATTCGTTTAGAATACCAAAATATTTTATAAACATTTAGCCAGTGTGCCCCTTTCTTAAAGGCACAGCCTCAGACTGCCACAGTCCACCCCTTCTAAACAATTTCATTGGTCGTTCGTACTGTCCATCCAATCAGAAACAATATTTACAGTTTGTGAGCAAAGTTCATAGTCCATTCTGGCTATACTCAGATGTAGATGATTCAGAAGTCAAAAAAAAGTCAAGAAATAAGAAAATGGAAACCAGCTTGTCTCTCTGCAGACGAAGTGAAGAAAAGGCAAACAGGAGCACAGGGACTCTCAGTTGACTCAGGGCTCTCAGGGTTCTCAGGGTTCGTGCACTGTAGGGGCAGAGCCACAGCTCAGTTGGTAGTGCATGAGACTATGAGTGTTGAGGTCATGGGTTTGAATCCTGCAGTGGTCAGCAGAGCCAGGGGTGTGCCTCCTCCATTAGCTCCTGGATCAGCTTTGGCCTTTCCACCTCTGGTCTTTAAGACTGCTACTTGTTTAACTGGAGCTGTGTTTGAATTTACAGCCATCCTGATAGAAGCTGACAGGTCCTGATCTAAACCAGCCGCCGTGGGGGCCCCTTCCGGTCCTGTCATGGCGGACGGAAATGACCTTGCCTCACTACCGGTCACCATCTTGGGAATGGGAGCCGCCCCTGGCTGCTTGCCAAAGTCAGGGAGCGGAGCATTTAATGCAGCTTTTTCAATAGGTTTTGCTATTTTTCTAACTGGCGCAGCCCCTTCCTCGTCACCTGAGGACTCTGGGGCAGATTTAGAGGAACACCTACGCTTCCTAGATTTTTGTTTAATCATAAAACATGGTCGAGAAACCTTTTTCTCTCTATGTAGAGCCCACAGCAGACACACAATAATTATCAGCAACAGCAGGATTACACCCGTCAAATAAATCACCTTAAGATCCCAGCCAGCACTTAAAGTTACTCTTTGACCTCCTCAAGCCTTAAACTCCCTTATCTCGATCGGCAAAGTGGAAGACGTTCTATTGCCGTAATTAGTGAGCCAAAAAAACCCCAAACAGTGTTTATACAACAGCTGGATCCTATGCATAAACCACAAATAGATTTTACGCGTTAAATATTTACCTATCTGGTCTAACATCAACCCGATGCAGTACCGGTAGACCAACATGCCACAGACCGAGAAGAATAAACGTTCTAAAACCCAGAGCACCTTCATTTCGTTTCTCTGGCTGAGACAAGCAATAAATCAACTTAATTACTTAATTACCCGGCCCCACGTTGGGCGCCAAATTTTAATGGGTTGGGGCAGGTCCCCTCCCCACCACAGGCAGAAATAACGACTCAGGCAAACGGATTGCAAAAGTGATGGAAAGCTTAAATAGGAAAACAACAATTAACAACAATGAAAGTTTTACAGAGACCCACAAGCACCGTGACAAAGAGAGAGATCCCAGAACATACCCAAGAACATCCCATCCCCACCTGGGGGTACACCCAACCCCCCCCAGGGCTCTTTCCTCCCCCCCCCAACCCAGCCTTGGGCCTGAGCAGGCCCAAGGGAGGCAGCTCACGCCATTTTACCTAGGTAGCAGCAGGGGACGAAAGAGGAAGTGAAGACCCCGCATGGACTTTTTATAGGGGAGCAGGGCATTATGGGAATGGAATACCTGGTCCCTGTGACCACCCCCCTGGGCTGGGCCCACCCCTTGGGACCTCCCAGGTGTGGCCTGCGCAGTGGCATCTGGGCCAGCACCCAGCCTAAACCACCACACCTTCTCAGTCTGTCTCCATAGGAGAGGAGCTCCAGTCCTCTGATCATCCTTGTGGCCCTTCTCTGGACACATTCTAACCCATCCAGATCTTTCCTATAGTAGGGGCCCCAAAACTGGATGCAGTACTCTAGGTGGGGTCTCACCAGAGTAGAAGGGGAGTCTCCTCCCACCCCAGGTGTGGCTGCTGTGCCTGCCCACTATTTGATAGTCCCTGCTGCTCCCCCACACATCCCCCAGCTGAGCTCATCTGGGCTGAGAGATCCTCCTCTCATCATTGGTGAGTCCCCGTGGTGCACACTGGGTGATGCTGGTGGTGACAACAAAGGCTGGGGGGCCTGGTGGCCCCTGCTTAGGTAGGAAGAGGACTGATGGCCACTCCAATGTTGTCTATGGGTGCTGGCTGGGCCTCCTTATTGGAGCTGAGCTCCTCTGTGTGGTATCTTGGCTGGTTGAAGGTCTTGCCCCTGGCTCTGGGATGGGTGCAAAAATGGTGGTGGTAGAGCAGGAGCTGTTGAGGCAGGGTGGAGGATGGTGTAGAGGGAGCAGGGGATGCTTTGGGGAAGATGAAGGGGGAGACAGAGGGGTTAAACTAGATGAACCCTAGAAGCCACTTCCAGCTCTGGTGATTCTTCATGATCTAGTTCCAACCCCCTTGCCATGGGCAGCGACTCCTGCCACTAGACCAAGTCAGAATCTTTAAGTTTTTTTTTTTTTTCCCCTGGAAGATAGAAATCAAAACATAATATGGTAGCTATGATGAACTGATGTATTTTTGGATTTGAAGCTACCTTATTTTGAAAATAAGGTCTTCTGTATATTGACATAAGAAATGAAATTATTACATGAAATTCAAGAGTGAATAAAAATGATTGGAATAAGAACCATTTTAAATCCCCCCAATTTCTGGAAAGGGTTTGGCTATTTCAATGCTATTGTTCAGCAAAAGTTAGTCTTTGTCTGAAGTGTAGGTAGTGGAAACACTGAATCATAGGATCAATAAAGTTGGAAAAGACCTTAGAGATCATCAAGTCCAACCTATCACCTAATACCTAACACCTCATGACTAATTAAACCATGGCTTCAAGGGCCACGTCCAATCCTTTTTTGAACACCTTCAGTAAATTCATACCTCAAAGACAAGTTATCTTACCAGTATATTAAATTATGCCATTCTAGAAAGAAAATTCCATAATCCATGCCTAATTTTGCAGCCTGACTCGATAAACCTTGATTCAAAAAGGGGGTAGGAAGGATACTCTAGGAGAGTTGGGCTGGATGATCTTCAGAGGTCCTTTCCAACCCATACCACTCACTGATTCTGTGACAGGCATTGGTTAATAGCTAGCTTTGCTTCCAAGCACATTGAAATATAAGGCAATAAATACTCTTGTGTTTTAACACATCCAAGTGCCAGGTTCTGCACATTGGCCACAGCAACCCCATGCAGACCTACAGGCTGGGGTCAGAGTGGCTGGAGAACAGCCAGGTAGAGAGGGACCTGGGGGTGCTGGTTGATGGTAGGCTGAAGATGAGCCTGCAGTGTGCCCAGGCAGCCAAGAGGGCCAATGGCATCCTGGCCTGCATCAGGAACAGTGTGGCCAGCAAGAGCAGGGAGGTCATTCTGCCCCTGTACACTGCACTGGTTAGGCCACACCTTGAGTCCTGTGTCCAGTTCTGGGCCCCTCAGTTTAGGAAGGAGGTTGACTTGCTGGAGCGTGTCCAGAGAAGGGCAACAAAGTTGGTGAGGGGTTTGGAACACAGCCCTGTGAGGAGAGGCTGAGGGAGCTGGGGTTGCTTAGCCTGGAGAAGAGGAGACTCAGGGGAGACCTTACTGCTCTCTACAACTACCTGAAGGGAGGTTGTACTCAGGCAGATTTTGGTCTCTTCTCCCAGGCAGCCAGCACCAGAACAAGAGGACACAGTCTCAGGCTGCACCAGGGGAGGTTTAGGCTGGAGGTTAGGAAGAAGTTCTCCACAGAGAGAGTGATTGCCCATTGGAATGGGCTGCCTGGTGAGGTGGTGGAGTCACCATCCCTGGAGGTGTTCAGGAGGAGACTTGATAGGGTGCTTGGTTGTATGGTTTAGTTGATTAGGTGGTGTTGGATGATAGGTTGGACACGATGATCTTGATGATCTCTTCCAACCTCGTCTATTCTATTCTATTCTATTCTATTCTATTCTATTCTATTCTATTCTATTCTATTCTATTCTATTCTATTCTATTCTATTCTATTCTATTCTATTCTATTCTATTCTATTCTACTGATGGAATTTTTTTTCCAGAAGTATGTTAATTTAAAGGTGATTATTTCAGCAAATAACCTCAAAGTTTTCTGAGCCTTCTTTTCAAACAGGTTTCCTTTACAAGCCTTCATAGTACCTCACAATTCAAGTTTGGCTTCTGAGCTAGAAAAATGGTAACTGCTTTAGTAAATGAACATCTTGGAATTCTGCTGTGCCTCTGTAAGAAATAAAGGTAAATATGCAAAAAAAGGACAATTACTTAATTACATTCCTTTTTAGCAGCTTGTCTCAGTGAGGTCAAAATGAAACATGCATTGTGATATAATAAGAAATATTTTATCACTACAAATTTGTGTTCCAAGCCTTTCTCCAGCTGCAGTTGAGAGTTTGTACACATGTGGAAGGATTGGGGTTTGTATTCCAGCATCTCTTTAAAGTGACAGCTGAGGTTTTCAGTCACAAGTCTCTTTGTAGAGCCCAAGCTGCTCTCTTTTTATTTCAAACTCTTTATCCACGCTTCCTGTACAGCTTGGAGATTGATCATTTGGGACCGAATAGTTTGAGTTATGGATCTGAACTACAGCACAGGAAGTTCCATCTCAATATGAGTAAGAACTTCTTTACTGTAAGGATCACAGAACACTGGAATAGGCTCCCCAGAGAGGTTGTGGACTCTCACTCTCTGGAGAATTTCAAGACTCCTCTGGATGAATTCCTGTGTGACCTGCACTAGATTCTATGGTCCTGCTCCCATAAATCTACCAACCCTGCAAAGATAAACATACTGATTGACCTTGATAACATATAATTCATTAAAATCACCAGCAATATTTTCAAGAATGATCCTAAAATACAGAGTTAAAAATCATAAAGCCTTGCAGCTGTTTCCTGACCTCAGCTAACGTGGTAGATTCTTCTAAGAGGAAAATCATCCTTGTCACTACTTACCTTCAGTGACTGGTGCCATGGTTGATCTTGAAAGTAAACATAAACATTTCACTTTTCATTGATACAATTCTTGTCAGTCAAACAGAACACTGAAGTAAGATTTTTGTCTGAGTAACAACTGGAATATGGAAAATTAACTTTTTAATTTAGTTAATCGTGGTTTCTCTGACACACTGTCTTATAAACCACCATAATTTATTTATGAGGAAATTAAGCTGCCATAGTTTGTTCTGCACAGACTGTTTCTCTGATGTCATACAAGTTTGTCTCAAACAGACTGTTTCTCTGCTCCCCTTTCTTCATATTCAAGCATCCCTGACAGTCTGTTCCTGGAACAGTACATTGCAGTTCAGGCACCACTTGGGTGCCTACACCTCACCTGCGCCAACCCAAGACCATTGCTTCACAACCAAGCTTGCACAAGCAAAGGTGAAGCAATAATCACCCATAGTATTAGGAAGGCTCCTGTAGGTGTGTGGTAGTTTTAGGCTATGCCTTTAAAATTTTTCACAGGTCTTGAGCATAAAAGTAGTAAAATGTAAACAAATCACTATTGGGTGTGAAAAAGGAAAACTAAGATAATTCTAAACAATCCCATTGGAGAGATATCTACCATAAGATTGGTTGTGCCCGAACAATTCTTTCTTCTCTTCTCACTTCTTTGCTCTGGAGAGACACTGACTTGCTTCTGCTTGACCTTGGCTGCATTGTTTTGGAGTTAACATCCCTCTGATCCTTTATCCCTTCTTTTGTACAGAGGCAGGGAAGGAGAAGCTAGTACCTAGTCAAAGACCAGGGGGATTCTTGTGCCATGTATTAATTGTAAATACTATATATTTTGTACATATTCATTGCATTCCATTGTAGTTTTGCTTGTAAATACAGCTTTCATTTGCTTTCAACTCAACTGGCCCCTCCACAGTCATGCAAGGGAAACCCCAGGGTATGCTGTAGTGTATACCTCTCAGTTTCTCTCTCTTGGACAGGGAAGCACCTTCTCCTCATGGCTGAAACATGGGACCATACAGGTGGGGAATAGAACATGTCCTTTTTGAATTGATGGACCTCATGGGACAGTTCCTTCACAGGTGAAACACAGGCCTGGACAGAGGAGGAGAGGCTGCCCTTACATTGCCAGGACCAGCTACTCATTTCATCCTCTGTTTGTCACTGGCCATCTTCCAAGGCCAGGTGAACTGCTTTCCCTGTATGTTTCTTTTTCCATACAGGTGCAGTTCATACTGGCACAGGCCGGTTCTCTGGTGCAGCTGCTGTGCCTGTTGGTCTGTCTGTATGCCCAGAGATCTTCTCTTGCCCCTGAGCACTCTGGACAATGATGAGAAGGGTTCAATAGGCATGGGCCAGGACCCCACACTTTGCAGTGATTTCTGTCTCTCAGGAACTTTTAAGCTGACAAGAGACATTTTCCCAACATTTCACCAGCCTGAAGGATTTTGCACTTGCTGAGGGGTAAAATTCCAAAGCACTGGGGGAGACCAGCAGCCTAAGAATTTGCTCATGCTCTCCCACACACCCTGCCTGTCATAATTAGCCATCCTTGGGGCAGATCTCTTAGTGGTATTCCCTGGGAGAGTTCTGTATTGCTCTGAACAAAACCTGGCTTGAGAGAAGCCCTGACAAAAAGGACTTGGGGGTGTTGGTAGATGAGAAGCTCAACATGAGCCACCAGTGTACACTTTCAGCCCAGAAAACAAATCGCATCTTGGGTTGCATCAAGAGAAGTGTGGCCAGCAGGTCGAGGGAGGTGATTCTCCCGCTCTACTCCACTCTAGTGAGACCCCACCTGGAGTACTGCATCCAGTTCTGGGGCCCCTATTACAAGAAAGATATGGACGTGCTGGAGCGTGTGCAGAGAAGGGCCATGAGGATGATCTGAGAACTGGAGTTCCTCTCCTATAGAGACAGACTGAGAGAGTTGGGGCTATTCAGTCTGGAGAGGTGAAGGCTCTGAGGAGACCTTCTTGTGACCTTCCAGTATCTGAAGGGAGCTACAAGAAAGCTGGTGAGGGACTTTTTAGAGTGTCAGGTGGTGATAGGACTAGGGGGAATGGAGCAAAACTAGAAATGGGTAGATTCAGACTGGATGTTAGGAAGAAATTCTTCACCATGGGGGTGGTGAGAGACTGGCACAGGGTGCCCAGGGAGGAAGCCCCACGCTTGGAGGTTTTGAAGGCCAGGCTGGATGTGGCTGTGAGCAGCCTGATCTAGTGTGAGGTGTCCCTGCTCATGGCAGGGAGGTTGGAACTGGATGATCCTTGAGGTCCCTTCCAACCCTGGCGATTCTATGATTCTGTGATAATGTATGCAAAAGATAAGGGCAGACTGGATAAGAATTGGATGGAGAAAAATAGCAGTGTTACATAAATGTGTGCTAAAATGGGTACATCTGGGCTCTCTGTAGAGTACAGCAGTTCAGTTATTTAATGTTTACTTCAAGAGCAGCAAATTTAGACACCAAATTAAATTGGCATAGCTAAAAAGGACTTGTTTTATACAAAATGTTTACTACCACGCTTTTTTATTTTTGAGTGGATTATTGAACCAAAATCCTCAAAGCATTTCGAGTGGGCATGTTGGACATGATTATGCAGTGGGGGGTTTATTAATCCTGTGAAAGCAGTAAGATTTTTAGAGAGTGGGAGTAAATTGAACCCATTAGAGCAATTCATACACTTTTATAATGGTCATGAATCTTATACTAATTGCTGAACACAGTGTCAAACAACATTTTTCAGGTGTTTGAATGTTTGATGTATATCAAATGTGTTCACATTTCCTTTGAAGAACTATTGTAACACTCTGATAATAACAACTGCTCAACCCCTTGCAAATAAAACTGATAAGGCAATAAAATCAGATGTCACATATTGTGCAGAGAGAAATATTGGCCTACTAGAGAAAATTGTTAGTGTACTAGAAATCAATCAATGTGTTTCAAATGTTAAGGATAAGAAAATATTGTCAGAGAGCTGATTGGAAATTGAGTGCAGAAGCCATGCTGACAAAGTATGGAAGTGCTATACTTTGGAGAGCAATCACAGAAGTTGTATCATAGAATCATAAAAATGTTTTGGGTTGGAAAGGACCTTAAAGATTATCTAGTTCCAATCCCTCTGTCCCAGGCAGTGACATCTTTCACTAGACTGGGTTGCTCAAAGCCACATCCAGCCTGGCCTTGAGCATTTCCAAGAAAGAAGCACCCACAAATTCTCTGAGCAACCTGTTCCAGTGCCTCACCATCCTCACAGGAAAGAATTTCTTCCTCCTCTAATCTAAATCTACCCTCTTTCAGATTAAACCCATTACCCCTTGTCATATCACTACGTGCCCTTGTAAAAAATCCCTCTGCCCCTTTTTGTGGATCTCCTCTATGCACTGGAAAGCTGCTGTAAGGTCTCCCTGGAGCTTTCTCTTCTGTAGATTGAACAATCCCAATTCTCTCAGCCTTTTTTAATAGGAGAGACATTCCAGTGCTCTGATCATGTTTGTGGCCCTCCTGGACTCATTCAAGGAGGTCTTTTTTATGCTGGGTTCCTCATAGCTGAACACAGTATTCCAACTGGGTTCTCACCACGGCAGAGGGAGAGATTCACCTCCCTTAACCTGCTGATATTCTTAATAGCTGTGCAAGATTTGGCAGTAATAGGAAGAAGCAATGCCATAGGGATATTAGCAGCATTGCTTGGGGAAATGAAGAAAAAATAATTATCAGTGTTAAGGCTGCATTTCTGTGCCCTTTCAGAAATATTCTGCAGCATATAGTAGTGTCCCTCAAGGATAAGTGCTGGGCCCCACGCTCTTTAATATCATCACTGATGATCTGGATGAGGGCATTGAGTCCATCATCAGTAAATTTGCTGACGACACCAAGCTGGGGGCAGGAGTTGAGCTGCTGGAGGGTAGAGAGGCTCTGCAGAGGGACCTGGACAGGCTGGGCAGATGGGCAGAGTTCAAGGGCAGGAGACTGAACACATCCAAGTGTCAGGTTCTGCACATTGGCCACAGCAACCCCATGCAGTGCTGGGGTCAGAGTGGCTGAGAGCAGCCAGGTGGAAAGTGACCTGAGGGTACTGGTAGATGGTAGGCTGAACATGAGCCTGCAGTGTGCCCAGGCAGTGTGGCCAGCAGGAGCAGGGAGGTCATTCTGCCCCTGTACACTGCACTGGTTAGGCCACACCTTGAGTCCTGTGTCCAGTTCTGGGCCCCTCAGTTTAGGAAGGAGGTTGACTTGCTGGAATGTGTCCAGAGAAGGGCAACAGAGTTGGTGAGGGGTTTGGAGCACAAGCCCTATGAGGAGAGGCTGAGGGAGCTGGGGTTGCTTAGTCTGGAGAAGAGGAGACTCAGGGGTGACCTTATTGCTCCCTACAACTACCTGAAGGGAGGTTGTAGGCAGGCAGAGGTTGGTCTCTTCTCTCAGGCAACCAGCACCAGAACAAGAGGACACAGTCTCAGGCTGCACCGGGGGAAGGTTAAACTGGATGTTAGGAAGAAATTCTTCATAGAGAGAGTGATTGGCCATTGGAATGGGCTGCCTGGGGAGGTGGTAGAGTCACCATCACTGGAGGTGTTCAGGAGGAGACTTGATAGGGTGCTTGGTTGCATGGTTTAGTTGATTAGGTGGTGTTGGATGATAGGTTGGATGCGATGATCTTGAAGATGTCTTCCAACCTGGTCTATTCTATTCTATTCTATTCTATTCTATTCTATTCTATTCTATTCTATTCTATTCTATTCTATTCTATTCTATATAATTGTGGAATTTTAAATGATAGCTGAAAACTTAGGAGCATTGTCACCATCACATGGCCTCAGCGCTTCCAGCAGCTATCTAAAGAGCAAATCTAGTAGCTGTCTAAAGAGCAAAACTTCCTTCCCTTGTTCTGCCTCAGTTTTATAACTATACTCCCTGCTGCTCTGTAGATGTTAATTCCTAGCACATATGGGCTAAAGGTGACATTATTAAGCACAAAAAATCTTCCCCTGTAACCATCAACGCAACTATTTTCCTGAAGGGGATTGAGAAGCTTGTCTTTAAAAAATGCCTAAAAGGGCTCTGTGAAATGATTAGAAGTAGTGTGTTTACAATGATGCCAGAAGATTAGCAGGTTTATACACTGATAAATCTTTTATACTCTAGTGAACAGCTGGCATCTGAGGCTATGTCTGCTCATCTATCAGCAGTTCTCATAAAGGTTAGGGATAGTAAAATTGTCCTCAGACACAAATACAGGTAAAATCCCCAAAGTTCTGAAAAATGCTCTCTCTTGATGATATGGCATAGATTGATAGGATTTCCTATTTCAGAATAATTTCTGTATAGCATCCTGATTACAAGTAATTTGCCAGTATGTAACCTTTTTCCTGAAGTCCAGCTGAAACCCATCCATTGGTTTTCAATACAGTTAATGTCCTTGCAGACAGACACTAAGTATGTGCTCCCATAACATCAGCAGCAAAATGCTTTTGTGGCTAGGGTAATAGTGACCTTTGCCCTCTGTACTATAGAAAGTGGAGGGGGCAGCCTCTTCTCCTTGGTGGCAAGCAACAGGAACAGAGAACGGTTTCAAGCTGTTCTAGGGAAGGTTCAGGCTGGATATAGAAAACATTTCTTAACAGAGAGGGTTCTCAAACATTTGAATGGTCTGGCAGTGGTGGAGTCACCATCCCTGGAGGTGTTTAAGCTGTGTATAGACTTGGTGCTTAGGGACATGGTTTAGTGTTGATCCTTCAGTGCTGGGTTGAAGGTTGGACTGGGTGGTCATGGAGGTCTCTTCCAACCAGATGTTTTCTTTGATTCTGTGATTCTGTGAAAGAACAACCTGGAAGTCTGGGGAAAAGCTGGAGCTGAGTGCAAGGAGGAAGTCTGAAGGCTACTGCTTGGGTCTCTGGCTTTCACAGCATGTCACTTTGGAAAGGACCAATTGTCCTTGTTTTTAGGGAAAGACTAGATCTGACTTAGTGAAGAAATGTGAAAAGAAGTGCAGGAAGTCCATGGTGCTGTGAGGTCCTGCAGGAAAACAGAACAACCAACAGTTTAGGTCCTGGTGGTTCACAGAGAAATCACAGTTGAAATTAAGGTTTTCAGCCTATGTTTCTCTAGACCTATAGTTGGGTTGCACTCACTGAAAAAGCTGAAGATAGACAAAGTGTCATCTCTTCCAAACTAGGCAGTTATGATAAAGAAATGCACCATTTTCTTGTATAGTCATGTTTCTCAGGCTATGCCTGATTTCCACCTTTGTTCTCCTTTCTTTGTTTTCCTAGCCTTTCTTGCCTCTCTTTTCACTGTGTCATATTCGCTTAAAAAATTTCTTGATTTCACTTTGATTTTCGACCTTCAGCTTTCATCATCCCAGGACTAGGATTGCAGTTAAAAAACAAAACAAAACAAAACAAAAACAGTAATCATTTGAAGGGGGGGGGGGGGGGGAAAGAGTGAGAGGGAATTTTTCTTTTTTTTTTTTTTTCATTTATAACTAGTATTACTTTTTAAACTCTTCCAGTAAAAGCATTGTAAGTGGCATTTATAATAGACTGCTTGGAAGAGGAGGTGAATGTTATAAATGTTATCATATAATAAGTACATGTGGGGTGTTATAGCTGTCACTCAGGTCGAAGCCTGCTACATTGACCAATTTCATGTTTTTTAAGAGGGGAAGAATGTGGCAATTCATCACTTGTCCAGTCTAGTTAATGTTTTGTGCCTTTTTTCTATGAATGGAATTTGTGAAATGGCTAGCTTTGACAGCTCGAGGTAATTGGTACTTTTCATTTCTAGCTCGTTGACTCAAGTGTAGCACATATTTGATGAAAAATGACTGAGAGCTGAATCAGGAGGATGACTGATGGCTGAAGTATGTAAAAAAAAAAACAAAAAAAAGGTTGATTTTGACTCAGCTGACAGTGGACAGATGCCAATAACCAGAAAACCTCCATATATCTTAACCCTATGGTAAAAAAAATTCTAACTAGGATGACTCAGAAGTTTATGGAGAATACACTGAACTTAGGACACCTTCATCATTAGGACTCCTAACTTTCACTATCTAATACCTGTTTTCAGAATTGGCATTCTGCTACCCATGCCTTTCACATCTCTGAAAATCAAATTGTCAGTATCAAATCCCTTGGAGAGTGACCTGGGAGTTCTAGTTGACAGTCAATTAAATCTGAGTCAGCAGTGTGCCCAGGTGGCCAAGGAAGCCAATTGCATCCTGGCTTGGATTTGAAACACTGTGGCCAGCAGGGACAGGGAGATGATCATCCTCCTGTACTCAAGCACTGGTGAGGCCACACCTTGTGTGGTGTTCAATTCGGGGCCCCTTACTACAAGAGGGACATAGAGGGGCTGGAGCATGTTCAGAGAAGGGCAGCGAGCCTGGTGAAGGGCCTGGAGCACATGGCCTGTGAGGAGGGGCTTGAAGGAGCTGGGGTTGTTCGTTCTGGAGAAGAGGAGGCTGAGGGGAGAACTCATTGCTCTCTACAACTCCCTGAGGGAGGTTGGGGCAAGGAGGGAGTAGTCTCCTCTCCTTGGTGGCAAGATACAGGAACAGAGGAAATGGATATAAGCTGCCCCAGGGGAGGTTCAGGTTGGATGTTAGGAAATATTTCTTCATGGAGAGGGTTCTCAAACATTGGAATGGTCTGCTCAGGGAAGTGGTGGAGTCACCATCCCTGGACATGTTTAAGCAGTGTGTAGACCTGGTGCTTAGGGGCATGGTTTAGCATTGACCCTTCAGTGCTGGGTTGAAGATTGGACTGGATGATCTTTTGAGATCTAGTCCAACCAGATGTTTTCTGTGATTCTGTGAATATCACACACCCAAAAACTGAGGTCTCTTCTAAATAATGTTAATGGCTTGCTCTTGACAGGACTGTTCTTGCAGACTGGATATGCTCTGGATACAGGTACCATGAGAGCTGATCCATTTTGGCAGGGCTGTGTGGTAGAGCCAAAGGTCTACTTTTCCTGGCTTATGTGTGCCTTGAAAATACAGCAGTCTCTTTCCATTCCCATTCCAGCTCAACATTTGAATCCTATTGAATTAGCAAAGTGAACTAGCCTAGTATTTGACACTTCTTTCCCCAAGTTTCCAAGAAACTTATTTTTTACTGATTATGATTTTGCTTTATCTGCTGTTTTCTAATGACAGGTTAGCTTCCAATTCCCAATGAATGTGATGAGGTATCCAAGATAAAAACAGTCCTCCTTGTCTGCTCCCCTTTTTAACTTGTATTCTCATGGAATACAAGTTACCGTGACTCCTTGTGGCATCATGTGTGCCAGTTGGTTCTTAAACCAGACAAACCCAATTCTGGATCCTTTTTCAACAAGCAAAGCCTTTTAATGAATGTCTGTTGAATGTGATGATTTGCTTTAATTGGATTTTATCCTCTTTTTTGTTAGTACATTTCATTATGATATTCAAAAGCAAAATTTTCTTGTTTTCCCATTAAAATAATCTCTTTATGAAGTAACACCACTTAGCTGCCCTACTTGTTTACCAATCCCTCCCCACGCTACCCCCACTAATTTTTAAACCCTCTGTCAAATTTCAACAAAGGTGTCCCTGCCCATGGTAGGGGAGTTAGAACTAGGTGATCGTTGAGGTCCCTTCCAACCCTAACAATTCTATGATTCAATAAAGTTTAAGAAAGAGCTGACTAAGATCCTAGAAATATCGAACTCCTAGAAGTGTTCTTTAGTTCAATGGCTGGATAAAACAAGAGAGCATTAGCTGGTGATGCCACTAAGGCAAAGCCAAGAGATTCAGCATTTAATGACACTTGGCTGACCAAGCCAGCACAAATCTCATTTTTGATACGCTGCACTGCCTGCTGTTTCTTGCTCATCTGTGTAATGGTTTAATGCAAGGGCTAACCTGCCTGCTAACCTCCCAGCACAAAAGTGAGGGGAAGAGTAACACACAAAAAACTCAGGGATGAGATAAGTGTAATGGGTTGGGGCAGATCCCCTCCCCACCACAGGCAGAAATAACGACTCAGACAAATGGATTGCAAAAGTGATGAAAGTTTAAATAGAAAGCAGTGAACGTTACAGAAAACCCAAAGCGCAGTGACAAAGAAAGATCCCATCCCCACCTGAGGGTGCATCCAAAACCCCCAGGGCTCCTTCTTCCCCCTCCCTCTGCTGGGCTAGTCTCAGCTGGCCAGGCCTGAGACTGCCCATCCCCCTGTGGCCTTGGGCCCAATCAGGCCCATGGCCGGGAGATCTCTCCCCCAGTTACCAAGTCTCGGAGAGGGAAGGAAAGAGGAAGTGCCAGACCCCACCGCAAAATTTATAGTGGTGCAAGGGATTATGGTAGAAATACCTAATTTCCTGAGTCCACCCACTGGGATGGACTTCTGGACACAGGAAACACCCCTGTAGCAGAGGGCACCCAGCCCAAACTACGACAACAAGGAAATAAAAGTTTAATGTAACATAAGATATCATAAGCACAATGCATGATCACCTTATCTTAGCCTATTTGCAGAAGCGTCACAGTGAAATAGAGGAGCAACAAAGCAGTGTAAACAGAAAGCCAAACCCAGCAGCTATCTGACTCCCACCCATCCCACCACCATGCCTGCAGAAAAGAGACCACTCCTAAGGTGCCAGAACCCAGAAACAGCAACCAGAACAGGAAGCCTCCGATGCTGCAATATGAACTTCAATCCCCATCATACTTTGCTCCAGTTAGCACATTCATTTTTGTAGTGGGCATGACTGCAGGATAATACGAATAACAGCAGCAGGTTCAACTCAATCTGTGACAATCTGTCATACTGCATAAAGTTAGGTAGAGTACACTGGAAACATAGCATGTATTTCTGTATCTATGTGTATGTGTAGAATATATTTATATGAAACCAAAAGTCACATAGGAGAGAGGCTGTAAGAGGCATGTGGGAAGCATGGGAGTTTGGGAAGGTCCAGAGTGCAAAGCGAGTTGGAAGCACTAGTGAAGGACCTGAGGATATAAGAAAAATGGGTGTCATGGACAGGAGGTGCGTGGGTACAAGAGAAACAGTGTGTTGGTATGTAGGTTTCATGGGGCTCTGGCAAAGGAGCTGGATTATTACACTCTGGCCATGCAGGAGGAGAACACATTCTGTTCAATGGAACCTAGTCTTCACTGATTCCTTGTACCACTCATGCAACATTAATCTCATTTAAAACTGAGCAATAAGAAGGTTATTCAAGTATGTAAATAATTCACAACGTATTCAACGAAATATTTCAAAGAAAACAATACAGTAGGAAGTAGTGGGTACAGTTTATTTTCAAAATAAACTGTAAAAGTTCAAAATAAACTGTTTCAGTTCAGCCCCAAACTATTTTTAACACTGCTTGTTTCAGCCATTGAACTGAAAAATTGGTTATTTACCTAGCAGTTAAACATTTTTGCAACACAGGCACAGCCAGTACCTTTCACTCAGGCTTTGCTGTGAGGGGAGCTCACAAAACATGCAGGGGGACTGGCACTGCCTATTAAGTTCTGTCTGATAAGATCTCAGGCTGTGCTTTGTAGAATTTTTTCCTTTGTTCAACCAGAGATAAACAAGGTAGAACCCTTTACTGATTATAGCCTTCCTAGGCAATACTATCATTTCAGCAGGTGCTGTAAGAAGCTTTTCTGAAGGTGGGTGCATACAAAATAATCAGTTTGCATCTACCGATCACAACTTCAATGTGTCAAATGCTACCAGAGCCTATGCTACCAGGTTTGTGAGATGAGGTTCACAAGCCACGGTGTTTGCTGCAGCTGACAAACTAAGTGGGGTACTGGCCATGCCTGGGGAACTTCTTTTAGCTTCTACGAAATAGATACTAACTATTTCTAATGAGCAGTAAGCAAGAGTGTCTACAGTTTAAGTGCTTTGCAGATAAGCAAAAAGCTATATTCAAAAATATCACTCAACACTTTGCAGCAATTTCCTTTAAAGAGAAAAAGATAAAGAGCTGATCTAGGAAATTCAGCATTTTGAAGATGCAGCTTTCCTCATCTTAAGGCTGTGGAAAGCAATTGCCATTAGCATGCAGCCTTGCCAGTGCTGCACCCCTGCACAGTGCTGTCTGACAGTTCCATCCAGGCTTCAGTCACCTGTTAGGCTGAACCCACATCCAGCACCTCCAGCAGACACCGTGAGGTATGAGTGGATTTTGCCAGCAGTGGGCATCCAAGATAAACCCCCACCACTTGATGTGTGCTATACCTGCAACAAACTACTTCAGTCCTGACAGCAGCATGATCAAGATCTGTATCAATCCTGTAATCTTTGTTCTAACATAACTGTGAAGACAGATTTCCTCTCCTGAAGCAAAATCCTCACTTATAATCTGTCCAGTTGATTAAATCTAGAGATCAGCTACATCTAGAGATAGATAACCCCCAGTTCAAAGTATCCAAAATAGAAGATGGGCAGAGTGCAAAGTTGTTGGTACAATAGAAAATTCTTCATTCAATTACTTCATGTGCTGAGACAGTTTCAAGAGAGCATTAGGTACATCTGAACTTAGCCTGTGGCAGCATATTCTTCCATGCACATGCCTCCCTGAGCTTGGGAGAAGGAGGTCACAGTTGTGCTGTGGTGATGTGGTGGGGAGATGCTGGCCTTTGAGGGGTGTTGCTTGCTCCAGGTCTGGAGGCAACTACAGGAGCATGGCTCTGTACCAGCACTGAGCCTGGAGGCAGTGTGCTTCAGCACAGTGTTTTGCTGACACAGACATACTTGGTTTAGGACTCAGCTAATATCCACACAGCACCTTGTGCCAAGTGAATGTGCTTTGAGCTGCTGGCTTGGTCTCTGCATTTCAATTTCTGTGTCATTTCCCTTCTCTGGACGCCTTTGAGATGGTGTTTCCATAAAGGAAGGATCATTTTGGTTATTTTTGTCTCTGGCCATGTGTATATCTCCTAACAGAGCATGGTGCACGTCTGCTAAGCTCACAGTAGCCCACACAGACACTGGGCAGAACAGGTCTTTACAGCCTTTTAACTGTGTTACTGAGGTACTGTCTGAACTGAGAATCCATGTTGACACTGTGGGATTTACAGACTTGAGAGGAGAATGAAACCCCTGTTGTGACTGCATCCTCCCTTCCAGACACAAGCAGCTTCTCAGGGTCCTCTGAGTTGTGTTATTTGTGTGATGAGCAAACACCGAGCGTCCTCCAGTGTCAGTGCTGTCTATGGCATTGAGAGCTTGTCTAGCCCTCTGCAATCAAAAGAGGTACAGTGAGGTGCATGAAAGGGAGAAGCAATTCAGTGCTGGAATGCATCTAAGTGGGTTGTGAAACTCTCCCAGGAAGGAGACTCCACAGCCCCTCTGGGCAGCCTGTTACAGTGCTCTGTCACCCTCAGGGTGAAAAGTTTCTCCTCATGTGGGAGTGGAACCTTCTGTGTTCTAGCTTGTAACTGTTGTTCCTTGTCCTATCTCCAGGCACTGCTGAAAAGAGCCTGGCACCTTCATCTTGACACCCACCCCTCAGATATCTATAGATGTTGATAAGATGCCCTCTCAGCCTTCTCAAGCCTAAACAGCCCCAGGGCTCTCAGTCATTTTTCACAGGAGAGAGAGGTTCAAGTCCCACAGTCATCCCTGTAGCTCTCCGTTGGACTCTCTCCAGCAGATCCCTGTCTCTCTTGAATTGCAGAGCCCAAAACTGCACACATGTCCTGGTTTGAGGCCAGGCAGATCCTCTCTTGCCCCCTGAGAGGGGAAAAAGCATGACACTCACACAAATGGATTGCAGAAGTGATGTTTAAAAGTTTAAATGGAAGAGCAATTAGTGTTCTACGGAAACTACAAGCATAGTGACAAAAGAAACCCAGAGCATCCAGAGTCCCCTACAGCATATCCAAAGGCCTCCCAGCACTTCCTTTTTCCCCACCTGGAGGGTACACCCAATCCCCCCAGGGCTCTTTCTTCCCCCCATTTGCTAGGCTAGTCTCAGGCTGGCCAGGGCTGAGGCTGCCCTTCCCCCTTCTCCTCCTGGTGTTAGGCCTAGCAAGGCCTAAGAGGCCTTGAGATACTCCCCCAGCATTACCTGATAGGGAGCATCTCCCACAGGAGCAGAGAGGGAAGAAAGAGGAAGAGAATGACTTTGCAGATGGATTTATAGGGCACAGGATATTATGTGTATGAAATACGCTATTGCCTGTGTCCACCCACTGGGCTGAACCCTCGGGACACTGGAGGTACAGCTTGTGTGGCAGTAACAGCAGGCACCCAGCCTGAATTGCCACAACACAGTACTCCAGCTGTGGTCTCACCAGGGCAGGAAGCACTGGGTATTCTACCAGAGATTGAGTCCTCACCTGGAGGCCAGAGCGCAGGACCAGGCAGTCAAAAGACTGTTTCCCCTGAGGCTCCAGCACTGTGTGGTTGCCTCCAGCATATTCTTTAAGGATTTTTCAGTTAATGCTTCTGAAAGGTTGGAGTTCCTCATGAAGAAGATGCAGTAAAAGTGCATATTACTGTAAAGAACATTTGCTAAAATTAACTCTCATCAAACTGAGGAAGTTGAGAGGAGGTGCTGTTTTGTTCAGATAATGCAAGAGAGTGTCAGAGAGGAAACAAGATCATCCTGCTGAGAGAGGGGAGAGCAAGCAGCATTGCAGGAGTTGTGTCTGCACACGGCTGTACATCCCAAACCAACATGTTTCTCTAGCAAATGCAGGGGATACGGTGTGTTTATATACAGCAAGCAAGGCAGGACATGGTGGGAGCACCGAAGTGCCAGGAGGGCCAAGATGACACCTGCTTCTCATGGTGCAGAGTGTCTTGGCAGGTGGCTGCTGTGCTCCCAGCTGCCAGGTGGGAACCAGCCAGGGCTGAGTACTTCTCTCATTAGTGCTGCACTCTCATTAATGCCACATTTGGCTCCTCTCTGCTCTGTCAGCTCAGGAATTTTAGTTTTTCACTTAGGCAAGCAGCAACCCCTGAATCTGTACTGTAGTGGGAAATAACTGTGTCTCACTGACCAGCATTTTCTGAGGCAACCATGCACATTGAGTGATTGCCATTGGAAACTTCAGCTGCTGTAGCAACTGTTCTGGCTGAGCTGATGGAGATCATCAGTAAGAAACATTCACCAAGATACATACAAATAAAACTCATGCAGTGATACCTCAGTCTTTGTTTGCTATGGGTGTTTGTATCAGTGAAAGGCTAGCTCTCAGCAAATTCCAAGAAAGAGAAAATCCAACAAAAATGTTGCATGTCACATAGAGGTTTTCTCTGTGTGGCTTCACCTCATTAGTTAAAAATCTTTGGTATTTTTTGTCTCCTTTCTCCAAAAGTTTCAGATATTTGATCAGGAAGAAATAAAACACCCCACATGAAATTAGGAACCATCCTCCCAGAACAAATAAGAGAAGCAAGCAGAAGATGAAGCTGCTCAGAATAGCACAAGCAGAACAAGCAGGTTGAGCTGTGAACACTAAATGTGCAGAAATCAAACCCCATTACTGCAGAAATCACCAGCAGAAATCATGGAACTAAAATCAAGTCATAAAAAATATGCTTGGAGTTTCCCCCATTCTCCCAATCCACACATTAAGTGGTTTCCATGCTTTTTTTTTTTTTTTTTTCAGCAGATGTTTGGTCCAAGGCATCAAGAGAGCAGTTTGTCAGGCAGCTGTTTCTGTCTCTGGATCAGTTAGGGATCAGTTGCAAAGTGCTGCTGCACCAACATCTACCCCCACCCTGGTCCTGCCCGGACTGCTTTGGCCAGGAGCAGGAAAAGCCAGTTGTGTCTTCAGGAGATAGGCCTTTCTGTGACTGGGAGGCTGTCATGATAAAGGAAATGCACTGACCGTTACAAGGCACATTCTAAGCAACATGCTGCCATGTCCCTCAGGAGGTGCCTGCAGCCTCGGTGGTTAGATTGGTGTGGCTGCTTGTTGACCATGGAAACATCTCAGACACTAAGGAAAGGTTGTCACATGCTTAAGTGATCTGTACATACTGCAAGGAAGGTATGAGCCAGCTGCATGATTCTTGTGAAGCACTGCTCAGGAAGGGGTCTCCACTCAGGGAACTGCTCAGAAGCCTTCCAGCATTGACACCTGTTCACATTAATCATTGTTAACTGCAATGCCCATGTGTGAATGAAACTGGGCCATTCTTCTGCAAAATCTAAATAAGGCATTATTAACATGTCTGTCAGCTCTCAAGGATGGGATGTGTTTTGCAAACTGTTCATTAACTGTATGAAACCAGTGACAGGCAAGGGATTGTTTCCACAGCTGAGGCTGAGGATGTCTCATAGGCAGACCTGCAACATTTGCCTGGTTTAGGGATTTCTTAAAAAGAAGAAAATGTAGATGAACATGGGAGACATTCACCTAACTCCTCAAAGTGACTCAGTTACTAACTACTAGTCCCATTTAATTCTCTGAATTGCACTCTTCAGCATCATGAAACAGATTGTCTGATCCATTTGGGAGCCACGAACCCTGTCTTTTTGAGACACAATGCTCTATTCTAGAAAAGTACATGAATGTAAGTGCCTTACACCCCTGAATTTAAGACTGACTTTACCAGAGCAGGGGTGGAGATGGGGGGAGGGGAGTGCAAAACAAGCAACCAATTTCCCATGGGTACAAGAAGCTTTAAAACCTTTCACAGAGTAGAATCAGCCTTACAGGGAGCGTGAGTCTACCCTGCCAAAGCTACTGGAAGCTTTTTCACTGACCTTGAGGAGACCTGGATCAAGCCAGCATCTAGTTCCACCGTGAAAAAAGGAGAGCTGGGCCATATGATAAAAGCACCATTGTCTTTTGCAGTGAGGGCAGCCATGAGCTTTGTAATCACATCTTCAGCTAAAATCCCTCATCTTTCCTTTAGATATGCACACCTGAGCACAATCATTTTGTGTTGGCAGCTTCACAGTAGCGTATATTCCTGTATGTAAACTTACATGATTGCACAAGGAAAACATGAATATCTGTAAAGAAATATTTACAGACACTCTGGGACCTACAGTTATGTTCTGGAGTTATAGGCATGCTTTTTTTCCTCTGTGTTTAAAAAGGAGGCAAGTAACGGCACTACAGTATTATTACACATTGTAATTACACAGCCTAATTACATGATTATATGTATTTACACTAATTACAAAATTAAAAACCAATCCAAAATATTGTGAATGTATTTGAATCAATTAAAATACTTTAAAACCCACTGAGGCAACAGACTAACAACAACAAAAAAATTATTGAGGGGCAGCAGACAAACCTTCTAAATACATGGTGTGACACCCCATTGGGTCCTGTGAGAAACCCCTTAGTGCTGCTTGACTCTCAGATGAATGAGAATGTGGAACATCACAAGTAACTGCTTAAAAGAACCATTTTGTGCTTCATGCAACTGGAGGAGAATTTTGTAACATGTTCAAGCATGGTTGTTCTATAGCAAAAGGTTTATAGCTAAGACCTGGTGCTGGTGCTTCCAGAACTTGAATAAGTTGTGTTCCTAATGGTGAGTCAAGCTGCTGATTCACTGGATTGGATCCAGCCCTATCATAGTCTGGAGCTACACAGGATGGTTGTGAAGAGAGAGCAGGGAGATTACAGCGCATTGTCCTACCGAGAGATCTGGGCAAAAGAGAACCTGTGGGATTCAGAGCCACCAGGGAAGATGGGGAAGAGTGGGCTGATATGTCAATGGCAGCTCCACTGCTGTCAGGTATGCCAGGTGAAGATGCTGGAGGTTGTCGTTCAGGCAACAGAGTAGGAGCACAGGTATGGACACACCTGTGCACATATCCCTTGAGAAGGGCAACAAAGCTGGGCAAGACTCTAGAGAACAAGTCTTATGAGGAGTGGCTGAGGGAACAGGGATTGTTTAGTCTGGAGAAGAGGAGGCTGAGGGGAAACATCATTGTCCTCTACAACTTGAAAGGAGGCTGGAGTGAGGTGAGGCTCAGTCTCTTCTCCCTAGTACCAAGTGATAGAATGAAAGGAAATGGCCTGAAATTCCACATGGGGAGGTTTAGGTTTGATATTATTAAAAAATTATTTATAGAAAGAGTGCTGAAGCATTGAAACAGGCTGCCCAGGAAGGTGGTTGAGTCACCACCCCTGGAGGTGTTCAAAAAACTTGTAGACATGGGGTTTAATGGCCATGGTGGTCTTTTCCAACTGAAATGATTCTATGATTCTACGATTGATAAATCTGCTCTGTCATGGGGCTCCTGGGTGCCTTACAATGGGGAACATGGCTGACATCTTGCTTTATTGAGGAGGGTCTGCAGAAGATGTCCTATCTGCTGTTAACAAGAGACACTGCAGCTGAGTGTGCCATGGAAAAATCTCATTTTCCAGAGAACATTTGGAAGTATGTTGGTGGGAAACTGCAGATATATCTGTCTCTATGATTTCTTCTGCTCTTTGGAAACAAAGACTTCTTCTCTCAAATCTACCAGCATAATATTTTCTGTAAGCACTAAAGTCACCTGAGAACAGTCTAAGCCCTAGGACATTTCCAGAATGAAAGGGAATGTGGCTCATTTATCCCAACCCTTGCAAGGAACAGCCTCATCATAATGGCTAGTATAGGCAATGCATAGAAAACAATCATTTGTTTGGTTTGTCTATATTTTGCTTTACTTTTGCCTAAGCACCAAGGGATATCTATGCCCTGACAGGACTTGGAGTATAGATTAACATCAGTAACCTAACTGGTGCAGAATCCTGCATGGGCTCCCAGCCCTGCCAGCAGTGAATGAGGTAGGTGCTTTTGTGTCAGGAGTCTCCTTTGGGGAATCCTACTCCCAGACTTTATGGTTCTTCTTTATATGTGAAAGTGAGAACATTATTTAGGCTTTGATGAACAATATCTTCTACCTGCAGCATAACCCTTAGAAGCTTAGCAGATGTGTTCCATGAAATATATAACCCTTTCAAGCTCCTTTTGATCCTGTAGGCATAATAAAACCTTCACGCCACATGAAGATAGTGAGCCTAACTTCCCTGGTTTTGTTCATCTCCATGTGAATCTGTTCTGTTTGCAGATAATTTTGCAGTTTCATCCTCCATTCATTCCATAGGGTTATTTTAAAATATCCCTATCAGTGTCTCACTCTATGTATCTCCCACTCCATTCTGGGCTTTATTTTTACTTTCCTGAACAGCAGGGCTGCTCTGTGAAAGAAGTCATTCCTTTTTCTCATAGTTCAATCACATTTTAACAAAATTCAGAAGATGCTCTTGTGTTTCTCTGACAGTGACTAAAGTACATCCCCCCCTGAGTTCAGGCAAGGCTCAGACAGCCTGGTGTAGATCTGGAGTCCATATGCTGGTTACAAGCACATCACACCAGTGAGATGATTACACCCCTATTTCTCTTGGCCAACACTTCACATATCCAGCATGGTTAGCTCTGCTTGTCTCCCTGTTTCAACAGAGATGCAAGGAAACTCCACACAGAAGGGACAGACCTAGCTTCAGGCTAGCTTGTACAGGTACAGTAAAGGAAAAAGTAGTAGCACAGGTTAAATGCATCCATAAATAAATCCATCTGGATGCTGGACAATACTGCCACTGCTCCTAAACTCACTGTATAGCAGAAGGGCCAGAGCTTATCCATAGAATACCAGGTTGGAAGGGGCCTCAAGTATCATCTAATCCAAGCTATGTGTGTTTATCCTTGAATACAAGCTGCAATCACATTATCAGATAGTTGCAATAGAGATATAGCTTCGTTTTATTTTGCCTTGCATCCTCAGTATGCTTCTTCTGCAATAGTGTGGCAAACGATGACACAGCTGCTAGCAGAGTTCAGGTGGGATTTAGATCCAGAAGAAGCCAGCTGCATGTAGATGTCTTTTACCAAGGGAGAGGTAGTCAGCTTAAATGGAAAAGCAATTCATATACTAAAAAAAACCCCAAACCAACCACCAAACAAAAACAAAACAAAAAAATACAAAACACACCCAAAAAAACCACCCCAAAGCATAGTGGTGAGCATCACAAAGCATATAAGAACCAAAGAAATCCCCAGTCTAAACTTAACACACATGTTGCTTTCTACCAAATCAAACCCCCAACACTTCCCTTCTCCTCACCTGGGGTTCACCAAGAGCCCCAGGGCTCTTTCTTCCCCTTGCATTGCTAGGCTGGTTTCAGGCTGGCCAGGCCTGAACTGCCCCTGCTTTTTACCCTGGCATTAGGCCTAAATGGGCCAAGATTGTGCAGGGGAAAAAAAGTTACTCAGGCCAAAGAGGCCTGGGACACTCCCCCATCATTACCAGATAAGAGAGTATCTCTCTCCCACGAGAGCAGGGAGGAAAGAAAGAGAAAGACAATGACTTTGCAGCCAGATTTATAAGGGTGCAGGATTTCTGGTTAGCAATACACCATTGCCTGTGTCCACCCACTGGGCTGGACACTCTGCACACCGGACGTCTCAACTGTGTGGCTTTTTGGAGGCACCCAGCCTAAACGGCCATGACAACGTAGCCTTAATCTGAAATTACACTTGACCTTTGCAGTTTTCAAAGAGTTTTCTTCAGCAGGGCTTCCAATGAGCTGAAGAAAATAGTTAGCCTTTTAGGCAAGGACAATAGACACTGCAAACTGTAAATTATTACCTAAGTTTTGTAGACTGGCCTGGATTTAGAAAAAATGTGACGAGTATTTGGAAATTAAGCCAAAGAGCAAGGTTTTGTGGCTGCATCTGCCCTAGTGAGAGACAAAGGCATTTCATAAACATACCCACATGTGAAACCCAAGTTAAATTAGGCATTGAATATATCTGGCAAGACATTGCTGCCAAGAAAAACTGAGAAATGAAGGACTCCAAATAGCAGTTCTTCAAATGGGAAATGCAGAGCTTCATTTGGGGGATTCCTGTTTGCTGTGGGGCTTTCCTCAGGGGTGAGAGAGGGAGCAGGGGATCTCATAACACCTCTATGAGCGCTATAGTCAAGTGCTCCACCCTGCATCTTTCATGCAAACTAAGTGTCTAGAGCAAATTTTTTAAGTAAACAGAGCAGAACCTTTCCTTAAATATCTGCCCTCTGCTGAGTCATCAGTGCTGGAGAATGAGGTCCTCTCTCAGCTCAGATACAGCAATAGGATTAACACCCACTCAATCCCTCCTGCCATCTGTTCATCCATCAGTGTCAGTTCTGCTTTTCCCCTACAATTAGATTTATCTGTCATTCTGAAAAACATAGCTCCAACTATTTTAATACAATATTTCTGCAAAGAAAATGTCAGAAAGATTTCTTTCTCCACTGACTTCTTATACTCCTTTGTTCTGCTGCACACCAGGCTGAGACCAGACCAGATCTGTGTGATTTCATTAACACCAGGTTGTTGCCCTTTTTTAGTTCCTGAGCACCTCAATACAATATCTTCAAAGGCTGGGTTGTGCCATGTTGTATAAATGTTCTGTATCTATAACTCAACTGGCTAGCAGGGTGAACAGTTAAGCTTCCTGTAACTTTACACAGCAAAATTCCTCTCAGGCATCATGTCACTCAGATTCCAGAGAAATCACCCCATGGTATATTTAACCTGCTAACTGAGGTGACTTAATACAGCCTCAACTGATTTATTCTGAGTCAGTAGGCAAGTAATGTGAAAGTTCTGGCACCTGAATAACTTGTGAATATTTTTTTCCCATCTCAGTTACATAAGTAAATTTGGAATCCTCAAACCACATGTCTGGCTCTTGAGTTCCCAACTTTGGTTTCAATGAGTTACCTCAAGCAAGGTTCCCTGGCACTCCACTGCATGCAATGTGTGTTCACAAAATCGTAGACTGGTCTGGGTTGGAAGGGATCTCCAAAGGTCATCTAGACCAATGCCCTCTGCAGTGAGCAGAGGCAACTAGATCAGGTTGCCCAGAGCCCTGTTGAGCCTCACCTTGAACACCTCCAGGGATGGGGCCACAACCACCTCCCTGAGCAACCTGTTCCAGTGTTCTACTACCCTCATGGTGTAGAACTTGTTCCTAACATCCAGTATAAATAAATCTGCTCTTCTCTATTTTGAAGCCATTGGCACTCATCCTATCACTGCAGGCCTTTGTACAGTCTGTCTCCATCCTTCTTCTAGGCCCCCTTCAGGTATTGGAAAGCTGCTATTAGGTTTCCTTGGAGCCTTCTCTTCTCCAGGCTGAACAACCCCAGCTCCCTGAGCCTGTCCTTGCAGCAGAGGTGCTCCAACCCCTGATCATTTTTGTGGCCCTCCTCTGGACCCACTCTATCAGGTCCATGTCCTTCCTGTATTGAGGGTTCCAGAGCTGGATGCATGTCTCACCAGAGCAGAGCGGTCAAATCACCTCACTTGATCTGCTGGCCATGCTGCTTTTAGTGCAGCCCAGGCTGCCACTGGCCTTCTGTTTTCTCATTGTGCAACTCTTGAAGAAAGCTTAAAATGGTTGAATGCTTCCCAGGGAATTTGGTGCTTGAGCAAGCAGGTCATTAAATTGCACAGCAAAGCTGGCTGACACAGGAGACAGCCCACTGCTGAACTTTTTGCTTTCTACTGGTTTTCATGGTTCAATAAGTATGTCGTATGCACAGATCATTGCTTCTGAGCACAGCTAAAACTGCAAAATAAATAAAAAAAAAAAAATAAGGAGACCTTCTGTTCCTGATTGGAGCCTACCAACATTGATATAAGCATTGTTTATTTCCACTTTTCCCCAAATAAGTTTTTTTTTGGGGAAAAAAACAACAAAGCAAACCAACCAACCAACCAAAACCCCAACACCAAACAGCTTCTATTTCTTTTTCTAAATAAACAATATCAAGTGGATGATGCTGTGTGAGCACAGCAAAATAAAATCAATCTTTACTTTCTGTTAGGAAAACAAATAATTTATGACTTCAGGAAGAAAGAGAATTTTGCTAAGGTCTAAATAATTTTAATCATATCAACTATTTAATGTTGGAAATGCATTTCCTGCAGATACAAATATTATTTTTGATGGTGGGGAACAAAGACTGCTTGCAAATCTTGGCTGATTTATTGATACAAATTATTTTTCTTTTTTTTTTAAACTAAAGTATTTACATTTACACATAGTTCACAATATTTTCCTCGGTTTTAATCCATTCACATCCAAAAGTTAACAGCCTAAAGGAATATGCATCAGGGTTAGGCACCTCAATTTTATCTTTATGTGTGTATTCTATTATTAATGTACATAATAATTTTTATTTTCTTCTAATCTGGCAGCATTCAGGAGAAAATGTGCAGGCAACAAACAACAAGGTTTTCTTGATATCATTTTGGGAAGGAGGAGGCATCTCTAAATACCTTTTTAATAACCAAAGATCCAGTGCTCAGTTTGATCCCCTGTCATTCCTCAGTCTGAATTGAAGCAAGAGTAACCCCAGGTATTCTTAAGCCTAATCCAGCACTTTGTACCCCAAGAAAAGTATAAAAAACACTTTGTGCTTTCTCCAACCCAGAACTCTAACTTAGAGCAGAAAAACATTTTGCTCATTGAGACCAAATTGAGTAGATCCCAACCCACAGCAGTATAGTCATGGCATGTGAGAGCTGGGGATTTACAAACACTGACAGCCAGTCCTCAAAGACTGATTCTCCATCAGTCTAAAATAAGTATCCAGGATCTCAGCCTTGCCCCTTAGAGGCAGAGCAGTGCCATGTTCCCCCCAAAAAAGAAAAAAAATCAGTATGCTTTGAAAAGTAAATAAATATCTACTCCAAAAAGATAATCAGAATGAGGCATTACTCAGTCTGAGAAGCACTTAATAAAATGCAGGTGCTTTGCATTGGGCTACACAGAAATCTTACTGCCAGTGTAAGTTTTGCTGGCAAAGGCACAGGGGAGCAGGGGACCTACAGAAGGGCCTGGCTGTGAGAAGTGGCATTTCCATGGCTGCCCTCTCTACATCTCAACAAACTACACCCTGTTGTGCACATCATGAAGCGAGCGGGCTGCAGGTCCACGAAAACATGTTAGAGCTTCCTTAGGATATGATCCTGTCACCTTGAGTCAGAACAAGGTGCCATAGTATAGAGGAGGCTGGGGCACTGGGTTTGTGACCTGGTCCTGTAGGACTTGGTTTCTTTGTTCATCAGGTTTGTCTGCTCATACGCAGAGTTAAGGATGACATCCACATTCCTGAAGTGTTATAGTCCACCACTCTCCATGGAAAGCCCCTTTCCTTTTCCGCTCCTATTCTCACCAGGTGAGAAAGTGAGCTCTGTGTTTCATCTTGCAAATAGGAGTCAGTTACAGTGCAGGGGAGAGGAGAAGCTACTTACCCATGGGGAATTCCTGGGGAGCACAGAGAAGCGGTGGGCTGGTGCTAATGGAACCAGGGACCCGCTAGTAACATAGCCAACAGGGAGAGCAAAAACTGAAACAAGCTACAACTTGCTGCCTGACAGGGAGAAACGCAGAGTCTCCAAATAAGATCTTTTGCTTTTGCTTTGGTATGTGCCAAATGAACCAAATGAATGCGCCAGTGACCTTCAGCAACATAACCTAGTGAAAGATGTCCCCGCACAGAGCAGCAGAGTAGGGACTAGATGGTCCTTGTAGGACCCTTCCAACCCTAACCTTTATAATTCCAAGGTTCAGAAGTCCTTTGCTGATGATGGGCTAGGTTGTGTCTTCATAGAAAAAAACTATAATGTCATGGTTTCATCCCACTTGTACTGCCAGGCTTCATGTTGGGAGAGCAGGGTGAGAGAGTGAACTGCCAGCAGACCAGTGACCCAGAGCAGACCGCTATGGCCACCAGCTATCACTACTCCAGCGGCAGATGCTGGAAAATGGCTGGTCATGGACACATGCAGATTTGCACGGAGGCAAGAGCTGCAAGATTCTCTCCCACATCTCTCTTAGTTGCAACCCTCTCATGTCGGAAAGGATGCACGGACTCCCTTGTTGGTGAAGCAGGAATCGTTTATTGGTACAGAACAAGCAGCTTATATAGGAAAAATCGAGCAGGGTAAGCAATTCCCTGACATTCTTGCACCTCTGCTGCTAATTGAGTTTTCTCCTTTGATATGCAGCTGTCCATTGTTATCTTCATCTCATATCAGGTTAATCTCCAGCATGGAGGCAAGTATCACAGTATCACAGTGTCACAGTATAGCCAAGGCTGGAAGAGACCCCAAGGATCATCGAGTCCAACTTGTCTCCACAGACCTCATGACTAGACCATGGCACCAAGTGCCACATCCAATCCCCTCTTGAACACCTCCAGGGACGGTGACTCCACCACCTCCCTGGGCAGCACATTCCAATGACGAACGACTCGCTCAGTGAAGAACTTTCTCCTCACTTTGAGTCTAAACCTCCCCTGGTGCAGCCTGAGACTGTGTCCTCTTGTTCTGGTGCTGGTTGCCTGGGAGAAGAGACCAACCCCTTCCTGGCTACAACCACCCTTCAGGTAGTTGTAGAGAGCAATGAGGTCACCCCTGAGCCTTCTCTTCTCCAGGCTAAACAATCCCAGCTCCCTCAGCCTCTCCTCACAGGGCTGTGCTCAAGGCCACTCCCCAGCCTTGTTGCCCTTCTCTGGACACATTCAAGTGTCTTGATGTCCTTCCTAAACTGAGGGGCCCAGAACTGGACACAGGACTCAAGGTGTGGCCTAACCAATGCAGAGTCCAGGGGCACAATGACCTCCCTGCTCCTGCTGGCCACACTATTCCTAATGCAGGCCAGGATGCCATTGGCCTTCTTGGCCACCTGGGCACACTGCTGGCTCATGTTTAGGCAGCTGTCAGTCAGCACCCCCCAGGTCCCTCTCTGTTTGGGAGCTCTCCAGCCACTCTGACCCCAGCCTGTAGCTCTGCATGGGGTTGCCGTGGCCAAAGTGCATCCCCTGGCACTTGGACTTGTTAAATGCCATCCCATTGGACTCTGCCCATCTGTCCAGTCAGTTGAAGTCCCTCTGCAGAGCCTTTCTACCCTCTAACTGACCAACATCTGTGTCCTCCTGTCTTGCACTTCAGGTTGTTTACCATGGTCAGCTCTTCTTTATCATCAAGCCATCCTTCCAGTATCAGTGGCTTATTGTTCTTTCTTGTCCTGAAACCTTCCATAGATACTTTCTAGTTTCCTACACTCTCAGTGCTCAGTGAATGAGCTCGCAGTGTTGCAGTGAACAGAAATCACCTGACAGCAGTAACTTCACTGGGGCTCCACCGCCCTGGCTATTTACAAATCTAGATTTTATGAAGCCTGATCACTTCAGTGAATGACCTCTTGACTCTGGTCACAAAGAGCAATGTTATTTGCCAACAGGAATATCCATTTGTACAGTCAGTGATTTAATAAGCTTTTCTTCCTACACAGATTTTATAGATTTTTTCTTTCAGTAAGAGTGAAAGGCTGTATTGTTGGAGTAGGTGTTCTGCAGTGCTTGCATCCTTGCCTCATACATCCTTTGTTTTATTTCTCTCTGCATGATTTCCATCATCCCGTATTGCCACAGATATTCTTCCTGTCATCTCTGTGCCCTCAAGCATCTAATTTTATTTTCAATTGTAGATTAAATAATGTCTTCATAAGTTTTGCTTTCCTGGTTGTCCTGGAAGGTTGTGAAAACCATTGAGGTTTGGATGTTTTTTGTAGCTGTCATTAGTTTCCATTTCTCCATGAAAGTGATGCAAGTGTTCCATTGGCCTGGAACTCAAGCCCCATGAAGAGAGGATGAGGGACCTGGGGTTGTTTAGCCTGGAGAAGAGGAAGCTCAGGAAGACCTCATTGCTGTCTACAACTATCTGAAGGGAGGTTGTAGCCATGTGGGGGCTGGTTAGCAACCAGCAACACAATGAGGGGACATAGTCTCAAGTTGTGCCAGGGGAGATTTAGGCTGGATATTAGGAAGAAGCTCTTCACAGAGAGAGTGATTTGCCATTGGACTGGGCTGCCCAGGGGTGTGGTGGAGTTACTGTCCCTGGAGATCTTCAAGAGAAGACTGGATGGGGCACTTAGTGCCATGGTCTAGTTGTTTGAATATAGGGCTGGGTGACAGGTTGGACTAGATGATCATGGAGGTCTCTTCCAACCTGGTTGATCTCTACTAGCCAGAATGCTACATTTTTAACTGCCTGAAAATATGGACTTGGAGTCTTATTTGCCCCTCACTTCTAATTCTTTAATTAGGACAGTTATAAAGAAGTCAATGGAGTATATCACAGCCAAGGTGGTAGAGGCTTATGGCAGAGACTGTAGTCAAGCTCTTCCATTTTCATCACATATCTCATTCTCCATCCTTTTTGAAAACACTTAACTTGCTCATTAGTTTTACCACTCTTTACCCTTCTCTACCTCCTTTAAAAAAAAAAAAAAGCCACAAATTAATAAGTGATATTACTCAAGGAATAGCTCTTCTGTTTGCAACTTTTGCATACCAGGAGCAGCTACAGTAGCTGATTTCCCTGGAAAGTTGCAGAAAAAAAATACATATGAGAGGGCTCCCAGAAGAGGGAATATGGGCTGGAGAGACAGAAGGATCATAGTAGTATCATAGTATCAGTCAGGGTTGGAAGGGACCACAAGGATCATCTAGTTCCAACCCCCCTGCCATGGGCAGGGACACCCCACACTAGATCAGGCTGGCCAGAGCCTCATCCAGCCTGGGCTTAGACACCTCCAGGGACAGCACCCCAACCAGGATTTGCCCTTGGTGAAGCCATGCTGACTGTTCCCAATCACCTCTTCACTATTCTTCTGAGTCAGTAGTCCCTCCAGGAGGATCTGCTCCATGATATTTCCAGGCACAGAGGTGAGACTGACTGGCCTGGAGTTCCCTGGTTCTTACCCTTTTTGAAAATGGGGGTAAAGTTTTCCCTTTTCTGGTCTGTGAGGACTTCCCCAGACTGCCAGGACTTTTGGAATAGAATAGAGAGGGGTTTAGCAACCATATCTGCCAGTTCAGGGTCTTAAGTTTGTCACTGCATCATTGTGACACCAGGCAATTGCCAGCTGAGCATCCATGGGTGATCTGCAGTTTGTCACTGCAGATTACTCTTTGGGAACAATTCATGAGCTGGAGGAAAGTTGAATCCTGAAGGGTGCCAAACATGCAGTCTGGAGTAATGCAAAGCACTGCAAATTCCACCACAGTCCACAGGTCTTTTTTGTCTCCAAGGGCTGTTCCACCATCACTGTTCAGATTTTTGCTCTTCTATTGTAAGTATGGAGATTTTTATAATTTCTTTATATGCTGAGTAAAGGACTCTCCACCCTGAACACATCTAGAAGCACCATGATAAGCTGTTAGCATTCCCTGCTTATTTCCAGCCTAGCTCTCCTCTTCCCAAAGAGATGCATTTTGTGCATCATTCTATGCAAAGCCATGTGTGGGAGGGTTTTTTTGCCAGCATCTTGCCATGAGACTGACAACTTAAAGGATTAAAAAATAGCAACAGTCAGCTTCGAAGAAGGTGGGGATTATTGTTTTGCCACAGGTGACATCATGTCCATCTTATTTTATGCCTTTTAGTGCTGCTGAGCTAAATCCTGCCAGCAATTGGAAGTGATACTATTGTATTGTAAGCCATTTGCTAGATGCAAAGGCACAGCTGCAGCACAGCATGGCTAGTCCAGGTTTCAGGGCTGACACAGGTCACCTCACACACTGAGTGAGGGTGAAGCTCTCTAATAGGCATTCAAAGGATGTTGCTGCACCACTGGCTACAAGATCATCATTTAGCTCAGTGGAAGATGGGGAGATGGAAGAGAAAGGCAGGAGAACAAAACATATTTCAGTTAAGAAAAATTGTAGAGATAGACAGCTCTCAGAATGAGGAGACATGTTCCCCAAGGAAGGAATTTCCCACTAGAATCATGTCAGTCTGGCTCAGTGTCCAGAGCTGCTTGCCCACCCATGCTGGTGTGGTCACCCCTTCAATGCTCCACCATCCCCCCTGCTTATTAGTGAGAGTTTCAGTGAGGTCAGAAAAGCAAAGGGTTCGTTGTGCTGCAAGGCATTTTGGAAACACAGCGAGCCAGGTTTTTAGGAGTAAATCCCAGTACTGGTTCCTGGCATAGCTATCCTGTTGGATGGGGAGAGAAGGAAAACAGGGGCCTCTTCTGCCTCCCAGCTGGCATGCCTCCAGATGCCCTGCATAGCTCCAGATGGCTTGTACAGAGTCCTGGAGCTTGAAGCTGGAAGACACAGCTAGATTTTATCACAGCTCTTAAAATCTCACCCAGTTGTGTCCATATTGGAAGAGACCGAAACATAGCACATTTGCAGGAAAATTTTCTCTCTCAGAAAATCATCTTGACATCTTCATCAAGCACTGCAGACTCTTTCCTTTCCCTTAGCACTTGTTTCCAAGCCTCGCTATTAACATGTTTCACCTAATTTCCTCTTCAGATTTATCTGGTTTCAGCTTTCAACCATTCATCCTTTTCTACCAGATTAAAGAACTCTTTTCTCCCTGAAAAGATAGTTATTCACTGTAATCAAGACCTTTCAGTCTTCTTTTCTCTAAGCTAGACAAATAGTGCATTTTGAATCTCTCCCCATCAGGTGTCTGCTTTTGCAGTTCTTCCCTGCGTCTTTCCCAGTTTTCAAGGTCCTCAGTGATATGCGGATACTAAGACTGTAGATAGCACACACATGTCAGCCTCCACTCCTGCCTCCACCTCAGCATCCCTTGTTTAGCTGTCCAAGATCTCATTAACTTTCTCAGATATTAGAACTTAGAACTTTTAGCCTAGAGAAGAGGAGGCTCTGGGGAGACCTTATTGCCATCTACAACTACCTGAAGGGTGGTTGTAGCAAGGTGGGGGTTGGTCTCTTCTCCCAGCAACCAGCACCAGAACAAGAGGACACAGTCTCAAGCTGTGCAAGGGGAAGTTTAGGCTTGATTTTAGAAAGAAGTTATTCACAGAGTGATTGCCCATTGGAATGGGCTGCCCAGGCAGGTGGTGGTGTTGGCATCCCTGAAGGTGTTTAAGAAATGACTGGATGAGGCACTTAGTGCCATGATCTAGTTGATTAGTTAAGGTTGGCTAATCAGTTGGACTTTATGATTTTGGAGGTCTCTTCCAACCTGGTTGATTCTGTGATTCTCTAACTTGAGGTTTCATCTTCATCATATTTAGCCTCTAAATCCTTCAGGAGAAATAGCACTTACCTAGAGCAGCCATTTTTTCTTCTTCTGTGGAGTCTGACACTGTGTTTGGAGTGCTTAAACACAGCAGAGCCCCCTAACAAAGCAACAGGTCTCATATGGCTGCCTTCTCTTCATCATCTGAACCTAACATCAATTCTTTTGCAAGCTACAGGTTTTATCAGCCATGATCTAATGTAGCATCTGCAGTGCTGAGGAACAGTTTTAGGTCTGGGAAGAATACCTATACATCCCTCCTAGGAACAACCCTGTTTAATGATGGTGGCTTATTGTCAAATGGTGCTCAGAGAAAGTAGTTCTTCATCTTCTTTGTTTCCTGTGTGCTTTATTAAACCTGAATAGTGCTAATGTTATACCCTGCAATATCAAGTCAAGTCTTTTATATTGCATAAGTTTTCATAAGGTGCCTTAAAATCTAGGTCAGTAGCAAAGTGTTTGTCTACTTTGCAGGCTTTGCTGTTGCTGCATTAGTTTGGCAGTTGGAGGCAATCTCCAGCTGCAAGAGCAGAGAGCCCTGCATGTGCTTATTTACCCTGGCACCCTACCTACCTTGTTAGCAGCACAGTTAAAGAGCCAGTTTAAGAGAAGAACTTCACATCAGTTCACTGAGAAAGTTATGACAGTGTTGGAAAGAAACAAATATAATCAGTTCTTAAGCATTTTTCTGGGCAAATACAGGAAGTTCCTTGCTGATTCTCTTGTTCTTGCAGAGGGAGGATCTACCTGTAGGAGATTTTTATTTAGACATGGAAGGGAGACTTGGCAACCTCCAGGGAGTGAAATTGTACCCAAAATCCCAAACAGAACACTACAGATGTGAAGAACCATATGGCCAAAGGAGGCAACCTTGACTAGGAATGAGTACTGCAGCCAGGGACAAAGGGTTGGTTTCCTCTTGGCTCTGTGATGTCCCAGCAAACTTTTCATTGTGATAGCCACCTAGGGAGATTCAACTCAGTAGAAGGGAGGATGAATGGTAACTATCTTCCTGGAATATAAGGGCAGAAAAAATCAGGAGTCCATAGAAATGCTCTTGAGTAAAAGTAGCTCTCCAGCAGCCAGGAAAAGATGAGCATTTCCTCTCCAATCTGTGCAGAGCTTAGCAGGCTCATGTTTCAGATGCATCCTGGTCTTTCAATTTTCTGTGGATGGTCCATCTGCATTGTACTGGCTTTCTCATCTCTCACCTCGAGCTGCAAACTGCCTACCATCCTGCTTTGTGGATGCTTGGGGAGGATTTAGATCCTAGCTACAGCATCATGGCATGACACTATGACCTCAGAGTGCTTTGCATCAGGACAGCCATGGTGGGATAGGTCTACACTGATATTTTGTTGTCAAGTTCTTTATGACGGATTTTCACAATCAAAATTCAGAAAATCCCCATCTAAATGCCATGTATTTAATATTTGAGTACTACTGTGACAACCACAAGAAAGCTGATGAATTTTGTCTCCTCTTAAGAGTCAGAAACTCCTTAGGCAACAATACAGGTTCTCAGAAACTGCTGAACTGCTGTGCTGAAACTTTAAATAAAGAAATGCAACCCGAGGCAGAAAGAAGTCACAGAAGATTCAAGCCCAAACTTTGGGGTTATTTATTAGCCTTTGCAAGCAAGAGTGTGCAAAACACTCAGCAAATGGCAGAGCATGGCACTTGGTACAGCTGCCTCCCTGCTGCACTGGTAGTAATGGGGCTGTGCCAGGGGGACTCCTCCAGCACCCCACTGCTTCCTGTGCTTCCTGGCTGACATTCATCATTTTCTGATGACAAGGCAAGTTTTAAGAGTCCCTTTGTTTAAAACAGTTTCTAAGTTGCAGCACTAGCTTGCCTTCCACAGACAAATAGGTAAAGTTTAGATCTAAGGCATTTCCACTGAGCTGGATGCAAGTTTTCTTTGGGTTGCTTTGAAATCTCCCTTCTCTTTCCTTGCAGATTTTTGGGCTAATAGTTCTCCTTATTTTCACCCTTTCTTGCTGGGATAAGGGCTTTTCTCTCTTTGCACATATATATGATGCAGCTTCTCTGGTGCTTTAGAGAAAGCAGTGCAAAAGGCTGGTGATAGTTAACCTTTTCAAAAGGGCTTTAGGAGAACCCACTTTTCATTGACCTTCAGAAAGTGAATGTCTAACAAAGTCATCTCCTGTGCTGAGAAGTTTAATGCACCCAGTATTGTTAGGTACTTTTGAGAAAACTGGTCCCAGCATAAAGTAAAAGAGAAGGGCAAGGCACAGCTCTTCTATCCTGTGCCAACATCCACCCAGCCCCGAGCTGATCCTCCGGCATGTGTGCCTGTGTTGAAGGACAACCTCATCACCCCACAGCCAGAATTTCTCTGTGGGTAGTTGTGACTGTGGCTGTGCCATCCTGGCTGGTTACCTGCTGCAGGGAGCGGTCTGAAGAGCAACACCCACCCAGCTGTGCTGGGATGACCTTCATTGCCCTACACTGTGAAGGGTGTTCTACTTCCTATAAATATCTCAGAGTTCACTGCATGGGGGAATAGAAACTAGGTCTTCCTCCCTCTGATATGAGGAGTTGGAAAGGCTGCTTTGAGTTAGACCCTTTGGTCTGAAGCCACTGGCTGTTAAGAAGAATGGCTTTCCCCTTCCCCCTTCTGCATAGAGATGGTACTTGGGTTATGGTGTCTCTGAATGCTTTATGTTGCAGTTTTGCTTTTGAAATATGCACCTTTCAGAAGTCAATCTAAAAGCTGATTTTATCTCTGTTTCTCCCGAGATGAGGAAATGTGCTACCAGTGTCCAAATTACAGGGTTAGCTACCCAGGTGCCACAAGCAAGCCAAGTGGGATGAATAGTGGGAAGAGGAGCAGGGCAGCAGTTCACAGCCTTTGCTCTATATTTTACACCTCGTACTGTTAGCATATTAAATTGCTTCTTGCAGAGAGAGCAGGAGTGCCATGGAAAAAATGCAGATGCAAGGATGCCAGCAGGGAACAGGAGTATCTGTAACACACCAGCTGGCTGTCAGCTCGTTAGACTCAGCACTCCTTCGCATTCACACCAGCCTGCACTTCCAGGGGAACTGCAGATACTTATCCCAGTGTTGTGTTACTTATCTTTGAACATTTTCAGTGATTGTCTACTACATTTGATAATGGTAAATGTTCAATTTGGGGGGAATTTGCAGGCATGATGTTGCTGCAAGTGGAGAAAGAGCTTGGCTTCAACCAAAGAGGGGTGATACATATGGTTTCTGGGTCAAAGAATCATAGAATATTAGAATCATAAAATTATTCCAGTTGGGAAAGACCTTGAAGATCATGAAGTCTGTCAACCTAACACCCCTATGACTATTAAACCATGTCCCAAAGTGCCATGTCCACATGTGTTCAAACACCTCCAGGGACCGCCTCCCTGGGCAGCCTGTTCCAATGACTGACTGCTCTTTTTGTAAAGAAATCTTTCCTAATGTCCAATCTAAACCACCCCTGGCACAGTTTCAGACTATTTCCTCTCACTCTATCATCTGATACTAGGGAGAAGAGACTGACCTCCACCTCACTGCAACCTCCTTTCAGGTAATTGTAGAGAGCAAAGAGGTCTCCCCTCAGCCTCCTCTTCTCCAGACTAAAGAACCCCAGTTCCCTCAGCCACTCCTCATAAGGTTTATTCTCTAGACACTTCACCAGCTTTGTTGCCCTGGCCCTGTGCAGTGAGAAGCCAGCACTGAGCAGTACTGGCAGTTCATAGATCCTGCTGAAGAAAGCAGAAAGGTAGTGGCTCTCCAAAACACAAAGTGCTGGGAACATATTCAAAGAACCTATGCTCAGATGGCACAGGGAAGGCACTCTTCCTGTGCAGAGAAACCCTCTGTTGGCCAGGCCATCTGGAGGAGAAGGACCACATCAGTAATGTCATCCAGAAGCCATCTGTTCTGATGGGGTGGAAATTCTCTCAAAGTTAATTTCAATGGCCCTAGCATTACAGTTACATGTGGATTTATGCAATATTCATCAACATGAGTTTATTCCAGTCCTGCATAGCTGTGATTCTTGATTTATACTAGTGTGAGACCTGAATCTGACCCCTTATCTAGTGTGATGCATACTGTTGGTTAGAAAATTTCATTTGTCATAGAACAGCCTGCTCTTGCAAGAGGACGTTGCACTGAGAGCCTCTCCCTGTATAATAATTTTGCTTTAGAAATCGATTACTCACAATCCCTATCAGATCTGAATTGCAGGTATCTGAGGGCGTGTAAAAAGGATATAGAAAGTGCTCTGCTATCTGTTCTGTTCAGACGGCTTCTAAAGTAGCCTTTGTGTTATAAACTAATTTATAGATTTGGAAATGCATGACATAGAAACAATATATACCCTGTAAATGCTTTAAAATCAATTTGTTCTTGAAGAAGCCCCTGTACAAATGAATGTCACACACTCACAGAATCTCAGAATGGCTTGAGTTGGAAGGAATCTCAAGGATCATCTAGTTCCAGTCCCCCTGCAATGGACAGGGGTATAGTTCCCACTAGAACAGGTTGCTCAAAGCCTCATTCAGCCTGGTTTTTAACACTTCCAGGGATGAAGCATCCACAGCTTCTCTGGACAACTGATTCCATCATCTCACCACCACCACAGAATTTGACATAAACCTTTCAGTTTTACCACAGAATCACAGAAACATTCAGGTTGGAAAAGACCCTCAGGACCACCAAGTCCAACCAACAGCCCTACTCTACAAGGCTCACCCCTAAACCATATCCCCAAGCACCACATCCAAACCACCTTTAAATGCGTCCATGGTTGGTGACTCCACCACCTCCCTGGGCAGCACATTCCAATGCCTGAGCACTCTTTCCATGAAAAACATTTTCCTAATGTCCAGTCTAAACCTACCCAGTTGTAGCTTGAGGCCATTCCCTCTTGTTCTATCACTAATTACTTGTGAGAAGGGACCAGCACCAGACTCTCTACAATGTCCTTGCAGGCAGCAATGAGGTCTCCCCTCAGCCTCCTCTTTTCCAAACTAAATAGCCACAGCTCCCTCAGTCGCTCTTCATAGCAGAAAGTATACTAAGTACAAACTGTAAATCAGCTGCCACTCTTGCTGAAATGACTACTCATCTATGAGAAAAGTCTGCCCAATTTTTTAAAGAAGATTTAGATTAAAAAATAATAATGTGTTCAAGAGAGCTGACATACAGCCTTGGGACTCCCTAACCTAAACCAGTGAGATTAGTGAAGTAGCATCAATGTGCAGATCATTCAGTTTGAACCTGACTCACAGAATTGTGAAGAGGTTGTGGGGATACCATCATATTGTCTTGCCTACCATGCTGGCGGAGCTGATGGATTCCCCTGTAGCCCTGCTGTGTTCATGTGTTCCCAGGCCCGAGCTGTCATGGAAAGCGGTGATTTCAGTGTTCATAGCTGATGTTGAGAGGTTTCGAGCAGCATTTGGCAGCATTTTTTCAGTTCTGTTATTAATTAAAACATGCAATTTGAGATCATGACAATTCTTTAATAATCTGGGACAAATTTAGCAACTGTTTTATCTGATAAATAGTTTGGACTTTGGTGGTAGTTTCCCTCTTCCCTCTCAGGTGTACCAATGATGATCCAGGAAGTATGGCTCCACCTGTCCCTTCCTAGGGAGAGAGGGAAACCCCCACCACCCTCCTTCAGGGCAGCACCCATTCACCCATCACACTGCCAGGAATTTTTGGAGAATGTACTTAAAATATTTTCTTTCAATATGGTGTAAATAGCTTCAATGCTCATTGCAACCAAGCTAAACCCCGATGGTGCTGTCTCAACCAAAGGCTGTACCAGGGTGTAGTCACTCAGACACATGCTTTTCCTCTCCCAGCTCTGAGCATTTTTACAATTGCAATGAAAAGTAAAATAATCACAGCAGGAGAGCCAGGGAACATCTTATTTCAGGTGACCTCTGTCTGAAGTTAGGGAACAACTAAGAAGGGCCTCGGCTCAGATCCCTGCATGTGGCAGTATGGTTTTGACCTCAGTGAACGTTTCCTTTCAGCACTGGCTCAGGGAAGAATAGCTGTGGTCCCTGACTCTTCCACTTTGTAATGACAGACATTTTTCCTCTGCTTCTGTACCATGTCCCTCATATTGTGTAACTTGCTGTTGTAATTTTTTTTTTCCCAGGATTGCATTCCATAAGGTTGATGGAATTTTTTTTTTTTTCTGGTTCTGCTGCTGAAACAAACAAACAAAAAATCAATGACTGTTCAGCTGCCATGCTGAGAACCCTCCACTCACACTGCCATGAGTGATGCTGGGAATCCAGGGAAACACAAAACAAAAGCAGCAACTTAAAAGTGAAAGAAACTACAAAGGACCTCATCCAAGTGCCGTAGAGATAATTATTGACATTCTTGTTGATTGTAGTGATTCAGTAAAGAGATCTTTGTCCTTAGTAACAAACTTGAGTTTACCATATAAGATATGCATCTCAGAAGCAAAACCAAACATTTTGATGGGAGAAATAACTTCAGGAGCAGATCTTTTTTAAATTATGCATTTACAATAATAACTTGAAAGGATGAAAACTGAAGGTGTGATTGAACTAAGTCCAAACTTTGTTGCTTTTCTGAGAAGACAACAGAAATAAGCTTCTTTCAGGAAAACACATAAGTAGTTTTTATTTTCAGTAGGGTGCTGTGATCTTTTTATACAAGAACAAGCACAAACTTTTGTTCCATAGTATAAAGGATGTTTAATAGCTTAAGCAGTGGAGATCCCAGCACACCTGCATTGCACAACTGATGTGTTTTGCACACAAAGAAGCTACTAATACTCAGTTGCTACTAAAAACCTAGTGATGCTTTTTATGCAGGCTATCCTAGTTACAACTAATATTAACCACTACTATTAACAGCTGTCTGCATAAAAGATATTGAGTTTTTAGGTGTTTCTTCTTTTTCAGAGTCATTAGTGCAACCTTTTCTCCAAATGTTTTTATTTAAAGGTATGACAGAACACTGCTCAGCTCAGCCTTGTTGTCAGGGTGCTCCAGGATCCAGGCAGATGCTCAGAGCTTCATGCTCCAGTTCTTGCTTTCCTGACAGGAGGGTACTGTCTACTTTGAGGCAGAAACCAAGTCAGTGTTCTTCCTGCTTCTCTTTTCCAGTCAGCATGGGACAAGGAGAAAAATGCTGCTTTCTCCTCCCTACAGGCTCCAGCAATGAAGGTAGATCTGGCTCTAAAGTGCAGGTCTCATTCCAGAAAAGCTTTTAAGCATGCAATTAATCCATCCCCATTTAGAAAAGTGCAGATGCAGCTACAATTTGCTGAGTGATACCTGGGGATATATGCCAGTTAAGGCACTTTGGTAAGTGCTTTGGTGAGCAGAGATGGGAATCTGATATGGGACCACAGAAGGGTGATAGGGAATGGGAGAGAGGGAGGGCAGGACAACCAGGAACAGGAGAGAAGGAGGACAGCGCTAGTGGCTTTAGGGCAGCAGGAGCAAGGAGGGCTGAGAGTCAGCTGATTCAGCTGATTCAGAAACCCCCACATCTATTTCAGTGCCTCTGTTGGCTCCAGTGTCATCTTTTCCAAGTCACTTCAGTGCACACTCCTTAGTATCCTTCTGAGATTCACATGTGCAAAGAGTATGTTTTGAAAGCCAAACATTAACCAGGTGAAATTGCCTGGCTTTGTGGGTAATTTCCATTATCTCTCTAGAAGTTGTTCAGCATCCTTGATTCCGACCTTGTCTTCCACTGCTTCACGTATTTGTAGCCAGGATCTGCCCCATCAGATCAGGAACATGGAAGGAGACATGAGGCAGGGTGAAACACTCAGCTCATGGGCTCAGTGGTAACCTTCCAAACACTAAGAGGAGCCAATAGCATGAAAGATAGCCCCTCTGCCAGTGGCAGGCTTTGCATGTCACATTCCTGGAATCCTGTGTCAGCACTGTGGCTTTCAGGCAAGTTCTTTTCAAGAATGAAAATGACTGAGTGGATGGGGGAAAGGATGAGGTTTCAAATGCTGGGAGGGGGAAAAAATGAACATGATAACTAAAAGACCAGATCAAATGAAGAGCACAATCTCCTTCAAGAGGCCCTTGATGCTGCCCAGGGCTGAACCACAACTGGGTAGAAGAGAACAGGGCATGAATCCAGGTGTTCATTTTGTCCCTTATTACACCCTCAGAGTACTCCCTGATACCCAGGCAGCCTGTTGCTATGACTGCTACTTAGCTTTGGTTTGGGGACTGTTAATTCACAGGTACATTTGATGTGCCTGATGAAAACGTCTCTGATGATCTCAGTTTGGGAGCCCTTCTTCTATAAAATGTGTCACAGGAAACTTTCATTTTAGAAGATGCACATACCCCAAAAGTGCTAAAGACAAATGCATTCATTGCTGTCATCTAAGATAAGCAGCTAGTGCACTCTGATGTACCACAGAAACTTTCTAGATGTTATAAAAATAGCACCTTTTATTAATCTGACAGGTCTAGCCCCACAGAGGTGTTAAAAAAACCTTAGCACTGGCAAATGCCTTCTGATCATGCCTTGCTGAGTCACTACATCACCAGTTCCTGAGGGAAAGCCTTCATTTAACTATATGATATATGGTTCACTAATTGCTGTGATGGATAAAATAGAGCACATGAGGATTCATGGATTCACAGATTCATAGAATACCAGGTTGGAAGGGACCTCATGTATCATCTAGTCTCAACCTTTCAAGGTAAGAATATAGTTTGAGTGAGAGGGCCCAGCACCCTGTCAAGCTGGGCCTTGAAACTGTCTAATGTAGGAGAATCCAACACCTCCCTTGGGAGTTTATTCTAATAGTTTGAATGGTGAAAAAATTGTTCTGGCAGGGAGTCCAAATCTCCCCAGTAGGAGCTTATGCTCATCACTCCTTGTCTTTGCCATGGGATTCTTTGTACAAAGGGAGTCTCTCTCCTCATGATAGCTGCCCTTCATACACTTTTACATGGTTATGAGGTCTCCCCTAAGCCTTCTCTTCTCAATGCTGAACAAATCCAGTTCTCTCAGCCTTCCTTCGTCCTCTGATCATTCTTGCGGCCCTTCTCTGGACCCTTTCCAGCCTGTCTGCATCCTTCTTCAGGGACCAAAACCACACACTGTGCTCGAGGTGCAGCCTGACCAGCACTGAATAGAGTAGGAGAATGACATCTTTATCCCTGCTTGTGATACCCTGATTATTGCAATTCAGCATCCTGTTGGCTTTTTTTGCCACTGCAGCACTCTGTTCATTTGTGTTGAGCCTTTTGTCCACCAGGTCCGTCTCCCCAGTGCTGCTTTCAAGCCAAGTGGCTCCCAGTCTGAGCTACCTTTCTGGGTTGTGTGTTCTCAGGTGCAAGACCTACACTTGGCCTCATTAAACTTCACACGGTTCCTGCTGGTCTCAGTTGTCTTCATTAGGAGGTCCATAGCAGATGCCTACTGTAAGGGCTGCCTTCGAGACAACCCACTTGGTTTTGACCCAGAGGTGTTCAATAGGGCTTCCACAATTACTAGAGTTGACTTGCATACATTCAAGGTTCTCCTTGGTATAGAGCACAACTCCTCTTCCTCTTCTACCCTGCCTGTCCTTACAAAATAGCCTGAATCCATCAATGGCAATCCCCAAGTCATGTGAGCTGGGCCACTATGTTTCAGTTATTCCTATGATTTCTGGCTGGGGATTGTTGGGAAGAGAAATCCATCGGTGAGGGGGGTGAGGGAAAGACTCGCAGCAGTCAATATGATTGATAAGCAAGCTTCAACTTTATTGTTCCACACTTCCTTATTTATAGTCTTATCTTATACATAGTTAATTCTATTCTAATTTAACACACACTATTGGTTACTTTCTGAAAGGTTACATCATTGTTTTCACTACTCTGTGGAATTTCCTAATTGCTCTTTTTCCCAGATCTTCACCTACTTCTTATCTTGTTTGCCTTCCTTCTCAAGGATAGCTTGACTTCGTCATACCAAGCATCAGACTTTCCACAACTCCTACTCCATTGCTATATTAACAACAGAAAGTCCTTCAAGGTCTAATTTGCACAGATGTTCAAACCATTTCCCAACAATTCCCCCATTTTACTTTTGTGCACGTAAGGCCTTGGACGTTATTCCTTGAATGCTTTGCATCATACAATTATAAACAAGCTTAACAATAATCAAAATTGGTATAATAATACCTAAAAGCCTTAAAACTTCTTTTGTCAATTGTATAATCCCACTGTCTGCAAGTTCAAACAAAATTCGTTACTGCTTATCATGTTGGCCCATGTCACTCATACAAGGCACGGTGCTTAAGTTGAACTAGTTAGAATGGTCTACAGCGTTGCATAATACAAGGTCAAAGATAACAGACATTGTAAAGAAGAACTTGGATCTTAATAGTTCCAGTCTTTACATTTCACTTATTGACAGAGTAGAGTGACTTATGCCGTAAACCACATTGCACTCAGAGATTAAGACACAATGCAATCCTTAGCACTGTCTTTTACAGTCTGCTTTAGGGGTATGTTGCATTTGTATTTTCTCTAGGATGGTCAAAAATCATCAATTGTTTAATGGTAGCAAGATTTCTTTAATCTGTAAAGGTAGATCTGGCCAGGCTCTAGCTTCACAGACAGAAAACTTGCAGACAAAAAAGAGCTTCATTGCATTGCCCAATATAAAATTACACAAAATAACGTGTTTTTGCTCATCCTAGTAATTCTAATCTCTTAACGTTCACACAACAGTTAAGCAGTCATGACACTCAGAAGTTAGATGCTTTCTGTTGACATCTTGGATCATCGTGACAGTCATTGAGGTCAGTGCTAAGCAGGTTTGCTGGTTGTCATTTTCATGTCAGTTGTGCTGTGTGTCTTGTTGTGAGAGGGTTACAGCACTTCTAGGGTTGATGTTTCTAGGGTTACACCATCTCTAGGGTTACCATGAGCTAATTTTTTTCTACTATGGGGGTATTCTCTCTTTCCCCCCCCTTTTTTTGTTTTTGTTTTGATTTTGTTTGGTTTGGTTTTTGTTTGGCGAAATGTAAAGATGAAACTTTATCCCCTAGGAGTCTGTATTCAGAGGCACACTTAATTAACAAGAGAGAAGACAAAGTTATCAAACAACCATAATATTCAGTCCTAATTCACGTGGTGCCATGGTGACATTCTTCTGAGTGATGTTTGTGATCCCAGATGATCGATGTTCAGCTTCATGGTCAATGGCTGTTTCCCTCATGGTCTTGATTTTTGTAACCAGAGTTTTTGTACCTTTGTTATATTTTGTATGTTTAAACTTTTTCTTTGCACTTGTTTACCTTGCTGTTTACCATTTAAAAAATTCTTGTTCTTTGCATTTATTACCTTTTTGTTCACCTCTTTTTTTGTTTTTTTTTGTAGTCTATGTCTAAGAAGGAAATCTAAAGACGTTACAGTTAGCTAAAGAATACCGTTGAAAATTAATACCTATTCACTACAAACCTTAACATTATTACAATATTACATGGAGCTCCTTTAAAATGCCTAGGCAGACACAAAAACCAAGACAAGAAGGTTTGAACCAAAAGAAAATCTCACACGGTGAACTCATCACTAAGTACTCACACCTCAGTACAACCACTATGCATTAATTACCCATAAGTACTAAATGCATACCATTCATCATTCTTATTACAAAAGCTTAGCAAAAACTCTAAATAGCAAATCTCTGAAAAACATTACAACCAGAAATGAGAAAATTAGCACTGTTGCTTTAAATCAGACCAGAGTTGCGGCTAAAGTCCACTGGGCAGGGGGGTCGCTGGTGCGAGCCTCTGCAGGGGAAAGGGGTGGGGGCCAGGCAAGTGGCCGCCGCTGGGCTGCTGCTGCTGTCAGTGCTGCCGGTATCAGTGGTGTGTCAGCCGGTACTGCCTTGGTCGGAGCCGTCGGTATCCGTGGGGGCTGGCAGGGCTGGCGGGCGGGGTGCGGTGGTAAGAACAGCCGTCACCGCGAGCCCCCAAGCGCCTCCGCTGTTTCTCAGAGGGGCCGTAAAGCAAAGTCGGCGCTGTTTGCATCCCTCGCTGCCGGTGTTGTGGTCCTCCTAGAGCTGCCTTTTCTCGGCTTTTTCCCGCTGGGTGCAGACGGCAGTGGTGGCTAGCAAAACGCGATGTGGCCGCCGCAAGATGTAATCAGGGGGCGGCCCCGGTCGATCGGGAGATCGATACTTTTGAAACACATCGTCCGGCTGCAACTCGTCCTGACAACTTTGCTGTAACTGCAGCAGCCATTCGCTGTTCTAGTTTATATTTTTTAATACAGTTTATGCATTCTCTCCACGGCTTTTGCAGCTTGATAGTGACCCAGTCCCACAGTCTGTTTCCATCGTCTCTCCAACAAGTTTCATCAAAATAACTAAGCCCAATAATTATCTTAGCCGATAGGTCTGCCTTTTGTTTTTCTAAACAACAATGAAGCAATGAGAACGCTACCTCTTTATCCATAATCACCAGTATTCGTCCTTCCACGCCAGTGTCCACAAACTTCCCTAATTGTTCTAAATAAAGCAAGACTCGTTTCTCAAGGAAACATTAAAAGGGCTACTTCGCTCTCCGTACCCCGGCCGGGGATTTCCTTAAGTGCAGCCTTGAACCTGAGCCAGCAGCCCTTACCCGGATGGCAAGCAGAATTCTTCCTAGTGAATCCTTGCCCAGGCACGGTACGAACCCCTTACGCCAGTGTCGGGTTCACACTTTGCCCATCGATCGCTGCACAGACCTGGGAATACCCAATCGACGCACTCCGGCCCCACCCATGCCTCCTTCCTTCTGCAGCCGTAGACCCCGATCCTGCTGAAGCAGCTGTTGGATACTCTTCTGTTCCTATTAAGCCTTCATGTCCCTGTTCGGGCACCATTTGTTGGGAAGAGAAATGCATCGGCGAGGGGAGTGAGGGAAAGACTCGCAGCAATCAATATGATTGATAAGCAAGCTTCAACTTTATTGTTCCACACTTCCTTATTTATAGTCTTATCTTATACATAGTTAATTCTATTCTAATTTAACACACACTATTGGTTACTTTCTGAAAGGTTACATCATTGTTTTCACTACTCTGTGGAATTTCCTAATTGCTCTTTTTCCCAGATCTTCACCTACTTCTTATCTTGTTTGCCTTCCTTCTCAAGGGCAGCTTGACTTCAGCATACCAAGCATCAGACTTTTCCACAACTCCTACTCCATTGCTATATTAACAACAGAAAGTCCTTCAAGGCCTAATTTGCACAGATGTTCAAACCATTTCCCAACAGGGGATGAATCTCTAGTTCCTCCTGCTTGTTTCCCAGACTGTGTACATTAGTATACAGACACTTTAGGAGGCTGGTCTGTTGATTCTCATTTGGAGAAACAGCTGATGCACATGCTTGGGTTGGCCAGTGAAGCTGACTTATGGGCCCATGTGGCTTCCAGTTTCCCCTGTTCACTGCTCATGCCATGCACATTGGTAATCACTCTGTACAGCCTCGTTCTGTCCCCATCACCCTTCATATCTAGTTTAAAGACCTTTCAACCAGCCCTGGTAGTTCTTGACCCAGGATTCTTTTTCCCCTTTGAGACAAGCATTTCCTATCTGTAGTCAGCAGGCCTGGGGTCTTGTAAAGTAGCCTGTGAACAAAGAACCCAAAGTCCTGCCAATGACAGCAGACCAATAGCCAGGCATTAATCTGATGGCTTTTCCTGTTCGTGCCCTCATCAAACACAGCTAATGGTGGGATAAAGGCAAATAATACTTGTGTTCCTGATCCCTTCACCATTCATCCCAGGGTCCTGAAGTCTTTATTCACTGCTCTCAGGTTTCTTGTTAAGATTTTATCATTGCCTACTTGGAAAATCATTAACGGGTAGTACAAGGGCTGGACTGTGATGCTTAATTATAAGGTACAAAATCTCAGCATCATCAAGATTGTTTCCATTAGTGATCTGACAAGGAGTCTTACATTGCAAGACATCTGTGACTTTAAGTCAGCAAGCACTTTCTTTTTGCCTCAAGAATAAGAGAAAATAATCTTAAGGAACAAATTAAGCAAGTAATTTTTATATTAAATATACTTAACCTAAAGCTTTCTCCCTATTATTTCATAAGTGTCTTGAGATTATAGAGGCTCAGTTAGCTTAGTAAAGATGAATTGTGTGGGATCCTGGGAATACAACCATTGCATTAGGTATTCTTCCTTGCCATTATGTTAGGATGTTTGTAAATAATCTGCACATTTAATCGATGGAGACTAATCAGGAAGACAAGACATGCTTTATTGCTCTTAGTATTCAGTATCACTAAGGTTGGAAGAGACCTCAAAGATCATCGAGTCCAACCTCATGACTAGAGTAGGGAGGACACTAGTGCCCACTGCAGGCTTGAACTCACAACCTGCCCATTAAGGGTCTTATGTGCTACCTCTGTTAAAACCTGTTCATTGTCATAGGCAAGATGAAATCAACATTTCCAGGTGAAAATTATTACTTGTAGTATACATCATGGAGAATTTTACAGTAAGCATTAAAAGATCTAAAAGAATGTTGTGTCGTCGGGGACAAACAATGATACGCAGGCATACAGCTGTGTAACTGTGTGCATAATTCACTCATATACACAATATTTTGGAAGAAAGGGATTATAATGATCTTGATAACTTCTTCCTACAGCCCTAAACTCAAGGATCCCAAAAGAAAGAAGATTTCCATTGTAATATCTCCAGAGCAAGGCTGCTCAGCTCTGGTGAGGCCACACCTCAAGTATTGTGTCCAGTTTTGGGCACCTCAATAGAAGAGAGATGTGGAGGTGCTGGAGTGAGTGCAGAGAGGGGCAAGGAAGCTGGCGAAGGGCTTGGAGAATAAATCTGATGAAGACTGACTGAAGGAGCTGGGGCTGTTTAGTTTGAAAGAGAGGAGGCTGAGAGGAGACCTCATTGCTCTCTGCAACTACCCAAAAGGACATTGTGGAGAGGTTGGTGCTGGTCTCTTCTCACGGGTAATTAGTGATAGAACGAGAGGGAACGGCCTCAAGCTGTGACTGGGTAGGTTTGGACTGGACATTAGGGAAAAAAATTCGTGAAAAGAGTGGTCAGGCATTGGAATGTGCTGCCCAGGGAGGTGGTTGAGTCACCAACCCTGGATATGTTTAAAAATGGTTTGGGTGTGGTGCTTGGGGATATGGTTTAGGGGTGAACCTTGTGGAGTAGGTGACTCAGGGCTCTCAGGGTTCGTGCCCCACGTTGGTGAGCCAATAAAGAGTGTGGTGGTTTGAAAGGAAAGGCTCTGCTTTCCCTCCCCCACTGAGAAAGAGACCACGGCTAAACCCAGTCAGAGAAATGAGATTATATTTTACAAGGAAACAGATTATATGTAACACAACAAATACAGGTATTTTACAATATATACAGGAATATACAGCAAATGAACTCAACCAGAAACCAGACCCCCCACAGAGGGGCTTCCCCCTGCCCCTGTGACTGAGAGAAAGTTCCCAACTCCCCTGGGTCCAATCTCTCCTCCCACAATCCTACCAATGAAATTCGTTTAGAATACCAAAATATTTTATAAACATTTAGCCAGTGTGCCCCTTCCTTAAAGGCACAGCGTCAAACGGCCACAGTAGGGCTGTCAGTTAGACTTGGTGATCCTGAGGGTCTTTTCCAACATAAATGTTTCTGTGATTCTACACATCAAAATAAAACCAGTCAGGTGCTAACATCAGTTATTTCACTGTAAATATGGACTTTCTTCAGTGGGCTTAATAGATTTTTCCTAAATTCACAGTGGTAACAGAACAGTTACTGCTGCCCCAAACAGCTGATTTATATACCAAATAATGTGGTGGCTTAAATGCCACTTTGGGCCAGATATACTTACTTTAGTCGTACAAACAATCACATTGATTTAAGCAGATCAATCAAGGCAGCAGGATTCACTCAGGCAGTGTCTGTGTTAGCAGTAGGAGCAACACTGCAGGGTGAAATGGCTTGTGCTGGAGACCTGATGTCTGTGCCAGTGGCATGGAGAGGACTTTATTCAATCTGAATTCCTGCTTGGTGCTTGTGGCAGTGTAACCCAGCAGGCAGCTAAGCACCCCACAGCCTCTTACTCCCTGCAAGTGGGGTGGAGGAGGTAATCTGGAAAAAGGTAAAACTCCTGGGTTGAACTAAAATAAGTAATAAGGCATAGAAAGAAGGAAAAGAAAGGAAAATAATAATAAAAGAATATACTGAACAAGTGATGCAAAATGCAATTGTTCACCACCTGCTGACTGATGCCCAGCCAGTCCTTGAGCCACCCACCGCCCTGGCCAACTCTCTCCGGTTTTGTTGTTCAGCATGCGGTATGGAATATCCCTTTGGGAGAGGCTGCATCCTCTCCCAACTTCTGCACCCCCTGCCTCCTTGCTAACAGAGCAGTGTGACTGGTTGAAAACTCCTTGACTTGTTGCAAGCACTGATCATCATAAACTAAAACAGCAGAGCGCTATCGATATAAATCGAAACATCACTGTACCAGATACTAGGAAGAAAATTAACTCTATGCCAACTGAAACCAGGACAACCCCATGGTTGCCCATTATCAGCTGGATCAAGAACAGTAAATGGGAAATCCCCCTCAGAAAAGCTGGTTTGATTCCAACTGGATGTGGGTACATTCCCAGATGACCTGCCAATATCTCATGAGCAATGTCATGGTTTACCAAAGAAAATAAACTGGAGATTGGTCTTCCTAGTTCACCACCAAGTGCTGGGTCATTCACATCAGTAGGCTTGCTCAGGATATGGCCACCTCCTAACATGCTTAAAAACCTATATTGTGACTGCCTTCTGGGGTAGACACTGATGTAGAAAGTAAGGCTCAGTGAAAGATACATCCCTGAGTGAAAGATGCCAAGGAGGAACTCAAGTAAGGACAAGAGTTTTATCTCTGACCAAAGGAAAGCATTGTTTATTAACCAGCTAAGGGCCAGAAATTATTCCTGTTATGACTGTCTGATACTTACGTACATATAGAAGGGAAACAGTCCTTAACCTGCTGTGAAGGACAACAAAAAGTCCTTCTATAAATATATTAATAGCAAGAAAAAGGGCAAGGACAACCTCCACTCCTTGGTTGACATGGAGGGAAGTGTTGTATCAAAAGATGAAGAAAAAGCAGAGGTACTTAACACCTTCTTTGCCTCAATATTTACTAGCAGGACAGAACATCTTCCAGACAGCTGGCCTGCAGAGCTGGCAGAAGGAGCCAGGGAGCTGCATAGTTTCCCTGTGTTCCATGAGCAGGTTATTGGAACTCTCCTCAGCAGCTTGGATCCCCACAAGTCCATGGGACCAGATGGGATCCATCCTAGGGTGCTGAGAGAGCTGGCAGATGAGCTGGCCAAGCCACTATCCATTTTCCAGCAGTCCTGGCTCACTGGAGAGGTCCTGGAAGACTGGAAGCTGGCCAGCATGGTGCCCATCCACAAGAAGGGCTGGTTGGATGAGCCAGGGAATTACAGGCCTGTCAGCCTGACCTCAGTGCCAGGCAAGATTATGAAACAGGTCATCCTGAGTGCAATCACACAACACTTAGAGGATGGCCAAGGGATCAGGCCCAGCCAGCATGGATTTAGGAAGGGCAGGTCCTGCCTGACCAACCTGATCTCCTTCTATGACCCGGTGACCCGCCTGGTGGATGCGGGGCAGGCTGTGAATGTGGTCTACCTGGACCTCAGCAAGGCCTTTGACACTCTCCCCCACAGCAAACTCCTGGCCAAGATGTCAGCCCATGGCTTGGATGGGAGCACACTGCATTGGGTTAGGAACTGGCTGGAGGGCCGAGTCCAGAGAGTGGTGGTGAATGGTGCCACAGCCAGCTGGGACCCAGGCACTAGCGCTGTGCCCCAGGGATCAGTGCTGGGCCCCATGCTCTTTAACATCTTTATTGATGATCTGGATGAGGGCATTGAGTCCATCATCAGTAAATTTGCAGACAACACCAAGCTGGGGGCAGGAGTTGATCTGCTGGAGGGCAGAGAGGCTCTGCAGAGGGACCTGGACAGGCTGGGCAGATGGGCAGAGTCCAAGGGCATGAGATTGAACACATTCAAGTGCCGGGTTCTGCACATTGGCCACAACAACCCCATGCAGAGCTACAGGCTGGGGTCAGAGTGGCTGGAGAGCAGCAAGGTGGAGAGGGACCTGGGGGTAGTGGTTGATGGTAGGCTGAACATGAGCCTGCAGTGTGCCCAGGCAGCCAAGAGGGCCAATGCCATCCTGGCCTACATTAAGAGCAGTGTGGCCAGCAGGAGCAGGGAGGTCATTCTGCCCCTGTACACTGCACTGGTTAGGCCACACCTTGAGTCCTGTGTCCAGTTCTGGGCCCCTCAGTTTAGGAAGGAGGTTGACTTGCTGGAGCTTGTCCAGAGCAGGGCAACAAAGTTGGTGAGGGGTTTGGAACACAGCCCTGTGAGGAGAGGCTGAGGGAGCTGGGGTTGCTTAGCCTGGAGAAGAGGAGGCTCAGGGGTGACCTTATCACTCTCTACAACTACCTGAAGGGAGGTTGTAGACAGATGGATGATGGTCTCTTCTCCCAGGCAGCCAGCACCAGAACAAGAGGACACAGTCTCAGGCTGCACCAATGGAGGTTTAGGTTGGACGTTAGGAAGAAGTTCTGTACAGAGAGAGTGATTGCCCATTGGAATGGGCTGCCTGGGGAGGTGGTGGAGTCACCATCACTGGAGGTGTTCAGGAGGAGGCTTGATGGGGTGCTTGGTGCCATGGGTTAGTTGTTTAGGTGGTGTTGGATTGGTTGATGGGTTAGATACGATGATCTTGAAGGTCTCTTCCAATCTGGTCTATTCTATTCTATTCTATTCTATTCTATTCTATTCTATTCTATTCTATTCTATTCTATTAAGTGGGTGGCAGGAGAGACTCCTGCAGAGAGGAGATGTTGCCTAGGACAATAAAATTGTGCAAGTCTTCCAGGAGACTTGAGTGATGAGACTGGTTCTACTTACGTATGGTTTATGCTTATTGGGTGATTACTAAGCCTTCGTCTCTGTGGGGATAGCAAGCCTAAACCAAGCCCATGGTCCAGGCAATAAATGCTCAAGTTCCCCTGGGTCTTCTCCACAGCATCCCAGGGGTGGAACTGCATGTCTCACGTCCCTTAGCAGCTGCATGGTCAATGTGCCTGTAATGGGTTGGGGCAGATCCCCTCCCCACCACAGGCAGAAATAACGACTCAGGCAAACGGATTGCAAAGGTGATGGAAGGTTTAAAAAGGAAAACAATAACAAACAACAATGAAAGTTTTACAGAGACCCACAAGCACCATGACAAAGAGAGAGATCCCAGAACATACCCAAGAACATCCCATCCCCACCTGGGGGTACACCCAGACCCCCCAGGGCTCTTTCCTCCCTGCCCCCCAACCCAGCCTTGGGCCTGGGAGGCCCAAGGGAGGCAGCTCAGCCATGTTACCCAGGCAGCAGCAGGGGACGAAAGAGGAAGTGAAGACCCCGCATGGACTTTTTATAGGGGAGCAGGGCATTATGGGAATAGAATACCTGGTTCTCTGTGACCACCCCCTGGGCTGGGCCCACCCCTTGGGACCTCCCAGGTGTGGCCTGCGCAGTGGCATCTCGGCCAACACACAGCCTAAACCACCAACAGTGCTCCAGGGGCCTTGGACAGACAGGGACACCCTTGGGCAATCCTAGGGAAAGCTCATGTGTCTGGGGAAAGGCAGACAGCATGGTCAGCGTAGAAGCCTTCATCAGGTCTCTGTTTACCTAGGTGTAATGGGTTGGGGCAGATCCCCTCCCCACCACAGGCAGAAATAACGACTCAGACAAATGGATTGCAGAAGTGATGAAAGTTTAAATAGAAAGCAGTGAACGTTACAGAAAACCCAAAGCGCAGTGACAAAGAAAGATCCCATCCCCACCTGAGGGTGCATCCAAAACCCCCAGGGCTCCTTCTTCCCCCTCCCTCAGCCGGGCTAGTCTCAGCTGGCCAGGCCTGAGACTGCCCATCCCCCTGTGGCCTTGGGCCCAATCAGGCCCATGGCCGGGAGATCTCTCCCCCAGTTACCAAGTCTCGGAGAGGGAAGGAAAGAGGAAGTGCCAGACTCCGCACTGGATCTTATAGTGGTGCAAAGAATTATGGTAGGAAATACACAATTTCCTGTGTCCATCCCTCTGGGCTGGACTTCTGGACACAGGAAGTGAATGCACCAGGGGGGCACCCAGCTCAAACTACAACATGCCACCCCTGTATTTCATACCATAATCTTTGCACCCAAACACATCATCAGATCAGAAAACTTCTGATGACATGTCCGGCGAAGTCCATATCTTCATCTGGGCGTCCACTCAAACAGTCTCTCATTCAGGCTCAAGCATCAGTCCATTCCAGTTGTTCTTCCTCATGTGATGGAACCTCCCAGCGACGCAGTCGTCCTCCTGCAGCATGAATTCCTTGTGGACTCCTTGGGACATCCTGGTCACCTGGAAATACCTCACAACTTCTCAGCTAAGCCTTTACTCTCATATTCAGCGGCAAATTCTCCACCCCTGGGGCAGGCCAGTCGGAACAATCTAGCTCCACGACTGCCTTTTTCAATCCATCCAGGGTGCCGCAGCCAACCGCTTTCACGCGGACCAAAGCTACACGGATGCATGTCAGAGGCACTCTGCACCCCCCACTGGGCGCTCGCGTACCGAGGCAGGACAGCATCCGGCTGCACAACCTCCACCCCCGGAAGGGGGAGGAGCTGCGCCACAGCCCACTGAAGAAGCAGGGAGGCGGAGCCAGGTGCTCGGCGCCATTTTCGGAGCACGTCCGAAAACACCAGGGAAAGATTTACAGCTGCCGCCGCCGCCGCCTGAACGCAGCCCGGCTCGGGCGGTGCCGCCGCCGCCACTTGAACGCGGCCAGGCCCGGCCCCCACCGTCTCTGTTGCCGCGATGCAGAGTCCGAGTCACCTCCAGCAGTCGCTTGCCCGCTCGCCGCGGGTGTCCGCCCCCCGCAGCGGCCACGGGCCGACCACGCTCTGCTTGCCGCTGCCCCTCCTCCGCTCCCTGCCGCTCCGCAGAGAACGAGGAGAAGGCAGGTCTCGCCTTCTTAGGCTACTCGAGCATTCTTAAGCTACCCTGGGCAGAAAGTCACAGAAAGAACCACCCCTCGCTGTTCCCAAACAACAGGAGGGACTTCCATGCCATCAGCCACGCACCAGCTATCCTTCTGCAGTCCACAGGAGTTCACACAGTTGCCCCGGTAACACAAAACCTGAGCCCCAACTTTCCAAACCCAAACCGACGCCCAGAACTAAATTTAAACTCTCCATCTTTTGCAATCCGAGCTGCAGTTGGCCCCACGTTGGTGCGCCAAAATGTAATGGGTTGGGGCAGATCCCCTCCCCACCACAGGCAGAAATAACGACTCAGACAAACGGATTGCAAAAGTGATGAAAGTTTAAATAGAAAGCAGTGAACGTTACAGAAAACCCAAAGCGCAGTGACAAAGAAAGATCCCATCCCCACCTGAGGGTGCATCCAAAACCCCCAGGGCTCCTTCTTCCCCCTCCCTCTGCTGGGCTAGTCTCAGCTGGCCAGGCCTGAGACTGCCCATCCCCCTGTGGCCTTGGGCCCAATCAGGCCCATGGCCGGGAGATCTCTCCCCCAGTTACCAAGTCTCGGAGAGGGAAGGAAAGAGGAAGTGCCAGACTCCGCACTGGATCTTATAGTGGTGCAAAGAATTATGGTAGGAAATACACAATTTCCTGTGTCCATCCCTCTGGGCTGGACTTCTGGACACAGGAAGTGAATGCACCAGGGGGGCACCCAGCTCAAACTACAACACTAGGGTATTTCCCAAGTGTATCCAGTTGGTGGAATGCTGCTAAACTGTAATGACTGACATCTGATCTGCATGAAATGGCATCAGTTCCACTTAACTGGGATGTGCCAGAGGCAGGCAGGGAGCCAAGCACAATGGTGCTGCTACAAGTTTATGTCAGCATCATTCTTAATAAGTTATTTTACCTCATTTCATTTTCCATCCTTAGAAAGAAGACAACTGCTGTGTTTTGTATCTCTGTACTCAACCAGTATGGGCATCCTTCTGCACCTCTGCTCGGTTTCATTGCCTAAACAATGGTGGGAGACAAGGCAATGGAGGCAATCCAGTATCAGTATACAGTCACAGCTTCCAAGAAAGAGAGAAATCCAGCAAATTCTGTTTTTTATATATATATGTATATATAATACACTCACACACACATACAACTACCTTTTTTCTTTTTCTTTTTTTTTTTTTGCTTTTTCCTTATTGCCTACTGTGAATCTTACACACTGTGAGGGTCACAGAGCCCTGGAGCAGGCTGCCCAGAGAGGCTGTGGAGTCTCCTTCTCTGGAGACTTTCAAGACCTATCTGGATGTGTTCCTGAGAGACCTGTGCTAGATTCTCTGGTCCTGCTCTGGCAGGGGGGTTGGACTCGATCTCCTGAGGTCCCTTCCAACCCCTAACCTCCTGTGATCCTGTCATCTTTAGAAAAGTTGATATATTGTTTATTTTCATCAGGGACATGCTGATCATTTAATCAATGCATTTAGATATTTCCAGCTACTCTTTCTAAGTTCTCTCCTGTGATTTACAATTCCTCTGCATTAGAGCCAGATTGAAACTACACCTCTGATATTATTTTGGCTATTTTGTTTTTCTGGTGATTTATATGTCAAATCAACCATACATTTCTTAAATTCCTTTTTAAACAGTTTCCAAACTATAGTGGAACTGTTGGTTGATATTCTCAGTTAAGAAATGATTGCTTTAAGATAGTCATAGTATCATAGTATCAGTCAGGGTTGGAAGGGACCACAAGGATCATCTAGTTCCAACCCCCCTGCCATGGGCAGGGACACCCCACACTAGATCAGGCTGGCCAGAGCCTCAGCCAGCCTGGTCTTAAACACCTCCAGGGACGGTGCCCCAACAACCTCCCTGGACAACCCATTCCAGGGCTTCACCACTCTCATGGGGAAGAACTTTCTCCTCAAATCCAGCCTGAATCTCCCCACCTCCAGCTTCATTCCATTATTGACATAGAGGGCAACACCTCCTCCTCTCCTTCCCTGTCTATCCTTCCTAAAGAGCTTATTATACCCATCTATCCCTACACTCCAGTCATGGGAATCATCCCAACAAGTTTCAGTAAGAGCCACTCTGTCATGGCATCCCAGCAGCACAGTGGCCCTTAATTCATCCTGTTTGTTGCCCACGCTGTGTGCATTTGCATAGAGGCACTTCAGCTGGGCTGGCCCTGTTGTCCTCTTGTGCCAATTCCCCTTGGTTTCCACAGAATGTCCTGGTGCATCATTTGTGACTTGCCTCAGGGCAGCAAGTTGAGAGCCCTTACCGGCTCTCCATCCCTCTGCCTCTGTTGAGCTGCCCCTCTGTCACAGGCCAGCAGGAGACTATTAACCCCTTCCCCCTTCAAATCTAGTTTAAAGCCCTAAGTTTAAAGTCCCATCCCTGGAGGCTTTTAAGGCAGGCTGGATGTTGCTCTGGGCAACCTGATTTAGTGTGAGGGGTCCCTGCCTGTGGCAGGGGGGTTGGAACTAGATGATCCATGAGGTTGTCCCTTCCAATGTTAACAATTCTGTGATTCTATGATTCAATCTATTTTATCATCTCCTTTGAAGCTTGTGGTGATTTGGCCCCAGCTGGGGACCAAATACCTACCAAAGCCACTCTATCACTCCCCTTCTTAGACAGATGGGGAAGAGGGGGAGATATAACAAAAGGCTTAGGATAATACAGAAGCAATTTCAATAATGCAAAGCAAAAGCAAAGGCCACGCAAAGGCCACGTGCAAAAGCCAAAGCAAACAGAGATGTTATCCTCTACTGCCCATCGGCAGATGGTGTTGGGTCACTCCTGGGAAGCAGGGTCTGACACACATAGCAATTACTCCGGCGGACAGATGCCAGCAAAGAATGTCCCCACACCTCCTTCTTTCACCTGGTCTATATGTCTGAGCTGATGTCATATGGCAGGGAGTACTCCCATGGTCAGTTTGGGTCTGCCTGTGTCGCCTCCCAAGATCTTCCCCCACAGCGTACTTTTGGGGTGGGGAAATGTTGGAAAAGCACAGCTGTTGCAGTTTAAGCTGGGTGCCCCCCGCTGTGTTCACTTCCTGTGTCCAGAAGTCCAGCCCAGAGGGGTGGACACAGGAAATTAGGTATTTCTTGCCACAATTCTTTGCAGCACTATAAGATCCAGTGCAGGGTCTAGCACTTCCTCTTTCTTCCTCCTCTGTCAGCCAGTAACTGGGGGAGTTGTCTGCTGGCTTTGGGCCTGGCCAGGCCCAAGGCCACAGGGGGATGGGCAGTCTCAGACCTGGCCAGCTGAGACTAGCCTGGCAGTGAGGGGGGAAGAAGGAGCCCTTGGGGGTCTTGGGTGTACCCTCAGGTGGGGATGGGATGGCTCTGGGTCTGTTTTGGGATCTTTCTTTGTCACTGCACTTTTGGCTTTCTGTAAGCATTCACTGCTTTCTATTTAAACCTTCATCACTTTTGCAATCTGTTTGTCTTGAGTTGTTTATCTCTGCCTGTAGTGGGGAAAGGGGCTGCCTCAACCCATCACAACAGCCTAGGTGCTGGGTTCAGCAGTGGCCAAAACTCTCTTGTGTTATCAACACCCAGTTACAGCACGCAAAACACAGCACTGGAAAGGTGCTCTGGGGAGAATTAACTCCAGCTCAGCCAAACCAAATACAAGGCTCCTCTTGAATAGCAGAAGTTTAGGCCAACTGATTATTCTGCCACTCCTCCCTCAGGAAAGTCTTTTATTTCTTCTGTACTTGTTGCACATTTGTAGTTGTTCAGTGGCACAATGTAGATATGCAAGGACACATTTTTCCTTGATACAAATCCTTCATCTTGTGACTGACTTTTAGTATCTGTCCTCAGCAGACCTAGAAGTTGTATACAATTAGGCAAAGTACTGTAAATTCACAATAAATGAAAGGGGTAGATGACTGCAGATACAAACATTTGAGATTCAAAATATTTTTAGGTTTCCCTGGCTTTCTCAGTCCTCACAGGTTCAAGATCTCTTGTGGGTGCAGCATTAAAAGCACAATGCGTGGCAGATCTAAAAATCTAAGCCATGAGGAGGAAGATTTGATATCTTTCAAATGTTACCTATGAGTTTGGAAATATAATAAAAAACCATGAGCAATGTATCAACATAGTCTAGATATATTATTTTTATTTTATTACTGTAATTTCTCATCTAGAAGAAAGACCTCTGCAGATCTGTACATGCTGAGATGATAACTGACACACTTTGATCAAATTCCTTGTTCAGATTTGTTCTAGCTTGTTCATTAATTTTGCATCTTTATTCCAGTATTTTTAAAGCAGACATAGTAACCTGGTGTTTAAAATTGCCTACTGAGCAAAAGGTATTGCTGATGTTTTGATGACAGAAAAAGAAAATGCAGTAAGGCACAAAAATTCTTCGCTTTTTATGTGTTGTGTTTTTTTTGGTTGGTTAGCTTGGGGTTTGGTTTGTTTTGTTTTAATGTTCTTTCACTATTTCTCCTCTGTTCATCGTATTTTGTTTTTCATCTAGCTCCTCAGAAACCCATTAATTCACTCACCTGGCTTTTCTATATTTCCATGCCTAGATAAGTTGAGGCAGAAGTCTCAACCATTCACACATGAGATTATTTACAAATTATATTACAATGTGCAAGATCTCATTTGATTATATCTTAACTCTTCTGTTTTTCCCTTCCTACCTCACAGATGATGGAAATGCTTAAAACAAGTTAAGGTAGTATGACACAATAATGTGAGTGCAAGCATGGCATCCAGGGGACAAGCTACAAAGTGTTTGCGTGCTTCTGCCAAAATACATTGCATGGCTTTCTGCTGTTGTCTCATGTTTCTGATGTTAGGCAGCATGTTCAGCAACATCTAAGCGTATTGGCCAGCATTTATAGTCCCAGCTTTGAGTTTGTGTATTCTTAATAATCTGCCTTCTTCCATAGCTTGTGGCGGCTGCTAGTGGCAAATCTGCAGCGTATATATGCTTATTCTTAAGTAACACTCAGAAGTACCTACAAGGATGGGGTCCCCACTGGATATAGCTAACTGCAGAAAAAGTTGAAGTGTGTGATTGAAATGGTCAGAAACAACATCAATACTTTTTGTTGTGCTTGCCAGTGGGAAGCAGCAGCTCCCGCTTTGCCTTTTCTAGAAGCCTGGTGCTGCTGCGGCTGGCTGCTGTGTACGGCTCTGCTACCTACATCTGTGCCTTTGCAACATCAGTGCTCCATAGCAACTCCTCTGTTGTCAGACTCCTGCTTTGTGTGCCAAATGACACACTGGAATTTAAAATGTTGTTTTCACAGCACTCTGTTAAAAAAAAAAAAATTACTGTGGGCAAATTCACCATTCTCCTGCGTTTATAGAGGTCTGTTAGTCTCAGTGTGAGTAATGCTTATGAAGGTGAGACCAGTCACAGCGTCCTGAAGCAGGCTGACCCACACGGGTCTTCTGGTGCTTCCTGGTATTGAAACACAGAACTGTTATTCTCCACCTGGGTTTCTGTTGCCCTAGGAATGCTACTCGTATTTTAAACACCCTGTGTGGTTTATTTGTCATGACAATGGTCAAATATTGACCAGGTTGCCCAGCAAGGTAATGTCATCTTCATCTTTGGAGATACTCAGAACTTGACTGGATATTACCCTGAGCAACCTGCTCTGATTGCATCTGCTTTGAGCAGGGAACTTGAATACATAGAATCATGGAATTGTCAGGGTTGGAAGAGACCTCAAGGATCATCTAGTTCCAACCCCCCTGCCATGGGCAGGGACACCTCACATTACATCAGGTTGCTCAGAGCCACATCCAGCCTGGCCTTAAAAAACTCCAGGTTTTTCACACCAGAAGTCCCTTCCTATTTACAGTTGTCAATGATTCTGCAATTTTACGACTCTGTGAGTGAGGAGTAGAGTGAAGCCACCAACACAACTTTCACTATGCTGTCAGCTATTATTTGAAACCAGATCACTGGAGGTCAGTGCACTGGTCACTATTCCACTTTTCTAGATAATAAAATGGATATTATCAAATGCTGGTTATTACTTTCAGTATACCCAGTTCTCCAATTGCAGCTTAGCTACAGAGGTAGCCATTTGTTGTATCTCCTTATCATGCAACAAAAGTATTACTTCACTCCGTTGCACCCAATACATGAAATGCATGCGGACTTACAGCATGGGCTGTGTGAGAACAGGATGGCTTATTAGAACGACATCTACTTATAACTTACTGGAGCTATGCCAGCTGACCCTGACAGCTGTCTATATGATGCTGTTATAGCTCTTCTCAAGTTTTCCCTGTAAGATCCCTGCCTGTGTTCCTAAGACATTAATGATTAGGTTGTCAGAACTGAGAAAATCCACCTAGCAAGCAGGGTCACACTCACTGTTTTCTTTAACAAAGGAGAACACCAGGATAATGAGGCTAAGGAACTCCTAATTAACATCAATGGTGGACTCAAAGTTAGGACAAAATAGGGCTGGAAACCTAAAGTCTCTACAGAGGTAAGATTATCTTTTTAAATCATTGCAAAAGAAGCCTGCAAGCTGTATTTTGAAATACAGTTAGTGCTGGGGATGTGTCGCAGAAAAGAAAGGGAGTCTATAACAGGTGTGTGATTTCTCTGCTTCCTTCTCCTTGGTGAGCCCCTGCCAGCAGTCACAGCCTCTGAAACTTAACCAAGGCCCTGAGGCAGGAGCGCTATAGATCTCTGTTCCCACCTGCCAAGATTTTGATGTGCTTCTACAGCTCAGCCCCTTCACTTATCAAGAAATGTGCCTCCTTAGGGAAGCTGGAGCCATGTCACACACACAGAGCAGGGCCGCACCACAACCTCCCACCTCCTCCCACAGTCCATCATCCTGCACAGCAAAACAAAACAACAGCTAACACCTACCCGCACAGATCTGTCTTGAGCACCACTTGAGGATCCTGAATTTGCCTTTTGAGTCTTGTTGTGTGCCACTTGGACAAGAAATAGTCTGTCTTCCCAAAGTGTCTGATTAAGCATTTTTACTCCCATTTTCTTCATATAAATTTGTGGTGGGTTGAAAATTACCCCCTAACTAGTATGGAGAAAATACCCCTAAAATAAAATTTGCCAGACCAGCTCAGTTGGAAAACAAATGAAGCTATATCTACAAACACACCAAAATCTAGACATATGGAATGCAATGAATGTGTACAAAATATTCAATATTTACATGTATTTGCAATTTATAAACAACACAAGAACACTACCACCACCACCCCTCCAGACAAAACCAGGGGTTACCAACAGCTTCCCCTTCTTCGCTCCCTTCCCCCCTGTGCAAGGTAAAAGAGAAAGAAAAGCAGAGTAGCTTGTTATTAATTAGCCACGACAAAGAAGTGCAGCTAAGGTCAGCAGGCTGGCAGAAGCAACCAGCTAGTATCAGCTGGAGCAAAGAGGCTGAAAAGAGAAAGTTAGTTTATACAACTAACTTTATGTTATTTATCAGACCAGGGATTATTTACACCTTATCATGTTATGTTAGTTATCAGATCAGGGATTATTTACACCTCATCATTATTTTCCCTTTACAACCAATGGAAATTTATTTACATTCTACCACTTTCTACTCAATCTGTGGGAAATTTTCCTAGGCATCAGCCTAAAACTGCCACAAAATTATTACTCTTAGTTCAAATTCCCTGAATTCCCTGAGCTAATTCCCCTGGTTGCTGCTTCCTTCCTTTCAATTCTCTGACTCCAGTTACAGGGTTTCTGCAATTAGCCATCTCTCAGACACCTGGCATAAAACTACTGGGTCATGAAACATTTCAGCCTAATCATTTGTACAATCTAGGTGTTTCACACTGATCTTTGATTTCTGTGCCAGCCCAATGCCCCTGGAACAAGCCTGGTTTTCCCACTGTGTGGCAGGGGTGTCTCCAACTCAGTTGTCTTATTTAATGAGTGTGAGGGAGCAGTCCATAAGTGAGAGTGGGGTTTGTTGGTTTTCAGTGCCCATTCATGGATCACAGCACCTGCAACCATGTTTTACATTCCAGAAATACTCAAATCAGATATGAGGAACAAAACTCCCACTGCCTTTTTAGCAGCATGGAGAGTGAGGTAGAGAAAACAGTTCCTTAAAGCTGCTGTGAGCTTCCAGTGTTGGAGAGCTTTAGGGAAAAATTATCCAAACACATCACAAGTGACATTGGTGCACTTAGCTTATCTTGGGACAAGGAGAGGTCTGCACGACCTCCTAAAATTCTCTTCTGCTGTGTTTTTTTGGTTTTGTTCTTGGTGGTTTTTTTTAATTCTGTTATTTTAAATGATCTTATCAGAATCAGCCACAAAATGTAGTGATCATTCTACATTGCACACATAAAAGTGCCTGATGCCAGGACACAAATTCACTGGTAAGAGACCTGAAGAACCACTGCATGCTGTTGAATGTCACCATCTCCCTCTTGCATGCATACACACAAGGGTGAAATCCACCACACACTGCTCCTGCCTGTTAGTGTAAGAACAAGCCAATGTTACATACTCAGCCAACTCCATGGGTGTCCACAGAGACAGCCATTGTGGCCCACTGCATCATGCTCTCATGTGTTCCTCTGCAAACTCTGTTGTCCCAGCTGGCTTCCTCATTGAGCCTGAGAGCATCTATCCTTGAACAAGTCCTGCAACAGTTACCTTCTCCAGTTATGTAATTCTGAGCAAATGACATGAAAAAGGTTTCTCATGACCTACAGCATGAGTTTTTTGCCCCTCACAGGAAGGTTAAAACTTCAGCAAATTATTCACAGATAGCTAGCAGTGATCAAAATGGCCTTCAACAATTTCCTTCAGCCTTCCAGCCACATACATCTCTGACAGTGTCAGATTAGAAGACTATTTCCAACATGTCTCCCAGGTGGCTCATTTCAGCAGTCTTTCAGTAACAGGAACATGTGCCTTGGGATTTATCATTGCACCCTCTGCACTTCCCAGGCAGCTCCTCAGTGACTCTGGGTGGTCATGAATCTGTCAACACAGCTACTGCCAGCCGTTCATCTGCCCGAGAGCACCATTAAGCAAAAGGCAGTGCTCTGGGAAATTATCACTGTCCGATTCACTTGCCTGATGTTTGTTTTCCTTTGTTTCCTGTGCTTAGATATTCTCTTGCATCACAGAGCTGGGCATGCCCTCATCAGAATCACAGAAACATTCAGGTTGGAAAAGACCCTCAGGATCACCAAGTCCAACCCAGAACCCTACTCTACAAGGTTCACCCCTAAACCATATCCCCAAGCACCACATCCAAATGACCCTTAAAGAAATCTAGGGTTGGTGACTTAATCATCTCCCTGGGCAGCCTATTCCAACATCTGTCCGCTCTTGCTGTGAAAAACTTCTTCCTAATGTCCAGTCTAAACGTACCCAGTCACAGCTCAAGGCCATTCCCTCTTGTTCTGTCACTAATCACCTGTGAGAAGATACCAGCACCAGTTTCTCCACAATGTCCTTTCAGGTAGTTGCAGAGAGCAATGAGGTCTCCCCTCAGCCTCCTCTTCTCCAAACTAAACAGCCCCGGCTCCTTCAGTTGCTCTTTGTACGACTTATTCTTCACCTGCTTTGTTGCCCCACTCTGCACTTGCTCTTGCATCTCCACATCTCTCTTGCCCAAAACTGAGCACAATACTCAAGGTGTATCCTCATCAGAGCTGAGTACAAGGAATGGAAACCCCTGGATGTGCCTTTGCACAGCAGGGAGGCAGGTAGGAGTTGTGCCATGCTTTGGCCCTAGCCAGAGAACAAGGAAATTCACTTCACACAAAGAAAAGAAAGATTAAATGCTTTTATTATTCTGCAACATTTAGGGTTCACCAGCACTGATACTTATGCTGGTCTCTGTCATCTCTGCAAGACCTTCAGTCTGGACATGGCATCCTGGCCTGCATCAGGAACAGTGTGGCCAGCAGGAGCAGGGAGGTCATTCTGCCCCTGTACACTGCACTGGTTAGGCCACACCTTGAGTGCTGTGTCCAGTTCTGGGCCCCTCAGTTTAGGAAGGAGGTTGACTTGCTGGAACAAGTCCAGAGAAGGGCAACGGAGTTGGTGAGGGGTTTGGAACACAGTCCTGTGAGGAGAGGCTGAGGGAGCTGGAGTTGCTTAGCCTGGAGAAGAAGAGACTCAGGGGTGACCTTATTGCTCTCTACAACTACCTGAAGGGAGGTTGTAGCCAGGCAGAGGTTGGTCTCTTCTCCCAGGCAGCCAGCAAGAGAACAGGAGGACACAGTCTCAGGCTGCACCAGGGGAGGTTTAGGCTGGAGGTTAGGAGGAAGTTCTCCACAGAGAGAGTGATTGCCCATTGGAATGTGCTGCCTGGGGAGGTGGTGGAGTCACCATCATTGGAGGTGTTCAGGAGGAGACTTGATAGGATGCTTGGTTGCATGGTTTAGTTGATTAGGTGGTGTTGGATGATAGGTTGGATATGATGATCTTGAAGGTCTCTTCCAACCTGGTCTATTCTATTCTATTCTATTCTATTCTATTCTATTCTATTCTATTCTATTCCTTTTTGAAAGTGTGGTTATAACTCAAGCAAAGAGTGCAGTCCCAGGCAGTGTCTATCCAGCATCTTAATTTTGCTTCACAGGACATGACAGAGCTTTATGCAAATAGAGGACGTGAGAGCGACACTGGACCCAGCCCAGCAAAGTACATTGCTTCCTTCATCAGCAGGAGATTCATGGACTGAGAGCTCCCATTTAAGTGCTTTACTGGCTGAGGGCCACAGACTTACTCCTAAAAGTCCATGGGAGAGCTGGGAAAGCAAAATCTGCCCAGTGGAATACCAGTGCCTCCCTTGCTCAGAGACTATCCAAATTCCTTTCATGAAAATTGTAGGGTTTGTATCAAAGACATTGAAAAGCTCAGCCAACCTCAAGCTTTCCTTCCTTCACAGAGCCGAGCAGCAGTCCTTCATTAGGGCTGGCTAAACCTAATGGCTGAGAATTTAACACGCAGAAGCCTAAGCAAACCAGTAGCATATTGCAACCTGGCAATGTATGAACCTCACAAGTGATTGTACATGAGCTAAGCTAGAAGTGGCTGATGCTGTTGCACATCTGGGTTTGCCTGTCTTGCTGATGAGCAGCTGTTTTGAATTTCCCAGTCATCCAATACACTCATGTTCAAGAGCATTTTCTTTTTTCTCAATATATAACTCTTAATATATAAACACCCTTTTGTAGTTCTGTTGACAATAATGCTAGCACCAGGATACCTCACAGGATCACAGGATGGAAGGGACCTCCAATGATCATTGAGTCCAAACGGTTCTGCCAGAGCAGTACTGCAGAATCTAGCACAGGTCTCACAGGAACATGTCCAGATGGGTCTTGAAAGTCTCCAGAGAAGGAGACTCCACAACCTTTCTGGGCAGCCTGCTCTGTGACCCTCACAGTGAAGAAGTTCCTCCTCATGTTGAGGTTGAACTTCAAGTGCTCATCTTCTTAATCATGGCATTTTTGGCAAAAAATAGTTTCCTAAAAGATTAGAAACAAACCAAACCAAGCAAACAAGCAAACAAGACTCTACTGGTGCCCACGGAATCACTTCTTTTCCTATTACAGATTTATTTATTTTTTTGTATCAAAACATGCACTGGAAACCACACCTCCTGCTGTACAGAACCATCTTCAATAGGCTTGGAGCGGTGGGAAGGGTAATTACTAGGTTGTTCTCATCCCTGATGTCTGTGATGCAATTACAAAATTGCAAGATGTAAAAATCTGTCCCTGCTGGCAAATGGGATCTGTCAATAATTTTGGTCCTCACCAGTGAGGGGCAGGTGGTGAAAAGCAAGGAGAGCATCTACCTCTGTAACTCCCTTTGCCAAACAGCAAGAAAAGACAACAAGGTTTTTTTTCATTTTGATATTGGTTTAGGACATACAGAGCACCACCTTATGGAGGCCAAGGAAATGCAGAATAAAAAGCAATTTCACTGAAATGAAGACATACAGCTATCTTCAGCCTGTTATATATTAAAGGGAGGACAGTCAATCTCCTGAATGCCTGAAGCCAGCTCTGAAGGCAGAGCTTATATATTCTCAGAGGTACTTGAGCTAGCTCAGTTTTGAAGGGGAGAAAATACTGCTTCCATCCAGTTCATGCCAGAGGAGATCTCAAGAAGTAAATCAAAGGACACCAGGGACAGATCTTTGATAAAAGCATATCAAGAATTTGTTTAATTTGTTTGCACTGCTGTTGTAATGCAGACTCACCGGAGACAGTGTGATCCACAAATGGAATATATTACTAAATCAGGACACAACTTACTGGAAAGATAAAGTAATGATTTCAGATAAGTCATTCCATCTCCCTATCAATAGTGTATCTCTGGGGAAGCATCCTCACCTCTGGCTAAATAGCACATAATTCCTGTAGGACAGACTTTAGATAGCTGACTCAAGGACATGACAAGCCAAATCCTGCAAAAATCAGTGGGTCAGCCAGTCCCTGGTTGATATCCGATACATACAGATATGTCATCAGTGGCACATACAATATCCAGAACACCATCCCTTTGGTTTGCAAAATTTGCTTCTCTCGATATGAGAAAGGGACACTCATTAAGTGCCAAGAAAGGGAAGATGTTCATGGGCACCGTGACCTCCAAGTCTGACACGTTCCAGGAACATACAGCATCAGTAAGCACATGTAAGTGAGCATGTGTTGCACAGTGGGTGGATCTGTTAGAATACATAGAATACATAGAATACATAGAATAAACCAGGTTGGAAGAGACCTTCAAGATCACCGCGTCCAACCCATCAACCAATCCAACACCACCCAAACAACTAACCCACGGCACCAAGCACCCCATCAAGTCTTCTCCTGAAAACCTCCAGTGATGGCGACTCCACCACCTCCCCCGGCAGCCCATTCCAATGTGCAATCACTCTTTCTGTATAGAACTTTTTCCTAACATCTAGCCTGAACCTCCCCTGGCGCAGCCTGAGACTGTGTCCTCTTGTCCTGGTACTGGCTGCCTGGGAGAAGAGACCAACATCCGTCTGTCTACAACCTCCCTTCAGGTAGTTGTAGAGAGCAATAAGGTCACCCCTGAGTCTCTTCTTCTCCAGGCTAAGCAACCCCAGCTCCCTCAGCCTCTCCTCACAGGGCTGTGTTCCAAACCCCTCACCAACTTTGTTGCCCTTCTCTGGACTCGTTCCAGCAAGTCAACCTCCTTCCTAAACTGAGGGGCCCAGAACTGGACACAGGACTCAAGGTGCGGCCTAACCAGTGCAGTGTACAGGGGCAGAATGACCTCCCTGCTCCTGCTGGCCACACTGTTCCTGATGCCGGCCAGGATGCCATTTGCCCTCTTAGCTGCCTGGGCACACTGCAGGCTCATGTTCAGTCTACCATCAACCAGCACCCCTAGGTCCCTCTCAGCCTGACTGCTCTCCAGCCACTCTGACCCCAGCTTGTAACTCTGCATGGGGTTGCTGTCGCCAATGTGCAGAACCTGGCACTTGGATGTGTTAAATCTCATGCCGTTGGACTCTGCCCATCTGTCCAGCCTGTCCAGGTCCCTCTGCAGAGCCTCTCTACCCTCCAGCAGATCAACTCCTGCCCCCAGCTTGGTGTCGTCAGCAAATTTACTGATGATGGACTCAATGTCCTCGTCCAGAGGCATGTGCATATGCACCTCCAAACCACTATAATTTGGGGGGCAAATATCCAAAATGCTGTCCAGGAAACATTTCTGAACAGAGCAAGAGTACATACACATGGGTAGGTGTGCCTTGGCTAGAAAGCAGGATGTTGAATAGCTGTGGTGGGTTGAAGGGTCGATCCTCCCACCACGGACAAAAAACTGAGACTCAGACAAACGGATTGCAAAAGTGGTGGAAAGTTTAAATGGAAAAGCAGTGAATGTTTACAGAGAACCACAAGCACAGTGACAAAAGAGATCCCAAGGCATACCCAGAAGCATCCCAACACTCCCCTCTTCCCACCTGAGGGTACACCCAAAACCCCCAAGGCTCTTTCTTCCCCCCCACTCCTCCACTGTTAGGCTAATCTCAGCTGGCCAGATCTGAGATTGCCTTTCCCCCCGGCCTTGGGCCTAGCCAGGGCCAAGAGGCCGTGAGATGGCTTCCCCCATTACCAGATAATGGCGAGGGAAGAAAGAGGAAGTGCAGGTTTTATAAGGGAGCAGGGCATTATGGAATTAAATACATAGCTTCCCATGTCCACACACTGGGCTGGACCCTCGGGACACCGCAGATGTGGCTAGGGTGGTGGCAACAAGAGGCACTCAGCTGAACCACCGCAATAGCTTTTCAGACAGCCTTGCCTTCTCTCTGCATCCGTCACCTCTGTTCTTCATACTGCCAAAGTCTATTCTGTGCACTTCTTCCCTTATCTGTTTTGATGCAGCTGCTGTCCATGTTTTAACAAAATCCTCATCCTTAGCAATGTCAGCTTCTCAAAACTTTCTTCTTTCCCCTGGAGTCTCCATCTTTGTCTGTTTTGGTATCCAAAACACCTCTCTTCCTCTTCTGTAGGCAGGTCTCCACTCTCCAGGAACGTAATGCCAGACGGTTTCATTGAATTATTAGTTATAGCTAAAACTGACCCACTTATCTACCTTATATGCCTAACCTGTTTGATTGTGTATGGGAAACCTGTTAGGGTCTAAATCCAGGAAGAAAACAACAGTGTTATTGTCAATGTCATCAACATATTCCCTCTTCTCCCCAACATGATGGTGTTTTTTAATCCTCCTGGCATTCCCTCAAAAGCATTCTACAAGAATATCTATTAGCATTTGTTCCCAAGGTAAGACCCTCATAGCTTCATCCTCAGTCTCCATGACCTTCTCTGTTTGGGCCCTCTGGATGTTACCTTGTCCTCTCCCAATGCGTCACGGCTAAAATCAATTCCTTGCTTCAGTTAATTAGCAAACCACATTAAATCATTTCAATGTTTCACCTTCATCCTCTTTGTCAAGCTCATGGTCAAACCTTTAAAAGTTTCCATAAAACTACTCTAATGGCTTTTCCTGCTTACCTCCTCCTGTCCCCCAGACTACCCATTTCCCTTTCCTGTCCCTGCTGCCCATCCCTTTCCTGTCCCCTTCTCCCGTCTCATGTAACACAAAATCTCCTCCCACAGTGCCACCAAAGAGACTTTCAAACCATACCAGTCTTCAAGTTTTGCATAAGTTTGAACCATTTTCAGCAAATCAGTCTTGTCTGTGCTATTTTCAAGTCATCCTTTGGTCTCCCACCTTCTCCTGCCTCTGGTTTTGAGGTCTAGGCTATAGCCTTTAACAAGACACGTACTCCATAGTCCTCTCTTGATCCATGTGTGCTCTCTTGCTCTATAGTCGTCTGTGGAGACAATGTATGTGCAGAACAGCTGGAGAAGAAATCAATGCCATACTCCTTCCCAAGTTTTCCTTGCTTGACTTCCCTCTTAAACCAGGGTCAGGCTTAATCCGCCATATGTTTTTGTAATAGGACATCAACAGCTCATTCTCAGTTGAAAACAGCTTTTTTTGTGGGGGAGACGCAGCTGTTGCATGTTTCCTGCCTCCATTCTAAAATACTAGGAATGGAGAGTATTCAAAATGCCTATAAAAGACCAGGCATTACATTATAGTTATATTGAGGAAAGACCCTTGTGGAAAGGGAAAAGACATTTTTGACTGAGATTTGGATAGGGTAAGTGTCTCAGGATGTGTGTGTTCAGAATTTAATAAAAATTTTTCCCAGGAGAAAAAAATAAAGTCAAGTGACAATGTGACAAGATACTGCCTGGGTAGACTCTATTGAGCAGAATTTAGCTTAGTACTCACTATCCACAGAATCACAGAATTGTCAGGCTGGAAGGGACCACAGGGATCATCTAGTTCCAACACCCCTGCCATGGGCAGGGACACTCTCCACTAGATCAGATTGCCCAGAGCCACATGCAGCCTGGCCTTAAAAACCTCCAGGGATGGGGCTTCCACCACCTCCCTGGGTAACCTGTGCTGGTGTCTTACCACTCTTATGATGAAGAATTTCTTCCTAAGGTCTAATCTAAATGTCCCTTCCTCTAGCTTGGATACATTCTCCCTAGACCTATCGCTACCTGATTCCCTAAAAAGTCCCTCACCAGCTTTCTTGTAGGCCCCTTTCAGATACTGGAAGGCCACAATAAGGTTTCCTTAGAGCCTTCTCTTCTCCAAACTGAACAACTCTAACTCTCTCAGTCTGTTCTTATAGGAGAGGAGCTCCAGCCCAAAGATTACAAAGATCAGAGATACTACAAAGATTTCTAAATAACAAGACTTAGTTGTGATTAAATAGATCAGTATAGAGTGGCAAATAGTCTTCTTAATTATATATCAAAGTTAATAAACAAACAAAAATAGCATGCACAGGAGTAATTCATTCAAGTCCATGACCCAGAGCCCTTGTAGGTGGCTGGTGACCCCCAGGTCCCTCTCTGCCTGGCTGCTCTCCAGCCACTGACCCCAGCCTATAGCACTGCCTGGGGTTGCTGTGGCCAATGTGCAGAACCTGGCACTTGGATGTGTTCAGTCTCCTGCCCTTGGACTCTGCCCATCTGTCCAGCCTGTCCAGGTCCCTCTGCAGAGCCTCTCTACCCTCCAGCAGATCAACTCCTGCCCCCAGCTTGGTGTTATCTGCAAATTTACTGATGATGGACTCAATGCCCTCATCCAGATCATCAATGAAGATGTTAAAGAGCATGGGGCCCAGCACTGATCCTTGGGGCACACCACTGGTGACAGGCCCCCAGCTGGATGTGGCACCATGAGCAGGGAGGTGATTCTCCTCCTGTACACTGCACTGGTTAGGCCACACCTCGAGTCCTGTGTCCAGTTCTGGGCCCCTCAGTTTAGGAAGGAGGTTAACTTGCTGGAGCGTGTCCAGAGAAGGGCAACAGAGTTGGTGAGGGGCTTGGAACACAGCCCTGTGAGAAGAGGCTGAGGGAGCTGGGTTTGCTTAGTCTGGAGAAGAGGAGGCTCAGGGGTGACCTTATTGCTCTCTACAACTACCTGAAGGGAGGTTGTAGACAGGCAGAGGTTGGTCTCTTCTGCCAGGCTTCCAGCACCAGAACAAGAGGACACAGTCTCAGGCTGCACCAGGGGAGGTTTAGGCTGGAGGTTAGGAAGAAGTTCTCTACAGAGAGAGTGATTGCCCATTGGAATGGGCTGCCCGGGGAGGTGGTGAAGTCACAATCATTGGAGGTGTTCAGGAGGAGACTTGATGGGGTGCTTGGTGCCATGGGTTAGTTGGTTGGGTGGTGTTGGATTGGTTGATGGGTTGGACACGATGATCTTGCAGGTCTCTTCCAACCTGGTTTATTCTAGTCTAGTCTAGTCTAGTCTAGTTTAATCTAGTCTATTCCATTCTATTCTATTCTATTTTGGGGGCCCTGCACTAGATTTAAACAATACATTTTTAGAGCCTGGATGTTTGGGCTTTTTATTTAAATTTTTTCCTAATGACAAAGATGCTACTAAAATTACATCCAAAATAAGAGGGTTGGAGAAGGCTAATTCTACTTTGCTACTGTCAACCATGAGAGTATCCTGCAGAAAAAATTGAAATAGGTTTTTGATAATGTCACAAAAGATGTGGAAGTCATAACTTTGCTGTTTTGCTTGTACATTGCATGTGTATCATTAAGTATAGCTTATGTAAAATATTATGATGCTCCATTCACATGCTTAGAATTCAGTTAATTTGTAGTTTACATACCCCCTAATAATAAATGTCTCTCCATGATCTTTGTCCAGAGACAAAGTGCAGAGCTATTCATCAGTTTTAAAGGGAACTCTGTCACTGACAGCAGCAAACTTTACTGAGTCCTACAAAAACTATCTTCTTCATGTAGCCTTTGATGAGCATGTTGTATGAATGGCAACAGACCCAGAAAGCACAGGTTGCACTTCCTTAAAAAGCCTATGAACCAGGTAGTAACTTGTCAGTGCTGGCCTGAGGATTTATATCAATGCAGTAAATAGCCAATGATGCTTCCCAGGTAGAAAATTTAACCAAAAAGAAAGCATCCAGATGGGTGAGCACGCTTCATCCTAGTGAGGTGCAAGGCATGACAGTCTTCTCTTGCTACTTGTTGGGACAGAGGCTGCTAATCACAGAATCACCAAGGTTGGAAGAGACCTCAAAGATCATCAAGTCCAACCTGTCACCACAGACCTCATGACTAGACCATGGCACCAAGTGCCACGTCCAATCCCCTCTTGAACACCTCCAGGGACGGTGACTCCACCACCTCCCTGGGCAGCACATTCCAATGGCAAACAACTCTCTCAATGAAGAACTTTCTCCTCACCTCTAGCCTAAACTTCCCCTGGTGCAGCTTGAGACTGTGTCCTCTTGTTCTGGTGCTGGTTGTATGGGAGAGCATCCTAGAGACTTATCCAGACTCTTTACAGGACCAGTAAGCTCAGAGTCACAGTATCACAGTATGATTAGAGGTTGGAAGGGACCTCCAGAGATCATTGAATCCAGCCCCCCTGCCAAAGCAGGATCACTTAGGGTAGGCCACACAAGAATGCATCCATGTGGGTTTTGAAAGTCTCCAGAGGAGACCACAACCTCACTGGGCAGCCTTCTCCAGGACTCCATCATCCTCACCATAAAGAAGCTTCTCCTCATGTTGAAGCTTGTACCTGTTGTTTCTTGTCTTATTAGTGCACACCACTGAAAAGAGCTTGGCCCCCTCCACTTGACACCCCTCAGATATTTATACACATCAATCAGATCCCCTCTCAGTCTTCTCTTCTCAGGACTAAACAGCCCCAGAGGAGATGCTCAAGTCCCCTAATCATCCTTGTGGCTCTCTGTTGGACTCTCTCCAGCAGGTCTCTGTCTCTCTTGAACTGGGGAGCCCAAAACTGGACACAGTATTCCAGGTGTGGTCTCAGCAGGGCAGAGTAGAGGAGGAGAAGAACCTTCCTCGACCTGCTGGACACACTTTTCTTTATGCATCCCAGGATACCATTGGCTCTCTTGGCCACACTGTTGTCCCATGGCAAACTTGCTGTCCACTAGGACTCCTAGGTCTGTTTCAGTGGAGCTGCTTTCCAGCAGGGCAGCCCCTAACCTGTACTGGTGCCTGTTATTATTCCTCCCCAGATGCAGGACCCTGCACTTGTCCTTTTGAGTCAGTCAAATATGTTTTTAACCTTTGTATGATACAAACATTTTTTTAAATATATATTTTATTTTATTTTTTGCTCAGAGGAATAAAAAACCACAGAGGCCATATATTCCTTTTGCAAGATTTACTGTGCCATCACAGAATAAGAGAGTCATGTTTCTTGCTAAAGATAGCAGCTGTCTTTAAGAATCAGATTAGGTAATCTGGCCATTTACCCATCAAATGAGAAGGCCTCGTGTTCAACCAGTGATGCTACCAGAAGATGCAGCAAACTATTTCCATGATCCACAGAAAGGTTTCCTCTCTGCTTCAGCATGGGGCACACACAAGAGACGTGTTGGGATTGAGGGAACAATCTTTTTTTCCTTTTAAGTCTGAAGCAGCACACACCACTTGAAAAAATAATGGCTGCCTGGGTGGATGATGCATGCTAGGGCATTAGAAGTGAGGTCAATGCTGATTCACCCTCAGAAAAGGAAGGGGGGTTACTGGTTGACACAGTGACTTGGGGTGCTGGTTCAGGCTAGACAGGCAGCAGCACCCTGTTGTGACCTGGACTTCACTTGCCTGTGGTTCTACCCCTGAGAATTTAAACACTAAAAGAGTTCACAAAGTAGCTGGGTGTATTCTTGGAAGAAAGATTTGCAAGGCTCTTACATGTGATGATGCCCACTAGGCTTCCAAAGTCTCTGCACTGCAAGTTGTTGTAGGATGGTACAATGATTTGAGGAAACATCCCTATTTATTTATTTTTCCTGTCCTGCCCTGCCCTATGTATCCATTGCTGGCCACTTCCAGAGGAAAAAAAAAAAAAGGTACAGACTGAGTGGACCTCTGGTCTGACCTTGCACACCAAAGGGGAGACCTGCCTGTTACTGGAAATGCCTGCTCCTGGAGGAGCACTGCCATCCTGGCTTCTCCAGCTGCTGGGACCTGGCACTTCACACGCCTTCATGCTCCCACTGACCCTGTACTTATCACAGTATTTATACCATTACAGTAACACATCATCAAATTACCCAGGAGCACCAGCTCAGCAGAACATCCATAGTCCAAAAGCTCAGCCCAGGTCATTCTCACTTCCAGCACTGTGTCATTTTCTTATGCAGCAGAGATCTCAGTTTTACTAAACGGATGCAACACCCAGATTTATTTGCCAGAGTTATGAAATGTATGACCTGATACAACAACCAGTTTCCACCAAGGCTGCAAGACAAATCATTATAACTTTCTGTCAGAGCCACAGCTCCATCAGAAAATAGGAGGTTCTGCATGAGGGAAGCACAACACAGAACGACTTAATAAAAACAGCCTGAGCCTGTGGGGCAGCTGGCAGAATTTACAGGTGTTGTGCTGGGAATGGCAGCACAGCACCCTTAGCAAACACACAGAGCAGTTAATATTTTGAGGTTGATTTACCTTTATTTGTGTGTCTTGATAAGTGATATTTCCAAGACACTGCGAGTCTCTGCTGAGTTGGACCTATTTATTTTTTTACTGTGAACATGTGCCGCAAGAAGGGGTCGGCAACGATCAATATGATCCACGAAATCCAACTTTATTGAGCATCAGACACTTCTTATATACAGTAGCCTAGCTGCCGATCCCACCTTCTGCGGTTAAACATCCTGCTTTCCCATCCTGATGAGATAATCACAAGAATTCTGTTTTACGTTCTTCTTTACTTGTTATCGCCTGTAAGGGCGTAGTGACCTTGCTTTGGTATCCTGTTATCCTTTGCAGGCAGCTGCAAGCACAGCTACAAGGCCACGGTGGCCTGGCTGCATCAACACACTAGCTTACTGTGAGCAGTAAATAACAAGATGGAGTGCGGCCTACATGCTCTTGTTCAAACCATTGTTCCATAGAACCATGTCTTTACAAGCCATTCCTCAACAAACATGCAGCTGAACTTTGAAAAATCCTTACATGACAGGGAAATAGTAAAATAGAAGAGTACTCCCCATGGTTTTTTCATCTGCCTTACAGTCCTGTTGGACCAGAGGCAAATGCCTTGCACTGCTACTAAACACAGTGGATCTGGAAAGTTACCTCCTGCTTTGACCAGGGATCACCTTCCAGCCCTTTGCCCAAGTCTGGCTTCTTATTTGTTTCTGTTACTCCAGCTAAACGTGGATGGGAGTTTTCTCCTGGGTGATGTCCCCAGCAGGAATAAGCTTGTGTGCGGTTTTGTTCTTCACTAGCCAGCTGACTTTCAGTTGTAGGAGTGCCCATATTGGTGTCTTCTCTGATGGCACTCCAGCAGAGACAGACAAAGTCCTGCAAGACAATTGACAATGTCCCTAGTCACAGGGACCCTGCAGATGGCTGTGTGCAGGATGCTAACCAGAGCCAAGCCTGCAAAGGAATAATTGGAGGAGTCATTTGAGACACTGGTGTAAGGTAGGAGTTGTACAACAGGTTTCATCAAAGTCATATGTGGAGCTACTGGCAACTCAGGTGGGCATGCTGACAGCAGCTGTAAGGGGCAGCTGAAAAACCTCTTGAATGACAAGTGTGCATAAGTGTCTCTGAGACTCTACAAATAGTTTAAGGTAGGAAGCTTCCTGATGGCCAGCTAAGGAAATATCCTGTGCAATATGACCCATCCTTCAAAAGCTACTGAGGACAAATGCTTCTTCCCAGCATTGTGCTTGCCCTTCTCTTCACCCCAAGGGGCACAGGGGGAAGCCCTGAGAGGTTTAAAGCTGGTGTTACCCAGAATGAAACATATGGAAGAGGAAGGAAAGAAAAAAAATACTAAGCAGTTGTTTCAGCAGCTGAGATGACCATTTTGATTGCTTAGCAACTGTGGGAGAAGAAGCTGCTTGAAATCTGAGCTGTCTGGTCAAAATCATCAAGCATTCCTCCACGAAGGACTGCCCTCCTGCTCTCTGCTCATCAGCACAAGGAAACCACACAGCTGGTGGGAAGCCTTCCCTGTGCCAGGGAGGACAGCAAACAAGCCCACTTCTGTCTGCTGAGAGATGAGGGGAAAGGTCACCCCTTGGAGTCTTCATGTGTGGGTCCTCCAGACACAGGATGTCTGCTTGGGTTTAGACTACTTTTCATTTTAATAAGCATGGAAAGGACAAGGACTAACATCTGCAATCAGCAACACACCCCAGTTGAACCTGGAATAGGAACTACTGTGAAGGTCAAGCTGAGTCTCTTTCATGCCATAGTGGCAGTGTCCTGTGGCAGCTCTGGCCATCAATCACTCAAACTGCACAAATTAAAAGTGAGCCTGACGGCTTGGTGCAGTGAAAGACTGGTGTTCCCCTGCACAAGTCACACAGTATCACAGTACATCAGAGGTTGGAAGGGTTCTTGAGAGACCATCCAGTCCAAACCCCCTGCCAAAGCAGGATCATTTAGGGCAGTCCACACAGGAATGCGTCCAGGTGGATTTTGATAGTCTCTAGAAAAGGAAAGTCCACAACCTCTCTGGGCAGCCTGTTCAGTGCTCTGTCACTCTCACTGTAAAGAAGTTTCTCCTCATGTTGAGGTGAAATGTTCTATATTCCAGCTGATACCTGTTGATCCTCGTCCACCAAAAAGAGCTTGGCCCTCTCCACTTGACACCCATCCCCCAGATATTTATAGACATTGATGAGATCCCCTCTGAGTCTTCTCACTTGCCTTTTCTCCTGGCAGCACAGGTGGCTCAGTTACAGCATCCTTCAAAGGTTGCTGTTTTGTGAGCATTGCTTTTGAGTGCATGAAAAGCTGTTTACAGATGTTTTCTCAGTGATCAGCAGTGTCAGTCTCTTGGAAGTCCCTTGAACAAATCCACAGAGAGAAATGGCTGATTTTTGCTGAGCAGTTTCATATCTCAGCGGGCATCTCTTCTGGAAGAGGTTTCAGCACTGGTGCAGGGGTTTTGCAGGTCTGTGCACTGGAGCAGCCATTTAATTGTTTTGGTTTCTCGGGGACAGTGTTTAAATTCATGCCTGTTATTGGCACAGTGGCTGTGCTCATTCCCAGTAGCTTATTTCCATCCATGCTAACACTCATTCAGCCAGATATAAGTATGAGGCTACTGACCTGTAGTTAATCCTACACATCCCTGACTTTTAATTTAATGACTATTAAATATTAATGGGAGCAGAGTGTGGAAGTCAGATCACCTTTTCAACAGCTTAGTGCCCCTGTCAGCAGGCTAAAATGTCATCCTTGATCTTGCTTTTTTATTCCCTTTCTCCCAGTTTCATTTACAGGACAAAGAAAGCTGTATTTTAGAGAAGACTTTGCAGCCAAGCAGCTAGCTATTGCCAGGATTACAGCTGAAACACCCAGCTCCTGAGTGGACATGCAAACCACCATGCATGTGTCCCAGTGGGACATTTTTGTCCAGATCCCAGAAGGCCCTACATCCTAGCCCAGATGCTAGAGACAAAGGGAATGCACAGAAATACAGACATCAATGACCTAGATACCTCTGCTGATCCTGTACAGAAAAATAATTCAGTATTCAAGCAATGATATGGAGGGTGTCTCATGGATCTGCCAGGGGTCTGTCTGTGCATGGTTCATTAAATAAACTTCAGTCTAGCAATGAGGGTGGAGCCCAGAAGCCCTGGTGGAAACCTCCATTACTGTGGTGCCGCATGTCCTACTGCCATGTGTCCCTGCCTAGTGGTAGGAAAATTCTTGTGGCTGATCTGGGGTCCAGAAGTGAATTTTTCCCTCTAGAGGAGAAAGCTGAACATCAGGTAATATTGCAGTTCCTGATGAGTATTAATATGTCTTGATTCTCACAAGAAACACCATGTCTTCTTCTGCTCATGCTTCAATGAAAGGAAGTCATATCCCACATATGACTGTCCAGGGAACATTTCATTTTCATGATAACAGGTTCACAGGATGTTAGGGGTTGGAAGGGACCTTCAAAGATCATTGAGTCCAATCCCCCTGCCAAAGCAGGACCATAGAATCTAGCGCAGGTCTCACAGGAACACATCCAGATAGGTCTTGAAAGTCTCTAGAGAAGGAGACTCCACAACTTCTCTGGGCAGCCTGCTCCAGTGCTCTGACCCTCACAGCAAAGAAGTTCCTCCTCATGTTGAGGTAGAACCTCCTGTGCTGTAGTTTGTATCCATTGTCCCTTGTCCTATCACAGTATCACAGTATCACAGTATCACAGTAACTAAGGTTGGAAGAGACCCCAAGGATCATCAAGTCCAACCTGTTCCAACAGACCTCACAACTAGATCATAGCACCAAGTGCCATGTCCAATCTCCCCTTGAACACCTCCAGGGACGGCGACTCCACCACCTCCCTGGGCAGCCCATTCCAATGACGAATGACTCGCTCAGTGAAGAACTTTTTCCTCACCTCGAGTCTAAACCTCCCCTGACACAACTTGAGACTGTGTCCCCTTGTTCTGGTGCTGGTTGCCTGGGAGAAGAGACCAACCCCCTCCTGTCTACAACCACCCTTCAGGTAGTTGTAGAGGGCAATGAGGTCACCTCTGATCCTTCTCTTCTCCAGGCTAAACAATCCCAGCTCCCTCAGCCTCTCCTCATAGGGCTTGTGCTCAAGGCCTCTCACCAGCCTTGTTGCCCTTCTCTGGACACGTTCAAGTGTCTCGATGTCCTTCCTAAACTGAGGGGCCCAGAACTGGACACAGTACTCAAGGTGTGGCCTAACCAATGCAGAGTACAGGGGCACAATGACCTCCCTGCTCCTGCTGGCCACACTATTCCTAATACAGGCCAGGATGCCATTGGCCTTCTTGGCCACCTGGGCACACTGCTGGCTCATGTTTAGGCGGGTGTCAATCAGCACCCCCAGGTCCCTCTCCGTTTGGCAGCTCTCCAGCCACTCTGACCCCAGCCTGTAGCTCTGCATGGGGTTGCCGTGGCCAAAGTGCAGCACCCGGCACTTAGACTTATTAAATGCCATCCCATTGGACTCTGCCCATCTGTCCAGTCGGTCAAGGTCCCTCTGCAGAGCCTTTCTACCCTCTAACTGACTAACATCTGTTCCCAACTTGGTGTCATCTGCAAACTTGCTGATGACTGACTCAACCCCCTCATCCAGATCATCAATGAAGATATTAAAGAGGATGGGGCCCAGCACTGATCCCTGGGGGATGCCACTGGTGCCTGGCTGCCAGCTGGCTGTGGCACCATTCACCACCACTCTCTGGGCTCGGCCCTCCAGCCAGTTCCTAACCCAGCACAGAGTGCTGCTGTCCAAACCACGAGCTAACAGCTTAGCCAGCAGTTTGCTGTGGGGGACGGTGTCAAAGGCCTTGCTGAAGTCCAGATAGACTACATCCACAGGCCTGCCCACATCCACCAGACGGGTCACCTGATCATAGAAGCAGATCAGGTTGGAGAGGCAGGACCTGCCCTTCCTAAATCCATGCTGGCTGGACCTGAGCCCTTGGCCATCCTTCAGGTGCGCAGTTATTGCCGCCAGGATAATCTGCTCCATCACTTTCCCTGGCACTGAGGTCAGGCTGACTGGTCTGTAGTTTCCAGGTTCCTCCATCCGTCCCTTCTTGTGGATGGGGACCACATTGGCCAGTTTCCAGTCATCTGGGACCTCTCCAGTGAGCCTGGGACCTCTCCAGTGAGACAGGGTACAACTGAGCAAAGCCTGTCACCCAGGCTCTCCTCTTGACACCCAGCCCTCAGATATTTATAAGCATTCATAAAATCCCCAGTTCCTCTCCAGGTCTCTCAGCCTGTCCTCATAGGGCAGTGCTCCAGTACCTTAATCATCCTGGTAGCCCTCTGTTGGACTATCTCTAGTAGATCCCTGTCCCTCTTGAACTGGGGAGCCCAATACTGGATGTAATATGCGAGGTTTTTATTTTCAAGTATCTAAGGTGTGGGACAGTGGGGAACAGTGCTGGTGGTGCTGTGGGGATCTCTTTCTCTCCATATTCCCATGTCTCTTTTTCTTATAGTGGTTTTCCTTTTTCATTTGCATAAGGCAATTGTGACTGCATCCTTATGACAGCCATCTAACTGCTGCATGTATTTGTCTGTGCTTAAATCTACCTTCAGATGATGATGTTTTTCTGATTACAAAACTAATGAGATAAAGCAGAACTCAATCAAAGCAGCTCGGCTTCAAGTGCATTAATACTTAATACTATCTCAGACTATTGTAATTATGACTTATTTACTTTTTTTAATTGCTAACTGGTTTACTTACCTCTATATGAGAGACATTTCTCAAGAGTATCTTTCTGACTATAGTGTCTTATTTTTTTGCAGAGAAATGCAGGCATTTAGTGAGGTGGAAATTACTTCCTTATTATTTAAAATTAATTCAGTCTGTCAAAATGAGCTCATTGCCATGCACAGCACTTCCCTTTTAATTCAGTCTCAGCCTTTCTAGCAATTGAAATTCTGTGTGGAAATGATGTACATAGAAGGCTTTTTATACATATTAAACCCTACATATTAGGAGGATTAAGGCTGCATATACTTTTTAGAACAGGACACATAATTATGAAACAAGTTTGGCAGCAGGATAAAAGAATGTTGGTTTCCTATTGGTCTTGTAAACTGCTTTGCTAGCCAGGAAGGAATCTGCAAGGAATAGAAGTGACTCTTTTGCCTGCTCCTGCAGGACTGCAAATTTTGCTAAATCAGGATGAAATAAAGAAAATATTTACATATAAATAATTGGAATGACAGTGCTCCCTCCTTTTCTCTTCCTGGAATATAGAAGAAGCAAATGGAAAACAGAATAGGACAGAGGAAACTGAGATTTTTGATGGATACGGAAAAACTTAATAACAGCAGAAAAATGCCTGTAGCCTTCAAAAAGGGAGACAAGAAAGGGTGGGGGGTGTAATTACTGTGAGGTTTCTCACAGCAGCACCCTGCCATTTGGTTGGGTCCACAGGAGTTTCTTGAGGATCAAGAGCCAGTTAGGAGAGGGAGGAGAGAAGATAAGGCAGCTTTAAAAGATCTTTATACTTCCTAATCCCTCCTCTGATCTTCTCTCACCTCCAACTGCATTCCCTCCTTGTAGCAGCTGAACACATTTGTGGTGAGGGTTCACTCCTCCTGGATCATCCCAGCATGTGAGGAAACATAGCAGTGGTTCACTTGCTCTGGTCTGGTGTCCTGATCACACTCCCTGAAAAGAGGACATTAGGAAAAGAAGAGAGCAGGGACAGAGGGAGCAGTCAAGGAAAACCCTTGCTTGGAGGGCACCTGAAAAGATTGCCATTCCCATAATAAGATGACCGGCGGATTATTTCTCTATCCAGTGACTGAATCAAAGAAGTCATTGAAAAGGTCTAATCGGTTTGGTCATACAATAGGCATGGCATTCCTATCTCCAAGTGGGAGGATGTGGGGAGAAATAAACATGTCAGTGTTCCCTCAGTCCCTGGGGAGGTGATGGAGCAGACACAAAGGATGGGAAGGCAATGGGAATTAGTCAATATGGATTTACAAATGGGAAATCACGCTTAACAAACCTGAAAACCTGATATGGCAACATGAGCATCTCAGTGGTCAAGGGGTTTATCTTGACTTTAGCAGGGCTTTTGACAAGTGTTTCCCATAACAGGTTCACAGACAAGCTGACAAAGTGTGAGCTATATAGGTAGACAGTGAGGTGGATTGAAAGTGGCTGAACTGTCAGGCTTAAAGGGCTGGGATCAGTGCTGTGAGGTTGTGGTGAAGAGGCTATTAAATTTATGAATATGAAATATGAATTATGAAAATATTACTTTATTAATTATAAAATTGTTAATAACTGATGAATCACATGTTCTATATACATGTTCTAGTGCACGTTCGTGAAATGGATTCCACAAATGGCTTAGTGTTATAATTAGAACTTAATTGAACTAGTTACAAATTATTTCTATTAAGTATAATGAAGGGTGCAGTTCCACCGCTTGGCCACTAGATGGTGACTCGGCGGAAGGCGGGCGGCTTCTGGCCACACGCAGCAGTATTATAATCTTTCTGTACATCAGCGATTACTCTGCCAGACGCGGATACTTTGAGTGCTAGTGGATGGAAAGCACGTAGAAGATACTCTGTAGCTGTTAGTTTGTAGCAAAGTGGGGGTCCAGCAGGTGACTGTCACTGGACTGATTCCTAGTCGAGTTACACGGCAGTGTTGGGTTACTGTCTCCTCTCTCCACAGCAGTGGAGAGGAAAATAATTGAACCTGAGCTTAGCTCAGAAGCAGGTTCCCTTCAGACTCGGTCGATTCCCTCCAGACGACAGGGGTCGGTCCTGGTCAGGGTTGGGCCATTGGGTCAGCCCTCAGGAGTCGGCCTGCACGATAGGGCAGGGCGATGGTTGCCGGCAGGCAGGCTCAGAGGACATGGCAGCAGGCGAGGCTGCAGGGTCGGCCCAGATACGGCAGATTCTCGGGGCTGAGGGAAACAGCCTCGGAGAGAGAATGCGGCTGCGTTAGGCGGCTCCTCTCCCGCTACGGCGGGGCTAGGCAACTGTGGACTCTATCTCGATCAAGTCCCTTCTCCCCGGCAACTGGGCAGGTCTTACCCTCAGGGGTTGGGCCAGTCCTCCGGTGGCACGGTGGGGTCTCCCGGTCGATACGACTGGCTGTGGCGACGCTGGGCTCCTCAGGCTTAGCGAAGGTCCTCCCTCTGTGGAGATGATTCTCCAACTGCTTCTCACAGGCAGAGGCTTTTAGTATGCGTGCATGTATAACAGAAGCTAAACAACAATAAACTCAATGGCAGAGGCTGCGGCTTGGAGTTACACTCTCAAGCAAGCACAGAGACAAAGTGGAAGAGGGGGCAACTTGTTTACCACCTGGGGTGATACTTATAGATTTCCTCGAGGCTGGGTTTGACCAATGGGCACTCTCATAAAGCTTCAGCCTATGAAAAGCGTGCAGCTAGAATTCTGCCATATTTGGCGTTTGCACGAGCACTGCATGCGCTGGGTGCGTGCTGGCCTGGCTAATGCCTTGGCTTTTGTCTTCCTCCTGAAGGAGGGGAAACCTGTCCACATGCTGGGACAAGATTCAGTATCTGGGCATAATGTGCCTTCACCACAGAGGTCCAGCTCGATGATGGTGCTGCTATCCAGAGGGACCTTGGCAGGCTGAAGAAATGAGTGGACAGAAGCCTTGTGAAGGTCAACACAGGGAAACCCTAAGTCCTGCACATGGAGAGGAACAACCCATGCATTAGTGTATGCTGGGGGCCACCCAGCTGGAAGGCAACTTGGTAGGAAAAGACCTGAGGTCCTAGTGGGCACCAACCTGACAAAGAGCCAGCAATGTGTCCTTGGCAAAGGAGGTTCACAGGATCCTCTGCTCAGCACTGTTGAGTCTATACCTGGAGTGCTGTGTTGGGCTCCCCAGTACAAGAAAAATGTGGGCATACTGGAGAGAGCCCAGTGAAGGACCACTAGGATGATGAAGGGACTGGACCATCTGTCCAATGAGGAAAGGCTGACAGAGTTGGGAATAGAGAAAATTCAGTGTGTTTAAGTACTTGATAGGGTATCCTTAAAGAGGGAAGAATTAGACTCTCCTTTCTGGTGCCCAGGGACAGCATTAGACACAACAGGCACAAAGCAACATACAGGAAATTCCACTTAAATAGAAGAAAAAGCTTTTTTATGGTGAGCATTTTCAAACACTGAAGCAGGCAGCTCAGAGAGGTGTTGGAGCATCCATCCTTGGAGATACTGGACACAGCCCTGAACAGCCTGCTCTGAGCAGCAAGGTAGGACAAGGTACCCCAGAGAGAGGTCCCTGCCAACCTCCACAGTTTTCTGAGTCTGTGACACAGACGCCAGAAAACAAGAGGGAACTGGCAAATGGAAAATAGTTTTGGTTTAAGAACTTGCAGTAAAAGGCCACTAAGAAACAACATGTTGGAGTTGCCAGAGCAATGCAGTGGTGAGCAGGGATGCAAACAGGTCCTCCCTTGGTCAGTAATAGCTGATGGAAATAGAGTTCTGCGAAATATAGCTGTGGCTGTTTGACGCTGTGCCTTTAAGGAAGGGGCACACTGGCTAAATGTTTGTAAAATATTTTGGTTTTCTAAACGAATTTCATTGGTAGGATTGTGGGAGGAGAGACTGGACCCAGGGGAGTTGGGAACTTTCTCTCAGTCTTCCTTCCTCGCTGTCCTTTTCGGCTGGATCTGCTTCTGGGATTCTGGCCAACTAAGATAAGAACTAACTCCCTGTGCATAGGCCTCTGTCTGCTGCGCTAACTCCCTTTTCGTCTCTTCTTCTACCTCTTTGGGGGAGAAGGGAGGTAGGGGGTGAAGAGGGCACAGGGGGAAGCCCCTCTGTGGGGGGTCTGGTTTCTGGTTGAGTTCATTTGCTGTATATTCCTGTATATATTGTAAAATACCTGTATTTGTTGTGTTACATAGAATCTGTTTCCTTGTAAAATATAATCTCATTTCTCCGACTGGGTTTAGCCATGGTCTCTTTCTCAGTGGGGGAGGGAAAGCAGAGCCTTTCCTTTCAAACCACAATAGCCTAGTGGCAAGATCAGCCAGCTTCCTGGGATCACCCACCCCAAACCCAGCTCTCTTGCCAGTGGGCTCCAGTGTTAGCACACTCCCCATTCCTGGAAACAAAAACTGCAGTAACTGTATCTGTAATGAAACCTGTCCTGCTTTGGTGGTGTTTCTGATAAATTGAGCAACAAGGAAGTGCTGAAGTTCCAAAACTGTATACATAAGAAGCCATCCTTCCATGTTCAGATTCTTCTTTGTCCCAGAGCTGTGGAATTCCCCCAGTAGCATGTCCAAGGTGGGAGACATACCTGGGCTCTTGGCTCCTTCTCTGAATTTTGTTTCACATATTTGCAGTTAGCAAAGGATGCTACCACCAAGCTACCTTGGGGACAGTAAGGTGTTGGCTTTTGCAGATTGAACACAAATTACTGTGAATCATCACGAGCATTTTACAGATAAGCTTTCTGATGTTAAACAGGCTGTGGTTTAATTTAAAGTATTTCCTATGTACATTGCAAAACAACACAGACAACCCCCCCCCCATTTTTCAGATAAATGAGATTTAAATATTTTCTTGGATACAGTCTGGTAACTTCAAAATATTGCTTAGTGACAGATCCTAAACCCAAGATGTTATTATCTTTTTTCAATTCTGAACATTTAACAATGGTCTCTGACATATTCCAATTTCTCATTGTTTTGAATTACATTGTAAGGAACATTTAATTTTCTTACTGGTAGTGCTCAGTGTTGCTGGGAGCAAACTGGGAGCTGCAGGTGCAGCACTGCCCTCTAGTGGGGAAAATCAGAACTGCTTCATCCTGCCCTCTAGTGGGGAAAATCAGACCTGCTTCATCCTGCTCACTGGCAGCAGTTGGAAATAAAGGCTTTGCTTCCCTCCCCACCCTCCCACCCCCCCCCCCCCCCCAAAAAAAAAAAAAACCAAACCATCTTGAAGACTCTGAGTCGATTCTGAGTTTGTATGGCTACTTATTTATTTATAGGATGTTATTTTCGGTCTGAATTGTAACGGGAAGGAGAGAGGGGCACTCAGAGAGGTATGTAAGCCCACAGCTTCAGTTCCTACTTGTGAACCCTTATTCAGAGCAGTAATTTCCTTCATGCCCTAGAAATCTTCTTGCTAAAAGTGTCATCAAGCCGAGCAAGTGGTGCTTGAAATACCTTATTTCCACCAAAGTTTTGGGAAGCCAAAATTATTTTTTAAAGAAATCAGTACTTACAGGATGGCCAAAGGATCAGGCCCAGCCAGCATGGATTTAGGAAGGGCAGGTCCTGCCTGACCAACCTGATCTCCTTCTGTGATCAGGTGACTGCCTGGTGGATGTGGGGAGGCTGTGGATGTAGTCTATCTGGACCTCAGCAAGGCTTTTGACACCGTCCCCCACAGCAAACTCCTGGCCAAGCTGTCAGCCCATGGCTTGGACAGCAGCACTCTGAGCTGGGTTAGGAACTGGCTGGAGGCTGAGCCCAGAGAGTGGTGGTGAATGGTGCCACATCCAGCTGGCAGCCAGTCACTAGTGGTGTGCCCCAGGGATCAGTGCTGGGCCCCATGCTCTTTAACATCTTCATTGATGATCTGGATGAGGGCATTGAGTCCATCATCAGTAAATTTGCAGATGACACCAAGCAGGGGGCAGGAGTTGATCTGCTGGAGGGTAGAGAGGCTCTGCAGAGGGACCTGGACAGGCTGGACAGATGGGCAGAGGCCAAGGGCAGGAGATTGAACACATCCAAGTGCCAGGTTCTGCACATTGGCCACAGCAACCCCATGCAGAGCTACAGGCTGGGATCAGAGTGGCTGGAGAGCGGCCAGGTGGAGAGGGACCTGGGGGTGCTGGTTGATGGTAGACTGAACATGAGCCTGCAGTGTGCCCAAGCAGCCAGGAGGGCCAATGGCATCCTGGCCTGCATCAGGAACAGTGTGGCCAGCAGGAGCAGGGAGGTCATTCTGCCCCTATACACTGCACTGGTTAGGCCACACCTCGAGTCCTGTGTCCAGTTCTGGGCCCCTCAGTTTAGGAAGGAGGTTGACTGGCTGGAGCGTGTCCAGAGAAGGGCAACAAAGTTGGTGAGGGGTTTGGAACACAGCCCTGTGAGGAGAGGCTGAGGGAGCTGGGGTTGCTTAGCCTGGAGAAGAGGAGACTCAGGGGTGACCTTATTGCTCTCTACAACTACCTGAAGGGAGGTTGTAGCCAGGAAGAGGTTGGTCTCTTCTGCCAGGCATCCAGCACCAGAACAAGAGGACACAGTCTCAGGCTGCACCAGGGGAGGTTTAGGCTGGAGGTTAGGAGGAAGTTCTCCACAGAGAGAGTGATTGCCCATTGGAATGGGCTGCCTGGGGAGGTGGTGGAGTCACCATCCCTGGAGGTGTTCAGGAGGAGACTTGACGCGGTGCTTGGTGCCATGGGTTAGTTGATTAGGTGGTGTTGGATTGGTTGATAGGTTGGACGTGATGATCTTGAAGGTCTCTTCCAACCTGGTTTATTCTATTCTTTTCTATTCTAAATGGAGAATGGCAATTCATGAAGGACAGGTTCGCGAGCAATCGCCATCCAACTGCTGGCTCAGCGGCTCATCAAAACCCATTTCAAACTCTTTATGTAATGGCATCTTCTGATTCAAAATTATTGTCGTATTCTATGAGCAAGAAGCAGTGATGTTGACATTTTAAGAAAGCAAATTGTATCCTGGGCTGCATCAAGAAAAGTGTGGTCAGCAGGTCGAGAGAGGTGATTCTCCCCCTCTCCTCCATTGTGGTGAGACTGGAGTACTGCATCTAGTTCTGGAACCCCTGTTATAAGAAGGATCTGGATGTGCTAGAACATGGTCAGAGAAGGGCCATGAGGATGATCAGAGGGCTGGAGCTCCTCTCCCATAGAAACAGATTGAGAGAGTTGGGGCTGTTCAGTCTGGAGAAGAGAAGGCTCTGAGGAGACCTTATTGTGGCCGCCTAGTATCTGAAGGAGGCCTGCAAGGAATCGGGTGAGGGGCTTTGTAGGGTGTCAGGCAGTGATAGGACTGGGGGGAATGGATCCAAGCTAGAAATGGGTAGATTCAGATTGGATATTAGGAAGAAATTCTTCACCATGAGGGTGTTGAGACACTGTAGCAGGTTGCCCAGGGAGGTGGTAGAAGCTTCTTCCCTGGAGGTTTTTGCAGCCAGGCTGGATGCGGCTGTGAGCAACCTGATGTAGTGTGACGTGTACCTGCCCACGGCAGGAGGATGGAACTAAATGATCCTTGAGGTCCTTTCCAACCCTAACAGTTCTATGATTCTATAGAAGCCATTATGGTCAATATCATAAAGAGCAGACCCTCCCCGAACCCCATTTGTTACAGGTCTGCTGTGCTGCAGTTACATGAGAGAACTATTTCTTGCCATCCCACCTTGGTTTTTAATTTTCTTCTTACATGGTCATGGCCACGTTTTAATTAAGCTAAAGCAGGATGTTGCACCAAGCTCCTCAACAGCTTCCTGAATGTTGTGATCTGTCCCATCAATTGACTGAAAGCAGAGCACCATCTCCACTGATACCACATGCACTTAGTGCCAGCCACAGATATTTGCATGAACCAATCTGTCTCTTAAAGATTTTTCTTCTTGACTGAAGTATAAATTGCCTTTAACCCTAATGTGCTGGGTAATGAATTGCATTTGAAATAGGTTTATTTTTAGCAAACAAATTATAATGGCAGCTTGCTGTTAAAAATAGAAACAGTACTGTTGCCACAGAAATAAGGGCTGGGGAATATTGCTTTCCCTGATCAGTGGAAATGCCCTCTGTGTAAGTCATCTAGTGGGAGGGCATGTTAGTCCCTCCAGCTGGGAAAATTGCAAGCAGCAAATCACTGTTTGTTATCTGAGCCCTGGCTTACCAACAGCCTCTGTGGTCCAGGGTGCCCAAGGGGCTGTCCTGGCAGGGGCAAGGGATGGATGGTGGAGATAGTGCCTTTTTCTTTTCCTTTCTTCGTGTTGGATGTAAAATGGATGCAATATGGGTTTCTGATGTGCCTCCAGCTATGCCTGGCTTCAGGAAATGGGGCATTTTAGGAAGGGGAGCAGCTCGGGGCCCCTGGTGTTGCTGTCTCCCACTTCTCATCTCTCAGCATGTGTGCTACTGGCCAGTGGGCTTTATCCTAGACAAGCTTTTCCTCATGTCTAAGTGCAATTTCTCTGGGTGCACTTCAAGACTATTATTTGTCACGTCTCCAGAGAGAATGATTTATCCCCCTCTCTTTTGCAGCTTTTTAAATAGCTAAGCGTTTTACATCTGATAAGTCTTCTGTCCTCTGGATTGAACAGATCAGTTGCCTGTGTTTTCTCTTACAGTAAGATTTCCAAGGCTTCTGATTGCTCTTGTTGCTCCACTCTGTCTTTCACACAGTGTGTCTACTCTTCTCTTATAGTATAGTGTCAAACAGCCAACCATGCAGCTGAGGCCTTGCTGTGAAGCCTGGTAGTCACTTTGCACATCTTGTAGACAAATTTTCCTGCTTAGCATCCTGGTAGGACATTTATGCCTGACATGTCATAAGAGAAGAGCCCCATGGGCGCATATTGTCAGTTGGTCTCTAACCAACATTTTGTACAGTTCCTTGTTCTGCCCACACACATACGACAATTGAACTTCAGGTCATTTCTCTAATTCATTATAAGCTGATGAGGGGTCTGGAGAACAAGTCTTATATGGAGCAACTGAGGGAACTGGGATTGTTAAGTCTGGAGAAGAGGAGGCTGAGGGGACACCTCATTGTTCTCTACAACTACCTAAAAGGAGGCTGGAATGAGTGGGACGTGAGTCTCTTCCTAGTACCAAGTGATAGAATGAGAGAAAATGGCCTGAAATTCCACATGGGGAGGTTTAGATTGAATGTTAGGGAAAGTTTCCTTGGTGAAAGGGTGGTCAGGTATTGCAATAGTTTGCCCAGGGAAGTGGTGGAGTCACCATCACTGGAGGTGGTCAAAAACCATGTAGACACAGCACTTCAGGACATGGTTTCATGGTCATGGTGATGTTAAGTCACTGGTTGGACTTTATGATCTTGGAGGTCTTTTCCAACTAAAACAATTCTATACCGTTGTTGTCCTACAACACACTTGCAACTCCTCCTGGATGATTGGAAGGCTAAATAAAAATAACAAGATTAAGAAAAGTAAAACTTATTCCTTATTTACACGCTTTAGCATTTCCTGGGACCAAACCCATTACTACATAAATCTAGACTGCAACCACAACTGGGGTTATAACATTTGGAGGTCAGGTATCTCAGTTAAAGAAGATGTAACCACAGTGGCATGGGTTTCATTAGCTGGGAACATGAATAATCAATATTTCATGACCTGTCACCTATTTGAGTCATCTGTCATGTTTTGTCCTTACATGTTGAAGTTATCTGACAGATCTAAAATAGAAGAAAGCAACACAGAAAGGAAGTTTTTTTGATGGTGTGACACCTTCAAACAAATTCATGCTTCCAGACAAAAAACCAAACCAAAACAAAACAAAAACCCCCAAAACAAACCAAAATCTAAAAACCAAACCAGGTAATAGTTTACAACAAGCAATTAGAACATATTGGTCTCTAAATAAAGGACTAATCCTATTCTGCAGAGCCTGAGGAAAATGCATCTTATTTTTTCAAAAACCCAAATCCTTCTGTTCCTCATAACTGCAAAGAAAGCCTTTAGCTTTTGGGAAACATGAGGTAAATAAGAAGGAAACTACTTTTCAGAAGTGCCGTTTGTGCATGTTTGTACATCTCCCTGGTTTGTGAATGTTTGTGGCTCATTAAGGCTTTCTGGAAAACAAGGACCTTTTTTTCATGAGCAGTGTTGGCAGGATGGGTCTTCTCTGTCTTCTGGTGTGAAACAAACAAAAAAGAAAGAGACACTTTCATTTCCCTTTGGTTCTGTGGGTAGTTTGTCTAAAAGAGCCAAAGTATCCAAGACCTTGTTTATCAGGGGATTTTCTTTCATCTTTCACATCCCCCTAGAATAACTGCTTACCTATGATAAAAATAAGAACTATCTGAGAAAACTTCAACAAATTGGTATTTTGCAATACCAATTTCCTACAGGCAATGCCAGGAAAGCCCAGGAGAACAAAGAAATCTAAATGTCAACATTTATTCCTGTCTCCAAGCAATCAATAGTCTGAGATTTTGCTAGCAATGGCTTTTGAGAAACACCTCGGAGGACAAAGAGGATGGAATATTGCAGGGGTTGTAGGAATGACCACCAAGCTCATCTCCAGGGTTCAGTGGACCATCACTATGGGAACACCATGAGACAACTACATTTACCTAATTACAATCACAGCTGATGGTTTCCAATGCTTTGCTCACATGAAATCAGTCACCACATCACTGGAGATGCTCAGTCCCTGGCATCAGGTCCTCAGTAACTTGTCACACAAACAGTCCAAGATGGGTGCTAGGCCACCTGTCCCTGGCCTGCACAACTCAGGTTCAACTGCCTTGACAGGCATGTAAAAAAAAAAAAAAGATATTTTTCTTTTTCCTTGAGTTCTTACTTTTAAATATGCTGGGAGTGAAGCAGCAGCTTGATTCACCCCAGGTGCAGTGATTTTGCCACTGGTGTTCCCCTGTGGCCTCAGGAACCCAGGCAACCTTTGCTCTTCTCCGGGGTTGGGAGGGTCTGAGAGGATATGACCAGTAGAAAAGGACTCAGAAGGAGGAGCTGTTTCAGTGTCTGAAGCAATGAAATATTTAAGCCCTGCTCTCTCTGAGAAGTGCATCATCACAGATTTACTTATCTTCTGCTCACTGACAGCAGCGGCTGACAAGGAGGGTGACAGCAGACATACATTAACCCAGCCACACAACACAAGCTATCACTCCAGAGCAGAAATCTATCATCAGTATTTAAGCACTGAGGAGGTGTGTGTCTTTGCACAGCAGGGAGGCAGGTGGGATTGGTGCCATGCTCCTAGGTCACACAGCTTTGGCACTGGTCAGAGAACAAGGAAATTTACTTCACACAAAGAAAGTTTAAATGTCTTTATTATTCTGCAACATTTAGGATTCCCCAGCACTGATACATTTTCTGAGATGTTTAAACGAACTTCTTGTCAATGTTTTAGTTGCTATGTTACAATCAAAAGTCAGTGTATTATTTCAGGAAATTTCATTCACAGACATATCATGGGCAGAGAACTGTCATGGGCCTCTTTCTTTCTGTAGGAGAAAAAAATAATCACTGTATAAATTCAGAAATCGTTTGGAGAAATCCAGCCTGTTGAGGAAAGAACAGAGCTGTTTCTGTCACACTACTAAAATAAGCTGCAGCACAGCAGTTCCCTTCAAGAATCTGCTTCAATGTCCTGGCTTTCTCCCAGGGCCAAACCCCTACTACCTCTTTGCTGCAAAGAAAAGCAGGCTCAAACCAGCGTGAAGCCTGAGCACCATTCTTAAATCAGTGATTGACTCTTCCCAAGCTCAGGCTTGCTCACCATCCCTGCAGCCCACACTGGTCCTGTGTGCCATCTTCAGCCCTCCCTGATGACCGAGCTTGGACAAGTGGAGCTTTGTATCAATGTCAACAAGATCTGTTTGTTAGGGTTGGAAGGGGCCTCAAGGATGATCTAGTTCCAACCCCCTGCCATGGGCAGGTACACCTCATGCTCAGGTTGCTCAGAGCCACATCCAGCCTGGCATTTGAAATTCCAGGATGAGGCTTCCACCACCTCCCTGGGCAACCTGTTACAGTGTCTCAACACCAAGAATTTCTTCCTAACATCCAACCTGAATCTACCCATTTCTAGCTTGGATCCATTCCCCCTAGTCCTATCACTGCCTGACACCCTACAAAGCCCCTCACCCGATTTCTTGTAGGCCCTCTTCAGATACTAGAAGGCCACAATAAGGTCTCAGAGCCTTCTCTTCTCCAGACTGAGTAGCCTCAACTCTCTCGATCTGTTTCTATAGGAGATGAGCTCCAGCCCTCTGATCATCCTTGTGGCCCTTCTCTGACCATGTTCCAGCACATCCAGATCCTTCATGTAATAGGGGCTTCAGAACAAACATTGCCCAGCAAAAGAAAATTCCTGTAAAATATCAAGCAAATAAAGCTAGATATAAACTGTTATTAACAAAATTAAACAAGAGCACACAATGACAATCCACGCAGTTTCTGGCCAATCTGCCCCGCTCCTTATCACACTGACATGGTTGGATCCTCAGAGGTGTCTCAGTGAACAAGTACAGGTCAAAGTTCTTTAGAGTTTTTCATAGAATCATAGAATAGTCTGGGTTGGAGGGGACCTCCAAAGATCATCTAGTCCCATGAAGATGATGCAGAGCTTTCTGAGCAGTCTGATCACATGGCTTGAAGGCTAGAGTAATAAACAAAAATACCTATGTATTGCCTGAGTTCCAGGGGAGAAAATGCAAAACAACTCCATAAAATGTGCAGAATGTAAAGAAAGTAAAATATTTTCTCACCAAACAGTTAATGAACAGGAAGAGTTTAGACATCACTGTTCAGGGACTCATGTTTACTGACAGCAATTTATTTGACCATCTGGGTAAAGAAAGAGTGCAGCAAACCACATGGAGGAAATAAAAATAGATAAACAACAAGTAGCTGATTTTACTTGACTTGAGCCTAAAATTCTGTAGAACAGGAAGCTACTTCATGTCGAAGATATTATTGATGAGGCATTTCAGTCACTCTCCAGTCCTTCCAACGGCATACTAGACCTCTCATGACAGCAAACCTGTCTTGAAACGTGACTCCCATCCCAAACTTGCCAGAAACATCACCAAGTACAAAAGACAAATTGATGATCCTTCTGGAAAGGGACCACCAGAGGAAGAAGCTTCTGTCTGATGCTCCACAGTATAAGAAAACTCTTTAGAAGAAAGAATAGGAGGCTTTTTGCTGTGTTTATTCATTAGGGTTTAAAAAAAATCTTCCTTTTCTAGACATGCATAGTGCAAATATTGAAATGGAGGAAAATACTGCCCACTGTTCAGCAGAATATGAACACTACATCTCAGTGTTTGGTACTGTGATGGTTTAACCCACACACATCAACAAAAACTCAGCTGAACCCAGTCAGAGAAGCAAATGAAGCTGTATTTTACGAGCAATAATGGAATGCAATGAATATGTACAAAAGTATACAGTATTTGCAATATTATACAGGTATCTAGAAAAAGCAAACAGCACATAAATCCTCCTTGGGCAGGAGGATTCCACCTCTCCTCCTCCCCCTAACCTCTCCCTCCCTTTTCCCTCTAGTTAATTAGAAGAAAAGAGAAAAAGAGAAATGTTAGAGGATTTTTAGTTAGCTCAAAGTGTCTTTAAGAAGTTAGTATTGCTTATCTGAAGTTTGCTGATAAGAGTCCTTCAGCAAAGCAGCCAGCATGCCAGCAGAAAGAGACGGAGTGAGACTGAGAGAAAAATGTAAGATTGTAAAACTACATCCTACTCATCTGACCAATGAAATTCATTTAGAATTATCTCTCTTATTTTCCTTTTTACACCAAACTATTCAGCTAGAGAATTTGCAGCTATCTTTCTTGCAGGCACAGCCTGAAACTATCATAGGTACCCACCTCAAGCAGATGCACAACCTCCTCCCTTGTTCAGGACCTGCAGTGCCGTGTGTGATAGCAGCAGAGCAGAGATTGTGCTTGCTTTGGAGATATGACTGGGAGATATGCCAGTGCAGCACCAAGATGCCCAGCTGAGGGACCCAAAAGCTGTTGCTAGTGAGACATGAGGAGCAAAGTTATCACCTGAGGTAGCCCTACTTCTGTCAGCCCACACTGGTGCCGGCAGAGACAGCTCCCTTAGCCTATCCTCATAGAATAGGTGTTGCAGCCCCTGGATCTTCTTTGTGGCTCTCCTCTGGACTTGTTTCAGCAGATGCATTTCCCTCTTATGGTGGGAACACCAGAATTGTGTACAGTATTTGAAGCAGGGTCTCACAAGAGTAGAGTAAAGGGAGAGAATCACCTTTCTTGGTCTGCTGGCCACACTCCTGATGTATCTCAGGATAGAGTTGCCTTCTGGGCTGCATGAGAGCACTGCTGTCTTATGTTGAGCTTCTTGTCTATCAACACTCCCAAGTCCTTCTTTTCAGGGCTACTATCAACCCACTCTGTACCCAGTTTACATTTGTGCCTGGGATTGGACTGACCCAGGTGTAGGACCTTGCACTTTGTCTTGTTGAACCTCATGCAGTTTGCACTGGCCCATTTCTCAGGCCTGCAGTTTTCTCTGGAGACTTTTGCTTATTGTCACACTAGGTTAAAAAAAAATTCTGTCTGAAGAAATAAAAGGAAAAATATCCAGGAAATAATGTTTCCCTCTATGTCACTCTTCTCCACCCGCAGCACACTGCCTCAGCTGAAGCCTTTGGGATGACAGCCGTCTCCTCCTGTACATGTAACAGAAAAACAGGCTGAAAAAGCAATGTAAGAATAAATTGGATTTTAAAACTATGAGAATTGACCAGAGTCTGGCAGGCACCAGTAAGACCTGGCCAGCAGGGCAGTCACTGAGAGCATTAAACGTGTAAGGAGCATAGCTTTAGGTGTGCCAATGCACTGTTTTTTCTCTTGTGACTGGCAGTATACAAGTTGTTGATGGTAAAGCTGTGTGTCATATACAGATACCAGCAAACCAGCAAAATTGATTCCACAAGACCATTCAGCTATTTTTTTACTTCTTGAAAAGGATGTCTACTAAAACATCATTCTGTCTGTTGAGTAGTTAATTCTAGCCATCATCACTACTGGGGCCCTGAAACCATCCTCTCAGACAGTAAAAATGCTCTTGTGCAGCCATGAACTGAGCCATCTCACTGCAGGAGAACTTGGGCCACCTCTTGACAGACATTCAGAAAAAAATTGAATGCCTCTGAAACCATTTCTACAGCCCTGGAAACAGTTCCTACAGCCTGTGCTTGGGTGTTCAGCTGCTGCCACTAACAGGTTTCACAAAATGCCACCCAACAGATTGAGTAAGCCCTGCTATGCCACTCAGCTCTGTTTTCACAGGGCTCATATATTGAATTGGTAACAAAATCTTGTGATTTTAAAATCTGATTCAATTCCAGTCTGTTGTAAGGAATACGTGAGTCAGCAGTGTGCTCTTGTGGACAAGAAGGCCAATGGCATCCTGGGGTGTATTAGAAGGGGTGTCGTGGTAGGTCCAGAGAAGTTCTCTTCCCACTCTACTCTGCATTTGTGAGGCTATATCTGGAATATTGTATCCAGTTCTGGACCTCTCAGTTCAAGAAGGACCTCAGAGAACTGCTTGAAAGAGTCCAGAGAGATAGAGACCTGCTGGAAAGAATAGAATAGAATAGAATAGAATAGAATAGAATAGAATAGAATAGAATAGAATAGAATAGACCAGGTTGGAAGAGACCTTCAAGATCGTCACGTCCAACCTATCATCCAACATCACCTAATCAACTAAACCATGCAACCAAGCACCCTGTCAAGTCTCCTCCTGAACACCTCCACTGATGGTGACTCCACCACCTCCCCGGGCAGCCCATTCCAAAGGGCAATCACTCTCTCTGTGTAGAACTTCTTCCTAACGTCCAGCCTAAACCTCCCCTGGTGCAGCCTGAGACTGTGTCCTCTTATTCTGGTGCTGGATGCCTGGCAGAAGGGACCAACCTCTGCCTGGCTACAACCTCCCTTCAGGTAGTTGCAGAGAGCAATAAGGTCACCCCTGAGTCTCCTCTTCTCCAGGCTAAGCAACCCCAGCTCCCTCAGCCTCTCCTCACAGGGCTGTGTTCCAAGCCCCTCACCAACTTTGTTGCCCTTCTCTGGACATGCTCCAGCAAGTCAACCTCCTTCCTAAACTGAGGGGCCCAGAACTGGACACAGTACTTAAGGTGCAGCCTAACCAATGCAGAGTACAGGAGCACAATGACCTCCCTGCTCCTGCTGGCCACACTGTTCCTGATGCAGGCCAGGATGCCATTGGCCCTCCTGGCTGCCTGGGCACACTGCAGGCTCATGTTCAGTCTACCATCAACCAGTACCCCCAGGTCCCTCTCTGCCTGGCTGCTCTCCAGCCACTCTGACCCCAGCCTGTAGCTCTGCCTGGGGTTGCTGTGGCCAGTGTGCAGAACCTGGCACTTGGATGTGTTCAATCTCATGCCCTTGGACTCTGCCCATCTGCCCAGCCTGTCGAGGTCCCTCTGCAGAGCCTCTCTACCCTCCAGCAGATCAACTCCTGCCCCCAGCTTGGTGTCATCTGCAAATTTACTGATGGACTCAATGCCCTCATCCAGATCATCAATGAAGATGTTAAAGAGCATGGGGCCCAGTACTGATCCCTGGGGCACACCACTGGTGCCTGGCTGCCAGCTGGATGTGGCACCATTCACCACCACTCTCTGGGCTCGGCCCTCCAGCCAGTTCCTAACCCAGCTCAGAGTGCTGCTGTCCAAGCCATGAGCTGACAGCTTGGCCAGGAGTTTGCTGTGGGGGATGGTGTCAAAGGCCTTGCTGAAGTCCAGGCAGACCACATCCTCAGGCCTCCCCACATCCACCAGGCAGTCACCTGATCATAGAAGGAGATCAGGTTGGTCAGGCAGGACCTGCCCTTCCTAAACCCATGCTGGCCATCCTGTAAGTGCTGTGTGATTACACTCAAGAATCCAACAGAGACCTCTGAGAAGGATTAGGGGACTTGAGCATCTCCCCTGTGAAGACAGACTGAGAGACCTGGGGCTGTTTAGTCTTGAGAAGACTGAGAGGTTGATCAATGTCTATAAACATCTGATGGGTGGGTGTCACATGGAGGGGGCCAAGCTTTTTTCAGTGGTGCACAATAATAAGACAAGGAAGAACAGGTACAAGCTTGAACATAGAAGATTTCACCTCAACATCAGGAGAAACTTCTTTACAGTGAGAGTGACAGAGCACTGAACAGGCTGCCCAGAGAGGTTGTGGAGTCTCCTTCTCTGGACACATTCCACCCCCCTCTGCATGCATTCCTGTGCAGACTACCCTAGTTAATCCTGCTTTGGCAGGGGGGTTGGTCTCATGATCTCTGGAGGTCCCCTCCAACCTCTAATGTAATGTGATACAGTGCAGAGCCACAAAGATGCTGAAAGTAGTGGAACAGCTCTTTTGTGAGGAAAGGCTGAGGGACTCAGGTCTCTTTAGCTTAGAGAAGTGGAGTCTGAGGGCTGACCTCTTTCATGTTTAGAAAGATGTGAAGGGCAGTGTCAAGAGGACAGAGTGAGGCTCTTTTCAGTGATGTCCAATGATAGGACAAGGGGCAATGGGTGCAAGCTGGAGCAGAGGAGGTTCCATGTGAACATAAGGAAAAACCTTTTTCACTGTGACAGTGACAGAGCCCTGGAGCAGGCTGCCCACAGAGGCTGTGGACTTTCCCTCTCTGGAGACATTCAAAACCTGCCTGGATCTGTTCCTGTGTGACCTGCTCTATGTGATCCTGCTCTGGCAGAGGGGTTGGACTGGGTGATCTTTTGAGATCCCATCCAACCCCTACCATTCTGTGATTCCGTGAGTCTGTGAGAGGAGTCAGCCACACACCCTTCTGCTGAGATGAGCTTCTCCTCTAATGCCATATGGGCAGAACCTTCACACCATTTCAAACTTTTATAAAAACATCAGTAACTGTTCAAGGTTTGCTGTGTACTCTCTTTAACCCTTGCCCTCTCAGGTAGCCTTCCTTAGCCATGAGTCACAGCAGAGAAGTCAGTTGCCAAATCCTGCCTGCTGGTTTGCCAGGAGGAGCAGGCAGCTCTGGTGTGAACAAGTCATTGATCAAATTTTACTAAGATGCTGAAGAGTGAAACACTGAAAGAGGGCTACTAGTGAAACAGATGAGGAATTTTGTCCCTTCTTCCTTCCATCTGCACAGGGCTCCTTACTGTATCAAAACTACAGTGCAAGGCTAGACACCAGAGAGCACAATTCGTTCACCTCCTGGCCACACAGCTATTTCCAGGACAATCTGTGGACAACATCTCCCATATGTATGCTAGAGTTTTAGCTTCGATCAGCAGGAGGGGGCTGGGGGAAGACTAGATGATCTTTCAAGATCCTTTCTGACCCCTAAAGTTCTGTGATTCTGTGATTTGGAGAGGATTTGGTGCCTGGCTGTTTATCAAAAGCACAATGGAGCCCCTGAAGTGGCTCTCCTAGCAATGCATAAGGACCTCCAATGAGGCCAGGACAAACTGTGTTCAGTGCGTCAAGAGAGAAAAGTCACATGCAGCAGTGAGGCAAATGGGAACACACATTTAAAGGCAAATTGAAATACACATTCCTCCTCTCTCATCACATGGGAAACAAGCCATTTTCTTGGGCTACGCAGATAGGCTTTGATGTGTGTTTTAAAGGGAACATCTTCATATAAACAAGACAAGATGGGACATTGCCTCACCTTTCTGAAAATTCAATTATCTCATGGTCACTGGACACCCTCTGACCACCACATCACCCACCAGCCCTTCCCTAATGGTGAAGAGGAGGTCAAGCATAGCTGGTAGGCTCATGCAGCACTTGGGATAAGAAGCTGTCCTCCATGCATTCTAAGAACCTCCTAGACTGCCTCCTCTCTGCTGTGTTGAGATCCCAGCAGATGTCAGGCAGGTTGAAGTCGCCCATGAGAACAAGGTCAGCAGATCTTGAGACAGCCTTAAGCTGCTTATAGAATGCTTCATCAACATCTTCCTCCTGGTTGGGTGGTCTATAACAGACTCCAACCAGGATGTCTGCCCTGCTGGTCTTCCCTCTAATTTTCACCCACAAGCACTCAACCCAATTGTCCCTGATCTCCATCTCAATAGCATCTAGAGCCTCCCTGATGTACGGGGTCACCCCTCCACCCCTTCTCCCTAGCCAGTCTCTCCTGAAGAGCCTGTAGCCATCAATTGCAGCGCTCCAGTCATGTGAGTCGTCCCACCACATCTCTGTGATGGCAACTACATAATAACTTTCCTGCTGTAACAAGGGTTCCAGCTCCTCTTGTTTGTAAAGCCCTGCTCCCCTATAAGACATCACCAGGGGGTCCTCTCTTCCTCTTTCTTCCCTCACCGCTGCCTGGGTAATGCGGTGAGCTGCCTCTCCTGAGCCTGGCTAGGCCCAAGGCTGGGTTGGGGGGGGGAAGAAAGAGCCCTGGGGGGTTTTGGGTGTACCCGCAGGTGGGGGTGGGATGATCTTGGGTATGTTTTGGGATCTCTCTCTTTTGTCACAGTGCTTGTGGTTCTCTGTAAAACTGTCATTGTTTTTCCATTTAAACTTTCCACCATTTTTGCAATCCGTTTGTCTGAGGCTTTTCTTTTGCTCGTGGTGGGAGAACTGGCCTCTCAACCTACCACAAACCTTTATCTCCTCCTACATCTCCTGCCATATACCAAACACAGCATCAGCAATCAAGAAAGCTTGTGTCACTCTCTAAACTAGAGGAATACTGTGGAGGAACTGGGAAGAAATCTCTGGTGCTTCATTAGTCTGTGGGTTTCTGCCAGCTGATATGGTTTTGGAAGAGCACACATTTTGGTGTGATTATTTTTGGTGTGAGTAGTTCCTCTTTAGCTCAGTCACTGTGTGTATTTGAAGGCAACAAAAAAAGACTAAGACTTGGAAAGCTGTTATTTTCTAGACACCAATGAAATAAATGGCAAAGAAAATCATATAAATATGGCTGGTAATAAGTAGTGATGTAAAGTGTTAAGATTACTGGAGACAATAGATACTCAAATCTAGAAGGTTTGCCTTTCTCTCTCTGTTTGCTATTCATCTGACTTGCATTACAGTAATAGCATGCAAGGGGCTATCTGAAATTCAGTCCATACTTTATACTTACACAAGGAGCAACCTGGAAATCTCACTGTGATTCATCTTCAAAACAAAGAAATATCAGTGTCCCCTCTTGAAAATGTACCTGAACACTAAAATGATGTAAATCCCTCCAGGCTGACTGTACCCCAGCTCTGCAGTCAGCAGAAGTGACTGCCTTAATTGAATGGGTCAGATATGAATAAGAACTATGTTGTCAGGGTATCAGCCTCTCAAGATTTTAAGTAGAGAATTTAACAGCAAAGTTAATGTAGCTTTGATGAAGTCTGCTTTCATTAACTGATTTCTAGGCAACAGAACTAGAAAAGGGTTGTAAGTAGCTCTAAGAAAAGAAACTTCAAGGAGTCAAAAGCCTATGATGTGATATGAAGCAGACTGATGAATTTTGGATGTGAATGACTTATTTCTGCCAACCTCTGGCATTTCTTGAATTTTATTTCTGTGTGTATAACACCTGGGTGCAAAATTTGTTGAGGTAGCTTCTGAAGGTTTCAGTGTGTTGCAACTGAAGCACTTAATAGTGCTGGGAATCCAGTTAGCACTGTTAAGGATTTGAATGACACAGCTATATGAAATTATAATTACAAATCATTGAAAGAAAAGGTTCATTCAGTTCTGTTAAGTTTAGATTGTTCCTACCAGTGTCAGGGCACATGCTCCTTGCCACACAGCTTTGGCTTTCCCTGGATTTAACTTTCACCAATTATATCTTAAGAGCCTCACAAAATAAAAGCATTTCTCACTTAGCAGTTAGCCAGCACTAGGCACCCTGGTTCGTGGTACCACCATCCCAAGCTCACAGGTCTGGGAATCCTGCTACAGGCCATCATTGTCCCTGGCATCTGTGGGTGAATTAGCAGCATGCCAAGGTGACCATGACAGTCAGGGCATGTGAGGAATTGACGTGAATGGAAGAAGGTGGCAGCTCCATATAATGGTGGGGGCAGGAATGAAACATTTCAGTCTTCTTACAGTAACATTTTTGAGTTTCTAATTCTGAAGCTCTTAGTTCACTGTTGCTTCACACTGTTGTTTCTTCTTTTATTTTCTCCAAAATTGTGATTTCCCCTGAGTTCTGCATTCCTGAAGTCTCCTGCAGAAGCACCTGCGTTATGATGAGGGGAGTGAGAGTGTGATGAAGGTGGCTTGTAGCATCTCTGGCCAGTGATCTTATCACAAAAGGCAAGGGGGCAGCTGCCTGCAGAAGACTTCATGGTTTGGTCTGAGTGATCCAGGAGAGTTTATCTAAATAAGACCTTCTGTTCAGTGCCAGCTGCTGGAGTAGTTAGGTTTTGATATTTGCATGTAGGTGTGTGCTTGTAAATAGACTTTCTCATAGCCCTGTTGTTGTGCCCTGCCCCTCCAGCACCAACTTAGGGCAGTCACCTCCAGCTAGGTGTCCACTCACAGCTGGTATCAGCTGTCCTGCATGTGCTGCTCTGTTGACAGGATATGGAAACTAGGTGGGTGAGCATTAGTTTTTAGAGTGAGTTTGCACTGAAAACACCTTTGTCCTCATTGAGCTCTGCGCCTTCTAATTTTAACACAAAGCAGAATTTTATCTTGTTGATGCACGTGGATTGTGTGCTCAGGGGAGTGAAAGAAATCATTGCTACAAAATAGAAATGTCAGTATTTTAACTCAATTCTTGCCCTATATGCTTTGGATTTTCGTTTTCATTTTTCAAACTTCAGAGGGAACAATCTTGTTATTTTGACATCTTACATGGACTAGATGAAAACTCAATTTTAAGAATTCCAGATTATAAATCCTTGTCATACCTGAAGATTAAACTTTTCCTTTTTTTTTTTTTTTTACGAGACATTAAAATGTAAATAACGAAATGTATTAGAATAGTGATCAGAAGCCTTGCCCTGAGACAGGCATAGCATGAACATCTTTATGTTTGCTGGCAGTAAATCATCTTCTGTCTCTTCTCTCTGTTTTGCACAGTCTTACTAAGCCAATCCTCACTAGAATGAGCACAAAACAAAACGAATAGCAGCTTTTGTACATCAACATTAAAATGGGAAGAAGCTTGGGAAAGGGCCTCCGACTCAAGGACCACGGACAAGCGCAAAAATGACTGCTGGGTAAGCGCCACCTCCTCACCATAGATCAGCCAGACATGGAAGTGATTTTTCAGAAGAGAAATGCAATCATGAACTACACACCAGCTCATTAGAAACTGTTGCTGAGTACAGCATCCAGAAGACATGCATGAAAAGGGAAATACATTAAAAGGGGGTGTAGTTGTTGCTAGGCAAACATATGTAATATATATGTATCGAAGAGGTTTGTAAATGTCTTTTTTTTTAATTCGGACAGAAAGCAAAAAGCTTTAAAACCTTTCACAGTAGAGAAGCAGTTAATTTCAGACCATTCCTATCCCAGGAGTCAAGAAGTTCATAAGGTATCTCTCTTAAACTAGCATTTATAGGTAGATGCTCTGAATGTTTCCATTACCTAGTGGAAAAAGCGTAACTTTCACTGCGCTTCATTTAATTCACTGTATGATAAGTTGACTAAAACTGTAAAGCTTCTCAATTTTTACTGCATATGTGTTCCAATTAATCTATGTCTGTAACAAACTTTAGACTGAAGAGTTATTTCTGAACTATATTCTAGTTCTATAAAGCATATATACTATAAGGTACATCTGACTGAATATCATAGTACTATAATTTCCCAGGGTACACAGAAGTGTTTGTATTTAAAGTGATTAAATTAAAGCATTTTATTTCCTTTTTAACAGGAGAAATTAATTTACCCCTAAATGTATCCTATAACTTGTCACTGCAGGGGCATTGCAATTCTTTTCCTTGTTCTGCCATATAACTGCTGAGTGTCACTCTCTGGCCCCTGCTCTTACCAATCAGGCAAGGTGATCTAATGACCTCTTCTGACCTTAATACATAAATGAATATACAAATACACATTGCCAGTAGGTATGTGAGGGCTGGGTACACAAAGCCCCAAGGCACTGGTGCGGCTGTTGCTTCCCTCCACAGGGACTCCCCAAAGGGTACCCTCAGTTCTGAAGCCATTGAGGAGTGAAACAGAGGGAGGCAAAGAGTACCAAGAAAGACCAAGCTAAAGGCCTGGATGCCAAGCACCAGGCACAGAGCAACAGAAGGAAGCAGAGACACTTGTTACTGCATTCCTCTCCAATACCTACTAGGCATCTTTACCTGGGCAGGAGCATGCTGGTCCCAGTTTTTCTCCTGCATATCACAGGTGACTCCAGCCCCAAATGAACACTGCAAAGTTAATTTCCTCAGATTTATTTTAAGCTTCTTGCTTCATTCTTTGAATTTTGTAGGTTTTGGCTAAAATAACAATTCGTTGATCATGATGATCCCAAATAATACCATACACCAAAGATATGACATCAGCTAAAACTGTTTTTTAACTATTGATTGCACAATGCAAATTATTCCAGAATTCAATGCATGAATCTCAGAAATTTTATTTTATTTTTAAAGAAAAAAAATCTTTGAGCAAACTGTCAATAAATAAATGGAGGGAATTAGGTAATTTTTCTATCTAGCTACTAAGGTACCAGTGTGGCACTGCTTGTCTTAGAGACTGGTGTGGGTGACTGCTAAATAAATTTATGTGCGAATTTGAGAAGCTTTTTTGGTTTTGTTTGGTTGGTTTTGTTGTTGGGGTTTGGTTTGGTTGGGGTTGGGTGTTTTTTTGTTTGATTGGTTGGGTTTTTAATCCAGCTCTCCTCTTGTAGCTGCATGTAGGAGACTGTCCTGACTTCTACAGGACCAGTGTTAGAGCTGGTCAAACACCTCACTCAAGATCAATCAACCACGATAAACCTTTTCTTAGTACCAGCTACTGACCTGAAGGGGATAGAAGGTAAAAATCAAGTAGTTTACACATGAGGGTGCATAAATTCATTAAGATCCCATTTCAGATAGGTTTTTAAATCTGAATAGTCCAATCAGTGTCAGCTGGAAAACGCACATCCTTAAGGGACAGACACATTCAAGAGTCCCTGTTAAATGGTGTCATGGTGAAGCCCATCCTCATTCACTCCTTAGCTCACAGCCACACTGTGGCCTCAAAAGCCTGTGAAAGGGTTGGCTATGTGGATTTGCTATCCTAAGACCATCTTCATTTGCTCCTTAGGTTTACCTCTTTCTCACATTATTGTAGTCATGGCACTTTTGCTGAAACAGAAATCAGTGAAACAGGGTTTCTCTGTATTATATTATTTTGTCATGGATTACTAAGTTTTGCATCGTGGTGACTCTGTATAATCCCTTTTAAAATATACAGTAACAGTGCAAAAAAAAAATCCAAGTGTCATCACAAGACCTCACAACCTTGCCAGGGCAGCTCAGTGAATACATCCCAATTGGACACAGTCAAAAAGAGAGGTGTTCCAGGATGTACCATCACTAAATGTTGACTCAGTATGGATAGCATGTTTTATCTTTTTTAATGTTACTCTTTTCCCATCCCACTCCATTGTAACTTGTCAATTGTAATTTTTTTTTTAAGTCCACAAACTGAAAAGAAGAAAAAAAAAAAAGTTGAAATACCTGGTTTTCTGTAAAAAAAAAAGTAATAATGACAATAATTTTTGTTACTTTAAAGTATGCTTGGTATTAAAGTACCTAATAAAGTTCAATAATTAATTTTATAGCATACTAAAATAAAGTGTGGTAGTGCTTTTCTGCAGTTCCTCTGGGGTAATGGCTGCTGTCATGGGATTGCTGTCCTCCTCCATAAGCCTATGCACCTGTACCTATGCAGATCCCTCAGGTATGTAAAGTCCAAGCAAAGTCCAATCCATTAATGACTGCCAGGATTTCTATGCATGTGTTCACAGTATAAAAACCATCTTCATATTCTGTTGCCTGACTCTCTCTCTCTCTCTCTCTCTCTCTCTCTCTCTCTCTCTCTATATATATATATATATATATATATATATATATGGTGGGTTGAAAGGAAAAGCCCTGCTTTCCCTCCCCCACTAAGAAGTGAGGGAAAAAACCCCATGAACTAGCCCAGCCGGTAAGCGAGGGGGATGCTGTATTTACAAAGCAATGCTCAGCAGGGAAATTATGTACACGAATATACAGAATTTTACAATATATACAGAAATATACAGCAAAGAAACAAAACAGAGACCAGACCCCCGACAGAGGGGGCTTCCCCCTGTACCCCCTTCACCCCCCTACCTCCCTTCCTCCCCAAAGAAGGTTAGAAAAGAGAAAAGGGTAGTTAGCAAGGCAGACAGAGGTCTAGGTACAGGGAGTTAGTATCTCTTATCTGTTATTTGGCCAGACACCCAGAAGCATTCCAGCTAGAAGAGAGAGCGAAGGGAGGAAACAAAACGAAAGTTCCAGCCACTCTGGGTCTTACAATCTCACCTCCCCCTTAATTCGCCAATGAAATTCATTTAGAATACAGAATATTTATAAACATTTAGCCAGAGTGCCCCTTCCTTAAAGGCACAGCCTCAAACAGTCACAATATATATATCTCACAGTATGTTAGCAGTTGGAAATGACCCCCAGAGATCCTAAGTCCAACCCCGCCTGCCAAAGCAGGATTACCTATGGTAGACTGTACAGGAATGCATCCAGACAGTTTTTAAATGTGTCCAGAGAAGGAGACTCTACAACTTCTCTGGGCAGCCTGTTCAGTGCTCTGTCACCCTCACTGTAAAGAAGTTTCTCCTACGTTGAGGTGAAATCTTCTATGTTCAAGCTTGTACCTGTTGTTCCTTGTCTTATTGTGGACCACTGAAAAAAGCTTGGCCCCCTCCACTTGACACCCACCCATCAAATGTTTATAGACATTGGTCAGATCCCCTCTCAGTCTTCTCAAGACTACACAGCCCCAGTTCTCAGTCTCTCTTCACAGGGGAGATGCTCAAGTCCCCTAATCCTTCTCATGGCTCTCTGTTGGACTCTCTCCAGCAGGTCTCTGTCTCTCTTGAACTGGGGAGCCCAAAACTGGACACAGTATTCCACACGTGGTCTCAGCAGGGCAGAGTAGAGGGGGAGAAGAACATCCCTGGTCCTGCTGGACACACTTTTCTTGATGCACCCCAGGATACCATTGGCCCTCTTGGCCACAAGGACACACTGGTGTCCCATGGAGAACTTGCTGTCCACTAGGACTCTAAGATCTTTCTTTGTGGAGCTGCTTTCCAGCAGGGCAGCCCCTAACCTGTACTGGTGCCTGTTATTATTCTCCCCCAGATGAAGGACCCTTCACTTGTCCTTGTTAAACTTCATGAAGTACATAGGCAGCAACAATAAAAAGTTCCTGATTGCTTTGTTTGGTATTAAATGTAGTTTATAGGAAGAGAAAGGAGCGTGTAAATTATTTAGGAGTTAATTACATTTAAATACAGAACTGCCAGGTTTGTAGGATGCTGAAGTCCTGCTTGTTTTTATAGGTAATGTATTTCAGTTACTCCTAAATAGACTGGAAAATTCAAACAAGGACACAGTAAAGCTCAGAAATTGATTCCCCCCTAATTTCACTACATGGAGTTATGCTGGAGCTATCAGGGGCTGTCATGGATGTATATCAAGCCAGTTTGGCTCGGTAGCCGGTCAGAACTGCTGCCTCGGGACAGCACCGCTCGCTTTGTGAGTTTCTGCTTGGCTTTTTGCCTTGCTTTTGGGGTTTAGTGGGTCGGGAGGACTCCTGGGGGGCAGGGATTGAGGCAGGCTCGTGCTCTCGCGAGCGTGCACGGGAGCGAGTGCCTGACGTCAGCCGCGGGAGATTTAAATCCTGGGTGGGCTGTGCGGGCGGCGCCAGTTTGGCTCCAGAGCCTTTCAGCTGCTTGCAAAAAAAAAAAAAAAAAAAGAATTTTTTTGTTTTCACTCATACGCTGCACCATGGTCATTACTCGGACCAAGGGTAGAAAAACAGCATCTACCCAGACAGAGTTGTTTCTCCAGCATGCTGGAGTCCAGGCTGCCAGCTGCAGAGAGTGCTTCAGCCTGGCACTTGGAATAGAGGGAGAGGGAGAGGGAGAGGACACCTGTGTCAGGTGTGAGCAGGTGAACTTTCTCCTCAGCCTGGTGGCTGAGCTGAAGGATGAAGTGGCCGAGCTGAAGGAGGAGGTGTCTAGGCTGAGGTCAATAAAGGAAAGCGAAAGGGAGTTAGATTTGTGGGAGAAGGCTCTGCAGATCTCCCCTGCTGAGGGATGGGCCCCTGAAAACAGAGAGGGATGGACACAGGTCCCTGACAAGGGTGGCAAGAGAAATCCACCCCGGCCCTCTCCTCCTCCTCCGCTGCCCTTGCATAATAAATATGAGGCCTGCAGGCTGAGGGCGGTGGGGATGAGAGGGCTGAGGAGCAGCCATCCAGAGGGGAGATCAAGGCCAAGCGGTCCCTGGTGGCTGTAACAACCATCTACTACCCTCTACTGGTAATACAGACTGGGAGTGATGAGATCGACAGGAAGGGCACCAGGGCAATTAAGAAGGAGTTCAGGGCCCTTGGACAATTGATTGATGGGGCAGGAGCTCAAGTGGTGTTCTGCTCAGTTCCCTCAGTGGCAGAGGAGGACACTGAGACGAACGGGAGAACCCACACCATCAACAATTGGCTCAGGGGATGGTGCCAGCAGCGGAACTTTGGTTTCTTTGATCATGGGGCAACTTTTACAGCACCTGACCTGCTGGGTCCTGATGGGGTGCATTTATCTAGAAGGGACAAGAGAGTCCTAGCACTAGAGTTGGCAGGGCTCATTAGGAGGGCTTTAAACTAGGTCTGAAGGGGGTGGGTGAAGACATCGGTCCCTCTGCAGAGGTAAGAGTAGGGCACAAGGTAGGGTCAGTTGAGAGGTCGGGAGCCCAGCTGCAGTGCATGTACACCAATGCACACAGCATGGGCAATAAGCAAGATGAGCTGGAGGTCCTAATCCACCAGGGCAACTATGATATAGTTGCCATCTCAGAAACATGGTGGGACAACAGGCACGATTGGAGTGCTACACTGGGGGGCTACAGGCTCTTTAGGAGGGATAGGCGAGGGAGGAGAGGAGGAGGGGTGGCTTTGTATATTAGGGAGACACTTTCTGCCTCAGAACTTGAGGTGGAAGATGAGGGAATTGAGAGCCTGTGGGTTAAAATCAGAGGGCAGCCCAACAAATCTGACATCCTGGTTGGAGTCTGTTATAGACCACCCAACCAGGATGAGGAGGTTGATGAATTATTCTACAAACAACTGGAGGCTGTTTCAAGATCATCAGATCTTGTCCTTGTGGGGGACTTCAACCTGCCAGATATCTGCTGGGAACTTAATTCAGCAGAGAGAAGGCAGTCCAGAGGATTCCTGGAGCAAATAGAGGACTTCTTCCTGACGCAGCTGTTAAGCGAGCCTACCAGGGGCCAGGCTCTGCTTGACCTGCTGCTCTCCAATAGGGAAGGGCTGGTGGGAGATGTGACCATGGGATGCTGAAGTTGGAGGCAAAACTTCACGAGATAGTGAAGTTTTCAATATGCAGGGAGATAGGGAGGAGCACCAACAGAACCTTCACCTTGGACTTCCGGAGGGCAAACTTCAGCCTCTTTAAGAAACTTATTCGTAAAGTTCCCTGAGTAGCAGCCCTCAAGAACCAAGGGGTCCAGGAGGGTTGGAGCTGCTTCAAAGAGGAGCTCTTGAAGGCACAGGAACTGGCGGTTCCCATGTGCCGAAAGATGAGCCGGCGGGGAAGGCTCTGGGCCTGGATGAGCAAGCAGCTCCTGGAGGATTGAAGGGGAAAAAAGAGGCTGTGTCACCTTTGGAAGGAGGGGAAGGCTTCTCCAGGTATGTTCAAGGAAGTGGTTAGATTATGTAGGAATAAAATTAGAGAGGCAAAGGCCCAGTTGGAACTGAAGCTGAACACCTCTGTGAGAGACAACAAAAAGCATTGTTACAAATATATCAACGCTAAAAAGAAGGGCAAGAAGAACCTGCACTCCTTACTGGACCTGGAGGGGAACATGGTGACCGAAGATGAGGAAAAGGCTGAGGTCCTGAACACCTTCTTTGCCTCAATGTTTAACAGCAAGGTAGGAGTCCAGGATGAGTGGCCTCCTGAGCTGGGTAATAGGGTCGGGGAGCAGTGTAATGCCCCGGAAATCCATGAGGAATTAGTTCGGGACCTGCTGAGCCACTTGGACACTCACAAGTCCATGGGACCGGATGGGATCCATCCCAGGGTGCTGAGAGAGCTGGCAGATGAGCTGCCAAGCTGCTCTCCATCATTTTCCTCCAGTCCTGGCTCACTGGAGAGGTCCCAGATGACTGAAACTGGCCAATGTGGTCCCCATCCACAAGAAGAGTCGGATGGAGGAACCTGGAAACTACAGACCAGTCAGCCTGACCTCAGTGCCAGGGAAAGTGATGGAGCAGATTATCCTGGTGGCAATAACTGCGCACCTGAAGGATGGCCAAGGGCTCAGGTTCAGCCAACATGGATTTAGGAAGGGCAGGTCCTGCCTCTCCAACCTGATCTACTTCTATGATCAGGTGACCCGTCTGGTGGACGTGGGGAGGCCTGTGGATGTGGTCTACCTGGACTTCAGCAAGGCCTTTGACACCATCCCCCACAGCAAACTGCTGGCTAAGCTGTTAGCTCGTGGTTTGGACAGCAGCACTCTGTGCTGGGTTAGGAACTGGCTGGAGGGCCGAGCCCAGAGAGTGGTGGTGAATGGTGCCACAGCCAGCTGGCAGCCAGGCACCAGTGGCATCCCCCAGGGATCAGTGCTGGGCCCCATCCTCTTTAACATCTTCACTGATGATCTGGATGAGGGGGTTGAGTCAGTCATCAGCAAGTTTGCAGATGACACCAAGTTGGGAACGGATGTTAGTCAGTTAGAGGGTAGAAAGGCTCTGCAGAGGGACCTCGACTGACTGGACAGATGGGCAGAGTCTAATGGCATGGCATTTAACAAGTCCAAGTGCCGGGTGCTGCACTTTGGCCACTGCAACCCCATGCAGAGCTACAGGCTGGGGTCAGAGTGGCTGAGAGCTGCCAAACAGAGAGGGACCTGGGGGTGATGATTGACACCTGCCTAAACATGAGCCAGCAGTGTGCCCAGGTGGCCAAGAGGGCCAATGGCATCCTGGCCTGCATTAGGAATAGTGTGGCCAGCAGGAGCAGGGAGGTCATTCTGCCCCTGGACTCTGCATTGGTTAGGCCACACCTTGAGTACTGTGTCCAGTTCTGGGCCCCTCAGTTTAAGAAGGACACCAAGACACTTGAACGTGTCCAGAGAAGGGCAACAAGGCTGGGGAGAGGCCTTGAGCACAGCCCTATGAGGAGAGGCTGAGGGAGCTGGGATTGTTTAGCCTGGAGAAGAGGAGGCTCAGGGGTGACCTCATTGCTCTCTACAACTACCTGAAAGGTGGTTGTAGACAGGAAGGGGTTGGTCTCTTCTCCCAGGCAACCAGCACCAGAACAAGGGGACACAGTCTCAAGCTGTGCCAGGGGAGGTTTAGACTCGAGGTGAGGAAAAAGTTCTTCACTGAGCGAGTCGTTCGTCATTGGAATGTGCTGCCCAGGGAGGTGGTAGAGTCACCATCCCTGGAGGTGTTCAAGGGGAGACTGGACGTGGCACTTGGTGCCATGGTCTAGTTGTGAGGTCTGTTGGGACAGGTTGGACTTGATGATCCTTGGGGTCTCTTCCAACCTTGGTTATACTGTGATACTGTGATATCATTCTAGAGCTTGCACCAAGAAGTAAGTATTTTCTTGTCAAATGGATGCTGGATTTTCTCCCCATAATGTGATGCAGTGGTGTCTATGTTTGGAGACGATCTAGAAATGATTGTGACTGGAACCTAACTAGCCTCCAAACTCCCAGGCTATGCCATATATCAACCAAAGTAATGGATCAGCTTCCCTCACATCATCCAGCTTCTCTTGTTCTAGGTAGTGCCTGGCCCAGCAGCTTTCTGCCCATTTTCACTCTGCTCTCTCCTTATCTGGTGTCCCTCAAACATTTAAAAGCTTTAGTAGTTTCATCTGATTCTCTGATTATTTGAGATGGAATAAGAACAAGAAAAATTAAAAATAAAAATAATAATTTGGGGGGTTGTTTTGTAAAAAAAATAAAAAGGCAACAAATCTATTTGTCCTGAGTAGTTTGTGTATTGAAAAGCCAGCCATATGCTTCTGAAACAGTGCCAGTAGGCAGCATAGTTATTTTTCCACGTGCTAAATTCTAGAAGTTTACATATTTCTCCTTTGCAAGGGGCTCTGCCTGCTGTTGTAGGCAGAACCTGCACACATTAGACATACTTGCTAATTCCACCTTGTTCTGTAATGCTCATTGGCCTGCATTAATGTTCTGAGAAGAGGCTTTCACAGAAGACCCAAAATTCTGCAGTTTAAATATTCATGCTGCTCCTTTTATATCAAACATTTCTGGACATTAGTGTCCTGAAGGGTCAAACCCCCAAACATGCCCTAGCCCAGACAATGGGATAAGCACCTGCGAATGTGCTAACCAGGACAGTTCCTGGGGTCCAGATGGCCAAGGCAAATGTGTAGCGCTTGTAATTAACCTTGTAAGCACCTGTGAATGTGCAAACCTGGACACTTCCTGGGGTCCAGATAAACATGTAGAATGTATAATTAAGTTTGTGACAGGGCTCTGAACTGTGTGCCCCTGGCCATGTTTGGATATGCCCCATCTTATAGGTCCAGTTATCAGAGCTTTCTGTTACCAAAGGGCATTAATTGTCTTGGGACAGTATTTAAACCAGACAAGAAGAATAGAGCAGCTTGCTTTGTTCTCATCCAGCAAACAACAAGATCCAAATGCTGCTGGAGTAGCAGCTGAAGGGCCTGCACTAGCAGACCGACCACACCTGAGCCTTGTTCTTTCCACAAAAGAGACAAGAGCCAAAATGCTGCCTGAGTAGCAGCTGAAGAACCTCTCAAGAGCTTTGAACTGAAAAATCATGCATGAGAATAAAAATGAAAAAAGAATAGGTTGGAAAAGACCTTTGAGATCACCGAGTCCAACCTATCACCCAACACCATCTAATCAACTAAACCGTGGCACACTCCATCAGCTCCCTGACCAGCCCCTTCCAATGGCCAATCACTCTCTGAAGAATTTCTTCCTAACATCCAGCCTAAATCTCCCCTGCTGCATCTTGTCTGGCCAAACTCTCTGCAGAGCGGGAGAACCACAGGGGCCAAGAGCCACAGAACAGCCGAGGCAGAAGTTCATTTCCTCCATGCAAGCTTTAAGGGAGAAGGTGTTTAGAGTCCCCGAGGCTGGCACCTTGCAGCACTTTACCACAGAGACATTCTTGCCCCCCGGTTGCCAAAGGAAATTCGTCTCTGAGCCACTCGCAGTAAGGGATTTGGTTTCAGTATTCAGTATCACTAAGGTTGGAAGAGACCTCAAAGATCATCGAGTCCAACCTGTCACCACAGACCTCATGACTAGAGTAGGGAGGACACTAGTGCCCGCTGCAGGCTTGAACTCACGACCTTCCCCATTAAAGGTCTTATGTGCTACCAACTGAGCCACACCAGGGCTCTCCAACAGCTCCACATTCTGACACAAAAGCATCCCGCTCTGTGTCAGGGTTTGTGGCTGAGACCGAATACAAATCTGCAACTGGTCCTCAGGCAAAGCAGTTAAGCTCCAGAAGGCACTGGGTGCTTGGGTTCAAGGTTCCTGTAGAGCTCAGGGTATCTCTCTTCATTAGTGAGGTCATCCTGTCACCTTGTAGCTGGTTTAAGAGCTCCTCTTCAGAAAACTATCACTGCCAGGACCCACAAACCCAACATCCTCTGTCAGCAAACTGGATGTAAAAGCTGAAAAGTGTCAACAGAAATTGTACTTGGACAGCTCAGGAAGATCCTGCCAGTCTGAACACACAAGTCCTGTGAGTCCCAGTCCAACAGTGACAGTGGAAACCGGACTGCAAGCTCCCCGAATGCACCGGGACCCCTTCCTCTGCCAAAGGATGACAGCTCGCAGGCACCGTGGGGCACAGAACGGCGTCAGGCACCTAATCGAGGGCTCTCTGTGACCGTTCCTGTGCCAAAGCTGCACACCACAGCGCCCGCGTGCACGCCATGAAAGCACGGCACAGCCCACCCTAACAAACTGCGACTACACCCAGGCCATGCACCTGGACCAAGGCAGAAAGAGAAAAAGCTCCAAGAGAACTGAATCCCAGAAGAGCCATGGAAAGACTACAGCTTGGCAATGGAGCACACAAGAGAGAGAGGCCCCCTTAGCCCTCTCCGAGCCAAGGGCAAGCTCCAGACTGTGAACTGGGCATGAGAGGATGGAGGCCCCTAGCACTCTTCGAGCCAAGGGCAACTCAAATTACAGTCACAGCATGTGGGAAGATAACAAGATAACAATCTGCCAGAGAATCCTATTTCTGGGAAACTGCAGATCACAGAACCTTTATTTCCAATTTGAGTCACTGTACTGGAAAGTCTTAGATCTGTGCTTAAATTGTTTAACTGTCTTTATATGGGGAATGTAGTACCCACAACTGAATAATAGAACCTGTAAATATACTTTGTACATAAGTTTCAGCAGCATTTGAAGATACCACCCACACAATATATTAAATAGTAAAATATACAAAAATAAACATTTTAGAACAGAATCATAGAATCATAGCATCAACAAGGTTGGAAAAGACCTCAGAGATCATCAAGCCCAACCTGGCACCCAAGACCTCATGACTACTACACCATGGCACGGTGACTCCACCACCTCCCTGGGCAGCACATTCCAATGCCTAACAACTCTCTCAGTGAAGAACTTTCTCCTCACCTCCAGCCTAAACTTCCCCTGGCACAGCTTGAGACTGTGTCCCCTTGTTCTGGTGCTGGTTGCCTGGGAGAAGAGACCAACCCATTCCTGGCTACAACCTCCCTTTAGGTAGTTGTAGACAGCAATAAAGTCTCCCCTGAGCCTCCTCTTCCCCAGGCTAAACAATCCCAGCTCCCTCAGCCTCTCCTCACAGGGCTGTGCTCGAGGCCTGTCCCCAGCCTCGTTGCCCTTCTCTGGACATTTTGTACATATTCATTGCATTTCATATTTCTAGATTTTATTTTGCTTGCAAATATAGCTTCATTTGCTTCCAGCTGAGCTGGTCTGGCAATTTTATCACAGTATCACAGTCTCACAGTATAACTAAGGTTGGAAGAGACCCCAAGGATCATCAAGTCCAACGTGTCACCACAGACCTCATGACTAGACCATGGCACCAAGTGCCACGTCCAATCTCCTCTTGAATACCTCCAGGTACGGTGACTCCACCACCTCCCTGGGCAGCACATTCCAATGACGAACCTCCCCTGGCACAGCTTGAGACTGTGTGCCCTTGTTCTGGTGCTGGTTGCCTGGGAGAAGAGACCAACCCCCTCCTGTCTACAATTACCTTTCAGGTAGTTGTAGAGGGCAATGAGGTCACCCCTGAGCCTCCTCTTCTCCAGACTAAGCAACCCCAGCTCCCTCAGCCTCTCCTCACAGGGCTGTGCTCAAGGCCTCTCCCCAGCCTTGTTGCCCTTCTCTGGACACGTTCAAGTGTCTCAATGTCCTTCTTAAACTGAGGGGCCCAGAACTGGACACAGTCCTTAAGGTGCAGCCTAACCAATGCAGAGTACAGGAGCACAATGACCTCCCTGCTCCTGCTGGCCACACTATTCCTAATATTTGGGGGGCTAATTCTCTCAAATTAGTTGGGGGGTAATTTCAACCCACCACACCTCCTTAAGGGGCAAGCACAACAATATGCACTGCAAGAAAGTGCCCTGCTCCTATTGGCCACACTATTCTTGATGCAGGCCAGGATGCCATTGGCCTTCTTGGCCACCTGGGCACACTGCTGGCTCATATTCAGCCAGCTGTCAATCAGTACCCCCAGGTCATTTCTGTTTGGCTGCTCTCCAGCCACTCTGATCCCAGCCTGTAGCGCTGCATGGGGTTGTTGTGCCCAAAGTGCAGCACCTGGCACTTGGACTTGTTGGGTGTTATCCTGTTGGACTCTGCCCGTCTGTCCATTCAGTCAAGGTCCCTCTGGAGAGCCCTTTTATCCTCTAACTGGTTAACACCTGCTCCCAACTTGGTGTCATCTGCAAATTTACTGATGACTGACTGAACCCCCTCAATTAATCACCAACCCTGGATGTGCATAAACCTTGTTTGGATGTGGTGCTTGCGAATATGGTTTAGTGGTGAACCTTGTAGAGTAGGGTTACCAATTGGACTTGGTGATCCTGAGGGTCTTTTCCAACATGAATGTTTCTGTTATTCTGTGACTTTGCATTTAGTCCCATGACGCTGAATACTCAAGCAAAGGCTTGCAGTGATCAGATAACGTGATGCTTTTTATTACCAATCTGTCTCTCTCAAATTTTTGGTTATCATTACTTCATACTGCCTCTGAAAATTTCTTGCATTTTTAAAAGTAAACTGATATATCATTCTCCTTGGTGGCAAGTGACACGACCAGAGGAAATGGTTCCAAGCTGCACCAGGGTAGGTTCAGGCTGGATGCTAGGAAATATTTCTTCACAGAGAGGGTTCTCAAACATTGGAATGGACAGTGGTGGAGTCACCATCCCTGGAGTTATTTAAGCAGTGTGTGGACCTGGTGCTTAGGGACATGGTTTGGCGTCGACCCTTCAGTGCTGGGTTAAAGGTTGGGCTGGATAATCTTGGAGGTCTCTTCCAACCAGATGTTTTCTGTGATTCTGTGACTAGCTTTTAGACTGTAAACTGCTATACATGTCGTCAGGGAAGGAGCTGGTTTAGTCAATACAGCTGAATTCAGTGTATGCTTTAGAAGGATAGGAAATAAAATCATTCAGAAATTCTGAAAGAGCTTCCAGCTTTGATTGTTGGTTTATTTGATTTATCTGATGTAATGCAATAGGAAATTCTCTATTTATGGGTTTTAATTAATTTGTTATTAAGTAATTAAGTGAAAATTCCGAATCCACAAGATACCTTGGGGGGCTGAGAGCAACGGAGGGGCTGTCCTAGAGCAGCACCTGGCAATGCTAGGCATTGGGTGTGTCTGTGCTGCCACCTAGCGGCCGTCACGGAGGGGAGGGCATCCGTTAACTAGCCTGGGAGTTACTTAACAGGCAGCTTTGTATTTGTATTCATGGACATCAAAGCAAAGTAACAAAACCAGTGCACACACAACCTCCTGTGCCCCCCTGACAAGGCAAAAATCAAGAGGCAAAATTGCTGGTGCATTAACCTGCACTGGACAGCTCACAGGATCACAAGATGTTAGGGGTTGGAAGGGACCTTCAAAGATCATTGAGTCCAATCCCCCTGCCAGAGCAGGACCATAGAATCCAGCATAGGTCACACAGGAATGCATCCAGATGGGTCTTGAAAGTCTCCAGAGAAGGAGACTCCACAACCTCTCTGGGCAGCCTGCTCCAGTGCTCTGTGACCCTCACAGTGAAGAAGTTCCTCCTTATGTTGAGGTGGAACTTCCTGCGCTGTAGTTTATATCCATTGCCCCTTGTCCTATCACAGGGTGCAACTGAGCAGGGGCTGTCCCCTCCTTCTTGACCCCCAGCCTTCAGATATTTATAAATATTTATTAAATCCCCTCTCAGTTTTCTCTTCTCCAGACTAAACAGCCCCAGGTGTAAGCCTCTCCTCACAGGGCAGTGCTCCACTCCCTTAATCATCAGCTGTCAAGTTTGAGAACATCCACATTTTTGTCTGAATTTTTGAAGAGAACATCTCTGTAGATGTGGAGGAGAACTTTGCCTGACATTTTAAAATCAAGAGCTGTGAAGCCCAGGGAGAGGTTTCTGCACTTTCCAGATATGACAGGCACTAATCCTCTATTTACCCTCTGGAGGAGCAAGCAGGTGGAGACAACATTGTTTTACCTTTTGGCATATAACTTCAGGCTTTCAGTGATGGAATGTACAGCTTCTCTTCACTGTAATCACACCACTGTAGAAGAGAATATTTAGCAGCTTTCTGCTTTTTCCATTTTGTGAGTCCCTAAACATTTTCTAGGTCACTTTTTAGATTTTATACACACATACAACCCAATATTATATGTGGACTTGTTTTCAAGACGTGATCTTTTGCATATCTGGTAAAAGCTATCTGTGCATCCTCAGACTGAAGATCATTGTTACAGAAACACACTTCCAGGGAGTTACAGCATTTCCCATGCCACTCATACTCAGATATTCTATCTGATCCATTGAAACCCTTACTCAGAAAATATGATGCTTAAAGCTAGTTCATGGGAATGGGATAGTCTACATGGGTCACACAGCTTAACATGAAAAAACTGGTAGGCAGACTATCCATCACCTGAAAAAGCTGGGGCATGCTCTCATGATGGCTAGCTAAGAAGAAATGTATAATCTCACAATCATATCTGAAAATCTAAATCCTGCAGAGCAGAATAATTTGGCTATAGGGCCCCACTCTTCAAGGAACTTGATGACTCAGCAGGGTGAAGATCACCTCCAAGAAACAGAGGACAAGACAGGTACAGAAATAGCTCAGAGGTTGAGCATAAGCATGCAGGGCAGCATGGATTATAAAGAGCCATAACAGAAGAGAGGAATCAGAACCAGGAGAGCCAAATGGGAGCCCTGAAGAACAGAGTCTCCTGCTGTCGTTCCTAAATAAAACAGCCTTTCAGACTCACTCTCAGCTCCAGCATAAACTGTTGTCAAGGTTCTGAGTGCTGTTTGGGAGCATGAAGTGGACAGGTGGAAGATGTCAGTAGCAGATGTCAGAAAGACTAGAAACATTTGATATCTTAAGCCAAAAAACTTCACCAGCAGATAATGATAACCAGTCAGCATTCCTCAAAATTGTTCTTGTTGAAAGACCAGAGGTTAATGAGGCTACTGAAATAACAAGTCTGAGATCACAGTATATTAGTGGTTGGAAGAGACCATCCAGTCCAAACTCCCAGCCAAAACAGGATCACCTAGGGCAGTCTGCACAGGAATGCATCCAGACAGTTTCTAAATGAGTCCAGAGAAAGAGATTCCACAACCTCTCTGGACAGCCTGTTCCAGTGCTCTGTCACCCTCACTGTAAAGAAGTTTCTCCTCGAAATCAAGCCTTTGGCATCTGCAGAGAACAGCATGTATCTCAGCACAGGAAAGAGGTAGGCCAGAATTCAAAACCTCATTTTGACTGCCCCCAGAAGGCAAGTCATCTGGAACATGCAATTTGGTACTAGCCTTTTCCCTTTAGGTTGTACCACAGCATTGTTTTGGTTCTATTCATATTGTCTCAGAAAGGTGCAGTTTGCCTGGGAAGATTACAGCATGTATCTCAGCACAGGAAAGAGGTAGGCCAGAATTCAAAACCTCATTTTGACTGCCCCGAGAAGGCAAGTCATCTGGAACATGCAATTTGGTACTAGCCTTTTCCCTTTAGGTTGTAACACAGCATTGTTTTGATTCTATTCATATTGTCTCAGAAAGGTGCAGTTTACCTGGGAAGATGACAGCATGTATCTCAGCACAGGAAAGAGGTAGGCCAGAATTCAAAACCTCATTTTGACTGCCCCCAGAAGGCAAGTCATCTAGAACATTCAATTTGGTACTAGCCTTTTCCCTTTAGGTTGTACCACAACACTGCTTCAGTAGTTTTGATTAACCCCAAATCAAGCCTTTGTCATCTGCAGACAACAGCATGTATCTCAACACAGAAAGGAGGTAGGCCAAAATTCAAAACCTCATTTTGACTGCCCCCAGAGGGCAAGTTATCTGGAACATGCAATTTGGTACTAGCCTTTTCCCTTTAGGTTGTACCACAGCATGGTTTTGGTTCTATTCATATTGTCTCAGAAAGGTGGAGTTTGCCTGGGAAGATTACAGCATGTATCTCAGCACAGGAAAGAGGTAGGCCAGAATTCACAACCTCATTTTGACTGTCCCCAGAAGGCAAGTCATCTGGAACATGCAATTTGGTACTAGCCTTTTCCCTTTAGGTTGTACCAAAACACTGCTTTCAGTAGTTTCGATTAACCTCGAAATCAAGCCTTTGGCATCTGCAAGGAACAGCATGTATCTCAGCGCAGGAAAGAGGTAGGCCAGAATTCAAAACCTCATTTTGACTGCTCCTAGAAGGCAAGTTATCTGGAACATGCAATCTGGTACTAGCCTTTTCCCTTTAGGTTGTACCACAGCATTGTTATGGTTGTATTCATATTGTCTCAGAAAGGTGGAGTTTGCCTGGGAAGATTACAGCATGTATCTCAGCACAGGAAAGAGGTAGCCCAGAATTCAAAACCTCATTTTGACTCCCTCCAGAAGGCAAGTCATCTGGAACATGCAATTTGGTACTAGCCTTTTCCATTTAGATTGTACCACAACACTGCTTTCAGTAGTTTCGATTAACCTCGAAATCAAGCCTTTGGCATCTGCAGTGAACAGCATGTATCTCAGCACAGGAAAGAGGTAGGCCAGAATTCAAAACCTCATTTTGACTGCCCCCAGAAGGCAAGTCATCTGGAACATGAAATTTGGTACTAGCCTTTTCCCTTTAGGTTATAACACAGCATTGTTTTGGTTCACTTCATATTGTCTCAGAAAGGTGGAGTTTGCATGGGAAGATTACAGGATGTATCTCAGCACAGGAAAGAGTTAGGGCAGAATTCAAAAGCTCATTTTGACTACCCCCAGAAGGCAAATCATCTGGAACATGCAATTTGGTACTAGCCTTTTCCCTTTAGGTTGTACCACAGCATGGTTAGGTTGTATTCATATTGTCTCAGAAAGGTGGAGTTTCCCTGGGAAGATTACAGCATGTATCTCAGCACAGGAAACAGGTAGGCCAGAATTTATAACGTCATTTTGACTGCTCCAAGAAGGCAAGTCATCTGGAACATGAAATTTGGTACTAGCCTTTTCCCTTTAGGTTGTACCACAACACTGCTTTCAGTCGTTTCGATTAACCTCGAAATCAAGCCTTTGGCATCTGCAGAGAAAAGCATGTATCTCAGCACAGGAAAGAGGTAGGCCAGAATTCAAAACCTCATTTTGACTGCCCCCAGAAGGCAAGTCATCTGGAACATGGAATTTGGTACTAGCCTTTTCCCTTTAGGTTGTACCACAACACTGCTTTCAGTAGTTTCGATTAACCTCGAAATCAAGACTTTGTCATCTGCAGAGAAAAGCATGTATCTCAGCACAGGAAAGAGGTAGGCCAGAATTCAAAACCTCATTTTGACTGCCCCCAGAAGGCAAGTCATTTAGAACATTCAATTTGGTACTAGCCTTTTCCCTTTAGGTTGTACCACAACACTGCTTTCAGTAGTTTCGATCAACCTCGAAATCAAGCCTTTGTCATCTGCACAGAACAGCATGTATCTCAACACCGGAAAGAGGTAGGCCAAAATTCAAAACCTCATTTTGACTTCCTCCAGAAGGCAAGTTTTCTGGAACATGCAATTTGGTACTAGCCTTTTCCCTTTAGGTTGTACCACAACACTGCTTTCAGTAGTTTCGATTAACCTCGGAATCAAGCCTTTGGGATCAGCAGAGAACAGCATGTATCTCAGCGCAGGAAAGAGGTATACCAGAATTCAAAACCTCATTTTTCCTGCCCCCAGAAGGCAAGTTATCTGGAACATGCAATTTGGTACTAGCCTTTTCCCTTTATGTTGTACCACAGCATTGTTTTTGTTCTATTCATATTGTCTCAAAGAGGTGCAGTTTGCCTGGGAAGATTACAGCATGTATCTCAGCACAGGAAAGAGGTAGGCCAGAATTCAAAACCTCATTTTGACTCCCCCCAGAAGGCGAGTCATCTGGAACATGCAATTTGGTACTAGCCTTTTCCCTTTAGGTTGTACCACAGCATTCTTGTGGTTATATTCATATTGTCTCAAAGAGGTGCAACTTGCCTGGGAAGATTACAGCATGTATCTCAGCACAGGAAAGAGGTAGGCCAGAATTCAAAACCTCATTTTGACTCCCCCCAGAAGGCAAGTCATCTGGAACATGGAATTTGGTACTAGCCTTTTCCCTTTAGGTTGTACCACAAAACTGCTTTCAGGAGTTTCGATCAACCTCGAAATCAAGCCTTTGTCATCTGCAGAGAACAGCATGTATCTCAGCACAGGAAAGAGGTAGGCCAGAATTCAAAACCTCATTTTGACTTAACCCAGAAGGCAAGTCATCTGGAACATGGAATTTGGTACTAGCCTTTTCCCTTTAGGTTGTACCACAACACTGCTTTCAGTAGTTTCGATTAACATCAAAATCAAGCATGTGGGATCAGCAGAGAACAGCATGTATCTCAGCGTAGAAAAGAGGTAGACCAGAATTCAAAACCTCATTTTGACTGCTCCCAGAAGGCAAGTCATCTGGAACATGCAATTTGGTACTAGCCTTTTCCCTTTAGGTTGTACCACAACACTGCTTTCAGTAGTTTCGATTAACCTCGAAATCAAGCCTTTGGCATCTGCAGAGAACAGCATGTATCTCAGCACAGGAAAGAGGTAGGCCAGAATTCAAAACCTCATTTTGACTGCCCCCAGAAGGCAAGTCATCTGGAACATGCAATTTGGTACTAGCCTTTTCCCTTTAGGTTGTACCACAACACTGCTTTCAGTAGTTTCGATTTAACTCAGAAAGTCAAGCCTTTGCATCTGGAAGATACAGCATGTATCTCAGCACAGGAAAGAGGTAGGCCAGAATTCAAAACCTCATTTTGACTGCCCCCAGAAGGCAAATCATCTGGAACATGCAATTTGGTACTAGCCTTTTCCCTTTAGGTTGTACCACAGCATTGTTTTGGTTCTATTCATATTGTCTCAGAAAGGTGCAGTTTGCCTGGGAAGATTACAGCATGTATCTCAGCACAGGAAAGAGGTAGGCCAGAATTCAAAACCTCATTTTGACTTAACCCAGAAGGCGAGTCATCTGGAACATGCAATTTGGTACTAGCCTTTTCCCTTTAGCTTGTACCACAGCATTGTTTTGGTTATATTCATATTGTCTCAAAGAGGTGCAACATGCCTGGGAAGATTACAGCATGTATCTCAGCACAGGAAAGAGGTAGGCCAGAATTCAAAACCTCATTTTGACTCCCCCCAGAAGGCAAGTCATCTGGAACATGGAATTTGGTACTAGCCTTTTCCCTTTAGCTTGTACCACAACACTGCTTTCAGTAGTTTCGATTAACGTCAAAATCAAGCATGTGGGATCAGCAGAGAACAGCATGTATCTCAGCGTAGAAAAGAGGTAGACCAGAATTCAAAACCTCATTTTGACTGCTACCAGAAGGCAAGTCATCTGGAACATGGAATTTGGTACTAGCCTTTTCCCTTTAGGTTGTACCACAACACTGCTTTCAGTAGTTTCGATCAACCTCGAAATCAAGCCTTTGTCATCTGCAGAGAACAGCATGTATCTCAGCACAGGAAAGTGGTAGGCCAGAATTCAAAACCTCATTTTGACTTAACCCAGAAGGCAAATCATCTGGAACATGCAATTTGGTACTAGCCTTTTCCCTTTAGGTTGTACCACAGCATTGTTTTGGTTCGATTCCTATTGTCTCCGAAAGGTGCAGTTTGCCTGGGAAGATTACTGCATGTATCTCAGCACAGGAAAGAGGTAGGCCAGAATTCAAAACCTCATTTTGACTCCCTCCAGAAGGCAAGTCATCTGGAACATGGAATTTGGTACTAGCCTTTTCCCTTTAGGTTGTACCACAACACTGCTTTCAGTAGTTTCGATCAACCTCGAAATCAAGCCTTTGTCATCTGCAGAGAACAGCATGTATCTCAGCGTAGAAAAGAGGTAGACCAGAATTCAAAACCTCATTTTGACTTAACCCAGAAGGCAAGTCATCTGGAACATGGAATTTGGTACTAGCCTTTTCCCTTTAGCTTGTACCACAACACTGCTTTCAGTAGTTTCGATTAACCTCGAAGTCAAGCCTTTGGCATCTGCAGAGAACAGCATGTATCTCAGCACAGGAAAGAGGTAGGCCAGAATTCAAAACCTCCTTTTGACTTAACCCAGAAGGCAAATCATCTGGAACATGAAATTTGGTACTAGCCTTTTCCCTTTAGGTTGTACCACAACACTGCTTCCAGATGTTTCAATTAACCTCGAAATCAAGCCTTTGGCATCTGCAGACAACAGCATGTATCTCAACACAGAAAGGTGGTAGGCCGGAATTCTCAACCTTATTTTGACTGCCCCCAGAAGGCAAGTCATCTGGAATATGCAATTTGGTACTAGCCTTTTCCCTTTATGTTGTACCACAGCATTGTTTTGGTTATATTCATATTGTCTCAAAGAGGTGCAGCTTGCCTGGGAAGATTACAGCATGTATCTCAGCACAGGAAAGAGGTAGGCCAGAATTCAAAACCTCATTTTGACTGCTCCCAGAAGGCAAGTCATCTGGAACATGGAATTTGGTACTAGCCTTTTCCCTTTAGCTTGTACCACAACACTGCTTTCAGTAGTTTTGATTAACCTCGAAATCAAGCCTTTGGCATCTGCAGAGAACAGAATGTATCTCGGCACAGGAATTAGGTAGGCCAGAATTCAGAACCTCATTTTGACTGCCCCCAGAAGGCAAGTCATCTAGAACATTGAATTTGGTACTAGCCTTTTCCCTTTAGGTTGTACCACAACACTGCATCCAGTAGTTTCGATTAACCCCGAAATCAAGCCTTTGGCATCTGCAGACAACAGCATGTATCTCAACACAGAAAGGAGGTAGGCCAAAATTCAAAACCTCATTTTGACTTCCTCCAGAAGGCAAGTTTTTTGGAACATGAAATTTGGTACTAGCCTTTTCCCTTTAGGTTGTACCACAACAGTGCTTTCAGTAGTTTCGATTAATCTCGAATTCAAGACTCTTGCATCTGCAGAGAACAGCATGTATCTCAGAACAGGAAAGAGGTAGGCCAGAATTCAAAACCTCATTTTGACTTAACCCTGAAGGCAAATCATCTGGAACATGCAATTTGGTACTAGCCTTTTCCCTTTAGGTTGTACCACCGCATTGTTTTGGTTCGATTCCTATAGTCTCCGAAAGGTGCAGTTTGCCTGGGAAGATTACAGCATGTATCTCAGCACAGGAAAGAGGTAGGCCAGAATTCAAAACCTCATTTTGAATCCCCCCAGAAGGCAAGTCATCTGGAATATGAAATTTTGGTACTAGCCTTCTCCCTTTAGGTTTTATCACAACACTGCTTTCAGTAGTTTCGATTAACCTCAAAATCAAGCCTTTGGCATCTGCAGAGAACAGCATGTATCTCAGCACAGGAGAGAAGTAGGCCAGAATTCAATACCTCATTTTGACTCCCTCCACAAGGCAAGTCATCTGGAACATGGAATTTGGTGCTAGCCTTTTCCCTTTAGGTTGTACCGCAGCATTGTTTTGGTTCTATTCATATTGCCTCAGAAAGGTGGAGTTTGCCATGGAAGATTACAGAATGTATCTCAGCACAGGAAAGAGGTAGGCCAGAATACAAAACCTCATTTTGCCTGCCCCCAGAAGGCAAGTCATCTGGAACATGGAATTTGGTACTAGCCTTTTCCCTTTAGGTTGTACCACAGCATTGTTTTGGTTCGATTCCTATTGTCTCCGAAAGGTGCAGTTTGCCTGGGAAGATTACAGCATGTATCTCAGCACAGGAAAGAGGTAGGCCAGAATTCAAAACCTCATTTTGACTTAACCCAGAAGGCAAATCATCTGGAACATGCAATTTGGTATTAGCCTTTTCCCTTTAGGTTGTACCACAACAGTGCTTTCAGTAGTTTCGATTAATCTCGAAATCAAAACTTTTGCATCTGCAGTGAACAGCATGTATCTCAGCACAGGAAAGAGGTAGGTCAGAACGCAAAACCTCATTTTGACTTAACCCAGAAGGCAAATCATCTGGAACATGCAATTTGGTACTAGCCTTTTCCCTTTAGGTTGTACCACCGCATTGTTTTGGTTCGATTCCTATTGTCTCCGAAAAGGTGCAGTTTGCCTGGGAAGATTACAGCATGTATCTCAGCACAGGAAAGAGGTAGGCCAGAATTCAAAACCTCATTTTGACTTAACCCAGAAGGCAAATCATCTGGAACATGCAATTTGGTACTAGCCTTTTCCCTTTAGGTTGTACCACAGCATTGTTTTGGTTCGATTCCTATTGTCTCCGAAAGGTGCAGTTTGCCTGGGAAGAGTACAGCATGTATCTCAGCACAGGAAAGAGTTAGGCCAGAATTCAAAACCTCATTTTGACTGCCCCCAGAAGGCAAGTCATCTGGAACATGCAATTTGGTACTAGCCTTTTCCCTTTAGGTTGTAACACAGCATTCTTTTGGTTCTATTCATTTTGTCTCCGAAAGGTGCAGTTTACCTGGGAAGATTGCAGCATGTATCTCAGCACAGGAAAGAGGTAGGCCAGAATTCAAAACCTCATTTTGACTGCCCCCAGAAGGCAAGTCGTCTAGAACATTCAATTTGGTACTAGCCTTTTCCCTTTAGGTTGTACCACAACACTGCTTCCAGTAGTTTCAATTAAACCCGAAATCAAGCCTTTGTCATCTGCAGACAACAGCATGTATCTGAACACAGAAAGGAGGTAGGCCAAAATTCAAAACCTCATTTTGACTGCCCCCAGAAAGCAAGTTTTCTGGAACATGCAATTTGGTACTAGCCTTTTCCCTTTAGGTTGTACCACAGCATGGTTTGGTTGTATTCATACTGTCTCAGAAAGGTGGAGTTTGCCTGGGAAGATTACAGCATGTATCTCAGCACAGGAAAGAGGTAGGCCAGAATTCACAACCTCATTTTGACTGCCCCCAGAAGGCAAGTCATCTGGAACATGCAATTTGGTACTAGCCTTTTCCCTTTAGGTTGTACCACAACACTGCTTTCAGTAGTTTCGATTAACCTCGAAATCAAGCCTTTGGCATCTGCAGAGAATCGCATGTATCTCAGCACAGGAAAGAGGTAGGCCAGAATTCAAAACCTCATTTTGACTGCCCCCAGAAGGCAAGTCATCTGGAACATGAAATTTGGTACTAGCCTTTTCCCTTTAGGTTGTAACACAGCATTGTTTTGGTTCTATTCATATTGTCTCAGAAAGGTGGAGTTTGCATGGGAAGATTACAGGATGTATCTCAGCACAGGAAAGAGTTAGGGCAGAATTCAAAAGCTCATTTTGACTACCCCCAGAAGGCAAATCATCTGGAACATGCAATTTGGTACTAGCCTTTTCCCTTTAGGTTGTACCACAGCATGGTTAGGTTGCATTCATATTGTCTCAGAAAGGTGGAGTTTCCCTGGTAAGATTACAGCATGTATCTCAGCACAGGAAACAGGTAGGCCAGAATTTATAACGTCATTTTGACTGCTCCAAGAAGGCAAGTCATCTGGAACATGAAATTTGGTACTAGCCTTTTCCCTTTAGGTTGTACCACAACACTGCTTTCAGTCGTTTCGATTAACCTCGAAATCAAGCCTTTGGCATCTGCAGAGAAAAGCATGTATCTCAGCACAGGAAAGAGGTAGGCCAGAATTCAAAACCTCATTTTGACTTAACCCAGAAGGCAAGTCATCTGGAACATGGAATTTGGTACTAGCCTTTTCCATTTAGGTTGTACCACAACAGTGCTTTCAGTAGTTTCGATTAACCTCAAAATCAAGCCTTTGGCATCTGCAGAGAACGGCATGTATCTCAGCACAGGAAAGAGGTAGGCCAGAATTCAAAACCTCATTTTGAATCCCCCCAGAAGGCAAGTCATCTGGAATATGCAATTTGGTACTAGCCTTTTCCCTTTAGGTTGTACCACAACACTGCTTTCAGTAGTTTCGATTAATCTCGAAATCAAAACTTTTGCATCTGCAGAGAATTAGCATGTATCTCAGCACAGGAAAGAGGTAGGCCAGAATTCAAAACCTCATTTTGACTGACCCCAGAAGGCAAGTCATCTAGAACATTCAATTTAGTACTAGCCTTTTCAATTTAGGTTGTACCACAACACTGCTTCCAGATGTTTCAATTAACCTCGAAATCAAGCCTTTGGCATCTGCAGACAACAGCATGTATCTCAACACAGAAAGGAGGTAGGCCGGAATTCTCAACCTTATTTTGACTGCCCCCAGAAGGCAAGTCATCTGGAACATGCAATTTGGTACTAGCCTTTTCCCTTTAGGTTGTACCACAACACTCCTTTCAGTAGTTTCGATTAACCTCGAAATCAAGCCTTTGGCATCTGCAGACAACAGCATGTATCTCAGCGCAGGAAACAGGTAGGCCAGAATTCAAAACCTCATTTTGACTTAACCCAGAAGGCAAATCATCTGGAACATGCAATTCGGTACAAGCCTTTTCCCTTTATGTTGTACCACAGCATTGTTTTGGTTATATTCATATTGTCTCAAAGAGGTGCAGCTTGCCTGGGAAGATTACAGCATGTATCTCAGCACAGGAAAGAGGTAGGCCAGAATTCTAAACCTCATTTTGACTCCCCCCAGAAGGCAAGTCATCTGGAACATGGAATTTGGTACTAGCCTTTTCCCTTTAGGTTGTACCACAACACTGCTTTCAGTAGTTTCGATTTACGTCAAAATCAAGCATGTGGGATCAGCAGAGAACAGCATGTATCTCAGCGTAGAAAAGAGGTAGACCAGAATTGAAAACCTCATTTTGACTGCTCCCAGAAGGCAAGTCATCTGGAACATGGAATTTGGTACTAGCCTTTTCCCTTTAGCTTGTACCACAACACTGCTTTCAGTAGTTTCGATTAACCTCGAAGTCAAGCCTTTGGCATCTGCAGAGAACAGCATGTATCTCAGCACAGGAAAGAGGTAGGCCAGAATTCAAAACCTCATTTTGAATCCCCCCAGAAGGCAAGTCATCTGGAATATGCAATTTGGTACTAGCCTTCTCCCTTTAGGTTGTACCACAACAGTGCTTTCAGTAGTTTTGATTAACCTCAAAATCAAGCCTTTGGCATCTGCAGAGAACAGCATGTATCTCAGCACAGGAGAGAAGTAGGCCAGAATTCAATACCTCATTTTGACGCCCCCCAGAACGCAAGTCATCTGGAACATGGAATTTGGTACTAGCCTTTTCCCTTTAGGTTGTACCACAACACTGCTTTCAGTAGTTTTGATTAACCTCGAAATCAAGCCTTTGGCATCTGTAGAGAACAGAATGTATCTCGGTACAGGAATCAGGTAGGACAGAATTCAGAACCTCATTTTGACTGCCCCCAGAAGGCAAGTCATCTAGAACATTCAATTTGGTACTAGCCTTTTCCCTTTAGGTTGTACCACAACACTGCATCCAGTAGTTTCGATTAACCCCGAAATCAAGCGTTTGGCATCTGCAGACAACAGCATGTATCTCAACACAGAAAGGAGGTAGGCCAAAATTCAAAACCTCATTTTGACTTCCTCCAGAAGGCAAGTTTTCTGGAACATGCAATTTGGTACTAGCCTTTTCCCTTTACGTTGTACCACAACACTGCTTTCAGTAGTTTCGATTAACCTCGAAATCAAGCCTTTGGCATCAGCAGAGAACAGCATGTATCTCAGCGCAGGAAAGAGGTATACCAGAATTCAAAACCCCATTTTTTCTGCCCCAGAAGGCAAGTTATCTGGAACATGCAATTTAGTACTAGCCTTTTCCCTTTATGTTGTACCACAGCATTGTTTTTGTTCTATTCATATTATCTCAGAACGGTGGAGTTTGCCTGGGAAGATTACAGCATGTATCTCAGCACAGGAAAGAGTTAGGCCACAATTCCGAACCTCATTTTGACAGCCCCCACAAGGCAAGTCATCTGGAACAGCAAGTATCTCAGCACAGGAAAGAGGTAGGCCAGAATTCA